>NC_069368.1:79587500-84387500 GCF_021730395.1 Mercenaria mercenaria
TACATCGGAGCCAACTCACCATTTTATTCAACACTGTCTGACAGTGCAGCGAATCATCAGCCAAAATGCCCCTTCGCTGCGCAAACACGGAACAATGGTATTCTGCAACAAGGCTCACCACAGCCACAAGTTGTTGCGGGTTCAGATTAACCGGTTGCGGGGCTGAAACGGCTGGGTAGCGTTGCGGTGTGGCTGTACCATCTGGACTGTGTTGCGGAACTTCTTGGGTTTTTGACGTTGTCTAGAAATATTCAATTGTATACTTGAAAATTTGGCAAAAAGTATATTAATATATGTAAATTTTGTCTCTAGCCCGTTATAAACTTTGAGATAGAAAGGAAAATATGACAAATTTGCAATTTGGCAGCACATCAATTCGAAATCATGTCACCAGCATACACAATGTCTATAGTGGGCATTCAGACAATAAGACTGAAATGGTCAATCATTTAACAAATGGGCTAAAATAAGTTCATCAATATACATTAGTCATGAATTCAAAATCTAATGACCATACAACACAATGAATATAATGAGCAACTCTCTCTTATATGATAGAAAATAGCCAAATGGGCAAACACAGTTCATCAATATACATTAATCATAAATTAAAAAATCCGATTACCATCCCAACACAAAGTATATAATCGGCAACCATCCGTTTACCACCAAACACAAATTATATAATCGGCAACCATTTTGTTAATGATAGAACAGAGTCAAATGGGCTAAACACAGTTCCTCAATATACATTAATGTTAAATTCAAAATCCGGTTACCATCAAACACAATGGATATAATCGGCAACCTATTCTTTTATGATTGAACATAGCCAAATGGGCTAAACACAGTTCATCAATATACATTTATCATAAATTCAAAATCCGGTTACCATCCAACACAATGGATATAATCGGCTAAAATAAGTTCATCAAAATACATTAATTATAAATTCAAAATCCGATTACAATCCAACACAATGCATATAATCCGAAACCTTTTTTAAAAAATGATTGAACATAGCCAAATGGGCTAAACACAGTTCATCAATGTACATTAACCATAGAATCAAATTCCGGTTACCATCCAACAAAAGGGATATAATCGGCAACCTTTTTTTTTTATTTTTATTTTTTTATTATTATTAAATGATCGAACATAGCCAAATGGGCTAAACACAGTTCATCGATGTAAAATAATCATAAATTCAATATCTGGTTACCATCCAACACAATGGATAACATCGGCAAACTTGTTTTTTTTTTTTTTTTTTTTTTTGAAATTATCGAACATAGCCAAATGGGCTAAACACTGTTCATCGATGTAAAATAATCATAAATTCAATATCTGGTTACAATCCAGCACAATGCATATAATCCGAAACCTTTTTAAAAAAATGATTGAACATAGCCAAATGGGCTAAACACAGTTCATCAATGTACATTAACCATAGAATCAAAATCCGGTTACCATCCAACACAATGAATATAATGGGCAACCTTTTGTTTCTTTTTTTTTTTTTTTAATAATGATCGAACATAGCCAAATGGGCTAAACAGAGTTCATCAATATACATTAATCATAGATTCAAAATCCGGTTACCATCCAACACAATGGATATACTTGGCAACCTATTTTTTTTTTTTTTTTTTTTTTTTTTTTTTTTTTTTTTTTTTTTTTTGAAATGATCGAACACAGCCAAATGGGCTAAACAGAGTTCATCAATATACATTAATCACTTAATGTACAATAATAAAAAATTCAAAAATTTGGTTACCATCCAACACAATGGATATAATGGGCAACCTATTTTTTTTTTTTTTTTTTTGAAATGATCCAACACAGCCAAATGGGCTAAACAGAGTTCATCAATATACATTTATCATAGATTCAAAATCCGGTTACCATCCAACACAATGGATATACTTGGCAACCATTTTTTTTTTTTTTTGAAATGATCACACATAGCCAAATGGGCGAAACACAGTCATTATACATTAATCATGAATTCAAAATCAAGTACCATCCAACACAATAGAGATAATAGCAATTTTCTTAACTTTCTCTTTTCTTATTAGAAATGATCGAACATAGCCAAATGGGCGGAACACAGTCAATACACATTAATCATAAATTCAAATTCAAGTACCATCCAACACAATGGAGATAATAGTAACTTTCTTAACTTTCTCTTTTTTTATTACAAACGATCGAACGTAGCCAAATGGGCGAAACAGTCGATACACATTAATCATAAATTCAAATTCAAGTACCATCCAACACAATGGAGATAATAGCAACTTTCTTAACTTTCTCTTTTTTTATTACAAACGATCGAACGTAGCCAAATGGGCGAATCAGTCGATACACATTAATCATAAATTCAAAATCAAGTACCATTCAACACAATGGAGATAACAGCAACTTCCTTAACTTTCTCTTTTTTTTATTAGAAACGATCTAACATATAGCCAAATAGGCGAAACACAGTCAATATACAGTAATCATAAATTCAAAATCAAATACCATCCAACACAATGGAGATAATAGCAACTTTCTCTTCATCCCTAAGCAGTAATCATAAATTCAAAATCCAGTTACAAACCAATACAAAGGATAAGGATGGCACTCTTTTTCCTAAGGCAGTACCGGCTGATACAATCAGACATTAGCAATTGGGCTAACTATAGATTATGATCTGAAAGGCTAACTATAGATTAAGATCTGAAAAACAGTCATCCTTCTACAAATGACAATAAGTTATAACTACATTTTTTTTTTTTTTTTTTTTTTTTTTTTTTGTAGGAAGCCAACTTGTTTTATATTTATTCATTTGATTGTTTTATTAACAATATTCTTCTATACAAACCATATACATTAGCCATCAGGACTAAAAACAAACATACTGCAAGAAACGGTGGTATATTGAAAAGTGAAACTACTTGTTTTCCTCACACATGCGCACTTAATTACTTGATCCGTGCTCATGAAAATTTAACTTTGCTTAATATATATGTGAAATGGAAGTTTAATTACTTCACTTTAGAAGAAAATACTTTTCAGCGAGATTAAATCTAATAAAGTTGCTTAAACCCTACTCTGTTTGTAAGCAGGTATCATGAATAATAGACTCTTCCACGTGTTTATTGTACTACATATATAGTTTAACAGATTCATGAATAACTCGCCACTTGTATACAGAAATCGTCTGCTACACTGCTAGCAGTGATGTTTACACATGTCTATTTTTAACCCTGCATTACAAAGGAATGCATTGTTACCAAAATTTCGCGTGGGAAACCACATAATTACCTACATAAATTTGCAAGACATATTGCAAATTTAATAATTCATATTACCTTCGGATATCGACCTGCTCTTTTACCTCTCGTTTAAGTGTACACCTTCCAGTAACACACAAATAAACACCTCAACACTCCAGGATTAAATTGTAGCAGGTCACAAAACAAATAGTCATTATGATAACTGCAAAGTATAATAGAAAAGCTATTAATCAATTTAATGTTTAAATCCTTCGGTAATTACACAGATATATCCGTACAATAAATACATCTATATTAAAAATATGCAAGTAATACAAGCCTACCTCCCTGCTATATAAACTGCATAACTTACAGATTTAAATCACTCAACAAAAATCTCAAAATACTATTTAAGTATTCTCTCACAATATCTGAATGCGCATAGAATAATTAAATCCATATATTAAACATCAGCAAGTATAAACAATCGAGGATTCCTTCGATAAGAAGCAAAATCAACCCTCGCATCTATTTGCAAACGACCTTCTTCTTCCATGTGCAAAACTGAAAGGACCCAAAAGGAGATTAAATCGCAACAAGTATATTAATATACCAACAAGACATAAGCTAAAGCGGGCCCTTACAACAGGATAAGAGCTCCTTCAGTAACAGGTTTTGAATGGTAATCATTAAAAACACATTATATTTTCCAGTCCTTTAGGATCATGGAGTCCAAAAATATTACAATAATACAATTTCGCTTAAGCCGGCGCTAGCGGACGTGAGAGGTATAATTGCACAATTTATTACCTCACATGAACAGACTCAGTCAAACCAAGTCTGCTATTATATTGACTGCTTGCGTTCTATGCTTTCAACAGATCTTCCTATAAATTTGTACTCACATTTATAATGTTTCTTGAGCTCCTAGCTAGGTATAAAGTTTGATGTTTTAGAAAGCTTTGCCTCTTACGTAAATCAGAAGAGTTCTAAATTTAGAAAGTAGATGTTGAACCTATATAAGATATACATTTGATGGATTGATGGTTAAGAAATGAATGTGCAAAGAGACAGAAAAGGTACCCAAACTCATTTCTGTTCAAACGTATATATGTGCTTCAGCCGTACAGTTAATCTACATTTTCCGCACTGCGCCATGATGCATTTCATAGTCAACTGCTGTGAACAAGGTCGCTAGTATCAAATCATTTTTAGTCTAATTTAAGTGATATATTACACCAAATAATGCAACATACGAGTAAATTCTCTATACTTATTCATCGCATGCTTATTTTATCTGATCGCACGTTTGTTTCATAAGTTAATCAATAATGTTCAGCTATTAAAGAATTCATGAAAGTTCCGTATTTATCTCTGAACATAACGTACGTGTAGGCTGTGGTGATCTACTGCGATAAATACCTAATTTCATGCATACTTAAACAGCTGAACACAACTGATTGCCAGGTATCGTTCAGCTGTCGGTGCATGCATATTTATTTGGTCTTGAGACCAGTCTTAAACTCAGTCATTTGACGGGGAGTTTCTGACATCAGTCTTGACATTGACAGGGAAACATTCTGCGAGGAGTCTACAATGACTCTTAAAGAAAACGTAAACAGTTTTGCGAATTTATTTCAATTTAGTTAAAATAATTAAACAAAGGGAATTTTCTTCAGTACTAGCTTCTTTGCTATGGCGTCATAATAGTTAATGACTTTTCTAATCAATTTTGATTGTCTCGTCAATTTACTTATGACTTAACATAACCACCGTCGAAACGCAATACCCGCATTGACTTACGCAATGAAGAGAAATAAATGACGCTTGAATGCCACGATCAACATTTTCAATAGCTATAACTATATACATCCATAATTTACGTAGGAATACAGTTGAAAGTTTAAATTCTCAAATGAAGAGTTCTTAAAATGACAACAAGTAAATGCACTGGAGGCCCAATCCGACATTCGATTAATGGTTTCTAATATTATTTCGTTTTTTTTGTAATTATTTTAAAACGATTCAACTTGTAAGATTTATAGATATTGCATCTTTGTATCAGTGTATGAACATCACTAATGAACTTAGTGTTAAATGTTCTTGTTATTTGGAATTGTGGTAACTGTTAAATGTATCCAAATAATAGAAATTTGCTCCAGCTGGTGCAAGGGGTGTGAGAAGTACTGCGAATTCCATTACCCTTACGAGCTGTTTCAATTAATTTTGTGTGTACTAAGGGTTTCCAAATTTTAAGTTTGAAATGGAATGATAGAATATTGATGGTCGGAAAAGTGCTCCCCAACAGTGTACTACATTAAGTTATGTTAAGGCCAGAAAATATTCAAAACGAATGAAACACTGACTAAACTATGTATCGTGGCAATCATTTCTCTCGTTTAATAATTCCCTACATTTTTTCAACTTGTTCATCAATCACTCATTCTTTGCCAACGGCTGCTTTTTCAAAAGGTTCCAATGGGAATGTTACATATGTTCAGATATCGGTTATTTGTCTTTTCTGTAAGTAGACCGATGACAAAATGCCTTAGGCCATTCATCCCTACCTTGCTTTATATTAAGAAGATTTTATAGTTACTCGCGGAAAACAAGTTAGTACTTGTTCGCAGTCGCGGAAGATTGGTTAAGTAAACTAGCCGCCTTTGAAAGCTGCATTAAACAAACCTTAGCATTATGTACAAGCGTTGTGATTTTAACAAGGTCAAAAAGTGGAAATGTAATTTTGATAAACTCGGGTACATATATAGAAGTATAAATTGCTTCATAGATAACGATAAGATAATACTCATTTTGATATATGATCATCGTAATAGTTCTCTAGTAACAGCGTTATAGTAATTCTATGCCACCACGTGTGTTGATTGAAACATGTATGTCAAAATAGTACACTCTGTTACCATCCACACGACTTTAACGTCTAAAGTTACAACTGACTGAAAACCAAAAAGAAACAACTCGACAAAAATTGTATTAAAATTCATAGAAAATGAGTTTTTAAAGATGTTTCCTTGCAATATAATTTATAATAAAACAAGTACCTGACTTTAAGTTGGACAGTAACAACACAATGCCGTGTATAAACTGCTCTGGAATGTTGCATTAGCATACCAGCGTATTCAGGATACTGTATACATTAATATCTCTTACTAGAACTGATGCAACCGGCGACAGAGACATAAATCATTTAAATTCAAATATGGGTAAAAACGTGTTCTTCATCAAATAAAACACCCTCATACATTATATCAGCTCGATTTATCATATTATTCGTACATAAGACACATTGTCTGTTACGATGATTCATCATAAAGACGCTTTCGATTGCAGATTTTCGGAGTTGTAAGACAGATCAGGCGCTACATCTTGCAAACTTTGATAAAACAGAGTCTACCAGTATCCTAGGTCTGTCATTTATAACATGTCACTTTTCGTCTAGCTGATACTGCCGCTGTGATCTATTATCCAATTGATACTCGATGAATAAGTAAAGGCATTAAGTTGCTATTTCGTATCAAAAGCAGACAGGCCGTTCGACAGATAAAATATGATATCAAAGGAGGGAAAGCTTCGTTGAGTAAATGGCAACACGTTACCGAAGCTAAGGCTTCATGATTTACCCTTTTCTCAACCTTATCAAGCGTAAAAAATATCAATTTATGTTTCATCAAAGACAGACAACAGTTGAGCAATGCAAAATTCTCAAATTATGCGAAGGTAAAATGCACAAGGTCGATACCTATTTATCGATTAATATTTTACGTTTGCGATATCGGCAAAGCAGGAATCATTTTCATACACAATGCAATATGATTATTATAATGGTTGCTTGATCTGGGGTGGTATAATGTTTTAATGACCCTTTTATTATAATACTATTATATACCTCCACCATTTGTTAGTTGTTTTGTTATGGAACGAAATCTTCAATGTTAATTGATATAAAAGTAGAACTGAATGTAGGGTTTTTGTACGTTATTTAAAGAGAAATGTGTCAGGAGATTCATATTAATGAAAGGAGTCGAGCAAAATAATGAGAGGTAATGAAATGTGCAACTCCTCTCACGCCCGCTAGCACCGGCTTAAGCGGAACCCTATTACACATCTATTGAATGGACTCCATGTTCCCAAAACCCTTTTGTCTTACATTATTAATGACGGCATTATTAGAACATCCATTCCAGGTATTAAAAGCACAAACAATTTTTTCAGCATTGACCTCTTCTTTATCTGACTGAAGTTGTGCTGTCACCAACCGCTATCGAAATGACTGACAATCAATGTTAAGTCGGAAATTATGGATTATCATGGGATTTACTACCCGGTAAATTTCCATTAAAATAATGACAAACTCATACAACATTTATAATCATTGACAACTGTTTTGCACAAATCCTTTATCTCGGGAAAAGAATTTGCAGTTTGACGCAAAACCAGTCATAAATCCTCTGAAATATTTCTCTCGCTAGAAAACAAACAACTGCTTCTTTGAAATGACAACAAAAAGCAGAAAATTTGCAGAATATAACCAAAGTATTTTTTTTTAATTTAGTCGTTTTCCGTTATTGGCAATTGTTAATACCCTAATGAGCATTTCTATTTTTATGCATAATTATACTGCGTAAGGAAGTGCTGAACTGGTTTTGATAGTAAAATATGGGATGCTAGTCTCAGTAATAAAACAAGGTTACAGCATGACAACAGTGTCATTCTGATCAACGTTTTAAAGTAATAGAATGTAATAAGAATAATTTCAAATAAAAAAGTTACATCCATTACAGTAACTTTAGTTTTTACGGTTTGCAAATTTACTTAAGATATAGTAATTACTTGTTATCTAAAACGGGTCTGATTAAATAGGACAACAATGGACATCGTACACTATAGGTAGAATCTAGAGCGAGTAAGTCTACCACGTTTACAGAACAACCTAGGCTCCACACTACACTGTCGGTTTAATAGATAACTAGTGCTTTATAAAAGCACTTTACCCTAGTGATTTTAGACGTAACTCAGATGTAAAATTTATACCCTTTTACTTTGACCGCCTGATCACTTGATTCTTTTTGTCTTTTTGCCATGCAACAGATATACTGTAAATCAAAGAATCTCTGATTTTACGAGTTTATTGCCTTTCTCATAAGGATAACGCTAGAAATATTCAAAGACAAGACATGCCATCGTTTAGAAAAAACAACATGCCGAATATTCTAATTTCTGCAAACAGTGCACAAATCATCAAGCTGGCTTGTCTTTTAACTTGATATAGCTTTGACTGGGATTCATCATCACCATTCATTGTGTTTCGTTTTTGGGTTCAGTAAACCAATATATTATCAAGTATGAAAATTTTCTGATGAATGATTCATATGATTTCAGTGTTTCGTTCGATACGAGCATCATCGCAAATTAAATCTAATCAGCTGCTTTGAAGAATTGTAAGAAAAGCATGAGGCAGTACAAAATCTAAAAATACATTATATTTTCACTGCTTTAACAGATACCATAATTCAGTATGGCAAAATAAAATTTAATTACAGTCTTTGTTTTGATTATTATAGTGCTCTGTCTTCATTTTGTATTTGTCTTGACAAGCTCTTTGTCTCCATAGCAAGCAAACACAAATTATTAGGGAAGATTTAACACAATGTTCTGTTTAATCTCTTCTGTTTCAGTGCAAAGATAATAATTAACTTGACTTCTCCCCAGGACTTAATTAGAGCACTGTGAGGTAAAATGATGCTGATATGCTGAAAAGAAACACACCTGAGCTAACAAGTGATCGTTATTCAATAGTTAAGGAGTGCTCCATATTCTTGTATCTAAAATTGAGAAATACTCTAAATTACTTTAAAGAAATGCAGCTTTGCCATTTATTTTTCAACTTAGCACTACCCTTAAGTATTTTGTTAATAAACTGATAATAGCATCAATAAAAATTATTGTATATTATATGATACTATATAAAATTATATCTGGAAAATGTGGCATGCGATGACAAACTGCGTTATACTTGACATGTATGTTAATCTTTATATATGGATCAACTGTAGAAATATTTTGGTACTGTCATATCCAAGGGTTATTTCAATGTCATTTCAAGATCACAGACAGGTCAACTTCTGAACTTCAGAAAACGTATTTCTAACGTATTAAAGATAGCAAAATGGTGCATATATTAATAAATTAAATATGATAACAAAATGACACCTTGCATTTCAGGCAGCAATAAAATTTGAATTTCAGCTTTGCACTGACTATGAAAATAATGTTGACTATTGTACACTTTTTGGGAAATGTGTGCGAAATAAAAATATAGTATATTTTGCGAAAGGAGACTACGACGGAAAATGAATTATACACAAACATATAAGATTTCTGATATCAAATGTTAAAATCACTTTACTATCATGTATACAACAAAGTATTTTAGCTGAATAAGGGAGGCACATATCAAAGGATTGTGGGGTCGTGAATTCGATCCTCTGGCGAGGCGTATGTTCTGCATAACGATCTGATGATAGACATTGTCAGGAGTAATTTCGTCCTCAACCTTTAAATTATATGGAAAACTTTGCAGTTACTTGCGGTGGAAAAGCCGATAAAAAATCCAGAAACACTTATTAGGTTAATTGACTGCCGTTACATGACTGAAATACTGTTGGAAAACGGCGCTAATTACCCAAAACAAACAAACAAACAAACAAACAAACAAAGTATTTCAATTAAAGAAAGATAATAATAACTCTCTTAAGATATTTATTCGTAACTACAGCATAATAGAAGAGCTACCTGCGCCGCTAAGCGGCGCCGACAGCGTCGCATTACGGTTAGACGTATGAACAAGAAAACGAATAGAGAGATCTAACTGTGTATACTATCGAGTTGAAAATTCGTGGTACTTTTTGGAATCGGTGTTGTTCGGATTTTGTCATGTGCTCTATGCAGATAGTAATTAATCAGTAAAGACGTCAGTAGACGCTTACTGTTTACGGTTGACAAAAGCGTCTCGCTTACTGCTTTGAGTATTGAATAAAAATGTAATTGCGCGTTTGATAATAAAACATTAGTGCTAAATACATTTTCTACCACGAAAAAAGAAATAAAATACAATATTTTCATTTTAAAACGACTTTCGTCACGCTGCCATTACCGAACTTTATTATATATACTTATGTTTGTCATGATGAAGTCATAACTCCACAGTGGTGTAGTGGTTAGCGAGTTCGCGTTGAAAACCAGAGGTCATGAGTTCAAACCTCACTTGGAGCAGATTTTTTTTTCAATTCCTTTTTTTTATTTCAGTTCTTTTTTCTATTATTATGAGTTTTGAAAATATTGTATAACTAAAGTCATTCATGTGCAATTTAACAAGTATTTTTTGATGTATTTATGTATGCTTGTTGTATGTGTGTGTATTAAATATGTATATATATACAATAAAATATGATTAAACTAAATTTAACAAGTGTTTAGTTTTGATGTCAGGTTCCATTGTAGTGCCTGTGCAGTAGTCAGTAGACATAACTTTAAAAACAAAAGCAGCTTTAGGATAAAAGAAAATGCTCTTCTCCCCGTTTACATGTATTTCATCCGTTAGCTTTAAAATCACTGACCAGAGTTTATAAAAGAAAAAAAAAAAACAACAACAACAACAAAAAAAAAAACTAAAACTGTTGGCGATGAATTATCAATAAACATCTAAAAGGTTTTACTACCATCCCTATTTTATAGTGCTAACCATAAAAAAACATAGAAATGTTAACTTAGAAGTTCAGTAAATAAACAGGGTTTTTCGAGAATTTCGGCAAACACTGTTTTTTCCCAGGTAAAATTCTGATCATTAACTTTTAAAAGATGCTAGTCTTTTGAGTTTAAAACAAGCTTTGTACAGTCATGTAAATGATTGTAATTTTCCCATACCAGGCGTCTAATTTCTATTAACTTTGGAATTGAAACATTAACTTTTTACATTAAGTCCTTATTGCCAAACATTCACACGCAAAGAAACAAAATTCCTTCGGCTATTGGCCTAATGAGATTCTGTTAGGTTTGAAGCTTCTCAATTTGAATGAGTTATCATTTGTGACTGGTTTCCAGTATGATAATAATTTATGTAAAATTGCTGATGCAGTACGTTTTAATAAGAATAACAGAAATTATTCAAATACGTTTTCTTCTTTATCTTGGTGCAGATTTTAATCTATATCGAACTTTCTTTTAATTATATACAGAATATCTTTCGAGTATTTCACATGTCAAGAATTAAATTTGATACAGTCTAAAACATGCATTCAGAAATCATGAACTATCATTACTTATAATTTTGATAGATTTAATAGAACATAAACTTCCTAAACGAATCCATAATTCCAGACAATTCCAACACCACTCCTTTAATTTTAAAGGGGTACTGTGATTTTTCAAGGGAGCTCTGCCTTTGAGGTAGCATCTTATTTCATATTATATTTTTTCTTGTTCCTTGTTATAAAAATGACGATACTGTGTTCTAACAATTGTCGTGTTGACATCAATGGGACGCCTCCATATATCATGCGAAAGAAAACATCGTATTGTTGTTTTTTATGAAAATCGCCCCAATTTTTATAACGAAAATTGTCACAAGTAGCTTTTCTTTACATACATTATACAATGAAAGAAATAAACAAAGTACATCTCACCTAGTAAGTAACATTTACATATAAAGAATGCTTTTCCAGCATCTAATGATTTCAATACTGGTAATAACATAATACATTATACGTGTACACAGTGATGGTACCAACAATACAGAGCAGATCTGTAGGAGTTCAACTAGTTTAATCTGTACATTTTTTCTTTGATTTGCTTCAATTTCTTTTTTTTTTTCGCTATTGGTCAGGCATTAATCATCATATTTAATGTACTGTACTTAAGCAGCACATTTCAAGCACTATCGTCGAAGCTAGTAATGGAACGTTTGTATTATTTTATTCTTAAAATTCAGGACACTATTTCTGTTTCGACTCTTATTATGTTTGGCTTTGCTTCTACACTTTCACAAACGTTGAAGTTGAATCAGGTCGTAACAATTTACACATCTGACACTTGGTTTCAGACAGGATGTCCTTGGTGGCATTGAGAGAACAAAGTTAGTATCTTGACACTGAATCATTAGTCATTCAGATGTTTTACAAATAAAAATGTTAAATCATAATATAAAAACATCTGAAAGGTTGCTTCAGAATTTGTATAAGTGTAACACTAGGCACATTCAGTGAAATATTGAAGTCGTACCTACCGATATTTCATGATTACTGACAGATGATGGTTCAACTAATGAAAATGATGAAATATGAAGGTTTGAAAGTAACTACAAAAGGTATACCATACGTAAGATAACTTCATGCAGAATGAAGAGAGCAGATAGAAGAGATCTGAAATTCAAAACAATGGATTTATAATTAGCAAATACTGGCAACTGAATATGTCAAGATAAGACGACTAAATCTTGTGACGTAGAACTATTATGGGATATAAAGCTAAGAAGTCATTTTAAGTCATTCTAGTACTCCGCACTCCGCATTTATTGGACAATATATTTATTTTTACATGTTTCAGGCTATAACAGAGTCAGGGAACATTTTCTTCATTTTATAACATCAAAAACGCAATATACACAATATGAATGATATCTGATGTACGACCATAATGTTTAGTAATCTCATACAGCTACTATTGTGAAACTCTTATCTCTATAGCAATTTGAGGAAACCTTCATCGCCTAAAACAATTTCATAATTTTGTTATCAATAATCTTGAAAAGGAATGTCACAAACGTTTCTTAGCCCTGTTCGAAATCGAAGATGGATGCAGTATACAATTCTATACAATGTCGAAAGCTGGAAAATGATCTATTAACTTAAAGTCAGTCTATTTCTTCAAGTTCTTAAAAATTCTTAGGACAGAATTCAAGTAAACTCGTTTATTCCATTCTCCTCAATTTTCTCCTTGAGATTGTGCTGTGGATATTTCATTGAGAGTTAGATGATGGTGGTATCTCTGCCAAGATTTTTTATATTTTATTGAACGTTTTCTTTGAAATTACCTTCAATTGATTCCGA
Source organism: Mercenaria mercenaria (assembly GCF_021730395.1). NCBI lineage: Eukaryota > Metazoa > Mollusca > Bivalvia > Venerida > Veneridae > Mercenaria > Mercenaria mercenaria. Next base: position 79,600,885 of record NC_069368.1, read on the forward strand.
AGCGTAGTGTTTTAACATTTTACTGAAAATACTTTCGATTTTTAAAAACCCAGTCGGGCAATAATTTCGTCCCGTTTTTTGTTGAACGTAGTAAATGTTCACGGGATGAAACATCATTCCAATGTTCATATAATATCTGATTCTTTGCTTATCCAAAATGTGAACTTCTAAATCTTGATATTAAAATAAATTGCATATAACCCATATATCTGTAATGCATCTTCGATTTTTTAAGTTGCCAAGTTCAAAAACGTCCTCCAACCAACACACACATATAACTTCTGAATAAAATTTGTTCTTACAACTGCTTTAACTGAAACATATACAGATTACCTTTAATGCCAAAGTTTCTTATACTTCATACAACATAGAACGGCTAACAGAGTCAACAGCAAATGCTTTCTGAAAATATGTTAAAGTTACAAATATATATTTATGCTTAAATAATTAATATTTATTTTAATATTTAGAATCACATGTCTTGTATAAATCAGTATTACTGTAATAGATATTGTTGTTTTTAAGAACAGACATTTAAAGATTTGAACGTTTATAGTTGGTTGAGTTGTTAACATTTTACTTCTGAAATAGTGTAATAGTAATTGTTTGTATAAATTGGTCAGGAATTTCATCTTTCGAAGGCAGTCCACTACATTCATACTTATTAAAGGAAACAACAATACATGAACACCTTAAATGAAATGCTAAGCAGACAAATCTTGAGAACCACTAAAAAGATATCGCACCATATAGGCTACAGTTCTACTGGCCTCTACGCGGTCAAAAATAAAGACAGAAATGTAACATACACTAATACGTTTATAACACATAACCATTTCTATGCTTCATGATAACAATGCTTTCGATTGCAGCTGATGAAACAGGAGCTATATATTGAGACATTTATATTGATAAATGAGCGTCTACCAATTAAACCATGTCTGCCATTTATAACTTGCCAAATTTCATCTCGCTGATATCACCACTGTCTTTTAATATCATACTAATACGCGACAAGTATATAAAAGTGCAATCATGTAGCTGAAAAGACGTTTGTCTGATAAAATCGTCGTTGTAAATATGACAACACGTCAATTATGTTGAACGCTTCGCTAAAATATACTACATGTAGGTATAATTTGAACGAATATCTTTCTCTAAGAAATTAAAAGCTAACCTGTAAATATCCAGTGCTAAAAATGCGCAGGTTGTTTGTAGCAGGAAACGGAAAAGGTTGTACAAAACTATATTCATCTACCGTTTCTTAAATATTTTACGTTTAAGCTATCTGCAAAACAGAATATAGACTATTATAGTACTTGTACACACGAGTAATTTGTGCTTGGAAATATACTTCACTTACCTAAGATGTTTTAAATTGTATTATTTGACAATGTACTGTTACAGTAATTCATTTGCATAAAATGCCAAACATGAACATAAACTTAGTCAAACAATTGCAACAACAGTGTTTAATCGAGCACGTGTTAATCAACAAAGCGTTATCACGTATAATTGAAATCACAGTGACACTCTTACTTCTGAATTAATGCAAATAAAATATATTTTCTGCTCAAGTTCTTAGGACCCATTTTCTTTCTGACACGTATTGATCTATGCTGTAGCAGGTGTACATAACAATAACGTGGGACGAATACCGTATTTCAAAGCATTTACATATAACTTAGTGAATGCAGTGTGACCATCTACAAAACCTTACAAAACTCTTCCATTGTTGGCAACATTACACTTCAAGCACAGGCCATAAATTATCGTTTGACAAATTTATCACTTATCAAAACACCGCTGTAAAATGCATCGTACCATTCTCTCTCTGTTCTAGCTAGAATTGCAAAAAAAAAATCACTGTGATAATGACATATTTTAGTATACTGCTTAAATTAGACAGATCACAGCGTTTATTAACACAATTCTAAAAACAATGTTTCCTGTTACGATGACAAAGATACATCTAGAAGATAATACTTAAAACCTATTAAAACTATTTTACAGAGAAGGATAAATAAACACATTTTATAATTGTCACTTTCATCTCGGAAAATTAATTTAACTTCTGCACACAAGTACAAGTACACAATGAACTTTAATCTAGTTAAATTCAAAAAGAGTATCTATATTCCGCGATAGATTTAATAACCTACATTTTCCTGGATACTAGACCTACCTTAAGGTTTTCGCTAAATAAAAGTCCCTCTTATATTTCCAGATTTTGATAAATTTACGTATCTTTTTAATTTGACAAAATCGACTACAGAACATTAGAGGTGACATCCAAATTGAGAGATACTATTTTTTAGTTCAACATTTCTCTTGTTTTAAAAAGATATTCTACATTTCGAATGAATATTTCAAGTTAGTGTGATAGAGAAAACAAGTAATGCACAGATTCCTTTCGTAGGCGGAAAACTAACTTTTACGTCGTGTGTAAATGTTGAGTTCTGCTTAACTCGGGGCTAGAGGGCGTGGACGGTAGCTTGCATTTCCATTACCGTCCATGAACAGGCTCAATCAAACCGAGCCTGCAACATTTTCGTTTATGTCGTGTTGGGCGACCTGTGGTTTTCCACGTTTTTATTTTATTCTACAGTATTTTTATTTTATTCTATAGTACTTTGTCTTGCTTTGCTTTGCGACTCGTTGGATATTGTATTAGCTGGTTACCCGGCTAGATTTTCATTGTTACTATGATTACCCGTAGAATAATGGAGGATACATTTTCTCCCCTAACGCGAGCAAGTTCGTATCGTGACAATTATACTTACGCGCAATGATTGTTATTTTGCGTGCATTGGGGAGAATATAAATCTTATTTTGGAACTGTTTAGTGGCTTTAAGAACAATTACTTATATTAGAATCTTAAAATCTAAAGTTAATGTTGTATTTCGAATGACAGGTAGTATTTCGACGAGACAACAGGCTGTTAAATAGGTTTATAAATTAAGATGAAGGTATTTATTTTATTGTCCCTTTTCTATTATTGACTTAACTGATGACAGTTATACCAGCATGTTATCAATTGTAACCTTTTCAAATTTTCAAAAATATGTCTTATTCTATCACAAACTTGTAATAACCGTAACACATTTTAGCCTCAGAATATGTAACTGTTTTGTAAACGAAATTATATTCGGCCTAAAAGCTTATATGCAAGTTAACATCTGGTCGTCTCAGAAATTTCAAACAATATTCCAAACTTTTCGGGAGACTTTGCAAAATTTAATTAAAAAGTAAGTACTTAATTCTACTTCTGGATAATTTCGATCTACCGCTTAGAGAATATTATAATAACTTAATGTTGACGGTCAAGAACTTCGATTTATTTTTGATAAACCTTTTACTTTTAAATAAGAATAGATATAAGCTGCTCGTTACAAGAGAGGTATTTTGGGAGCGTGTTGCCTTTGAAATCATTTGAAAGCATTCATTTCTTAAGAGCCATGTGAATAACAGATTTTTGAAAGAAACAATTCAGTAAGTTTACCATTTTATATGGACAATGGGCATTTAATAATATGATGCAGATGACAATATCCGGTTATGGCGGTACAACGTTTCTACCAATTACCACGAAAACGGTTAATCTAGAGCCAGGTATTCAAATCTGAATCTGTAACCAACTGGTAAATTATTTTTCGTGTATACCGTATGTTACAAGTAATTGAAATAAATAATGCAGAACGAAATACTTTCTTTGTAGCATTCATTTTTATATTAGCGTATTAAAACACAGCGCGGAAGGTAGCGTGCGCAATCAGAATTGACATTATCACGTTTTAAAGGAGCACACCAACAAAAGTTCCCGTTTACTTCATTGTTGGTAGCGCAACGTTATTAAGATTAATTATTAACGTATCTGATTTATTGAATTTTATATGAACAATTTATAGATATTGGTGGAAAGAAATACATTTCAATCCCTTTAGTTAATAAAAAACAGACGTATTCAAACATGTATACTGTTTAAATACATAAACAGAAACTGACATTTGAAGAGTTTAGGGAAAACAATTTCATAAAGTGATTTATGACAACTTTAATTTACTTGCTCCTAAATCCATAATACTATTTATTATATATCAGATTAGGAAACGCCATTCAGATTAACTGTAATGACTCATCTGATTAAATTCATTACCACTGCCATTTCATCGGAATGTTTCATGGAATTACTGTTAATGATTTATAGAACGTGTAATCGCAGATCTTATAATTTGTTGTATTTTCATTGCTATAATTTCTACGTCATAAAATATTTATATTCTGCGACAGCTGTATAATATAAACTGTGTGCAAAAACGGATATTGTTTTTCTTTTCAACCCGTACAGTAATACGTCTTTTAAGGAGAAGTACTACAATCCTGAAACAAAATCATATGGAAATTGAATAATAGATATCATTCTCTTCGTCTGGTTTCTTCTTGTTAGCGCAATTTTATTTTCAGTTCCTTGTGTATTTAGCATGTTTTTACAATCCAACTTAAAATATGTTATTATATCAAACATATGTTGCTAATATATTTCTCAATACATGTGCATACTACTAAGTCCATAAACTCAGTCACATCATGTACCTATCCTGATGAAAAAGTAATATCTTCTTTTAATTAATTTGATTAATTTAACGGGAATGTCACAAAAGCTGAAGTTTATTCAAATACCTCTTCACATGCGGATTGTACATTATAATTCTCACTATTTACCTCCTATAACAACACCGCTCTCTTAATGGTCCTTAGTAATCTCTATACAAAACCAAGATAAATATCCAACAGGGAATGCCATGTTCCAAAAACGCAGCCTCCCCAAAACGAAACCGACAGCACGCAGATGTGCACACTACAGACACACACACACACACTCGCATACACACGAGGACTAAACGAACAACTAAAAGAACACAGTGTGGCACCGCCTTGGAACGACAGTGGCACCACTGGGGAGCTTGAACCGGGTTATAGTGCGCACCCAACCCCACTCTTACCCCCACCATGTTCGAAAGACACGGAACAGTGTAAATAAAAGTAATCACGGCCAGGTGAATCTCTAACACACGCAATGGAAACAAAAAGACATGGCATATAAAACACAAAAATGCTCCTGTATGATTATACAAAAAGCAAACCTTAAAAGTGTTATTTCTAAAACTCGTAAGCCCGGCAACAATTCCATCTCATTAAATTTATTTATTTATCTTTTTTTTTCATCTCTTTGGATATCGATTTGTTTCTGTGTTATTCTTGTGTGTCCTGTTTTGTGATTTTTCTTTGCTGTTTTGCCTTACAGTGTTATAACCCAACATGTGTAATGAAATCAATTCTTGGACACCACTGGACTTTTCTACAAAGTATGAGGAATAGCAAAGTTGTCTACTTTTCACTCATATCCTTTAAGAGAAGTTCTATTAATGACACAAAAAGTTGTTTACTATCTTAAATCGTTACAAACAACGCTGTTGATAAATGGAAGTATTGTCAATTTGATTTTAGCTTAAAGTTTCCTGTATTTGAGAATAGATAAAAACAGTTACGGTCCCAGCTATGGATTCATTCAATTTATAGGCTTAATTATGTCTACATTGCTATATTGTTGTTACAGTCTGGTGACGTTCATGAACGCTGCCTTTCTATACTTTCAAAATATAAACGGCATAAGTTAAAATATACTTCGAAAACTTCCCCGATTTTGACTTATTACGCACATTTCGGACGATATTAATGATGATGGCTCCTGGCATGAACATACCTCGAACACCATCACTTCTGCTTCAAGAACACTAGGTTCAATGAGAATGCTTAAATCTAATATAAACAGATATATACTTAACAGAATTTATTTTGCCTATCTGAGACCAGTGTTAAAATATGCCTGTATTGATAAGAATAATTCCGCAAACTTTGAAAAATAAATCAGTTAGAAAGGCTCCAATTTGAAACAGTCGACCTTGTCACAGGTCTCCGTAGAATACCGTTTCAGTCAAAATAGTTAGATCTGTTTATCTGACCGTAAAAAGTGCTAAACGTCTGTCAGGTGTACAAAGAATAACACGAAACTCTCAAGTTAATTACACTAACTATTTCCTTTGACAGGTGAAGAATAAAGACGTAAAACTAATAAAGCCTATTTTAAAGTACTTGCGAGACCTACTGAAATTTACTCCCAATCAACGATACATTCCGAACGAATTAGACGCAGATTAAGATTAAACGTAAAGTTATTTTAACCCTCTTAATGTTCATAGGTGTTTTGAATAGACGCGTAGAATCAGAAACAAATGTAGTACTTGGAGGTCAAAGGTCAGTAATGTTTTTTCCCTGTTCTGTCCATAACACTGATACCCTTAAAGGGATTTTGATATTACTTGGTACACATTTATCCCATAATGAGAAGTCGTACCGTGCACTCAGACCTCTAGCCCAAAGGTCTGGCACAAACGCAGAGGTCAAAGGTGAATATTGTCAGGCCCATAACTCTGTCATCGTTGAAGCAATCTTAATATTACTTGGCACATATGAGTCACATAATATATCATGCGCAAAAAACAGAGCCCTAACCAAAGGTTTAGGTCACAATTAAAGGGCGTTTATGGCTGTCCGGCCGTTAAACTCTTTCATCCACCAAGGGATTTTATTATCAATTGATACAAATGTTCTCCGTAGTAGGACGGTGTGTCATGCTCAAATCCTGATCCCTAACTCAAAGCTCACACTTGAAGGCCAACGTTCAATAGGTTTTTTTTATCTTGTACGGTCCATAACTCTACCATCCATCAAAGAACTTTGATATTTTTGGCACAGATATTTCCCATAATGAGACGAATTGTCATGTATAATGTCCAAATCCTTAACTCAGAGGTCAAGGTCACATTTGGTGGTAAAAGGTCAAAAGTGTTTTCCTGTCCTGTCCATAACCTGTAGGTTATAAAAAACTTGACCAAACATTATTACATTATTTACCACAAATATTACATTATTTACCACTTCTATTTAAAAGAAGCAGTATTGGGGCATGCACTTTTTCAAAAGTTGCCTCTTTGTTTTATTGTATCATGGTTTACCTGCAGTGTCATTATAACTGTTAACTTCTATCTGTAATATTCTTCAAATGGGGAAGAGGCGTGGCTATCAGCCGTACTCTAACTAAGTTAGGAAAAACATGTCTTAGGTCCCGCCTACATATAGAATAATGTAGGGAAATGTTGAACTTTCTGAAACCGTTCTCTATTTCAGTTGGAGTACGCTTGTCACGTGATAGTACCAACGCTTAAAATGGAATGTTAACTTGTCAATCAAAATTAGTAGCCGAATGCGTTGTTCATATTGGCGGACTATGATACAAAACAGAAAGCGTAGGGGCCACTCGAATAATGAGGTTATTCTCGTGAACCCCTACTCTTTCTATTACTTGTCTTTATATTCTAGTTGTTTACATATATCTACGTAAAGAAACTGTTCATATCTTATTTTTGAAGCGGTGTATATTTGAAGAGAAACACTCAATTTTTCACGTTCTAAGATATTCAATATTGACACAGTCGGGAAGGGCTGAATCTAATGTTGAAACAACTTGTTAATAATTTGTATATCAATGTATATTATTGTATTGTGTTCTATATAAAAGAAACAAAATACTATTAAATTGTAAATATTTCATTTGTATTTATTACGGATGCAAGTGAAATTCCAAAGAAGAGCACAGAATAGATTGAATTTCTTATCATTTATACATGTCAACAGAGAATATTTAATCATAAAACAATAAACAAATGACCATACTGTACGATATAATATGAATGTAACTTTACTGTTTTCTATAAAAAAACAACTGGTTGTCCTTTCATTTCAGTTTGCTAGTGGTATGCATACTATTATTATTCATACATTTTAAGACGCCTATTGTGCTGGTGAGAAATCATATTCTAGCAATTCTTGTATGTCAAATCTGGATATTAAAAGCAACCCGTCTACTCTATCTTTCTATTACACTTTATGTTTTTGGTTAGCATACTCTTGTGATGTGCGTCCCTGGATGTGTTTGTTGTTCTCAATGTTTCCACAGAGTGTATCTCTACGTTATTATATCCAGACTGAGTACAATTACTTTTCGAAGGTCAATGTAATGTGTTGCAAATAAGCATGTATACAGAATATAGTATTTTGAAGTATCTATCAGTAGCTTTCTTTGTACAATCATGTATGTGTTTTATGCCATGTAATCTCTTCTTGTACTTTAATGCCATCAGAGACATAAGCGAGATTTCAGATAGATCCCATAGGGATTAATCTAATCTGTATTGTTAAATAAGAAAATACTTTAAATACTTTACTGTTAATACTGTAACGAAACTCCTACATATATGTGTAAATGAAATTTTCGGAGAAAATTCATCCAACGGACTTAATTAAGCCCCCGAGTCTCTGATTGTATTTGGTAAAAGAACAATATTCGCAGCAATGAATGCACTTTATACGTGTATGTTTGGGACTATCTCAGAACTTGTAAGAAATATTGGCGTTTAAAGTACAGTCCTGAAACTTTTAAACGGAAAACATTACACCTTATTTTCTTTTATGTCTTAAAGAATAAATATTTTGCTTTGCGCGTGTGGTCGTAGATATATTTAACGATAATTTAAGAGTGCATACTAAAGAATCTTTCACTGGTTGAAGTTGCAGATGGGAATATCTGGCTCGAGGGTAGCTATTTAGGCGGAAACGAAGCTCTGTCGAGTAAGGCGAGAGCTAGATATTTCTATCCGTACCTTCAACAAGACATTAGTGATAGACTCTTTTCCTTGCATGCCGTATTCTTCAATTTGTAGAAGATATAAAGAAAAACGAAGGTTTTTCTTTTAGGCGCTAGTTTGTTATAGTAGCGTATGAATTTACGCATCCATTCACAAATTGCAGCACGTGAGTCATCTTACACCCTTTTTTACATCCTTGGGTGTAAGATTAGTTTTTCTAGCACCGGAAAAGCAGAGGAAAATCCTGTCCGATATGCAAGAATAAGTACATCCTGAAAGAAAATGCATTAATTTTCACTGATATAATCCATAGTCATAAACATGATTTATCAAACCAGATTTCGGGACAAGAACTATATGTGTGACGCAACCTTTGACGAGACTTGAAACCACTACAGTGTGATAACGTTCACTAGAACTATATCAGTCAGCTACTCTACCTATACTGTCGCAGTTCTAAAGGTTTTCACAATTAAAACCAGTGTTATTCCCCACGATTTTAGTGGACTATATCCGTTGTATTAAATGTTAGATGAGAATTCACGCAGATACTTAAATCTAAACGCCACTGAAATGTACTGACTAAATATCTTATTTCTCGCTAATATTTAGTTCGGCTTTTGTTTATATCTAAGTCAAACTGTCTTTAGGCTTAACTTCAGAGCAGCTCTTTCTTCATCTTCTGACTCCAAAGATTTATGTAAAGTTTCCAGATGCAAATCAATATATGTGGCCCTGAATGAAATCCAATTAGCGGAATAACTATTATCTTTTGTTTTGTGCGGCAAATGACGGAATTTCTTGGAGTTGCCGTAAGAGAAATATTCTTGCCTCAGATGATTTTATTTGGTTTTCCAGTAAATTTGAAGCCAGTTATTGATACATGTGAATAAAATAATATTTTCAAACATAATATTACCGTTTCATTCTGCATATAATATAGATCAGAGAAAGACCTGAAATACATTTCTCGAAAATGATATTCGTTCTTTTATGAAAGCTCATTTCTTTTCTTTGTTATATTTAATATCAAAATGTAAAGTATATCACTAATCGTTTCATTCATTTATATATACATGATATTCTCCTGAAGCCTGATTAATACAGAGAATTGTTTTTTTTTTAAATCACTGAAATGGTTGCAGCGTAATTAGATAGAAAAATAAAAGAACCGTTAGTAAATATCAAACGAAATAATAATATTTCGTATGCCTAGTATCCTTACGATTCATACTTAACCCTTACCCTGCTAAATTTCTATAATGAATTTACCCATTTTTCAATTTGGACAGTACCATTAACTGTTAAAAGTGGTGCATACCAAAAAAGATAGTGACTGAATTGCAAACAGTGCAGATCATGATCAGACTGGATGGATGTGCAGGCTGATCTTGATCTGCACTGGTCGCTTTACTTTCCTACATTTCTCTCCATGTTGACAGCCGTCTAACTGTTGATGAAACCTGTTTTCTGATTGGATGACCGATACAAAAAATGATCATGTGACCTTTCTTGCGTCATGGCCGGTAAAGAAGAAATTTTTATCAGTTATGATAAAAATACACGTATTCTTCCCCGATAGAGCTTTCCGAGGTGTGTATATGTTTGCAGTTAGTGTATTTATTAACATTCTTATGAATCATAACTTGTTTCACCAAGTTCTGCCGCCATTTGTTGCAGTTTACACCTGGACATGACCTTGTAAATATTTTACACAGTCGTGTTCTGTATGTAAACACGGCTGTGTCAGCATATAGAAAATTATAATTTACGACTTTATGGTACATTTTAAGGTGGGAAAAGTATACATTTTCTGTTAGAGTGATCCTTTGCTCGTGTAGTTCAGTGGTTATGAGTCGGATATTACCAATATGTGGCACGATAGCATGGGATACAAGAACATGGGAGATAACATTGAAATTGACCATGTTATACCCCTTGCCTCTGTTTATGTTTTTTATGGTGATTTTTTTATATATAAATTCTTGAATTTCATCTAGTAAAAACATTTTAAAAAATTCCACTCTTTCATAAACATGTGTTCCCCTCTATCATAGCACGTGACGGATCCCTGTGGTTCTGACAATAATCCTATTTAAAACTTTTATCCGTGTTTAACAAAATCAATTAAACACCCTTTGGAAGCATAGAACACAAAAAACAGTATAATAGCAAGCTCAGTTTGTTAATGAGAGGTAATGAAATGTGCAACACTCCTACCCCCCCCCCCCCCCCCCCCCCCCCCTGCCCCCACTCCTTCCTTAAATACACCCGGCCCACAAGCACTTAAAATGTACTCTATGACCCAAAAGAACCAGATAAAAGACTGATGGAAATTATCAATTCTGCTTTATCGTCATTCAAATGAAAGGTAAGTACTTAAATGGATCGTCTAACAGTTACACATCAGGAAGGACATACATTTGTTATAGAGTATTGGAGAATATTCTAGATCACATAATAATTGTCGAAATAATAGGAACATTTTCACTCTAAATAAGTTTACGCAAACCTTACCGCGCATGTTCATGGACGACTTAGCTGATGTTTTTGGGGAACATGGCTAAAACGGCTGGACTTCAATACGCTACCTACTTGTTCTGTCTCGTTTGGAACTTTTATCCAGTAGGACAGTTTCATTTATTGTCACAGGAATCAGTTAAGCAAATCGAGACTAACAAAAGCGAATGTTCTATCAATTTTAAACGTAAGGAGACAATCAAAATCAGATGTTGCGGTCCATGTTTCCTTAACCAGTTGTTTAAAAATACTGTTCATCTTTCTTTTTGTCGTCAGCAAGAAAGATTCATCTCATAGATACGTGATAATTTGATACGCGTTTTGCAAACTGACTTGAAGTATCATCTATTTAGAGAGATGTCTAGACTTGATAAGTGCAAGACATGATATTTGGTGTGAGTTTCTGTCTGTTTCACTTAATGACGAAATCAGACATCATATCACATCCGTTCAGTATGTTAGACAACGGAAGGTAATTTCATCTTAACGAAGTCTATAGCACTAATCGCACTAATTAAATATATCTTTGTTTCAAGGTAACCAACATAAAAATTGGATTCAGAGAAAAAAAATGTGGCTAAACCTCGTGTCTATCTTCTGAATTTCTTTCTTTTGCCAAATAGTTTAAATGTTTATACGAAAAGTAAAATTTTGCTATTCTGTTTTATTTGCGTTGTTTCGTCTTATTAAATTTTCTTTAATCACCTTTGTCAGATGATTAAGGACTGTAGGCGTCACATTTAAAATGATTATCAGATAATCTTCTGATATTAAAAGATGTATTTGAAAACAAAAGTAAACTGATGATGTGATAAAATATGGAAGAAGAATAAATTCTCAAACGGCAATCAGTTTCTGCGTTTGTTTGACATTTGGGCTGTTTTCGAGTCTTTTATGGAATTCCCACTACGACATGTAATATTGCTCTACTATCTAAATTTCCCTAATGTGTCATATTGGAGGATTTTCTAGATTGACATTTCAGCAGAGATATGTCATTACGATGAGTATAATTTGTTTTAAAAGCTGATATTAATTTTGTATTATCACATTGTCTCATGGTAAATTAGGAAAATAACACCGCTGGAAGGAAATGGAATGGAAGGACGCTAGATTGCGATAGAGGTACCACGACATTTTAATTAAGACGTCATCTTTGCTTCCTTGAAGTTGTCAAAATGTTGCCGGAATATTGTTTTGAAACATTTCTGTGTTTCATGTAAATAAACTGTCAGATTCAAATACCTCATATTTGTGATAATATCTCATTGCTAATGTTAGTTAAAAGCATGTCAGTTAAAAGCATCTAAAACGAATTGTCTTGATTCTGTTTGTTGCAAAGAGGGTGATAAATATAAACACAGCTGACATCGAAGGTCGAGTCATGTAAAGAATATCCGATTATTTACTCAAACTCTAAATATTAAAATTTTGGAATTTGTTTAATATGATACGAGTACTAATCTCAAGTAAGATTACCGTATTGAAAATAAACGGTCTCCTAATTAATAGTTGATTTTGGTCGTGTGAGGACACGATGGAATAACTGTAGATGTACGTTGTTTACGCGGAGTGAAGTGTCGGTGGTGCGTAAGTTTGGCAATCAATTATCAAGTTTGTTATGCCTTTTATCAACCATGTGTTTTAAGCAATAAATAGAAATTGTTGGTAAATGAATTGCTAAATCTAAGTAGCTAACCCTAACCATAACACAATTAATATGTTTATGTAAATTGATACCGGGTTTGACCAGATAAATATTAACTCTTATCTTTTATATTGATATTTAAACTTCTAAAACTATTATTTACAAGAAAAGCATTGGTGCAAAGATCAAAGGGCGCCATGTAATTTAAAGAAAAACAAGTTTAGTTTCATCTTTTAAAAACAACAGTAAGAAATTCACAAAATATGTATTAAATAAACGCAATCAAGGATGACATTGTCAAGAAATGTAATATAATGCAGTTTTAAAGAATTGTTAAAATTTCAAAATACCGTGACTAATAAAAGTTTGACCTTAAACGTAAAATCTAAACAATATATATATACACTTGTATATAAATGAATATTTATTTGAAAGACTTAATAAATCAATAGAATGAACAGTATCTTCCTTTAAACATTTTTAAATCAATACTTTGTTTTACAACACAATACCGAACAGTTTAACCGGCTTACTTACTTTTTGCGAAGTAATGACAAAATATTATCTGATGGTACATTATAATCGTTCAATATGGTGGAAATGAAAATATTTATGCTGACAGTCTAGTTTAAACATTCATCCAAGTTACTACCTTCTCCAGAGAAATAGACCGTTCCTTTTGAAGGGACGGGTCGTTTATTGTTTCTAAGTATTGCATAATATCATCAAAACTGCGACACCAGAACTTTATTTTATCAGCAGGACATGAATATAAGAAGCGACAGACTCGCCCACACTCTGAGTGACATGTTGTTTTAACCATGACGAGAATTGGCCTAGATTTAAACGATATATTCGTAAGAGCAGCCTGACGCTTTTGACTATTGACAATAAATAACAAATACTGATTGAATGGGATAAGCCCGTGACTTTTATTATTATAATATTATTACAGAAATTAATAAAATATCGTGGCATATTGTATGAGAGGAAAGTATCATAAAAATTGAAAAAGCATGAAATGATAGATTTCTAGCCAAAACGCATAGAAACAAAATAGGCAACGCTATGATGCTGAAGCTCTATTTATGATAAACACACATATACTAGACAATGGAGGGGAAAGAATGCGAATTGTGCTAGCAAATGCAGCTACCGAAAATCCGAGGCCAAGTTGTTCAACGAATTCTCAACATCATGACAATGGATTAAAACAATAAAAATATGAATCCATCGCAAGTGCAAGAGAATACATTATTATAACACTATTATACATTGTACGCAACAGACACGGATGCAAAGGTGAGGATCGGGCAACTTGTGCCGCGCAATAGTTAACCCTCCAAGCAATCAGCTGCACTAAGCGGCACTCAAGAACATAAACATGGGGGTGATGTCTGTTTCAACATACCCAAGCGTTAGAGGTTTGTAGCAAAGTGATCCACAAATATATAAATATACAATATGTACTGACTTACAAGTACACATTTATAAACAATTTTCGACGGATCTAAGATCAATTGGCCGAAGAGTTGTAATCCCTGTTTAATATAAGATACAGTCAATTCGAGGAATTTGATTGAACGGCCGACCATGTAGGTCAAGGCCGCCTCTAACGGTTAAGAAGCGCACGCCCTTAACACCAATAATAGAGAAGGCCAGTCGAACGCCAAACTTACGATGCTGATCTAGTGGCCAACCTAGGAAGTGAGCTTAGATTTTTGCGATACAGCCATTGTATCAAAAGCCATTCAAAGGCAAGTCAATGTTGTGGTTCATAATTTTTATTTATAAGCTCACATGTAACGGGCGGACAACAGTTACTGTAAAACTTTGAATAAAAATGCCAAAAAGATATTACTACTCCTGCACCTATTTGTCGGACCATATTTTTGCTATGTTTATGCAGCAATGTATCGGCCATGATAAGAACAAAAGTCAGGACTAACAATTAAAAATTAAGTCTTTAAAATGATATTTTATGGCTCTTAAGAAGATGATACTTTGCAGCAAATAAACAAGACCGCTGCTGCCCGCGTGTTTACTTGATACTACAAAATTATCATACTTTAAGAAATATAATATTTTCTTAACTGAATAAAATTGAACAGTTTCTTTTGTTACACAACAATTTGACAGAGTCTATTTCATTTAAATGACAGGGCTTTTTAAACGGGAAGTCGGGTAACTGCGAGCCGGCTGCCTAACCCCTAACTCCTATTTATATGTCTTTTTATCATTTTTTCACCCTCATCTTTTACTTTTTTTTCTTTTGGAGGGGGGAGGGGGGAGGTAGTGATATCCAATGCTGCAAACAGAAAGGTGTCTCCACTCCCCGACTTCCTTGACCAATTACATTCGTTTTTCTGGTTTTAAATGAAAAAATTGAACATTATACAGGTCGTAACATTTAGACAAATCAAATATTCAAATAAATACTAAATTAAATGAAAAAAAAATACACAATGAGCTGCGTTCAATAAACGCTTGATGCCCCCGGTGACATCCCTGCCGATACAAAGCATCCCAAGCCCAAATTGAGGTCAAGCTCAAGGTCAAGGTCAAACCGAGGTCAGGCGACGTCTGAAGACGAGGAACGGCCACAGGCCACATACGCATTAGTATCAAGTCATTCTAGTTAGAGGTATTGATGCTAGACGAAACGGTCCCACCTAGTTAACCTCGTACTGACGGACGGACGGACGGACGGACGGACGAACGGACAGGACAATCACTATATGCCTCCCGTATCAGTAGATGCTGGGGGCATAAAAACGATGAATTACGTAAATGAAACACTCATATCCATAAGCAAATTCTAAAACAATCCGTAATGAAGCCTTCATATACTTGGTGGCGAACCTGGTATATTGACGCTGAAAATACATAAAACAGCAGCAGAATTTTTCTTAAAAATTGTTAGGGTGAGGAGGGTGGGTATTTTTGTACACGAACTATCGACTTGTCTGCTTAATTATTTGTGAAGGAATAAACCGGTTTGAAATATAAAATGATAAAATTGACCACACCCGTGACCTGCTCGTGCGTGAAATTGATTAATCGAGGCATGTTATATTGTATGAACTGGATTAGAGTAATAGAAGCAGAAATTATAGCTCTGGTGTACCTACTGAAAAATAACATAGATTTATTTCTCAAGAGAATATAAATTCCTATATTTTAGCATCTATAATAAATACGTAAATGATCATTTCTTTGCGAACGACAAGAAGAAGAAGAAGATCATTTCTTAAAGAGCCTTTCGAATGAGCTTTTAGTAGTACGTACTAACGAAATAGGTTCGACAACCAGCATATGTACAATGACCGCTTACTCCCTTTAGCAAAACAATTTCCAACTCCATTAGAGACGCCGGCCTTAAGACCGGGGCCAATTAGAAAATGTACTAGTTATAATTATTTTAATACTAAAAGAAAAATCATTCATTGGGGTGGCATCAACTCGCATAAGTTATAGCACGTACCATATTCCATATGCAGTGCTTTATGGCAGTTGTGCTCTTTGAATGTGGCTTTTACTGTTGGCCTTTGGTCGTTTTCGATATGATTGCTGATAACAATATTTTATCTTTGCATAAACTTGAATGTTCTGTTAGAAATATAATAATGTAATGGTTAAATTAATTAATCAGTTTCAATCCGTACTATTAACATAAATCAGTCGATGTATTGTGATCAACAGTGCTGCAGAAACGTGTGCAAATGATGAATTATTAACACAATTGGTATTGTTATTCACAGTATAAAAACAACAACGGAAAAGCAAAACAAAAAAAAAAAAGCCCTTTCCTTTCAATGTTGGTAGTTAATTTTTGTTTAGTAGGTACTGCTGCTTAGTAACCATGTAAAATTTGAAAGCCATAACTATCTTAAATGCTCGGAACGGAACAAAATACATAACTACTAGCCTTTGAGCTTAGAATCAATACGGATCCTCAACAAGCAGATGACGGATCATGCAATTCCATACTACGTTCCGTTTTCTCCAAACAGGCGTATCAAAAATGTATTTGTTCGGTAATCTTTAAAATACGTGTTCTACAATATTTCAGTATTTATGTTTCGAAAACAATTACTTCAGCATTCTATAACAATCGGAAAATCTAGAGTGTTTAGAAAAAAATGAAAACGAGGATAAATATCAATTAGGCAATGCCACGTTCCAAAAACGCAGCCTAACTAAACTAAATATAGCATATTAGAATTAAAGCTGCTACATCAACAATCATACAAAAAGGAAACATAGCCATCGTGTCATACCAGTTTAGAATTTATACAGTTCACACACATACCGCTAATTTATCATCTAGTTTATCATGTAGTTTGAAAATAAATGCACGTAGTTTACTTAATCCACTATTAATTTACTTTGTCTTAGGCTTAAAGGATGTTTCAGTACGTGCTGTTTTTTGTTTTGTTAAAAATAATAATTTTGTCTAGCTGACGGTTGTGTTTGCAGTTAGTCTTTAATGTCGGATGCTCGAACTTTGTGGCGTGGTAACGAAACTTAACATTTAAGTCGGATTGTTCATATATGCCCATTCATATAAACTGAACAATCTAAAGTCATATAATGTATAGCAAATATGTATGTTTCTTACATCACAAAAAAAACCGCCTACTATTCTAGAGTTGAGGAAACGATAGAAAAATCGGCCGTTACATCTTCGAGAACTCGGTATAGGATAACCTCCTGTATATGCGTTAGTTATAACTCATCCCATTTCCTCTGGCACTTAATTGTCCTATTGTTCAATTGTTCAATGACATGTGAAGACGTCTATCTGTTACAAAGTAACTTCTTAACATAATTTATATGCTACGGAGTACAGTATTAGCAGAGCACAAACATCAACGATGTCCTGGATGGTTATTGGACAAAGGAAGACTCGCAGTACATGTGTAAAGGAAGTAGCCTGAAACAATCAAACTGTATTTTGAGCTATAACACATGTATATTGATATTGATCTCAGCAGTCAGTTGGAAATTTAAGTCTGATCAATGCAAGTCGTTATTTTATTGCAAGTGACATTTCTTGGTAACATTGTAAAACATTTTCATGTACCAATCTTACATTTTACAAAATGTACTAGCTGCTTGATATTTTAATCTTCTCACATATTGTATTAACACTTTTTGTCTTTTATTAAAAAATCTGTTTGCTTGCATATTGAAATGAAAACAGTCGGAAAACATTTTTTGTCGTTCAACTCTCATGCAGTTTTGATTATTTAAGATTTTAACCATCTGTTTTTTCTAAATTTTAAAATTTTTACAGTAACCCTGTTATGAACAACAGGTATCTATGGGACGGCATGTCAGTAGTTAGATACATGGGGTTTTTGGCATTTTAACCTCTCCCCACTTGACCTTTTGACCACTTCTAAAAAACTGACCAATGTCGGACAATTTAAAACCTATGGGTTTTAAACAGACTAAAAAGTTTTAAACATATATAATATAAGATGAGTTTACAAAATAAAATATATTGTTTGAAAGAAAGAAAATTTACAGATAATGTAAATCCTCACTATGTTACAACAAAAAACAGGAGGTTAATGATAAAAGCAAAATGTAAATCTTGCGGAAAAACGAAATCAAAATTTGTTAAAAGTACTATCAAAGCAGGTAATTTAGATATTCACAAAGCAATGTTACCTTTATTACCTAAGAAAGGTTTAACACTTCCAGGATATAACTATTGTGGACCAGGAAATCCTTTAGATAACGGACCTCCTGTCAACGAACTGGATGCAGTATGTATGGACCATGACTTTTGCTATGATAGTGATGTAAAAAAGAGTACATGTGATAAGCAAATGCTTTCCAATTTAAATAACACTAAATCAAAAACATTTGGAGAAAAGATTGCAAAACATTTAGTTGTAAAACCAGCCATCAAAACGAAATACACACTTCGGTTGGGACAGGAACAACAGTTCCCTATGGGCTTAACGTCCAGACAAAAACAAAAATCAAAAAACGGGAAAAGGGGGTAGAGTATACCCCCGGAATCACTGTACCAAGCTACCGCTGGAGCGATGAATTAGCAGAAGAATTACACAAACCAATTAAAAGAAAATTTAGGAAACGAAGAGTGATAGTTAATGATATTGATGATACTTGGTCAGCTGATTTAGTTGACATGCAAGCTTTTTCAAAATATAATAAAGGAGTAAAATACTTGTTAACCGTTATTGATATATTTAGTAAATATGCTTGGGTTATTCCATTAAAGAATAAAACTGGAGAATCTGTTACTGAAGCATTTGAAAAAATAATTTTAGAAGGACGATTACCAGTAAATTTATGGGTAGATGAAGGAAAAGAATTTTATAATAAAAAGTTTGAATCATTTTTGAATAAAAATAAGATTAATATGTATCATACATTTAATGAAGGAAAGGCTGTAGTAATAGAAAGATTTAATAGAAGTTTAAAAAGAATAATGTGGAAATATTTTACAGCAAATAATACTTATATTATTTAGTAATTTGCAGGATATGGTTGTTAAATATAACAAAACAAAACATTTAGTATAAAAATGACACCAACCGAAGCTAGTAAAAATTTAAATAAAGGTACTGTTTACTTTAATTTATAGGGGTGATTTAAAGATACCAAAGAGCAAAGCAAAATTTAAAATTGGTGATCGAGTTCGCTTAAGCAAACTTAAAAGACATTGAAAAAGGATATACACCAAATTGGACAGAGGAAATATTTTTTAATTTATAAAATTATAACACAAATCCCAGAACAACTATTAAAGATTTA
Source organism: Mercenaria mercenaria (assembly GCF_021730395.1). NCBI lineage: Eukaryota > Metazoa > Mollusca > Bivalvia > Venerida > Veneridae > Mercenaria > Mercenaria mercenaria. The sequence continues at coordinate 79,620,614 of NC_069368.1, forward strand.
AATGATGAAAAAATTCAAGGTTCATTTTATGAACAAGAACTTTTACCTACTACGCAAGAAGTTTTTAGAATAGAAAAAGTTATTAGACGAGATTTATAAGAAAAAAAAAGTTTTAGTAAAATGGAAAGGTTACAATGAAAAATTTAATAGTTGGGTTCCGTTTAGCGATCTTGAACAAATTTAATTTAGAAAATAAAAAGTTTATTATATAAATGAGTAATAAAAATCTTATTTCTAATAATAATGGAATAGAAACAATAGATCAATTAATTATTAAATTAACTAAACTAGCTGCTGCTTACAGAAAAAGTTATAAATTTTGTGGGAGAGTAAGTACCGGATTATATATTACAGCAGGTGTTCTTTGGTTTTTTCAGCTGCATTAGTATTTGTTCCAGCTATTCCTGTATTTGTAGCAGTTGTGGTGCTGTTCCATCAGTAATTACCATATTTACTAACAGACTAAAACTTGAGGACAAGAAATTTATTTTAAAAAATCATCACAAAATAAAACAACTTATAACAAAAGCACGGATTGGAAAAGTAAATAAGAAGATCCAAATAAAGTTATTCAGGATTTTTTTACAATACTATTAGAAATGGCAGAAAGAAAAAAAATTATTCAACCCCTCTTGAAATGCACATGAAGGAATTTAAACTTAACGGATATAAAAGTAAAAAAAGAAGAAGAGTTGTATTAACTTTAATTAAAGATTTTTTCTATAAGTATTTTATAAAAATTTGAGAAAATTATATCAGTTGAAGGTAATATTGCATCAGGAAAAAGTACGTTTTTAGTTTATTATTAAATAATATAATCCTAATTTTAATATAATTCCAGAACCAATTACGAATGGAAAAAATGTTATGGATCCACGTGCAACCAAAGGGTTTTCCAGCTTCGCAAGTTATAATTCATATAACCCTTTTTTGAACTTGCTGCTCAAGAACCTTCCAATATTTTTTTCCCTTTTTCAGTTAACAACTTTAAACAGTCATATAAAATGTTATCTTTGCTAAACAGTTGATGGTGTTTCTGCCCTTTGAACGTTGTTATTTAACTAACAGTAACGTTTTTACAAAACAACATCACGACAATGGTGTTATTAATGACCCGAGTGGGCAGTATACAATCTTTTCTTAACTGATCATATTATAAAACCTTTCGGAAAAAAAACCCTATTGATGGATTGTTTATGTTAAAACCAACCCAGAAATATGTTTTAAAAGACTTCAAAAAGAAACAGAACGGAAGAAAAAAAAAGTTGGTTTAGATTATTTAGAAAAACTACACAAATTACACAAAGAAGGGTTTAAAAACAGAATGTTTCAAGAAGGTATTAAAATTTTAACATTTGTAACAATTAGAAAAATGACTTTAAAATCTATTCAAAAGATATAGATAATAAAAAACAAATTTTCAAATCAATATAATTCATTAGGTGCGTTTTAAAGATTTTTTTCTATAAGTATATTATTATTAGATGGTTAATAGAAAGGTAGATAGAATGATTATACCAAAATTATCTAGCACTTTAGGAGAAATAATGAATCCAGGTAAAAATTCATATAAGAAAGTTCTTAAAGAAGAAGGTTATTAAATCAAAACTTGATCAAATAGTTAGCGATGAATATAAAAATCATGTTATTGTTTAAATTACAAAATGTTATAGATCCTTATCTTCGTAAAAGAACTTTATTTAAATGGGATGTGGTTGTCTATTAACTGAAGAAGAAAATGCTGAAAGATTATGTGATTGTCCCAGACCAAATAATTATCGAAACAATCCTAAAAAAGTTTTTGGGTAACGATTGGGGATATAATGAAGAAAAAATATATAGAAGCACTTACAAAGCATCAAAAGAATTTGGTATTAATGTGGGTTAATAAAAATGTGTTGTGAAGGGGACAAACCGAGTAAAATGTGGAATATCAAAAGTTAATGGAAAAAGATATAAATTTAAATATTTTATTTCTTCTTAAAGATAATTAAAACTTTATTTATTTTATTATTTTTTTAATTATTTTTTTAATTTTTTTTTTTAATTCTTTTTTGCTGAAGTTTTTTTTTCTAAATATAATATATAGATGGAAATCGAGAGATCTACAAACAATATTATAAGAAATTTGAAATTAAAATTCATATGGGACAAGATCCAAAAAATCTTTTTATTTTAACTATAAACGACTCTTATGAAATACTTAAATCTGAACTTAAACTTTAAAAGGTATAAAAATAAACGTTGTTTTAAAAATAACTTTTGCAAAAATGGTATAAAATGATACAATATATAAATCAGCTTATTTTCAATCAAAGGTTTTAGAAATTATTAACACAAACGAAATTAAAAAAAACTTTACATCAAGCTTTTGATGAATTAATAAATAGAATGGTAATTGGATTTCTGAAGGAAGTGGCTGGAGAATAGAGTCAGTTGATTTCCCATTTTTATAAATAGATTAAGTATAGTCATTGGCTGCTTCGAGTTATTTAGAATTACAAAACCTTTAAAACACCCAATGAAAGGATTGATAAATATAAAGAATGTGATAATGAATGTTTTAGATGGTGTAATTTAGCTTACAAATTTCCTGTTGAAAAAAATCCTCAAAAATTTCAAAATATAAAAAAAACATTTTAAACGATCTTGATTCTACTGGAATAAAGTTTCCTGTTACATTAAATCAAATACCTAAAATAGAAGTTTTAAATGAAATATCATTTAATATATTTGGATATGAAGAAAATAGTATTTATCCATTGTACATATCAAAATATAAATACGAAGAACACTGTGACATGTTGCAAATTTACTAATGATAAAATAAATGTTTAAAATAACTGATGATGACTGTAAGCCCTCAAGAACTGTAGTCCAACATTATGTTTGGATAGAAGACTTAATAGATTAATGTTTAATAAAAAAAAAACATAAAGAAAAAAATATTTCTGTAAAAGTTGTTACAACATTTTACTCAAGAAAGAATATTAAATAAAACCACATACCAAACGTTTAGCTATTAATGGTATCCAAGGTGTAAAAATCCCAAAAGAGGGAAGTAAAGTAAAATTTTAAAAATTTATCATAAAGGTTTAGCAGTACCTTTTGTAATTTATGCTGTTTTTGAATCAATAACTAAAAAAGTTTTAACTGCTTTACCATCAACTGAATCTTCTTTTACTGAAACCATATCAAAAATCATATAGATTGTGGTTACGGCTATAAAGTTTTTTGTTGTTATGACGATAAATATACAAAACCCAAACCCAGATTTATAGAGGCCCTAATGCAGTTTATAAGTTTATTGAAAAAATGCTTGAGGAAGAGGATATTGTAAAGAAATATTTAAAGAACATTTTAACAAAGATTGAAAATGTCTAAAAAGGATGAAAGTGGTTTTTAAAAAACAAAAAGTTTTGTCATTCTGTGAAAAGAATATATAGAAGGTGAAGTGCCAGTACGTGATCATTGTCATATAACAGGAAATTCAGAGGAAGTGTCATCTGAATGTAATATTAATTTTGGGACTAACACAAAATTCCTGTTATTTTTCATAATTTAAGAGGTTATGACGGTCATTTTATTATGCAACAAATAGGGAAATTTAAAAAAGAAATTAATGTTATTCCTAACAATATGGAAAGATATATGGCATTTATGATTTCTGACTTGGTCTTTATTGATTCATTCCAGTTTATGTCTCAATCATTGGAAACTTATAAAAAATATTCCAGAATTTAAATATTTATTCAAGAATTTGATTGTGAAAGCATTAATTTATTAAAGACAAAAGGTGGTTTATCCATATGTTTACATGGATTCATTTAAAAAATTCAAAGAAACAAATTTACTTTTAAAGAAGAGTTTTATTCAATTTTAAATGAAACACATATATCTGACAATGAATATGAACATGCTAAAAATGTTTGGAATAAATTTAAAATTAAAACAATGGGAGAATATCATGATCTATATTTAAAAACTGACGTATTACTTTAGCTGATGTATTCGAAAATTTTAGAAAACTATGTTTGGAGTACTACAAATTAGATCCTTGTCATTATTTTAGTGTCCTGGTTTAGCTTTGGGGTGAATGTTAAAAATGACTGGAATTAAGTTAGATTTTAAAAACTGATATTGATATGTATCTTTTTATTGAAAAGGGACTGAGAGGAGGAATAAGTTATATTTCAAACAGATCCCGTAAAGCAAACAATAAATATATGAAAAATTATGTTTCCCAAACTTGACAGCAAATACATATGTACCTCGACGCCCAAAAACCTTTACGGTTGGGCTATGTGTCAACCTTTACCCCCTGGAAACTTTAAATTTATATCCGAAAAACAATTTAAGAAATTAAATTTCAAAAAGGGAAAAGGGAACTTTATAGTTGAATGTGATCTTGAATATCCAAAAGAATTTCATAAAACCCACAATGATTATCCTTTAGCCCTGAAAAAATTAAAAAAACCAGACGAATGGCTTTGATTATAGTAAAAATATTAAAACAGAATTTGAAAAAGGAAAAAGTAATGTAAAAAAATTAGTTCCAACTTTAATGAAAAAACAAAATTATGTAGTTCATTATAAAAATCTTGAACTATATACACAATTAAGATTAAAAGTAAACAAAAATAATAAAATTAACTTTTGACGAAAGTCCTTGGTTTAAAAAAAATTTTTGATTTTAATACTCAAAAAAGATTAAAGCAAAAAATTCATTTGAAAAGGACTTTTTTAAATTAATGAACAATTCTGTATTCGGTAGACGATGGAGAATTTACGCAAGAGGGTTAATATTTAAATTAACTCATGATTTAAAATATTTTATTAAAATACATAGCCAAACCTTCATTTGTTAGTTCAACGATGTTTAACTCTAACCTTTTTGGTATTCATAGGAATAAAAGAAAGTTTGTTATTAAACAGACCTTGTTATGTTGGAATGTGCATTCTAGATTTATCAAAATAATTTTAAAGTATGATTTTCTTATAATTACATTAAGGAAAAGTATGAGGGTAATTGTAAATTATATTCACTGACACTGATTCATGATGTTATGAAATAAAAACCAAAGATGCTATGAGGATTTTATAAGGACAAAGATTTATTTGATAATAGTGATTACGATAGTAATTCAAAAATTTTTTTTTGATAATAATAAAAAAGTAATTGGAAAATTTAAAGATGAAGCTGCGGCATTCCCCTTTTTGAATTTGTCGGATTAAGAAGTTAAAAGTATTCTTATTATTTTGAAAATGAAGTTAAAAATTAAAAAATGTAAAGGAATTAAAAAATGTTGTTAAGAAAACAATAGTTCATAAAAATTACAAAGATACTTTGTTTAATTCAACCCAAAGTAATCACACCTTTAAAGTTATTCGTTCTAATAAAAACAAGCTTTCAAGTTTGTTATAATAAACATCTTTATCTTTTTATGGGCGTAAAAAGATATATTCTTGATATGGTATTGTACATTAGCTTACTCTTAAATTATAGAACCATAAAATTGTTAACTGAACATTCGTAAAAGTTTAAGAATTAATATAAAAAAACATCATCCATTTTAAATTCATTTGCTAATTAATAGAAATAGATTCATTTTTTTATTATTTTTTACATGATAACTTTGAAGAATTAAAATTTTTCTTATTTTTTTTTGTAATTTAGCTTCTCCTTTATCTAAATTTTAAATTTCATAACAAGAAAAATTAAGATTTCAATTTTGGTTTAATTGTTACATTTATTACCATTTGAACTAAACCAGGGCTAGCATTTACAGTTTGCCATTTTGAAATAATCCACCCTCGGTATCTGGGTATAACTTGTTAAAAAAAATGGAGGTTTTCTTATTAATGCCTTTTATTTTATTTACTTTTTCATTTATATTATTGAATATTCCCATTATATTAATTATTCCCGTTAAATAAATGTCCTTATTAGTTAAAATAATTTATAAAAGTTTGTTCATTTACTCTTTGATTATGAATTTTTAGTTTTTATACAAATTTAAAACATACAACGGTCTTTATCTTGTAACATTTTAATGAAAAATAAACAATAAATCCGCAAAGCATACTTGTTTTGTCTTGATATTGAACATTTTGTATTTTACATTTGGTATATACTTAATTACTCTTTTTGGGGGAGGAAGTCCAAACGGATCAAAGTATATTTATTTAAGTAACAAACCAATGTGTTCCGGACCAACAGAGTAATCTAAATTGATTATTCCACACTCGTCCTTTTCTTTTAATTTTAATAAATTTTTTCTACTAAATACACCCTAAAGCTTTAATTTTTATTTGTTTTACCCATTGTTCAATTTCAAAGTTAGAAATAGGTTTGTTTATAAATTTTATTTTTTTTTTACTATAGGAATTCGTCTGTAAGGTCTCCGTTGTGAATCAATCTGTAGTCCTTTTCCACTCAACAAAGATGTAATCAAAGTATTCCTAGACTAGCAGCCAACCCTACCTAAAAACCCACCGTCTTGTTTTTGTTTTGTGTTAATTTAATCACTCCAGATCCCACTAGTGCTTTCTTTGATTAGGTGTAAGATATGGTGATATCATTTTCTCTTATCATTAGCTACTGAATCATACCATTTCCAAGTATTTTACTGACACCAGTACTGGCCAGCCCCGACAAAGCACCAATGCCTAGAGGGGCTAATATTTTTGGAGCTATTTTTTCTGCCATTGGAAGGGAATTGTTTTTCCTAACAACCAGCCAAAGTCCTAAAAATCCACCATTTTTACCTTGACTGGACATTTGTTTTTTGAAATTGTAATTTCTAATCCCTTCTTATTTGCAACAGCTTTTTTAATTTGATTAATTTGTGTTTTTGTTAAAAGTAAAGGAAAAATTTCCATGTAATGTTCATGTTTTAATCTAAAAGTATGTGGAATTTTATTATTTAAGCTTGTGCTAAATTTTTCTTTTGTCCATCTGTAAGGTTAATTTTATATTCAAAATAATTTGATGTGTGGTTGTTTACAAAACCCCAGTGTTTTTAATATCATTATATATAATTTATATTTATTTTATTTAAACAATAACAAGTTCATTTTTTCCAATAGTATTTATTTCAACTGTTTCTTCATACAATACAAATTTCGTAAAAACGAATATTAGCTGCTGGTGGAAAATTTAATTTAGCTGTTAATGTAATATGCTTAGGATCTTCTGTAAATTACTTCCTTTTTATATTCCCAAATTAAAATGAACAAATCCAAACAAACTTTGAAAATTTGATCGATTTAAGAGACTTCCAGTAGTCTTATTATTTGTTTATAATAATAATTAGTTAAAATCATATATATTCTTGATATACTTGTGTATTCTGTTTCTGGATAAAAAACCCATTACCAACTTCAAGACGACAAGAGCTCAAAGTACAAACATTATCATCTGCTGCATCAACTTAAATGTATTAAAAAATGTGGATTCTGTCTTTGTGTATTACTTTTGTCAGATCGTTGTAAATAAACAAATTTCATGTTGTGGTTTTGTTACACCGGCTGTTATTCTAAAGTTTATTAGTTTGTTGGGTATCAGTTGATTGTGTCACCATTTCCCTAAGGTATGACCATCTTGCTTTTTTAAATCTTTCAGTAGTAATTAGATCAAACCCAAATTCATTAAAAATTAAACGTGGAACCATAGAATTAATTTTGTTACAATTTCCCTACCTGGACAGCAGTATTAGCTCTAAAAATTAATTCATCATCATCTGTCAGCTGCAGTGTTATTTTAATTTGACTTGGAGGTAAAATATTTGTTTCTAAACCCTGAAAAAAATGAATAATTATTTAATGGAATCTTAGCATTTTTCCCCAGGGAAAACCCTTTGGAAATTTAAAAACTTCCTAGAAGCAAAAACCCGAATTATTATCAGCGGCAGCGGGAGCAGTAGTATCTAAATAAATAAACTCATTTGTTCCAGTTGATTTTGCATAATCTTCAGATAGTTCAACCAAACTCTTAACATTTACTACCTTATATAAATTATTACAATCATAAACAATTTTTCCATTTTGGTTTAACCACTAACTGATCAATTAATGAACGGGCATTTTAAATTTAAAGAAATTTGATCTCCAACACCGAATTTTTCCCATTACAAGTTTAAATTTACTTTAAAACTTACTTCAAAATACCCTTTAAACAAAAATAAAAAAATGAACTTCTATCATTAATTGAAAAGTGTTACCGTTTTTTTGTTTTTTTAAACAAAATTTTTCCAGACAGATATTAATGCTTTTCCCCTAATTGAATGGGAAATTAATTTACCCTTTCACAATATTCTTTTGTTCTAAACATGTATATATTATAATTATTTTATTTTTTAAATTAATCTTTTTAATACTTTTTTTGTTAGCTGAAGTTCCACCCAAGGCATTATTTTCCAGATCCTGCCAATATTCTTTTTATTCAAAAAAAATATCCTCCCATTATCTTATTTTTACTATTATTCTTTTTTTTGAAATTCCCTTGGAAAATTAAATTAAAAACTGTTGGAGCGGGGTTTTTTTTTAAAAGTTTTTCAACAATTTTAGCTCCCAGCAAAAATTTCCAACTTTCTTTTTCCAACCTTTTTCGTTCCATTTTTCAAGTGCGTTTTTCCCTTTCTTTTTAAAATTTTTTTTTTTCCCCACTGGGGTAATTAAAGATGCAACTCCGTTTAAAAACCTTTTTTCTTTAAAATTGTAAAAGGATCCCTTTCCGTGAATGATTTTTTTTCCTGTGGAGCATAACATAAAAAAATTTTCCCTTTATTTTTGTCAAAACTTTTGAAAAATTATATAAAACAAAAAATTTTAAAATTTTAGGGATAAAATTTTTTAAAAACTTTTTTTTTAAATTTAAATTTTCCCTTTTAAAAATTAGTGTAAAACTTTTTTCCCAACCCCTTTAAAAAATTTAATTATTCAACCAAATACATTTTGAAATATTTATTCAAATTAAAATTTAAAATTTTTTTATTAATTTCAGAATACCCAAACTTTTTGTGGTTCTTTTGTAAAAGGAAAAGCCTTGTTAAATCTGCAGTACAAAAAAGCATAGATAATATCACTAAAAATTCCCATCAAACAAGTGAATTACAATAAGTTCACAATAAAATGTAAATTGAAATAAAACAGGAGTTAGTTATATTTGGTTTTTTTATTTCCCCCTTTTTCAGTATTTTTTTTAAAGTTTTTTCTAAAAATCCAAGCAATGTATAAAATTTTGGGCATTTTTAAAATCCACTTTAAAATTATCTGAAATTTTGAAAAAAAATCTTAAAAAATTATTTAAAATCAAATTCCAAACTTATTGGAGCAATTTCTGATTTAAAAAATTTTCAAAAATCACCATTACTTAAAGGTTTCCCTAATAAAATTTTTAAATTATTTTTGAAAACTGTAAAAACCATTTGAAAATTGATTTTCCAATCCTTACCATTTTTAAAACGAATTCTTTTTTATCATTTCATCACAAATATTATCCCAAGAGTGGGTCAAAAAGTGTTAATACTATCCAAACCAACAACATAAGTTTTATTTTTACCCAAAAATTAAAAACGACAAAATCTTTTGTAAAATCACTGGGTTTTTATTTTTTTAACCCTTTAACTTTTTCAGAATTTTAAAAACTTTTTTTTGTTCCATTTATATTTAACAAAAATTTTAAAAAACAAGAAAAAAATTTTTTTTTTAATAATTTTTCATTTTTGTCTGGTAAGAGTGAATCATTTTTAATTTTTTCTCAATTATTCTAATACCTTCTTTTTTTAGTCCTTCTTATTTTTCCAGCATAAATTTTAAAACCCCAAAAATTTTAAATCCAATTCATCAACCAATTCTTTTGGTTTTAATGGACAAACGTCAAAACCCTTTTCACCTCAAAATTATTAAATTTTTTAAATTTCAAAGATTTTTTATTGATGGGTTTAACCCTTTATTTTTTCTGTTAATTCTTTGAAAAATTTTTCCCTTGAATGAATTGAAGGGTTTTTTTTTTTAATTTTTTATTTCTTTTTTTTAATTAGATCAATTAAATCATATCAATTTAGTGTTAATTATTTCCCTTTTTCCTTTATTCTACCCTTTTAGAAATTTAAATTTTATTTTTGACCATAAAGTTTTTTTAATTAAAAAATTTAAAAATTCCCAATTTTTCCCTTTTGGGGAAAAATTTTATATGGGTTTTGAAATTTATTTTTTTTCCCAAATCCCTCTGTCTTTTAATCTTTTTTGATAAGCGTTCCCAAATCTTTTAAGTTTTTTCTTTGTTTTTTTTTAAATTTCCGAAACTACTCACCTCAGCCATAGGTTTGCTTTTTTAAATTTAACTATTTCATCGGGGTTTTTTTCCTGTGTTCATTTATTCACGGGGAAAATTTCTTTTTTTCTTTCGGTAACCTCTTTTTTTGTTTTTATCCAATAAACTTTTTTTTTTTATTGCTAACCCCCTGATAATCCCGGGTAAGCCCCAATCTGACAATAAAACTTTACGATTTTTTAAAATAAAAAATTTTTCCCCCAAATTCTTTTTTTTCTTCTGATTTTTTCGGGAAATTTTTCCCGATTCTTAAGTTTTTTCCCATCTTTCCTTTTCCGTAATCTTTTTAAAATCTTTTAATTTTTCATCTTGAAAAAACCCACCCAAACGGGTTCATCCCCCCAAAATTATTTGGGTTTGTAGGGGGCCCCCGGTTTTTTAAAAGGTAATAATGGTGGGGGTTTTTTGGGAAATTGCTGTGGAAAACCCACCTGGTTGTTTGTATGCCCTTTCATTTAAACCCCTAGAAACGCTAATTGTTTTTTTTAAAATTCCAGGTAATTTTTTAAATTTTGATTTGATAATTTTTTCTTTTGACTTTATATATTCATTTTTTTGGGCTTAAAAAATTTTAAAGTATACATATCCCGATTTGTATTTTTTCTTATTTTTTTTTTCAATATTTCTTCTCTAAATCTCCCCATTTTTTGCCCGACAATTTTTTTTTTTTTCTTATTTCATTAATTTTTTGATTGCATTTATATAAAAAATAAAAGAAAAGGGTAAAATAATGAAAAAAATAATGTAAGATAATGAAAAATAATGTAAAAAAATTTTAATATTAAAAAAGGGAAAATTTCCCAAAATTTAAATGTTTACAAAAAAGGGATAAATCCAAAACTTTAAACAATTTTACCCTTTTTTTTGCCAATTAAATTTTTTTAGAATTTTTAATATGGGGAAATTTTCCTGGATCGGAAAAAAACAAATACATTAATGCTTATAGTTAAAAAAACCTCTTTTATATTATAAAAATTTTACTTATATGCAAAAACCTAAAAACAATATAAATATCATTTTTTAAATTTTAAAAATTTTAAAAACCCCAAATTTTCCCAAAAAAAATTTAAAAGTAGATCCAAATGAAAACTTGAATTTTCAGCTGATAAAAAACCAAATTAAACCCTTTTTAGAATCTTGAATCAGAAAAACAAAAAAGTAGTTTTTTTGTTGATTTTGAAATTAAAGGAAAAAAAAGTTAAAAAATAAATAAAAAAATACTTTATTAAAGGACTCAAAAAAAAACTTGGTTATTTTTTTAAAAGGCAGTCTTCTATAAAAACCAAAAGATATTCGAATTAACTGTTCAAAAAATATTTTTAATTTGAAAGCCCAAAGGTAAAAGGGAAAGGGTTAGGATTTTTTAATGAAAAAAATATAGATCGTGATTCTTTTGCTAATCAAAAAATCAAAAAAAAAAATTTTTCTTAATTTGAAAAACCCCAAGGAAGTTTTTAAAAAAAAACTTTCCCTGGAAATTTATTAATAATAATAAAAAGGGGGTTTTTTTAAAATTAATATAGAAAAAATAAGTGAACCTGAAAGATAAGAAAAATTTAAATTTTGATATTGATTTAATTTGATTATGCTACTAAAAAACAATACAAAAAGCTTAGAAAAGGGCATGGAAACATATCTTCACAGAAAAAAAGGGAAATTTTATAACACAATGAACAGGCATTAGATTTTGGGAGGGTAAAAAATAACAACTTTGGGAAAACCAGATAAATCCACCCATGTAGTTTTTAAAAAGATTAAAGTTTAAAAATGGTTTAAAGTGTAATAGATGACAAAAAATCTTGAAACATCAAAACCCAATTTAAAAAAGACATTTGAAGAAGAAAGTAAAGAAAATTTTAAAAAAATTTAAAAAAAGATTTTAAAAAGAATTCATTTTTAATTTAAACAATTTCAAGGGAAAATTGAAGAGAAATGGGAAAACTATGGTATTCTATTTTTAAAAAAACTTGGGGAAAATTGATTTTAAAAGATTTATAAAATAAAAAAAGTATTTCGAGTTAATTTTTAAAAATTTTATTCAACCCCAAAATTCAAGAAAATTAAAGGAAAACAGATTTTTAAAAAATGAAGAACTTAAAAAACAAGATTATTGAAGCTGAGAAAAAGTTACAAAATTTTGTACAGTTAGAAAACAGAACAGAAATAAAAACTAAATACTGAAAATGAAAAAAAAAGCATAAAGATTTAAAAAGAATTAAATTTTAAATAAACTTGCCGAAAAAAAAATCTGTTTGGAAAAGGCAGCTTCACAAAGAAAGGGGATGACCATGATACGGGATTAGAGGACTTTTAAAAAAAAGCTCAATTCTAAAATAGGAAAGACTTTAAAAAAAAAATTCGAAATTGGGGTTAGTAAATTTTTGACAACCGTCCCCAATTTAAAAAAAAAGCCGAATTAAGTAATATTACAAAAAAAATTTCAAAAAGATATTAATGAATTTTTTTGTAAATTGAAGAACATAAAAAGGAAAATGGCCCTTTGGGAGTTGAAAAAACATTAAACAAGGGAGTTAAATTTCTGCAAAAACTGAAGCAATTAAGATAAATTTTTGATCAAATTTTAAAAAAAAAAAAAAAATTTGGGGCTCTGTAGTTAAAAAATCAGATAAAAAAAAGGGGAATCAATCACTTTCCAAAACCCAAGTTAATTCTGCTTTTTACTTTAAAACAAAAAACCCCTAAAAAACGAGAAATTCCACCCAAACCCCAAAAAATTACAAAAGTAAAAAAAGTTTTTTAAAACAAGAAAACCCCCAATTGCTGAAAAAAAGAAAAAATGTTTAAAAATCTATCTGCTTCTGAAGTTGCCAAAAAAAGACTTGATGATTTGCTGAAATTTTTTCTTAAACTTAAAAAGAAAGACAGGAAAAAAAAAAAGGGTTTTGAGGAAGTGAGACATGAATGTTTCCCCTTTGAATACTAAATTTTTAAACATCCTTTTTTATTACAAAAAAAATGAAAAAATTTTGACCGTCGTGGGGCCCGGATAAAATTCAACATATAAAAATATGGCCGATCTGAAATATTTAGTTTTATTTGAAATAAGACCTGGAATTTTTTCGTAGATTATTTAAAAATTTTAAAACTCATTTGACCAAAAAAATAAAAAAGTTACTAGATAGCTTTTTGGGGTGGTGTGTTTTTTAAATCAGAAAAACCGAAACTTTTATAAAGATATTAAGATTTTTTAATTTAAAAAGGGGAAAATCCTATAGGGGAACCGGAATTTTAAAAAAACTAAAAAACCCCTATCCCAAAAAAAATTTTATTTTTGGTGGGGAAAATTTTAGGCCTCCCGGGTGATGTTTTTTTTTTTTTGTTTTAATTTTATAAAGTAAATATAACAGCTGGGGCGCTTAGGACTTTGACACTGAAAAGGTTAATATCTATGTATAAGAAAAAAAATTTAAAAAAAATCTAAAAAAAAGGGATAATGTTTGATATTCATCCCTTTTGACGTTCAGCTCTCAGAAATAAAAATTTATGCTTTTTTTGGGAGTTACTTAAAATTTTACATATCAGACCCAACCCCGTATCCTTTTGGGTAGAAAAAACTTTTGGATTTTAAAAATTTAAAAAACCCTTTCAATATCAAAACAAAACAAACCCCAATTTTTTTGGGGGTTTTTTTGTTTTTAAATTTTTTTATTAAAAAAGTTTTCAAAATGATATGAACATTTTTGATTTATTTTTATAAAAAAATTGAAAAACAATGTAAAAATTAAAAAAACAAAAAAATTTTAAAAAATTTTTTTTAATTAAAAAGGTTTAAAATGAATTTAAGAACGTTTTATTCTTTACTACTAAAAAAATGTTCCCTTTAAAGTATATTCCATATACTCCCAAAAAGGGATAAATTTAATCATGCGTGTGTTGTAGAACAAAATACGGGTTTTAGTGATTTTCAAAACATAAAAGTTTTAAATAATTTCAATATGCGTGGATTGTAAACAAACATACGGTTGAGTTTATTTTACAACGTGAAAGTATAATTTAAAGTTTTAGTCCTTGGGGTGATTGTAGAAAAAATCCTACGGGTTTAATAAAAACTGTGAAAAAAAGTTTCATTCCTTTTAAATTTTACCCTTGATGGGTTTTATACTAGCAAAGAAAGTCCTTTGTGTGTCGTTTGATCAAATTTACACCTCGGGGAATGTCCCAGTTGGTACGGTACTAAAAACGTTTTTTTTTTCGTTTCTCAATAATTTTCACATATTCCCTTTTTTTAATTTGAGTTTTAAAAAATACCTTTTTATTCGATTTTATTAATTGATCAATTGGTTTTTTTTTTAAAAAGTTTCCCTTCTTATCCAAATTCCAGAATTTTTTTGTCAAGTAAAAACCCTTTTTATTTTTTACAAACGTGCCCGTTGTATCCATCCTCGGGTATAAAGTTTTCTTTTTAAATTACTTTAAAAGTCCCCAAAAAATCTAAAACTGTTTTAAATTTCCCTTTTTTTTAATTTTTTAATTTATTAAAAAAAAAAAACAAAAAAACCTTTGTTTTAAAAATGCAAAAAAGGCGTACCTAAATTCATAAATTTGATTTCAATTTAAAAACAGTCAAGATTTTTGATGAACGTTTTGCAATGCGGAAATTCCCCTTTGAGTGGATAAAAATTTTTGTCTCTACTTCCCGATTTAAACGGGAGTAGCTGATTGTTTACATTGTTTTAAGAAGGGTTTTGAAAAAGGCTAGTGTTTTTTTAGTATGGGTTTAAAGTTTCTTATTACTTTTTAAAGAAATATATTTTGTTAAAATTTTTTATAAAATATATTTGGGTTTTTTTTGGTTTTTTTTAATAACCCTTTTTAATTTTAAAACAGAGGTATTTACAAAAATTTTGTAAAACCTGTGGTTTTTTGAATTGTCCGGCATTGGCTTCCCGGGCCCAAGGGGCAAAAAAGGGCAAGTGGGGAGAGGTTAAAAAAGCCAAAAACCCCTTTATCTTAAACTACTTATGTCTTTTAAAGTCAAAATCATTACTGTTAAAAAATCTGAGCACATAAAACAATACTTCCATCCGCCCCCCTCCCACTTCTTAATCAGATAGTTTCTCGAACATGGCTGGTTGGATCCAAATTTAAAACAAAAATCATAAAAAACCAATTTTTAACAGGTGTTTTTTTATATTCCCTTCAATTGAAAATTGATAAACCCTAATTTAAACAAAGCAATTAAACTTGTTTTTTCCCTTTCGCGTACAAGTCCCATAAAAATGTTACAGTTCAGTATGTTTTCCATTATATGTCTCCGATTTCAAGGGAAACGTTTAAAAAGATTGTTTTGCATTTCCCCCGTCCGTCAATCCCCTTTTTACCTTCCCAAAATCTAATTTTGTAAGAAACCTAGGTATTTAAAAGAATGATTGGAAAGGCACCTAGTTTTGAAATCATCAGCAAGTGGGCCCTTTTGGGAAAACAGTTTTCGGGTTAAAAACTCCAAATAGGGGGATGAAAAACCCCCGGACGGTTAAAGTCCGTAAAATTTTGTTTTTCGTCTTTTTTGTCTTCATATACTGAGGCCCAATTTTTTTTTCGTGGTTTTCGCTTTCGGGTTTTTGTTTCAAAAAAGCCGGGGGTTTTTCTGTTTAAAAACATCCCCGGGACCCCGGAAACAGTCACAGAAATTCGTAAGCCCCACCAGCATGATTCTTTTTTGTAATGAAAACTGTACATGCAACTGAAAAACACTTTTAAAACAGTAAGGAAGTGTAAAGGCTGTCAAGTTTCTACGTGGATTGCAAACAAACAAACAAAAAATCCTAAAGCCAGTGCGAGAACGCGGTGAATGACGTCACTGTCACGGCTTCCCATAAATTTTGCAAAGTATGATATTCGCTGTAAAAGGTATGATGGCACTAAATGTAAACTTCACTGTTTAGAGCGACGTTTCACTTTCTTTTGAGTGTTGATTATTTCTTCGTAAGTAGATATATAAAAGATAAATCCCCATGCTAGGCAGTGCCTTAATTCATATTACTTTATCCGGGCTACTTCTGTACTTTCGATTAAACTATATAGGAATGAATATTACTAGTTGCGCATATATTATGAGTTGAACGGTTATATAATCTTTCTTAAAGATACTGCCTTACGGTAAATTATACGTATAGTCTGTAAAGAGATTTTTGTCTGTATTTCCTGTCCAGAGTTCAAAGAAACTTCACATTAGTGATAAGTATAAAGCCTAGTGGTACATGTCGTTGGCACGTTAAGTCAGGATTATTTTCGTGGCCTCTTAAATGGTATTTTGAGAACAGCCATTGTCAAGTTGTTACGGTGTCAGTCGCTCAACCCGGAAGTCGTTGATTAGAACCAAACTTATAATTATCACGACCGTGCTTTCTCATAAAATTATGATGCCAGTATTCGTTTTTCGGGGAGGCTGACTCGAAAGTGATTTACATGACCACCAAGCTTTCATCATAATAGAGCTGAAATAAATGAATATAAACTATTTATTGTTTTTGACAAAAGTTCGGATTTCCTATGCTACTGATGAGATTTGAATGAAACCATAAGAATTGCAGTACTAAACCTAGATATGCATATATTATGGGGTTAACCTTGGAATGAGTTTGGGCAATTTGACCTTTAAACATACAGTCAACACAGTGCTTTGCATAACTTCCAATATAATTTGCTCTTTATAAGTTAGTTGCTACTTCCAGACACCATTTCATACACAAATGCTTTTCAAGAATAAATGCATGTGGAGACATGCATATTCTGGTCTCAGATTTCAATAATTTTGGATGAATACGTAGGGTACAGGAAATTGTATCCTCTGTCATATAACCGTCGGCTGTTCTTTGGGTCTACAACAAGTAAATAGCGTTGGCTTCCGTACAGTTAAAAATGCATTTATCCTGCTTCAGAATGTGTACTGCTGAATGTAAAATTAATATACTGCAAAGTGACTTCATGTTAAAACTTTTACAAATATAACAGTACCTCCTTTTCACACTCAAAGTTCAATGAGACGCTCAGTAAAGAAAAGAGAATTATGATTCATTCACTTCCATTACAACATTCCGTAAAATTGCAATCCACTCAAAGTTTTTTTTTCTGTCTTGGAACGGCACAGTAATGTATCTTTAAAAATCACATGTAACCGATATCTGTGTTAATGTTACTTAAAACTCAATTGTATAGTGCCATTCAAACTTATTATATCTTTTAAAACTTGGAAAAGAATCGACATTTTTTTACGAAATATGTACATTATTCACCGATAAAATACAGGAAAATTAAGTTTTAACAATATAATCCATATATTTAATTTAGTAAATGAACGTGAATAGAAAACACACTAACAGTGTAAATGAAAAAGCTGATGATAGATTTCGTTTTATGTTTATGTTTTCCTTTTCAATAAAATATTGTCCTATCGCCTTTTCTGTACTTAAACGGCATCAAAATCACTTGAGGTATTTTAGCTAGATCCAAAAGCTCTGGTACATTATTTAATAAGAAAATAGATTACTACAAAAACCACAAAGAAACTCCTACACGTCAGTGCAAATGAATTTCCCAGCGTATACAGGGTGAGAAGAATGTCCACCAGCAAAAGTAATTAAGCTCTAGAACCGATGCTTGTCAACGCAAATATATTGAAAAGTCCTAAATATTTAAATAGACTTGGTGTTAACCTACGCAGAATAAGCAGTGTATATAAGTGATAAATCTTCTAAAAGAAATAATTTAGGCGCTTCAAAGTAATTCTAACTTAAAATACAAAAAAAACGGCGTGTCTGCAAAGCACGTGTTGTTCTGCCACCCGTGGTAAATTGTTCAATATTATATCCAAAGGAAAAGGAAAACCCGTCAGTCGTAAAACAAGAATTGGACTGTAAGCGTCTTAGATCTTTGAGGAAATATGAAACACTGAAAGCGTGTTCATTAATTCATGGAAACGCTTTTTATATAGCGTGCACAAATAAAAGTACGATACATGCAGTCTATTCAATACTGACGAAGTGATATTCACTGTGATTTACACATTTGCTTATTATTTTTTTATGATTTATTAATAACATTAATCATAACATAATTATAAATAAAACAATTACTAAATGACATGTTAGCCTTAACAGGAATTTAAACAAAATTAACTAGCAATGTATGAACAAAATCTTTATTTAAGTTAATCTGTATCCGATGTCTTAAATAATAGATGAAGGTTTTCCATTATTATCATATCCATCCATCGCAGACAGAAGATAAGCTTTAATTTATCAGTTTTCAGCATTGAACTCGCCTTTATCTGCAGTTTTGCTATCACCATCCGCTCATGGAATGACTGATAATCATTGTTAAATCTGAAATTATGGATTATCGCGGGATTTACAATGTGATAAATTTCAATTAAGATAATTACAAACTCATTCTATATTCGTAATCTTTGACAACTGTTTTTACATAAATCTTTTATCTCAGGACACGATACTAGTCTGCGTTATTTGTTCCGCAGGAAATAAACAGCTTTCCCGCAAAACGAAAAATTCATTAAGCAACTCTTTGTATAACTCGTTTTTCTGTTCCAGTTTAAACATACATGTATTTCTATTTCGAAACTGAATTACTATATTTAGGCTACTAATGGCAAAACGGGATACTACTTTTACCGAGAAAGCCATACGAAATCTTCAGGTTACGGCTATTTTTTTTTATAACTGCTTATGAGTTTTAGACTTACTTAGATGTATATGTACTATAGATGCGACTCAGTGTTGGTAAAATTCTGATCTATCTTTTGAAGTAATAGAATCCATTCAATATCTGTGTAGCAGAATACCACTTTATCAGGTACATTCTGGCTTGAGAAGTTTTGGTCAAATCATTACGTCTCAGCAAACCGAGTCTGGTATTATTTCATTTAGCTGTGTGATTTGATTTCAAGGGATCGACTTACAGATTTTATCCTATAATCTTGATTAGAATACTACTTTTCTTTGCATTGGTGTCTAGACAAGATATTGTAGGACACAATGTTTGTTGTAGATGGCCATCATTCTGTTCTCATTTTCTCCAGTTTTCATTTGAAAAATTAGTAACATGTTACATATCCATGCTGATGGTTTCCCTCTCTTTTGCCTACATTGTGGTTAGATAGTAACACAACATTACGAGCCAAAATGATATACATTGTATTTCAATGATTAACACAATCTTATATGACGGTTACAAATTCACACTATTCTGTCAATACTGTTTGTAGAATATAAAATCGCCGCTGTGGACAGACATTTTCATTTGCTTTTCAAACATGTACGTACGTACACACGCATATGTATATAATAAGAAATAAATGTTTTAAAAGACTTTCAAAGCAATAGTAAAAAGCACGGTAACACTACACAAAAACCTATAACTCAGGTAAGGAAACTAATATAATTTACTTCAGTCCAGTGTGTTCTTGATGATAAAAATCTTAAGTTGCGGGCTTTTTTATACCTTCCATATATTTTTACGATTGATCAATTCGTTCGCTTGTTTTGCTTGCTTTAATGAGATAATATAAGCTTTGTCTGTCGCTACAAAACGGAGCGCATATTAGACACATCCCGTTGAACAAAAAGACAAACATCCTACTTAAACATAAATTGCAGAACCGAGTTAACTGATGTAAGAAATACCTCACGTGCTCATGGATTAAAACTGCTGTAAATTTATATTTTAGAGCTCTATAATTCCGACGTAACGAGGGAATGAATTAATATAACGTTGCACCATATTTAGGTATTTCATGTATGTTAAATACTAATTACTCCCTTTAGTTTCCCTTTAAATTTAGAACGTGTGATTCTGATACGAAGTTTACAATTTTTGTTTTCAGTGATGTCTAGACTTGATAATTCCAGGACACGTTATTTGTTATAGCAGTCTATCTTTTTCTACGATTCCGACACTTAATCACGGAATCAGTTTGTAAATCACATCCGTTGGAGAAACTAATCCCATCTTAAGACATCAATGGCTGATTTACGAACCTTCTTCACCCCAAAGTAAAACACCAAAACTATTATCATCTGCCTCCTTGAAAACAATAGATGGCATTGTGGCCAATATAGTGTTCACACTGAACTTGCTTTGTATTACCCTAATCAAACGTGGGATTAAATATCCTGGTAACACATTTGTGATATCATTAAGGCGTTTTTTGCACTACAGTTAAAATGATTATAAGATGATTTTCATTTATTACAATTTGAACGTATACAACTGGCACTAAACCTAACACACTGACCAAAATGTTTATAGACAATGATGCAGAAGTACACATACATGTCGAGCAGATCTTTTGACCCGTCGTTTATATGACTGAAAAATTGTTGAAAAAGACGTTAAACCCGAACACACACACACACACACACACACACACACACACACACACACAGAGATCTTTTGACGACTTGTCCGTATGTTTATTCGACGAATTTAAGTCTATCACAAATACTAATGTCACACACTTATCTTTTTACACACAAAACAATACGGTGAAGATGGAAAATCAGAGAAATAACGTATAAAACATCAAATGATTGCTACGATTGTTCTACATGGCATTACTATCTGTCCATTTGCTTTTGTCAATTCCCGCCACGGCATATTTAACACTTTATGATGTTGCTCTACTATCTAAATTTCCCTAGTGTGCCATTTTAGGGTCTTCCCAATTAATATTTTGGATCAGATACCTCAGATGATGAGCATAATTCGGCCAAATGGCGGATACTTATTGTGTATAATCATGTCTCCTGGTAAATACGGAATATACAAATGTTTCCGTGGGAAATGGATAAAAGAATAAATGCCCCAAAGCGCTAGATGCAAGCAAAACAGCGCGATATAATTGAGATTTCAATCTACATATACATGACGACACCAACACTATTTCTGAATTCAACAGTTGTTTATGTGCTATGGGGTTGCAACAACATGTACATTTCCCAACACAAGTGTTCGGTCAGAGTCTTGATCTTGTGATCACAGAGGTCGCAAATGGTGTTGAACTTATCTCATGTGAACCCGGTCCTTTCTTATCCGACCATCGTGTAGTAAAAGTCATTACAAAAGTGAAAAAGGAAAACATCATCAGCAAGTCTATTACTTACCGGAACTTTAATGACATAAATGACTCAGATTTTGCTAGAGACCTTGCTGATTTGAAAATTGAAAGTGATTCAATTGAGACATATGTTGACATTTTCCAAGATGAAATGAAAAATATCATTGACAAGCACGCTCCTTTAAAAGAGAAAACTATTATTTGTCGAAATCCGAAACCGTGGTTTAATGAGGATATCCGCCACTTAAAACAAATTCTGCGCAAATCCGAACGTTTGTGGAGGAGGAACCAAAATCCACAAATTGATAGAGAAAGCAGCACTGTATTTACTTAATAAACATGTAAATGAACATAATCTCCTTCCGAAAAATCAGTCCGCATACAGGCAACATCATTCGTGCGAATCGGCTTTATTGAGACTTATCAATGACATCTTGGACGCTATGGAACATCAAGAAGTGACTGCATTGATAGCATTAGACCTTAGTGCAGCTTTTGATACGGTAGATCACGATATTCTTTTGGACGTTTTGAAATGTCAGTATGGTGTCTCTGGTGTTGCATTGGACTGGTTGAACTCATATCTGAGGCCACGGAGCTGCCGCGTGAGTGTGAATCAAACAGTGTCATCAGCGCGTGAGCTTACGCGTAGTGTCCCCCAGGGAAGCTGTTTAGGGCCGTGGCTCTATCTCACGTACGCAGGAACGATTTTTGACATTGTTCCCCCGTCCATTTCCGTCTTTGGCTTTGCCGACGACCACACCGCAAGCACACGTTTTAAGCCCGAACCATCCATCGAGGCTAAATCCATTGGTGAACTAGAGGAGTTTGCTACAGATTCAAATGAGTGGATGAACAGTAACAAACTAAAAATGAATTCCTCAAAAACATTCGCAAATATCTGACTCAGGATGCAACTGAAACCTTAGTGCTATCGCTGGTTATTTCGCAATTAGACTACTGTAATGTTATTTTATACGGTATTTCTGATTGTGACATCGCAAAACTGCAACGCATTCAAAATATGTGTGCGAAGTTAGTTCTAAATCGTAGAAGAAGAGACAGTTCTAAGCAGGCACTCTACGATTTGCACTGGCTGCCGATCAAAGCCAGAATAAACTTTAAGATCTTGACGTACATGTTCAATTGCCATGTTGGAAATGCGCCTGCATATTTGATTGAACTCTTAACACCGAAAATCCCCCAGCGCTCCCTCAGATCCTCGGAGTCATCAGTTGACTGTTACATCGTCCCTTTCAACAAGCGAAAAACTTTTAGTGATAGAAGCTTTAGTACTATAGGGCCAAAGTTGTGGAACAATTTGCCGTTGAACATCAGACAAAGTTCTTCAATTGACTGCTTTAGGAAAAAGTTGAAAACGCATTTCTTCAGAGACTACTTTGCATTATTCTAAGTTTTGACTGAGTTTTAAACAGTGATGCTGGTGACAGTGATAGGAATTTAATGTTTGTCTGTGATAATTGTATGTTAGTAATATTTTAAAATATAGTATTATCATTGACTTTAAATTAATAATTGCTATTTTGATTCGTTTTAATTAATCTTATTTAAAATATTTTATATTTAATATTTTATTTCAACTTGTATTGTAAAACGCCATTGAATATGTTTTAAATGTAGAAATAGGCGTTTAAGCAAATAAACCAGTTTCAGTTTCAGTTTCAGGATAGAAATGTAATGTAACCTTAATATAGTCTACAGATGTGAATTCCCGGAGCTCGTCAAAATTATGACAGAATATGTATCTTAATTAGTCCTCATTAGGCCTTTCAATTAGATTTATGTACAGAGGATATACATGCAAACATGTTACTGTGTTGGACCCTACAAATTTGACTTCCATCTCCCACAAGAGTTTACGTCAATACATTGAAGAGAGGGGAGATACTACTGGCTGTATGTTACTGCACCTTTACTTGTTGTGTATATATCTGTAAGGAAAGTATTTAAATTTGTTTGCATTCCCAGTGTACATTAAAAATGACGAACTTGGATTAAACTTACCCCCCTACTTCAGTCACAGCAAATAACTTTCAGCTGAAATATAATATTCATGTGTACAAAGATGATTATGTTTAATGTACACATTCCTATGCATGTATAAGGTATATTTTACAAACAGCTGTCATGAACTACACACTGAATATACTCTAGTTGGGAAAAAAATGTCAATAAAAATTCTGTGTTTTCTAAAAAAACATAAAGCAGATACTGTGAAATAGTAAACAAGTTGTGTCAAACTATGAAATAACACAACTCGTCATTATCAGTTAATACACATTCTGTCTTCTTTTTTTTCAAAAATATATACACACTCCAATTAAGATATATCATAGATTATTATGTTTCAGTTATAGGTTTAAATAATATAAATTCACACTCTGCGGCGTTCATTTTCTAGTTCACCGAAATTACAAGTTAAGCTTTGCATGTCAGCGGTCCGCTTTGTATGCTAATGTTCAACAAATATCTGCGAAGTATACGATCAATTACGCAAAAGGAATCACCTTTCATTCAGAATGTGTCTCTGAAGGTGACTGACCGTTCTAAGGCGGTGCCCCACTGTGTTCCTTTGTTTGTTCGTTTTGTCCTCGTGTGTTGTCTTTGTGTGTGTGGGCGTGTGTGTGTGTGTGTGTGTGTGTGTGTGTTTGTTTGTGGTGTGCACGTCTGCGTACTGTAGGTTTCGTTTTGGGGAGGCTGCGATTTTGGTACGTGGCATTCCTTTTTGATATTTGTCTTTGTTTTTTATATATTTCAACCACGCTGGTTCTTAGAGAATTAATGCATTTGAAACGGTACAGACAGGTATTATGTTGAACAGTTAAGAAGTCCTCGTCGTTGTTACATGCTTACAGAATTGTGCGCATCACAGACTTTAAAAAAAGTATGTCTTATTTTAAACTCTAATTTCATTTTAACAGATACACGTAACAGACAAGACATTGCCTTAGCGTGTCGAGTGTTTCATCTGAATAACACATGTTTAAGCACCAGTACATGTTCACAAGGAATGTATAATGTAATAGGCTTAGGTTGTTAAAGCACAGGCTAAACCGAAAGATAGCGTCTGTAGTACCGGCTAAGAATGTATGCCACCTTATTTTCTATCTGTTTTCTGTTAAGATTAATACTTTAAAATATGTACAAATCGCTGCCTTAGGACTACTACCTTAAAAATTTAACAGCTACCTTAAAATAATGTAAAGGTAATAATCGTCTAGTGAAAGGACAATTGTGTTTAAACAATAATACCCCTTTAAAAAAGTGAGGCTTCATGCATGAGTGTGGTTGTGCTCAATTTAAATAGAATTATCCATACTTCGTTTGAACGTTCGGACACGGTGACTTTGTGGTTACATTTAATTTAAAATATTTGAATAGCACTTTTCTGAGTGCTAGTTCATTTATTTCAATATATACAACTTTTATAGTGTGTGATTCGTTGATACAGTCACAAAAACACTTGTTATAGGGGCTGCCAACCTACACATATACAAACGTACAGGCGTCAAGATGTCATCGTCGTTGTTTCATGCTTACAAAAATTGTGCATCACAGACTTAGAAGAGCACAGAAGGAATCATTTTAAATTCTAACTTCATTTTTAACAGATTCACGTAACAGACTGAACAAGAAATTTCCTATAAGTGTTTATTGCTTGAAGTATGATTAGAAAGATCTGGTGAAGTAATGGATATGTTTTTAATTTAAACATCTGATCAGTCAAATTCACATTTATGCTCACTGAGTGCTAAAACATGTACATTGTAAATGTTCATTGAATGTTCATTGAATGTATTTTGATTTTTTATTATTAATTTATTTGCCCAAGCAATATATAAATTTGGTAAATATACTTAACAAAGAGAATGAGAATAAATGAAAGAACTATTGTTACAGTATTACATTTGTCAACTATTTGCATAATTCGTCCAAAGGGCAACTTTAGAAATTACTGTTTCCTCCCTTTACCTATCTTGGTTGCGCATCCAAGATAGATTGAAAATAAATAAGTTCCGAAGATAAACCGAAAATTTGATTTAACGCCTGTTTTTATACAATGAGATATTAAATGACATAGTACATAATAATAATAATAATAATAATAATAATGATAACAAAATAATGATTTTATTTCAACAAACAATCAAGACCGCGCGCTGCTCCCTGAGGCAATTTACCTCTATTGCCGAATACCAGTGCTTAAAGCCTTACATGGTACGCCCAGACGGGTTGCATATAGAGGTTCAAACCGCCTGGTCAATGGTGTCATCACGTATTATTTAAAAAAAAACAAAAACAATACTACGCACTACCGACCCATACAGTCTGTACCAGCAAGTACACTTGATTTAACAAACCTTGAAAATATAAATGTTGAAATGTAAATACTTTTACACAAAAATTAAAAACTACCACCTGCTGTTATAGCATATAAAACAATTATCAAAAAACCATTAATAATTAATACATGCCATTAAGTCTCTGAAATACAGTGTCTTAAGATGTTTTTGAATGTATCAAGTGATTTACTTTTACATAGTTCTAACGGCAGTTCATATCACAGTTTTGGACCAGTAGTACAGAAACTTCTATCATTGCACTTGTATGAAATAACATAACGACATTCAGAATTTTCTGAAGATCTCAAACCTTGTCTACTAGGAACATACTATGTAAGCAATTATGTTAAATGCAGGTGTTCTGCCAATGTGACAGCTATACATTTTAAACTCAATCCTTGCTTTCACCGACAACCAATGTAAGTCATACAATGCTTGTTTGGAACTGTCAAATTTCCTCCTATAAAGGACAAGTGTTGCGTACATGTTTTGAATACACTGCATCTTATGCCCTCACCGTTAGCTACAGCATGGCATTGCAGTAATCCAGATGACACAAATAAAATTTCAGAGGCTGCTATTGTTTAAAATTTTCAGATGTTCTTAATTAGTAGGTAATTCAACATAGCTGTACGACATTTGTGATTTACATGATCTTTAAAGTTCAAGATTTCGTCAAGAAATGCACCAAGATATCAAATTGTGCTTTCATGTTTGATATCATCGAAGCAATGTTAATCGAATTTGTAAAACATTTGTTCAGTTGAAATCTGCTACCAAACATAATAAATTTAGTTTCTGAAGTGCTCATTTTCGGCTTGATAATATTCATCCAGTCATTGATACCGTTCCAGGTATCCGATCGCTTGTGACTCTACGGAAACAGATGTGGGACGAAAGCTTTTTGCAAAACCGTAGACTGATATGGATTTGGGAATGACATCAAAAAGTGTTCCAGCATAGGTGAGATACAGCCAAGGACCAAGACAACTGCTTGGGGCACACTGCATTTAAAATGGCGGTCTGATGAATATACATTGTTGATATTAATCTTTCAAGTACGAGGCCTTAAGTTAGAGTCTACCCATTGAAGAGCTCTTTCACAGACACCATACTGTGCTTTTAGGACATCTAACAGAATGTCGTGTTCGAAAGTGTCAAAGGCCGCACTTTAGTCAATTGCAATAAGGGCCGTGACTTCCTTTTTCACCATACCACTTAGAAGATCATTGACCAACCGAAGCAGCGCAGATTCACATGAGTGATATTTCCTATGTGCAGCCTGGTTCTTAGGCAAAAGACTGTTTTGATTTACATGTTTGTTTAATCTGTAAAGAACAGCTTTCTCAATAAGTTTTGACAGAAATGATAAATATAATAAATGAAGCTACCAGCAGTTTTAAAACTTGACCTTTGATTTACAGTTTTGAAATATTCCATTACTATTAATTAGCAGTTAAAAACTAGAAGTTACATATAAATAAAAAGAAATACTCCACGTTTTAAATATTTCAATGATAAAGAGCATTTATTTGTGTATAAAAGTAAGACAATAAACAAATATACACTTGTAGGGACTTAACTCTATGTAATGGATCTTGTTTTTTAGTTAATGAAATAAAGCTTCATTATCAAATTAAAGGAATGAAATATGTTATAAAATGTTGCTAAAATGTGATCGATTACCTTTGAAGTAACATTACTTTCATCGTAACAAAAAATCCTCGCACTGCGAGTCTTTAACGTGTTATTACCACTTGAAAAACATCATAACGTTATACTTTAAATATGCTTGCGTGCGAATTATGTAAAGCGCAAATCCCAAATGAGTTATGTCTTTATTTCGGTACATGTTTCCATATTGATGTGTTCAAATAACACGTAAAAAGGAAATCAAGAATTATATTTCTTTTGAATGTCATTTTTACTGGTCTTCCGGGAACATAGATTTCATTGATATTCCGTCGCGTGAGTGGAACGATGCTCTATCTACCATTTTTTAAACGTGGCGAAAATCGCTTCCAAAGTTTAACTCTCGTCTAGTTTCTTTATTTCTGGGCGAAAATGATGATAAATATATCTACTTGTTCCTTGCGCTTAGTTCTTTCAGACTGTAAATGCTTTTAAATACATTTCGTTTTTACTTTTCTGCAATTATACATTTTTCACTTTGGAGATAGAGCAAATTTGACAAAAATAGAAAAAAATGTTAAAGGTGTATTGCTCTATCGGGAGATAGAGCACTGTGAATTTACAAAATTGGACATAGAGCAAGATAATATTTATTTAAATTGTATATTGAAAATAGTGCGAGAGCTCTTAAACAGTAAAGACAGTCACAGTTCTCATTTTGAAATTAAAGGAGGAATGGATTTGGTTTTAGTATCATCAAACTGACACACTATCACAGGCCATATTGCAACTTTCAAGATTTTCTTTGAGGAGGAGGACTCTAGTTGCATTATTTTTGGCACGCACGGATATCTGGGTATATGACTTTCTTTGTGTCAACTGGATGGTTTCCTCACATGAAAAAATTAAGGTTTCAAACAGTGGTGAGGGGCAGGTGTTCAAAGTCAGAAGATTTGAACTGATTTGCCAATGGTTTTACCATGCTGTCCGTATTGTTCAAAGTTAACTGAACTGCTACGCTATAGACACTATTGGCTATTAAACTAGGCACATTGGTCCTACTTATTTGCAGATGGGTATTCGTAAACCATATTGTAGTATTGTGTTAAACAGCAACAAAAAGATTTTGAAGTTTAATTACTCAGTAACCGCAATAATTATTGTCAGCAATGAACAAAGTTCTAAAATCTTTTTAGTCGTAACTATTCTATTTGCCAAATACAACTAGCTTTTCATTACAATGAGTAAGATTTCCCGGTTTTAGTTATTAGTTGGCATTAAGTTATACATAATACATAATACTAAGCATTATAACAATACCTAATGACATTGTCTTTGCAACTAAATATTCTCATTAATAACTGTATTCTTTCACAAAACAACAGTTTTTATATTATGTTCAATTTTTGCATTTAACTGTACTTGTCAGTCATACCAGTTCTCTTTTACACAACACAATCAATGTTATATTCATGTCTCTTTTTAGGTGGATTGTACGGTGTCCATCGTCTGTCTTCCTGAGTCAACATTGTACTTAAAAATTTTCTCTTCTGAAACTACTGGTTACATTTATACCAAAACTTGGTCAGTAGAATTTTGGGATAGATCTCTATAAAGGTTGATCAAATGGTTAATCTTGGCCTCTTTGAGGGCAACTACTGCCAGATAGAGCAAAAATAAATAGGAAAAACATTTAAGGAACTTCTCATGAACTGCTTGATGGATCTTTATCAAACATAGTCTGTAGCATTATTATAACATCCTCTCCCAAACTGGTTCAGATCGGGACGATTGGCCCCTTTGAGGGATTATCAGAGCTAAAATTAGAAATTCCCTTAAATGATTTTATCTCATGAACCACTCAATGGATCTTCTTCAAACTTGATTTATAGCATCATTATAAGAATCGTCACCAAAATTGTTCTGTTAGGGGCGCTTGGTCCCTTTCAGGGGCGGTTAGAGTTCAAAATAGAAATACCTTTAACGACTACTCATGAACCATTTGATGGATATTCACCAAACTTGGTCTAGAGACCAGTATAAGGTCCTTTCTCAAATTTGTTGGATTAAGGGCACTAGACCTAAAGCTACAAATGCCTTTAAATGACTACTCCTCAACCGCTTGATGGATCTTCATCGAACTTTTATTAGGTTCTTTAACTAATTTATTCAGTTAGTGTGGCCTCTTTTATGGGCTGCTAGAATTGCAAAATAGAGATATCTTCTTACTAAATTCCTCTCTAACTCCTGAATGGGTCTTCATAAAACCTTGTCCGGAGCATCATTATAAGGTCCTTTACCATGTTATGTCTTATATCAAATCTATTCAAATAGGGACACTTTGGCCCTTTTAGGGGCCACTAGAGTTGAAAAAGAAATAGCTTTAGATGATTTTTTTCAAAGGTTATGTGCTTTGATGCGTGACAGCAAAATGATAATAAAAAATAATGAACAGGCTAAAGGATTTTCACCAAACCTAGCTAGAAGCAAAGTCAGATGGTTTAGGCTTTCTTCAGTTGAAGGACTCAGGCCCATTTAGCCCTCTTGTTAACTTTTCACATAATTCTTACAATTAATTTAAGGCTCAAAAATATTACATCGTAAATAATATGTCCCGATCATACCTTTCATACTAATCTTATTGTATATATTCCATTTAGTTTCTGCATGTCGTTCTCAAATCTGGTGGCATACATTTCAACTTAATACTGAGTATCATAACAAGAATTCATAGCATTTATTTTGCAACTAAACAGTTGCAGTCACAACACACATGTTTCATATTCGGTACAGTTACATCATGTGATACTTTAATAGTTTTGTGGCATTGATTTTGATTCACACCAACCATTTGTAATAAGTATTGACTACTTAAAATTCTAAGAAATATATATATATATATATATATATTCTCTCTCACAAACACAATCGTTATTTATAATCCTCACAGTTTCTTCATGTACGTACTTTCATTTAGTGACTTGAATTTCAGCATTGCATTCCTTGTTTGATATTTGTCCTTGTTTTTTAAGTATTTAATTTTCAATTTTCTCTTTTGCCAAGGGTTGCAAGTTTAACGATAGGATTTTTGCATCTGGAAGTAGGGATATTGTACTGCCAGTTCTTGTTGTCATAGGAATACTGCATTCAGCAAAATTTGCATAGTAAAAAAAGTGATCAACAAGAAAATTAGTTGGAGCCTTACTGTAACTGTGTAAAGTAAAATATGTTCTATTTTTGGTTTTATTTCTATTGCTCTTAATAGACAATAACTTATTATCACAAATTTGCTTCTCGGAAACATGTTTGCAAATACCATTGTTATATTCAGTGGTATTTCTTAAGATACAGCTTCAGAATGACGAAAATAGTTTCTATCCGAAATACACATCAATACAGGTCTGTTGCAAATCTTGCATGTATTTTCTTGCCTATAGCTTACTTGACAATGCTATATGTTTGTAAAAGTAATAAAATGATAAAATAACCTGTATAAGCAATCTCACCTATGCATGTCGTGTAGATAGGCATTCTAAGTATATTTCAAATATGCTACAACTATGCCTATCCGCCATACTTTGTTGTGATCACATGCATGTAACTGTGCATTCTATTGGTTAAAATGGAGTTAGAGCAATTCTGGATTAAGTTAAATGGAGATAGAGCACTCCTTTACAAAGTCTAATGGTGATCACATGATGTTAATTTATGTGTATGATTGGTCAGAATAATTTTAAACATTACAGTGCTTTAAGTCCTGGAGATGGAGTACTTTAATCGTTACTGTTACATTCAAACAGAGGACATAGAGCAAAGTATTACGCAGGATCTTTCTCTATGACGTCAAAAGTTACGTTTTCTTGCTCCAGAACGATAGAGCTCGGCGAGACAAACAAAATGATGTAAAAATCTCATTTTTTCAAAAAATGGAGATAGAGCACTATAAGAATCAGGCGACGATTCATTATTTCTCAAAAACAGGATTTCGCCTAGACTTTGCTAGTGAACGCTGGGTGCTGCATATCAAATTACCTTTCAAGAGGAGAGATCACCAGAAAATTAGTTGTTTGTGTTATATGATTCCAAAGGACAGTATTTGAAACGATCAAAATAGCAGTTATCAAGAGCAGAGTGGCGGACGTAACACCCCTCAAAAATCAGTAAATAATGAAAGAAGCAAATGGAAAGTTCCCTTGAAATGTAGGTTCGGCAGACGGCAAAGGTCTTTGATGGGACTATATCATGAGGTAAAGTAGCCACCATGCATAATTAACAACATTATTTATTCTTGCATCCTATCATACGAAAAAGAACTAGGCTTCTGCGTTTAATTTTCAATTTATGACGAATGGTGTTTACCATAATTGATTGCTTTTTCTTGGTAATTCCTCTCTCACTTGATGAAAGGGAAAAATACCTTATAGGAAAAGACATGTTCTAAAAACTTAACAACAGTGCATGAATGGACCATTACACACAAAAATGAATAGATAACGTATACATAACGTAAAATTAACAAATAAGCAGCTGGGTATCGCCTTGTAACTGTCTTTAGAAAAATGACATTCACAGAGTATAAAAGTTGTAGTATATATGAAAATGTGATAAGGTAAACTTGTCGTCTGTAAGCCCTGTATAGCAACCGTTAAGTATTCAACATATCGTTTAACGTATTTCTGGCAGACCTAAAGCTATCTTCTTTACAGATGTCATTCAACGGGGATCTTTCTTTTCAGCAAATGTTAACGCAAATATTACGTGTGAGATGTGCGTCAATGAGAATGAAACTAAATCTGGACTCATGGAACTTTTGCACCACAACTTTTTCAATTTTAAGACACTTCTTCCGGTCATCTCGTAACCATTTCAAACAATCTTGAAATGAACGTCTCTCAGACTGGCAGTAGTAACATTGGTTTGATTAAATACACCAGTAAAATTAACAATTCACATTGATCAACTAAAAATTGAATATTTCTTTGAAAGTATAGTATCAATTTTATAATCATATACATTTATGAAAATCTAACAACAACTGACTGATGACCATGCTTCGTTTGTCGGAAGATATATTTGAACATGTACCACTATCCGATTACGTTTACAACGAAAACTATGAAAATATAAGTTAGAAACAAACATTAGCAGCAAGAAAGGTAAGTTCAAACCGCAAACATCCAAAGAGACTAAGTTATCCAAATCGGTGCGCAGTTGTTATCCAAAGCATTACATTACCGTTTCTACTACACTTAACGTTTTGTATCCAATCGAATAAATAGGTTTGTACATACAAATGTATCACAGTTTATGTATTCTTATACCAGAGATAATCGTCAAGTATATTCACACACATTAAGCCAAAAAGGTTTGATTTTACTAACAATGAAAACGAAATGTCAGAACACCTGACAGGAAATTGAACAACTTCTATGAGTTACGAAGACATATTTAAGCTAAATACCATTCAGATCGCAATTCAGGCGTGGCGCTTACTTCTTTTGGCATTACCAGTGTAAGTGAACGAATTTTAAATGGACGTATGAAATATCTTCAAAACCTTACATGATGTTCCACTGACTTTTGTTTTGAGTAGCCATACTGGACAGATCCAGTCGTTTCGATTGATTTAACACTTGCTATTTTTCTATTATATATTTTCGTCAGTTATAAAACCAATATTCTTGTACTTATTCTAATCAGCAGTAACTTGTTTTCGCAGAGTAATTGAACACTATAGACATGAAACATTGGGAAAAGACAATGACCGCACACATGTGGACTTTGATGATCATTGATATCGAATTTATTCATCTGTAATGACGTTTCTTGAGCGGAATGGAAGTACTTGAGTTTCGACCACCAAACGTCCGTATGGGGAATTCGGGATCTTTGTATTCCTGAATTTAATATTACTGAAAATAATAACAAACTCCCTGGAATTCCAAAAATAATCGAAACTTCGGATCCAATGCAGCGCTTTATTTTATATAGCCTTCCCTGCGACTACTGGCCGCTTTCCTTAGAATTGTTCACCGTTTATGGTATTGAGGTAGACTCATGTATATAAGCGTTTTATGGATTGATTTTATGATTATCGTGGTTAATATCATTATCATTAATATTTTTGATGTTGTTGGTATCATACCACATGTATATAGCAACAGGAACATAAATAATGATGATAATAGTAATCATCATAATTATAAATACGTCTTTACTTAAATTACTCAGATACCATTTGCCAAACTGATATCCGACTTAGGCATAATCAAGGCAAATCTACACGAATATCCGTCATCTATATTATTAAAGCGTTGTACAAATACGAATGAAGAGCAAGTATGTCTTAGGCCGCATTGAAGATCCATAAAATATATATCTTAACGTTTTACATCGGAATAGTATTAGGACAGAAGTTGGATAATGGAAACAAATCAATTACGTCTGGTCGAGAAAACCAGTAAGTTTGAGTTAATGCGAATATCTATGGTCAATTTCAAATAAAAAAGCAGACAGCTGGGAGCATCAATCATCCAATGCCATTTTCTTACAGATCACACTGCAGTCAATAACTGTATTTGAAAAAGAATTTGACTTTTTATAACTAAATGTTTGGCATGACAAATATGTTACTGCACTGTCTTGTTATTTCCTAATAACATCTTAACTAAGCTTTTAGTGTTTTTAGCTTAAGGATGTACGATCGAATTTTTTCTAACGTTAAGAATTTTTTCATACTCTGTGAGCTTGAAGAACATTAGTTTTCAAGACAAACAAGAGAAGAAAAAACATAGGTCACCTAACTCGTTTTAATTTTATAGGGCATTTTCTACACTCACTGTTTAAACATTTCTGAAATTCTGTAAAATTGGAAAAATGGTTGTACTTTATAAAACATATAATATCCCATTTAATGTTATAGAGATTTCAGGTCTTACAGGTTAATATGAATACAAGGTGATGTCAGTATTATATAAGCATAAATGTCACAAACAAATCTCTTTCATTTTTACATGTTGACATAATTACCCCACCCACTTTATTTTCAATGGAAAAAATGTATTTAGATCTACAAAAACATTTCTGACGGTAAGATTTTAAAAATATTTTACAGCTTTAATGACGCACAAAAATGCTTTAAAATGGAAAGAAAAAAAGTAGGGGTCACCGTGCATTTAAGAGATTTATTAAGAAAAAACTGTCAAAAACCGGTGAATTTTAATATTTTGTGTTCTTTTTTATTTAATTTATATTTTCCAGATAAAAAAAGAGATATCTTGAAACATTTTATTTCAGTTATAGCTTATCATTAAATGTATCAGTCAGGAAAATATCAAAACGAAACCTGATCTACTTTCATAGATATTTGAAATTACCTACCCCTACCCCGTTGTAAAACTTACGTCAATTTTAGACAAAAGCCAGCCAAAAATAAGGGTGAACATCTTTTTTTCGCAAAAAAGCAGAATCTGTTTGCTTAAATGGTACTTTATTAGCCATATTTTAATGATTTAGCATTAATTTTCGGCAAAACTTTTGTTGGAAGGCAATATTTGAAGAAACATTTTTCAAAATGGCAGATATCCTGAAAAAAAAACGCTCGAATATCCTTAAGCCAATTCAAAGTCCTGTTTAAAAAAAATAAATTGTGATAGTGATATTAGTAATGATACTAAATCTGAAAAAAAATATGCCCTATCTTCATTGTATAAATTTCATCATGTTTAAACCTTACACTAGGAAATCAATTTATTTATAGATCGTAGATGAATTTTTTCAAGAAACATTTTATTCCTTGTTAAAATTCAGGCAAGAAATATACTTAATATACAGAAAAAAAAACAGATACATAAAATACCACCCAAAGAATGATGCATAGATATATTCAGATCTTGCAAGAACATAAAACTATATTTACGAAGGAACAGTGACAGCGGAGTCCTTTTCAGTCTAATAATTCGCGTTTGTTTGTAATTACAACACGGCTCTGTGTGAGAAGTTTTGCCCATTTCTCTCATAAGCCAGAATAAAGAAACTAGAACAAGCCTTGTCAGATATTGCTTTACTTGTTAGCACTCTATGCTTCTAAGGACTTCCTATAGCTTTTGTTTGCCCACTCGATTTCAAAACTAAATTGTAAAATGAACAGCCTCGAAAGCATGAAGTCAGCTAAGAGTCAAATACTACTAAAGCCACAGTAAATGCAAGATCTATTCAGTTATGTTACTACTTAATAGTAATCTTTGAAAATTCGTAAAAGCCCAGTGCTTGGTTGAACACAATTCTGTCATTTAGATAATGAAAATGAAACAAAACTGATCAAAGCTTAAACTAAAGATATCCCAAAGACAAAATATATTCTAGCATATTCACATTCGCACTATATTAGAAAATTAAAATTTTTGTCCTTGTAGCTGAAAACATTACACTATACTTATACGTATATATAAATCAATATGTATACTTATTTTGTTGTCTATCGTAATGTTTTTTGCTTGTCTAGATGAATCTGATTTTAAGTCAGAACACGTGCTTCTTAGAAGAGTATGGTTATAGGAATTTCTGTCTGAAACTTGAGTTTTAGTTCATAAACACGTGTAAAACATGTTTATATCATTCAACTCAACTCTTTCGAAGTTGTTTTTCTATTTATCCGTTTGTCTTATTTGGTTTTATATTTCCTATTCAGTTACGTTTGGTAGATATGGGAACACACGCGTCATTATGAGGAAGGTTTGATCTGTTCATATGTGTGCATATAGTTTATATGAGTAAATTCTTTGGACATATTATTACATTTTGTGGCGGTACGTACTGAATTGTTTGAGAATTCTATTTAAGATGTGTGGTCCATATTTACATACTGCATTAACTGTCAAGAATAATGATTCTCATTTATGTTAATTATCAGTGTGACACAAACTGAATCTACTTTCATTTATGAAAGGCGGATCAAGAATGTACAATAAAAATTGCAATATTTGTAATCATGTAAAAACTCTTGAGTATTTAGATACAAAAAAATGTTAAAAATGGAATATGGAAATAAAGTTACTATAGACCTATTACGCAAATTACGAATATACTGCCAGTGTCTTGGTATTGATTGTTGGCTTGGATTCAGGAAAACAACGAGAAATTGTAGCTTGCAAAATTTCAAGACAGTCAGTATGACAAAATGTGCTGATATTGCACATTTTCACAATCAGTTCAATGCATTTAATAGAAGTATCTTATAAGAGTGAATTATCTCTTACTACATTTGCAACGTTATCTTATATGATATCTTCGAGGAAATATGATTATGAAAAGTAAAACACCTACTTCGCCAAAAAGCTGCAATTTTCTTTTGGCTCCAATTTTGGTAAGTGGGTGATTTCACTAGCTCCACGAACTTAATAATATAGTTATTTCGATTTTCGTCATAAAATAAAACCAACGCTCTGTTTAATGTTTAACTGCAGCTTTATCTAAGTTTACTTTTTAAACTGAAGCAAATGATATTCATTAGGTCTTATAATTCAGATGCATTCTCACACAAAAATGTTTTGTTATGCAATTAATGCACGAAACGTATTTATCAAGAAACGCGTATAGATTCTAATGTTTTATTTTCAGACAGTAAAGGAGTCTGTAGTTTTATTAAAAGAAGTTTTCCCTGAAGGTCTTTATAACATGTACTTCATGTTAACAAAAAACATAAGTTATTGCAAAATGCCATGTTCATTTAAAGATATGTATGCACAAACGTATAAGATACCTAAAGATAAAGATTAAATATTATTTATTAAGTGTCTCATGTTTAAAGATCTTTCTCTGAATGATTTATAGACAGTAACAGTATCTAACTGAGCCATGTGTACAAATCAATACATCATTGAGCCATGTGTACAAGCCAATACCCATCTGAGCCTTGTGCACAGGCCCATTCCTAATTGAGCCATATGTACAAGCCGATACCTAATTGAGTCTTTTGTACAAGCCGATACCCATCTTGAGACTTATGTACAAGCCGATACCTAATTGAACATTGTGTACAAGCCGATACCTAATTCAGCCTTTGTACAAGCCGATACCCATCTTGAGACTTATGTACAAGCCGATACCTAATTAAGCCTTGAGTACAAGCCGCCGAATCCTAATTCAGCCTTGTGTACAAACCAACATCTGTATGTATTTGAGCCTTGTGTACAAGCCGATTCTTAACTGAGCCTTGTGTACAAGCCAATATCTAATTGAGCCTTGTGTAAAAGCCGAATCCTAATTGAGCATTGTGCACAAACCAATACCTAACTGAGCCTTGTGTATAAGCCGAATCCTTATTGAGACTTGTGCACAAACCAATACCTAACTGAGCCTTGTGTATAAGCCGAATCCTTATTGAGACTTGTGCACAAACCAATACCTAACTGAGACTTGTGTATAAGCCGAATCCTTATTGAGACTTGTGCACAAACAAATACCTAACTGCGCCTTGTGTACTAGCAAATACCTAACTGAGCCTTGAGTACAAGCCAGTACCTATTTGAAACTTGTGTACAAGCCTATACTTAACTGAGCCTTGTGTCACAGAAGAAAATAGTCTGGAAAAATCTCATTCCATCCTTTACATATTTACCTAGACTACTATATAACAAAAACGAATTTCAAGAAAATTTTAAACAATGTTGCCTTCACACGCATACAGTCAATTATAAAATTATTAAATTCAAGCTATATAATTCAACACAAACGGAACACACTATGCAGTTGCGACAATACAGTAAGCATTATCAGAAGAACAGAACACACACATTGTCCAACTACAACCATTAAAAACAATTAAACACACAAAATGGTCCTCTATCTAATGAAAAAGTATATCGATAAGGAACGCGTGCTGGAAACATATAAGAACATCTAAGTATTTAATGTACGATTAAACCTATTCCAAACTGACTTTGTCCATACATTTCCAACGAGCACTTAGACTTTATTCTAGATATAAATTTAAATTACCTTGAACTCTAAACTGTGTAAAGCTGTGGACGAATTCTGTCGAGACCTAAAATATCCCAAGAGTAATTTAGACATGCGCAACCGCTTATTAATCAAAAGTAAAATACTTCCTGCTTGGCTGATACTGCACATAAAACCGATGACGCACAATACAATAAGTTGAAACCAACCGTTTGAATAAATGTCCAAGTTGTCAGTAATAAAAGCAAACATTGGCGATTAATATATGAGCCGCGTCATGAGAAAACCAACATAGTGGGTGTGCGACCAGCATGGATCCAGACCAGCCTGCGCATCCGCGCAGTCTGGTCAGGCTCCATGCTGTTCGCTAACAGTTTCTCCAATTCCAATAGGCTTTAAAAGCGAACAGCATGGAGCCTGACCAGACTGCGCGGATGCGCAGGCTGGTCTGGATCCATGCTGGTCGCAAACCCACTATGTTGGTTTTCTCATGGCACGGCTCATATGTTATGACTGCATAACAGCAATACATTTCGTTTGTTTGTTCGTTTGTTCAACACCATTTCTTAGCAGTATTTCAGTTATGTAACGGCGGGCAGTTAACCTAACCAGCTAGTGATCATGGATTCTGTACCAATACAACCCGGCTCTCCGCAAATAATTGCCACCTTCTCAACATGAATCAAGACAATGTCTGAACAAATCGTCATTGAGAACATACGCCTCCCCTGGGAATCGAATGCACGACCCCGCGATCTGGAGATTTGCGCTCTCCCTATTGTGTTAAGCGGGCGAACTAGAATGCGTACTAAGAGTGAGATTAGGTGCATCATAAACCGATTAAAGCTCCCCAGTTGTACTTTTGCCACTGACCGTTCCAAGGCGGTGACCCACTGTGTTCTTTTATTAGTTCGTTTAGACCTAGTGTGCTGGCGCTTGGCAGGTCTCGTGCGCGTCCGCATGCTGCTGTTTTGGTAGACTGCGTGTTGGGACGTTCGTTGCTTTCCCTGTTGGATATTTAGCCTTGTTTTTTTTTTTCTTCCCAAATTATGTGTTACCTGTCAAGCTGTTTCTGTGTAAAGCTAATACGGTTCAAAACGCATAATCAAAGGGTATTTTTTGTTTTGATTTTTAGATAGTCATCGCCAAATTTGCATTTGCCAAACTTTTACCATGTTGTCTAGACTTAAGTTGTTGTCTTTTATTTGCCTGTGCCTTCTGATGTCTACACTGATTTCTAAACTGCCCCCGCCGCCACCACCAAATTTAAAACTGACCCCTTTCATTTTTGTTCATATAAAAGTAAATTATATGGTTCATTTATTGTCCATTTATCATATTTTTGTCAGTTTAACATGGCGAAAAATGTAATATTTTCATTATATATCTACATCTGATATATTACCAAATCTAATTGTAACTAATCAATAATCATACCTATCTTGCACTAATTAATCGACTTGGAAAATCTTTTTGGTTCCAAACACTACAGCCTACTAATCTGTAAATTATCAAATATAACGTCTTTGAAAATACTAAATACAACATACATTGTCTAAATGTGTAAGGTTGTAATACATGAAAGTGATATCTAACAAAATAGTATAACGGTTATGTCCCTAAAGTAATAAGTAATCAGGAGAAAAAAATTGGATTTGAAACTAAGAATTAATGAGTAATTAAATAACAGACAGCGTAATATGTCCAATTTAATATGTGGACTACTCCGGCAGCTAATAGTATTGTTTAATATTTTCTTCATACTAATTTCGATTCGTTGAAGCGCTCTGTTAATTGCGTTAGTATTTTCGTATTTAGAAAAGAAAATATAGACATATGAATGTTTATGTAATCATACTTTATTGGAAATATCTAACTGCAAATTTGTGCAAGAGCTTGTCCTGTTCTTGAAAACGAGTCTTTCTACATGTTACGTTCAGTGATACTTCCCTCTTTTAACATTTAAGGAATCGTGATTCTAGGTTTAGAAATTTGACATTTGCACACTACAAGGTAAAAGAAAATAATTTAAGGGGTAATTATAATCTCTGGTTCCAGAAGGTTTGAATCAGAAATTAACTTACATTTTGCCATAACTTTATTGGTAGGACACTAGTCAGAAATGCCACACAACTTTACTATCTGCATTCTGAAGAAAATTCGTTACTGTGTATACGAAAAGGAGATGTACGTAGCCTTTAGTGACTGAGGCCGCTAACGATAAACTAGTGTTAAGACCGTTTCAGGTGGTCACGTAAGAAACTCGTGGAAATTCAGCCGTTCCACCTAGCCGATTACCGTGCCATAGTAATCCCCATCGTATATACACCAGGTGTTGTCTTCTAGAAAGTTTTCATACGACGTGAACACATGACTAAAAGTGCATTGTATGCTTAGCGTTACTTTTGGAAAAGTATATTTATAAAACACATAAATACTGCAGGTAATGGTAGTCTGTGATAAAAATGTACCAAAGGGAGATAAACATCTACATAGACAAGGTAAACAATGAGACATCAAGAAATAAACAAACGAACAAAGGGATACAGACTTTTATATACATAGTCGACGTGCAGACAGTTTTCATTTTGAACCCGTTAGAATATAATCTGACTGTGTGAAATGCTTTTTATTCCATTAATTAATACTAAATATTACAAAACACTGACTTACGTACACTATTTCATTAAGAAGCCTTATCCAAACTATTTTTTCCCTTTATTTGCCGCTTAATTCTGTCAGGATTTATTATTCTCTCGGTATAGGACATTCGATTGACGTAACTGTTGCTTTTTGCGATTGTTTGCTGGCAATAAATCTTCCTTTATATTGGATTTCTATAATTGCTGCATGTTTAAGTGCACACAGACACTCCAGTTAAAGTAGTTCTTCTTTGATTGTACATTTTTATAAGGCTA
This sequence comes from Mercenaria mercenaria, assembly GCF_021730395.1. Taxonomy (NCBI): domain Eukaryota; kingdom Metazoa; phylum Mollusca; class Bivalvia; order Venerida; family Veneridae; genus Mercenaria; species Mercenaria mercenaria. Next base: position 79,661,918 of record NC_069368.1, read on the forward strand.
AGGCTACGTAATACTCTTATGAAGTTTTAGCTAGGCTACCATAAAAATTACTTATTCTCTTGTACGCTTTGTATATGTAATACAATTTAATCATTTTAACCAACATATCCGAACTTCATATAAAACTCTTTTAGAAAGTAAATTAGCAATTTATACAAAACCTGCAAACTAAATACTGACGTCTCCTTGATAACTTTATTCCTTGAGCAACACAGAAATAGGTGATAGCTGAAATAGATGTTTGAATTAGTTAGTACATATTTATTTTTTAGTATCTATATCTTAGAAAATAGTATGTTAAAAGTGTCATTACCGTTATACGTATCCGAACGCTTATCCAATTGAATTGGAAATATATTTTGCTAATCTACAAGTAGACATACTGTTTAAGCATATGACTGGAAACACTTACTAATACAAACTCTATATGTTATGGAAATGAAAATACATGTACTGTAAAATCACTGATACATATTTTCGTGGATTTTTTGGTTCAGTTAATCAACGAAATTTGATCTCAAAGAACAATTAAAATTCCCATTCATTTTCTTTTAAAAACTAAAATCAACGAATTTATATCCCCAAGAAATAATCAATTCGCTCAAAACCTCGAACGTGCATGTAAACCGAATTAAATGACTTCTCGAACGTTCATGTAAACCGAATTAAATGACTTCACAGTAGGCATTTCAATAATTTATTACTGATATTTTTGAAAACAATGTTCTTTTTCCATCATATTCCACAGCATTTATTCAAGGGTTTATTAACTGCAAGGGATTCGGTAAACCTGAAAGCAGGATGCATAAAATCGAAGCTTCTTTACACATATCAATACATTCATGTTGAAAATAAAACATTTATGTTCAGTTAATATATATTTTCTATCTCGTCTTAATTCAGCGAAGAACTGAATGCACAAACGGCCTAACTCAGACTGGTCCAGTATTGTGCTAACTAATTCTATAAAGTAAAGCTCCAACAATAAAATGCTTTTGGCAAAAAGAACATAACGAAATGTCCTTAATCAGTCACCATAGTAGAACCATGATCTTCGCAGTCATTTTGTGTCAACTTATCTATTTCCAGTTTTCCAATCCAAATGTCTTTTATTTCCGTCAGTTTGTAGCTTCTGATGAATTCTTTTAAAGAATGTGTTAGATCACTAGTGCGCTGAACCATCTATTTAAATCTGGCGTTCAAAATTAGAGGAAACACGCCATTAAACCATTATCAATTGTTTGAGGTTCTATTTCTTTTTAATTATGTTCTAATGCTCGGTACGAATAAGTTCGCGATTTGCATGTCTGAATCTCATTAAGATGAATGTTTTAAGTATACACCATTAACACATCGATGTAGTCTTCATTTTAAATTAGCAATCATAAAATATTCGACATACAGATTTTACTAAACTGATAAAAAATGTTTTGCTTGATTCAAGTTACGGCGCCTAGAGTATATTGCAATAGCGTTTACTGTTTATTGGTATTTGTGTTTTAGGTAACTGTACACTCTTAATGTGTATCCATTTATTCATTTATTGTTCAAACTATGCTCGTTGTCTGCATTTGCGTATTAGTTAGACAGCAATCTGACTAAAGTACATCTCCTATTACGCTACGCATAGGATCTGAGAACGACCTATTCATTGCCTCGTTCTGACGACCCTTTCGCTAGCCAATCAGAGCCTAACTTACAACATCTTGCAAATCTACCTGTAGCCTTGACTTTTGATATTTACAATTCTTATGTCGTAATGTATCAGACAGCCGATTAGCTCAGTCGGTAGATCACTTGCTTTGTAAGCGAGGGGTCCAGGGTTCGAGCCCTGGAATGACTGCACATTTTTCTTACTCTTTGACATTCGAACAAGTCGTCTGATTGGATAAAATAAAAATAGCAATACTGGAAATCCAAAATATACAGAAGACGAATGTGAATGGGTCGTTCTCAGATCTTCGTTTAGAAGATCAAGAACTTAAGTCAGATTGAGTTAGACAGAATCTTACGTCTGGGGTTTCTTAATGGATTGTGTTATACTATATGTACTTAACGTTGTAAAAAGATTCTTGAGTCATATATATTTGGATAAAAGGCTTTAATATTATTATCAAATTCAAAATACAACGAGATTTCATACTTACTACAATCATTTAAATAACGCGGACTCAGTTAAACTAATTATTAAACCATTTTCTGAATTTAATTTTCATGTTTATTTAATTGTTGCGGCATGTCCATGACAACGTCAATACCGGAAGTGCACTTAAAGCTATCACTTCAAGAAATCATAATAATCTGTTTTTATCTAGAGAGAATTGCTCGTTCAATAAGAATTGCAATCTGCGCAATATATAACATGCTTTTGTCAGTACCGACTTTAGTTAAATTAGTAGAGCGAATCTGAGGCAGATTGTTTCCTTTTGGTTAAACAGATAATATCTGATATCGCAACTGTACATGCGAGTGATGAGATTTTCAGGAACATTTTGAATATCTACATCTTCTTGTGATACATTCCACATTGCAACCTCAGTAGCCTGAAAACAATGTCATCATGAACCGTGAAAGAAGATGCGTATGTTGATTAATATCGTTACAATTAATTAAACAGACAATACGACAGTGCGAGGCCCATAAATGAGATAAGGTCATTCTTTTACAAATGAATCTATTTGGAGATTGCTGTTAAAATTCCATTTTCTGTTTGTACACACAAGGTGCATTTAAAATTATAATTTTGTTATGTTTGATGTTAGGGTTTCTCATACTAGCCATAAAAGCGAAAAGTACAATTAAAACGTTTGCAATGTTTTTGTAAAACATAATTTTTGCAATTTCCCTGAGATTTCCTTTTTAAAAAGTACATTAGCTTATGATATATTATGATTGAGGCTGTCTTCAAAATTCAAGAACTTCCTTCTTTTACCCACGGAGACCTTTAGAATGATGCTTAGTTTTATTTGGTTCCTGAAGAAGAAGGAACTAAAATGCATAAACGCTGTTGTAGAATTTTTAAATCAAGCAGTAAGGTTTTACTTCCCAGCTTATTAAAACAGGATTTAAAAATGAATTAAATTTTATTTTCATAAGTAAATACTTATAGGGAAAAAACGATTTTTATGGTAACTAGCTTTTATTGACATGTCTGTTCCATTAATTGATTAAAAATGCAGAGTAATATTTGATAGATCAAAACGATTTAAAATTACCAAGACAACATATTCTTACTAGTTTCTACTTTTACGTCTTCGTCAGAAATAACGACGTCACCCGTATGGACGCCAACGTCAACGTGACAAAACGCAAATGAAGAATAATATATTTGTATTATTGTATATACAGATAGGGGCGGGTATTTATCGAAAATGCATATTTCTTCAATGAGAAAAATTAAAGCCAACATATCTACATAACAAACGTGAAGCATATGCGAGAAATAACAATACTTACAAATATAATGAAAAATATATACATACATTTTACAATTTCCTCACCTTGACCCGTCTTTGTATCAAATTACAATGTATTTGAATTATACAAAACTGCAAACTCAGTTCAAACAAACCGCCTCGGTAGCCTAGTGGTAGAGTGTCCGCTTCGAGTGCGGGAGGTCGTGGGTTCGATCCCGGGCCGTGTCATACCAAAGACGTAAAAAAATGGTACTAGCAGCTTCCTCGCTTGGCGCTCAGCATTAAGGGGATAGTGCTGGGACTGGTCAGCCCGGTGTCACTATAATGTGACTAGGTGGGGTATCATGCCACGTGTCTACGGCGTGATATTCCAGTGAGGCAGCACTATAAAGTTTGGCATTGTGCTCACTGCTACAAGTAGACACAGTCGTTTATATGACTGAAAAAATGTTGGAAAAGACGTTAAACCCGATCACACACAGACACAGTTCAAACAAAGAATGGATAACTATTCATGCGCATATCATAAGGCAAAGTTTAATTTTAGTTTTGTGAAGGTTTGATTAAATGATTAATGATTAAAAAAGCCTTTAATTGCAATAGTTCTTTATAATTATGCAATTTAATTTCGATGTTTTTAGTTTAGTACAGAGACACAAATCAATTAATTGTCTTTGCCTTAAGGAGAAATTATATAATATCACGACAATCTTGACATTTTCGTGATGACCATGTTTTAAGACAAAGAAAAGCCTCATTATGTGTCCATTCTTTCACATAATGGACAGTTTGAGATAACATTTCTGCCGCCATTATACTCGTTCAATGGAAACTCGTGAGTGAACATCATTGTGTCAAACTGATTATAATTAAAATGCAACAGACATTTCTCTGACATTATACAACAATATGCGGGTGCATTTTTTAAAATAAAAATTTAGGTGTATCAAAATGTATCATGATCAAATATGCTCGCTATTATTGTAATATAAATGTTGCATAAAACGTTATAACTATATGTCTCTGAAATCATATTTCGATCTTTTTCATTGAAACATGGCTAATTTGTCTGAAAAGAATTACAATGTCCTGGAAACTCGTGCCATTAAAGCATAGGTACTTAATTTGTACCGATGATATACCTTGATCTTCAGCCTTGCTTCAAGGAATATTTCAGGACAACTGCCGGTCCTTCTGTGTTGCTTAAATATGTGTTGGAATGAGATATTTATAAGTATAGAATATATTTATCTCTAATACTATGCAAGATTGTCTTGAAATAAATACAAACGTTATCTGTAACATGTTGTCATTTTATCTTCACGTGCCGGCACTGTGAAAATAAGTTACTGTAACCTGAAAAGAATAGCCAAAACGCAAAACAAAACAAATATATTACTGTATTTACGACCATGGTTTACTTTCCTGTTTTGTGTAAATAGGGGATATTGTTCGCACATTTACACTAATCAAATCTGTAAAAAGATCCGAAGTCTTCAACCGTTGTGTGAAAAGGAACATGTAGAGATTTTTTCATCTAAGTCAAGAATGGTGTGTAAAAACTAGAATTATGCTAGTTACTATATTTCCACAGCGGATAGCTCAGCATATTTGATGACATTCAGTCAACAACAATGTCAATTCGTCGTTGGATAATTCCGTTGCAAAGAAACTATACGTTAAGCTGAATACTAGACAAAGAAGATACAATACGACATGGTTGTAAGATCTACGATAGAGCTAAAAATAAAAAAAAAATCTTCGAACGACATCCTCCTAAAGCGCTTGTCCGTCACACAAATGGTCCTTGTGTAACTCTCTAACAAGATTGTTCAAATTATTCTTATTCGCCAGAAATCATGGCCGCCAGACTGCGTGCTTACTTTTGCCTATATATAAATAGTGGAAACTTTAAAAATATTCTTGTATCAAATTGCTGGCCCGATTTAGAACAGTTTCACAGAAATTGTCCTTGTTTGACCCTCTACCAAAATTGTTCAAGTTATTTTGATTTATCAAAACACATGGCGGCCAGGATGTGTAGCAACTTCTTCCCTATATGTATATATGGAAAATGTTAAAAATTTCCTTGACAGAAATAGCAGGCCCAATTTTAAAATTATTGTCAGAAACTGCTGGCCCTTTACGAAGATTGTACAAATACACTCGTTCATAATAATTTCATAGACATTTTCCTTGCATAGTTATCTTCCAAAACTGTTCAAGCAAACGGTGTAACTCAGGTGAGTGATCTAGGGCCATCATAACCCTCTTGTTATTTTTTCAGACAAAAAGCTACTGCTAACATGTTATTGATACCATAAAAATACTGAACTTATGATTATCATTGTTGAATTTTTCAACAAACTTCTTAACAATTACGTCATGCGTATGACTATAAAATGATACTGATAACTCAACTTCTATCCTGACTCGATTGTGTCAGAATGGTTTACTACGACAATTATTCACAGTCTCCTCTGTAACCTTAGTTACATTACTTAGTTAAAGAATATATGTAAAAACAAATAAATATTTGGATAGCTTTGCTTTGTGATAATAACAGAAATCATAATCATTAAGTTCTTTTTGTATAGGGTTCATTGACATATGTTTAAAAAAAATAGGAAGAAATTAAAAAAGTATATAATTGACTAACTGACATCCTTTATAAGTAATGCAAAAATAGACAAATGAAAGAATAGAATCATAACAATGCCATTTGTGATATTGGAAATGTAGCGTTCGTTACATGGTTGACTTCAGTTCTCGTCTAAAAAACGACACTTTCGACATTTCTCAGCAGACCTTTTTCACGAACTGGTAGTTACAAAATATAAAATACAATGAGATATCGTCTACGTTAGACTATCCGGATTCAAGACACGGATTTTCTTGTTCGTATCTGCCAATACGTAGTTCCCAAATGGAATATAATAATGAATTGACTAAGCTTTCTAGATGTTTTCCTGTTGTTTTTAAATAATGACATGGAGCCCAACCAGCGATAAAGGAAAGTCGAAATTTGTGAAATATACATTTGAATGGTGCCACATTTGCATGATATCGGCGAATGACTTCTCATAATTTATTAACTGTCTTAACAGCGGTTTATGTGCCGTGTGGCGGCTCCAAAAAACTTCCTCGTACTTTGATTTAGTTTTTTCTTGTCCTTTGGGATAATGGAGAACATTAACGCTTACTGTAATAAAATTGTGCTTAAACCTTAGCTAGGGGACGAGGAAGGTGTTGCACATATCGTTGAACGCACTCAAACCGTGTCTGCAATTAGGTTGCTTAATTGTTGTTGTTTTTTTCATCTGTTTTGTTCGAGCCCGCTTGCGGTGAGCTCGACTTAGTCGTCACTTTTTGGCGGTCGTAGTATGTCCGTGCGTGCGTGCATGCGTCCTAATGTGCGTGCGTCCTTCCGATTATGTCCGGACCATAACATTGATATGCATGGAACAATCTTGTTTATATTTGGCATGAATGTTTACCTCAATAAGAAGGCGTGTCATGCGCAAACTCCATGCTCCTATCTTAAAGGTCAAGGTCACAGTTGGAGGTCAAAGGTCAAATTGAAGTTTGTCCGGACCATATCTTTGACATGCACGGACCAAAATTGTTTATATTTGGCATGAATATTTACCTCAATGAGAATGAGTGTCGTGCGCAAGCCCCATGTTCCTATCTCAAAGGGCAAGGTCACAGTTGGAGGTCAAAATTCAAATTGAAGCTTGTCCGGAGCATTTCTTCTTCATGCATGGTGGGATTTTGATGTTACTTGGTATGAATGTTCACCTTTATGAGGCAGAGTGTCATGCGCAAGAACTAGGTCCCTAGGTCTAAGGTCAAGGACACACTTAGAGGACAAAGGTCAGATACAAGACATTGTCTGGAGCATGTCTTCTTCATGCATAAGGGGATTTTGATGTAACGTGGCACATCTGTTCAACACCATGAGGCAACCTTGCTTTTAGAATTACTTCCCTTTGTTTTGCTATAAATAGCTTATGTTGTAACTTTCTTATTACTGGCCGTCTGGAAAAAATGAGACCACATTTCTGTGGTACAATATGCATGTTACATCCAATTTTAGGTGTACTTTTGCCTATCTCTACATGGTAAGGAGTTTTGTGTGAACTTATATTATACAGATTTTTTTTATATTATTGGTAAAAACATTCCATATGTAAATACAGGTGCTAGTGTAAATCAGTCACCGCCAAATAGTATAATAAATGTTACTTTAAATTTTTAGACAGTTAGACAGCTGGCGGGCTCGACATTCTACCCGTGGGCATGCAGAATGTATTTCTAGTCTTTTAATATCTACAAATAAGTTGTAGCACAGAGAACATCTTGTCGGCGTTGATTCAGACTAATAAACTCTGTAATACTGATATCAGATCGAATAGGGTCATAACAGATCCCAACGTTTGTTTTGTTTTCGTGTTATTTTATACAGTAAAAAGTTATATATCAAATTATTTGTTCTTGTAAAGATAAGCATATTTTTCCGTTTAATATGACGAAAAACAGGCTTTAATTTATCGCAACATATCATGATATATCTGTACTAAGGCATGACCGAAAAACAGGGACACAAATGCTAGTATTTCCTTTTCAAAATGCGGAGTCATTAAAGGTTTTAAACTAACTAATAAAACCGTTCAGCTTAAAGCTGGACTAACTATAAACAAACGTAGCCTCAGGACAAACACGCTGTTTGAGATATTTTGAAAATACAATATGATCCGACATTATGATATAGACATTAAAGAATTTGTTTGTGTTAGGTACAGCGTCGCACCAACACAATAAATGTTGATCTTCCAGCTTTTAATGATAGCGGTAGAAACTCAGTGCCCCTAAAGACATTACTTAAAACGTGGGAGGCCACCTGGGTAGAACTACTGGCCATCTGTAAGGCAATTACTCAGATGACTTCCTTACATATACGAAATCTATTCTAGCCGTATACATAAAACAACAGATGTTAATATACATTTGATAAAAGATTATAATTTTGTCAACCCAGTTGTACCAATCACGTGCAATATTTCATGTCTGTAAGCTGCAATTTAAATCAACAAATGTTTTACCGCTCTCCGTTTGTAAAGCCGCAAGGGAAAACGAAAATAATTGCCTTCAAAAAAACTACATATTTATGCCAAACCTACTGCTACAGGAGTCGTTTAAGTACAGAAATATTACAAGTTTCTGCTAGAATAATTATGGAAGACGTTTTAACATTTCCATTGTCTGTGTCAATCATACTACCATGGGAAAAACCCGTAGGAGAGATCTGACAGCTTTCCTATCTATATATAATAGGTTACAAATAGCTCTGCAAGTAGGAAGCTATCAGATTAAGATTCAGATTCCGGCCAACATACAAACTTACAACACAGTTACCAAACATCAACCAATAGTAGTTTACCCGCTATAGTATACATTCATAATATGCAATGATATTACAAAATGATTACACACATAAAGTATTGATATTGACGCATACTATATCACTGTTCTGTATAGAACTGTTTCCTATGTTGAAATGAATGAAACAAGTACATTGTACATGGAAACATTTCTGATTAATGTTTCATTTTTACTGGCTAAAAGAAGATTAAACTTCAACAGAGTAGGGTGGGAAGTGAACTTACGTGGAATGTATTTATATCTAATTTCTGAATACAAAGGACACATTGATAAGAAGTGGAATTTGTTTTCAATCTTGTTTTAACTTGTAATAAAGGTTTGTATGAAGGTGTAATCTACAGCTAAAGATATCTCACAGAAGATAAATTTATTTATTTATTTGGGTTTTACGGCGCACCAAAACAGTATAGGTTATATGGCGCCAAACAGGACTACAGATTTTGGTTCACCTCACATTTACATCGAAACACAGAAGATAAAACAAATATGCAATCAACGAAATTCTTGTGACAGATTATACTCAACAAATTCTTGGTGGTTTAAATGTAAGATGTTAAACGCTGGGAAGTACAGACATTGGTGTATATTCTGTTGAATAGTCTGGCTTTGCTTATTTCAATTTTGTATTTCATAAAGGTGATCTTAGTATAAATGTATTTGATATGATATGTATGCCTTTTTCCAGTGTCGAAGTACAGACGATGGAAAGATGATTGAACGTGAGTCACATGTCGGTTTGTCCCCGGTCTAAACATAATATACACTAACACCACAGATGTAACTAGATGTGTGCCCATAGGAAACAGGTGCCCCCATCCTGCCACTGTAACATGGTTTAATGACCCAGGTTAAACAATTTTTAAGATGTTTCCAACACAAACCTTTAAGAACCTTATATGTATTTTTCACTTAGTTGGCCATAACTCTCGCCTAGCTGAGTAAAATCCTAAAGAGAACACCTTATAGGCTACAAAACAATCATCTAATGTTTTATGATTCTATGTCAAGTACATTTTAACATACATGTTTCACATTTCTTTTTTTTTTTCTTTTTTTTTTTTGAGTAAGTCTGGACAAAAAGTCTGGTCTTGTGTAGTGAAATAATGACTGTAGGTAAAATATTTTCGGAGCTACGCGCGACAAAACATAAAAATGACATTATTTTTCCTAGATCAGGGGCCATAACTCCTACAATACTGAATTAATCCGGATGCGAAACATCAGATGCACAACTGCACAAGCTGAACAATATTCCTTTAAACTTTGGTGACTCTAGGTCAAATACTTTTGGAGCTACGCGCGACACAACATTAAAATGACCAATTTTCACTAAGTCAGGGGCCATAACTCCTACACGACTGAATTAATCCGGACGTGAAACCCAAGGTGCACAACTACACATGCTGACCAACATACCTGTAAAGTTTTGTGACTCTACGTCAAATACATTTGGAGCTAGACGCGACACAACACTAAAATGACCAATTTTTACAAAGTCAGGGGCCATAACTCCTACACGACTGAATGAATCCGGACGCGAAACCCCAGGTGCACAACTACACATGCTGACCAACATTTCTGTAAAGTTTTGTGACTCTACGTTAAACAAATTTGGAGCTAGGCGCGACACAACATTCGGTTCTGCAACACAACGGACGAAGGTACGTAAGGACGGACGGACGGACGGACATGAGCAAATCTATATACCCCCAGCACTCATGTGGGGGGGGGGGGGGGGGGCACAAAAATAATTGAAAAAAAAAGTGTGAATACCTACAAGCATTTAGCTAAACACGAATACAGATCAAACATAAAATAACTATCTAAACATGTTTCACATACAGCGGAATAATGTTACTACAGAAGTTGGATAATGGATTCAAATCAGTTTTGTCTGGTCATAAATCACCGTTATTTTATGATGTTATGTGTCTCTATTCAGATGCAAATGTATAGCTGACATTGAGAACATAATCATCACAGCAAATATGAGACACTCCATTTCTTGATGCAGTCAATCATTTTACTATAAATAAATAAACCAGATTTATATTTTGTGTTCATTCTAGTTTGGCATGAACAAAATTTATATGTTGTGTTTCACATTAACATAATACTCATAATTAAGATTTTATACACACAGCCAATCATTCAATTTAATCGTATGGCAAGACAAATCAACAAAATTAATGCTCTGACTGTGGTCTATCTGTACTGACTGTAGTCTATTTCTTCATAATAGTTTAAAATGCTTTTAAACAATTGTACCGCAGACAACATTCGGGGTTGCGTGTATACAAATGTGGAATAAAACAAATGTTCTTCGGTTTGTCATCAGATAATTTCGCTTTTATTTACCTGAAAGGTATTCTCCGTCAGGTTAAGAAAGAACAAGTAACTTCGATGCCTTTTACACTGCTCCTAAAGTCGCACAGGTGTACAAAGTTTCAAAGCAATAACTAGTACGGTATATTCAAAAATTGATCTTAACACAATTTTTAAAGCTATAACTCGTACGGTATATAAACATTCTATCTTACAGGAACGTTTCAAAGCTATAGCTCGTACAGTGTTTTAAAATTTGACCTAAACAAGAAATATTAATTCGTAACCATAAAAAAGGACGCAATTCGTACAAAATCCTGACACTTTTCTACAATTTGTCGTACATTTAGACAAATACATTGAATTGTAAATTTCACAAAGAAATGTAAATAAGATATATTTTATTCTAGCACGACCCGATTTGGTTTCCTATTAAAGAAAGAAGGCTGAAAACTGTGTTTTATTATTCAACAATTCATTTTTCTGACGTCACATTTATTACGTCATAGCGTTAGACGGCATAGTAGCGCGCTTGAAAAGAAACCAACAGAACACGGGCAAATATTTAATGGATGCCGTCAAGGTGGTACATAATAATCCTTGATAACGAGTTAGAATCGAAATAATATATCTCAAACAGCGATTTGCTCATGAGTAAAATTATTGATTGTCGTTTAGCTGCGCCCTCCTGATATAATTCCTTCGCATCGCATCTAAACTCCAAACAATGATTTTATTGAATGACAAATCACTGTTTGGGATATATCATTTCTTAAATGATCCTATAATTAACAATATTCCATGATTACAATACATGTTTAATAGTCCCGAAAACGCATACAGATACTGACTATAAAACAAGAATAAATCAGTCCTAAGCATGATCGCGAATTTTACACAGGAACATCATGTGATATTCGGATCTCTATGGAACACCAACACAAATAATGCTGCTGCTTCAGCTACCACAAATACCACAAATACAAACACTGAGTATGACGATACTGACAACAATACATTTTTTAGGGAAAGTTAACAAAATCTATTAGACAAACTACTCAGCATTATTATAAGTTTGAATGAGTATGTTCATGAGTCAGAGGTTGGTTAATTAGTAAATGAAATGTGCAACACTTGCCCACATTAGGTGTCCATAACAGAAGACATAATATATTTAGGTAAAAGAAAATAACTAGTGACTGTGAGAAAATGAACATTTTTTAACTAAACTGTAAATAAATAACTTAAAACATTTCATTTAGTCAATTTTGCAATTTGAATACTGCATGTTTAATGCATAAGATACATACATACGTACATGTAATTACGTATTTTCATATTCTCTTATTTGTTTAAGTACAAAATGTATCAGGCCAACATTACTTCATTATCCAGTTTTATCAAGATCTAAAAGAACGATACTCATCTAGTTTAGTTGTTGTCTTCGCTATATATTATATGCTTTAATTGTTATTGATTTTAATTACTTATAATGAAAACAATCTGATAGAACGTCATATCTTTTAGTAGGATATATATTTTAAACAGCAATCTACAGCGTACATCTGGAACCAGAAAAAAAGAAAGACTGGGCAGCGACTAATTTTATCTGACAACATATTAATGATGATAGAAGATGCCTATTTTAATAGTAATTGAAATTATTAGGTATGCATGCATTGAACAAAATTGCATAAACTTACAAACAGATGTAGACGCTGGAAAATTCTTTATACTACGCATTATCGCCTCAAATATATTCTTGTATAAGCTATTGAAATGAGAAGACGCCAATCAAGCCCACATTCAGATGAGTAATTGCGGCCAACGATATATCTTGCTCCACTTCTCTTTCATTCATTGGAAGGATTCATCAAGCTATTTTAGGTCAATTACTTATTGTTACCACCATTGACTTGTTTTCGTTGTAACAGTAGTCATTCGAAGTTACCTACTTGGACGCCAGTCTCGAACTCGATTATAAATGCAGAGTAAGTAGATATTCATGGAAATCTCTAGATGAGGAGTAATATATCAATCGGATTGTCAGTTTTGTTGGAATGTTTTGCGTTCGAACCATTAGGGGGTATTATTATCTTTTGCCATACCTTCAAACAAAGTGCAAAATCGTGTGTAATATAAATTTTGCTTTATTAGATCAGTTACAAATTACATATTACCAGACTTCTTCTTTGATCTAGTTATTCCCTCACCCCAAATAAAAACGACGCTCTTATGTTTTTGAGTAACTACAATTGACAAATTTTGCAACAATATCAATTAAAGAGTACTTTTCATGGTATATGGAGCCCTCACGTACGTACTTGCAATTATCAAAAGACATTTTATAACGAAACCGCTAATGTTGATAGAGCGGTTGTCAGGAACGTACGCTTTCTGCACTTGAATCAAGGAATAATTTACCTGTAAAGGACCAACTTGGAGGTCAGATGGTCAAGAAAAAAGAAACTTTCTAAATCAAGCTGCGTTATGTCCAGAGACCTAAAGGTTTGCTTGGTTTAAGATCAGTATTCGACTTGCAACTGAACAAAATCTAGCATCTGATAGTTTTTATTTTTCATCTGTTGTTTTATAGTTCTAGGGCTTTTTCAAGTAAGGCTGTATACTGAGTGGCGTATTAATTATATACTGTAGATTAAAACGGTGCCTATCATTTATTTTCTGTAAGACGTTCACCATTTTGTATTTATTTTTGTGGGTAAACGTAATTGATTTTAAATCAGAAAAAAAGTAGGATATTGTCTTCCTAAATCAAATTATTCTAACGTGTCTATGTAGACAGCCTACATCCTCGACATTAATATTTTCTTTGACTTGCCTAATAAATTCAAATTTATAATTCGTTTCCCCTCCACTGAAGGCATCAAATCATACATACTGTCATAATTAATCGCCACGTTTGTTTGTATATACATTTAAGAATACATTATTTTATATATCGCCTAAATGAAATTCTTTCAAAACTATGGTATGGCACAGATATGCTATTTTGATACATTAAGTAAGTAGACGTCGACCATGCATGTATTGTGATAACTTACTTATGCAGTAGTATACTGGTTCTGTGGTAGGATCAACTAAGAATGCGAAAGTCTCGAACTTGAGTGCAAATGTATAGTATTATGTATTTATCGACTTCTAATGTATCCAGACAACAATTTTCTTCGAATATAGTGAATACAAATACTAGTAGATTCCATATGACAAATCTAGATTTTTATACTCTATAAATATATTACTGCGTACAAGTAAATACGATATCTTAATCAGTGTTTTTGTTTTGATGCTAATGGCTGAAGATTGTGTAAAAATGATATTGGTGGTTCTGCAAATTGAAAATACGACAGAATAAGAGTGATGAATGCCAATTAATGTTATTGACTGATTAAATCATTTTAGTCTAGCCGCCATTCAGTTCACAGATCAAATATTAAATGGCTTAAACATAGAATATTATGAAAAACTCTGTTTGACAGATCAACGATATTCGTTATGACATCATGTCAATATTGACAGACATGTTCAATATAAGAAGATAAATGATAACTTATCTCTGATAAGGGTCTATAAGGGTTTATCTATAGCTGGAGTCTACAGCAACAGTGATATACTGTTAAATCCTGTACAAGTATGTTGAACAGCATGCACATGCCATACCAAAAAAGGTTGTAACTGGGTCATTTTGAAAAGGTGGACCGGTGGTCTAGAGGTAACAAGCTTGACTGTCCATCCAGAGGTCCGGGGTCCGAATCCCGGTTCAGGCACTTGAAATTTCTGAGATGCTCTTGAGTGTCTCCCACCTAACTTAGAGGCCTGTACTAGTTCTTCCCAGGAAAGACGGCTTCGAGTGTATCGGTGCTATACACCGGGCACGTTAAAGAACCAGACTGTCTATTCGCAAAGAGCTAGACTAAGTTAGCCGGACAAGTCTGTATCTAAAAAGGATTTCTCTCCATCTGTTCTAGGGGCTTTATCTCACTCTGTCCCTCTGGTCAGATCGCTCTGTGTCTATACTAGTAGAGGATGAATTTCGCGCCCTGTGTGGCTGCGTTTGCTATTATATGTAAAGCGCCTTTGAACGTGTTTATCATGAAAAGGGCGCTATATAAATCTGGTATAATAATAATATAATAATAATGAAAACTTCATAAACATGTTGGGCATATTTGTACCTTTATTGTGGTGTGAATTAATATATTTTGTATTACATTAAATTCCAAGGCTTGAATAAACACAAAACACTACACAATTACACTGAATTTTCCTGATTTCACAGTCTTTACACTTTTTTGAAATTTATTTTCATTGAAAAACACACTTTCATGAAAGCTGGTAGTTCTTTTTTAGACTTTTATATAGAAAAATCGGTAAAAGGACTATATGTATGTACATTATTTACATTAAGATGTGGGCATGCTCTCAAAAAAAAAATGAAGCAGCACATCATTTCATTTATAACTGTATAATAAATGTGTGTATGTTTTTTTTTTTGTTATTTTTTGTATTTTGGGGATTTTTTATTTTATTTATTAATTTGAAATAAAAATCGATTTTAGTTTTATTTACATCCATAATCACGGAAAATCCCGGATTTCCACTGAAAACGTTACCATTTATCGGTCAAAAATTTGCACTCCATTCCTGTACCCCGCCCACTTCATCGTTACGTCGGTTCTTTCGCTAAATTAAGTCCACTAAAGGCACATCGCCGTCATAGTCTTCCTCACTAGACATAGAAATATCCGAATCATTCACGGTTTCATTAAATCCCATCAAATATTCCAGTTCTCCGTCGTCTATATCCGAAAAAAAGGAGTAGTATTTACATTTTACAATTTTATAGCAACCAAGAACAAGACTGATGAAAATATGCCTGGACATTTAAATTTACACAAGCTAGTGTAAACGCACTAGTCAGCATTTGAAATTATATTATCTGGGCTATTTTCACACTGATATCACTATTTTTAACCAGGTTTTCAACGAAAACCTGAGTTATTAGATTCGGGTACGTCGTTGGGCGGGCGGGCGGATGGGCGGGCGGCGTCAAACTGGTGTTTCCGGTCAATAACTTTTGTTTCGGTAAAGATATTTGAATAAAACTTGGTATGTATGTAGCTTATATCAAGACAAAGGCTGGGATTGATTTTGGGGTTTCTGGGGTCAAGGTCAAGGTCACTGTTACTTAAAATAGAAAAAGGGTTTCCGGTCAATAACTTAACTGCGAAATGAGCTATCATGATGAAACTTGGTGTATAGAAAACTTATATAAAATTGTAGCTTGGGATTGAGTTTGGGGTTTCTGGGATCAAGGTCAAGGTCATTGTTACTAAATATAGGGTTAGGATTAGGTTAGGGTTAGGGTTAGGGTTAGTGTTAGGGTTGTGCTTTAAAGTGGTGCACTGTGATTCAGTATACTTTTTTATTCTTATGAAAAGTGTTGAAAACCTGGTTTCGTGGCATCGCCGCGTTTCTTGTACAGTGTTTAAACTGGTTAAAGATTAAA
Organism: Mercenaria mercenaria; assembly: GCF_021730395.1. Classification (NCBI taxonomy): domain Eukaryota; kingdom Metazoa; phylum Mollusca; class Bivalvia; order Venerida; family Veneridae; genus Mercenaria; species Mercenaria mercenaria. Next base: position 79,678,631 of record NC_069368.1, read on the forward strand.
ACGGTCTACAATGCTATTATACAATATGCTTTTATTCTCTAATTAGAGTTCTCTACAACCGATTTTCTTTATTGAGTAATTTTGTTCTTCACAATCATATAAATGATATATCAAACTCCTTAAATAGTTGACCGATCTGTTGTAACGTCCGTAATTTGTAAATTTTACTGCGGGAAAATTATTTGCAATTTTTAGAAATATGTATTTTTCTTAATATTTCTGTACATTTTCTTCGGAAAGACAAGGTTATCTATATATTACATCTTTTGATATAAAGGGACGCTCTTAAGTAGATTTTCTATTAAATTAATACAAGATTCTTTTACGCTTTTGCCTCGGTTTTAAATCACAATGTTAAAACCTGTCTCGTTTGACAGGCTGAACTATTTGAAGAAATGACAATGCCCGCTTCGAACAAACACTGCACGTGACATTTTGAAGACAAAATTAAGTTAAGTACTAGATGAATGGTGTTTACCATTGCTTTTTTTTCCTGTCCTATTTTATTGGTGTTTTAGATGGGACTTTTTCACTGCTACGCTTGAGAAGTAAAAATTATAAAAAGGAAAAATATCAATCAAGAAAAGTCACGTTCTAAGACCGCAGTCCCTTCAAACAGAAAACCTTACAATAATGTATGCATGGATATGTACACACAAAACGCGTAGACACACCTTAATTTATAGATTTGTAAAAGGACGGATAACACCAAACCGGAAGTGACTACTCAGTGTTACATGTGAAGTAGTCCAAAATGTAGTTCCATGCAATGGATGAAATCTGGTATAATGAGTGACATGAGGAGGTCACAGTTAAATTTTTGGCTCATGTTTATTGCTTATAGTATTCAGAATAGATCTAGACCATTTTCATTGTAAATTTCTTGGAATAAGTTATATTCTTTGCGAAAAATGTCTACCTACGCGTAACTGCTAAACGGCTGTTTTCATGGGGGCATTTTTAGAGGGTGATGTTTCTCAGATCAGATTATTTTTCTTATATTCAACATAACATGTCAATATTTTTGATAAGAAGACATGTTATACTAAATGACCATATATGGTTTTTATATCATTGAAATGTTCTAAAGTGCTGAAAATGAGGTCTGAATGTTTTGTTATTAATATGAAATAAATAAGGAATTGAATTGGTAGAATGTAACCTATAAGTTGTGCAGGGGTAAAAATTGAAACTTGTTTAGATGTGGTTGTAAATAGGCTAGTTTGGCCAGATTATGATAGAAAATGACAATTTCAGTGCAATTTAGCAGAGAAAAAGGAGAAAAACAAAAAATATTTCAAAATCACTGTTTTGGGTGTATTTTTGTCATAAAATGCATATTTATTGACTAAATATTGGTAAGTTTTAGGTGTCAGGGGTGAGTTTGGGTATATTTTACAGTAACAGTGTGTCATTTGAGTGCAGTTTATGGTAAAACTTGATAAAATATGGCAAAAATAAGCTCAAGCAAGGAAAAGTGGTCAAAAATGATGTCGCGACAGCTTTTTTCCAGGAAATTTGGCGCGCTAGCATACGTTACTGAAAATTCCATTAAACCTTGAAAATTGATTGTATCAAACTGAAACTGGTATTTTTTCATGCATTTAGGTTATTGGTACAATTTAAGTGAAAATAACACATTTTGAGTATGAAAAATTTTCCTTTAAGGACGGATTACACCAAAGCGGAAGTGACTACTCAGTGTTACATGTGAAGCAGTCCAAAATGTAGTTCCATGCTATGGATGAAATATGGTATAATGAGTGACATGAAGAGGTGACAGTTAAATGTTTGGCTTATGTTTATTGCTTATAGTATTCAGAATAGATCTAGACCATTTTCATTGTAAATTTCTTGGAATAAGTTTTATTCTTTGCAAAAAATGTCTACCTACGCGTAACTGTTAAACGGCTGTTTTCATGGGGGCATTTTTAGAGGGTGATGTTTCTCAGATCAGATTATTTTTCTTAGATTTCTTCTATTGCTATATACAACATAACATGTCAATATTTTTCTATTTTTGATAAGAAGACATGATATACCAAATGACCATATATGGTTTTCATATCATTGAAATGCTCTAAAGTGCTGAAAATGAGGTCTGAATGTTTTGTAATTAATATGAAATAAATGAGGAATTGAATTGGTAGAATGTAACCTAAAAGAAACAAAACAAGCAAAATGCTGGACCTGTTAGAAGAATAATCGCTGTGAAGTATAAACCTTGCTAAACACATGGAATGGTGATACGAGTAGCTAGTTGTCTTTTAGCTCTGTATAGCAAAAACTAAATATTCAGCCTATCGCTCAGACATTAAGCAATCCTTTGTAGAATGTTCAGCGAGGGTGTTTCTTTGTTCAAGTACTGATGACAATACTACCTGAGAGGTGTGCGTAAATATTTATAGAAATATATCTGATTTCATGAAACTTCTTCATCTACAAGTTTCCAATTTTATCACTTTTTCAGGTCATCTGGTATCCATTTCAAACATTTCTGAGAAAACTGGCAGAAGTAAAATAATATGTTTGATTAAATACTCTGGTAAGATTAACAATTCATATTGATCAACAAGAGTAGATCTTTGGAAGTATAAATCTCTATTTTATAAGCATATAGTTTTTATAAATCTGACAACAAGTGACTGCTGACCAATCCTAGTTTGTTTGAGGATATATCTGAACTTATGCTATCAAACGATGAGGTTTTATATACAAAATGTTAATACAATACTTAGAAACAAACATTAACATCTTACAATTTGCATTCAGAATAGTCAGTTCAAACCGCAAACATCCAAAAAAAGACTTAGTTATCGAAACCGGTGCACACTTGTTATCTAAGTCATTACTAAGGGTTGCTGAACATAGTGAGGTAACAATTGCTTTTTATTTTGATTGCTACTGTAATTACCATACAGTGCCTTTACAGTAGCTATGTAAACCATTCTCTACGTTTATAGATAATTCAATAAAAAATAAAGCGTTACCATATATTTATTACACAAATTGCAAATATACTTTCAGTAAAACGATATCGACTGTTGGCTAAGGTTATGAACAGAAACTAAAAAGGCTATTGTTTCTAATGCTTAAAATTTTGCAAGATTGTCAATATGATAAATGTATAATGATATTGCAACTTAGCCACATTAACTTAATAAAATTGTGTAATTTAAAAGTAATTTGTTTCTCCTAGGAAAAATCTGTATCTTAAAGTGCCTTTGTAACTTTGTACCATTATTTTCATTAAAAGACATATAAATATTATAAATGGGATATCACTTTCAATGATTAAACAACTTTATGTCAGTGCAATTTGGTTAGGATTATTTTTTTAAAGTGTCTAACATAACTTAATTTCTTTTAGGAGAATAATATGTCTTAAAAAAACCCCAAAGCTTTTTGTGTTATTTCATATGACAGCAGATTTATGGTAAAAACTAAGGTATATTCTTAATTCATAAATATTTGCACACAACTGTTTTACTTTATGATTAGTGTAAACAAAATAACACGAAATTTCTTTATTTATTACGAAACATCGCTAAGTTTGAGTTCATAATAGCAAGGAATCTAAAATAATCCAAAAATTTACACACACTAAATTATTCATTTATTAATGCTGATATTAACTATCAAATATTTGCAAAAGCAACTTATTAAGCATCAAATATAAGAAATATTTTGTATAACTCATATATGGCAGCACCAAATCACGAACATGAATATTTTGAAGGTTTTTGTTTGTTATTGTTTTTCTTTTTTATGACGGAACGAAAAGAATTTTGTCTTTCCGTGTGTTTTAATTTACGTGGAAGGAAACTATGTAAAAGCTCTATCTAAGTTTAATGTTAGAGGCTAGATTTTTTTTCATATTGCTAACGTGTTACAGACAGTGAAGCACGAAAGCATTGATGCAGTGGTTACGATACATAATTTAGCCCTGATAGTCACGACTGTAGCCGCATAAGGAAAGTCTACGATTTTATTTATCTATTGCTATGTTTTTACCTAAATTATTAAGTGTTAACTCAATTGATTCACATCCTCTGTCGTTGATGACACAGATATAATATTTCATGTTATTAACACATTGAGATTGCATGCGGATGATCAGTTGTTCTCTACAGTGAATGGCCGTGACAGCAATAAATACCAAATCTAGTTCTCCGCCATCAGCTGCGAAATCTTCTACTTCGAAGTTACATTTTCATAATCTGAGAAAGAAACTTTTAAACTTTTAGAGTTCTCCGTAACTTTACCAATGTGCGCTATCCTATGTACAGCAGCACTGATTACATTAATTAGTGACTATTTTGCAAACAATATATCAGCACTTTATACTGCATCTTGCTGTTTGGTATAATTTACGCACTTCTTGCGAGTCATTCTTGCCTTATTTTACCTCTTAACGCAAATACTGATCTTTAGAAAAGTGGCAAGATATTGCCCCGGGAAGCTGACACGGATTTAGAAATATTCAAACAAGAATGAAATCTAACCTATCACAAAGCCTAGGAGAGGCTCGTGTGCGAACAGAAATATACAAATAAGGATTTCACCGAAGGAAATTGAAGCGATTGGGCCGTGGGGTGAATTATTCTGTTATATCTTTAAGAAAGTAAGTTCTTGGTATTCTTAGACCGTATCCGCTTCAATTGCAAGCAAACATTTTGGGTCTTGAATTCGGGTCGTAAACTGTTCCTTTCTACAAACGTCTATAATTATGTTGACATGTCCGACTTTTTTGGCTCTCCAGCTCGCCCGTTCTAATTACACTTCAAAAGGTTTAGTGTCCTTGGAAGGTGCATGTACCAAGCTACAGTTCCGTTTGGTACCTTTCATTTGTATTTCTACCATTCACAAGGCACAGGAGAGCGACGTTTAATTACAAAAAATTATAGATATGGATTTCGCAGACTGAACGCATGAGGGTCGTGACATTGGGCTTTTCTGTCATACTGTAAAGGCATCCCAGCGTTGATTGCAAACAAACACTCTGAGTCACAAAATTTGATCAAAACATCTACCTTCTATGTACAAATGTATATAATTATGTAAGAGGTCATTCCAAAAATAAGAGTGCCAGACTGTCACAAAATACACCCGTCTAAATATTTAGTTACGTATCATAAAGGTAATAATGTTGATGTTGTATGCCTTGTTAACCCCTAAAAAGAGTAAGAAGGAATCAATGTATTTGTGAGGTTCCATGTGGGTCGGATCAAAACTGTTTGAATGGGCAAGGCTAATTTCGCAGATTTCGAGTAATTCAAGGGCCATAATCCAAGAATGCCTAGGGCGATTTGAGTGGTTATCGAACTTGGCCGATATATTATGCCCAAAAACATTGTCACCAAGTTTGCTGAAGATCGGATGAAAACTGTTTGACTAAGAGGGCGGACAAAGCTAAATTCGCAGTTTTTCGAGTAATTCAAGGGCCATAATACAAGAGTGCCTGTGGCGATTTGGGTGGTTATCAAACTTGGCCGAGATAACATGCCCACAAACATTGTCAGCAAGTTTGGTGAACATCAGATGAAAACTGTTCGATTAGAGAGCGGACATGATTTTGGACGCCGACCGACCGACCAAATAACACTAAGATGTATAAGATCTCAGTAGTTATAAATGGAAATCAAACTCTTCCCGTACAAATTGCAGGAATTAAATACTTTCCATATAGGGAATAACTTTTATTCGTTCAGGCAACACAAATGTGTTTTTAAACTTTCAGTTTCAATGACAAAAACAATACATACTGCATGCACTAATCATCGCTTACTGTATGTGAATCCTGACACGTATTGTGCACAAGTTAAACCTGTCTGACAAATTTATATTTGAGAAATCATTATATATAGATTAAATATAATGCACTTGGTTGGCAAAAAAAATCAAGTGGAATTGGACTAGAAGACTAGGCATAGGTTTAGTGATATTGACAAGATAGACACTTCTGCTGTAATCCTAGCCGAGTCAGATTATGGATAGTGGTGCAGTTTGTGTATATAAGAAAAATTTAGAAATGAATTATTCTATATTAGTATTTACAGATTTATGTAAAGTTTTATACTGGTAAAAATCAAATTAATACAAATTAGTTCAATCCTAACTGTTAACAAACTGAAAACAAAGCTTTGTTTTCAAATATAGTAGAAAATATTCTCATGAGAGAGTCTGCACGAACACGTGCGCGCTAAATAAGCAAAACATCTTAGTTATTAACCACATAAATCCTGTTTCAAACTAATTTAGTTAAGATTTCCTAGTTTCTCTAGCTTTAACAAATGATAACAGTCTAAGCTGTATGTAGGGAATTATTTCCTGTCTGTCTCGAGCGAGAAATTATTCAACTGTGTTAATTCCAAAATTGTAGCTTTATTTCTCTCAGAATTTTTTCTGTACTTTGAATGAATTAATAAAACATAATATTCCAAATGTTTTTTCATCTGAAATAAGAAGTAAAGCTTTAATTATATGTCCTTTAAATGTTAATGGCTTAAAAAGACCAACTGAATACCCGGACTTTCTCTATTTTGTTTTGTGTTCTTATGTTTTTGTGTATCTGAAACACACAAAAAATCTGATAATGTTGAAATACCTGGCTATACTTTCATCCCGAAGCATAGAACTAAAATCTGGGGATTTCGGTACATACGTTTATGACAAAATGATAGATTTTACTGATGTTTGTCAAAATGCAAATCTTCTGGATCTCAAATAAAAAAGATTTTCTTCCTTGAGATGTGAAGTTGTCGTTTCCTTCATTAAGATTATTGACGTCTGATTGCAATCCTTTTTCGCACGCGTACATTTTGACCAAGAACCTATAAAGGATTTTTATTAACAAATAAACTTTATAAAATATGTTTATGAGTTTGTATATGTGAGCGTCGCTACCAATATACACAACAACAAAACTTGTGATTCATAAAAACGCTTATTGTCAGTAGTTCTGCTAAATGTTCATATTTTTCACACGCGTATATTTTGACCAAGAACCTATAAAGGATTTTTATTAACAAATAAACTTTATAAAATATGTTTATGAGTTTGTATATGTGAGCGTCGCTACCAATATACACAACAACTAAACCTGTAATTCATAAAAACGCTTATTGTCAGTAGTTCTGCTAAATGTTCATATTTTTCACACGCGTATATTTTGACCAAGAACCTATAAAGGATTTTTATTAACAAATAAACTTTATAAAATATGTTTATGAGTTTGTATATGTGAGCGTCGCTACCAATATACACAACAACAAAACCTGTAATTCATAAAAACGCTTATTGTCATTAGTTCTGCTAAATGTTCATATTTTTCACACGCGTATATTTTGACCAAGAACCTATAAAGGATTTTTATTAACAAATAAACTTTATAAAATATGTTTATGAGTTTGTATATGTGAGCGTCGCTACCAATATACACAACAACAAAACTTGTGATTCATAAAAACGCTTATTGTCAGTAGTTCTGCTAAATGTTTATATTTTTCACACACGTATATTTTGACCAAGAACCTATAAAGGACTTTTATTAACAAATAAACTTTATAAAATATGTTTATGAATTTGTATATGTGAGCGTCGCTACCAATATACACAACAACAAAACATGTGATTCATAAAAACGCTTATTGTCATTAGTTCTGCTAAATGTTCATATCTACGTTAGCGTAAATCATTCTGACTGTACAGTACGCTTCCCAATTTGAAATAGGTAACATAATTTATTGTTGAAGATAAACAATTAACCAAACGCATCATGTAAAATGGCGAAGTCGAAAGATGCCGCGGCGCATCAGAATGTCACCCTATTCTGTGCAGAATAGGAAATAACATCTCCACGTGCTCGTGAAAAAGCAATATTTTGAAAGACATCAGAATATTTCGCGGACATAAGTTTTTACATGGCATTGCAAATTTTCTATTTAGGACAATCAGAAATCACGCGCCGTGGATGACCAGAAAGCTGCGATGATCAATATACTGCAATTACAAGACGCCGTTACCTCTGACAGTTGGCATGCGAGAAGTATCTGAAATTATAGGATGCAGCAACTGTACAACTGTAAAGCGACTATCATTTTTAATAATTAATAAAAAACGACTTACAATATCGCATGCATTTTGCGATGGGTTATTCGACCATTGACACTGTACTGAGCACGCAACGGAGTGTTTTGGAGAAAAGATATAGCAGAAATAATAAGAAAAGCACCAGACAGACACTGATATACTTTTTGTCATACCGGCATGTGAACTGAAAACTAATCTCATCTTATTAAAACATATAACATAGATATAAGACTGGTGACTAGATATTAGATCAGTATGAAAGGCAGATTTTCCTACAGCTGCAGCTGCTTCGTTATTAATATTTGTAATGTAGTGACTGTAATATTACATATGTATCTGCTTCAGATGTCGTAACCTTTGTTTGATAAAAAGCTGTATTAGACAGAACAATACGAATAAAATCCGGAGAGATATATCAGCAGATGTGTACGAAGTTGTATAAATTATAATACATAGGTTGGAATGACCAAAATATATGGCATGCTATCGCAAAAATATAAAAACAGTTTCTAGCAATCAAAGAAAAACAGAATATAAATTAGACAGTAAACAGTAAGCAGAAGACTATGATCAGTCAAAACAACAAATACTCAGGAAGCACTAGACGATACCAAGCAGTCTGCCACCGACGCTCATAGAATTACGTACAGCTGGTTACACCTGTCTAAATACACGCAGTAATGCACACAAGGTCTTTAAAAAATACTGGTATAACTTAATGCTCTTAGCAATCTTCTGCACACATATCATAGTTTACGTGTATACAATAAAAAATAAAGAAACTGTCTAATAACGAGAAGTCCTAAAATTAAAAGACAAGTGTAACACCTGCCTAAAATATTATTTTGAACAAAACCGAGTTTAAAGTCTACAGTTTTTACATGACTCTGTCTGTTTCAATTATTAAATGTGTTCTGGTGTATTATCTATTCCATCAGCATTATAGACGTTTAAATCTAATGTTTAAGGTAACTGGGAAATTTTGCCAAACTTTTACGTATGTTTGGTATTTACGTAGGAATTCTTGATGTAGGTTAGTTTCCTTTTAAACTGTAGTATAACAGTAAACGAAAATAAATTACCATATTGTACATACTACATGTGTTTCTATTAGCTAAGGAGGTAAAGAAACAGTTAGCTGTTAGGTTAACCATTCTTTGAATTAAAGAATACAGGTTTAGCGCATAATAACATAGTGAAACGTTACTACTAATCAGAGCTAAAATATTATATCCAAGTAATCTATTTGACAGCTTTTTTCGAGTCGAATCTAACGGTAAAAAGATCTGGAAGTGTTCAAATATTGACATATATCATTACATAAGTCAAACTACACTTTGTGTAGTGTGGTATTTCCTATGTATCAAGTATCGTCTGTAGAGTCACAGACAAGACACTGCATCAAATATCCTTCGATTGTGATTTTATTATGAAAGAACATTGCACCTGACCTTGAATATAGCGTGTACGTTATTCAACTGCTTCTTTAAGCATTATGTAAATAACGCTTTTGATTAGTTCCAGACGTCAGAAGCAATAGGAAACCTAACTCAAAATAATCACTTTAGCCATCTTACAGACTGTCAGGGGAGTAGCGATGGCGACAACTTGACCAGTAACAAACGAGCAATTTACGTATTGTCTATTAACTTGATTTATAAAATTTCAGATAATGAAGGATATCTAATAGCTTTCCTCGTTATACTGAATCTGCAAGTACAAGTGACGCAAAGAAATTCTGCCTCATTCAACACAAGTTTCTGCTTTTAAACAAATGAAACTGTGTCAGTCTTCTTGTCACTGGCAATAAAAATAATGAAGATACCACGCAAGTATTTCCGTGTTCTAATTTCTGAAAAAGGAGAATTTTCAGATCTCAATCATATTCAGATATTTTTGTACGTTTCATAGAAAGTTCTTGCCATTAGAAATTACAGTCTTGTTCCGCTTTTACCAAATGAGTGGATGTGCGCTTCGGTATAAATATGTTTATACACTCCTTTTATTGCGAAACTTTCGTTGTTTCCTTATGCAGATGGAACAATTGAACGCATCTTATGTACATAAGAAAATAAGGATTTAAATGAAATAACTTTAAATCGTTTTTATAGCTTGAAAGTGTGTTGTACGGTTTGTAGTACTTGAGGGAAATTCCTTTATACACGCAATATCTATGTCAATTTTTTCTTCTGTCTCGCATTTACGAAAAGGAACTTCCGTTTAAGTCAATTCAAGATATGAAGACGCAATCCTTCGTTTTATTGATAATGGAGTTGATTCGAAAGCTGAAAGATATATAACTTCAAAAAATTAATACACAAGTTACCAAACTTTAGCCTCTGATATTAAACTCGGTAACTTGGTTTTATCTCATAATGACATATAAACCTTTAATAGTGGTTAACAATAATTCTAGTAAAAATTCTAGTATGAATAATCTATGCACATTTTTGAAAAAAAAACACGTCAATATTGACGTCTAGCCGACATATTTGATGCCATACAACCACAGAGAAAGAGCACAATCGCATTTAATATACAATCTTATATAAAAGACCCTTCAGAATAGAAACCATGTAACAGAACGGCGTTACAATTAATTCGATTTTTAGGAATAAAGCAATGCACGAGATGTCTACGTGTTCCTGAGATTATCCGCGTTAAAGCACGGTTACGCGTTGACGTCAGGTCAATCTACTATATTTGGCGCAATGAAATAATCCTTCCCTATTTCATTAACTTGTTTACATAAAAAGACGTATTAGAATCGAAATAACATATAGCATACGGATCGGTTATACGCCATGTGAAGTCGTTTTATTGTATTAAAGTGGCATATAGATACTTGCATACACATCTAATTTATATAAGGACTTGTAAGTTCGACTTATGTCTTAGGGTCTGGTGCATTATTTTTCAATAATTCACAGTTACTCACGATTTCTCCTGTGCATGACGTTTGTTTTTATAACCTGTTTATAACCTACAGTCGATCTATTGTTCAGAAATGTTAACTCCCCTAATACGTTAACATTTCCTTTTTATTACTAATTTTATTATAATTGGAGACATAACTAACTCCAAACCTGTTTTATAAATTATGTTTTATAATACATAGTATAATTCTTGCAATGCGACGGGGAAAGGAATCGTAATATATTTTCTGAAAATGCAGAGAAATTATTGATTTGCCTTTAAATTTATCTACAAATAGCACAAATAAACCTGCTGTCTACAAAACTGGAAATTGATTTACTCAAACGCATATTAGTAAACTGTAAATGCAGGTTTTACTTGGTTTAATGACGCAGCCGACGCTACTATTTAACATAATAGAGAGAGAACAGAAAATAATCGAAATAGTGTACTTCTAATCATCATTTGAACAAGGTATTGTATTCGGGTTAGGTCGTAGAATATACACTTCAACCGAAGGTTTGTAAAATATACCTATAAGACTGTAACATGGTAAACCTGATGTATTTGAAACAGAAAAATCAAATAAGGAATTGTCGTACGTCGTTATAGTTAAACGCCTGCTTGTAAATTCAGCACGAAGTTTAGTTCTCACGGAAGTTGATATACTCATCAGTGTTTTTTATATTTTCTAGTCCTTTGGAATCATGGAGTCCATTCAATATCTAATAGAATTCCGCTTAAGCCGGCGCTAGGAGGCGTGAGAGGTGTTTCACTTTCCATTACCTCTCATGAACAGACTCAATAAAACCGTGCCTGCTATTATTTTTCATTGTTGTATTTTTCGCTTCCAAAGTATCTTTATTCTATTACTTTCGAGTTCATACAGAGACGGGAACTTGAGTTCTAAATGACTGTCAGTCAAAAAACCGAATCATACATGCATCCTTTTTGTAAATGATCATGGTGATAAGGATATATAATATATAGATAAGTGTAGATAAAAATTTACATCATTCTATGAAACGCCAGAGGTGGTAATGCTTAATTTTATTTTCAAGATATCCCAAACATGATGATTTAAAGACGAAAACTTAATATTCCTTTGCGTAAAATTTGAGCCAGTTTCACAGTTCCAAGACGGTGACTTAAAACCCAATTTAGATTCACTAAAAATTCATGTAACCACAGCTTGAGTTCTTTAAAAAGATGTTAAATAACTGATAATAATAATATTATACAATTATCGACCTTCGGCTCGGTGAATATAACTTTTTTCGGGTTGATAAATCCCGATATCAACCTATGAAAAAGTCGATAATTGTTTTATTACATCTATTTTTAGACCAAATCAGGTTGATATTGGTTTTCCAAGCACCTACTTCGATCTATTTTTAATATCGTACTATTTATAACCCAAGATAAGTTGATATGGTATGTACTCATTACTTTTCAAACCGTTTTCAGCCAATCAGAGAAACAATAGAATACAAGCATGTAATAAAATACAATATTTCTTAGTAGGCTTGAATAATTTCCACATGCACTTATATACCTACTAATTAACTCGTTGGTATCTCACACTAAAGAAATGCTTTCAGTTCTACTCGAAACCATCGACTAATGAACAAAAGAAATCAACCCACTCTTCGCAATGTTATTATTTAAGCACTGAAGCAATCTAATCCATTACGGGGATTAATTGCGCACTGAAGCACTGAAGCAATCAACCAGTCATCTTAAGGTAAGGAGATTATTTGCTGAATTAATCCAGATCCTTAACCCTACACCTGCTCTTGCATAATGAAAACCATCACATCACCACAGTGACTATTATCGCATGTTAAATCATTATTAATTAAGGTAATGAAAACTTTGATACGGACATTATATATGCCCACTCAGTTTCATAAATTATTTTGAAACATTTTCGCTGCTACAAATAATACGATAATTAAATTACAACATGGTCTTAAATACTTTAATTTTTGTTTTAAAGCGGAGGAAACCGCTGTCCTGATAGATAATATACATTATTACATGGTTAAACTGTTAGTTGTTGTCCTCTACCATGGTAATGTCGCTCAGACAGTAATACTAGATCAAAAGGAGATCGTTCACATGTGTTACACCGCTTGCTTAAATAGTTTCGGTAGATGGTAATGAAAGGAAAATGTCTGTAAAATTATTTTAAAATAGTACCAGTGTTTTCTGACTAGAGTATTTTAAAAGTGCCGATTCAATAAATACGGGAGGGTTATGTGTGTGTCTGTTTTAGGGAGAGTGTGTGGGTAAAAGGTTTAGGGAATGATGACATAGGATACTAAGAGAGAATACCAATCAAGATCAGATTTAAAGGAAAAAGTGACCACCCTCTGGTTGCCAGGTTTTAGAAGAATCAAAAAAATTTAACCAATCTTTGTAGAGGATCTCAGAAGGACATTTTACGTGAAATAAATTCAAACTTGGACTAGGGCTATAGGAGGAGGTGTCGGTTGAAGCATTTTTTAACTCTAGCATCCCTTATGCGCAATCACGTCTGATCAATTTTGGAAGCTCATCTAAGGAACATCTATGGCAAGCTTCATTAATTTCCGCCACACAGTTTCAGAAGAGATGTCATTTGAAGAAAAGTATGGACGGACGGACGGACTGACGATTGAAGGTGAGTGAATACAATAGCTTGACCTAATCGGAGCTTAAGTTTGAGAAGATACAGGAACGAGCACTTAAATTTGTTAACGAAGGTTATACGTCATTCTATATGAAAGCAAAATTACACTCTCTGCATATAAGGCGTATGACAGCGGCACTAGAAACTTATAAAATTCTTATTGGATTATCTCCCCCAGTTTTGAAAGACTGTCTTCGAAAACAGAGCAGTAGCTATAGCTTCCGTTATTTTAATCTGTTGCAGGTCCCGGAAGCAAATTAACTAAAGCGGGTAAGAACTCTTTTAGGTATGCAGTCCCTGAACTCTGGAGCTAATGTAAGTTTGGCCTATTTACATCACTGAAGTCCAGTTGGAAATGCTCAGCCTGTTATAAATAAACAAATTATGAATAACGGAGTCATGGACCGTACGCTTAAAATGACTGTTCTATGCTGTTTTATTTTATTTCTAATATGGTGCAATACTTGTTTTTTTTTTTTTTGTCTTTCTATGTTTGCATGAATTCTCTTGCCATGATAATGATTTCTTCTTGTTATATATGTTTGATTGTCTGTCATATGTTAATATGTAGCAACATTCATTCCTGTATGTATTTTACTTTTTATCATTATTTGGGTAAAAAGCTCATTCAGTGTTTATGTTGTATAGTTATATGTCTTGCCGACTTGAAATAAAACTTCTCTTATCTTATATAACCTTATTTTATCTTATCTTTTCTTATTACTGCTTGATATATACATTTATACGGTTAAAGCCATAAAGGGAGAAACTAAAAATAGATTCAATAAAATATTGTATTATATTCATCAATATTCAATTCGTTGACAGAATATAATTACAAAACAGATTTAACAAGAAATTAATACATCTTATATTCGTTTATATTGGCAGCCATAATTTAAAAAATATGGCATTATGAGCCTGCGTTCAACATTTGAATTACTCGCAGAGGATGTGAACATAAAGCGTAAACTGATCCAATTTGTTTGGTCTTAAGTAGCATCGATGCAATTCAGGTCACTTGGCGACCTTCCAGGACTAATTCCATCAGTAAAATTATATGATATTGTCCGTATTTGATAAAGGGCATTGTATCTCATTATTAGAAATATTGAATAAGTCTGTGAGAATCGTGAGTATAATATCACAGCTATTGTTGAACTGTCAAACGAATTATTCTCTGAATGAAACATATCATAACAATCTGACATCAATAAGACGTTCGTGTTTATGTTGCACGCTTCCGGCAATTTTCAGTCATTATTTTAATTCTGATCGTATGACTAAATTGCTTCCTGGTACGGTGACTTATTTTGTAGAAGAAACACATCGTTTATAGACGTCTACGTGTTTGGCTAAACTTACTTTTGCTAATTGACATATTGAAAATTGTATAATATTATCCTCAAACCTTGCATGAAATATAATTACTGCTGTTACAATGTCTGTACCGGAAGTAAAACAAAATTACCTTTAGTGACTTAATGTCTTTGTCTGGTTAATAATGAGAGCAATTTGTATCCGAAAAAAATAAATAAAAGTATCTTGATCGTTATATTTTGTACGTGAAAATAGTTTATGGTACGTCTACGATTTCAATAACCATAACCAGAATTGACGGTGTAACGTCATTTATCCGGATACCTTTGAATAATATCTGGTTGCCGTTATACGGGTAGCATAAATGTTGTCGGGAATTAATCATATCCCGCGTAGGAATTGTTAAAAAGTAATAGGTAGGTTTTAATTAAAGAAAGGTCAAAATAATAACATAGAATAAACACCATTATTCGGACTCCATTTGGGGTATCGTGAAAAATTAAGACGGACCGCTACACTTTATTTGGTCATATGATTGAAAATCAACAACTATGAAATCTTGATTTATATCTCCATTGCAGATCGTTTCCTGTACGCAAAATTGCCATCAAAAATGCGATTTTCCAATAGGAGCACATTATAAAAATTGACCGGCAATGCTTTCTAATCAGTTGAACAAAGCAAGCACATATCATTATTTTTATCGGCTGAATTTCCTTTGGTTAAAAAGGGCTTTGAAAAAAATATGGTTTAAGAAATGTCTTTATTGTAGAACAAATTTGCTTCAAACGTGCAGAAGTACTCCTCTTGTTGGTCAAATATATACATACAACCGCAGAAAGCAACAATATATACAAAAATACGAAGTTTTCAATACAAACATCTGATCAGAATTCTTCCAACAAACAAATCATGATTTAAATACAAATTAACAGAATCAAATTTATGTTATTTCTGCAATATGCATGTTGAAACACTAGAACACATGTTTTGGGAATGTAACTGCGTACAACAACTATGGAATAAACCACATGTACATATTTATCTTGACAAGAAAAATCTCAAAACACAATTCAGTTTAGAGGTAGTCAGTTTTGGTATCGCTGAAAGAAACGTAAAACGTAAAACGAAAAAAATGTGATAAACTTTATAATATTCCTAATGAAATATTATATATTTCAACTCAAAAATAGAAAACAGACGCTCAGTTTTGATAGTTTTATATCATATCTTAAAATCAGGATAAAACTTGAAAAAAGAAATTGCATTACCAAATGACAAAATAAACCAACATAATATCAAATGGTCTAGTTTTGAGGTATGAATGAAGATGCTGCCGGTTGAAAAAAAAGAAAATGTCTTATATTTTTTACTCTTCTTTTACGTAACAAAATGCCACTTCGAAAGTGCACGTACAAAATATAAAATGTTTTCACATGATTGTAGCAGAAATAACCATTACAATTTTAGAATATTATATGAACTTGGAGACGATCTAAACATCCCATACATCTATTTTATTATTATTATATCTTTTTACATTAAACCTTTTTCTCTAACATTTCTGAGAAAACTCATAAACTTAAAAAATATGAATATAAAAAAAAACATCTTCTTTGAAATCTAGATACTACAAATGTTTGTTTGTTTTGGTGACAATTAAATACATTTTATTTCTATTGTCAAAAACAGTTTTCCATGGCATTATATTTGTAAATGATTGAAAAATAAATTATAAAAAACACGTGCAGAAGTTCCTTGGAAATAAGTCTTTCAAAGGATAGGTCTGATAACTTGCAATTTTATCGGCTTACCATATCGCTAGGCGACTACACTAATTTAGTGAGCGTATTCTGAAAATAGTGCTAATTTCAACTAAATGGGATTATTGAATATTCATGCTTTTTCGATGGTAATATCTCAAAGCAGTAATTTGTAATTGTGCCAACATTCTTTGTTCCTAGAAAAAGAACTGAAAATGTAAGACGGTTCTTTTCTAAAAATCAACATGGGTCATTGGATTATACATTTATTACAGACAAAAACTGTGGCTATGTAACAAAAGGAGTAACAAAGTGAAAAGTAAACTGTGATAGCTGAAGAGAAAAATGTTTGAATTATTCAGTGTTCCGAGCCCTCCAAAACTGAATATTTGTTTTTAGTATTGGTGTTCTTGACCATGACCATATGGCATCTGAATGACCCCATTTTAGCTTCCATAAAAAGTAAAACCCGGACCAGAACTTGAATCATGACTCGTCCATTAAACATCACTACAGTATAATATACTTTATCCCATTGCGCCGCGATAGAACTTAGCAGTATGCAGAGTGATTAAGTTATCTCATTCCTAACTAAAGTTATTGAGCGGAAACTGTGTTTCTACTTTTAGTAACTGTGACTTTGACATTTACCCGAGAGACCCCAAATAAATTCCAACATTTGTCTTTCATAAAAGCTATTTACACACCAAGTTTGCTGAAAATATGTACTAATTTAAAAGATATTGAGCGGAAACCAGCGGTGGTCTAGTGGTTAAGATGTCGGCCGCTCAACCCGGGGGTCGTGGGTTAGAGCCCCACTAGGGTCACGACCATGACCTCTCAAATGACACCAGTACTGGAGTTTCTAGGAAGCGGACTCGAGAGTGGTTCAAATAAGCTTTAAGCTTCCATCACAATCGAGCTAAAATAAATTAGTATAAACTAAACCATTTTCAAATTTTAGTAACAGTGACACTTAATACATTCCAAAGCCAATGCGTTAAATGAGCATGCTATACAACATAACTAAGATTGTATTTTTTGATGACGACAGTAGAAATAAAAATATTTGGTTTCTATTTTTAGTAACTGTGACATTATTTTCGACCAAAGGCATCTAAATGACTGTTTTTTAACACACAAAGTAAGACCTGGACCAGAATATGAACCGCGGCCAGTCTGTTTCATATCGTAGCCTTCTGCGCGATGGTTGAATTTTCTTATATGCAGATTAGGTTGAACTTGACTCCACTGACGCCATATACAATCCCAACTTTGTTCTTACTATAACCAATCTAAAGGCCAAGTTTAATTTTAAAAACACAAAAATCTAATCTTAAAGTTAATGCGCGGAAATGTATTGTTTTCTTTTAGTAACAGTGATTCCACCAACGAAACCAGAAAAAAATACGATCTCTACTTTGGTCTTACTATAAGCAATTTATAGGTCACGTTTTAGTTCAATATGTACCTTAACTACAGTGCTTCAATAGAAATCAATATTTGACGCCGCCCGCACGCATGCCTGTCCAACAATATTCGCCAAAACGATTAAAAAGTACGTAATAATTGTTAAACTTGTTCTTGAATTCACCGTTTACTATTGGGCCATACTTATATGCTTTTACTTATTATCATATTTACATTGTCTTTTCTAATTAGTTCAAATAGAGTAAGTAAAAGGCTGGTCCCCAATTGCATTTAAACTACGTTTAATTTGACCATTTCAAGGCTCAACTTGTCCTTTTCTCCATTTCGTTTTACATGTTATGCTTATTGTCTTGTACGGATGTAAGTGATGTTACTACAATTATTTTTTGACACACCGACATTTCGTCTGCTTGTAGACAGAGTACGACATTCGGATTTAAAATTCGACAATAAATTTGACTGTAGATAACAGGGCATTCAGACAGATCACAGAACATACTTCATCATGCAATACATTTTGTTACAGACGATAAGGAAGCATCAAAACGTCTATGACATGTCATGGCAGCATGCAGTGCACTGTTTCTCAAACCTTTTTTTAAAATAAAATGTATTGTTTTACAACTCATAAATACCATGAAACAATACAATATGAAATAGATGGTAACTTGCACGTGCCTGAATGTTGATACGTTTTGATATCAAAGAAATAAATATAAGTTTTGTCGTAAACAGTGAACTTTATATTGATATTTTCAAATAGGAACAACCAACAAATACAACAGCAATGCTCGACTATTCGAAAGCCTTGTCAATTTAATGAATACAATAGTCGAAAAAGAGGCATAATTTTGTAAAGATGCAAAAAAGCGTTATGAAAACTGCACAGTGCTTATCGGCTCATGACAGTGGACAAGTGTGTGAAGTGTCAATCCATTCCTATTAGTGGATACTGAGATACCAGCTTACATACAAAACCTTAACCAGACTCTTCTAAACATGGGCATAATTTTGTTAAAAAGCAAAGTAGAGTTATGGAACGTGACACTGCATATCAGATCATGACAGTGAACAAGTGTTTGAAGTTTCAATTCATTCCCACAAGTGGTTACTGAGAAACCAGCTTACATACAAAAACTTATCCAAATCGGGACGCGGACGTCGACGCCGGCGCCAACGCGGACGCAAACGCACGGGCGAGTCCAATAGCTCTACCTATTCTTTGAATAGTCGAGCTAAAAATGTTTTCGCGAAGCAATATCAATCGGGATCCTTACAACTGCGCCCTAGTTCCACTATTTATTTTGTTTCAAAGGTCTAACCAATGGAATAGTGAATTAAATATTTGTAATAAATGTGTTTCATGACATGGATAAATACTAAATGTCTTGATACATATAGCATATTGCTTTAAAGAAATATATACCGTTACGTTAAATACTAAAACTAACTGAAACGTTATTGTGCGCCTTTGGAACGTCATACGTCGTTTCTTTATACGGACTTTGGTGCCTCCCGGCTGTTTCAAATACGCTACCTAGAAAATGTAGTGTTGTGAAGTCATTAGTTTGGTTTTATTTACTCTGGAATTTGGAGAATACGGTCTGCTGGAAACATGATTTATCAATGGCTGAAGGTGCTGATTGGAATATCAGACTCTGAGATAAACAGCTACCCTCGAGCCACTTACTTCCATTATGTAAATACAACCAGTGGCAAATTCTGATACATACTATTTCATAATCATTCTTATCACAATCCAGGCATGATAGTATAGGAAGACACATATCTCCTTTCATTGTTTCATAAAATATGGGATGTTATACCATATAAACAGTTACTAAAATTATCATAAACGAAAACGATACCTAATGGTGCAAAGTATCTGTCATTAGTTATTATTTCTGTATACAAAAAGCATGTATACATGTGAATGTTTAAGTAACACTTAATTAAATATGGCAACAGTTCTTTCAAACTATGAAAGACAGGACGTATTTGTGGTTCAAGAACTTTCCGGTCAAATTCGCGAACCAATTTTAAAACGTATGGCCTCCCGCGGGAGGAAGTCAGCCGAGAAGTAGCTGCCATAAATGAAAACTATCTTTTATAATACCGCCGCAAATTGAAGTGTCATTCATTCGTGATAGCGGTTATTAATAATCCAATAGAATACCAGTAAAAGAGCAATGAAGTTGCGTGATCGTAACTCGACTATGAATTTCAGTCTGACCGAGCATATCATTCAGATAATGGAAACAAAATGATCAAAGGACAAACCGCGACCAAACACACTTCAATAATATAATTTATATTCACGAGAGCAAATGAACTTAAAGCAAATAATTTATTTTATCATTTTATTTTTATCATAAGGAACTTGTCTAATGTGTTTTTCCAAAGTATAATGGTCTTGATAAGTAACAGTTATTGTATTATGTATGAAAGTGTTTATGCGTTCGTCTTCATCTGTCTGTATGTAAGATAGACACATACACATTAAACACATATTATGTTAAACCATAGACAACAAGCATCGACGAATACGAAGGATCACAAGGTGTACACAAGGATGCTGTAACTGGAATTATATGTGCGCAAACGTTCACATTTTATCCCCATCGTATTGTATAAAACGTAAGAGTTTACACATTCAAGATAAAGATTTGAATAAAATAGAAGAATTTTTCATTTGTTTAAAGCGCGAATTGAAATATGTGGCTCGAGAGTAATTGTTTAGGCGGAAACGAGGCTCTTCCAAGTTTCCATGAAACATTTACCCGAGAGCTAGAAATATGTGGCTCGAGAGTAATTGTTTAGGCGGAAACGAGGCTCTACCCGAGAGCTAGATATTTCTATCCGCATCTTCAACTAATGGTAGATTTCTTTTCTTGCATACATTTTTCTTTAATTGATAGAAGAAAAAACAAAACAAAAATGAATGCTTTTCTTTTAAGCACAATTTTATAAAGGTAGCGTGTGAATTCACGAAATCATTCATACATTATATCACTAGAGTTATCTTACACCCCGGGATGTAAGTCGAGTTTTCACAGCACCGGTAAGAAAACACGGAACATCCCTGTCTGGCGTGCAAGAATACATTATATAAGTCATCAGTCCTTTTTTATTATTCATTTGTGTCCCTTTAACTTTCTATAATTACATTTAATTATTGCAATCATGTGCATCTCAACAATTATCGTTATTATTTTTTGTTAATCAGAATTGAATTGTAGCGTGTTTCTTTTTTTTTTGCTGGCGAAATAAATCTACTTTACATTTTTAATTAAAAGATTTTATCCAGAAATTGCAATACGCTAACATATTTGGTCATGCGAAACATGCTGTTAAAACAAATATTCTTATTGCATAATGTTGCTCAAAGCTGCATTGTTCACTACATGAAAGTCTGCTATTTGTAGGGATGTATATACAAACCAGTTTAAAGTAATACATTGTTACTAGTTAACTTAGTCCAGACGAAATTCATTTGAATCATTATTTTATTTCAGTAATAACCTTATTCTAGTGTCTGTAAAATACGCCTAATTCGATAGTTATAGATGTGTCGACTTACTGTCATTGACAGCCATCTTTTGTGGACTGGTTGAATGTACTGTTTGATCTTTTACGCGCTCACTTTAAACTTACATTGATAAATTTTGAGATGTTGATTGCCCCTATCATTTTTAGACTGTTAGACTTCTTACCTGCATCTTTGCCGATCATATCATTACATATATGAATATAAAAAATGAATAGTATGTGCGTTGTGCAATTATCTATTTTGTAAGTGTGGTATATGATCAGATGCACACAATGCTATACTAGTCAAAACTGACCTATATGCGAACATATTTCAACATAATACATATACACCGCTACATCTCTACTCCTTGCAGTGTTCTAAACCCTCCTTTCTTCTACCATTTTCCTATGATAATATGATTAACACAGAATATAGAAATGTAAGAATGTCTTACATATTCCTAAAGAAAACGATCAGAAATTTCTTGCACGATGCCTCTTGTGAGAATGAATAGCTTAAATATATTCAGCTTTTCCCATTGAGGATTTACAAAATAACAAGTTAACTCGAGTTAACCCGAGGGCAGTTGAGATGCAGACATGGAATATTGCATATGTTGTGTTAAAAAGTTTGCGATTTATGTATATGAACAGATGATATTTTTTTTTTTATACTTTTATCGATTTATGTAGTATAGTTCTCACGTTTGTTTAATCTAAAAGGTATAAAATATTTTAAATTACACATATGGATTGACATGTGACATATAATATGATACTTTCAGTATTGACAAACATGACTATATTGACAATAATTACTAGCTTAAGTACATTAATCCCCTCCTGCCTTCTTTCCACAGACGTATATTTGCCTTGTCGCAATATTATTATATAGCTTTAATAAGTAAGCATTGTGTTGTTACACATATATTTGTTAAGATGAATTATTTAGATACATTGACTACCTGAGCTCCTCCTCTATTAGGGAATGTTCAAATGAAAGGCATCATGTGTCTGTTTATACCACCTCAGGATGACCTATTTTAAAACAAGACATTTGTATAGGATTATTGACCAATTTGTCTGGCCATATATTCTAGACTGATTATGTCTGGCAAAAATGTTGGCATTTCATAACAAATACCATTGGTCTGTCAAAATGCTTATGGCCCCATATATCACAATTTTAATAATTATCAATAATTACACCCAGTCAGTTAACTGTTTGTTTGGTTCATTACTAAACGTATATGAGATTAAAACAATACAATATACTCTTCCGAAGACTACGTTTTAGCTTCCATCACATGAAAGATATGATAAGCATCAGTATTTATAAACTATGTATTATATACATATATACTCTTCCGAAGACTACGTTTTAGCTTCCATCACATGAAAGATATGTTAAGCATCAGTATTTATAAACTATGTATTTGACAAGGTAATGCCTTTGAAAACAGTGTTTTGTTAACTAATAAATATCTGTTTGGCTCTTGTCCGCACAATCCAACCATACGTCATCGTCGGAACTGTTACATTTCATGGAAAATAAATCATAGCAGTGAAAACGTGTTCTACATGAAAATGCACAAAACAATGAAACAAGAGGGTCATTGACCCTAAAGCACTCACCTGTGTAAAAGTCTTATAGCTTGAAATAGTAACATATTTTTAAAAAAATGCCGATACTTAACTAAACTACTAAACTGTCAACAAACATAACAAGTCGGACCTCCCAGGGTATGATTGCTTTTGGCAACAGGTCAAAAATATGAACGATATACATGTAAGT
Source organism: Mercenaria mercenaria (assembly GCF_021730395.1). Classification (NCBI taxonomy): domain Eukaryota; kingdom Metazoa; phylum Mollusca; class Bivalvia; order Venerida; family Veneridae; genus Mercenaria; species Mercenaria mercenaria. The sequence goes on from NC_069368.1 coordinate 79,702,152, forward strand.
ACCTGTAGATGAACAGACCACGATGCCACATCCCAAATATAAGAGTTCTCGGTCTCATGGTTGCATACAAAATATATAAATGTCATAGCATATAGCTAGATCTTAACATTTGGCATATGCTATCAGTGTATGACCCTTTAGCATTGTTGGTTATATAATTGTCCTGGTGTCAGAATTGTCTTTACCCTTTAGCGCTACATCCGTCCTATGTATATGAAACTTTGCAAATCTTCACTCAGGCCAGTCAAAGCCTAGTTAATATGCTTGTGATATCAGGATATGACCCCTACCATACTTGTTCAAATTAGTGCCCTGAGGTCAAAACTTCCCACGCTCATGATGTCAATGCATACATAGTTCTATACTTAGCAGATTCCTTAAATGATATTTCATCTTAAACCGTTTGATTTAATTAAATGAATTTTTTTCTATATTAGCCCATTGTATGTACTTGTCACAGCCATTATAACTTCAAAGAAGAATTTTAGAGTTTCTTATAAATAAGCATATAGTAAATACATGCCACACCAGGGGACGTGGCTATTTTTGACACTAGAGCAAAAATGCAAACAATTTTGGTAAAGGGAGGGCCAAACCTTGATATAACATGCCAAATGTCAAGGCTCTAGCTATTAGATTCAGAGAAGAAAACTCTCAAAGTTTCCTATATATAAACATATAGTTTATACATCTCAAACTCGCTTTAGAGAAGACGAAATTTTAAAGTTTAATAGTTGAAACCCTTTTTTAACCATAGAGACCAATATGCAAAACGAACCAAAAGCATTAGAACAACTTTGAAAGAGGGCCACCCAGAGACCACCTGTGTAAAGATATACCAAAATCCATTCAGTGGTTTTGGAGATGTCTTTTACAGACATTGCTGACGACGGACGGGCGGACGGACGCACGACGAACGACAGACGACGGACTCAGCTTGATCACAATAGCTCACTATGAGCATTTCGAGTTCAGGCAGGTCATAAGTAAGGGTCTATTTACTCCGACTACACCACGGAAGCACAGTTTTAACTGAAGTACAAGCCTTATTCCTTTATTGATCCAAATATCTTCGTAGGTCAGTTAAAGCTGTATGAATAATCCTTACAATGCTATCATTATACTCTTTGTCCGGTATTTAATTTAATTATTTGTCAAAATTATTCCGTTTTTATTGTTTTACTTATATTATCGATGCCATGGGATTATATCTGACAGGAAATCGTTGTTATTGAACTCTTTGTCTGCGTGTCGTTACATTTTCTGTTCTCTAACCGGGGAAATTTATGAGCCTATACGATTTAGATGATCGTTCTAGCTAAAACAACGCTTCGTCTTGGTGACCTTAACTTTGGCGGTGACTTTAACAGAATAATCAAATATAATCTGGACTGTTTGCACACAATTGTAACAAAAAAAAAACAACAAAAAACTATTGTCACTGTCGCCCTATAAAACCTAATCCAATAAAGGAGACATTTATCGATATACACTACGCCCTATACATAATATACAGCGTCTTATGATTGCCATATGAGCATTTTGGCATATATCATTTCCAAGGTTGTGAAGGTGTTTTTAACAGAAATCAATATATCAAAAGTCCGATCACCGTTATAAACTTAAATTTCTTCATTTATAAATATTTTCTTACACAGTTTCTAAGGTAAGACAAATGTTGTACAACTAACTATTCATTTCAAATCCAAACTGTATAAAAATACACATGTGACTTTCAGAATAAATGTTGTTATTGGGTTTAACCTCGCACCTCAATTCAATTTATATGGTGACATTCCAGCTTTAATGCTGGAGGAAGACCCTAGAAGCCCATCCGTGTATTATTTCCTCACGAGCTGGCATTTAGGTAGGACCTTCGGCTTTCTGTAAGCCAGCTGGATTGCTTCCTCACATGAAGAATTCTACGCACCGAGTGAGGTTCAAACCTACATAGGTGAGGGGTAAAAGATTTGAAGTCAGCGTCCTGGTACAAAATTAAAAGTATCCTTGTTTCTATGTAGGCAGCTGCATTGAGTCCTTTCGTATGCAATGGCAATAATTCGTTCACAGGTTTTGAATAAAGACCTACAATGAATAGTTTAATGGTACTGATGGTAATGGGTCCAATATATTATATTACTTTTGTTTTTATAGGGATGGCAAAGAAATAACACTTTTGGTATTTCAATATTCGGTCATCAACTGATCAACAAATCAACTCAAAATCTTATGTGTTCATCCTAATCAGCGACCTGCATTAATTCTACTTTCGTTCTACGGAAGTAATTCAGACACTCACGAATTAAGACTGACTAATAGTTCTCATCGCTTGTTCATCTTTTGGAATATAAAATATTCGTCATCTGTCTTTATTAACATATACTTTATAAAGGTTTTATTTATTTCTCACAGGGATACAGCCCTCACGTAAGTAAGGTTTCCTCCACACATATTACACGTAGTGGACTTCCTATCGGATGATTGCACGTAATAGCACGAACAGTATTTTCGGTCAAATGAGGTGTTTTAGACTTCGGGGTAGAGGGGAGTCTAATAAGGGGAATATAAAGAAAAAGAAATATCGTGATTAACTTTACTCTGTGTCTGAATATTGAGTACTAATTCTTAGAAAAATGTAATACGAAATGCATTTATTCGTCATATCAACTGGATACTCCAATTTACGTCAAACAATATGTATCACAGTTGACTTGTTTTCTACACTTTCGGCATTTTTCTCAAATACATCATTTTTACAGACTTTGATTTGAATCAGAGTCATAAGTTCAAGTGCTGTCTACAGGCTGTTTAACAAGGCGAGTTGTAACAGATTTACATCAATGTGTGACCATTAAAATTTTCTAAAGGTAAGCAATTAGCGGCATTAACTACAGAACACGCTGTCATCACCATAGCGATGTAAAATCTCGTCATGCTAATATACAAAACGACACGTTAAGCAACCACAGAAGCTATTTTCGTGTGTATTTTTAATGAGAACGGGTTTTGGCATTAGATAATTCAAAACAAATCTTTTGGTTCTTTCATTTGGCTTTTATTTCTTTTTTATGATCATATTCATTCTACTTAGTTTTCTGTAAGAACATTTTCTACTTTTGGAAATTAACTTAATTAAGTATTGATATATCGTAATATTGGTAGATTTATTTACAATATATGTACGCATAACATTCCGACAAACCGTCTTCCTGATTATGTAATAAGGAAACACATTCTTCCTACCGATACTTGCGTCTAACTGGGTTAAATGCAAAACTAGGGACGGCAACGAATATTCGAATATGCGAATATTCGTTCATTGCACGAATATTCGAATACTATTTCACTATTCGAATATTTTGAAAAAAACATAAGATCATGGAATATTAACTAATTAACAGAAATGTAGTTGTACAATTTGTTATAAATATCCCATATGGCCTTAATTGTGTATTTAAAGTGTTGTATATATGATAATTATTATATGCAAATTGTATATCAGATTACATAATGATATCTATCAAAATAATTCATTTCCATTTCTTCAAATTCTGTGTATGTGTATAATTCTGTTCTTTTGAAACATCACTTGCTTCAATTATGTGAACCATATTCACAATCCTCTACATTCTGTACGGTCAGTCAGTCTCATTAGGCTTCCAATTTTATTTTCAAAACAGATAAAAGCAGCTGTTCAAATTGAGAGTATAAATGACATGGTAAGATAAGTACTTCTTTCAATATTGATAATGATCTTATACGATCAGTGCCATAAAGGGAGTTAATCAAAACAATAGATTCAATAATACTTCCTACTAACTAATCAAACCTTTGACAAATATTTGAGGAAACAATTTACAAAGTAAGATTTAACAAAAAATGTATTCTATATTCGTAACGAAAAACTATGTTGCGGCCGCATTGGAAACAAAAGTCATAATGAGCCTTTGATCAATTCTTGGTCATATAGGTATCATGTTTTTAATACTGCTTTGCAAATCTTATCATGTGTTATCATTGAAAACAAACAGTGTTATTATTGAAAACACACACAACTTGTCTATAACACGAGGCGTGGTCGGAAAATATCCGGACTTTTCATGCTCCACACATTTTATATATGAGCGAAAACTACATTTTATCGCCTATAAATCGGGCAATCTGTTTTATGAGAAGTGTTTATACATGAACTTTTGAGCATTTAAACAAGGTAGGTGTTTTGGCAACCATGGACTCTGAGCTGGAGGAACAGAGATGTGTAATACAATTCCTGCTTCTAGGGGGATAAAAAACCATTGCCACATTTTTCAAAGGTTGCAGAAAAGTTTGTTCTAAACCTTGAATATCCCGTTCAACCATGTATAGCTGGGTTTCTCAGTTTTGGAAGGGCAGGACAAGCGTCTCCCAGAGAGGCCCGCTTTGTCAAAGAAGATCGCAGATTGACATTGCAGGAGTAGGATCGGTAAAGCGTTGGCACATCAGATTTTACATGCAAAATTGGGTATGAGCAAGGCAAGTGATAGGTAGGTGCCGAAACAGGTGACGTAAGACCAAAAGGATCCAGAGTGACCGTAGCAATATAACACTTAAGGCGTTTTAACCGTGATGAAAATACGTTTTTGAACTGTATTTCATGGGGATGAAATGTGGGTTCATTATGCTGAGAAACAAAAGCTCAGTCGAAGCAGTGGAAACGAGATGGTTCCTAACCTCCCACGAAGTTTAACCCGTCTCCCTCAGGTAACAAGGTTATGCTGGTTGCTTTTTAGGGGCGATTTATGTGGAATAATACTGCTCATTTCATGCCAAAAGGACACACTGTGACTGCTAGATACTATTCAGAAGAGTGAATTAAAAATAAATACCAAAGAGCAACTGAAAATGTTGCGACCCAGGGTAGCCGAGACAAATATCCTTCTTTTGCATAATAAACCCCCTCTCATACTGTTTTGCCTACAGTTAAACTTATCATCTCCTTCAAGTAGCAGTTGTTGTCCCACTCTCCGTGCAACCAAGAACATGCACCCTGTGACTTTTGTTTCCAGAGCTGAAAAAATGTCTCGCTTGAAACAAATATGAGCCCAGGGCGACTTTGATTTCAGCTGTAAATCGGCACCTCAGCATATGGTCTACTTAATGGTTTACAGAGGGAATATAAAAGGTCCCACGAAGATGGAAAACGTGTATTGACGTAGGTGGGAAATACTTTGAAAAAGAATAAAAATAATATTAAACGTTTCTTATTTTTTAATAAGAGCAAACAGACCAGATATTTTCCAACCGCCCCTCGTACTTTCAATCGATGTGTGTTCAAGTGAACTAATCTTGAGAATCTAAATTCTAAGTGTATCAAGATTTTTGTTTTAATTAAAAATATTTTAGGTATTATATATGTGTCCGAAATCCAAGTTCATAGACATATGGTTTCTGGACCACCGCTTGATAAGTTATCGTTATTGTTCTGTTAATTATTGTGTACATACAAATATACTTGTATGCACAATAGTAACTTTGGTCAAGGGGGATTTGTTGACATTACATTCAATGCTTACAACAGTACAGAAAAGCAGTCCTATAGATACTATCTAGTTTAACCAGAATGAAAATGTTGCTATGCTGACAACAGGTAGCGATAAAATCAACAACATTTCAGACATATTTTAGGACAACGGTTACACGGAAACATTACACTTCTTTCTTCTGCTACCGACCAGACATTCTTCAGACATGCATAATAGCTAAAAGAACCAAAAATATTTGTTTTTTCTTTTGTTGGTCTTGTTCAGTTGGGTTTAATGTCATACTGACTAATTCACCATAGGTTATATGGAGGCTTGCGGAGAAAACTTAAGGTGCTCCTCCAGCGTTATTTCAGGCACAGACAGTCATCTGAGACGCCATGTCGACTGCGCATGCTTGACAGGAAGGCGACAGTTCGTACGATGGTAAAGCGTGAAGGTGCGATGGGGAAGCGCGACAGTACGATGGCGAAGCACGAGAGTACGATGGTGACACTAGGATGAGGAAGTGCGACAGTACGATGGCGAAGCGTGACAGTACGGTGGTGACATTATGATTGTGAAGTGTGACACTCTGATGGTAAAGCACGACAGTACGATGAATTGTCACCATCAGTCTGTCGCGCTTCGCCTTCGAACTGTCTTGTTATCGCGCTTCGCCATCGTACCGTCTTACCTTCGCGCTTCGCGTTCATAGAGAGCAGACGCTGGGCCTAACGAAACACATTCTTTAAGTCAGTTAGATGGCTTTTACATAGTGTTACAAAAACTGACGCACAGTACAGCTATTCCTCCCTGAAATTGAAAAATGGTAATTGTTAAGAAAACAGCTTAATTTCACAATTAAATCCAATGATACATAATGGCAGAATCAAAATGTACACTTTTTCTGCAGACCTGTTTAAACCAAAAGTTATAACTACTACTGAGCAGGCTATCTTTTTGCTGTTATGTGACTTGCAATTTCTGATAAAGGTGGTAAGACTTAATCAATTCCCCATACAAATCAACATCAATGTGAATGTGGTCCATTTTGTACCTTGTGACTGACACTCATACTGAGCAGAAATATTCAGGCGTGGTCATTCCAACCTGGCTGCATAACTAGAGCCCACAAAAATGTAGGTTACAATCTCTTCTAATAAAAAATGCAGTTTATTAAATATTATTACAATATAAAATATTAATTTATTTTATTTTAACACCTTTCTCACACCCATTATACATTTTACTGGCCTACAGCATTAAGTTAGTTATTTTCCTTCAATGAAGAAATTTATTCATTGTATTTGTTCGCCCATCTTCACAATTTAGCACCGATACAAACGAAACCTTGGAGTAACAAGTACTGGCCTCAAAGTTAGGTGGGCGACTTGAAAGAGTACCTGAAATTTCCAGACACTAAAGAGTATCTTAGAATCCCAGTGCCTGGACAGGGATTCAAACCCAAGACCTCTGGATGACAGTCAAGCGTGTATTCAACAGACAGTTGGGCCACGTCATGCTAGCAACGGATATAACGCCCGAAGGGTTATATCAGAGGAAGAGGGAAGCAAACTTTAAAGAAAAAGCGTATTTAAAGATTTTTGGCGGGGAATGTGAGGGAATGGGAGGGGCGGGGGAGTAGGGTGTGTGTATGCGGTGCTGGTTACAGAAGACAGGATACTAAAAAGCCAGAAACTAAATAAAGAATGGCGGGAGGGCGGTTGGGGGCGGGGGGAGGTTGACAGAATACTAAAAGGCTAAAGGAAAAGAAGCTAAAGGATGCTCCGGACACGAAATAAAACGGCCAAATTTGACATTTGACCTCAAATTGTGACCTTGACCGTTGACCTACAAAGCCGGATCAAGTGTTCTGCACATCGTCCGATCGTCACCTACCTACAAGCCAAGTGTGAAGTCAAAGCATTGCATGGTTAATTAGTAATGTTCCGGACATGAAATATGATGGTCAGTTTTGAACTTATAGCTAAGTTTGTGACCTTGACCTTTAAACTACAGATCCTGTGTAAGTGTCCTGCACATTGTCTCATCGCAATCTACCTATATACCAAGTTTAGAGTCAATACCTTTAATGGTAATAAAGTTATACTCCGGACCATTATGACGGACGGACGGACGGGGCGGACGGACATTCCTATATATGTTTTTTTTATGTGGCTACTCTTTTGTTCTCTCTATTGTTCCTTTAGCCACATAAAAGAAAAATAGCCACATAAAAGCATACGGAATGAATGACATCAGAGAAAAAGTACTGTTACCTATTGTTCCTATAGCCGCTTGAGCTATGACGGACGCACGGACGAACGGACGGACAGACGCACAAACCATCACATACTACTGCCTTTTTTAAAAAAAAAAAACGGGCGTATAGCAACTAGCCTTCCAATGTTGTCCTGTAGCAGGTTAGTGTGTATGTAATTTTGTATACTGTTTTCAGTCTAGAGTCGCTGTTATCTTTACCTTTGACCTACTGACCGACCAATGGACCCACAGGCTGTCCGACTGACAATGAGCAAGTCAATATTCACCTCTTCTTCAAAGTTGACTGTAAGAAATGCGTTTTAAAGTAAAACGGGAAACATCACGAGTCATACATAATGTAACATAGAAATATAAAATAGCAGTTTTAAAAGAAATAACAATTTCGTAAAATAATCAAATTTGCTTTTAGTTTCGCAAATAGATTTATGCATTATAATATCCTTATATACATAGATTAATTGCAAAAATTGCATGATCAATAAATTCTAATAAGACATCAACGTGAATAAGTTAAGGAGGACCATGATTGATATATTAGACATTTATAGAAATGTATTTAAGTTTATTTTGAAATTTCTGCTTACCGGACATTAAATGACAGCATAGTGTGTATATATAGTTAACAGAAAGGCATACATTTTGCATCTATTTATTATAAATAACCTTATTTATTACTCCGTCTTTCGAGCATCCAACAGACAGCTATAAATTTTTAGCGTAGAGATTTGAATCTGGATAACGGACAACTGTGAAAGTAGGTAGTAAGTGCATTGTTTTCATTAACATGTGTGTAGCTAGTAGGCATCACCTGTTCATCAAATGGTTTCACGGTAATATTTTAACAAATATTACAGTAAAATAGATCATGTTAAATCTAGTTTCACATTTAAATATAAAACATATTTTTCAGTTCCGTTTAACTACATACTCTTTCTGTTAGACGAGGACTTTTGTTTTTTTGTTTTTTTTTTCAAAAGAAACATTCACTTGATTTAATGTCATCTGATAATTAAAATAATCATATTTGAACTTCAGTCGGGTTTTGCAAACATAAAATAAAAGAAGGCGGAAGGATAATAGTATTATACACTTACAGACAAAAGCACGACAAAGATGAAAATGTTAGAGGCTCGAATTGACTAAGCCTGTTCGTGGACGGTAAATGAAATATATATTTGTAAATATTACCACTTAAAAACAATTTAAAGACATTTACAGTTGTGTTCATATGTCGGTGTATATTTATAGGCTTTGAACAAGTTTTCCAACGAAAATATTTCAACGACACAGATTTATTACTGTCACGTACCCGATAAGAAATTCAGGCATCAGTGTGTGGAAAATATTGACGTTTCCGGTACCATTGTAATTTGATTGGGAATAGAAATGAGTATGTAATAAGGAAGTATATTCACCACAAGGCTGTATTAAACAATTGGATATTTTTTATTTAATAAAAGTAGCATTGGTAGGAACGAACATCTATGTACTTATTTGTTTGTCAAGATAATAATAGTGCGGTAAAACGTAACGTCGTGTTTTTGATGTCAATGTACTTGATTTTGTTATTTTTCTCCTTATAAATGATATTTACCTTATTAACTTAATGAAGTCAAGTTACGTTGTGAGTTAGAGTTTGGACAAAAGACAAACCCAACTTGTATTTCCCAGCTTTAGACAGCCTTTAATGTATTATTTTAGTGAGTTCCTCGTAGATCTATTTGTCAGGAAATACTATTTTTACATTTTTATGACTTGCTTTATTTTTTTTTGGTTTGGACATCTAAGGAATCTAGGTACTCACACGTGCTTAAGGTAATTTTTGGAATTATACCTTGTTGCCCCGACAGTAGAATCAAAGAAGTCGCCATGTGTCAAGAATTTGGAATGTGAAACATAAAACCAGAAAACGTATTCATATGATAGTGTTGTATAAACTAAATCTGTAGAAGCATAAAGCATATTACAAGCACAATGCTAGCAACAACGTCTGTTAAGCAAGTATCAATTCTAGGACATTGTTATGTTGTCAAAGTGGTCTGTTATGGGAGATTGTAAAGTGGTTTTCTTATGACGGTAATTTGTCTTTTGAAGGTTCCATGTACATCGCTGTATGAATACGTCTGCGTTTTTTTTTAATTTTGGAACATATGAAAATGTTCAGTTCTGCTCAGCCCGAGGCTAGAGGTCGTAGCTTGCATTGTCACTACCGCCCATGAACAGTCTCAATCAAACCGAGCCCGCGACACTTTCCTTTATCTGATGTTGGACAACCTGTGAGTTGGCACCGTTTACATTTTATGAGCACGGACATAAATAATATCAGTGTCCGCTTTAGAGATATTCCAAGAAAAAGGAAATCTATTTGGAATGGGAAGCGATAACAAATATTCCTATATCAGAAACAACCCCACTCCCCCTCTCTTTTTATTGCGATAAAATTATTTGTCTAGAAAACCGTCGGCTTACAACATTGAAGTAATTGTATTACATTTGCTAAAACTGGCAGAAAACAAACATAATGTCTCATTTTCATTCACCACAAAATATCTTCTTTAGAAATGTGATAACGTCACTCAAGTTTATCTTTGTTTATACATTTATTGTTAGTTATACACTTTAAAAGTTAAGAAAGCCCTGCGCATGCACTCTTAGACTAATATGATTTCAAAATGGGAACTAACCTAAAGCGTAACTTACAAACATGCCACGTGCTTTCATCAAGATCACTAAACTATCAAGGAATTTATAACTTGCCTCTCTTTTTTGTTTACAGATGTCCAGATCAGTGAGTTTAGCATTGCTGGTCCTAGCCAGCATTATAAATTCCGTCTCAGCTTGCTCGTGTGCACCTCGGATTGAAGAGCTAACCCTTACCCTGCTAAATTTCTATAATGAACTTGTCCATCTTTCAATTTGGACAGTACCATTGACTGTTAAAAGGGGTGCTTACCAAAAAGATACTGACTGAATGGCGACCAGTGTACAGACCATGAGGGTAAGGGTTAATGGTTAATGCTAAGGGTTAATGTTCCGCGAGGATGATTTTGGTAGGAATGAATTTGTTCTTGAAACATTACAAGGAATTGAATACTCATCTTTACCTTAATTTGATTTTCCGTTTTATATTAGATACTTTCTAGTATTTCAATGAACATGAACAGTTTCCAAAGACATAAAAAGACATTTTTTGTCTCTAATATATCGCGTATTTCGTTTCGCACTAATTTCTTTGACACCATCTTTAACTTTACACTGACTAGAGGATATTATTTAAAGTTATACTAGACCCAAATTTTATATTTTAAGATATGAATGACTACTTCACAAAGTTTATGTAAACATAGAATTTATTACATTATGTGTTTTAACAGCACTATGTATTACACACTACGCGGGTTAATTGTAACTAAACACAGAATTAATGTGTACTACTAGTAAAACATTGACGTATTTTTGTAACACATCACTGTTAATGCATGACATTTAATGATGAATATAATTCTGATTAATTTGTTAATTTTAATTTCGCCAAGTTAAATACGTTTGTTATGGATATTAATCTGTAGTTCAAGTATATAATTAAATTACATTTTGTATATTCAACGAAAGAACATTTGATCGAAAGATAGGCATCGGATGTCTTTAAATTGTTCGCTTATTTCAAGCATTATCATACAACGTAAATATATATCTTATGTTTTTGTAGCTATAGCGTTTAAGGCCAAGGACAATGGTACAGTTGAAGGCTATATCAGAGTTTGTCAGGTGGATTTGCTCAGAATGTATAGAACTGTAAGACACATTACTTTTTTAATCATTGTAGGAAACAATCATAACTCCTATTATTAATCATCTTTACTGCTTTCACTCCTGGATGCGAATTGTAATCACCCCATAAAGTCAATTATCTTGCATCGGTTGTTGCAGTTTTCTGCTTGTATTACCCTCTGAAATGTATACTTATGATGCGGTCATTTACATATGGCAACACATACAGCTTTGACTCCTACATTAGCATTAGATTTTTCTATTTTTATGTAATTTACATTTACAGTTTGTGTCAATGCAATCTGACTAAAGTACATCTCCTATTACGCTACGCATAGGATCTGAGAACGACCTATTCATAGCCTCGTTCTGACGACCCTTTCGCTAGCCAATCAGAGCTTAACTTACAAAATTTAGCAAATTACCTGTAGCCTTGTCTTTTGATATTTACAATTCTTATGTCGGTATATGTCAGATAGCCGGTTAGGTCAGTCGGTAGGCCACTTGCTTAGTAATCGAGGGGTCCCGAGTTCGAGCCCTGGAATAACTGCACATTTTTCTTACTCTTTGACATTCTAACAAGTCGTCTCATTGGTTAAAATAAAAATAGCAATGCTGGAAATCCAAAATATACAGAAGACGTATGTGAATGGGTCGTTCTCAGATCTTCATTTAGAAGATCAAGTACTTCAGTCAGATTGGTGTCAATGATACCAAAAATATGTAATGCAGGTTACTGTATTTGAGATCCATTGCTTGAACTGAAGTTGCAAGACTGTACCTTTCCTTTGAACTAGTCTTGTGCCTTTTTATTATACAGATGATCCAACGTGTAAGAGCATTTATACACTCGCATATTGTACAGTGTTAACATTACTAATGTTTACCTTTCAGGTGCCATTTAAAAACTTAGATACAGATAAGATATATACCCCAGTTCACAGCGCCGCGTGTGGAGTTACCTTTATCGCAGATGCATTCTATGTTATCTCAGGTAAACATCTAAGGAATAGAAATCGTCGCCTGATTTCCACAAGGAGTGTTTGGTATAATTTTTTTTCGTCTCGCCGAGCTCTATCATAATATCCTAATTGTTTCCTTGTGGAACGTATATAACTAGAGTAAATCACATTTCCACAAAGCCCTAAGTCGTTGAAAACACTATAGGTAATTTCCACAATGCCACATTTTGAAACGCCAATGATATTGTCATATCACATCACGTGACAACAATATGAGGAACATGGCGAAAAAGGTACATATTTTGAAACAGTTTTTGCAGATATATATTGCAAATAGTGAATATTTTACTTCCTATTTATTGCTTTTTCACAATGTCATAAAATAATGGTGTAGATAATTTGTGCCAAAGGAGGGCAACCTTTGCTGCAAACTCAGTGTTAATGTGTACTACATTTCCGGATGGTATTTGTTTCGGATATTTGATTGTACTTTCAGTGTAAGAGTAGTGTTTTACTGTGTTTGTTAGTGGTATATATAGTGTATAAATAGAGAAATAATAGTGTCCAATATACGGTCAGTTCTCATTTTTGATCAATAACTTTTTTGGGGTTAATGACTAATGAATTTCAGAATTCATCCCAAACCACTTTATTTACGAAATGGGAATACCTAGAATGTATACATAAGATGACATATGTTGTTCAATGCCAATAGAATGGATTAAATCTGCTGAAAAAGAACGTACCAAAACATATTTAAAATAGAATATAAAATAGATTTCAATATACCTAAGAAAGTCAAATGTGACACATGTGAAGAGATTAAGATGGTTGATGACTTCGAGCATATAGATGAAAGCATTAAACATAAATATGAACAACACTTACAGGACAAAATCGATACCAAGGGTGAGCGAGATGCGGATAGAAATAATATGTCGGTTTAGTTATATGTTTTTATCTAGATAATGTCCTTTCAGTTACTAAGGACAAGTTTTTCAGACTTTTTCTTCAAAAAAATTGAACATGTACAATCTGACAGGCCCAGTTTTCTATTGATAAAACTGCATACCACGCCGAAGAAGCAATGAGATAGTCAGTGCTTTAGTATTAGTAATGTATTACATTTAGTTAAAAAGAGCATCCAACCATTATGTCGAACACACTTTGGTCCCCAAAAAGGAATTCCGTAATTACACTTGCACTGAAAAGATTCATGATTGATAACGATAATGACGAGATATTACAGAAGTTTTGTTGTCCAGGCCATGTTTCTATACAAAAAGTAGTGTCCATTGTATCAATGAAAATACTTTACAGTTGCAAGAAGTATACAGTCCAGAGTTTCTTGTATATATCCAAAACATATAAGACGCTGGCAACAGTTGTAATTAAAATGTCCTGCAGTTACTGTAACAGTTGATTGTTTAAAAAAAAACATTCTGTGTTTTTCAGTGGACGCGCACATTTTTACTGGGTTCAGCTTTACATGTATACAGGGTGCACTATTTTTATCCTAATGCATAGTACTGTTCATACACATTATGTTGTTGATTTTATGCTTGCATAAATAGTATGCAGTATTTGTATGAAATTTGGGTCAAGTATTGTAAATTTAAATTTCTATTTAGTTTAAAGTATCGTACGTTGAAATTATGCGTATTCAATATCTGCACTAACTATTTCATACTATCGATGTTTTATGCTAAAATTAATCAATAGAATATAAACTAGACAAGTTCTGAAATTTTCAATTTTTTTGACCAAACAGTTGCAAAGTTATTGATACTTAAATTTTTGATTTGCATTTCCCAAAATTGCAAAAATGGCACTTGGTGCAATTTGGAAATAAGGTGACGAAATGTGTGCGATGAGCTGAACGTTTGGTTTGTGCTTAGTGCATCAATGTATTCCTGTAAGATTTATAATTGTAGCCATTAATGAAAATGTAAATTATGGTGTTCATTTGTGACATATATTTCAATCTTACATGTGAAACAAAGACATTTTCTATTCATTTTATAATTTCTATTTGCTTTAACCAAATACTAGCCGTTTTACACGCGCAATGTCACGTGCATCGCGTCATGACCTCATAGTGTCGTGACGTTACAATATCTGTGTTGAAAAAGTGTCAAATAGTTCGATGAAAGTTACATTTTATTACGATTGAGCGTATATGTTGTTCGTTTAGGTACTAATATATATATACATTTTTTAATGAAGTACATTTTCCAAGGAGTTTCTGACTATTTATAATCATATTCTTTCGCAATCGACTGTTGTTTTTTCGTACCAGTGCGAAAAACTGATTATTTTTACTACTTTGAAACTGGGAAACTTTCAATTTTATTTCACATATTTTTTTCCAGTATTTCCTTTTTATAATCAATTAATACAAATAGATAAAACAACAGTTTACTGCGGAATATTTCAGGTCATTACAATGTTACATCTGGCCAGCCAACACGAATGAAAGCCTACCTCTGTGGAGCTCTAAAGAAATATTTTCCTAATGATCCACGGCTTATATACACCCCTCCTGAGTGTGACAGACCAGAGTCAGAGGTGATAATTCAATTTGTTATATGGCCTTTTATATAAATCGCAAGTCCATTGTTTCTGCTATTGACTGGTTTTTAGTTCAACAGTAAATTTTGCTGTGCCTTGGGAAAACACTTATGAACTATATTTCCAATGTCATGACATTAAAGACATATTGGACGTCTTGTCGGTCAATAGTCAAAAGTATTTGCCCTATATCCTTCGGACTATGGATAAATTTGATAAATGGCCAGCAAGTCATGCAATAAGTGTGCATTGTTACATACTCTTTGGTAACAAACACGATATACATTTGTGTAACCCTTTGATTTGTTAAAAAGCGTCTTGCAGTAAACACATGTATACGATGAAACGTATTTTCTTAACATAGAAGTATATGCACTTTAAAGATGGTTTTTGCATGAATCATATGCGAATATTGATCAGTTCATAGAAAGTATTGTTTTATTGTTAACATTTTAACACATGTACACAAAATATCATGTATACAAATAACGCTACTGGTTACATCTGCAATGCTTTTTTTCCGTTAAACTTTTGGAAACTATTATTGCTTACTATGAAATGGGTGTTTCTTGCGTGTTCAAAAGTCCAACAGGAACAGCTACATTCAAAGAACGCAGTCCATTCAAGTAGCGCAAGGTAAGATACAGCTAAAATGCTTTTATCAGCACTGTGTTGCCCACTGTACTTGTAATCACGTTGTGAAACTGGAAGACAAAAGCCTAACAATCGAAGATACAAAAATATATAACTACAGCGAAAAGTAATTGGAAGAGGGGCCTGAATTGAAGCTGAATGTAGAACTGTATAACATGTTATGATTATTCTTTCCATTTCTGTTTCAGAAAGAATATACTTTCGATGAGCCATAAATGGGCAGCGTTGATGATGAAAGTGGATCGGTACAACACATACTAAGTCTTAATAATTTGCAATTGATGATGATGATTTTTAGCAGATGATAAAGCAAATGTTGTTTACTTTCTATATTTAAGAATATCCACGCAATTACCTGTATTCACAAAGAATCCTGCACCAATTATGTACATCGTTAATCACTTGGAAAAAATCTCCAAACTGTATCAGTATAGGTTGAGCTAGGCGATATATACTTAACGACAAATTAAACAAAATTGGCAAAATACGCAAATATGCTGAACGCCACATTCTATTACTGGACAAATACGCGATATGTTATAAACATACATACACACACATATATATATATATAATTCTTTTCCATTTCAGTTTCAGGTCCCATGTATGTGTATAATTATGTTCTTTTGAAACATCCCATTAGGCTTCCATTTTTTTTTTTCAAAACAGATAAAGCAGCTGTCCAAATAGGAAATATCAAATGACATGGTATGAAAAAACTACTACTTTCAATATTGAACATGTTCTAATACGATCAGCGCCGGGAGGACTATCAAACAACATATTCAGTTGTACTTGACACCTCCTATTTACACCTTCGGAACAATTATCGAAAGTAACATTTAACAAAAACAAAACAAATATGTACAGAAAATGTGAGTAGCATTCGAAACAGAGTCATAGTGAGCCGGTAATATAAGTGTCATGGTTTTAACCTGCTTTCTCGTTGAACACACACACAACTTGTTCAAAATATTCTAAATGTCTGTGTGTGTGTGTGTTCAGATGAACGATTCTTGTTTAAAGACTGAGAATCCAAATTCTATATGGATTCAGAGTATTGTGTACATTTAAACAACTTATTTCTTGCTATTATATATCTTTGTTCGAAATCCAAGTTATAGATATATGGTTTCTAAACCACCGCATTCTAAGCTATCGTATTTGTTCTGTTAATGTTTGGGTGCAATATGTACATACACAAATACACCTAAAATGGTAAGTTTATTCAAGGGGGGAGGTGGTTCATTCAGAACATATTTCTGTCTTCCATGATTACAAATATTATCTAGTCTAACCAAAATATTTTCAGAATGAAAACTGTTGATATGCTGGCAATAAGTAACGCTAAAATCAACAACATTTCAGACATATTTTAGAGCAAAGGTTGCATCATAACACTAAAACTGACAGAGCTTTTTACTTCTGCTACCGACCAGACATCTTACGGCCATTGTATAATAGCTAAACTACAAAAAAAAGACTGTTAAACTTTCGGATTGTTTTTGTTCTTGTTCACTTGAGTTTAATGTCATACTCATACCCAAGGTTTCCCTCCAGCATTATACATGGCACGGACAGGCATCCGGAACCTTCTTTAAGTCAACTGGATGGCTTTTTATATAGACTGGGGAGAAATCAACGACCGTTTTCACTCTGTAGCGGAGGCCCCGCACAGTAAAGCTATTCTTCCCTGAAATAGAAATATGGTACATTTGTAATTGGTAAGGTAACAGTTTAATTTCACAATTAAATCCAATGATCGTACATAATGGCAGAATAAAAACTTACACACTCTGTCTACAGCACTGTTTAAATCCCAAGTTATAACTGTTATTGCAATTTCTAATAAAGGAGGTAAGACTTAATCAGTTCCCCATACAAATCAAACTCAATGTGAATGCGGTCCAGTTTGTACCCTGTGACTGACATTCATACTGAGCAGGAATATTCAGGCGTGATAATTCCATGTTTTACAGGCAAACTGGGAGACGTAACCTGTCTGCATAACTTGAGCGCACAATAATGTGGATTACAATATGCACCTTTTAATAAATAATGCAGTTTTATGATACAATTGAGAATATAATTTTTTTCAAACTCCTATCTAACAAATAGTATACATTTCACTGGTCGACAGCATTAACGAAGAAACTTATTCGTTGTATTCGTTTGCCCAATTGAGGTATTGCAACTAAAATGCAAACTTCAAGTAAGCACTGTCTATTTTAGATATATATGTAGCTAACTGCATCGAAGTACGCAGTCTGAAAAATATTTTAGACATCATTTTCTGAAAAAGAGTTATTTGAGCTGAAAAAAAGATCCTGGGTAAAATATCTGGAAAAAAATGGAGACAACTCCGCTAAAACTTTATTGTAGGCTTAGGGGGCTATGAACATAATGCAAATCATTCACCCTTTACCTCTAGGCACGAAAACACCATGCATAATTAGTAGCAATTACTCTAAAGATCAGCACTTTGAAAAGAAAAATATATAAAGATTAAGTCATTTACTGCGATGGTGGAAAGTGTGACATTTTTGTAATGGAATTTGTCAACAAACAGACAGGTAAAATTTGTTGAAACGAGAATGATCTCTGTTACCCATATATATGTGTCAAAGTATGGGAAACTATCTAGAAATATGAGAAATTCATAGAAAACAATTTCAGGACTGTTAGATGCATGACTGAGTTATCATGTATAGCAGGTAACATAGATAGCTTTCTTTTCTATTGCACTGGTATAACATGGACAAGATTATGATTGTCAAACGGTGTTCTCTCAACAATTTCACTCTATAAAGATATTGGTTCACTTGTGTAAAGAGGGCTTAGGGTAAGTCTCTACCCAATTAATACCTTATCCTCAGAATTTATATACTAATATATGTCATATATTATACCAGATTTATACTACACCAGATTTATATAGCGCCTTTTTTATGATAAACACGTTCAAAAGTGCTTTACATAGCGCAAAGGCAGCCACTCAAAGTGGCTCGGTCGATATTCACTTATTTCGAGGTAAACACATTTTATATCACCCTTTGAGGAATTCAATGTTTATTCACTATAAAATATTTCCTCTGGGTCGACTAGTTTTATATTTAACAAAATTTGCATTAAGTATTACATTTCATGGTAGATATAATGCCAAGTCACGATTAAGAAAAAGCAATGGGTTGCAGAAAACAACAAGAACGAAACGTGTGTGCGTCTCTTCGGCGACAAATATGTTAGACATTAAGAGGTGTTATTTTAACAAATATTCAAAACATGTATATGTTCATTCTGGTAACTGAATAATATAAACATTGTTAGTGTGTAATTCAGAGCTTCAACTTAATTGCTGTTTTGAATCATTTTCTTTTAAATGTGTATGTTGTTGCTCTAAACGAAACCAAAAAAATAAAGATGTTGCATTGTAACTTTTACATGTGGCTTTATTCACACTAATTACATGATAAATATCTGATTTTAGAATGCATATTTATTCAGAACAACTATTTATTAAATTTAAAACAAAATAGAAGATAAAGCAGTATAACGCAAAAAGCTTTCTTTATATTTTGGCAGTCAGTTTATGACAAAATGCTTTTTTAAAACTTAAATAAAACTATATAACCAAAGGAATTTATTGTAATGTTAGACATATCTTTGCCAAATCTGCAGAGAAAGAAGTTTTACCAAAAAGTAAATCTGAATGCCTTTTAACACATTGGGTGAAATAAAATCACAAATGTAAGGACTCATGAAATCAAGAATATTCAGTCTCATATTTTGGGCTTTCGAAAAGAATATGTGCATTACAAGAAAATCACTTCTATTCATTTAAATCCATTGAAATGAAAAATTTGCAATATAATCCTGTTTTGCAATGCATACTGTCATGCAAATTGGCAAGCTATAGAGAAACAACACTTATTCAAATTCTAAGTCGACGATCAATTTTCATATTGCAGTATCACTTATCCCAGGACATTACCAGTCTTCCTTCAATTATGCTGATAGCGCCCAGTAGTATAGCTAACTCAACTGAGAAATGTTATGCCTGAATTGCATTGCAATAAGTAAAATATCCCAGACGTTACGCATGTTTCTTATTGTAAAATATAGCCCGATTTCTTATTTCATGTCTACAGGAATTTAATATATTTACGTTAAAAGTAAGTAAATATGCAAAACACGAGAATTCTTCAAAAGATGTCTGCAATTCCAGATTCACGGCGACACTTTTATAAATGATAGCCTACGTAATGTAACGCATGTTTCATTCACAGCCTAGAGGAAACCTCTGCGTAGTTACGTCTGCTCAACGGCATATAAGGACATCAATTAATGTTCAGTTTAGATATTTGACGGATGAAACGCGATATAAAGATCCTGCAAAGAAAAAGATGTCATCTCCTTAATCTTTGTTACCACTTAGACGTATACTTCGGGTGTAGAACAGTAAATGCTTATATAAACTGCGGAGGCAGTAGTAATGCCAGAACGCCAAGGTTAACAAAAGATGCTCGAACATGACATATCACCCACATTTCCTATACTATTCCTTTACATTGTTTTCTTTAGATGGCGTGCCTGAACGTAATGTAGGTGATACATACTTATATGCGAGTTAACTATGTTTTTTCGTCAATCAGGTTTTTAAAGTATTTCATAAAATAATGGGCAAAATAAAAATGCCTATGTCGTTATGCAGATTTTTATACAACTTAAATTAGACATGATAAGAAAGAAAAATAAATAAGGAAATATTTTTACACATTACACGTTAATTTTTAAAGACTTAAAATGCCTGTGTAGTTCAAGCTGGAGGATAGCAAGTAATAAACCTTGTAATGCAAATATTCTTGTGTTGCCGAGTTAGTTTGTTTACGTATCTGTATTGAATTAAATATTAACTGCGTGCCACAAGAAAAAATGTTGTCTTTTGTCCATTTTATAAATTCCTGTTTTTGAATGTTTTAAACAATACAAACTCATGTTACAGATGAAAAATCTCATAATTGCCTAAAATACCCGAAAACGTTTTATGTATGCATTTAACAGTATTAGAATATTTCGCCGGAATAAGTCAACCACGAGAAATCCTGATCTGTTCTTCTAGCTAATTTAATCAGTAAAGTATGAGTACTGCCAATATTTACATTACAATATATGTGAAATGCATTGTATCGCATAATTAGAATACTGAAGAAGTCTGTGAGAATTGTGTGTATAACTAACAGCTATTGTTGACCTGGCAACCTGGTTATGTGCTCTATAATCAACTTATAGAACACGGAATCTTACACCAATATGACATAATTTATTTCGTACTTTTTTCCTGTTTTTCCTTCAATATTTCTTCAAGTGTATAATATATTTATTATTTTGTTAAAGGCTCATATACATACAAAACATAATAATAATATTGTACATATGTATATAGCCATTCTGTAACGGACTTATAAGAGGCTAGTATCAACACTGTAATATTAAAACAACATTATACCAAAAGATAAGAGACATAGAACGTTTGCCAATTGTTACACATCACACGTGGAAGGGATTCCATCCAGAAAACTATCATACGTTCTATAACTCGTGATATTAAAATGTTTCGATAGTTTAGGACTAAATAAAGCAGCATTATATTAAAAGTTATAGGTACGTTTTATGACGCTATTACTGGAGTATGATACAATTATAAAACTCTAAATTTAAAACGAATTTACATGCCTAAAATCTTGCAATCAATATGTGCGTAGATTCTATTTATGATATAAGTAGCCATAAACTTGTCATATATAGTCAAAGAGATAACTGTTTGACACATATTTGAGCAAATGCACGAACTATTAAAGTCTTAGCTGCTTAAGAGTACATTCAAAAGTAAATACAATTACGTGCATGATGGTGTTTCAGAATCATTCGGTTTATTAATAAAAATAATACTATAATGGAAAAAATCAACTGCTTATATATAAGCAGCCCATGCTATTTTTTAACAGCCAAAATAGTAACATGTATCTGGCAATGACATGAACACCCGAATAAAACATATTGTCATATCTTCTAATGTTTTAATTATGTATGTTTTCAATATTAAATAGCAATAATGTAACACTTCAACATTGAATATGTATAATGCACTCACATTACACGTACTATGACGAAATTAGAACGTATAACAGATTATGTGTTAATATTCGTCCGTACGTAAGTTGTTGTAATTGTAGTGAGGCATTTCATCATTTAGAAACCAAGTAAATTCATTTACATTGTTCTTTAAGCAAGTGCTCTTTCCTACATTACAACTCTTACGATTAATGATAACACGCATTATGCAATAAGCTTGTGACGTAGTTTATACACTAACGAACTACAAGTTTCACTTAATGTACAACTTCACGACGAAAGAAAAAGTGCACGACATAAGAACGAAAGAAGACAGAGTAGTTTTTGTGTAATCGAATTGTCATTCATTTATGACAGCGGTTACGAATAATATTGGAAAAATCAGTAAAAGGGAGATACAATTGCGTGATCGTAACTTACTACTGACGTCAGTCTGACGGATACAAATCTTTCAAATAATGTAACGAAATGATCAATGGAGGCAAAATGACACAGTTACACTGTCGAAGTTTCAGAACATTTTTGATTTTATTCGCATTTAGTGACTGAAATAAGTATATGTATTTACTTCTATATTTTCTAAAATTAGCGTTGTTATATATGCTGATCTGTAAATACGTCAGGTACAAAAGCAAAGTTGAAAGAAATGTAAATAAATAATAAGCAGTTCCATCCTACTTAGTATTTGTATTACCATTATTTGTCATAAGTATCATTTAATTTTGCGATTATTCTTCGTGTTCAGAAATATATGTAGATAATTAACTTAAACCCTCTTTATTTCAGGGAAATAACCTGTATAGAGCGTAAAGTGGAATATTTTTAAAATAATGTAAACGAAATGATCAAGGAATATATTGAGGACGAGGCAATATGACACAGTTACACGGTATTTAGTGACTGAAATAAAACGCAATGTTTATCTACTTTTGTATGCTTATATGTAAATGCATCAGGTGCAAAAGAAAAGAAAGATATATAATTAGCGCGTTCATCCTACTTGTTGTTTTGTATTACCATCAAATGTTAAATTATCATTCAATATTGTCATTTTTCAAATCGTGCATATTACAGAAGAGAAGTTGCGACAATTTTAAAATTAATTAATTTTTGACTGACATTACCAAACATTATATCAAATAATTGAAAAGAAAGAAAGTAAAATTGCGATTCTTCCTGTGAAAACATGGCTGCATCCTCCTAATGCTCATTATTATAAATTATTAGAAAGATATGTAGATACTTACCCTAAATCCTCTTCATTAAAGGGAAAGAACCTGTTTATAGAGCGTAAGTTGTAAGGTGAACACAGTTTGTCAATTTTAATCCTACCTATGTTATTACAAGCTGTTATTCTCATTGGTTTTATTAAGACAGGTTCACTCCACAGGGAAATCATTCCAGGGCGCAGGGGAGCTAAAATAGTGCCTAGAACAATGTACAACTTGCATACCGCGCATTCGATTAGGACAGCGAGAAAACAAAACTATTATGATGACATTGTCAATGTCTTTTCCTACAGCTTGCGGATACGTTTGATGGAATAATGCGCCAAACTTTGTTTGGCGGCCTTAAAAAGTCTCCCGTACTTGGATTCAGTGTTGTTATATTTTCTGGTCCTTTGCGATCAGGGAGTCCATTCAATATCTATGTAACAGAATTCCGCTTAAGCCGGTACTATTGGGCGTAGAGCTATTGCACTTTCCTTTACCTCTAATGAACAGCCTCAATCAAACCGTCTGCTATTATATTGCTTGCAATTGGAATTATATTAGAATGACTCATGGACATGACAGAAAAAGTAAGATTGTACTATATATCCAATGTGCTAAAAAGTGACACGAGTGACTGCAGACTAGTCGGAGTGTTCTATAAAACCAGGAGCTTAGGTTTTCACGCAACGTCTAGAATTTTGTTGTGAACGTATCACTATCTCGTACAAAATTATTACCACTTGCCTTTCAGCTTAACCTCATATTTGACCGATATACTCGCTCATTTAGCATTTCCTTAAGTTTTTCTATTCAAGAATGCTCTTTCCAGTTGGACCTTTTTTCTGTTTGTCGAGGTTATTAAATGAAATGAGTGTTTTTAGAAATTATTTGTTTGAATCATTTTGTGAGCGAACGCCTTTATTATTGCCAAGCATGTTTTATTGCGTTAACGTGTCGCTTATTTGTTTATCTGAATTGCATATTCAAGGATCACGTATATATGTTTTGTAACTCATCTGAATTTTATGTCTGTTCTTCGTTATTATTTTTTCTTTTATTTTACACATTATATCATAAATTCTAGTTCCTCTAACATTTCATAATCATTTATATAGTGACTGAATATTGTAAGGTATTGAAATTTGAAGATATTTTCAGTTCCGTTCTGTTTATCAGACAAATCGTACATATATTGCGTTTGGCCATCTAACAATATGTAACGATTATAATAATACAATGAAAACACTATAAAAACTGAAATGCATGTTTTAAGAAACAGTTATTCTATCAAGGGTATGACATTCACAGAAGCAGCTTTCATATAATTTGATAATTTGTAGAACATACGCTTACTATTTGCTGACATAACATTCTTTAATCTACACAAATTTGGCCATGATATTGACCCAAGATATTTTTGGTGACATTCAGAAAAAAGTGGACAACATAACAAGAAGTGGTACCTAGATTCAACACTATTTTGTTTACAACATCTGCTATAGTCATGCGAGCATCGGCAAGCTTCGCAGCTTTCCAAATCCAAACGGACATCGTGCGATGCCCGTACGAGCTCTTCCGGGGCCCGTGTGGATCCCGTGCGGGGCTTTTGCGAGCTACTCCCGACTTCGAAAATCTCTACGGGTTCATAGAGAACTCGCGGGATCTCGGTGGAACAACATTTTCACCGAGTTCCCGAGTCATCTGCGAGTTCAAAAATTCCGTACGACGCTCGTACGAGTCAACGATGTCCGTCGGACGCCGTACGAGTTTGCCAAAATTTGACTTTAAACCTACTTGTATGAAGCTCGTAGTGTTCCTGTGACCGGGGTATGAATTAAATGCTACTGAAATGCATTACTTTTACAAATACTTGACTCCAAGCTGAAAATTTTGTATCCATGTATTTCATCTAATCTAATTTGTATTGATCCTTTAAGATCTGTTCTGCTCTTGGAAGATGTTAGACATTTACCCCTGCATCATGGTGTTTGACGCAGACAAAAAAAAAATGTAGTAATGTCTAACATATGCCAACAGACGCTGACTATGGAATATTGCCTGATGACTCCCGAGTCACTGAATTTCTAAAATTGACTGACATTAATATACACATGGGAAACAATCATAATTATAATTTTGTTTTTCTTTCTTTTTCCCCGCCGCGTAACAGAATAACTCCTTAGGATAAATGTTGATATTTATTGAAATTTATAATCAAGGTATAAACTATTTTATTTGTAAGTTTATATCTCTTTTTCAGTTGCATAAACAACAGGTATTTTTTGTTTCCTTTGTCTGTGATTTAGCAAGATGCTGAAAGACATGATATTCTTATTAATCAATAACAAAACGTAATTCTATAAGGAATCATCAGAAGTATTCATTATATTCCATTTGGGATTTACGTTTAGCAGATATACACGCAAAACATGTCGGATTCGGATATACTGATATAATATTCAAATTTTGCTGTTTCAAAAATATGTTTGCGAAGAGGTAACATAGCTTGCTTGATTCACGTCACTCCCTAGACGAAGATTTTAGATGAGTTTTGTACAAATAAACAGAGAAACTTGAAAATTATAAATGTCTCCTAAATATTCTATACTTAAACATTTTTCAATTTACCATGTTATACTGAAGATTTAAATGATTGACATACACTGTAAAGGCTGACGTACAGAAAAGTTCGTTCTAATAATACGCAAAATAAATAAGGTTAACCGTTATTAGATTTATATTGAAAAATATGCTCGAGCTCTGCAGCGAAAATATTGTGCGACTTCAGGAGCTCCATCTTGCTAGATTTAAAACCGTAAGTATCTGTAGATATTTCGGTTAACCGAGCGAACCGGATAGTTAAAATATATTTATAATATGCCAAAATTAGTTGACATAACGGCATAACTAGTGCTGGCATCGTTCATAATGCATGTATTTTTTGTTGTTGTTGTTTTTTTTAAATGAGAGAAAATGGAAAATTAGAGACACATCACAACCTAGTTATCTACTTTTTCCTCCCACACGAACCTCTTGAAAATCATTCTAATAATACTGGACCAGGTATAATACAGCTATACTACCAGATGACAGTTGAATTATTCAGGCTGTCAACCTGCCGACCTAGCTCAATAGGGAGAGCGTCTATCTACGGATCGCAGGGTCGCGAGTTCGATCCCCGGGCGGGGCGTATGTTCTCCGTGACGATTTGATAAAAGACATTGTGTCTGAAATCATTTGTCCTCCACCTCTGATTCATGTGGGGAAGTTGTCAGTTACTTGCGCTGAACAGGTTTGGTACAGAATTCAGGAACACTGGTTAGGTTAACTGCCCGCCGTTTCAAGACTGAAATACTGTTGAAAACAGCATTAAACCCAAAACAAACAAATATTCAGGCCCTCCCTAAATTAATGTGTTTTCACAACTTCATTTGCCAACTTAATCAGTGAATAAAATCCGACTGAAGTCATACTGCCTGAATTTTGACTGTTTTGTGAAAAACACCAATTTCAATGTATCCTGAATTGAAATAAACAAACATAATGAACCCGCATTACATAGACTAAAGTAACTATGGCATAGATAAATCATAAGAGGAAAGAGGGAGAAACCATTATTTGGTCCATGCCAAGAGTAAACGCTTACAAAAAAAGCCTTTTAGTATTTACAAAGCTTTTGATAAATTGGACAAAAATGGTTGCGTGCGAAATATTTACGATGTTATTAAAGACCTGCTCCAGTCCTACCTTTTAACCTTAAATTGTCACTGAAAAAGCGTGAAAATCCTGACTATGAACAGTGACGCCTATCGAAATAGAGTCTATTTTATATAAAATTCTATATAAAATATCTGTGGTTTTGCGTGCTAAAGTGTGGCGCGTGACCGTTATCTGTTTCCTATTGTAATCATGGGTTGCATACACACAAAAGAATTTGAATAGCCGCGGAGTAGGGCTTTAACTTGTCTTACATTGTCTGACTTAGAATAATACTTGAAAAATAGAATACCAGTATTCAGAATCCTTTATGCTTTTACGAAAAAATAGCACATTGGTCACTCATTTCAACATTTGTTCACAAATAAAGGCATATGTCCGATATGTAAAGACATGTCAAATGGCTACCCTACAGCACTCGTTGTAAGGGTCAGGCAGTTTCAGAGAAGAAGATTTTCAAAGTTTCTTTATAGCCATATAGGCACATAGGGAAGCCTAGCCTCGCTCGCTGACGGCAATGTTTTTAACGAAAACAAGTTCGATTTGAAGGATTTTAGCAGAGGGCCACCGACTGTAAAATTATTTCACAATGGAGCCAGCAATTTCTGAGAATATTTTTTAAATGTTTCTATTTGATTTTTGTAGCAACCAGAATTCAGCAGTGATGACTTTGATTTAAAAAAAATATCTGAAAGGTACCATTAAATGAACATTTTTTTTTTGAAACTGTTGAAATTAGCATAGTGGATTAGAAGGAGATATGTTCTTTAAAGAATCTTCTTCTTTAACGACCGACGGACTGACGAGAGACAGATGGGCTGACGGACAGAAGGATTGACTGACTGACTGACGAAGGACATACAATGATTCCAGTGAGCTAAAAGTAAAATGTCTTTCTATTAAATCTTATGACGTCACCTTAAAACATTAAATTGATACGGAAATTTCAAAATAAAGACTAAACTAAAGAAATCTTAAACATTCAGCAATAACTATTCATCTTGATAATCCAAGCCAAAGAAACTGCAGATTAAGCTTTAAGTGATCCAAAACGTAAAGTGTACACGTTTTAAGTAAATAATATCGAGAAGAACAGAAATTGACTGATAATCATCTTTCCACAACTATGTTTAATCATTCATTCTAACAACTTGTAAATGGAAGATTATCGAACCAATTTTCTGACATTCGCAGTGTATTCGACTATACCACATCGGTACCTATATCATAGGTGTGCTGTGCTTTTGCCCATTCCATGGCAGTGCCCTGCTGTGCTTTTGTCCATTCCAAGGCAGTGCCCTGCTGTGCTTTTGCCCATTTTAAGGCTGTGATTCTGTAAATTAGCTTCAACTCCCCAGCGGTGCTTTTGCCCATTCCAAGGCAGTGCCCTGCTGTGCTTTTGCCCATTCCAAGGTAGTGCCCTGTTGTGCTTTTGCCCATTCCAAGACAGTGCCCTGCTGTGCTTTCGCCCATTCCAAGGTTGTGCCCTGCTGTGCGTTTGCCCATTTCAAGGTAGTGCCCTGCTGTGCTTTCGCCCATTTCAAGACAGTACCCTGCTGTGTTCCTTCTTCATGTGTGTTTGTGTCTGTTTGTTATTTCTATATTATTGCTTTCGTTTATGTTAACCTGAACGTTTCCTTAGCCGCTGTATGCGTGTTTACTCTTGCACACACCTTTATTTCCATGTGGAATATGAATGGGCCGCTGCGTTCTTTGAACGTATTTTTTCTGTACGACTTTTGTCCTGGTTTGTTTACATCGAAAGTTGTTTATGGAAAAGTCATTAAGACAACTTTGATTACTGTATAAATGTAATGAAATAAATTGTATTTATTGGTGCCAGGCTTTTGAGTCCTTAAAAGTCATTAAGACAACTTTGATTACTGTATAAATGTAATGAAATAAATTGTATTTATTGGTGCCAGGATTTTGAGTCCTCTCAACATGAAGAGACGTATGGTGGTATTTCCGTCGATTTTACCTTACAGATAGGTTTCGTATGTTTGAAAAGATTGCAAATGCCTTAACCACAATTAAGACCGAGTGTAAAGTCTTTGAAAATCAGAATGAATCTCTTAAATGAAACGTATGAAAGAGATATTCAACAGCAAAGAGAACAGCGTCTTCAAGACAGATTTTAAGACTTCAAATTCAGAGATTAAATTTATCTAAAATATTTAAATATAAACCTAAACAATATCAAAATCAGCAATCAAATGCCATTGAATTTAATATGTAAAATTAAGAAAAGTACAAGGTGATATATTATATGGTAAGTAATATGTACAGGACATTTATTACGTACTCATTTAAAATCTCTGTTAAGTTTCAATGGAATCTAACATTTAAAAGTTCTTTAACGACAATATTTTCAATTTCACTCAAGCTTAATACCAGATTTGTATTATGCATACATGTATAATAATTTTAAGTGTAGATGCGTATGTAATAAAAAGAAATAATAGCGAGAAATATGCACTCGTTCTTTCGCGGAATGAGGTTGCGTTCCTAATGTCGCGCAATATTTCCGCTGCAGAACTCATGCATATTTCTCGATACAAATCTAATAACCTGACAGACTTTCTTTTAAGATACATATTTCAAGAAAGACGTCCACATTATAAGATCTATTAAGCATATGTAGCTGTTTCTTATTGATACATAAATACCACCTTTACACAAGCCATTGTATAATGCTTTACTATGTAAATTTTAAAAATACAAACGAATTAAATAGATGAATTAACTAAATATAAATCTAATCAGGAAGATTTAAAATTAAGCAATACAAATGTATATGTACATGTAAAATATTTAAATGCTGTTTAAGAATTGGAAATTGAAGTTAAGTTACAAAAGCAAAATTGTTCAAATATTTGATAAACGAGCATGCGATGCATCTCAGACTACAAGGATCAAAATGGAACGTGAAATGAGACCACTACGAAGATAAATCGAAGCCAATTCCATCAGTAGTATT
Source organism: Mercenaria mercenaria (assembly GCF_021730395.1). NCBI lineage: Eukaryota > Metazoa > Mollusca > Bivalvia > Venerida > Veneridae > Mercenaria > Mercenaria mercenaria. Next base: position 79,731,937 of record NC_069368.1, read on the forward strand.
TATGTGAATGTTTTCAATAATGACCATTTGTGCCGCACAATTAGAAATATTGAATAACTCTGTAAGAATTGTGAGCATAATATAACAACTATTGTTGACCTGTCAAACGAATTATTTTCCTCATAAATCAATTCCCATAACAGAATCTCTGACATCAATATGAGATACGCTTACTTTGTACATTTCTAGCTATTTTCCTTCAAGGCTAGAACAACAATCTTCGGACTGAAATATTGCACCACGCGCATATGACCTTCCGTAAAATCCGATCAGTGCCGAAACCCTACGGAGAATACGTAATTTGCCGACTGTCATTACGGGATGGACTTCAAAGTATCACAATGTTTGTTGCTGAGTGTGCGTGACACTAGACAGAATAAAGTCGAAATTGTATCACTGTCTTAGGTATGGTGAAGTCCTTATCATGTACATTATTGTAATCAAAGCGCTCAAAGCGCTGATGGTGGCTGCTAATCAATGTTTAAAATATTACAAAGAAAGTGACAACTGAGGAATTGTTAATATAAACTATAAGAACTTTTTTGCACTTTTTTAATATTCGGATTTGGTTTCAAAATTAATCCTTTTTCACTGTCAGTCATTGTTTACATACACACTGATTCAGTCTTTAACGAATAGTTTTGATTATTTGTGAGGAAAACGACAACATAAATTACATCGAAAATGTTTTACTATGAATAAATAATATAAGTTTTTTCTTCAAATCATTCAGCTTTTAAGATTTCTTTTTAAAGCTTTTGGGCAGTGTCTGTCATGAATTATTATACACACTGATTTAGTCCGTATCAGATAGCTGTGGTTTTCATGAGACTTTTGTGAAAGAAAACAACACAAACATGCACCACAGATGCACCTTAGAATGTCAGTTCTGCAGCTAGTGTATTTTAGAGGTGCATAAATTATCACTTCTTGGCAGAAATGCTGGACATTAAGTCAGACAAACTTACAACTTTAGTCAGACTGAGAAAAAAGTCGAAAATATGTAATTGGCGAAACGAAACCGTTTTACTTTTTATACATATATTTGTATCCAGATATATTGAGACGCACCATGAGAAAACCAGCATAGTGCGTTAGCGAATAGCAAGGATTCTGACCAGAGTGGTGTATGGATCCGCAGTTTGATTTGGGCCCATGCTGGTCACAAATGCACTATGTTGTTTTTCTCATGGTGCGACTCGAATGAATTTAGCTGAAGTGAGCAGAATCTGTCTTGAAACAATTCAATTTTTAAGTTGGTCAAATCTGTTATACGGTCTGACACATTGCCTTTTCAAAAAGGCGAGTATTAGTATCATCGCTGCGCCCACTTTCATGGGCTTACAAGTTGATGAAATCGTGATACAGTAGCACCACTTAGTCAAAGCGAGCTTGAAACACTTCTCAGCTTGGGCGACCTGTGGGTTTCCACGTTGATAATTCGTGTTTTGTCAGACGAAATTATACCGAATACATGTGTATCTATGCATATATATAGTAACTTATATTGTACATTTGCTGAAGGAAGATTATCCGTGAGGGAATATTATTTAGAAAACATACATGTCTTTGATTCTCACGGCAGGTCACATTGCAAACAATATCGAATGAATTTTAGCTGAATGTTCTTTCATTTTTGTTCACTCTCGTATTGTAAGCATGTTTTAGTATATTTTGTTCTTGATATAACGATGAACTGTACATGTTCAAGTTATATCAATAAAGTACTGTTCTGTTCATAAATCATCTCACTAAATTTGCGCTAATTAGTGTTAATTGGCAGTATCAACGCCTGAGGAAATCCATATCACTGCTGATTATCGATTTTCTATAAATAGCCTAATCAACATGCGGTCATATTTTTGCGTGCTTGAAACGAAAACGAGACAATGCAGTCAAAAATTCAGTAACATTCTTAGATCACTAGGGTTGCATTAATATAATATCTTGCAATTTGATAGCTATGACGAAATTTAAGTTTGTTCTGACATATCTGAAAAGTATTACAACTTGCTGGAAAAGCTATCAGCAGTACAAACTGGTATTGTCTATGGACCGGAAATGTTTGGAAACTTTTCCGTTGAAATTCCGTTTCTATTTTAAGCCGCGGATTATTGCTATCAGAAGTCATTGTTCTTTATCAAATAAAGCCTTAAATTTCGGAAGTTATACATGTGACACTGCGGTTAGGAAACATTTTTGAATTTTCAGTCTGGATTCCCAGGCTAGGTTTCTATATACATAAGCTACCTTTTTCAACGTCATAAGCTACGTGACCTCTGGGGCAGTACTACGGAATAGCAATCAATATCATCGCTCCAGTTCAGGTGACATGAGGTCATCGTTTATTCACGTGACCAAAAAATTTGCATATTTGTATTCATACACGTGGTTGTTTTAATTAAAACGTTTACCTCAGTTTGTATTGATTTTAGTCGCCGAATTTACATTAAAAATGGTATTAAGGCATATATTGTAGCTTTTCAAATTATGCACGTTGTGTAGATAATTGTTTACCCTAGAAAGCTTGGAACTATTTTTGGTTGTGTTGTTCGGATGGTCTTAAGAACTGACAAGATTTTTCAAACGGAGTATTCTTTTTGACACTGGTGGCAGCTAGCAGCCACCAAAAATCAGGCCCTGATAATCACGAAAAAACACTTTAGTTATTACTTAATTAAGTCTGTTATTTTAAAATCGTGCTATTGCTCAAGTTATTGTTATGTAATGTTGATTTTCTCTATAACAATGTATTTATAGCTAAATTATATTACGGTTATCAATACTTGTCTGCAGTATTTATTTCAGTCATGCAAATATCATATTTCTATTTGAGCACAGTATAACGAACTTAAGTATTTGCTTAAGTATATTTCTTATTTCTATACTTCGATTTTTGTAAAATTCAGAATTGTTGTATTTTGATCTTTGAAATAGTCATATGTGATTCTGATAAAGATGAAAAAGTGAACATTGAAGACACACAAAGGGAAAAACAGGCATTTGAAATAACAGACTTAACTAAGCAATTTCTTAAGTTTTTTTCGTGAAATAGGGACCAGTTGCCCTTTTCTATTAGTTCAAACGTTATTCATTAATATCATGTGAAATAATGGCCCGTCCTTGGTTCTTACTATTGCCCGGTCTTTTGTTCAGCATTTAATTTTGCTTGGCTAAAGGCAAAACCAAAAGGAAAAATATGAAAATTTATTTCTGATGTAATACAATAAAACACTTATTAATGAATCGATTTCCGTTAAAAGTCAAAATTAGTGGCACGACATCCTTCTGACCTCCGGCAATAGTTTTGGCTGTTGACAGACGTGTCATTTACAGGGTGTACTTCATATCATGGGCGTGATTCACATACGTATAAACAAATTTACATTCAAATAAGTGTGAAAATCTGAAGATTTAGCATATCAATTTATTTCTTAGATTAAACTTGTTTGTTACGTTCAGTATTTCAAATCCAAATTGAAAAGAAATCAAAATTTAAAAATGAACTTTCCCTAAAATAACTCAGTGATCACTACATAGAGAAGGATCGCACAGGTTAAACTTACTTTTACGATTTAAACTGGTTTTGAATGGACAGTCGAGTATCAATCAAACAGTAAAAGAAACATCTGATATAGTTGTAAAATAGAATAAAATACGAGGCTAGCATCAAATAAGAAACAACAAGTTACTAAATATTGTAAGGAACCAAATAACATACATACTTCTACTATTGATTTATAACTGTAAGTGCTAGTAACAATGTAATTAAAGTTGTGCTATCAACCTACATAAAGCATGTCAATCAGTCCTATGCTCAAAATGACATTTTTTCGCCCTACGTAAACACACAGGTATCCTACCAACAATAGCAGTGTCAATGTCATCTTTAAGATGCCTGCGAAGACAACTTTACGAAGAAATTGGTAAATAGATCACATAAACTCTGATAAATGAAAGGTTCTATATTTCAGATGTGTCACTCTTAGCTGACTCTACTTCATCCGGTTAATATTATTGCCTATTGTGGAGAATATTTCCACCACAAATAAAATCTTCAAGCTGTAATAAGATTAATCTAGAAGATGTCCAGATGTTTGACACATTAAATATCATACGAAAAGAAAAGACGCCGTTTTGTTATGGATTTAAGAGACACATACATTGGTTGATGCTTTTCAAATGTACAATTCTGAAACGACAATACATTTAATGTAAAAGAAGTTTCAAAAAGTGGTTGCGTGCTTTTCCAACTGATTTCCTAGAGTTTCAATATTATGTAATGCGATCGAGGTTTACAGGTTTTGTCCCTTCCCACCAAGAAGCGGCCATTATCAGATTATAGAATTAAATGTTTTCTAGTGTTCATGCGAAAAACTCTGAGTTATTTATAGAATACATGAACCAGTAACACTTCTTATAAGGCTTTGCAGTGTTTGCATCTAAAATGCATGTCTGTTAAGACGATCACTTATTGCGTGCAACCAAGTTGTAAGGATAATACAATGCACTGGTATTAATTACATGCGTCTACATTACCTGCTAAGAATAACTTTACGACACGTTCGACTCTCATTTTAATGTGATATCATTTTCTACAGATTATTGCATAGCTTGGTATTTCGCTTTAATACGTTTTTCCAAGAACAACTAATGTTAAATCAATGAAAAGAGTAGTCTATTATTGACAATGTACTGAACAATATGATCCGTTATTTGCACTAAAAAACATGTAAAGCTAGTCGTTTTAGTAAAGGATTTCATAAGAAGGAACAGATAAATGTTACTGTAACGGTCAGCTCGTTAGACGGTAAGAAGCAGCAAATTTTAAAGCAAAATAACCAGATAAAGGTATTAACCATTTAAGCCTCTTGTTATTACGTAACGTTCGATTCGATAAATCAAAATTTAAAAAATCCTTCTAAAAGAATGGCTTGTCTAGTTGAGGAAATAGAGAACAAATAAGGCACTTGTTTCAGGCAAGTTAGTGTTCGGTGCTTAAAAAATGTAGGATATGTACTCGGTATTCTGAAAATATATTTTTTACCTTATCGCCCAAGATGTATTGCACCTCTTATTTAGGGTAAATTTTAGACCACGAGGAAAGTGTGAGGGAATAAAACTGTCGTTTTACACACACTTTCCCTTGTATCCTTATCATTATCCTTTTTGTCGCTGCATACCATCAAGCTTGATTGTTAAAGTCATCTGTTCATCAGATATTATATATTTGGGCATCACATATCTGTGAAAAAATAAACGAGATGTGGGTCCCCTGGTGACTCCACTTCCTATATCTATTCAATTATCTGTTACTTGTTTACCATGCAAGACTATACTATGAACATCAACAAATAAAAGAACTGAAAGAGTAAACAAAATACCTTTCTGTTTTCTTCTGTTATTTTAGTGTGTTTTCGAGGGATGGGGGTGTTCTGAAACTTTACCAAACTAATAACAAGAGATTGACTGATTTCTGGCAGCATATATAATACGTTAAGGCACAAAGAATTCATTGTCAACGGCTTTGGAATTCTCATCTTGGTGTACATGTTTGTTTCAAAACAAAAACTTTATTTATCAGGTAACTAAATGCAATCTAATCTCAATAGTCTATTGGAATTCAAACTAAGACAACAACGTCGAAATCGCATATCTCTATTACCTATTTTAAATATATCAGTTGGAGTTACTTTATAAAAGAAATGTGAACTAGCCTTATGTTGAGTGAGTTCTGCTCACTCTGGACGGTAGTTTGTATTTCCACTTCCGTCCATAAACAGGCTCAATCAAACCGAGCTTGCAACATTTTCATTTATTTAGTGTTTGTTTTCCACCTTTTCTATTCACTTGTGGGACTTTTATAATCTTTCACCTCTGCTAGTTGATTGGATTTTTGGCTCTACGAAGACACATGCCTATCAAACATTGTAAGATACTGGTAAGAGAACATCTTGGTTATTAAGAAATATCATTTATTGACAATTGATAATTGTTCAATCAGTCTGAAGTAAGTACCACGATCCTTCAAACGCTTTCAAATCAATTTGAGATTTTTGAAATCTGAGAACATGGTATAGGAAAATGTATTTTGGCAAAATATATAATTTAACAATGTTACTGAATGTAATTTCATGATGTATTAAATGTATACACTTATATGACTGTGCATAAAGAAATTAATCAAATTTAATTTACTTAAGACTTTAGTGTACAGGAACTTGTAAATATTATTGTGAGGCCAGGAATACGTGTAATCATATTTTAAAAAGTCATATTCATAGATATCAAACTGAAATTTTAATTGTAAATCATTTAAGAAATTCAGTATTGGAACGACATTTAATATTTTATCATTATAAAGCTTAAATACATGTATTTGTTTCATAAATCTAATAAAGTACTCCTCTACAAACATATTTTCACTCGTGCTGAAGTCTGATGGGTCTAATTCTCCCATATAAAAGAGATCTCCAGGGTTATGAATTTGTATCTTGCTGGTTTTATGTTATGTAAGTATCACATTATTTATCGGACATTAAACAATAATTAGAAATGTTTCAGCTAGTACCAGACCAATGTATCATTTAGTAAATAAATTTATGTTATTATTGTATTTCATTATTTGATAAATGAGGTCGTTGCTTCATTTTTAGTCTATATATAACATTAAATGCAAAACGTCTTTCAGAAAACCAACTCGATGCAATAGACTTGTCCGTAAACATGTTTTATGGGTTTATCTGTCAGAATTTCGTAACTGATTTTTAACCGACTTTCTTGGAGCTTTATCAAGGGAGAATTATTATAGAACAAACTCGACAAATGCTAGTAAATCAATGATCAAAGCTGAAGTAGAAGAGAATTCCGTCCTGACAAAGATTCATTCTCCTACTAGAGATAAGTTTGTAATATTAGGTAAATATAAGAAACAGCTTTGATAATTGAATTTAGTTTTGGGATATTTTGAAAGTGTGTCTAGTCTATTCGCTAGCTGAAAATTGTAACAAAAAAAAAAACAAAGAAAAATATCAAACAGGGAGTGCCACGCACCAAAAGCGCAGCCTCCTCAAAACTCAGTGTTGTTATATTCTATGGACATTTAGGATCATTGAGTTCATATAATTGTACTATGATGCAATTCTGATGCCTTTTTTGTTTGCGAATGTGTAAATAACACTAGCAAACTGAACGGAAAACGGAAAAACATCAATATAAGGTTGATTGCCATAATCTGATTGTAATGCCAAGTCTTTTTTGTTGGGTGTAACGTCACAGAGACACAATAATTAGGTCATGTGTCGACGTTCCAGCTTTTCGTGGTGGTGGAAGTCCCTGGGTAGAACCACCGGCCTTACGTAAGCTAGCTGAATGGCTTCCTAACATGAATAACTATACTTCAAAAAGGAGACTCAAACTCACATTGGTGAGGGTATAGTGCTTTGATGCCAGAACATTTAACCACTCGGCCGGCCGCGGAGGCCTCTAATAGTAAGTCCTAGAACTGTTATAAGCGAAGTTTGTTTTTTGAAGTTTAAATGGACTTAGAATTAGATTTAGTGCTGGGAGAATGCAATGGTTTACCTATGTGCTCTGATGAACTGGAAAGGGTCGTTATTATTTAAACGTACAATCCACCAAGAAATATCTCTTGGGTTTTACGTTACCGCCTTGAAAAATGAAAATCTAAAATGGCTCATAAACAATTGTACGATAAATTTGAGACTACCAACCTCAGCAATAACATTGCCAATGTCAGAAATAACTTTAAAATGCAGGCGTTCGTCACGAAACAACATGCAAGAATTACAGTCTTAGTGTCAAATATAATTTTTATTCATAATGTCATGTTCTGGTTAATTAAACTATGTTTCTACGAGAAGAAACACTAATTTTTGAAGAGAGTCGTTAAATGCAAAAGAACATTTATTTACTGACACAGTGAAATTAAAAAAAAAATATATGTTTGCATTTTAACGGCTGAGACTACATAACAACATAAAACATGCTTGTAGCTTGAATTGAATTAATCCTTTGTTTGTTACTGTGACGTTAAAAACATTAATTTTGTTAATAAATAAATCAGTGGACTACGATGGCTCTATATCATTCACCTGAATTGTACATCTCAAACCTGCTTAAGAGTAAACATTTCTGCCGAAAGATTTTAACATTTCTGTAAAATCATTTCAAAACTGGACGGATACTATTTGACAAATTGATACGTATAACTTGAAATATCACAGTAGAGGGCCATTCAACATTCAACCTTTATTCCACACATATCCTTTTGGGGCTTATTTGTCACGGGGCTGTGGTATTGACCTTCATACGGCTGGAATTGAAACATCGGGTCCGCTCGTTGTCTTGATGGCATTTAGCTCATCTATCATAAGTATCAATTAGGAGTGACATTGACATGTGGCTGGCACAGCTGGAACGTGGAGTTTCTAGGTCATTCTTCTGCAGTTTGATAACTTTATCATTTAATGCGGTAAGAAAATATGTACTGGGCAGTAATCAATGTTTTAATTTTGACCTTGCCCTGTGGCATTGACTTATGACTAGTCAAAATGAATTGAATTGAATTAAACGATACGGGCCGACAACGAAATCGGACGGGCGGATTGATGGAGGGACAGCGTGAAACCTCCTTCTTAATGAGAATTAAAATGTGTCAATATAGAAGAAATCAGTAATGAGAAAACCCCTTGTACAGTTTAGTTCACTTTCATTGTTTGATATCCACATTTGCTTAAGCCGACAATGTCTAACAGAGATATTTTAGAAACTCTGCATGACATTTATATGGTTCTATAGTATCTACCTAGTGTCAAGGTATTTACTATGCTTTCCAATATAGTGTTGTGTTACAAATGTTATGTAATTAAAGAGAACAAGAGAGAATTGTATTATATTAAATTTTAACTAGCTTGAATAATGTTTTAATTTCGTTTTTGTAATTCTTTGAAGATACTGGTGGCACTTCGTAAAGTTTGCATAGTAGTACCTACTTAGAGTCAAGGTGTTTATCATTATAGTATTTCTTTCCAATGTAGAAGAGAATTACAAATAATTATTATATACATGTAATTAAACAGAATGAGAGAAATATTGAATCATATTATGTATAATTTTAACTCCAGCTTGATTTATGTTTAAATTACATCAATTTTTGTACCTATTCATTTTTGAAATAAATTAAAGATAATCTGATGACACTTTGCAAAGTTTGCATCACTCAACAGCTCTAAATTAACGAAATAACTTTGTACAGATCAGAGGAAAAATGCAATATTCTACGTTCGAAAGTATGCTGTAGGTTATACCTTTGTACAAGTCAATTCAAGTCAATACTTTTATTCAGAGTCACAGTTTACATGGTGTAAATACATGTGAACAAATAAATACACATAACTGATAAAGTTCATACGGGAGTGGTAATTTCAGAAGGGGAAGTGATCAAATCAAGAAGACACTTTAAATAGAAAAAAATGATACTATACGATGAAAAATATCAATAACATAATGTCAGATTTAAATAACAAGTAGAAATAAAAGACAAAAGCAAAGATAGCAGTTGAAAAATAAAACAACAAAAAACAAGCATTGCTTTAAAATTATATGGCACGTTATTTTTGTTGTGTAATATAGAAGTAGCTAGGTTTGCATATACTCTGTTTTGATTGGACGAATTCGCAGGGCGCGCGAAGATCACGGAATCCACGTGTACAGTTTATGAATGGAGGCTACTATCGAGAGTTTATCTTAAATTGTAATAACAAAATAAGTCCGAAAGTACATTTTCCTTATGCTGATATCAAAATGGATTAAGATTTCGGAATGCGTGGACTTACACGAAGGTACTTTTTTTTCTTTCTTGACTGAAATACAAACGAACAAGAATTCGTAATGCAATGACTTACACTGGTTTGTTAAATCTTATTAAATCATTTGGTACATAGTAAACACTGTTTAAGAAAGGTATGTATACAGATAGGAAATTACTTAAATTCTCGCAATACATGTTTAACAAATAAGCATAAATTATGAATAATTGTTTCATTTTTGCACGTCATCAGTTCTTTGTATTTCAGGATATTTGGTCTATGGGAAAATCTATGAGGAATATATTTATTCCTAAGAGCTGTAAAGAAAGGACAAATTAAGAGGTAATGCATTTCATCCCCAGTATCGTTAAGTGGGCACCGTCGGCACTTTCTCTCCTCATGTGCAACGTGAGATTGTCGCCAGCGCCCGGTTTCAACCGGAAGTCGATGGTTTCCTGTTCTGAAATGCAGGAGACTTAGTCGGAGCGAGCAAGGCAACGACAACAAATAGCTTTCCATCAGAAGGTTATCTTTAAATAGGCTATAGCCTGTACCTTTTGATGATCCAGTTAGGGAAGTTGACCACTGCTGGTTAAATTGGTCTGTTAGAACCCTTTTAACCAAAATATCGATACCTTTACAATTTAATGTCACCTGATTAAGCCAGTAACAGGAATAGCCAGTATTGTCTAGAATGCTCTTAATACAAGATGACCATTTAAAAGCGTGTACAGACTGTATCATGTTCTGATAACAAATATAAACAATTTTAGAATGCTTGGATAAGATTATTTTATTCCAAAACTTTATCATTCTATCTTTAATGATAATTTCAATTGGGTATCGCCCAAATTCTGCATACAGCATATACCTAGGGGTACTGCTCCTACATTTTCCTATTTTACATAAAAAAAGTACAATGGACATTTTCTATCATGTCTAGATTACTATAGCCCCACACTTCGCATCCGTAAGTTAGTATTGGTAAGATGGTGTGATCAAACAGCTTTAACTGAAGATCCACGGGAAGATCTAGATTATTTATTCTTGAAAAAAAGTGCAAACATTGCCTTATTTGCTTGTGAAACAATATTCTTTTGGCATTGTAAGAAACTACCCGATGATGCGAACAGCACTCATATATATTTATATGTTTTTACGACATCAACCACTTGTTCACCTAACAGAAAATTATAATTCTGTGGCTTATTAGTTCCGAAAACAATAATTTTGGACTTTGTAAAATTTATATTGAGCTTCCAAGCGCGGCAATACGAAGCAAAATCATTTAGGCTGTTTTGGAAATCTTTTTCGTTATCGCTAATAACAATAGTGTCATCTGCGTAAAGTAAAACCAGTAGTTGTAGAAATACGACTGCGTTGTCAATTTCAGCATTTAAATTTATTCCTGCATTTTTCGTGGATAAAAAGTCTTCTAAATCATTTAAATACAATGAAAACATAACTGGAGACAAATTCTCGCCCTGTCGAACCCCGCAATGACTTTCAAATAGATCAGAGTTCTGTCCATTTGCCGAGACACAAGACTTAATATTTTGGTACATGTTGGTTATAACATTGAATATTTTACCACGTATCCCACTTTTAAAAATTTTACTCCATAAACCTGATCTCCAAACTAAATCAAAGGCGGAAGAAAAATCAATAAAACAACAAAATAACTTTTTCTTACTTGATCTTAACTTCTCTATTAAAAAATTTAGTGTAAATATATGGTCTATCGTAGAGTAATCAGCTCTAAAACCAGCCTGATTTTCATGTAACAAAGTGTTTTCATTCAAAAATAGTTTAATTCTGTCATCTAGTATCGAAGTAAAAAGTTTACCTAAACAGCTTAAAATAGTTATGGGCCTATAGTTACTGGGTGATAGTGGGCTACCTTTGTTTTTGAATATAGGTTGAATAGAACCGATTAGCCATATATCGGGTAAGATACCTGTGTCAAGGATTTTGTTAAATAACAAACAGTAAATGGGAAGCATTAATTCGGTCGTACTTTTTAAGTATTCGTTCGATATTTTGTCAAAGGGCGACGTCGCTTTATTTCTCTTACACCTACAACGTCAGATTCTATACACGCCTTTATTTTGCCAGTACAGTTTGAAATGAATATCAGTATCATCAAAGGACGTCTATATATCAACATAAATGAAAGTGATTAAGAACAACTGCAATCATATTTTTTAATGTTTGTATTTTTGTTAACTGTTACAAACATTTCATATCTTATCTTTGTTTTAAGCCTCTTCTCTGAAAGAAAAAGAATGCAAGTATTTACATTGCACGAACGATATGATATGTTAAATAAGTGGCCCAGTAATTGCAATCGGCAATTTCCGTTCTTTTACGTTTCCTAAAATATGTTGTTTATTTGTAATCACTGGACGATTCTGCAAGTTTGTACCTCATACAAGAACGTTTTTTTCGTTTATAACAGAGAATGCCGAAATTATATACAGGAAATACATAATTGAACGAAAACGTCCGATTGCTATTATCGATCAACTACCTTAATGAATGAAGTTCGGTCCTATTGCCTGGTGACAAACTGATGAATGAACTTCAATCCTATTGCCTGGTGACAAATAAATGAATGAAGTTCGATAACGAACTAATGAATGCAGATCGGTCCTATTGCCTGGTAATAAATTCATGAGTGAAGTTCGGTCCTATTGCCTGGTGACAAACTATAGAATAAAGTTCGGTCCTATTGCCTGATAAGAAACTAATAAATGAAGATCGGTCCTTTTGTCTGGTAAAAAAGTAATGAACAAAGTTTGATCCTATTGCCTGGAAACAAAACTTATGAATGAATTTCGATACAATTACCTGGTAACAAACTAATGAAAGAAGTTCGGTCCTATATAACACAAATTGGTCCTGTTGCCTGATTACAAACTAATGAACGAAGTTCGGTCCTATTGCCTGGTAACAAACTAATGAACGAAATTCGGTCCTATTGCCTGTTAACAAACTAATAAACGAAGTTCGGTCCTATTGCCTGGTAACAAACTAATGAACGAAATTCGGTCCTATTGCCTGGTAACAAACTAATGAACGAAATTCGGTCCTATTGCCTGTTAACAAACTAATAAACGAAGTTCGGTTCTATTGCCCGGTTACAAACTAATGAACAAATTTCGGTCCTATTGCCTGGTAACAAACTAATGGACGAAATTCGGTCCTATTGCCTGTTAACAAACTAATGAACGAAGTTCGGTCCTTTTGCCTGTAAACAAATTAATGAACGAAGTTCGGTCATATTGCCTGGTGACAAACTATAGAATGAAGTTCGGTCCTACTTCCTGGTGACAAACTAATGGATGAAGTTCGGTCATATTGCCTGGTGACCAACTATAGAATGAAGTTCGGTCCTATTTCCTGGTGACAAACTTATGAATGAAGTTCGGTCCTATTGCCTGGTAACAAACTAATGAATGAAGTTCGATCCTATTGCCTGGAAACAAACTAATGAATAAGTTCAGTCCTATTGCCTGGTAACAAACTAATGAATGAAGTTCGGTCCTATTTTCTGGTAAGAAACTAATGAATGAAGATCTGTCCTTTTGCCTGATAACAAACTAAGTAACAAACTGATGAAAGAAGTTCGGCCCTATTGCCTGGTAACAAGCTAATGAACGAAGTTCTGTCCTATTGCCTGATTACAAACTAATGAACGAAGTTTGATCCTATTGCCTGGTAACAAACTAATGAACGAAATTCGGTCCTATTGCCTGTTAACAAACTAATGAACGAAGTTCGGTTCTATTGCCCGGTTACAAACTAATGAACGAAGTTCGGTCCTATTGCCTAGTAACAAGCTAATGAATGAAGTTCGATTCTATTGCCTGGTAACAAACTAATGCATGAAGATTTATCCTACTGCGTGGTAACAAACAAATGAATTAAGTTCGGTCCTATTGCCTAGTAACAAGCTAATGAATGAAGTTCGATCCTATTGCCTGGAAACAAACTAATGAATGAAGGTCGGTCCTATTGCTTGGTATCCACTAATGAATGAAGTTCCGTCCTATTGTCTGGTAACAAACTAACGAATGAAGTTTGATCGTATTGCTCTTTAACAAACTAATGAATAAAGTTCATTCCTATTGCCTGGTAACACCTAATGAATAAAGTTCGGTCCTATTGCCTGGTAACAAACCTATGAATTAAGTTTGATCCTATTGCCTGGTAACAAACTAATGAATGGAGTTCGATTCGAGTTCGAAAGCAAACACACACAGTTTGATTGAGTTTGTTCACGAGTGGTGAGAAATTGTTCATTAGCACCGGCTAAAGCAAAAGCAACACAGGTAAATAATATATACTACATGAATCAACAAATTCATTGTAATGCTCAAGCTGTTAAAATACATTTTATGGTGAAACTCACATAGTTGATTTTGATTGTTTAATTATAACAATGTATAAGCTGTGTACACCTAAGTATCTGCATAGGATTACACTTACCTTGCACCGATTTAACGGTCACAATCGCCATTCTTTACAAAAGCAGCACCACTGTAAATAATAATGTGTAAAGTTATAGGATTCTGAATTAGTTTCATTTAAACAAAATAAAAACGAACAGTTTTATTATTTTAAGTCTTTGAAATAAGGATCAAATGATGGATTTATGAATCATTGTTATAAACGAAAAGAATTGTATGCTGTTTAGTGCCATATATCTTTTCTAAAACTCCATTAGGGAATAATGAAAGTTTGTATATAAAACGAACCTGAATCGACGCTAACAAAAATGTCCCTAACGTGATTGTCATATCAATCTAAATTTCAGTACAGATTTAGTGATTATAACGGCGTTACACTTACTTGCAGGCACGGGTACAGTTGTTCGGGTGTGTCTTGCCATCGTCTCCACAAACTGGGTTATAGTCTTGTGTACACGCACACGCTTCTGTGCTTATAACTACTATAATAAAATAATTAAACGGAATATAGAACCATTGTTGAGCGCGACAATTTTTTTTCGCATATCAGTTACTTGAAATTGGCCCCACCATAGTTATGTTATTTTACAAACTTTACTTGAACAATCTTGCTGTATTGGTTAACATTAAATGAAATACTTATTTTAAAAAAGAGTCAACAAGAAAAGCCATATGAGACGAACACAGCCGTCTATACAATTTTTATACAAAGGAAAAATGTTTCGTAATTGAACATAATCGTACTGCCAGTTCACTCTTTTTTCTGTATACACCGTGAAACAGGTAAATCTAACCTAGTAAAAAAGAAACTATGATCCGCCTGTTTTTATATTTTTTGATGGATGTGTTAATTTGTATTCATTTTGACGAAACACTGATCAAAATTGATGAAAAAATATAACCATGTATGTTTCACTTATTATAATTTATTATATTCACTGCAAACATTTTTAGGTATTGTCACAGGCAAATTAAACATTGCTTTGCTAATTCGAAATCAAAAGAGACTGCTATCTTAAATAGCAAATGTAGTTTATTAAATTTACATTAAAATATCAGTGTCTACCCATATTATACGTATAATGGACAAGGTCATACGGGTTTTGTGTCGATAGTTTTGACAACTGACCGGCAAGCTATTCAATACGTGTTTGTGACATGACATAAGAAATTAATTTTCACATTTTAATTTTTTGATTTGTGACTGATAAGTGCAGTAAACATGCAATTATTATGAACCGATCACTTAGTATAACAGATATTAGGAGTCGCGTTATAAATTGTACTATTAGTTACAAAGTCTGTATTTTAACCTATACAAAATTTGCTCATATAAGGTAAACTACACACTGTGTGAGGACTACATTTTATGTTATTGAATAAGTAATAACAATAATAAAGTTCCGTTTAATTTCACT
This sequence comes from Mercenaria mercenaria, assembly GCF_021730395.1. Classification (NCBI taxonomy): domain Eukaryota; kingdom Metazoa; phylum Mollusca; class Bivalvia; order Venerida; family Veneridae; genus Mercenaria; species Mercenaria mercenaria. The sequence goes on from NC_069368.1 coordinate 79,747,657, forward strand.
TATTTTTTCTTACAGCATCGTACTAAAATTGCAAGGGAGATCAACGTCTGTGAATTGGAAGGACGTCATAACGTTTCATGTCAAATTCCGGTTAAGTTCATCTTAAAAAATATCTATTTTTTTAGATTCTTTCAGTGGTTGTAGGTGCAGATGTGAATATCCGGTTTCGAGGGTAACTGTTTTCTAAAGGCGCCGATTTCCACGTAAGCAGTTACCCGAGAGCCCGATATTCCCATCTGCACCAACAGCTAGTGATAGAATGTTTTCCTTGCATTATAATTCAATAAATGAGAGTAAAAATCAAATTAAACGAATGACTTTCTTTTCTGAACAATTTATTTACGTATATAAACAAAGAAGGAAAATCAACGTCCGTAAAAAGAAAAGACGTCAAATAACAGCATCTTGTCCTGGTTTAGTGTTATCACTTGAGCGTAACGTTAATATTGTTGAGAAACACGTTTTCTGAATCAAGAAACAACTATCAAAGTATTGGATTTTTTTCTGTTTTATAAAATTAACCATAAATTACTATATAAATCTTCTACATGCATGTAGTTCGTAATACGTTATATTCAACACGAGAGTCATCTAACGCCCCAGGGTTTAAATGGAGTTTTCCAGCACCAGGGAAAATACTGGAAATCCCAGTCTGGTATGTAACAATCTGGTATTCTACTGTGCAACATAATCTACTTTTGACATTTTTATCTACTTTTGACATTTTGTTTATGTTCTACACTAAATTGATTCTGCAAAACGTCTCGTCACCATGTTGTAACTTGCAATAACAAGGGATGCAACCCTCATGAAAGCCTAAGGTGTAAGGTTACATTTGACCTAATCGCTGTTAATGGACAAATACGGTTTTCGCCTTTACAATATTACAAACTAAATAGAGAGAGGTGTAATGAAGCAACGTATACATTCTAACATTTAAGTAGATAATAGTTCTCTACAATTAAAAGTATTATTACCTCCTACCGACAGCAACAAAAGGCACATCAGAAATACAGCTTTCATTTTACCTGCAATCAAATGAACGGCAAAGGATTATTATAGAAAAGATTATGTGCTGCAACAACTATGCTCAGCAAAGCAGCAATATTAACCCTTATCATGCTGAACACGATTGAGTCTGCCTTTGTGACCAGTGTAGATCATGATAAGCCTGCACATCCGTACAGTCTGATCATAACCTCTACTGTTCTCCATTCAGTCAGTATCTTATAAGCACCCCTTCTAACAGCCGGTACTGTCCAAATTGAAAGATGGGCAAGTTCATTATAGAAATTTAGTAGGGTAAGAGTTAAAAGGAAACAAAGCTGAAGGTTTGCATGCTAGCTTCCTACTACGAAACTTCCTAAATTCCATATCCCTTGCAAACAGCGGAGAGGATCAAGTGAACTCACTTCCTCTCTACCAAGGGTCCTCATTATGAAACTTACATGCATAGATTTAATGTGCAATGTATAAACATCAACTGAAATAATTATCTTATTGTCCATCGATATGCACCACAATAATCTGCGATCAAAATGTAATAGAACTGGGAGATATAATTTCATGAAAGTTTTGAAAATATGAATTGAGAAACTGATGAGTTAGAAAGCATAAATCGAGGAGTGACATTTTAATATATATGAAAATAATTGTTATGTCACAGTTTATTGCAGAATCGATATATGATCTTGATAAGTTTAAAGTAATTATATGAAAATATTTAAAACGCTTACCAGACAAGTTGAAGCTTCTGTCAGAAAACGATTAAAAGATCCAGAAAGATTCAGCTTTTATACAAATTTTAACACAGGCAACATATGCGTTTTTGCTAAAAGCCATAGCAAAAATAATTTATCATTTTTATTTATGCAGCATGCCTAAAGAATTCACACATATGTCTACTAACCTTAAGGCCTTTCTGCTTGTCAGGATATGGAATTATCTGAATTTTAGAATCCTTGTTTATTCTTATCCTCGCCTGTCCTGGTCGAAAACCACACGACCCAAGTTATTTAAAAAGAAAACAACAATTATAATAGACCTTATTCCGTGTTTCCAATATTCACTATTGAGATACTTTTACATAATCGGCTGATTTCCAACAATCAATGTTAATTTACGTTTGTCCGGAAGACTTAGAAGCCATTTTCACGTGCACAGCAAGAATCACTACAACACCTTTTGGTTATTTGGATGTACTATGAAAGGACAAAATATGTTTTGGTTAAAAATATAATTGATAACAGTTTTTATATTTTCATGATCAAATACACTAGATCTACATAGTTTTCATGGCCCAGTCAATGGTTTAGATCTAAGTTCAACTGGGCCATTTTCGGTTCCACTGAAATAGCTTTAAGCACGTGTACAGAAGTAGGAAATACGATTTCTTTCACAAATTCATTTGCAGTTTGACCGGACTGAACAACTGATTAGTAGACAAACATGTTTTTCATAGATTTTGTACTGGATTCAATCTACCGACAGCATCAGATTTTGTAAAAATGGTTTACTTTTTCTTGAAGAAATAAATAATTTTGAAATGGAATTTATTTCTTCATACATTTAAACTTTTTAAATATGTAGGCAATTAAGAGACAACCAAACATGCACTAATATCATCAACATCGCGAATTAGTTTTTTTCTAATTTGTCTCTGTATTAATTTTGAGCAATATATATTATATAATATTGATATTCAAATATGTAGACATTTAAGTAAAAGCACCATGTATTTTGATATTAAATAGTTCATAAGTCTTTCAGATCTAAACTAAGAAATTCAAGGTGAACAATGTGGACATGGTGTTAAATGCCACGATGAAAGAATATGGTATCATTAGACAAAATGAATAAAGACGAATGAAGTCCATCAGGAAATCTACATTCCTGGAAGATGATTTCAACTTGTGCAACTGTTCATATCTACGGGCATCACTATTTCCATGTTGAGTGCTATATGGATGTCTATGTTCTTTAAATGTTGTTATCAGTAGGTCTCTAGGAAGAGTAAATGACTAGTGCCGTGACTGTTTGTAGACCAAACTAACTGTAATTATATTCCAATTATACTCTTTTCAAATACATTGTGAAAGATCGTGGTGTTTGTTGCTACAAGGCATTTGTACTAAATATAAGACAGCATAGATTATTCATTGTTTTTTTTTTTAATTAGATTAGGGCAAGCCTATCAACATCCCGCCTGAAAAGTTGCTTTCATCATTAATATCAAACCAGATTCGAAACAGATGTATTAGCCGAAGGTATAGGGATATTTTAACATATCAAATGTGGAACACTTTAGGCACCAATCATACTTATTATTTGCTTTGTATTTCTAGAATAATAGTATATAGGTATCATCGAACATTTTGTCTGCATGTGTCATAAAAACATGCAAAATCTTTGTCTTCCGTATCATTCTTAACATGAAAGCAGTGCGGAGTGTGTCCAAGCCATGTGGCCATTTTGCTTACGTCAATTTTCTCAATGCCTCCTTTAGATCTATTTCATCTTTAAACTCTTAATATGTTTTATGCACTCTAACGTTATTTGTGGTTATTCGAAGCAATGGGATAACTTAAAGATGTACTTTGTTCAACTTTTACTGCACTCTATCCGATTTCTTCTTGTAGATACACACGTACATTAATTTTACACAAACGTTATTGAATACTACTTTCGTTTCTTTTTTGTAGTAGTATCAGTTGTATCATGAGTGTCTATCAATCTTACTTTTGACGGTATTAAAACTGTACACAGTCGTATATACTCTATATAACTATTCTGCATTTTGATATATTTCGCTAAACAAAGCAAGTAAATTCACATGTAGATTGGTATCGCGTTCATGAGTAACATGTTCAAAGAAACATGTGTGATTGTGTACAGTATACACAACCCATCAGTATGATATGTCTTCTTTAAACTAAGAGAGAGATGTCTATTCTTGGCCAGAATGATTGAAACAAATTAATTTATACTCGTTTAAATGCGTCTGTTGAAAAAAAAATAGGAGAAGTTTCCATTTTGAGCAACTTTAGATTAGCACCACATATATACCTGCCTTCCAATTTGTAAGTTATAGATCTATCTAACTCATAACTTTATTTTCCGAAGACAAATATGATAAGCAGCCATTTTAACATACGAGGTTAAAGTTAATATCTGAAATCAATTGGCTGGGAGTTTCACTCATATACTAGAAACTACTGTAAGATCTTTTGTTTTCCACTATGTAATTTGCCATCTGTGCATTATCAAAAACTTGCGTCAACAACAAGCCCATTTTTTTTCCTTTTTCTGGAAAAACCTTCTCTGAATCCAGGGTCTATAATACTTCCCGCCTAAAGAGTACTAAGTACTTATTTTAAACAATAGATAATTGAGCTTACAGACTCATTTGATTTCGTACATTTTACAGAGGTCGTAGGGCATTTAGATGTGTTAAAGGGTCATTAGAAGGACGGAAACAGCTGAACAAACGGGAAAACACCACGATATCGAACCCGTTTACATCTAAAAATGCCACATACCAACTCGGGCGAGTGCATGCAAACAGAAGTAAAAGTAAACTTGTTTTGTAAACAATACATATTGTGGTTAGTTCTGCTGTGATAACAGTTAAAGATAAAAACACAAAGACACACTTTTTCTCGTGTTTACAATCATATCCCCTTGTAACTAGTAAACAATAATCCTGCTTTGTATAGGACCTACCTCAGAGCCAAATAGATACAAGTGTAGCGAGGTAGCAATTTGTTTGAATTGCATTAAACATCCAAATTTACTAAACAGGTATTACTTATGTACATTTTTCATTTCAAGTTTTCAAATAAAATCATAAATGAAGTATTTACACTTAGGAAGGGCAAAGAGTGGATGGTCTCCTCATACAAGATAATGTGCTTTTTATTTAACAGAAACGGAACAGAAAGTCTCTTAATGCCTCTTCATAGATGTGGTTGCTGGAGCATGTCTGACTGTGATTTTAAGGAATTGAAGTATTCTGGGGATGGTGTTTGTGATTGTGATACATATAATTATGAATAGATGGTTTTGCTTGCAGATTTCTAATTTAATGATACGAATTTAGCCTAACTATGAGCATTATTAAGTAGCAATTAAAATGAGCCACATATGAATTATGAAGCGTGCTTAAAAACGTTTGACATTCAGCGATGCCATTAATATAGGGCAATCGTAAATATATATGAGTCAAACACTTAGTTTTGATGAGACGACCAAACAGCCTCAGTCCTATAAATACCCATCTAGCTTTTACAAGGTATGTACTTGACACAAAATCCGCGACCGAGACAATAAGAAGCAAAAGCAAAACAACGTGATAAAGGTATTTAACAGTGTAGCATCTGTAAGTTGTCTCTGTGTTACTACGTACCGTAAGATTCGTTAATCAAAAAAAAAAAAATCATTCTAAAAAGGAATGGTTTGACTCCCAAGCACCGGCTTGAGCGGAACTCTATTACACATCTATTGAATGGACTCCATGATCACAAAGGACCAGAAAATATAACAACACTGAAAACAAGAACGTTATTTATTAGATAACTAATTTAAAATACAATCTAAACTCTATAGTGTAATTTTAATTCTCTTTCGTCTTTTGGAATTTAATCTAGGACTATAACGTCGAAATCGTATAACTATCTTACCTATTTTAAATATATTAGTTGGAGTTACTTTACAAAAACTGTGAACTAGTCTTCACTTGTTAGACTTTTGTCCTACGATCTTTCACTTCTTCTAGTTGATTGTATTTTAGCTCTACGAAAAGACATGTCATGCCGGTCATACATTCTAATATAGGGTAAAAGAACATATTGGTAAATGAGAAATATCGTTTAAGATAACTGTTCAGTCAGTTTGAAGTACGTACCACGATCCGTCGGACGTTTTCAAATTAATTTGAAATTCTTGAAATCTGAGCACATGGTAAAAGGAAAAAGAATTATGGCAAAATATATAATTTAACGACGTTACAGAAGGTAACGTCATTTCGTGAATATTTTGATAATAGAAGGATGAATTGTATTAAATGTACTCACTTCCAGGTTTCTTCTCAGATCGTTCAGCACAACTTTTATGTCGTGTTATTGGTACTGTTTGGTTTATCAGCTTGAACATTTCGGCCTGGGTGGTTCAAATACTCCCGCTTTCATAACTTTGGGTATTGTATAATCATCCCTTGGATATGGTGCCTGCTTTTTAATTTTGTCTTTTGGCAGTTCCTGTGATTGCAGGCTCCATAACGTCAGATCCCTTTTCTAAATTCCAGTTTGTTTAGTTCTGCCCATTTTTTTCTCGTTTAGGGCAAACCCATTCTTTTAACTGGGGACCATATGCCGCTTTTCATGGAATTGCACGCTAGTGTATCATTGAAGGTTCCATGTGCACCGCCGTATGAATACATCTGCGGATGTTTCTAAATTGATTTTTGTACTTATAGCATGTGTAAATGTTGAGTTCTGCTCAATCCGGGGCTAGAGGGCGTGGACGGTAGCATGCATTTCCACTACCGTCTATGAACAGGCTCAATCAAACCGAGCCTGCAACATTAACGTTTTTGTTGGGTTGAGCGACCTGTGGAGTTTCCACTTTAAATTTTATACGACTGTGCATATTGATATTAATTGAATTTAATTAACTTAAACATTTACTGTACGTTAACTTGAAAATATTATTGTGAGGCCAGGAAATTACATTTGTAATCTGTTCGTGTAATCATATACTAAAAACGTCATATTCATAGATATCGAATTAACACTTTAACTGTAAATTTTTTGATGTTACATTAAATAAGACACTTGTCTAATATATGTTTATGCACCTGAAAACTAATGGAAGATATTAATGAATCAGAATTTTCCGATCTTCTGCAGTATGTGATAATTTACTTTCGTTTTACTACATGTAGCCATGTCATTTTAAATTTTGGGGTTGAACTTATTCCAACATAAATAGTTTAGTGCGGAATAAGGAATAAGAAAACGAAACAGAAAAAAAATTCTCAAAAATATCAAAGCACGTTTTTGAGATATAATTGCATCTGGAATATTTAAGTAATGTCTACATCTAATACATATTGTGGCCGTTACCTTGCATATGGTGTATTGTTGTTCTTCTACAGTATGTTCTTTGAATATTAGTAAGAAAGATATTTTAAGACTTTCAGCACTTACTGGTAGCTTACCTTCTTTGTCAAAAAGTGTTGCGGTGTCAATATTTAGAACATAATTGTGTGAACAATTCGGAACACACTTTCTAACCAAAGTTACACATACCTCTTTCTAAAACAAACTCGTCGGCAATGGAGTTCAAAGGTTTAAACACCAAACATGTGTATCTCAAAATCAGAAACAAGACAAAAACATTAATAGAGGATTCATGAAACAAAAATGTATTCATAATCTTACTGCAGATGGATGGGGTACTTCATCAACATTTGCTAGAAGTTCATAAACAGTTACGATAGTTATTTATGCTTCTTGGACCACTTTAGTATGTAATGCATGCATGATACTAATGTTTTGTTTAACTGATTATTGTAGATAAATTTGCAATAATTTGTGTAATTAAAATCTAAAGGAAACTGTCCTTTAATATCACCTAATTTTCAGAGTTTGTCTTGGATTTATTTTGAGGACTTTTTTCAAGTATTGTACTATACTTTACTAAAAATTATAAATCAGCAATAAAACTGCATGTTCGAATTAGTTTGAGGTTCTGACATTTTGTTCTAGTAATATATTCGGCCTAATGGAAATAAACCACTTTTGGGATTATTTTTAAGTTGGTGCTTACATGTTTTGTTAAAACCTTTGAGGGAAATAGTAATCTATTCATTCCCAGTCAAAAAGAAGTAATTTCAAGTAGCTATTTGTGTCTTGCTATATAATTGTAGATAGAAGGACGACAAGTATAAACAAAATACCATTTTCTTGAAAATTCATTTTAGAAACTCAGTATTCAAGTTGGTAAGAAATACAGTATATTAAATATTATCATACCGTTCGCAAAGCTTGAATATCTGTATTTTTTTTATATATCTGAATAAAGGGCTCCTTCTCTGTGCTTTACTAGTGCAAAAGATGGTCTAGTTCTCGCATATAAAGGAGTGATCCAGGCTTATAAAATGGTGTCTCGCTGGTTTTCATATTACGTTTAACTTAGTAACATATTATTTATCGGACATTAAACAATAATCAGAAACGTTTTAGATAGTACCAGACCAATTTATCATTTAGTTAATGAATCTATTGTATTTCATTTTTGTTTGATAAATGAGATCATCGTTGCTTCTATTTTCAGTGTATTAAATGTAATATGTCTTTCAGAAAACCAACTAGTTGCAATGGACTTGTCCGCAAACATGTTATATTATGTTTATTTTTCAGAATTTTGAAATGAATTGTTAACCGACTTTCTTGGAGCTTTATCACGAGAGAACTATTATATAGCAAACTCGACAAATGCTAGTAAATCAATGAAAGCTGAAGTAGAAAAGAATTCCGTCCTGACTTTTCATTCTCCTGTTGGAGACTAGTTTGCAACTTTAGATAAAATGATAAACAGTTATGGTAATGGAGTTTTTGGGGGTTATTTTGAAGGTGTGTCTAGTCTACAAGTTATGTGGAAAGGAGTTTACTCCTTGTACTTTTATAAACTTTAACTTAGACTCAGTGTTGTTATATTCTCTGGTCATTTGGGATCAGTGAGTACATATAATTGTACTATGATGAAATTCCGATGCCTTTTTTGTTTGCAATTATGTAAATAACACTGGAAAACTGAACGGAAAACGGAAAACATCAAATAAATATGAAGTAGATTTTTATTATCTGGTTGTAAAGATAAGTCTTTTTGTTGGGATTAACGTCACACAGACAACATTATACGTCATGTGTCGACTTTCCAGCTTTTCATGGTGGATAAATTCCCTGGGTAGAACCACCGACTTTCCGTAAGCTAGCTGGATGGCTTTCCTTCCGTACTTGGATTCAGTGTTGTTATATTTTCTGGTCCTTTGCGATCATGGAGTACACTCATTTTTACTGTAATAGAATTCCGCTTAAGCCGGTGCTAGTGGGCGTGAGAGGAGTTGCATCTTATATTACCTCTCATGAACAGACTCAATCAAATGAAAGAAGTGGAAAAGCACAGGTCGCCCAACACGACATAAACAAAAATGTTGCAGGCTTGGTTTGCTTGAGCCTGTTCATGGACGGTAGTGGAAGTGCAAGCTACCGAACACGCCCTCTAGCCCCGGGATGAGCAACCGAGTCTGCTATTATTTTGCTTGGTTGCATTCTATGCTTCCAAAGGATCTCTTTACAGATTGCATTTTCTAACATGAAGAATTATACGTCTAAAATGAGACTCAAAGCTACATTGGTGAGGGTCAAGTAATTTGAAATCAGCGACTTTAACCACACGGTCATGGAGGCCTCTAATAATAAGTCCTAGAACTGTTATATGCAAACTTTGTTTTTTATGTTTCAGTGGATATTAGATTAGATTTAATGGTTTGCCTTTGTGCTCAGATGAGCTAAAGAGAGTCATTATTATTTAAAGTACAATCCACTGAGACCTATCTCTCTTGGATTTTACTTTCCCTCCTTGTATGAACTTTCTGTCTCATTAATAATTAGATGTTATATTGAAAATTCTCAGTTTATTCTTACACTTCAGTAGTTCCAAAGCCCATGAAATATGTAGTTTTATAATAGACGGGGTTGTTATGCGTTTTTGGTTTACTTTGAAATTCCGTTAGTTGCAGGTATTTCTAAAACCAACCTTTATGTAATTAAACTTCAAAGATGAAAACATCGGACTTCTGCTATTTTTTCTATCGTAACTACATGATATTTTTTAAGCTAACCACTAGCGCACAAGGCGCTTTCATAAATTCTTACAGGATTGCTTACATAAGGAAACAATATAACTGCAATGAAATAAATATTTTAAAACAATCCTGTATTTTGTCTTAATTTCATTGCAAAATAAAAAACAAGAAGGGCTCATAAACAATTTTACAATAAATTTGAGACAACCAACCTCGGCAATAATATTGCAAATGTCAGAAATGAAATAACTTTGAAATGCAGGCGTTTGTCACGGAACATAGATAGATAGATAGACAGATTCTTTATTACCGATAGGAGAGCATCATGGCAAAATTATTCAAACAACATCAATACAAATAAGTAAACTAAATACAAATATATACACAAAGAGCATCAACATGACAAGAATCAAACAAGTACAACTTAGTTTCAAAGATAAGAAAAGCGAGAATATCACCAGCCGATATCAAAATGACCAGGAATTGTTTCTGTGCATACAATATCAATTACAAGTACTATGTGCACATATACTTAACTATATGTAAACTATACGACGCAATCTTGTTAAAATTTGGCATTAACAACATATGGATGGATATCACCCTTCTATTCATGCCTTGTCGAAACGAAATACAAGGCAAAAGAAAAGGGTAATCAATAGACAGCTTTCAATTGATTCACAATCGCTTTCTTACATACATATGTATATACTTACACACACACACACACACACACACACACACACACACACACACACACACATATACATACATACATATATACATACAAATACACACACACATATATACATACATATAAATTTACAAATTCCATTAACATGATTAAGTCTTTTCCGCAAATCCAGCATTTGAACAATACATAGACGAGTAAAACAGTGACTTTTTAAACTATCATTTTATGGCATGCTTTTATCACTTCTAATATGGTTATATCATTATCGGTACAATATAAACCAGCCAGTAAGTCCACGATTTGATTCAGAGGTGATTTCGATATGAACGTCTTAAAAGAACGTGCACCACAGACTGCGATAAGATTTGACCATAGGCGTGAACGGACTGTCTCATTACATGGGCAAAACAGTATTAAGTGTATTGTAGAATTGTCCACAGTAAAATTGCATTTTTTTGCACCTCTCCGTTTTATTAAATGAAAACAATTTATTAAGTATTTTTGTAGCCGTAAAGCAATATGATTTTGTTGTTGGGTATTTCCTACTAATTGTCCAGAAAATACATGGACCTTTCACATCAAAAATGTTTATACACTGTATAAAATATAATTTTTATTCATAATGTCATGTTCAGGTTTAATAAACTATATTTCTACGGGAAACACATTGGTTGTTACGAAGAGAGTCGCTCAATGCAAGAGAACGTTATTGACACAGTGAAATTAAAAAAAAATGTTTGAAATCTAACGTTAAACACATTTATTTTGTTAATAATAAAACCAGTGACTAGTATGGCTCTATATCACTCACTTAAATTGTACATCTCAAACCTGTTTGAGAGAAAACATTTTTGCCAAACAAGTTTTACACTTCTGTAAAATCATTTCAAAAATGAACGAACAATATTTGACAAAGTGATACGTACAACTTGAAATATCACAGTAGAGGGCCGCAAAATGTACATTCCTGTGAAACTATATTGAAATAAGACAATAAAACAGAAAACAATGGAAAACAAAGGTGCGCAAACACGATATAAAGGAAACTGTTGCAGGCTCGGTTTGATTGATTCTTTCCACGGATAATAGTAGAAATGCAAACACCGTCCACGCTCTCTCGCCTCAGCTTGAGAAGAACTCAACATTTAACATTATACAAGTATCAAAATAAAATTTAGAGACACTTTCCGGTACGTACGGCAGTGTACAAGACAGCTTCAGTGATATCCATGAAAAGCAAAAATATGTTAGATGAGTTTTGAAGATTTTTTTTCTAATCTCCGGCGGTCATGTACTTTGACAAATTGAATAAATTGAATAATCTTTCTAAAGGATCACCAAAGGAACATCTGTCATCTTCTTTAAATTGGGAACATTTTCATGAAATATTTTGTTTTAATTCGAAACATTTATTTACGATAATCATTTAGATTTCCACCTTTTGCAGAAAAGCTGCATCGACACAATGCATTCTCTGATTATAGAACTTTAAAAAGATAGCTTCAGCCCTTTTACAGATGGTCCACATTTCCTAATTACTGTAAAACAAGCAATATTTACCTATTCTACTTGAATTGAAAGTGTTAATTCGTCTCAAAAGAAATAGCTAGTAGTTGTTCTTGTTAATATTTACAATTTAAATGCCAAGTCTGTTTGCTTTATTTTATTTTGCAAAGAAATACAACAATAGGATTGTCTGGGTGCACGCAAATATCTTTTATTTGGCACAACAATCAATGTTATTCAGTAAAAAGGAAGTTTATTGTCTACAGACAATCACAAATAATCACGATCTTCAATGCAAAATGTAATGCAATGCACTTGTCAGTGCCAAGAGAATAATTAATCCTGACAGTGTTAAGCGATAAATAAAAAGAATAAACACAAATAAAACGTCTTATGCTCGGTTTATATAAAGTCTTAGATCAGTTTTACGCTGTAAGCATTGATGAACATGTCTAGTAGATGGAACAACGAACTTAAGGTGATAGCCTCGTTCAATGAGCTATGTATAGTTCTGTACATAATGAGGATATGTAAAAAGCATACACTGACAAAGTATCTATTCTACACGATTACACATACACATAAGAAGCACAGTTTGTCATCACATTCGGCTGGTCAGTGGCAAAAACAAAAGTAAACAGATTATTCTACATAAATTCACAAACCAGTACTTTCAATTCGCACCAAGTTATAACGAAACAGGATTAGTGTGAGTTAAAGATATCACCGTCAGGTGAATTCATATCACATGCTATAATTGAAAATATATGCCATGTAGACCATAAAAATGTCCCTAAATGCACATGGGGCATTCCATGAGAAAACCTGTATTAGTGGCTAAAATTTCAAAATTGAGATAACAAAATATTCATGAAGAACATTCTTTTATCTTTCAAATCTGAAAATTTGAAGTGATTATCTTCACTATCAAAAGAGCTACAATGTTTTTAGGTTAATCGCAAAGGGCATTTTGAGATGTGACGTTAAGAACGTCATGAAAGCAGTATGACGTCGTTGTGCATGGCATGTATTTTTCAAGTCATTAATGGAACAAATTATGCGTAATACTTACTTAACATCATACATTTGAATATTTAGGAACAGTTTAAAGCGATTTTACTGAAAAATAACTTAAACGTATATTTTTGGTTTCATCACGGTATTTTATCTATACACCTCTATATTTTCATGAGGCAGGGTGCTTTGTAAATTCCGTTGCCATGACAACAGAAACAACATTTATATAAAAACTATGGTAGAATTTGATTTGTCTTAGATGACAGTATTACAATATATTAGTTTCTAGCTTCTGGAGCAAAATAAGAAAAACAGCGATTTTACAGTATTTTAAACTACTAATTATGCAATAATTATAGCATGTCACTAATACAGGTATTTTTATGAAACGGCCCATATTTAAAAAAAAACAAAAACTCTAGTTATTAATTACAATGTACTGAATGTCTTTATAGTAATTAGTGAGTGCTTATATCACAAATTCTGGTTTCATTTCAGTCTGTCATTTTATGTTAGCTATTATCGATCCAGCAACCATTGAATGCAAAATACAATAGATCTTAACAATAACTTTCCAAAGTAGTCTGTTCTATTGACAGTCGTGCTCTAGATGTTCAAGCAGGGAGCAGCCACGTCGAGTTAAATCCGGGACCAGTTGGCATTTATATGTTATTAGCTTTGTATCGGGAAATAAGCGGAAATATTGCGCGACTTAAAGAGCGCAATATTCTTCCGCTAAAAAACGAGTGCATATTTCCCGAACCGTTTTATTACATACGTATCTGTACGCATAAATGTAATGTAATAATGAATAATAATATTGACAATACTGAATTAAATTAAAGCTAAAACGCATTAAATTACGTCACGTACCCGATATGAAATTCTGGCGTCAGTGTATAGAAAAATATTGACGTTTCCGGTACCATTGTATCTTAACTTGCTATATGTAAAGCGCCTTTGAACGTGTTTTAAAAAAAGGCGCTATATAAATCTGGTATAATAATAATAATAACGGGGAGTAGAAACGAATATGTAATAAGAACGAATGCGCTCCTTCTCAACGGTTTTTCATTGAAATCTCAAAAACATCCGAAATATATTAGAGTATATAGTTACAGGATAACTTGGGGGCAAGTATATTCCATCGTTTTTAGATAACTTGGTCAGTACTGACACCTTAAGATTGTTAACCGTTTGTAAACAACACAAATTGTATACGGCCAAACACCGTACCTTACCAGACTACCTAATATTAAATCAGTTCCAGAGAAAAGTTGCTTATGAAGTGCTCTTTCTTGTAAAGACAGGAATATTACTGTAGCTCGTCGCACTCAAACATTTGCTTACTTGTTTAATCCATCAGCTAATTCTATATGGAATGATATACAATCCGTTGCAAAAAAATCATCCCCAGTCAATATTTTTAAAGCAAACTTAAGTAAAAAAAAACTTCCATTTGTACCCATATATTTTTGCATTTCGGTTTTCAAAGCTCAAATGCATAATAAATGTAGTAGTTTAAATGTGATTTATATAAAAATCAGATACAATGCTGCATGTGAATGCGGAAATGACATTGAAGATGCGGAACATTTCCTTTTCAAATGCAGACATTATGCTTTACAAGCAATAAAGCCTTTTAACGCTGTCCATATTTTCCATTCACTGAATACGCGAACTCTTTATTTTGGTAATTAAAATTATACCGAGAAAGAAAATTCACTTATATTCTAAGACGTACAAAAAATATATTTAACATACAAATCATTTTCATTACTTAACGCAAAGCTCCTGTCCAACTTATGTACTTCTCTCTCTCTCTCTCTCTCCCCCACCCACCCACGCACACACACACACACACACACACACACACACACACACACACACAATTTCTATTTCCTTTTAGAGATTGCTCTCTCTCTCTCTCCTCGCCAGCTTCATAACTGTATATTTCAAAAACATTTAAATATATTTTGTCATGTTTCACGAGAATACGATTCAATTATATAAATTTGCCTTTGAACATACCTTCGGGGACGGACCGAATTACTAAAGTTAGGTGAACATGTCTACAAACCGTTTTACCTTCCCTTAAAACGTTTTGTTTGTCTTCTACATATGTACATAAATATGTTGTCAAGAATTCGGTAGGAATAAAATGTGTTCAAATAAAATCAAAGTTATTTCTATTGGTCTGAATCACTTCTTTTTGTCATATGTTTTTCGATACACAGGGGTTTTGTTAAAACAATTATAGATTTGTTTGCCGAGACGTATATGCACATTTGCGATTTTTAAAATTTATTATACAAAACAAACTCGCATTTCAAGTGACCGAGTGTTTAACTTCAAGATACCTGAAACACAACATAAACATTTATGATAATTGCTCCATTCTGTCTCCGCTTTACTTTTTATCGTAGCTTCATAAACATAAAATAATAATAATTATATAATGTTGACGTAATATTAATATTTCTATACCTTTATAGAGTACCAAGCAGTTTGAAAGGCATTTTACAGAGACATAGAGTTCAGCTGTAAAATATTATGTTAGAAATTAAATAAAGTCTTTACATTATCTTCTATTAAACAAAACTCTGTAAAGCCGCCTCGCCTCTAAATCTAGCTACCATTTCTAGACTGCGCTCTATGCAAGATGTAAAACATCTTGTTTTTTTTAACAAACGTAAACTTACGTTTGAGTCATTAAATGCCACTACATGAAATCCGTGTATATCCAGTCCTTTTGCGAAATTTAGTCCATGCAAGTAATTAGTTTAAAATGTGATCTGCTTTAAATTAGGAGATAGGGTATGTTGCACACTCCACACTCCATTTCCTCCCATTCATTCTCAATCAAACCGTTTCGAATGAATTTCGCTTAGTTCGTTTGATGATTTGTTTAATTTCTTCCATATTTCCCAATCAAAATAGAAGTGATTGAAGACCATTCCCATGCTGACTAAATCTTCTTTTGTTTATTTCACCCCTATACTTAAAGCCAATGATCGAAATTGTTAACGGATTTCTAAATAAATTAACCTATAACGATCATAAAACTACTGAAATAAACGTAATTTGAATCAGTTTGATAGGGCGATGTCTACTTTGAGTCTACTTTGAGTCACTCACTTGGGACATATGCCAATGTTGCAAATGAATGCAACTGAACTCATATTCTGCCATTGTGGTGCTAGATTGCTCTCTGTGCATCAAAAGTTACATTATTTTATTATTAGAATATAATCTAAATGTGAGATGGACAGTTATGAATTCGTTTCAACTGTAAACATGAAGTATATTCAAAGTGGGTATGACATGCAATATCTATCATAAACTTTGACCTATTGATCTTTTCAATAGTGTTTGAAGTGTTTGTTTCTGTGGCATGGTCTTCTATTCCTCTGAAAGAAATTGTTTGCCTGTATCTTATCATTTGCATTATTCAATTAATTGAGCTTCGATATACATAAATATGGTAGGTACACAAATACAACTCCTTGCATAAAAAACCCTTGCTGCTTAAAATAAATGAAAGAACATGCGGAAGCCGTTTAAGAATATATGTAATCTACCAAGTGCGAATGCCTGCAGTTATATTCAGCAAACATTTAAAATGAAGCAAATCATGTTAAAGCTTTAGAGGGCGTGGACGATAGCTTGCATTTTCATTTGCCGTCCACGAACAGGCTCAGTCAAACCGAGCCTGCAACATTTTCGTTTATGTTGTGAAGGGCGAACTGTGGTTTCTACTTTTTAATTTTAGATAACTGGAAATATGTAAGAATATTTTATATTTTTGAATGGAATTAAATATGAAATAGGAATTCATATATGTAAGTAGGTTATAATACAAAATACTGATCAGTTGAGACATGATTATACACTATATACAAGTACGAGGACAACAAAGTGACATTTTTGAGGTCAGACCGCTCATTAGAAATTGTGAACGATTTTAAACCAGACATTATAGTGCTAATGGTAGGAACTTGTGACCTGTATGACTCTACAAAATTACTAGAAAATGTGGTAGACGAAATATGCAGTCTGTCAGAGCAGCTGTGTAACAAATACTGTGACAAACTTGTCATAGTCATTCAAACTTTACACAGGACACAACCATCAATTCCAATCCGTTATCCAGTACATTTTCCTTGGTTCAATGACCGAGTGGACACATGCAATCGACTTCTACACACTCGGCTTCCCAAAATTTCTGCAAAACTTTTTGGTCTTAATCGAATCAGCAGACAGTTTTCTTTGCGGATGGTACACATCTATCTCCCCTGGGAAACAGAAAACTGTACAACAATATCAGAGCAGCCATCATAAATGGAGCAAAAGATCTTTAAATTCAGATACGTATTTAGTTACATTTATTTTTGTAATATAAACGTCTAAAGCAATTATTCGCATTAATCTGTTCAACGATACTTAATTAAAATTATGTGATAATTTGCATCTTCGTGGTCCTCTTAATTCATTATTTCTCCATTTATTTTTCTGTTTTTTTACAAATTACACGACTACATATATTTATCATAATTTATCTTCCGAATATACATTGTGCTCTTATAAATTTGACAGCCCGAATGGCTGTTTATTTCATTATTTACAGATGCACATTTGGAACTTTTTGTATTTAAACTTGAGTATTGTGTATATGACAACCTTCAGATAGTTGTTTTTCTTCTAACGGGGAAAACAAAATAAATTCTACTAAAGATTAACACTATAATTACGGTGTTTACAATTTTCTGATCAGCTGGGCCCCTTCATGGGATTACCTGTTATCCCGGAAAGTTTTTCTTTTATATTTTATATTATTTTACACTACAGTAACAGTGTACTTATAATTTTCTGACGAGCCAGACCCCTCATTGGGATTATCTGATGTACCGGAAAGTTTTTCTTTATATTTATCTCTACAGTAACAGTGTATTTATAATTTTCTGACGAGCCAGACCCCTCATTGGGATTATCTGATGTACCGAAAAGTATTTCTTTATATTTATCACTACAGTAACAGTGTATTTATTTCTGATGAGCCAGACTCCTATATTGGGATTATCTGATGTACCGGAAAGTTTTTTCTCTATATTTAACACTACAGTAACAGTGTATTTAAAATTTTCTGATGAAGCAGACCCTTCATCGGGATTATCTGATATCCTGGAACATGTTTGCTTTATATTCAAATACTACAGTAACAATGTATATAGAATTTTCTGACGATCCAGAACCACTCATTGGATTTATCTGATATCCAACAAAATGTTTCGTTACATTTAACACTACAATACAGTGTATGTGAAACAGTGTCCCCCACAGGGAAAATTTGATGTCCCTGTATGGTTTCTTTGTATTCCAAAAATTCTTTTGAGTGCAAGTACATAATTCATATAACACACATCGACTTAAGAAAGATTCCTATCAAATACAATTAAGCAGTTTGACAGTAGCTTTCTGTGTCTCTTTGACCGAAGAGGTAGTGGGTGGGTGGGAAATGCATTTTTCGTGTGTATTTTTTTCTGAAGCCAAAATTTATCTGAAAGGTGATTGGCGGATTCTGACATAGCTTAATTACTAGTGCATAGATTACTTATCGGCGAAGAGACACAGTATGCGGGTCTGTATTAAACGACAAATGTTAGTGATACCGACCCTAGGGTAGTCTTGCACATAAATAATTTTATGGGACATAAAATACATTTATGTTAACAGCGACAACCACCACAACTCAATAGAAACTTGTATGGAGAACAAATCAACTAAAGACATGACTAGATTGATAAATGGGCTTTATTAAGCCATAACTCGACAAAGACTAGACAATATATTAATATCCAAAGCTAAACCTCATTACGTAACTAAATATTTTGGTATTTTTTTCGACATATCTGGGCGAGAAAATTCGCCACTGAAGATGGGAAGTTTATCCTCAAAACGGGCGAATTTGAATTAAAAGTATCGCTTGATTTCCCTTAAGATATTTGTTTTAAGCTTTAAGCGATCCGAGTTGAACAGACAGAGCAAAGTTATTGCTTTGTGTCTATAAATGTGTCAGTGTATCATATATATATTCCTTACTTTAGAAAATAAAAGAAATATGTGTCGTTTGGTTTCTACAAAATAAAGATAAATGTTTATTAACACGGAACCTTCAATGATGCACAGGAGTGCAATTCAATGAAAAGCCGCATATGGTAAATTATTTCAAAACCATAATTGGGTAGCCCTTAACTAGAAAACCATGGGCAGAATTACACAATCAAGATTTAGAGAGGGGATCCGATGTTAAGGAGCCTGCATATTACAGAAACTGTCAAAAGACAAATTTTAAAAGCAGCCACCATATTCTAAGGGTGATCAAATAATACCAAAAGCTATGAAAGCTATCAAGATATAACGCACAGATAATCAATGTACCTGATGATATGTATCTAATATTACTACAGAAATATATTTTGTGTTACGCTTACCTACTGTTTACAGAGAGATACATTTATTTGTCATGTTGGTTTTCCTGTTGGAGATTTACTTTTTGTCTTATTAGGTTTACAGTCACAATGGCACACTTTAGATCGTAAGGCGGCTTTTTCCACGTTAGTGGCGGTGGAAGCTCCAATGTGTCCCTGTAGGAAACGTTATCTCCACAAGTTGGCACCTGGGTAGAGCCACCGAAGTTCCATTTGTTAGCATGCATTACATGAAAAAAACAGGGTTTCGAGCTGACATCAGCGCAGGAAAAGTGATTCGAAGTCAAAGGCCTCAACCATCCGGCCACGTAAGCTCCTTCATATAGAAAGAGGGGACCTTTCAGTGAACCAATTAATTAGTTCGATAGTCTCCTGTTTGCTACTTCTTGTGCTTTATCTATCTGATTAATGATACTAAAAGTGAATTAACAGCTCTAATGACTTACCATTATGGTATACCTAATACTATTACCTTCTGTAGTAATTTACATATAAAACTGATTAAGTAATCTAGTTTTGTGTAATTACATTATTTCATTGACTACTTTAGAGGGATTACAGCTATGCCAATTTAGATTAAAAAAATCTGCATTGTAACTTAAGGTTTCGTATTTAGGCTATTGTATTATATAATCGGAGAGAAGTTTCATTTATGTAATCGTATACTTTCCGCTGATGTTATATTAAATAATTATTTAACTTACAGTGATTCCAACTGAATTAAACTCACAGACTGGAAGTAATATAGATGTATCATTCATCTTTCTAGACAGATTTACTAACATTAGGGCGAAAAGTGATACTAGCATTCTTCATCATTATTAACATGAAAGAACTTCAATGCGTTCTGCAGACACTTGATTGATTTACCCGAATACAAAAAGTTTGGTAACTAACCGCTGTGTTGAGAGGATTGTCCTTATAAGTAGAGAAACGTGAAGGTTGCCTCATAAAAAGCGTTACACAATCGCATCATAAAGATAACCAGACGTTGGCTCTCACTTACGCAAAACGGGTTAGTCCAAGAAAACTTGACACAATGTTAGATTAACTGCCCACTGTTATTTAACTGAAAGACTGCTAAAAAAGCTCTAAACAAACCTGTTCATTTTTGGAAGAAGACCAGAAGTATCCAATTTTACAGAAATACCTCATGGTAAAACAACGTTCCTCTGCATGTAATTCGGATGGCGTAATTGTAGATGTTGTATGGAGTATATTTTTGTATTCTGCCAGTCTGGAGCTATATGTTTGTCAATATATGCATTAAATAATGTTTTAGGTGAACGTAGATAAATAAAAAGATTAACAGAAAACCCGATTGTTACCTCGTGTGACGGCGGTCTTTAATTCTTCATGTTCGAAAGACATTGTACCACCGTTTCTCAGGCCATGAAATTTCTACATAGAGGAAGACACTGAATAAGATTTTTATAAGTTTTATTTTTACTTGTCGATAACGTGTCAAGATGATGAGGTATCTATAATTCCACAAACAATCTATAAAACACTTCATGGCATTTAAGTCGTTGCTTCGACATTACATTATATGCATGTATAGCTATCCAAATGAACGTGTTCTATTAAATATACCTATCCAGTCTATTCAAATTATTTTCCTACAAATTATACAAGGATTTCTCATGATGCTGGTGGATTTTAGACATATACCGAATTTTAGGTCGTAATCCACTGTTACAGGGGTATTTCAAACAGGTTTTTTTTACAAAAAGGCAAAGCTATCAACGTAATATGTTTCAATGACAACCAAGTTAAAGTACATGATCTGTGATCAGGAGGGAGGTTCTTTTTCTTGGCACGTAAAGAAAAAAACTTTTCCTTAGAAAAGATTCAGTTTGGAACGGTATATGATTGCTAAATTCGCACATCATCTTTACCTAACATTTTGTCATAAATATATTTTACATTTCATGGTCTTCTCTTGAGAATTAGCTCGGCAAGACGATGTCGTCTGCCGAATCATTGTCGGAAGGAGCTACGGTAGCTGTACCTCTGCGTTCTGCTCCTCTCATAGCTTGAGCAATCTGTATGACATCGGCTTGATCTCGATCTCCGTCATCTTTTACGTTTTCTTTTTTGTAAGCTGATAGTTGAACGCGCGTTTGTTGCTGTCCATTCTGTCGCATAGCATCGCTAACTTAATGCGCAACACGTTCTAAATCTTTTTCGTTTTCACGAATATTTTCAATCCCTTCTCTGACAAAGAGTTTTGAGCTTGTAAGACGTTGTATTGACTCCTACTAAGAAAAACAATATTTAGCGGATATATCCTTATACGGTACATGTAGATACCCGACTTATATGGACTCTAACAAAGATCAACACGTAACAAAGTACCTTTAATTATCCTTACAGTTACCTCTATGTCTCGTATCGTTGCGCTTCGAGTCGTACCATCTTATCGTAGGATGACAAAGTAACTTTACGATGGCTGTAGAAATACAAGTATTTAACATAAAGCAATGTTTTTGAAATATTATTGTAACATATGTTTGGATCTTCAATATTTGTTGTTGCCATATCGACAACCGTTTCAAAGTTGCGGAGTTATACAAGTCTCTAACTTATTTTGGAAGGCGGCCAAGGTTTTGCTTGGTGTCATCAATGACGTCATACTATCTTGTTGGATGCGCACGATATGCTCGAAGCATGAACAAAGTTTCTTCTCTGCAGATATTTATCGATTTTCTTCGTCATTGAAACAGTGTAGCTGAATTAAGAATGGAATGCTAAAATGTCTGAAGTAACTTTTTATGTGTGCAATAAGACGCAAACGCTTATTTTTGTCTGGCTTAATTAACATATTATTTGGGATTATATGCTAATATCACCACATACATTTTTGTACAAAATTTAAAACGATATCAATTTCTATGCATTTTACATATTGGCATTCGAGTTTGAACGGACTATTGACGGTAAGATAGCTTTATAGTATATATTTATACAAGGTAAATATATGAAGTAAGCTTAAAAAGCGAAATCTTACCATTATTTATTATGTTTAATCGTGTTTGATCCAAATCAAGACTTGTGAAATGAATGAGCACGTAAAAGTCGTGTTTTATATTTCTTGCGGGTTGTTATTTTGTATACAGAAAACGACGAGACCATTCTTAAATCGTCAAGTTCGGTATTTCAGGGTATTCTGTCTTAAATGTGAACGGAGGTCAATCTGTTTTATATAAAACGTAACAGCGACCTTACACAAAATTTTGATTACATTTTTACAACTTATAAACAAAATTTTGCTAAATACAGATCTGATGGATGGCCCGGAAAGGTTTAATAGCTATGCTACGTTTGATATTACAACCGTCCTGTAATTAAAGCAAAGACAAACAACAGATTATCTGTATACTTACAGCAATGTTCAGACGGCTCCTCTCTCCCAAAGCTACTGACAGTTTGGTGAAGATGTTATTACACATAAAGGGCGAGATATTATCAAACTGATATCTGGTCTATCAAGCCACCAGAGAAACACCTGAAACATTAATTCAATTTGAAACTCTAATCTCATTAAATGTTGACATAGAACATAAGTTATCTAGCCGAAACAGAATTGCGCTGTTCATGCTATGTTTACGGACAACATGTTGGCCATCATGTGCGATTTTAGTGTCTCTACTATCAATGATTATATTTAAAATAGAGGGCCTTCTTCTTATTTTTCACGATAAACTTGAGTCCTACATTCGCTGGCCGTCGCTTTTTAAATGAAGATCTATGCGCGGAATATAAATTAGAAGGCAATAGATGGCACGTCACACGAAATCTATAAGCCTGAATCTCACCCCTGGAGCAGTATTACTGCGGACATCGAAGGTCCAACGCGGTTCACACGCAAGTTAATTTCGGCGTTTTATGCAGAAAGCGACTTTTTAGGGCATCCGAATAATATACAACAGCTTGATTTAATGGCTCAGATAGAACTTACTTTTACAGGAAATTGAATTCTATCCAAACTATGATCCATTTATGACCCCTAACACTGCAGTTCAATTCGCCCGGAAAGAAGGAAATGTGCCCAGAAGTGTGCATGTATATAGAATAAAAGTAGAGCATGCAGTTGGAAAACTTAAATAATATAAAGCCACAGGTTCGTTGTGGCGGCACCCAAGAAATTTGTTATCCGGTTACCGCTAATGTAACTCATCGTAAACAGGTGGAATTCAATTTGTAAACACACTTATCCTAATTCGTTTTTACACCCTTTAATGGTTTGAGACAGTTCCTAGAAAATATCCGAAGTAGGATAAGGATTCGGTTTCGGGTTTATTCGCAAATGTCTGTTATGAAAAATAAATTTTCCTTTCTAAATATATTGGTTTATTTCTGCACTTCCAGTTTACTTATTGTATTGAGAAAAGATCTAGACCACATTCATTGTGAATTTGCAGGTTTTACTTTAATTCAGTAAGCAAATGTCTACATACCCATACTTGCAAAACAGCAAATTGCATGGGAGCATTTTAAGAGGGTGTTGTTTTTTTTAGCTTAGATACTAAATTTGATAATGTAATGTAATGATATGTAATGAGCTTTTGTATTTAGATTTTTGAGTATTATTATGATACTGTTCCGTTGAAAGTCATATTTTGTTGCTGAAACTGAACACTATTTCAAAGCTGTTTCTGTATGAAGGCATTTTGACTTGTTTTCTTTTACACAAATTGCATAATAAAACGTTTGTGTATATAAATACATTAAAGCGATTTCACAAAAGTATAAAATAAAAACAACATACAAATATGTCATCGCAACATTATTAATCGCAATCTATTGAGTGGGTGTAATTTAGAAGTGCTTATACTTATCAAAGTAGTAAACAAAGCAAATTTGCAAAATATACTGAAAATGTAGCATCGCATTTGTTACGTCTACAAATGGTTTAACGTAAGAGGTGAAACAATAACGATCATTCAGTCTTATATTTGGTACGTTCGACAAGAATATTTGCCAATTGCACACACCTTTTTCTTTAATGCAATGCAAATTACAGTGTAAATCAGTGCTTCTTATAAAATATTCACTTGATGAAGACTAAATAGAAGTCGAACGCGTGTTAATTTTGTGATATAATCACATTTTTTATATCATGCAGTCTGCCTCTAACATTTCTTTATTCATTAGAGAAATCTAAAGTCTTCTTTGTCAGTCATTCTTATCTATCAATAAATAATGTAAATCAGTATTTTAATAGCAATTAGTTGAACCGTGTTGCACTATCAGAACAATGAGGTGATTTTTCTCACCCTATCACTGAAGACAGTTGCTTTTCATTTCAATTTTGATATTGCATTCTACGGAAATATCAAGCCGTCCAGTAGTAAGAGTCTGCTAGGGCCTATGCGGACAATTGATATAGGCGAGAACAATTATTCTTAAAAGTTATCACAAGCACATGAAAACGTTCTATGTAGCCTTAGATAAATTCAGTACTGTTTTTCGAATAGCATCTCGTTCGTCAAAATTTTGCCTTGCGCACAAGATACCAGAATTGACTGATATCCAGCATATTGGTAGCTCAGACTAACAAATCAGTTGATACGTTGACCAGTGTTTCTTCACATAAATGCCAGTGATCCCGACTTTGAGGAATCAATTGATATATCGGGCACTACGTCAAACAGACTTTGATAAATGAGAGCCTACCTATTATAACGCATGTGTCATTTATAGCGTGTCATATCTTGACTAGCAAATATTACCACTTACGTTTTCTATTGTTCAATTGTTCCACGGCAAATAATAAGACCAAACTGTAATAATGTAATCTTTTGTATAATTTGGAAACTGTCATGTGGTTTGACGGATGAAATATGATATGGAAAGAGATTTAACGGTGATGTTTTCTTGGAATATGTGACAATATCTAATTTGGACGAATTATTTTCGAAATGGAACTATACACGAAAAATCTTAATGAAACGTGAAGGACATTGTCGCATATCCTTACATTGCATTATATAAACGAACACTGCTTAACAGCTTATACAGACATGTTGAATAAAGAAATCGATATGAAAAGAGCGTAAAACGGTGGGAATATACTGGCCATATTCATGCTTATATGATAATGTAACAGACAATAAAGCAAACTAAGTAAGTATGACATAATATAATGTTTCACAACAAAGAAATTATGATATTTTGTTTTCTGTATATAATTAACCTTGCGTCACTGCATCAGGTTATTTGTAATATGAAAATAATGTGAAAAAAGTAAATTGTACTTTTTGTGAAGATACTATAAATTCATTTGTAACAAGATGTCATATTTATGAAAAATGTGTTGTTATACATGAAAAGACGGATTAGAAATTTTTAAAAATGTGGTTTTATCACATGCTTGACGTCGTGGGAGTGAAATAAAGCCATTACATGAATTTGGTATTAAACTAGTGTAATAAAGATTTGGCGTTGACTTCGGTTTAAGTAGAGGAGACATTGGTCGAATTCACTTGGTCTATAATAGGTAAAGAAAGAAGAATTTTTGAAGTTTCAGTAGGAAATCCTTACTTGCGATAAAAAGAATATTACATTTGTGTCTTTCGATGTTGAATTTATTGAAGTCGTTGAATAAAATTCATAAATGCAGGGCCTCGCATTTTATAATTTTGTTCAACTCGTTTAATAAATTCAAAATGAAAAGACACTCGTGTAGTATCCTCTATATATTGACCAGTAGTACTTAAACCTCTGTAAATAAAAACAGGAAAATTGTTTCCAAGAACGTAACGAAGCTGTTTGTAACCGTTTGCACATGTATCACATATACTTCATGTACAATTCCTGTATAAGACATTTCATATTTAAATGACTAAATTAAATATGACTGATGCAAAATAAACTGCAAAGTTACAAGACTGAATGTTGTTTGTACTAAATTGTTATTTTTTTAGATTTGTTTCTACGTTTACATCACATTAAACAGGCATGGTCATATAGGCCATGTCCGTAAAACATGGGTTGCAAAAACTGCACTTTTGAAAAGTTAAAAGATGTAGTGAAATTTACATAAAATTTTCAAATTTGCTTCCGTCGACAAAGATGTCACAAAAACAAGTCAGCCAAAATTAATTAAACCACATAACAGTAATATCTAAAGTAAGACACCTTGTTTTATAAACATTTCTTGCAATAAATTTATACAAATGAGCACGTTTGCAATCCAACTACATGCTATTTAAAACATAAAGTGTTGTTTTAAACAGAACAATGTCTCTATAAAGCCTTTTCTATCCGTTCTTAACAGACAGTTATACTTCTTGTGATAAATAAACTTAAGGCGTATAAAGAATAAAAACAAAATACAAAACTTCACATGAGGGACAGTTTCAGAACATGTTGATTTCACCTTAAACTACATTAGTTTTTAACAGATAAAGAAGTAAGTGTAGTAGTATATCTATTGCTTTATTTCCAAATCATTGGACAGTGTACTCAAAGATCCTATTTGCCATAACGCTTCGAGTCTTTGCACATGTCTGACACATGTTCCTTCGGTCTTAAGATCCCTACCGACCTGTATGTACGTATAATCGTATAAAGAGACAAGTTTGTGGCAAGCAAAGGAATGAATAACGTACAAATATAGCAATGCAAATTATATATAATTACTGCTTTTACTTCTAAAAACTAAAATCATAGTAAAAACGACATTTTCGGGCATATTTTGCGTAAAGTTCGATCGCGATTGTTTCTTTTAGCTGTGTAATCTTGTGTCTGTTTTATAGGTTTTCTGAGACTCCAATGTAAGATTCCATTTTGCGAAATGCAGTCATGTTAATTTCCCTGAAGACAAGATTTCAGAATTTATATTATGTGAATGTGCAGCCATTTAAATTATTTAAGAGACAATTATCGATATCATTATTTCAAATTTCTAAAAGCAGCAGTGAATTTTTGTGTTCATAGCTCGCTAAATCTTTATTAAATTTCATGATTTGGTTTTGGCTTCTCAAATCCGACGCAAACACATCGATTTACGATAAACACCATTTAACTGATGTCTCTATCTTACCGATTATTTTACTGATTAGGAAAGTCGCCGTATGATTTATATTACGCCGATGTGGAGACATTAAAAGCCTAAAATCATGAAGAGCATTTCGTCACAGAGCAGCTGGTTTTGGTTTATTTCCACCGAAAAAAATTTCTTAGGTGATTCATTCAAGCTTTTATCTGTAAACGATATGGAATTTGCGAAAGCTTGGTTGTAACTTCACAATTCATATTTTACACTTCGATACTCATAGTTCATACTTCATTTTCCATACTTCAGTTCTCACTTTATACTTCGCAGTTCTTATTTCATACTTCATTGTTCCACCTTATAGTTCAAACTTTACACATCACAATTCACCTTTCATAGATTATACTTCATACTAATATTTAACATTTCCTATGTCATACTTTACAGTTCATATTGCATACTTCACACTTCATACTTCATATGCACAATTCATACTTTATAAGTCCAACTTAATCCAGTTTGGTATATACTAAAGAGACCAATTCAGAGGCCTTTCAAAGCGGGCATTTTTGTCTGTGTCAAGATCAGCGAACATCTCCTCAGTTACAACAAATACTGTATCATAACGGATAATATTGAATACTAAGTTTTGAAATTAGCTAATAGAAGATAAAATGTTGCATTATTTCATAGACATATGATTGTAAAGATTTTGACAGTGCTCGTAAATACAGTAAATCCAGCAATCATATCTTAGACTACACACAACAAAATCCTTCCATAACCTCTTCCAATTATATGTGGGAATAAAAGAAACGTGACGTACTGAATAAGGAGTAGATGATAAATGAAGTAGAATTTTATTATATCACAATTCGTAGTTTGATGCTGTAAGTGTAAAGTTTTGAAATTTGAATTGAGAAGTACGAAGTAATAAAGTGTTAACTGTGAACTAAGACCAGTGAAATGAGATGTATTAACTATGATCTCAGAAGTGTGCAGTTTCGAACTGTGGAATATGAAATCCGAAGTACTATGTGGAATGTATGAAGTGTGGACTACTATAATAATTACTGTCCAAAAATCATACTTCACTTTTTTTATCAGTGTCTATGAACTATGAAATAAGAATTCACCAAGCTTTTGTATGAATTCAGTGTAATATGAATCGATACAATTACTTCATTTGTTGGTCTGATTAATTATTCTCTTGGCTAAAATGTTTTAATATCGTTACGACAGATTTTGATTTTGAGCACGAAGGACGGTATTCAGTGTGTATGTACTTCTGTATATACGGGAGTTCAATCGAATTAATTTATGAACATGAAAAGTTATTTGATTTCCAGAGTAACAAAACATACCCTTCTGTTTCGTTTTAGCACTAAAGTATATAGTCTAAATATGCTTACCATTTTAGCTTCACAACGTTCAATATGACTGTATACTGCCGGTTTGGCTGCAGACTGCATGTGTTGTAATACTCGGTGATATTTAAATATAAAGACTGCATAATTCTGTGCAAATATTGAATTCTAGTATGGTTTGTGTCTATACGCAATGAAATTTATTGCCGAACGATAGGGAATGGCTATTATAGGTTATTTAAGCAATTTCATTCTATCTCATAAAACCACGTAAGAGTGCCTACCGATAAACTTAAGTTTAAGGAGAAGACGTATTTAAGGGAGTGTTCATCAAATTGTCTTTAAAGTTTATACAAACCCTCAAAACGATTTATAGTCAGCCTTCAGTAGTATTCTATGTCCCCCTCTGTCACCCAAATAAAAAGAATTACCGCGTAAATTGTAGAGCAAAATCTTTCTCGGGTTATTCCGCAATAAACCGACCTTGAACTATGCTGCACGCGCATCGTGTTTTGGCTATGCTGCGGCGTAGCACGCAGTTGTAATTTACGTTTTCTGATCCTCGTCTACCGTTATTTGAAGGAAGTCGTGGTTAGTATCTAAATAAGGTTTATTGTAGAATACCCCTCGTTTTTCGTTCTTATGCATAGAAATATATCACTCAGGCCTTCGGCCTTCGTGATATATTCATAGGCATAAGAACTCCAAACTCGAGTTATTCTACGATAAACCTTATTTTGATACTTATTATTTCTTAAGTAACCGATACGGCTGACATAGTATACGCATAATTTGAGTTAAGCATGTTTGATCACCGGTATTATATTCTGTATTCATATCTGAAGCATTAGCATACGCAAAAAGCGTTATTATTATATACTTATAAGAATTGTAAGAATTGATTGCATCGTTATGTTATATTTCAATTCAAAACATCAACTTTCAACATGTTCAATATGTTGTCTAAAATACATTTTATGTTAACTTCTTTTTATTTGTTATTGTAAATAGATAAAATAAAAATGCATTTCAGATTATGTAGTTTATTTCTGTATCCTTGACCCAAGACAATTCCTGTAAGTCTTAGATTTTCGATTTCGTAACGGAGAATTAAGACAAATTTTCCTTTATTGCTGCCATAAATACGTTCATTCTGGGATAGAAGAAGGCTAGGTTTTAGTATCCCAGGAATGTGCTTAAGCAATTAAAAAATTGTGACGGAAAAAGCTATCTAACTTACTAACAAGGGATGAAACTTGATTCTAACACGATCCGCAGCAATTGCTATATAAACATATAGCGAAATCGCCTATACATGAATCTACGATAAAATATGGTTGGCTGTTACATTTCACCCCCTTATGATTGTAACATAAGAGATTCTACTTCAGTTCCATTACATACGAATTATTTCAGGGCCAAACGGTTGAAAACAGCATTTCAAAAACATAAATATAATAAAAAGTCATACTGACCTATGTGTAGGTCCGTAAAACACGTTCTGATCTGTACGAGCGAATTCAATTAGCTTAATTATGATTCAGCGGTGACGTCATAAATGTATGACATAAAGTATGACGTCATAATGATGTGACGTCATATAAAAGTTAATCTCGTCACTCGTAATACAGGGTCAACTCGCTTATTTTGATGATTCTGTTCATAATTAGTTTGCGAGCTGTTAGATTACTAACTTATATATATTTTTCAAAATTCTGATAAAAAATAAACAAATATATATACGTTCCATTAGCTATGCAACACTTTCGAACCATAGGGGGTAAATTGTAACAGCATATGACCCGAATGACGTATTACGCTGAAAATGTAGTACGCACTGTAAAATGCGAATTATTTGCGTTGTTAGAATCGAAATAATAAATATGTTCCAATAATTTTATCAATTAATAAAACATGGGCAGTCGTTTGGATGCGAATAATTGCTGCGCACTCGTGATTTAATTATTACGCATCCAAACTCCTGCCCATATTTTATTAACTGATAAAATATAGGAACAGATTTATTATTTCTTAAATATATATGATTGAACACCAAAGACAATCTTCCAACAAGCAATGGATGAGAAACAATGAACAAAACACGATATTGCAAAGCGTCAGAAAAGCGCCAAAAAGGTTTTGCTCCCCAGTGGTGGTTTTGCCACTGACCGTTCCAAGACGCTGCCTTGTTTGTTTTGTCCTTGTGTGTTTGCTTTGTATGTGTGTGTGCGCGTCCGCGTGCTGGGTTTGCGTTTGGTAAGGCTGCGTTTTTAGAATTGGCTTTCCCCTTGTTTTTATACAATTTTCATTAATTATCGTGGCCAAGTTGTGTAGATCCCTTGTCAACAGGACAAATAAATTAATAGCAGTTTCTACATGAACACAGTACTATCTTCCATCAAGAATCTCTATAAGAAAATGCGCCCTAGTACTGGTTTGAAAGGCAGTTTCCTCCTTCATGACAATGTTCCAATAAAAATATTCGATTGTTTATCTTATGAAGAAGATTCTACTTGTCCAGTGATTTATAAAATTTACTAGATGCTTTGAAACGTCTAATATCTAATGTTGTTTAAGTATCTTACCATAATTGTAAGTACTTAGTCGCTGATCTCAATCAAAATAGTATACTCCTGGGCCACACGAGGCACAATCAATCGAGGGTGATCAAATTTCAAAATAATATCTTCATTTATTTTAGTTTTTTCTTCATCTCTTTGTCTTTCTTTAGTGAACTAGACATCGATTTTTTTTTTATTTTGTATCACCATTCTCTGTATAACAATATATGGCTATACAAAATTATAGATCCATCTGTTAATTCAACCTACTCTTGGGGAAGGGCCGTCGCTAATGTTGGAAAAACCTCTGGCCCAACACTTTTGCTTCTGATTTCAATGTATATACTACTTAACATGTGTTTCAAACTCTCATTAATTTATGTTAAAATAATGCATGTGTTTATTTGAACCCACAATATTCTCCAGATTTAAGTTCATGTTGCTTTTTTCTATTTCGTCGGCTTAAGAAAATATTGTCAAGGCGGCGGTATGACAGCAAAAAGAGACGTTTAAGTGCAAGCCAACAGTGTATGAAATATATACAAAAGGCAGACTACTCTGACGCTTTTAAATAGTCTCTTATAATTCATAAATACTTTGTTATGCTATGCAGCTCCGAGATCAAAGTTCACCATCTATTTCTATTGAATTCATGGTAATATTTAATTTTGCAGCTTGATTTTTATTATTTTCAGTTATTCCTCAGTTGTTTAACTTTTTGTGTTTTATTTTACTCTGATCTTCTGCAGTTGTTTGTGTTTGTGTGGTAAGCAAAGCAAGCGTCCGGCCATTCAACGAATTGGTGGTATTGACACGAAAAGTTTTAAATATGCATATTTAACAATTGATATAAGCCACTACCTGGTAGCCGCGGATCGTGTACTTTTTAAACAAAACATTTAAATAAATGCCTTTTTTGTTTTTAATCGTGTTGATTTCATGGACCTAATATCACTGGGCATTACTGATCATGGTTATTTATCGGGTGCATAATAATATATGTAAAACGGGAGTCCAAATAAATCAATATGTTCTTGTTTCATCAGAAATGCGCCTACGATCTGAGTTTTATTAAAACTATTGATAAATTTTGAGTCACATCCTGGAGACGTTGATAAATGAGATACTTCCATTTATATCAGGTCTGTCATTCATAATTTGTACTATAATATCGTCTGTCTGTTCCACATGAGGACAGCTAATCATAATAATCTTTTACACATTTTGGAATCTGATGAGGTTTTTAGAGGATAAATACTATAATTACAAAACTCTTCAATTCTTTTTCAGACTAAACGGCAGCTTGTTATTTTGGATGATCAAGTTGGTAAGTAAAAGGGGGTAAGTAAAAGTGGAAACAAAATAAGTGTACATGTGAGAATACCTTCGAACGTTTTACGATAAATATACTCTATTAATGGTTTATGAAATTGTAATGAAATATACATTGAAATATATATGTATTTCTATGACCAGGAAATGTTTTCAAACAGCACAATGACATTAGTAAACATTATCCATAAATGTTGAAAAGTCATAAAAGAAGATAATATAAAGGCTCCAATGACATTGTCAGTACAAATATATGTAAACTATGATGTACTAAAGAATTAAATGCTGTTTTATGCGATTTGGTGTGTAAAAACACATGGTGACTTCTAGCAAATCCTTGAATTGTGCAAGACATTCTTGGATGATTTTCCCCGTCTGATTTATACAAGGCAACAAGGCAATTTTGGTGTCCAATGTTGAAAGATGTTTTCGAGCGACGCCATTTCGCTTTTTTTATTGTGAAAATGGCCACCTTTTGTACCAAACTTGCTAACACAAAAATTAAAAGTCTGTATCTTTGTATATAAAAAATACAGTGAATGTAAATACATTTATTTTGCTAATTCAACCATACAGTTAAAGGTAGTACAACTGTGTAACAATGACTATTGGCTTTAAGTTTTACCACGTGTCATTAAAATAAGTTTGGAATATAGGAATGCTTAGCCACATAATATTCGTCTAATTATGCATAGCATAAAAGAATGTGCTCGAAACATTATACTACATACAAAATTTGCATCTCGGTAATATATTTTTCCAACAAACGATTCCCGTTGCATGCAACCATACTGTAAAGGTCAAAGAACTACAGGCAGTGCAAGTAAATCCAATTGCTTTCCAGGGATATAATTTACTGATCCAGGGATATTACGCAATATTTACAGCCCGTTATATTCACCCTGCGTTTATAAATGCAACTAATGAGAACATAATCAGTCTTAATTCAATGTGCAGCATGCCAATAATGGCATTTCACTTGAGACAGAATATTCCGTTTGCGTCATGCAAAGATGTTGGCCATGTAACACACTTTTTGTGCCCAAATTACACCTTTTACTCTTGATAATTTTAGTATTGTCCTTTACAAACGACGCAAATATCAAGTATAATCGAAATCAGTGCTTGTAGACACAAAAGTGTCCTTTTAACAGATTGTTTTAATTCAATGATTAAAGGATATTGTAGGTGTAAAGTGTGGAAACTATGTCCAAAGCCACGTGATTTCTGTTCACAGCTCGATTCCTTAAGCACTTTATCTACAGTATATTTACACTTTCTGTTTAGATGTATCAGTGATTAGGACTGATATCGTAAAGACACCGGCTTCAAACGTCCTTAACATGCCATTGGAATCACTGATATATAAATTCACATTGCTTCCAAAACAATAAAAGAGAATACTAAGTAATAGAAAGGAACTGATGAATAAAATCAAATATAGGTGTGAATAATTCGTCCTAGCATCTCCCGTTTAACAAAATCATCAATATCAGAAATATATTATTCTTTTGATCTTGTGTTTATGTTGGTTGACTTATGACAATATTTTGGTTTGTTTTATGTATTGCTTTACTAATAGTCAGTCGATACGAAACATTAGAAAAAGATAATGTTGACATAATGTATATTAGTCATTACAGTATCTGTATTTTCATCAACAAAACTAGAAGGGAGCTGAATCCGATTTAGATTGTTTCCTGTAATTTAATTTTGTCTTATTTTACCATGCATTGACGTATTCCGTTCCAAAACATAAAAGAGGCGTTTCGCGCAGTAGTCAAAAATCAAATAGCCTAGACATATGAAATAGAAAGCAAAATGGACATAGTTACACCTCAACCTGAAATGTCCTCGACTTAACATCTTTATCGTACGAAATTCCTTGTAAATATATAGGTTTATTATATAACGTTATCAAGGTCAGTTACTGTTAAAAGGTCTGACCATATTGTACAACAACATAAACAGACAATATTAACAAATCAGGAAATCATTGCTATATTTCTTAAGAAGGCTTTGAAACTTAGTTACTGACAGATTATATATTATGGAAATACATGGGAATGAGATGTTTTGCTAGTTATTCCATTCAAAATTAAAAAGCGTTTGTCACGGGGTACTGAAGTTAAACTACCTAAATTATAAAAGCTTTATATAAAATTAATATTCGTTCGACTTCCTCTGTGTTGCAAGAAAATATTTATTGCGGAATCCGGTGTCTTTAAGTTTGTAAAGTCAATACTAGTATAACAGTTCTTTACCAACATTCAGAATTACAATATCAACGAGGCTTTAGAGTGATTACACGAATCTAGTTTAGGTGATACTTATTAAAGCTCTATTGTGATGAAAGCTTCAAGATTATTCGACCCACACTCGAGTCCGTTTCCTGGTAAAACCAATACTAATGTCATACGAGAAAGCGTGGTCCTAACCCTGTCTCCCGGTACATTCAATGACGCATTTATAGTTGAATATAATGGGTTTCGCGAAACATTAGATAACTTAAGTAACACTGTCACAAATTATGTGCGGGTACATTTGTTAATTTAGTCTATTAAGAACTGTGTTGGCATTGAAAAGGCTACGGGCAGACATATGTCACTTTTAAAGTACAACTGAAATTTAGAGGCTGTAAAAGTACATAATTCGAAAGAGATACATTTCTTTTCTGGTAATTTCACAGCAAATAAAAACTAAGAAATTTGCGTCTCGAAGGTTTCTGTAATTTGAAACCATCATTTTATTGTAAATCATTGCTTAGTGGTTTAGACATTCGAGTGTTTGAGCCCTACTAGGATCCATTGCGATTTAGCCGGTTGATTGGCTAGTTAGAACAACATCTCATAATTTAGATAAATATAACAAGGAAACAGTTCATCGAATATGATGCAAACACTGCCTGGAAATAGGTTGAAGCATTTTATTGTACTAAACTGAGACTGGAATTCCATGCTATTTTAACCCAGAATGGAAATACACAGGGTTTACTCATGCTATGTACACATAGAGTGCTGTATGACTGTTAATTGTGTATCGGTATTTGATTAATTAAAAATCTGTATATTTCAATTTACATTTAGTTCTTTTATTTTCTCTTCTTTGCAATTGCCTTGTAACCGATTGCGATTTACAAAAAGAAACGAAACGAATTGATATGAAAAGACAGGTTGTATGGAAGGCTAGTGTGCCATGCTAAATGCCAAATGCTAAATGACAAATAGTTAGTTAGCACAAAATGCTTCTTGCTAAATGCCTATTGTCAAATATTGACTGTCAAATGGTAATTGTCAAACGATAAGTACTAATTATTAATTGCGAAATGTTAACCAATAAATGCCAAATGCTTGTTGCTAAGTGCTCTTTGCGAATAAAGGGCTGATGAATTCAACCTTTAGATAGACATTGGTCTTTGTTACATAAGTGTGTTCCTCTTAAAAACGTTTTTTAAGCATTTTAGAGTAAAACGTTTCAGTCCCATGTTCCTATGACAGGTTACCGTAGAACATGATATTGCTTCGAATAAGACTGATAGAACATTACTAAAGATAGCTTGGCACAGAAATGATAATACTAAAAAGAATAGCCCATAACAGTTGTATAATACATTATTTTACTATTAACAATTTTACTATAGCAAGCAAATAATATCTAATTTCGTTTAAAATAATGGTTGGCAGAAATTGGTCACAGCTTCACATAAATGTCAATATACAAATACTTATGATATAAAGTATGTTTGAAATGCAGATGTGGAGGCCCTGTGAACAGAGGCCTAATACAGTATACTTGAAACAAACAAACTTCTTATTACACAACGTTAAGATATACTGGTGGAGGCTGACCTAACCGCCGAACCTGGGATCAGAATTCAACGGAGATCAGGTATACAAAAACAGACATACAGAATCAGTGACTACGTTAAACGTTTATATATGACACATACACATTTCACAGTTCTGGAAAACAAACAATGTCGTGTCCATACATCAACATGTGAAAACTGCCAATATTCCACGTGAAGCTGTAACGACTGGAGGCAAGAAAGGTATAGGCTAAAGCTGGTTAGTTGAAGCTATGGATCTGTCTTGTCTTGTCTGAGGTAAGATGTAACTCTGAAAAATGAATAAAACTATTATATGTGTAACAATAGAACAAAACAAGAGGAATCTTTACAAATTATTGCTGCAGATTAATGGGTGTTAATAATGTTCGTATAGCTACGCTACTGTGTCTGGTCGGCCAATCCCACTTCTGACACCATTGTGACAGGAAAGGCCGTACCGGCGACAGTAACCATCAGAACAAATCAACACCCTTTACAATATTTACAAATTTATTTACATAAGATGATTATGAACAATGAATAGATGATATGAAAAAAAACTGATTATAAGAAAGAAAAGAAAATAAAAGTTCAGTATCACCAGATACATAATTCGTATAGTTCCATTCTAATGTGACGTGGCACAGTTCTTTAATTTAATTGCGAACTTTAAGTAGCACAAACAATATATATAGGCATTTACCTAGAGCATATTATTTTCAAGGGAAATAATTGTGGTCTGACTTATTATTTTGAAAATCACAGTTGAATTTTTTTTATGTGTGCACCGGTACAGTTTTGCGGGGAAGCGAAAGTTGCCGTGGAATTTTGTCTTCTTCTAAAAACAAGGTAAGTTGACAGTTTTTGTTAAGATATATATCTGATAGCTGACACAACGGAGAATGTTTTGGTTTATATCCATCTTACATATTTTTTTGAAAATGAAGAGAAACAGGGGGAATTCTGTAAATTTCTTCTTATATGCAAATGAGCTGAAAATGTATTGAAATGACTAGATCAGAAGTTTATGCCTTTTCAGTAAGTTTTTCCCTACCTTTGACGATAGTTATTAAAAAGTATAGATATCAACCTCTTTGCTGATATTAGTACCTAAAATTTTCAGCCTGTGAATAGCTGTAGAAATTTGGGACTTCTTTTTTTTGAAGATATAAATAGATCTAAGCTATATTAAGACTAAAGTTTTTTCAGTATAACAGCATGTAGAGAACCCTTACATACAGTCAAAATTAATATTCTTGATATTGCAAGGAAATATAATGCATTTTTCAAATGCTTGCTGTTTCTTATGTTGTGCATACTTGATATAGGTCATTGTCAATGTCAACTATCATTATACTGACATTTGAAGTTGTTGTTTTTTCTAAATTACCTCCCTTATATATGCATTTTTCTTCATTCATTTTATTGATAATTACTTCCCTTTATGTTTAGCAAACATTCTCAGATTGCATTTCATTTACTCCCTTTATTTAACATGAAAAATTCTCTTGTGTAATGATTATTTGTATATTTTACTTACAGTGTCTGATACATGTAGTTGCAGTCTGTCTTTGGAAGCTGTAGAAATAACAAGAAAGAGACTGACATAGTGGTATAGTTTGTTATATATGAAGTTTATTGATGGCATTCATGTCATGATGATATCATTAAAGTACAACATATTAGACAAGTATATTAGACAATTTTAGAAATATTTCCGGTCTAAAACTAAATGAAAAACAGTGTCAAGTATTAAAAGCTAGTTCAATACGTAATACAAATTTTAAATACTGTACAAATAAAAAATTTAGATGGACATCAGATTCTGCGCAATCTCTAGGAATTAGCTTTTACACAGATATACAAAAGTCACAATCAAAAAATTTAGAAACAAAAATTGAATCCTTTAAGAACTGCCTCAAACAGTGGGAGCATAGGAAACTGACGCTACTGGGAAAAGTCACAGTTATAAAAAGTTTTGCTTTACCAAAATTGATTTACTATTTATCTGTTTTACAAACCCCACCGAAACAAACAATAAACCAATTAGAAAAAAACATGTTTGAATTCATATGGGATAAGAAACCAGATAAAATTAAAAGGGAAACAATAAAGAAAAACTATTTAAATGGAGGTATAAAAATGATAGATCTTTCCAAGTTTAATAGAGCATTAAAGGCCTGTTGGGTTAAAAAGTTACTGGATAAAAATAACAAATCAATAATAATAGCTATTTACATAAATAAACTAGAAAAAATAGGATCAAACTTGATTTTTGAATGTAACTTAAATGAAAGAGAAATATTTAAAAGATATAAGACAAATCCATTTTTAAGAGATATCATTACAGCGTAGATTGAAATCGGTATTCTGTCCGAATGCACAAATGTAAACAAAGAGATAATATGGAACAACAGGAAAATAAAAGTAAACGATAAAACATTTTTCTATAGAACATGGTTCGGCAAAGGTGTGTTATATCTCGAACATTTATATGATTTCCGAAAAAATCAATTCTATACATATGAAGACGTTAAAAATCTGTATAGTCTTCCTGAACATGACTACCTCAAATACATGTCTTTAATAAAAAGTATACCTACAGAACTAAAACAAAAATCAAGATAGAAAATGTACCTTTAACTTCAAAAAGAAAAGCAATTTTGAAAAGGTTTACGGACACAAAAAGGACAAATAAATTCCTATATGAACATCAAATAAAAAAAGAAGCACTGAAAAATAAAGCTGAAACGAAATGGGAAAAAATTACTTCAAAGTCAATTTAATATGGAAATCAATATATAGAAATATCTTTACAGCAACGATAGATAGTACATTTAGAAACTTCCAGTATAAATTTATACACAGAATAATAGCGACAAATAAACTTTTACTAAAACAAGGTCTTATCGAATCAAACCTGTGTGATTTCTGTCAGATGCATGTTGAATCCATTGAACATCTTTTCTGGGAATGCCCTCATATACAAACTTTTTGGAGAGATTTGAGAAAATTTCTTCAACAAAAAAAACGTACATTTAGAACTCACATATGAGACAGTGGCTTTTTTAATTACGGAACCAGTTCTACAAAGTAAAGCTAAAAATGGTATCATTTTAACAGCAAAATATTTTATTTATAAAAATAAAATAAATAAAACTATGCCAACTTTGGAACATTTCTTAAATTACTTGAAGACAAGATTGGAAACGGAAAAGTTAATAGCGCTACAACATGACAAAATAAATGAATATTACCATAAATGGAATGGATTCCCTCTACAAATAACTACATAATTTAAAAAAAAAAACTCTCTAAACATACTTTTAGATTGGAATATGGCAGTTGGATACAAAACGTAGATATACAACACTATATCTGCTGATATCACATATGTATATAAGGATATGTGTGAGTGTGTGTATGATTTGCGTGGGAGGTTGTTTTGTATGAAAATGTGTATGTTTGAAGGTGGGTGTTAGATGGATGTGAGATTTCAAGAAATTTCCTGATGTACATTAAACAAATGATAATATATGAGCATCATGGTATAAAAATGAAAAAAAAATAGAAGCAGACATGTACTCGATATATAAAACTAATTGGTAAAATGTATATGTATTATGTAATGTTATTATGTTATTATTATTGTCTGTATGATGTACATGAAGGGAAAACAATAAATAATAAAAAACAAAAATTAAAGTACAACATACATTGATTTTCTGATAGTCATGTGTTATTACATTTGAACTGAGACTGTTTTATAATCAGGTTCGTGATACTTTTTTTAATATACATTGTATACAATAGTTGCATTTTTTTTCAATATTAATTGCAGCTTTATAAATTAGAACACTTCAGGTTCATGTTTGATATAGTTTATTAATGATTATAATTTTAATCATACAATGAGTTATGAGATATTTTATTAATTTTAATATATTTAGATTAATAAATGTAAAGTCTGTATTAAATGCATAGGTCATCTTTTGTACAAAAATAAAGGAAAAAAAATTGTATAATTTTCATTTTCAGTTTTGGTAGGGAAAAGTTTGAGTATGTACATGTACAGTTGTTTGACCTGTCTTACCCTTTGGCAATCCAAGAAGATGTGAAGATTATGAAAAATGCAGGAGGTATTATGCTTTTGTATGTTAAACAAAGGTCCCAAAGCATTTATATGCTGTATGGCTACATCCTTGCTCCTGAAATAACAGTACAAGACAGCTATAAAACTGACATTCCTGACAAGATGTGAACCTTCTGGACTTTATGTCAGCCTGGCATAAACATTTCTTTCCTGTAGCTTTGTGTATCCCTCAATTTACTAAGTACATATCTCCATTCAAAATAATGATAATAGATATGGTTTAGTAATAAATGTGTGATAGCTTTGTAATGTCAACATTTCAAAAATAGAATGAACATGTACTTTGATAATAAATATTGAAATACAAATTTCAGTATCTTGTATCAGTCAGCAAAAAAATGAAGTACATTTGTATCTTTGTATTAAGATAATTAAAACAATTATATTCAAACGCTTTGACACTGATTTTATGTTGAATTCCTAGAATGTGTGTGAATTAATGTTTTACAATATTTCAGAACTTGAAGACAATAGTTAGTGCAGAAGGGACATAAAAGTTATCATAAAAGTAACAGATATAAATAAGGTAAACTATTGTGATAAAAAGACATGGCCAGTGCTGCACATCACAAAGGCAATGTTTGAATTTAATTTTTTGTCACTTATGAGTTCTGTAAAGCTGATTTTGCAATATATATAAAATGATTAGGATTAATTTTTTTTACTGTGATCTTTTTTTCACATGACAATTTGTTCATTGGAATAAGATAGTTAAAGGCGGCATTGTGTCACATAAAAATATGTCTGCATAGTTGCCTAACATTAAATGTCAAATTGTAAACAAGGAAATTCTAAATTTGGAAAATTCTTTGTTGTTTTTCTTCATTTAGCTCAGTTGAAGGAGATGAAGTTTGAAGCAATTTTCACAGTACAACCTCTCCAGAGTAGCTCACTCTGAAGCAAAAACCTCTCTGTAACAACATCATGAGAATTTCCCTAAGCTGAAAAATAACTATCAAATTTACTTCTCCAGAACAACAACCTCAACATAACTAAAATATTTGTATATCCCACATGGTATTGCTCTACAGAGGTTGCATTGTACTTATAATATCTATGATTTCAAATGCTTTAAGAAAAACAACACTTTCAACAAGGGGAAAAGTGAACATATATTACTCATAAGGTGAAGTTTTGACAGTTCTCAAGTTCATTGTTTTTGCATGCTATATATAAAGGTACCTAAATTAAGGTAAAACTACTGACTGATTAAATTGCAATATAAGAAAGCTTATTTGAGATAAAGGGAGGTAATTCCATAAAAAATATATGTAGAATGTAGATGATAAATGTAATGAAGGGAGGTAATAAAATACTGTGAAGTTATTAGTCTTCATTTCTTTGATGAGCTAATTAATTGTTTTACATATTGGTTTATTAACTACAAGTATGACCTAACATGTGTACCTGTCCTGAAGGAAAATAAAAAAGGTTGTTTGATGTCCTTGTACTGTTAAATTGTTCCTGTATTTGTTTACATTCCATGTCTGAATGAAATGAAGAAACAGACTTTAATGAGGGTATCCCGGGAAAATACCTAAGTTTATTTTTATATCAGCAAATTTGATGAGATAGTCATTCAGGAGTTGTCTGTCCTATTTCCAAAAATGCTATGGGGACTAAATTTTTTGGAGTAAATATCTCTTTTAAAAATTAACACACAGCATTTTAATATTGTATATATATTATCTGATGCACTTAGCAATATATATTTGGAGTCAAAATGTTAAAAATTCCGGTTTTAATTTTTTAGTTACAATGTCTAATATATAACGTATCTTCAAATCAAGTCCCTTTAAACCGTGAATACGTTGATTCCGTTTCGGCTTCCTATGGTGGTAGGTGATTGCATCCCTGTGCTGACTTCAGAGGATAACAAAAATCAGCGTCTTTGCGGTTTACGGCACAACCATGGGACGAAAGCTCTGCGCGGGGAATATCACATCTAGGCGAGTGAAGACAAGTGAACCTCGGGCATTGTACCTCCGGGTTATGACATCACCAGGAAAATCGTCTGGCGGAAGA
Source organism: Mercenaria mercenaria (assembly GCF_021730395.1). Lineage (NCBI taxonomy): Eukaryota > Metazoa > Mollusca > Bivalvia > Venerida > Veneridae > Mercenaria > Mercenaria mercenaria. Next base: position 79,790,499 of record NC_069368.1, read on the forward strand.
AGCTAAAATATATAACATATGGTAAGCACCATAGCAAAACAAATAAGTCAGGGCATAAAACTGCTCCTTTGGGTACACCATACCTCCGTAGGCTCCCATAAATAATACCTGCTACTTATACAAAATATATGTGCTACTAAGTTCAGACGTCACGGGATTAAGATACGTCACTTATTACTTCCATTATTACAAAAATTACTTACTTAAAAGACTTAAGTCAAAGTATGAAAAGATATGAAAAGTTTATGATGAAAAAAATATAGTATTGGAAATGATAAACTGCAGCCATTATTTACAACTACAAATTAACACAATTCAATGTAAATCAAACGTTATATCATAGCTGGCATCCATATAGCATCAAATGCCATACAACAAAACGGACATTGTATGTATATGCTATAGACTGGCACACAGTTACAAATTACAATAATATATTACATACATGGTACTAGACTTGCCATATAGATTTATACATAACAATACAATGCAGTAATGGCGTTCCATAACAACGAAATGTTTGACATATGTTTTTTGAAACAGAGTACTTTATAAATATCATGTTACAAATTTCAGTACAAATTTTACATCTTATATAAATGAAACATTTTAGATTCCTCTTTCGAAATAATTTACAAAAGTCTGAAAAATTTGATAAATTATCCTGATATACCGAAACTAGCCAAAATCACAAGCCGAAAACTAAATGTTACAGAATTATGCAGAATGAACATAAATTTACCAAATAAAAATCGTAATGCAAAAATCATACAAAAATCTAACAAATAAATTTTTTACCTCGATCGAGCATAAATTTCTAGCAAGAAAAATTAATCAGACATAGATTCGTCTATAATGTCGGAAGGTGGTGTGCGCAAGGCATATCTAGTCCAGTCTATTTGTAGGGTAATGTCCCGCCAGATACTAAATTTCATGGGATTCACGGATAATCCGTGTGCTATGACTATTTGTATTTCCACGGGATTCACGATATAGCCGGGAAATCTAACTACTTTGGCGCGGATTGAAATTGACAATTTGAGGCCCATTATAGTGGTTTTGGGGATAAAAACATAAATTACTGAAGTTTATAAAATATCAGCTGTCTTATTACTGAACCGAATGTAATGAAATGTACATGGAAATTTAAGTTATGAAATGCAGAAAAACATTAGAAGTTTTTTATGCATGAAATTTGACATTTACCTCAATAACTCAAAAATTTACAAAAAGATGATGCAATACCTGCATTTACACTACAGATACAATAAGGCCCGTATGTCAGTTTGTGACAGATGCGAGGGTTGATTTTGCTTTTTATCGAAGGAATCCTCGATTGCTTATACTTGCTGATGTTTAATATATCATTACATTTAGTGAAAGAATTTGACGATTAGTATTTTATCATTTAGCAATTTGACATTAAACATTTGGCATTTGGCGTTTAGTATCAATATATTTCATTAACAATTGGTATGTAGCATTTAGCATTAAGTATTTGGCATTTAGCATTAAGTAATTGACATTTGGCATTGAGTATTTTTCATTAAGCCAAGTGTTTAAAGTCGAACATTGAATATCAAACGGTTATTGTAAAATGATAAATGCTAACTGTTGATTGCGAAATGTGAAGCACAATGCAAAATGCTTAATCAAATAAAGAGCTGAATATATCAGTGAATAAATACATCCTTTAAATATTAATCGGTCATTGTTACATAACTTTGTCTAAAACTTTTTTTCTAAACAATTTAGAGTAAAACTATTTCGGTCTCTTCTTCACATGATCAGTAAAAGATGTTATAGCTTCAAATCGTGATATCTTTTCAAATAATTAAAAGTCAAATTCATTTGTTAAAGAGATACAAATAATTAACTCATCAATTTTAAGAATTTAACAATCATTATCATTTGGCAATAAGCATTAGAATATGTCTTCTAGCATTAAGTATATGGCATGTAGCATTTAGAATTAAGCATTTGTTAATCTGCATAAATGATAATAATATACAGCCTATTTGATTTAAAAATTGAGAGTATTTCGATCACGTGTCAGCTGCAATGGCTGGCAAAATATTATAGACAGCCGTACCCATTTGAAATTTCTGTGTATAATTTTTCTTCCTATTGTGTTGCATCGTTTATTTTATGTCAGATCAAAGGAATAATGGATAAAAAAATATTGAAGTAAAAGAAAGATGGGTCCGTGGTATTTGAATATTTTTGGTTAGCTTATAATATGTCAGAGATCCGTAACAGCATATAAACATCTCTGAAGCTGATTTCTTTGGATACATGGATACACAAATGATAAGAAATTGTTCATCATTGTATGACCGTCTTGACTAAACCAATCAAATTGCTCGAGTTATTACATATTGCAATTATAAAGTAACGGGTGTTGTATGCAGTCTTTATATAGACGACCTTTCAATTTCCTCCTAACGCTGGTGCTAGAGGCGCGAGAGGTGTTGCATATTTCATTACCTCTCCTGAACAGTTTCAATTAAACAGAATAATTGTGCTTTTATTTAGCTTGGCTGCCTTCCATGCTTCCAAATAGCCATACATATATTGATATATATAGAACAGGCACTTCCGCAATTTTGAATAGATTGTTACTCATATGTTTTCGCTGTATTTCCATCTCCTGTCTGGCTGTAAACTCGTAGTGTAAAATGTTATTTTATACAGACTGAGTGCATTGACCAACTAACTTCCATAGGTACTTTATGTAAGACCATTGAATAATTAAGCAAAATGTACTGACTTTCTTACGTCATGAAACTGTATTCGAATTTACGTTTACTATTTTCTGCAAGTAAAACTGTTACCAAGTTTGTATTTTGACGTACTGCAAACATTGTTTTATTTTACAATTTTCTTTTCCATTTTTTTCTAACTATATTGTAACTTCACAGGTAATGTATTTAAATACTGACAGAACCGATTGCTATATATTTCTGTAGTTTGAACTATTGTAGATATTCATAATCTCATACAGTTATAAGACACCGATAAGACAGAAGATATATTAATGATTATAATGCTTGATTCGATAGAAAGGGTTACAGATACATGATAGTAAGTTCTGGATATGAGCAGTAGAATGCATTTTCTAAAAATGTGTAGGTCATAATAGGTCGTAACTAGGATATTTCTATGACGAAGGTATATGGTATATATCAAAGATAATATAATATAAAGAATGAATTTAGAAACATCATTTCAACAGATGTGTAAAAATATCGCTTAGAAAACAGCATGATTATTATTGAGCCTCAGTCCCAATGTTGATATAATTGCATCAAGGAAATAAACAAGTGAGCACAATCTGAGCTCATTACTAGTAGACTTAATCTAAATGTACAGTTTAGACAATTTTCACAAGGATTATCATCTTACGAACGATTTGAAGTTGTTTCTAATGTGAACTGTGCAAAGGAATGAGAAATTATAAACAGTGGAAACAAAGTCAGCATTCTTTTGACATTACAATTCCATTTAATTTATTCACCTAAAATCAATATAACAATCTGCAAGCTTGCAAGAAACTCTTCTGACTTTTCCATATTTATGACAGCATTATTCGCGCGGCATTTTAGAACAGATGATGAGATTTTCACACTTTTATCAACATATCTTATACAGGACGTATAATGCTTCAATTGACAAGAAACTATCTGCACAGATTTCTTTCACCATAATTTGCTAATGGAATTGCTGACAATTTGAATTGCATGATGGATAAGGAAAATTTTCCTGTAGAGGCTGTGTCATGCATTTAAATGGCATTTTGTTTATATTTTTATATCATGTAAACATTTTTCCTACTCCTTTATATGAATTATTTGTCTTCATTTATCTGAACGTTGTAAAAGTGCAAAGAAATTTATGTCGTTTCTTCCATCTTATTCGTGAGGAAAGTATCAGAGTCAAACACCTCAGTAGTCATCACACAATCAAATAGGAAAGCGTATCGTCAACGCTTTCCAACTGTAGAATGGTCAGTCGTCAGTTCATTAGATTGAAAACTAACCGCATCTCCACCAGTGAAGAAATTACTTTCAAAAGTATTCATATCGGGGTTTTGAAAATCGTTAAGATTTACCAGAGTTAGGTATAAAATCCTTCCTTGGGACTTCTTTATGCGTTTTCCATGAACATTTATGGACGTAAATGACCATTTTTATGCAGTTGGAATTAAAATTTAACAATTTTTCGGAAGATTCAAGGGACATCTTCATTGAACTTCATGAACACTAGCTTTCGACAGTTGTCCAGGAAATTCTGCTTTAGGTATTATACAATAAACAATACCAGCAATTGATTAGATGCTGTTTAATATTTATTTAATGAGCAATTAATATATATATCATTTTGCAGTTTCAATCGAAGAAGACTAATGCTATACAAGTATATAGAAGGAAAATATTTACTCCGAATTAGATATTTGCAAGTAATATGTAGGTGATGAGATTCTTTTTAGATGAACACCGGTTAAATTATGAAAATAAGAAAATTAGCATGTTTAAAAGCCTTATGGATAAATATTGTTAATACACAAACAATTTAAAGAAGCCGAAATTACTATTTTGAAGTACCGGTATATTAAATCTGATGTAAGGTGAAACAAATCCATAATCTTGGACTATAGTTTCAAGTATACTTTTGAAATTGCTCCCTGTAAGATCAGTTTATCTGAACGACTGTATTTATACTTAAGGTGCTATATAAATACGGCCCCAGAACTGTTCCAGTCATATTGCTCACTGTTTTCAGATGTTTTTAAAATGAAAGAGTTCCTTTTTGTATTTTCCAAGTTCAACAATAATAAAATTTGTTAGTGGAAGATTTGCATTTGTCAAAAAGTGTTCAACATGTTAAGCCGGGTATAATGAATCTAATTCCCACTGTCCTGTCCACAAATGAGATTGATCAACTCGGTGAAAAGATCCTGCCAGGGTTAAGCTTTATGTGCCCATATTTCTCAATCAGCTTGGGACTGTTAAATGCCTAATATAAAGCTGTCTGATAGTTTCTGCTACGTTTATAGCTATGTATTTTCTTATTTATATTTTTGTACATAAGTATACCTACCTGTCACAACAAAGCATTTCGCGATATTCCTATAATTTACTGACTTCATTTGAATATAATACACTGTTTTAATCAACAATAATAACTTATCCATTGAATTATGCATCATCAATTAATTTGCCCCTTTTGTAATCATTAGACATATTTTAACAATGAGATTTGTCGAATTCTCATCTGATATCTAACACGAACCGATTTGTTTACCTGTTAAACAAAGAAGGCTGAAAAGTGTGTGTTAGTACTCAACAATTCATTTTTCTAACGTCAAAGCGTTTAACGACATAGAGGCACGCTGGAAAAGAAACCAAGAGAAAACAGGCAAATATATGACGAATATCGTCCAGTATGTATGTAATAATCATTGATAACGTGTTAGAATTAAAATAACATACCTCAAGCAGTGATTTGATCTAAAATAAAATAATTGTCATATTTGATGAATATTATTATACCACTCGGGCTGCGCCCTCGTGATGCAATTTATTCTCATCTTAACTTCAAACAATGATTTTATTCAACGACAAATCACTACTTGGGATATGTTATTTCTTAAACAACATCCGCCTATTCAAAATAAATAAAACAAATAAAACATATAACAAAATATTTAAGAATTTAATTTAAATTCAATAACAACTTGATCATTTATTTGGTAACGCACACTGTACTGTAAATTACATATTCATTAGATATATTGTTGTTGATATACATTTGTACATTTTACGCAAGTAAAATATACTATGCCATTCGTGTTATAATTAAAATCATACATTAGTCATTACTATTACGTTTATATATGCAAGGAAGCATAATTTTATTCACTAAAGAACACAGGTTTGATGATCTACCTATCGTTTACTTATCGTCTTGTGATCGGAGATGAAAAACTAAATTATTCAAGCCTATGATAATAGAACGAATCTCTTGAAGAATTTTCAGTACTGTTGCTTACAGCTACAATTAAAGGTAAGTAGGTGCAAGACAATATTTCGTCTAGGAAAATACAAAGACACGACGAGGTTTGATATCTTTTATAAATATGTAAATAGCATTCTACTTAAGAAATAATAAGTTCCCAAGTGTGGTTTATCGTAGAATAACCCGTGTTTTGAGATTTTATGCGTAAGAATATATCACGAAGGCCTTAGGCCTGAGTGATATATTGTTTCGCATAAGAACGAAAAACTAGGGTTATTCTAAGATAAATCACACTTGGGAACTTGTTATTTCGATTCTGACACGACATACTAGTATCAACAGTGTTAGACAAAAATGGAAACTACTTTTTACGGCCGTGCTACGCACCTGGATCGGATGACGTCATTGCACGCAAGTGGTTTATTGCAGAATAACCCGAGATAGATTTTGCTCTACATGTATATAGGTTATTCGCGGGTCGTGTTAGAACTGAAGATAATTTCTGTATACTTTTAGCATACACGGTATCATGAGTTGTTCAAAGCCAGTGTTTGCATACTTAAACAGAATGCATGTACCATTAAACCACATGAATATGCAATTTGCATGATTTATTAAATGATATTTTGTATTATTTTTCTTATGTAAATCATTGTTAGGTCATATGACTTCTTTCTAGAGTTTGATGAGAACAATCCCAGGTGCCCCTCCATGCATTATTAAAATACAAACAATCCAACAACCAATTTACAGACATAGACGTGTTTCCTGCTTTTCTTTCAGCCAATAACAAACTTGATTCAGGTTTTAAATTGACCATTTAGAGGTCTTCACATCTTGTCCGAAACTTTTTGCCCATGAATTGTGTGATAAATTTCCCACAATGTAGTTTGATAGGTTGCTCAAGAATAATTTTGTATTGGGTCTAACTTCGAATGTGATATATTTTTTAATACGGTTATGTTTAATTTTAATCTAAACAATCAAAATATTTAACATGTACACTCTAATGGTATCGTACCTCTAAACTTACTAAGTTAAAATTATCTGCCATTCTTTGTCTACTTTCACGTCAATAAAACTAAGTCTTGTTCTTGATTATATCGTATGGCTAGAGTAGCATGCCCTCAGATTAATACTTTCCAATTTGATACTGCAAGTAAAATAATTATCGTGTTTTGGAATACAGTTTCAAACCTCTGCACCCTGTCTCTCCCAGCCCCATCCTAACCCATCGAAAACAATCAATTATAGTAATCGAAGATGCCAAACATCCCCAATACTATGGAATTATTGTTCCATATCAATTACTTTTATCAATTTAGATACAACAGGTTCTGAAACAAACTAACATAACAATGTTGGCAATATAGACATCAGGACATATTATGTTATTATGTTATATAACCTTTTTTTAATCATAGTTCTGTAACGTGTTGATCCAGATTTCACTCACGTGTCATTCCGAATATTTTCATTAGAGATAATTAGGTCCAATATGTCAGCTGATGTATACTATACGTTCAAATAGCGTAAGTCGTCAATTCGTGATAATTACTTTATCAAATAACATGACATTTTGGAAAGTTCGAGACTGAAAAGGGAATTAAATTAAAAGATAAGTGTCTCAAAATAAACATGAGACCTCTAGAAGCAAACAAACCTTGTACATGCAGTAGTGTGTTAATGAATAAAGTATTATTTTGAGCAATCTCCAAACACAACATATGATGTATTTAAGTACTCATGCTTGAACTACATCTAAACATAAACTGCATTTTGTGAAGAAAAAAACGTCTATGGCTAGCGAAAACATATCAAAACTAAATTATTCGTTATAAGTTATTAATGGTGTAACACCATCAAGAATCGTGATGTATATCGTCTGAAAGTCTCACAACATTATACTTACATACATACGTATCAGGTTATCATTAAGCAATAGGGAAAACTATTTTTCGAATTGGCATTTTTCGCAATGACAAAACTGTAAAGAAATTAACGAACAGTTTATTCAGTTTTTTTCGCGAAGATAATTTAATTTTCTTTAAAATTTTCAAAATTCCACTAAAGTGATTTTGTTATCGTATTCTGATATATGTCACCAAAGTATGGTAATTAAAATGGTTTCTTTCAATTCTTTCAATATATTGTTACTTACAAAAGGCAATTTACAATAAATTTATAATAAATACATCATTGTTAAGTAACTATAAAATACCAGTATCAAGTGCATTATTCGATAACACAGCCAGAATCATTTACAGCCTTGGTAAGAGGAAAAAGTCACAAGGAATTAGATCTGATAAATAAGCTGGATGTTTGATTTATACCATTTTTTTATATCTCAGAAACCTTTGAACGATGACACTTTTGTGAGTCAGCATTTTTGTATATTTTTAACAGCTTTCAGTACATTGCTTCCATAAGACTTTCCAAACGGTGTAGGAATTTGTACAACTAAAGAAGATGGAATACACAAGCTTTTGACACTTTTAGTTATTTTTCCAATTACTGGTCCACGGTCACCTTTTCGCACCCACTGTCATTTGTGAACGCGACACTGTGGCTCATAAAAGTCCAGGGTTTATCGCCTGTTAGGAGCTGTGACAGTGTGCGATCATTTAATGTGAGAACTTTTTGCAGCGTTTTTTAGCACATTTGACCCTACTAGCCTTTTGCTCCTTGGTTAACATGTGAGGCACTCATTGGGTACAAACCTTTCTTAAACCAAAGTGCGTGGTGAGTTCTCCCCGTTGAAATGCCAAAACGACGCAATCTCGGACTTCGTGTACCTGGCGTCTTCACCAATCAGACGTCTAATAGCAGCAATGTTCTTTGACGTCACTCCTGTTTTGGGCCTGCCGGGACGAGCCTTGTCTTTTTTTAAGTTACATACCAACCTGTTAAAAGTTAAAGCTGAAACTGCAGACTTCCAATATGAAGTATGCAGTTCACGAAGTATCTGCCTTGCAGGTATTTTAAAGAACTTTAAAGCTAATATAAAGGTCCGGAATAAGATTTATAATTATTCTCCCCAAAACACGCCAAATGTTGTCAAATACATGTGTCGATAGTTTTAATAATTATTGCGTAAATCATTTTAAATGTGGATGTTTCTAAATAAATGTAAATTTATTTAGTCTGATATTTACTTCAACGCTTACCTTCCTCACAAAGGTCATTTAACTGTTAGTAAGGATTTTCTATTAACAAAACTAAGAGGTTTGTGGCCACCTAATCCTGTAAGCACGTGCGGTCTACCTATATACCAATCTTCACTAAATATGTAAACAACCTTTCTCACAGGTCATTAAAATGTAAACAAACACGGTTAGATTTACTGGTCGGCAAAAACAAAAGTGAAAACCTTGTTGCTTCATAGTTTGAGCCTACATAACTGGGAATCGACCGAGTTTTTTGGTCTAAATTGATATCTTTATTTAATAAAATAAGTACCTGATTTTCTAAAATTTACGTTTAGCCACTTAAACTGTGGCTTTAATGTCAGCTCTAATTTCAGATTTGTATTCGCTTTTCACAGGTACATGTATTTTGCTTAGTGTATATGACTACATCTGATACAAAACTAAATATCTCCGAAACAATGAAATAGTTTTCAATAAAACTTTGCAGGATTATAATGGATTACTCATGTATCATCCATGTAAAACACGAATTTCTTGCATGACAAACTTCTACGGAAATGCGAGATTTTCATTATTTTTGACCCTCATATGTATACGTAAGCTTTACCTAAGCTTCATTCTGAGGACACCTTGTAAAGCGTTTAACTGTTTGCTGATAACTATGCACATTTTATTAGTTATTTAGTTAACTATGTTTTTGTACCATTTCAACATGAACTTGAGCATGATCTTTACAATAGGTATTTTCGAAAACGCTCCGAAACCTCGATTGCCTTTATCAGTTTAAATATATATAGCTAGAGTGAAATAAAGGGTTCTTCTTTTTAAACATCATTCGCCGAAATGTAGTGAGATATTTTGTTACAAAGTACGAAACCCGCTTTCTGCATTTTACCTGTAGTGTAGTCACACATTACTTCTGAAACAAAGTAAAACCATTATTGCATTTAATATGCATATTGACTTTTTTACTTATGATATTATTTTTTGTTGTTGCATTTAAACATCGTTTTTGCCTTTCCAAATAATTTATTTATCGTTTTTCTTACTAACTACAACGCTTTAATGTGTAGTGCTGCCAGTAATGTTATTAAGCCGCGATTTTCGTTCAACTTGAGTTATGCCAGAATACATGAATTCAAGAATTGCATGTATGATATCTATTCCAAAGGAAGGACGAGCGTAAGCATATTAGCTTTCTATCAGATTCCTTCATCACTATTTATTGAAATGATTCATGGAATTACTTAAATAAAATACGCTAAACCCAAAATATTTCGAAATACATCTAAATCTGCACCAGTGATCACTGCTGTCACCAAGTAAATATACACTAATCATTGAGCCTGAATGATAGTAGAAGGTCATATTTTTACACAAGGACGAGCATACATGTATACATCCTTTATCGTAAAAATGGTTTTGAGCTGTACTGAAAGCAATACTGGTACTGATGATAAACCCGGACAAATGATAAAGTCGACCACCTTGGAAATATTCAATTTCAATCGGTTATTTATAAAATTGAACACACCATCTAATAGTTTCCACTTACAACACCAACTGGTGTAAATAAAAACAAAATTGGTAAATAGTCTGTATAAATAAATGACTTACATTTATCTGTATATAAATATTTATCCAAAAGTACTGGGGAAGAGGGTGTTTTTTTGAACATGCTCACTGTCGTCACATGAAGGCCTGACATTGGGTCACTATTTGTTACTTGATCAGGAATGACTGTTGCAGCTTTTTCGGGAAAGTTTCAATATAATACTACGAAGAAAATTTTGTAAATGACAAAGTGGTCGAATTTATCATCAGCCAACCTTCGTACAGTCCCCATTTTACAAACCCCTTTCAGGGCCTCACTTCTTGTGAGTTTGCTAACTACCGTAAATATAAAGTTGAATTATGTAAAGTTTTCAGCAAATGTTAAGCTTTATTTTGATACCGACCATTGATTACAAATTGCAAAAATAAAAAAGTTACAGGTAAAAAACATCATTTTCTGTTCGGGTTTATCATCAATACCAGTATGGAGTCACTATTTCTAACATTTACTTCTATTTTAAATCAATCATAAAAGTTATCTACTGCAGTCCATATATTCCAGTTCGGAAATAAATATTGGTTTTTGTTGTGTCCAAAACGAAGTCATATCCACAATGTTTTAAACAGAAAAATACTAGATAGTTACAAAATAATTAACAGTTATTGACTTTCACTTCCAGATTTGGAAACTTCTTCGAAGTATCGCTAGAAATAGACATACTTTTGACAATACGTTACATTTTATCAATTACCACCACCTGCATCTCATGGGGTTTGCAGACACTTACAGTGCATATTTTAATCATTGAAAGGAAATTACTTCTCCAGAACTGTCTGCTCAATTTCTTGTAATCTATTTATTGGCTGGATGTAATGAAAAATTATTGTTGAAGATCTCTGAGGGATTTGGTATCATAAAATGTTTCTTTATATGTACAACAAAATGCAAAGAGTTGACAAATGCGTTCATTCTAATTTTCTTTTAGTAAAAAATAAACAAGATGAAGATCTTCAAATTCTTGATATAGACTGGCTTTTTTTTGTAATTCTGCGTCATTATAATTGCATGCGTTTTTTTTACAGTACTAAAGTAAAACAAAGTCAATATAATGAGATATTTATTGAAAAAAAAAACAACAACAGGCATTTATGGTCAGTCAGAAGCCATTTATTTATTGTGCATATTGTAATATCTAACCAATTAAACCAAGCGCTAAGATTTCTACAATTCCTGCAATGATGTTAGTTATGCCAGTGGATCATTTACACTAAACCTTTATCAACCTACCACTTTCTTCAAGATGGTTTGCTTACCATCCTAGACTTACGACATTTAAAGCATTTACTTATAATCAAAGTGTGCTTGCCTTGTTTGTATTTGTAGCTCTAGAATGACGAATCATTTCTTGAAATAACTGAAAAAATAATTGAAAAAAAAAAAAAAACATGTAACGATACTTGAGTTAGATTTTACATTTCTGTTAATTGCATGTAAATTGCATGTAAAATGATGACATGTCAAGTGTTAGTACGCGCAGAATAAAATTTGAATTACTGGTGCGTCAGGTAGAATCAAACAACCTAAGAATCAAAATCAAGTTCGAAATAATGCGGCCGCATATTACTAATTGCCCTCCCTTTCACAATCTTGTTATACAAATACAAATATACATGTTTCAGCAAAACAGTTTTGCTTGTACAATGTGTGATACCTGCTCTTCAGAACTTCATCTAATGGAATCGAATCGCCTTAAGGAAGATATTTTTAACTGAGCTGAACGCCATGTATCATATTTTTATGTAAATTAATAATAATAATACTATCATTTTTGCCTTTAATAGCGGTCTACAAAACATGGCACATTTTGGTCCAATATTTCCTGTAAAAATTTACCGGGGTCTTTAAAGTTAAATATACAAAAAAGACTTCAAACGATTTCGATTAAATGTGCATCACTTATTCATGGATGCTTCTCTTCTGTTTCTGTAATCCAATAGCATTTAAATATCTCGTGAAACACATACGTGTTTATGGTAATAACTCTGTTCCGGACATTTGTTCTCAAAACATGACATTTGTTTGCATACATTCAATGAAAATGCATGTATGCTAATAAAGTTGCACACCAATTAGCTTAGATATCATCTTTATCAAAGTAAATAATGAATTTATTTAAATAAATCATCGAAATAAAAGTTTATTGTTATGTAAATGGTTGTATGAGGTATCCGTTTGCATTGCAAGTGCATAGTTTATGCCATTCATATTATATAAAGGCAATAACAATGACTAGTTTGGACCCATATCAAGACTGGAGACAGAAATATAATGCAATAACACTAAAATGCAGTTATTTCACAAAGCATCTACATAATACTTGATAACATTTACTTTAATGTTGAATTTGAATGAATCAAAATTGCAAATTTCTTTCCGCCGTGTAGACAAACACTGGTAGAAAGAGAGCTTAGTGGATTTTGATAAACAACTAAATCTTCTTGTGCTTTCAATGGGTTTGCGTCAATATCTATTGTTGTTGTTTTTTTTTTGTATTTGACTGAATATTAGTTCTAATCTATTGGTTTATTTATCGGAGTAAATGATACAGCAACAGGTTTTGTAGCAGACAATCATGAAACTTACTTTTATGGCTAAAGACTAAGACTATGCCTGCTGTTTTTAAAGTTTTAAGGAAAATATGACCACAAAAAAGAATTGAAATGTATCAATAATATCTGTAAGAAGATCCTTTGGAAGAATAACAATCAACCAAGTAAACTAATAGTCTTATATAAATAATAATCTTATATCACTAGAAATAGTTTTAATCAGGCTTGTAACGCTTTCCCAACATTTTCAAGATAATCGCCTTTTTTCGAAATCCCAAAATGACATATTAAGACTAAGAATATGCATGTTGTCTTTCAGAACTCTTTATTTGACTTTCTATCACGGTAGTTACAACACTTCTTCGGGCACCGTTTTTTATCACTTTTGTCAATATTTACAATGTAATCATTATTGACAAATTGTTTAGTTAATAAAGAAATTGAACTTATAACTAAGATCATGAGTACAAAAACTGGTAGATTTGAAATCTGATTCGTTCAATTTCATTTGATAATTTTTCGTACTTAATAGGTTGCATATAGCCTAAAAGTATACCTTAAATTACGTTTTTGATTTTATTCTTGTTAGACGTTTGCCATTATAACGAAATTTGTTGCTGAAACAAGTAGATCCAATAACAAATACAGTTGTGTGTTTTATAACATCTGTAACGAAAATATTTCAATTTCTTTTAATTAGGTAAAATTATAATCTGTGGACATCAATTTTGTCTAGGTATGATAAACATGAAAGAGAAATAAGACATTCATTAAATACGTACTGTGTATTGTCATAACAGAGCACAAGTTACATAGTTTCATAAGGTCTTGATCATGGATAGGATTTATCTGTAATTGGGCTGAATAAAAATAGTCAAATGTTGGATATGATATATATAATATGCTATCGACACATATATAGTTTTTAATATCTTGATAATGATGTTTTGCTCTCTCTCTCTCTCCCCCCCCCCCCCCCCCCCTCTCCCCCTCTCTCTGTCTGTCTGTCTGTCTGTCTCTCTCTCTCTCTTATCTTAATTTTGTATGTTTGTAGGTTTTATTCTAGATATATTGAATTAGACGATTGATAAAAATAATTGATATAAATAAGGTACACCATGAATTTATGTGATTGTGATTTCATCGAATCTCAGTTAGACTGTTTTGTGCTAACTGGAAGAGTACATACAATAGTATGATAATATAGATAAATTTATCTAGAGACAAAAATAAATAAACAACGATTGATAAACTTAAAGCTTATGTTTCCGTTGTAGCTATAAATCACACACGACTGCTTTAAACATTTGTCTGATCTTCAAAGAAGAATTGAAGTAAAGATATAACATACATTCAAGGACTTTAAAAACGCCTCATGTATATGTATGGAAATTATTTCATTGTTGTAGCTTCTATCCAAATATTTGTTGCCATCCACTCATTATTAGCTTTTTAATCTGACCTAGTATAATGGTTGTTTCTTTTGTGATACTTGAAGCGTGACCTTTGTCACATGTGCACGAGTAGCTGGTCATACAAAATTCACAGCGCATATTTACAAACAACATAAAATCGTCTATTCATTTGTTTGTGCATGTTCTTGTCTCTACAATTTACTTATATTTCTGTGTATATGAATAATGAAAATATGAACATATCGATGCAACCACTGCTGCATGGTTTTGGTATTTTCGGCTTTGTTCTTAGAATATGATTTTTTCCTGTTGATTCTCTTGTTCATGTTAAAATGCCGATCCATATTTTGGTTGGAATAAACATCACGTCGACAAAGTATAGTTAAAAGTTCGAATATTTTGCTTTTGTTGGTGGTAAAAATCCAGGGTGAACATTCAGGCATTAATGCAAGCCCCTTGGTAGAGCCCGTGACCTTTCATAAGCAAGTTTGCCAGCTTCTGCACATGACATGATTTCTACACCCAAAGTGAGGTTTCGACTCGCAACTGTGATGTACAGGTGTTTCGAAGTCAGTATCCTTAACCACTCAGCTAGGGACTTAAACTTACGAATTCTCGTATAAAAGTTCTAGCGTTTACTGAAATGTATTATCCAAATATGAGGATAGATTTCACGTTGACGAACTGATACTTTTAGTTTTGTACTTGTAACATATTGCAGCAAATAACCTGGATGGATATACAATGTATATCTTAAATATGTGAAATTATCTATAGCCTTTGTCATATACGATTTGTTTTCACTGAATTATCTGTCGACACGGGAAAGTATTCAAATATGTATATATCGATTAACATATTGGTTTTCTGGTATTTCGTACTTGTCCCTTCACAAAGACTCATTTATAGGACTTTTGGCGACCTTTAAGCTTTTGATGGCGCCACCGACCTGACGCTAGCTAGCTTGATGGCTTTTTACATACAAACAATCTACATCCTAAAACAGGTTTGAAACCAACAGAGCTAAAGCGCAAGTGAGTTGAGGTGAACGGCCATAGCCACTCGGTCACCGAAGCCTCTAAAGACAAAATTAAAATGCTAAACAGTATTCAAGACGAGATGTGTTCAATTTATTATCAGCACAAAATATTATTTTCTGTGAGACATTTACGAGATATCGAAATCTGTGTAGATCTAGTGTTTGGTTTTAGCAGTACAATTATCTTATATTATCCTCTCATGAACAGACTCAATCAAACCAAGCCTGATATTATTCTTCTTGGTTGCATTCTTTGCTTCCAAAGGATCTTTTTACAGATTTTATTATAGATAAATGGACTTGGATCCGAAAATTTTAGTTTTACCTGTGAAAATATGTGACAAATTAGAAAGTATAATGCTTGTACTTATGAAGGCTATGTTCTCATATAAGAGTATGAAATGCTCAGATATAACTATTCTTTGAGGAGAGTACCGTATGTTCGTGATAATATTGGAGATTTTAGTGCAACAGAAACAGTATTTATGAAATTCAGGAAACGTTCCAAAACGACATACTACAGCAACATGTTCTGTCATTAAGTCCATCGCTAGTATGATTCCAAGTCAGTTTACAGACATAACTACAGATGTGAGCAAGTAATGAATTCCTCTCGAAATGTTTACCCGTGTTATATTCTAAGTTTCGGAAAAATGCGTGGTTTATTAGCTCAACAATGCACAAAGCAAGAATCAAAGAGAAAGTGCCTGGAGGCTGTATAAGAAAATGTTTAATCGGATATGGGGAAATTTTGTTATTTTGAATGAGGCCATGTTTTACTGAGTTGAAACACTTTGCAATATTAAGCGGTAGTGCTTTATCAGAAATGGCGACAATGATTGTGAGAAACGGAAGATCGTTAATCAAGGCAAAACTGCGATTCGAATTGCAACATCTAAACTAGAGTGTACACAGAATGCTATACAGGAAATGTTTCAGTAAATTGTTAACTTTTTGGACAATATGTGAACAAAAATATGAGTTGTTTGTTTCCAGAAGAATTTGCGTAATATTTGACATTCCATCAATACGCCGCATCAAGAGAGACTTCTAAAGGGGTATTTGACTATCTTAAAATATAAAATTAGACTTGATAACTCTCGGAAAATGGATCCCTTATCTCTGTACGCAGCCTCAATAGCCCACCCAGACGTGACGACTGCAGAAGGGCATTATAAATACCATCCAAATTGTTTAAAATTGATCTTACATTGTATGGAGAGATGAAGAAACTGGACTAGACTTACAAACTATTAATACAAAATTTCCGTCTTGGTGTACGCAATGCAGAATAAATTGGATACTTTAACGGATTTGTTGTAATAAAGTGTGAATAGTATAAGAGTGTTCGTAACGTCCAAATATAAGCTGAACACTTCTTGTAGACCTATATTAATGTATAGAATGACACTTGCATACATATCCGTAAGCATAATACGATATGTTAAATACAGTCACAACACCTACATTTTAAGAAACGCACAGACCATGAATTTGAAACCATAGTAACTGTTCTGTTTCACTGAAATATTAAAACTAAAGCTTTTTTTATTGCCTGTCAATTCTATATATCTAAACCATTTAGGTATTAGGAGAGTGAGTCCCCAGATTGCCTAATAGTATCTGAATATGTTGCAAAGAAACTGTTACAAGGAATTTCCAAAATGACAAAAAAACTATAAAAAGACCAATGATAAGGCATGAAAGTAACATCTTTACTTTTCTTTTTTTTCATTTTATTTGTTTGTTCTTTTATGACAAAAAGAGGGTTTAAATCCAACTACAAAAACCTTTTAACTAACATCAGTGTACATGTATGACATGTATCCCATCGTTTTAGAATTTCAATTAATTCAACAGTTCACGGCCATTTCCTTCCACATGTCTCTCAGGTGTTAATCATAATATATAACTCAATCTTTAATTCACTCACGTTATCGAATTACATGGTAAATTATGAACAAACAATACTTAGTCTAGTACCTGAATTGGGAATTGATGGTAGAATGAATATCCTAAATCTAATTTAAGGCTTCTTGATGCCAAGGAGAAATTACTGATGATAGCGCATTAATCGTGATAGAATTATCTAGAGACTACAACAAATCCAAAACCAATCTACAATATTTACACTTATGTCTTCGCTTTAGTCATTAAGTTACTGATGATGAAATTATCCAAATAAAATGAGTTCTAAGTGTAGATAGAATACATAAAGTCTCGTAATAATGATTGTGGTATCAATAAAAACCTAATTGCGCTTGATAGGATATTTTCTAAAACGTATCACTTTATTACCCTTCGGTTTTACTATCAATTTGTTATTATTTCAATGCTAATTTTCGGCAGACAGAATAAGCATAAGACAAAAGCGGACAACTGACTATTCGGTCCGGCCGTTTACACAATGTGACTTATCAATCTTTATATATACCTTGTCAATGAAACTACTTTCCACTGATCTCCAGCCTTCTTAATTCTTGTTTGTAACGTCAGCAGAAGGCTTATATATGACATCTTTAAATATCGCATCATTCTTTTTCTGATTTAGATTTAAACTACACTATCAAAATCTTTATATCAGTCTATGGTGTAATGAAATATTTAATTTACGACCTGTCAACTTTGATCCCATACGTACGGAAGCATGGAGGGGACATTGGATTTTTTTATTTTAATTTATCTCGTGGCCACGAGTTATAACTAAGAAAAAAATGAAAACCAAAAAATGTTATCTCGTGGCAACAATTTCTTAATTCGTGGCCACGAAATATAACTAAAAAAAGCAAAAAACGATTTTTGCTAATTCGTGGCCACGAAATATAAGTAAGAAAAAAAACAAATAAACGATTTTGCTAATTCGTGGCCACGAAATATAACTAAGAAAAAAAAACAAAAAACGATTTTTTGCGAATTCGTGGCCACGAAATATAAGTAAGAAAAAAACGAAAAACGATTTTTGCTAATTCGTGGCCACGAAATATAATATTTCTTACTTATATTTCGTGGCCACGAATTAGCAAAAATCTTTTCTTGTATTTTTTTTCTTACTTATATTTCGTGGCCACGAATTAGCAAAAAATCGTTTTTTTTTTTTTTTTTTTTTTTTCTTAGTTATATTTCCTGGTCGCAAATAATCGTTTTTTTTTCTTACTTGTTTTTTGTTTTTTTTTTTTCTTAGTTATTATTTCGTGGCCACGAATTAAGAAATCGTTTTTCTTTTGTGTGTGTGTTTTTTTTTCTTAGTTATATTTCGTGGCCACGAATTAAGAAATTGTTTTTTTTTTTTTTCTTAGTTATATCTCGTGGCCACGAGATAACATTTTTTGTTTTTCGTTTTTTTCTTAGTTATATCTCGTGACCACGAGATAAATAAAAATAAAAACATCCGATGTCCCCTCCATACTTCCGTACATATGTGCATTAAATGCTTATATATTTTTTCTAAAAAAATACCTTATTTCATCTATTATGAACACAATAGAGTTTTTATTACAGAAGATTGATCATGGATGTTGTATTCGGCTCAAGTGGATATTGCCGAGCTGGAACACACGAGGCTCAAAAGAAAAAAATACCTTGAGATGTAAAATGAAATAGTCGGGTTTATTGGCAGAGAAATAAAAGAAGTTCAGTCTCAAATGAAGGTGTGGCCTAAGCATACCGTTGATATAATACATTTTCATTTTTCTCATTTTAGAAATTCACAAACAAATGAGATGTTGCAAGTTACTCAGTTCTTTCTTTACGAAGGCAATTGCAAAAACTTGGTTTTTGAGTGTATGACAGATTTTTAATGAATTGACCCATGCTTGAACAATACTAGGATCCTACTTAACTACTTAATTCAAGGAGAAGTAAAATGAATACATGTATTTGATGTATTTGATAATGTAGAATAGAGATTACCATGATGAATATGCATGATCTAAAAATAGACTCACGCCAAATAATCGCGTAACAATGAAAT
Source organism: Mercenaria mercenaria (assembly GCF_021730395.1). Lineage (NCBI taxonomy): Eukaryota > Metazoa > Mollusca > Bivalvia > Venerida > Veneridae > Mercenaria > Mercenaria mercenaria. The sequence goes on from NC_069368.1 coordinate 79,810,254, forward strand.
AGTCGCTGGTAACGTGATGTTTTTGCTTCAAATATAGTTGTGCAATTTGCAGAAGCTGAAGATTAGGTTTTCAAATTCTTTCTTTCATTTATTCTTTACCTGTGTATATCTTTTTCTTGCGCTTTGTAAAAGCATATGTGAATTTTGCGTATATATGCAGTTACTCGGTGGTAATCACGACATGATGCTAAAAATAGATTTTCCTAAAGGACAGAATATTGCATATGCGCTAGAAGGAACTTTTTGCTAAGTTAAATCTTGTTACAACAAATGACCATTGTAACCGTTTGGATGATCTAGATTTCACTTATCCATCTACAACGTACAAAATACTAAACAAAGAATATGTGAATCATGTGTATACTGTAGTTTTAAGTTCTACGTCGGTATTGCTGATATCAGTAGAACATTTCGTGAATATAATGCTTCTTACAATTACTATGTCAAAACGACTTTAGAATGATTGCACGAATCATATCAGCGGAAATAGATTCATTTTAAGGTTAGATTTACGACTATGAAATATTGATGAGACACGGGAACCAAGAATTGAAAATTCTGCAAACACGCGTCAAAGATGCAACAAGCCATAACAATGGTTTTGAGGAGTTTCTGATAATAAAATGACAAGTACATTACGCAGAGATTGCACTTAATCTAACTTCATTGCCTTATTCCTTTCTAATTGCGAATGTAGATTTATATCTATACTAATATGAAACGTTTTGCATAATCATTTACTTTTAGACTGATGGACTACCCTTTCGGGATTAAGGTGTAGTACGGGAGTGTATATGAATAATAAAGTATAGTCAATGGTTGACAGCGCCTATTGTTTTAAGATTGTTTTAGTGTCTAGACTGCGCCATGAAATGCAGTGATGGAATTGTTTTAGTGCAAGCAGAACCGACGCCTTTGGCAGAGTAATCAGAATAAAGCATTTGAAATGAAATATTGTTGTCGATAAACAATCAACGCATCTCAGTTGCGAATACAAAGTGTGCACAATACACCCATCGATGGCATATAACAGTCGTAAGCTGCAAGTAATCAGGAAAACTAATGTCTCTGCGATATATTGAATGCTTATGCGGACTCTAAAGTTTATTAGATTGTACGTATATTCATGTCTAATTGATTCTAGACTGTGTCGGACAAACAAGATACAAAAGAAAATATCAAAATTAATTTAAAAATAAAAATATATAGTTTCCATAGCGATTTATGCAAAACATTCTAAAACTACAAGCAGTTAGAAATAACTGCTTTAAGATTAGCCAATTATGAATATCAAACTACAGATATATACAAAAATGTACTTTCGATCATATATACATTGTTGTAAATATAAAACATTAAAATCACTTCGAATGTGAAATACCTTTCTGTACTTTTATATAAAGAGATAAATTGTTCACTTTACAAGGTACTGTAAAGATTTATGAAGACTTTTTCTTCAATTTGCCAGTGACAGTGCGCTTTTTGCTTTTTTTTCATTTCTTTTTCTCCGTGAATTGGAGCACATAGTTTCAAAATCAATATTACCTTAATCAAATCAAGTCTCACACTGTATTATGCTGGTGTGAAACGAAGAGCGGGTTTCATTTCTTTAATGCGTTCGCAGCCATATAATTAGATAGAACAAACACATATAAAGTTTATTACAGTGTTTTTGAAATGTAGGTAACACATTTAAAAACAATCTGACTTATTTACAGTAATGTTATTTTAGTTAGGCCGGCACACTAAGACAATTATATGCCATTTGCCGAACATCGAACTTTTCATAGTATAGTAAGACTCCATGTTTCCCTCCTGGCATTATTTAAGGAGCGGATGGGCACCTAGGTAGAACTGCCGACGTTCCTTTAGCAAGTTAGAAAGCTTCTTAACGCGAAAGAATTCTACATCCGTTGTGGGAATCCAATCCACAGCACTGAGGGGCAAGTGATCCGAAGTCAGAGTCTTTCACCACTCGGCCACGGAGGCATTACGGTTAAAACTTACTGTTCGGATACAAAATTACATCCTAATGTTGCTCGACCTATGGGGTTTCCACTTTTTCTTTTTAATTATAACAGCCATGTGAAGGCCATAAAATATTTCCCCGTACATGTTTCGATCTTTTGAGAAGATTCGGCACGATATTTATTGTATTAGTGGTACTGTTTAGTTTTTTAGCTTGTCATTTCTGCTGGGTGTTTCCAATACTCTCGCTTTCATAGCTTTGGGTATTACATAATCCCCCATTGGATAGGGTGCATAGTTTTAAATTTTGTTTTAGGGTAAGCCCATTATCGCGGAATTTCTGTACATCATTGAAGGTTCATCGTTTATCGCCGGAGAAGGACATCTGCGGATATATCTAGATTGCTTTTGTCACAGGGTGAGAAAAATGTGCAGTCAGTCCGGGGCTCGAATCCGGGACCCCTCGCTAACAGGGCGAGTGCTCTACCGACCGAGCTAACCGGCTGCCTGACACATCTTCTCCTCTAACGTGACCCAGTCCGTACCGTGACATACACCCCCACAAATTGGAAATTCGTCCTCGAATTCCGGAGGTACATAATATTGCAAGCGTCGTAAGACTGACGAAGCAAGCATGCCACGGTCGCATGTTGGGCGCCAAATGTCACAGGGTGAGAAAAATGTGCAGTCAGTCCGGGGCTCGAAGCGGGGACCTCTCGCTTACAGGGCGAGTTATCTACCGACTGAGCTAACCGGCTGCCTGACACATATTCTACCCTTACGTGAACAAGTCCGTACCGTGACATACACCCCCCCCCCCCCACCTCCACCACAAATTGGAAATTCGTCCTCGAATTCAGGAGGTACATAATATTGCAAGCGTCGTAAGACTGGCCAAGCAAGCATGCCACGGTCCCTCGTTGGGCGCCAAATGTCACAGGGTGAGAAAAATGTGCAGTCAGTCCGGGGCTCGAACCCGGGACCCCTCGCTTACAGGGCGTGTGCTCTACCGACCGAGCTACCCGGCTGCCTGACACATCTTCTCCCCTAACGTGACCAAGTCCGTACCGTGACACTTTGGTACTTGTAACATATGCATATATTGATTCTGCTGATCACGGGGCTTGGGGATGTGGACATTAGCATGCATTTCCACTATAGTACATGAACAGAGCCTGTAACATTTTCAGTTTTGTGGGTTTTTTTTCTACTTAATGCATTGTAAACGTCGCTATGTATGCTTTCGTTGCGTATTTGTTACCAGCATCATTGAATATTTGCTATCTTTTATGTAAAAGGTTTTGTTTCCACTGAAATGTTTTAATATAAGAAAACAAAGTGTTACTTAAATTATCGATATTCGAAAAAAATGCCGTAAACAATGCTATGATAGTATGAACTCAATGACTGAGAATGATAGTCAATTCATTAGCACAAAATCATTGTGTAAAGACAAAATATACAATTTTATTACCGGTTGACTGCATAAATGGTTTTATATATAACTTAATAATAAGCTATTGCTTTATTAGCATTAACATATTGTCTTCGTAAAGCAGTTATTTTAATCTTATTATTTTAGGTCGATTATGAGGCAAGCTCTACAATTATGATGCAATCCATCGCCACGAGGGTATGAGAGGAAACGCCAGTTTCCCTTTTCATACTGAGCGCCAAGCAAGTGAGCTACTGGTGCCATTTTTCACGTCTTTGGTGTGACGCGGCCGGGGATCGAATCCACGACCTCCCACACTCGAAGCTATCTAGGCTATCGAAGAGGTAGCACATTATGACTATATTTGAAGTCGCGAAAACATGCGACACACTCCGACCAATAACCAGAACATGGCACCATAATTATATCGCGCGGCTGTTCACAATAAAATGAATTACATATAACAGAAGAACTGAAATCCATCGTAGCTTATTCTTTACGAAACTATCTATAATATTGTATACAGAGCACATTACATTATAATATTGTATACAGAACACATTACATTATAATATTGTATACAGAACACATTACATTATAATATTGTATACAGAACACATTACATTATAATATTGTATACAGAGCACATTACATTAAAAGGCCACCAAAGAGAAGGGCTGCAATATGCCGTCTCTTAACACAACTGTCCCCTCATTACAACACAATATGTTCTTAAACAAGGCAAAATTTATTTTTCTCTTTATAGTTATAGTTATGGTCTCTCGAGTAAGTTTGAATGTTCTTAAACAAGGCAAAATTTATTTTTCTCTTTATAGTTATAGTTATGGTCTCTCGAGTAAGTTTGACCGTATTCATATTGTGTCCTTACCGTCCAATTTATTTCTTCTATTCGTACAGTAGATATGACTAATCATTTTTGTACATGTAAATATATGATACAAAATCCCCTCGAAATGTTTTTACATTATATTCGTATTACATCCTAACAATAGATATATTACAACAAATTGTGTTGGCGATTTACTAAAATATACATGATAAATGTCTAACAGCTCCCCAAGATATACTAATGGTGTGAATTGATGTTCTAAATTACGTTTACATTTCTTAAAGTAAGGTTCATGTTTTGTTATAATTTAACAACGTTCTATTTGAAAACACAAGGATTTCTTCGGTATCAAAATATATATTTAAGAAATAATAAATCTGTTCCTATATTTTATCAGTTAATAAAATATGGACAGGAGTTTGGATGCGTAATAATTAAATCACGAGTGCGCAGCACGACTGATTTAATCATTCGCATCCAAACGACTGCCCATGTTTTATTAATTGATAAAATTATTGGAATATATTTATTATTTCGATTCTAACAACGCAAATAATTCGCATTTTACAGTACGTACTACATTTTCGGCGTAATACGTCATTCGGGTCATATGCTGTTACAATTTACCCCCTATGGTTAGAAAGTGTTGCACAGCTAAAGGAAAGTATATATATTTGTTTATTTTTTATCAGAATTTTGAAAAATATATATAATTTAGTAATCTAACAGCTTGCAAACTAATTATGAACAGAATCATCAAAATAAGCGAGTTGACCCTGTATTACGAGTGACGAGATTAACTTTTATATGACGTCACATCATTATGACGTCATACTTTATGTCATACATTTATGACGTCACCGCTGAATCATAATTAAGCTAATTGAATTCGCTCGTACAGATCAGAGCGTGTTTTACGGACCTACACATAGGTCAGTATGACTTTTTATTATCTTTATGTTTTTGAAATGCTGTTTTCAACCGTTTGGCCCTGAAATAATTCGTATGTAATGGAACTGAAGTAGAATCTCTTATGTTACAATCATAAGGGGGTGAAATGTAACAGCCAACCATATTTTATCGTAAATTCATGTATAGGCGATTTTGCTATATGTTTATATACCAATTGCTGCAGATCGTTTTAGAATTTGGGATATGAAACAAGCTGTGCATTTCTTATTATGTTATGTAACCTTTTAAAGTTCTATGGACGCGTGCCCATTTAAAATATATATTGAACGAGCCGAAAGACTATTTTATTTCAGTAATCTATCTTGTTGACCTGTGAAAGGTCATTGTCTTTATCAAGCTTCTCGACGGTGTATGAACATATCCTGAGTGGAACCAGCGGTCTTCTCGATGACTCGAACGGGTAATACTGGAAAGTTGCCATATTGACTAAACACTAACAAACAAAATATTTTTAAATAACTTGACATCGGAGAAAAGAAAAACTAGTATTGCAGCTCTTACCAGTAGTTCTTAGGCAATACAAACTTTCGGTTTTCAATTAAATGAAACGCCATTTGAAAGAGCATGTAAACAACGAAGAAAACCAGTCTACGATTTCTCCTTTCTTAAGAAAGGGTTTCACTTACAGTTGATCTGCACGTTTGGATGATCTTTTTTTTTACAATGTAGAATTTGATGAAACCCCGATTTTTCAAAACTTCAGAATATACTTAGAAATGTTGGCAAATAACAAAGATAGGGTCGTGTGCTTGATTTTTTGCTGGACTGATTTGAAAACTTTGGATCGCACACAAGAAAATACCAATTTGATAACATTTTTGCTTAGAGAAATTTTTCCACAATGTAGATTTCACTGCAAGTGAACGTGCAGTCATCATTTCTGAATTGAAAATAACTCGGATCCTTCTGCTTCTGTAATTAGGTGTCGCTTTTAATAACTTTTCTAATGGATGAGACTTCTAATCCAAATACCTGTATTTGGTTTCGAATCATCGCACTGGTTTTTGTATTTATACAATGCAATAGTGTTTATTGCAAACCAATGCTATCGTTATCAAACAAAAATTAATTCTGCTGTTCCAATAGTTGTCTACGAAATAACTTTTATTGTTATGTAAATGTTTGTACAATTTATTCATGTGAATTCTAAATGCTTCTAACATGCTATTAATATTTTGCAAATGGACAATTTTACTTCCAGACCTATTCTGGAGACAGGAATATGAAATCATAAGAATAAAACTATAGTTATTTCTAAGGCATTTACATAATAACATGACTTATTCAATTTATTGTGATCGAATCTTTCACCCGGGCGTCAAGCTTTGACTGGAAAGGGATTGATTTCTTATTGGAGTAAACATTTGCAACAGTTGCTCAAAATGACAACAAATGAAATTATCATACATTACTTTGATACCTGACAGAGCAACAGAATGATGTGTATGATTCAAGGCTAAAGATGGACTGCCTATGTGCAAGATGAACGCGTAAATATCAGCGCAATCTGTTTTAAGAGCTATGATTGCACGACAAAGCGGATATCAGACGTAAATCATCATCATTGTCGTTAGTATGTTCTTCATTAAATTAATGTATTTTCTATGTGTATTAAAAAACATACATGGCAATCTAGTCAATGTTAAATTTGCATACAGAACAGACTGACCAAAACTGGTCTTTGCATCGGATCGATGAAAGTGTACTAATTAAAGATCACAATTCACTGACCTCCAGATTTTCGCTAAACGTGACTTTCTTTAAAATTGAAGTTTGGTCATATTAATATGAATATTAATTGTCAAGACGACTTCGTGCAAAAACGGTTCACTTCGGAACATATACAATGGCACTGATCATTATACTGTTCCGCAGACCAGATGACGCAATGTTACATAAAGATGGAAATAGGCGTATGAAGTATGATATATTTGATACAAAAATGATACAAATTCCTAAATTTCTCCGAAACTTTGTCCGAAAACTGTCCGAACAAATGAGCAAATATCCTCTTTTTGATATCCTAGCATGGCGTATTATCACTTTGATAACTGTGCTCTCTTGTGTGTTATTCTGAAAGGTTTTCTCATTTTTAACAATCTAAATAAAACAACACTTTTATGTACTTTGAAGTTATCAAATTACTGATGAACAGTATCTCATAATAAGTCTGTATCTTGAAGCTTTATGTCTCGCGAATGTGATTAAACATTTCTGTGAAGTTCACTTTCACTGTGGCAGTCACTGTGGCAGTCTTATATTGCCTACTTTGTTATTTGTAATTGTATTTGCTATAAGCATAGTATAATGTTGCTGAACAGAAACGAACAAGCGGCAACTGATGTCTTTGCCGAAGTTATCAAATTACAAAATAGGTATAAATGTACAGTTCGAAACACGGTTTGAGTACTTTCTGTATGGATATAAAATATTTCTGATATGATATCATTATCCATGGATGTCACGTCATACATTTTTGCCACATCCACGTGCATGTAAATCATATTTTCAGAATAATTTTAAAACATTACACTTCTTAACAATTTTATAATCTCAGGAAATTACGTATGTTCATTTGTCATTATTAATAAAAGAATATAAGCTTTATAATTGTTAACTGTTTTGTACGACGTATCAGTTCTTTAAAAAAAGATGAGTGATAAAGGTTGTAAAAGTGAAATAAGTTTGCCTTAAATCACTACAAAAAAAAAGGAAGGCTTAACGCCGAAACGTTGGAAGTTAATAATTATCTATGAACAAACGCTACACGTGTTATTGTTCATTTTTCTTATTTGTTAAAACACTACCAAACACTTCAGAAACGGAAGATCTAAATCAATGTAGATACAAATTAAGTCCCTCAGCAATTCAGACATCTTAATATATCCGATGTGGAATAAGAAATTAATCTTATGCTTTTAGTTAATGAAAGGAAAACAGTAAATATCGACTGAAATAGTTGAAAACTTATTTAGTTAAAACATTTCCGCTCGCAAGACTTATTTATGAGTCCCCATAGAACAATGTGTGATATTACATTGGTATTAGATTTAACAGTGATCCTTATTTTATAACATTTTCGAGACAATTAAGGATAAATGTTACATAACTGCTTTATTATAATTGCTATACGGCAATCTTTCCCTTTCTACATTATAGGCACGGACAAGATTAGTCTCGTATTACATGTTGAATCATTATATATGGGTACAGAGTGTGGCATATGACAGAGAAATTACATACGTCGCTTTTAGCTTTACAACCGACTTCCCGTTTGTCATCTGTTTCTCGTAAAATCTGTGAAAAAGATTATCGTCGGTGAAATGTTCTATATACATGATGTTCTGAGTGTAACAAAATATCTTCTTTGTTGAAAAGAAATGTATAAAGCGAGGACTAGAGGTTTACTTACCCAAGACGATTTGTTCTCCTAAAACCCACTAGAATCTTAATTAACCAATAAACTGAAGCCATCAAAATTGAAAGAAAAACTAAACAAGCCCTTTTCCCGACAAACTGATGAGGTCTATATTTGTTTAAAACTACTTGCCATCGACGTCAAACATGCACACTTTTCACATGACTTACACCAAACAATGTCCTGAGGCCTTGTCAGAAAGTGCATTTGTATCAAAAGTAAAAATGCATCAATTTTACGACCATATAGAAGCGTTTCTTCAAATATTTAATATTTGGGGTTTTTTTAGCTAAAGGTACTTGCTCTCAGTGAGGATAACTGTGTTTTAACAATATACATATCCGACAATGAGAATAATAAAATAGTTACAACTGGTACCAAATATTTGTAACAACCTATGTAGAATGTTTTTATATTTGTCATTTCCTTTCATCGTTTCAGATGCTTTATTCAATTTGAAGATTTTACCTGTCTGTCTAGGGGTACTACGCTGCAGGTAGATTAACACAAAGGGTCGATGACTTCTAATATAATTTTGATAGGTTAATCAAATCAAAAGAGTTGCCCTTGTTGTTGCAGTGTACGCGAGTAACTTTAGAAATCCGCAAAACTTGAAACGTACATAAAAGATAAAAGGTAAGAGAAGATTTCCCGGAATCTCATAACTGTCTACGCAACAAAAACGATTGTCTGAAGGGATTATATCCAGACATTCAATTAATATAACAATTATCACATACCTCAAATGCATTCGTGTAAAGTATAACATTATAAAATCCTTAATAACTCCTTTCAGATTAATTTTGGCATGGTTTTTGGTAAGCTAGTAATAAAGAGCATATAATAGCCAGATATATAGTTTATGACATGGATGCGCGCCTCGTGAGATCAGATCTGGCAAAAAAACACTCAAGCCGAATACAGAATCCCAGATCTAGCTACTGTTATCATTACCCTTTTATTATATACCGCCTGTTTTGGTGTTTTGTTATTGAACGAAATTTACAATGTTTATCGATGTTAAAATGGAACTTAGTGACGTTTTTATGTGCGCTATTTATAAAACTGTGTCAAATCATACATACGAGGGGCGTTCAATATGTAATGTTACTCCGTATGTAGTTCCGTAACCGTTTATCATTTTTAGATGCGGTTTTCGGCACGTTATAGAGCAATTTATTGGCAACATAATGCTATATAAATTATAAAAATTGGTAGATACAAAGTAAAACTATGATAATTTGAGTGAGGTGTACTCGGGTATACTGGACATTTTTATGTCCAAATTATTGAGATTGTAATATGCAATTCATTGATTCTTCTATTCAACAACTAGAACTATAGTTCATTTTTCAGTTTAAACAAATAAAACAAATCACGATCTTCACAAAAACATATGAAAACTAGAATAAAAATATTTATAACAGTTTTAAATCGAGTGTGTATATTTTTACTCGAAAATGATAAGGTGGGTACAATAAGCCTCTGCAATTTTGTCAGGCGCGATAATCACCGTTTAAAAAATTCTTGTATTTTAAGTTGATACTAGTATCTTAATTCTTGATTGCGAAACTAGTTCTTACAATTTTGATTAATTGCTCTCAACACCCATTCCAGATGGAATCAACTTCGAGTTTAGATTTTTTAGTTGTGTTGTTAAATTAAAAATGCAGTAAATAGTTTAAAACAAACGCAACTCATCACATATTGCTGCACCTCGTAGAAAAAAGGTAGAATTTGGTGATTTTACAAGTTATTCCATTTTCCTGATACTCTGGATGCCCAGGACAAACCTAAATTATAATTATGGTCCAGTATACCTGAGCACACCTCACTAAAATGATTATATTTTTATTTTGAACAAGCCGATTTACAAAATTTATATAGCATTTTGTTCCCAATAAATTGCTTTATAATGTGCCGAAAACCGCATCTAAAAATAATAAGCGGTTACGGAACTACATACGGAGTAACATTACATATTGAACGCCCCTCGTATTAATGAAAATAGTCCGGTAACATACATTACAAAAGGTATAATACGGATTTTTTTCCTGCTTGTTCATATTAACTTGTGAAATACAAGCAGAATTTTTACAAAATTTAGATAGGTATATAATAAAATTATTTATTAGTTTTATGGGTCTTGGCTAGTGTCGAAATTTGAATTTACTAAGAGACAAAAGAGATTTCAATATAGGTTATTTCAAGTGTTGAAAGCACACGAAGCTTACACTATATTATATCGAATTCAATTACCTGTGGAGACTTTTTGTATAGACTATACTTGGTGAAATCCAAAAACCAATGAAAAGCTGTCGATGCAGGAGATATTTACCTTGCTTCATATATGATAAGGCTACTTTATCAGTAGAGTACCTTGATCTGCAGGCCTGATCCGGTCTGACAAAATCCACGAGAGCCGAATGCATATTGTAAATCAAGCTAAGTACTGTCTTAATGACTCTTTTTATACATATGCCAATTTCTACGTTTATATCAGCCAAAAGTGCCATATTTTTAAAACTTCTTCAAAGGTGTAAACTTTTTGACTCCTGGAACGGCGAAACGCCGCCATTATTACGTCATATTTGACGTCACAAGTAAAGCAAGTGGTCCTACCATTGATTAATTTTCCGTATCTGATGGGAACCATCTCTACATCGACAAAACATACAAACAGAGGAACACTGTGGTGTACGTCCTTGAACGATCCGTGACAATACCGGAACTTTAGACCGTTGGCCGAACAAGGAGACCATACCACCGATATCGTTTAATGTTCGTTAAAACTATATAGTTGTTTCACTGGTAACCGATTTAAAATGCATTTTATCCTCTCGAAATATCAACGCCGTTCTTACAGATATAACCTTATCTCCTCATTGTCGTAGCACCTAACTTGTGTAACAGTCAAGCTGTAACCCGACCATTTAATGGATATTCAAATGTACTCCTACAACTTCGCCTTTATGCAATAAACGTCTACTTCAAAACAAAAGTCTTTAAAACAGCTTCTTCTCATGAATTCTGTGATGTATTCCCACATCATATCGTCTGCTAAAAGTCTATTTCTGTAATATGCTGCGAATTTTCCACAACGGTTACGTTAAGTTTTATTCAAAACAACACAAGTACTTACCATTTTGAAGCTGATATAATTGTAACTCTGAGGCTGCTAGATTAAGTTAGTCTCTTTCATATTCAAAAAGATATTTTAATGATAATTTGTGATGGTAAAAACAAGTATGTCTTTGCTCACTCCAGAGTAAAAGTTAAATAATTATCATGCAATTAGTTCATCTTCGGTGAAATTGATATTTTCTGTTTCAAAGCAGTGAAAATATAATTGTACAGAGCTAAACTTGAATGCGAAAGAAAACGAATTATAAAAATAATCATAAGTGCTTCCAAAATATACTCATTTGATATAAGTTTGTGAAGTTGTTGTATAGGCTTTGACGTGGGTGTACTGCAATGTACATCTGAACTTCTAAAGGTATGTCCCCTAATCGGATATTGGTTTTCGAGTAATATATTGAAATGGAAGGAACTTATAAACATGTACCCAATAAATTGGATTATCAGTGTGAGCCCTTAACTGTGTTACCCAAATGCATCTACCGACAAAGTTTAATGGGTTCCTGTGAACCATGCATTACTCGTATAACTAATGTCGCTATATGCTATATTACAATTAATATTGTCACGTCTACGTATGAAGCTGAGATTAAAGTTATCTTACCCTTGTCTAGAATGTTTTTACTATTGTTGTATATTTGTTGTTCAACGGTGAGGGAGATTTTTGGGTCCACAAACACAGTAGAGAAGTTCTTGATACGGCCCCTTGTCGTTAATTGTAAAACAAATGTGTCCTTTAGACCTCGGGCGATAGTTTTGGGACTACTGATCAGCAAGTTATTAAGTTAGTGTTTACTATGATCAAGCAATTAAATAGCCACTCTTAAGATTCGATTCTAAAGCGGATATAATATCTGGAACTGAACTAGACTTAGGTTTGATTAGGAACGTGTGAGAAAGGGTAGGTAGAGAGGGGAATAGTTATTGCAAGTGATGCAAGCACACTTTTTGTCGAATCTGTTTTAATATCTTTAAATGTAAGCCAACGTATGATATGTTTTTGTTATAATAGGTATTCCTACAATATGTTAAATTACATGTTGAAAAAGGTATTGCATGCAAGGAGAACAAAATGTGTTTGCTCATTTAGATTCAAGAATCATACCTTGAATTGCGACCATTTTTATTTCCTTTGAAACTAAGGCCGGACTTTTTGACTTTTATAATGCTGGAGTATTATTCAATTTTTCTATCAGCCCCCATCCTTAAATAATTTCTATTGGTTGTCATCTAAGATTTATTTTTAGATATTGCATGATAGCTATCAGATTTAATTACATATTAAAGTAAAACGACCATAGCCTCTCTTATAAATCCAGTCAAAAGTATCAGAAACATTCAACAGCACTATATCAACTGTGTACGTTGAATTTATAATGACGAAAATAAGTTATATAGTATTCCTCGTAAGATCTTTTACAAATTCATATTGCATTCTTAAGGTACTACATCTAATGCACAATCGTTTCAGGTGCTGAAGTTGCTTTTCACGTGTCTTTATCGGTTGCGGTCATATACTGTACCACTAATCAATTGTGCAAACAGGACAGTTTCTATTTATGTATACCTACGAAATATAAATTAATTCAATTACTTTTATTCAAATAAGAATTAACTATTGTTGTTGTATCTTGATATAACTGAAATCAAATTCTACGTCACACTGCATCCAAAATAACTTTTTAAAAGAACGAGTATTCTTAACATTATCTGTGACACGAAAATCTGTAATTTCTATAAAAGAGCACACGATTCTCTTATTTTAGAAAAAAAAATAACAGTAACAGATAACTTACGATTTAGCGACGAAAAGGCTATAAAAGATACTTTTTGACTTTGTGGTGCTATGGCAAAAGTTATATTTTCTAATTTGCTATTCTTCAGGATAAGAGTATAAATTTTCTACAATGTGAAAAGGATCAATCAATTGCGGCTATCAATTCAGTTGTATGCTCCCCAAGTGGAGGAAAAATGCTTCATGTTAATGTATGACAGTATCAAATCTTTACTCAAATTAATCTTAACGCTGTTTTTGGTACTTAAAAAGAAATCTTCGGTTCGCTGATACTGAAAGATGGCAATGATAAACGGTATTGACTATGCTAGAAACTAAATTTTACCTTTGCAAAAAAGCGGCATAGAGACTTGGCGGAAAGCAGACATTTATTATCCAGATAACAGGTACTGAATATCCTGAAAAGTTGTTAACAGATACACATTACTTGCATAGAGAATAGCAGTTAATACATTATGATCTGAATCACATGATGTTTTAGTTGAGGATGGGAGGAAAAATAAAATGTTACGTGTGTGCGCGAAATCACGAACAAAACCAGTACAATGTACAAATCATCGACACCCCGAATCACACAATTATTGGTTACTGCTGTTCCTGTTGTCATTTCAGCTCGTATCAGGTTTTGCCTAGATCTGTCACTGTCAGAAATAAATCTGATGACTATTACTTTAAAATACATTTGTCTTGCAAATTGCGACAGGTAATCATTCATTGCAATTATAGAAAGTGAAAATCATAAATTTTCTGATTGGTAAAGGATACAACGAATGACGCAGGAAAGGAATTCGAAGTGATATGATCACATTCTTTTGGCAGCCCGCGATAGCACAAAGTATTTTTCTTTTTTGTTGCACATGTAATATAAGAACAAAATCTATATATACAGCCAAGCAAAACGACAGCTGTCTATTCATCGAAGGTAATCAAATGAGCTATGTACACTCCTCACACCCCTTTCCGCTGGCCTAAGTGGAACTCTGGAGATTCCTATGCTACCCCTTTCCGCTGGCTTAAGTGGAACTCTGGAGATTCCTATGCTACCCCTTTCCGCTGGCTTAAGTCGAACTCTGGAGATTCCTATGCTACCCCTTTCCGCTGGCTTAATTGGAACTCTGGAGATTCTTATGCTTTAACTGAACGCTATGAATCCAAAGGACAAGAACATGTAACAACTGAGTCTACAAGATAAACGGTAAGGGAAGATTTCCCGGATGCACAGAGCAGAACAAACACAGCCGTAGAGCCATGCATCGCAAAGTAGAACCTGCACATAAACACTGGTGTTGAGATAGTAAATAATCCCTATAAAAGGTCACCCAGGAGCAGCTAAAACGTCTCCATCTGCCGATAAATTATGTAATTTTTCTGTGCTGAAATAAATCAGAACCACTTGTATGAAAGCAAACATTTGTTTTAGGTTTTAAATATTCCAACAATTATTATCGATGGCTTAATTAATTGACTTGGAGTATATAGTTTAAGGAAATGCTCGGTTTCTTCTTCAAACCGTTTCATTGACAAGGTTTACAGGTAAGTAACTGATACAAGGAAACCCAATGTCTTTAGATAATTTCAAAACTTTACAAACTTCACATTGAAATGAATGTAAAAGCATGTTACTCTCCAAATCAATGTATGGCTGATACCTCGTCTTTAACAACATCCGTATAAAAGTGCATGACGACGACACAATTTATTTTTCGATTTTAGGTATTTACACCATTCAGCCTTTCAAATTTGCCCATGAATCTAACTGAGGATCAAATGTCGTATGCCATTAACAGGTAACACAGAGTACATGTAGAATACTTCAAGCTTGCGATGCAATAAACAATAATCAAGCAACGTTAGCTTTCCATATTCTACAAAAAGCAGTATCGGTATTTATATGTTTGGATATAGTTTTCATGTAGTAGTTATTTCTTAGCCAAATGTATTTATTCGAATGTACTTTAAAACGAATTCTTGACACTATTATTAAGAATTTGAATGCAGTAGTTTTAAAAATCTATGTAGAGAATAAATAGCATTTAAAGACGCGCCACAGTGTAACTGTATTTTTTTTTATTTACATGATGGTGATCATACATGGTTTGCATGAAAAATAAGAAATACAAGTGTCTAGTTATATATATTAGGCCAAGACAATGTGTTACTTTCGTTGTCCGTCTTCGCGAGCGAAACTAGTATTTGAAGAAGTGCCGTTATGGCTCTAACAAGTGGCCTTATATCGTGAACAATTTATCATGCAAACCAGTTCCAACTTCAAAGATACCAAACATTCGGCCTTGAAAAACTTAGATTTTACAGTCATTCGTAACAATGTCTCATGCCTATAAATCATCTAAATTCGTTCAGTCGCTGAAAAGGGAAAATGTAAAATGCAATCGAAGTAGTTTTGATCAATGTTTAGTTGAAACATCTGAGTTGGCGAGACATCTTTACGTTTCTCCATTGTGTAATTAGTCTTGCTTCTGCCATGCTTTTATATGATCTGGGATTAATGTTGCATATCCGATTTTATAATTCCTGTAAAAGATATCATTTGGGGATTTGACTCAAATAAATTATTACATGAGTAATGAGTCGTTTTTATCGTCGTCTAAAACAAAATCCCTTTACATGTTCACATGTTCAACAAAACTGCCTTGATAACATGTCGGGTAACAATAAACTAGAAGACTTCGCTTGCAAAATGATGTATTTATTATGATTATTGAATGAATGGAAATTGGGTGCAGTCAAAATCAAAACCTATTAACGTGATCAAATTGATTCTTTCAAATCCCCTTGGTAAAACTTCAAAATGGTACCTTGTACAGGAAGTATAAATCGGATATGCAACATTAATCCCGGATCTTTATATAAGCATGTATATCTATGTAATGAATTACATTCCATTCAGTTAAGACATTGTAATTTTCTTGAAAAATTAAATCTAAAGAAAATTGAAACACTATTCAAGATTTTTATAATCCTGTAATCGCGACCTATAATTGTATCATTTGTATTTATTTTTACCATTTATGGCAGCGCAATTGTCTTATATGCTATAATATGGAAAAGTAAGTACAGGAAATATGTCTAAAATTATTCAAGATAGTGTTACGACACTTATGCCGTACTTTCTCTCATTTGCTGAAAATTTTCCGGATTTAGCTCCATAGAATATTCCGCACGTGTCATCTATCGTTGATTGTCAGACACTTGGACATGTTTTACACAAGTAAGAAAATCATAAAGCGAAATAAATAGTCCCGAGTCTGATGTAAAATCGATCTTTAAGAATTTCGCAAGCGATCGACTGTCAAGATTCTAGTGTTTTCGTTCTGTTTTGTCCAGCCAGGATTTATTCGCTGCAAGATAACGATTAGATTCGAGTTAAATGTAAAAAAAACAAAGACAAATATCAAACAGGGAATGCCACGTACCAAAATCGCAGCCTCCCCAAAACGAAACCTATAGCACGCAGACGTGCACACCACAAACACACATACACGTGCACACACACAAAGCCAACACACGAGGACAAAACGAACAAACAAAGGAACACACACACATACACGCGCACACACACAAAGCCTACACAAGAGACAAACGAACAACAAAGACACAGTGGGCACCGCCTGGAACGTCATGGCAAAAACACCACTGGGTAGCTTAAACCGGTTTATGGTGCGCACCCAGCCTCACTCTTACCCCCACCATGTTTCAAAGACACAGGACAGTGTAAATAAAAGTAATCCCCTCCTGGTGAATCTCTTACACACGTAATGGAAACAAAAAAAGCATGGCATGTAAAACACAAAAATGCTCGTGTATAAAAATATAAAAAGCAAACCTTTAAAACATTAAACCTGAGGGCTGTTGAAAAGAGTTTTTCTTTTTCTGTTGGTTTCACACAATCGATACAAGTATTTCAAAACATGTCCTTACCTATGTTGCTATTCGAAATTACCTTTCTGAGAATACAACCAGTAACATTGGCGCCTGGTATAAGATAAAACTCTGGCTAAATGGGGGTAATTCAAGTGGTGGAATCCGCTCGGAATAAAAGTCTGGTATGAAATATTTTCTATATCCGAATGATTTTATACAGCTGAAAACTCACTTTTATGCATACAGTTGAAAAGAATTAATATTATGACATTGGAAAGTCTACTTTAATATGGTAATTACTGTTTCCGCAAACTTTCTTGAGAAAGGGCGTTAACTAGTGTTTCTACTGCTGGCTTTTTGCGTTAAATAATGAAATATAACACAAATATCTGCGTGCATCCTGTTTTTTTAGTTTCTATCAGCTAAAACGATCAACAAACACAAAAATGCTATTACAGACAGATAAATAAATATCATATCAAGAAACGCCGGATGTGGCGGTCAACCGTAAACGGTAACAATGACTGAGTGGTCAGCTAACTTTCTAGTCAAATCAGAAAAAAGAAACAGATAACAACGCGCTCGTTTCAACCAACATGCTTATTCTGGAAAATAAGAATATAAGAGCTTTTCTATCATTATTTTCACTTTCTCGAGTTGCATGCATGCAATAGTGTAATTTAAAACATATTCATGGTTATTTATCATCATCCCATTTTTATTTTTTCGAATTTTACCCGTAGCAAGGTTTAAATGAATAGTAGCTGCTGGCAAACGATTTGAAAACTGAAGCTTTGAGTTTACAGAGGCTAAAAGACAACATTTTCAAGTCCATCTATAACTCGATAGATATTTCCATACACTTGACCCATGTAACAAAGCTTTGCGTGCACGGTTACTGCTTTTTTTCCAATTCCGAGATTTCTCGCGTTAGTGAGACATACCCACTCCGTGAAAAAGAAAAGACTGAGGAATCACCGTTTGTGCCTTTTGCTATTAAATTTAAGGTATTTTAAAAGTGCTTTTTTCATTCAATTTAGTTATGTATTTGGTTTGAATTCTGTTCCGAACCCAGCATTGTGCAGATAACTCTTACTATTAATCTGTTTGTCAAGACATGTTTTAAGCCAAAAGTCTCTGTTTTTAATCAATAACATTTAAGTTCAAGGGAGAAAAAAAGCCTACAGTTTCAATATGTAAACAAATTGGCAACTTCCATATTAACGTTTATTTCAACTAAATGCTAGTTAAACGTTGACCATCAAATTGACATGTTACTATCAGAAAATAAGCTTCAAATCGGTTCATAATCAGTTTCAGCTCGTTGAGTCTAGCATGTTCACCAGAGCCACAGGAAAGATGAATACAACATTTAGCTAACTCACATTTATTTGTTGTCTACCGTAAAAACTGTTATAGTAATTGAACTATTATCTGATAAATGCCTGCATATGTGACAAGGGATTGACTAGTCATATCTTTAAAATGTTGTCATTGCACTTAGTTGGCAGCTGTTGCGCTCATACAAGAAAGTACATGGACACTAATTTTCTCAATTTCCATCCATTGTTTTTGTACACATATGAAAGACAGAAGGAATATGAAGTGACAAAAATAAGCATAATATTTAAAAATGACTTGTATACTATTATAAATGGATTGTAAGACTGCCTTAGATGTTCAAATAATTTTAATATGCACCACTAAATGGTTAAAAAACTCAAGTATCCTTCAAAATATAAGCAACATTGTGTTGAATGTATTCTGTATGTTTCTATAAACATGCAGATTGGAACATTTGGGAATCAGAATATGTAAAAGACTCTTTCCATTATAAACTTCTTTTGATGTGTCTCCACCACCAACTGGTTAATGTCGCTTACTTTTATCGCTTGCACGTCATCTTTCTGGGTTTAAGTCTTGCTCGAATCATCATACGGATAAGCTCTCCGACAGGTTGGCGGAAGATAAGTGGTTCTTCCTACCCCTTTAGTTAAAATTAATGTTTTATATATTGTACATATACCCACATGTATAAAAGTGTATTGCACGTTTTGCTATAAATTATTTCAATTTAATATGCCTTTATCTAAAACAGCTCTTATTTGGTCGCAACAAAAACTTTGACGTCACGCACTTAACCTGTTACGTACTCATTATAGCGTAAAAGTGTGTTACAGGACAAGCATATTAAATACTTCCATGTCTAAAAGTATTACACATTTCTTTCAAATTGTTCTCTAAGATTTTATTATTTGATAAAAATTCATGAATTGCTATAAAATACCTGGGAATCGCGTTCTTATTTCTATTTGATAGTTTTTCCATAGCTTTTAAACGACTTCCTTCTCCTTGGCCTATACACTACCATTTTTCTTGGGCCTTTCACTACTGCTATTAAATCCAATGACATTGCTCTAACAATAAGACACAGAAACATCAGATGACAACCTAATGCTGTGTACGCTTCAAGATTCGAAGGTTTCATAATCGTCTACGCTTTAAACACTGTTCTCACATGCGATAAGGGAACGACAAAGCATTTGTTGAACCATCTGAGATGCGAGACATTTACGCACCCATTGACCATTTAACATGATCTTTTTAGAAATCCATAAAATAGAAAAGTGGAAACTCCATAAGTTTTAAGTATCTGTTTTATACAGGT
This sequence comes from Mercenaria mercenaria, assembly GCF_021730395.1. Lineage (NCBI taxonomy): Eukaryota > Metazoa > Mollusca > Bivalvia > Venerida > Veneridae > Mercenaria > Mercenaria mercenaria. The sequence goes on from NC_069368.1 coordinate 79,830,383, forward strand.
GTTAAAAGCATAGTCTTAAAGATCCAATTATATTTCCAGATATACACGTTCATGATCTCGGTGGTATTGTCTCGGTTATTTATTGATAGAATATTATTCTGAATTTTGAGCAACCCTGCATAATTTTTCGCAACAGTTTCTTTGGTCGGCCTACTTGTGTTCATGGTTGTATGGCGGTTTCGGTGTCTGTGCTCCGAAATTACGACCTTACATGTTAGTAGTCCAGACAGTAAATTACTATAATAGTTTTGCGCACATATTACAGCTGATTTATTGATGGAACACGCTTAATAATGTATAAGTATCTTTTTGCAAGTTCTACGCAGCGGTTAATAGAAGTTGATTATCTAATAATATTTAGTTAGTTATGATGTGAGCGAGTGTTTTACGTCACAACGACCCGTTTAGTATTCCAGTTCTGATGTGAGAACCATCGCGGTTCACTAGCAAGGAATTAAATTGGAGCGCAGCCTATGATATAATAAACGCACACTGACATTTTTCAAGACAATCACTGTTTTTCTCTAATTTCGATTAACACGTTTCAGATATGTGTAAAATCATTGATGCATCTAATTTGCCTATTTTTGTTCTGCTAACGCGCCGCTGTGACGTTCGACGCTATGACGTAATAGTTGTGATGTACAAACAGTGAACTGTTGCATAATAACACACAATTGTCTGTCTTCTTTCATTAATAGGAATACAAATCGTGTCTTGTCGGAATCTATGATAAACGGTTGACGAGCGGGCCGGTAAGATAGCATTATGACGTCAATTACGACGGCAAATTGCCGCATGACGCCAAAGTCATTAATGCTAGGATAAATGAAGTCCAGCATATTGTAAAAAAATACCTAAATGAGCATGTAAGAATGAAAATAATCAAGGCCTTCTTGTGGTCTAACGTCTTACATACCACGGCTTATTGTTTGTATGCTTAGATATTTAACCACTCGGGCGTACACTGAAGCAGGCCTTGATTATGTTGTAAATAAATTCCTCGGGATCAGCAAATTGTGTTCTCTATGTTTGGAGTTCGAACAAATGAACAGTATTTTGTATAACGAATAGATTCATGTAACGAACTGACTGATTGTGTCGTTGATGAAAGATAAGCAATAGAATGTAGTCTTACGATATGATTGTTTATACGATCAAGTTTTTACTGAACACTTCAAAATTTGAGTTTATTAGAGACATGCAAGAGAGTTTCAAAATTGATGCTTTATACTGTTCTCTGCATTACGGTAATACTATATTACAGAATAATGTTCTTTTGTTCAAAAATACTTAGTAAAAGCCGCGAATATGAGCGACAAATAAGATCATAGCATATTACTTGGGCTTTTGATGACTAACCAATTAAATAAGAGTATAAAAGTGGTAAATGAGTTCGGATATAACATTTATTAGGTGACTGCCACATTTTCGTCATAAAATTGGGCTACAGTGCAATGATATTAGTGGAATTCAGCCCACTTTTCAGAAACGACCTACTACCGTAACGGCAAAACTCACTGTTATTCAGTCAATCGCTCGTATGATTTCAAAAGTCAGTTTACCTATATATAGACAGATGTCAGCCAAGTACAGAACATATACGACTGTAAATGCCATAGTCGACACCGGAAACCCATATGAGTGTCTTCTCAAGAAAACGGTTCGTAATGGTTACTTGGAGGATAGTACAAGATAAAGAAGACGCCAAAATTCTATGAAGAAGCTTCCATGGTTCTTTCTACACCTCCTTTAAGTATTTCATTTTATAGGGGTTTTCATTTTGACAAATAGATTAACAACAGTGAAAATGTCAGATGACAGTTGATCTAAACCAAATTAAGTACAATGGGAAAATAGTTCAATACGTTAGGCAATAAGTCAGTTTGATGTGTCTCAAAGGGAAGAAAAAACTATTTGTATCAATGGCTAATGTTTTCAAGTCCTTTCTCGTAAATCCCCTGAATGCCTTTAATCACTGAAAGAGGGGAAAAAAGGCAATCAAAGTCGCTCAATAAATATTAAGATGAAGACATCTTTAAGAGTCTCAAACAGACCAGTTTAATACGTCGTTGGTCTTAGATTAATCCCTGCAGTAATCCATGTCCTTTAATATCCCTTTCATCAAGATTAAGTTGTCATTTAATTTTCCCAGGAATAACACCATTGTTCACTTTTTATCTGTGGTATTTGTTTATAAATCCGGTAAACTATTTACAGGGTCACTCTATTTATTTACATTCAATTCTTTTATCATCGAATTCTGACTAACACATGTGCCGTCTTTCGTCGGCATAGCAATTCCTTAGGTGTAAGTAGTGGTTATCAATACTGATTGACCAAACTGAATAACGGTAATAATAAATATTGGGACTGCTGTTATTGCATGCACACAGGACGGGAGTTTCCGACGTTTTCACCGATGCTGGCAAAAATGTTTTACACAGTACGTAGAAATGACTGCAAGACTTCAAGACGAGCTAGTGAATGAACCAGTGATTTCTTCTATTATTTGTAGATGGTGGATACAAGACTGATGCGACTCTTGTGGTATCTCAGTAGCCCGGACAGTATTAAATTCGCACATCGCATTACTGACTAAAGGTTAGGGCTAGGTTTAACCTAGGTTGGTAGAATAGTTTAACTAAGCTCGAGAGTCTACTACCAGAATAGTAACGGTTACGCTCAATCCGAATTCAATCTGCTAATTTAGAAAATATTTAGCCAGATTCTGAATTATAGTACAACGCAAAACAATTACACAACTACAAACTAATATGTAGCAATTACGTAGAATATACCTCATAATTTACATAATATAACGTCATGAAGCTATATGGAAAAATAGCGGTGATTTTTGGTGACTATCAGATAAAAGCCAAAAATTAAAAAAGGAAATATTTGTTTTCATGTACATGGGTGGCCAGATGGACTAGTCAGAATACGCTTGACTGTCAAATTCATCATTCACTATCGTACCATCGCGATTTAATCAACGTGCCATCGCGTTTTCACCATCGTACCATCGTTGTTTCATCATCGTACCATCGTTCCTTTGAAATTTTAAATATTAAAAGCGCAAAAAACGCGATATTTTTGACATCGTGTTTTCGCTTTATCGCATCGTGTTTTCGCTTTATTACATCGTCTTTTCGCGTCAATGCATCGTATTTTCGCGATTTCGCCCTTATGACGACAGCGCGAAACCACGATGGCCCTAACGGAACACCGTATTTCAGTGTCTTTTCTACACATGCTGAAATATTCAAATACATTTATGTTCTCCCTAAAACAAATTCTACTGGTAACGAAAAATATCGATTATTTATCAAAAAACCAGCTTTAACTTTGATTTCCCCATTCGTGCTGTACAGAAACTATGGAGTATGGTTGGTAACTTACCAATGGTGATGATATCACCTGAAAGTTGATTGCATAATATCAACAAAAAATGACCCACTCCCAAATAAAAATTAACGCAAAGCATTATTATATGATTTAGCAAATTCGAATGTACATGCCTGGCAATCATTTGCAGCATGTGCATATGCACGTATCCCACCAAACTGAATGAAAGTAGACATTTCTCAACCAAACTGATTCTAATTACACGTTCAAACACTGAAAGTCTAGAGCAGTTGCTGAAAGTGTCCTTTTCAGTAGTTTTCAATGTACAAACGCATACCCACTGACATGTTAGTTTACACTAATTTATTTTAGCTCGGTTGTGATGAAAACTTAAAGCTTATTTGGACCACTCCCGAGTCCGCTTCCTGGAAAAGCCAGTACTGGTGTCTTATGAGAAGGCTCGGTCGTGATCCCAGTTTGGCGCTAACCCACGACCCCCCCCCCCCCCCCCCCCCCCCCCCCCCCCCCCCCCACCCCATTATTTTAAAAGGTACTTTCATCACAGCTTTAGTGCTGAAAGTAAATTATTATCTTTTATAAGTCGTTCTTGTTGTACAAGAACTAGAATTTCAAACTTATTATATGCAGTTTTGGCTGTACCTGTTGGATATTCATCCATTTATATAAAGGAGAGTTAATTTGAAAAGTGTGCATTTCAGAACCATGCAGTAAAATGTCTCAGTAATATTGTACTACAATTGCTGTTTTTCAAAAACAAATCCTGATTATCAAAATATATTTGTGGATACTGTACTATGATATAATAGGCATGCGATGTACGTTCTATTTAAAAAAATAATACTGTTTTAATACAGTAAGCGATAACACTGTTACAAGTAAAATGATTTAAGTCTGCTAGTGTGATCATTTTGCAGCATCCATCAAAATACAAAATGATATATACAAATGAAGCGTGCATCCTCTTAAACAAATATTTTGTATTTTTAAGTGGCCGGTTAACCTTTAACCTGCTAAATTTCTAAAATGGACTGGTCCATCATTCAATTTGGGCAGTACCACTTCTTACTGAAAGGGGGGATCACTGAAACTTTACTGACTGAATAGCGGACAGTGCAGGCCATGTGCTGATCTTGGTCTACACTGCTCGCTACAGCAAAACCACTTGCCACCAGCAGGTTAAAGGTGAATATCTTTTTAAGTGTGCTGTGATCAAATGTGAAAGAAAAGACAAATGGACTGGGAAACAATTTTAATATGACATTCTTTTCTGTCAGTCTGAACAGAAATTTTGGCATAAAAAATATTAAATAAATCTTTGTGATAGGTACTGATGTCATTATACCGTATATCTAGATTCACTGGAGATATTCAGCCGTTTTATTCTAAAATCTGTATTTTCGAACTTTACCCGTTTCATCAGCCGTTGCCGTGCTAACCGTTCACGCACACCGCTACATTTCTACGACCGGCCTTAAAAGTCAGTTCTTATTTTAATCAAAAACGTTTTGTATGATGGGTTAATTAAGTGTGGCAGATATTTTGAACGATTCCCCGTATATTCAAGCGGTTAATGATAAAACTGTTTAAATGTTGTTGTTTTTTTTGCTTTAAGTTATGCCCACTTTTGCAAGGGGCCAAGCAATATCACTTAAACAGTATCATGAGAGGACTATACAAGGATATTACTGAGAAAGTGTGTGGAGATCCATCAAGTGGTTCATGAGCAGTTGTTTATTCTAAGTTCCCGTCGCCCCTATAACTGGAACAAAGAACAAATTTGAGAGAGATCTACTACAGACTGATTCTTATAAAGTGCTTTATGAAAAGTTTTTCGAAGTTTTACTGTTAGCGGCTCTTGCAACTCCTAAAAGATGTCAAGTTCATGATATTTTTTTTCTATTTTCAGTTCCTGAGGCAACTGGTTCACGAGAAGTCCTTAAATGTTTTTGTCTATTGTAGCTGTCATAACGATTTGATAAAAGCCACTGTGTCTGAAGACATTTCGTCATCCAGCTGCACACTGTTACATAACTGAAATACTGTTAAAACGGCGCTAAACACATTTGTTTTCAGCTGGATGGTCCCTGAAAGGGATACAAGTGTAACCATTTGACATAAGTAAGAGGGGCTGAGACCAAGAGGCACCAATACAATGCTGTTTTAGGCCAAGTTTCTTAAAGATCCATCAAGGAGTTCATTAAAAGTAATTTATTCAGTTTCAGTATATTTCCAGTGACTCAAGAAATTAGAAGTTAGATATAAATGACAGGTCCGCACAAGGGCTGCATGACATGACAGTAAATTAAATTTCCTAACAGTTCATATCCCTTTTAATCATGTAGCTACTTCATTTACGTAATACTGGTAGCTCCTTCATTTCGCATATTGATCTTACTAAGTTTATGGCGACAATTAGTCTCAATCTTACATCTCAACAGTATAAGTAAATAACAAGAAAGTGCTTTTGAAAAGTCAATGCCCCCATCCTCCACCCCCATATTATTCAATTTGAACAGAAGTGGTAACAGATATGTAATATCTGGGTAAATGTTTTGCAATTCTTATAATCTATAATGCTATGGTCCGAACAAGAAAAAAAACATATTGACCTTTGACCTCCGATCGTGACCTTGATCTTTGGGCTAGGGTCTGGGTGTTGTGCATGACAAGTTGTCTCGTTCTGGGGAAAAAGTATAATCACTTGATGTATGACTGACGTATGGACCGCACATGAGAAAATCCCTATTTAACTTTGACCTCAAAGTGTGACATTGACCTTTGAGTTAGGGGTGTGGGTGTTGTGCATGACACATTATCTCATCATGGGGAACATTTGTATCAAGTATAATTAAAATTCCTTCTTGGATGACAAGAGTTATGTGACGAACAAGAAATAAAACATATTTACATAATGATCTTTAAGTGTGACCTTGACCTTAAAGCTTTGGGCCTGAGTGTTGCGCATGACATATCATCACATTATGGGATACATTTGCGCCATGCAATGTAGTATTAGAATCCCTTCAATGACTGTTATGGACCGGACAGGAAAAGATACTACTGACATTTGAACTCTCAAGTGTACCTAGGCGTTCGAACTATGGTTCCGCGTTTTGCGCATGACACATAGTCTGACCATGGGGAACATACCGGTATGTGCCAAGAAATATAATAAATTCCCTTGAAGGATGATTGGGTTACAGACCGGATAGGAAAAAGGGCATGTTGACCTTTAATCACTTTGACCTTGGCTTTGAGCTAGGGGTTCGGGCCTTGCACAAGACACATTGTCTAATTATAGGGAAATATGTGCCAAGTAGTATTAAAATCCCTTTATGGATGTCAAAGTTACAGACCAGACAGGAATTTTGTACGAACAAACGGACGGACGGATGCTGCAATTACTTTGTCACCTCTAAGTGGCGGGGTGTAACGTCTTCATTAAACAATGTTTTGGCAAATTTAGTCCAGCCACAAGAAGAAATTATACATATTTTTATGAGGTGTGATTTAGGGTCACTCTGACAAAATTAAGAACCTGTTGACACCTCTGGTGTCTCTCTGGGCATTATCTGAGGTATGGGTGAGCACCTGCATAAAACCAAAAATCTGGATAGCTTCGGAATCCTCAAATTAAGAATTCTACACTCCAAGAAAGCTTTAGAACCAAGTCAATGAACGGCAAGCCATATACCTTAACTGCCCGGCAACGAAGCCCACAAGATGTGACTAAATACTTCAGGCCAATGTTTCCATAATGGGTTTCTGGCATGAATGTATGTTTCGTATTACACAAAGCGTTTTAACCCATACACATTTAACCCTTTGTCATGTATTTGCAGAATATATTTTAAATATTTGTTTTCTCAGAAACTATATTCCAAGTGATTGCAAAGTATTTGCGCCAGACTTTTGCAAACAGTCTGCAAAATGTATCACACTGAAGCAAAGGGTTTGCAAATAAACACTTAGATAAATTACAGACTGCAAAGGTTTTGCAAATAAATACTTTATTAAATTAGCTGACAGCAAAGCATCTGCAAACAAACACTTAGCTCATTTAGTTAGCAAAGGTATTGCAAATAAACACTTTGTACACAAATGAAAGAGCAAAGCATTTGCAAATAGTTAACATAGATGAATTTGCTTTCCTGGTAGACTCTAGGTACAGGAAGTAATTAACCATTCTGTTTTCTGATTGGTCTATATTCAAATGGCAGGATTTTTGAAAATATTGTGAGGAAATGTTTACACATCAGTTAGTAGAAATATTTTGGTGATGCAAACTTGTGTTAAACAGATTATAATATTCTAATTGTTTTTTCTGGATATAAACTTTGTTGAATAAGGATAATGCAATACCATGTTGTTAAGCAATAAGACTTTCAAGAACCAGAGAATATTGCAGCATGTGGAAAGGTAATGTTAATCAATGATAGTTATATAAAACACTTTTTACTGAAGCAATTGTTGAAACTTACATTAGATCTATTACATGATTTTAGTTATTGTTACTGAATGATCACTACAATGATTGACTTTTAATAGTTATTTAAACTGCAAATGGTTTTGTGAATATACATCTGTTTTTCAGATATTAAACAAAGTCCTTTTCTTTGAACCTCAGAAATTCATTTTTTTGCTATTTGTTATGTATCTGCGAATACTTTGCATATTATTTGCATGCAAGTTGCAAATACTTTGCCATCACTTTGCGATCACTTTGCAATTACTTTGCTATCACTTTGCGATTACTTTGCTATCACTTTGCGATTTATTTGCTGAAGTTTCAGCTGCGAATAGTAAATTGTTTGCGAAGTATTTGCATTCTGTGTGCGTAGTGTATATTTGCAAAAGCTTTGCAGAATAGTTGCACGTTTCGTTCCATTTCTACTCGTCTGTGGAATATATTCAGCAATCATGTGCTGCAACTGTTCTGCAAAGGTTATGGCAAATATTTGGCAAAGATAAAAAGTATATTCTGCAAAGGCCCTGTTTTTGCATGGGAAGGGTCAAGTTGTGAAAAATCATTTCATTTTACACTGCACAAACTAATGTTGCGTCAAACGTCTTCACATTGGGCTGCATTGCACCACAACTTGTCAGAGTTCCACATTTACGTGCACTGCAACATGTTTTTAACATATCGTTTCATGTTTAAATGGATGGAATGAAGTTTTGTATATGGTATCTAAATACAATGCACAGAATGAAAAATTACTGAACAGTATGAAATTTTAGACTAGACGGTATTAATATGCACTGCACTGACTTGCTTGTTAATGAATGGTTTGTATATTTACTAATTTTGGCAGTAACCGCCACCCACAGATTTATATATTTCATCTAAGCAGCAATAATGTTCTGTGATATTTTATCAAAAAGTACAGTTTCCAGGCACCAAACATGACACCAAATTTAATATTTTCCATCAAATAGACAGAACATCAGTGAAACAAATAATATTATACCCTGTTTTCTTCATAGATAATGGAGTGATATACATGTACAATCATCTGTTAAATATATTATAATTAAATAACTAGAAGAATTTTGAAAATAGATGAATTTATTTGTAAAATTTAGGAAATTCATCCACATAAAATCAACGTCATAAATAAATAATAACAGGTATGATATGATATGATATATAGTCAGAATGTTTTTGTCTGCAAGTATGTAATATCATGCACTTGTATAGTTAAATTTAGTCAATAAAATCAACTAAATGTATATTGTAAAACTAAAGAATATAAATATCAAAAGATTATAAAAATGACAAAATAACCAAAACCAAAAATACATAGTACAAATCTCTGGCAGTATAATCAAGAATCTACTGTCTTTGCATGATTTTGCAGCTTTTTCTGCTATATTGCTTCAGAAGGAAATACACCTGAAAACTGCTTCAGAACTAAGTCATTTTCTTATTAAAGGGACTGGCCTCCAGATTATTCGACATTTTTTTTATATATATCTAGAAATAAATGATATATTTCTTAAGGAGGCTTTAAAACTTTATTACTGACAAACTATATGTTACGGAAACACAATGAGAATTTGCTGTTTCTACTACTTTTTACGATGCAAATCAAAAAGCGTTTGTAATGCTTTATAATTTTTTCCAGGTAAACTGTCTCGATTTTAAATATATGTATCTATATTTTGAAGTCAAAATTCACTAATTCCGCTATAGCCCTATTGGTTACAACGACGAGAAAATGTCTTTATAGCTGGGGTGGTCTGGGGTTCGATTCCAGACGCTTTTTTTCCCCTCGATTTGGAATTTTTGAAAATACTTTAGACACAATTAAAAACTCATATTCTAATGTTCAATATGACCAAAGTTCAATTTGAAAGAAAGATTATTTTTAGCCAAATCTGGAGGTCAGTGTTTTAAATTCCCATTCATACTATATACTAAATAGGATTAAGTTATTTATTTCAACAAAAATAATTTCTATTGTTTAATAATATTACAGTGGAACTTCTGAAGATGGGACCTTCCAAAAACCGGAAACTTCTGAATATTGGATGATTTCTCAGTCCGGAATTTTTCTCCTTCTGTTTTCTATGTACCAGAACTTCCAAATTCTGAACCTTGGATGATATTTTCGAAAAAAAATTCTAAGTTTTACCATTTAGATCTTTGATCAGAATTTTGAACATGTATTCAATGTTTCATTTGCAGGTGCTCTCTCACTTCGACAAAAAATAAAGAACAAGTTATATCATCCTCCACCTTTGTTTTGTAGAACAGATCGTATACAGTTCAGTAACAATTCCCGTTGCACCTTAGAACCAATGAAGGCAGTTAACGCTTCCAGAGACGAGCTTCCGACCAGTTCCTGTACCTTCTCCACCAGTCGTTGTTTGTCAGAATCACTGAGATTTTTAATCACTTTTATCATTGAGCTGTATTCATCTGACTTACAGTAACCAATTACTGAACCTAAAAAGAAAGTAATGTAAAAGACAATAATTGTTTGTATTATGTCCTATGATGGCCTGTCAGAAGCCACTGGGTATGCAATCAAAACTAGAAAATGCTTTTGTAAAAAAGAGCATGTCTCCCCCAATGCAAAGTCCTATAGGCAAGAAGTCAATAGGGGTCAGGAGTGAAAGTCAAAGAGACACGGATGGTTGGCTGCAATAGGGATCATCTACTTGGCATGTCCAGTCATCCCGCTAAATTTCAACACTCTTGGCCTAGTGGTTCTCAAGTCACTGTTCAGGCTCCTGTGACCTTGACCTTTGATCAAGTGACCTCAAAAATCAATAGGGGTCATTTACTCTTCATGTCCAATCATCCTATTAAGTTTCAATATTGTAGGTCAAGTGATTCTCAAGTTATTTCCAAAAAATGATTTTACATGAACAGGCCACTGTGAGTTTGACCTTTAATAGACTGACCCCAAAATCAATAGGGGTCATCTACTCTGCATGTTCAATCATCCTATGAAGTTTCAACATTCTGGGTCAAGTGGTTCTCAAGTTATTCATCGGAACTGGTTATCAATGTTCAGGCCCCTGTGACCTTGACCTTTAACAGAGTGACCCCTAAAACAATAGGGGTCATTTACTCTGCATGAACAATCATCCTATGAAGTTTCAACATTCTGGGTCGAGAGGTTCTCAAGTTATTGATTGGAAATGGTTTTCCATGTTCAGGCCCCTGTGGCCTTGACCTTTAACAGAGTGATTCTAAAATCGTTAGGCGTCATCTACTCTGCATGACCAATCATCCTATGAAGTTTCATCATTCTGGGTCAAGTGGTTCTCAAGTTACTAACCAAAAATGGTTTTCAATGTTTGGACCCCTGTGACCTTGACCTTTCACAGAGTGAACCCAAAATCTTTAGGGGTCATCTACTCTGCATGACCAATCATCCTATTAACATGGTCAAGTGGTTCACAAGTTACTGACCGGAAATGGTTTTCAATGTTCAGGCCCCTGTGACCTCGACCTTTAACGGAGTGACCCCAAAATCGATAGGAGTCATCTACTTTGCATGTACAATCATCCTATGAAGTTTCAACATTCTGGTTCAAGTGGTTCTCTAGTTATTGATCGGAAATGGTTTTCAATGTTCAGGCCCCTGTGACCTTGACCTTTGATTGAGTGACCCCAAAATCAATAGGGGTCATCTACTCTTCATGATCAATCATCCTATGAAGTTTCAGCATTCTGGGTCAAGTGGTTCTCTAGTTATTGATCGGAAATAGTTTTCAATGTTCAGGCCCCTGTGACCTTGACCCTTGACAGAGTGACCCCAAAATCAATAGGGGTCATCTACTCTTCATGACCAATCATCCTATGAAGTTTCAACATTCTAGGTCAAGTGGTTCTCTAGTTATTGATCGGAAATGGTTTTCAATGTTCAGGCCCCTGTGACCTTGACCTTTGACGGAGTGGCCCCAAAATCAATAGGGGTCATCTACTCTTCATGACCAATCATCCTATGAAGTTTCAACATTCTGGGTCAAGTGGTTCTCTAGTTATTGATCGGAAATGGTTTTCAATGTTCAGGCCCCTGTGACCTTGACCCTTGACAGAGTGACCCCAAAATCAATAGGGGTCATCTACTCTTCATGACCAATCATCCTATGAAGTTTCAACATTCTAGGTCAAGTGGTTCTCTAGTTATTGATCGGAAATGGTTTTCAATGTTCAGGCCCCTGTGACCTTGACCTTTGACGGAGTGACCCCAAAATCAATAGGGGTCAACTTCACTTCATGACCAATCATCCTATGAAGTTTCAACATTCTGTGTCAAGTGGTTCTCTAGTTATTGATCGGAAATGGTTTTCAATGTTCAGGCCCCTGTGACCTTGACCTTTGACGGAGTGACCCCAAAATCAATAGGAGTCATCTACTCTTCATGACCAATTATCCTATGAAGTTTCAACAGTCTGGGTCAAGTGGTTCTCTAGTTATTGATCGGAAATGGTTTTCAATGTTCAGGCCCCTGTGACCTTGACCTTTGACGGAGTGACCCAAAAATCAATACGGATCATCTACTCTTCATGACCAATCATCCTATTAAGTTCCAACATTCTGGGTCAAGTGGTTCTCTAGTTATTGATCGGAAATGGTTTTCAATGTTCAGGCCCCTGTGACCTTGACCTTTGACATAGTGACCCCAAAAACAATAGGGGTCGTCTACTCGAACAGCCCTACAACCCTATGAAGTTTGAAGGTTCTAGGTCAAATGGTTCTCCAGTTATTGCTCGGAAATGAAGTGTGACGTACGGACGGACGGAAGGAAGGACGGACGGACAGGGCAAAAACAATATGTCTCCTGGGGGAGACATAATTAATCTTTGAAAATGTTAAACCATTATTGTTTAAATAGGTCTTTCAATATGACTGTATGACACAAAATACAACTAAATTTCTTCAATTTTATACACTCCTGAGCGTTTTCTACATATCGTATTAACTGAACAAGAGATCACAGAGTGATCTTGGCACCCACCAATGTGCCATTTTTGAGTGTTCCAAATTTCAAGACTTATTGACTAGCTCAAGGTCAAATTTCATTTCCGTACACAACACTGTGCATGTGGTCCAAATTTGAAAGCTGTAGCTTGAGAAATGTGGAAGTAGGTCACTAGATCAATTTCAAGGACAAAATTCTTTGTACACAAAACTATGCATGTGCATCAAGTTTAAAGGCTGTAGTTTGAGAAATCTGAGAACAGGTCAGTAGGTCAATCTTAAGGTCAAAGTTTATTTCGGTACACAAAACTATGCAAGTGGCAGGCCTCCTAGCAGGCCTGAACAAAAATAAAGGTTTTTATAAAGGCTCCAATCTATAGAAATACAGGCCTTTTAGTGTAAAATATTAAAAAATAAAGAGTAAATAAAGGCTATTTTTGTCGGAATTCTCGTTGTAAACACATAATATATATAGGTATTTACTAAAAAAAGTTAATTTATATATCGAGGGCTTAGAGCGAAACTGGTCTACCTTTATATAGAAATAGAAGCAGATAGACCAGTTTCGCTCTAAGCCCATTATGGAAACCCACACTCTAAAACCAGATATCAGAAACAGGCATGTTTGATATTATCTCATACTGTTTGAATTATACATTATGCAGGGCTCGACCTAAGGCTGGAATTTGAGCTGGACATCCGGACCACCTCATCCCAATATCAGTTGGCCCGGATCCAACTGAGCTGGACCAAAAAAGACAAGGCTTTGAAACCACCATACACTGTATTTTACATGTCACAAAATAAGACAAAATACAAGTCATTTCACTTATTTTCTACTTAAGCCTGATTAACATAGTTCAGAGGTTTCAATTGTACCGTGACATGAAACTGTCAAGTTTATATAGTTTTTTGAAACAAGTTATTTCATTTTTTTTCTCTCAATAAAAGGAACATATATTTCAATGTCAGAGTCATACTCACTTTCATAATCCTCATCAGACTGGTAATCTGACAAGTATTCATCATTCAAAATATTCTGATCATATAATGACTGGGAACCATCTGAGATGTTCTCAGCAGACACTGACTGGGAACCATCTGAGATGTTCTCAGCAGACACTGACTGGGAATCATCAGCAGGCACTGACTGGGAACCATCTGAGATGTTCTCAGCAGACACTGACTGGGAACCGTCTGAGATGTTCTTAGCAGGCACTGACTGGGAACCATCTGAGATGTTCTCAGCAGACACTGACTGGGAACCATCTGAGATGTTCTCAGCAGGCACTGACTGGGAACCATCTGAGATGTTCTTAACAGGCACTGACTAGGAACCATCTTAGATGTTCTCAGCAGACACTGACTGGGAACCATCTGTAATGTTCTAAGTCACATATTAAAATGTAGACCTGCCCTTTTTACACAATCCATGCACTGATCTAAACAAATTTTTAAGTCTACATATGACTGTCTGATTTAACGACCCGATTGCTTTAGCAGCCTGGGATTGGTCTGGGTTTAAAACTGCATTATGTTTTTTTACATTGTCAGAGTGCATTTCTGTTTCCTCATGATTGGTAAGTCGATCATGTTTGAATTTCTTATACCCTCTGATAAATTCATGATCCGTTTGCTTCTTTTCATGCTGAGAGCAAATAACACATGTCATACCATTTTGCTCACAATAGTTCAACCACGTAAATTCATTTAACCAGGAATCTACAAAGTTACGTTTTCTGGATTTTTAGTACTGTCTAGCCTTTTCCTTTTTTTCCTCTTCAGCTTTTTTCGCCGATTTTACCTTACGGCCACTAGCGGCACCAAATATTGAAAATGAAAAAAAAACTTTTTCGGAGATTCGCTACTGGAGGCCGCCATATTGGTTTACATAGCGCGTTTTCAATTGGCTTACAGACTACTCAGCGTCCAATCAAAATTTGCGTAATAAATTCGTACTAAAAATTATTCACGCATCAGTTTATTATCGTTGTCGACCCAAGTTTTTCGAACTGGACCGACGGACCAACTCAATAGAAGACGAGTTGGACCGAGAGAGTTTTAATTGGACACGGGCCAACGGTCCAACGCTAAATCGAGCCCTGATTATGACTGATATACATACCTAACTTAATGGGTATACCTACTTTCACGGCACATTTATATCACCTTTTTTGTATAGTTGGTTCCTGTTTTTTTTTAAACATTGAACAGGCTTTCAAACACTATTTGGCAAAACATTAGGGCTAAAATTAGTTTTTAGGGCTATTTTTGCACACAAAAAAAAAGGCTAAATTAGGACTAAATGCCCACAGGTCAACATGTCAAGCCCGTCCTTTTATATATTGTTGCTTTTTGCAGGTGCACCATTCTAGAACAAATGTGTCTCCAACATAAGTTGATATACAGGTATGAAATGGTGGACACTGGTGCCTTTATTTGTTTACATATTGAGGTACTGGAGGTGTACTTCTCTTAATTGGGGAAGGGGGTTAGGGGCTCTCCCCTGGAAAGTTTTTAAAATACAGGTATGAAATTGTGGGTGCTTGTGACAATTTGTGTATTTTTTGTTCTAAATTTTTAGGCATAGGAGGGTGTAGCCCCCTAATTCTAGGGAGGTAAGGATGCTGCCACCCTCTGAAAAAATTTAAAATACAGGTATAAAATGCTTGATTGTAGCGCATGTTTTGGTCTAATTTTTGATGTGTGGTAGAGGGTATCCCTGTAGTTTTAGGAGGGTCAGGGGAGTCTTCCTCTGAAAATGTTTTGAAATGTAGATATCAATGGTGGCCTCTATGGAACTTATATAAATTTTGAGCTACTGAAGAGGCAATCTCCTCATTGGAAAGGGGGGTCAGGGGGTCCTCCCCCTGGAAAATTTTGTAACAAAGAAATGGAATGGTGGCTTCTGGTGCGTTTTTGGGCCTAATTTTGAGAAAATATTTATTCCTTGCCAAAATAGTTGAGAGCAACTTTGATGAGCCAAATGGGGGTACAGGCCTCCTGGGCCCAGCCATGGATCTAGGCCTGATCACTCAATGATGTAAATATATGTTTCATGAAGATGTAGCCTAGGAACTCATGGAAACTGATAGAAGCAACCTCTGAAAATGAATCTTGAAGAAAATAAACTTCAATAAATTAATTGGATCATTATATGCATGACTTTGTGCAAAGACAAATTTAAGTTCAGACAGATATTACAAAAAATTAGGGACAATTGAAAAAAAGAGAGCTTTTTTAGGAATCTGGCCCTTTTTGAGCATTGTTTTAGGATTTTAGGGAGACCTAAAAAAATTAAGAATTTTTAGGAATTTTAGGGCCACTTTAAAGCCTGAATTTGTAGTGTCTACATCAACTTTGCTCAGAATGTTGTATCTTTACCAGACCTTGTCCAGTGTTACCATAGTGTAAACATCATGTCACCGAACCATTTCAAGCATTCAGCTCCATGGTACCTTATGCTGAATACATGGAACACCTATGGTCTGGTGAACACTACTGCAAACATCTACATGTAAGTGGTCTGGTGAACACAACAGCATTCTGAAAAACTCAAGATGAAAGATACACAAGCAGTATCCTAATAACAACACTTAAAAGGGAGAGAAATACAGCAGTATAACTATTACTTGCTTTAAACTGGCACGGCAAGCAGTCTGAACAAAAATATAGGTTTTGAGTGAAAATTACAGGCTATTTGGCCATTTTAAAGGTTTTTTCAGAAGATTTAAAGGTTTTAAAGGTTTGCTCTGAAATTAAAGGTTTTTAAAGGTTTTAAAGGTTTCACTAGATGGCCTGAAGTGGTCCAAATTTGAAGGCTGTAGCTTGAGAAATGTTAAAGTAGGTCACTAGGTCAAAATCAAGGTCAAATTACACTTCAGAACACAAATCTATGCATGTGGTCCAAATTTAAAGCCTGTTCCTTCAGAAATGTGAAAGTAGGTCACTAGGTCAATTTCAAAGACAAAATTCTTTGTACACAAAACTATGCATGTGCATCAAGTTTGAAGGCTGTAGTTCGAGAAATCTGAAAGTAGGTCACTAGGTCAATCTTAAGGTCAAAGTTTATTTTGGTACACAATCCTATGCATGTGGTCTAAATTTGAAGCCTGTAGCTACAGAAATGTGAAAGTAGGTCACTAGGTCAATCTTAAGGTCAAAGTTCATTTCGGTACATAAAACTATGCAAGTGGTCCAAATTTGAAGGCTGTAGCTCGAGAAATGTGAAAGTAGGTCACTAGGTCAAAATCAAGGTCAAATTTTATTTTGGAACACAGAACTATGCACGTGGCCCAAATTTGAAGCCTATACCTTCAAAAACGTGAAAGTAGGTCACTAGGTCAATGTAAAGGTCAAAGTTTTTTTCGGTACACAAAACTATGCATGTGGTCCAGATTTGAAGGCTGTAGCTTGAGAAATGTGAAAGTAGGTCACTAGGTCAAAATCAAAGTCAAATTTCATTTCGGAACACGAAACTATGCATGTGGTCCAAATTTGAAGCCTGTACCTTCAAAAATGTGAAGTAGGTCACTCGGTCAATGTCAAGGTAAAAGTTTTTTTCAGTGCACAAAACTATGCATGTGGTCCAAATTTGAAGGCTGTAGCTACAGAAATGTGAAAGTAGGCCACTAGGTCAAAATCAAGGTCAACTCATGTCAAGGTTCATCTTGCCACTCAAAACCATACATGTGGTCCAAATTTGAATGTTGTAGGTTATTGACAAGAAGATTTTAAAAGCTTTTCCCTATATAAGTCTATATGAACAATGTAACCCCCAGGGCGGGGCCATATTTGACCCTAGGGGGATAATTTGAACAAACTTGGTAGAGAACCACTAGATGATGCTACATTAAAAATGCCAAAACGCTAGGCTTTGTGGTTTGCACAAGAAGATTTTCAAAGTTTTTCCCTATATAAGTCTATGTAAACCATGTGACTCCCGGGGCGGGGCCATATTTGACCCAAGGGGGATAATTTGAACAATCTTAGCAGAAGACCACTAGATGATGTCACATACAGAATATCAAAGCCCTAGGCCCTGTGGTTTTGAACAAGAGGTTTTTCAATTTTTTTCCCTATATAAGTCTATATAAACTATGTGACCCACGGGGCGAGGCCATATTAGACCCCAGGGAAATAATTTGAAGCATCTTGGTAGAGGACCACTAGATGATGCTTCATACCAAATATCAAAGCCCTAGGCTCTGTGGTTTTAGACAAGAAGATTTTCGAAGTTTTTCCCTATATAAATCTATATAAATTACAGAAATAAACAAAGGGCCATAACTTACTTAACAATCGTTGAACCAGTCTGATTTTCAGGGGGACACAACTAGGGTACCAATACATCATTCTGACAAAGTTTGGTCAAAATCCCCCTGGTAGTTTGAGGAGATGCGATAACGAGAAATTGTTAACGGACGGAAGGACGGACGGACGGAAGGACAATGGACCACGGACGCAGAGTGATTTGAATAGCCCACCATCTGATGATGGTGGGCTAAAAAGGTGTTATTGGAGACAAAACTAAAATGTACGGAATAATTTTGTTATGACTTTCTATTGCATTTACAAACTACTGAAAGTATTTTCCAAGTAGCTCTACTATTTGAAACAAGAGCTGTCACTAATGGTGACAAATGCCCCCGCAGCGCCTTGATCTTTGACCTGGTGACCTTGACCTTTGACCTGGTGACCCCAATGTCAATAGGGGTCGTGTATTCAATTTAGTACTATCAGCATGTGAAGTTTGAAGGTCCTGGGTGCTGTGGTTCGCGAGTAAAGTGCCTTCATGCAAAAGGTTAACATTGGCCCCTGTGACCTTGACCTGGCGACCCCAAAGTCAGTAGGGTCCTTTTACTCAATAAGTACTATCAGCATGTGAAGTTTGAAGGTCCTGGGTGCAGTGGTTCGCGACTAAAGTGCCTTCATGCAAAAAGTTAACATTGACCCCTGTGACCTTGAACTTTGACCTGGTGACCCCAAAGTCAGAAAGGGTCGTGTACTCAATAAGTACTATCAGCATGTGAAGTTTGAAGGTTCTGAGTGCAGTGGTTCGCGAGTAAAGTGCCTTTATGCAAAAAGTTAACATTGGCCCCTGTGACCTTGACCTGGTGACCCAAAAGTCAGTAGGGTTTGTGTTCTCAATAAGTATTATCAGCATGTGAAGTCTGAAGGTCCTGGGTGCAGTGGTTCGCGAGTAAAGTGCCTTCATGCAAAAAGTTAACGTTGTGACGAACGAACGGACTGACAGTTGAAAACTAATATGCCTCCCTTCGGGGGCATAAAAAACTCAAACAGTCATGCCTAAAATGGTTCATACCTACAAATCCCCCTACAAGAGCACCTGGTGGACCTGCCACAATACCTCCTGCACATGTTCCTCCAGCTGCCCAAGCCATTTGCTTGAATATACCTTAAAATATAAACATAACATTATTGAATTTCATCATCCAGTTCCTTAAATTCATTGGTCAATAAACAAAGCAATAAACAAAGAATGTATCAAGGTTGAAAGCTGCATCAACTGTACGTCAGTGTCTTAAATCTAGTTCATTAAACACATATTTCTAATGACATGTAGTGACATTTTACTTACTTAACATATACAGTCAAACCTGTATTAAGCAGCCACCCAAGGCAGCAACACAATCTGGCTGCTCCAGACAAGCTAAAATTAGAACTAACAATCAATTTGTTAGTATAGGGGAATCAGTGGTGCAGTCGTTAGCAGGTTGGTCTACATCGTCAGCGGTCCGGGCCCGATTCCCAGTCGCAGCTGATATCACGACTAGTGTTCAGTGCTTGATTTACTTAAACTGGTACAGTTTCCAGCAGTATCAGACAGGATGCTGGGGAGGTAAATATGACACCTGTCGTGGGCTCGGCTGGAAATAAATAAAATTGTTGCACCATTCCAGGTGTGGACTATCATCGACTACCCCAGTGAACAAGAAACCTTACCTTTACCTTTAGGAAGTTAGCTGACTTTCTGCTTAATTATTGAACTTGTGTTAGTGGTCATTTGTATTAAACAACCACTAACACAAGTTCAATAATTAAGTCTCCATTTGTCATACTTATTGTCTTGTGTAAAAGGTAACCAAGAAAAGAGAATTTTTTAAAATAAAATGTGGGCATATTAATTGGAGAAGAAACAAGAGCTATATTACTGTGTTTAATATGATTGCCTTAGTTATGGTGTAGCAACCCCAGCTAATTTTCAAAGTTACAAACATTGCAGATTTCTTTACATAGTTTTAAAGATCTCTTTGAAAGCTTTCCAGAACTGTTTCCCTTTTTTCAATATCTCAAAAATCAAAAAAGTTATGACATTTTTAAGTTTGGTTAAATCGACCGAAATCCGGAAATATTTTGCTATATAATTACTATTGAAACGCGTCAAGTTGACGGAACCGAAATTTTTTTTTCAGCCGACTTGTTAAAGTAATATTGCCATAACTTTTTTATTATTTGAGATATCTTCATGAAATTTGGAATATTGTCAGGTCAGTCTATGCTCTCTATGGACATGTTAATGACTGATTTAAAACACCACTATAAGATGATCTAAATCATGAATAAGTTAGTCAGGTTGATGCAATTTATTTTTCAAGTTTTTACATTATTTTCAAATAATTTCAGTTGTCACTTACACATACATTTTCATGATCACTTTAACAGATTTATTTAAATATTACTACAGAACAAGACAGTGTAGATACATTTATTATACATAGAACAAGTTTATAAATAAAATATAATATTTTCAAATAATATTGATTTCATATTTTTCTGTTGAATATTTTTTCACTATTAGACTGCTACGACTTGCTAAAATTATCTACCATTAATTTAAATAGTTTTACTCTTGATAAAGAATTATTTCCACCTGCAATTATTCATTTCAAGTTGCTCATAAAAACTATGATACATATTTACTAGACCCAAGAGTGTCATTGAACTAATTAAAAGTGAAATGAAAAATGTCAGTTTTGAATTCAACTTCTACTGGTAGTGTGGTTAACGTTAACGGAAAAAGTCACTGCTGAACTGGCTGAATACCGTATGTAAGTGCTTATGTTCACCATGATGGCATCATCTAACCGCATTTATACAGTCTGGCACCAATTTCTGGCCAATCACGAACTAAATGTTTATAACTTGCTTATCTTCTCTCAGTGGCCAGCTTACAACAGTGAGTCATGAACTTGACAACCGCTGTAGAATCATTCACAACTTTCTCCAAAGCCAGGGTACCAGTTGTCAGTCTTATTGACACTGATTTGAATGCACAAAGACATTAAACAAATCACTTTATTTGAACCCCGGTGTCTTGACAAAATGGTTTTATTTCAATCATAATGCTGTTTAATAATGGTTTGATTGTTTTCTTGATACGTCCAGTCTATAACTTTGTGATAGTACTGTGTGCATCACAATCACAAAATGGGCCTAGGTATATCTCTGTCATAGCTGACCTGAAAAAGAATAAAGTGTCATGCTTTAAAAAATGAACTGCATGATACATAAAAAATATGTTTATCTAATTATTTTTTATTATTATTCATAGCACAAACACCCAACTTCAAAATCTTGGTTTCAAATTGTCGAGCTCCTTCCTTTTACTAGTTTTAGTTAATAATTTTGACTACTCGGTTTTTTTATACAAGTTTTTACACATTAAACTATGAATAAGTAAACAATTTTTAATCAAAATTGCATACAAAAATTACTATCGAACTATCATTTACTTCATTAACTTCAAATCAATAAAGCAATCCTCTTAGTGCGAATCTGCGAGGGACGAAACGGTCAATTTTTTTCGGACAAAAATGGGCAGTTTTGCAATTAAACTTGCATACAAACGGACAAATGATATATTGTTACATGATATATAAAATAATATTTTGAATTAAAGTCAAATTGTTGTGTTTAAATAAAAAAAAAAACTCGTTTTTTTGCGATACCCGACGCTGTAATTTCGACCTTTCGTACCCTCCGTTAAAGATTTGTAAACTTCTCGCTAAAGTTCTTCTGAATGATAATAAATAAATTAAAATACTTACCAAATGTTATGATTTAACATTCATTTCATTTTTAATCGTTTTCCTGTTTTTTTAATGAACAGATTTATTGATTTTTAACGATATTTTGTATCGGTGTTGTGTTATCATAAATTTCAAAATGGCGGTCGGCCTGAAACGTGCGTGACCTTTGGATTTTCCGAAAATTGCAATTTTCAGAAATAAATGCGACCGGGTAAATGGCGTTTCCGAAAAATGATTTTGGTACCAAATTAAACTTCAGAATGTATATTATAAACGTGCAGCTCCGTATTTGTTTTCACCAATCTACTAAGATTAAATAAATTGTGTAAAGTTTTCTTAAAATTTCTGAATGAACACTGGCATTGTGTAAACTAACAGATTTTCATTTCTTATTAAGACTCTGTTGAGAAGAAGAGTGTAATGTGTACATTAGCAAGTAATTCAAAAAGGGTTATATTTCTTGTCCATCCATTTCAGTTCCTCTAAATATCCCCCATCTTTGCGTGCATTGCATAGTGTTGAAATTTAGCTCCAGACAAAACTGTAATGAATAAAAACGAGGAACAATTTTTTTTCTTGAAGTAAATCTATGGGATCATTACAGAGATAAAGTGAAAGTTCATCAAAACCTTAACCCAATCCGGATGCTGACAAACTGTCAGACTAAAAGATTATAGCTCAGCCTCTTGAGATAATTTGTACAGTCAATCTAATAAAAACTGATAAGCGAAATTTTCAGACATAAAATTTTTGCACATATGAGATGAAATTCATTTAAACAATTATGCTCAAGTCAAATTTTGTGAACACTTTTTCATTAAATGTCACTTGAAAATCAAATCAAAATTTTGGTAGAGCACAAACATTGGCTTGTTTGTTCAAAACCTGCCTTTGATATAAAGTTCCTAATCAAAGGGAGATGAAAATGCCACTACATTAAAAAGAAACATTATCACCATAATCTCCCTTGTATTACTGGTTACATGAATAGTTAACATTTTGCCTTCAAAATCTAAATATGACAATGTATTTTCCTGAACTGACAGCATTCTGTTGTTTCTGGTTTCTTTTGGGACTTTGACCAACCTAAAATGACTGAAAATGAAGTGAAAGCAGCATCTATAAAATCTAAAAATAGAGGGCAATGTGACCTAGGATGCTTTACTAATTGATGGCAAAGTGAATGTGACCGATTTGAAGTTAAAAATCAAAGGCACACCTATATATGAGCCGCACCATGAGAAAACCAACATAGTGCGTTTGCGACCAGTATGGATCCTGACCAGCCTGCTCATCCGCAGTTTCTCTAATTGCAATAAGCTTTGATCAGAAAGTGAACAGTATGAATTCTGACCAGACTGCGCGGATGTGCGGATGCGCAGGCTGGTCTGGATCCATGCTGGTCGCAAAACGCACTATGTTGGTTTTCTCATCGCATGGCTCATATAAATATTATCTTTTTTATCCAAGTCCACAATCAATTAACTGAAATGCTCATCATCTCCATATGACCCCAATTGTTCATGCAACCAAAACCCTTTTTTATTTTCTAAAGAAAAATTATGAATTTTGTGAGTTTGTTATAAAGTTTTTATTTCATATTTGCAACTTACTTTTGTTGATATATTATCAATTAATCTAATTTACAATCTACACCGCATTTTTTTTTTAGTAAGAGTGCCTAATTTTTACATAAAATATCTTCAATTACTGGATATCAACCAATTTACTTAAGTGTAGTAATATTAGTGGAGTACTAATTTTTGCGCTATTAGTGGGATCGGGCATGCGCTAATTCATGTCTACCGCTAATATTAGACTGAAATGAAAAGCTTTCCTAATAAAAAAGTAACATTTATCGTCCTGAATATACCGTTATTACAATGCAACAGAACAGAGAGAAATACATTTTTATTGTGTAAATATGACAATAACTGCATTCCTAACTAATATTCTGCAGAAAGTTTTGAATAAAATAATTAAACCTGTTTCAACATTAGTGCAAAAGTCATCTATTTTTGTAAATTAAGTTGCACTTTTTTAATCTTCGCCATTGTCCGTAAACATCGTATATAACACCTGCCACCATAACATTTTACTGCTTTGAAAACCAAGTGTGAATTTGAAAAACGAACAATTATCACCATTCTGCACTGTATACATGTACAAAGTGTAAAGAAAATAAAATGTAGATACATGTAGTAACATCTATTTAATACTAATAAGAGATTTTTCCACATTAAGAGAAGAAAGAAAAAGAAAACAGATCGACATGCATAATATATATAATTATTGCGTTTATTTAAAAAAAAAAAGAACTTAATACATAATATGCAAACTAAAAAGCCAAACTTTATTAAGTAATATTTTTTAAAGAACGTGTAATCTATAGTCCCGGGCAGAACTGTTTGATACAACAATCACGTTCTGGCCATTCCATATTTCATCGGAAATTGGTGTTTCTGATAGTTACCGCCAATTGGCTATTTTAGCGCTGCTGATACTGCGCTAATACACGTACATGCTAATAAGTCGAAACTAGTCAATTTAAGGCATTTGCGCTAAAAATTAGCTGCGCTAATGTAAGTACACTTACAGTAAGTCCTTTAGTTAACAACAGCTATCCATAAGACAGCGCGCTCCACTATTTGGTGATTTAACAGTAAAATATATTTATGTCTCAATTAAAAAAAAAAAATAAGTATGACAGGGGCATAATCTGGTCAAAAATACCAATCAGAGTTATGGGGATTGTTACCACACATGCAGATGATGATGATTAAGATACATTTTAAGTTTCAAGTCATTATCTTATATTGTACTAAAGGTATATCCAGAAAGCAAATTTAAGTATGAAAGGGGCATAATTCTGTCAAAAATACAATTAGAGTTATGGGGATTGTAAAGAAATACTTTTAATTTCAGGTCATTGTCTTTTAAAGTACCAAAGATATGTCTATAAACGAAGCTTTCAAAAATTTTTACATGAAAATAATTACAAGTATAACACTTTGGTGACCTTGACCTTGGGTATAATGGGCCCAGCCCCTGCACATTCTTTGTTTGTATGCTGGACAATGTTTATGTGTAGTTACAGTAAGATATAAGTAATAATAACAAAGATATGACAGAAAAACAAAGGTTGCCGAAAAACTTTAACCAAAGAAGTGACACACCGACGTCGGGGCGAGTAGAACAGCATCCCTATTCTCCAAATAGTGGAGCTAAAAAGGGGCATATTATTTTGTTATATAAATATACCTTATGTGAAACTTAAATTTTTTTAAAGAAAGTAATGGAACTATGCCATTTTCTGGATTCTTCCCATCTCTAACTAAAATATTTTCCTCCGGTTAATTTCAAAGTCTGTTAAAATACGTTCAAATTTTTGTACGAAAAGTTTGGGAAGTTAAGCCATTTACATTGATACCTGTATTGATTAATAACATTGCTAGGGAATTCTATTTCTTAAAATTTTCTCACAATGCAGTGGTCATTATAAACTAAACATGGATGCTTGGTTTGCAGAAGACTTAGCTCCGAGCCTACTATATATTTTATATTTACATTTTCAAGAATCAATACAGTGAAAAAGGCCAGTCTATATCTTACATGCAGTACTTAAGATACTAACATCATTTCCTCTTTGAAATCTCATGAACAGACTGGCTTTTTGTCTCTATGAAATGGAATTAGACAAAAACTATTACTAGTGTAGAACCATCTTTACTGTCTTTTTGTGGCTTGTCTTGGGTTGCAGCTACACACAGTTTCTGTATTAAAATTGTGGACACATTGGCCAATGTTTTAATTATACTGCTTTCTTTTGAAACAGGCAGTGTTGTTAGTTTTGCTGTTTTTTTTTGGTTTTTTTTTTTTTTTTGGGGGGGGGGGGGGCTGTTAATATCTTTTTTATTTGACCTAGAGATTTAGTAATTAACCCCAGTTACCCAACATCTGAACTGACCTAGATTTCATACAGACAAACATTCTAACAAAGATTAATGATGATGAAACTGAAAAATTGACATCTAAAGTTCTATGATCTGAGCTAATGGCCTAGTGCTATCTTAAGTGACACAGTTACAAATCTATCCTAGATTTAAAACACACAAACTGTCTTACCAAGTCTCATGAAATTATATTAAGTGACCTAATTTTTGGCCTAGATTATCCAGTATCCAATCATAGTAACAAATATTATGACAAAGTTTTATGTAGTGACATCTTATGGAACATTGACAGAGGGAGACACTTTTAATATTACCTTTGCTAGTCTTTTTTAATTCTTCATTAGTTTCAAGAATTTCCATCAGATGCTTGTAATAAGGTATAAATGCCATTCCAGCCAGATTTGAAGCCATTGTTCATCCCTGAAAAATGAAAAAATTCAAAGTGTTAAAAGTTCAATTATAAACCCGGGCTATTTTAACCCTTTTCAAAGCCTTTTTCAAGGGTGACATAAAAACAAAACAATAATGGCCTACTTTCTCGATACATTGTAGATATAGTTCTATTTTAAAGTTTAAATACACATGAAAATTTGTTTTTTTGATCTATTGTGTTATAGTTAATGCTATATGAACAGTCAATATTCAACGCTATATTTTGCTGGGCTATTTCAAGTCATCTAAAAAGAACACAAGGACTACAATGTTTGCATTCATTCTATTCAGACAATATAACTACAATGTATAAAGGATGTTGCCATCATCCGCACCTTATACTGTTACATGCAAAGAGTGGTGAGACTGCATAGCGGCTTCGATAACCGCTGTATTATGGTTAACCATACTGGACACAAAAATCACAAATACTTGTAAATACATATTCAATTTCTTGATCAAAAAGTATTAGTACTCCTGATTACAGGAGTAAAATGACTAAAATTTGTTCGCTAATGGCAATTTTCGTGTAAAGAGAAAATATAATTTCACTTTCCCAACATTTTTAATTGGTCAAAACTGCCCAATGAACTTACATGTATGTATTGAACTTACTATCTGGCAGTACCAGTGAAATATAACTTACACTGAATCTTTTGTATTAATTTGCCCTTTAATACCCCAGTCACACATTACGGCACAGATAGCTACGTCTGGCCATAGATAGAAACGTAGTAATCTGTATCGATCCATACCGATTACTACTTTAAGGTACAGCTCAGGTACGGATTGATATGGATTACTACGTTTCTATCTGTGGCTAGACATAGCTATTCGCGCCGTATGTGTGACTATGGTATTAGTTTTAGCAGCAGGTGAAAGGCAATGACAGTGAGCTTTGTTCAAATTTAAGCAATAATTTTACAAGTTTCAAGAGGATTTCAATCCAGGGGAAATTTAACAGTTACAAACTGTACCTCTAGACAAATCTGTGAGGGGTTTTCTAGGGGTACAGACCTCTTTTTCCCCAGAAATTTAGGGTTATTTACATCTCAATGTTAGTAGAAAATAAAATGATAAATATGACTTAATCAGTATTCACTTAAAACCTGGATCTACTATGGTTTACACAAAATAGCGTTCAACCAATTGTTTACATTTTCTTTCGAAACGTAAATAACCGTGGAACTACAAATGTTAATGAATACACTGTTCCATGTTTACAGAAGAGATATTCTGTAAGAAACGATCATATATCTACTGGTAAAAGTATAATCCCCCCACCACAAAAAAAAAAAAGAATTGCCTACCTACCTTACCAACTTTAAAAAGTAGAGTCCGGAGACAGCAAACAAAGACTTTTTTAAATGTGGCCTTGGCTAGACCAATTTCGAATCTGCCTAGGCCAAACTGGAATCTTTCTTTTGAACTTAAAAAATATTTGTAATAGATGAAAATCAATGTTCTGGTTTATATTTTTTGCATTATAGCATCAAGGAATAAGAAAAAAAGCTCTATTTACAAGGGATACTTTATTTTTAATTGTATTTTTTACGACATGTCCCAAAATTATGTAATAAAATCAAAAAATAAAATATTATTATCAATTCCTTTTGAAGATAATCTTGTTTAATGGTATTTACAGTTATAAAGGTAGGCCTTTCATTTCCAACTTCTGTATTTAATGCAGATGTGTCTTCAATGTTTAATATCAATGGTTATTGGTTAAAGTATTTTATCAATAAAATACCATAACCATATTTATTTGTTTTTTAATATCTAAAACTGAATAATACCATCTGTTTTCCATTCATTAGGAAAGAATAAATTATATAAATTGCTCAAAAGAAACAAAAAGTACAAACTATATATCATCACCAAAACTTAAACAAGAAGATTCCAGTTTGGCCTAGGCAGATCTGGAATCGGTTTAGCCAAACTAGAATTCTAGTTTGGTCTAGGCAAATCCGGAATCAGTCTAGACCTAGTTTGGTCTAAACCAATTCCAGATCTGCCTAGATTCCAATTTGGCCTACGACATATATATACCTTAATTTATAATTAAAATAATCGTTTGTCATGCGATGTAATTTGAAATTATTTTATCTTATCTTAAATCTTTTTGTGCCACTTTAATTCATCATGGTTTATTTGGTGTTCCTTGGTTATTAGTCCAAATAAGATGTTTCGGGACAGTGTTATAACTTTTGGCTGTCCCTGTCCTGTCACAGTGATGACAACTACAAAATATCATATCATAAAATAAGTCATCCCTATAAAATAAATGTGTAAATTTACTCGGTTATTTATGTTTAAACTTATTAAAATGTAGCAAAACAAAAATGTACTCAAGTTTACTTTATTTTTGAAATTTTATCTTTTATTCTATACTGCTGCTTCCGTGGCTCGATACTGATGGTGTGAAATTATTCGCATTTTTCAAGGTTAACAAATTATTTTCTGCAAAGATTTTGTTGCCGAGGTCGTAAAATAGTATTTTCATTGTGAGAAAGTAAGAACTTTCCTAAATCCTTATCTTCTGGCAAAAATAATCGCTAACATTGTACAGACTACAGTGTCTTTATATCGGTTAATCTAGCCAGCCCCCTTGACCCTATTTACGGAAATACCAGAAGACGGGATTTATCCTGTAGTGTCGATATGGTCAATGTATGTATGTACTGTACACGATTAACGCCAATATTCGCAAGCGATAAAACCAATAATTTTACATGACTATGTACTAAAGTAAACCCTGGGAGAGAAAATACCAAGGTCCCTACTGGGGCATGAACCCCAGACCTCGAGATCTGTAGACGGACACTCAACCACGTCGCTAAAGGGTTAACCCAACACTAACATCAAGGCATAATCTCAATATTTCCTAGGATAGCGTCAAATTAGTTGTCCTAATACTAAAGGCAGTGGCTACGATTACGGTACCGTAACCCTAGCCTCCGATTCTAGGATTACGGAAGTTCCGTATTCCTAGACAATCCTATGAGGATAGGCTAGGATTACGGAAGCATGTAACAGGCATCAAGTATATGTTAGAACATGCATAAATGATGTTGTAAACTTACTTATTTCACTTTAAACAGCGATTTTTTTTAATGCCTGTCGTACATACGGGTGTTGATTTCGCCCGATTCTATCTGCACGGAAATCTAAAGTGACAGGCTAAATCAAATCATAAAATTCAAAGTATGAAATATTTTTTTTAAAATCCTTTTGATCTATCATTAAGAATATAATCCACGTTTGTCTGTCAATTTAAAAAAAAACCCAAAAACATTTAGTATGGTTTTGGAAAGAAAAACTTTTAAGTTATAAATACGGGTGTTGATTTCGCTTTTTTCTCGTGGAAAACTCGAGTGACAAACAAACTAATCTCATAAAATTTTAAGTATAGAATATTTTATTTTTTTTAATTTAACATTAACCCTCATATTTCTATACTGAATATTTCCGCGCCGCCATAAATATATCGATTAAG
Organism: Mercenaria mercenaria; assembly: GCF_021730395.1. Taxonomy (NCBI): domain Eukaryota; kingdom Metazoa; phylum Mollusca; class Bivalvia; order Venerida; family Veneridae; genus Mercenaria; species Mercenaria mercenaria. The sequence continues at coordinate 79,860,128 of NC_069368.1, forward strand.
TTTATACGTATACCCAAAATGGCGGATCGATAACACGAAATACATGTAACATTGTAGGCATGAAAAAATCGCTATTTTCAGTGAAATATGTAAGTTTAAAAAATCATTTATGCATGTCCTTACTTATTTCCGTAATCCTAGCCTATTCTCGTAGGGTTGTCTAGGAATACGGAACTTCCGTAATCCTAGAACCGGAGGCTAGGATTACGGTACCGTAATCGTAGCCACTGCCAATACTAAATAGTAGGAACTATAAAATCTGTTAATTTATTACCATGTGCATGCAGTACTGATTTAGCCACAGTCTCCACTTGATGGTATCTTTATGGTATGGCATAACTTTGTATAATTTGTGAGAAAAAAGAAATTTTGGTGCTTGGAATAAAAAATTATCGTAAAAAATGCAAAGGACATCCGTAGAAATCTGACATTTCCAGTTGTTTATGTTTAGAAACTAATCCCTAAAACGAATTAAACAGAAACAACCATACAGTCGGGTCGCTAAACAAAAAGACGCAAACAACAAAATATGCAACAGAAAACAAAACTTACAAGTTTGGATCCGATCGTTAAGACACTTTTTTTGGGCCAATTCGTTTCACTCAACCCGGGGCACGCCGGTCACGTGGGCGGCTAGAAAAAAAATCTCGCCGGTTTATTCATAAACGAACGTTTCGGCCTACGCCGGCCACGTGAGTTGCAAATACAAAAAATAAACTTCCAATTTAAAATGATTTTCTCTTGTGGCCTCTTCCAAATAAGTTAGCAAATAGTTTTTGCTGTATGTTTCTACATTTACTGGTACTAACCCAAATTTCCAAATGTTTACCCGATTTTATATCGCGAAAATATATGATTAGCCGCTTTGCCTATCTCGCAAGACCGGCGCACATCGGCGTACGCCGGATAGACCCGGGCAGTGCCTGGAAAGCCAAACACAAACGCCTAGCCGGATGCACGCGGCGGAACGGCGTACGCCGCAAAAGTGAAACGAATTGGCCCAAAAAAGTTTGTCTAAAACAAATTCTGCTAAATTAATTTATCGTTGTTATCATTGAAAAAAAAAAACAGCAGTAAATATTATTCCCTATATAATATATTCTATATAAAACTTACATTATTTTTTAAGAGCTACCAAACATAGGTAGACCCATTTCAGAGAACAAATCCTTAAATTACCTCATTTTAAAATCACACTGCTGTGACCTGGAAGAATTACTCATATTAAAATTGAGTTTCATTTCACCAAATACAACATCCTCTCCCATTTTTTCCTACCAAAATGTCAAAAATACATCCACAATGAAATTCAAACAGAAACCAGCTTTAATTTAGACCTCTGTGGCCATGCCAATTAAGTGAAAAATTAGTTTTTAAAAACCTGTCCGCCATTACCAGATGACTCCCACGCTGATTCCTTTGCATATAGTTAGGCCTGATACACAGCTAGGAGAGCGTGTCACGGTTAGTAATACTAACACGCTACTAGGAAAGTTCCTAGTACAGTGAGTATGTGAAATAAAAGCAGATAGCATGAAAAAAAGTGTAAAGTAAGGCAGAATTAAGAGACAGTTAAAAATGTCAAAAACATCCCTTACTGGCCAAATAGTTTAATTTTGCTTCAAAGAGTCTAAACTAGGCATGACTGCAATGTGATGAGCCACACCATTCCAGAGTAATATGGCATCTGGAAAAAAAAAGGAAATTTGAAAAGATCTGTGCCAAATGTATTCTGTATTCTCCTCGTCTTTTCCAGCAGTGTTGGTGAACCGTGGCACGTCACGTCAATATCGAATATGTTCTACCTCCACCACGAATAAACACAACACAAGTCTCTAACTATATGTTTTAAAAGTGAACACTTATTAGCGAGGTTCCTGGATGCAGCTTTGTTTCTGTGGGAGCTTTTTGCGTTATTTTGATCATACAATTTCTGTTGTTTAAACCGTTCATTATGTAATGCAAAAATAAGTCCATTACAGTGGAACTCAACACCTTCTAGAGACTCGATCTAGATATTTATAACTGCTTTGAGTTGCACAGATGGGTACAGTCTATTACAATATTTACTTTTTCTAAAGGGGTATACTCATCCCACAGTTTATAGAGTATTCACTTTATATTTTGATCTCACTGATAATCAGATGTCTAACGACAGTAAGGGCGGAACAGTTTAAGAGAAGGTGTTGCATGGTTTCTGATCAAAGCAGTTATAAATATCTAGATCGAGTCTCTAGAAGGTGTTGAGTTCCACTGTAAAAGACTTATTTTTGCATTACATTCTTTTCCATTCAAGTTTTTTCTACTGGCCGGGTTATTCAAAAGGTACTCTGGGTCACCGAGGTCGTATTTCCAGAACAAACGTTTGATTTCAACGAACCAACTGGCACTTTTACTACTTTTTACTGTTAACTGTCGAACTGCTAGTCGTCTTTCTACAGAATTTTCTTTTTGTAGACAAACTGCATTGAATAATGTAAATGCTCTTCTGTGTATTTGTGCCTCTACAGGTATAAGACCACTTAAATAAACACTGCTGCATCAATTAAAGGTATTTACAGGTAACATAAACAGTAGTTTAAGTAAACGCTTTTGAAAAAGTTCCAGTTTATCTAAAAGTCCACGTCTTGGTAAAACTATTTCTAACCCATATAGTAGAATGGGACTATAAACATATAACTGACGTAGATGTAAAACAGTTTGAGTATCTAGACCTCCTGCACCATGTAGACCGGTTGCCATAAAGCTGTACACAGTTCTTATTGCCTTTTTGATGTTATATTCTACATTATCTTCTGCTGTGCTGTTTATAGTAGTTGCTCTTTTCAAACCAAGGTGAGTGCTAACTTTGACATTTGTATATGGGGTCATCATATAAGTAATATTGTTCATGAGAATGGTGTTTTCTATTACTTGGAAGAACTTTAAGTGCTTCTGTTTACTTAGGTTGTAGGGTATATCTTTTACAATTAGAAAAGTCCTTTGCCATGGTAATAAGTATTTCAGTGTCTGAACTAGAGACTGAATTAAGAGTTATGTCATCCGCACAGGCACTTGCATTACAGTTTATGCTTCCGATAGATATACCTAAATGACGTTCAAGTAGTGAATTTACGTAGATTTTATAAAGATCAGTACTGAGTACGCATCCTTGCCTGACGCCCTGGTTTATAATGAATGGCTCTGAATGTAGATTGTCCCATTTGACAACACTCTGTACGTTAGTATGAATACTTTCCAAAAGTGACTAATGCCGGTCAGTGACACCAGCGTGATAAGCTCTACAGAGAAGGTGACTATGGTCAACCACGTCGAAAACAGCCTTTGCGTCAAGAAAAAAAGCATTCACAGGATCACCACTATCTTTACAATTTCTTGTAACTTCTTCTACAATCAAAGCAACATGAAGAGGTGAAGTCTTTGATGTAGAACCGCGCTGATATGCCCTCTGTTTTTCTTCGAAAGTACTGGGAGTACTGTGATTCCACGAAAATTCAATTTGGTTACTTCTGTTTGCTCGCCTTTATTCTGAAATACTGGAGTGAGAAGACCCATTTTCAAACATTGCGAGATAATACTTAATTTAAGTATGCTGTTCAGTATAAGTAACAAAACTACTTGTAAATTTTCACCTCCATTTATCATAATTTCAATTGTTAACCCGTAATAATCAGCTGCCTTCCCCTTATTTATACTTGACATTGCTTTTTCCATTTCACTAGCAGTTATCATGCTGATGTCACAGTCCTTCACTAGGTCTTTAATATGTTTTAATTCAGTTCTAACAGTTTCATGATAAGTTTGGTCATATCTTGGTTTCTCTGTCTGAGTCGCAAGAGTTGTGAAATGTTTTTTTTGAATCCCTTCACAATTTCTTCAGCCCCAAGTGCTTTACACCATTAATTAACATTCAAGTCATCAATAAAACAGGATTTAGTTTTTCGTTGTTTAGTAGCAAGTTTATAAAACAGTTTGTGTTCACGTGTACGGGTATTTATGATATTTTCTTTGTCTTGGGGAAATCCTGCGGACATGTTCACATCTATACTTTTGTCCTACGAAATTGTCTTTTACAATCTTTCATTTTTAATAACAGATGATTTTCAATATCTCGATGTTTTCCTGCTACAGCCCAAGGTTTGTAAGCCAATCTTAATTCTTTTAAAGCAATACCTGTATCTTGCGTCCATACATGTAGTTTAGGTTTAGACTTAATCACAGGCAAATGGTACACTGTGGCAGACTACTGCAGACTTCAACAAGCCTACTGTGCAGGCTGCGGGCAACATTTGCAAAAGTCTACGATGGCCGACTTTGTAGTAATAGCCTACGACGCCGAACTGCAGGTATTTGATGCATAGGTCTAAGATGGCCGACATTATTGAAAAAACCTACGATGACAGGCTCCAGGCAAATGATGTTGAAGTCTACAGTTCAAGATGGCAGAAAATGTCATACTTCAAAAGCATGAGGTTACAGGCTGCGGACAACAGATGCAAAGTCTACGATGGCATACTAGGTCGTTATAGCCTACGATGGCAGGCTGCGGACAACGGATGCAAAGTATAAGATGACAGACTAGATGTATTAGCCTACAATGACAGGCTGCGGGCAACCGATGCAAAGGTCTACAGCGGCAAACCTTAAAAGCCGACTATGGCAGGGTGCGGGCAAATGATGTTGAAGTCTACAGTCTTCGGCGGCAGACTATTATAGATTTCAAAAACCTACGGTAGTAGACTGCGGGCAACGGATGCAGAGTCTAACCTGTTTGTAATAGCCTACGAAGGCAGGCTGCGGGCAACAGATGCAAGTTTACGATGGCAGACTTGGTTGGAATAGCTTACGATGGCAGGCTAAGGACAAGGGATGCAGAGGTCTAGATCTACAATGGCAGACCTACCGAAACAGCCTACGATTGCAAGCTGCGGCCAATTGATGTTGAAGTCTATAGTAGACACGGTGGCAGATTAAGACTCCCAAAAATATGCACTTTAAGTAGCGAACTATCTACGATGTCTACGACAAACACCATTGAAGAAGCGGACGATGGCAGGCTGCTGGCCAATTATACAGACAACACATTCAACGGTGACAAAGTATGGCAGACTTCCATGTTAAGCCTAATGTGACAGACTGCGAGCAACGGATGCAAAAGGTACTGCTGAGACTTCATTGCAGACGATGCCAGGCTGCGGGGGCAGACCTGATTAACAGTTAACTTGAGCAGGCTGCTGACAGTAGATGTAGAAGTGTACAGCGGAACACTTGATTGCAAAGCCGACGAGGGCAGACAACGGCTAGTGGATGCAGACATGTTAGCGACAGACTGAGGTGTACATGCATAATCATATATATAATGCAAGGCTCTGATCGAGTAAGCAGTTGCAAAGTGGACACTCTAAAGTTATATTGATATCACAGCAGACAATTGATTGGCAGAAATAACTATTTTAGCGGGAACAGTGAGAGCCAACGGACGCAGAAGTCAACTAAAATAAGTAAATAGATAAATAAACTAAACGTCTGATAGCTGGAATAAATGAAATAGCAATATACGCTACATCCCAATATACAAATATAAGATACAGGTATATCTTCATGAAATTACGAACAGTTGTTAATTTTAGTGAAAGAAAGATACTACAGCTACCTGTATGATAATGGTAATTGATCTTAGAAATATCTAAGAGAGAAGAATCGAAGAGTGATTAACTTTACGGTCATCCTGAAAGATAAAACGTTCTCATGTCAACGTTTAACAGGTGGGCCGGTGCTTTGTCTCAGCTGCATGAAATACTGTAAATAAGTAAAAGGGCCTTAGGTAACGTGAAAGTATTACTTGCTAGTATAATGCGTTGTTTGCATTAATATTGTCATTGAGTTTAAAATACAGTGGTAAACTATTTTACTTATGTATCAATACCTGATTTTCATCTTTGTAGTATAGGAAATACTGTATTGGAACAACCACCTATAATTCGCGTCTATATAACAGTTTATCTCGCGATTCCCTGCCTTAAATGTGAGCACAAACGCGGCGCTGATTAAACAAATATTTTCATAACTTAAGCAGAGTGTGAATGTTATTGTTTGTAATGTTTGTAACAGCGTCAGCTCTATGATTGACAGTAAACAATTGCGGTTAATCAAACAAAACAAATAATTCGCGTCTATAACAGTTTATCTCGCGATTCCCTGCCTGTGATGTGAGCACAAACGCGGCGCTGATTAAACAAATATTTACATAACTTAGTTATTGTTTGTAACAGCGTTAGCTCTATGACTGACAGTAAACAATTGCGGTTAATCAAACAAAACAAATACACGAATGTCATGAAATTCAGTCCTCAATTAATTGACCGAACTTTCACATGAATTCTGACATTGAGAGATGAAAGTCCTGAGTTGTTTTTAGTCAGTACGTACGTAACGCGTATATAATCCGAAGACCATCTGTGCAAAGTGTTTTATCAAATGACCTTCCATTCAAAGTTTCGAACACTTGCCGCCCCCTATACGAAAACTATGACAATTATATTTTGTGTCAACAAAACCTATATGTTTCAAAACAAAATTAAGATTGCAAATAAACTTATTCTTGTGATAGGTACATCATCATTTGACACATAGAGACGGATAATGTAGGCTGTGAGAAAGTTCTATTGTTTCGAAGCTCCAAGTACGCTGTAAGTGCCGATAAAGGACACACTTCGTTATTTGTAGTATAAACATAAATGTCGGAGCCAGCTCTAAATGGATCAGTTTTTGATATCCTAAATTGACTACAGTTTCAAAAACTGCTGGGCACGGGTCTGGATAATGTTTTGCTGGTGCTGTTTGCGGAAGTGATCCATCTGAAACCAGGATAAAGACTCTGCTATTACGTTAGTTTTCACGGAATGTTTCGATTTTATTTTTGACTGCTAGCCAAGTTAATTTTCTCACAAACTGCATGATTTTGAGACACTTGCATGGATTGACCTTTGTTCAAAATGTTAAGCGTCATTAAAGTTCCCTATCACCAGACGTTGAGAACTTGTCTTCATAGAACATAGACACACCATTTCGCTTGTATAGAAATAGAAACAGTTAAGAAAAGTTTTCTGGACATTCTTTACTCAAATGCACGTGATAGTATAATTCTAAGATTTTTCCTTTAATAATCCATCTATGAACTGAATGATTCTCTCAATTTCATCCCTCGGAAGCCTTGCTTTCTGCTTAACTGAATCAGGTAATAGTATAATTCCTAATACTGCAGTTGAACCCACAGTTTTTCAGTTTTGAAAGAAGTATTTTTAGTTTATTGAATATGAGCTTCAGTCCCTACCCTGTCGTATACCAGCTGTAGCCCTTACATTCCGGGCTTTGCACAGTAAGCAAATCATCTAGCAGATGAAAATATTTCTACCCCGCTATCCAACATTCCGTGCGAATATTTTGGTGAAGACAAGGTGCACATGTGAACACGCAGAATTTTCTCCTTGTATTTTTCTTTGTGAATGAGTCCGGTACGCTAAATACTATCCGTCACTAAGAGTTCCTTTATTGTTTTCTTTATGCTTTGAGACGCATTCCTTTGACTCGGTATCGTTTATAGTGAAACACAAATATTCCAAGATTAAGTATATAGATAAACAATGTACTATTTATTGAAGGGAACAGTGTTTAGATATCGAGTAAACACATTGTACTTTACGATTAACGATGAGAAAAGTGCAAATTTAATATTACAAGCCTCTGGAATTCGAAATGCAACTGACAAAATCGTTAAACCGCGTGTATTGATATGCGTGCCTCTTCCAATGGATATAAAACTATATGTCACATGACTCAGTTCTATGTTTACTAAAGGTAGACCTAAGGAATCGAAAGTGAAAGCAGAAACCATTTATTTCGTTTTTGTTCAAACCTTGTTTATTACATAAACAACAATTATTTTAGTTCTACTTGAAAAGGAATCCACAGTTTGCTTGACAATTTCCATTACTTTGAGTGAATAATCTTCAAATTCATCGACTGTTTTTAAGTCTTTCACATCCATACCTAGAAACCAGTTGCTTAGCATTTTTTCCTGAATACAGATTTTGATCTACTTTGTTTCATTTAATCTCCCGTACTAGACGCGGGCATTTGTTTGGTAATACCTTATTGCCTAAGGTTATTGACGTTGCTAACTTTGTTACCCTACGGCTGGTGTTACGTGATCGTATAGAATATTGTTCCTTCGCGTTGTGTCTTTGGTGGGTAATCAAGAGCTCATATGTATGTGAAACGAGAAGAGATGGAAAATAAACAAACACGCTGTCAGCTTTATATAATGTATTAATTGTTAACTAAAATGTGCAGAAATATTCACACGCGAGCCTCTCTCTGTATTAACGTATATACAAGTCAAAATAGATAAAACAGTTAATAGTAAAATAGTCCCAAATGTCTTCCAATACAGCACACCCTGACGCAGAATTGGTGGCTGGGAAAATAATGTGTATACTCTACAAATATCTATCTAACAGTGCGCGCCACAGTACCGTGGTCATTGGGTTTTATAACAACTATGTGACCTTTGACTGTCTAGACATGAGGACATAGTTATTATTAGCCTCTTTCTAAATATATGTTTGACCAATGCCCATTTGATCGGGTCAACTATATGTCACGCGTATACCTGTGTGACCGGTCAAGGTATTTAATGTATAAACTGAAATATACGAATATACATGAAAGATGGAATGCTATATATCATAATGACCTGGGTAAACGTTAAAGCTTTTCACTGACAACAAAGCCTAGATAATTTGTTTCTGGTTGCATAAAGCTGCACTTGCTTAGCTTAAGTTTAAGGTTGTGCTGCCTTAAGCGATTGAATACAGTGCTTATGTGTTCTAAGTGAGATTCAAGTGTAGGAGACACAATAATTATATCGTCTAAATAGGCCATTGCGAATGTTTCGCAGTCTTGCAGAACTATTGACATAAGCTCTTGGAACACCCCGGGGGCATTACAAAGGCCGAAGGGCATTTTACGGAAGGCAAATAGGCCTAAGGGCGTTTGAAATGCTGTCTTTTCTTTATCCTTAGGATCCATCATGACCTGCCAGTAACCACTTTTCAAGTCCAGTATCGTAAAGAATTTTCCGTTCCCGAGTCGTGCTAGCATTTCATCTATTCTAGGGAGAGGCCACGAGTTTCTCTTGGTGACAAAATTCAAGGGGCGGTAGTCTATACAGAATCGCTTAGTATTATCTTTCTTATTGACTAGAACGACTCCTGAAGACCAACGTGAACGAGAGCGTTCAATAATACCTGCCTTCAACATATCCTTAACTGCTTTTTCAATAATGGGTCTATTTTTCAAAGGAGTAAAGTATGACTTCGCTTTTATAGGGCTAGCATCACCAGTGTCTATTTTCATCATAACCGAATCAGTCTGGCCTAAATCCATATCACTCTTTGCGAATAAATCAGTGTTTTGTTTTATCAACGTTTCAATCAATTTTGCATATTTACCTGGACAGTTGATATAGTCCGGAGCGAATTCGGACATAAACTTTGTTTTGTCAGGTTCACAAGATTGATTTTGCTGATTTTCAAATGTAATTATATCCACCTCATTAACTTTCTCAGCTTTTGCGACAATACAATTTTTCTTCAGGCAAATCGTCTTGTTGGTGCTGTTTACAATTACAAGCGGGAATTTCCTATCTTTACGGACATTAACCACACAGGTAGTTACCAAAAGTCCCAGTTCAGTGCTTATGAAACCTTCTGTTACTGGTGAAATTTCGTATGTTGCCGGGGGAAAATTAGGATCTTTCTTAAGTTTACCTATACATTGGTGTGCAGTTTGTGGCTTTAATATAACCTTTTTGTGCAACCTAGCAATCGAATGAATATTTATGTCAGATTCTAAAGGCACATAAGTTTTACCTATACGGAGACGGTGTAAGTCGCAGTAAACACGGACGCCAAATTTAAACATCCAATCTTTTTCTAAAATAACATTTTTGGTCATATCAGGTACGACATAGAAATTGTGATTTAATTTTGTTCCGCCAATGTAAAATGGAATATTTACTTGACCTAAAACTTTTAATTGACCTCCATTTACTGACTGCAAATTAATATTGATCTTTTTGGATAATTTTGTTTCAAAAGGTAGCGAGTCGTAAACTCGTTTATGAATAAGTGTTACCTCGCTTCCGCTATCTACTAGAGCTCTGTATTTATTTTTGCCTATCTTAACTAAACATGAATTTGGATTGCCTGCTATATTAACTTGATATGTAATTTTTGAATTATGTTGCTTATGTTGTTTAGAGCTCCCCAAGCCGGCTTCGAAGCGTGAGGAGCGTGTTAGTTTAAATGTGATGGTGCTTGTTGTGTATTTTGTGAATATTGTCGCTGTTGTGTGTTTTGTCGTGCGTGTCTATTTGTATTTTGTAACTGAGGGCACCTTATACGAATATGTCCTTTCTGACCACAGTGCCAGCACTCAATGTCTGCATTTCTGTTTAATCTTTGCCTGTATTGTACTGCATTAACAGTATTAGGTGGGGCTCTTTGTACACGACAATATCTCGCCGTGTGACCTTTTCGGTTGCATAGCTGACATCTACGGGTGGGGCGTACATGATCTATTTCCATAGGCTCCTCATGCCTTTGAGCTGTTTGTGAGGATCGCCTATCAAAGTGACCATAATCTCTCCCAGATCTGAGTGAGAACCTTTTCCTTAAATTTTGTTCTTGATTTGCCGACTGAACGGCTGCCTGTAAAGTTTGGGGGTTTTCTCGCATGACCTTGAATTTTAGATAGTCATGGGCGAGGCCATCAATGAAGAAACCTATTAGCTGCGTTTCTACCGCTGCTAAACCACCTGGTTGACCTGTGAAAGCCTATTTTGCCAGGGCTAATAAGGATTCGGCGTAGACCGTAACATTTTCATGTTTGCCTTGCCGCACATCACGCAACAGGCGTAATGCATGTTGAGGGTCAGTGATTTCACTGAATCTATTTCTAAGTTCAGTTCTTAATTGATCCCAAGTATGTGTAGGGTTTGTTTCTAGATACCTTTGAATAAAATCTGAAACAGTACCCTTACTGCTTTGGTAGGCAATCATTTTTCTTCTTACTTGATTTGCGGAGACAAGTATGGCATACTTGTCCATTTCCTTCATCCACTGCCTGAATTTAGAAGGATCACCCTCATAAGGTGATATGATGCTATCTATTCCCCGTGCCCCCATCATATTAAGAGTTTGCATTTCATTTTCTATCCCGTTTAGACCCTGTTGTAACGGTGCTTGTTGGTTAGCTTGCGCCATTCTAGAAATTCAAGCGAATAAAAAATCTAACTTTCGTGAAGATGGCCCGCAATTAGTCCAATATTCCTCCCGAATCACTGACACTAATGAAACTGTTTGTTAATTACGTAATTTTGTGTCCATCACAGTTCTTGTAATGATTACGTAATCGTGGTCACGGCCACCAAAACGAGTCTTGTTACCCTACGGCTGGTGTTACGTGATCGTATAGAATATTGTTCCTTCGCGTTGTGTCTTTGGTGGGTAATCAAGGGCTCATATGTCTGCCTGTAATGTTTGGGGGTTTTCGCGCATAACCTTGAATTTTAGATAGTCATGGGCGAGGCCATCAATGAAGAAACCTATTAGCTGCGTTTCTACCGCTGCTAAACCACCTGGTTGACCTGTGAAAGCCTCTTTTGCCAGGGCTAATAAGGATTCGGCGTAGACCGTAACATTTTCATGTTTGCCTTGCCGCACATCACGCAACAGGCGTAATGCATGTTGAGGGTCAGTGATTTCACTGAATCTATTTTTGAGTTCAGTTCTTAATTAATCCCAAGTATGTGTAGGGTTTGTTTCTGGATACCTTTGAATAAAATCTGAAACAGCACCCTTACTGCTTTGGTAAGCAATCATTTTTCTTCTTACTTGATTTGCGGAGACAAGTATGGCATACTTGTCCATTTCCTTCATCCACTGCCTGAATTTAGAAGGATCACCCTCATAAGGTGATATGATGCTATCTATTCCCCGTGCCCCCATCATATTAAGAGTTTGCATTTCATTTTCTATCCCGTTTAGACCCTGTTGTAACGGTGCTTGTTGGTTAGCTTGCGCCATTCTAGAAATTCAAGCGAATAAAAAATCTAACTTACGTGAAGATGGCCCGCAATTAGTCCAATATTCCTCCCGACTCACTGACACTAATGAAACTGTTTGTTAATTACGTAATTTTGTGTCGATCACAGTTCTTGTAATGATTACGTAATCGTGTTCACGGCCACCAAAACGAGTCTTGTTACCCTACGGCTGGTGTTACGTGATCGTATAGAATATTGTTCCTTCGCGTTGTGTCTTTGGTGGGTAATCAATAGCTCATATGTATGTGAAACGAGAAGAGATGGAAAATAAACAAACACGCTGTCAGCTTTATATAATGTATTAATTGTTAACTAAAATGTGCAGAAATATTCACACGCGAGCCTCTCTCTGTATTAACGTATATACAAGTCAAAATAGATAAAACAGTTAATAGTAAAATAGTCCCAAATGTCTTCCAATACAGCACACCCTGACGCAGAATTGGTGGCTGGGAAAATAATGTGTATACTCTACAAATATCTATCTAACAGTGCGCGCCACAGTACCGTGGTCTTTGGGTTTTATAACAACTATGTGACCTTTGACTGTCTAGACATGAGGACATAGTTATTATTAGCCTCTTTCTAAATATATGTTTGACCAATGCCCATTTGATCGGGTCAACTATATGTCACGCGTATACCTGTGTGACCGGTCAAGGTATTTAATGTATAAACTGAAATATACGAATATATATGAAAGATGGAATGCTAGATATCATAATGACCTGGGTAAACGTTAAAGTATAACAACTTAATCAAATGATGATCTGACACATTCAATTCCAAGTTGTCTAGAATTTCCTTCTTCGGTAATTCAGTATGTTCTAGTGTTTTCAATAAAAAGTAATCAATTTCAGAACAGTCTCTTCCTTGAGGAGTTACAAATGTTTTACCACAGATGTCATATTGCAGATTAAAATCACTAATCAACTCTTTCAGATATTGAGTTCTTCTCAACATTGGTTTCTGGGAGGATAGATCTACATGTATATTCATGTCTCCTGCAATGGTTATATTATGCATACCTTGATATTTGATAACAATTTCACTAAGTTGATTTGTGCATTCAAAAAAGTCACCTTCAGAATTACATGTTCCTCGTGAAGGCGTATATATATACATTTGTACTGATATTACAAGTTGTTTTGGTTCACAGTTCAATTCTGCACATTGGATTCTTTCATTACCTTCTGACAGTGGGGTAATAGCATGATCAATTTTCTTTTTCCATAGAACAGCCACTCCTCCATAGCCTCTGCATGGGTAGTTGAATTGGCAACAAAGGGTTGTAATAGTTGGCTCCCTTACCGGTATAGCAGATATCCTCTTCATTTTCAGATAAATTAAATAAATTACATTGAAATAACCATGTTTCTTGTAAAAGTATTACATGTGCATCTTTACAAAATCATTTACTGTAGGAACACTAGTTCAGATGTTCTTGAAATTAAAAAGATACTATATTCAACTGTTCTTTACTGTGCGGAGTATCAGTTTTAGTTTTTGCTATTTCAGGTCGAGGTACTCTGTGCGTTCGCCCAGAAAGACTGATTGGTATTAACATCTTGTGTAAGATCTACGACGATCTGTGGTTGAATACTATTAGAGTATAATGGTGTTGTAGCACTTTGGGTGCTTGTCTTTGAAAGTATATATACTCTCTTACTTTGGGTATTAAACTTGCCTGTCTGTTGCCGCCTTTCATTGGAAGAGATAGGTGCATAGCGTACGGCTTGGCCTTCAGCGCTCTATGTAGATGTCCTCTTGGGACTGCAATATCGCCATTGGGTAGTCTTGCATTTCTGTGAATTTATTGCGGTACATGCTGACTGCTTGTACTTTCTAAGTTCTTGCTGAAAAACTAGATTTCTCATTTTCAACACTCTTATTCTGGTTGTTATAATATGTAGAAGTGTTCATAGGAGTTGTATTTTCTGGGAAAGTATTGTTTTCTACTATAGGTGAGTTTACGTTGATCTTTGTTCTTTCAGGTAGATCTACATTATTTCCCTCAGGTGTCGCTATTTTACTGCTAGTTAGAATATCAAGTATTTCCAGTTGTTTATCAACCTGGCTTAGTATAAATTTTGTCACTCTAGAATGTACTGAATTCAGTAGGCATTCATTGTCGCCAGAAAAAGCATGTTCTCTCTTACATCTTTGTGGGGATGTGTTAGGACTACCATCTTGGCCGCTAACGTTTGTTTCAAGCTGTTCAATTTTACTTAACAATGTTTTTACAGTGTAATCTAATTTTTGATTTCTAGCCTCAAATTTCTGTATACAGCTTTCAAGCTTAGGTTTTCGTTTACTTGCTTTATTAAGTTCTTTCTCTTTTACATTTAGTTCAGCTTCCATTTTCTTTAATATCAGTTCGTTCTCTTTAAAATTTTCAACACTTATCTGAGGTGTGCTAGATTCCCTTGTCCTGTCTGTAGCCTGGCTAGTACGCTCCGCACTTTTCGTTTGTTGTAGGTTGCTGTAACTGTTTTTGACCAGAGTTTGACTCTCACTTTCGTCGTCACTTGTTATCTGTTCTATGATACTAATACAAGGTATACAAGTTGCTGTAAGATTATCATAAATAAATTTCACACAATTTTCATGGCAAAGAGCATTACAGGTTTCACAGGACTGTGTATTATAGTCCAAAATATTTTGAACAAAAGAATAGGTCTTTTACAGCTGTAAAATTTCGTGCAGGACTATTTCTTTAAAAACAGTAAAAATAAGAGTTAAACTTATTTATTTGTGGCGGCTATACTAGACTTCCACTAAAAACAAGGCTGCATCCACTCCTTAACTATTTTAGTCTATTGTTTCGAACAGTTTTGTAGGTAAATTCAATATGGCCGACACGACCATTTTTAGTTTATTTTCATTGCTAACTGCCAAAACCTGTACAGTCACACTCCAACCATCTATATTTACATATATTTACAATGTCTTTTACCACTAAAATACTATTAAAATGTCACTAAAACACGTCTACCACCACCGTTCACCACGAGACATCTTCATGTTCAACATGAACCTGGCGAATACAATAATGATGCATAAAGCGGATAATCATAACAGAGGCTGGAGATCAGGGGAAAGTTGTGTAGCAACCAAGTTATTGTAAGTTTTATAAAACATAAGCCTAGCATCATTTCTGTAGTGTTCAATGGACTTCCAATCTAAACTTTATTGCATTTTGGAAACACTTGAAAAAGTGACGTAGTCATTTCTCCATCAAGTGTATATTTAAAAGTTAAAAGTGTGCGATGTCTAGAAATATGTAAGACTTATGCTGTGAGTTTCGTTTTGGGGAGGCTGCGTTTTTGGTGCGTGGCATTTCCTATTTGATATTTGTCTTTGTTTCTTTTTTAGCACTTGCTAGTGTTAAATTCTATGTCCCAAAATTCTTCCTTGGAATTTTTCTAATTGCTGGATATCATGCTGAAAGGTTTTGCAGTATGATATAAACTCCCGTGTCATCAGCGAATAGTCGCAACTGGGAGGTAATTTAACAGAATAAGGTAGGTCATTGATGTAGAAGAGAAACAGAAGAGGACCAGGAACAGAACCTTGTGGTACTCAAGATGTAACAGTAACTTCGCCAGAGTAAAGAAACATATTGAGGACAACAGTTTGAGAAAAACCAAGAAGACAAGATTTCACACGGTAATTAACTGGGGGAGAGACACCATGCGTTTGAAGCTTATAAAAAGTTTTAGATTGTTAACCTTATCAAAAGCTTCAGAAAGTTCCAGAAGGACAAGATCAGTTTGTTTGCCCTCATTCAACTATTTTATGAGATGATCAGAGAGTTCAAGGAGTTGAGCTACAAAAGGACGTCTGTCCTGGAATCCATGCTGCAAATCATGCAGCATATTATGTCTAGTAAAGTGAGACGAGAGGTAAAATGAGACAATATGCTCAAGTAGCTTGCATAGAATACAAGCCTAGATAAGGTCAGGAAAATTGGCCAATAATTTGCTACATCTCTTGTGTCACTCTTCTTAAATAGCGGTGCCACATTTGCTTTGGTTCTATCTGATGGAAGAGAACCAATAACTAGGGACTTTGGAAAATAAAAAAGTCAACATCAGAAATTTCTTTCCCTGGTTCTCGCAAGACAAGAGGTTTGATGAGATTAGGACCAAATACTGGAGAGAAGCTTAAGGATATTTTGTTTATGTTGATGTCTGGCATCTGTAGATATTTCGTTTGGCTTGAAAAAATGAAGATCTTATTTTTCAAAGACAGGACTGACTTAAAGACAGGGACCTGGAATGTACGAGAAAAGACACACTAGAACCACAGACACTTTGGGTCAGGATCCCCCGCCCACCCCACTCTCCTCCGTCCCTGCCTAAGTTTTGCGAATATGTTTTAGCATTTTAACATGTATTGCTAGTGACGATCATAAATAGCATTTGGTAACAATTTCAGCGTGTTTTAAAAACGTATTTTATCATCAGTTCTCTCTCAATGGAACTGTTGGTCTTGAGATTGTGCATTATCTGATTGAAAAGTACTTAAATGATCTTTTAGTGAGCAATGCCCTAGTAATCTAGCGTTTTTCCTGAAGTTATATAGCCTTTAAGTGAAAAATATTGCTTCAGGAAGTGCCGTTACTATTTTCACTATGCAATGTCAAGTATGTTTTCTTCGTATGACTCATGTGACATTTTTATTTTAATTAATGATTTGAGGGATTTGCATTTCATGTGTAGTCATCTGAGCTGTGTCTTGAAAGTTTCTTGTACAACGTATCCCTTTTTAATTTCTTTAATCAGCTTAGGCAGGGATATTTTACTACCCATCATTTTTGACTGATACATATTTTGGATGCCAGAGTGGATGAGCCTGTCAAGATCTCTTCTACCGATATAGATGTATTGCTTCTTAAAATTTTTCTTTAGATGTCTTAATGTATGCTTTGAAATGATTCAAGATGCTATCTTGAAAAGTTGTTTTTTTACGTGGGGTTTATCTTATTAAATTTAGGTATAATATTAACAGAAGCACAAACAATGTCATGGTCTATAATACCAGAAAAAGTTTCTGCATTGTTGACAAATATAAGATATGATGTCAGAAATAAGTGTAGGATATTTCCGTGACGTGTGTTCTCGTGATTTTCTCAATAAAATCAAAGTGGTGGGGTTGGGGGTTGGGGGTTGTCGCCTTGTACAAATTGTTCTACATTCCCCTTTTACCTTGCAAAACATAACTTATAGCAAACTGTTGCAGTGAAAGCTTTATTTAACATTACATATAATCAACAGACAACAAGAGCTACAAAGCTCTTAATTTACTATCAATTTCATACCAAGGGATCGAACCCCCTACCTCCCGCACCCAAAGCGGACCATTGACCTATTAAGACGTTTAATGATGAGAAGAAAAATAATAATTTCTTTCCTTTAAAATCGAAGATAACATATTTGAAATAAGATTTATGTCTACTGTATTGTGAGAAATGTTCAATCAATTTGATATCAATGACTTATGATAACTTGCGCATCTAATTGCCATTTTACTGTAGATATATACTTTTAAGACACAATTGCCTTTTTACACAATTTAAGTAAATTATAGAAAAGTAGGAAATTTTGGTTATGAAAATATCAAGAGCCCCCTTCTATTTCAGAGATTTATAATACATCGTCATTACAGATGTTTGTTTTTTAGGTTATTGTTTTTTCTTCAAGCGACAATCAACACTTGAAAAAAGTATTACTTTCAATATTAAAGTTCTCACATCTACCATTCTCAATTCTATTCAACAAAATTAATACGAACTGAATAATATACGTTGTTAACTCTATAATGTTACAGGTGCAGTTAGATGAAGATCTAATCCAGTTGTTCATGATGAGAAGGCGTTTAAAGGATGTTCTATTTTTAGCTCTGGCGTCCCCTAAAAGGGGTCAAGACATTTGAACAACCTTGATAGAGGACCATCTCAAGATGCAACTATTGCAATTTTGACCAGAAGTTTCAAGAATGCAAGTGTTGACAGACGAACGGTGAGTGATCACATTAGCTCACTCAGCACTTTGTGCTCAGGCGAGCCTATAAGAAATGAACCAAGTAAACTTTTCTTTGATATGATACTTGTTTTTTTTGGTTCAAGTATATTTCAGCTTAATATAATATTATGATTCCACATAAAACAAATCCTTTATTTAAAACGAATTATATTAGATGTGCATCATTTAGTAAGTAGGGAAAGAGCATACAAGACACCTTATGTGCTGATTTACCTGAACATCTACTGGGTCATCGGTTGCCAGATTCACTGGAAGGCCTACAACTGATGCCAGAATACTGTTACTTTACAGTGCCGGAACATGTTCTCTTCTGTGTAGACTTGAGAAAAAGTACAATCAGTAAAATAATGCTGCTGTGTGTGACATATTCCAAATGGTCAGAAATTAGTCCTTTTCAGGAATTTAGTAACTTCTCTGAGTTGCTTAACTGTACAAACTAAATCTTTCAGTCTAAACGAATGTTTATACATTTGCAACAAATGTTAATATATTTGCAATCCAAAAAAAGCAATCCTTGCTGACTAACCCCTAAGAACTTGCTCTGCATACCAGCAGAACACATTATAACAACTGTATGAGGTACTGCAATGCAATGAAAATGTAGTCTCCTAATACAACGGGTATGTAAGTATTTGTTTAGTTAGAAAACACAAGGATTGAGGTCTCCGATTGAATATATTGCATAAGTATAATTGTCTGAATTTACTTGCATTTTACGTGTGGATTTCTGTATAAATTCCTTAGGATCACAAGCTTTTGGGACGACCCGAGGGTACACTTAAAATACTTTAATATCAAAATAACAGAATTGAATAAACTAACAGATAGTTCAATAAATAAATAAATAAGTAAATGAACAAACATTTACTTGTGTTCTCCAGTACAAAACATCGTTCAGTAAGTTTAGTCTCACTTTATTTGATGTAACATAAACAAACCCAATAGCACACAGTATGTCATATCACAAATCATCTTGTTCTTGTAAAAGTTACATTCTCTATTTACTATTGCAGATACTTTATTCTTCAAAAGAAACAGGAAATCCAAGGTCGCTACATCGGTTTGTCACAGCATATCAATTCTGAATTTAAAGATCTCTACCGAGCTATGTTACACTGCCAACTTTAACAATTTTGACAAATTCAAGGACCATAATCTGAAGAACTGGTCTGGATAATCTGGTTATGGAACATGACTTAGATTTTAAAGTGAAACATATTTTGTATAAGTATGGGTGAGATCAAACAATTCTTTAGTTTTTGAGCTGACACCTTTTTCTTTTTTTCAATTGTGACTGTTCCAATTACAGTGATACTTATTCAAACTGACCTTTTCCTGTTTTCGACAAAGGTTTTATAGATATACACAATCTGTATAAGTTTTTATGAGATTACTGAAAAAGCACTTCTAACATTGTGCAGATGCTGTCACTATTTGCAATTTTGACTACTTCAAGCGAAGTAAACTCTGGACATCTGGGTGGTTACTGAACTTGACTAAAAGGTTATAAGGCAACATATTCTCTTATGATAAAATAGGAGTGATGTCAACAATTTATGATACATGCTGCTTGCAAAACAAATGCTGGATATAATATATTATAACAAAGCAAATTTCGGATTCAAACAAATTTATTTAAATTTATATTAGCTCATAAACATGTCTACAGAGTATCAACCAGGCACTGCTTACGCATATATGTATATATCCGCAAATCATTATTTCGTTTCTGTAAAACAACAGAAAGCTCACTGATTTAACCATACAGTCGAAACAAGTCGAAAGATTTCCTGCGGCCAGAAGTTAAACAGACCAGAAATAGAAATTGTTATCGATGTTTGTGTGACCACAGTCTAAAAGTAACTTATGGGTGAATAGCGAGCTTGTTTTTTTTTTCGTTTTGTTTTTTCATACCATTACGCTTTAATGTAGAAAATATTACTCCATTCTACATGTTTTACAAGTAGATCTATGAAATATGTATTTCCAAAGAAGTAAGAAATACACGGAATCGCAACAGGAGATAATCTATTTTTAATCTAATCTAAATTTATTTTTTATAGCTCTTTGGTATTTCTTAATTCTGAAAGTCATTGTTTTTAGCAAAAATAACTATATTTCCCTTTCATGTATAACATAGCTTTTAGCTCAACTGGCCACATTCCTTGACTATTGAAACACATTACTAGAGCTATCACAAATGTGATTCATGCCTTAAAAAATTCACCCGGGCGACGTTGACATATAGAGAAAACAACACAGAACCATAATCCAGGAAATTAAAGAGCATTTAAAAAGTCTCTTATGCACAATTAAGTATCAATATTGATCATTGCTGAAAGTTTGAATAAATTATATAAAATAATGAATGAGGAATATAGATCACAAGCATTTCTCTATATATCATATAGCTTGCCAGCTATATTGCGAAAACGGCGTTCCATAAATGCGAAAAACCAATATCGGTAAAAAATCACGTGATATCACCCATTCCCCATGTGCTACACAACTTGTTGCATTCCAATATACCTGCGGCATAAAGTACCCGGTAGTCAATTGTGGTAATCCGACAATGTTTTAATATAAACACGTAAAGCTAGGTAAATGCCCTTGTTGAAAGGTTTATAATTTCAAATATGTCTATACTACAGCGTATCAAATTTCAATGATTTTTCATGTAGCAGTAGCATGTTTAAACAAATTATTTATCTACTACTTGATTGTAAAGAATATAGAATCTACCTGCAAATTTTAAATTATTGATTCGTAGTCAATATTTTGTAAACTTTTAGTGCTGTCGGTGTTTTTTTACATATTGTATACGTTCTGACTATTTGAGGATATGTTTAACTAGTAAGTTAATTTATTTGTCATTTATATTAATGTCATATAAAGAAATAATATAAGGTGGACTAACTATGTACAATAGTAAGTGGACCTTCATAGGATGAAACTGTAGTTTGTCAAATTAAAAAGTACTAAGCTTCACACTTCAATATAACATAACTACGAATGATCCACTCTAAATGACCTTGACCCAAACATTTTTAAGGATAAACATTTATATGCACAATATATGATCTGCCATATTTTTGTTAACTCCCTGGGGCCGAAATGCGACTATAGGCGTTATATTTTCTACTCCCGTAGCGTCGATATCCGACTATACGCGCGTTATCAGGACTCACCAGGACGGCGATTGACGAGTATAGCCGCGGCACCGAAATCATGCTGATTGTGACATGTACTAATTAATTTTTGATAATCTTGGCAAAAGCAAAATTATTTTGCATACTGGGTATTAGTTTTTGTAATTAGTGCTAATTAGTTCCCTTGTTAAAATAAGTGTTTGCCATTATGCGGCCATGTAAAGACGAAATCCACTGTGTTTCGTTCATACTGTATTTCAAAGGAGTAAAATAATGTTGTCTGCCAAAAATCTTTCTTAAAATAAAGAAAATATTCATTATCATGCAGCTTCTGACATACCAGTTCCGTCCGATGATGATTCAGACGATGAAATTCCATTATCAGTTAAATGAATGGTCGGAAAATGTTAAGTTTTAGAAGGCTGAAATATTCGTACACTTACATCGAATACGATACAAACTGAAAAACATGTACACAGCAAAACATATTTTATAAAATACAAAATCAACGTGATTACATAAACATATGATTGTAAATTTAATAATCTTTCAAAGGTAAATGTATATATTACAATTTAACTGTCTTATCGCGTGTCACAAAACGTTTGTGTACATGTATACATCAAAATTAAACAAAGGCATGCTCGATATTCACACAAAAACGGGTGTCAATTTTAAGTATGCTTTTGTACAAAGTCTTTGTTAATATTGTATCTTTACATGTGAAAAAGTAAGCGAACCAGAAACGTTCAAATATTTTCAACGCAGTAGGTTTGTTAAAATTGTGAATACTTCGAAGTGAAAATATTTTTCTATTTGGATATAGGTTACGGATGAAATAGGATATAAAAATATTTTTTGAAACTTCGAAGGTTTTGTAAGTTTATTTTAATTTATTTTAATCACCAATGATTTCCTGCATGATTTCAATTGACTGCATGTGCGTGAGATCGTGATAAGATCAGAAAATGTTCTTCGACGTTAGGTGGTAATTCTTATCTCGCCGCAGCAGATATATTACGATATCGGCCCCAGGGAGTTAAACATCATTTCATTGAAAATGAAGCTATTTTGTGTGTGTGTGGGGGAAGGGGGGGGGGGGGGGGAGCAGGGTTTAATGCACATATATGTTTATATTGAATGTTGAGTCAGCATGCTAAATTCGTTTCTTGTTATGTTGTTTATATTGATTTGTGAAATCCTTTGTAGTGCATTTTAATTATATTTTAATTTTCCAATTTCTGAACTATAAGTATCTTTTAATAAATGTATTTTAAGAGGCCTACTTTCAGTTACTATAATTTTTGTCTGTGTGACAGTTTTGGGAAGTAGAAAATGCCTTTTATCACTATGTGAACAAATAAGCATTCAAATGGTTGTCTATTGGTTATGTTGTCTGCCGCTCAACCCAGGGGTCGTGGGTTGAAGCCCCATTGGGGTCTAAATCACGCTTTCTGATATGACACCAGTACTGGTTTTTCAGGATGCAAACTTGACAGTTTTTTGGGTTTTTTTTGTTGGGGTGAACGTCGCATCGACACAATTATAAATCATATGGCGACTTTCCAGCTTTGATGGTAGAGGAAGACCAGAGGTGCTCCTTCGTGCATTATTTCATCACGAGCGGGCACCTGGGTAGAACCGCCGGCCCTCCGTAAGCCAATTGGTTGGCTTCCTCACTTGAAGAATTCAACGCCTCGAGTGAGGCCTGAACCCACATCGGTGAGGGGCAAGTGATTTGAAGGCAGCTGCCTTAACCACTCGGCCACGGAGGCCTCTAGAATTGACAGTAGTCCAAATAACTCTGAATCACAATCGATCTATAATATATTGTGTATAAACTAAAAACATAAACAAGCACTTTTTGCCATTTCTAAATTATCATAATTAAATAATCATTGTCTTATATAGAAATGGTACCTAAAAGTTTAAATCATGTAAAGCAACTAAAACAATCTATGTTGAGTGCTTTTATTATAGTACTAACGTCTTGATCGGATGGTTTTAAAACCTTGTTGTATAAGCTTTCTGAAACTTGCCGATTGTCCTACCTATCAGTACAACGATAAATATTTAATCCCCTATTTTTATTGCTTTATTGCTGGTAGAACTAATACAAATATCTAAGGTAGATATCAAATACATACACGTATTTTTTGTATGACATCAGGAAACGCTTTAAGCATAACAAAATATATTCAAATCTACCATTTATGCTGAAATTTAGAATTAACATTATTTGTACTATGTTCAATATATACAAATAATAAAACACTCTTCAATATTTACCTTGAAAATTGACATTACAATGAAATGAGTCATATCACTAAGTTTAAACCATACAGTTAGTTCATTGTTCTTGTTAACTGATGTCATACAGATGCATAGGTAGTTGACAGGTAATGTGTCATTGATTAATCTGCAGTACTATATCTATTTCATATGAATGCGAAAATGAACCACACCCTAAACTTCTAAACTTAAAGCTCGCAGTTTGGTCGAGATTTTTCAACATGTTCATGTGTAAAGTGTATAAATGCCATTGAATACTGGTAAAGTTTATTATACACAAATTCATACAGTTATAATATTTTCACTTTTTTTTAACACTTTAAATTTTACCGATCACCTAAGGTTATAATCAAAAAAATTAAAGCTCGAAGAAGTTTTATTTTACATCGATGTGTCAAGGACAAGTAGTTTATCGCCTCGATCCTTAATACATATTTCAAAACACAACGTCATAGTTGTTCTGCATGACTCGGTACATAAATATTGAAGAATGATGTTCTTCAAAGTATACAACATGTGTGGAAATTTACCACTTTACATGAATTTTAAAGCAATAAGTCTTCAACGTTATCGTTCCCAAAAAACTTACGCACCCAATAATAAGGTAATTATATCTACACAGGGGAGTTAAGACAATGTACCAGTAGCCGCTAAAATTTCTGTTATGTTGCGGACTGCATGCGTTTTCCTATGATTTTGTGCTTTAATCGATACTCATGTAACCATTACCTTAAACATCCCTTACAATTTTAAACAGATTATTTTATTGTAAACTCACTTCTCATAACAATAATATGGACTTTGTTTTCAGCCAAAAGAGAATAACATAATTCAATCAAAATGTAAAGTTCACCTTGTTTACTGTGAATTTACGCTGTTTTGTTAAATTTTGTATTTCAGATACAACATGGCCGTATCAGGAAGAAAAGCCATGTCTTCTTCCACATTGTCACGAGGCTGCGCTGAAGACTATGAAATATTTTGTCAGCCATGTGACCTAGATGACCTAAGACTTCCAGCCTTTGGGTTCTGCAAAGATTGTGAAGAGCATTTGTGCGAGTCTTGTTTTAACCACCACAAAAAGGCCAAACCCTCCAGACATCATATCCTTTTGGATGAACACAATATGCCACAAAATCTTCAAGTTCAATCAAAATCTGCTAATGCTGATGAACTTAAAACACCCTGCCCTAAACACAAGAAAGAAATTATCAAGTTCTTCTGTCATGACCATGAAAACCTTCTATGCAATGTATGTGTCACACTTGACCATACCCGAACATCTTGCCAAGTCGACTATATACCAGACATATCTAAAAAGAGCCTAAAAAGAAAAGAGATCACAGAAACCCTAAAGAACTTAGACGTGGTGACTGAAAGATACAAGAGAGCAACAGTAGGCCTAAAGGAAAAGCTGAACACATCTACCAAGTTCTTGAAAGATGTTCTTCTAGAGATAAAGAGCTTCAGAAAAGAGATAAATAAAAGAATTGATGAATGGGAAAAGAAAGTTATAGAAATAGCAAAGGATATACAACGAGAGAATGATACAAGACTAAAAATAGCAGAAACAAAATGCAATGATGTCACAAAGTCTCTTGAAACATCATCTGACTATATCAAACAACTAAACGCATCCAAACAAGCAGATAAACTTTTTATTGAACTAAAGTCTGCTGAAAAACTGATCAGAGATCAAGAGAAAAAGCTTTCCAAACTACTATCACCTGATATTATAGAAGAATTCTGTTTTCAACCAAATCCAGCAATAAACTCCGCTCTTCAGGATATAAGATATTTAGGTACTATAAAACATAAAGAGACAGAACTATCAGCGCCTTCTCCTCCGACTGTAACATTGCCAAGGTTTTCACATCAAGGAGATATCTGTGTAGATAAAGAGGAGTGCTGGATATCAGGAATGGCTCTCCTTACACCTTCCAGACTTGTTCTCACAGACGAAAAAAACAACTGCATCAAAATGGTTGATCTAAGCAATGGGTCCATAACTGATTATTTACAACTAGATACTCCTCCCCTGGACATCACCACGGTGACCAGTAATCAACTTGCTGTCACCCTGTCTGACAAGGAAATAGTTCAATTTATATCTGCCTCTTCGAACAAACTCTCACTGAAACAAAAATTCAAGGTTGACGGAGACTGCAGTGGTATAAGTTGTTACCAAGACAAACTTGTTGTGACATTCGACGATCCAATCAAAATACAAATTTTTGATTTGAAAGGAAAAGTACTGACAACAATCACAAATGATTCAGTGGGTAAAAATTTTTATTTATGTATTCCACGTCATGCCACATCAAACGGTCAGTCTATATATGTATGTGAGGCAAGAATGTTTCAAGTTTACAGGTTTTCCTGGGAAGGTAAACCAACAGGCAGATATAGCGACATTCGTTCTCCAAGTGGCATTGCTATGTTAAATGACGGCTCCATCTTAGTTAGTGATAGCGACAATGGTAATATACAACATATATCTCGTGACGTAAGCGGAGGTAACATTGTATTAAAAAATCTGATATATCCAAAAGCAATCTGTTGGTGCAGTACAACCTGTAATCTGTACATAGGTTGTCAGAGCTCGGCTGGAAATTTATATCCTATCAAAATCTACAAGATGCTATAATATAATATTCAGCTTTAGCAGAACATTCACTGTACTAACACTAACACTAATCCCAAGAAATGTATCAAATGAAAGACTGGCTTAATAACTAACAATGTGAATTTAATGAAAGCATGTGGAAGTTCTAGCCGTTCCTTGCCTATTTCGTACAAATCGCCCAGAAATCAACTTTGTATACATGTATAGAATGGACATTGAAAACGACATGGATTGAAATTCATATCATTCTGTGACTGGCTAAAAGGATCTTTCACGAGTTTTTGTTTCTAAACTATTTCAAAAATGCCAAATCAAGAACTAAAACGTGCCCTAGTTGGGAATAGAACCCGAGCTGCTGCGGCAATAAACGTACTTTATGAAGTTAAATATAAAGCGTTATAATTAAGGCAACTTACCTTCAGTACTCCAGTACAAACACTTTTCAATATTGAATGGACAAATAGTATAAACAACTAATCTGTATGTGTTTCCATTAAGAAATAACTTATAGCAAGAGTGTCTTAACACTTATTCTAGCATAAAACTGCTGTTATTGTCACTTTTCGGGGGTGTTTTAACAGGAGAGAAAACGTGTGTTAACAGAGAGATTCTCGCGCTCACGTGCTTTTATAACACCTTTTTATATATGCACGTTTCGTGACAAAGCGTAAACGTATTACGACCCTACCGGGCTCGGGTAACAACCTATCCCTCGGGATTCTGCAGATGTTATAACACGAAAAAACATGCGTTATACCTACATTTATGCACGATGGGCAGTTATACGTCGGGTGTAATAATTTCACGAGGGCGCAGCCCGGGTGAAATTTTTTGGTCGACGTATTACCGCCCGAGTGCATAAATAGTGTTAAAATACGGTTTTGGTATAAATTATTTCGATTCTAATATGCCTTTAATCTAAAACAGTAGATAAAATATAGTAGCGCTCTTTCTTAGTGGCAACAAAAACATTGACGTCACTGCACGTTGACGTGACGTCATTTTAGTGTAAGAGTGTTTTAACAGAGAAAAGCATATTTATATTAAGAATAATATATAATCTGTAAGTAACTAAGTTTCAAAGCCTTCTTAAGAAATATAGGCATAATTCAATAATTTCTGATATCTAAAATGTTCATCTTTTTTGTTGTCGTACGGTCTGGAAGTCAGTGCCTTTAACAAAAATGAAATAAAAAGTGCTAACGCTTAGATAGATTACTCCAAGGGGCGACTACAAAGAGATAACATTGATCTGGTCGTCTCTTGCAGCAGTGGTCTTGTTTGTTCAGCATGACTGTTTCTATAATTGATCACAGACACTCGGGGTTCGGACCTCCACACACCCCATTCTCCTCCGCCCCTGGTTAAGTCTAGCCAATATTTTTTAGCATTTTACTATGTGTTGAGCATAGGTAGATATCATAAAACGCATTTTGTAACATTTCAACGCGTTTTTTAGAAATGTATTATTACCATCAATGCTTTCAATATTACAAGATATGCAACATCGCACGAACAATGGGAACACTTGCTTGCTCTGGACCCTCGCTTTGTGTAGCGCATGTCATAAACCGGGTACCACAATTGATACTCTAACGGCAATGTTAAACCAGATCATCACTTCTTTATGTAAACAAACCTCGTGTAACACGTGCAGAAGCGATAATCCGGTATAATGTAGTCGAAACGGTATCAATTTTGGTACCCGGCAACGATATTCGCAGTTCAAAGCAGGGATCAATTCGCAAGGAAGTGTTCCATAGAATTTAGATTGATTGATTTATATTATTTATTGATTTCTCGCCGGAATACAAATGACAGTTGTCGGGACCGGTGTCATTTGACAGAATGGTAACAGGTCTGACGATTGATACCAGAGATTCATTGGTAGGGGTTCATTTAAAAGTTTCACTGGCTATTGTTTCCCTAGTGTTCGTGTGATGTTTCATATCTTGTAATATTGAGAGCATTACAGGTAAAAATACATTTTTTAAAAACACGATGAAATGCTACAAAATGCGTTTTATGATCGTCACCTATGCTCAATACATGGTAAAATGCTAAAATATATTCTCTAAACTTAACCTGGGGCGGAGGAGAATGGGGGGTGTGGAGGTCCGAACCCCAAGTGTCTGTGTAATTGATTGCATGTTTAGCACCTGTGCTTGAAACTATTTTACTGATATTCCTCTGTCAGACGTCCTGTTCAAATGGCGTTTTGATTAAAGGGAAATAACTGCGTACTATCCTGCCCTGTATATATCTAAATCTATTAAAATATTCAAAGTCCCAGGTGTTTTCACTAATATCTTTTGTCTAAAATCTACCATCTACCGCAACTGTTGATGAACTGACAAAATTACTTTCCCTGATTGTATGTTTGTTTCGCCGAGGGCGACTCCTCCAGAAGACAATTATTATTTTTAGTTGGAGGATAGTGAATGACACAGAAGAAGCTTCCCGGTTCTTTAGTGTGCCAGGTGTAAAGCACCCATACACGGGATCACATAAAATATTAAGGTTATATTAAAAGATAAGAGCATAATGAACACTGTATTTGTATCATTATTAAGTGTAACACATTGTAGTATGTGACAGCTTTTTCGAAACAAGTATTTCGAAATTTCTATACCTATAGTGTGATAGGTAAACACATGTACAATGAACACCATGTCCATGTATTATTCATATACGTACATCACCGGACAATAAAGTAAACGTTTCTCGAAGAGAGCAGCTCTGTATTTTCTCGGCAACATTTAGCATCTCGAGTGAATATATGACATTCTTATACTTTGTTTATCACTTGAAAAAGGTAAATGTTATAACCAACGGATGTTAAATGCGCACATATACTTACAGTTTACAAACATAACCGTTTTGAAAATTGTTACAGGAGTATTTGCTATCAACAACTGTAAAATGTTTAGAGTGGTCCGAATTTTAGACTGATTCAACATACCCGTGTAGACTGTACAACTGGACAACTGCGTCCGCTCCCACGCTGAAATGCTGTATTTATATTACATAGTCGGACGCTATGACCATGCGTGTAATTCCGGCTACTTACATAAGCACCAAATCACGCTGTGTAAAAACTATCAAAATAGCAGATATCCTCTACTGTAATTTCAGCAGATATCGACGTTGTATAGATTTCTAAACCGCACTTTTACAAAAAGTACTTTGATTTCATCTCAATCATTTTGATATTATTTTTTTAGTTGAACGGAATGATAATGTTTTTACCAAGTGAAAAGGAAATTTCGTCACACTACCAACGCCTCTGGGTTCAAGCGTCCCGCTTAAGATCATATTATCGGATTAGAACATAAATATATATTTTCATATTCAGCTGTCTCGTTCTGTTGAAAAAACAGACTTCATCAATAAAATTAAAGAACTCCAGTATTAAAGCTTATGAATACTTAATATAGTGATTATGACATACTGTTAAAAATAATTACTGACCAAAATCCGGAATAGCTTTTAACTACATGTATTATGTTTTTTTTATCCTTGATCTATATGCTTCAAAACCTGTCTCGAGCTCTGTGTTTTGATTCATTTTGTCGTTGTAATTCTTTGCTATTGATGCATTAGTCTTAGCTCAAAATCATATGACTGTGGCATGTTCTTGAACATTTTTTTGAAAGCTAGGGCATTTGTTATAATGGTGATGTTATCAAATGTCTTAAATACCTTAAATAAGGAGTACAGTAAAAAAAAACCAGGGCGGGGGCTGGGCTATTCGTTACTTGGGAAGGTATTCGTCTGTCGGATTCATCTTGGAAAAAATGAACTACAGTAATATTGTGTACGTAAATGTGGAATTATGTAGTTTAAGTTCCTGGTAAGGGATGAGATGATGGTTGTCTTCATTAATGTTAATTTTGATTTTGTAAAATATGATCAGAGAAGTTTGATGACGGTGTTGATATAGGGTTTGCAAGGTTATGGCATTTATAATGTGGGAAATACTGCTTGTTACAGACATAGAGTGCTGCCGACAATTTGCTAGTCAGAGACTAGACACAGCTGAAGAATATTCTAGTTGAGGTGTTGTAAACCTTTGTTTTTAATTTCTTTATTGTTTGTCTTGACATTTCTCATGATGAAGTAAAGAGAATATTCTGCTTTAGATGTAATATTGTTGATATGTGATGAATAGTTTAAATCTTTATAAACTGTCACCCAAAGGTATTTACGGCATTCATGCTTTTTAATTCCGTGCTATGTGAAACATATTGGAAGATATAAGGGTTCATTTCACTAGTTATTCCCAACACCTCACACTTATCAGGGTTAAAATTCATAGTCCTGTTCCCATCGTTCAAGAGTGTGCAGAACATTTTTTAAAGTTTGGGAGTTGGATGAATACTTGCCCGTCAGATATACAATATTATCATTTGCTTTGCTTTATAATGGAATCAGGGAGGTCATTGATATAGGAGTCAAAATGCCAGGGGTCAAAAACCAAAAGTACAAACTATAAAGTTTCTTCAAATGTATTTAGTCTAAATATATCAATGATTCGAACGACTTTATTGTGGGTGTTATGCTAGCTGTTAGCTGTTAGCTTTTAGCTGGAAACAACAAATAAGACAGGAGCCTACGTTTTGAATATTGTACAAAACGATCCCTAATTGCGTTTGTATCATAATGTAGGTATGCCACTATAAAAACATCCAGTGAATTGCCATTTACATGAATAGAAAAGAAAAGGGGAAAAACACCCCCGATTCTAACGCAGAAGGCGAGTACAGTCTCAACGCATAGCTGTGTATCCGATTAATGTCCGTTTTGGGGGATTTATCTCAAATGAATTGCAATTTTACGGGATATAGACCGTGGTACAGCTGCTTCAGCATTTATACACTTGTCAGCCATATTAACTTAACGCTTAGTAATAATATAATATAATACTATTGATTTGTACTTTCATTTCTTTCAGTTGAATTAATGTACACAGAGTTACCAACATGTTTTGAATATGCCGATCAATGGCCAAAAAAACGCATATCGAACTTTCTGTACTAAACGCGGCTGCTGATAAGCTCAATTGAAAAATCGATAATCTTGTAGCTTTGATCGTTATCTTCCGTAAATTTTCGTCCATCGAAATTTAGCGGGGACCCATAAACCATGTTTTTAATAAAATCGATATTTAAATTGCCTTAAGCTATATTTAACTAGTGGAAATCTTTTTTTTACTACGAAATGCTAATGGTGGTAGGAAAACGTCAGTAAATAGCTAGGCAAAAAGATCTATAATTATGTAACATTTGTTTAATATTAATTTGTGATGAGCATGTTTGTGTTTAATTAATTCAATGCCAATGCATATTAATTCCTTGTTTTTATATGTTTACTCTAGAGAAAAGTAATTATTGGGTCGACTTACTGAAACCGCGTTAATTTTTTTTGCTATAACTAAAGTAACTTGATAATAACATTCTATTAGACTAGCCACTAGACTGATAATAAATATGTAAATTTAACTCATTTACTTGAGCAAAAACCACGCATTTAGAAATACTGGCTTTTTGCTGGAACAAAATCGGTTGCCATTGCGCATGCAGTTGGAGCAAAAACAAAGTATAAAAAGATACAACGCAACATGTCAGTAATATTTTACCAAGCAGTTGGTGCAGAAACCAAGTATTTAAAACTGCAGGTGTTTTGCACTGACAGATTTTCATTTGAATTGCTTAAATGTATGCCCAAACCTTGTATAAACAGATATGACATTTTTGCTCCAAATATACAACAAATTTTAGCATCAAGTATGGTTACAAAAACAATTATATAGGATTTCAGTCTGCAGTATTAAGTTTAAATTTTCACTTTGGGAAAGTTAATTTTGCATTTATTAATTGCATTTTAACTGTGATTGGTTTTCTGCAAACTAGCAAAGTTAAGATTATTTTATTAAAAAAAAATAATTTATACTATACTCAATATTAATCATATCAAATGACAAACAGCTTTAAGGTAATAATCATTGAGAATCTATTTAATATAAATATCTTATTTTATAGTTCTTGATATAAAACAAATTGTATTTTTATCAAGTATAACATTTATATAGAATGTAACATTGATTACATGTAGTATATAATATTTTTCATAGATGTACCAGGTCTGATTCTTTAGATGACAGCTGATTGGAGAAGCAATCGAACTAGAAAACAAATACAAAGTCAAAGGTGCCCTGAGTTTATACCACAGAAGGTGGAAATTCAGCTGAAGAAAGTCAGCAATTTAGTGGTGGAAACGTATCAAGAACAGAGAATGATGAAATAATAAATTCAGAAATGATTCTTGTGATAATTGTATTTACCTGAATATACAAGCAATAAGTAACGTAATACAGTGATGTATACTAATGTTGACGATCCATGAAAAAGGAAATAACAATATGGGTTGCAATTAATAATAATAACAGTGCAGTGTAACATTGTGATGAACAGTAATGTTAACGACGCCCCTAATAGTGCGTATGACAAAGAAATAATACCAAAACTAGAGCACCACCTTACAGGTGTAGACGCTCATCGGTTTTTGTATCTCTGTATAATAGAAATATTGTCATACCCATGATATTCTAAGTTCAAAAGGGGTCATATTTTTGCAAAAAGCAATGTAGAATGGCGAATAACTGCTCCAAGTTCTAAAGCAATAGCTTTGACTGTTAATGAGAAAAATTGACGCAAAACTTAACCAAGAAATCTGCTATTTTATAAGTCCAAAAGGGGCCATAATTCTTCCAAAAAGCAGGATGGAGTTATGTTTCTAGCTGTACAGTTTCAGCTTTTGATGGTTAACAAGTGTTACAAGTTTTAAAGCAATAGCTTTGATAGCTTAGGAGAAAAGCTGATCTAAACACAAAACTTAACCAAGAAATCTGACTTTCTAAGTCCTAAAGGGGCCAGAATTCTTGCAAAAGCAGGATGGAGTTATGTTTCTTGCTGTACAATTTGAGCTATTGATGGTGAACAAGTGTTGCAAGTTTTAAAGCAATACCTTTGATAGTTAAGGAGAAAGGCTGACCTAAACATAAAACTTAACCAGGCAATGCCGACGCTGAAGACGATCCAGTGATGGCAATAACTCATCTTTTTCTTTTCTCAATAAATCAGTTGAGCTAGAAATGCAAGCAATAAAGTTGACGCGATAGACAATAACATTGAAAATCAGTGCATGTGACAATGAAATAACACCAGAAAGTCCAAGAAATAATGAAGATGCAGTGCAAAGTAACATAGTGATGGAAACTAACACTGAAGACGGTCAAAATAGTGTGTGTTACCAGATGATGTGTTGAACACATCACCTATGCCTGATGGTCAAAGGTCAAAGTCACAATTCCAGGTCAAGGGTTAGATATTTTGTTTTTGCTCCATAACATCTATGTGCCTGGAAGAGTTTTATTACTAAATGGATTTGATTCAGACATAAAATAGTTGGTTTTCATTATCACCCATATCATATGACACAACCGCCATAACTCTTGCACCAATATTTCATAAATTATGGCCCCCTGTTTACTTAGAATTTCAGGTTAAAGTTATGATACACTTTCACTTTATCTCAGTTATTACTAAATGGATTTGATTCGAACTTTAAACAGATGTTCCAGCTTATCATCCACATCATGTGACACAAGGTGCATAACTCTGACACCAATTTTTCATGAACTCTGCCCCCTTTTACTTAGAATTTAAGGTTAATTTTGATGCATTTTCACTATATCTCAGTTATTATGAAATGTCTTTAATTCAAACTTGAAGTAGTTGTTCCACATCATCACCCACATCATATGACACAAGGTGCATAACACTTGCACCAATATATCCTGAATTATGCCCCCTTTTTGGAATTATACTTTGGTTTTGATACACTTTATCTGTACCTCTCTTATTATTTGATATTTTTATCACAGACTGAAGCTATTGTGCGATATTCATCCACCACTGGAATCATTAAATATTCCAGTGAAAGTTCGACTTTGGCTGCAAACCACCAAATTTTATGAATTTATGGCCCATTTCCAACTTAAAATTTGCCAAACTCATGGTTGCCGGACAGCAACGCACGAAAGGCTTGACAGATTTAGATAAATTTTGGTACACAGGTGTAACATCATAAAATACAGCTCAAATTCGATTTAAATTGCACCTTCTTGAGGCCATGTCTTCTTGTGGTTGCCATTCTTCTGTGACAAGACCGTAATGTGGGGGTATTCGTCACTCCTGTGACAGTTCTAGTTATCGACAGTAACTTTTCAAAACAGTCAAAATGTACAGATGTATATCTAATGAAGAGTTTTATCTCTCGTTCCATGTTCTAAAAAAAATGATCATTGCAATATGTGTGCAAAGTACCACATAACTAAAAAAGGATAGAAGAGAAAGAAGAGTTCCAAAAGCACAAACAATATAAAATAACAGCTCGGGATGAAAAGTAATGACAAAATCCAAGCCAATGAAGACAGTAAGGTTCACACATGCACCATTGTTGTGCAATCAGTTCTGTACACACCTTGTAATTTAGACAGTGTAATGTACTGTATGAGGAAGTTGTGTTACTTTAATCTATCAGTTTACAGTTTTGGAAACAGTTCATGTTACGTGTGGTCAGAAGAGGGGTTCCTGTGAGATTTCTACGAGTACAATCTACCACAATCAGCTGAAACTGTTGAATAATAGTTGGATGCAAGGGACAGAACAGAAATCAAATTATTTCACGCAGGAAACACAATCAAGAATACTAAACATATGTGTCTCGAATTTCTTGAATCTGGAAACACACAATGGAGTGCGACAGCACGCATGCTGCAATGAGTTTACCAAAATACTCGGTCAAAGCAAGTGGGACACTGTGATAACCACGGCCAGATGTGGCAAACCGTACACTGTTGCCGGATTAGAGTATGAATATTTTTCTAATTTTACACAGCTTAAAGAACATCAAGATCACACATTAAGACAATGGAGTAGTAGTGAACTGGATGAAAATGAAGTGGATCAGATTTACTAAATATAATCCAAATGCTTGTTCTTCAAATATTGTATTACTGATAAGTATTTTGAGAGGATACAACTCACAAAAGATAGTCAACTACCAGCCAAAGACCAACAACCGAAGCTGTATAAGAGCAAGCTTCCACATCAATCGCCGAAAAGAAAAACTTCTTTGCAATTTGCAGAAAAAAAATTATTTCCAGTGATTCATGATTATTACAAGTCTCTCTCTTCCGACAAGTAAATTGTCAAAAGCAGTGCTTGCAGAACCAGACTTTGAGGGAAGCAATGAAGACATAGATCCTGAAAGTGAACTATCATTGAAGGGAGCAATACAAGAAGTTATCCACTGACTATTTTTGAATGCCAGGAATAAAGAACAGATCAGAATTATAATAACTCGCATAATATTAATTACTCTGTGCTTCCATAATTATCTTTTTATTAAAGTAATGTACTTCAGATACTGTTATTTTTCTTCATTTCACACTGTTTAATAGACAATCAATTGAGCAATGACGTTGTATATGTACATGCTATATATTGTCATTATTTTTTTCTTAAATTCTGCAATAATTGTTATGGCAAAATATCTTATCTGAATATACTATGTTTCTACACAGTTTTTTACCGAGTACTTTTATGAGTATGGTCAGTGCATAAGCCACTCAATTTTATTAGCGATTGTTCTTGCGCAATGATTTAGTGATAAATATAATCAAACTGTGACAGCATAAATCCTGTACTTACATCTGCAGTGTTTATGCGGAGTGTATTAGGACTTGAATTACCATAAATGAGCCAGCAAAAACCCTGTATTTGCAACTGCAATGTTTTTGCATAGTTGATTTTGTTTACATTTTAGGGTAGCAGTTCCAGCAAAAACATTGTTTATTAACATACGTGGTTATTGCACAAAAAAATATATTTGAAATATATACAAACTGTTTGTGCAAAAACAATTTTTGCTTCTAACTCCACAAATACTAAATTTACTGTCAAACCACTTAAACAGAACATAAAATATATTATTTCCAGTATATGTGTAAAAGATTGTTCCTCTAATAAAAGGCACATAAAAATTATACAGTTTTTGCTTCTCCTGAAAAGTTTTCAAAATAGAGATACTAGGTTTTTGCTCTAACCCGACGATATCATAGTCTAGGAGCTAGTCTACATTTCTATTAAAACACGTTGTTTACCGCCCTCTTTTGTAAAAAAAAAACACACATTCTCTTCTATCAAAACTCATTAACTTGAATAATTCTTTTTTTTCTGTTTTTAATTGATAAAAGCACATAAACTGTCTGTGTGAAAATAATGAAAGTTTATCACGTACAATAAAATAATTGTCATCATTTATTTGTAATGCTGTTGGTTTAAAACACGCTTTCTTTTTTATGTTTACTTAAAGTGTCCCAACTCTTATAAACAATATTTATATGCCGATAGACTTATTCGTTCCTTCAACCTTTATTTCTATAACATAATAAGCGACGGTATGATTAAGAGATAATTAAAATAGGCACTGACTTCCAGACCGTGCGACCAAAAAAAAAAGAGAAAATCTTTAGATATCAGGAAATCACTAATGTTTTTCCTAAGTGAATGATTATAAGTTATGGAAACACATAAGAATAAGTTGTTTTTACTAATTTTTCCAGTCAAAACTGAAAAGCGTTTGTAACGGGATACCGGAGGTAAACTGCTTTAATTATAAAGCTTTATATTTAACGACTTTTAGATACGTATCCTGCGTTGTGTATTGGCCGAGACCGCAAGATAATGTTTATTGCCGCTGCGACCCGGGTTCGATTGTTTTTTTTCCCCTTGATTTGGCATTTTTAAGATAGTCAAGAAACAAAAACTTATGCTCGCTCATATATTTATAATATATTCAATTTTAAAGAAAGATATTTTTAGCCAAAATCTGGAGGTCAGTGCCTTTAGATTTGACATGATTGTGCCATTTATTCCTTTGCAGTAGAATTACGTTACTTCGCTTTATATAATTAAACATGAGCAATTAAAATATTTAAGATACTTTATTTGTTGTGAGGTATAAATCTTAAATTGAAATAGCTGGCAAAAAAAGCATAATTTGTTTAATTAAAGAATAAAACATTATTCTTAATATTCTATGGATTTTTAGATTATTTAAGAAATAATATATCTCATTTAGTGATTTGTCGCTGAAAACTTATTGCTTGGAGTTCAGATGCGAAGGAATTATATCACGCGGGCGCAGCCCGAGTGATAAAATAATACGCATCTCAACGACAAACAATGAGATTACTCAAGAGCAAATCACTAAATGAGATATATTATTTCGATTCTAACACGTTACCAAGGATTTTAAAGTACATCCTTGGCGACATTCATTAAATAATTGCCGGTTTTCAATTGGTTTATTTTCCTCCGCGCCGCTATGCCGTTTGAAGCTATGACGTAATGATTGTGACGTCAGAAAAATGAATTGTTGTATAATAGGCCTAATTCACTGTTTTCAGCCTTCTTTGTTTAAAAGGAAAATGAATCGGATCGTGTTAGAATGCTGCATTTAAATGTCTCATTTGTCTTTTATGTATTGTACCTGTTTGAAATATCTAAATACTTCAACAATTTTGACAAAATAATAAATTTAAAATGAAAAATTATTAATTTGTCAATTTCCAAAATTAATCTTTGCTTACATATTCATTCTTTTCTGAAATAAACATGCTAACATGATAATTGTTTGAAAGGTGGAAAATTTACACACCGGCTTATAATGCATCAGATACATATACGCCCGATTCGGAAAGGAAGAATAGTTTAAAATAAATGATTTAAATAAATACCTACTACACACATTTTGATTTTTTGATCTCTCTGGTTGTGGTGATTCTAATGTATATGTGAACATGTTAAAGGTGCGGTTCAGATATAATTATATATCCATGGGTCATATTTTGACGGTCTATAGAAAACAATTTGACAAATAATCCAGGTGACACTTTCTCTTAGAAAACACAACTTCATCTCTGTGTGTGTCATATTTTAATAAAAAATATGTATTTATAGATGTACTTTTGTTAACCCCTCGTTCCTTCTTTCACCATGCATTTGCAGTGCCGGAATATGTGATATGAGACGTTTAAATCAATTTAGGAAAAGATAAAAGAGCTAAAAATTGATAAATAATGATGATCTAAAACATAAACTGACTTGGGCATCAACATGTCCTTTTAAATAACAAATAAAGTACCTCAGAACGTCCAGAATGCACCAAATGGATCCATTGTTTTCAAAATTTTCCGGGGGATGGGGAGGGCATGCACCCGAAAAATTGCTATACTACAAATATTTTACGCCCCCAACACCAAATCATGTATCCCCTGATCTTAACTACTTAACTCACTAGATATCACCTTTTAGAACTAGATGGACCCAGGGTGTCCAACTCAAGTAGTTTTTTGTGGTATCGTACACATGGGAAAATAGCTCAGTTCATGTAACATTTTACTTATATCTTTTCATCATCATCTTCGATAATGGCAAGCAGTCTTTTTGGACTATAATGGCCATGCGTGGGGGTTAGTAAAGTGAAAGATTATCAAGCCTCCCAAGCTACTCAATTCACCCAGGAGGACATTGACAATGTGATAAAAAATAGTGCAAAAACCTACTCAAGCCCTTAAAGCCTATACATTGCATAATCTACTATGTACATGGTGAAGAAACAAGAGAGTTAGTACTGTTAAGATAAAACCATATATGTACTGTCTAGGGGATGTGTGGTAACCCAGTCAGTCCCGACTTAAACACAGCGTTTGAGTCAGCACTGACTAAGTGCACCGGCAGTGAGTTCCATTCAACTATTGTCCTCGGGAAAAATGAGTACTTTATGTAGTCAGCTGATAAGTGTGATATATGATATGCTAGCTGATGGTGATGTCTGGATGTTCTTAATAGTGGATCCATATATTATGAAGGTATTATGTCAACAAGTCCATAATGTATTTTATGGAAGAGGCAAAGACGGATGTTCTGTCTTCTGCGCTCTAAGGACTACCATTGTAATTGCTGTAGTAATTGTGTTACAGTACCCGGCGACTTCGAATAGTTGTTGGTAACAAACCTAGCGGCCCTCTTTTGTACATTTTCTAATTTCTGCTTGTCATGTAATTGATAAGGATACCAAACAGAAGCACAGTATTCCAAGGAAGGTCTGACTATTGATTTGTAGGCTGCTGCTTTAGTTTCAGGTTTGGCAGAATGTAGATTTCGTTTTAAGAACCCAAGATTTTGACTGGCCTTGTTTGTTATTTTGCTAATGTGTGGAGACCAAGAGAGATTAAATGAAAGTTCCACACCGAGATAGGTAGCTTGTTTGACCTCAGACAAGGGTTGGTTGTGTAGAAAGTAGTCAGTCATGACTGGTTTAGATCTAGGTGGGGTAATGTGCATGATGTGGCATTTGTCTGCGTTGAAGGCCATCCTCCACTTCCTCTTCCACCCTGGCAGTCTGTCCAAATCTGCTTGAAGGGTCTGTGAGTCCACAGCTGAGCGTATTACTCTATAGATGATACAGTCATCAGCAAACAGTCCCACATCCGAACGAACACTGGCAGGGAGGTCATTTATGTAGAGAACAAATAGAAGAGGCCCTAAAACGGAACCCTGGGGGACGCCAGAATCAACTGTGGCTACAGACGACATAGCACCATCAACAACTACTTTCTGCGTTCTATTACTGAGAAAGGCTTTTATCCAGTGATGAGCATTGCCTCTGATACCATAAAATTTAAGCTTGTGGAGAAGTCTTCTATGGTCTACTACATCAAAAGCTTTACTAAAATCCATTATCGTGACATCAACCCGGCCTTCCTTTACAGACTTGACAAGAACATGAACAAAGCCCACAAGTTGGGTCTCACATGATCTACGTACTCGAAAGCCAGGCTCATTGTCAACTATAATATCATTTGCATCCAGATGATCAATGTGTTCAAGTATAAATTTGCATGCAATGCATGTCAGTGACACTGGCCTATGGTTGCTAGGTTTGAACTTCTCCCCCTTTTTAAAGACAGGGGTGACATTTGCCTGATTCCAATCAGATGGTACGAGCCGGGACTGTAAGGACTTATTGAAAATGAGAGTGAAAATTGGTGCTATTTCATCAGCACACTCTTTAAGAATTCTAGGTTTTATGGCATCTGGGCCTGCTGCTTTATGGGGATTTAGTCCTTTAAGTAGTTTAGAGACGCCATTTTCAGTAACGGAAATATTTTTCATGTCAGAGTAAGGACTGTTACCAAGGTCTGGCAGTACAGAATCATCTGGTTTGGTAAAAACAGAGGAAAACTGATGGTTTAATATATTTGCCTTATCACGAGAACTGGACTTTAGTATGCCATCTTCTCTAATGGGTGCATGTTGTATAATGACTTTAAGAATTCATTATACTTATTAGATAAGCATTATTCATTTTGTTTTTGGTCACTTATAAGTCACACACAAAAGAATTTCGGAATGCTACTTAAAATAATTTCAGCACTTGGTCATATGAGAAAGTGACAGGTCATGATATCTCGCCCTGGTTAACTACCCTCTGTCCACGTCATGATTGTTGTTTTTGTTCAGTTACTAATTGTTGTGACAAGCTGACTAAATAGGAATTATGACATGTTTATTTTCTAATGGTCATTTGCGTGTGTGCTCCGAGAAAAACATTTTAGTCATCCGATAGACAGTTTTCCTTAAATACAGCATACTTTGAGGCAGAGCTTTAGTATCATTCTGGTACTCAGTTAGGTTAGATGCGTATGTTCGATACTCGCAAAATGAATTAGTTAGATAAAGACCGAGGCAATTAACGTTGAAGTTATTATGTCGAAGAATAGAAGTTCTTGTAATAACTGTGAATATGTTAGAAAAATATGTTAGAGAATTATGAAGAAAGACTTTGATGTTTATATATTTATTATCGTAGCATATAGTAGAACATTAAATAGTAGTTATATAACAGTTGCTGTTGTTGCTGATAGCTAGTAGCGTGAGCCTTTAGACCCTGTTACACCACACGCAACACCACAGGAGTCTTTCTTAAGGCTTTTAATGAAACTCCAAAAGTTTTTGGTAGTTCCATGTTTTGTTCAGTAGGATCACATACAATGTTGTTAATGTAATTCCAGTAGGCTTTTCTTGTTTTCTTTTGGTATAAGTGCTTTCATCTTCTTAAGTTTGTCAAGGTACTTTCCTTTTGACTTTTTGAACTTGGCATACTGTCTATCCCTTCTTTTAAGCAACTGTTTTATTTCAGTGTTTATCCAAGCCAAGTGGTGTTTTCCATTTACAATTTTAGATGGTACATAATTATCTGTCAAACTCTCAAGTTTAGACGTGAAGTTATCCCAAAACTCCTGGACATTCAGTTTATCGGGCATTTTATTTAGTTCTATTCCAAAATTTACTAACTTTTATTTAAAACCAGCCCAATCAGCTTTATCAAATAAAAGTATCTTTCTTTTTTCTTTGTAATTTATTCGGGGGTGGTGGGGGGGGGGGGGGGTAGCTGTTATATCAATGAAAGGGATACAGTGGTCACTAAAGCCAGGAATGACTTTGATATTGTCAACTAAGGTTGGATTATTTATAAATAAAAGGTCTAAGGTATTTTTAGTAGTGTCTGTAGTTCTAGTTGGCTCATGAATCAATTGTTGAAAGCCAAAGGAGTCTGCTAAGTCAAGGAGTTTGTTACTTTCATCTGCATGGGTAGCACCAGTTATCAACTGTAGAGATTGCCAATTAACATTTCCAAGATTAAAATCTCCCCAACTATGATGGTGTTGTTACAACTGTCAATAAGTAAGGTGGTACGATTTATTCATCTATGCAACTAAGGTCCTTGTCTGGTCTGTAGGCACTACAAACATAAGATCTTGTTTACTTTCCTGTTTGATCTGAGCCCAGATGATCTCCGAGTCTGACTGAAGTTCCGGTAGAGAATTACTGGTAAGCTTATTTGAAACAAGAATGAAAACCCCACCTCCCGTACGACGTTTACGATCTTTTCTGTAGATTTTATAATCTGGTGGAAAAACTTCAGAATTTTTTATGTGTGGCTTCAGCTATGATTCGGTACCAAGCACAATATCAGGCTTAACAGTTGTTAACATTGCAAGAAAACCCAATTTTTTACTTTTTACAGACTGGCAGTTTGCAGTAATGATTTTGAGATGTTGGATATTTTGTTTCCTTCGAATTTGTTTAGGAGCTCTGTTTGTTTGAATCGATGTTACTGGGTGTGATGATTTTCCAGTTGGAGTACTACTATGAAGGGGATGTTGGATTGTGGCTGTCGGTGATTTTAAAAATGACAGATCTGAGCTGACATCTGAGATGGAATTATTTGAGTCGGCAATTGACGAGTTTTCAAAAAGTGATGATGCAAAATTTGGTATCCTACATTTAAGACACTCCCAAAATTCATCTGAGTGATCACTGTAAAAATTATACATATGTGAACTCTTGCCCTGGCACTGCGCATGATACCATGTACTACATTCCTCACAATAAATACCACGGTCTGGATGCCAACCTACTACTTTAGTACAAATACCGCAAAGATCTGATCTATTTGTAACTGTGCTGTTTGGTCATGGGTTGGTTTTAGTGTCAAAAGCCATCATTATTAATATGAGGCAGATGTACATGAGTGTGAGTCTATTTTGATTGAGGAGCCTCTTTCTGAAATTTTTCAAGTGAAGCAGTCCAGAGGACAAAGCAAAAGCAAGATCTAAAGCAGGAATACCATTATCTGTTCTTGTATATGTACTAAATTTCTGAGCAAATTTTGACAGTAAATATGGGCTAACCCCAGAGCAACAGATGTTGTTTAGCTTAATGGAACCCAACTTTCTGAAGGCACCTCCTCCAATCTGATATGACAGCTCAGCACTCATAATATGTAGAGATAAGGATAGAATCCCCACCATACACAGAGTGATTTTACACATGTCTACTGCAACAAAGGCATAAAGAGGTAAATTTCGTAAGTCGCGAAAATAGATGACAAAACGACAGTGGAGCAAGGAAAAAGCCTAAAACAGTTTGGGAAAGGTCAAAAGTTACCCTGTCTCTGTGTAAGATGTCTCTATGTCCCTATTTTTCATGAAATTGATGGTAAAGAACCTGA
Organism: Mercenaria mercenaria; assembly: GCF_021730395.1. Taxonomy (NCBI): domain Eukaryota; kingdom Metazoa; phylum Mollusca; class Bivalvia; order Venerida; family Veneridae; genus Mercenaria; species Mercenaria mercenaria. The sequence goes on from NC_069368.1 coordinate 79,903,619, forward strand.
TGGAAATGGTTAATTTGTGAACAAACGGACATATCGAAGAAAGTGAACACCACGCATTTCACTTCCGGTCAGACGATGATGCTTTTATATTACTTGACGGATTTTAATAAGATAATACTTCGTTTGTTACTGCGGCTCAAACTCAAACATATGTCTTTCCGCACCAGACGGACTTTTTTGTCGATTTTGCATACGGAGAACAACGAAGAAGAACACGAAAACATACGAAAATAGCCGATTACGATTACGAGGGTATCCGCAGACAATGTCCATATAACCATGCAGAAAGACCATGATTTCATTTGAAACTGATTAATTCAATTTACTATGTATATATCTTCTGTTTTCTATTATTTTGAAATGTTAACATACACCCAAATTAAAACAACTGCATAGAAACTATCTCTATATAGCGCGTGATACATAACTAAGATGAAACAGACGTTAATAAAAACAGTTCGAAAATGGCATCTACGTTGGCTATTAAATACGTTTGACAATACTGTCATTTCTAGGATTGCTTACACCAATAGGAAGTGAATACTCAGTGTCTTTTGTATGAAAGTCAGTATTTTTTTTCTTCAGAATTTGAAGGTCAGAATATATTGTTCAGGGTAAACTTAAGATATCTTTTTTTTCAAACTATTTTTACTATTATTCAAAAACTATAAATGGGCACGATAAACAAAATACTTCCTGTTTAGTATAGGATTTTTTTTTAAATTGTTACGATATTTTTGATAATGTAAATTCAACGGCCAGAAATGTTGTGTTAAAAGATCAAAATATTACAAATTAGGAAAGCGATATCCTAAACGCACAATGGCTGGACGCGCCGAAAAAATATCGAGTCCGAGTATGAACTTGACTCCAGAAATTATATCGAGTCTCCCCGGGGATTGCCAGGACTCCAAGGCAACGAAGATGCCCCCAGGAGAATGAGGAACCGGCCGAACAGCGAAAAAAGATGATACCAGTGGCAGCGAAGGGAATCAGCATGACTTAAAAAAGCGTTTTTCTTTTTTCTTCTTTTTCTTTCTTGTAGTTGAAGGGGTTTCTTAAGATATCTTACTTTCTTAAATCATCGGAGACGATGAATTTCTTAAATTGTCTGCTGGAGTACGTTTATAAAATATTCCGGCGGTTTATTTTGTTCTTGTTGAAATGTTAGTATAAATATGCATGATTTGAAACTTGTCATTGTTATAACATTCGAACAACAACCCAAACCAGCTGCTGAGGAAAATAAATGTGGTTTAGTAAACATTGGTAACGAATAAAGCTATTCAAGGAGAAATCAGAAGCAACACTTTTGTGAACTTCACACATAGTTTGTTGCATGTGAGGATGTGGCGATTAGTCTTTGTTGGTACACGATATACTTCCTACACGAACACAATTATACCGAAATAATTTTAATTAGGATATGTTTAGTTAAGACACAGTATGCTTCTGTATGTGTGAGGGATGGTTGGAACTACCGATGATCACAGATTCGTTCGTATTGTATCTCTGTCAGTCGAAATCAAAAAGAACGCAGTGTAAAATTTCCGAACAAGAAATATCCTTCTGTCACTACTGTTGTCGTTATACAAAAATGTGACAGTAGTTCTTAGCATACTGTCTACATATATGACGTTGCGACCAACACCAGACAAGATCAACGCAACACGTGATTGAAATCTGTATCTATAGGTCAATCTGAATGTATCTTAATTTGCATGGACGCGACAAAAACATTGTTCTGATGTCAGCAACAGGCCAGATCTAAGCATCAGACGTGTTAGATATGAAAATACCGCACTTAGTGCGTGCTTCGAAATGTCAAATCTGTTCTTTCTGTCACAAGTAATTTGATTGGTAATATCAAGTTGCAGTTGCTGAAACTTAATATTAATATCAATGTCTAACTTTACTTTGTAATGTTTTTTTTTTTTCTTTTTTCATGATGAGTGACAAAGTTTTGAATACAAAACATATGTGCGACCAGAATGTCTGCAAGACGGTACAAAAATGTATTTCTTGCACCGTTAAACACAATATAGGGTCTATGTAATTGTTCACATTGGCAACGAAATAGTATTCCAAAGAACAGCTTTCTTTATAATAAACTTCAGTAACAAAGTTATTATCTTGATACAGAACAATGATACTGATTACTACATAATCATTTAAAAACTCCGTTAAGAAACGTCAATATTTTTCCATATTGTAGAGACTTACCCTAAGCCTTCTTTACGCAAGGGAAACAGTCTAATTATATAGTGAAATTGTTGAGTGAACACCGTTTCTTAATCCTAATCCTGCCCATGTTATATCGGTGCAAAGGAAAAGTAACCTATCTATGATAAATGCCATGCATGATTACACAGTTATGCATCTAACAGTGTCGAAATTGATTTCTTCGATTTTCTCATATTTCTAGATATTTTTCCCATACTTTGACGCATGTGTATGGGTAGTTCAGACTGTTCTCTTTCCAGCAGTAGCCTTTTCAACAATTTTCACCTTGTGAAATTCTGTGGGTTTTGACTTTTTTAAAAAAATCATCTGTTTACAAATTTCACCACAAAATATGTCCTACTTTCCCCAGGGCAATCAACTATTTGATCTTTACATAATTTTGTATTCAGGTTGCTAATCCATGTGGCAAGTATGCATACTTTTTTTCATGATTAGAGGTAAAAAGTGGGTAGTTTGCATGAGGTACTAGGTCAATTGTCACCTAAGCCTACCATAAAGTTTTTGCGGAGTTGTCTCCATTTTTTCCAAATATTTCATCCGGGATCATTTTTTTCAGCTCAAATAACTCTTTTTCAGTAAATGATATTTTAATATTTTTTTCAGTCCTTGTATTCTGACGCAGTTAACTTCACATATATTTAATATAGATAGCTTCTACTTGAAGTTTGTATTTTCAGTTACAATGCCTACATATTGACTTTAAAATGTCATATATAGGCTAAGTCATTCCTTGTTTGGTCTGTTTAATTATGACTTAATGTTATGAAGTGAAATATTCAGCACTGAGAAACCGAAAGATTGAGGGTGTAACAATAAAGTCTGCGAACTTACAGGTTCAGTTGCGGTTTGGGCTCCGTTGCAGACGAACCTCGACAGACATCTGAACAGTGTTCCTATAGCCATGCAAGACGTACTCATACTGAATATGATTATTTTAATTAACTATGTATAGGGTTTCCATTTTATTTTATTTTGAAATGTCGAAAAACACGCAACGTAAAACAATCACATTTAAGCTATTGCCGTATGTATATATGAATTATACGGCCTGATTGAAATTGAAAATACCGTCGTTTAAGAACATTTAAACACGACGACACTTGTTAATAGTTAAGTGTTCTTGGAGGAGAGAGTATTTCATATGATATGTAAATGGCCGAGCATTATCACAGCTTTAAGTGACTATTTGTATATATTCAGACCTACATTCTTGATCGTATGACTGCGGACTCAGCCGCTTCAGCGACAGCTCTTATGTGTGGAGTGAAAACTAATTATTTGGTGATTGGTATGGACGGTCAGGCTGTATACAAGAACTGTATTCAATCAGAAAGAAAGAGTGAGAAGTTAGATTCCGTACTAAAATGGGCTCAAGCTTCAGGTTACACGTTTCTTTGTATTGCAAAAAACATGAATCAGAACTATTGCATCAAATCGTTATTTCAGAATTATCAAAATTATTCATTGACGACATGAAAAATATTGACAAATAAATAGAAGGAGCTACCATCGCCGAGACAGATTTTTAACTTTTTAAAATGAAATGACAAGGGAAACAATATTGCAATTCAGTGACTTATATATTTCACAGATAAACATTTGGTTGTACTATAAATGTTATCGGGCTAGACAAAATGTATTGATCAAGTCGAGGCGAACGTTATTTTTTGTATCACGATTTGTTGCTGACATGATTTCGGTTGAAAGCATATAGTAAAACATAACCAAACGAGCAAGTAAAGAAACATATAAGACACTGACGCATTACAAAAATACGCCAGCGATGCGGCTGACATATATATAAGAGGTGAGATAAATTAATATTCTGCCTAAAATGCAAGTAAACCGCCCTATTTGACGGCACTCTTTTTCTCAAAATGTTATTTAGTGGAAACTTTGATAACTTAAAATTAGTTTATTTCAGGAAAGAGGACAGGGATTGTCACAACTGCACGAATTACACACGCCACTCCTGCAGCAGCCTATGCGAACACACCGAGTCGGGACTGGGAAGGGGATTCACAAATGTCAAAGAGCGACTTCCCGTGTAAAGACATTGCGAGACAACTGATTGAGGATAATAAAGACATAAATGTATGTAAGCCATTTGCAATTGAGTAACTGTATATTATGTTAGTATCAGAACAGCAGTATCTAGGTAAGCATGCTAATATTAGATATTAGATGTTATTACTTTCACAAAAGTTAATAAACAAAACCAATTTACAATGAATGGTTTTACTTTTTTTTAACCATACACCACTAAGTCTTAACTAAATGCTACATTTTCGTCCAGAAATAAAACGAGCACAGGTTAATATTTAAATCATGCCGTGAATTCCCAGTCAAAATTACCACTTTAGATTTTCGCAGTAGCGAACTGTGGAAAGTCTATATCTGCATGTAGTTTTCGTGTGGCTAACGGTGAGTAACATTACCGTATTCGCATTGACCGTTAATTATAGGCTATAGCATTTATTTTTATCCATCGGTATTCAACAAATTAGAAGAGTTAAAGACCCACCAATACCTAGTGGTCTTCTTTTTCCTCCAACATGAACTTTGTGAAAATAATTCTGGTAATACGGGTATCATACAACTATTCTACAAGATGACAGGTGAGGTGGACAAGCTAAGCCCTGTTTTCATAACTTCATCTGCAAACTTACTCAGTCATTCTCTTCTCGGTATAGTTTTATAAAAAATAGAATAATAACTATCTTACACTGTATATAGAAACAAAGCGTGGTCTAAACTCACCTTAATACATGAGATACCGTGCATACTACTACATAAATTTTATACTATATTTAGTAATACATTGTCTTAGCCTTATACCTGTTACTATCAAACTGTAATTAGATACTTGTTATTTCTCATTTCTCCATACAAAAATGTATAATAACAATCATATAACAATCTGACTAAGTACTTGATCTTCTAAACGAAGATCCGAGAATGACCCATTCTCATTCGTTTCTGTATATTTTTGACTTCCAGAATTGCTATTTTTATTTTCGAAAATCTATTTTTTTTTACTTTAACCAATCAGACGACTTGTTCGAATGTCAAAGATTAAGAAAAATATGCAGGCAGTCAAGGACTAGAATTACAGAGCAAGTGCTCTACCGACAGAGCAATCTGACACTTTACGTCTTAAAAATGTAAATATCAAAAGCCCAGTCTAAATATAGATTTTTTATTCGTACAAAAGTAAGTCTTCTGATTGGCTAGCGGAATGGTCGTCAGAACGAGGCTACCAATAGCACGTCTTCAGATCCTAAGTATAGCGTAATAGGAGATGTACTTTAGTCAGATACAAAAGGTTACAGTTAGTTTGTGGTGTGTCTTTAAGGTAACTTGACAATAGCCACTACTGACCTTGACATTTTATAAGGAAAATTACAAATATATATAACTCTCAAAGTTAGAATTGAAGCTCAAACAAGAGCTGTCACTATTAGTGACAAATGCCCCCGAGGTTTGTCCAGGATGCTACAGTTCGATGCGCAAAATATGCCAGAATAGTTAAGGTATGACTAATTTTTCGACAAGATAAAAAATTTCTCCGAAGGTAACCTTGACCTTAGAGCTAGGGTCTGGGTCTTAAGCATGACACACTAACTCATCATAGGGAAAATTGTAATAAGTAATGTTTGATGATGGCAGAGTTATTGACTGGACAAGAAACATAAATGTTAACTTTTGAATCTAAGCAGGACTTTGAAGCTAGAGATTTTGGACTTGCGTCTGACACGTCATTTCAATATAGGGAACGTTTATGCCATGTAATTTTAAAATGTCTTCAACGACGGAATAGGTATGATACGGACAAAAAACACACCATGTAAACAGTTAACCTCTAAATGTGGCATCGGCCGTGAAGCTAGTGGTCTGGTTGTTATGCATGACACGTTTTCTCGTTATCGGGGAATATTTCTGCTAATTAATTTCAAAATTTCTTGATTAATGACAGAGTTACGAATCGGATATGAAACAGACCCTTTTAAACTTTAACTTGAGCTCTAAGTGTAAACTTGATCTTGGTGCTAGGGGTCTGGGTCTTGCGCGTTAACACATTGCCTCCTTATGGTAAACATTTATGCCAAGTTGTTTCAAAATCCCCTCATGGATAACAGAGTTATATATCGGACACGTAAAGATCTATTAAGATATGACTTCTTAATATGACATTGACCTTGGAGCAAGGGATCTGGGTCTTGCGCGTGACACATTGTCTGATTATAGTTACCATTTATGCCAAGATATTTCAAAATCTCTCCATGGATAGCAGAAATATGGATCGGACACAAAAATGACCCTGCTAACATTTGAACACGAAGTCTGACCTTGGCCTTGGAACTAGGGTTCTCATTTTGATAAACATTTATGCTAAGTACTTTTAAAACCTCTTGATGAATGACAAAGTTACAATCCGGACACGAAACAGACTGTTTGACTTCTAAGTGTGACCTTGACCTTGTAGAAAGGGGTCTGAGTGTTACACATGAAACGTCGTCTCAAAATTCCTTCATGGATGATAGAATTACAGCCCGGACAAAAATTTACAAAGTTACGGTCGAACGGACGGACAATGCGATTTTAATATGGCCACCTTCGGGGGCATTAAAATCAAAGAACATACTGTAGTGTAAAAAAAAGTTATTTGCCGAAACATCTTTAAAGGATGTAAGGATGTTATCATTAAATAAAATCTCAAAATTATCAACTGCTTTTGTAAAATATTTGAAATAGATATATACTTAATCACTTAATAATAACATAAATTATAAGGCCCTAACAAAATCTGAAAAATAGATCCCTCGGAAGCAACGAGGACAAAACAAATAGTAAATATTGCAGACTCGATTTGACTGAAACCGCATTAGCTCTAGTTGGTTTAATGTGTACGCTAGTCAGCAGTGTACATGTATTTAGATAATTTGCAACCATGCTTTGCACGGGATGAATTTGCAACCATGCTTTGCACGGAATGTCATGGATCAGAGGGATAGACTGGCTATATTCATCACTACAACCCGGTAAACTGTATAAAGTCTAAAGTGGTAGTATATTCATGGCATGTGCAGTTTGCAATTTCATGTTTTTCCGTTAAGTATAATAATATTTATATTCAATACTTTAAGTATAATATATTCAACACTTTATATTCAGTACTTTAAGTATAATTATATTCAACACTTTATATGTATTTTATACATCTTTATGCAATGAAGCTGTCGAGAAAGAAGTGATCCTTAATTTGACTACACTACGACGGTCCGTACTTCTAGCTACAACAATGTTAGTTGTTCACATTAAGCAAAATTTAGTTTTGATTTAAGGTGCTGCTCGGAGGAGGTCGACGTTCTTTCATACCAAATTATATATTAGACCCAGAGACATCGAGATTCGACAGAAATCAAAGGCAGGACGGCAGAAATTTAACTGCTGTAAGGATCTCATTGCAGAAAACATTTGAATTTCGATCAAAAATTAATCTTAAACTGTTGGATGTACATACACAGTTTATGTTAAAATAGAAATCAATGTTTCCTTGAAAGAGCATTTACAGGTTAGGTAGTAAAAATAATGATTATAATATACCAACAATTTAATAGATGGTAGATCATAAATCTGGTATAAGTTATTGCAATATATTATGATATATGATAATATGATTATAATATAATTATGATAATATACAGGAAAAACAGTAAGGCAAATACCAACTTCGTTTATAAAAGGGACATAGAAATACAAACTTATGAAAACGCAACAATTTTCCAAATTCTCCACCATTTCCTCAAATATTTTGGCTGTAAAAAATGAAAAATAAAACAAACAAGTGTCTTGTCGAATTATATATTTTCAAGTATATCATTTTTCACAAAATGTTTTAGGAATGGTTAAATGATAAAGAAGAGCGTGGTGTTAGTCATGATTATGTCTGGAATAGGGATCAGTTCTTGGAGGTTGATGGAAATAAAACGGATTTCTTATTAGGTACTAGGAAAACGTTAGTACAAATTGCATTATAGGCTATACGTATTATATCACCCTGACCAACTATATAGGATGGCTATACTGCCTGTTTCAGCTGTTATGACCTTTTTAGCTCATCTGATGTTTTGAAAAAAAAATGATATGTTATTGTCATCACCTGATCGGCGTCGGCGTTGGCGTTGGCGTTGCCAGGTTAAGTTTTATGTTTAGGTCAGTTTTTCTCCTCAACTGTCAAAGCTTTTGCTTTGAAACTTGCAACAGTTGTTCACCATCATAAGCTGACTCTGTACAGTGAGAAACATAACTTCATCCTGCTTTTTGCAAGAATTATGGCCCTTTTTGGTACTCTACATTGCTTTTTGCAAGAATTATGTCCCCTTTTGGACTTAGAAGATCATGGGTAGGGCAATTTTTCTATTATACAGAGACAAAAAATCAGATGAGCGTCTGCACCCGCATGGCGGTGCTCTTGTTTAGATATGTTTTGACTGTTAAACCAACACGATAATTATTATGGAAACTGTCCAGTTTTCGTACGTACGTGAAGGACCATCGGTTCCATTATAGACACAGGTAAAGCCAACGCCTTCCATAAATCATCTGGATAGCTTTCCAAAAGGTGCTATCCAACGTTAGCAGCTACCTTACCACGGGCATCAATTTCCTGATTTGCAATAAAACTTGAAAACTATAATTATAATGATATTGTTCCAGAAGTATTCTTTTTCTGTATAAATACATCAATCGTAAATGAGACCTTTTCTTCTTGTGAAGTGTTAAACGAAGAAAGATTAGTAACGATAACAATAATCACAAAGAAAGTAACAATGAAGTAATCTTTGTATGAAAATTTATTTTCAATTAACTGTTCTTAGCTCACTTTTAAAGGTTTGTTTGATCCAAGTCATATGAACTATGACATAGAAAGGATGGAACATGGGCCATTTAGTGAACCATCGTTGTCAGAAATGGTAGGGAAAGCCATAGACATTCTTAAATCTGGCACAGATGGATTTTTTCTCCTAGTTGAAGGTATCATGAATTTAAACTACGAGTTTTTGTACACGGGTAACTTAAATTATATATGACAGATTTGAATAGATATGACATGAAGGAAGCGCCATGCAGTCAAATCAAGTTTCGTCTTACGGAAAACATATTCTAACATATAAATTGCTTTTATTAAAGTAAATGTATAAAGACTCTGCATAACTTTTTAAAACTATTTAAATGTATGAATAATACTTCAGTTGCACTGACAATATTCTTTAAGAAAATGTAAGTTACATACATTGAAAATGGGTCCTGATGTGTGCTGCGGTCATTTGAAATATGTCAATTTTATAAATAATAAAGAAAAACAGCTATTTAGTGTGTTGTAACCTATAGATGAGTTTTCCGTTTCTCCGAGTGTTTCCGTTACAAAACCTTTTGTAAAAATTGCAAATACGGTAGGCATACCCCATAAATTAGGGACATGGTCTCTCGTACCTAATAAATCGCGTTTAAGAAATATTTGCATAAAAATGTCTTTTAGCAGTTATTCTAAAAACAAAAAAAATGGCGTCGTTTTGAAAAATAAAATAAAAATAAGTCCGGCAAAAGTTTATTTAGTGACTGACCTAATAAATCAAAATTAATTATACTGCTAGATTTTGTCAGTGTAGGATAAAACTATTCTTTTTCACTACCGCATGTAATTAAACTAACTTGTGTCTTTAAATGTTAGCAAAAGTGACATTGATTAGCAATGAATGGCACAATTCAGGGACATAAACTTTATTCGTTATATTCTACCGAGCTGGTGGATAAAGCAAACAATCCGTCAGTAAATTTATCATTTATTGTTTGATTAATTTAACCTGTAGCAAGACGTTTTACTAAATAATCGGTAAATGATCGTAATTAGAACTTTTTGATTTCTGAGAAAGATTGAATTGTTGACTCAATTTGATGTTGGATTCTAATGAATCTGTAAGAAAGTGTTCAATGACATAATTTTGGACTGGTTTTTGAATATAGAATCAAATTATTAAAACTATCTAAAACACACAAAGAAGTTCAACCTAACAGCAACCTAATGAAACCTTTTGGATAAATTTAAACCTTTATTTTGTTTCAGTAGAAAACGAGGAAAAATAATTGTAAAACAACAGTGGTTTAGAACAATCAATCCTGGATCAATGTTTGCATTATACTTTATGTATCTTTATCTTAACGTTTATTTTAGGAGCAAAGATTGATCATGGTCATCATTTAAACAAACCTGAGAGCGCACTATATGATGTTTTAGCGATGGACAAAGCAGTAAATGTTGCAATCAGCAAGACAGATTTTCAGGACACCCTCATGATTGTTACGGCAGATCACTCTCACGCATTTAATATTGCAAGTTATCCAAGCGGAGGCTCAGATATTCTAGGTAACCACATATTTCGCGTACGTAATTAGCGAGGGCCGATAGGATGCGTTAGTTAACTAGAGAAGAAACTGTTGTAAATTAAGAAACAGCTTCAAACATCCCTTCTTCAGTTTCAATAAGAACATTGCGAGCTTAAAAAGTTTGTGGTAAAGAAACTACATTGGAACCTTAATGTGGCGCCATTAAATGTCGCACCAGCGCTAAATGTCGCAACCTCCTTTAAATGTCGCAAGGTTAACGGCGTAATAGAGCGCCATCTAGCAGAACGTCAAACATTACGCTTGACGAAGCCACGCCTTTGCGTTCTAAGCGTCGACAGTAAACAGATTGTATGCTGAAGATTTCATTTCGCATCAGTTTTTCGTCATATTTAAACAATTAAATCTCTGCTTGTAGTTCATAAAAGGAGTGGATATAACAACTGCCTACTTTATAGATGTATTCTGACATTATTCTTTTTCATAAATAATATTTACTTTTGCTAAGAGTAAAAATATGGCTAAGATTTTGTCAGCATTTGACCGTTTTCATATTTAACACTCAGATAAAATCTTTCACCGATTTTATGTATATGTATTTTTTCAAATTTGAATAACGGGAATATTATAGGCCAGTGCCCTTTTACGCAAAAATTTAGAACATGGGTCCCCAGAAACATGACCGCTCAGAGTCTTTTTAGAAACAGCACTATAAAAAACTGTAAAAATCTAATATGAATAAACGGGAGGGTAGTGATAAGAATGAACTTTCGCGTTTTAACAATTAACTGCTGACGTCCTTTTTTTAAAATCATATTTGACTGCTCTTTGTTTCATATAATAAAATAATACAAGAACATTTTAACACTGAACAAAAAAAAAAAAAAAAAAAAAAAACACAGCTGGGTCGGGCTAAAGTTATTTCAACATCGGCATATACAGCCATTCCCACAATGTTTTCTTTCATCTTTTTAAATGAACATTTTGAACCATGGTTAACAAATATGTGCAATATAGATTTAAAATAATTCCAGTTTTGAAACTTCAAATACATAGATCTATTTCAAGTAGTACAACTCTTATAAACTTGTCAAAAGATGACCTTCTCCGTTTTTGTTTGTTTGTGTGTGTATTATTAAACATGTACTGTTATACAGCGAATGATGTTACACAAATTGCCGAACGTATATTGTGGATTATCACGTAAATGATTGTTGAATAAATCTTGGTTTAAGCTACGATGAAAATTTGATTGAGAGTTGTTTAAATTAATATGTTCAACATGTCTTTGTGAATAACACTTTAAATGCTGAAAAAGCTGTGTTTGAAATATGTGTGTGCCAAGTGCCAACATCACAAAATATAACTCCTAGATGTTTAAGTGTTTGAACTTAACTGAGCTAAACATTGTCAAAAAGTAGAGGCTCTAGCAATGTTGTTTCAGGCAAGAGTAAAAAACATTACTTCTGTCTTAGAGGGATTAAAATTTACCAGCCATTTCTGAGTCCAATTTGATATGATATATAAATCGTGGTTAAGTGTTGTTTCGAAAAATTCAAGATTATCAGAATTACCGTCGAGTAAGTACATTAATAAGAAACAAAATGCCCTAAGACTGATCCCTGAGGTACTCCTGTATTTACATGTGTTTCGCTAGAAAAGGACGACTCAGTCAAAACATTTTGATTTCGATTATGCAGAAACTGGTGATCTCGTTTATTAAGTTTCTATGTAATTCATATTGTCTAAGTTTTAAAATGAGCCCCGAATGCCACACCCTATCAAAAGCGTTAAGTAACATTAGTACTAATGTTACAGAATATAATACAATTAGAGTTACATTCATATCTATATATCAGTTAACTGGTAAACTGTCAAAGTTCAACAGTCTTTACAACTAAGGTATTACTTGCAATTATTTTGTACCCGAAATAAGGCTGAGTGCGTACGTTCGTGTATGTGTACGTGTGTATGGATTTGTGTAGATTAAGGTATGGGCTTGTATTTTGAATAACCAAAGACAGAATATATATCTACAGACTTAACTTTGTAATTAGTTGCAATTGTAATTTTAACTTTTTGTCATGTTAATCATGGCCACACAATTGAACAATCTATTTTTTCCTCTTGCATTAAGAAGTTATTGTCAAGAACAGCATTCTGCTGAAGATGTACTCCCGACAATACACGTTGCTATCTATTATCAAACGAATCTTAGTACCTTTCACAATTACACCGAAAAACCATGAACAATATCAGGTAAACAAAGCTGTGGCTAAGAAAACTAATTGTTGCCAGTACATTCTCAGGTAAAAACACGAAATTACCACTTCCTCGATATCATTGATACATTCCTGTTACATGTTTTTGTCATGAATGATGAATTAAAGGATGCTTTTAACAGTGTATGAAAAAAGTTAATTCATCTTTTGTAACACGAACATGTTACATGAATGTATCACCTCTACAATTTCTTATACATGACAAGTAATGCATATTTCACCTTAATATTCTTATCAAATTTGTATCATTTTCCAATAGCACCCTTTACGTGCACACGTAGATGTAGATGTGCCCTTGAAGAAAGCCCTTTCTTTGAGCCAATACTCGTATAAATTTATCAAAGTTTTACGTTAGAATATAGATACTGGCTTTAAATATATACATGTTGAAGTTCAAGTATTCTTTATAATAAATATATCACCGTTGGCTGATATAGTGAATCAGTGAATCATGTCTTCATACAAATTTCTTCAAAATATGTATAAAATCAACCATTGTGAATGTTAGCAATACTAAATCAAATTCATTAGTTTAGTTTTAAATTTGAAATGTTGATAAATATGGGTCCTTAAGCCTTACCCTGCTAAATTTCTATAATGAGCTTTCAAATTGGACAACACCATCATCTGTTAAAAGGGGTGCCTACCAAAAAGATACTGACTGAATGGCAAACAGGTGCTGATAAAGATCTACACTGCTCGCAGAGGCAGAATCAATCCTGTCCAGCATGCTAAGGGTTAGCAATAATTGAAAAAAGAACTGTTTTGAAAGTGAAAGGATGCGTTACATGTCCTTTAATGTTGGTGTGTTCAAACTAAAATGTAACTTTTGTATTCAGATCGTTACCAACAACTTCCACACACTAAATATATAGAAAAACGAGTTGTTGTCCGTGAAAGTCTTAATTATATTGAATTAGCCAAGCCCATACAGGTCCAGGTGACCTATTAAAAGCTGCTACAAGACATTTTTGCAATAGAAAGATGTATGAAATATGCGACATAAAAAGGCCTTGCCACCGACAAATCGAACCTCGGTATTTTTAAAGAAATTCAAGCGCAAATTGATGCACATGCGAGTAATGCGAACTGCAGCGATCTTGATAATGCCTGTTCATATACAAATGTACACACGAGAGACTTAAACCTGTTCGGGACACTTATCATATACCCGCATCCAGTTGACCTGACCGGTGTACCAGTGTTTTGTACCAGTGAAGAAATAACCATCTGCTTATACAAATGGATAATATGGCACGGTAGAAAAAGAAATGGTCATGGTCCCATTTCTTGATTGGTTTTGTTTGAATTTGAGTCACACTGACATAAGGCGACTATTCAGGTGAGAGCCTATATGCCACTTCGTGCATTATTTCAGGCACGAGTCGACACTTTCATACACCTACTTTCTTTGAATACACAAATGTAAGATCATTCGCACGATCTGCTGTAAAAATGTGCACATATCTACACGTTTCTGTAAATGTACCAGAAATTACCATAAAGATCAGTATTTGTTATAACAAAAAATTTACATGTTAAGTTTGAAAAAAAAATCATTATTTGGTCGAGCCTGCTGCTTAGGAAAAAGTGCACAAGACTTTGAGGCTATGACCTCTGTTGTGTTTGAACCCAACACCACATGGTTAAGCGTCGACTACATTACTATTGAAGATTCAAGTTTAATACATAATATATAAAAAAAAAAACACCACGCACAATGAACTGTTAGTGTATGCTTTAATTCTTCATAGACTTGCGATATTTAGAGTTGGTGTTATCATCATATAACGGTTGTACAAATTCTTTTGCGTTAAAGGTGCGACAAACATCGGCAAATGTTTTTGCGACATTCGGCGGTGGTTGCGACATTTAGCGTTGATGCGACATTTAATGTTGCCATTCTTACACGTGTAGATGTTTTAAATTAATGGTTTGAGAAATTTCTATTTAAAAAAAAGATTTAATACGACACTGTAATTTAAAACGAGTAAGACGAGTAAGATACTTCTTGTCAATGATGCACTGTAGCTGCCTGATACCTGATCTCCAAACAGTATTATAAAAGTACCGTTATCAATATAAAAACTACTTTGCCAGTTTTATTATACCTGTTATTTGGTTAGCAGAATATATTTGGACATTGCTTCTATTGCTAGGTTTAGTGAAGACTACTGCAGGAGTGACCCTGGCCGCAGATGAGCTGCCGTACACAATTCTTCAGTACAGCAACGGACCAGGATATTCTTTACATAGACAAATATAGACATGTGTGGGTATCATTTTGTTGAATAAGTTTATCGGACAATCTTTGTGTAAATTTCCTTTTTTTTCGGCCACTAGTTCAATATAAAAAATCAAAATTGTTCAATAAATATGCAATACTTATTCGACTTATGTACATAACCATAAGAAACAACTCAACTTCTATTTAGGTAGAGAGTGAGTTTGTAAGCACCTATTGTAGCCTTAAAACGTCTTTGCGAAAAGCAGGGATAATTTATATATCGTAGACAGTCGTCAGGTTAAGTACCGATAACTTTTAAAACGCGACACCTTGCCATTAATAGTATTCTTTTTAAATCTTTTAGCTAAAGGAGCTAAACAATTTCCGTCTGGTATACCTTTGATAAGTGCAACCCATAGTGCGGAGGACGTTTCGGTGTATGCAAAGGGTCCAATGACCCATCTAGTGCACGGAGTCCAAGAACAAACGTACTTTGTGTATGTGATGGCTTACGCAGCATGTATAGGACCTTACGCGACGGGCAAAAACAATAAAAATTGTCTAAGAGGACATGGACAACAGAATTCGGTCAGTGATGCATGTTTGCTGATTTATAATGTCATCTTTGTAAAAGTGTGTGTTAAATTGTGACAGATACATCATATTGTATACAATTATCATTTCACACGTTTGTTACTATTCTGAGGAATGTACAGTACTTACAACTACTTACTGAAATAATCAAAACTGTCTTTCAAATTACAAATGCATAAGTTCTTTGCATGAAATACCCTACGGGAAACCACCTCAGTGAAAGGCTCTGTTTGCTTTCCATTACATAAAATAGAGAAAAGTGGAAACTTCACAGGTCGCTCAACACGACAAAAACGAAAATGTTTCAGGCTCGGTTTGATTGAGCCTGTTCATGGAGGTAGTGGAAATACATGCAACCGTCCACGCCCTCTAGCTCCTAAAGCCTATTTAAATCAATATCCAGAAGAACAAACTATGTTTAATAAACATGTTTAAAATTTAAGCTTCCGAAGTATGTTCTAGTAAGGAGTTCTCAGAGCTTATTTTTGTACTTGATGGCGTTGGTACACTTCATGTGTTATGTTTTGCCGGGAGGTGAATCAGTAAATAGTTGTTTTTACTTGAAAGAAGATAGTTACTTCCCTTCGACTAAAATGTTTAAAAGCATTGTTATTTTGATGCTGTATCACATATCTCAGTAACACTTTTCATAAATTGCTTTTTCGTTACTGAAAGTATGTAATGCTACATAATAAAATCGCTTCTAATATAATTAATTTACATTTGCTATACAGATTTCGTCTTTTTATAATTAAGTTTTATACGAAAATGACACAGTATGTACGTTCTTACCATACCAAAACAGAATAGTGTTAAGATATTTCTCAAAACGCACTTCGTCTGTATTATCTCTTTGCTTCTGAGTTATTAAGGTAACTTATCATACTTAATAAATGAATTTAACACGTTTCATTTCTAAGTTCAGCCAGCATTATACTAGATCTTTCAAAGGATCTTTTATGTTAAAAGTAAGCTGGTTCATAACAAAATTTTGAAAGATGTGTGTCATTGTGTCGCGTGCGCCAATGCGACAAAATGAAACCAACAAGTTGAACGCAACAGAACGAAACAATTCATTCTGCGTTAGGATGCGCGCAGTTAACAAGACGATATAAAATGTTTAGTTATGTCGCGATGACGCGTATTTGGCTCTGTAGCAAATTATGTGGTGCCGTCCTCGTACGAACGCCAACGCGACAGAACGAAACATTTATTCTGTTTTGTCGTAGCGTATGCGCAGGCACGAAATAATATGTTTCTTTCTGTCACGTTCTATATGTCGCGTTGTTAGTTCCATTTTGTCAGGTTGGAGCGCGAGCCAAAATGACACACAGAACTTTCAAAATTTCTTTATAGCGCGTTGATACGCGCGCCAGGACGACACAACGAAATGTGCTACATAAACCGATCGCGCATGCCAACACGACGTATAGAAACTTCCTTTCTTGCATACCAGACGGGGATTTCCGGTGTTTTCACCGGTGCTGGAAAACTTCATCTCATCTCACATCCGGGGGTGTAAGATGACTCTCGTGCTCTAAATGACGTATAACGAACTACATATATGTATCAAATTTATGCAAGAATTTATATTTAGTTTCATAATACGGAATGAAAATCTAATACACTGTGATATTTACTTTTTGTTCCTTATAGTATAGTTCTTGATTCAAAAGACGTTGTTTTTCAAAAATACACAAAGTTTCCCGCAAGTGATTAAAAAACTGAAACTAAACATTGTAATTTGTCTGTGCAACGTCATGACGTCCTCCTTGTTTACGGACGTTGATTTTCCGCGCTTTTGTTAAATATGCTGGTACATGAAAATAGTGCTAAAAAGAAAGTCATTCATTTCATTTTAGTATGCAAGAAAAGGATGATGTCACCGGCTGTAGGTGAGGATTGGAATATCCGGCATTCGGCAGAGCCTCGATACCGCCTAAACAGGTACACTCGAGCGTGATATTCCCATATAAACCCAAAGGGAGAAGTGCTGGAAAACACTTTCAGACGGACGTTACAAACATTGACTTTTCATGTTCTTCAAAATGAAATTTAATCTGACTCCAGCATATCTGTCCTCTCCAGTTCCTGACTCTCGCTACAACCTAAGAAAATATCCATAGTGTACCTGCAAGAACAACTTGTTTTTGCCTTCCGTTGTACGTGACTGGAATTTATTGAGACCAGACATCCGTTACTCTGAAACACTTCCATCATTTAAAGGTAATCTTAACAAAAGCAAGCAGCCTGCTCCAGCCCATTATTACACTGGAAACAGGAAACTCCAGGTGCTCCATACACGACTACGTACAAAATGCAGTGCACTGAATCAACATCTTTTCCTTAAAATAATTCTCCGACACCATTGTGCCAGTGTGGACAGATTGAAACTAATTTTCACTTCTTTTTTTGAATGAAGAATATTTAACGGTTGTCGAAATGATCTTCTTAATAATCTGCAGAACTTTGTAATTGACTTGGATACTGTTCTGTTTGGAAACCAAGATCTTTCTGATCAGGATAACATGACTATATCTTCTCATGTACAGGCGTACATATCCGAAAGTAAGAGATTCTTTTAGAAACCCTGAGATATTTCCATTTATTCCCTCTCTCTCTCTTCAATTCTACCTTTTACTTGTTCTGTCTTTCAAAAAAAAACTACTCCTACATTTATGTAAATACTTTTTTTCTACCGTGCATCGTCCCTTTTCCATTTTTTACATTAATAACGATTTATTTTCTCATATGTTAAAACTATATTCCTAGCCGCATTATTCTCAGATTTAAGCTCGATATGCCCATACCGCAAAGAAGTAGAATTCTAAAACACTTGTCTTCCATTTTTATCCTTTTCTGTTTGGCTTTCACCACTTTCATATGACATATGTATCAATATCTGTACTTTATTTTGGGAATAAATATGTTTAAACTAAACTGACGAGGATGCTGCTGATTGTTTATTTACATACTGCTAAAGATAAAAACACCATAATACTGTGCGGTACTTAAATATACAACTCATTCATTAACAAGTGCACTTTAACGTCGTCTAGTCTAAACTTTTATCCCGTTCAGTAACTTCTCATTCAATGCATTGCATTTAGATACGTTGAAAATCTTGTTGAGATGCATCGAAACGTGAACCGTCCGACAAGTAATAGTGTCATGCAGCCTAATGTGAAGACGTTCGATGCAACATGAATCATGTTATGCCGTATAGAGCTTGCGCCGTATATAGCTCACGCATGAGTATATTCGGTGGTTGACAACGTATACAGCTTACGTAAGCTATATACGTTGGATATACACATATGCTTTTCAGATAGGTCTGTCGTCTTACCGTATATAGCTTACATGGTAAGTATTTAACATATTTCTGATGGAGCTGTTGTAGCAGCAGTAGTAGCAGTAGCAGTAGTAGCAGTAGCAGAAGTTGTTGCAGTAGTAGTAGTAGCAGTAGCAGCAAAATGGTGTAATGCATGGTTGGCTTTGAAACAATAATAGAAATAGAATATGGTGGTATTGCATTTCCGACATATGATACAGAAATAGATTAAAGTGCTGTTAATAAACATATATTTCACATATGACGATGATTTTGATGATGACGTTATGTTTTATACGTGATGATTACATATAATGATGATATGATCACGATCTTATGTTACACATATCACGATTATTTAGATGATGGCGTCGTGTTTCACATTTAATGAAGACTTGGTCTCACACAGGAAGCTAATTTTGATTTTCTGGCTATGTCTCGCTTATTGATGACGATAATGTTATGTGTCACATAATGATGATAATGTTATTTCTCACGTAATGATGATGATGATGATGATGATGGTGTTATATTTCACACGTGATGGAGATGATGATGATGATGCTATGTTTCTCAATGTGATGATTATGATGATGATAATGATATGTTTCACATAATGATGATGTTATGTTTCATATAATTATGATTATGATAATGATGTTCTTTTTCGCATAATGATGATGATGATGATGTTATGTTTCACATAATGATGATCATGATGATGTTATATTTCACATAATGATGATGATGATGTTATGTTTCATATAATGATGATGATGATGATGTTATGTTTCACATATGTTTATGATGATGTTATGTTTCACATAATGATGATAATGGTGATGTTATGTTTCACATGATGATTATGATGATGATTATTATATGTTTCACACGTGACGGTGATGATGATGATGATGTTATGTTTCACATGTGATGATTATGATGGTGATGTTATGTTTCATATAATGATGATGATGATGATAAAGTTATGTTTAACATAACAAGGATGATTTTGACGATGGTTTTGTTTTTCTCTTATGTTGGTTTAGAGGATTACGTTACACATTGGTGTTTTGGTTTGAAACTATGTTTCTAACATGACAATAAATCACACGTTCTGGTTTAAATATTGAAGAAAACAGTAAGCCTGTTGCCATGACCCACCCTGTCGTCTGTGTGCATGTTTTACAATGTCCATTGGTTGATAGCTACATGTCCCAAGATATGCATGTTCGAAATGATAATTTTTTATGCATGCCCGAAAATACAGTGTAAGTGTACGTCTGCCGGACGTCTGCAAATACGCTAGCAAACATTTTGCAAATACAATTTTGATAATTGATAATTATGATCGGTGATGACTATTAGCGATGACGACGATGATGATGGTGATTATGCTGCTGCTCTGCTGATGAAGGTGGTGATGAACACCACGCGTATCGTGGTGTTGATAATTGTGATGATCGTTAGAAAAATAAAGATGATTATTGTGGATGTTGTAGTGGTGGTGGTGATCGTGCTGCAGCTGCTACTTTTGTTGCTGCTGCTGATGCTGATGGCTGTAATGCCGACGAACATAATAATGAAGATTATGATGATGAAGTTGTTTACGACGGTGGTGATAATGTAGTGTTCAATAATGATATTATGGATTCTTAATTACAGCCTATAAAAATAGCTATATATATGGATATGGAGATATCTTGACGTATACAGCTTACTGTGAGGTGTATTCAGTGTAAGTTATATACCGATGGCTCAGCGCAATACTGGTCCAAGTGACATTTTTTCACAAAATTACTTGTTTATATATTTATATAAACTAAGGTCAAATACACAGTCTGTGAAAAGAATTAGGAAAATTTACCCTTTTTTACCCCCAAGAAAGATATAGGTCTATCTCAGAATGATGGTTTTTTCATCACTGCAATAAAAGTCTTAACTTGAGTTGGAAATATATTTCAATGAAAAAAATTGTTTTATGACAAGTCTAAATTGAGTTGGATTTGATTTTACCAATAAGTTTTAGTTAAACCTATCAATGAACAAAAATGCTGTGCATTCTTTCAAGTTAAGTATTATATTATGTAAGTTATGTAATAAGAGCAAGAAGTGCTCGACCATCTTGATCAAGAATTACAGCCTAAACGTCCAATACTTGTACAAGGCAAATTGCCTGCCAAGTCCATCTAAAATTTCTTTTTAACTCTTATAAAATTGTACAGAACCGGAAGTTAGTCCACCACCAATTTATCGATTCCATGAGGCCTGAAAGTGGCCAAGACGAACAAATATGATCTGAGAAAAAGAGCTTATAAGTTTACTTTGTGTAATTAGATTTCTATATTCCAAATTAAAACATTACGAGCAACTTGTTTGGTGCTATAGCAAAACTTGAGTTTGTAGTAAATAACTGGGTATCATTTACTTTTTAACATATATTTTCAATAAATGAATTTAATGGAGAATGTAGTGATGTATAAAATATGTTTGTTCCATTGTTGAAATAAATAATGATGCTAAGAATATTTTTCCTGGCATGGACATTTGGCTGTCTCAATTAAATCATAACTATTTTGATTAGTTGCATTGTTTGCTATTAAAGTATCTTCAAATAGATTTGATTTATTACATTAGATTAAGATTGTGATGTATGCACGAAGATTTTCTTGCTAGCAAAAAGGACTGGACTTATTGTAGTTGTAAACTGTTGCTAAAAAGAATGATGCAAAATATAATGTAACTTGAGGCATAGCATTATCAAGTACTAATGCTGTGGTTTGATTTTGGATAAACTTCTACAAGGTATTGTCGTCACTTGATCATTAGCGTTGACGTTGGTTAAAAGTTTGTTTAGGTCCACCTTTTCTGAAAAAAAACATGATAGCTACAGCTTTGAAACTTTGAGCACTTGTTCGTCATTATTAGGTGACTTAGTAGGCCAAGAACCATAAGAACCATAACTCTGATATGCATTTTGTCAAAATTATGGCCCTTTTTGTACTTAGAAAATTTGAGTTTCTTGGTTAAAATTTTAGTTTAGGTCCGACCTTTTCTCTATAAAAGGTACAGCTTTGAATATTGGCACACTTGTTTATCATCATTATGTGACTATGTAGGCCAAGAACCATATTTTTTATATGAATTTTGTCAGAATTACCAGTATCTACCAATTTACCTAAAATAAATTCAGCTAAGGCTCATTTTGTTCTGCAAAAATAGGTAGCATGCTCACTTAAGTCATTAATGAAACAATTTCTTGCATTATGCAGAATTTTCTTAGAAATCACTACTTTTTACAAAATTTCAAAACTGCATGTTTTCACAACTCGTTTTTACCATATTTTGCATGTTTTAACAACTCAGTCCTCAAAGTTAAAAAACTCTGCAAGAAAATGGACAGGAGGCCAAGCCATTTGGTCAGCATGCAAAAACTCTGGGTCTGAGTCCAAGTCCTTCTGCATATTTATCCGACCCTGTAACATATGGTTTCGAAGATGTAAATCTGACTTGGTTACGACACCTGCAATAAATGCATACGACTGAAACCCGTTGAGGAAGAATTTCAATATAGTTGAGAAACATGTAATGTAAATCTGGAAGAAAATTTGTAAACAGCCTGGTAGCTCGATCGGTAGAGCACAGGAACAGGATTCCAAGGCCACAAGTTTAAGTTTCAGTCTGGTTGCATATTTTTCTCACATGATTAACATCTTGCAATATCTCCACCACAGAAATGATGCCAGCTCCATTTCCCTAATGATTTTAAGTAGCTGTGAATAATTTGTTTGATTTGCAAATTTAGTTTTATATATTATTAGGTTTTATTGCTGTTGTTGAATTCAATGTTCAAGGGTTGGAAGTGTGCGAACTACTAGTAATTGTATGATATGTAATCAAGCTGCGTTTTCATACACGTCTGTATAGTAAACGTGCAACACCCATTTCCCCTATTTTAGTTACCTATTTTCCCTATTCTAGTTGTACTGAGGTGCCTATTTTCCTTCCCTATTCAAACATTGCATTTACCCTATTTCAGTTGTACCAAGGTGCCTATTTTACCTATTTAAGTTTTATTGAGGTACTCATTTTCCCTATTCCAGTTGTACTGAGGTGAATCTTACCCTATTCCAGTTGTACTGAGGTGCATTTTTACCCTATTTTAGCTGTACCTAGGTGCCTATTTCCCTGTTTTAGTTGTACTGAGGATTCCAGTTTAACTGAGGTGCCTATTTTCCCTATTTCAAGTGTACTGAATCTGAGGTGCCCGTTTTCCCTATTTCAGTTGTACTGAGGTGATCTGGTAACCTGCTAATTTTTACAATTTGTTACAATTTCTTTTATATGGCTTATCTGAAGGTATATCACAACTTTGCCACTAGAAAAAGATCAGCAAAAAGAAAGGCCAGTTAAAAAACCGGTTAGTTTTTGTCTAAAATGTTTTGGATGGGCAAGACAAAATAATGTTTATCTTCATCATTTCTCTTAAAAATATATTTATTTTGGGTATAATAACAAAAAAAATGTTTTCTTTTCAGTGTAATAGAAGTCTAACTGCAGTTTAATTAGCCCTGAAACAGAAAAAATACAATGTGAAAATGGACTAACTGAAGTTGGTCTTGTAGTGCACTGAAAATTTAATGCAATAATGGTTCCAACTCTTAAATACACTATTTTAACTGCTTTCAGACAAAAAATGAATTTAAACCATAATTTCTTAAGGCATTTTATGCCAACATATTAATTTATGTTTTTTTCAATCGAAATAACTTTTTATAGGATCGATTTTTTGCCTCTCCTGAAATGTTTTAGAAAACTGAGTTGGACCAGTACTGCGCTAAGCTATCGATACGGTTTTATAGTCAACGAATACAGCTCACATGTGAGCTGTATACGGCGCAAGCTCTATGCGGCATAACAGTTAATACAGTGTAAAGTGAAATGAATTATCACAATCTGACGCCATCTTATCCATCTTAAAAACGCTTGCAGCCCAATGTGAAGACGTTCGACGCAACGTGAGTTTGAGATGATTTATTAAAACTAGACGCCATATAATGCATAATGAAATCGCGTTGTTTAATATGAAGCGGTGTTCAAAAACTTGATGCCGAAATCGTCCGACAAATTATGGTGCCATGCAGCCCAATGTGAAGACGTTCGACGCAACCTAAGTTCGTGCAGTGTAAAGTGAGATATGACATATAACTTGACGCCGTCTAATGTTTTGTTTTAAATGGTTTCAAAATATATTGCTTTGAATGCACATTTAGATTAGACGGCGTTGAAATGCACTGCACTGACTGGCTTTTTAATGGATGTATTATATATCTACTAATTTTGGCGTTTTAACCGCCTTCATACAGGTATCTAGTATTTAATAATTTGAACTACGCGTTTTTCTCTAACTTTAACCAGTCTAGCAAAAAATCAAGCAAATGACCCATTATTTGCCAACTTTCTTAACAGAAAAATAATCAGAATGAGCGCAGCTACAACAACATTCATCTTTCTCCTTCCTACTGAAAAAAAAACATTGGCATTTTATACCATTTACAATGAGACTTTAGCAGTTCTGCGCTGATCGTCTCAAACACGGCTGTGTTTTGAAAACGATGCGTATACAACTACGTGTTATTACACAGTTAACCAAATTATATCATGCAAAATACATGGAATATGTAAATTTCAAGGTCATCTATTTATTAAGGTAATGTATGCTAAGAAAAATTATTTCTTTAAAACGGCTGTTTTATTCAATAGAGTTACACAGATAATTATATTCTGAAATGTATCAGAAATAAACCCATTATGTAGTTTCTTAAAAACAAATAATAATTCTTTTATTCATGGCCATTAATTGAATGCAGTAATGATGTCCCAACATGACTAATTGATTATTTAACAACTGATAAATTGCATTCTGTACAGACATGTTGGATACAGTGCATTTAATTCAAGAATATCTAATGAAGTCTACGATAATTATAACTGAAACGTTTGTCACTGCGAAATTTACGTAACATTTCGTACTTTAAAATGAACAAAAAATAATTCATTACAAATATCCTCCTTGTATATTATTAACATAATTATTTAAAATCTTATGATATGACACGAGCTCAACAATCAATAGCCTACATTATTCATAAAGCATTACAGTTGTACAAACAATTATAATTCTACATGGTTGGTATTAGTGGTCCATATATAAACAGCCATAATTCTACATGATTGGTACATGTAACAAGTGTATAAACAACTACAATTCTACATGATTGGTATTTGATGTATATGTAACAGTACTAGTTGTATAAACAGCCATAATTCTACATGGTTGGTACATGAGGCACATCAATCTGACTAAAATACATCTCCTATTACGCTACGCTTAGGATCTGAAGACGTGCTATTGATTGCCTTGTTCTGACGACCCTTCCGCTAGCCAATCAGAAGGCTTACTTGCAATATTTTGTAAGTTTAAAAAATCTATATTTAGCCTGGGTTTTTCATGTTTACAATTCTTATGACGACCACATTCACATTGCGACTACGCCCTCGTGTGTTGAGAGAAATCATATGTCATGGTACGAACTTGGTCACGTAAAGTGTAAGATAGCGGGTTAGCTAAGTCGGTAGGGCACTTGCCCTGGAAGCGAGGGGTCCCGGGTTCGATGTACATATAACAGTTGTATACACACCTATTACTCTACATGATGGGTACATGACATACATGAAATACGTTCATAGTTCCTTACACTATTAGCGGAAATGCGGCTGTAATGAAAACTAAATAATTCATAATTAATATTATATTTATCTCAGTCCTCCACCTGCTCCATGAAAAACAACACAAAGAATAAGTTTATACATTGGGGAAATTTTTTCTTAATACAAGGATAAAAATATAAGCATGAAATATGTTTTAGAATAAGGAAGATATCATGATTGGAATTTATGATTTGAGCCGTGCCATGAGAAAACCAACATAGTGGGTATGCGACCAGCATGGATCCAGACCAGCCTGCGCATCCGCGCAGTCTGGTCAGGCTCCATGCTGTTCGCTTTTAAAGCCAATTGGAATTGGAGAAACTATTAGCGGACAGCATGGATCCTGACCAGACTGCGCGGATGCGCAGGCTGGTCTGGATCCATGCTGGTCGCAGAACCACTATGTTGGTTTTCCCATGGCACGGCTCATTTGTTTGACCATCAAATGCATTTCCTTATTTTCTTATTTGCTTTGTCTTTGCCAATAAAAAGACGCAGACGCATTTCTCTGTGGACTCAGATTAGATGTTATCACTAAAATATTAAGAGTATGTCCAGTTATGAGAACTGCAGCATATATGATAGGTTTCAGATAAAGTCGTGATCCTTTAAAAGTTCTGAATGCATATAACATATAATTCGGGTTGTGAGAAGTGTTTTTTTATGTGACACGTGACTGAAATATATTTTAATAAATCGTCCACCAGTTAAAGAAATATTATTCAGGAAACAAGAGGTTAATACTCTGGTAGATAAATTCTATCGTGAAAAAGAATTTGTTGATTAGACAATACTATAAGTTCAATAAACAGCTAATCTAAACATCGATTTAAAGTATATTGCAGCATTTGTATTGACTAAATCAGTTACTGTACTTTTTCTAATCTCCATTCATGCAAAGTACACGTATCTCAAGCTTTATGAAAGCTAGCGCATTAATACAAGTTATTAGACTTATAACAGAAGAACATCAGTTAATCTATACTATAATCAATTACTGTCGTTTAGACTGCTTAAATTCTCATTATTCAGTGTTGAAATGTTAAACAGGAATGGGCAATTGTCTAGACCAAAAGATAATACATATTGTCATATCAATCAGTCCTTGATCAGTCGAGTGGCCAGTGAGAAGTATTAGACTATGATTTACTGTACAAAATTGATCGACTTATATAATGTGTGTTGACATGTAAACGGATAATGATGCACAGAATGCCAAGTCACGTTTCAAGGATGGGGCACTGTCAAGTCGTAACTTGATTTATTCATAAACAAAAATACTTACACAACGTAAACCGCAAAGACAACGAGGGAAAACGAACAAATAAAAGAGCAGATTTGGGCCTCGCTTGAAAATGTTTCAATCTAGGGCTTGTCAGAGCAGGTCAAATAAGAAATATCAATTTGAAAGTTTTTTGGTTTCAATGGACTTAAAACTGCAAATAATCGAGTTTCCCGTCTGTTTTGTTAAAGAAAATATAGCGACTAACTGTAAAAGGGCTGAACACCAAACATGCGATGTATCGCAAAATAGCCGGATCGCAAGTTTTCAATTAAAACGTCACTTTATTTTGCGAAAATATTTTGAAATCTACGATGACATATAATCTTTCGAAAATGTAAACAGAATCTAAACAGAGGTCTGAGTTTTTGACTAAAGTTCACAGGAGACGTTTATTATAGTATTCGAAAAGATCCAAACCGTATTAATCTCATAAGATGTTATACGAACATACCCATATAAGTGGGACGGAATTAATAATAGCAAAGCCGCAAAAGTAAAATCACCTCTATAAACGTATAGTAGAGGGATTACTTGAAATGACGAATAAGGAATCCGATTTTTATTTCAGGGAGATCTACTTAAATAAATTTAAATAGGATCGACCTTTATATACAGTAGCGGATTCTTTTCTTAGACTTTTGTCTAAGCAACGCGAATATTTTGATAAATGCTGTAAGTTCATGTGACTGTGTACATGGAGAAAGGCTCATAATAAATAAATTTTCAACAAAGGTCCACATGTTGTAACGTTAAATTGTACTGCCTGTAAAAGCTGTATTGAAATTAAATGAAAGAAATATAAAATTGGTCCAAAGCAGTTGGTTTGTAACGTGTCATATAAAGTTATGTAATCTTGTGATTGTTAATCATGAATTTATATATATTTCACTTATCAAAATATTTATTTTTTTATTTTATTTTATTTATATTTTTTTTTCTTTTTTAGATTTTTCGCATATTTTATCACAGTATCTTTAAATGCGGGCTTTAAAGGCTATATGACATTTAGATAAATAGGTAGAGGTACAAGAGCTTTTAGCAGCTAAAACGAGTTTAAATGGTTGTTTATGTAATCTAAGTATCTATTGAGACCACATTTAAAGAGACCTATTTAAAAGATATAATTATAAAATTCCGACAACGTTTGAACAGTCACAAAGACAGACTAGTAAACGGCCTTTAAACAGAGAAAGTCTGATTTTGAAAAATTCATGATTAAATTTTTTTTAAAATTGCTAGCGATACCGATTCTCTTTACTTCTAATAAAATCAGTTACACTATCCTTTGCAACATGAAATGCAACCGAACAAAATGACAGCAGAATCCGTTTAACCGAGTCTGTATACGTGTAGTAATCAAATGTACAACGCCACTCACGTCCAGGGCACCGGCGTAAGCGTAATTCTATTACGTAGATAGTGAATGGACTCCATGAAAGGGCCAGAGAACGTAATAAAACTGAGTCCAATTACGGGGAGACGTTTTACGGCCGCCACAGGGCACTGAAAGATTGCGGTTGTGTGAGTTAATGGAATCGTCGTAAACATAAACTTTTATCAGAACCTTCTCCACAGAAGGAAGATAGCTCTATATACGTTCGAGAGCTAAAGTGACTAACAAAATATATCAATTTTAAAGTATGCTAAAATGAAGTTCAAAGACAGTCAAATATTTTCAAATAACATTTTGTGCTGCCTATAAGACAAATGAGACACAACGGTACGCTACAACCTATGACAAAATTTGAAATTGCCTAATTGTAATATTGGTGCATTTGGAATTGCATAGCTTATTATTATCATATTCGCATAAACACTCTTAAACAGAAAACTTAATAACATTGTTTAAGGTGGTAGAAGCTCGGATGTATGTACACAGAAGGTTGTTTCGGTTAACGACTTGATCAGCTGTGGTAAGGACCAAATATGTAAATTGCAAGTAACTTCCAGGAAAGGGGATAACGTGATGTTCTCATTTAACAAATTAATAACTCTTCAGTTCATACACGAGCTTTGAACTGATTGCTGACATGTTCAAAATATTTTGAGCGCTTTTCATTATCATTTATATAGATCTACTAATGTATTTCTCTGATTATTAAACTACTGAGGAACTGGATGTTACGTATGATTTTTCCTGCGTTGTTATACGTAAGTGCTATAACTCCAAATACCCATAGACTGTTTATGACGAATTTAAATAAAAAAAAAAACAACAAAAAACATGCTATTTCAAATTATTGGTTCTATGACAAAAATATTACATTTACACAACTTTTATTACGATACAAAAGACCGATAGTCAATGGTGAGCTATGTGTATAAACCATTATTTGATTATAAAGTTATATTTCCCAACTGCACATGCATATGCAAATGTGATTTTACTTTTGGGAATATGCACATGGTTTTCTTTCCGAAAACAGAAGACATTATAACTATTTATGCTTTTGAAATGAAAGTCTGCAGTTTTATTGGAAAATAAATCTTTCATATTTGGGTTTTCCGTCAAACAGTTCTCTCAACAATGTGATATGTTGTCGGTGTATGTAAAAGACATGTAAAATATTAAAAACAAAATATATGAGCCGTGCCATGAGAAAACCAACATAGTGGGTTTGCGACCAGCATGGATCCAGACCAGCCTGCGCATCCGCGCAGTCTGGTCAGGATCCATGCTGTTCGCTAACAGTTTCTCTAATTGCTATAGGCTCTGAAAGCGAACAGCATGGATCCTGACCAGACTGCGCGGATGCGCAGGCTGGTCTGGATCCATGCTGGTCGCAAACCCACTATGTTGGTTTTCTCATGGCACGGCTCATATGGTGATTTGTTAATAGAATTTTGTAACGACTGGTTGCGAAATGGGAATAAATGTGCGACTTATATCAGCCGCATCCTGTTTTCTTACCCTTATAACTGTTAAAATTGACACCTAGCGCTCATGCTAACCACGAACAATAGTTGCGGACAGATTCTAGAATCTATCAACTTAATGTTAAAGGCGATTGTGTACAAATTCCAGTGTTGTAATTTCTGATATAAACAAGTATTGCAGACAACAAAACCGTAAAATCATTACAAATTGCGATTATGGCGTCTGCAAATAACAAGGAAACAGTTAAATTCCAATCTATCATCGTAAAACCTTACATTGGAATTCGCAATTTTCATGTCAAGTGCAAAAGAGAAATCAAGTATAGAATAGATTGTAGGTAAATCGACTTGTCAGTGAGAGTAATACGCCAAGAGTCGGTCTTATACCTTGCCAAGTAAACAATTATGTATCTTAAGGACGACTTCATCTTTTAAAATATGTTAAACAGGAAATACATAACGGCATCGAGCCGAAATCGATCCCAAATGTACATCAAATAATAGTAATCACTTCCTTTTAAAATACAGCAATGTGAAAATCTCGTAATAAGTCAAAAATATAGTCATCCTATTATTTAAATTTAAAGCTATCATACTAGTTTAGCTTTGTGCAATTAAGCATCTACGTACAAAATGGTACCTCAATAAAATATCAAGTACATTTCGTTGATGTAGAATGACTGACATCGAATTAGAAAATGTACAATGTAAATCTGGCGCAGAATCACTCTAGTGAATTAATCATTGTCTGTGCGATCTTTAGAATTGAGTCTGACAGCACAAGTGGAAAAAAATGTAAGATCCTTCGGGAGGACGCAACCAAGCAAAACAACAGACTAGTTGTGACTAAATCTGTTTGTGAGAGGCAATGGAATATGCATCACCTGTCCCGCCCTCATTCATTGCGCTACGTTTTTGCTCATTTTTCTTCATTTGCTTATTTAAATAAACGGAATTATTTTATATCAAAATTGAACATGGATCCAAACCCAAAGGATCTTAAAATGAAACAACACTGAGTACCTGGAGACTTTTACAGCTGTCAGTGTGAGAAGATACTGGTAGCACAGAAATAATAGCAGACTCAGTCTGTCCGTGAGGAGAAATTAATTTAAGCTAGACGTCATGGCAGTCCCTTCTTTTATATACACTTTGACTGTTACACTCGTCCTCTGACTTGTTTTGTCGCTGTTTTGTCGCATCATATTTTTGCTGTTTGGCTGTGCCTTCTACAAAGGCATTGATTACATGCGTATGTGGTCCTATTATATTATATATTTTAAAATAGTTTTTACACGAGCTTTTAGTCGTGTTTGCTTTTTGTTGTCATCGCATGTAGTAATCATTATGATTCATCTAGTTTGGATAACTTATCTTTACCTTTTCCTCTGATTTTCAACCATGGTAGGAATACGGGAATGGTTGGGTTTGCGCTGTATAGTGTGAACTCCATCTATTGTGTAAAATCTCTGTATTGAGTGAACTGTCTGCATTGTGTTAACTCTCTGTGTTGTGTGGACTATCTATATTGTGTAAAGTGCGTGTATTGTGAAATATATCTATATTGTGTAAACTATCTGTATTGTGTGAGCTATCTGTATTGTCTGGGCTATCTGTATTGTGTGAGCTATCTGTATTGTGAGAGCTATCTATAATATGTAAACTATCTGTATTGTGTGAGCTATGTGTATTGTTAAGCTATCTGTATTGTGAGCTATCTGTATTGTGTGAGCTATCTCTATTGTGTAATCTATCTGTATTGTGTGAGGTATTTGTATTGTGTGAGCTATCTGTATTGTGTGAGCTATCTGTATTGTGTGATCTAACTGTATTGTGTGGGCTGTCTGTATTGTGTGGGCTATCTGTATTGTGTGATCTAACTGTATTGTGTGGGCTATCTATATTGTGTGGGCTATCTATATTGTGTGATCTATCTGTATTGTGTGATCTATCTGTATTGTGTGAGCTATCTGTATCGTGTGATCTATCTGTATTGTGTGAGCAATCTGTATTGTGTGAGCTATCTGTATTGTGTGGGCTATCTGTATTGTGTGAGCTGTCTGTATTGTGTGATCTATCTGTATTGTGTGATCTATCTGTATTTTGTGAGCTATCTGTATTGTGTGATCTAACTGTATTGTGTGGGCTATCTGTATTGTGTTAGCTATCTGTATTGTGTGAGCTATCTGTATTGTGTGAGCTATCTGTATTGTCTGGGCTATCTGTATTGTGTGAGCTACCTGTACTGTGTGAGCTATCTGTATTGTCTGGGCTATCTGTATTGTGTGAGCTATCTGTATTGTGTGAGTTATCTGTATTGTGTGAGCTATCTATATTGTGTGAGCTATCTGTATTGTGTGATCTAACTGTATTGTGTTGGCTATCTGTATTGTGTGAGCTATCTGTATTGTCTGGGCTATCTGTATTGTGTGAGCTATCTGTATTGTGTGAGCTATCTATATTGTGTGAGCTATCTGTATTGTGTGATCTAACTGTATTGTGTGGGTAATCTGTACTGTGTGAGCTATCTGTATTGTGTGAGCTATCTGTATTTTGTGAGCTATCTATATTTTGTGAGCTATCTGTATTGTGTGATCTAACTGTATTGTGTGGGCTATCTGTATTGTGTGAGCTATCTGTATTGTGTGATCTATCTGTATTGTGTGAGCTATCTGTATTGTGTGATCTATCTGTATTGTGTGAACTATCTGTATTGTGTGAGCTATCTGTATTGTGTGATCTATCTGTATTGTGTGATCTATCTGTATTGTGTGAGCTATCTGTATTGTGTAAACTCTCTGTATTGTGTGAGCTATCTGTATTGCCTGGGCTATCTGTATTGTTTGAGCTATCTGTATTGTGTGAGCTATCTATATTGTGTGAGCTATCTGTATTGTGTGATCTAACTGTATTGTGTGGGCTATCTGTATTTTGTGAGCTATCTGTATTGTGTGAGCTATCTGTATTGTCTGGGCTATCTGTATTGTGTGAGCTAACTGTATTGTGTGAGCTATCTGTATTGTGTGAGCTATCTGTATTGTGTGATCTAACTGTATTGTGTGGGTTATCTGTATTGTGTGATCTATCTGTATTGTGTGAGCTATCTATATTGTGTGAGCTATCTGTATTTTGTGATCTAACTGTATTGTGTGGGCTATCTGTATTGTGTGAGCTATCTGTATTGTGTGATCTATCTGTATTGTGTGAACTATCTGTATTGTGTGAGCTATCTATATTGTGTGAGCTATCTGTATTTTGTGATCTAACTGTATTGTGTGGGCTATCTGTATTGTGTGAGCTATCTGTATTGTGTGATCTATCTGTATTGTGTGAACTATCTGTATTGTGTGAGCTATCTGTATTGTGTGAGCTATCTGTATTGTGTGAGCTATCTATATTGTGTGAGCTATCTGTATTGTGTGATCTAACTGTATTGTGTGGGCTATCTGTATTGTGTGAGCTATCTGTATTGTGTGATCTATCTGTATTGTGTGATCTATCTGTATTGTGTGAGCTATCTGTACTGTGTGATCTATCTGTATTGTGTGAGCTAACTGTATTGTGTGGGCTATCTGTATTGTGTGAGCTATCTGTATTGTGTGATCTATCTGTTTTGTGTAAACTATCTGTATTGTGTAAGCTATCTGTATTGTGTGAGCAATCTGTATTGTGTGAGCTATCAGTATTGTGTAAGCTATCTGTATTGTGTGAACTGTTTATATTGTGGGCAGCACTGTCTATATTGTGTGAACTACTGGTAAAGTAGTTTGAACTATGTGTTTTGTAGGTGTTTATTGGAGGTTATCTAATTATTCAAATGAATCTTGCATGCAGTGCTGCGTGATAATTTGCGAGCAAACAAGAGTCTATTTTCAGCTCTAGTAGCTTCAGTCAATCACACATGAACTGTTTTCTTAACTACAAAGTAGAATATGAACTATCTACTTTGTTCCAATTCCTCAGTATAATTTCCGAACGATCTATTTTCTGAAGATTTTATGTTTGGTATACGCGTTGCAATGAACTGGAAGATGTTATTACTCATCCGTTTTTCGTGGTTGTTATCCTAAACAATGAGCATGAAATATTAGTGTCAGTATCGCGAGGACATATACTAGATTTTTCTCTGTAATTACTGATATCTTAATCTTGTTTTTTGAATTTCTGCCAGATGGTACTACGTCAATAATGTTGTTTATTTCCAAACAGATTCGTCATTATTATGGCTATATTAGTTACCTCTTACGTTATTCATCTGAGAACAAACTACATTGTTGCGACTGTAAACTTTCCATCTGGGTATATATCAAAATAAAGAAATGGGATTTTTAATGTGTGGCAAGGTCGAAGGCATTCTTAAAACGGCCTATTATACTTTGTTTTTTAATTTGCTGATTATTTAAAAAGACTTTAGATCTATGAAACGCAATTAACTAACGGCGGCTGTTGGAGTATCACTTGTTTTAACGTCGCATCAGTGCCCACACTTTCCATTCGCAACTTCGTGGAAAAACACGTTTGCACATTACGACGTGTCGTACGTGAGCAGTATCCACACATGTACTCTACATCGTCATGACTCTTGTTTGAAAGTTCGCCCTGTATCCAATCGACAGTAATAAGCCCCAAGAAATGTCCCTACTTGAGCTTCTCAAGATTCACGGAGTTTGGTATTCAGCAGCTGTGTATCGCTTCCTGGCAGGAATTACATCTGGAAAGGTGACCATTGCCAACTATATAATTTTAGACCGGGACGCACTGAGACGTGCAAATATATGTGACAACAACTATGTAATTGGGAATGGAATAGCATACCAGTTTTTAGACAAACCATGACCTAATTATATGCTGCAAACCATTAGTAGCGTAAGACTAAAATTAGAAGAGATATACAGATAATTAGACATAATGATGTTCTTAGTCCTACATTCAGGACAAAATAATGTATACATAATCCTGGTTTGCAATTTCAGTTATACCCTAAGGAATACATGTATTTGTTTATCCGAATGTAAATGAGACATAGGCTTAGCTTTGTGTAACAGCTAGTCAGCGGACTGTTTATTGTTCCTTCTCAAGGGAAGGAACACTTATGGTGAACATGTCACACTTGACTGAGCAGGTAATGGATACAAGGGTATCATCAAAGGCATCCGAATTCCAGTAGGTCGCCGCCATCTTGGACTCATGCATATTCATTACAAATAGCCTCTTTGCCAGGGTGTATTTGCGCATCTTTAAGCCAATCTTTAGACTAAAGTTTAGTGAAATACAACTATGTAATAACAAGTCTTCAAGAAACAATAATATAGTTAAAATCATATAACTCCTAAATCTAACTTGTCATAATGAAGAATGGAGATTATTTAAATGAGTAAGCATCATCTAAAAATAGACTCCCGTCAAAATATCGTCTGCTATTATTCTGCTTGGTGTCATTTTCTTCTAACTTAACTTCTACGGTCCCAGACGGCCTGGAGCTGGAAGTATCAATCATGGGATGCAATTAAGCAAGGCGTTTGGCAGCACTTTTCTGTCCATGTATGTGAAACTTTAAATTTACAAAGAGGCTAACATACGGCCGAATTCCGATTTGTGCCACTCCACTAGGGAAGATTCCCGAAATGTTGATAGAATGATGGTCTTTATTATTTATTGTCCGCTGATATAATGTTTAAGTAGAAGGTGTTTGATTATTATTATAAGTTAAAATATATGTTTGTGCGAAATAACTTTAAATGTTTTTAAATAGATCTAGATAAGAATGCACGTAAACTAACAATACATATTTTTCATTATTGTTTTATTAAACATCTGTAACAGGATGCTAAAAACAGATCCCTTAAAAAGAATATTTAATATGCGCTAGAAGGAATCTTTTGGTAAGCTAAATCTTGTTATGTTAATGTTCAACATAACCAAGACTGAAATATTTGCGAAGTATACCATCGATCAGTTACGCGGAAAGGAAATAACTTTCATTTAGAAAGAGTCTCTTTGGGTTCATATAATGCCACATCTAGTTTTCAGCTTGCCAGTGCATTTGCAATTGCTCGCATAGGACGCAAGGTAAAACCACACGGGATTCAAAGGCTTCGAACACATCTGCGGATGTCTAATTATTTTTGTTTTTGTACTTGCAGCATGTGTAAATGTTGAGTTCTGCTCAACCCGGGGCTAGAGGTCTTGGACGGTAGCATGCATTTCCACTGCCGTCCATGAACAGGCTCAATCCAACCGAGCCTGCAACATTTTCGTTTCTGTTGTGTTGAGAGACCTGTGGAGTTTCCACTTTTTCTGTTTCAATCTTTTTAATTGTTGTCTAAAGAAAAATCATGTGGTAATACTGATCCATCGATACGGGCCGGAATACGATAGATATATTAATTGTATACTGTGTTTATGACAGTGTTAATAAGAAATGGAATAGTTTCGTGAAGTTTAGATTATTTTATAAAATTGCTGAAAGATCTTTACTGTTATTTCTATTTGTCATTATTTCTTTCTTGAGAGAGTTTATACTTTCATTGTCTCATGGTCAAATGTGAAACAGAAATTATACTTATTTCATATATATGCAGTAGGGGAGTTATCAATCGGCCAATACACCGGACAGAATGTATGGCTTAACAGTTGAAACGCATTACGCAAATACCAATATAATCGTTATCTAGTCATTCTTCGAACGTCAAATATAAATCGGTGACTTCAAAAGAATAAAATTAACAACACTTTCTCCTTTTGCATGATCAAAGATTATATCCTAAACACGTGATCCGATGTATTGTATAAAACATATCGACAGTGTGTTTCCGTTTTACCAGTGTAATAATAAGTTAAATAGCAAGGAGTAACGCCACACAATGTCCAATAAACCAAGACTGATAAGCTTAGACACTATGTTATTAAAAGGCTTTTCGCCTTCGCACTTGTTTCCTTTGTCTAATTTCATACTTCCGAGCTTTTAGACATGTGATACGATACAAAGGATACGAAAATGGATTAGCATTTCGTCAATATCAAAGAATCATTTAGAATTATTTCTTTGACAACAAATAAAAGCATCGGTCAGATTTTACTGTATTTTGCAATTAGATCTCGCCAGTTTATTCAATTGATTCACGTATACCTTTATTAAACATTAGGGTAAAAATATCCAAAAAGAAAAAGCAATATTCGAAGATCTCAGACTCCTCACACCTCAGCTCCAAAACATTGTATCTATGGATATATAAATTATGTTTAGATTATTGAAATTAAAATACAGAGACAAAACAAGACATATAGACAAAACTGATGTTACGAACAAACACAAAGAACACAATGAGGGCAATGTATTGGAACGGTCAGTGGCGAAAACTGATTAAAGGTACGAACCTAACCTAACATGTAAACCCTTATCATGTTTCAGCAGACACGCCGTGTATATCAAAACGGTCAGTTCAGTACGTTTAAAAGACATTTTATAACTTTTCCAATTCTAATATAAAACTGTAGTCAATGGTACAATATTGTACATAAAATCAGGTTTGATGAGCCTTCTCCAAGATATATATTTTAAAGTAAACTATAAAATTTGCATGGTAGTAGAATTAGCTTGATATTTACGCAGTTCATAATTACCATTGCTAAGGCAATATATTTGTAATTTATTGATTACGTTCAATGAAATGCATTGATTGAGAAACACATATCCATTAAGAAAATGTTGTCCGGGATACATACCCATACCAGATGGGGTTTGGGGATGGGTGGGGAATCTACAGTACTAAAATTAAAATAACATTTTATTATTTATGTTAGTTTGTGTATGTATTATTGTGTTATAATGTGGTATGTTTGATTTATTCTACAGGAACTGCAGCAGGTAGTACACATGTCATGATAATAAAAGGGAGTATCACTCAGATAGCGTGATATACTTCTTAATGCAGTTATAACGTCTGCTTTTTAATCTGGAGAAATGCTTGACTTAAAATCCTCTGTAAATATAACAGATCTACGACATGGGATTTACAATATGCATACACATTACTTGTGGGAATGAAGTGACGTACATGTTGCTCAATGAAACAGAGAGATTTTTCAGTTAGACGTCCGCGTGATCGAATTACCGAAAATATTAGGCTGACCTAAAAGTACATCAAGTTAAACGTACTAAAGTTCAATAAAATCTGTGTTTCATGAAGTTTAGATAAACGCTTCATTTGAAATGTCTGAAAAGATCAATTTCGACAGTATTTCGACACAAAAATCCAGAAACTCTCTCGATTTATTATGAATAGCACGCACTGAGGCGTCTTGAGGGTATAGAAAGTATATTAAGATTTTGCGTTTCTGAAGTTGAAAGTAATGAAAATATCAAATTATAAAAGGTTTAGTCATCTGTATAGTTTTTTATTTTGTAGATATACACAGGAGACAAGAACTTAAAATCAACTAGACATACGTTCAAGTAAGGAACACTGAATATGTCATTCTTAATCGAGAGGGAGAACGTGCCTTGAATTATTTCGGACCGCCTCGGCGGGACGATATTACGATAGGAATTTCATATGAACATCTACGATAAAGTCCGAAAATCTCGGTTGTGGAGAAAAAAAACTTGATTAAAAGGTTCCAGCCGAGGAATAAATCATTCGCATAGGACCAGCAACAGTCCTTAATTGTAATATGAAGCCACTCTCTCAAGAATAAATTATCTGCGTCGCTTTATCGTCATCTGCAGATCTTAGATCTTTCTGGAATAAAGTATCTTCGTTAGAACAGTTACTCTGCCTATCTGTGATCTATCGTCTCTGTCTCTATCTCCGGTAAGGTTCAAACACCGAAGCTCTCGATCCGAAGGTGATCATGTCACACGATTTCCACTCTCAGTGAAGTAATTTTGTCTAATGGTAGAGCGTCCGCCTCCGGTCCGGAAGGTTGCGGATTCGATCCCCAGTCGCGTATGGATGTGAAAAATGGTACCAGTTGATCCCTTAATATGCTCAGCATTATGCGGATAGAACAAGCTCATCTCTCGCACGAATGAGATGTGGAGACTGATGTCAAATTGGTAGAATTTGTTTCGGGATTCACCTTAAATTGATTAGTGTAAAGAATTAAAAATTGTAATCTTGTGTTAGATACAGGACCCGATATACTATTTTCAAGATTATACATGTAAAGGGGAGCAACAGTCTGACATGTTGTAATCGATGAGCGTCGATAAATATTTCTGGTAAAAAAAGTAAATCCGCATATCATTAAATTACATTTGAACGAAATTTTTAAATGTTTAAAACATGTTAAAGTAACTATTTTCACGAAATTAAATCGACAACGTATCGCATATATCATACTAGCTTTTTTCAAAGCTAAGCTTGTATATGTGTTAACAGTACCTTCTGGATAAGTCAAATGAATTATTTTCTTGTCTGGGCGTTCCTGTATCAATTTCTTTTTTTTATACTTTAGATTTAAAATGTATTGTTCGACTTACGCTTCCAGCAGGAATAATGTTGTAGTATTTAAAAGAGAAAAAAACTAGAAGAATTAATTCAAATGAAAGTCATCGTCCAAGTATTCGTTAAGCTGACAAAATTTCAAAAAAGGAATAAAGTAATTTTTAGGCAATTTTAAATTTTAAATTTACACAAACTGCCAGATGACAGAGTCGATCATTTCAGTAATTTTATTAAGTCGTAAATGTTTTACTGATGTTCTTCACTATGAAAGAGGAAAGCCAACAAACTCAAATTAACAATACACACGCACATAAAACCTAACAAAGACTAAAGTTGAAAATTGTTTACACACTCTAATAGTGATGATTTTAGGAACACAGTGTCAGCCATTATGATATGTAAGTTCATATTTCGGCAATTTTGTCAACAATTAATAACGTCTTTTTCTCTGTTTGAAAAATCCTGTCAAAGAATTAATTGGTGAAAAAGTAAAACATCTGTTTAATGTTGAAGTTACCTACCCGATATACTGACGTTTACCTGGTTCAGTTTTCATATTATTTCATATTGCTTCATGAAGCCACAATTTCCAATCAGTGCCTTACAATATATAAGATATAAGTTACCAATTATTCTGTGCAATATTCTCAAATAGCCGTTAGATAACAAATCAAAATGATTAAAAGAAGCATTGTTACAATGAAGCTATTCTTCACCGTTCAAACACAAAGCACGTCCTGTCTTTCGATAACAATTAAACAGTTCTTAATTATATATTCAGAATTGCGTGAATTTAAGGTAATCTCCTACATACGTATTGTTAACAAAGGGCATTATATGTAACAACAAAGAAGCGCAAGCAAATCTTAAGAAACATAAACGCATATGCTCAGTACTTCTGCAAGAAGTAAACCAACAAGAAAAATACTATAAACGTCCTCAGATAACAAGTATCAATGAATCTTAGCCTTAAAAATGCCTATTATGAGGTATGCCATTTGGGTTGCGGGCAGTGAAACATTTCTATCAGTATATGTAACATAATACCTTGCTCTTACACCTTACCCTGACAACTATAAAAATAAATGTTTTCCATCGAGTTTTCTTCAAACCCGAGAGCTTGTTACAGTAAAACTGTAAATGTATTGTTTAATGTTATCTAAAATTAAATTACAAGCTGGTTATCTATAAGAATAGCAAAGAATACTGCAATATATTAATATACATACACATAGGTCATTGAAATAAACCTATCTATTAATTAAATATGTACAAAGGTAGAGTCACAGCACAAGTAAAAAACGTGTGATATTCAGTAAAAAATTGCTATCTCCTTAACAATAATCTATCTTATGTGACAATAAATTAAGACTTAATTTGAATAAGCATGAACTAGTCAATTACCTGTGATGTGTTAAATCATAATGATTGGCGAGCAGTATTTCCTTACGGTAGACAGCTTGGGACATACGTGATAGCAAAATGAGTGCTCTCTACCCTTAAGGCTACCAATAAGACGTTTGCAACTACAATTTTCAACATCTTTTGTCAAAATATGCTTCTGAAAGTAGACATCAATAAATAAATGTTCTTATAAAACATTTGACAATAATTGTTCGCCTGGAAACAGTTTGGTGATAGTTTATAGAACGTGCCTTTAATTGTACTCAATGATTTTATGTATTTTCAAACTGTTATTTATATTAAAATTGTGTCGATTTCTGTAGATTGCAATACTTTGTACTAATCCTAACTGAAATTGACCATTTTATAATTTATATCTTTATTAAATCTTGATATTTTTAAATGTCCGAGTGATATGATGGAGAGACAAAAACTCAGCCAGTATGTGGTATCCAAGGCATCAGATTGGATGACAAACACTTAAATGTTGTGCGTTTAATGAAACTTACTGTTAGACGCTACATCTCTCGTCTGCTACTACTGTATTTTTTGCCGATTGTAATTATGCAGTAAATAAGTTTAAACCACACCCAGAACAATGACTTTACAATCAGAGATCACAAAAAAGACGTCTAGAAGAAAGGTTTGGCACCAATCTTGAGGAACAAATGAATACAAGGGGAATAAAATAGTTGACTGAGTTCGTAATGTGAGGTAAGGGTAATGAAATTTGCAACGCGCCCCTCACGCCGCCTATCACCGGCTTCAGTCGTACGCTTTATTATCTAAAAGCACGTATTGTGTTTTTCGTACAAATTTAATGATATACATATACTATTTCAACCATAGACCATTCCCATAAGTACTTCATAATATGTCTGTATCAAAATTCAAAATACATATTGCTTTCTTCTGCAGTTTTTATTTATAGATTTGAGTACGTTAAGAAAAACTGAACATCAAATCAATTAGTCTGAAAAGATGTCTCGAATGCAGAACGCAACCAAGTAAAATAGTAACAGACATGCTTCCACTGAATGTATTCGTGAGAGGTATTGGAAAGTGTAACACGCTTCATACACTCTAGCGCCAGCTTGAGAAAATCTCTACAATTCAAATATTGAATTATTTCCATGTTCCAAAAGAAACAGGGTCACTAAGTCTAAACTGACACATTAAATGAAAGTCGAAAATATCCGTTCCATACCATGTTGCGTTTATCAAAGTTGAATGACAGTTCAACCATTTGTAATTATACATTCAAATAAAATTATGCAAAAGGGTAAGTTACATGGATACACAAAGAGACATTTATTTGTTCAGATTATCAGGTTATGCAAACTCAAGCCTATCTTAAAATCATATTATTGAAGGGAATAAAGGGAGAAAATTTAATTTTCGAATCCGCTGAGAATAAACAGATTTGCTTTATTCTGATGAACATAAAGTTAAGAGAGGAATAATAATTAACAGTACGCTCCCTGTAATGTCATACATATTCAAACGCTATAGTGAAACGTCAAAAAAAAAAAGAATGAAAACTGTGTTATTTAAAATTTTCATGCTATTCCTCCAATACCATTTTAAAACGTGTCTTTATTAGCAAACGACTGAAATAAAACACACACGTACTGGAAACGTGATTTTGCAATAAATACATTCTGGGACATGTCTACCTAATCACCTCCCCCACTGATGTTCTTTGATAAGAACTGCGTTTTGAGGCCCACGTTATTATGTACAGCACAAGTAAGTTCATTGACAATAAAACTTAAATGTTACATTGTGTTGATATACTTGTAATCTTCTAGGCAAACGTTTGTTTTGTTTTTGTATAAATTATAGCAGTAACATTGTGCAAGAGAATCGCGGCTGCAATTCAGTATAATGCTTTTTTAAAATGTGTTTATTTACTTATTATGTTAGGGTGGCCAACCCACGTGACTCTTGGATACCGTGTACATGGAGAAAACGTCTCGATTCAGGTAACATTTTGCCCATATTTTCCTTATTACTTGACAGGTTTTCAGAAAATAAAGTGTGTCGAAGACAG
The DNA here is from genome assembly GCF_021730395.1 of Mercenaria mercenaria. NCBI lineage: Eukaryota > Metazoa > Mollusca > Bivalvia > Venerida > Veneridae > Mercenaria > Mercenaria mercenaria. Next base: position 79,946,542 of record NC_069368.1, read on the forward strand.
CAAAATGAGTGCTTACCTCCGCAGAAACATCTGTCATCAGTTGTCAGTACATTTCCCAAATATTTCGCTTAAGTGCTTTTCCTGGACTACCTGACAGTGTGTAGATAACGTACACACTTTCGCACTTTGGCGGAGTGTTTGAGAAAAGTACTGTGAACTGATTCGACACCCTTTAACTGACTTGCAAATCCGTCAAGTAATAAGGAACATATCGTCGAAAAGCTACCTAAATCAGGACATTGTCCTTATTACTTGACGGGGTTTCAGAAAATAAAGTGTGTCGAAGACAGCAAAACCAGGACATTGTCTCCGTGTGTCCAAAAGTCGCTTGGGTTGGACACCCTGTATGCTTTATTTTAACAATGTCAATATGATGCTTATTCGCCGTCTTTGCAAATACCGGAACATCATTCTGACATTAATACATCAGTAGGCAACTGTCATCAGCTGAACTTTATCAGATTGATTTAATCATGGAGCCGGTTTGTATAAACTACGTGATGATACAGACATGTTGCGTGCTAGTCCATCTCGTGACGTAATTACCACTTTCATTTCATTTCAGTCTGATATTACATCCAACTCAGTCACGTTTGAAAACAGGCGTAATTTTTAGTGATTCTTTAGACCGGCCCCCGTCCTGGGGATCACGTTGTCCCTAACATCATGGTAAAAAGCTCGATGGTCCGTTATGAAAAAATAAAAACGGGCACGCGCTGGCAAAGAACAACATCATTTTTGTTTCTATGTATAGTAGCAATAGTATTACTGAATGGTTAATATACGGCTTAGTTGTGCCTTCTTTCCAGACAGGAAAATGTAGTGCCATAATTGTCCGAGGTTTTAGTCCGAAGGCCATTATGAAACAAGGTGTGTCGTTATGGCTAAAAGGCACACACCATGCCGTATAATAGCTTTTATATCATATATCTTCTCTTTATTTTTATCTTTTATATTTCAGTTTTCACAATTTCCACAAACGTATGAGTAGATCTATAACTTGTATTGCTTTTTCATGAACAATGTCATCGGTATTTGAGAATATATCGATTCAGCACCCTATCATACGCAATTATGACGTTGCTACATGAAGTCGACGTCAGAACGCGTTGATATTCTTGTTACCCTGGGCCATTATGATTATGGTGCGTTACGCACTCTGCAATTATGCATCCGTCAACGGCTTTGAAAGGGTACCACACAGAAATAAACTCTGCTTATGTGATTGTTAATAGGAACATCTTTTGGAAGCATAGAACGTATTAAAGTTTATAATAATAATCGCAAAAAGTAAACGGTAAGGGTAGAGAAGATTAAGCAAATCATACACTACCAGAGCCACACATCGCAAAGTAGGCCAGTCACACATCGCAAAGTAGGCCAGTCACACTGCCAGAGCCACACATCGCAAAGTAGGCCAGTCAAAAATATAAACTGTAGTGGAAAGATATATTAGACTCGTTGCTTCAAACAGAAGTAACACACCAATAAACCAAACAATAAACATAACATATATAAAGAAACGGACGGAAAGTAACGTGATATATATATTCACTTTTCATTTCAATATTTTACTTCTGCAACATGTATTTATTAAGAACTTTGAACAATTATGGCAAAAATTGCCAAACTGGAAAAATTTTAACCCGAGACAACAGTATTTAAGTACAAAATGAATATAACATGAAAACAAATTGCCGTAGTTGGTTATCAGTCCAGATCCATATGGAATATTAAGAATTACAACTCAGCAGGCGCTTCCTTAGGATAAAACATAAATAAAAGAACATTAATTAAAACCGCACGATATTTTTGAACGTTAAGCTGCAGTTAGGAAGCTGGTCATATCCTGCGAATTTAAGGATGTTCTGTCTGATGCCTTTGGTGATCGGCTAGTGTGCTTGAAGTCTGATCCTGTGAAGATAATATGACATTTGAAGGTTCATGTCCAGCTGGAACAGACATGGAGATGGCTTGTGAGGACATCACGGTTTTCAAGCCTCAGGATGTCGCTGTGTGTATAAAATATACATAAATATTTTGGAACAAAGTAGATACGAAAACAGAAAAAGTTGGTCATGATATAAGTTTACAGCCTACTGAATGTTTTTGTGTTGACACACGGCCCGGGCAAATGCCGCTTTAAAACATGCAAGCGAAAAGAAGATTTAGCCCAAAAGACATTGACTGGATCGGTGCAATGTATGCTGGTAGATCTAAAAGCGAAGATTTAAATATCGTATGCCAGTTTCGTTTTGTTGGATACAGCTTTAAGGAAAATTATTTTGAATCAAGTTTGTGAGAAAACGGTGGTACCAATAGAGTTAGACATGGACAGGCCGGTTAGCATTGTCCCAGAATGTGTGTATAATAATGTCTCAAAAGAATATCCAATAGAAAAATATGAGTTAAAACTCAAATCATATTCAGGTGATAAATCTGAACTCCTAGGTCAATGGTGCCAATGACCTTTGGCTGAAAAATTTAGTTTCACATACCAACATTTCATGTGGAGAGCAATACGTGCGGCTGCGATCTTTGAATTAGGCTTTTCCTGTTGGACTTTTGTCCTGTTGTTTTAGGGACCTTCCTTAATAACAGTGAAGGGAAATCGACCTGCATTATTTCAGAGAAATTGATTGCAGGTAATTCCACGGAATTGAAAAGATATATTACTTGTTAATTCTCCGGTTTCAGTTGAGTGTTTATACTGATTTTGCACAACTTAATAGAAAATTTACATGATTTATCATAAAAGAACATTAGGTTTGCAACAACGCTAAACTAGTATTTTGGAAAGCAAAGACTTTCTCTTACGTGGTAAAGAAAACAATGGAAACGGAGTTAAATGGAAAGTTTCCAAAGGGAAATCTGGTGGTTATCAAAGTTACCAGACTGAGTGGAGATTTTTTTAATCTGACAAAACAGCACGCTATATGTAATACAGTACGGTAAATCGCGGAATTAGTTAGGAACATTATCCAGGACAAAATTTCAAAGATTTATTTGCAGTATTATCTGGTTGGGAGATGTTATCAAAGCCAGATTTTTCCCACTCAGGCTAATATACAATTTTAGTAAGACAATGACTCCAAGGAACTGTTAGATAGTTCAGTCGGATAACATGGTTTTAAGTGTTGTCTACAGACGTTAAGCTTTCAATCATTTCTTCCTGTTTCGAGCAATTATTTTTTTTTCAAATTATTATTTTGATGTGCGTAACCAAGGGTTTCCAATTTGATTGAAATGAGCGGAAATTGAATAACGAACTGGAATGGGTGAATACAGATTTAAGACAAGTAATAAAAGTGGAATTAGTATCCTGTCGAAAGAATGATCATTTCATAGGAGTGTTCAGATTTGACTGAGTTACTGAGATCTAGCTTGATTTTTGTTAACTCAGAAATGCCTCTTTAATACTTATTCACTGCGAACAACGATTTTCAACAATACAAATAGAAACAGTATGATTTGTCGATACAGACAGGCATTGATTCGTTATATCAGATTTCTATGTCTTTGACTTTACATAGCTTTTTCTGATTACATTGTTTTTTAAAGACATTTTTATCATCCGTTAATTATTTTATATATTTCTATTTTTTTATATATATTTCATGACTGTTAAGAGTTGAATGTTTTTCTCGCGTAAATCACAGCTTGCGTGAAATGTTACACTTTTACATTTCTTGTGTATGTTCCTGTGATTTTTGTTAGACTGCTTAACGCCCAGCCATCGTAACTAAGTCTATATCTAAGGTAATTGATATATAAAAGAACATTGTGTAGGATGACAATCATATCCTGCCTACGTTATACCAGTAATTATTAATGTAGTCTATTTGTGGAGATATGTATAAATCTGATGGCAATAATTAAGTTTCGGCCTTTTCTATAGTTTCGTCAATTCCGTAGAGAATCTGAACGATAGCATAGAGTAACAAACATGTAGCAAGTATATACATATACAGGTCTACACAACGTTTTATTCAAATTTTTATAAATCCACGTATTTAAGCGTATGAAATACAACATCGACAAGTCTTTTTCTTCTGTGTTTTGTCTAGCATGACGGTGACTGGAGAGTTTTCAGCCTAAGTATTGTGAATGTACTAATTTTGCTCATTCAAAATATACTTCTGGCATGGAAACCTCTATCAAAGATAGGGCACCTTGATGCCGTCCTCTCAAATATGGATTCCGAAGAGAATCTATTAGTAGGATCATCTGTGGCCGAATGGTTAAGGTCGCTGTTGGTTCAAAACCTCGTTTGCGTTGTAGATTTTACCAAGATGCCAGTCAGTGATGTAATAATGCTAAGAGAAGCACCAGTGGTCTTCCCAGATCATTAAAAGCATGATAGTTGCCATATGTCTTATCATAGTTAAACCCACAGTACAAAATTAACGATAACGTTAAATATTATTTTTGCCTGTTCATTATTAAATTCTCGCTGCGGAAACACGACAACTTTATATTCCCGCCAAATTCGCTCCGCCGATTGTATCCTAGAAACTGAATTTAAACAATTTTGAAAAAGTATTTTAACATCATGCGTATGGCTTAACCATTATTATACTTAAACTTGTTTTCTGAGATATTAGGTTCACTTTTGGTGTGATAGGAGTAAAATCAAAGTTGGGATAAGAAATTGGACAGATCAAATAACGTCCAATTATTTTCATTAAAGTTTTTTTCAGAAACTATATATTTTTAGTCATCACTAGCATTTTAGACAAATTTAGAGTAAAGGATTGATTTACACCATGACATTAGAAAGAATATATCCAAAAAAGTTTAATGGAATGAACATGAACCATTTCTAAGTTAAAGTATGGATTTATCTGTTGTAACAATAATAAATAGCATTTTGACAATTTATTTCTTTTCTTAAAAAATAGTTTGTTGATAAAATGTTTCTACAATTTTTTCAAGTAACTGCGATACAGCCAAATTCCACACAATCAATATATTTTAATTTGCATGGTGCTTAATGGACACTCTATTCATGAGTAATTTAGTCAAACGTTCTATTTACAGCAAAATGAAATCTTCTCACCACTTTATTCCTTTCATCTATTTTTTTAGATTATAAATGGCATTTTCACACGATTATTCGATCAATAAGTTTTTCATTTTTATTTAGCCATGTAAGGTAATTGGATAAGCATATGAGTGCATATTGTATTATACCAAAAAAACTTGCCAAGGTATGCTCTAATATCAGTTAGTAAGTCTACATGCGCAATGTTCTTTTGACTCATGCGATATTGTTTACCTCATAAAGCTTATTTGCTGTGACTTTATTTAAATTTACCATTAATGTTCCGCGTGTAACGTATCAATGTATACGTGTTAAAATCAGTACAGTTCTAGACCCTGTCTAGATCTGATCATAAGTGTCAAGTTCATTTCTACAAAAAAACATTGTGTCACAAATAATAAATAGTTTACAACATCTTTTTACGTTGTTAAAATATTTTCAACGTCAGGGTATCGTGTTTAATGTACTGTTCGAATGGCTATCCTGTGTTAGTCAGAATCACTTTCACATTGAGTGCATTAAGAGAAAGATGCAAATTCAACGTGTGTAATTTTTTTTAATTATAGCTATAGAAATATATTTTTTTTTAACACTCTATCTTGTATAGGATACTGACATTCTGTAACATTTGAAATGTCTCATGTTGAAATTGTCAATGGACAAGAAATAATGTAATCACCTTTGGTACTTAAAATCTCGGGTCTATTGTACTTGTTAATTGTATTCAATATGTCCATACAAAATTACTATTCCTTTGCGTTAAAAATTTATGCCTTCGGTCATGTATATTATCATCTTAGACAACAATTGTAGTTTATACTTATGTACTTCATTTTTGTTATTAGATTCTAACGTGTCTTCTCAATTAATTTTTTCCAAATTAATAAAAGACCTTAGTTTCACCTTTTTATCTAAGGTAAAGAAATGTTATGGTGTAATTTAGCAGTAATCCAGCCATTCTGACATCAATTATTTATTTGTTAATTGTTTGCTATTTTGTCATGACACAGTTAACTGACAAATCGTTTTCTAAGAATTTGTGAAATGGATATATTCTGATTTGAAATTTATTTACACTCAAAAACACCCTAGCAAAAAGTGTTCAAAAGTTGCCTTTCAAAAAGCTTTAAAAGTTTGGGGACAATAATTAGATCCTACGTTAATTACAAGGCACGACGGCCCATAGCAGTACGCATCCACTCATGAGTAACTTCTTCCAAAACAGTAAGATAAACTGGACAAGGTTCAAAATTCAGGTCTGAGGATAATTCTCAAAGCAATGAAAACAACTCCAATAAAAAAATGGAAAAAGACAGCCAACCTTGAGCCATTAGAGACAAGACGAGAGTACAAAGCCATTGTGCAGGCAAAGAAAGCAAAGAGACTACCATCATGCCCACTCCACTCAAAACTCCAGAGCAGAACTAAGAACATACTGAAACGACAGAGTCTCAACGATATCGTCAAAAAACTGCATAAAGGAAAGGCAGCAGCAACTAGACACAGAGGCTTGTACCCGATGAATGGGTTCCTAGACAATGCGCTCCAAAGATCAGATTGGAGGTACCAGGAGTAGAAGAAAAGGGAAAACAACATCAGGCCCACCAACAATCTTTTACGCTAGAAATTATCGATGACCGCTATCCAGCACACTCTTGGATCCAAGCATATACCGATGGAACAGTGGAAAAAGCAGTTCATAATGCTGCAATTGGTGCCTACATCAAATTTCCAGAACAAAATATAGATAGGCATTGCTTTGCCACTAGATGCGGCAGTGAATTTCACCGCTTTTGCATGTCGCTGGCATCTCCCCATGGCTTGGTCTCATTTTGGATGTCTATGGGCTAAACAGCCTGGCGTACTTCTTCCAGATAGAAACCGCTCTGCAGGATGTGGAATGGTATTTGTTCCTCTGATCCGCACTGGCATTTTGGTGTCTTTGCATCACCGCACTTCTTCATATGTTTTCTCAGGCCACAGTGTCAAGTGCGCTCACGGAGGATAGTTGTTTGGCTGTGCCTGATTAGCTTGTGCAGACTGTCATGATTTGGCAGGTAGCCTCCATCATTTATGTTCTTCCATTCTTACGAAAATCTGTTTTTCTGCAGAATCTGAGATTCTCTGTATGAAGTTGGAGGTTTGGAACTGTATTTCCTTGGTTGCTTCCTTTGCAAGTTTGTCGCAGCTTCATCTCCGGCTATACCTACATTTCCAGCAGCTGTCTCGTAAAGATGTCTGATGGACCTGCTGAGAGTCTGAAGAGCTCACTTGGAGTCTGTCAGGAAAACAATATTTTGTCCATCTTCTCCTCGCTCATACAGTTGGGGTGTGGCCGAAGTGGGGGCTTGCGTCTCGGCTCTAAAGTCTGAGAATCTCTTGCCGACTGGATGAGAGAGTGAGAGAAAATTTGATGTAGGCACCACTTCCAGCATTCTGAACTGCTTTTTCCGCTGATCCATCGGTATATGCTTGGATCCAAGAGTGTGCTGGATAGCGGTCATTGATCATTTCTAGCGTAAAGATTGTTGGTGGGCCTGATGTTGTTTTCCCCTTTCTTCTACTCCTGGTACCTCCAATCTGATATTTGGAGCACATTGCCTAGGAACCCATTCATCGGGCACAAGCGGTTCTGCCTCTGTGTCCAGTGCTTCTGTTTTTCATTTCTGCAGTTCTTTGACGATATCGTTGAGATTCTGTCGTTTCAGTATGTTTTTTCAGTTCTGCTCTCGAGTTTTGAAAGGAGTGGGTGTGAAGGAAGTCTCATTGCCTTCTCTGCCTGCACAAGAGCTATTGTATGCCTGTCTTGTCTCTAATGGCTCAAAGTTGGATGTCTTTTACAATTCTTTTATTGGAGTTGTTTTCATTGCTCCGAGAATTATCTTCAGGCCTGAATTTTGAACCTCGTCCAGTTTATCTGTACTGGTTTTGGAAGCAGTTACCCATGAGGTGTATGCGTACTCTGCTATGGGCCGAACGGTGCCTGTGTAGACTTGCCGTAGGATTTTTTCATTTGCTCTCCATCTTGTTCAAGCCATTTTTTCATAATGGCAAGTTTCTTGAAGACCCTCTCCTTTGAACCTTTAATGTCAGGTTTGACAATGACTGATTTTTCATAATTAAGGAAGAATGATATCACCTTTAATATCTTGAAAATGAATAATGATCAGTTACTAGTGTTGACAAAAACACCCTAAAACAATAAAGAAAAATCATTGCAAAAACGCTGGTTTTTTTTGCGAATTTTCACACAAATTTGACCTTTGACCTTGGATAAAAAGGGCTGGCTTTGACTTATTAGGATAAAACCTACATTGCTGACCTTGCTTGACATGTATACATTAAAATAAAGTTCTAACAGTGAATAATAACAACAAGCTATTTTTTAACAAAGTAATGAGTAAGTATGCTACATTTTGATCTTTTACACAAAAATGACCCCTGCCCTTAATACCAAGTTTGACCTTGACTTATTGTCTCCTCTATGACATCGTCTGACATATATACTGTAAAATGAACCTATTAGTTACTGAAATGACAAAACAAATACTTTTAAACAATAAAAATACAAAAATGTATATACAAATAGGTGATATTATTGCAACATTTTACTCACTTTTTGACCTTTGACCTTTCAATTTATGATTGAACTTGAATGTTTTGAAATTATATGTGCATACCTGACATGACCTAAACACTTATACATTAAAATGAACTGATATCATCGACTAATATCGACAAGATATTGATAAAAAGAGAAAAGTTAAAGAGCTATTTTTTTATTCTTTTACTTAGAAAAAGGACCTTTGACCCTTAATATTACATTTGAACTTGTCTGATTTTAGACGATATCTTTATTTACTGATATTGTGAGACAAATACAATCTGACTAAAGTACATCTCCTATATTACGCTACGCATAGGATCTGAAAACGACCTATTCATTGCCTCGTTCTGACGGCTCTTTCGCTAGCCAATCAGAGCCTAGTTTGCAACATCTTGCAAATCTACATGTAGCATTGACTTTTGATATTTACAATTCTTATGTCGTTATGTATCAGATAGCCGGTTAGCTCAGTCGGTAGGCCACTTGCTTTGTAAGCGAGGGGTCCCGGGTTCGAGTCCTGGACTAACCGCATATTTTTCTTATCCTTTGACAATCGAACAAGTCGTCTGATTGGATAACATAAAAATAGCAATACTGGAAATCCAAAATATACAGAAGACGAATGTGAATAGGTCGTTCTCAGATCTTCGTTTAGAAGATCAAGTACTTTAGTCAGATTGAGACAAATATACATTTAAATAAATCACGAGCAATTACTTATAATGATTAATACATATCTGTTGTTTTTCAAACAGGAAGCTATTCATGCGATTTTTCACACAAATTTGACCTTTGACCCTTGATATTAGCTTTACTCTTGGCATTTTTAGGGTTACATTTGCACTGCTGACTTTGCCTGACATACAGACATTAATGATTCCGCGTTAACGTCAATGTATGACGCCTTGGATAAAGACCAAGTACTCACGTTTAGCACCCTGTCTGAGATGCTTGTCATAAGTGTTCATAATTTTCAGTATTCTAACAAAACAACTCATTGTTGTTCATCAAAATTAATAAAAGGAATTTACAAAGCATCTCGTCTTTAACGTTGTTAAAATATTATCACGGTGCCCCGGGTTCGTGTAAGTGACTGGTTTCGAAGTGGCGTAACTCCTGACTGTATAGTCAGAATCACGTCACATTTGTAGTGCAGTGAGCAGAAAGATTGCGAATTACGGTGGTATTTTTTTTTCATTTAAAGCTAGAGAAAAGGTATACGTTATTTTTTAACAACCCTCGTATCCCTATCGATAAGGGATCCTGAGCATTCCTGAACATTTGAAATGTGCTCATGTTGGAGGAATTTGTCAATGAGACAAAGATAATTAATTGTAAATTATCTTTGGTACTTATACAATCTCTTCGGAAGTCTTAATTGTAACATTGTTCACGGATTGTATTCAGATATGTCCACTAGCAAAACTACTTCCTGCGATTTAAAAGATTTGTACTGGCCTTCGGAGTCATGTATAAAACAATCTAGACAAACAAATTTCTGTAGGTTTACATACATTTATGTACTTTTACATATTATAGTTGATTAATGTATGAATTGCGTTAGAACGAAATAGATCTTTCCTCCATACCATTATATCATATTTTCGCGCAAAGTGTAATAAAAGGACCTTTAGATATTTTCAACCTGATTACGTCTTTAAGGTAAAAAAAAATGGTATATGCAGGTAATTTAGACAGTACATTCAGCCATTCTGGACATCAAGTATATTTAAAAATAGTTGTTGAAAAAAATTGTTGCAAAACTTTCAGATGATCACAGTTATCTTGACAAGATCGTTTCTATATAAGAACTTTGTGGAATTGGGGAAAACAATTTGGACTAATTTATTTTACACACGAAAAAACACCTCTAGCAAAAAAAAGTATGAAATCAAAAAGTTCCCTCGCCCCACGTATTACCAATAATTTATGCATCACTAAATATTTCAGACTGAACTCATTCATATTAACATAGATCTGACACGAAAAGCTGTTAGATATGCCTGCTATACTTTATTACTTGTCCTTACAGACATATTATATAAATAATCCTGAAACCGCATACGAAAATAACTTTTGAGACTTGGTTATGATTAGATGTTCATAAGTATATTATATAAGATAATTAGTTATACACCATTGAATTAAGTAGACTTAGTAATTCTAAATAGGTTTCAAATTAATACAGAGTAAACGTTCTAATTTAAATCATGTGGTTGCTAGTTTCTCTTCAGTAATACGTTTTAGGAAGGTTTTCTGCAACAAATTACACATTGCAGTTCTAAGGTACTTGCAGTAGTTTTCATTCTTGAATACGAATTGGGCATGGTCAAAAACTTAAAATAAATGTCTCAATATTTTTCCTTTAAAACCAGTTAATGTGATGCAATAAATACACCTATTGGGGATAACATTCATTTACATTGTCCTATAATGTAGTTAAGAGTGAGGTCCGATGTGTACTATAATTACGTATAAGCTCCCCAGTGGGTTTTTTGCCACTGACAGTTCCAAGGCCGTTCCGCATGGTCTTCTTTCAATTGTTCGTTTCATCCATCCATCCATGGGTTATTTTTTGCCTCGTTTTTGCGTGTGTGCTTACGTGCGCGCGCGTGTGTGTATGTGTGCGTGTGTGCATACGTGTTTTTTCGTGTGTGTACACGTTCATGCGTGAATTACTGTTATAACCCATTTTGCAAATATGTTCTTTGAATACAGCAGTGTCGAAGCCTTTGAAATAAAGGTCGTGTAAAATGTTTCAATGGTGACTAATTCACTCCACCATAAAATTTTTACTTGCATGAGGACTGTCCCAGTAAATATCTATTAATACCGAAACACCCAAGTATATTTAACCTGCCTTTTTCCTAAATCTCAGACAAATTCTTTGCTTAGTCTAATGGTCCATCTATATAAAACAAGGACAAATTATATTAAAGTACACAAACAAGTGTATGACATGTGTTGAAAATAAGTAATAAATGACCAGATTTCCTTGATTTTAAAAGGGGGATAGGAAAAGCTTAAATGCCTATACACCCTACAGGGGATCCCAACGGTCTAAATAAAATGTCATTTTAAAGCACACATTATTGTTATATTACAGAGTGAAGAACAAGTGCTATTACTTTTTACCTGATTTAACACAGACGGAAACCTTTGAGTATCCGGGACGTAAGTCAAATTTCGAAATAAGTACGTTTCTGCCACCCATCGTCTGCCGTCATCCATCATTGTCTTACATTCCGCATTTTGATTATTATCACTAAAGGAATTAATTTCATGGATAGAATTTTAGAAAATAAAGGATATAAAAAATTTCTTAAAAAAATAAGACAAATGTATGTAGTCCTTCACTAAAACCGGTAATGCTCGACGTAACTGCCATTTATCCTTATAATGTGGAATAAAGACTAGATTCGGAGTACGGAAAAGCCCGTGAGTAATTTATTATTTTGGCATTCGAAAATATCAAAACTTATGACACGTTAAATAATTCCAAATAATGACTTAAAATCAGCTTGACATTTTGTTTTTTCTATATTTAGGTAATATATTAATTTACGACTTTGAGATGTTTAATTCAAATCAACATTGTATAAAAACTTCTCTTCTATTAAAATCAGTGTAGCAAAAATCAACACAAGGCACGTTTTACATTAAAATGTCTATTGTACGGAACTTTACCATTACCTGACAATGAAGATAACTTTGATACAAAATTAAGTGAAATACACCCGGAGGCAGAAATAGGAAAATATCACTTAATAAATTCCATTGCTTATAATAAATTTACTTGTAGGAGAAAAAAGTTCTAATTTTATAAAAAACAATCTAATTTAATTTTGTTTGTACAATGAAGACATTATTGAAGACACAAGAAACGCAGTCTTTTTAAACGACCTTTTTTTAATTTACTGATATTGTATACCTATTCACGTCTCCATCACATAGTAGAGTAACAGCATTTAGTATTACCTTGACAATGGCGCACAGGAACTTGTGTTGCTCAAGTTAAGCTTGACAAGAACGCAACCATCTTTGTTCACGTTATGCCTATTTATGAAAGGCTTTTAATGTTTCGCGTACATTTGACATTCCCGCAGGCAAGGGTTACTTTCTATCGGATATCTACCCACGCAGACCAGTTCTTAAAATTTTAGTATAATCTTCTTCTAGAACAGACGCCTGCAATGGTAAGAACATCATGTCACGGAATAGAAAATAAGGTAACTAATAAAAAGGAAGGAAGGTCGAGGCGTAATATGTAAATATGTAAAACCGGCATTAGGGACATAGGATTACCCCGAGTTGATGTTTATTGTCCCTAAGAGAAATATAAGAAAGAGAAAGAAAAGTAACAGAACACGGACAGGAAGTTAGTTTTTAATCGTTAACCAAATTTTACATTTTTTGTTGCAATATTTAACACATGGTTCGTAGTCAGAATAATGTTTCGCATGCATCTTATTGTTTTCAAAATCGTTGTATTTTTGTAGTTCTAAGTAAAAAACATTTTAATTAAGGTATCATTAGATAAACATACAGGTGTACACTGCATGTTCTGTTTTCTGTTGTGGCTTTCATTCCATTGTGGTAAGAACATGGTTTAGTATCAGAGTTATTTATCAGCACAATATTGGTAATAAGGTTTATGTATGTTATTGCACTTACACTGTTCCTTTGGGTGTCTGAACAGTAACAGTGATTATTCAAAATCGTAAAACGCACCGACGCGTACAAATGAGTCTGATATCACTGTCGGAATTTTGATGAAGGTGTTCGCCGGAAACCATACCTCTAAGGTCTATATAATTATGTTATACATTAATATCCGTTGTTGTTCGAATGGTATCAAAGAGGCCTTGTATGGATATGTATCATGCGCGGATGTTAGCTAATATTTACATGCTTCGGTTACCAGTAGGATCAATTATGTTTAAAGTTAAGGTAGTTCTGCACGTTCGGATCAATTTTCATCTACGAAGTAAAATTCGATAAAACTCTGACTTTTCAAAACTTCAGAAATTACTTTGAACATTAGTAAAAAAGATATGGTCGCGTGGCTGAATTTTTGATAGACAATTTGGACCTTACATAAGCTTTTTTATGGGAGTCTTTGGGAAATCACTATTTTGATTACGTTGTTGCGATTTTTTTACAATGTAGATTTTAATGAAACTCCTCACTATTATAAATAACCATATTATGGTCTATAAATTGGTGAAATATACAGGTCTTGTGCTTGGTTTTGATGAATTGTAATTTAGAACTTCTTCTCTGTTCATTGTACTACATACTATTTATGCCACTAAGAGTTAATTTGTTCATATGCATAATACATTATTTTTATTCATGTCTTTCAATTCACTGTATATATTAGGATGACATTTTACATTATTATGTTAGAGGACCATGTGTTAGACTGGCAATAGCCAAATATGTTATCCTCTTTAAATAAAGTTATTATTATTATTATTTAAGATATTTGTACATGATTTAAGAAATATGCACATTTCAGCGAGATTTAAAGAAGTGTTTTGGAATTTCTTAACGTGACAAACTTTTGATATCATATTTTATTTTAGAAAGATGGTGTCGTTGCGGTTTAAAAAAATTTACTCACGGGTTGCCATTAATTCATGCTTTATTCTACGTTATCCGGATAAATGACGTTACCCCATTGATGTATGTGTATATATTGTATGTATGACAAAAAACTGTACAGTTTACGTCAATAAAATATTCTGTCTGTCTGTCCCATTACTACCGGTTTCATCAAGCGTGCAGAACAACCTTTAAACCAAGTTTACTTTTTTAACTACCTGAATGATACAAAATCTTGAATACTCAATAGCAACAAGATAGTTTGCAATCTATATTCCTTGTGATAAACTCATAAGTTTTACTATTTCATACTAAACACTAAGAGTAGTAAAACAATTATTATCAGTAGGATGGAGTCGCCAACAAAAATGACGCATTGTTTACATCAAAAGTAGTCATAAGTATTAGTAGGATGATAAGTTTTACCTACAGTGTATATCTTACTTTATACAAATATTCTATCTGCACAATAGTGCAATATAGAGCTATTCTACATTATACACTGTCACTTGTTATAATACTTTATTTTAATATGTCAGTTGTGAAACAAATCCCTAGAAGTATACAGAAAACGTTCAAACATCTCATTGTTAATGATATCCGTCGTCACGGGAGTATATGTCACTGGTTTAAATCTAATGTCTTTTTCATATAGCTTATCTATGCTATAAACAGGCGAATTTTGTTGATGAATTTTGTGATGAAAATTGAGTATAAACCAGTTTTCAGTTCCAACTCAATTATGTCAGTAAACTAATAGATGTCTATGCCTATAAATACCTGCGCCTGAGGCATTTGTAATTTTGTGGGAACACAGGTGTGTAGAAATAGCAGAACGTCAGTATAAACAAAACATTCCTTATTTTCACCTTTGTAAAATAGGTTTTGGTAATAATTTTGTGGGAACACAGGTGTGTAAAAATAGCAGAACGTCAGTATAAACAAAACATTCCTTATTTTCACCTTTGTAAAATAGGTTTAGGTAATCTGAACAAGTCTGGAACCATTTCTGCATATTATTAAATCATTTCACTTCTTTGAAACTTTGAGGTTCTGTTTCTTTATTAGATATCGTTGCCTTTGTTAAACATAACGAAGAGTCTAAAATATCAATTTGCATTAATTGTTTCAAGGAACCAGTGGCAAAAACCTATCTGTATTACACCATTTATCTACGTAAATCAAACAGTATAAAACTCTTTGATGATAAATTAAAACACGTTCGGTAACTTTGTGATAATTACATGTTCGACAACCAATTACGCAGAAAGGAATGCTAAGGCTCTATATCATTATATAGGATAATTCGGTATAAACAGCCTATAATTCCGGAACAAGCTTTATTTTTCTGGAGTATTATCTAAGATAAATTGAAAGTTCAAGTTACGTCGATTACCTTGATTTCATTCACATAGGGTAGATTATTCATATAAAACGGAAAGATCGTTATCAGTTCAATTTATCTCTGTTAAAGAGATGTGCCCCTCAAGCTTTAGTAATCATTCTATGTGACCAGAAAAAAATCTGTCTTCAGTTTTACAGAGATAATGTTTCTCTTCATAACTAATTGTGAGTTTGGTGAATTTTAAATATTTCAATTTATTGATTAACCGAAGTGAAATGACTATATACAGTTTTAATGACAGACATTTAATGTCCAGTGTATCATTTTTATCATCGCCGTTTACATGCAAATAAATGCATTAAAGTTTAATTTTAATTTTTTTTTACTTTGCATGTAGGAATTATCCTGCAGTGCCTCAGAATTATGCACTGTTTTTATCCGATGTCAAACAGTAAATTCACTTGCATTGGGCCATTAGTTCCACTGAACTCTGAATACGCTAGTCACGTGAATGGCATGAAAAAAATTCTCGTCGGTCTTATAATACACGAATGCCCGGCGTATGTTGGCCGCGAGAGCTGCAAATTAAAAAAAATAATAAGGTAATAAATGTTTTGGATTTCTATTTTGACCTATTCAAATAAGTTAGCAAAACATTTTTTGCAGTATTTATATTTTTACTGATATTTACCCCATATTTCCAAAGGTTTATCCGACCTTATATCGCGAAAATATATGATTTGCCTCTGTGCCTATGTCGTTAGAACGCCTAGCCGCCAGCGGCAAAACGGCGTACGCCGCAAAATGAAATGAACTTGCCTACTATGAGAAAAGTATGTATAATAATTAGGGTTGTAATTTTGCGTTCATTTTTCTGTTCAAGTGGTTTGTTTCTGTGTTTTTTTTTCTTCTTTTGGCGGTACCACTCTCGCCTCTCCGCACTGCTCAGACAAGGGGAGTGAGGGAGAGGGGCGTGGGGACAGAACTCTGGCGGAATCATACATGTGATTAGTAAGTATATGTATTTGTTTGAGCACAGTGTCCCGTTTGCATTCTCTCTTAGATATTTTGCGACAATGGCGATACGGGAAGTTACGATGGGGACGCGATGTTTTTCAATCGTAACATCACGTATCTTCGTCGTAACTGCACGTACCGCATCGATAAATTTGTGCATTACAATATCGTCATACCGCCTTAATTAATTTGTTGATCGCCATAGTAACTTTGCGATATCGTTTAATATCTTTTGGAGAGAATGTGATGGCTAAAACACCGTAGTTTGAGGCCACAGAATTCGAGTACGTGTTTATTTATTTTTTCCTCTATGCTTATCATTATTTATTTTACTGCTGAAGTATAGTACGTCTGGCATCATTAAAATGATTAAGTTTGAAGCATTGTTTCATTTTTAAATTTTTAATAAGATTGAGATAGAATGAAAAACTGAATGATTGAACCCACACTTCATTTGGGTAAATATCAATAAGATAGAGTAATCATTGACAAAATTAAGCAAACGAAAAAGAAAAAAAGGTGTTGATAAGTATGCAGTGGAATACAAGTCAACTGAAGATAAGTACACTCATATTGCCGCATTTCAGAAAGCGATCCGCAGAATAAACACCGCACTTTCGTTTTGGGGTAATAAAAAACTTATTTTAGGTAAAATACATTCCGTAAATTAAAAATTGCAATTTTTTTTTTGTTCCCAGGATTACGCGCAAATGCGCTAAAATGAAAAAAGCTCCATTTATTAGGGATGTTTTCGACTACGCTACACTGCGGAAGCACATTTTTGACCGAATTACTGCTATATAACATCAAAAAACAGCAAAATGACCTACGTGAGGGAGCGATGGAGTAGTTATTGTGTGACCATGTGAGTGGGGACTAGGAACGAAGCAGACTTCCTTTCATTTGAAATTTATCAATTAAGACACCATGACTGTGCCTAATGATTTTTATTCTTTTTGTGTGCTCATTAGAACATAAAAGTATATTTTCCCCTCTTTGATTTATATATATTAGAAAATTATCCAAGAGTGACTGTTCTAGTTTTGAAAGCTGTATATGATACATATATGTATATGCGTATATGATATGATGAAATCATGTAAACTCAACTCTGAGCTAAAGTGCAACATGAAATTGTACTTACTTAAGTGTAGATAAAAATAATACTTTTATTTATTTAAACTTCTTAGGCTAACTGATCGCCTTCATTTTTATCACCGTATTACAATGCCTCGAGTGTAATACATTCATAAAATTATAGACCTGTAAATTACCACTTAAAACACTGGTTTCACGAAACACTAAACGGGAAACAGAACATTCGATTAGTTTATAGATGGTAGGTCTGTAGTAATACGTAATATAAATTCGTTGAGAAAGTAATTTAAAAATAATTCCATTTTCGTTGCACGTTAAATAAAATGACGCTTACCATTCAATTTTCTCTTTCTTTATAAGTCCGGTACAACTTTAAATTTTCTTACAGAACATTATATTTTTGGACTGGACCTTAGATTTGAATATAAAAGTGATATGTTCCATTTATCATAGATGAGACGTTCATACTTTCAGTTTACTGCAAGGCACAATGTTCAGAATAAATTATTTCGAAAATACTGAAAATATAGAAGAAAGAAAATAAAATTCTATAATATGCGTCACAAATTTGTAAACTGAACCAAATATTTTAAAGTTATTTAATAGAAATCGAGCTAACAAAATCAACAAAAACGTTGCGTTTTTATGTACAGCAAAGTGAAATTATACGACGTAACGTTATGCAATCTAATATTTGCAGCTTTACTGTAAACGATGTATTTTTTTCACAGAATGATGGCTCATGAAAGTTTTATACTAACAAGATAAGTCAGGTATTTTTAGAAAGTCCATACAATGCACTTTTAGCCGTCTATAAAGATGAATTATGCAAACTTTCAATAATAACTCGCATAAAATGGGGAAACTCACTTTTAAAATGGACTTTTTGACGTAACATTTTCAGTATGTAATTATTTTTTTTAATATACCTTAGTCGTTTAATACTTGTTAATGACTATAGCTTTAAACATGTACATAATTGTTAATGTAAGCGTTTTATGATAGTATAAGTTTTGGTATTTTTTTCCGATAAATTATTACAATATAATTGAATAAATACGTACCAGGATAACGAGCGTAACGCTTGTAGGAAAAACCGCCAAGGTTTTGTTAATATTTGAAAGCGAGTAAATACGAAATGACGTAATATAAACGCATTGAATGATGCGCGGCAAAATTCAATGTCGCCTGCTGGTTATTTTGTCCAGATATCTTTAAAATTGACAGATTTATCGTCAAAAATCGACTGCCATACTAACATCTTGTTACGTGTAACGTTACATTTTTCGTCATTTTTGTTGATGATAACTCGATTTTCTATGCATTTTACGATTATAAATTATCTAAAAATTAAACGAGGATAAATGTAATTTAAATCTTTTAATCATTGTATTAAAAACATACATGGACGTCAGTTACTCATAATTTAAATAGCTGCATACACATCGATCGCCTATGTGCAAAATAGCGTGCGACGTACGGGTAACATTTACGACAAACTAAATGTTTTGTGTATGCATTCTACCGGCTAATTTCATTAACATATGGTGACATGATGTTGAACGGTTGAATAATGCGAACTTGTAAATAGATTACCGGAAAAACGCTACAAAATACTGTTACCATAAATGACGTCACAGATGATATAACTTGACGTGTAAGAAACCGCCTAAAGTCTTAAAAGTACTTGATATTTTCTGTCTTTTTTTATTTAATAAGCTAAATTTTAACCTTTATTTACTGAAGATTTTTTCATGAATCTTCCGTTTTGAAAAATGACTAAAACACTGCAACGTTAAGATACTGGTATTGAAATGTCCTGAGAAATGTAAGAAACTGGTTTTTGATGACTGATTGACTGTGATTTGGAAGAAAGCGGGTGCCATTTATAATTCATGATTTTCTTTCAATGTAATTATATATATATATAAACCAAAAAACATTACATGAATAACATTATATTTGCCCTGATGAGTATAAACGAAACCGGTAGGCAAATACAATGTTACTCATGTAATGTTGTTAATTTTTCTATATAGTATACTTGATCCGGTACAGACTTTTGCATATTTTATATATATATATTTGTATACAAATTACTTTCTTTTAGTGAAACAGTAATATTACAATGTATAACTAAATTAATGTTACCATGGAAACTAAATGATATAACTTAGTTCAACAGTCAGTGGCTTTGGCACTGGCTGGTCTGAACCACGCAGATTCAGCTTTTTATCATATTTTCAAAATGGCTCATTTTAATATTAATTGTCTTTAAGGTACACTTAACAGGATGAATAATAGAGATATTATGAAAATGCAAGATATATATTGTTAAACATCTTTGTTGCCGTGGTTACTAAAAGTGATGATTAGTGTTTAATGGATATGTGCGGCATAAGCCAGAAACAAAAATCTTTTATCAGAACTATTTAGTTTTTTTTTCTTTGGTTTGTGCCATAGAATGTTTTCTGGTAACTATCGTTTTTCAACAGTAACATCTAAACCTGTTACCTTGACAGGATAAAACTAAAGATGTTCTCCGTAAATGTGTGACAGTAGGCATTGCCTGAAGTCGGTCGTTCCCCATCTCGGAGTAATGTGGTATGGTTCCGTATTTGCACAAAAGTTAATACTAAAGTCTTTAGTACTGGTTAGATGAACTATTCAGTGTGTCATATGTGAAACCCAACCTGCAACATTATGTTTCTGTCGTGTTGAGCAACCTGTGGTTTTCCACTTTTTCTATTTCATTGCATCAAATGAAACAAATCAAAAGTTTAGTCTACTTACTGATAAATATATATTGATGTAGTCTGTCATGTTTTGTGTTTTATATTGTACAGTAATAGAGCTACATTCAGTTCCTGTCCTAAATGTTGTATGTCTCTGGTATATTATACTCGCACCGTTCTGTAATACATGCTGTTAACTATTAGAGTGAAGGACAGCTCTATCATCTTTTTCTTTGATTTTACAGATGCTACAAAAGACTATTTTTTGATGACAGTCGCGTTCTTTACAGACATCTGAAATGAACGAATACTTCATTTTATTACCTACATACTAACTGCAACTTAATGAATGTGAAATAATCACATGTAGTAAAACATTCATTTAGTCTTATAAAATAGAAATGGTGTCAGAAGTAGATGTCGTAAAAGATTTTGTTTGGTACATTTCTGTCATGACGTTTGAATATATACGAAATTTACGAGAGGCGTAAATACAAAAATAACGTTTGTTGCCAGCAAGGCGCGATTTTATCTGAAATAATTTGGGTATGTTTATTCTCATCGCGTTTGAAAATTGAATTTGTTTCGTTGTTTTATTACAATAATATAATTTAAACATTTGCTTTATTTTGCATAACCTAATATATTTGACAACTTAATGTCTCCCCAACGTAAACAGGCTCTTTTTCAATGTGCGCACTATTATTTGAATTTATCGTACCTTCTTGCAAAATAAAGGCAAAAGTCAAAGGGTATGATAAATTTTGCTTTATCAGGTCAGTAACTTGATAAAGCTTGGTGGACTACTTTTTGGATTTTTTTTAAATGACGCCATCTTGTTTTTGAGAATATATGCTAAAAGACATATTTATGCAATTATTTTTATAAACGCGCCTTTATTAGGTACGTGAGACCATGGTACGAAGGTATAACGTATGCATACCGTATTTGCAATTACCACAAAAAGTTTTTATAACGGAAACGCTCGGAGAAACGGAAAATGACATAGCGATTGTCCAGGATTTTAGCTTTCTGCACTTAAATCAAGGAATATATTGCATCTTGAATGGAGTGTTATTGAATAAAATCATCGAGGAAACGGTTTGCCTATTTGTTCTGTCAAGCGGCATTATGGCGTTTGTATAAGTCACGTCTATCGTTTGTTTGGTGAGGATAGGTAATCCGACTTGCAACTGAACTTCAAAACTTTACTTCTCAGCAAATTGAAATTATTCATTCATGTTAAGCAGAACAGAGAGGTCGGGCACAAAACAAGGTTAGCCTTTGTTTTTCAGCTTTTATCTAATAATATTTTGGATTTTAAAGACCTATTTGTGTAATGGTGGGGCGTATTAAATTTTAAATTTCTATGCAAGGCAGACTCAGAAGTAGTTGGTAGTAAATTTTGAATTTTGATTAAAAAATGATTTTAGATTAGAAGGTAGGATAAATAGAACATTGGGTTACTGTCTTATGAATTTAAATTTATTAAGTTCGTCTACGAAAATATAAGTCTCGGCAGAGCCTCGACTTTTATGTTTTCTCCGACTCACTTAATGAATTTATATTTATAAGACAGTAACTAATATTCTCTATATATGATTAAAACGGTCAAACTGCTATCCCACAAAATAACATGTAAGGAAGGATTGAGCACAGCAAACCCAACCAGTGTCACATATTGTACAGTACGCCAACCACAAATACAAACAGTCATCATAGAAAGATCAATTAGTTGACGGATTACTTCGAATACCAAGTATCAACTTTGTATTTATATTAGATATAAAACGAATGATGATAGGGTAAAATGGGAAAAGGAAAAACATGTGATGAATAGCGTACAAAGCAATAAACATAACATTTAAATATCGAAACATACAAAACAACAAGTTGAAATTAGGGTACCGCATTGGAAAGGCCAGTAACCAATGTGAAGCTAACGTTCGTGTATGCATCAAAGAGATTTTTTATCCCAAGCTGGACATTATTCAAAATGATTCTCTCGAATCAAATTTATTCTCCACAATGTTTTTTAACCACTATGGAAGGGAAACAGAAGAAATGCTTGGCAATACTGTGCTCTTGTTTACAACCAAGGCACTAGCAAAGCTTCAGTGTTGGTAGATAAGTCGTAAACACTGCACATTGTTTGAGCGATAGCCATTCAGAATATGATGCTGTACAAAGCCTGTAACAACAGCTCGTGAAATACTCAATACTGTGATTGAGGGAATGGTTCCGTTACCGGCTAAATACAGTTAATTTCAAGCACACTGCTTGTAAATACAGAGCAAACTACAATAAGTGCCCCATGTGAAACTATAGAGCAACTCACGCAATATTATTGTCATATTTCAATTGTTTTCAGCGAAGCATCTATTGCAAACTGCACCTTTAAACTGAATATCATTTGTTATGTTTAGAAAGGTATGAACTACATCCAGACGTCTGGCAAATCCATGAATCGTGCTAGCAAAACGCCAAAAAAAAAATGACGTTCAGTTTTAACATTTATATTCTTATATATTAAAATAATAATTATAAATAGTTTTGCAGAGCACATTAAAGTAACGTAAGACTTTTTTTGTTTTAGTTTCTTGATTGTAATAAGTGTACCAAATTCTCGATGTTAAGGCACGAGAACAGTTCGTTTCTGGTAACTGAAGAAAAAACATTGGATCAGATCATTTCTAGTATACGTAGAGCGTAAATGTGTAAATAAATGGATTAGAGTAAAGCGGCATCTGATTTATATGCAAGTTATACTCTTAGACAAGAACTTTTTAAAAATGTTACGAAATACAATGTCTTTCTCAATGTATACTGACTCTGAAAAGTTTATTTATTTGCTATCAAACGAAAATATTGTTAAATATACTGCCAGAACCTGCTTTGAAATATTATGTGAAAGACGAAATAAGCTGTATAATGTTACTTAACTTGTACAAAATTTGTTCTTTTATATGAACTTTTAAAAATGTATATATGAATATATGTATGTACTATTATAAGGCAATTAACATGTATATCGTTTTTTTAAAACGTTCTTATCGGCATAGTATATTAATGTGCTAATTTAGCTCTTTTAGAACTGTACGTGTATATCTTAATATTCTATATTTTTAGTGATTCATTGTCTTAGGATTTTAGTCTCTCATAACTCTTATAGAGTGGTTTTGTACGTGTATTTATATTTTAAAATATGTGTTATTATGTAATATGTGTACAAAAGTGAGACTTAAATAAACTATTGTTGTTGTTGTTGTTGTTGTTGTAAAGTGCATATATACGGATTTCATGTTCTGTCCGACTAATTACTGTTGGGACGATCACTTTTCTTTACAGGAACGTCTTGAGTCCTCAGAACATTTTATATAAACTAAAGCTCATATGAAACATAATACTTATCATAACAATTATTGTGTTCAAAACACACGAAGGCTAGCTTTTAGTAAGACGATAATGACTGTTTTGAATAATCTCGGATATCATTTTTTCTGTAACACATTTTTGTTTACGGGTTTACATTTATCATTTGCTGGTTGGTTATAGCTTCCACAGACGTCTCAAATGATTTATGTGTGATTTAATGTGTGTTCTCTTTTGCACTTGAGAGAAAAATCGCAAAATCCAGTGTAAAGACTTTAATACTGATAAATGACTTTGAAAGTGGTTTGATAATACGTTTCAGATGTTCTTATAGCTGTAGCATTTATAGCATTTTCTGATTCTATTAATAGGATACAATAACAGATGACAGTGATCTTTGCGCAATGGTGTCAGCTCTGCAACAATTCTTATAGGCTGACTTAGTAAGCTTATTTTCCATCCATTCAATAAACAAGAATATTCACTCTACTGCGTTCAGTGCGGATGTTTGCATATTTATTCCGAAACAAGACTTCAATCTTTAGAATTATTAAAATAAGATATTGAAAATTGTACTTTCCGTATAAGTCTGGTTTATAAATGTCATATTTGTTTTAGACCCGGCATTGGATTGTAGAGTAAATGTTTAATGGTATTCTGTTAGGAATATGTTGTTATAGAAGAATCTGAATGATGCCCAGCTAGCATCATTGAACATTTTGAGAAATTCAAGATGGCGGCCAAGATGGCCGCCAAAATAAGAAAATATATATCAGTGGTGCAATAAATAAGTTACAAATTGCTATTTGCGGATTGATTGTACTTTAAATGTTTCGAACATATTTATATATCTTTATTTATTGATTTAGTCAATCTAAGATGTCATCTAGGACAGCTGGAATTCAAAATGGCGGCTAAAATGGCCGCCGCAATTGCTTTATTGGGATATTGTATTAATAACTCAACTATGGTAATCAAATGTGTTGATATTAGTGTTGCAATATGTAATATCTATTCAAATAAAACTACAGTTTTAATCACTTGACTATTTAGCTGATGCAAAATGGCTTCCAAGATGGCCACCAAACTCAAAAACGTTGGAAACAATAATGCTGAATACTGGTCTTATTTCATTGGTCTGATAGTATATATAAAGTAAATCATCAAGAACATTCTAAATACATGTTTTATTTATATTTGTCTATTTTACAAAGTGCATGTTGTACAATATGGCAGCTATTATTAAGTAACATTAAAAGTAAAATCAAACAGCGTGTTTGTATTCATAAAGTATGATAAAGGCGCACTGCAGTGAAAACGGCAGAATAATTATGTGGAGTTCTTTACACTTAACTACCTCATGCACGTTCATTGTTGCATTGATCAGCATTGCCCTGTTGACATGTACATACTATTGTACATGGAAGCCGTGCCTGTATACATCTGCACCGTTGTGTTGAACATGGGTTGTCACTCGCGTAACCGCATTTTATTATCTTCAGTTCTTCTGGTGGTGCCAAAGCTACAGTGGGCATCATTCAGATTCTTCAATAACAACATATTTCCTAACAGAATACCATGAAACATTTACTATACAATCCAATACCTGGTCATTTTTAGGATTGACAGAACAGTACACTCAGCTGGAACAAAGATAACTACAGGACTATTGTCGGGAACAAAGGACTAACTCAAGATGACGTTAAGACCATATTTGCAAATAAAATAAGAAAAATGACTTTGTCTCACAGGAATTTTGAAAAAGGAATGATTTATAAAGCATATTATTCCCTTTAGTTTGTGACAGGAAAGGCCGTACCGGCGACAGTAACCATCACAACAAATCAACACCCTTTACAATATTTACAAATTTATTTACATAAGATGATTATCAACAATGAATAGATGATATGGAAAAAAAACTGATTATAAGAAAGAAAGAAAAAAAATCAAAGTTCAGTATCACCAGATACAAAGTTCTTACAGTTCCATTTTAAAGTGACTTGACACAGTTCTTTAATTTAATTGCGAACTTTAAGTAGCACAAACAATATATAAACGTATCTGTAAATTAAGTCCCTTTAAACCGTGAATACGTTGATTCCGTTTTGGCTCCCTATGGTGGTAGGTGATTGCATCCCTGAGCTGACTTCAGAGGATAACAAAAATCAGCGTCTTTGCGGTTTACGGCACAACCATGGGACGAAAGCTCTGCGCTGGGAATATCACATCCAGGCGAGTGAAGACAAGTGAACCTCGGGCATTGTACTTCCGGGTTATGACATCACCAGGAAAATCGTCTGGCGGAAGAAGCTAAAATATATAACATATGGTAAGCACCATAGCAAAACAAAAAAGTCAGGGCATAAAACTGCTCCTTTGGGTACACCATACCTCCGTAGGCTCCCATAAATAATACGTGCTACTTATACAAAATATATTCGCTACTAAGTTCATACGTCACATGATTAAAATACGTCACTAATTACTTCCATTATTACAAAAATTACTTACTTAAAAGACTAAAATTAAAGTATGAAAAAGATATGAAAAGCTTATGATGAAAAAATATTATAGATACGGACATGATAAACTGCAGCTATTATTTACAACTACAAATTAAAAAAAAATCAATATAAATCAAACGTTATATCGTATAATATCTAATGCCATACACTACAACGGACATTAATTAGATGTGCTATAGACTGGCACACAATTACAAATTACAATAATATATTACATACATGGTGCTAGACTTGCCATATAGATTTATACATAACAATACAATGCAGTAATGGCGTTCCATAATTAACAAAATGTTTGACATAGGTTTTTGAAACGAAGTACTTTATAAATATCATGTTACAAATTTCAGTACAAATTTTACATCTTATATATAAATGAAACATTTTAGATTCCTCTTTCGAAATAATTTACAAAAGTCTGAAAAAATCTAATAAATAGTCCTGACATACCGAAACTAGCCAAAATCATATGCCGAAAAGTAAATGTTACAGAATTCTGTAGAATGCACAAAATTTTACCAAATAAAAATCGTAATGCAAAAATCATACAAAAATCTAACAAATAAATTTCTTACCTCGATCGAGCATAAATTTCTAGCAAGAAAATAATTCAGACATAGATGCGTCTATAATGTCGGAAGGTGGTGTGCGGAAGGCATATCTAGTCCAGTATAGATTATATATTGTAGAAAGAAATTTGCTGTCTGAGGTATTGATAACAGAGGTTATTTTCTACTTATTTTTTTTATTATTCAATAGCGGATTTACAATTTACAAAATAATCACTTCATCTCAGCTGCGAATGGTTTTCTTAAAGTTTTGAAATGGAAACTAGCAATATCATTCTAAAAGCGTTTTATTTCTTCGTAATGTGATAAATGACGACTGCGTGTTCAGAGGTTGGGATCTTTTGGACAAAATAACACTAAACGTCAGAATGATCTACCTGCAAGGAAGAGTCCAACATCCATAATGAACTCAAGTAATTAGTGTATCTGAGGAAGTACATTCATTCATTTTAGAAAATGATAACGATATTTTATTTCTAATTTCATTACACTTCCAATGTCAGAAAATGAGTGTTTGTGTTGCCGAGAACATCCAATTATTTAAGCATAAATGCATACATAAACTTCAACACCTAAGCATATGCGATCAACATAACTGTAACAGGAAAATCACTTCAAGTATACTTTAGATACATATTTATATAAATACAAGTTTCTTCAAACACATGACACTAATGCTGAATTACTGGTGTTAACATTATTGCCGGCTCGGTTTCTCTTGTGAATTATGCTGCAGGATTTCAAACATGAAATATCTGGAAAAAAGATATACGACGTTGATGGGGATTTATTTGAATATGTTGGATTGCAGTAGAGATAAAGAAGTATAATAAAGTTATCCTTTCTCACAGTGTCCACTTTAATACGAAGTTTCAATAAAATCACTGTAACTGTTCAGTGTGATATTCCAATGCCAGTCTGCCGCACGGTGTTTACATATACATAAGAAATGCATTACTTCTTGACAAAACGATTAAAGAGTTTGAATATTTCTGTGCAATTTTAAATCATATCTGCATTTCTGACACTTTTCGGTAGATATACCAACAAAAAGACGGCATTTTGTAATTCAGTCATATCAAACACTTGTATTTGTAACTGTTAGTTTAATCAAGCGGTGGAGACCAATCCACAAGAGTACATTACAGAGTTTACGGTGATAGACCGTTAACTACACTATACAAAAATTTGGAGTTCATCATTTAGTTAAAACTCCAATATTAAGTGTATAAATACATTTGTATTACAGTAATCGTTTGCTTTCTCCGATAACGTCATTTAAGACAGTATCGACGTAATCTATTAAATACTCTCTTGAAATGTAACGAAACTTTTTTGTAAATCAGTATACTGATTTCAGCCAATCAAAAGTATGCACGTCCGTATTCATTTCTGTCCAGTACCGCCGTTTTTATTGGTTGCAGAATGATAAATTTACAACTTTTATTGGTTCTTTAAAAAGTCCAACAGTTGGCTTGGACAGCTTCGCCGGAAAATTATAACATTCTCCTCCCATGACGATTGTGTTAATTTTGAGTCATTTGCTAATAATTTAAAAATAACTGGTATATAAAAGACAAGATCCAGTTTATGATTTCTGCGAATTTGATTATATGTATTATTTCTCCCATGGCGTTTGAATATGTACGGTATTACGAGAAGCGTACATATTATCATAATGTGTTTTATAAACCCAATTATATCTGCAGTAAATTGGGTCTGTTTATTCTCAACACATTTGAAAATTGAATTTGCTCCTTTTATTCCTTTCAATGATTTGATTTAAACAGTGGTTTGATTTGTATAACCTTATCAGCTGAACAAATAAATGTCTCCATAGAGGATTGTTGTTCCTTCGGATATGTGTAAAGCATTTCAATGTAAATAAGAACAACAAATTAAGTGTACATTTGAAAGGTGACAGACGTTTTTCAACTTTCATTAAACCATTTCAGCACTTTGATTTGATTTTCATTGTTTCATATTCAACGAAGTATTTCTTCATATAATTAAGAAATAAACAACGTTTTTCTGAGTTCATGCGTGAGAGGTGTTGCACATTTCATTACCTCTTATGAACAGACTCTTCTTGGTTGCATTCTTTGATTCCAAAGGATCTTTTTACAGATTTTATATATGAGAATTCAGCTTTAATGAAATGCACAAAGATACTTACGCCCATACATATTGTAAGTCTTTATGCTGAGCTACTGTATTCTGAAATACTGAATGGATTTTATGACCGACCAGATACAATATCAACACAAATATGAATTAAGACGCTATGCAAACCAGGGTCTATTTGTTGTTCTTGAATTATGAATATTACAGATATAACGTATATGTTTAACTGTAACTATTTTTTGTTTTATCATTATGGCATGCAATTTAAGGCATTTGAGACTATGTCTGTCTTAAGCAAGGTAAACGTTGTAAGAGAATTGCACCTTTCATTACCTCTCATGGACAGACTGGTTGCTATATTTTTCGAAAATGCCGTGTGGTGATTTAAAAATTGTCTATCTATATTTGGGTTCAGTTTTTTTTTTATATTTTTGCTGCACCGTTCATTACCTCTCATGAACTTTATCAGTCTTCCAGTGTGATGTGTAGTTTCTCAGTATCTCGCCATGTAACATCTGCAACAACCTTGTTCCATTTCGAACCTTTGCCCGCATACCGTCTTTCCTGTACTAACTCGCAATGGTTAAGAAGGTTTTAGCCAGCTGCTGAAAGAGAAAAAAAGACCGGTAGAAGTGCCAGAGTATTAAAGTTAAAACGAATTATTGACAATAAGTTTTTTATGTCCAATTCATAGTGTAATACGGCATGTAAGACATGTTTATTTTGTCCGTGGTGCTAGTTACTTCTCTCTTAAAAGAGTCACATGATGAATTACGAGTGAAACTACAAATAAAAAAGATCTTAAATTGAAGCACTGTGACTGTGTACTGCAGTGACGTCTGCAATAGATAAAAAGATGCCTCCTTGTCTGTCCTTAAAATTCTACTTACACATCAAATTAAACGCAGATTCTTACTGTAGTTATTGTAGTATTCATGCATTGAATGAAAACTGATAAACAAACGTTCTATTATCGCATCCCTACGCACGCTTTCCGTGGACGACGTTTGATAATATGCAAGTATATCATGTTACGGGGGTGGATCGGAGCTATATCAATAATAATAGTCCGAGGCCCTAAGGGTTTATGAGTTCGATTAGTGTCCACTTGTGTAACTGGATGGTACTGATATACGATAATATCACTAGGTCAAACTCTTCTATATCCAATTTATTATAACCGTTTTCTAAAGTAGTACAGCAACACATTCTGAAAACAAAGTTTAAAAGACAGTCAATACATGGTCAATCATAGTAAAAGCAATACACAATGCATAATACATATGTTCTCGTAAGTACCGTACATTCGCATTTAGAACATATCAACAAAGGCGTCTAGTGGCCAAGTACGGAGAACTAAGTTTTTGAAACATCATAGGGACCTATGAAATGCTGCACCTTAACTTGACATCATAGTCATGTGGTTTTTATAAAACTGTTAACACCAGGGTTATAAAGGTACGTCATTGCTAACTCGTATACACTATTAATATACAGAAATAAAACCAACTATAATACTTTAACTTAAAAACTAAAAGCAGATAATTAAAAAATAGCGCAAGTTAAAACTAAGAAATTCAGAATTGTTTTAATATTACATTTCCTTCCGTATTATGTTTTTCGAAAAATAAGTCTGTGTAAGTGTTTGAGGCAATCACTGATTTTTAATGAGAATCACGTCTAAACACGGAGATGATCAAGGCAGTAATAGTTATGCGTTATTTAAATGTGACTTTCAGAAGTATATAATACTTACTAATGAGCAGTGGACATGAAGCTTGAATTGATGCATCGAAGGACATTAGTACAGATTAGTTGACAGATGCTAATCCGAGAATCTCATTTCCTACTAGTTATTTGATGGCTTAATAGAATTCACTAAATCACCAGATTGGTGTGTTTTTATTTGCTTATGTACTCTTGTTACTTTAATGTGTTTAAAATTTTATGTAAATAACATATTAAGCTGAATAGAGCTTAATTCTGAAATATGTCTTTAAATTAGAAATAGACATAAATACGTCTAAAATGAAATCGTTTCCATCGATAATTTCCCAAATGTATGGTAGACACACATGATTTTGTGCTACCACTTCTTTGACATATTTCATATTCCCTGTTTGTCTAGTTTAGTAACTATTGTCAGATGTGTATTTCTACAAAACGAAAAGCCACTTCAATGAAAACAAAAGAATCTATATTTTTGACAAAAACATACTGATCTTTCTTGACAGGAATATTCTGGATGCTAATATAGATTCTGTTATTACGCCCACACCGAAGACGCTTCAATTTGCACTATAGAGCAAGTGAATGTCTGGATTATTGCAAGAAAATTACTATAGAAACTTATCATTAGATATAACTGAATTGGAGCGTTGTTCTATGTTCTATAATGTATACGACTATAAACACATGAGGCGTCGTAATTCAATGTCACAGTCCAATACTTCGATCCTGCCGACGCGCGCAACAGATATACACGAAGCACGGGAAACGAAATTAAACAAGAAGTATCTTTAAAAAAGATACACGGCCGCATTAGTCAATGCACACTTTAAGCTACGAAACTTGCATGTACTCTGCATTTTTACATACGATCGGGTATTTATAAAGCAAAACAAAATGTAGTTGTTAAAGTAAAATTCACTTCAAAAATAGATTATGGTCTGTTTCCTCAAACAATGGTCCAGAAATATCAGTTTCTATCTTTTACATCTTTGACGTATCATATTATTTAAACATGCCTCGAACACATTATACATGGAGGATGCAAGTGAGACCAGTCGAAAAACCCTTTCATATGATCAAGTCTGAGCTTTACATATAGTTCAAAGTGTGCCAATTCTTCGCACAGTTTTATCCTATAAACCTTTCGCATCGTATCACATCTGTGGTATGGATATTATCGCTTATTCACGCATGATCAAGAATTAAAAATTGCACAAATCAGAATAAAAAACAAAATATGTACAAATAACACACTTAAATATGTGCCAATGGTTACAAAATAAATGTAAACACTTTCATCACAATAGACTTCGAATAAAATGTAAATATAGATGCAAAGTATGATATAAATTGTATTTGATTTAATTAATGAGGTTATATCATCAACTTTCAAGTTATACATTTTTAAGGATTTGAAGCCTTTCGGTTAACATCGAATAAGACAGTATCTGCTTTTTAGTCATACTGTTTATGAAGTAGGTTTATAAAATCCGCTCCTTCTCGACAAAAAAAAAATGAATAGTTATTTATTTTAGAAAGGAATCGACAATGAACAAATGTATTACGGCATTTGATATTGCCACAAGGACTCAAATCATTGCAAACAGTTGCCCTTAATATTTTCTTTAAAGATATCCAGTGAGCATCTTTCAGTAAAATAATTTATCGTTAGGTATTTGCTTCAAATGTATAAATCCTCATCAAATATATTTACCTTTTAAAGATATGAATTAAGTATGCATGTAGAACTACATTATGCAGTAACAATTGATTGTTAAAAAACAGCCAGCTTTTAAGTGGTAGTACACATTTATACTGTGTTTATCTGTACATGTATACAGTTTGTACTATTTTTCAACTAATGCATAGTAATGTTTATACACATAAACCCCTTATTTTACGTATTTGTTTGTGTTTTTGAATATCAGATTTGAATTTAATGTAGATCTAACATTAAAAAGTTTTTACATGCCAAAATATTCCTTCAAAGCAATGATGAATATCTATGTAAAGCCTGACAAATAAACTTTAAATCACAAAATGATTTAAAATCATCCAGCCTACGTTTTACGACATCATTTCATATACACTGTTTATATAAATATTCTATGTCTGTTTGGCTGTTGTTGGAATTGCCCACACATGAGTTGCTATAACTGTCGACCATTTACGCAAAAAAGGAAACAACCTTCATTTAGAAAGAGTCTCTTTGGGTGTATGTATTGCAAAAAGCGGATGCACAGTTTGGCATTGCATTTGCAATTGCTAACACAAAATGCAAGGTACAAAAGCCTCCATGGGAATCGAATGGGTCGGTCTTTTTCGTTCGTTTTAGATGTCACTTCAGGGTCATTGTATCCTAGGAAGTAGTATTTCTGAAATTATGATGTCCAAAATTTTAACCCATCCCTATTGTGACTGTTTACATTTCCTGTATTTAAGGTAGTCAAAACTACAAAAACTTTTTTAACAAGTCACTTTATTTTTTACCAACGTTTCGGCTACATTAGCCTTCTTCAGGGTTCAAAACAAAGGACGTGACGTCAATGACGACAACGTCAACATTTAACAAAAAATTTGGCAGAAAATCATGAACAGGATCATAGTATGATACATAAATACTAGTGAAAAAATGCAGTATAAGTGCTATTGCAATACATATGTATTTATTGGCATTGTATAAATTTTATGCCATTTGTATACATGTATACATTTAATTATTTTTGTCTGTTTTCTATAGGACAATATTCCTGCGCCGAATTATTAAAAAAATACTCCAGACAGGTCAGCCCCGACAAATGTGTATGAAAATGTGGACAGAAATTGAATAAAATATTGACGTATAGCAAAAAGTGGATTGTTCATGACAGTTGTTTGCCAGTCTAGATTTGTTAGACTTAAGAAATAAAAAGCTGCCATTGCTGTAATTTTATTGTGAAATGCACAATGCTTGTACATCGAAGAAGTTAAAATGTTACCGGGCCGAAACCTTCCGGAATACCTACTAGTTGTGACGAGCCGGAATAACTGTGTGTATTGATCGGTATGGTACCATTACCTATATCCAAGTACTGGATGAAAAAGAAATTCTGTATAGCTCAATCGATTTGCTGTAGCTGCGATATTGACGCAACGAATAATTATATAGGTGTCTTTAAATGTATTGTCCTACGTTTTAACAAAAACTTTATGTGGTGTTCGTTTTATATCACTGAACCTGTAAATAAGTTCATCTTGTAATTTGCAAGCTCAACAATATAAGTGCTTGGGTGGTAACTTAGATTTATGCATATAAAAAACTCTAATTGATTTCTGCTATGGACTATAATTGTGTTTTGAGACCACCAAGAATATTAACTTGAATGATTTTTATTATGCCGGCGCCTATCTGTTACAAGACGACGGCCTAATTTCCGATTATTAAGTAATATTCAGATATTCGGAGAACGTCGATACAATTTATAGTTCTAGAGCGTGTTTTCTGAATCATACATGGTTTCTTTACATTAATTTGATAGCAATTTGTGTTTATGATTTAAACAAAATTTTCCATCTTCTCTTTGCCAGTGATATCTAAAAATGTCTCGTTTCGATGCCCTAATTTACAATCTAAGGCAACGACCTGATTTCCGAGGCCTTCACGGTAATTTGCATCGTTATATTTTAGATATTTCTAGATATTTTGTCTTGGAATTGCATACGAAATTTTATGGGTATGTATTGGCACAGTGACTGTACCAATTATTTTCAGCTTATACACTTGAACACATTACAACATTTATGAATGTTCAATTATCTGATCTACATTGTAACAAATGCTCGATTTTGATAAATTATTCCGAGAGAATTGAAAGGTGGCTTCTATTACCGTCTTTAAGGATTTCTTATATACCATAAGAGCCATTTTGGAGCTGCAAAAGAGACATTTTCTTACGTAGCACAACAGCCTATGTCAAATAATGCCTACCCCAGGGATGGTACACGTATATTCTAAAATATGCATAAGTTAACTGCATAATGATACATTTCTGTATGTTTGTGACAAACCCATACGAAAATGTAAGGGAATTCATCCGGATATGGTTTGCCTATGTTTCCAAAGGATTTTCTTATATATTTTATTAATTATCACAACAGCAGTCTTCAAGTGCAGTGCGGCTGCTGTAAAATGTTTCTCCGTACTTTGATTCAGAGTTGTTATTTTTGGTCCTTCCTTTGTAATCATGGTGTACCTTCAGTTTTATTATAATAGAATTCTGTTTCAGCCGGTGTAAGGGTGTGTGAGTGTTTTTGCACATTTCATCACCTCTCCTTAACAGCCTCAATCAAACAGTGTCTGCAGTTATTTTGCTTGGTTGCATTATATGCTTCCAAACGATTTTCTTATAGATATTATTATTATTATATATAGCATTCTATAACAATATCAAATGGCCGTATCTTTTAAGCCATGCAAGGAAAATTTATGTCCGAGTAAAGAAGGGACGGACGGACGATGACGAGGGCTGGATGGAAAGGGTCAATATATAGTTGCTGCTTTGTCCTACCGGTGTGTCTAATAACTAAATTCTAGTTATTAAATTGGTCAATTAACACCGTGTTGAGATCGTATGATTTCCATTTATTTATTTCTATTTAACAGCGTCATTTCCCTTGCTGTTCTAGAGTGTTTTACGGAACTTATTTTGGAAATGATAACACGATGGAGGTGGAAGTGTTAAAGTGTCGACATTTCAAATTTCAACGTTTCGATGAAAGCAACACGAAATTTAAAAATAACTTGTCAGGTAAGTGTGCCTAGCAGTTATAGGCTTTGGATGGGGAAATTAATAGATAAGTATTCATATGATTCGTTCAAAATAAGAAGATACATTCACATAAAAAGTAGTCGGTAAAATAAATACGATGCGTTGAGTGTAGTTTACCTAATATTTTAAATGAAATACGTACTGGTAGTGTATATCATTTGCTTATTGTATAGCTTGAAATACCGAGAGAGAATAGCTTTTACGAATGACCAGCAAACCATTAAATATGTGTTTTATTACATGATGTAAGAAATTATTTTTTACGGTTTTACCTTTTAATTTTGGAAAGCACACTATGGACCGGCGGTTTATATCAAGTAATATATTAGGTTAACAACATACTGTGTAACTAATAGTATTTAAATTGCACAGAAAGCCGATCAGTTGATACATTATTTCGACTTGCATCTATTTTGGTATAGCTTATTACTTGTAATCCTTTTTTCTTACTAGATATACACCAACAAAATGTGTGTTGTTTTTTTTTGGTAGACAATGTCATATTCCTCTCATAATTGATGAAGGACAAATTGAATTGTACAAAAAATTAATATCTACGACATACATTACAAAACATGTAGCAAAATGTCGAAGCACTATGTAGCAACTTCATGTGCATAAACGGACATAGTGTGAAAAGTTAAATCTTCTGTTTCATTGCCAACTGTCACAGACAGAAAACATAACTCTGGTCAGTAATTCTACGCCAAACAATACTTTTGCGTTAAACTGCTGTTTTACTTATTAATGATGTATATCTGTTATCTTATTTTTAACCGCCACTCTGGCAGAGCAAATGAGAATAAACTATTTATATCATTTTAAACGCGCAGATTAATAAACTATCGTTGAATACAAACGTGCTGTTTTCCAATTATATTTCAGCTGTTGGCCATCATTATTTTGACAGTTTTATTTCCTGTGATGTGTTCGGCTAGCGACAGATGCTTTAACTGAAATACAGAACAGGGGCTATCAATTCACATTCTGAACTTCGTAAAATGCTTCAAAAATCCACCACAATCTAGTGGCAAACTTTTTTTTCCAGCGGACAGAAGGACATTAAGGCCTTCCCAGAATGTATGCGTTTTTAAATTTCATTTGGAAACTTAGTCAATCTCTTTTCAGTAAAATTCTAAAAACATAAATAAACATCTTACACCGTAGAAACAAAGTGTGGTCTAATTTTAACTTAATGCATCAAGTACTGTGAATACTCCTACATTAATTTAATAAAATGTTTAGACATTAAACACATTGTCTTGGTCTTATATATGTCACTGTCAATTTGTAAATAGATATTTGTATTCTCATTTTTATGCAAATCATGTATAACTACCATCATGGAAATACAAAAGAATACAGTTTTTCTGTGGCGCGTCTTTAAACAGTGCAGTTTTTCAAACATTGTCAGTTGTTATCACAATAGAATTCATAAATTTATTCAGACGGCTGGATCATTGATTCAAGTGAATACCACAACGACATTGTTATCTGACTGAAGACATAAGCTTTATATGGTGTTGCTTATTTCGTGATAAAGATCCGCGAAAAGGTGTCTCATGCACGCTTTTGAATACAGAGTATCGTGATAAATATCTAATGAGATGTGAAAGGAGTGTGTCGTCCGGAAATGTCTTTATGCCCACCCCCGCATTTATGGGGAGGTATATAGCGTTGCTGCTGTCCATTCGTCAGTACGTTCCGAAATCATGAGTGTCCAACTTCTCCAACACTATTAGCCTGATTTGCTTCAAGCTTTCACAGATGGACAAGCTTGATGTCAGATGATCAGAAAGGAAGGATACTTTTTCTGTGACTATTTTTACCCCGGTTATGGCAAAATACACCTCTCAAGTGGATGTAACATGCATGTTGTACTACAGAAAAGTGGTCTCAATTTTTTACCTACGACTAGTAATGAAAAAGTTACAATATAAGCTATTTATAGTAACAACAAAGGGAAGTAATTCTAAATAAGGGACACTCCGTCTCATGATGGTGTACATTTGTGCCAAGTTATATCAAAATCCCTCCAAGCAGACGAAGAAATGCTCCTGACAAAGTTTTCATTCTTGTATTCTTTGACCTCTAAGTGTGACCTTGACCTTAGACCTAGGGACCTGTTTCTTGCGCATAACACTCCGTCTCATGATGCTGAACAGTTGTGCCAAATTTCATCAAAATCCCTCCATGCATGAAGAGGATATGCTCCGGACAAAGCCATTCTTGAATTTGACCTTTGACCCTTAAGTGTGACCTTGACCTTAGATCTAGGGATCTGGTTCTTGCGCATAACACTCCGTCTCATGATGCTGAACAATTATGCCAAGTTTTATCAAAATCCCTCTATGCATGAAGAAGTTATGCTCCAGACAAAGTCTGGACGCCGCCCAGCCTCCCATCAACCCGCCCGCCTGGGGCGTTTCAACAATACGTCCTGTTTATCAAACGGGCGTATAAAAAAGGGGATATAGAAATATGCTGAGTCCTTTCGTCCGTCCGTCCGCCTGTCACACTTCGTGTCCGGTCCATAACCGCTATACATGAAGGGATTTTGAAATAACTTGGCATAATTGTTCCCCATAATGAGACAATGTATCATGCGCAATACCCAGACCCCTAGCTCTAAGATCAAGGTCATACTTAGAGGTCAAAGGTTAACATGGTCTGTTTCTTGCCCGGTTCATAATTCTGCCATAAATGTTCCCCATAATAAGACAATGTGTCATGCTCAAGACCCAGACCCCTAGCTCCAAGGTCAAGGTCATACTTACGAGGTCAAAGGTTAACAGGGTTTGTTTCGTGTTTTACAGAATTACTGTAATCAAGTGCATCAGCTTTCGCGATTCGGTCATGTTGGCGAAATGATAGCCCTTTGTTTAATTTGTACATATTAATATACATGTATGTGGGAAATACTCTTCTGTGTGCAACTCCGCCTACATTTTTCATGACATATCCTAAAAACGTTCATAGAACTACTGTTATAAAGTGACCCAGCGCATGTTGTCGTGCTTTTGCTATTTGGTCATTTATTGGAGAATTATGGCCCTTTGTATATTTTGTACATTTTGATATATATTGGATATGCACTTCTGTGTGCAACTACATTTCTCCTGCGATTTTCACCAAACTTTCACAGAACTACGTTATTAAGTGCCCAAGTCATTATACACATTATTTTGTATTTCAGGATGCATTTACTTCTAGCAACATCACATCAAGGGGCTAGTCAGTTCTAGTGTGCTGGTAAACAGTGTACAGCAGACAATGGTTTTAGGCATGGAAAAAGCACCAAAGTTATGGCAGAGATGTGATTTAGACAATATTTTAAAGCAGAAAAATTAAACATTGAAAGAACATACTGCGGCACTCTTGACAGACAAAAAACAGACTCTACATTTTACAGTCTGATTGATGCTCTTACAGTAGATCGCTACACAGTCGCAAGCAGTCTTGACAGGACATAGCAGTCTAAACAATCTTTATAATTTCCATATGCATTTGTGTGCCAGCCTTTCCTGTGAAAGATAATGGCAGAGACACATTTTTTGAAGTTCCACAAATTTCTTTAGAAAACAGTAAATGTTGTACTGAACAAAATCAAAATGATTCTGAAAGTACATGTTCCGAATTTGAAAGCTTTTCAGAGATGAGTGAAGATGCGTACGTACTCTGTATATTTTGGAAGAAAGGCAGCAAGAATTGCTCCAGGAGATAAAAGTAATGATCAATAGTGGTGATTATTGTGTCAAAGATGAAGGTAAGAAGGTCTTTTCTATGGAGGTCCAGCCAACACAGAAAATACAGGTATTATTGGAGTGTCTATGAGGGGTCCAGTGCACATGTAAAGTATTTATGAGGGATCCAGTGAACAGGGAGACTATAGGTATCAATAAAGTATCTATGGGAGATCCAGGAAGCACAGACGATATAGGTATCAATGGTGGGTCTAAAGGGGGTGCAGCCAACACAGAAAATACAGGAATTATTGGAGGGTCTGTGGGGGATTCAATGAACAGGGAGGATATAGGTATCATTAAAGTATATATGGGGTATCCAGGAAGCACAGAAGATATCGGTATCAATGGTGGGTCTATGGGGGGGGGGGGGGGTCTAGCCAACACAGAAAATAAGGTATTATTGAAGTATCTATGGGGGATTTAATGCAATCAACCCCACTTTACATTTTATATTCGGAGGAACTTGGTCGTTACCAACTTATTACCACAATCAAAAGTAAGAAGATAAATTATTAGAATAGACACAATGTACAACCGGAAAACAACGAAAGATACAAATTCAACTAGCAAACTTTGAGTCTAACAGGATTAAAAGTATTTAAACGCTACTCAGTGAAGTTGGAAGAAATGATATTTAGAATAATCAAAATCATATACAAAACCAAACTTTTAATAGTTAATATTTCTTGATAACATAATCAAAACTGGCATGCCTCTTTACAGAATTCAAATAAAGGGTTGAATTATAGCATCTTTAAGGAATCGAATTAACTAGAGGACTATATACTTAAACTAAAAAATGCAGACTGGCTTTTAAATTAATGAAAGGAAATCATTTTCCCCATGTTAAACAGGCAGATTTTTCTGACATAGACATAAATGCCCGAACATGTCAATTTGAAAATAACCAGACATTGAGACATTGCGGATGAGTATCACTATCTTCCTTTGAACCAGGCTAGAGTCCTTATTCAAAACCTAATGAACTAACAATCACAGAGTATGTTAGTTATATAACGTCTTCCTATAAAAATAAACATAAATACTGTCAAGCCAATGTAATAATATTTTCAATATGTCCTCGTTATGATGCGCATACAGGTTCATTTTTGACATTGAATAGCCAATCCCCTTAAACTTGCCTATCGACTTGCCTACTGTAATTTCTTAACTTGATATTAATTAATATTAGTACCTCGATGTACTCGGCAAGGTCAAGTATAAGTACGTATTTGAAACTATTGGTATACAGTGGACATAGAAAACGTCTGAGGCATATCCATACATGACGCTATACATGGATATAAGTATACACTGCTCTTCTAGGTTGGTCAGATCATTGATAGAATTCCAAGAGTAAAGATCTAGGAGAATTTGCAGAAAAATGATTAATAATTAAGCCATAATTTAGGTGCTGTCCCCTCATATTCGATTCATTTTAGTTGTGTCTATATTATTCTATTGGTACGGCTCACAGTATT
This sequence comes from Mercenaria mercenaria, assembly GCF_021730395.1. Lineage (NCBI taxonomy): Eukaryota > Metazoa > Mollusca > Bivalvia > Venerida > Veneridae > Mercenaria > Mercenaria mercenaria. Next base: position 79,987,354 of record NC_069368.1, read on the forward strand.
ATATATGCTAATGATTTAAGGTTACAGAGCTGAACCTTGGAAGTACTTGAGACAATGTTTGAAACAGAGGTTTGTGACGAAACACTTTAAAGTTTGAAGTATCAGTTTAAGGTTAAAGACATTTGGTTTAAGACAAGAGTTTCGGTTTGACCGAAGTTGGTTGTGAAAAGGTTAGTCTCTCATGCTTGTGACGTATGCTCATATTTGCGGTCTCTGATCCATATAGTCATCCTAGGATAAATTGTAAATGTGCTAACTTTGAAACATAGCTGGTATAAGTTCAAAGATATAGAATGTTTGATAGCAGATAGAAAAAGTGGAAACTCTACATGTCGATCAACACAACAAAAACGAAAATGTTGCAGGCTCGGTTTGATTGAGCAGCTCGAGTTTTATATAAAAAGGACGACATATTGAATTGTTTCAGTTTTAGTTAATTTATGTTTCGAATAATCACGTAAGAATCATTAGTCATTTTAATCAGAAGCAAGGCAGTTTAAGAAAAAAAATATTATAAAAGTTTCAAACCAATCAACAGAGCTGACAGCATAAAAATGAATTAAATTCACTTTCAGATAGATAATTAAAACTCTCCATAAACGTGACACTGCTATGAGAATGTCCATAATGCATACATGTATTGTATATATGATGTGTTTGTTTAGTAACATATTCTCGCTTACATTGAAAGGTTTTTACAATAGGATATTTTTTAGCATTTGCTATCATAATATCTCTTTCGTAAATGGTTCAGTACCTTTCTCCCCGATGTTTTGTTTTCATTATCTTATCTGTACCTAGAAAATGAAAAGAAAGATGATGATAAAAGCTTATACAGAGTAAAAATAAATCTAGAACTATTTGTTTATAATTGACATTTTCCCTTGATCTAAGTTGTACATGGTTATGCTACTTGAACATGTCATTTAAGAATACAGTGTATGTATGTTATTTCTTGTGAAATGTATCTATCGCATCTAGAGTATTGTTATTATTTTAAAACATTATTGTTATAAGCAGCCATATACATATGTAATATGATCTCCTTAATGATCTAATTGAACATGTTTATACAAATGTCTTTGCTTAGAATTAACAATATAACCTAAATTGTCGATATGGCAACTTGTACTTAATATGGCCACTGGTATGACTTTAAGATTTCATTAAATGAGGGGGGCTCCGTGGCCGAGTGGTTTAGGTCGCTGACTTCAAATCACTTGCCCCTCATTGATGTGGGTTCGAGCCTCACTCGGGGCGTTGAATTCTTCATGTGAGGAAGCCATCCAGCTGGCTTACGGAAGGTCGGTGGTTCTACCTAGGTGCTCGCTCGTGATGACATAATGCATGGAGGGGCACCTGGGGTCTTCCTCCAGCATCAAAGCTGGAAAATCGACATATTACTTATAATTGTGTCGATGCGACGTTAAACCCAACAATATAAATAGATAAATTAATTAATTAAATGAATAAAGAACGACAATTATTGTAAAACGGAGATTGCAATTTTATCAATAAATCCAGAATCGACATATTTGCATTTTCCATGTGTGTGCGTGTTGTTATCGGGGTTTTTTTTGTCTTTCCAACATTTTTCAGTGTTATAAACGACGGTGCGTGCTTGTAGCAGTAAGCGCAATGCCCAATTTTATAGGAATATCATGCCGTACACACAAAAGTCCTACAGAAGTCTATATTGACCCCAGAGAAGAATAAATGTACGACACCGTGTACAGAATAACATGATCTCATTTACCTAGAACCTATCAAATCACATTTTTATCATATTTAACCATATCAATGAAAAGCTTCCTAAAGTCAAACTTGCTTAGATAAAATGTATAAATAAATTGTCCTAAATACATATTAAGTTGATATCGCTGCAAGGTTTTGCAGGACGGTTCACGCGATTCTGTTTTTACATTGCTTGTTTACATTATTGACTACACAGACACATGAATATGCAATCACATATAAAACATTCAAACAGATCAGTTCTGTGTGGCTAAAGTTGTCCAGACGTTTAAATACTGCTTCGGACTCAACATTGAATCTTACCAGAAATCTGTCACGCAATAATTTCATTAACTGCGCCTTAACTTTTATAAAATTTTCGTCCATCGTTCTTTTGATATTCGTAAATAAACAATGCAACACCATTTAAAGTAAAACATAAGACATTTCAAATGTTCAGAGCTGTCCGCAGTATTTGCTCTTCATCACAGTTGCCACCTGACCGAAAGACCATTAAACATCAACATGTATACAAATGTGACGGGTAGAAAATCGTTGATAGCCATTTTTTGATAATAAAAATGTTTACATTGGTATTTTATAAGAGCTTTGTTGAAAATGCAGATAAAGATAAATTCTTTAAAGTTCCAGAAGGCTTTTAATTTTATGTTAAAATCAGATAATGCTGCTGTCCAAATAGAGATTACACATAATTGAATAGTTAGACAAAGGCTACTTTAGATATTACACATGAAATTATGAAGTCTGGGTCATAAAGGGATAAAATCAAAACAGTGCATTTTAAAGTACTTTCTATTATGTTAATCATATAGTCATACCTATGACAAATACATGATAAAACAAATAACACACATAATACCTATGACAAATACATAAGAAAACAAATATCACACATCAGATTTAACAAAAAAATACGTATTTTATGTCCATAGCAAAAATTGTGACAGCCAGATTTTAACTAAAGGCATTATGACCCTTTAAGGTAATGAATATTAAAAATGGTTACACTCCAACTTTAAGGTAACCACATTAGTTTAACTTGAGTCTTGATTTATAACAAAGGGAGATTTTCGTACACTGTTCAAAGACTATGGAACTTTCTTACAAACACAAGTCATGATGCCACACACTTATTTATATCTTACTCCTCTGACATGTTTGGTTTTTAACTTCAGACTTGTTTTCGTGTGTTTCGTGTAGAATGCTCTAACGGATGAAAAGTGTTTTATGAATGTGGTATGATAAACAAAATTAAAAGTGACAAGAAGATAAATCAGTTTGCGTCCTTAAGATTAAGTAGTCACAATTCGGCAATTGAAACAGGTTAACAAGGAATTGAGAGACAAAATATAATATGTGAATAGTGTAATATGCATGCGGTAGACACTGAATTTCATTTTCTGTTCATTTGCCGAAAGTACTTCAGTATACGCAAAACACATTTTCCAAATAATTCACCGCCTTTCCTAGCAAGGTTTAACAATTTAATGTCAAGAATCAATCAGTCGACTCTAGATAAAATTTCAAAACTTCTATATCCAGGGTTCAACGCAATAAGGTCGTATCTACATATACATTGTAGTTATTATATGTAGGTACGCCCTTATAGCGTTGAACCCTCGATATGAAGTTTTCAAAGTAAGAAATGATAATGTAATGTGACTTATCTTTATGTCCGATATTTAGCTGTTTCTCCACATTTAAGACATAATATATATTATATATAGATGTATTACTGTTTTTGTACTTTGTCAAGTTATGCATGTGCGTATGTGTTTTTGTGTACGTATATTTTGGTTCATTATTAGCCATAGGCATAGTGTATGCTGATTTTGCTAATAAAGTTTGTTTAATTTGTCATCTAATATTTGTATTTGATAATAATGATATAAATGAATTGTAACCTGAATTTTGGAAACAGATAAATCAAGTACGAAAAAAGATTTCACTGTGATGGTTATCTTACCTTGGCTAGCTATCAACATTTCTTGAGGCTTAAATGGAATTTATTGAGAAGCATGCGCACACACCCATTTCAAAACAAATAATTAATTAATCTACAGCTGTTCTCTAATTCACGATTAGCACATATCACAGTTATCACTGAAATATGAATAGTATAATAACGTTACATTTTTTCCAATAAGCATAACCTTATGTGCCACTGGAATTTTATATTTCATGTGTAGGCTAATAAAGTCGTCATCAGAATCTCTTTGCCAAATCATTTCTCTCTGACACTCCTGTTGGTGTTTGAGATATCAACATTTAAGCATATGGAAATCACGCTATATTCGAAAAAAATAAAAATGAATATGAGCCGGATTTGATGAAGCATCAATGTCAATATATTGGCAGTGTTATTCGAAATCGTGACTGCTCTAGGTGTTGAAAAGATTACATAGGACGTGGGTGTAATATATTGCGGTATATGAATAATAGAAATTTACGCTTCACATACTGTCTATATTTCGTATCGTGATTTATGCCTTGTATTTCTCCTTTGCATGTTGCAGCTTTAAACAAAATCACGACATCGTAAAATATATCATTAAATTCTGGAATGGTTGACAGTTGTTTCTATAAGGTATGAGACACAGTACAACGTCAATGGAATGTTTCATTTTTCATAGAAATGGGACAAATATTATTGAAAATAATACTGAAAAAATTATAAGGATCACGCCATGTTGCAATTTGTATCATTAATTGTAACGCTGTTTTAAAGAAAACAGAGACTAGCCATTAATTGCATAAATCTTATCTGTTTTAGAAAACTAACATTGTTTAACTACCTGTTCTCCATGGTTGCATTCATTTGATCGACTCTATGTTTAAATAATCAAATCCACAACACTGATATGTTTTCTTTTTCTCAAAAGACCGGAAATTAATCATACTTTGCCAATGGTAGTAATAGTAACATTCAATTAAAGGATACCTTCAAATTGGACAAATGTAAATCCATAGGAAACTTTCTGTGATGAATTCTATAAACATTTAAAAAAAACATACCTGTTTATACATTTTTATACATAAGTGAAAATTTGTAAGTGTAATTGAAAACATGTTAGTTTGTTTCACATGTTTATATTATTGAATCTGCTTGTCAGTTGAAAGATGGAAATCAAGCGTGGCATATTCTCCGATAAACAACGGTTGACATGCGGACAGGTAAGAGAACATGGTATAGTCTATTCATTACTGTATAAAGGAGACAAGTTTTATTGTTGTCATGAGGTCAATCAAGGTCTTCTTGTGGTTTATCGTTTGATTTACTACGGTTCATCGTTACATACTCGGTCTTACTCTCTCGCAGTTCTTGTCCCAGTGCATTATAACCGTGGTAAATGAGATAACAAACGATGCAGAGGCCTTTACTTTATGTGTTTTATTTACTAATAGTTACTATCAATTGGAAATATCACACGTTTAAAGATGTGCTTCTGTAGCCAACATACAATTTGTATAACTCTATGAAAGTCATAATATTGCTGCTTAAGACAATTACTATATGTTACCAATTACACTGCTGGACAGTATGACTTTTATGGTAATTTAGAACTGTTCCGCAGGGAAAAGTACTTCTTTGTAATTGCTTAATACATTTGCATTAACACTATTACAGAAATAGTTCAGGTCTCAAGGGAAAAATTACTCTAAAACGACTGAGAGTATTCTAATTATTGTAAATTTAGAGCAGTTCCTTTCATATCTGATTATATTCGATTCCACCATTTTCGTTTCAAAACATATAGTTTTGATCTCTTTAATTTAGAATAGCTTGTACAGCCTTTAATGAAATTTAGAAACTGGTTACACTATGTCATAGCACCATTAGCCAATACTGTTTACATGGTACTGCTGAAGCACAAACCACATGGACTAGTACTATTTAATTTTCTTAACGCACTTGCCTTAACAATGATATTGAAATAGTTTTTCCATTAAGACAAATTAAGATGCTGTTTGTCATATGTCATTGCATTGAAACGGCAGCGGATTTGTTTTCAAATCTGCAATCTGCTAGTATGATTTCAGTCAGATTCATTAGATTCTATGACATCAATTTTCTCTTTTTGCGAGATTGAAATTAAAAATGAGTAGAAAAATAAATACTGAATTTTGATGAATTGTGCAGTGTCACGTGGTGAAATAGGTAATATTAAAAGATTAATTATATTTGAACCATTAATAGTCTGTTTGCGTAATTACCTAGCAGTCCAGCAAAATTATCTGTTAGCTTCATTAGTCTGTACATCCCGAGTTATCTGAATTGACTGACAAAAAAAAAATCATTCCTATATATATTCGACAAAAAAAATCCATTTCATCGTTTGAAAAAATATAAGGAGTGCAAACATTACAATAGGTTTTTATTTCTGTTTTGCAGTCATGTTTTGTCATCATCAAGTCAAGAACGCAAATAGCATTGAGATTAAAGAGACAAAACCACAGTTGATATCAACAAAAATGATGCTAAAAAGGAATGGTAATCAGTAATGTGTAGCTTACGAACTTGGAGTCTTCCTGTTCTTTGAGATCATTGAGTACGTTCAATTTTACTGTTATAAAATTCCGCTTAAGCTATTGCTAGTGGATCTGAGGGATTGTCTTTCATGAACAGGAGTCTGCTGTTATTTTGGTTTGTTGTTTTCTCTACTTTCAAACGATCGTCATAAGATTTTATTTATTACCACTACAGGAGTTTTTAAGTGCAGAGTGGTAGCTATAAAAGGTAGCTTAAAAAGGTAAAAGTCTCCTCGTTCAGATTCAGTGTTTTTTTGTATTTTGTTGTCATGCTTAATTATGGAGAACATTCAATTTTACAACAACAGAACTCCGTTTAAGCTGTTAGTGGGCATTGGGGTGTTCAACATTGAATTACCTCACATGAACATACTCAATCAAACGGAGCCTGCTATTGTTTACCTGATTGCACCTGATTGCATTTCCAAAGGACTTTTTTATAGGTTGTATAACAGAAAACAAGTCTAACAAAAATTGTTACAGCAAGCTTTTTCCAGATACATGTAGTAAAAATATTAAGGCTGTGTGTGATTATGGTTTCTTTTATCTACCCCTTACCCATTTATGTGTTTTGCATATAATTAAAATGTATTTGTTGTTGGATATTTAAAAGCAACCCGCCTGCTTTTTTCCGTTATATTTTCTTTTTGTTGCGGGTCTACTTTACGATGCATGGCTCAATGGTTTTGCTCGGAGGGGGTGGGGGTCTGCCCTTATTTTTAAATCACTGATACACAAATGTCATATGTCTGTTTAAGCTTAGCTCTTCAATTGTTTGGCCCTATAAATGTTGACACTGAAGGACAGATGAAGCGTGATTGGCATTCCCGACGGACAGAGACGAATCAACAATCATTCACATTGAAAGACACCATGAACGGTGTACAGCAAAAATACTGTATTTAACTAATAAAAATAGTATATACTCCACAATCCTATTCATTATTTTGACGGGTTTACAGCTGGCTATATACAGGGTCTGCAATCTTATTCTCATTATATATTTTTATTCGATAATTGACAGTTCCGAAGAACATATACCTGTTACTAAAGATAATAGGTAAGGGTAGATTTCTCGGAAGCACAGAGCACTGAAGTTTGCATAAGAAAACCACTTTTCTTTTTTAGCAACGATCTTGACCTTTACCTTGTTTTACATGTGTGGACGTAGGTCCGGTATCAGGACCTTTGTTTCCCAAATCATTACTCTCTGCCACTAAGATGTAGGCTCATTTGTTTTTAAAAATAACTCATTTCTACATCAAATAATTTAACAAATAGTTTTCTTTTGCTTATCTCTGACAGCCTATATAGCTGAATATGATTTCCTATACATATAAGAACACTACAAATATCATTATAACAAGTACACGTCTTGCATAAAAATAAACAGTAACAACATACACTACAATTTCCTTCTCCGTCTTCTTATTTGTTTATAGACGTCTCTGTTTCATTGCATTGCAATTGCCTTTCCCTTAGATAGAAACTAATCTGTTTTTCTGTTTACCAACTGATGATTTTACTAGTGTGTTTCGAATAATGCTAAGTGTCCCGATACCGTCCGCAACCATTCAACTTGACAGTTAACCCCAATGGATAATAACTAAATAACAGACTGCCAACTGCGCTTATAGTTGCGCTGTAACAACTGCTGGAAATGTAATTATTTTCGAATAAGTTATCGTTCTTCTAAGACAGTTCAAATGTTCGAGTACCAGATATAACGTAAGATTATTTCCATCTTACTGTAACACATATGAAACAAATCAACTTTGTTTGTGCAGTTAATACCATACAATTATTGCCTTTTGGTGAGGTCGATATGTGGATTTATCGACCTGATAAAAGCGATATCAACCGAAGGCGCCACCGAACATATCGACCGAACCTCAAAGGCAACAATTGTTTTATTATCTAATCCAGCCTACTTATAAGTATAAAATTCAAATACAAATATCTGCAGCCTTCGGTCATTTTTCGTATTAAATTGTGTACGACGTCAAATTGTTTTGACGAGAAACCTTGATGACGTTACAGCTGGAGGTCAATACGTGTTTTTGGCTCCGCCTTTGAGTTGATACGACTTTTTATCATTGATCATGTGACTACATCTAGGCCAATGGAAAGGACTATAAATATAAATTTAATAAACAACCAACAATATATATACATTTATCGTTATATTATCTAAAAATACATATAATCATTTGGAAGCCAAACAGTATTATTGTATTTGTGGTAAGTTTGTTTTTATACGTTGAAGACTGGGCATTATTAGCTTTCTATAATAGAACATGTATATCTGTTCCGTTATCTCCACACTTATGCTCTAATTCGTTACTCTCAAACGAGCATAAATCATTTACACTCTTTGAACATACACTTTAAAAACAACATAACACAAAATTGAATTAGGCTAGAGGGATCGTTAGCAAAGCGTCCCAATCAACCGTTTATTAACCCAACCAACAAAAAGATATACTGTCAGAATCCATACTGTCAAAATATTACACATTTTCTCGTTCACCAACAAAATATTTTAATGAAATTTCTAATTAATAAAATATCTTTATAAAAACATATTTGTAAATTTCTGAAAAAGCCAAAGTCAGGTGTGCTGCGAGCGGGATACCTAACCCTACTCCGTCGTGGGAGGGGGAGGTATTTAATGAAGGGGTACAAGGCTCAAGACCAGCGGCTCCTTCCGGCCTGCCAGACATATATACCCAATTTTGAAGCAAAATAAAACGTTTTTGTAATTTTGACGCCAAAAACATGACTGAAAGTATAGAAGGAATTTTCCTGAAATATAAATCGATTTTTACATTACGTATAATAACGTCTTTAGGCACAAAACAATGTACATGTATAATTGCATGTGAAAAACCAAACTAATTTCATGTGGCGAAAAAAGAGTCCATAATATGTTTCACAATTGTTACACTTCCATTTAATCGCCTGCCGAACTGTAAATCTGAAATTAAAATTAAATACTGTGAGTCATGTGAAATGGTATGACGTAATAATTGTTGATCATAATCATAATCATAAACCCGCTTATTTCCTTATAAGGAAATTTCTAGTTACGGTGTATGCTCCCGATAATAAATACATTTATGCTCTAATTCGTTACTCTCAAACGAGCATAAATCATTTACACTCTTTGAACATACACTTTAAAAACAACATAACACAAGATTGAATTAGGCTAGAGGGATCGTTAGCAAACCGTCGAAAAATAAAGAACCGGAAAATTACCAGCCTCCACGCAGACTTATTCCAAATCAATCGACAACCGGAAATAACATTACGTTTGAGACTGGAAATTTTCATTAAGCATAACTATAAATATCAACATATAATGTATTTTACATATAAAGTAAACAGTAACACACAATGTTAATTACTTCAAATATTTGAAGTGTAATGTCAATGAGATCTTTAATTTTTTTTTTCTTTTTTTTTTTATAAACCCAAGTTTTTTGTAACACTTAATTTCTCATCAATGTCTTCTAGGACGTAACCGTCCTTTGCTTTCTCGCTCTTCCACCTTCCGTGTTTCTTAAACAGTCTATCTGATATACTGTTCATTGCGCTTACTGTTGCGCCACCTCTTCTTAGACTATGTGTTCCATATTCATGTGCGTTAAGTCCAAGTTCGCTTAATAATTCTCTAAGAATCTCACTGCATCGAGTATAAGACAAACGATTCGATTTCCGAAATACGTAATCATTACGTTTTTTACAGAAAGAAAATTGTCGGAATAGATAACAGTCATCATTTACAGAAATATTACCCTTTTTAAAGTACAACTGTAAAACGTTATAAGGGCAAGTAATATTGTCAGTTTTAGAAATTTGAACTTTTTCTCCTTTGTTAGACTGATCTACTTTGCTTGACCTGATATTCAGTTCTAAATAGCTTTCGTAAAATGAAATGTCGGAACATTTGAGACTATACAATTCCGAAACTCTTAAAAAGCCAGCAAAACCTAATGTGACAAAAACCAATGATCTTAAATAATACAAATTTTCGTAATTTGGAGGATGTCGACTAAACATTTTTAAAATAATATCCGACGTTATGGGTTTTTTCTTTTCAGTTGGTCTTCCACAAAGTTTTCTTGCTGAATCCAACATAAAAGTAACTATTTTCTAATTACATGGATTTTTTACTTCCGAAACGTCATGCGCCCATTTTAAACTGTAATAGACTTGTTCAATCACCGGAAAAGCACTCTCATTTTGTATCATTGACAGCAAGAATAAAGCTACATGAAAATCCAAGGCCGGAAAAGTTTGAAAAATATCCATTTGTTTACACCACGAGATCCACTTTTTGAAATAGGCGGTGTAAGATTTTCGAGTATTATCTGCTCTACTTTGTAAAATCATCTGAGGTAAATCTTTAGCCAAGCAATTTAGTTTGGGATTTTCTTCTGTTAAAAGATGCAAATCTCTCCAACTGCCAAATTTGAAAATATCTGAAAATGTTAATGAATTAATGAATGTCTCTGCTCTGTTAACAAATTTAATATAGAATATTTAAAAAAAAAAAAATAAATAAATAAATACAATTCATAATAACTTTGTAAATTTGTATGTTTTAATATATCAGTAAACTTTATATTGTAACGAAAAGTAAAAAAGAAAAGCAGAACGATGTTCTAATGATTTCAGCATTAAAGTTGAAAAAAAAAATATCAGTTTAATTAGAGCTTATCATTTTATCTTTTAAGGCTCCTGTGACCTCGTATTCTAATTTTCATCCAAGCTAACCTTTGTAGCTAATAAGTAAGACTCCTGTGACCTTTTTTTTTTTTTTGTTTTTTTATTTATATATATATTTCAAAATGGCTAACCTCTGTAGCTAATAAGGCTCCTGAGGCCTATAATAGCAAACTAATACCATTTATTCCCGGATTTACTAACTTTATAACTATTTCTTCTTAATATTATTTCCTATATTCATTGTTACATTCTAGGATTAACACAAATGGTTTAAGATAGCGTATCAAAAAGTAGCATGTAATTTTATGGCTAAAATACTGCCATGGAAATGCTTCGATCCTAGTAAGGACTTTTTGTTTGTGCCATGAACAAAAATGCTCGGGTCGTAAAACTCTAAAACGTCTTTAACATAGTGTTTCCAGTTAAGTGTTTCATCTTCGAAAATTAGAGGCCAAAAAGCAGCCGACTGCCATCTGGGAACTACAAGTACACCTACTGAATGACACTTAATCAGATGTATGATTGTTTTACAAACTAGGTTAACAGGGGGTACCAGCCAATTATTTTCACCGGACCAGTTTGTCGAAAAAGCATCTACTGTCTCACATTCTGGATTCCAGAACTTTGAATTAAACCGCGCTGTTTTTCTGTTATTGTAATTAGCAAATCTATCAACTGAAAAGGGTCCCCATTTTGTATTTAAAAATGTGAAAAACTCTGTGGAAACGCCCCAGTCATCAGCATCAAAAATTCTGGAATAACTGTCCGCAATCTCGTTATCTTTGCGAGGTATCCATAATACTGAAAGATCTATTCCGTTTGAATTGCAAACATTTAAAAATAGACAAAGCCAGGAATTGCAAATCGAGCTTGGTACTTCCAGACTGAACAATAATTTCACAGTTCTTGTTGTCTGTGAACCACTGAACGCGCTTGTTAACTAAAAACTTTGATAATGCGCAAAGACCCCATTCTATGCACTTCAATTCTCTCCATGTGGAGCTTTTTACTTTTTCAGACTCCGCCCATTGTTTGTGCGTAATGCAGTCTGGAAAAGACGGCGAAAACGCGGCATAGGCTAAATCACTGGCGTCAGAATAAACTAAGACTGAGTCTTGGGAGATGGGGAATAAATTACGATTGTTCAGACGATCTACATTATCTAACCAAAAAACTAATTCCTGCATTTCGGGGCCATTTTCTGCAATAACAAGAACAGAATCCCAACTGTAACTTTCGTTCACTCTTTTATAAATGAGCCTGGTCATTAAACGTGCTAGGTTGCCCAACACGAAATGCATTGATGCTATCAAGCCGGTTACCTTAGCTAGTCTACGGGAAGTAACTCTGTTTGCCATTGTTTTCAAGGCCGTAATCTCTTGGTTTAAGTTATCTACCCTGTCTTTCGTTACCATTAAGTAACCCGATTGAAGATTGAAAATGTGTCCGAGCCAGGTCAAAATTTGTACAGGGATCCAAACTGATTTTTCGTCGTTTGCTAAAAAACCAGAATTGCTTAAAGAATCACGTACGAAATCAGAATTTCTATACGTTTCCTGAAATGAGGAATTTGTTGACCAGCCATCATCTAAATACACAATGATTTTTATACCATGTGTTCTCCAGTATTTAACTAATTCTCTCAAAACTTTAGTGAAAATAAAACTTGCGGAACATAGACCGAAAGGTAAAACAGTGAAAACAAAATATCTGGTAGTATTATTGTGTCTAACAGAAAACCCCAAAAAAGTTTGGTGACAAGTGGAAATATCTATGTGATGGTAGCCTGAAGTTAAATCAAACTTGAACATGAATCCATCTTTTTCTACGTAATCTAAAGCTAACTTTATGTCCTCGAAACGCATTTTTTCTTTCCATACATATTTGTTTACGTGCCTCAAATCTAGTATAAGCCATTTTTTGCCTAACCGATTTACAGAAACTGAAAGAGGATTTACCACTAAAGGTTGGAAGGGAACCTCTAAAATTCTACCTGAATGTAATAACTCTGATAAAGAATCTAAAACAAATGGCATGTTATCTAAGGCCGACTTATTATTTTTTTTAATTTTTGTTTCTGGTGTATGTATAAACGGAATGCTGTATCCGTTTTTAATAACTTCTAGTATGTAACTGTTAGCACCTATCTCTTCTCAAAATTTAAACTTTTCCTTTAGTCTACCCTTTACCGAAATATTATTTGAGAATTTGTTTTCTTGAATTTCAAAGTACTCTTTATGATCATTGTATGTTTCGAAAAAAGAAAGTGTATCTAAATACTCAACTTTGAAATCTTTAACTTCATGCGTTGTCGCTTCAGCATGTCTTGCTGCTGGCTGCTGGGCTGGTGACGGTTTTGGGTTCGGCGTTGATTGAAGAAGTTATTTGGGCAACTTGAGCGGTAGTGTCCAAATTTACCGCAGGCAAAACACTGGTCCGTAGGTCTGGGTCCCGAGAAAAATCTCTAGCGTCCTTGGAAATCGTATGTGTAGGGACGAAAAGAACCCTGTCCGAACGCTGGTTTCTGGGCGTTCGGGTATGAAGCAATAGGCACGTTCGGAACAGAATAAGGAGAGTAACGTGAGTTAAAAGTTCTTTTCTCTGCCTTGCGTTTTTCATCCCTCTCCTTCAAGATAATTAAGGCTGCCTTTTCAGCCTTCTTGATTTTCTTGTTGTCCTCGTCGTCACTGGCAAGATCGTCCTGCTCGTACTCGGAAACGGTGAGCCAGCCTCCTGGAGATTTGTCGGCGAGACGTATTAGCTTGTTACGATGATTCAGCTTCTTTGTAAGCTGATTACATATCTCGCTGGCTTCACAGCTCTCAAAGTGATCAAAACACCGTTCAAGTTTTTTCACTAAAGTCAGTAATTCACAGTTGAAATTAATTTGTACCTGTGCTCCTTTTGATTTCACGGATACAGGTTTCACTGTAACTGGATCCGGTTGTTTGCAAAAGTCCTTTTTAATTTCCGAAAACTTTGAGTCAAAGTAAGATTTTAACTCGTCTATCGATTCCGACATGTTTTAAAATTTCACAACTTGACGGCTTGTCTAATAAACCTCGAATGGTAACTCTTACTACTACCGAAAAACTCGTGCATTTTTACCGCGTAATCATAAACCCGCTTATTTCCTTATAAGGAAATTTCTAGTTACGGTGTATGCTCCCGATAATAAATACATATATTCATTACAAAATACTGGTGTCCATACTAATCAAATGTCTTGAGTAACCATTCACTATACAGAGAAAGTTTATAAAAACAAAACTCGAATATTATTGACACATGCATTCCTTTTCGCCAGTATGTCACAGACGTTTTTTATGATTTCATTGTAATATTGGTTATTTAACACTTTCATTTTGTTGCACGAACTAATTTACAGTGAATTACTGCATTTTACTGTCGATAGAAGTTAACTTACATTTTTATCTGTATTATGTACAAATATTAACGTATTTGCACGTCTTAAGAGCAGTGAAGACATTAAAAAAGCAACGCATGCTCTTAAACACGAAATAACTAGTTACCTAAACTTAAAGTGTTCTTAAAAGCAATGGACTTGTAACGGTCCTTTCATTCGGGAAATAGATTTCATGATTTTCAAGATTCTTTGGTTTCAGTGTGGAAGCGAGATTAATGAGGCAACACTATTGTCCTGAAAAGTTTACCTTCTGCCAATCTGTTTCTAGTTTCGTCTTACTGAGTCTCGGAGAAGTTAAACCCCAGTCGAAGCAATCCTCATAACAAATATGAGTGCACGTCTAAAGTAGGAAACCATTCCTATCAATAATTCCCAAATGTAAAAAGCACGTATGTTCAATTTAAGTCATTATTTCGACGATACCAACAATTTTCTTTATGTAATTTAGTTATGAGTATTGTTCTCTTATGTATTACCCATAAGTATGATGATGAAACCTAACGACAAAGCCTAAATAGGTTCACAAATTGTGTCTGATATTCAATTTATTTGTTTTCTCATACATAAGAACTTTTCTCCATGAAAGCTACCTATTTACCAGGTCAAGTTTGGTCTGTTTACCTCATTCCTAACTGAAGTTTTCATAAGAAAACCACTTTTCTATTTTAGCAACGATGATCTTGACCTTTACTTTGTTTTTCATGTGTGGACTACAGTCCGGTATCACGATCTTTGTTTCCCAAATCACTTTTCTCTGCCACTCCTGTTGGTGTTTGACATGTCAACATATAGACATATGGAAATCACGCTATTTTCGAAAATGACTTTCAATCAGGGCTGTTATATTTCGATCTTCTCAGATCGTTCAGCGCGACGTTTATGTCGTGTTATTGGTACTGTTTAGTTTCTCAGCATGATCATTTCGGCCTGGGTGGTTCCAGTACTCCCGCTTTCATAGCCTTGGTATTGTATAATCACCCCTTGGATATGTGCCTGCTTTTTAATTTTGTTTTTTGACAGTTCCTGTGATACGCAGGCTCCATAACCTCAGATCCCCTTTCTAAATTCCAGTTTGTTTAGTTCTGCCCATTGTTTTCTCGTTTGTGGCAGACCCATTACTTTATCTGGGGACCAAACTCCGCTTTTCATGGAATTACACGCCACAATACGTGTATCATCGAAGGTTCCATGTGCAACGCCGTTTGAAAACATCTGCGGATGCCTCTAAATTGTTTTTGTACTTTTAGCATGTGTAAATGTTGAGTTCTGCTCAACCCGGGGCTAGAGGGCGTGGACGGTAGTATGCATTTCCACTACCGTCCATGAACAGGCTCAATCAAACAGAGCCTGCAACATTTTCGTTTATTTTCGTTTTGAGCGACCTGTGAAGTTTCCACTTTTTCTATTTTGTGATCCGGATTCATTGTCCTAATTTGGCGCAGTGGTATTCAAAATTGTGATTGTTCTAGATATTAGAAAGATTACATGGGATGGGGGTGTAAGATATTGCGGTTCTTAATTCTGATATTAGAATAATTCAAATTTACGTTTCATGCCCTGTCTATATTTCATTTCGTGATTTAAGCTTTGTTTTTCTCCGCTACATGTCGCAGCTTAAAACACAAACATGGCATCGTAAAATATATAATTTAATGTTGAAATGGGTGACAGTGGTTTCTATCAAGTATGACATACAGTACAGTGTCAACGGAATATCTCGTTCTTCCTAAGAAACGGTACCTTATTTATCTACAAATATCATTGAAAATTATATTGAAAAATATAAGGATCACGCCATGTCACAATTTGTATCATTAATTGCGACGCCGTTTCCTGGAAAACAGAGACTAAACTATAATGGCATAAATCTGTTCTGTTTTACGAAACTAACATTATTTAACAAACTGTTCTCCATGATTACTTCCGTTTAATCAACTCTGCCGTCCAAATAATATTAAATCCACAACATTGATTATTTTATTCATCTTAAAAAAAATCCAACAAACAAACAAAAGAAACAAATAACAACGAAACTTAATTATACTTCACCAATGGTAGTAATAGCAGCATTGAATTAAAAAATGCCTTGTGGGTTTTATTCGTATTGGGCAAATGTTACTTCATAGGACACTGTCTGTGATTAATTATCTAATCATTTAAAGAATACATGTAAACTGATATTTATTTATACATTGTTCTGTACAGAAAAGTGACAATTTGTGACTGTAATCGAAATCGTATTTGCTTGTTTCACATTTTAACATTATTGAATTTGCTTGTTAGGTAAAAGATGGAAATCAGCATTCTATATGCTGCGATAAACATTGATTGACGTATGGAAAGGTTTGAGAGCATGGTGACGATTATAATGAAGTCAAACTGCCGCATGTCATCCTATTCATTACTACTAAGATAAATGAAGCAAGCGTTACTGTTGACATGGTTTCTAAACGAACATGTTGGAATATCTTCTTGTGGTTTATCATTTGATTTACGGTTCATCGTTACATACTCGGCCTAACTCTCTCGCAGTTCAGTTCCTGTGCATTAGAACCACGGTAAATAAGACAAAGGCTTTCAGTTTGTGTTTCGTATATACCAGAAGTTACTGTAAAATGGAAATATCACAAGTTTTAAGATGTGCATCTTTAGTAAACACATAATTTGCATAGTCCACACAATAAATTGTTTGCTACTTAAGACAATTAGTACATGTTGGCAGTAACAATGCTAGACAGTATGACTGTTAATGGTAATTAAGAACATTTCCTCTAATATCTGTCCACAGGGACACGTACAAATGTACCTTCTTAATTGCTTGATACGTTTGCATTAACAAAGTTACAGAAATAGTTAAGGTCTCAGTGGGAAGAATTACTGTATGGAGAGTATGTCTAATTATTGTAAATTTAAAGCAGTTCCTTTAATATCTGATTATAATCGATTTCACCATTCTGGTTTCAAAACATCTCCTTTTGATATCCTTAGCTTGTAAGACTTAATGAAATTGAGAAGTTGGTTACACAGTATCATAGCACCACGCTGGCAGCATTATTCGTATGCTACAACTGAAGCACAATCCACAGGGACTAGTACTTTCTAAAATTACTTAACACATTTTCCTTAATGCCACGGAAACAGTAAATGTCTCATGAGAACAAACACTAAAGAATTTTGACAGCATTGGTTAATGGTGGTAAATTGAGAGCAGTTCCTTTAATATATTATGGTTATATTCGATTGCAAAATATTGATTTCAATACACATACGATCTCGTTAATATAACTGGTCAGAAAACATGGTGGGTTTAATAAACTTTCACTTTTTCCCTCCGGTTGACAACCGTATATAACAAGTATATATTTGTAATACTTCTGATGTGTCATGCTGTCTTTCTTTGCTTGCTTGAATGAACTTTCATTCAACATATACTTAATAGAGTTCCGCTTAAGCCGGTGCTAGGGGGCGTGAGAGGTGTTGCACATTTTATTACCTCTCATGAACAGACTCAATCAAACCGAGTCTGCTATTATTCTTCTTGGTTGCATTCTTTGCTTCCAAAGGATGTTTTTACAGATTTTATTTAAAAAAATTGTTCATTTCAATCGATGTTTCTCTCTTTCGCAGAGGACTCAATCTTTTAATGTATCATGAACATTCTTTTGACCTTCTGTTAAAAGACCTGAAATATAACTGCATGCAATCAACTTGTTTATTTCTTCTAGAAACATTTATATTTAAACACATTTTTTCTAACTAAAATCCATCGGGGCTATTTCTGACTGTATCTTTTTTTTTTTTTTTTTGATTTTGAATTATAAAAAAAATACATAATTCATAGAGCGCGGAAAGATCAGAATTTTAAACAGAGATTATTCAACAACTATACCAGTGTACATACTTGTAATCGCTAAATATGATAGTGAGTATTGAGGGGTATTGGCAGCTTATTTGTCCTACTGTTCCAAAACCACATAAAATGCCCGAACTGGTCGAAAGTCGCAATCATAGTTATTATCTTTATAATAAATGCGATAATTAGAATGCAAAATCAAAGTTCATGAGAAGTTCCATATTTATCAAAAAAGGTTGGAACCGTGCGTATTTTCAAAAGTATGAATAATTTTTATTGTCAGAGAAATCTATACACGTTAAATTTAAGAAAAAGCATGACGCTGACATAATAAACATCTTGATATATAGAAACACAAAATATCCCCCAACACCAACAAAAAAGGCCCGAGTTGTATGAAATTGACATTGACATGACATCTTTTCAATAACTTCTGCAATTATTTGTAACAACATGAAGTTAAGTTTGTTTTGTCCCTTTCGACTACAGATTCTTATGTTTTCCCTCTGAAACAGAATTTTCCAACCGATTACAAACGTTCAGTCAGTATCATTTATATCACACAAATTGGAAAAGGAAGATATGTCGAATAATTCATCTTAAAGAAAATTCCAGTTATGAATGCCAGGACAGAATTAGAAGCAAAATGTCTACTACAAACATGCATACTGGCTGATCGTTTTAGGTGCCTCTGTGTTCCAACTGTTAGGTCGCTGAGATTTATCACACCGATTCTACGATATATATAGTATCGAAACTAATCTTATTGGGTTAATGGACTTGCTGTGGCATATGCGTGTTCGTTTGTACTGCTAGGCGCTTTGCCGTAATTGGTCTGGTATATTGTGGTGGTGATTTAGTTCGTATAAATTCTCTCTACTATATATATATATTTTTTTTTCGCTTTAAAACATAAAAAGGTCGAAAAAATAAAACGTCTTGGTTGTGCATTGTCACGTGCACTACTAGACAAAAGTAAATACATAGTAAATAAAAATCGCGTGAGAATATGTCATTCTGTTTAGGCTATCAACAGTAAATTAGTGTTTGCATCATCACAGTGTATCATTTATTACTGATACAAATTCAACTTTAAAATAAATCTGGAGAGTTTTAATTTAAAAAAAATGTAAGAATCGAATTGAAGTACAAAATACCTAGGAAACTGATTTCTTTGCAGTTGTCAATGCGTTAAACTTTTCTAAGGAACGTATACATGTTCATAAAAATCGGAGCACTTGACTCTCTCAGAAGGTCTTTGTCTGCTTTTTACTTAGTAGCTGTTTACATATTTTAATATCACACTGTGCATTTTCTGTGCAACCTTTCTTGAGCAAACATCACAGATGAGATTTAAATGTGTTTGTCAAACTGAAGTTGTGTTTCTAGTTGTATTTTTTTTATTTCAAATTACGGAAAAACAACATGATGTTTGAATTTTATGGGAAGTATTTTGCTTCTCAGAATTCATATTAGTAAAGAATGAAGTGTCCTAAAATCATAGGAATCATGTATTCACAATAACGAAACATGAAGAACATTTGCATTAAGAAAATTACTTTATTTGCCTGGTACACAACATCAAAATATATACAAAGTTAAAAGATTTGTTATTTTTGAAGACGATTTCTCAAGTTTTATACATGTATTACGTTTGCCGATTTAAGTGTCAATGTTCAATTTTAATGTAGTTTTCAATTAAGCTTTTAGTTTTGGGCAATGATATATACATATAATTTCTACGTTTGGCATTCTACTGTTTGGTATGGGCAACATACATATACATACTGTTCAAAGATATAAAGCACATGCATAATTTTCAGTCATAAGACCTAAAGTGGACCATGGTATAATTCTAAAATAAGACGATCTTTCCGCAGAAGTATCAAACAAAAATGTATGCAATATCAAATATGAAATTAAATAAAAGAAATAAATGTCTAACTAGAAGATTGATAAACATTTAAAAATGATTACTATTCAAAAGAAGCATGCAAAAACTTTTATTATAATTCCTATATTATATCATGAATGATATATGTGCCATTAACCAAAGTGAACACTTGAAAAGTGTTCAAATGCTGCTCAAAGGTAATAAAACGTGAGATATATTTCCGTTTTTTGCTAAAAAACGACAATTCGTACATTTCCTCAGATAAGCAGATAATGAAAAAGCAATTGTATTTAAAGATAACCTTACAATATTGCTAAATACCAAGCATGATAAAGATCCGTCAAGCGGTTCATGAAAAGAAATCATTAAAAGGTGTTGTTTTTTTCTTTCTATTTTCAGCTTAAGTAGTCCATAAATAGGCAAAACACACTATTTTCGATAATTTGAAGATAAAACCTTATACTGATGCTATCCATCTAGTTTGCTGAAAACGCATCTATCGGTTAAAATAAAGAACTTATTTAATTAAAAGTACTTTTTTAAAACTCTAGCCGACATGAAAAGTGCCTAAGACCGTCGATTTTGAACAAATTTGAAGAGTGCTTTATAATGATACTACAGACCAGATCGGACGAATGAACGAAGAACGATAACCGCACATAATTGCTTAATAATAATCTTAAACACATTGCAATTTTGTTTTATATTATAGAAAATACATAAATATGTATGACAGTTCAATTCTGATTATTTTCAAGGATTTCGTTATAATACATAAAACTTTAAAGGCACTCGCTACAGTTTTTCCGGACGGGTCGATGTTTACCCCAACACCGTGCCAATTTGGTTTTGATTGCGTCTGACGGAAGAGGGGGAGGACTCTATAATAAGCAGTTTTTAAATCCTACCAGGACTGAACTGTTTTGATATTTGTCTTCTGGCCTGTTTCGTCGGGCCCTTAAGGGTGTTTCTCTTGTTGCTCTTTCTTCTGAAAAGGCATTGAGTACATACGTTTTTTGTTCTTAAGGTTTGTTTTTTATATATTTATACACGAGCATTTTTGTGTTTTACATGCCATGCCTTTTTGTTTCCATTACGTGTGTAAGAGATTCACCTGGAGGGGATTACTTTTATTTACACTGTCCCATGTCTATGGAACATGGTGGGGGTAAGAGTGAGGTTAGGTGCACCATAAACCGATTTAAGCTCCCCAGTGGTGTTTTTGCCACTGACCGTTCCAAGGCGGTGCCACACTGTGTTCCTTTGTTTGTTTGTTTTGTCCTTGTGTGTTGACTTTGTGTGCGCGCGTGTGTGTATGCTTATTGTTCGTCTTGTCCTTATGTGTTGGCTTTGAGTGTGTGTGTGTGTGTGTGTTGTTCGTTTTGTCCTGATGTGTAAGCTTTGAGTGTGTGTGTGTGTGTGTGTGTGTGTGTGTGTGTGTGTGGTGCACGCATTTGCGTGCTGGGGGTTCGTTTTGAGGAGGCTGTGCTTTTGGTGCGTGGCATTCCCTGTTTGATATTTTTCTTTGTTTTTATTCGCACAACTGTGTTGTTTGTGCCGTGTGGCGGCCGTAAAAAGTCTCCCCGTACATTCAATCAATGTTGTAATATTTTCATCCTTCAGGTATTGTTTTTCGTTCTAAACTCTCAGCCTCTGTCAAGATGAGAAGTATCTTATACCGCGTTGAAGGTTTTGTGTTCACTGACATTCGGGTCCATGCTAGTTATCCGTCTTTTCTGGGACCTCCAGTGCCTTTTTAACTGGCGCTTAACATTTTCACTTAACGAATTGAAACTGATGACTGATCTACCCGAACGCCACTTTTCACAGAATGGTATTACAATTATTACATTTCATGAGTATATATAATAGAGTACCGAAATTAATTCTTTCACCTTTTCGGTTACATTCTGCATCTTCTGTTCATCTGCCTAACGATAACAGTACTTTTTTAAGACATAAACCATCGATCAGTCTTTCTCTACTTAAGCTACATTCTGTTCAATCAGTTTATATTCCACGTACTAGTTTAAACTATCCAGCTGTTTTTCGTAATAATCTACGCATTTGTCTATCACCTTTAACTTCTACTATACTGAAAAAATATAAAATTAAACATACAAATTTTCCACAGGGATGTAGAGAGTACCGTTCTATTAACAAATGCAATTCTAAGAGGTGCGGTTGTTGCAATCATTTATCGCACAGGTCTACAATCACCTCAAACGTTAACGGCAGAACTTTTAATGTGGTACTTAATTCTGACGTTGATTGAAATACGTCCCACATGATATATGTACTGACTTGAAACGCACCCAATTGTGGTATTCAGTATGTTGGCCAAACAGGGCGTTCTTTAAAAATTCGTTTCCGTGAACATTCATACAAAATACGTAGTCGGAACAAGTTTACTACATATTTATACCAACACTTTCGTAAATCTGGCCATACATTTGATCAGGTAACAATGCAACCAGTAGAGCAAATCGTATACGATACTAATTCCACATCTAGTTTTAAAATTAAAGCCAGACATGTAGCAGAATTCAAATGGATTAAAAATTTACAGTCACCGTTTCCGTTGGGCTTAAATGATAATATTTATCAGGAAGGTAATATCTCTAAAAACCCTGATATCGATATCTTTTCTGTTTTAAATATTAGGAAACGTAAATCCAGGTCTCATGGAATTAGACGAAATGGTAATGTTAAACGCAAATCTAAAGTCAATATATCTGTTGCTGACCTCGATTTAATTCTTTCAAACTCTGGTAGACATTCAAAGCTGGACGAGGAAGCGGACCAGTATGTTATTAAAACAGATCCGTTTTACACTGTATCATATCTTATTCAAAGTTACACAGAACATGTTCTCCTTCCACAAATTGACATCCAATCTGACCATGAGATACATTTTCTTAAAATATATTTCATGAACAAGGTATTGACTTCATCGATGTACCTAGTATATTTCGGGATAAACGTGTCATTGATTCTGTGCCTAAATATTTCAGAAACTCCGAAGTTCCTATTATCTATTATAAATATAAAACACCTGTAAGAAATTATTTTCAATTACAATAAAATGTTTCCGACTTAGATGTTCAAACAAATACTCTTCTTACTGCGAATGTAAAAACTCAAAATTTGCTATTCAATGCAGGTCATGTCATCACTGGTAACTTTGATATTATTAAAGACAAACGTATTCATAATTTATTTTTAAAGGACTAATATAGAATTTCTTCAACTATTGATTTTAATGCTTGTCGTGGTCACATTGCAGAATCCATTGAAACCTTCTGTGTTAAATGGTGTCGTCGTGAGAACGCTGATCCCAATGCATTAACGTCTTGGAAACGAAATATTTTTAACATTGTTGATTCTCGAATAAAATTTTATCAAACTAATGAACACCTACTTCCACCAAAACCCAAGTTTACTTTAAGACATTTGAAAAAGGAAATCCAAGAATTTCATTCTAAGTATGTCTTAGTTCCAGCAGACAAGGCGGCCAACAATATTATCATCATTTGACGCCTGCATTATATTAATGTTTTACAAAACGAACTAAATAGCACTAAAACTTATACATTGAGTCCTTCTGTTGAAAACAAATTGGTTACTGATCACATCACTGAAGTTTCTAATTTAAAAGTTCGTATAGACAACATTTACATCAGGTTTGGGAATGCAGTTTTTAGACAAGTTGTTGGTACTCCCATGGGAATAAATTGTGCACCCCTTGTCGCAGATTTGTTTTTATATTGTTATGAAAGAGACTTTATGTTGAGCCTTTCTCCAGATACGCAAGCAGATATTATAACTGCATTTAATAATACATCACGCTATCCTGATGATATTCTTAATATGGATAATCCGTTTTTTGGTCATTTGGTGGGTACTATCCCCGGGAGCTTCAGTTAATTAAAACTAACAATTCGGATACTGATGCTTCATTTTTAGATTTACATCTCTCTATTTATGACAATATTATACATACCAAAATTTATGACAAGAGGGATGATTTTAGTTTTAGTATTGTAAATTTTCCCCATTTGGATGGGGATGTACCTCAGGCTATGTCTTATGGGGTATATATTTCTCAATTAATCCGGTTTGCCAGAGCGTGTAGTCATGTCAAGCATTTCAATGAACGTAATCAATATATTACAGGTAAACTTCTTCAGCAAGGCTACCGTTATTACAAATTGCGTTAATATTTTACTAAATTTTATTATTGTAATTCTGATTTAGTTTTAAAATTCAATAGTAATTTAAAGACACTTCTGCGAGAAGGTATTTCTAAACCCGTTTTTTATGGGGATGTGGTTTACAAACTTCGTAAGATCTTGGGTCATGGTAATTTTCCAAATGTGCCCCACTGTGTTCCTTTGTTTGTTTGTTCGTTTTGTCCTTGTGTGTTGACTTTGTGTGCGCGCGTGTGTGTATGCTTATTGTTCGTCTTGTCCTTATGTGTTGGCTTTGAGTGTGTGTGTGTGTGTGTTGTTCGTTTTGTCCTGATGTGTAAGCTTAGAGTGTGTGTGTGTGTGTGTGTGTGTGTGTGTGTGTGTGTGTGTGGTGATCGCGTTTGCTTGCTGGGGGGGGGGGGGGGGCGTTTTGAGGAGGCTGCGCTTTTGGTGCGTGGCATTCCCTGTTTGATATTTTTCTTTGTTTTTATCTTTTTTATTTTGTTGGGTGTTACGTCGCACCGACACAATTATAGGTCATATGCCGACTTTCCAGCTTTTGATGGTGGAGGAAGACCCCAGATGCCCCTACGTGCATTATTTCATCACGAGTGGGCACCTGGGTGGAACCACCGACCTTCCGTAAGCCAGCTGGATGGCTTCCTCACATGAAGAATTCAACGCCCCGAGTGAGGCTCAAACCCACATCGATGAGGGGCAAGTGATTTGAAGTCAGCGACCTACCACTCGGCCAAGGAGGCCTCTTATAAAACAGGATACTATAATCTCGGCACAATTATTCCACCACGTTTTTACTTATATAGTATGTAAAGATTATTGGGATCTTACATGACAGCCTATAAAGGATAGTGTTTTTTTCCAAACCCGAAGGACAATACTATCTCAATGGTTGCGAGTTAGATATTTTCTTGCCTGCCATTAATATCAAAGTTATTGAAAATTGCTCATACACTATGACATCATTATATGTCATCAGATTATGATGTTTTTTTGTTTTTGCTGGGTTTAACGTCGCACCGACACAATTATAACTTTTATGGCGACTTTCCAGCTTTAATCGTGGAGGAAGACCTCAGGTGCCCCTACGTGCTTTATTTCATCACGAGCGGATACCTGGGTAGAACCACCGACCTTCCGTAAGCCAGCTGGATGGCTTCCTCACATGAAGAATTCAGCCCCGAGTGAGGCTCGAACCCACATCGGTGAGGGGCATGTGATTAGATAATGATGTAAATTGTATGTCTTCTGGTCTGTTTCATAGGGCCCTTAATGGTACCTCCCTTGTTGCTCTGTCTTCTGAAAAGGTATTTGGTACATGCGTTTTAGGTTCTTAAGGATTGCATTTATATAAATATACAAGAGTATTTTTGTGTTTTACAATACATGCCTTCTGTTGCCTTTGTGTATGTTAGGGTTTCACCTGGCAGAGATAATATTTATTTACACTGTCTTGTGACTTTGGTAGGGGGTAAGAGTGAGGTATGGTAAGGTGTCCCACTGTGTTCCTTTATTTGTTTTGTCATTGTGTGTTTGCTTTGTGTTGGTCGTGTGCGCGTCCGCGTGCTGGGTTTACGTTTGGGGAGGCTGCGTGTTTAGAACGTGGCTTTCCCTGTTGGATATTCATCCTTGTTTTTGTGTATTACTCAGATATTTTGCAAAAGAAGGGGAGACAAAAGGGCTCAAAATCTGTTTGTGTTATATTTTTGTTAACCCCGACAAAGTCTAAATTAAGACCGAGTTTATACTTCACTTTAATAAAAACACCATGTGGATCTCTGATAAGATATCTGAACGTTTGGGGTTTTGCTGATAAAACTTTGGAGAATAAAACGTAATTCTTGTATCAATCAAATATTAAAAAAACTGTTAGAAAAATATTTTAAAAGGACAAAATCATAAGGCACATTGCATGTTTAGTGATTTACATTACTTTCTACACTTTCCTATTTGATGGTGACATTTTAGTCAAGCGAGAGTTTCTGTGATGCTTTTTCTTAAATCCTGCGAAAAACAAACGGAAGAATATTTTTTGTTTTATAACATGACTCGTCGTGCCCAAAAAAATATGTTCTTGGTGATCTGACTCCTGGCAAGTTGTTGAGTACTTTGGTGCACTAATAACCGAGATTGGCCTCCTTTATATATTGTCTTATATGTTTGTTATGATATTTTCCTTCACATCTGTCGTCCCCTATATACTCTCAGTATACTCACTCTTATCCTTCTCCCATTTACCCCATCCCATTTTTATACCTTTCGTTGAATTAAAATATACTTGTTGATCGGTATTTGAGGCAACCCGTCTGCTTTATATTTTCACAATAGTCTCTAGTTTTGGTTGACCTAACTTGCGATGTCTTGCTGGGTTTGTTGC
Organism: Mercenaria mercenaria; assembly: GCF_021730395.1. NCBI lineage: Eukaryota > Metazoa > Mollusca > Bivalvia > Venerida > Veneridae > Mercenaria > Mercenaria mercenaria. Next base: position 80,014,132 of record NC_069368.1, read on the forward strand.
GTTCAGTACTTCCAGGGAATCCACTCTTTCCTTTAACTTTTCATTCGGTCTACTCGAGCACCGCTATAACAGGAATCCCATTATACAGAATAAACGCTGTGATGTAACATCACATTACAAAATCACAACACTTAGCGCAACTAAGACTGTTCTTATGACAAGCTTTCATCGCGTGCAATACGCAGGATAAATTTTTGATGTTCCACATGGACCCAAATATATACTTCGTAAACAAATTATCATAAAAGAATTAAACTGCCTATTCTAACGCTTTAAATGCCGCTCCTGAAATTACCCTTAGAATAAATGAACGAATGCAATAGCCACGACATGGAAGATAAATTTGAGTTTACAGTATTTTATCATAGGTGATCAGGTATAATTCAGTAATACTTATCCTAATAGCAATTTACAATATACAGTCACAATCACAATTTTTATCTGAAATGCATGTAACAACACAAATTTGCAGCCGCACACATATAGAAGTAACAAAGATGAATTAAGTTTGTTATGCAACACACGAGTCATTTGTTGTGTTTGTACTCTACAGAAGCTTATTTCACACACAGTTATCGATAGAAACTGAACTGTGGAATTTACCTTTTTATTTCATTATACCATGCTTAGATTTTCCGGACTTAATTGATTCATAATAGTTATTACAAAATGTTTTAGCCCTCTTTTATATTTTTATACTGTTTGATACGTAACATTATATTTAAAGTTATACAATTATACAAGAGGGCCATGATGGCTCACATCGCTCACCTGAGTTTAGTTGCATGCTTAAACAAATTCTTTTGCTTAAGCTTCACTAACAAAAAACTAGGTGAGTAGGTCATGGTAAAGATTAATCACGATAACTACTGAAATCTGTTTAAAAATAAAACTGGTGGTCCAAATTTTTTTGCTGTAGATTCTTAAACAAGAAAGTAGGTCAGTAGTTCAGGGTTAAGAATGTTAAAGATGAGTATTGAAATCAGTATCAAAAGTTATAAACATGGTCCAATTTTCATTGCTGTACCTTCAAAAAGTAGAAAGTAGGTCATGACTAAGACAATTCAAAATGAATATTGAACTCTGTATCAACCATTATGCTTGTGGTCCATATTTCTTTGCCATTGCTTCAAAAACAAAAAGGTTTATGTAAAACAAGGGAATTCCCCGGCATGGCCTATACTGACCCCAGGGTCATGATTTGAACAATCTTGGTAGAGAACCACTAGAGCATAACACTTACTAAATATCTAAGCTCTATTTTTAAAGGTTTTTCACCGTACAAGTCTATTAAAACCATGTGCCCCCAGGACATATTTGACCCCAGGGGGATAATTTGAAAAATCTCAGTAGAGGACCACTAGATGATGCTAAATACAAAAAATCAAGGCCCTAGGCCCTGACGTTTTGGACAAGAAGATTTTCTAAGTTTTTCCCTATACTGTATATATAAACCATGTGACCCCCGGGGCGGGGCCATATTTGACCCTAGTGGGATAATTTGAATAATCTTGGTAGAGGACCACTATATGATGCTACATACAAAATATCAAAGCCCTAGGCCCTGTGGTTTTGGACAAGAAGATTTTAAAAGTTTTTCCCTATATAAGTCTATATAAACCATGTGACCCCAAGGGCGGGGATATATCTGACCCTAGGGGGATAATTTGAACAAACGTCTTAGTGGACCATTAGATGATGCTACATACTAAATATCAAAGCCCAAGGCCCTGTGGGTTTGGACAAGAAGATTTTCAAAGTTTTTCCCTATGTAAGTCTTTATAAACCATGTGACCCCCAGGGCGGGGCCATATTTGACTCTAGGGGGATTAGTAGTCCCCTACTGGTTGAAAACCAGTTTTGGAGACTATAGGAATGCGATTTTCCGTCCGTCCGTCCGTCCGTCCGCAATTTCATTTCCGGTTCATAACTCTGTCATCAATGAAGGGATTTTAATATTACTTGGCACAAATGTTCCCCATGATGAGACGACGTGTCACGCGCAAAACCAGGACCACAATTGGAGCTCAAACGTCAACAGGGCTTTTTTCCTGTCCGGTCCATAACTCTCCCATCCTTGAAGGATTTTAGTATTATTTGGCACAAATGTTCCCCATAATAAGATGACGTGTCATGCGCAAATCCCGGACCCCTAGCTCAAAGGTCAAGGTCACAACTGCAGGTCAAAGGTCAACAAAGCTTTTTTCCTGTCGGGTCCATAACTCTCCCATCCATGATGGGATTTTAATATTACTTGGCACAAATGTTCCCCATGATGAGACGACTTGTCATGCGCAAAACCTGAACCCCTAGCTTAAAGGTCAAGGTCACAGTTGGAGGTCAAAGGTCAACAGGGCTTTTTTCCTGTCCGGTCCATGACTCTCCCATCCATGAAGGGATTTTAATTTACTCGGCATAAATGTACCTCATAATAAGTCGATGTGTCATGCACAACTTTCAGACCCCTAGCTCAAAGGTCAAGGTCACACTTAGCAGTCAGATGTTAACATAGCATGAACAGAATCTGTTTCGTGTCCGGTCCATAACTCTGACATTCATTAAGGGATTTTAATATCACTTGGCTAAATTGTTTCCCATGATGAGACGACGTGTCATGCGCAAATCCCGGATCCATAGCTCAAAGGTCAAGGTCACAATTGGGGGTTAAAAGTCAATAAGGTTTTTTTCCCGTCCCGTCCATAACTCTGCCATCCATGAAGGGATTTTAATATTACTTGGCACAAATGTTCCCCATGATGAGACAACATGTCATGCGCAAAGCCCAGACCCTTAGCTCAAAGTTCAAGGCCACAATTGGAGGTCAAAGGTCAATAAGGGTTCTTTCCTGTCCGATCCAGAACTCTGTCATCCATCAAGGGATTACAATTATATTACTTAGCATAAATGTTCCCCACGATGAGACGACGTATCATGCGCAACACGCAGTACCCTAGCTAAAAGGTCAAGGTCACACTTTGAGATCAAAGGTCAAGAGGATTTTTTCCTGTCCGGTCTATAACTTTGTCATGCAAAACAGGATTTAGATATCAGTTGGCACAAATATTCCCCTGGATGAGACAACATGACATGCGCAAAACAAAGGCCCAAGGTCTAATGTCAAGGTCACATTTGAAACAAATGTTCACCAACATAAGACGGATTGTCCTGCCAAAGAACCAGGACCCTAGGTCTAAGGTCAAGGTCATATTTAGAGGTCAAAGGTCAAATTCAAGAATGACTTTGTACGGAGCATTTTTTCTTCATGCATGGAGGGATTTTGATGTAACTGGGACCAAATGTTCACCACCATGAGGCACTCTTGTTTTTAGAATTACGTCCCTTTGTTTTACTATAAATAGATTCTATTGTAACTTTTTATTACTGGCGGTAGAGAAAAATCGAGACCACTTTTCTGTGGTACAACATGCATGTTACATCCAATTTTTAGGTGTATTTTGACCTATCTCTACCTGGTAAAGAGTTTCTTATGAACTTGTGGACTTATATTTTATAGATTTTTTTTAGGATTAATTTCACTTTGTTGTTACTTTGAATAACTTATATGAGAACTTTTTTATAATCAGCCAAAACAATTCAATATGAAAACAACTGTGGTTTTTTTTATATGCACATTTTAATCCAAGTGTGTTGTTATATCATATTGTATATATAGTACAATATTGTTTATACATCATTGACAGATATCAGTTCATTATGTTATACTGCAGTAGAGAAAAATAGGTGCCTTCCAGTAGCGGACTTTGTATTGCATGGCAATACTTCATTCACTTGTTTGCATAATCTTGGTAGAGGATCACTAGATGATGCTACATACCAAATATCTAAGCCCTAGGCCCTGTGGTTTTTCAAAATTTTCCCTATATAAGTCTATGTAAAGTATGTGACCCCAGGGGCGGGGCCATATTTGATCCTAGAGGTATAATTTGAACAATCTTGGTAGAGGACCACTAGATGATGCTACATAACAAATATAAAAACCCTGTGACCTGTGGTTTTGGACAAGAAGATTTTTAAAGTTTTTCATGTCAGTTGCCATGGCAGCCAGAGTTCTGCATGGAATTCAATTCTTTGACCAATTTTTAAAGAAGACCATCCAAGATACATCCCAGTGAAGCTTCATCAAAATTGGCCTGGTGGTTTAAGAGATGTTGCTTAAAGAAAAGTATGGACAATAGCTCACCCTGAGCACTTTGTGCTCAGTTGAGCTAACAAAGACGTAAAAAGTTGCACTAGTAGCTTCCTCGCCTGGCGCTGAGCATTAAGAGGATAGTGCTATGACTGCTGAGCCAGGTACCAGTATAATGTGACTGGGTGGGGTATCATGTCACGTGTCTACGGCAGTACTATGAAGTTGGGCATTGTGCTCACTCCTACAAGTAGACACCGTCGTTTTTAAAACAATGTTGAAAAAGACGTTCAACACCCCTACCATACAAGCACTCACACAACACACACACAATAGCAAAGACTTAAACAAATTTGTGTGATCTGGACACAATATGATCGAGATATGATGCCATATCGATTCCCGCTATACATTCAAACTTGTGTTAAAGACAACCTCGAAACAGAGTTTCCCATTTTAACATTTACAGTGTATTTTAACCTGTGAATAAAGACAACCTCTCGATAAAGACCACATTCTGGTCTTTCACAAGGGTTGTCTTTATAGATAGGTTTGACTGTATTTACATGATGTCTGATCCTTTTATTGGACAGATGTATATTTCAATTTACGCATGTCTGTCTGTATGCCTGTCTTTGTTCTGTTGCAAACTGAAAATAAAATCTGAAAAGTACATCCCTCGGAAGCACCGAGAACAAGGCAAACAGTGAATATTACAAATGTTAAAACGAAATGCTATTCTCTGTCATGCAAATCATCTATATCTTTTAACATTACTAGTTTTATTTTCATCTCGCAAATTTATCTCTCCTAATTCACGACATGTCCTTAAGTGTTGATCTATGTGACATTGAATCTTAATGCAGTATAATGCGTTTTCTTATTCTTCTACAAATATCGTTGAAAATGTCAAAGTATCAAATAAGAATAAGGAGGATCACGCTACTTTGCAATTTATACATTGTAACATAGTTTCAAGAAACAGAATTATCTAAAGAATATAAATCACATCTTTTAACAGTGATAGTACATGCAAACACACAAGAAATCATTGTCGTGATAACGTTGTTTGTGCCGTGTGGCGGCCGTAAAAAGTCTCCCCGTACATTCAACCAGGGCTGTTATATTTCGATCTTCTCAAATCGTTCAGCACGACTTTTATGTCGTGTTATTGGTACTGTTTAGTTTCTCAACATGACCATTTTGGCCTGGGTGGTTCCAACACTCCCGCTTTCATAGCCATGGGTATTGTTTAATCACCCCTTGGATATGGTGCCTGCTTTTTAATTTTGTCCTTTGACAGTTCCTGTGATACGCAGGCTCCATAACCTCAGATCCCCTTCCTAAATTCAGATTTTTTAGTTCTGCCCATTGTGTTCTCGTTTGGGGCAAACCCTTTACTTTATATGGGGACCAAACACCGCTCTTCATGGAATTACACGCCTCAACACGTGTATCATTGAAGGTTCCATGTTCACCGCCGTTTGAATACATCTTCGGATGTCTCTAATTTGCTTTTTGTACTTTTAGCATGTGTAAATGTTGAGTTCTGCTCAACCCAGGGCTAGAGGGCGTGGACGGTGGCATGCATTTCCACTACCGTCCATGAACAGGCTCAATCAAACCGAGCCTGTAACATTTTCGTTTTTGTCGTATTGAGCGACCTGTGAAGTTTCCACTTTTCTCTATTTTACCATATTCTACATGCATAAAACTTGTGTGTGTTTTTTTGGGGGCTGCACTATAGTTTTAATTTAAACAAGTTATTCGGATCACTTTTAATTGTGGAAATGTACGCTACCTTCCACGCCCTCTAGCCACGGGTTGAGCAGAACTCAACATTTACTAGGCTACAAGTACTGAACTAAAATTTAAAAACACCCACTGGTGTATTCATACGACGGTGTACATGGAACCTTCAAGGATACACAGAGTGCAATTCCATGAAAAGCGGTGTATGGTCCCGAGTTAAAGTAACAGGTTTAAAGACTAACTGAATAGTTATGACGTCTAAAACTTCAAGGTTCTGTGTTCATTCTATGCTTCTAAGAATATTTATATAGAATGGGATAGAATACGTAATTGAACATCTTTATTTGACCTATTCCCTTCACAAATGCATTTTCTCTAGAAGAGTAAGATCCGTAGTTTCTACAGTCAAGATTTCCGGATCAGGGATGTCACATTAATTTGACAGTTCAATTCTGCATTCATGTTACATTGAATCTAAGTTCATAATTATTTGTGAATTGGCTGTTCGTAGGAGTAAAGAACAATAATTCATTGCTTCAATTCATTGTCGCCATATCTGATACTGAAAATAATGATACATTATACTGCAATTTTCACTGTTTGCATTGGTGCTAGGGGCGTGGGCAGTGTTGCATTTTCCATTACTGCTCATGAACAGACTCAATCAAACCGAGTCTGCAGTTTTCACTGTTTGCCTTGTTCTCGGTGCTTCCGAGGGATCTACTTTTCAGATTTTATTTGTTCTTGGTGCTTCCGAGGGATCTACTTTCCAGATTTTATTTACTTCACAACAGCGGGTGTTAAGTGCTGTGTGGCGGCCGTAAAAAGTCGCCCCGACTTCATCTCAATGTTGTTATATTTTCTGGTCCTTCGGGATCATTGATTTCAATTCATTTAGATTTGAAGATTGAAGACTGCTTAAGCTAGTGCTAGGGGGCGTGGGCAGTGTTGCATTTTCCATTACTGCTCATGAACAGACTCAATCAAACCGAGTCTGCAATTTTCACTGTTTGCATTGTTCTCGGTGCTTCCGAGGGATCTACTTTCCAGATTTTATTAGGAAGGAGTTCCGTTGTGGCAAAGAGATGAACTAATCAGCTTGTAAAATAGATTTATATTAACACTCCTATTCATCAAAATATTTTACCAATTATATTTCCACATGTAAAGGTATAAACCGGATGTCAGGATAGTCTGTTTTAAAGTTGTTAACTACTTTGTCTTATTAAACAGAAATACTGTATAAAATATTATCTAGAAATGCAACACTGCCATACACATCATTATTTAATAGTTCCTCGACACAAATATTAACAAGAAAATAAATTGGACTGAAAATCATGACTTGCCTGTTCAAATGAGATGTAGCACGTGCATAAACGACTGATGGGCTCTTTGATCTGTATAACATAAGTCATTCCTGAAATTAGCCTCAAAATTTGTATTTTCTTTTATTGCAAGAGACGGTAGTGTATTTTTTTTTAATCCAACATTTCTGCAGTCCTAGTAAAATATTGAATCGGACAACAGAAACTGAGTTACATAGACAGTAAGGAGTGTTAATCATCTCTCTCTATCACTAACCTACAGGCAAACTGGCTGATATTCTTAAGATTGTGAGGTCTGTATATCCGAGTTGTTCAGTTGCTGACTTTTGTGTCCGAATGGTTCAGCTACTGTTTTTAATCACTGTTCCAAGCCACTTCAGATTTGAAACAACGGTTTGCAAATAAAGAGAGCCAATGTATGTATGTTGATGTCGAAAATAAAGCCCAAGGCACAAATAGGGACTTTCTTTATCATGAAACCGTCATAACTGTAATCCAAATCCAAAAAAGAACTAGAGCGTAGTATGATTTTGGTCAGATTAACTTCATTCTATGCTACTAATCTTCCCTTTCTATGAGTCTAAGTATTTAAAATGAGAAGAAAAATATATTACGAATTTTGATAAATTTTTCAGTGTCACGTGGAGAAGTAGGTAATATTGAATAGAAATATATCAGTGACACTTGAACTGTTACACTTGAATAGTCTGTGTTATTACTTATCAGCTCAGCAAAGGTTGCTGTTTGCCTCATTAGATTGTAAACCCCGATTAATATGAACTGATTGACAAAATAACTCATTTCAATACTAAAGATCTAGTTCTTCAGTTAAAAAACTCAAAGCAATGCAAACATATCATTTAGCTTTTTTATTTCTTTTTTTTTTTTTTTTTTTTTCATGCATTAATATTGGAGTAATGTTGTTTTTTCATCAAATCATAAACGCAAGTAGCACTGAGATTAAAGAGACAAAACCACAGAGTGATGCTAAAAATAGTGGTAATCAGCTTACGTATTTGGAGTCTTCCTGTTCTTTGAGATCATTGAGTACATTCAATTTTATTGTTATAAAATTCCGCTTAAGCTATTGCAAGTGGATCTGAGGTTTATAGCATATTTCATTGTCTTTCATGAACTGATGCAATAAAACCGAGTCTGCTATTATTTTGATTAGTTGTTTTCTATGCTTTCTAAGGAAGCTCAGTGGTCCCGAGTTATTAAAAACAAGCTTTCTCGTGGCCACATGAAATAAAAAAAAAAGTTATCTCGTGGCCACGAGATATAAAAAAGAAAAAAAGCTATCTTTGTGGTCACGAGATATAAAAAAAGAAAAAAACAAAAAGCTATCTCGTGGCCACGAGACATAAAAAAGAAAAAAAGTAATTTCGTCACCTCGAGATATAAAACAGAAGAAAAAAAAACAACAAAAAAACAAAAAGCTGCCACGAGATAGAAAAAAGAAAAAAAAAGCTATCTCGTAATCACGAGATATAAAAAAAGAAAAAAAACAAAAAGCTATTCCGTGGCCACGAGATATAAAAAAGGAAAAAAAGTAATTTCGTCACCACGAGATATAAAAAGAAGAAAACAAAAAGCGGCCACGAGATATAAAAAAGAAAAAAACAACAAAGCTATCTCGTGATCACGAGATAGAAAAAAAATCAAATGGTTCTACTCTCACCAATATCAACGCTACCACCACTACCACTACCACCACAACTACCAGCACCACTACTACCAGTACTAATACTACGACCACAACCACTACCATCACCACTTTTACTACTACAGCCACCAACACTAGTACTACCACCATTACCAATACTACGACTATCACCACTACTACTACCACTACCACCATCACTGTAACTACTACCACTGACACCACCACAACAACCACTACTACAACGACCACCACCACTACTACTACCACTACCACCATCACTGTAACTACTACCACTGACACCACCACAACAACCACTACCACAACGACCACTACCACCATCACTACTACCACTACCACCACCATCACTATTACTACCACTACCACCAACACCAATACTAAGACGACCACAACCACTACCACCACCATTACAACCACCACTACTTCTACTACCACTACTACGACCATCACCACTACTACTACCACTATCGCCACCACTACCACCACCACCACTTCTATTACTACCGCTGCTACCACTACCACCACCACTACTACCACCACTACCAATACTACGACAACCACCATCATTACCACCACCACTACTGCATATTTTTGTTATATTTCTTTTTTATATCTCGTGGCCACGGGATAGCTTTTTTTCTTTTTAGCTCACCGACACGGTGAGCTTTTGTGATCGCGCAGCGTCCGTCCGTCCGTGCGTGCGTCCGTAAACTTTTGCTTGTGACCACTCTAGAGGTCACATTTTTCATGGGGTCTTTATGAAAATTAGTCAGAATGTTCATCTTGATGATTTCTAGGCCAAGTTCGAAACTGGGTCACGTGCGGTCAAAAACTAGGTCAGTAGGTCTGAAAATAGAAAAACGTGACCTCTCTAGAGGCCATATTTTTCAAAAGATCTTCATGAAAATTGGTCAGAATGTTCACTTGATGATATCTAGGTCAAGTCTGAAACTGGGTCACGTGCCTTCAAAAACTAGGTCAGTAGGTCAAATGATAGAAAAACATTGTGACCTCTCTAGAGGCCATATTTTTCATGGGGTCTGTATGAAAGTTAGTCAGAATGTTCAACTTAATGATATCTAGGTCGGTTTCGAAACTGGATCACGTGCGGTCAAAAACTAGGTCAGAAGGTCTAAAATAGAAAAACCTTGTGACCTCTCTGGAGGCCATATTTTTGAACGGAACTTCATGAAATTGGTCAGAATGTTTACCTTGATGATATCTAGGTAAAGTTTGAAACTGGGTTACGTGCCATCAATAACTAGGTCAGTAGGTCAAATAATAGAAAAACCTTGTGACCTCTCTAGAGGCCGTATTTTCCATGGGATCTGTATGAAATTTGGTCTAAATGTTTATTCTGATGATATCTAGGTCAAGTTTGAAACTGGATTAACTGTGGTTAAAAACTAGGTCAGTGGGTCTAAAAATAGAAAAACCTTGTGACCTCTACAGAGGCCGTATTTTCAAATGGATCTTCACGAAAATTAGTCAGAATGTTCATCTTGATGATATCTAGGTCAAGTTCGAAACTGGGTCACGTGCCTTTAATAACTAGGTCAGTAGGTCAAATGATAAAATAAACCTTTTGACCTCTCTAGAAGCCATATTTATCATGGGATCTATATGAATGTTAGTCTGAATGTTCACCTTGATGATATCTAGGTCAAGTTTGAAACTGGGTCAACTGCGGTCAAAAACTAGGTCAGTAGGTCTACAAATAGAAAAACCTTGTGACCTCTCTAGAGGCCATACTTTTGAATGGATCTTCATGAAAATTGGTCAGAATGTTCACCTTGATGATATCTAGATCAGTTTCGAAACTGGGTAACGTGCCTCAATAACTAGGTCAGTAGGTCAAATAATAAAAAACCTTGTGATCTCTCTAGAGGCCATATTTTTCAGTGGATCTTCATGAAAATTGGTCTGAATTTTTATCTTGATGATATCTAGGTCAGGTTCAAAACTGGGTCACATGAGCTCAAAAACTAGGTCACTCTGTCAAATAATAGAAAAAACGACGTCATACACAGTTCAAAACTGGGTCATGTGGGGACAGGTGAGCGATTCAGGACCATCATGGTCCTCTTGTTTATATCTCGTGGCCACGAGATAACTTTTCTTTTTCTTTTTTATTATCTCTTAGCTTTTTTATCTCGTGGCCACGAGATGACTTTTTGTTTTTTTTCTTTTTATATCTCGTAGCTACGAGATAATATAAAAAAAACTAACATGTCCCCTCTAAACTTCCGTAGCTTTCAAACTTTATTCATTACCACATAAGCAACCTTTAAGTGCAGAGCAGTAGCTACAAAAAGTACAAAAGCCTCCTGGCATTTGGATTCAGTTTTTTTGTCGTTGTTGTTTTTCTAATGGCTCGCATTCAATTTTACTACAACGGAATTCCGCTTAAACTGTTAGTGGGCGTGGGGATGGGTTGTTCAACATTGCTTTCTCTCTCAAAAACATACTCAATAAAACCAAGCCTGCTATTATTTTGCTTGATTGTGTTCTATGCGTATAACAGAAAATGAGTGTAACATTTTTTGTTACAGAAAGCTTTATCCGGAGACATGTAGTTTTTGGCGCCATATAACCTATACTTTGTTGGTGCGCCGTAAAACCCAAATAAACAAATAAATACATTACTAAGGCTGAGTGTAATTATGGTTAATCACCGATATCACATTATCATATGTCTGTCTGCGTGAGCTTTGCTGAGCAGTGGAATATGTATAGATATTTTCAATCATTTTGCTCTATATATCCTGATAATGGAGGACAGAAGAAGCGTGATTTGCATTCCCGATGGACAGAGACGAATCAACAATCATTCAAATTTGGCAGAAACCATGAACGTTGTATAGCAACAATGCTGTTCAGATAAGAGAAGTGAGATTTACTATTTGGAGGCTTTATCTAAGATTTATCTATATACTCCATAATCCTATATACTATTTGTGGCGGGTTTGCAGCTGGCTATATACAGGATCTGCAGGTATAAAACTTTATTCGAAAATTGTGACACTTAAGTAACGGCTCCGAGTAACATATACAGGTGTATTTATTACTATTTAAAAAAACGTCGTATCTACATCAGAATTTTACACTTCAACGTAGTTATCTGCTTATCTCTGACAGCCTATATTAATAGTTAAATATGATTTCCTACACATAACAACATTATAAATAAACTAATATAACATTGACAACATATACTGCAATTTCTTTCCTCTCCGTCTTCTTATTTGTGTATAGGCGTCTCTGTTTCATCCTTTCCCTTAGATAGAAACCAATCTGTTTGCTGGTTATCAACTGATAACTCCACACCTAGTTGTTTTGATTATGTTTAGTGTTCGATGCCATCCGCAACTATTCAACTTTATAGTCAACCCCAAGAGGATACTCAATAAGTTACAGACCGGCAACTGCGTTGAAAGTTGCACAGTAACATCTCCCGGAAATGTCCTTATCTTTTGTGAATAAATTAAGTTTTTCTAGAACATTTCAAATGTGCGAGTACAAGACATATCGAAAGTTCATTTCAATCTTACTGTAAGATAAACGTTCCGGTAGCCTAGTGGTAGAGCGCCCGCTTCGAGTTCTTGAGGTCATGGGTTCGATCCCCGGCCGCGTCATACCAAAGACGTAAAAAATGCTATTAGTAGCTTCCTTGCTTGGCGCTCAGCATTAAGAGGTCAGATCGGTGTCAGTATTATGTGACTGGGTGGGGTATCAAGTCACGTGTCTACGGCGTGATATTCCAGAGAAGCAGCACTATAAAGTTGGGCACTGTGCTCCCTGTTACATTTTATATGACTGGAAAATTGTTGAAAAAGACGTTAAACCCGCACACACACAGACACCGTATATTAATCAATGGTTATATTATTCACATAATGCGAATACTGATTATTTATTTATGCAAATGAGTGAATTGAAGTATTCATATGACTTAACCTCCTGTTTAGCTACACTGTGAAATTTCCATTGTTATTTGTTTTCTTGAAGATTTGGAAACCCAAACAGTATTATTGTATTTATGGTAAGTTTGTTTTTACATGTTTTAGAGCATTATTTGTTTTCTGTAATGGAGCATTATTTTTCGTCGCATATTTATTGCAAAATACTGGCGTCCATTCAAGTTGAATGTTAAATTTATTGGTCTTTTCATTTACTATATAGAGGAAGTTTATAAAAAAAAAACGAATATTATGGACACATACATTCCTTTTCGTCAGTATGAAGTTTTTTTTTTAAATTATTTAATCGAAATATCCATTTGGTTATTTGACGGTATAGGAAAATGGAAAAATTGGAAACTCCACAGGTCGTTCAACACGACAAAAACGAAAATGTTGCAGGCAAAGTTTTCATTTTGTTCCATGAAGGGGGACCGTTAGGATCTTGGGAACTAGGTATTTCGTGTTTAAGATCAGGCGTTGGAAACCCAAACAGTATTATTGTATTTATGGTAAGTTTGTTTTTACATGTTTTAGAGCATTATTTGTTTTCTGTAATGGAGCATTATTTTTCGTCGCATATTTATTGCAAAATACTGGCGTCCATTCAAGTTGAATGTTAAATTTATTGGTCTTTTCATTTACTATATAGAGGAAGTTTATAAAAAAAACGAATATTATGGACACATACATTCCTTTTCGTCAGTATGAAGTTTTTTTTTAAATTATTTAATCGAAATATCCATTTGGTTATTTGACGGTATAGGAAAATGGAAAAATTGGAAACTCCACAGGTCGTTCAACACGACAAAAACGAAAATGTTGCAGGCAAAGTTTTCATTTTGTTCCATGAACTAATTAACATAATCAGCAAATGGTCGCATTTTGCTATCGTTTTGATAACTGAAAGAAGTTAGCTTTTATTTTTCATCGGTATTACGTACAGATAATGTCTTTATATTAGCAAATTGACAAGTCTTTGGCGTTGTATATTTGAATATGAAGACATTTAATAAACAACGCCTGATCTTAAACACGAAATACCTAGTTCCCAAGATCCTAACGTTTCCTTACAAGCAATGAGTTGTAACGGTCCCCTGTAACTTAAGAGCATTTTGACACTACATTAAACTAAAACATTATTTGATATGATTGTATGGACACGTCTGCTTTTTCTTATGTCGCAAAGAGGTAATTAGCGTTCAGTCCAATATTTTAAAGTTCCTACAATAAACATAATCACGCATGTTCACATTTCCCTCGACATTAAAATTATATTTATTTCTATCTTTGTAACGAAAACGAATACACGTATAAAACAGAAACCCATTCATTTCGGTAGTTTTCCTAAATGTAAATTAAACACGTATGTTCAATTCATCTTTTAAATAAAGTAAACGATAAAATGTCAGGGTAGATTTCCCGGAAGCACAGAGCACCCCAAACACAGCCATAGAGCCATGCATCACAAAGTAGGCCAACAAAAATAGAAGCTGTAACGGAAAAAATGTTGTAGGCGGGTTGCTTCAAAAATCCAACAACAAGTACATTATAATTATATGCAAACTACAGAAAAAACAGGGTGGGGTGGTCAGGGGTAGATAAAAGGTTTGGATGTCGGGGGAAGGTGGAGCAAGGATGAATAGTCAACAGGGAAACAAAGAAAAATATCAAACAGGGAGTGCCACGCACCAAAAGCGCAGCCTCCTCAAAACGAACCCCCAGCACGCAAACGCGTGCACCACACACACACTCAAAGCTTACACATCAAGACAAAACGAACAACACACACACACACACACCCAAAGCCAACACAGCCACGTTTCCTAAATGCAGTATTCCTACAGCGTAAACCACGGCAGCGCAGACAGGCACGTACAAAAGAAAGAAAAAAACACACACAATTAACATACACAAACAAACAGACAAGTAAAAAGAAACTCTGTGGGGCCCCGGTCATGACAAACACGCACTAATACACATATACACACATAAGGAAATAAACAACAGTCGGGCACCGACTAAGCACGGCTGGCGGTCAAAATTATGGTGGGCACGATAACTTACAGTAAAGGAGAGAGGCAGTAAATGCAACGGACGGGGGGGGGGGGGGGGGGGGGGGGGGGGGGGGGGGGTAATGGTGGTAGTGAGGAGAAAGAGGAAAGAAACGAGAACAATAAACCAGACAACATACATAATCTCGACGATGCCAAAAAAAGAGAAAAATATTAAACAGGGAATGCCATGTTCTAAAAACGCCGCCTCCCCAAAACGAATCCCACAGCACGTAGCCGTGCACACCACAAACAAAACAAAGACAAATATCAAACAGGGAATGCCACGTACCAAAATCGCAGCCTCCCCAAAACGAAACCTACAGCACGCAGACGTGCACAATAAACACACACACACACACAAAGCCAACACGCGAGGAAAAAACGAACAAACAAAGGAACACACACACATACAAAGCCTACACAAGAGAACAAAATGAACAAAGGAACACACACACACATACAAAGCCTACACAAGAGGACAAAACGAACAAACAAAGGAACACAGTGGAGCACGGTTAGTGGCAAAAACACCACTGGGGAGCTTAAACCGGTTTATGGTGCGCACCCAACCTCACTCTTACCCCCACCATGTTCCAAAGACACGAGACAGTGTAAATAAAAGTAATCCCCAGGTGAATCTCTAACACACGTAATGGAAACAAAAAGGCATGGCATGTAAAACACAAAAATGCTCGTGTATAAAAATATAAAAAGCAAACCTTTAGAACCAAAAACGTATGTACTCAATGCCTTTTCAGAAGACAGAGAAACAAGAGAAACACCCTTAAGGGCCCGACGAAACAGGCCAGAAGACAGATATCAAAACAGTTCAGTCCTGGTAGGATTTAAAAACTCACACACACACACACACTCGCATACAAAGCAAACACACGAGGACAAAACGAACAGATAAAGGAACACAGTGGGGTACCGCCTTGGAACGGTCAGTGGTACAAACACCACTGGGGAGCTTAAACCGGTTTATGGTGCGCACCCAACCTCACTCTTACCCCCATTATGTTCCAAGGACACGGGACAGTGTAAATAAAAGCAATCCCCGCCATTTGGATCTCTAACACACGTAATGGAAACAAAAGGCATGGCATGTAAAACACAAAAATGTTCCTGTATAAATATATAAAAAGCAAATCTTCAGAACCTTAAACACATGTACTCAATGCCTTTGCAGAAGACAGAGCAACAAGATAAACACCATTAAGGGCCCAAGAAAACAGGCCAGAAGACAGACATCAAAACAGTTCAGTCCTGGTGGGATTAAAATCTGCTTACCTCTTTTAATAAAACGTTTTATAATTTTACTAAATACAGTTGGAAAATTACCATGGCCCAAGATCTTACCAAATTTGTAACCCACATCCCCATAAAAACAGGGTTTTGAAATACTTTCTCGCAGAAGTGTCTTTAAATTACTATTGAAATTTAAAACCAAATCAAAATTACGATAGTAACATTTAGCAAAATATTTACGCTATTTGTGACAACGGTAGCCTTGCTGAAAAAGTTTACTTGTAATATATTGATTGCGTTCATTGAAATCCTTGACATGACTACACGCTCTGGCAAAACCGAATTAATTGAGAAATATATACCCCATAAGATGTAGCCTGAGGTACATCCCCATCCAAACTGGGGAAATTTACACTACTGAAATTAAAATCATCTCTCTTGTCATAAATTTTGGTATGTATAATGTTGTCATAAATAGAGAGATGTAAATCTAAAAATGAAGCATCGGTATCCGAATTGTTTTAATTAACTAAAGCTCCCGGGGATAAATAGGATCCACCAATTGACCAAAAAAAATGGATTATTCATATTAAGAATATCATCCAGATAGCGTGATGTATTATTGAATGCAGTTGTAATGTCTGCCTGCGTATCTAGAGAAAGTCTCAACGTAAAGTCTCTTTCATTACAATATTAAAACAAGTCTGCGACAAGGGTTGCACAATTTGTTCCCATTGGAATACCAATTACTTGTCTAAAAACTGCATTCCCATTTGTTGCATTTTCCATTACTGCCCATGAACAGACTCAATCAAACCGAGTCTGCAATTTTCACTGTTTGCATTGTTTTCGGTGCTTCCGAGGGATCTACTTTCCAGATCTTATCAAAATTGCATGCGAGAAATGTAGCATTCTCCCTGGCAAAAGTCTTTTGAATAAGAGCAGTTAGTTTGTCATTTATTAAATCATGTGGTAAAGTGGTATGTACTCAATGCCTTTGCAAAAAACAGAGCATCATGAGAAACACCCTTTAGGGCCCGACGGCAAGAAGACAGAAATCAAAACAGTTCAGTCCTGGTGGGATTTGAAAACTGCTTATCACAGTCCTCACCCTCTTCCGTCAGACACAATCAAAGAGAGAGGCGTAGTGTCCAACTGTAAACGGGTTGAACACTAAACATGCGGTATGTCTCAAAACAGTTGGATCGTAACCTCTTTTAATAAAACGATTTATAATTTTACCAAATACAGTTGGAAAATTACCATGACCCAAGATCTTACGAAGTCTGTAAACCACATCCCATAAAAGTCGGGTTTTGAAATACCTTCTCGCAGAAGTGTCATTAAATTACTGCTGAATTTGAAAACCAAATCAGAATTATGTTATAAAATTTAGCAAAATATTAACGCAATTTGTAATAGCCTAAACCTTAAAAGAGTATCATTCTTTTTTCTTTTTAATTCTCAAGTCTTAAGTATTACCCCCTAATATGACCGAAACCTAACGACAAAACACTAAATAGATTCAGAAATCGTATCCGATATTCAATTTGAGATTATTAAAAATACAATGACTGAAATTTCTTCCATGCCAGACATGGTTTTCCCATGTTTTTGCTGGTGCAAGAAAACCCGGGACGTATGATGACTCACGTGCTGTTATTTATCAATGAACTCGTAAATTCATCGCTACTACAATAACAAAGTGCTTCAGGGAACGTGCTTCTATTAATTGAAGAATACTGCATGCAAGAAAAAGAATCTAACACTAGTTGAAGGTGCGGATAGAAATAAATGGCTCTCTGGTAACTTTATCTACTTTCCGGATTTTATTTATTTTTTTTTTTTGTTACCGCCTAATTACTTACGCTCAAGCAAGATATTTCTATCCGCGTGTTCCTTTGTTTGTTCGTTTTGTCCTCTTGTGTAGGCTTTGTGTGTGTGCGCGTGCATTTGTGTGTGTTCTTTTGTTTGTTCGTTTTGTCCTCTTGTGTAGGCTTTGTGTGTGTGCGCGTGTATGTGTGTGTGTTCCTTTGTTTGTTCGTTTTGTCCTCGTTTGTTGGCTTTGTTTGTGTGCACGTGTATGTGTGTGTGTTTGTGGTGTACACGTCTTCGTGCTGTAGGTTTCGTTTTGGGGAGGCTGCGATTTTGGTACGTGGCATTCCCCGTTTGATATTTGTCGTTTTTCAACCAGTGATAGATTTTTATATTCACGTACCACAACAAAGATGTTTTAAAAATCTATGCATATTATGACAGAAAATCTTGAGGGATTTTTTCAAATAAATGAAATAATCTAGTTCAGCATAATACAACAAATCTCGTTGCGTAGAAATTACAGTTGTTTCATATATTCCTTGTATCTTAACTTGATTAAATAAATATAGTTTTAGTAGTAGAGGTAGAAATTAAAGTAGTAGCAGCAGCGGCAGCGACAATAGCAGCATCGGAAGTAGTAGTAATAGTTACTGTAGTAGTACAATGTAGCAGCAATAGCAGTAGAACATTATCAGATACAGGCTAACAAACAAAACTGCCAAACCAACAGTATGTACAGTTGAATATAATATGAAAGATTCCATTGGAAGAAATAAAAAATAATCAACCACGTTTATCTTATACATTTCTTCATTTGCTCCAAGGCACCATGAGATAGGTTGACAAGGAGAGTTACCTTCAACAATTTGCACTACAGAACACTACAGAAATGGTATTTTAACAGACATTTCCAAATATAAAGCAGAGAAATGGAATTGTTGTACAAAGAATTAGGTTGTAAGATGAATTAAACCACTTGAATAAAACATAAACGATGTTTGGCGTTGATATCCTTTACATACTTAAGCGATGCAAATAGTTTGGGTGGTTTACAAACTTCGAAAGATATTGGGTCATGGTAATTTTCCAAATGTATTTGGTAAAATGATAAAACGTTTTATTAAAAGAGGTTACGACCCAACTGTTTTGAGACATACCGCATGTTTAGTGTTCAACCCGTTTACAGTTGGACACTAGCTTCCCTCTTTGATTGTGTCTGACGGAAGAGGGTGGGGGGGACTCTATGATAAGCAGTTTATAAATCCTACCAGGACTGAACTGTTTTGATATTTGTCTTCTGGCCTGTTTCGTCGGGCCCTTTAGGGTGTTTCTCTTGTTGCTCTGTCTTCTGAAAAGGCATTGAGTAGATACGTTTTTTTGTTCTTAAGGTTTGCTTTTTATATATTTATACACGAGCATTTTTGTGTTTTACATGCCATGCCTTTTTGTTTCCATTACGTGTGTTAGAGATTCACCTGGAGGGGATTACTTTTATTTACACTGTCCCGTGTCTTTGGAACATGGTGGGGGTAAGAGTGAGGTTGGGTGCGCACCATAAACCGGTTTAAGCTCCCCAGTGGTGTTTTTGCCACTGACCGTTCCAAGGCGGTGGCCCACTGTTTTCCTTTGTTTGTTCGTTTTGTCCTGATGTGTTGGCTTTGTGTGTGTGTGTTCATTTGTTTGTTCATTTTGTGCTAATGTGTTGGCTGTGTGTGTGTGTGTGTGTGTGTGTGTGTGTGTGTGTGGTGCACGCGTCTGCGTGCGTGCTGTGGGTTTCGTTTTGACGAGGCTGCGTTTGCTTCCCTCTTTGATTGCGTCTGACGGAAGAGGGGGAGGACTCTATGATGAGCAGTTTTTAAATCCTACCAGGACTGAACTGTTTTGATATTTGTCTTCTGGCCTGTTTCGTCGGGCACTTAAGGGTGTTTCTCTCGTTGCTCTGTCTTCTGAAAAGGCATTGAGTACATACGTTTTTGGTTCTTAAGGTTTGCTTTTTATATATTTACACACGAGCATTTTTGTGTTTTACAAGCCATGCCTTTTTGTTTCCATTACGTGTGTTAGAGATTCGCCTGGAGGGGATAACTTTTATTTACACTGTCCCATGTCTTTGGAACATGGTGGGGGTAAGAGTGAGGTTGGGTGCGCACCATAAACCGGTTTAAGCTCCCCAGTGGTGTTTTTGCCACTGACCGTTCCAAGGCGGTGCCCCACTGTGTTCCTTTGTTCGTTTTGTCCTTGTGTGTTGACTTTGTGTGCGCGCGTGTGTGTTGTCCTTATGTGTTGGCTTTGAGTGTGTGTGTGTGTGTGTGTTGTTCGTTTTGTCCTGATGTGTAAGCTTTGAGTGTGTGTGTGGTGCACGCGTTTGCGTGCTGGGGGTTCGTTTTGAGGAGGCTGCGCTTTTGGTGAGTGGCACTCCCTGTTTGATATTTTTCTTTGTTTTTTTGGTGCGTAGCATTCCCTGTTTGATATTTGTCTTTGTTTTTTATGCGCACAACCGTGTTGTTTGTGCCGTGTGGCGGCCGTAAAAAGTTTCCCTGTACATTCTATCAATGTTGTTATATTTTCATCTTTCAGGGATTGTTATTCGTTCTAAACTTTCGGCCTCTGTCAAGATGAGAAGTATCTTATACCGCGTTGAAGGTTCTGTGTTCACTGACATTTGGGGCCATGCTTGGGACCTCCAGCGCCTTCTTTAACTGTCGCTTAACATTTTCACTTAACGAATTGAAACTGATGACTGATCTACCCGAACGCCACTTTTCACAGAATGGTATTACAATTATTACATTCCATGAGAATATATAATAGAGTACCGAAATTAATTCTTTCACCTCTTCGGTTACATTCTGCATCTTCTGTTCATCTGCCTAAAGATACCAGTACTTTTTAAGACATACACCATCGATCAGCCTTTCTCCACTTAAGCTACATTCTGTTCAATCATTTTATATTCCACTTACTAGTTTAAATTATCCAGCTGTTTTTCGTAATAATCTACGTATTTGTATATCACCTTTAACTTCTACTATACTGAAGAAATATAAAATTAAACATACGAATTTTCCACAGAGATGTAGAGAGTACCGTTCTATTTACAAATGCAATTCTAAGAGGTGCGGTTGTTGCAATCATTTATCGCACAGGTCTACAATTACCTCAAACGTTAACAGCAGAACTTTTAATACGGTACTTAACTCTGACGTTGATTGAAATACGTCCCACATGATATATGTCTTCACTTGAAACGCACCCAATTGTGGTATTCGGTATGTTGGCCAAACTGGGCGTTCTTTAAAAATTTGTTTCCGTGAACATTCATACAAAATGCGAAGTCGGAACAAGTTTACTACATTTTTATACCAAACAAAAAAAAACAAAGAAAAATATCAAACAGGGAATGCCACGCACCAAAAACGTAGCCTCCTCAAAACGAAACCCCCAGCACGCAGACGTGTGCACTACACACACTCAAAGCCAACACATAAGGACAAAACGTACAAACAAAGGAACACAGTGGGGCACCGCCTTGGAACGGTCAGTGGCAAAAACACCACTGGGGAGCTTAAACCGGTTTATGGTGCACCTAACCTCACTCTTACCCCCACCATGTTCCAAAGACATGGGACAGTGTAAATAAAAGTAATCCCCTCCAGGTGAATCTCTTACACACGTAATGGAAACAAAAGGCAAATTTTATTATCGTAATTCTGATTTAGTTTTAAAATTCAATAGTAATTTAAAGACACTTCTGCGAGAAGGTATTTCTTAACCAGTTTTTTATGGGGATGTGGTTTACAAACTTCGTAAGATCTTGGGTCATGGTAATTTTCCAAATGTATTTGAAAAGATTATCAAACGTTTTATTAAAAGAGGTTACGACCCAACTGTTTTGAGACATACCGCATGTTAAGTGTTCAACCCGTTTACAGTTGGACACTACGCTTCCCTCTTTGATTGCGTCTGACGGAAGAGGGGGAGGACACTATGATGAGCAGTTTTTAAATCCTACCAGGACTGAACTGTTTTGATATTTGTCTTCTGGCCTGTTTCGTCTGGCCCTTAAGGGTGTTTCTCTTGTTGCTCCGTCTTCTGAAAAGGCATTGAGTAGATACGTTTTTGGTTCTTAAGGTTTGTTTTTTATATATTTATACACGAAAAAAAACAAAGAAAAATATCAAACAGGGAGTGCCACGCATCAAAAGCGCAGCCTCCTCAAAACAAACCCCCCAGCACGCAAACGCGTGCACCACACACACACTCAAAGCTTACACATCAGGACAAAACGAACAACACACACACACACACACACATAGATGTGTTCAAACATACCCCTTCTTACTGCGAATGTAAAAACTCAAAATTTTGCTATTCAGATGCGGGTCATGTCATCACTGGTAATTTTGATATTATTAAATATAATCTGAAAAGTAGATCCCTCGGAAGCACCGAGAACAATGCAAACAGTGAAGATTGCAAACGTAAAAGAACGTTTGAAAAAGACAAACGTATTCGTAATTTATTCTTTAAAGGACCTAAATATAGAAGTTCTTCAACTATTGATTTTAATGCTTGTCGTGGTCCATCGAAACCTTCTGTGTTAAATGGTGCCGTCGTGAGAACGCTGATCCCAATGCATTAACGTCTTGGAAACGAAATATTTTTAACATTGTTGATTCTCGAATAAAATTTTATCAAACTAATGAACACCTACTTCCACCAAAACCCAAGTTTACTTTAAGACATTTGAAAAAAGAAATCCAAGAATTTCATTCTAAGTATGTCTTAGTTCCAGCAGACAAGGCGGCCAACAATATTATCATCATTTGACGCCTACATTATATTGACGTTTTACAAAAACGAACTAATTAGCACTAAAACTTATACATTGAGTCCTTCTGTTGAAAATAAGTTGGTCACTGATCACATCACTGAAGTTTCTAATTTAAAAGTTCGTATAGACGATCAACAAATTAAACTACCGACAATGTACTGGATTCCTAAATTGCATAAACAACCATATAAAGCTCGCTTCATCGCTAATTCAAGCTCTTGTACAACTACAAATATTTCAAAACTATTAACATCATGTCTAACTGCTCTGAAAGCCCACGTGGAAAGATACTGCGATAAAGTATACGAAAACTCTGGTAAACACTTATTTTGGTCGATTAAAAATTCTGGCGAAATCTTGGATAAGTTTAAAATTAATAATTACAAGGTTTCTACAGTCAGTACATACGATTTTTCTACTTTGTATACCACTTTACCACATAACTTAATAAATGACAAATTAACTGCCCTAATTCAAAAGACTTTTGCCAGAGAGAATGCTACATTTCTCGCTTGCAATTTTGATAAAGCCCTTTTTTACTAGCAATATTATTAAACATTATACAATGTGGACCTGTGACGAAGTTTGTAAAGCCCTTTCCTTTTTATTGAACAACATTTACATCAGGGTTGGGAATGCAGTTTTTAGACAAGTTAATGGTATTCCCATGGGAACAAATTGTGCACCCTTTGTCGTAGATTTGTTTTTGTATTGTTATGAAAGAGACTTTATGTTGAGCCTTTCTCCAGATACGCAGACAGATATTATAACTGCATTTAATAATACATCATGCTATCTGGATGATATTCTTAATATGGATAATCCGTTTTTTGGTCATTTGGTGGGTACTATTTATCCTAGGGAGCTTCAGTTAATTAAAACTAACAATTCGGATACTGATGCTTCATTTTTAGATTTACATCTCTCTATTTATGACAATATTATACATACCAAAAATTATGACAAGAGGGATGATTTTAATTTTAGTATTGTAGATTTTCCCCATTCGGATGGGGGTGTACCTCAGGTTACATCTTATGGGGTATATATTTCTCAATTAATTCGGTTTGCCGGAGCGTGTAGTCATGTCAAGCATTTCAATGAACGTAATCAATATATTACAAGTAAACTTCTTCAGCAAGGCTACCGTTATTACAAATTGCGTAAATATTTTGCTAAATTTTACTATCGTAATTCTGATTTAGTTTTAGAATTCAATAGTAATTTAAAGACACTTCTGCGAGAAGGTATTTCTTAACCAGTTTTTTATGGGGATGTGGTTTACAAACTTCGTAAGATATTGGGTCATGGTAATTTTCCAAATGTATTTGGTAAAATTATAAAACGTTTTATTAAAAGAGGTTACGACCCAACTGTTTTGAGACATACCGCATGTTTAGTGTTCAACCCGTTTACTGTTGGACACTAAGCTTCCCTCTTTGATTGTGTCTGACAGAAAAGGGGGAGGACTCTATGATAAGGAGTTTATAAATCCTACCAGGACTAACTGTTTTGATATTTGTCTTCTGGCCTGTTTCGTCGGGCCCTTTAGGGTGTTTCTCTTGTTGCTCTGTCTTCTGAAAAGGCATTGAGTACATACGTTTTTTGTTCTTAAGGTTTGCTTTTTATATATTTATACACGAGCATTTTTGTGTTTTACATGCCATGCCTTTTTGTTTCCATTACGTGTGTAAGAGATTCACCTGGAGGGGATTACTTTTATTTACACTGTCCCGTGTCTTTGGAACATGGTGGGGGTAAGAGTGAGGTTGGGTGTGCACCATAAACCGGTTTAAGCTTCCCAGTGGTGTTTTTGCCACTGACCGTTCCAAGGCGATGACACACTGTGTTCCTTTGTTTGTTCGTTTTGTCCTGATGTGTTGGCTGTGTGTGTGTGTTCCTTTGTTTGTTCGTTTTGTCCTAATGTGTTGGCTGTGTGTGTGTGTGTGTGTGTGTGTGTGTGTGTTGTGCACGCGTCTGCATGCTGTGGGTTTCGTTTCGAGGAGGCTGCGTTTTTGGTGCGTGGCATTCCCTGTTTGATATTTGTCTTTGTTTTATATTAAACTTTTTGAGAGGTTCCAATAATTGCATAGTTACTTTAGACGATTTCACATTAGACAAAGAAATCTTTGTTGAAAACCACACTGCATTTCATCATTTTTTCTCATTAACAGTTTTCACAAAATTCATAATCACATGAACAAATGTCTGTGAAACTGACGTTGTATCGTTATACTTCTTAAGAGTGCAATCTGGCATTAAATTCCTTGGTGCCGTTTACATGTTAAAGATTGTAAAGTTCTATCATCAAGGTACGCAATGATACCAAACAAATGAGAAGGCCTAGCACACTCATGAGAGTACCGAACTTATAATCAGGGCAGTTAGAAACAAATGCCGACACCTGACCCCTTGCAATGTGTAGATATACCGAGGTGCGAATACAGACTATGAGGATCAGTATCTGATTTACCGCATGAGCGCGCACACATACAGCACTTCATACCAAGCGTCATAGGAAGTGTGCATATGCAAAATTGATTGGACAGGGACATAAATATTTTGATCAGCCTACTTTTATGAAGAATATGAGAGGGACAGAACCAACGACTCCCATTTTTAATACACAAAATACATTTGTGAATGTTACTGATGACGACAACATTTCTATTTTGTATACATGTATTCTGAATTGAACAATAAACGTATCTTGTATGTCTGGTGTTGAAGGATCAACGGTGGTGGCGGCTCGTAGGAGAATATTGTCATTCTAGGGAGAACTGCACTTATGACTTTGAAATCCTATTAAATAATTTTCTAAATGAATGTGTATGGTTTTCTGGGTTTTAAATGATACCTTTTACTTCGCAAAAGTGACATGTACGTCGTTTTCGGAGTCATGATAAAAGACGATGAAAATCGCTTAATTTAAAAAACAAAGAAAAACATCAAACAATGCCACGCACCAAAAAAGTAGCCTCCTCAAAACGAAACCCCCAGCACGCAGACGCGTGCACCACACACACACATACACACACACACACACACACACACCCAAAGCCAACACATAAGGACAAAACGAACAACACAGACGCACACAAAGCCAACACATAAGACGAAACGAACAAACAAAGGAACACAGTGGGGCACCGCCTTGGAACGGTCAGTGGCAAAAATACCACTGGGGAGCTTAACCCGGTTTATGGTGCACCTAACCTCACTCTTACCCCCACCATGTTCCAAAGACATGGAACAGTGTAAATAAAAGTAATCCCCTCCAGGTGAATCTCTTACACACGTAATGGTAACAAAAAGGCATGGCATGTAAAACACAAAAATGCTCGTGTATAAATATATAAAAAAAACAAACCTTAAGAACCAAAAACGTATGTACTCAATGCCTTTTCAGAAGACAAGAAGTATTTCAAGTAATCTCTATACATTCTGCTAAACACCCACAAATTACATGGATCATCATTGTAAACAGTTGAAGGCTATGGTCATTGTTAATCTTGGAGAAGGTTTCATACCTAACAAATTCATGTAAGCTGCGCTTAACTAGCGATTTCCATTGTGATAACTATGGAAATTCAGCCTTATATACAAACATATGGAGATAGCGCGATAGTCCTTATTTTTAAAAAAAATCACATTATTTTATACAAATCTGGAATAAACCCTGAAGAACGCCGCGGGCAGTTCATTTACGAGATCAATCTATTTATAAATATGATCTTAATCATATGCGTAGGAGCTGGGTTTAACTTGGGGGAGGTGGGGGGGGGGGGGGGAGGGGAAACCTTTTCGACAGGGGGCCCGGGGACTGGCAAGGGATCTCCGGTACATTCATGACAAAGCCTTGTCCAGGGGCCAAATGGGTCGCAGGCCCCCTCAAGCACCTATGTTTTAGCAATCATTGAGTTATTCTGAAGCATTTCTAATGAACCATTGTGTTCGTTTTAAAACTGAAATGTAGGCCTATTTTATGAAATGACAAATTCATTGTAGAACTGACAGATAAACAACTTTGAAAATGACATGTAGGCTGTTCCTAATTCCGGTACAATCAGCTAAAGAGAATTAGATTGTTAAGTCTCTGTTGCGTCATGGTTGAACGCAAGTAAGTTTTCAATCTGCGCAGCGCTGCAAACGATCTTTTTGTAACAGGAACAGTTCAAAACGGGGCGGTGGGGGTGGGGGGGAAGGGAACGGGGCATAGATATATCAAAACTTTAAAAGAAATGTTGGTACCGAGAGGTCGATACCTCTATAGGCGTATGACTACGCGCTAAACTGTCTGCAGTGAACTTAAACAGTCAACATATGTATTGTTCTAATCAAGCGTGCCATGTTTTACAGTCTTCGGTTGAAGCCCTGGATATACAATTAAATAGTGGTGCACTTGCCTAATTGTGATATAATGTTGTGGAAATATTATTTCCCTTGAATAGACAATGAAAAATGTAAATACATAATAATAATACTTAATCGTTTTTTGCAGGCGCACAAACCGGAACTGTAGTGATGCGCTCGATATTATATTATTTTTATAAAATATAATCGGACAATCATCGGCGCGTACGAGGTTGCAATACTTACCTTACGGAAAGAGACAGGTTAGAATGCAAGGAAGGTCAGATGCAAATTCAGAAATCGGGTGGGGGGCAGTTCCCCCGGCTCCTACGCCTATGTTAATACTCTTTGAATTATCAACCATGCTTAGTTGTCCAAAGAATAGTTTCTTCTTGTCTGTGGGTTTCAATCGAGAACATTCCGATGAATTTCAAGGCAATTAGTTCTTGCATGTTTTGCATACACTGCGTATGTTGTATGCACTTTCTATGTGTCTTTTTTTTGTTTGGTAGAGATGGTATGTCGTGCGCTAGAGCTAAGCTGTTGAGCACTGGAGATAAAATGTATTGCGTTGTAGACAGAATGTTGGACGCTGCAGATAACATTCCGTGCATTTGTGATAATATAATCCTAACAGTTAAAAATATGTCTGTGTCTTCAACTCATTTAGATTTGAAGATTGAATACTGCTTAAGCCGGTGCTAGGGGGCGTGAGCAGTGTTGCATATTCCATTACTGCTCATGAACAGACTCAATAAAACCGAGTCTGCAATTTTCGCTGTTTGCGTTGTTCTCGGTGCTTCCGAGGGATCTACTTTCCAGATTTTAAACATACCATCGCAATAAATATGGAAATGCATGCACCGTCATTATATTCATATATGCATGTTTGTATTTTTATCCACAGATATAACTGCTTCCTTGTTTATTTCAGATATATAAAAGAGTTTTGCAGATGAAGGACTTGGTACTGTTTAGTTTCTCAACATGACCATTTCGGCCTGGGTGGTTCCAATACTCCCGCTTTCATAGCCTTGGGTCTAGTATAATCACCCCTTGGATATGGTGCCTGCTTTTTAATTTTGTCTTTTGACAGTTCCTGTGATATGCAGGCTCCATAACCTCAGATCCCCTTTCTAAATTCCAGTTTGTTTAGTTCTGTCCATTGTTTTCTCGTTTGGGGCAAACCCATTACTTTATCTGGGGACCAAACGCCGCTTTTCATGGAATTACACACCACAACCCGTGTATCATTGAAGGTTCCATGTTCATCGCCGTTTTAATACATCTGCGGATGTCTCTAAATTGCTTTTTGTACTTTTAGCATGTGTAAATGTTGGTTGAGTTTTGCTCAACCCGGGGCTAGAGGGCGTGGACGGTGGCATGCATTTCCACTACCGTCCATGAACAGGCTCAATCAAACCGAGCCTGCAACATTTTCGTTTTGTCGTGTTGAGCGACCTGTGAAGTTTCCACTTTTTCTATTCCGTATAACGGAAACATCTTTATCTATTTATTTATATTGGTGGGTTAACGTCACGCCGACACAATTTATAAGTCGTACGACACAATTTATAAGTCGTATGGCGACTTTCCAGCTTTGATGGTGGAGGAGGCTCGGTGAGGGGCAAGTGAATTGAAGTCGGCGACATTAACCACTCGGCCATGGAGGCCCCCAGAAACAATTTTAGCGCCTTGATAAACATTCACTTAAACCAAAGCAGTCTGAAAGACAGCTATATTCCCCGCCGCTGTTATGAATAGTGAAAGGGTTTATGGTATTGGATGGAAGCATTGGCGTTGTTTATTATACTTTATAGCCCATGTATGACGATATCAATGAATTTGAAAATCCTTCAAGGGGTTTACGAGATACAGTGCGGACACAAAATGGAAGGCTCAAACCTTCGACCTTGAGTTGTGACCTTGAACCAACATTGCTGACTCATGATTTCTGCACATTGTCTTGATGAGATGATCATTTGACCAAAAAAAAACAAAGAAAAATATCAAACAGGGAATGCCACGCACCAAAAACGCAGCCTCTCCAAAACGAAACCCCCAGCACGCAGACGCGCGCACCACACACACATACACAAACACACGCACACACACCCAAAGCCAACACATAAGGACAAAACGAACAACACAGACGCACACAAAGCCAACACATAAGACGAAACGAACAAACAAAGGAACACAGTGGGGCACCGCCTTGGAACGGTCAGTGGCAAAAACACTACTGGGGAGCTTAAACCGGTGTATGGTGCACCTAACCTCACTCTTACCCCCACCATGTTCCAAAGACATGGGACAGTGTAAATAAAAGTAAGCCCCTCCAGGTGAATGTCTTACACACGTAATGGAAACAAAAAGGCATGGCATGTAAAACACAAAAAATGCTCGTGTATAAATATATAAAAAAAACAAACCTTAAGAACCAAAAACGTATGTACTCAATGCCTTTTCAGAAGACAGAGCAACAAGAGAAACACCCTTAAGGGCCCGACGAAACAGGCCAGAAGACAACTATCAAAACAGTTCAGTCCTGGTAGGATTTAAAAACTATTTGGACTCGGTGTTAGAAATGTATCTTATTACAAGCTTTTCAGTGAATTATCGAAATACTGCAGTGAAATATACCTGGTATTTTGACAGTGAGAAATCATCAAATATATTTTTCACTGGTAAGAAACTATAAAATGGATAAATTCAGTTAAAACATGAAATAAAAAGAAAATTTGTTTGTTTTACATGTAACATCAAACTATCTTCTACTCATGAACACCATACCTTACATTTTTACTTATGGCTATGCCTCTCGTAAAAATATTACATCTGACGTTCACTCGTGAAATTTACACTGAAACTAAGAAATAGCCTATATATAAAGGAGTGTTGCACAGTTCACTACCCTCTCATGAACAGGCTCAAATTGAGTCAGCTATTATTTTGCTTGGTTTCGTTCTAAGCTTCCAAGGAATTTTCTTACGTTTCCTTGTCTTTTACCAAACTAAACCTCGTGATACCGACTTGAATGGTAGAGCCATTTACGGGCAGCACAATCCAAAGGATGAATACCGCCTATGGAAAGTTTACTAGTTAGAAATGACTCGCAAACACATTTTTGTGAAACAAAGTTAAGTTGTTGTCGATTAAATGTTGATAATTGATAAAGGAGTTCTCAAAGCATCCCAAGAGTCTGGATCAGTTTTACTTGTTAATTGAGCTGTCTGAAATGGTCATTTGCCTTTTTCAATTTGATAATTGATAAAGGAGTCCTCAAAACATCCCCAGAGTCTGGATCAGTTTTACTTTTATTCCAAATGGATGGAAATACTGAAGGTGCTTCAGTGTTTTTTGGTGATATTACAAATTGCGTAAATATTTTGCTAAATTTTACTATCGTAATTCTGATTTAGTTTTAAAATTCAATAGTAATTTAAAGACACTTCTGTGAGAAGGTATTTCTAAACCCGTTTTTATGGGGATGTGGTTTACAAACTTCGTAAGATATTAGGTCATGGTAATTTTCCAAATGTATTTGGTAAAATTATAAAACGTTTTATTAAAAGAGGTTATGACCCAACTGTTTTGAGACACCGCATGTTTGGTGTTCAACCCTTTTACAGTTGAACGCTACGCTTTCCTCTTTGATTGTGTCTGACGGAACAGGTGTAGGACTCTATGCTTAGTAGTTCTTAAATCCCACCAGGACTGAGCTATTTTGATTTCCGTCTTCTGGCCTGTTTCGTCGGGCCCTCAAGGGTGTTTCCCTTGTTGCTCTGTCTTCTGCAAAGGCATTGAGAACATGCGTTTTAGGTTCTTAAGGACTGCATATATATATATAAGAGCATTTTGTGCCTATTCTTCCTTGTTTTTCTGTTGCCTTTGCGTATGTTAGGGTTTCACATGGTGGGGATAACTTTTATTTACACTTTCCTGTGACTTTGGAACATGGTGGGGATAAGAGTGAGGTTAGGTGCACCATTTATAGTTCTTTGTTGCTTGTTGCAAAACGGTGTTAAACCATAAGTTGTAAATATTTTTGGTTGGATTTAACGTCGCACCGACTCAATTATAGGTCATATGGCGACTTTCCAGCTGATAGTGGAGGAAGACCCCAGGTGCCCCTCCGTGCATTATTTCATCACGAGCGGGCACGTGGGTAAAAGCACCGACCTTCCGTAAGCCAGCTGGATGGCTTCCTCACATGAAAAATTCAACGCCCCCAGTGAGGCTCGAACCCACATCGATGACGGGCAAGTGATTTGAAGTCAGCGACCTAAACATACTGCATACTAGCTTAAACGGCAGCTGAAACAAAGTTTATCTATACACTATATTGTACGGCTTGTTAACCCTCGCTGATAAAATAATCACTACAGCAGAGGGAGTGGGCCAATTAAGAGAGGCGTTGACAAGTATAATGGAATTTTACACAATTTTATGAGAATTTATCAATTTTGTACGCACTTTAGCGAGAGAAAGTCGCATGTTATACATGCAGTTTAATGTTGTTTAGAGTCAGCTGGTGGCTCTATTAACGAAGGAAAGTTTTGTTTCTTGATTTGGTTGTTGGAGATTGGTGGCGCACATTTCATTGTACATAATTGTTGATTTGTTTGGTGAATATTTTGGTTGTTTAGTTGCGGTTTTGTTTGAAGTTGATACTCCGGTTATTGGCGGTTGGAATTGTTAGTTATGTTGCGAATTTAAAGTTATAATTTGGTTGGATGTTTGAATTCGTGTGTTGAGGGTATGTTTTGAGTTTCGACTCGCTCGAGACCGGCACGCCCCAATTTTTTAGACGGAACAGATCGTACGCGGACTCCTCTCCGACTTGCATTTTCATGGTAATCCAAATTTTCCGACCCCTAACTAGGTGCACGAGAAAGTAAGACTGCCTCAGATGATAATTTGGGTCAGTAACAGTGAACTGAAACTGCTGGCCGAAGTGTTTCCGCACACTCATCTGGGTGTTTCCATGGATGACTCAACTTTTGGCGTTGGTTTCTTATAGGTCGGACACGATGTCCTGGACCGTAATGAGAGATTTCGGAAGCCTGCCATTGATGAGCGCGTCGATGGCC
The DNA here is from genome assembly GCF_021730395.1 of Mercenaria mercenaria. Taxonomy (NCBI): domain Eukaryota; kingdom Metazoa; phylum Mollusca; class Bivalvia; order Venerida; family Veneridae; genus Mercenaria; species Mercenaria mercenaria. The sequence goes on from NC_069368.1 coordinate 80,046,405, forward strand.
GTACCAAATAAGGTTTTGCTCATACTACCAATCAACGCCAGCGGGGTAGAGCGCTTGCCTCTTCTGCGGACCACCTTCAGCTCCGGCTTCGGCAGGGCGTTGATATTCAGCCTGGCGTACTCCACTAGTTCCTGAGTCTTTTGTAGGATGTCCCTGTGAGCCGTCTTCAGTACGGCTGCCGACGTGTTAGGAAGCTTGTCGTAGAGGACACGAGGCATAATATTGTTAAAAGAAAAATAAAATCGAAAAACATCCAGCGCTGGCGAGACAGTCCAATCGGAAAGTGACACAATAATAAGTGTATAAAAGGTAATTAAACTGATATATATATTGTCATGAAAAATATGTCGGCGCGCGAGAAAAATTGAGGGGGTGGGGGCTGTTTTTTTTTTTTTTTTTTTTTGGTTTAAACATATTTTATTTTGCAATATTTTTACAACATGATTATAGATATACAATAAAGGATCGGACAGGAAGCTTTATAAGCTTAAGGTTGTCCTCTCCGTCTTACAACAATTCAGTTGCATTGGAAAAAAATACAAACGTTTACTAAAGAATATAACATAGTTGTAAAGTAACTATCTATAAAGATATCCGTAGTTGGAGATACTAATATAAAAAGAAAGAAAAAGAAACAGAAATAGTAAGAAAATGACAACAAAACGTGAGGCAATTACAAGTTGGAGTTACTATCACTTAACACAGTTAAAAGGGTTTGATATGCTATTTTTCACGTAAGCTATTTCTGATATATTTTCCTCTTGTAGATCAAAATCTTTTGGATTAACAATGTAACACTGAACAGCAGTAAATATTTCTACGTTGGATTCATCTGCTAGGGTAGGATTACCTTGTAAGATAATATTTAATGTTGGAGTACAAAACTGGGATATGATATTGAACAATTGTATTCTTAAGTGAGAATACCTCCGGTATATGAAAAATAGTGATAAGGCGTTTCTGCATCCCCGGAATCACAATTTGGGGACTCAATAATGTTTTAGCATGGAGCTCAGAAGATAGAGAGCTGCATTGCGTACGTAGCCTTGTATGAAGTATTTGAGACTTTCTTACTCCTGTCAGAAAGTACTTTGGAGCAGTAGGAATGTCATTATTTAACATACGCTCAAAGGACGCTAGAGAACAAGCATTACGTATTTCGTCTGGAAGAGCGTTGAAGTCCCGTATGACTGATGGAAGGAATTAATTGTAATAAAATGCAGTATGTGTGAATAAAGTCTGAATATTTTCAGCATTTCTAAGAGGGTACCTGTGGTGTCTTCCTACATTAGATGGAACAAGGTCTGAAAGATAGGATGGTGTGAGGTTATTTTTCATTTTATAAAACAGTACTTACTTTTTTTTTTCCTTCTGTAAGCAAGGGTTTACCAACCAACTTCAGATAAGAGTTTGTCAATAGAAACGAGTTCCGTTGTTCCAGTTACTATTCTTGCTGCTTCATGCTGAATTTTTTCAAGTTCCAGTTTTTCATTTTGAGTGCAATTGTCAAACAGTACGTCACCATATTCAAGAATAGGTCTAATGAATGATTTGTAGATTACCTCAAGAATTTCTGCCTAGCTGAAATTTTAACTTTTCATGACATATATTCGCAGCCAGGCTTTCTTTGTTATGTACTCAATTTGTGTAGTCCACCTAGGATCATTTGATAGAAAAATACTTTAAATGTTTATGATTATGGACTTCGTTTATTTGTTGACCCTGCATTAATAGTGGAGGATGATAAGCTCTATTTTGTTTGCGGGAAAACAATAACGACTCAGTTTTAGAAGGGTTAAAGTTCACTAGCCATCTTGATACCCAGTTTGAAATTTTATTAAGATCTGAATTTAAGATAGCAGAAGCAGTATTTGGATTTTCAACTACAAAGGCTCGTATCATCTGCAAATAACCTTATATGAGCTTGGATATCTAGGACTATGCCATTGATCTAGATTAAAAATAAAAGGGGCCTAGGATTGATCCTTGGGGAACCCCTGCAGTGATTTCTTTTTGAGATGATTTACAGCCAGGGAGTATAACACATTGTTTTCTATTATGCAGATATGAGGAATACCAGGATAATAAGGATCCAGAGATTCCAATAGACTTAAGTTTATAAATGAGACCCATGTGCCAAACACGGTCGAATGCCTTGCTTATGTCACAAAATATAGCCCTTATCTTTTTACCAGAATCAATAGCTTGTGAAAATGAATTGTGGATATATGTAAGTTGGTTTACTGTACAGTCACCCGGAACAAAACCAGACTGCAGGGGAGAGAGGATGTTATGTTCATGAAGAAAATTGAAAGTATGTTTGAACACAATTTTTTCAAACACTTTATTGACAGTACTTATGAGAGAAATAGGACGGTAGTTATTTACAAGAAAAGGATATCCAGACTTAAAAATAGGTGTAACGTAAGCGTTTTTTTTTCCAACTGTTTGGAACTGTAGAAATATGCAATGAGTAATTAAAGAGGTCACACAATGGGCCGGATAGTTCTAAAGAAAGCTCACGAAGGATACGATTATTAATACCATCAGGGCCTGCAGCTTTACCTAGTTGAAGAGATTGTAAAACAGATATTACTTCATCTGGGGAAATAGTAATACTAACAAGGAGGTCGTGATCAACAGCTTGTAGGTGTGGCAGCGGGGGTGCTGAGTTCTCAGCTATACATGTCTGACCAACAAAAAAAATCATTCAACAAGTTGGCTTTACCAGGCATATCTTCAATAATTTTATCATCATAGGATGTAAGTAAGCTGAGTCCAATCTTATTTTGTTTATTTATTAATGAATTAGCATCAGTAGTAGAAAATTGTGGGTCACATGGTGTTCAGTTGAGTCCAGATGTGGTTGAAGTATTTACATTAATGTTTGCAGATGATGTTGCCCTTGTTTCCGACACAGTGGTAGGATTACAGAAACAATTAAATGCTGTGCATTAATATTGTATAGATTGGCATCTTTCTGTTAATATTAGCAAGACAAAAGTAGTAGTATTTAAAAATGGTGGTCAGTTGTCAAAAAATGAAAAATGGTTTTATGAAGGTACTCGTATTGAAACACAAAATTCTTTTATGTATGTAGGTTTACATTTCACATGCCGTATGTCATTGTTTAAAATGGCTGATTGTATGGCTTCAAAAGCTAAAAGGGTTATTGTTTCCCTCTTGCAGAGTTTTAATGATGTATTACCTATGTCACATAAAACATATTTTAAGATATTTGATACTAAAGTTGTACCTGTACTACTTTATGAGTCTGAGTTGTGGGGAATCCATATGATGGAAAATACTGAAAGAGTACATATATATGCATGTAAACGTTTCTTAAATGTTTCCCTTAAAGCATGTAATGAAGATATTATGGGAGACTGTGGTCGATATCCTATGTATATTGTAGCGCAAAAAAGATGCATTAAGTACTGGATCAAGATTTTAGAAATGCCAGACTGTCGATATGTGAAAAAAATGCTATAACATGTTATTAAACGTAATTTGTACAGTAATGGATTTGGATATATTTGGGAAAGTCAAAAAGTAAACAATCAAAATGTTTACATGTATACTTATTTGCAACGTCTTAAAGACCAGTATCTGCAAATGTGGAACACAAAATGTGCTGAGAATAGAAAATTAACATATTACCATGTATTTAAGACAAATTTTGATGTCGAAGCATATGTAGATGCTATAGACAGAGTTAAGTTTAGATCAAGTCTCGTCTCTCTAAGATCATCATCTCACCAACTGTTAATAGAAAAAGGAAGAAATTTAGGTATACCTAAAAATGATAGATTATGTTTTTATTGTAAAAATTATGTCGAAGACAAGTACCATTTTATACTTATTTGTCCAATATTGAAATATACGACAAAAATATCTGCAAGGAAAATATTTTAGATACCCAAATGTTAATAAATTTTGTATTTTGATGTCAAGCACCAATGCTAATATTATAAGAAACTTGGCAATGTACATATATTATGCATTTAAGTTAAGAGCGGAATATAGTGACAATAGGTAATATGAAATTTGTATAATATGCGACGAACTGAATAATTACTATATTATTTTTGTATTATATTTAATAGAATGTCAGCTGGGTATCACACAAGTACAAACTGTATGCATGTATTGTATTAGCTTAGCTATGTAAATATTGTGTATATGGGCCGGATGCCTTCATGCTTGTTGAAATAAACTAAAAAAATAAAAATATGACAGGGGAGGAATAGAGGTAGATGTATATGCTTTTATGAAAAATTTCAAAGAAGACCACCAACTTCTGTTGGTTTGGGATTCTGATTTTAACCTTTTAGAAAGAAGATCCAACTGTTGACTCTTTGCAACACGGATTTTATTATCTATACTATTGCGGAGGTTTCGAAATTTTTCCCAGTGATATGGAGTGTTTCTTTGTCTTGCCTTTCTATAGTAACGTTTACGTTTCCTAATTAATAATCTGATTTCATTCGTGAACCAAGACGGTTCACCCTCTATGATCAGTACTTGTTGATTTTTGAAAACGTAAGGCAGATATTTTATATATAAACTTCTTTGACTGTCAAATAATACCGTGGTACAGCCAGACCACACGCGCAAGAACTAACTAATTTAACCCTTAATGTGTATGTTAGTTTCTGCTACTATTTTGCTTGGTTGCATTTCACCGATATGGGTTCGAGCCTTACTTGGGGCGTTGAATTCTTCATGTGCTGGCTTACGGAAGGTCGGTGGTTCTATCCAGGTACCCGCTCGTGATGAAAAAATGCACGAAAGGGCACTTAGGTCTAGCTGAAATGTCGCCATTTGGCATATAATTGTGTCGGTACGACGTTAACACCCCACCCCCTTCCATCTCCCACCAAAAAAACAACAAAAAACATAATGTACAAAAAAGTTAACATTATCTTCGTCATATTCATTCCGTTGCTCCGGGGCAATAATTTCTATACAAGTTCCATGAAACCATTCGTTGCAAAAGTCGCACTGAATCCAGCCGATTTCGTCTTCCTCGACTTCACTTTTTCCTGTTTTCTTCTTCTTTCAATTTCTTTTCCTTGTAGTACCTGATGACCTTTTACAATTACTTTTTCCCTTTTTTACTGCCCGCTTAGCTCAGCAGTTAGAGCATAGATCTACGGATCGCGGGGTCGTGCGTTCGATCCTCGGGCGGGCCGTATGTTCTCCGTGACGATTTGATAAAAGACATTGTGTCTGAAATCATTCGTCCTCCACCTCTGATTCATGAGGGGAAGTTGGCAGTTACTTGTAGAGAACTGGTTTGTACTGGTACAGAATCCAGGAACACTGGTTAGGTTAACTGCCCGCCGTCAGGGCGGAGATCATCACTAATCGGTGTGTTATCTAAATATCTGTAGTTAAAGCATCAATCAATACTTATCACTAACTACCAATCTAAAAACATTACACGAATCACGAAAGTTTCATTTTAAACGTTTTCATAATCCGAAAAATGTCTACCAGTGACGAAGACGTATCTGAGGTAAGTTTACAATAATATGTGTACATTTAATATGAACAACGAATATAACAGTTACAAAAGCTGAAACAAAATTGTCCTTTCCTTGTTGATGGCATTTAACTTGTAAAATAATTGAACAACAAGTTATTGTTTCAGTTTTTTACACCTTGCATTTCACATTCCTACTCGTTGTCCGCCATTTGGTAAAGTAAAGAATGTAACAAGGCTCGTGATTGGCTACATTTACCGATTTCATCAGACTCACATCAAAAGATCGCCAAACTACGGAAAACCAGTAGGGACATAATTTGGCGATTGAATTATAATTTAATCAGTGTGCACATTATATAGATTTTAAAAGTTTTGACTTGTACCATGGTCATTATTTTTTTTTCTTATTATTGAAGTGTCCTCTAAAGTTGTAGTGCTTTTTTATATAAAAAAAGTAAATTATTTTATCCTTACTAATGTCTGCATGAATTTTAAACAATATTCGTACATAATATGTAAGAAAATGAAACACGACAGATCATTCAACACGACGCCAAGGAAAGTGTTGCATGCTAGATTGATTATGCCTGTTCGTGGAAGCTGGTGGAAATGCAGGCTTCTGTCCGCACACTGTAGGCCTAACCCCAGAAATCAACACACAATTTATTGAAATACAGTTTAAACAAAATTATAGTATGCAAAACTTGTTAATATAAAATAAGCTGAAAACTACCTTGCGTCAATATATTTTTGGACGTTACTTTAATTTGGTATAAAATTTACAGTATTTTTACATAAAGCATACGTATTATATATATTCAACGTATATTTATTGTGCCTATAGGCCTAACTTACAAATATTTTCTATGTACCTAGAGTATTGTTGAATATGCTGGCAAGAGGCCTAGATGCCAAAGCTCAACTGCAAAGCCCGAAGAGGCCCTAAAAAACATCACCGTGGCAAAATGAACACTAGTGTATTTGAGAAAGATAAAACCAAAAGATTGGGAATCTTCAACAGAAGAAAACACAATTAAGTATAAACTGCTAAAAATAATAAGTCTTTCATGTTTTCTTTAAAAATATGTTAACGATGACACAACCACAATACATAAAGGGAGTAATAATAATATTTTTTGGCAAAATTTGTTTACTTAATTATACGTACGTTACATTAGCACAATGTTGGTTGGGAAGCCAGGATAGGAACATTATTTTTTCAAAATAATTCCATTAAAAATGGTACATGTATTAGAACAATGTGAACATAAATAAGTGTAAATGATCAGATGCTTATTTTTGGAAAAAACATGTATGACTTTACTTAAATGTTATTAACCACCTTAATTCGATATATTATTTTCCATTATCTTTATATACGCACCAGTACAACACTATAACATAAAGTCTTATCAATCTTACACCATTTCTTATAACAAACGCACTACATTTTATGAAATAGATGTTTGACAAAGTCATATTATATGTCTATATTTCAGGGAGACTGTCTTTCAAAAGTCTGTGGTTCCACAGTTGTTTGCTGTATTAAGCCATATGATGGAGCATTTACCGAGGTGTTTGACCCCAAAGAGAAAGCTGAGCGTATACTTTCGGCAGTGGTCAATAAAAAGAGAAAAATGGTATGTCAATGTCATTCTCACACTCTTTCTTAACGTAAATGGGTATCATTGCCTGTTTTACATTTTTAAATGTAATAAGAACTGTCAACTTGGATGCTGTTACGACATACATCTCATGTTTAGAAATTACACACAATTTAATAAGTTATGCTTGTTGCTAATACCTAAAAATATTTAATAACTGTTTTAAAATTAAATAAAATAACGGTCGCTCTCAATATTAAATGTTTCTTTCCCAATTTGTTAATATTGACATATGAATTGTATTAATTCAACTAAATGAATAATTGGAAAGGATGTATCTGTATATCGTGTGATAATTATTCTCACTGCTTATTTCTTACTTATGTGCCATTGTAAAGAAACATATAATCAGGTATGAGTCACATTTCAGGAAACGGTACATACCATGTTTTGTATAAAGACAATAACGGACAATATATTTCATTTATAGAATGCATCTTCGGCGGATCAGGTTGCAGGTAGTTCAACTTCCACACATGTACAGGTAGCAGGTGAATCAACTCCCACACATTCCATACAGGTACAGGAGGCGAGTAACTCAACTTCGACACAGGTATATCTATTCATAAACAAAGTTAAAATTGTGACAAAATTTATAATATAAACAAAACTTTAAACACCGTTACAGTTATAGTAAAAATTTACTACGTAGGCTACTTAAGAAAATTATAATTAATTCTTTTCATTAATATATTAAATACTATTTTCGTTCATATTTGATATCATCATTAAAGACTTTTAAGACCGATTATACAATTTTTTTCTTTCATTTAACAGCAATCATTGTCACCAGTGAGAGAAATACCGCAGTCTCCCAAGTCGTTCGCCGTCATACACGACAATGAAGAACATAAGGGTATCCAGTGTCAGATACCCGGGGAGACATTACCATTTGCAGCAGATAATGATAAATGTTGCCGATTGTGTATGAAAGGAGAAATGCCTAAATATGGAATGTGGGTTGGATGTGTTTACGAAGATAATTGTATACCAGGTTCTTTTTGGGTGCATGAAAAATATTTAGGTTTCAGCGGCCTTACAAAAAGTATCTTAAAAAAGTTGGGATGGCTATGTCCACAACATAGAAAATATTAAATATTTCACAATGCATACATGGTGCTAAATGTCACATTGACGTGATGTGACATAATATTGTTATTATCTCATCATTCATAGTCTTATTATATATTAATATGAAATAGTACCAGTCTATTCCAAATTCTTCACAGACTCGAACATCTGTAGCACTTCTTTATGAAAAGTCAGATAGGGCTTTTTAGCTCACCTGCCACATAGTGACAAAGTGAGCTTTTGTGATCACCTGTCGTCCGTCGTCAGTCCGTGCGTCCGTCCGTCCGTCAACAATTTCTTGTCTGCAGGATAGTGGTTTCATGTGTGACTTCACTTTAACCAAACTTGCACACAACTTGTATCACCATAAGATCTCGGTTCCTTTCTTGAACTGGCCAGATCCCATTATAGGTTCCAGAGTTATGGCCCCTGAAAGGGCCAAAATCAGCTATTTTGACCTTGTCTGCGCAATAGCAGCTTTATTTATAATTTGATTTTTACCAAACTAGCACACAACTTGTATAACCATAAGATCTTGGTTCCTTTCTTGAACTGGCCAGATTCCATTATGGGTTCAAGAGTTATGGCCCCTGAAAGGGCCAGAATTGGCTATTTTGACCTTGTCTGCACAATAGCAGCTTCATTTATGACTTTATTTTAACCAAACTTGCACACAACTTGTATCACTATAAGATCTTGGTTCCTTTCTTGAACTGGCTAGATTCCATTATGGGTTCTGGAGTTACGGCCCCTGAAAGGGCCAAAATTAGCTGTTTTGACCTTGTCTGCACAATAGCAGCTTCATTTATGATTTGAATTTAATCAAACTTGCACAAAACTTGTGTTGCCGTAAGATCTCAGTTACTTTGTTGAAGCGGCCAGATCCCGTAATGGGTTCCAGAGTAATGGCCCCTGATAGGGCCAAAATTAGCTATTTTGACTTTGTCTGCACAATAGCAGCTTCATTTATGATTTGATTTTAATCAAATTTGCACACAGCTTGTATCACCACAAGATCTTGCTTCCTTTCTTCAACTGGCCAGATTCCATCATGGGTTCCAGAGTTATGGCCCCTTAAAGGTCAAAAATGGGCTATTTTGGCTTTCGCAGCCATATAGAGACTTCATTTATGATTTTATTTGATACAAACTTCCAAAATATCTTCAACAACAATAAATCTTGGATTCCATGAGAAATCAGATCCAATCGTAGGTTCCAGAGTTATTTTATATCTGATTACCTCCCCTGATTGTAATCAAAATGGATTTATATCAGTAAGTACTTATAGGACTTATTTGAAATTTCATTATTGTCATTGGTTGGACTGAGCCAATCAGGGTAGATAACTATGGACTGATTTTATGTCAAATTACCTGTCTTTATTTCAAATAAAAATGGGTATATATTCGTTACTAATGAAGATACTGATCTGAAATTTCATTTATGTCAACAGATTTATTTGGCAGATCCTTCTTTTGTTCACTTACAATAATTTTCTTTTTGATAATTCCCTTTTACGTTACTACAAAATTTTTATTTTTAGCAACCTTTTTATTATTAGCCGTAGGGAAATACCGAGGCCACTTTTCTGTGGTTCAACATGGATGGTACCTCCAATTTTTAGGTGTATTTTGACATATCTGTACCTTGTTATAATTTTTTTCTTTTTAGTTAAATTTCCTTTATTTTTCCTGTTCTTTGGACTTAGATATTTTTCTGAGGAACTCCTTGTCCTCAAGTGCAATGATAACAGGTGAGCGATATAGGGCCATCATGGCCCTCTTGTTTGTTGATTTCCTTTTGCCATTTTTTACTCAAGTGGTCAGCCTCGCTATCTTTTCCATTCTAAAATTTAATGAAATACATATTTTAATAGATTTTACTTTTTTTTGGATATTAAATAATTACATAACATTAAATAAACACATGATTTAAAACTATTTATATATTAATTTATTTCTTGTTTGTCATTAAGGAATTTGTTAATAAAATATTAATATGTAGATGTGTTACAAGTTTTACATAATTTTTTATATAATCGTATTATTTATTACAATCTAAAGAGTATATTACCTCTCTCATTTGGTTGATCAGCTGTTCTATTTCTGCTGCAATGAAGTGTTTTCTGTCGATCTATGTCGAAATATTTCGATTTGTCTTCAGGTGTAACAAACACCTTTTCGCACTTGTAAGTGTCAGGAAAATTGTCGCAATAACTAGAATAAAATATTTTTTATATGATATATCTATAATTTATAATACTGACATTTAATTATTTAAATTCAACCAATTTTATATCATATAGGAATTATTACAAAATGTCAGTTTATAATTATTTAAACAGGTAATTCTTATTAAGCACTGTGTATTATTTTACTACATTTTTGATATATTAAAATATTACTTAAAAACTAGTTAATGATTTAAATTAATGATATGTTTGTATACTTGTAATCGACTTTCTGTTTTCTTCACATTTTTTGTCATAGTTTAATATGTCAGGATCCAGTTTTTTCCCAGTCATTGACATCAACGTTTCTTTTCTAAGAAAACCTTATTCTCTTATTCCGCGCCTCCATTGTTGTATTTCTAAATTGTGCTTCCTGTTTCTGAGAGAAATAACATATATTCATATATCTGGCGACTTAAGGTATTGGACCCCTAATAGCAATGTTTAAAAAATGGCATTTGCTTGGTATATTCTTAAAGTTGACCATGCTTCATACTCTGTGTTGCAAATTTTAAACAACTTACCGTGCCGTTTTTTGTAAATTTTGTACATTTATGGTATTTCTTCAAACTCAAGAAGAGATAATTCAATGTGATGGCACACTATTCTAAAACGTTTGCAGAGATTCATTACAGCATAATTTTGATAAAAGAAACATCAACTATTGTTAAACAATTATAAAACACACAAGTGTTGGGTGCTCAAGTAAAACATCTAATGAGACAGATTTTAACTCTAACATTGAAAAATTAAGGTCGAATCCTGTGGGTCTATTTGAATTTTGCTCACTTCATTCAAAAATAACCTTGGGGCAATAGTAAAACTACATGACATTTCTTCCACTTATGTAATCTAAAGAATGAAGGCCAAATAGAGAACTTTACGCACGTACTCATTATTTTTAAGATGTCTAACTTACCCCTCCTGATTCAGAGGTAAATTCACATTGAACAGCAAATAATCGCTTATAAAATGAAAATTTTCCACTTTTGTACAATTGATTCATAATTAGTCTTGAAAGAAGTAAAAACTTACTAGAAAAAAGGAAAACATGGGAAAAAAAATTTTGGTCCGAGTGGGTTTGAACCTACGCCCCCCTGAAAATTGCAGTCAAAGAAGGTTTATGGTAGGAATTGAATACTCTTCAAAAAGGAGATACTCTATTACGGGTCCAATATCTTAAGAGGCCAATATCAGTGTGATAAGTAACTTGTGCATATTTATCTGTACAAATTTAGAAATTCATGAATATTGGAGTTTCAGGCTCTGTTACAAATTTAATTTGTAATTATTTCCTTAAGGACTGTTATAAATATATAATATATGTATACAGAAGGATCATATATGATCAATGATTAATGAAATAAAATACCTTATGTTATCTACACTGTTGTCTGCGAAGTCTGTTAACGTCCTAAGTTCTTTCATCTGAAAATAAACAAAACGTTTTCCACTATTAAATGTGTTACATTAAAGTATTTACAGTAATATATTTCATATCATTTACGTGTACAGCAGTGTTGCATACACGTAATTATAAAACAATTTAATGTAAACATATCATTATTACAAAATGTATCGATCATATACATTTGTATTATGCAAACCTTAGCTGCAAAATTACTGAGAAAGTTTAAATAATAGGTACATATCGATGTATTTGTAATATCTTTTATGAAATATAAATCTCCTGTACTATTGTATTGGTTAAAACAAGGTTTTAAATATAATTTATTATGTATTAAAATATATAAAAAATTAAAGTATTGGACATATGAATTTTCATTCCATTAACAAATGCCATGACATAGCGTCGTAAGCAATATAGCATTAAAGCTGTATAGACCAAAGTTCAATATCCGTGAAATAAAAATTAAAATTATAAGCCGCGTCATGACAAAACCAACATAGTGGTTGGTTACCAGCATGGATCCAGACAAGACTGCGCATCCGCGCAGTTTGGTCATGGTCCATACTGTGAAATCATTAATATTCCTGGGTTACTATTTTTCGTTGATTTCGTGGTTGAGTCAATCCACAAAATTTTATCACAACGAACAAGTATAATTCCAATTAATTTTCTGTTTATTAGTTGAAATCCACTGTTTTATATCCACACGAAATTGCCGATTTCAACTAAACCACGAAATTTAAAGTAACGGTTTCTGTACTTGCAATAGCTTTGAAAGCGAACAGCATGGATCCTGAACAGACTGCTTGGATTCACAGACTGGTGACCTGGATTCCATGTTTATGGCAAAAGCACTTAAAGTTGGTTCCCTCTTGGCGTGGCTCATATGTATTAAGTGACGTTACTCCCAACACCAACATCAAACGAATACATTGTAGAAATTTTAAGCATATAAGAAAATACTGAAAATGTAACAAATGAATAATATAGAAGTTATTTTAATTCGTAGTAACAGTGGTGATATAATTGATGGGTTTTCGTTTGAATACTATAATGTGACATCCATTTTCCATTGTTAGCAATAACAATTCGCCTGCATGCAACTAGTTAAGAGCAACAGATTGTTTACAATGTCTCCCAGATTATTTCTGTAAATATAAAAGTGCACCAGTATTTGTGAAGGTTTAGTGAGTGACAATATATTTTCCCTATCCACTGTCATTCATTATAAACCTTTTCCATACTAGGCAAATATCTGTATACTCTTAGCCAACGCCCTTCGCTCGCAGCTCCAGCTGGCATCCACATTTTGGTTAAACGATTTTTGGCTTCGAGTATGAAATCACCTCCTTCTTCTTTGCTGTCTTGACCAGTAACAGACATGCAGCTCATGTCTCTAATAAAAGTTTTTATTTCACTTGGACAGTTCTGAAATACTCTTCTTCTATATTCAATTTCTTGGTACTGTGTCATATTTAACCCATAGAATAATGTAGATAATTTATGCATAGAGCATTCAATAATGTGATGATTGTTTCGTCTTACTCCTATTCGGAATAGATGAAGGGCAAACAGATGTCCAAATATAAATTTGTACATAAGCACGTAAGTTGGTGATTTGCTGTTGGATACATATGAGAAAAATCCAGATACTGTACATTCTATTTTATGTTTCAAGCAGTGCCTTACGTATATTACTACTATTTCTCGAGCAAATCCATGGAGACATATTTGTAATATGCTCCAGGACTTGTGGTGATTGTTTGCGTCTTCACAAAACGCAAGCGCTTTTGTTAAAACAAATCCCAGCATATTTGCCAACTTACATAATACAACGTTCCACATCAGTTTAAACATTGCCTTCACATAATTAATTTCATAGTGTCCAAGACCAGGGATTAATAGAATATTTTCATAAACTTTACATTCATAAACGTCAATGTTTTCATGATTGTCTTCATCATGTATATGTTCAATGAAAGAATATTTTTTGGAAAATTTTTGAAAACAAACACAACATTTAAAATGATTTTCAATTATTCTACTGCCAAGTGTAAATGGCAAGCCATCGCAGCGAACAGCTATCCAACTTCTGGATGATATTTGTTTCACATGATCAAAGACGTCAGAGACTGCGTCATAGCTGCACGGGTTGACAAAAAGGGGCTCTAACAGAGTTGTGTCACACAAACCTTTAACATTAGAAGGTACAGAGTCGTACGGATTGAATTTTCTTTCAGTTTTTAACAACCCGTGCATTAATTCAGGTGACTTTTCGTTTTTCTTTAATACATCTACGTTGTCACTAATATTTTCAGATGTAACAGTTTGGTCTGATAGAACTTCTTCTATAATTGTTTGTAAAAAATTATTTCTGTCCTGTCGAAAATCAGTTTCACGTGTGGTATTGTCTAAAAATATATCAAATTTAATTTGGATATCGGTAATCCATTTTACTGGAGACAAATCTGGATTTTTTTGGATTTCATAATCCACCGGGGGACTTAAATATAGTAGAGTTATAACAACACTCACAAGTGCCTTACAATTATAAATGACATCCCATCTACGAGACAATATTTGATTATTATCAAAAAATATTACACCATCACCATTTGATGGAATACATACATCCGATGAAGTGTTTCCATCAATAAAACGCTTCATTGTTGAATAAGAACCACAAGAAGAGAAGCTAGAAATGAATTCTATCAATGTTCGTTTTCCAGTTATATAATATGCCATCAAAATTAGGCAAAAATTCAAACATCTAATGTACTGATCCAAAACCAGTCCTAACACATTTTCTATCACAAATAAACATTTATTATTCACATCTTTTTTATTTCCTGACAAAGATTGGAAAAATTCGTTAAAACATTGTCAAATGAATTTATTTCATCATGTACATTTAATTTTTCCATATTTTCCATATTTCTTTCTTTACTTTCATAAGTATTTTTCACCCGCCTACCTAGGCTCTCTCCAAATGCAGTAGCTAAAAGCAGCAAACTTTCACAGATACTACAAATACTTTTGGACCAGGTTTCTATCATTTCTAACTCAAAAAGCATTTCTCTAACTTCTTTGGAGACACTTTTACCGTCCTTTAAAGATTTCATATTCATGGGCATGCCCTGATATTGTTCTTTTTTACTTAATTCCTCATGCCCTTTACAGCTGCAAGTAAGCTTTCTTTTCCCCATTGTATCTACATGAAAAAAATAACAAACAATGATAACATTAACCTGTTTACTAAAATTTGTAAGAGTTATTACGCACTTTCACATACAAATATTATATATGAGCCTTGCCAAGAGAAAAGAATCATACGGGCTTTACGACTATCATGGACCCAGACCAGCCAGCAGCTCCGTGCAGTCTTATCCGGATCCATGCTGTTCGCTTTCAGAGCCTTTTTCAATAGGAGAAACCTTTAGCAAAGCAAACAGCATGGATGCCTACAAGACTGCACGAATGCGGAGGCTGGTATGGATCCAAGTCGGTTGCAAATCCACTATGTTGGTTTTGTCATGACGCGGCTCATATATTGTAATAATCTTGGTTAATTACATGCTCTAATTTATTTAGAAAAGTGAACAGTTCTGTCTGAAGTTGATTTTCGGTCCACGAAGTGGAAATATGGGTATTTTGCCATAACTTTGTTTTACCACTTCCCAAATGGCCGTGCGCGCGCGCGTGTGTGTGTGTGTGGGGGGGGGGGGGGGGGGGGGAGGGGGAGATATCCCTATCAATCTGGCCTTACGTGTTACGAATTTAGAGAAGTGGTTCTATGTTATAAGGTTTACAAGTATACATACATCATAAAACATGCATATTGTACAACAGAAAAGTGCTACAAACATTAATAAAGTAGAATGTGTCTATAAGACACATAGTGTCCCCACTCCCTTCCTATTAGAAAATTTGTCACAAATAAGGGGAAATAATTCCAATTTTTGCAGTCTTATGGGGATAATATACCCTTAAGTAACATTTTAAGAGAAGGATTCACTATTTTAGGCCACATATTTTCTGACCTATGAGCATCAGAAACCCCCAAAAAATTACTATTTCGGTTATTTCAAGACACGTAACTCTTTTATAAGGACTAAAATTCTCAAGAATAATGCCTAGTCTGCAAGATCACATCATGATAATGACTCGAGCAATGTTTCATGAATTTACATCAAAAGCTTTTTTCCGCTAGGGACATTATTGCGTGAAAATATATCGCTATTTAATTGGTTATAACTTTAAAAACAGGGTACGGAACCTGCCAAATAATAACAGGTCAGCAAGTTAATATCACGATAAAGACTCATGCAAGTTTACATCCATTTATATGATGTTTTTTTGAGGTACATTCATCACAAGATGAAAATGTGCATATTTAAGTACTTCAGGGACAATAAATATAGAAATAGGGATCGCAGGCAGAACAAAATATGAGGTGCGCAAGATCATATTATGATAAAGACTCATGCAAGGTTTTATCCATTTATGCCTTCGTGGGCACACAAAAAGTTACAACATAAGCTATTTATAGTATAGTTACAACAAATGGAACTAATTATAGTTTCATGTGAATGACACTCCGTTTCTTGATTGTGCATAGTTACTTAGAAGTCCCAGTATGCATGAAAAATAATTCCTCCGGACAAAGTAATTATTGTATTTGAACTTTTACCTTTAAGTGTGACCTTAACCTTTCACCTAGGGACCAGGGTCTTGCACGAGACATTACGTCTTGTAATGTTGAACATATATACCAAGTTACATGAAAATACCATCATGCATTAAGAAGAAATTATCAGGACAAACTTCTATTTTACCTTAGACCTCATGGTATGACCTTGACCTTTGCGACATTGTAATGACACCCCTTCTTATTGAAGTTAACATCATGTCAAAAAAAAAAACAAGATTGGTCCATCCATGTTAAAGTTATGGTCGGAACAAAATTGGACGGATGCACGGGCGAACGCACAGACGGACGAACGCACAGTCGGACACACGCACATACACAGAGCCCGAGAGGGCTCACCAATTAAAAAAAATAAGATTTTGACTTTAACCTTGTAGTATAACAGAAAAGAGTTTTTTGTTCATACTGAAAGTTTAATAAAATAATTTATAACAAAAGAGTGTTTTGTCAGTATTTATGCACGATGGGCGGTTATACGTCGGACGTAATAAAATTTGTACGACGTATTGCCGCCCAACTGCATAGTGTTAAAACACGATTTTGCTATGGACAGGCTACGACGCCCTTACGGCTTCCCAGCAGAAAGGAATAATGAAAAAATGAAACAGATGGCCAATCAAAGACCTCTTTAAGGCGATACATATTATCATCTGAAAAAAAGGTCTTGCCGATATGAAGGCTGCCGCACGGCCATGGTGCGGCCGCTGTGCACCTGGGGTTTCGTGTCCGGATTCATTCAGTATTGTAGGAGTTATGGCCCCTGACCTAGGAAAAAATTGTCATTTTAATGTTTTGCGCGCATTTTGTTTTCCCAAAGTTGATCTGTGTCTTTTGTCATGTAGTGGGGGCATCTATGTCCCATGGACACATTTCTAGCTTCATCAACAGTTTCATTTTCAAGAGAGTTCACACATGCAATTAAATCGTCACTTTGTCGAAATATAGTTTCGAGATTAATGTGACGCGTCAAAGCGCTACTGAACGATCCGATTCAAAGCAATATTTACCAGCTTCTCCTTACAGTTCATCTGGAACTAGGAGAAGCTGGAAAAATCACCCTTAAATATTACCTCAATAACCCCAAAATACCTTTCATTTCGTCTTACTGACCTACAAAATAAATCTACAGTTTCAAACATTTTTCGCTAATCATAGAACATTCATCGACAATAAGGCTATCACAGGACGTAATGCGCTGCCTTGCCTGTGCATATCTCTCATCACTACAGACCTGCTTAACGAGCTCCTTTGTCTAAATACCACCATCCCCTAATCCACACCATCTATGTTGTGCCAATGCAATACGTTAATTAGTTGCAGCAATACCGGTATTACACGTAACAGAAACGATTTTCCCACGCTTTCTCATATCCGCAAACGTTGAAAGAAAAAACGGTTTGCCAGTGCCACCCTGACCAGTTAAAACAACGTTCGTTATGGATGCGGCCGCATAAAAACCTTGATTCGTATTAAACATTATTAAATCAAAAATAAAACTTAACACTTACTGTATAAATATTACAGTAGCTACTGTAGCGAAAATATAAACGTGGGAAATGACCGTCCGGTGCAGCTTTTTATTTCGTTAGTATAATTATGCACCGTCTATTTCCCGGCTAAATGGGCAGCGCAACGCAGTGCCCAGAACCATTCTCCTATTGCGAAAAACTGTAAACGAATCAATAATGGGTTTTCCTCATATTGAAGATTTTGAATACAAACTCTTACCCCGTTTGAAAGGGAATGCAACTGCCTATTGACTGACCCTAGAAAGTTGCGGTAAGTGTTTTATTAGATACTTAATCGATGTAGAATTGTTTTGTGTACATTTCGAAGTAAGTTGTCTTGCGTTTTTCGGAGCATTGATAGTATATGGGAGTTTTTTTTAAACATGTTGAAATTGTAACAGAAGTTGTTGTATGATCGAGACATGTGCTCAGTTAGTTTAAAAAGGCAAAATAGATTGGCTGATGGTTCGCAGGGGCGGATTGGGAGGGGAGGGATGCTAACCCCAAGGGTATGTTCTTACAAATTGAATATAGAACACAGAAATGAATTTTTACAGGAAATTACCTAGACTTGCCTTAACTGAAATACTGTTGCAAAAACGGTGTCAAACCCAAACTGCAATTCTCTATCAAGTACTACTAGCACAGTCATAAAATTCTTAATAAGTAATTGAAACTTTAAGGTACTTCCGTCATCTTTAATTTAGAATGACCTTCATTTGCGGTTTGAAAAGATAGTGAACCAAAACTTTCAAACTTTATGCAGCTGTTCCATAGCACAAAAATAGTTCAGTTTGCAAGACCTCAACAAAAAGTAGTTGTATAAAAAAGTAAAACTGCATTTCGGAAATAAACAAAGTAGATATGTTACATGTAATTTTCCAAATTTTCGGTAGCGTTTATAGATCCTTTCTAATTACTTTATTAAAAATTTATGAATGACAAAAGCTAGTTCAAAGTTTCAATTAATGAATAGGAGAGTTGGCTTACTGAATAGAACTAAACTTATTTCAAAATCTGTTTTCAAATCTAGCCATTGCATTTAACGAACAAATATGTTGCCATTCTGAGCATACATAAAAGTACAAGGTGTGGACAAGATGATTTTCTATGTATGGTGTACCAAACTTCTTAATATTGTAAGACAAGTCTCAGCCACAAGGTGAACAAGATTTAGCAATGATCCAAAATTCGTTTTAAGGATTGTGCTTTAATTTTATACTGGAATTAATGAACTTAAGCGCTGACTGTCTCACTGAAAATTTGGCGGAAAATAGAACTTTCGGCACTTTTTTGCGATAACTACCGGAAATGCTAAACGTAACTTTTACATACATAGATCTACGTAAATGTATATTTATACTTATATATACAGTCTTTACATCGCCTTCAAAACATTTGCTATATCATGATATATTGAAATATTTTTCGAGAAAATCTTGAAACATCGGGCCAGTGTATTTCCGCATACTGGTCCGGGGACAAGCTAGGCCGTACTTTAAAGCCAGGATAGTATGGTTATCAAAACTTTTAAGCCGGGTGTATATAGGAATCCAACATTAGATGTTTTAAGCGTCGTAAACTAACCCATTTTGATTTATCCATGTTTCGTAAAACTTAAGAATTTATGCAGGATGTTAATACACAGTGAGAATACTTAGCAGAAAAATGTGCAACCCAATATTGGAAATGGTAACACAGTTTGTGTTAATGTGTAAATCTAGATAACTATGAACAATTAATAAGTTTTGAAAAAATATATTTGCAATCAGTTGAACCTTTCGCACGAAAAACCTGGTGATTAAAATCAGAAATAATTCTCATTATAGCCTCAATTTCTTATCAAACTGTTTTTACTTCCATACAAATGCTGCTTGACATCATAAAATATACATTTGTTACCTAGTCTTGCTGTCGGCTGTTATTTCAAACACACAATATAAAAGTCATTAATAAGCTGTCATATAATATGAATATGTTGGTGTTTAGATACGTTTTAGCTTGTGGCCATTGCCCTGAAACAATTCTGGCATGTAGCAGATAACTGGAATCCTCTTCTGAAATATAAACATGGTAACATACATTGTAAGCAGAGAGGTTTAGTTAAAGTGTAAACGAAATTATCTTCTCAAAGCTATTATTATTGAAGGAATACTTTAAATATAATGTTAAAGTACAGTTATGTTTACATTTAAGCAACTGACCAATATTGGCATCAAGATATTCTGTTCCCAAGCAATTATATGATATTTGCAAATATAATTATAAATGAATTCAAATTGATGCATACGAAATTTAACATTTTGGTTACTTGTTAAACACTAAATATTTCTAGTTTTGGTACCAATAACAAATTAGCTCAGGGGCATAGCATACTGTGAAACAGATCTTTTTGCCGTGTTGTTTCGAACTCAAGAGACGTTCTTTCTTTGTTAAATATATTTACGTTAGTTTAAATGTTTTTCATTTACTCTAAAGTTCTAAAGACATGGATAATGCAAAAAGTATAGCTGTGAGACAAATATAATATAAGTTAATTGCAGATAAACATATAAAGAGGAAGTGATATATGAAAATATGTTAAATGAAATAAAATCTGTTAGAAGATCCTTTGGAAGCATAGAACGCAATCAATCAAAGCAACAGCAGACTCAGCTTGATTGAGCCCGTCCATGACAGGCAGTGTAAAGCCCATGCCCTCTAGCACCGGCCCAAGCGTAACTATATTACATACATATATATCTAAGTACAAATTATCAAAAAGGAAACGAAGAAAGAAATGGGAATAGGAAGGAAAAGACAAAAAAGGAGATCTTTATGAGGACTCAATCTATAAAAGAACGTTTTGATGATGTTGATGTTTTGCTACTTGTATCTACATAACACCCTCCTCAGCTACTTGCAATATACATTCAGGACAGTTAAACGGAACGAAATACTGAAATATACCTGTCAAGTAATACAGAAGTAATGGTTGATTTATCAATTATATAATATATAGCTTTCAGCTTGCCCTGAAATCAGACTTTTAGAAAGTCTGAAACAAACCTGAACTATTCAAGTCCAAATATAATGAAATCAAGTCAACTTAAAAGGACTATTAAACCTACTCTAGGAGAATGGCATCAAGGGAACAACTATTCGCAGGGAGGAAGTTGTTCTTTCTCGTTGCCGAATAGGTCATACTCGTTCAACTCATTCTTATCTTTTGGATAAAGAAAGATCAACCTGAATGTGTACCATGTCAAACACCGCTATCTATTAAACATATTTTAATCGACTGTGTGAACTGTGCTTCACAGCACGGTACATACTATGACGTTCAATCTTTGAAAGAGTTATGCCCCCCTTCGAAGAAAGAGGGGTATATTGTTTTGCAGTCGGTCGGTCTGTAGACCAATCCGTTTCCGAGAACGCTTGGGCCTTGAAAGTTGAAAGGGAGGTTGGTCATGACCAGCAGATGACCCTATTGATTTTGAGGGCAGTATGTCAAAGTTCAAGGTCACAGTGACCTGGAACAGTTAAGCGGTTTCCGGATGATAACTCAATATTGCTTGGACCTAGGATCAGGAAAATTAATAGGGAGATTGATCATGACCAGCAGATGACCCCTATTGAGTTTGAAGTCATTTGGTCAAAGTTCAAGGTCAGATTGGCCAGGAACAGTTTAACGGTTTCTGGACGATAACTTGAGAACGCTTAGGCCAAGGGTCATGAAAGATGACAGAGAGGTTTATCATGATCAGCAGATGTCCTCTATTGATTTTAAGGTCAGGTCAGTAGGTCAAATGATAAGGTTACAGTGACCCGTAACATTTAAACCATTTCCAGACAATAACTTGAGAATGCTTTGGCCTAGGATCATGAAACTTGATAGGATGGTTGGTCTTGGCCAGTAAATGATCCTTGTAGATTTTGAGGTCTGTAGGCTAAAGGTCAAGGTCATATTGACCCGAAACAGTTAAACCCTTTCCAGACAATACCTTGAGAACGCTTGGGCCTAGGATCACTAAACTTGACAGGGAGGTTGATCATGACCAGCAGATGACCCCTGTTGATTTTGAGGTCAATAGGTCAAATGTCACATTGAACCAGAACAGTAGAACTTTTATTTACAGTGAGCAAATAATTTCTGTTTCTTGTTTGTGCAATTGCTGAATGCCTCAAGGGGGGCATTTCGTGTTCGACGAGCTCTTGTTTGAAAAAGTTTTAGTTGGAATATTTTATCCTTTTTAAAGCAGATAAGGATTTATCATAAATCTGAACATTTCACATCTTTATTCACATTTTTTGCACTATTATTATGTTTGCAACTGATATATATGTATATACATTTTTACGTAAATGATTAAAGATATGCTTTACAATTAACGTTTTCAATGTACCTTCTCGGCGATATATGACCTTTTTGTTTCGATTCGTCGTAAAACCCAACTCACTAACTCACTCACTCACTTTAGGAATAAAAATACAAAATCCTAATGTAATACTTTATATTTGCTGATAAATATACAACACTCTTATGTTCCATCTGTTTGTTTTCATTAGGTGATTATCTACATACCCCATCATAACATAAAATGAATGCTAAAAGAAAACTGTATTATAATTGGTCGATATCACAGATTGTTGTAAAATTGCGTTGCTTCGTTATCTTATTTAATAATCGCTGCTACTGCCTGCGTGCATAGACATTATGCAAAAAAAAACTGTTCGCCGTCTTTAACACCATTGTTTTTTTTTTGTATATGATTGTAAATGTATGTTGGAAACAGGCGTAGTATAGCTTGTACGCTTGCTTAGAAGAGTACACCTATAATCCTCCGATATAATGCGTATTTATGAAACATATTGTATGTCAGCGAGTGTGACGATATTCCTCAGAGATGTACATTGATCTAAGAAAACATGTCGTGTGTCGTTCTGGTCTGAATTATTTTTCAGCGTTGATGTCCTTTAATGTTGCCATTATTTGTTTTTATCACCCGCCGAAGGCGGAGGGATATAGTTTTGGCGTTGTCGTCCGTCCGTCTTTCACTAGGCATAATCTTGGAACGGTCAGTGGCAAAACCACCACTGGGGTGCTTAAACCGTTTAAGGTGCACCTAACCTCACTTTACCCCTACAATGTTCCAAATCCACAGGATTGTGTAAATAAGTTATCCCCACCAGGTGAAACCCTAACATACGCAATGGCAACAGAAGGCATGTCAAGTCTGCTATTAGTTTTTTATGTTCCCTAAATCTGCTTCTGAGTTTATTAACTATCAAGACAGCAGTCTTTTAAATTCCGTTAGGCGGCCGTAATAAGTCGTCCCGTACTTGAACTCAGTGTGATTATATTTTCTGTTCCTTTGGGAAATCCGGGCATGTATATATGTATAACAAACCGGTGCTAAGGGGTGTAACAGGTATCGTACATTTTATAACCTCTAATAAAAATACCACGTCTATCTGAGTATTTCATTACTTTGCTTGGTTGCATGAATTCTCTTCAGCTTTATTAGCTATCAATACAGCTGTTTTAATCACCATTTGGTTGTCGTTACAAAATTCCCTTTACTTGGTGCTATTTGTTTCTTTTCTTTTGGAACAAGGATTTGTTACCAGATTTTATTTGTAAACCTGTATAACAGTATTCTGATTAAACCGGTAAAAGCAGACATTTTCGCGAGGGTTTAAATTTTGCAATATTTCCGATGCCCTGCATCTGGCGAAAAATAATCTTCGCGTGCGTTAATGTTTACCATTTCTATAATTCAGATAAAAGTAGTAATTGACCCAGCGAAAATATGTGTTTTACAGTATTTCAGTACCTCTCATTAACAGACATGTCATACCGTACTGTTTTATAGTACCTTGCTTTTATTATTCTCTTCGTCAAAGGATTTTCTTCAGGTTTTATTTAGAGCGAGTTAATTTAATCTAAACGTGATAATTTTTTACAAGGCTTAGCGTAGATTTGAATGTATTTAGAATTGATCTTACACAGCTTTTGCCAGATGCTTTCTTTTCTAATGTGATATGCAAGCCTACCGGTAGTTGACATCGAAAGGTTGCTGGATTCTGTACGAGTACATACCTGTTATCTACTTGTAACTGCCAACATCCCCATAAGAATCATACGCCCCGCCCGGGGATCGACCTCGGGACCCTGCGATCCGTAGATCTGCGCTCTCCCTATAGATCTAAGCGGGCGGGCTAGGAGTTGTGTGATTGGACGAATCCAATCATTTAACCGATATACAAAAGGGAAAGAAAACGGCCACTTTGGTCAGGATTAGTTGTGAATGGTTAAAGTATTGGTATGCATGTCCATTTTGTAGTTAAAGAATGATTTTTTCTTAAATATAAGGAATAGTGTGTTTATGTAGTTAACAGCTGGATATAAAATACATAATTTATGACTGTTTAAGCGTCTTAACACATGTCTAATAATCCGATGTGTTGTATACCCAGTCGGTAACTTCATTATTACAATTTATTTCTTATATTTAAAGACTTTTTTCTCTTTCTTTCACTTTGATCTATTTGGTCTATCTTTTAAATATACAGATTTCTGGAACCACAAAACCGTCAACTGTACAAGACATCTTTCCTTCTCTAAGTAATCAATACATCAGGGCACTTGCTTTTCCTTCTTTAAGTAAGCAGTGCAGTCAGGGCACTTGCTTTTCCTTCTCTAAGTAATCAATGCAGACAGGGCACTCGCTTTTCCTACTTTAAGTCTCAATGCAGTCAGGGCTTGCTTTTCTTTCTCTAAGTAAGCAGTGCAGTCAGGGCACTTGCTTTTCCTTCTCTAAGTAATCAATGCAGACAGGGCACTTGCTTTTCCTACTTTAAGTACTCAGTGCAGTCAGGGCTTGCTTTTCCTTCTCTAAGTAAGCAATGCAGTCAGGGCACTTGCTTTTCCTTCTCCTCAAGTAATCAATGCAGACAGGGCACTTGCTTATCAATCCTCCCCTTTTGTATGTTGTTCTTTTTCATTCGGCCTCAGAATGTTAATTTTGCTGCTAATGTAAATGTAGTTTTATTAAAATTATTTACTTGTAATTTTAAATCCATAAATCGACGAGTATTATGAGAGACATGTCGGGACTTACATTCAGATACCTTTAAAGTCTTGTTCTTTAATAATAACCGTATACAAGGATTGAACCCTGAAAGTCCTATTGAAGGATAGATATACGGTGTTTTAACACACTATCTTGTATAAAATATAGACTGGTAACAATACATCATAGCACTCCGAAGGTAAGCCGTACGCTAATTGTTTCCACAGGGACTAGTATTTATCAGAAATTGCTTAATAGGTTTGCATAAAATGATGATACAGACTTATATAACGCCCCAAGAGAACAATTAATATATGATAGCAGTTATAAGTCTGGAACGTTTTCCATTTGAAAATGGTTAATTTATAATGTGATACAATATATAGCAATATACACATAGGTTCAACTCTTTATTCAAACTTTTCGAGCCTATAAATATCATGTGTATGCATGCATGTTTAAAGTAGATATTTACCACATAAAACTTGACTTGGGCTACAACATTGCGAATGTATTATCCGTCCGTATGGTCTTTTTTTTTTCTCAAAAAAAGCAACGGCAATACCTCAGTATAGACTATTCAACGGAAAATAAAACTTAGATGTATTGACGAATTTTGGGTCCATTTTCATCAATTTTTATTAATGATGAAAATTATAATGGTCAATACATTATGATCACGAAATAGAACGATTTTGATAATTGTAAAGATTATAGTTCATTATTATGATAGCTATAGTTCTATCAAAAAATCTTAACAATAGACTTTTTGGTGTGTGCTGCAAACAATTTAAGTTATTCGAAAGTAGATAGTTACCTTTCTGAGGCTTAAATTTAACTACTTGTCAAGACTAAGTTATGTTGATCTACACGTGGAACCAATATATACTGGCATGATGGTCAACTTGCTAAGTTTCTGCATGACTTAATATGGAACTACAACTTCTACACAAATGACACGTGGCTTCCTGTTTGTCTTGAACGTAAATTAGTCCCTTTCTGTTATCCGCCGTTAAATCTTCAACGCCTTCATCGCATGTTTAAGCTCGCTGTTTAGTGCTAAGGACTGCTCAGAGACAAAACTGGTGTCAATAACCTTTAGTAATGTAAGGCATTCGCCGGTATCTTGTTTCCGTAAGTGTCGAAACCACTATAAAAAGCAATATATTTGTGCGATACTTTCCGGAAGTAAATACATTGTTTGATGGCAAAAATACATTAGAAAAACGTTCTTTACTGAATATAGCGTTTTATTTTCCATATTGTTGTTTTGCTTTGTACAAAAAAGTCAACTTGAACATGTTTCGTTCCTTAATATTCAAACACAGGTCTACCAAATCTTTATGTCTAAAGCTCTTATCAAATATAACACATGATCTGATCGTTTATGATTAAAATAGATGACTGTGTTCATTTAAATTGTGTCCGAGCATAACAATTCACAGATACGCAGTTGATCATACTTAGCGGCAGGAAAACAGTAAATTACAGGCATATCTATTACATTACGAATTCTTTGTTTTTATTCTTTGATTTGCTTGACACAAAGATTTAGGTACGAAACAACATGGACACTTAGTGATTTTAAATTTAAACAATAGTTTAAATCATACTCCTCAGCACTGTTCTATAAATACTAGTATCTAATCATAAAGAAGCAAAATAAATTGCCCGCTTTGGTAAGCTTACAAAGGAAATTAAGGAAATTGAAAATTGTGTTGACTACATACATGTATATGAGAAAGTCCGCTTTGACATTGTACTTAAGAAACCCGTTTCTATATGAGCTAGGCGGTGGAGGAAATTGACTGCTATCTCGATACATTGTAAACAGTAAGTGAAAGAAGTCATGAAGTTTAAGTTACTTTACAATTCAGCTTGTTCGAGGCTTTCTTATATATGTAATGAAATAGTACTGACATGACTAATCACAAACTTCTGATTTCATTTATTCTGTGTATTTGTTCAATTATTGTTTTAAGTATATGTATTTTCTTTCTAAGTAATTTTCTTTCTGAGTATTTTTTTTTTTACATAAATGAGTTTAGATATGCTTTACATTTTTACATAAATGATTTAAGGTATGCTGTACAATTGGCGTTTTCAATATAACTTCTTCTCGGCGATTTTGTCTCGATTCGCCGTAAAACCCAACTCACTTACTCACTTTCTGAGTAATAGAAAAGTGCAATCTACTTCAATCGTAGTATTTTCAAATGTTATACTAATGTGATAGCCAGGCGATATCATTTTCATTAAATACACTTGAAAATGTCGGATATGAAATCATTTTCAGAATAAACCATTTCATTTACAGTAAATTGTAGCAGAAATTTATAAAACACTCCCGACTTTCAAAACTGCTCAAAGGTTTAAAAATAGGTGATACGATTATAGTTGTAAATCAGTAGAGTAGCGTTTTGATTAAACGTTATATATTATAAAGTCAGGGTTAATGCCTAGTTCACATTTGGCATGCGATACGTCTTCGGAGCCCGTAGACTGCCCGTATCCTCCTTTCCGTGCGGAGACAGGAGGCGGTAGTCCGATTTTCGTACGGATTCATGGGCTCCGCAGCCTCTACAATTTTGTTTTGCGAAAAGTTATACAAATTTGAAAAAAAAACGTAAGCCCGTACACATGACGCAGATGCCATTGCACAATATCCGCACAGGCATCGTTAGGGGGCCGTGCGCTGATCGTGCAGCAAACGCACGATTATTCGTGGACATGGAACCCAAAAGAAATCGTACGGAGATTGTAGACTCGTGGGACCTTCGCACGTCCCTCGCACAGCTGACGCAAGGTTGCCGCTCGCTGCCCGAGCAGTAGCAATGAAATCGCACGGATATTGAGCAGTCGTCGCGCGGCAACCTTACAGCCGCCGCACCATTGCCGTGCGGCGGCCTTGATATGGGAAATACATTTTTCAAATGGTTATATATATATATTGGCCATCTCCAGCATGTTTTTATTATTCGTCTCTTCAGAGAAATGATAGTACCACTAAGACTCAGAGCGGCATACCAGCGGTTGCAGTTTTGCAGTTTAGGCAGGTCAGGAGAAGAGAGCAGGCAACCCTGGCCGTCCTTGATACTGTAGGCTTACTTATTTTAGCGGTGTACTAATAGCAGCGCTTTTAGCGCTATCGCACGTGCGCTAATTCATGTCCGCGCATTAATTTGTCCAAGCATTTTATGTACATTTTCATTTGATGATGCTTTTGCAAAATAAATACTCTTGAGAGTTTGCACTAGTTACACTGCTTGCTAATATTTTAAGTTTCGTATGATATTCCTGTTTATTGTTCATATTATTATTTTAAATATATGATCATACGAAATAAAAAATTTAAGCTTGTAGTTTGTGATCAAGTTGTTATCGATTTCCGTATCATCTTCGGGCATGTCCGTTGTTGCAGTCGCTCGTTTACGGAAAGGTGTGAACGTTTGTATTAAGACACAATGCATGTAGGACAAAGGGGATTCAATGATTAAAATGTGTGACAATCTCGTTTTATTTCAGCAATTATAACTAGTATACAGAATATAAAACAAGCAGATTATTATAATTAAATACAAGAAGATATTTACGGTATTTAAATAAATCGTACTTTCTATAGCCCGCTAACAGTGAAAAAAAGTTGATTTCATAATCAATATGACGTATAATTACAGCAGAAACACATTACATAAAAATTGCCGACGGTTAAGTTTATTCCGAATATTTTCGTGAATCTCCTTAAATCTCCGAGAGCCTCATCTCGGACAGCGCTAAAATTAGAAATTAGCGGTCTCGCGAGAGCGCTAATTCACGGCCACGCATTAATTAGATATTTCACCAAAAATTGCGTTTGCGCTAAATTTTTGCCGCGCTAATAAATGTACGCCTGCAGTAAGCAGCAGGCCAGACAGAGGCACCTTCACTATGTCTTCTCCGCGCAGTCTCTGCACGGAAGCCGTACGGGCGTCGTACGATTTCCGTGGAAAGCTTGTGGAGACTGCATGGCAACTGCACTGAAATTGCACGATTTCTGTATAATCCCCGCGCAGCATCCGTATGGATTTCTCCCGGCCTTCCCCCAAGAGCCTGTACAAGAAATGACACGATGCTCGTATATAATGTGAACATATACGCCGTAGCCAATAGCAACCTACGATGCCCAAAAGCACCGCACTAATTTATCGCACGGTGCCCGGGTGAAATGTGAATTAGACAAAAGTGAATGAATGTGCATTTTAATTAATAGGAAAAAAATGATTTAGCTCAAAATATAGATTTTCTTTCCAAGGAAATGTCATAAACCGACGTCAAATATACATGTATGAGGATATAAGCAGCATATGTCATCAAAATGCTAGTGACCAATGATGACTGCTACTTGTTTTGTCACATGCAGAGGTAATTATAAACAAAAGAAAGCTCTACAAGCCCAAAATGCATTGAAAGTAAGAATGCGGGGAACAGTGCCGTAAGATATTTAGCTGCAGCCCCAATGTCTTTAAATGAGAAAATTAATCTATTAACCCGATAATTTCATCCACGGCCGTTAATAGCTACAAACATTAAAATGGTTAAAGCTAAAAGTAGTATAGGGGCCGGTTTGGGGCAACGACTGCGCATGCGTGAGAATGACGTCATGCGCGGCGGCCATTTTGAATTCTATTTTAAGAATGACATCATCTTTCTATTTTAAGAATGACTTCACTCTGCTATTTATATCTCCCAGATGTATATAGAGCTGACTTATATACTAGGGCGTGATCGCGCACATTGAGGGTCAGGTGCTCAGCCCTAGACGGGGAGATGAAAACAAAAAAGCTATATATTAATAATGTTTAATTAATAATCATATAGATTTATCTATAACGTAATATACATAGTATGGTAATCAAAGAACTTATTAATGATAAGCAAAATATTTATTTTATTTTTAATTAAAACCATTAAGCTTTATTTAAGATAGCTACGTTAGAAGTAACATTAACTGAAAATAAAGTATTACTTTCTTGCTTACGATGTTTCCTCCTTGGCGTCTACTGACCAAATGACTCCAATCATAAGCGTATTATTCCTAAATGCGCATGCTCGGATCTATTTTTACAATGACTTCATAAGCTATATTTAGATAAGGTCATGAGTGCATCAAACGTGATCATGGTCAGAATGTCTAGCGTGTGTTGATTTAAGGCCGGATAGACGGACAATAAAAAGTAAACATGTCAAAGTTAATCCCTTCAAAGTCGCCACAACGTCTGGCGTGTTATTATTTAAGAGCGGATACGTTAACAATAGCCTATTCAACTGTCAAATTTAATCCCTTTAAAGTCGCCACAATGTCTGGCTTATGTTGATTTATGGACGGATGCATTAACAAAGGCCTATTGATCTGTCCAAGTTAATCCGTGTATTGAGTACGGGAAGGGAGGTGACATCAGGTCTGGGTCGCATATGGACCGAAGTGCCTCTTTCATACCATCAATGATATGATGTTAAAGAACATTTTTCTTAAACAATTGCCAACATTTTTAATGACCATCCAGAGTTTTAGAACCAGTAAAGGGCTTTTTTAAGAAGGTTGTAAAATCATTAAAATAAGACGTTTTACGGTCCATTTTTACATTTTGGGTATCTGACATTTTTGAAAAGCCCAAAGGGTGTACTTTACCATAAACTAGGAAATGAAGTCATTAAAATTTCAAAGTCATAGTACAGACTCGGGACCGGTACCGTTAGAAAGATCTTTTTGAGTACGTTCAGAAAATATGTACAATTACGGGTCTATCTCTATCCGTTTTCCAGATATTGAGGTTTAAACCAGAATCATTCATCCGGAAACACCCGGCTTCATGCCTTTATTATTAAAGATAACCTAGGCATGTTGGGTATCTAACTGAAGGTCTCGACTAGTACTATAAGTTGGTACACTCAAACCGGAAGTGAAATCAATCACGCGTAAAATTCACATTTTCTGCGCGTCCCTAGACTCGAACCTGGTCAAGTAAGGTACCATTGGAAAGGTCTTTACAAGACGATTCGACACACAAGTACACACACACACACACGCACACGCACATACACACACACACGCACACACACACTAACACACACACGCACACGCGCAAACACACACACACAAGCACACGCGCACGCGCATACATGCACGCACGCACACACGTACACGCCATTAAACAATATATGTAACATCATCAAAATATTCAAAATTATCAAAATCTTTCGTGCCTATTACCCTAGTAGACAGCCCACGACGTAAGAAATATCGCCAAAATATGACCCAAGATACTATGGAATGGAACACCTATACATTTTAAAATGAATAACTATGAACTCGAGGAAATGTTAAAAGAGTACCCTGTGACAATATGTGCTGCGGATCAACTTCAGATACGTAGAGGACAATACGTCATCTCAAATACAGACACGAGCCAGGGATCAGGAAAACATTGGGTGGCCTTTTATTTTCCAAAAAAGGGACACGACGAATTTTTCGATTCACTAGGTAATAGACCAGAGCACTACAAAGTTCATTTTGAGCAAGTGTTAAAAAAGCGTTACTGGATGAACTTCAGTCAAATACAGGATACAGATTCAAACATATGCGGGCTGTATTGCCTATATTACATTATGAACCGATGTTCTGGACGAAAAATGAAGGACATTTTAAAACCGTTTGATGTGTATTGCAAGAAGTTGAATGATGACTTTATTTTGTCTTATTTTAGTTGATACATGTAACCTGTATTAGTGATAGAAGCTTTGGCAATAAAAGATTGAAAGAACAATATGTCTTTGTTATTTATAACCCATACTTCTGAATTTGATTTGAAAGAAAAGATGAAGCGTTAGTAGGTGTGATGGTGTACACAAATAAAACAACAAATTCTTTTATCTATTTTATTTCTTCAACATCGTTTCACAAATTGATATCATGCTTCGCAGTAAGCGTCTCTAGCAGTTCTAAATGAAGAATTGCATCAATAATATCTACAGATTTCGTAAGTAAAATAAGATTATGTTTATTAATTTTCTCTTGGACTGGAAACCAATCGTATAGAAATTCTTGGCCACCACCTCGTATCGCATCGTTGACATAAAGCGCTATTTCCTCGTTCTCAGGAATATAAGTCATCCAGTTACTTTCACTGATCGCCTCAATACTCAAATTCATTATATGAAATCGAATCATGTCGACTAAAGTGTCTTTAAAAGATATAAAAGTGCTCTTTTGCTTTAACCACTGTTTTGTGCCTTCTTGGGGAAACTTTTGTGCTGTTATTTTACTAAGAACCATTCTATACGGCTCATAGTCCAACATGTAATATAACGGTATGTAGGGTGTTTCTGCACAGTCGGAAAATATTTTTCTACAGAGATCCGATGATAACACATCCATCATTTATTCTTTGTAAAACTGTCTCTTTAGTCTGTCCTTCATACACATTTTGATCAACACAAATCAGCAACGAATTCCAGTCAAACACGCTTTTAAATCTACCAATTTCTGTTTGCATGATGATCACAGAGCATAGTAAGTACATCTATGTAGATATTTTCGGGTCCTTCAGGTTCCGTACTGATGTTACAGGAGCAATAGGAATTTGGTTGCAAGCTATGTTCGCATCACTTGAGTTCTATTTTCGGATGATATTTGCTCATGTAGTTTCGAAGCATGTACATCCATGTGGAGTAATTCATATCGAATTCGATTCTCGTTTTTGTTATGTCCTTGTACTTAACATAGAGACACCCTTTCGCTTCCAGAAAGTCGCGTAAAGCACACTCAATGTCTATCAAATAATGACCGCCAGGCAAACTTTCCCACATGTCCCTATATGGATCATCAGTGTGAATGATGGAGAAGTCTACATTTAAATTCGTCCTGTTTCTTATATAGGCTGTTAATAATTCTACAAAAGTGTCTGTGGAAATCCCAAGATGCACTTTACTGAAATGCGCTTCATAAATCCATACTTTGTGATGTATTGGACACACTTCCTTTAGGTCAGCAGCGAAGGAATTCATAATATTCTCGAATACTCAGGAACTATTTTCCATGATTTCAGTTCTGAGGTCAGAATGATTTTGTCTGATGAATGCGCTATTATATACTTTTCATTTGAGGTATCTTTTAGTAACAGTGGTCATTTCTATTGATTCTGATTGGTCAATTAAAAATAGTAATACTGGTTTAAACTAGTCAAACGTGAACCGTCAAAGAATGGACAAGTTGCAAAAAGTACCTTTGTTAGAGGATTAAATCTTTATGTCAATAGTTCTATTGATAAATTCAATATCCATTATACTGCGTCCGGCCTTAAATAAATACACGCCAGACACTACGACGACTTTAAAGGGATTAACTTTGACAGTTGAATAGGCTATTGTTCACGCATCCGCTCTTAAAAAAATAAACGCCAGACATTGTGGCGACTTTAAAGGGATTAACTTTGACATGTTTACTTTTTATTGTCCGCCTATCCGGTCTTAAATCAACACACGCTAGACATTCTGACCACGATCACGTTTGATTCACTCATGACCTTATCTAAATATAGCTTATGAAGTCATTGTAAAAATAGATCCGAGCATGCGCATTTAGGAATAATACGCTTATGATTGGAGTCATTTGGTCAGTAGACGCCAAGGAGGAAACATCGTAAGCAAGAAAGTAATACTTTATTTTCAGTTAACGTTACTTCTAACGTAGCTATCTTAAATAAAGCTTAATGGTTTTAATTAAAAATATAATAAATATTTTGCTTATCATTAATAAGTTCTTTGATTACCATACTATGTATATTACGTTATAGATAAATCTATATGATTATTAATTAAACATTATTAATATAGCTTTTTTGTTTTCATCTCCCCGTCCAGGGCTGAGCACCTGACCCTCAATGTGCGCGATCACGCCCTAGATAGGTATATAAGTCAGCTCTATATGCATCTGGGAGATATAAATAGCAGAGCGAAGTCATTCTTAAAATAGAAAGATGATGTCATTCTTAAAATATAATTCAAAATGGCCGCCGCGCATGACGTCATTCTCACGCATGCGCAGTCGTGGCCCCAAACCGGCCCCTATACTACTGCTAAATTTTAAATTTGTACTGCCTCGCAGATTTATAAATGAGCATAATTCATTTTCCTTACATCTGAGCGTTAAAAGATAATCACTTTTAAAAAGCGATCAAAACTATGTATTTACATAACCTAGCGCCTAAAGAAAACTAGTTTAGATAGACAATTCCGTGGTCGGCCTATACGATTCTATTCGGTGCAATGGATAAATTTTCATAGGTAGACTTTGACCAAGGTTGCACGTGCCAATTGGCACATACCAGCTGTAGTAGAACATACAGTACATGTACATGGTGGGGGTAAGAGTGAGGTTGGGTGCGCACCATAAACCGGTTTAAGCTCCCCAGTAGTGTTTTTGCCACTGACCGTTCCAAGGCGGTGCCCCACTGTGTTCCTTTGTTTGTTCGTTTTGTCCTCTTGTGTAGGCTTTGTGTGTGTGCGGGTGTATGTGTGTGTGTGTTTCTTTGTTTGTTCGTTTTGTCCTCGTGTGTTGGCTTTGTGTGTGTGTTTGTGGTGTGCACGTCTGCGTGTTGTAGGTTTCGTTTTGGGGAGGCTGCGATTTTGGTACGTGGCGTTCCCTGTTTGATATTTGTCTTTGTTTTTATGTACTTCTCAGAAGTTTGCAAGAATAAGTCCGCTCTAACAACTTCTAGGTCAAAGAGACATTATTACACTTCGATCTGTTTTATCAGATTAATTTCATGCTGCAAACAATGTAATTAATTAACATCGACAAGTCATCTTTTCA
Source organism: Mercenaria mercenaria (assembly GCF_021730395.1). Taxonomy (NCBI): domain Eukaryota; kingdom Metazoa; phylum Mollusca; class Bivalvia; order Venerida; family Veneridae; genus Mercenaria; species Mercenaria mercenaria. The sequence goes on from NC_069368.1 coordinate 80,081,393, forward strand.
AGAGCTTCCATAAGCATTCTTAAGAGCAGCTAACTAGATAAGCGCAGTCTACTGAAGTAAACTTTAAATGATTTTGTCACATGCAGCTAAATATTCTAGTGTTTTCCCTCTGAAACAGAACAAAAATGTCGACAAAGGCATCACGTTAGTGTTGTCAGTCACTGCAGATCTGTTCAATTAAAAGTTTCCATTTGTATCGTTAATGTGCATTAATTTATCTGACAAGACAAATCTCAATTAATGGAAAACATTTTTTTCTTTCTAATAGAAACAGCTAACGCTTTGAGCCAGAGATGAGATGTCAATTATATTGTGAAAGTTTCGGCGTATTCTTATTGCTAATAATTTTAAAGTATTTCTCAAGTATGTTCAATACAACATCAGTAAAGTGGGTTAATTATTTTCATTTTCCCGCTTTCGCTCATTCTTTCAAAACAATATACATTTTTATTTCTCGGGGTCTCCGTGGCCGAGTGGTTAAGGTCACTTGCCCCTCATCGATGTGGGTACGAGCCTCACCCGGGGCGTTCAATTCTCCATGTGAGGAAGCCATCCATCTGGCTTACGGGAGGTCGGTGGATCTACCCAGGTGCCCGCTCGTGATGAAATAATGCGACGTTAAACCTAACAAAATAAATACATTTTTATTTCTCACACATCACATGTATTATCACGTATTTTCTATGCAACCTCTCTAGAGCGTTATGCAGAGGCTGCTACTATAAAAAGTGAACGTCCACGGAACAAAGTGTTTAAAATTTTGGACGTAAAGAATTGTATTCCTGTTAGAATATCTATCGACATGCGTCTGTACGTCAATAAACCAGTTTAAACCTCCTGAGTCTTAAAATGCAGAGGCTGCTACTATAAAAAGTGAACGTCCATGGAACAAAGTGTTTAAAATTTTGGACGTAAAGAATTGTATTCCTGTTAGAATATCTACCGACATGCGTCTGTACGTCAATAAACCAGTTTAAACCTCCTGAGTCTTAGAATAAATCGGATTTATTATTTTGTATTTGAAAGCTTTGTTTCTTAGACAATTCATGACAAGAATATACTTTTGGTTAGGCAAATAAACACAAATTACAAATCAGACTGAATACCATATAATTTTACAAAATTTGTGGCTAAAGTTATACTTTGATAAAATTTATCTTATCATTTTTATTAATATAATCTTGGTATAAAATGCAGACAATAAAATTATAATTTGTTTATGTTTTAGTGAAATTAAATATTCGGAGTCCAACAGCCGCAAATGGCAACCAATAGGTATAACCCGATGTAACTTTTGTTTTAATACCAAGAACTGATCAATCTGATTTTTTTTTAAAGAAATATGCGTCAACAGTGATAATGAGTAGTGTGTTTATGGTCACTTGATAATTGTAATAAATGAGCAGTATATTACATACTATATTTTTATTCAAAAGTCATGTTTATTTTCATTAAAGGTTGTGTCGCAATATTATTAAGAATCGCACAAACCGTCCTTAAACAAAAAAAATGATGGCACTACACGAAAAGGTATTCTTTTTTTTTTAAATGTTGGAAAAATAAACTTGTTATACACATTTTTGAACATACTAGTCTTTGCGGCTAGGCAAAAGCTTCTGTAGTTTTCCCGGAATGTTGGTCTCTGGATTTAAATCGAGGGAAATGTAACTAAAAATCGTAGGATATATTCAGGGCATATTGCAAAAATAGTACTATTTTCGTATAGTGTCTGCATATTTGTTTATGTACGATTCAATGCGACCCCACTACTCGACCTTTTATAACCTCATTGTCTTGTTTGAATATATCAAACCATGGTTATGATACATGTACATGTATGATGTTTTACATAATCAATAACCAAAATAAAACAATAACAAAAATAAAACAAATGTCGAAGGAATGTTTATTAATACACCTTTGACCAATCTTGCTACGCAAATAATGGTAATTAAATGTTTCTGTTTGTCAAAATTCAAGGTTTTTTTTTCTCACCAGTTGATAGGCAAACATTAAATCATTTCGTTTGCTTAACTTTCTTGCGCGGAAGACACAAAGGTTCAGAACATCTCGAATACGTCCAAAGATGTAATTCAGACGATAGAAGTTTCTGGCGAATATAGCAGCTAGAAATAGTCAAGGTATAAAATTGCACGACTGTGTTTCAGAATGACTCGTACAACAGAATTACCTTCAGAATGAACAATTGCATGCATGGGCATCGGCAACAACTGAAACACTGATTTATTTTCGTGCTCGTTTCCATGTTTCTATTTCCACGTTTCTAATTGTGTTGGGTCTCCTCGGCTGAGTGATAAAGATTGATGACTTGGAATCACTCGAGTCCACATGGTTCTGAGACGAAATCATGTCACTCTATGAAAAGCACTGGAACCACTGCCTTACCCTGGTTTTATTTTAAGAGACGACTAATAAGGTGTGAACACACAGTTCTGCTGTATTGAATGCTGTATTCCACCAGGTATAAATTTTGATTCCGTAATAATTATTCAAATCTTTATTTCAATTAAGATGAGATGGTGGTTCGAAACAATCCAGCTGACTTACGAAAGGTAGGTGGTTCTACCAGGGACCATCCTGTGCCTGAAACGATGTCCTCCTTCACTACCAAGGTCTGAAACAATCGCCATATGTCCAGAATTATCCCTTTCCCCCACCCCACAAACAATTAAAAAAACAACATTAGTCGCAAACCTCCGCTAATAATACATAATCATATACTATATGAAATCATTTGTAGGCATAGAATGCAGCAAAACAGTAACATACGCGGTATGATTGAGTCTGTTCATTTAGGCTAATTAAGCACAGGTTTAAATTCTGTTATACATATGCATTGAATATACTCTCAAAATGACTGGAAACTATTAAAGCTTCTAGGAGTCTAAGTATGTGCTTTCGAACGATGTGGTGTCCTATCTATCTGATAAACGAATGATGTTGCGTTACAATTATTCAAATGTTAAGTGTTTCTTTACATGCATCTAAAGGCACCGAAAGAATAGATGCTCATATATTAATACATTGTAGATCGTTCTCTGTTGAATAAGCCACTTATTGCATACCCTTTTTTCACATTGTCGATAATTATTTCAGATTGACTGGTGAATATACCTGTCTACCTTTTATCAAGGTTTATTGAATATCTTTAGCTAAATTTGGCAGTATATACTAGTACCTAAAGTAAATCCTTTTACACAACAAATAAGAGGCTGCGGAAAAATGTCTCATGTTATGGTAGTTAATAATACTTAGCAAATGTTTTATTTACGTTGCAATATTTCTGCTCAATTGAAGATTTAAATATGGACAAAAATCGAGACCAATTAAATTTTTACGAGCTCTAACGTTTAAGAGATAACAGACATTGGCCAAAGATACACTACTTCAAGTCTAGAGGATCGTTACTCGTAAACCTACACGTTTTAAAATATAGATATTGTTAAACACACCAATGGCTTATTTCTTTGTTCTGAATTTTGACAGTACAAGTGCTCATTTGAATACAGAATGAAATCTTACATGTACCCGTACAAGTATGAAACTGACACGTCTCTATTGCCCGTAAATACATATCGAAGACGGAAGTGCAATGCTATAAACCCATCATGTATGCGACTAAAGAAATGAATATCAGTACAAACGCTACCAACAACTAGAATTTATTTTATCAGCATGTTTATCTACATGAACATATAATTGCGATGAAATTCTTAGGGCCTGGCCTCCATTTTGTATACGACAGAAGAAGAAACGTTTAAAATAGATATCAGGACATCATTGCTATGTTTCTAAACCCTTACCCTGCTATATTCTATAATGAACTTGTCTGTTCATCTTTCAATTTGGACAGTACCATTCACTGTTAAACGGGATACTTACCAAAAAGATACTGACTGAATGGCGAACAGTGCATATCTTTCCGTGCAGTCTGATCATGATCTACATTGGTCGCAAAGGCAGAACCAATCGTGTCCATCATCATAAGGGTTAAGAAGGTTCTGAAACTTGGTTACTAACAAATTATATGCTTTAGAAATACACTAGAACTAATTTGTTTTACTAATTTTTGTATTCAAAACTGAAAAGCGGTTGTAACAGGTTACCGAATGAAAACGCCTAAATTTTAAAACCTTATATAAATAGTCGTTAAGTACGAGTTCCTCCATTGTGTATGTGTGAAAGTGGTGGGAAGGGTTTTATTATATTCCCACTGTGAAATGTTTTTGTCTTGATTTATCATTTTGTAAAACAGAAAATAGTTTACAAGCAATAAATTCATGTTCTAAGTTTCATGATATGAACAACCTTCAATTTTAAAGAAAAATCATGTCTAGCCAAAGTATGGAATCCAGTCGATTTAAATCATATATTTTGTTTTAATACTTAACTTACTATGTATCAGATAAAAAAGCCACTTTAATCATTAGCTTTTTTATTCATTCATGCCTCCATTACACATTTTTATAACTACCATAGGCTAGACATAACAAACAAACAAGTAGTTTACATATTGACATAATTAAATCAAGCTTTGCGAAAATGAAACTCAGCGAAGTGAACGCAACAACCAAAGACAGTAGTGTGATCTATGATCTGTTTATATGTCAACAAGAAAAAATGTATGCAATCATTAGCAACCCCCATATTGGTCAAATAAATGATTTACTTTCTTAGTGAATTCACCTAATAGACATAGTACGATCTAGTCTAGTATCGTACAGGTTAGTGAAATAAAATTTTGCAAATCTTTGGCTGTTTATTGGTTGTTAAGCTTAGCATTGATAAATTGAATAATTCGTTAAAGAAAACACTAACATATTCGTCAATAGTAATAAAACTTTAGTGGCTCTAATTGTTTTTTTAACTGTTTCATACTTTTATTTTCACACAGGTATTTGAAGACCTTGGGCAGTTAGCAGTTCACCTGCAATCTAGTAGTCCCAGAATTTGCATACACTGGAACAAAATTGTAAAAACAAACAGATTGGTAAGTATACGAAAAGCAATGCGAGAAGAGTTGCAGTTTTTGTGTTACATTTATTATATTTGCACAATATTCATTAAACCGGAGTACTTAATCTAAAAATAATTATTAGACTGGTTCGTAATGAAACCTAAAAACAATATGTAACGTGATAATAAATCGTCGGAAAGACCGAGATCAGTAGCATTTTATTAACTTATCGTTCAACATAATGTTATAGTTTAATTGCATCCTAATGTTACATTGCAGTTTTAGAGATCACTAAAGGAGCATAATGTTTGTTTCATATAAAAGCAATAATTTTCAAAACTAAGGCTTTGATTGCGCATTAATATATCAATAGTTATCAAGTGAGCATTTTCCTCTTCGTTAAAACAGACATTATAGAAATCGGATCTCGGATCATGAGCACAGACATCTTTGGGAATTCTTATCTAGATTAGGTGGAAAATGAACATGACTATAAAAGAGACGGCGTTGCAAGCTTAATGATACCGTATTCCCTTATTTCATTTTGCGATCTAATTTAACGAAGGAATAATTTAGACACTTGACCTCTTTGCAAAAAAATGATCTTAAGCCTCAAAAGCAATTAAAGTAATTTGAAATATGCACTCATACTATTTTCCCTCAGTTAATGTTTGATGCACGACAACACCATCCTTATCTACCATGACACATAACTTTCATCTCTAGTTGGCTATCGGTCGTGTCTTGACGGAAAAACGGATTTGGGTTCACATTGTTTTTACGAAAAGTTGAATGTGAGGTAACTCCTGTTGTACCAGTATTACACGATTGTTGGTTCCTATAAATTGGACTTCCGGATTTGTTGCAATTACACAACATCTTAAGCTTGTTAAACTGCACATTAAAAAGTAAAAATACATAGGGGTTTGTGGCCGAGTTACATGCTGCCATTCCTCCTAGAAGTGCATACAGTTTCTTTGATATAATACAGTGATCTCCATAACTCATAATCATTTCAACAATAAAATATGGCATTGTGCAAATTATAAATGTCAAAATGATCACAAACGTCATTTTAAGAGTCTTTAGTTTCGCTTTTGGCAAAGAGCTCGAATGTGTGCTCTGCAGACAAACCTTTCCTGGCTTGTATTTGACGCTATTTTGGTTCGCTTTTCGTGATATCTTCATAAATATTCTCGTATAGCAAACAATAAGCATGATTAAAGGAACAAAGAACACGATGATAAAATTCCAGGTCACCCATATCTGTCTGTGTAAAAGCGGAAGGTTGCGAAATATATTTTCGCAGTATGTTTTTCCTTCAACAACGTTTGTATGGAAAATGCCCATGACTGGTAATGACATCACAAAGGCAAGAGCCCATCCCGCTCCTGCCATTTTCCAAACCTGCAAATAATGAAATATATGTTTGTTAATGGAAGTATTGGACTGAAACATGTCAAAATACAGTCCATGCTAGACATATGTTGAATACTACTTTTGCCTTATCAAGTACAGAGGACTGTGCTCATTTCTTTCTAGAAAAAAAAGTGTTTAAATTCTTTTTATTTATAATTCATCAATTTTGACATTGTATACAATTGTTAAGTCGAACTTGTCGACTATAGAATAAAAGAACGTATAAAATCGGTCTATGTGATAATTAATTGCACATGGCAGTTGTCCGTAGTGTTCTCAAAAATGAACTTTTCCGTGAACTTTAAACTTAACAGGTATCACTGAAGGAGAATAATACCCTCAGACGCCGCTTTGATAGAGGGAAAGTAAAGTGTTGTGATCTTTACTTTTGACCTTCAAGTGTAGCCTTACCCTTGGACCTAGTTACCTCATGTCTACCTTTGTCTCCTTTAGATGAAGTCAACAGTTCATGCTTTTTCTATAAATATCCTTCCAGTAAATAAAGATATATGGAACGGACACGAATTTAAGCTCTTTTACCTGTGACTTTGACCTTAAACTGCGTGATTCAGGTCATTTGCAATGCATATCGTCGCAATTGTTATTTGTTTTATAAAATAATTCATGCGATTTATAAGATAAAGAGCGGACCTGGAGTTTAGCTATTTGAGATTTGACCTCCAAGAGTAATCTTGGACCTAGTGACCTGAACTGTGCACTCTGCACATCGTCTAAATCAGGTAAATAACTGATGGTACTTTATAAAGCCTTTCCAGCGGCTTCAAAGATTTGGAGCGGGTACGACGAACGGACAGACGGACGAACCGAAAGATCCGTCGACATGCGGGACTCCAATAAAGTCCCTATATACTTTGTAACTAGAGTATGATACTTTTCCAAAACGTTTGCTGCTCTTATAGGTCTTACGTTGTCATTGTTTTAGTATGTCATACACATAACTACAAAAGTGGTAAGGCAGATTTTTAAATCCGTGATTTTAACTAAGGTGAGGGCTGTATTTACATTTCCATCTAAAAAGAAACGTCAAATTTGTTTTGTCGTCACATTAGCACAGTTTTGAAAGTCAGCATTGTACCTACGATATATTACTAATGTTTTCACTGTATTTGAAATTTATGGTTTTCTCCAAAATCTATGTAAAATCACAATTTCCGGGAAAAAAATATAACAAGAAACACTGCGACCAAGCACTAAGCTTAATTCAATAATAAAATTCAGTTTAAATGTAATGGAAAGTATATTACAAAAAATATCACAAAACTACTGCGATGCTACACAACAGTTTGATGTAAAATTAATAAAAATCTGTACCGCAGATATATCTATAATAGCGTGAACCAGAGATGAATACCAGCTAACGAACTAGTCTAATAGATTTCTTAAATATTTCCCTAAAATAAAGTAAAATCATTTGGATCCAAAAAGATCAACAATGGGCAAAGAAACGCTGAAGTCAAGCCTACAAGTTGAGAAAATGAATTCTTAATTCGTCGCGCGCAATATAAAGTATCCTTATTCTTATTTTGCAAAACACGTTAAACTATTCGTAACACGTTTTCCTTATTTTTTCCCCAAATGTGATCTAACCAAAGACTTGTGGTGATTGGAAGATTTCACTTAAAATTACCCTTTTTAGATTAGAATCGAAAGCATAATGAATCTCAATTTAAGCCCTTTGTAATTGTATTATAACATTGTTAGTTTGAGTATCACTGTGGTGACATCTAGCAGTTTTGAACTACTAGACAAACCTTCCAAGCGATGCATGGCTCGAGTTTGAGTGGAGTCGAAATATTGAAACTCGCCTTTTTTGCACTCGTGTATTACTTCGAAACTGGAAATTAACTGTTATATTTTTGAGTCCTTTAATAAAACAAAACATTTTTGAATTTATTAAATGCCTCACTTATATACAGAGCGCAACTGAGAACACAACACAAACACACCCACCCGCTTAGCTCAGTAGGTAGAGCGTCGGTCTACGGATCGCGGGCTGGGCGTATGTTCTCCGTGATTATTTGATAAACGACATTGTGTCTGAAATCATTAGTCCTCCACCTCTGATTCATGTGGGGAAGTTGGCATTACTTGCGAAGAACAGGTTTGTACTGGTACAGAATCCAGGAACACTGGGTTAGGTTAACTGCCCGCCGTTACATGACTGAAATACTGTTGAAAAACGGCGTTAAACCCCCCCCCCCCCCCCCCCCCCAAAAAAAAAACAAAAAAAAAAAAACAAACAAACAAACAACACAAACACAAAATAAACGAAATTTGTGCAACAAAACGAAATCCAACGGAATAGAAAGCTAACTAGCAACAATGACGTCACAATTGATTTTAGGCGATTGACAGCTTGACAACAAGCTTATTACATTTATTGTACTTACTTTCAGATTTTCCTGATCAAACAGAAATATCACTGAATTGAAACAATGTACCACATCATCATTTATACACTTAAGCATTTTTTAACCAGTAATGAAATAAGTTCTCAGTAAATTGGTAAATCACACATTTCATAAACATTTACCCAATTCTTGCTTAAATCTACTTTCCTTCATTGGATCCGCCCATGTATTAACGGAAGAAAAGTCGTGTATTAACAAGACAATTCAAGTTCTGTTTATACATGATTTTTATTTTTGGAATGCTGTGTCAGGCCCGAATATTTATTAATGCGCCGCAGTTTATACTCTTTAAAATTGGCGTTAGGAAACCGTTCGTCGATATTCGTGTATGTATTCAATCGCATGTAATGTTTATTTCAGGAATCAAATCAACGATTTTGGGAAGTGTCGATTGACATTTTTTTATTCAATACCTCATATATTTTATATAAATCTTGGAGGCATGTCAACACGTTGAAAACGGTTCGCACTCAAAATAACTTGAATGCAAAATTATTATTTTCGAAATCGTGTTTTTGTTTACCGAATTTTTAAGAAATATGCACAAGTATGGGTAATTTCATGTGTATAAAAACAACAATTTTAATATGCTTCTTTCTTTTAAAACACGCTTACGCTTACATGACGTCACGTTAACGGGCTATGACGTCAACGTTTTTGTTGCGATCAAGAAAGAGCGGGCTACTATATTTTAGCTTCTGTTTTTGGTGATGGGCATATTAGAATCGAAATAATGTATAGAAAAATCGTGTTTTACTTTAATACACTCAAAGTCGGATATACGTCGCCAGAATGATTATTCCGCGGACGTAAAACCTCTTTTTCGTGTATTTATAACGTTAAAACACAAATTTTCTATACATTATTACTCAAGTACAAAATCGTTAAAAATCTTGAACACATGCTTTTGGTATGTTGTTGATTTGTGGGCCCCAGTTAAGGATATTTGAAACATGTTCACTTGACAATTTGCATCAACAACAGAATGGTAAATAAAAATTTTGTACCGGTTTCGTAAAGTCATCACATATGAAAACAATACATTTAGTCTTCGTGGCATGTTTTTCATGCAAGATTAGCGACAATAAACATTTCCCCTTGTGTATTAACGTTTGCAAAAGCCTTTGAGATATTTGTGACCTCGAACTTCGGTCTCAATAACACACTTTCCCACGGGCTTCTGTAATTGTTGATGTACAAAAAAACCTTTATTATCCTTATAAAAAGACATCACATTACGCTGAATTAATCCTTATCCCAAATGGGAGTAGACAATTGTTACGTAACTTATGCTGACAAACTGAGTGTCAAAACCCCTATTGTTTATTTGTTTCAGTTTCATTAGGCGCCATTACCTAAGGCACCCTTGTCAAACAATAATTGATATTGATAGATTAGTTCGAAAATTATACAGAGAAAAATATCCAGTGATACAATTTACTTACAAGTGCGAAAGATATTTTCCCAAATGAAAGGTTTTCAGGAAGTTTCAATTAATAACAGAAACACTAGATGGGCCTGTTAGTAAATAAAAGCAAGAACTTTACGTTTGAGCACAATGCAATTACGTTTGCTCGTACAATAAAAACTGTCGTCGCTTTTGATTATTTTTAATTGAACAAATCACAAGACCATTAAAAAAATCTATAAAACATAGAGCGCAATCAGGCAAAATTAATAGCAGACTCAGTTTTGCCGTGTCTGTCCCTGAAAGGTCATAAAATGTGCAACACTCTTGACAGCCCTAGTTTCGTTTTAAGTGAAATTTTATAAAAGTAAAAATGAGTGTGCTCCATGATCACAAAAGACTAAAAAATATTACAACACTGAGTCCATTATAGTAAAATAAATGAATGTATTCTGTGATCCCAAAGAACCAGAATATGTTACAACACTGAGTCTAAGACAGAGCGTCTAGGAATACAGACAAGAGTGCATGTTCCCCAACAAATCCACTATCTTTCAAAGCTGCTTTATATGCAAGTCAGTCTGCAATACGCGTAAGATAATAATATTATGGTACTGGGCCGAAATTTGCATATATGCTGAAATCTCTGTTATCAAGTCTTACAAATCAGCAGTGTCATTTCAATTTTTTAACTGACTGGGACCAGAGAATCTATATAGTTTCTCTTTGAAAGTTACTTGGCTTATGAGGGCGCAAAGAATTTATTGAGGTAAAGTAGAAATAAAAGGAAATAATTAAAATAAAATGTGTTTGATCTTATATTTAACTGGCATGTTCTAAAACGCAGTACGCTTATACATATGCGTGATTAATATAAGAAAAATGTCAATTATAGTTGTACACAGGACCTTAATAAATGACTGGCCTTTCTTTTGTTTTAATTGTTTGTGTTAATGTATTGAATTTACAATAATGATTGCTTCAGCCGGATATAGGCCGGTTATATTACTAGACAAAATGTCCGAACCTTAAACTAATTCCAACATGAAGTTTTATTGTGTGATTTATAATCTTTAGTTAAGTGTTCAATACAGGAAAAAAAGTCCTCAAAGAAATCCAAGCCACACTCTGAAAATTAGGTGATATTTAAGGGCAGCTTCCTTTAGATTTTAATTGTACAAAGTATTGCAAATTTATCGACAAAAAATCAATTAAACAAAATATTAGTATCATTTCTTTATTCACATGGATGCATTGCATAATAAAAGAGGTTCAAGAAGCATAAATAATTGTCGTAACTGTTTATGAATTTCGAGCAAATATTGATATGATCAAGTCTTCCACCCATCTGAAGTAACATTGTGAATCCATTTTTGTTTCACGAATCCCCTATGAATGTGTTTTTCTTTCTTGTTTCTGACTTTGAGATACACATGTTTGGTGTTTAATCTTTAAACTCCAATACCGACGAGTTTGTTTAAGAAATATGTATGTATAATAAATTTGGTTAGATATTATGTTCTGAATTTTGACACCTATGTTCTGAATTTTGACACCCCAGCGCTTTATGACAGTAAATTTATTTATTTATTTTGTTGGGTGTAACGTCGCACCGACACAATTTTAGGTCATATGGCGACTTTCCAGCTTTAATGGTGGAGGAAGGCCCCAGGTGCCCCTCCGTGCACTATTTCATCACGAGCGGGCACCTGGGTAGAACCACCGACCTTCCGTAAGCCAGCTGGATGGCTTCCTCACGTGAAGAATTCTACGCCCCAAATGAGGTTTCGAACCCACATCGATGAGGGGCAAATGGTTTGAAGTCAGCGACTCTAACCACTCGTCCACGGAGGCCCCTTATGACAGTAAAGATAGGCTACCAGTAAGTGCTAGAGATCTTAAATTATCTTCTTTTTTGTGATATTCAAGGAATACATGTATCTGTAGTTTACCAGTAGAAGAACAATACTGCATATGGTCCACAGTAACGGCAACAGTAAGTATTAGATGTAGTCGTTACTTCAGAATTTCAGATGCAATATCTCAAAAATGTGCTTTGATATTTTTGAGGACTTTGTTCTATATTCCACACCAAAAACTTTATTTTGGAATTAGTTTTACCCTAAAAGTTAAAATGACCAGCCAAATATGTTCTACAGTAAATACCGTGTTCACACAATCAACTTTTAAACGATAGTGTGAATTTAATCAAAAGGAAAATTAAAAAGGTTTTCTGTTCTTCAACGTATATAAAAATGAAGCATATCTGAAAAATGCAAACTAGTGTTATCTGTTTTTGTTTTGTTTTAGAAATTGCTCAATTAACAGTCTATACATCTCCAGGATATATTATGTAGCCTGGATTACGTTTCAGTTAAGGTAGCTTTATACGTTTGAGATATTTGATAATGATTAAAGTGAACCGCACATTTTACGCTAATTTTAAGACATTATTTTGAATTATTTTACGTATGGGATGTTTTAAAATCATATTTTAGCTTTAGAAAGATTGTAACAATGCGATTGTAATAAATTTATTCAAAGGCTGCAATTAATTCATAAAATGATTTTCATTTCCGAACGCCGAATCCAGGCCTTACTCTACGTTTTCCGGATAATGACGTTACGCTATCTCTTCCGGTTTATCAAACGTGCAGAACTACCTTAATTCTTTTTAAACCATGTAAACTACCTGCCTAATCTCAAATAAAACCAACAAAATACAGTTAATTTTATATTGGTGTCAACTGAGTACAAGTAAGAGGTGAGAAACGTCCTGCTCTACGGTACTCCAACTCTAATATTCAGAAAAGGGAAACTAACATTCAATGAATTGAAATAAGGTAAAGAATTTATAGAAATAACTGAAATGAAAAGGAAGCATTCAAATGTAGGTGCATACAAATAAACATTTATTTTCATTTGAGGTTGTTGACTGATAACATGAAAACATAACAAAAGGTTTCATAATCAATTCATAAGAAAAAGCTATCCGACTGTTAGAAAAATAGATTCACGGGCGCAGCCAGCGTGTATTTGCTACATTTTTTGGATCTGGTTATAATTAAACAACAAAAATAACCCCTTTCAGATCAATAAATAAACGAGAAAGAATACATATAATATGATTCCATAGTACTTTTTCAGGAAAAACATTAAATTTACAGTGAGCATTTATCATGAAAAATCGTGAATTTTTCTTAATATATATATAGTGCTGAGGCAATTTAACCTTTGACGTTTTCTTGTTTATTCTCGTTTCTATATTATCATTTTACAAAAATAAATAGTTTTGATAAACTTTACCTTAAAATAAAATTTACAGATTTTATTACACATGTACAATTAGTGTATATATCTGACACGTTCTATTTCTATTGAATCAATGACCTATACATTTTAAATCTGTATTTGATATGGCTACAACTGCACATTGATAGATGTCACAAAGCAATAAGAATAACCTAGTTTAGAAGGAGTTATTTTTTCCTGCGATTTTCCTAGGGTAATGTGTTTGATTCAGTTCATCAACAACATTCAATTAAAGTAGCCTTTTGATTAAATATATTTTCTTGTGGTGGATAAAAGCTAATAATTGATCTTCTTTTTTCTAAAGCAAGTAGTAAACACGATGTTAAACCCAACAAATTCACTGTTTGCTTTGACAATGGGTTGTTTAGTTTTAATAACACTCGCATGCTTTATAAAGTGTAAGGGGTTTATAGTCTAAACATATTCAGTCTAAGATACAAAAAGGCATATTTGTCCTGAGAGTATGCTCTAAATATGTCAGTGTTAGCTAGTACATGCATATAGTGCAATGTTATGATGCCTTGTACTTACATACGCTCGCTTCCGCTGAAATGTTTTAGTAATACGTTAATGTACTAAACTATCTTCATTTAACATCCATTATATTATGTATTACTACAGGGGGCGGCGTGCAGAAATGTCATTCTTAAAATGATCAGTGTTTCAATTTCTACAGAGCGACAGGGGTTTAAAATATGATTTTAACTGTTCTTACTGAAATTAAACTGAATAGAAATATATCAAGTTTCTGCGAACGTTCGGCAAAATGCTGACCTTTATCTTGGCGTATGTAGTATTTTTGTAGTGATGGGTCTAGGTATATTTGCGATGATAAATATTTGTCTTGCCGGTAGTTGTCATATTTCGACAATAAAATCTAGATGTGTGTTTGTTTTGTTGGGTTTAACGTAGCACCGACACAGTTATAGGTCATATGGCGATATTCCATCTTCGATGATGGAGGAAGACCCCAGGTGCCCTTCGTGCATTATTTCATCAAGAGCGGGTACCTGGGTAGCACCACCGACCATCCGTAAGTCACCTGGATGCCCTCCTCACATGAAGAATTCAACGCCCCGAGTGAGGCTCGAACCCACATCGGTAAGGGGCAAGTGATTGGAAGTGAGCGACCTTCATCACTCGGCCACGGAAGCTCCAGAAATCTAGATGAGCAACAACGTGAGGAAGTAGTTAGATCCCCTAAATGGTCTATGAAATGAGTACCCAACTTATGCGCACATTTGTCAAAGTACAAATGTACTTAATGCGAAGACTGGAAAGATTTTAAAGATAATTAAGAAATGGAAGTTTTAGAAAACCTTGAATATTTCATAATCAATATTCTTAATATCAGCTGTCTTCTATGTCAGTCTGGACATATTATTCTTCTATGACAATCTTGACATATAACGATTTTTCTGCTATAAGATATGGAGATAAGACGAACTGACAAGGAAACAGACAACTAATAAAGAAACAAAACAAACAAAATGCAAATAAGGCTTACTAATTTTTTTATTTTTTAAAGAAAGCCTAGTCAACCTGCCAAACATAAATTCATATAAAAAATATTTGAGTTATATTTTACAAGTATATAACTGTTGTATTCATTACAAAAAGAACAATTGTAAGACTATAAACGTTTTGAATGAAATGATTATTTGATACAATGTATGTCGTTTATTTTCCCTAATACGCAAGTGCCCTCAGACAGAATCTTATTAATTACGGTATTTTTTCACGTTTGATAAACCGAAAGTGATGCCGTAACGTCAATTATCCGGAAAACGTAGAATAAAGTCTGGATTCGGCGTACGGAAATACAAATCATTTTATGAATTAATGACAACCCGTGAGTAAATTTATTACAATGTCGCTGTTATTATCTCTCTAAAGTTAAAATATGTTAATTAAAACATCTCACATGTTAAATAATTCAAAATAATGTCTTAAAATTAGCTTGAAATGTGCGGTTCACTTTAATCATGGTTACATATCTCAAAAATAAACACACGGACCTATATATTTTATTTCACCACATTATAGACCATATGTTTATTTACGACTGTGAGAAGTTTCATTAAAATCTGCATTGAAGAAAAATTTCTATCCGCGAAAATGTTATGAAAGTTGTGAATTTTCCAAAGACTGCCATTATGAAAAATTGCGCGATGTTCAAATTTTTCAAATCAGTCTAGCAAAAAAATCAAGCACATTACCCGATCTTTTTTATTTGCTGAATGTTCTAAGTGTATTTTGAAGTTTTGAAAAATAAGGGTTTAATCTAATTTTACATTGTAGCAAAAATTTCTACCCAAAACGTGCAGAACTACCTTAAAATGAAATAATATTTTTTTTTTCTTCTACTTTTACAATTACAAGAAGTACATTAAAACATGGGGTGGTTTATACATTTCAATTTGCATCTCGCGTGAACCACTGTTGTTAATTGTTTGGAATACACACGAACGTGAACAAATGGTAGACAAAAGGTCAAAGACTTCAATTATTAACAGCCATTTTTGTCCAGCACTTATTTAAGTACAGCGTCAACTGATTTTAAATAATCTGAAAAAAATGTAAATTAAATAGGGCGATCTTCATAAATCACTTCATTTTCAAAACACTCTTTTGCAGTTTGCAGTGACTTAAAATTCGTTTAACTAAATGCGTATCTTAATTAACGATAACCGCTATTGAATATTTCTAAACAGATATACATGTATTTGTAATGATGTGATGTTTCTGCTCAAAGTCCATATTTCTGCAAGACAACAAATTCAAATCTTGAACTTATTTTTGAAATACTGAACAAGTTGTTTCAAAATTGTTAAGAAATAATATATCTCATTCAGTGATAAGTCGTTTGGACTTCAGATGCGTAGGAATTATATATAATATATATTAATACGCATTTGAACGACAGTGATTTTATTCAACGGCAAATCACTGTTTGAGATAAATTATTTCGGTTCTTACATCATCTACATTTTTGAAGTTATTGATCAAATATTTGGTTTGTGTGGTTTTATTTTCCTGTAGCGGCATAATTACAGTTTCTGTCTGTTTTAATACGGAAATAAATAGGGACATTGTTAAAAGGATGTTTGACAGATAATTGCTGATTAGTATCCTTTACATTTTTACATACAACAGAGTGTAAGTTTAAAAAGGCTGACTGAAATTAAATTCAGTGAGGGATTTCATGCTTCAGCCATATGAATACAACAGCTATTATTTGACTGGCAAGTAGTTTAAGGATTGTTTGAATACCATTAATATAATTATATATAGGGGTCGTTCCATGACAAAACCTTTATTAGTGACATAAAATCAAATTACAAAATATTCATGAAAACATTTTATTACAGTAACTTTAATTTAAATAAATTATCTTCATCATTTCAAGAATTACAACGCTTTATTGTAAGCCAACGAACTAAGAGATGTGACCTTTACAACGTCATGAAAGCAATATGACGTCGTCGATCATGGCGTGTATATTTTAAGCCATTTTTGCGACAAACTGAGTGTATCACTAATCATTATGTTTCGCCATGGGCCCTTTATTTCTACACTTTTATATGCTCATGCTACATGTCTGCTTTGGAACTTCGGCTGTCATGACAACACAAGAATTTTATTTTTGTCTTAGATAACTGAATTATAGTATACTATGTTTTAGGTTCTGCATGAACAAAAGAAAAAAATATTTAATGATTGTTTTTCGAGTATTTTGAACTATTTGTTATGCAAAACTTATATCAAACCAGTACTACAGGTTTTCTAAAAAAAAAAGACCAATACATAATTTATGTAATACTTATGTTTGTTTAACGTAACCCAGTTCTGTTTGACGATGAATATGCAACAACAACGATTGATGCAGGACAAATATAATGGTTATTTTAACAGTAGCCTGATCTAGGATTTTGTATTCGACTTGAATGGATTTTGCCGGACCAGCAATCAACAATCAGGATCAAACATAAATATTTGTTGTAGTTGCCTTATATACCTGCGTGTACTTTATTATATATTAAATGTATTTTACAAAAATCAAACCTCACCGCAACGTTACGGGTCATATTTTGAATTTGAAGTCTTTATGCCTTTTGAACGTCAAAATGTCATTTTGCATTACCGTTTCTCATTTGCAGTATTCTACAATATTTTGACAGAGAACTTCTAAAAATGATTTTCGGTTCGAACTACTTACTGACATGGTCCGGATACATGCAATGATTTGGGATTGGATTTCAAAATAGTGCTAAAAGGAGTTAATATTTACTTGTAAAATTCGAGCCGTATGTTTTTTAGAATTTCTAGCGGTATATAATAAATAAGATTACACCATCCACATTGGAAGAATCTTTATCTTTGATGAAGGTGTTTATATCTATTAAGACCTAGTACTTCAACACTTCGAGAATACAACAACTGTGTTTAATGGATAGAAATCAAACACACGGGTCAAAATTATAAATATCATACAGACGTGTTTTCTGTACTTTACGTGAAGTAAGTGACTCGTCACAAAACTAGCAGGACGTTTACTATACATGCCAACAATGATATTAATATAAAACGTTGTGTATTTTTATACTAAAATTTGTTTTTAAACTATCATTTTTGCTGTAATTATTGTCATGGTAAGATAAGTTGGGTTGCATTATAGTTATAATTCAATGCAACATAAAACGTTAAGCAACTGATACAAATCTCTACGAGGATATAGTCATTTAACAACACTTACCGAGATGCTTTCCTTAAGTGGTGATCTAATAGCCTTGTGCCTATCCAGCGCGATCACAACAAGCATGTAGTTACTTGACACCATCGAGAAAATTTGCAGAAACTTGACTAGACGACACATAACGTCACCAGCTACCCATTCTCTGTCGACATATTCCCATACAAGCTGAGGGAGCACAGCCAGCAGTATGACCAGCACATCCGCTAATGTTAGATTCAAAATAAAAGCATTCACTCTGGACAAATGGTTGAACTTTTTTGAAATTCGCCGGTTACATACCATCCAAAGCACAACAAGTATACTACCCACAATGCAAAGTGAAATTGTAAGGTAAAGTACAAGCAAGCGATATTTCAGGTCCAGCTCAATGTCATGTACGGAGTTTGGACACGGCCCAGTTTTATGTGTTTGATTTGTTTGTTCAATTTCTACTGTCACATTTTCACTACTTTCAGCAGTATATTCAACTTTCGTCCCGTCTGCCATGTTAGATAAACTCGTGTTTTCTAAGTTCCAGAAACTGTGTTAACAAGTAGTTTATGCTATGTTATCATAATAAAACAAATTAACAAAACAATTTTTCATAACTAATAAATTTCCAATCTTCTAAATTAATTAATATTAGCGACTTTTTTTCTAAATAAATACCAGTCATAGAATACAAAATTGTATCTCTGGCACCAATGAATTTTAATTGCGTTCGCCTATTCCTTATCACGTTTGTCCGCTTATTGTACGCCTCTATTCACAAACGTGAAAACACTTTAACAAATGAGCAGATCTCTTATATCACAGAGATTCTAAGACTTTCTTCCGAAACTTGAATGTCGATTCCTTTAGATTTAGTTCTAATAATATTTTTGTACTTTCAAACAAGATATTCCTTTATCTATGTCCATCGATTCGATTCACAGTACTATAATTATGCACTTCTTTATTTTTTTTCAAGGCTCCGTTTTTATTAAATATGTGTACATTTAAATCCAAGCTCTGCAAATATATTGCTATCTATTATTATGATTAAGCAAAACATCCAGTTCACGGTTTTATTAACAACATATATATATATATAATGTAGTTGGCAGCACAGCGTAACAAGTGAAAGAACGTACTTTTCTTGTATCACAGCAATAACTGTCGGAGTAATTATTCCCGAATATTTGCCTCTTGTTAGAAGCCAAAAGCTCTATAATACTGCCCAGTTACACTGCGCGGGCGTTCTCCGATAACCTTACTGATTCTTTCAGTTCGCAGAATAAGCACCGTTTTCAACGAAGTCAAATAATCACACCCACATGTAATTATTTCTAACAATATGTAGAATTTTCATCTATTTTCACAGCTACTCCGTCAAATGAGACGGTAATTCACTAGCTAATATTCCATGCTAACAATCTGTCATAAGCTTATATACTGTTGTTCCCTACAGACGTGTTGTTTTTCAATTATATTTAAGCTGGTGGCCATCATTATTCAGATAGTTTTATCCCCTATGATGATTCCAGCGTGTGACAGATGCTCAGTCGTCAACTGAAAACATATAAAAGAGGAGATATTACAATTCAGGGACATTTTAAAAACGTAGTCAATACAACGGAAACACCTTTCTGGAACACCTTTCTGGTAACAAGGTAAACATTTTGAGAACTTACTTATAATTATATAATGATCAATATATTAAACTTGCATGCTCATATTTTTTTGTTTTATTTGCGTTTAGAGACATACAGACACAATTTATGTCAACTGGCGACTTTTCCATTTTTTATGGTAGAAAATACAAATACAAATACATGGCATTTATATAGCGCAAAAATTATAAAATATTCTATTGCGCTTTACAATTACATAACACACATTTAAAATATATACATACAAAATATGAACAGGATTCTAGAACATAGATTTAGAGATTTGGACATGTATAAATACCATTTTACACCACTTCTGATATTTTGTATTTTAACAAGACTACATTCATTGTTCATGAAACTGCCTAAATAAATGTGTTTTCAGTTTTGATCTAAAGCTTCAGACTGAATGTTTTTCAGATAGCTAGGTAGATCGTTCCACCATTTGGGATCAACGACTGCCATAGATCTGTCAGAAGAAAATCCTAGATGCACAACCCGGGCATTTTAGCAGTTCAACTGCTTTCCAGTTCCTTGAATGAGTGTAAACATTTGAATCATTGGGTAATTATAAGTATAAAGATCTAAATGATTTTCGAATTTTCAAGGACCGCTTTCATTTAAGTGAGCACAGATTTTTCCATGCTGCCAAATGGTGTTAAGTTTGATTGTTGTTATTTCCGAATATTTTGTAGCAAGAACATATTAAATATTATGCCATTTATAACCAATTTTTAAGTTTTGCTTCAGTGAGGGTTATTAAGAAAAATGCCAAGATTAATCTCCCCTTAGCTGCATAAAGAAATACAATAGAAATATACTGCCATATTCGTCATGCGTCCGTGTTTATGTCCACCAATGAACGCCGGAAAGGTACAAGATAGCAGTTCTCTTATCATAAGAATTTTGAATCCTCATTTACTGTTATATTATGTAACAGCAGCATAATATTGTCATACTGTATTTACAAATATATTAGTTTATTACACCTAATACACAGGACCATATATAAACGCAAATATATATATATATATATATATATATATATATATATATATATATATAGTTTTCACTTATTGCTCATACTTTTTAATTAAAAGATTTAGCGTATTATTAATTAATTAATTAAACATGTCTTTTACCAGCAAACATATTCAATGTGCTTTTTTTTCTTTCTTTTTTTTTTATATAAATTTTACAAGTACATATTATATTGATAAGAACTGAAAAGCAAAAAAAGGCTGTAGAGCAGTAAACATCTTCTTCGATACAGCAACACTTTCTGTGTCTAAAAACTCTTTTTTTCTGGAGGTCTCGTGAAAACTAAAACAAGGACAACTATGAAAGTGCACACTAGATTGCAATTTATATCACGAATAGAAACGTCGATTCGGAAAAGCTTGTCTGTAATTGAAATGTTAAAAGGAGTTTCTTCTCTTTGAATGTGGAACTGAGTACAGATATATGGCCAGTTCTTTCAAGTACTTCCGTGATATACAGTGGTTAATGGCTTTTTCGTTGAAAGCATATTTTCCCTTCTACTTGACAAGTTTATCTCCTTAAGGTGTTATTTATGCCTTTGATGGATAGATATTGTCCGGATATCGTTGAAAATAATTGTTTTTTAAATAATTCCACAAAAGCTATCATAACATGTCATTTGAATTGTGGGTTGTAACTTCCGCAGTAAGTGTTACACACATAAAGATACGTAATTCAAAATCCATTTATTTAATCCATATTTGGATTATTAAAATTGATGACCTTTTGGACCGTAGAATAAAAGACTTTGCTTGATTTTACTTGTTCGTCAGACGAAATGAAATACGTCCCTTAGCGGAATCGCTAACCATGCAGATATTGTCCTGTTTCAAGACATTACACCGCAAAGTAGGCCCGAAACGAAAAGAAACTGCAGTAGAAAGATATAGCAGACGAATTGTTTCAAAAATCCAACAACACGTACATTTTAGTAGATACAGGGGTATGGTGTTGGGGGAAGTGGAGAAAAAACAAGCCTTAGGATAAACTTTCAACAAGAAAAGGCACGCTCCAAATCGGTCTCTACACCGCAAACCACAGCAGCAGCAGCGAACCATGGACACACAAAGGCACACAAAGCAAAGCAAACGAACAGGCAAGCAGGAAAAAACAACATAGTAGGGCACTGTCCCGGGACGACCGGTGGCCAAAACTATGGTGAGAACCTAACCTCACAGTGAAAGGAGAGGGGGCGTAAATGCAAAGGGCCATAGGGGAAGAGTACAGAAACACCAATAACAAAGAAGACAATATATATTGTACGTAACATGAAATACGAAACGAAAAAAAAATGTTGAAAATAGGGGCACCGCCTTGGAAGGGAGCCATTAAATTGAGTAACTTAAAAATACTAACGTAGAAGTATATGTTTTCCTTCCAATATGCATTTTTTTCCTCAAGGAAGTAATTTTAACAGTCCCTAATACTGATGTACCACCTTTCATATACATGTATTAGACTTTGAAAGTGACAAAATGTCCGGAGGACCACCTGGGGTCTTCCTACACCCAGAAAAAAGACTTATAATTGTGTGGATGAGACGTTAAACCCAACAAAAACAAAACAAAATAAAAAAAAATTTAATATAGGTTGTAGACGGTTTGGTATACACACATATGGCTATATCACTGTAGTAAAAGCGTGACACCAAAGAGATGATAACGATAAAATATAAAAATGCCCCTTTGTGATTTCGATAATCAAACTGATATTAGGAAATCGTAATGCATTCTATTTGTAGACGATCAGATATATATGAGAGTGAAAACCAAGGAAAACTAGAGCTATCACTAGAGGTGATGAGTGTACCTCCCGCACGCACTGACACAGTACATTGCAATTTGACGCACACAAGATTGCATAATTATGTGAACGGTATGTATATAGACTCTATGTATATAGTATAGTAACAAAAAAAAAAAAAACAAAGTCCCATAACTCTGCTGAATATTTTTCTGAGAGAACCTAACATGCACAAGTAACGTTGGTACTGATCAGTTGTGTGATGTTTCATTAAATTGTGTGCAAGGGTTAGGGAGATTAGATGCGCACAAGATTGCATATGCAGACTATGTATATAGTATATTAACAAAAAATAATGTCCCATAACTGTGCAGAATATTTTTCTGTTTTTCCGTTTATATTTAAAAAAGACTAAGTTTCGGCTGTACGGAAAATTTATTGTTGTTGTTTGCTTGTTGCTTATTCTAAACAAACGGCATTTTCACTCTTTTCTGTGGATGATAGACATAATATTCAAGTATGTTGTATTAATTTTCATATGATTCGGCCTAAGTAAAAAACAAAGTCATGAAAAAACTTTTATATCCTCTATATATCGCCGTTCAACACTGAGTGTCAGGCAATGACCAACATAATATGCCTGCGTAATATATTAATAATGTCACATTTATATTAGGCATTTTTAGTCTATCCCGATGACGAGTTGTATACCGGATTAAGGACGTATTTACCAGTTTACCTGTGTAAGGGGACGTCTCAAAATATTCATCTACATTTCATTTCAACAAAAATAAAGGTAAAAAAAATCAAACATAAATGTAAAATAATGGATAAACGTACTAGAATAAATAGATAAACTAATTTTGCCTACATTACACGAAAGGGCATTGATGCCAGTTACGTATTATTTAATAAAGTATGTAATTCTTAATTAATTTCGAGTTTCTACCTTTCTAACTCTATATTTTGAAAAGTTTGATATACCTTACTCGAAATTTCGTCTTACTACTTCGGCATTATGAATTAAATAACACGAACATTGGATTTCTAATATCAAATACTCAAAATTTCGACTTAGTATCTCGAGATTTCATCTAAACAATAACTGGACTGCGATAACAGACAATGCAACTTCCATCTCCAGATTTCGCTCTGTCCACGCAAAATGCCACTTATTATGTAGCTATATGGTGACCGCCCGATACTTTGGTCGTATTTTGTATTTGAAAAACCATATGGCTGATCGACAGACAGTCTGTATTTTCTTCTTAAGAAGTCACATGACAGGCCCACGCAAGTTATATAGCTCAAACCCATGCTAAATATTTCGTATCATGCCCCGACCGTATATCATTTCCGGATTCGCACATAAGGAAAGTGGAATCACTGTATCATTATATATCACTGTATTTTCTACTACCATTCTTTTTGTATTGTGTTTACTCTGTCGCAGAGACATAACAACAAACGTATTTATGTCGACATGCAAAATGCCGTCCCGCAGATCATCGTTATGGCGCTTAGTGAAATGTCGCCTCTCCAAACGTCTCGTCCCGCAAAATGTGCTCTGCTGAATGTTTCCCCACCAAACGTCGCCCTGTCTAACGTCGTTTTAGCGCCTCGTCAACTGTCACCCCACCGAATGTCTCACTGCCTTACTAAATGTCGCCCCGCCTGACTTCAGGGCCTGTGTTTTGCGTAGCACTAGCCATAAAACAGATTTCTCTACGAGTGTTAAACTCGCATAACTCGATGGCTTTCCATAATCTTTGCCAAACCCACTCACTCAAGTGTAACACTGACATTTCGAAGAGGGATCTAGTGCTCGCACGAAATTTCATCTCGCTGAGGTAAGCGTAAGGTGCTCGTCCAATGTTAGACAAGTTTTTAATCAGGATAAAGATAAGACGATCGGACAGATGAATGCGCGCACGTGTAATTTATTGTGTTGGGTTTAACGTCGCACCGGCACAATTATAGGTCATATGGCGACTTTCCAGCTTTAATGGTGGAGGAAGACCCCAGGTGCCCCTCCGTGCATTATTTCATCAAGAGTGGGCACCTGGGTAGAACCACCGACCTTCCGTAAGCCAGCTGGATGGCTTCCCCACATGAAGAATTCAACGCCACGAGTGAAGCTCGAACCCACATCGATCAGGGGCAAGTGATTACGTGTAATTTAAGATCGTGGGGTGGGAAAGTTTGGGGAGGGGAATGGTCGTGAGATTGTGCAATATTCTCTGGTAACACTTCATTAAGGATATACAGATATTCAGATATTGCATCAAAATTAAAATCTTACAATCTTTTATCTCGAGTTAAATTGATACGTTTATGTCATTCCGGTAGGGCGGAAACGACGTTTGGCTGGACGACATTTGGCGGGCCGACTTTTGGCGGGATTAACATCTGTAGGGACATTCAGTGGGGAGACGTTTGGCAGGGCACCATAACGGCGTTCGGAGGGGCGACGTTTTGCAGGGCGACGTTCGGCGGGGCCCCATAACGACTTTCGGCAGGGCGACATTATGCGTGACGACGTTCGTCAGGTCGCCATAACGATGTTTATCGTTGTATCATTGCGGTAGATCGAAATAACGAAATATCACAAATCAGCCACCATATTTCATTTCACGTCGTTTTTTCGATTTATAAATATATAAATCCTAAAAGTTTGATAATACTAACAACAACTGAAGTCATTTAAACATACATTTGTTCTAATATACATATAAATGCAAACAATATATTTTTTTTATATTATGTACAAAAGTAATGGAAAGCACCGAACTTTAAACATAGGTTGAGGCACCCTACAAACAGTGAACGTACGTGTGTCTCTTAATTGTTTGCAGATACGAACGCTGAAAAGAAATAAAAAATGCTGTATTTTCAATTACATACAGTAACATATCTATCTGATTTATTTTCTTAAACAATGTTTAATGATCACTGGAAATAAATTACCGCTAGCTACAGCCCTGTAATCTTTACCTGCGTGTACTTAAATGCATTTGAGAAAACCCAATATCTAATCGGCATACGACATACAAGTCAGCATCGGGATAGGCTAGAAATGCCTAATATGACGTACTGGCGTAACGCTTACATTACACATAGATATCTACCCGATTAAAGTAAACAAAGCTTAAAAAATGAATAAGTGCCAAGAAATGTTTAGTGAATACAAAACGGTAGAAGCTACAGAACTTAGTCGGGTGACGTCACATGACGATGCAATGGATCTAACGTTACTTATCACATTTTCCAGAGAAAATAGGAGTTTGACGTATCTGCCAAAACATCCAAATGTTCACATTATTATTACAAGTTTTGTCTTTTCGATGTGTTGTGATATATGAAAAAAGTACAGTACTTTCCGGGTATTTATTGAAGACATCTCATATATTTGAAGTTTTAATTAACAAGCAAACATATAAGGCTGTTTGTCAATATACTGACTTTACTAAGTATAATTTTGAATAATCACTTTATGCTATATCGCTAACAGTTCAGGGTAAGTCCTCTAGGAGACAGAAGAAGTTTCAAAGGTGAATAAGAGCTCTGCAGAAATAGAGAATGAATTTCCAGTACTCTTCAAAAGCCATTCGTCCTTTTTTATCATCAAGTTCGCCCGTATTAACGCTTGTAGAATAAGACAAGATTAAATACTGGTAGGAAAATATATACCAGACTTTGCTTAATTCAAGAAACATCAATCGTTAAGGTCACAATAACATAGAAACTATAACCGATAAAATCCAAAGAGAAACAAGTTGATTTTTATATCATTATATGATTGTTTGCCGGCAGCCAACTATATCTCTTCGATTCAGATCTCGATCAAAAATATTCACGGAAACTTACAATTGGTTAGAAAGCCAATTAAATATCTTATTACAAATAGCAGTCCATGTTGATGATACTATAAAGGTATGTTTAGGAACAAGTAGTCTTCAAAATCCAGCAGCATATATTTCCTGTTAGAAAAGTTTATATCATGCAACTTACTTTTTTCCGGTACTGTTTAATGGAACTAATATGACCCATTCTTTCATTTTTTACTATTTATATTTGTCATATTTGCTAAACAGTGTGATTTTCATGCTGTTTTCTTTCGGTCATAATAGCATATAAATGCTCGCATCAATTCGATCATAGAGTCATGAACATGCATAGTTCTAACAACTTATCCTAAAATTTGATTGGCCGGCCATGTTAGTTAAAAGTTGCAACATTTTCAATGACCGTTAGTATAAAAAGGTATTTCGGAATTGTTTAACAAAAAATTGTAGCGTATGTATGGATACATTCTTTTCCGTTATTTTCAGACTGTTAAGTAAATATCACTTGACAGATGCTTTGTATTCTAATTTCGCACTGTCTGAGTACTTGAATGTATAAAAGCGGGCAATGCAAATCAAGATCATTCGTTATTATTCAGAACATTTTAGTCGCAGACTGTATCTTCATTCTGCAGGAATTGGTAATCAGGGTAAATGTCTTTGCTTAGCATTGATATAATTTTTCTTAACAAAATATAAAAAAGTGAGCAGACGGTTACGAATTCATCTTAAAAATAGCAAGTTTAGCTTTCTGTATGCTGGTCGGAACGTTATAGTTGTCTAATTTCGCTTTGTATCGTGCGGCCGTGTATCATGCGCTTCTTGTATCGTGTAACTTTTTTTATCGGTCGTTTCAGGAAATACAACGTACAAAAATGCTCCAAGGTACTCGAAAGCTCTGGTTCTGTTTTTGTTGTTTTCAAGCAAATATCCTATCGTAATACCGACTAGTCGAGACGGGTCGGAAAAAACACTCTGAACAAGTCTGAACAGCGAATAATCTGTAAATAATCAAAGAGTAATAGCAGCAGTCAAGCCAAATGTATAATATTTCTATGTTGTACATTTTAGAACTAATAAATTTTTGCATGTTGAAATACAAAGAAAACACATTCTAAAATGTTGACATATAACATGGATGGATTGGTGCCAACGCTTACCGTCGACATGGTACAAAGACAACACTGCCAGTATATGTAGGCATAGGAAAAAGAGATCAATATAATTGCATCTTTACTAATCCTACCAAGAGTTCTGTATTACAAAAGTGCTTCTATTGTGACATTTTGATACAAGCAAAACTGTACTATCTGCACTATAAAATACTTACTGGTATTTCGTTTTATTATCGGCTTGTTAAAAGTTAATTTTTACCATAAGTAAGTTGACAAAATCATATGAACCAGTGGTTCAGGTGTAAATCAAACACATATTAATAAATTCTAAACGATTTTGTTGTGCAAAAAATGTATAACATTGTGTCTTAAACCGTTTTCTTTTTCTACTTTATTGTGTAATTGCAATGGAAGTAAACTAATAAATATCTCTGCTTTAAAGTACTAGCCCAAGGCAAGAGTTGACATTCTTTGCGGATCACAACTTTGAATTAAATATTAAAATTTCTGTTATTGATATTAGCAAAACTATCATACATTGCACATTTGTGAAATCATTTTTGTTAATTTCAAGGACTTGGAAATCAATTTCTAGACTTTATTTAATGTATTTCTATCAATGAAAATGTTAGGGTCTATCTCTAGTATATGAATTCTTTGCAGCAACTGTTAAAACCTTAAACGATATGGTTAATGATTGGTAACTCGTTTTACGTTTTAACCGCGTAATAGGCAGATGTCACCGAATTAGTATATTATCTGAAATAATATCTAGGGTGATATATCGCAATAACATATTGGTAACAGAAGTTGTTGTAACTTATTATGCCTCTGCGATGTCTGTTATTAAAATATTGCAACATGTTGACAAAGTGTTAAAATAGCTTATCCATCATTTAATAAGAGAAAACACAACGCCCAGGATTATCGAACAGTACAGTAGAACGTTACTTTTGATAACCTGCTTTTTGGCTTTGCAAACATGTTACAAAAGGTTTTAAGCTATTTCATGTAACTATTTTATAATAACGGACAAGCAGTAAGAGTAAATTTCTGTTCTGTTCAAGAGAAACTTTCCAAAAGTATAAACTTGTATACGATAGAAAAACAATATGAGAAGTATTTTGATCAGTCCATATACATTTGAAACTCGGTATCTCGAATCCCCAAAGTCTCATAAAGGTATCATTACCGAAATTCGACTTAAAAATGTCTTCGAGATAGCCGGAATTTTTAGACAAGCGAGTTTGAGATATGGAGTTTCAACTGTACAACAATACGTTACTATTTTATTAATCAAATACGACGTTACAGAATAACAAAGGGCATGTACTGTCAAAATGTTAATTGTGTTTTTGATATTGTCTTAAACATTGAATACTTTTAAACACATAAGATTCAGTATTAGAAATGAAGCGCCTTAGTACAAGAAATAAGAAGCTTTCCTCGGGTTGTAAGAATGTGATCGTATTAGTATAATGTTTAGTTTGGAGGCACAGTTTCGGAGTGCAGCATTGCCATTGATAAATTTCGAGACTGAGAAAAACATCAGCCTTTCATATAATAGAATTTGAAAAGATGCTCGCGACTTGGCTGAACGATCTTGAGCACATATATCTTTTTTTCCTTTCCCTTCAATGACAAACAAGGCTGTGTAACCGCCTTGCAGCTCTGCTGGATGATACGTAAAGTGTGTGTATATGAGAAACCTTTTAAAACTTGCATGCATATTGTTATTATCTTTAGGGTTTTTGCGTAATATTGTGTCTAATATTCTGTAGTGAATATTTCTGAATACGTAGGTCTCAATACTGCTGTTATTTCAAATAGGATGAGACATCCTCAATGTCAAGATTATAGTCATGAAATATGTATGTTAGTCTTTCTGTCATTATTACATTACATTTGAAGGTGGTGGATAATTACAAAACCTATTTTTTTCTGACGATGCCTCTTTCATCAGACAACCCCCTTCAATATATTTTTTATTCTATGATTTCATGATGCTGTACATAATACGAAAAAACATATATCTAAAGTTTAAACAGAATTTAGTATAGAATGGTGCCTATCAAACAACAAGACACGGAACAAAGTCGAAATAACAAAAACAGGGAAGGGCATTCATCACTGTTGATGGGATCTGTAAATAGAAATAACAGATCGAAGCGACAAGGAATATATTAGAAATATCCTGAGAAATGTGATAAACATTTTGTTGTTATAACAGAATGGGGTTTCATGTTTAAGCGGTACGAAACGATAAGTCTTTACAAAGTTGCCAGTATGCTTTTTAAAAAAAAAAACTTGTTATATTTCTGTCTACAAACTAAATGCACATTTATCATTTCTTTCTGTGTTTAAATTGCAGTACACCAGCCATAAGTGCAATCTACGACAGCATGCCTTTGTATTAGCCATAATATGAATAAAGTTTCATTCCAGTAAAGATCCTGGGTCTAGCCTGTTGTAGCATTGTGAGTTAACCATTTCCACCTTTTAAATTATTTAAATTATTAATAAGCAAATCGTATTTCGCGGGTATAACTGATTTATATAATGGACGTTTCCACAAACTGCTAATGCCAAGCAATTCCTGCTCAGTGCTTTAATCACTCCTTTAGGTTATACAGCATTACATTATCTAAAGCTATAGCAATTGCACAGAAGGGAATTTCAGTGAAAAGTATGGCGTATTTATTTTTGTAGTAACGCCCTATCTAATATCTATTACTAAGATGAATATTTATTTATATTTGTTTATTGTATGGCTTGTTTGATTTCCGTTTTGTTCTTCAATCCGTTAAACTAACAAACATTTTTGGTCCTAAACATATCCATTAGCAGCGTAGATTTCACCTTTACCGTTATCTGTAAGCACAAGTTTATTGTCGAAATAAAACACTTTATACCAAGGTCATTGTCATATATCAACTGAAGACATTTTATCATGCTGTTTATTATTTTCCGATATACGAGGAAAAAAAACTAGTTCACGCTAGTTTTGCAGTTTGTATCATTAACAAGAACCGTGAGGTGTGGAGTAAACTGGTATGATATTTTTTATTATGAGGGTACAACTTACAATAGATAAAACACCCTTCTTTGCTGTAGATCGTCCTGACATATTAAAGGGTTTAGATTTTTTACTTTGGTTTGGATTCTTATTTTATCAATATATGGATATTTTGTGCTATGAACTATATTGCCAGCGTCTTATTTTCACGGGAAATATGGCAAAAAAATGCAATATTTCTTTTACATTCAATTTAGATAGCTACCGGATTGAGTTTCATGATCACTCTCTCTCTCTGATACTGGTTTTCATTTACAATGACACATGATTTTTGTTTACAAATTTCACGTTGTAAAATTGCTCAGTTGTAAAAATTAAACTTAATTTATCGCGTCAAATGAAAATGTTAATGGCGCTTCTGACTATTTTTCAAAAATGATATATTGACGTATTAGCTAGTTTCTTTATATGTTACAGAAGTATTCATATATCTATGTACTCCTGCCTGACACAAGACACATACGATCAAATTCATTTTGCTTACGGATGCAAAAATTTCAACGATATTGTATATTTAAAAATCGTGCAGATTGCTTATCATGTCATAATTATGACGTTACAAGTCGCAAGAACTCGTCGTTTACCTATGGAAAAGGTAAGATGATCTTCTACGGAGACATCTATGCCTTCCACTCATGGTAATCAAGAAATCTGCATCGATATTGACACGTACTGTGCTAAAAATCTTGAAAATGGTTTCTCTAACTGTGCTTTTCTGCTAAAATGACCAGTTTAATTATAGACAATATTTGATAGGAAATTGGAAACTATTTAATTCTTGTTATATGAGATTTTGGAACTTATAATGAAAATGAGGTGAACAATTCCTAATTCCCAGACTATATATGGAACTGAAAAATGAAAAATGTAACAAGGCAAGCGTTACTCAATAGAGACTGATACAATACTTCCCTCAGGAACTAGTATATACCAGAAATCGCTTGATATATTTGCATTAACGACGATAGAGAAATCTCCAATGCCTTCAGAGAATAATTAATATATGATAACATATATAATGTCAGAGCGAATTGCTATTAATTGCTAGTTTTAGAGCACTTATTTTGATATTCTGTTATATTTGCTTGCAATTTTTGCTGCAATATATCTATATTAATGCATGTGTCTGCAAAGCTAAATGGTTTTGTAATATTTCTGCTTTATATTGCTTGTAACACTAAATGGTTAAGCAAGTATGTAAATACAAAGTATATTATTTTGTCAGTTAGAAACCTTTGTTTTAAGATCTGTCTTTGCTCCATTAATTTCCTTGAAATGGAATGTTTGTTATCAGTTGTAGCTAGCTTTCCTTTTTCGATTCCAGCTTTAATATCTAAAGCCATTGACGTTATTTAATTCCCTTTAATTCAATTTACAGAATAGAGTCTGAAATCAGTTTGTTGTGGAATTTAGTGGTCATGTGGTAAAATCATGTAATACACTAGTAAATGGAACCCGTCTGCATTCAATACGACTTATTTCTTCTGTATGTTTGCGGGAAATTTAAAAATCCCCTTTGTACCATTATATTTCATATACTACTTGAACATATTGTAATGGGAAATATTTGTCTGTGATTAACAGTAAAAGTTGCATTGCCACAGACACAAAAATAGTGACAGAACTAAGTACTTATACATATAAAAGGTTGTAAAATGGGTAGGAGTCAATAAATCGCCGCAATTGAAACTTTCTCTATTAGTAAGAAGAAAAACTACAATTTCAGATCATTTATGGTTAAGAACAGGCACAGTTATTGTACTGTTCTAATATTTCATCGGCCATGTACCACTTTTTCTGCCATATTACTTTTTATCACTCAGTCTTAACTAAAATGAAATGGTGTCATTATTGTTAGCAACTTGTAACGCGCCGCTCCGTAGAGCAGA
This sequence comes from Mercenaria mercenaria, assembly GCF_021730395.1. Classification (NCBI taxonomy): domain Eukaryota; kingdom Metazoa; phylum Mollusca; class Bivalvia; order Venerida; family Veneridae; genus Mercenaria; species Mercenaria mercenaria. The sequence goes on from NC_069368.1 coordinate 80,114,038, forward strand.
AAGAACTTGAGATAATGAACATTAACTTCGTTATTTCTGTCTCGAAAATCATTTTATCTGCGAGGCGTTACTAATTCATTGGAGTCTGCGTGCAGTTAATCATTAACAGGTGCTTCCTTATAATTCAGGAATATGAGGTATAACTATCTAACACTAGTATGCTTAAAATCCAGTTTAAAATGTTACATTCACATGCTATGGTCAACGGATTTTAAATTCCGATCAAAGTTACAAGATAAAACGACGCATTTTTACCAAATTTGATTTACTGAATATTTTACAGTCTGTATATAATTTGGCACTGTCAACAAACTTTGTTGTAGAAAAACTTGACATGAAATGGCGACACCAAATAATGTGTAATCAACATTATCAGACTCTTATGGAGATACATTATATAGAAATCTAAGAGAGTGATGTCGAGCTGAATTCATCAGTTTTGGTAAAATTCATTCTGCAGATGAATACGACAGGGTGTATTCACAAGGGATGCTTATATTAAATACTTTCACAGCCGCCTAATTGAAATGTGAAGATGTAATTCTAGCAGTGCTGGCAAAAGTTTGATTGTTCTGTTTTATTTATTTAATAATCAATCCCTTATGTCAGGATATTGCTAAACTACGTCATATACTTCTATTAAAACGTATTATTTTAACTTAATTATAATTTTTATGTAACATTCATTGACACTCGTATCTTTAGGACCATATTGCCAATAGTATGAACTATACTGACCAAATTGCATGTGACAAGGCTAGGGAGATGATCTAAACATTAGTGAGACAGTTATTGTAAATCAAAAACGAAAACATTATTCAGTATCTATCTAATGCATACAATGTATATCAAATTTGAAGTATGTATGCAAACTATTAGCATTTCTACAACGGTCGGAAATCGGTAATTATCGGAAACGCGGAACAACATCATAATGACGTTGCAGTTGCCTTCCTTGAAAACGTAAAAGCAATTATCATTTTTTCGGCGCCATCATTTGGTTTTCATTGAATATGCAAATTAAGCATGTCTCTCTGGACCTATAAAAACTCGCCTTATCGTATATGGAAAAACGCGCGGGAAATCCAGAGTAAACAAGAGCTGTCTCCGTAGGATGACACATGCCCCCGATGGCACTTTGAATGAATAGTTCTGGCCGATGTTAGAGTTTAGGACCTTTGACCTACGGAGCTGGGTCTTGCGCGCGACACATCGTCTTACTGTGTTACACATTCATGCATAGTTATTTTAAAATCCATGCATGAATGACAAAGATATGGACCGGACATGCCCATCAATGCACTATCATGAAAAATGATCTTTGACGTCTAAGTGTGACCTTGACCTTTGAGCTACGGACCTGGGTCTTGCGTGTGACACGTCGTCTTATTGTGGTACACATTCATGCCAAGTTATTTGAAAATCCATCCATCGATAACAAAGATATGGACCGGACACGCCCATCAATGCACTATCCTTTAACATCTAAGCGTGACCTTGACCTTTGAGCTACGAACCTGGGTCTTGCGCATGACACTTCGTCTTACAGTGGTACACATTTATTATGCCAAGTTATTTGAAAATCCATCCATCCATGACAAAGATATGGACCGGACACGCCCATCAATGCACTATCCTTTAACGTCTAAGTGTGACCTTGACCTTTAAGCTACGGACCTGGGTCTTGCGCACTGCACGTTGTCTTACTGTGGTACACATTCATGCCAAGTTATTTGAAAATCCATCCATCGGTGACAAAGATATGGACCGGACACGCACATCAATGCACTATCCTTTAACGTGTAAGTGTGACCTTGACCTTTGAGCTACGGACCTGGTTCTTGCGCACTGCACGTCGTCTTACTGTGGTACACATTCATGCCAAGTTATTTGAAAATCCATTCATCGATGACAAAGATATGGACCGGACATGAAAATTGCGGACAGACCGACAGACTGACAGACAGACAGACGGTTCAAAAACTATATGCCTCCCTTCGGGGGCATAAAAATCACAGGTTCAGGTTCATATTTTCATATGTAAAATATTGTTTGGTTCACATGCAAGCAATGTCTACTTTTTAAGGTTCTGAATTTACACATTTACAAACGATACAGGAGATTAAAGGTGGGTGTTGCTCCTTTATTGTAAGGATTCTGTCTTAACTGATCCGCGAAAATAATGTTTAAATAACATCAAAATACATAGATTGTCGAATCGATAGAGCGAGGCAGAGAAGCGAAAACATAGAATTACTTGGCCCAGGTCGAAACACGAAACATGACACAACAATAAAGACGCTGACAATTGGAGGCCCGTCTGCTAAAATACATTAATGCGCACCGGAGTATTGTGTTGTGACAATTCAACTGAATAGAAAATCTAAGCTTTATTGTCACAACTGAAGAAGAGGGCCTCAAATACCCCGGGTTAAATCCTAACAGTAAATATCACAGTTTTAAGCACGCATGCACAGGGCGGGCAAGAAAAGCATGTATAAGTGCCACTGATATTATATATATATTGAAAAACGGGACGTATTATGGGAACGCCCCTGGCGGGCGGTTGGGCTGGCGGATGGATGGGCGGGCGGGCGGCATCCACAGACTTTTTCCGGAGCATGTCTTCTTCATGCATGGAGAGATTTTGATGAAACCTGGCACAATTGTTCACCATCATGAGACGGAGTGTCATGCGGAAGAACCAGGTCCCTAGGTCTATGATCAGGGTCACACTTAGAGATCAAATGTCAAATTCAAGAATGACTTTGTTTGGAGCATATCTTCTTCATGCATAGAGGGATTTTGATGTAACTTGTCACAATTGTTCACCATCATGAGACGGAGTGTCGTGTGCAAGAAACAGGTCCCTAGTTCTAAGGTCAAGGTCACACTTAGAGGTCAAAGGATACAAGGATGAAAAATTTGTCCGGAGCATTTCTTCTTCATGCATAGGTGAATTTTGATATAACTTGACACAAATGTTCACCACCACGAGACGGAGTGTCGTGCGCAAGAACCAGGTGCCTAGGTCTTAGGTCAAGGTCACACTTAGAGGCCAAAGGTCAGATACAAGAATGATTTTGTCCGGAGCATTTCTTCTACATGCATGGAGGGATTTTGTTGTTACTTGGTACAATTGTACACCATCATGAGAGTGTCATACGCAGGTCCCTTCTTTAGAATCACTTCCCTTTGTTGTTACTATAAATAGCTTATATTGTAACTTTTTCATTACAAGTCGTAGGGAAAAATCGAGTCCATTTTTCTGTAGTACAACATGCATGTTACATCCAATTTTGAGGTGTATTTTGACCTATCTCTGCCTGGTAAGAATTTTTGTGTGGACTTACATTTTTTTTGTGGGTGGGGGGATTTCTTTTTTTTTGTTTTTGTTTTAAGATTATCTTCCTTTAGTTGTTACTATAAATAACTTATATTGTAACTTTTTTATAACTGACCGTAGGGAAAAAACAAGACCACTTTCTGTGGTACAACATTGACGTTACTTTCAAATTTTAGGTGTATTTTTGTGGACTTAGAAAAACAAAAGAATTACACTAATTACTAAACAACCACAAAATTAAAATTCCATTTGCAAATTCAGGTGCAAATGTAAAGAAATATGTTGTTACGGGCGTATATTGTGATATTCTGGCACTCTTGTTTGAATATACCAAACTAATGTCTTTAACGTAAATGCGCCGATTATCTTTTTAAAAGATATTTCTTGTTTATTTTGAAAATATCAGAGGCGAGTCATACATGTTTGTGTCAGTTTCTAAGTCATACTAAATTTTGACATATATACTGAACTACTGTATAATTTTACACAATTATATTTTAGCCTGTTTCGAACAATTTACAAACATTTACGATTCATTATAGAGTCATTTACATTCCCTCATTCGTTTAATTAAAAACATTGACGTTTATTTTGTATGAAACGCAAAAGGAAAGGCATCAAAGTTACGTTAACGCTGCCTAGTGATAACGTGCCGCTATTTTGAAGACGTCCACGTGTAGTCAGGCAGAACGTTCCCTATATGACGTCGAAGTTATGTCCTGTGAATAATAATATATCATATATAATGTAAATATAAGATTTAAATTCATTTTTGTTGGAGTTCATGCGAAATGAACGACATAACAGAAAAAGGTAATTTAAACATGAACCGCAAGTGCGGTTCATGCATTTTCCTATCCAGTTCAATCGATCATTTCGTATGAACTCCGAAAAGATAATCATTTCTTAATGATCTATACCAATAGTCAATAGTCTGAAACACATATGGTGCATATGTTGGCCCAAAGATTGTCATGATGATGAAAATTTGAAGGAAGTACATATTTATGCTCCCCGAAGGGCGACCATATAGTTGCCGCTTTGTCCGTCCTTCCGTCCGTCCGTCACACTTTTGTCCGGAGTATAACTTGAAATGTATAAATGGCATTTGATTGAAACTTCACATAATCCTAGAGGCCATTGAGACAAAGTGCAGTGTCAAAGAATCATAACTCTATCTTACCTAGTTTTTGAATTATCTCCCTATAGTTACAAATAAGGCTTGTCCGGAGCATTGCTTGAAAAGTATTAATGGCATTTCATTGAAACGTCACAAAATGATAGAATCCATTGGCGAAAAGTGCAGTGTCAAGAACCATTACTCTATTTTACCTAGTTTTTTTTAAATTATCTCCCTTTATTATACAAAATAATGCTTGTCCGGAGCATTACCTGAAAAGTATTAATGGCATTTCATTGAAACTTTACAAAATGATAGAGACCATTGACGGAAACTGCAGTGTCAAGGAACCATTACTCTACCTTACCTAGTTTTTTAATTATCTCCCTTTGTTATATAAAATAAGGCTTGTCCGGGGCATTACTTGAAAAGTATTGATGGAATTTCATTGAAACTTCACAAAATGATAGAGGCCATTGACGGGAAGTCCAGTGTCAAGAACCGTAAATCTACTTTACCTAGTTTTTGAATCATCTCCCTTTATTATGCAAAATAAGCCTTGTCCGGAGCATTACTTGAACAGTATTAATGGCATTTCATTGAAACTACACAAAATGATAGAGGCAAACATTACACTTAATGATATGTCCCTTGCTTTAATTATCACCCTTTATTCAATTTTCTTCTTTTTATTATCTCCATTTTTCTCTGTTTCTAAAACGTTATTCCCATATTAGGAAAAGTACATGCATCGGGGAGCATCATTCTTATTTTCAAGTCAGTTTACACATTGTCAAGACCCTATCTGTTTACTGGCTGAATATCCTTAGTATATCTTTATGTTAAAATCCTGGTTTAGTCATATTCTACGTTGAGAAAATGAACTTATTTCGTATACGAACGTGCTGTTTTATTAACTTTAATTTTTTAGTAAATTTGTATAAGAGTACAACCACAAACGATGTGAACTGCAGTTAGAATTGAAATAAACAGTAATGGAAGAAAACATTATAATTTATTTTTGTTTAACAATCTAAAACATAAGAATTATGCATGTATGAATGTAATGATGTTTGAAAATCAAATGTAGGGAATTACCGAATGTAACATTAAAGCTTTGATGTCGCAAAGCGTGCACAAATCTGATAAATTTTGTCGTAGACGTTCCAAAGAATTACGGCTGTGACAAATCCCAAATGAAAATAACTATTGATTTCAGAATGCATCTTATTAAGCACCAACTGCCAATCATTTGATCATGAATATTGCACAACTTAATTGAAGAACATATTCAGTCGTTTTCCAAGACTTCACAAAGTATTCTGAAACCAATTTAACGTTCTGATATCAATTTATAGTGAGAAATAGGTTAGAAGTGTTAAAAATGGAATGTTCAGTCAATAGCTTACAAAAACATAGTATATCTTTATTTGTCGGTTTTCAAATTGTCATTTGCCCATTTTTTTATATAGAACAAAAATGGACATTTGCTAACGATAGCAAATTTACTCAGCAGTAAAAAAATATATATATATTTCAATTCTGCAAACTGAATCTCAAACAAATTCAAGAGCTACTTCCTCAATTCAAACACTTTCAGTTCTGATAAAATGTTAAGCGTTTCTTCCATAAATCAGCTATATCAGTTTGTGTTTATGTATGGAAATATAACTATCTCATAATTTGATAGTTCCAAAACCGACATTCAGATTTCTTCCTCCTTAAAATACCAAACAAATTTATTCACTACTTCCGTAAATCAAATCAAATCAAATCATTTTTTTATTTTAAATGTTGTATGCACATTTGTCAACAACGTTAGCATTTGAGAAGATATTTATTGAATGAAGACACATGAAGGAAATAAAAAGAAAAATAATAAAAAAACCCAGAAACATTAGAAGGTCGTGTATGGCCAGTTTCATAACACATTTTGCAGATAATTGTCAGATTGCATTTCATTGATATCCTAGTTGTGGGATTAATCATAACAGCGCTTAAAGACTTCTGATCTGAGTTCCATCTTAGAGCTTAAATTGCCTTAAATAGCCGATTATCAAACTGCTACATTTGCATTTACAGGAAAATTTGGTAGTTTAGGTTTCTGTGAAAAATAATGAATTAGACCATTAGTTTAGAACATTTAACCAAAACGAAATAATAACAAAAGTACGCGAGCCACCAATTCTGTATAGAAACGATTGTGGTAAAAAGTTTAGTACTGGCTTGATTTCGTAATGAGGCGCACCTATTTGACATGTTCACTTGATTAATTCATAGCCTACACTTGAAGTTAGGAACGCAGTTTCTTCTGTTAAGACATCCGGCTTAGGGCATATTGACAGAAAGTACCGCCAACATTAATGTTTTAATAATATACTAAAATCGTTAAATCTATCGGATAAAAGTACGTCATTATTGATTTTATTAAGTTTATGGTAAGCATCCTACGTTACAATTGCCTTAAATAACGGCTCGTAGCACTTTGATCTTAAGAACAGTATTTATCCATTCCAAAGAGAAGGTCATGGTATTTTTCCCAAATTGTTATTATCAAATTTCTTTCAAATCAGTGACTTAGTGTAATATAGATATAGGAACTTGCTTCTGTTTAAATCTGATATGTAAGAAAGATTGTTTTGCTACACTTTCGACTATTTGGTAATAGCATGTCTTTCTTTCGTATTCAGATACATCTTAAAAGCAGTTATTTAGATACACAACGTACAAGGTGAATTATCGTTGATATCTTTAAATGATTATGGAAACGATCGGGATAACGGCACCACAAATTTTTTTATATCAGCTCATCCAATTTTGCTTCTGTTTCCACACACTTTAATTCTAGTGGGAAAGATGTCAGAAGCCTGTACTTTTGGAAAACACGTAACTAGAATAGTATTTATGCACTATGAATAAGCAAACTTGCATATGAAAGAAACAAGTAACAGTAGCAAACAATCCTTTTGTAGCATATACTCAGTTTCAAAAGAAAGTGTGCACTTTTTAAGTTTAAATATTTCAACAAATTCCCCGACGTTTTTGTTTCATTTTTTCATACACTAACTCTCAGGTATAACTAAAAATCTAAAATGCACACCAATTTGTTTACGAACTGATTTAAATTTTGGTACCAAACATTATAAGTTTTCATGAAAATAACCAAGAAAAAATAACAGAAAACTAAGTGCACACTTTCTTTTGGAATTGAGTGTAATGTTTGAATTTGTTTTGACCGTAAGAAAGATCCTTTTAACTTATTCAGGGCAACATGTTGTTTAATCCGTTTTAAAGTATAACAGAACACTCATTCTTAAAGTCTGCACAATATGAAAATATATGTGCTGCAGTATTGTTCAAGGATTTGGTATTGCCTGACACAAACAGGGGTTGTTTATAAATATTAAGTAAAACATACTATTCCAAAAGGAGTATGTACACGAGATTTCAAAGTGTAGTCAAATGTTTCAGAACGTTATGGGATTTCTCAGAATATTGTTGAAATAATATGTAACATCAATGCCGTTAACATATTACTTGAACTATTATATAAGAGAACAACTATGTTAGGAGCCTGAAGCATTCTATTTGTGTTATCATTCAACCACAAAATTATGTTAAAATATTCATAGAAATTTTGCATCTTCTTGTTGCATTTTTCTGTTCAAACTTGATAACGGTGCTTCAAAGTAAATCCTTCATTTCTAAGATACTCAGATGCTACGGAAGAGAATAGACATGTTAATGTTAGACGAAAGTCTAAAGAACTATATACATGTACTCAGTACAATATTCAGCACAATTACAGAAGCCAGAACATTAAGGGAATACTACGAAATACCCAAAAATACTTGAGAACTTGTGAAGATACCAATTTGATGCGAACAGAAACAAGTTAATAATAGGTTTTCGTTCACTTTACGATATGATACTGGTGTTTTCTTTAGAAATGCGAATTACAGCGTTATCTGTTAGAGAAAACTATAGTTTAATTTGAAACGTTTTACGAGAGAAACTGAAAACATGGAAAGTTACTTGCGCTAATATTGTAATGTGTCAAGACTGAACATATTTGCATTGCGTTCGGTGAATTCTGTCTGGTAAAAGACGTACCAGATTTGTAAATTTATGCTGAAAATGTAACTGTTAAATATCTTGAACATTGAGATATAAAATCAAATAAACGCTTAAAATTGAAAATGTGAAAACTTTCATTATAATAAGTGTACAATCTTTTAGATCAAATCAAATATCCATTTGAGAAGCAGTAGAAGGCATCATAGTCATAGCGCTTTGCAAGAAATCTTTGAATCTGCGTATGAACCTAATTTCAATATCCTACACGAATTGCACGGCTAAGAAGGATTAAACATACACATGAAAACTGCCGCTTTCAATGAAATGTCCCTTTTAATAGAAGAACACGAGCGTTACTTGACTTTAATGGCAATATTTGCCCATTCTGAGAACTTTTTATACTTAAACAAATGACAGCTGATCGAAACGAGAAAATACATTTCAGAAAAAAATACGATTTTTTGTTCTCTTATCATTAACTGAAGCAAAGATATTGTTATTTTCAAAGATAGTATTTGATATGTAAAATCTTGATCGTGATTACAATAATTACTCTTCTGTTTTGAAAAGTGAACAAAAAACCAAGACATTATTAGATTTTATCAAAAGAGAGATAAAAATGTCACCAAAAGACTCCACAAATTGCAAACATGGGGTGCCCAAAATCCAAGGTACTGAACGCTACCTAACTGAAATGTGGGGAAATATTACGTTTCTTCGAGTCGAACACATGAATATAAGTGATATTATACAAACTGGACGAACATATTTTTACCTAGATTTCTGTTTTAAATGAAATAAAACGCTTTATTGTCAGGTTTACAACATTTTCACATTCATCTAATACTGAGTTCGTTCTATCAGACACATTCTACTTTGTTGAAACTGTATGTGCGTTAAATAAATTGTTAGTAAATAAATGCAGATGGAAAAGGGTGACAAAACTGGTACATTAACAAAATTTTTGTGAAGTACGAACAAGGTTCAGCAATATATATCATTTTCAGGAACTTATTTCTGTTTACGACATAACTGTGGTCTAATAAATCATTCTTCGTCAATTTTAATATACATGTAGCCGACGACTGAAAACAGATGGGCAAAATTATATCGGTTAGATGTCATCTACAATATCTATCCAAAAAGTAAAATATATTCTGGTCCAGATAAGGCTTAGATGTACTGTTTCTTCTTAGGTTCATTTAAAATAAACCAAAGAAAAATCATATTTGGCGCCTACGTATCTAAGAATCTGTCCATCACCTCGCTGTGATACTTCGTTACTTATAACTGTATGTGTATCTGTGTACGTGTAATTGGCGACTTTTATTATGAAACAGAATTCAGCTGAATGTTTTATATGGTCTTATTGTCATTAACCAGCTTTAGTGTAGTGAAAAGTGTCTAAATGCCATATAAATACTCAACGAGTCATGTAATTCTGGTTTGAAATAATGCGACATTGAAATAGATATTTCAATATAAGTGTAGTACAGGTATATTTCCTCTAGATATTCTCTATTTTGTTATCTCTAAATAGCTCAATATATATTGGTATATTTATTTTCACAACATAATGCAAAAGATTTGTTAGTAATTTCTTCGGTCATTTTCTTGTAATACAGACAGTATTATTGAAAAGGACGGGAGTTCGATGTGTCATGTATGTGTACCTAGAAAATACTAACGTTTATTGTAATTGTAAATGTAATTTCTGGCCTTCAGAATTCAAAAGTTAACATGAATTTATAAATGGGTTACACTTTTAGAAGCAAAGTTAACATCTAAATTCTACTCAAATAGCAATGAATGGAATTCAACAATTAACAAACGTATAAATTATTTAGAACTTGACTCTTACAAATACATTGTATATGCATTTTTTACATAACATCTCAAACTTGACATTTTAATTTCCTGTCGAACTGAGAGGCAATATTTGGAACTATTTTTTCATACATTCAATTATCTAACTGTAAATAGGATTGGGAAGGTCTTATACTTGTACAGAGATGAGGAGAATTTTGCAGCAGAAAAAGCTGAGAAGTTTGTTTCACGACACAAATCCATTTTATAAATGTCTTATCAGAAGTGTTGTAAATACATTGGTAGTTTGATAGTTTACAAAATGTTAAGTGTAATTGGACAAAAAAAATATAGATACAGAAATTTGTATAATTTTTGAATGCTGACCAAGCCTATTTCATCATTCGTCTCATTTCACTGAATTGACAAGACATGTTGATACGAAGCTGGTACAATTTTTTCAGCTGTTCTTATACATCCGGCAGAATTTGAAAGACAATAATTGATATTTTTGCACTGCCACATCACTTCGTTAACGGTATGCGCAACAAGATCCACATTGTATAATATTGTCAGTAGATCTCACTTGTCATCGAAATGTAACTTGATATCTAATTCAAAAAGCTATGTAACTAATCAAAGTACAATAACATGTAACTGAAAATAAGTAAATTTACTTACTACTCTCAATTACACGAGAAAATAAATGAATTGTTGTTAACTTTTATTCATATTTATCATAGTTTTTCGCGAATTCTCATGACTCGAAAGAAATTTGGATAGTTTCATTGTAGCTAAATTTAAAACAATGAATATTCTGATTTCCTTGAGCTCAATTGGAGGCTTTGATTACTTCATATTACTTTGTTTTCTTTACTGTTTTACCATGTTTCACTTATGAAAGTTGTATTGTAATTGTAACAAACACAAAATTAAAAGTACTGATTTTATTACTATATTTGCCCGTCTGTCTGAATTAGTAACCATAATTCATCTACTAAAAGAATTATGTTGAAATGATTTAAAGTTCAATGCATTATACTTGATAATGCTTTAAAGACGTTTATAACGTTTCATCAACGTGATATCACAATGTATAACTTGTTAGTTTTATTTCCAAATTGTTGCACAGTCAATGTGATACTTTCAATACTTTATAAATTATGTAGTATTTGGCTATACCTTTTATGGTGATTCTAATAAATATCTGTGCCTCTTTGGATCGAATAGTATGTGCATGCACCACAATGTTATAAACTTTCAGGGTATACGCTATTCTATATGTGTGAATGTATGAATATTGTTGTTACTGACCTAAACATTGTTGGCATATACACACAATTCCACTTGTTTTATATCAATACAACTAATTACTATTGCGTTTTATTAGATATACAACTACTAATATTGTCTGCATTTGAAGCACAACATTGAAGCTATTGCCACGAGAATAATAAAACCTGTAGTCAGTTAACTGTTCATTTAACACGAGTCTCTAGTGCACACTAAATATTGTGTACATCTGAAGTCCGTTTAGACCTGAAATAAGATCAAACATGTTGATGTTACCACTTCTTTTTTTCTTTTTGGTTTTTATGTTGCACCGACACAATTATAGGTCATATTTCAAGCTCTGATTGGGGAGGAAGAACTCAAGTGCCCTCCGTGCAATATTTCGTCATGGGCGAGCACCTGGCTACAGCGACCGACATTCCATTAGTCACATTAATGGTTGTTGGATATTCATCCTTGTTTTTTCCCTCATATAAAGAATTCAATGCCCCGAGTAAGGCTCGATTGGTGAGGAGCAAGTGATTCGAATTCATTTACTTTAATCATTCGCTCAATGCCCTTTGGTTGCTAGTCAGTTAGTTAAATACAAACATAACGTTGTGAAAAAAAACTTAATACAGAACAAAATATAAAGAAAAATATGTTCCCTTTTTAAAAAAAAATATAGACATAAGTTTTGTAGAATTGAACATGTATTTTCAACATTATTTAGGAAACAAATGAAAAAATGCAAACAAATGTACAATGCAAGGCTGTATATGTCAATTCAAGTAAGATTTTTATTCTGAATTATTTTGTGTTATATATTTCATAGAAGATGATATATAAGAAAACAGATATTTTGATTCACTTGCGTCTATTTGGTAACAGCATGCCTTCCATTCGTATTCAGATAACCCTTATAGAAGTTACTTAGATACACAACGTCAACTAGCGCCGATATCTCTAACTGAATACGTAAGGGCACATAGCTTTATATCAGCTCATCCAATTTTGTTTCCAGACAAATTACTCGGTAATGTTACGCTAAATACAATGTATGAGCTTTTACATATAATCGTTCATTTAGTCAGCAGTCCATTTCAAATATCAGCGTGGCAACTATCTTACTTGGTGCAATTATTAGACTCCAAACGTTCAGTAAAGTCAAGTCAATCAATTACTAACCTATTATTTAAATATTTACATAACAATCAATTACGTGTACCAATAAACATTGTCATACCAAAGATGTAAAAAAATGGTACTAACAGCCTCAGCATTAAGAAGGTAGTGCTAGAACTGGTCAGCCCGGTGTCAGTATAATGTGACTGGGTGGGGTATCATGTCACGTGTCTACGGCGTGATATTCCAGTGAGGCAGCACTATAAAGTTGGACATTGTGCTCACTGTTACTAGTAGACACCGTCGTTTATATGACTGAAAAATTGTTGAAAAAGACGTTAAACCCGAACACACACACACACACACACACACACACACACAATAAACATTGTCATTGCGTCGGAAATTGTTTCTTTCAATGCAAGCGACTTGTTACTCATTATTTTATTGCGACAATCTCTGCAAACAACACATAATTAACTGGCAACTTCCAAGAATGACTGCTGCTGGTAAGGATCAATATGGATGTTTTTGCTTTACCAAAATAGTTGTATTTAGACTTTATTTCAGATACTAGGATCGTCTTCTGCAATAACTGTTTCAACAGCTGCAATGTAGTGTATCCTTGCCATGCAGAATATAAGTAAGTAATATTCAGTCACAAACAAAACAATAACCAGTAATTGTTTTTCTTTTCACGAAAAACCTACGTCTCCAACCACTTAACACGCAAGCATTATTAAACACCACAAATTAAGGACAATAACTCCAGTGAAAGCCAATGACCATAATATTGAAGTGATATACACAACTAGGTTGGGCACTGAAGTTTGTCTCAATTCTAACTACTGGTAAAGGCGAAGTAGCACAAACAACATAGAATTTGAAAACTCATGGGTGACAACAATGCTAAAAACATTAAACCTAGGCATGCCGATGCTTTGCAAAACTACGCTTCGCACTGCACACTCGCGATGTTTGGTAAAATTCAGCCTAGTGGTATATGAAATACAGTGTATACACTGTACAATATTACAGAACAAGGTCCATCATTACACTGAAAATCACTGAACCTAGATATGCATTATCTTACAGTTACACAATAAGCAACACTGACTTAAAGTTACACAATTAGCACTATTTACTACGACAGCCAGCGCATGAAGCAAGCTGTGGTATACAGTCTTTAACTGAATCCTGCACATTACATCATTTCAGATCACCCGATTTCATTTCAAGACCTCAGTCTTATGGATGTTCTTATAATTTCAAAACAGCATTCACATGTAATAATTTATTAACAATCAGTTTCAGTAAAGTGTCAAAGCGTTGAAACTTCACGAAAACCAGCTTTTCAAACTTCTCATCACCAATAGGTTTTGTTTAAACAAGAGGGCCAAGATGGCCCTAGGTCGCTCACATGAGAAACACACCATAACTGTGTTAACATGTTTGACCTTGTGATTTCATGGAAACAAATATTCTGGCCAATTTTCATTACAATTGGACCAAATATGTGGTCTCTTGAGTTTAAACATAATATTCTCTTAGATATGACCTAGTGACCTAGTTTTTGACCCAAGATGATCCATATTCAAACTTGATCTAGATTTTATCAAGGCAATCATTCTGACTAATTTCCATGAAGATCAGTTGAATACAATCTCTATCGCATACACAAGGTTTTTCTTTGATTTGACCAAGTGACCTACTTTTTGCCTCCACATGACCCATAGTCAAGCTCGACCTAGATTGCATCAGGGCAATCATTCTGACGTACATTTATGAAGATCAATTGAACAATACAGCCTCTATCGCATACACAAGGTTTTCTTTGATTTGACCTAGTGACCTAATTTTTTATCCTGGATGAACCATATTCGAGCGTGACCTAGATTTCATCAAGGCAATCATTCTAACCAAATTTCATGAAGATCAATTGAAAAATACAGCCTCTATCGCATACACAAGGTTTTTCTTTGATTTGACCTAGTGACCTAGTTTTTGACCCCAGATGACCCATTTTCGAACTTGGCCTAGATTTCATCAAGATAATCACTTTGACAAAATTTCATGAAGATCAGTTGAAAAGTACAGCCTCTATCACATACAAAAGCTAAATGTTGACAGACGACAGACATACGACAGACAGACAGACGCCGGACATCGAGGTGAGCTAAAAAGGGTCAAGTTCTTTTATACATATTTCACTGCATCAAAGCATAACATTCAGAAGTACAGATTTAACAAAAGTAGATTTGTCATTGTTATGTGTAATTCCTGACTCACGACATTAGCTTGACCTTGACCCTATGGCAAAGTAAGGCCCAGACAAGGATTGGAACTTTGGCCTTTTCATTTCGAATTGAAAAGGTACACTATGCCAACGCTTTTGCCTACTACACCACTGAGGAACTTTCAAAGTTTGCAGATTAATAAGTTGTCCCCAACTTCTGTCTTTGATAAAAGCTACCTTAACTCAAAGTCTGCTGATAACAGGTGTACCCAAACTAAAGATACTGAGCATAAACCATTTTTCTGTTTTTAATAATAGCGACCCCAAAGACTTTTCCATATAAGCTTGCTACGTCAAGCTTTGTGACAGTAAGTTCATTCTCACTGAAGTATACACTGGAAACTACCCTTTTGACGATCATAGTGAAAAAAAAATCATTTTGGTAGCAGTGATCTTGACTTTGTCCAAATGGCAATATAAAGACTTTTATCACAAAAACGTGGGATTAGAACCACGATCCATCTGTTCCACAGCACAAAAGATCTCTTCAGCCCAACGCTCTAGACAACTGACCCACAGAGGAACTTTCAAACTCTGCAGATTAGTTAAGTTACCTGTAGCTGAAACAATCTTTTCTATTTTTAGTTACAGTGACCTTGACTCTGACTCGAGTGACACGCAAATACATTCTTCAACCTTTGTGTTATAAATAAAAGCTACCTACATACAAAGTATCCTATTTCTTTTTTGAGTAACAGTGTCCCCAAATATCATCTATCTAATTTTAATTCTTAAGATTACTTGCTGTACACCAATTTTGGTGACAGTAAGTAAATCCATATTACATTATAAACTGGAAACCATCTTTTTGACGATCACAGTGAACAAATGTATTTTTAGTAATTGTAACATTGACCTTGACTCAGTGGCATTAAAGTTACTTCCTCAGCACGAAACGTAGCTTTAGCCCAACGCTCTAGATTACTGCGCCACGTAGGAAATTTCTAATTATGTATATTTATTACGTTACGCTGACCTAGCACTTGACCCATCTGATCCCATATACGATTCCAACCTTGATTCTTCTATGGGCTACCTATTTGCCAAGTTTAATTTCAATACATCCATGCAAACTACACAGGTTTTGAGCGAAAACATTTGTTTTTAATTTTTAGCAACAGTGACCTTGACCTTGTCCCTAGTATACAATATATATATATACACAAAATCCAAAACTCTGTCTCTATTCAAGTTACTTATATACCAAATTTCATTGCTATAGCTATCACTACGAACGCAAGGTATTGCGCGGAAACCAAAAGTTAAGGCACCCAACACGCCAAACGACGTTTGCCAATCAAATAACCAGTCTTCCCGAAACAGAAGATAAAGTCTAGACAATGCAAAACTAATCAAGTATTCCAATATTTACTTAACAATAGATGCATTGCATCGACAATTGTTTCTTTAGAGTATCAGCATTGTTTAGGCTGATCTCTTTTTATCTGTCAATAAGCGACTAACTATTACATGTTTTAATCTTCTGGTTTTCACAAAGTTGCGTGGATGTTTTGGCTTGACAAGTATCGGGTAATATAGATTATTTGGGGTTCGCCGAGGGACCTTAACCCTTAGTAGATACAATTAAGGGGAAAATATTGAAAGGACAATAAGAAAGGTTGCTTTTTAATCGTATATAACACAGGGAGAAGACAGTATGATACTAGAAAGATCTTCAGTCTAGTTTCTGTTGTGTTGCAATTATTGTTGATTTGTCTATGCCCTAGAGTATCCTTGTCACGCATTTCTCTCGAGATATTTTCCAGTAAACAAATGATAAATCAGATTTATTCTGAGGCGTGTTTTCTAAACATATTCAGAGGAAAACCTGCCTAGTTTATAAAGCCGACGAACCGTCAAATTCATCATTGGCGACAGCTTTTAGACAATTCGACAGGAGTTAAAATATTTTTTCTCACTCCATGCCCTACCGCACTTTTCTCTATTTAATTAGGCTACCGCTTTAACTAAATTTGCCAACACTAGAAGAAGACTTAAAGGTATACATATAGGATCAAATATTTTGTTCTGTAGCAATAAATAATGCCAGGAACAGTCAACGGCAACTACAAAATTTATCCAAATCATTAGAAAATTACAATTTATCGATGTTTCGAAAAAATATCTGACCAATTTTACAAGAACATGAAAAACATGTGAGAGCATCATATTCTCATCATATTTTCATCAGAACAGATATGTCATTTTCCATGAAGATATATACGTAACACGTAGCTATTTTACAATGACCCCTCAAAAGACACGTACTTTTAACAGTGTATATGAATCATTGCTAATGCTGGTATGTATTATTTCAAGCTTTGTTTATTTGTTAATTTGTTGTATGAATTACTGTATTCTAGTACATGTAATCCACTTATATATGTATTCTTTATATAGGTACTAAGAATATTTGCTTAACAATATACGGGGGTATTTATAATTTAATTGTTAGTCTAGTACCTTACTTATTGGTATAAATGTCCTTACCGAACATTATACTTATTTACTTTTTTAACATGCAATTTGCTTTCGAACAATATACCATGTGCAGTTTTGTCTTTGAAATATATACGGTATAAGTTGTGTAGCGCATGCGTCGGGCAGTCACCGTCTCTTTTTCTTCCGGCACAACAAAACTAATTTTTCACTTCTTTTCAGGGCCCAAATCACTCTGTCTCTCTTTGGTAAACAGGTAAAACAGTGCCCAATTAATCGCCCAATATAACAAATAACAAATATACAATATAACAAATCCTACTAATTTACATCGTTCTCTTAGTCTTAGGAATTCTATGGAATTTTAGGTAGTACTTCCGGTTTCACTTTTTTTCCGTCACTTCCGGTTTATCCGAATAAGACTCCAATCGGGTAAACAATTAGTTTTGAGGACTTTCCAGGGTACAACACCGGGTTGTCTTTAATTAGAGACATCGTGTCTGTTTTATACAGTCCCTGCCAGTACTGTTTACCCACTGACTGATCCAGGTAACTTCCGCTGAACCAAACATGAGACTTTTCATAACCCTCGTGTTTTTATTCATATTCTTTCTTGGTTCTAGGCTAACAGCACAGTACCAGATCCCAGACTTGGTCAGCACCAGCAATATTACAGGTTTGTCAATGAGAGTCCAAACCAAGAATGCCAGTGTCATCCACGCTATTAGATCTGTTAAGGGCAGGAGTAGACCTGTCCTAGGTAAAACGACCCTGGTATTTTTACACTGCTTGTTGGTCTGTCAATGCCCAGATTTTGAACTAAATCCTGGACCCAGTACTTCCAAATCGCAATACTTATGTGGTCATTGTGAAGAGGAAGTCACTTGGACCCAGAAGGGCATTCTGTGCGACACCTGTGAACAATGGTACCACACAGACTGTCAAGGTATCGGAGATAGCACGTATGATCGTCTTTCTGATTCAAGGTTTGCCTGGCACTGTCAATACTGTGGACAGGCAAACTATTCCTACTCCCTTATTGAATCCCTTGACTCCCTTAATGTACTCCCAATTAGATTATAGTTCTACCTTTTTAGATGCGAGTCACCGACCAGATCGGTCAGTTAGGTCAGTCTCAGACACCCTAAATTTCAAACCCTCCCCAAAAGATACTTCTACTCCCAAAACAAAGGTCAAAAAACCCTCCAAAGTCAAACATGACAAAAGCGAGAGAATAACCATTCTTAACATTAACTGTAGGTCCATAAAAAATAAAATCCCAGATCTCCATCAATTAATACAACAGGTCAAACCAGATATCGTCTCTTGTACGGAAACCTGGTTGAAACCAGATATCCAAACCTCTGTAATCTTCCCCAAGGACCTAAACTTCCAGGTTTTCAGGGATGATAGAACCTCAGGCCAGGGAGGAGGTGTCCTTACTGCAATCTCCAAACACCTCATTTCTCAAGAACAACCTGAACTGAAAACCAACTGCAACCTGTCCTGGGCGAAAATTACTATCAAAGGGGCTAAGGATATATACATTGGCACAAACTATAAGCCCCACGAAAATGATGAGGACTCCCTCACAGAGTTATGGTCATCCTTCTCTCTAAAGTACCACAAGATAGTACAATCTGGTTACTCGGTGACTTCAATCTGCCTGATATAGATTGGTCATCTGAGGCCCCCAAGTCCAAATGCAGATTCAAGGAAATGTATGAGGACTTCATTGATAGGATTAATTCCTTTAATCTACAACAAATGGTCAAGATCCCAACCAGAAATGAGAATATTCTGGACCTGTTCCTCACTAACTTCCCTTCCCTAGTTCAATGCACTAATACAATCCCTAGTCTAGGTAAATCTGATCACGACATTGTCTGCCATGAAATCAACAGAAAGATAGGCCGTCCCCTCCAGCCCAAAAGGTCAATAAAATGTTTTAACAAAGCAAATTGGGATGATTTCAAAAGGGACCTATCGGAGTTTGGAAAGAAATTCACTGATTCTGACCACTCTGACCCCGCCTCCGATTGGAATTTGTTTTAAGATGAAATAAATCGACTTAGTTATCTACACATTCCAACAAAAACTACTAAAAACAAAGACAAATATCAAACAGGGAATGCCACGCACCAAAAACGAAGACACGCTGTGACCTCCCATGGTTAACTCCCAAGATCCTTAGGCAAATCCGCAAGCGTGATAAAATGTACACCAAATTGAGGAAATCCAACCAATCCCTATGCAAAAGTAACACTTTCAAAGCCCTTAAATATAACATCCAAAAACAGCTAAGGAACTCGTACTGGTCTTACCTAGAATCAGTTATATTCATGGACGATTCACAGCCAGGTAAAAATAAGAAGTTCTACTCCTTCATAAAACATAAGAAAACAGAAAATTGTGGTGTAGCACCTCTTAAGCATGAGGGTCTAACATATACTGACCCTGTCACCAAGGCCAATATACTAAATAGGCAATTTGAGTCGGTTCGAAGCAACTTCGCAAAAAAGCTACTACAAACACTTCAGCACCCAATATGCCCGTTACAGAAGAGGGTGTTGATAAACACCTGCAGGGGCTCTCTCCAACAAAGCCTCTGGCCTAGATGAACTCTCACCTAGAGTTCTAAAAGAGCTACACTACGAGATAGCGCCTATCCTTACAATAATATTTAGGTCATTCCTGGACACTGGCTGTGTCCCGCCAGATTGGAGAAGTGCAGTTGTCGCCCCTGTGTATAAGAAAGGCCCGAAATCCAAGGCCAGTAACTACAGGCCAATATCTCTCACCTGCATAGCTTCCAAATTATTGGAACACATTCTAGTCTCCAACATCATGACACATTTTGACACTAATGACCTCCTAAGCCAGTACCAGCATGGCTTCAGATCTAAGCACAGCTGTGAATCACAACTGATCAGCTTTACACAAAAAGTTTACGACAACCTTGAGCAAGGTCAACAAACAGATGTAATAGTAATGGATTTTAGCAAAGCATTCGACAAGGTTGATCACAATAAACTGATATTTAACTTAATTAAACTTAATGAGCTGGGTGTCCACCCTCTGGTATCACAGTGGATAAAGTCATTTTTGAAGGGCCGAACCCAAAGAGTAGCTGTAGACGGCTGCACTTCTGACACCCTGCCTGTCCTGTCCGGTGTCCCTCAGGGATCTGTCCTAGGGCCCTGTCTCTTCCTGGCTTACATTAATGACCTACCAGATTCTATTAGAAGTAAGGCAAGACTGTTTACAGATGATATCATAGTATACCTGACAGTCAAGTCCTCATCTGATGCCCAAACACTACAAAAAGATTTGTACGCCCTTGAAAAGTGGGAACGGGACTGGTCAATGGAATTTAATCCAGACAAGTGTGAAGTGCTGAGAATTAATCGCAAACGAAACCCTGTCATGTTTCCTTACACCCTGCATGACAAGGAACTGAAATCTACCGATACCGCTAAATACTTAGGTGTTACACTAACTAAAAACTTAAACTGGTCTGAACATATTAATACTATTTCCTCTAAAGCAAACAACTCTCTTAAATTCATCAAAAGAAATGTTCAGACAACAAACAAAACGGTCAAAGAGAAAGTCTATAACACCTATGTCCGTCCACAACTCGAGTATTGCTCATCCATCTGGCACCCCTGGCAAAAGTCCCTCTCATACGAAGTCGAAAAAGTGCAAAGATCAGCTGCACGGTTTATCTTTAACGACTATAATTATACAAGCAGTATAACCCAGATGATTAACACCCAAAACTGGCAAACTTTAGAACAACGGCGCATACAATCTTCTCTCATCTATTTTTACAAAATCCGAACGAATCATGTATGCGTCGACCATAACCATCTAACTCCGACCAGAAACCTTAACTACCTAATTCCACAGTCCCGTACTCAATACCACATGAACTCCTTCTTCCCCCGTACAATCAGACTATGGAATGGCCTTCCTCACTATGTACAGTCCAGCCCCAGCCTCAACATATTTGCTGAGCGGCTGGCTACTGTACATCTGCAGTAACTTCCTTCACTATGTTTTTAACTTAGCACCTGTAGTAATTTTTATTCTTTGCACCTAATGAGTTTTCTCATTCTTTAACACTGCCCAGACAAGCGCCTTCCAGTCATAATCGCTAATGATTGTTGGAAGTATCATGTAGATGTAGATGTAGATGTTGCAACACCGAAACGAACCAAAACATAAACACTTAGTTACCATTTCATTATCTGTTTTTCTATTGTATAAAAGTAGAATTGTTTTCATTCAGTCAGACCTGTTATTGACAGACAGTTCTTTCCGGAGGAGAAGGGCATATTATGGAAAATCTAATCTTTAGTTTATACGCCTGAATTATTTTTTTTATTTGCTTCAAGAAAGGTATGCAATTTTAAAACCTTTTTTGGTCATTTAAATTCTGCATTCTTTCTTGACGGTATTTACCGTCCCTACAATTTCAGAAAATTAGTTCTAGCACATCGAACTGGCGTTTCCGTTGATTTTACCCATTTCCAAAAAATCTGGCACCCCAACGCTAATATGACTCTAGTGCTGTTAATGACAACTAACGATTCGTATGCTAATTATATATTTTTGTAAATTGTGGTAAAAATCAAAAAGCTCGTTCCTGTTAGTATTTGTCTGAATTGAAAATAACTTATTTTAAGGGGAAAAAATAACGTTATACTTTAAATGATAAAACCAGTCCGGACCTTTGTTGTTGTGCGTCACTGAAACATCCCTCTATGGACGCTTTGTTTAAATATGCTACTTTAAGAAAAAGTGCTACAAAGTATGCTTTTCGTTTTGCTTATTATAATTTATCCTTAAAAAGTTATGCAAGAAAAATGCTCTACCACCGGTTGTAGATGCAGGTGGGAATATCCGGCTCTCGCGGTAAGCTGTTACCCTCGAACGGGATATTCCTATCTGCATATATAGTTAGTGACAAATTATTATATACCGGTCATTTTACCCTTGCCGGCAAATTGGCACCCCTTATGCAAGATGGCACTCTTGCTGTTAATGACAATTAACGACGAATCATGAAATATCTGTAAAAAGGGTAACTGCTTTTGCGGTAACTCTGCAGAGCCTCGTTACCGTCAAAACAGTAACAAATAATTAATAGTTAGTATAAAAGTGCCTGACTATAGAATCAAGGTGAAGAAGTTTTAACTATGTAAGTAAAGCTAATAACTTATGACTGTTATGTTTTTTTAGACTTTATTTCAAGAAGGATCAGTGTACATAAAATATCAAGGTCAGCAATTACCCGACCATTAGAAATGATACATTTCGTCGAACTAGACAGTCGTCATTTACTCAAATCTCTCATCTTTTCCCTAAATTCTAATCAGACTAAGTTTAGATTTTGTATGAAAATATTTCAATATTCATGTTATTTCTTGACTCACTAAATTAAGCAACAATGAAAACAGTTCATACATTTATTACCACGAATCACTTGCAATAATTTAATATTAAATGATAATTATCGTAATATTGTGGAGATATATGGCCGCTATATGGTTCACTGAGTTCCCAACGGTGGCTACAGTTGAACTGATTTGAAAATCCTACCAGTCTGGAAGTTCGGGCCCGCCTGTCTTAAATAGAAGTACCTGCCTAATACTGGTGCTATAATATATTAATAATATATTAACGTTATCATTACGAAAACAGTCAGCACTATATTTTGTTAGCAACTGTACGACACTCCAAAGCACTAAACGCATAGCAACACCATTTCAACGGTTTCAGAAAAACCTGCATACGGACACGTGCATTTCAACCACTACTGCATACAGTGACACGTGCATTTCGACCCCTACTGAATACGGACACGTGCATTTCGACCACTACTGCATACAGACACGTGAATTTTGACCCCTACTGAATACGGACACGTGCATTTCGACCACTACTGCATACAGACACGTGCATTTCAATAACTACTTGAAGCAAACATAACACCAAAATAGCAATCATGTAGCCAAAAATTTAGGGGGTACACAGGATACGCCAAATACTATGACTATGCGAGCGAAATCCCTAGCCCCTAAATTGCGTTTTAATGAATTTGAATTTTGAAAAGCACCAGTTATAATTTACTTTTTGTAAATGATAATGTTACACATTATTTGGTAATCTAATTGCAACCAATGTATGCACGTATGCATTCGATATTAAGAGAATAAGGCAAATTCTGTGTATATAACTTAACGATCTCTCACCCTAGGTATCCAGTAACTTAGGACTTTCGTAGTGAGAGGTGCAGTTAGTGGAAGGACCGAACTCCCATACCGCTAGAATTTCCGGACACATTTATAGCGACGTAAAGTTCAAGTCCTTTTATTCCATGTAGATGCAAATCCAATTTGAAATGTCATTGTCTATATAGAATCCATTGCATTATGTATTCCGATACGAATTGTCTATATAATTTGATATAAAACACATTAATTTAAAATATAAAACAGGCACAATGTTTGTCATGGCACTTCCCGTAATTCAGCACATCTTTAGAAAGTCAAGTTGAACACAATTTCATTTTCGGGAGTTGTCTATATATTTTAATATAAAACAGTAATTAAAAAACATAAAACTGGCACAATGTTTGTCATGGCTTTTCCCGTAATTCAACACCTCTTTAGAAAGTCAAGTTGAACACAATTTCATTTTCCGGCTCTTTTGACAGAACGAGGGTTTTTCGTGACGCCGTGAAGTCTGTTGCCAATAGATCTACTTCTGAGCACGGGAAACTGCCATCACACAAGCTTCACCAAACTCTGAAATGTGTGAATAACTACGCCAGAAGACGGTAAAATCATCAATAAACTGGATAATACGGTACTTTCTGCATAACATATATAAAACATTATGTATCAGAATGGCCTTTTTGTTTAAATTGAATCAAGAAATGATTGCATACATAAATGGGAAATTAGCTCTATTGCCTATTTTTTAATTCAAATTTATAACAAATTAATTATATCCTAACCGACGACCATTATTGGTCTATTATATATACTGGGTGTGGTGGGTGGGATGAAAATTTTTTGGTTGGATGTCTGTTCAAGGAATCTATCTGAAAGGGCGATGACGTCACAATGCAAACGTCATATTCGCTAGACTCGACAATTTCCGTAAAATGATCTTACGGTTATGGTCAAGGGGAGATAATAACTCTACACGCCTTCCACGAAACAGCTAAGCCCATCTGGATAACAAAACTTGTTCGCAAAATAATATTCGTTATTGGCATATACGCCATAACGATAATTATTTCTTGACTCACTAAATTAAGCAACAATGAAAACAGTTCATACATTTATTACCACGAATCACTTGCAATATATTTAATATTAAATGATAATTATCGTAATATTGTAGAGATATATGGCCGCTATATGGTTCACTGAGTTCCCAAAGGTGGCTACAGTTGAACTGATTTGAAAATCCTACCAGTCTGGAAGTTCGGGCCCGCCTGTCTTAAATAGAAGTACCTGCCTAATACTGGTGCTATAATATATTAATAATATATTAACGTTATCATTACGAAAACAGTCAGCACTATATTTTGTTAGCAACTGTACGACACTCCAAAGCACTAAACGCATAGCAACACCATTTCAATGGTTTCAGAAAAACCTGCATACGGACACGTGCATTTTAACCACTACTGCATACAGACACGTGAATTTCGACCCCTACTGAATACGGACACGTGCATTTCGACCACTACTGCATACAGACACGTGCATTTCAATAACTACTTGAAGCAAACATAACACCAAAATAGCAATCATGTAGCCAAAAATTCAGGGGGTACACAGGATACGCCAAGTACTATGACTATGCGAGCGAAATCCCTAGCCCCTAAATTGCGTTTTAATGAATTTGAATTTTGGAAAGCACCAGTTATAATTTACTTTTTGTAAATGATAATGTTACACACTATTTGGTAATCTAATTGCAACCAATGTATGCACGTATGCATTCGATATTAAGAGAATAAGGCAGATTCTGTGTATATAACTTAACGATCTCTCACCCTAGGTATCCAGTAACTTAGGACTTTCGTAGTGAGAGGTGCAGTAAGTGGAAGGACCGAACTCCCAGACCGCTAGAATTTCCGCCACAATAAATTTACATACATGAAATTTATCGGCCAAATTCTAGCCCATATAATTAATTAAGCCGTCCCTTAGAGAATCTAAAAACATTTCCAACCCGACTTCTGATAAATGTATCCCATCTCCCCGATAAAACCCCGCGGTTGCAAAATCAATTTGTGTCTCTAATGTTCTACCCTGGGATCTTGCCGTTACGGCTTTACGGCCAAAATAATTAACCCGCCGACGTTTCTTTTCCATGGCAACATTCTCTTTATAACAGCTACCCCAGTTACGACGCTGTAATATGTCATACCAGATAACTATTGTATCAGGGAAACACTCATACAAGTACTTTATTTCCTTGTTAATAACTCGTCTAAGTTTATATAAACTCCAAGTGCGTAACTCGTTCCCACCTAAATGGAGTACAATTGCTTTCGGTGGAGTACAGAATAGTCATTCTCTCTGTATTACATGGTGGAAATCCTGCCACTTCATTCCCCGAATAGTGAGCCACCTAACCGTCCCAATCGTCCATACATCTGCCGAGAATACAATGTAAAACCATTATTATATGTTATTTGAAGTTTTTAATTCCGAACATACAAACGGCACGCATTTGATCTCCATCTACCTAAACGTTTTATAGTATCCATTGAAATTCCGTCTAAAGCGAGTTGTGTCGCTCTTCCTATGCGGAAACTATGCGACCGGAAGTGACAATTTTCAAAACCGCACATGCGGACTGCCTTGGACAATACATATGAAAATTGTGCTCGAGTAACGGGCTTACCATTCTTATGAATGAATAGAAAACTTCGAATCTTAGGACGAACTATAAGATAATTTTTGAGAGCACACACTGGACACAAGTCCGAATCAGTCTCGCATGGCAATCGTAACACAATCGGTGGGCCAGTTTGACTAGTTTTTGAGTACCTTATAGTTATCCGTGCTACTGAATTATTATTTAAGAACGACACATCTGCATCTTGTAATGGCCGCATTGGCTGTGTCACAGTTGTTCAAACTAACTCACTTACTCGGAAAAGCCCAAAATAAGCTAAAATAAAGGCTGCCCTGAAAAGAGTAGCCTCAAATTCATCAAAACATACTACCGGTAAAACTGAGCACACGCTTTTAAGCCTAGGTAACGTGATAGGTGCTCTAATGTCGGTGTTATTTCTAAGCCTACGACAATTTTTTAACTATGAATTATTCTTTAGTGTCATACCAGTTATTTATCTTATGAAAATAGCCGATGCCGGCTATATATGTACTTATTGTAGATGATGAATAACCCCTGTTAGCAAAATATGTAATAAAAAGTACTATCTCTTGGTGTGTTGCCGGCCAATTATTGGAAAAACCATACATTGACCGAAATGTTCTAAAGGCTGTGAGTGCTTTTTTATGTGATCAGTGTATTCTGTGCTAGACTGTGTTCTAAAAGGTTTGAAACCCTGGTTCGAAGATACTCCATAGTTGGGAAGGTATCAGCTCTGGCCCCGCCTTCGCTTCCGGTGCGAGCCTTCGAAATTTGTCGATCTGCAGACGAGACAAAGCGTCACAAATTAAATTCCGATGACCTTCGACATAGGTCGCCTTAACAGCAATATTAAAATTCAGACAACGCATTGTTGCCTCACGGACTAAAATCATTACATGTTCCGATTTTGAAAAAAGTGTATTAAGGATGTGGACAACAGCCTGATTATCACAGTGAAACATGATTTTTTTGTTGCGTAATTCTGTTCCCCAAATGTACAGTGCAACAATTATAGGAAAAAGTTCTAATACAGTGATGACCTTGGTAATACCGAAAGTATGCCATGCAGATGGCCATTCTGCATAACACCACTGACCTTTGAAATAACAACCAAAACCTACGCTGGCAGCAGCATCTGAATACAACTGAACATCCTCGTTTGAAACCCAAAAGCGATCATGAAATACGGATATTCCATTGTATTTCTGAAAAAATTGTCACCACATGTTTAAGTCAGCCTTAATGGTATTGCTTATCCTAAGATGGTGAAATGGTTTTGTAAGTCCACATGTAGCGTTTACTAAACGCCGACAAAAATGGCCTGCCCGGGTAAATAACTCTAGACGCGAAACTCAACACTCCGATTAAACTTTGCATGGATCTTAAAGTGACCTTTTCTTTAGACAGCGTCAATCTGATTTTTTGAACTATCTCCTCGATTTTATTCCTGGGCATACGCACTACCATTTCATCCGAGTCAAGTTCGAGACCCAAGAAGCAAAGCACTGTAACGGGTCCTACCGTTTTTTCATCGGCAATAGGCACCCTAATTTCCGCAAGGAAACTAATGAATTTTTTCATAAGCATTAGAGATGAACTGTATGACCTATCACCACCCAGATAATCGTCTAGATAATGCAATATTTGTCCAGACGACATTCTGCGCTTTATACAAAATTCCAGAAAACAGGCGAATTTTTCAAAAGTACTGCAACTTATAGAACAGCTGAAAGGCATACATTTGTCCACATAATAATTGCCATTGAATTTGAAGCCAAGCTGATCAAAATCATTTGGATGCAAGGGGAGTAACCGAAATGCGCTTTTAATATCAATTTTCCAAATTTTACAACCTCTGCCAAGATCTTGCAACATATGAACTGCTTCGTCAAATTGCGTATAACGCACCGTGCATAATTCCTGATCAATGAAATCATTTAACGACTGACCGCAAGGTTGTGATAAGTCGTGAATTAAACGAAATTCACCAGGATCTTTTTTGGGCACGATACCTATCGGGGACACACGTAATGTTGTAATCGGAATCGTGGGAAACGGCCCTGCTACCCTTTTGAGAGCCAATTCCTTGTCAATTTTCTGCTGTACTACCTTAGAATGCTGTAAGGCCGATTTTAAATTTTTTGCTTCAGAATAACAATGAGGCCCCGAATAATGCAAAGGGAAACCTTCCGTAAACCCCTGTAATAAGGCAAGTTTATCTGGATGTTCATAATAAAGCAATTCTCTTTCAATAATATTTAAATCAATTGGCGAATCAGCAATTTTAAAAAGGTCTTGATTAAACAATTTTCTGCTCGGTTTAGTACCGGTATCCCCTTCTTGCGACCCTTTGTCCCCTGAAAGGCATTCTATCCCTTGCATTCCGAAAACGACTGTTAGGGCTATTGTGCCTATCGAAGTTATACATGGTCTTTGGCTGAGGATAATCAACACGTTGCACATTATGATTATTATCTTGTAACCTGTCAGCTAATTGACACTTCACACGGGGATGAGGCAAACCGCATTTTGAGCATTTGTGTTGATACTTGCAGTTTGACCAGTAGCAGTAACCTTGATTATAATCATTGCATACGTTTGATTTATGTTGCATCATCTGAAGTTGGGGACCGGATTGGTCTTTTAAAGACATGCATCTCAACCATAAATCTTGGTTTATTGACCCCCATGAAGAAGGACATGCGGCCTGTCTTATACGAAATTGCTCATCATATAAACGCCACGAATACCCTCCTTCCTTGTCTATACGCTGCCTCCCTTATAAGTGTTATATACTGCAGCATTTCGCCGGTTTTCAATGGATGCTGTTTAACATAAATTGCCATAAAAATCAGAAACGCGTCTGTCCATTTTTCAATTGACTGCACCTTGTCCCTACATTCTCGTGGCTTTGATTCTATTTACCACCTGCTGTAAGGGACAACGTGCTGCCAGCGCAAATATCCTGCAGCTCCATCGCACCTTTAAGTAATAATGCCACATTGACATATTCGCCCCGACATATTTGTGCCTTTAACACTTTAGGAACATGGACCGAAATGTCAAACCCAGCGCACCATAAAATTGAATTAGCCTGGCCTTCACCAAATGTAAAATTAGAGCCATTTTCGTTGAGACCACCACACCCTGTATTAATGTATAAGTTCCTTATCAATTTGTGACTGATTATTATCATTAACAGAACCTAAAATCTCCTCAAAATCAATGATAGATCTACGATTATCACCTGCATTTTCTCCTATGTCGCCCGACGACAAATCCACATGTTCCACCTGGGCCCGTTCCGCTTCCGTCTGGGTCTGAGATGTCCGCTGTTTCTTCGAATTCTTGGCTCCCGTGGATTTCAAACCAGCTTTACTAGTTGGAGCAGTGTTCCTTGTCCTTTTCCTGGTTCCTTTACCTCTCATTATTAAGATGAATCAAGGATTACTTCGGATTTAATTTATGAAAATTTTTTGGTTGGATGTCTGTTCAAGGAATCTATCTGAAAGGGCGATGACGTCACAATGCAAACGTCATATTCGCTAGACTCGGCAATTTCCGTAAAATGATCTTACGGTTATGGTCAAGGGGAGATAATAACTCTACACGCCTTCCACGGAACAGCTAAGCCCATATGGATAACAACCCTTGTTCGCAAAATAATATTCGTTATTGGCATATACGCCATAACGATAATTATCAAAAAAAAAATTCTGTATCATTATAATTACCAAACATTATTGAACTTAAATTGCTAGTCTAAATATCCAAAGGTAAATGGTAAAGGTAAGCTTTATTTAACGTCGCATATAATCCAACATAAAACACGAGTTACAAAGCTCTTGTGCGACAAACTAGGTATCCAGTAACAGATACTTACCTGTGCTTA
Organism: Mercenaria mercenaria; assembly: GCF_021730395.1. NCBI lineage: Eukaryota > Metazoa > Mollusca > Bivalvia > Venerida > Veneridae > Mercenaria > Mercenaria mercenaria. Next base: position 80,144,324 of record NC_069368.1, read on the forward strand.
TTTTACATCCTGGTACAACCCTTTCACTGCTGAGTGCCAAGCAAGGGAGCTACCAGTACCTTTTTTCACGTCTTTGGTATGACGCGGCCGGGGAACGAACCCTAGACCTCCCGCACTCAAAGAGGACACTCTACCACTAGGCTATTGGGGTAGTCTTTGCCCGACAGAAATTCAAGTCGCCTCTTTCATACATTTTAATTTAGTTGACATAGACAATGATTTTCACAGATTTTATGCACAGTATAGTAGAAAAACGCTTAAACTATCATTAACCCTTTAGCCTTGGTATGAAAATTCGGACTGTCGCTCGCAAAATACATCGACTTAGCTGTCATACGTACGCACAATTGCTATTTGTTTTCATTCCAAACTGTAATTACTTAATGGGTTTTCTATCTGTAAGTTTAAGCCTTTTGGTCCGGGCTATTTGTTACGAAAATTAAGAAGATTTATGTGGAAATTTAAAGATGTCAGGCCAATAGCTGTCTAAAGGATGTCCTATATTTCGTCCTGATGGACATTTGATGGGTATGAGTTGTATTGTGTTGGGATACTGAGTCGGTAACAATCTTTCTAAAAGCGCTTTTTTAATTTTAAGTCTTTAGATGTATTTCCTATTCAATCTTAGGAAGCTAATTCAGACAGCGATTTAACGTGTTAGAATAAACTAATAAAGAACAAACTAGTAACAGTCTTTACTATGTTCAACATGAAAACATCTGTTACATACACTAAATTACCCATAAAAGTATTTCGAACTGTACAATTATTTTTCTTACTAGTTATTAATAAGACTGGTATTTACAAGCGGAAAAACATCTCATTCAAAGATATAATAAACACCAGAATTGAAGTGGTCTTTTTCGCGCTAATCCATATATGACTGTCATTAAAGTGTCAAACACGTTGACGCCGTTTAAAAAAAGAGCAAAGAAAGCATCCTCATTGATGAACAAGATCTCATTTGGTTGTCACGCGAGTTAAGAAGACTTCTATTAATGCTTTATGAGAATTTCAAATCTGTTTTATTTTATGGATGTTTGTCTCATTCAAAAATTATGTTACCGTTTCAATACGGCGAAACGGATTTAAAAGCAGCGTTTTGTCGATTGTGTTTGTATGAAAGTGACAGCTTTCGAAAAAGCCCAGCTGTTCTTTATAAGTAACATGCTGACACTCGGATAACACCTGGATGACTCGGATCTCCACAAACCCGTTTCTTCTGAGTAGGAAATGTGAGAAGTCATCGTATGAATTATTTTTACACGCAATAAATGTAATTAATCATGGATTACCATTGAAGACGTAATGTCATCCCCAAGTGCATTAAACAGTAAATTTTTAATAACCGCATGACGATTAACATGTTTATCAGAAAAAAGGTTATCACCTTCATGCTTACTTTGTTTCCGAATAACTATATAACTATATTGCATGTTAAACCCAGATGCAAACCCTACTCTCTTGAAATTTTTCCTTTGTACACTTCCATGTATTGAACTAAAAGAATGGCTTCATGTTAACCTTGCCAGTTTCATGTCCATGTTGACGGACATTTTATTCTGAAACGCAGATTGTGTTTTATCAGAAACGGAATGCAATCAAATCTTCCATATATTGTATTCACAAAGCTAATACAGGCACAATGAAAGTTCGTATTTACAAGGATGAAATCTCGTGGCAAAGCCAAAATGAAAGTTTTTTCGTATTAACAATGATGCCATTATCTCTCTGCAGATACTGGATATGAAAAACAATTTTGACTACAATGAAAAACGTTTTCCTAATTTACGCTACTGTCATCGTGTTGTGTAAAAGGGAAAGTAGCATCGACTTTTTCTCAGAACTTTTGAAAGCGTAATTTGTGGTGGTAGAGCTCTCATTTGCAGATTGTTGCCTGTGTGGCATGTCTACCTGCTGATATTTGTTTGAATGTCAGCATTTCCTGAGTTAGTTGCGATTCCTGAATTAGAATATCAATTGTTCATCCGAATAATTAATGTGTTTAAATTTAGGTTTTTGAATTGCACGGTACTCTTGTGCAGATGTATTTCTTCCAAAGTCTCGTCTCTGGCCGTATTTTCGCTCATCATTTCGTCTCATAAAAATGCGATGATATACTTCTAGGATCAAGTACTAGGATGAATCCTAGAATTTAGGCTGTTATTTGCGTGATCAAGTTTGGAACAGGAACAACGACGACAACGTCGATATTACGAACAAGGGCTTTATTTGCGGCTACAATATATTTATTAAAAGTGTTTGCAACACAATGTTTAGTTTTGATATTTGTGTAATTTTTAAAAGATAAATGTAATGCAAAAATTAGAATCAGTTTTGTATTTCAAACAGGTCTATCACTCTTCTTGTAGATTAAGGCATAATGTACAAGAAATATACCTGTCTAAGGAACGTTATTAGTAAATCGAAACAAGAAACACTTAGATTTAGTATATCGCATTATACAACAAGTCTATTTTTAGAACAGTAAATGTAATTAAAAAAGTGGCGACCGTCTGATTTCGTCTGAACTAGAATACTGATTTGTCTCTCCCCTATGGGAATATTTGTCAAGATTTGTCCATCCCAGCTAGCAATGTTAAAGAATAAATCTTGAATATAAATGAAAGTACAGATATACATTCATTGTTTTGCTCTCTCAGTGAGATAGAATAAATTATTTTATTGTTCACAGTTCACAGAAATGAAATATCGATCTTTTGATTCCTTCAGGAAAACTGTCACACAGTGGTTAAATCATTAATGTAATAAATCGTTCACTGTTAGCTGTTGTGTATGAAAATTGAAGACATTTAGTCGGGTTCTGCACATGTCTATCAGTTTTTCATTTACGTAATTGACATGCGTATTATTAAGCGCAAACAATATCTTAATTTAATTCAGCTACATCTGCAAGACGTTTTAAAGCGTAAACATGCATACACTTGAACATTTCAGTTTCGATACGAACGGACGAAACTATTGATTAGATATGTAATAAATGCATAAAAAACTGTTTCATTTAAAATAAATGAGAAGTTTGAAACTGAAGTGGCACAGTACCAGGACGACAGGCATAGATAAAATCAGCTTATGGCTCAACAATGACTATAAACATATCTTCGTATAAGCATGTTTTGCCAAGTGCATATCAACTGAGCATGGAGCTTAGCTGATTATGTACAGTTATAAACGTAAATCTCGAACATCTATAACTTAAAGGTGGTCAATCACATTTGAGCAACATTTTGTGACATTTTTCAGTTTAGAGATATTCTTAAGGAACAAAAAGACCCAATACATAGGGTTAGATCCCTATTGAAAATGTATGTTTTATTACTTTTTATAAAATTTTGTATATACCTCCCCATAATATAAAAGTACTTAAAAAGTGGTATATTTCTTTTGATTTTGATACAATTTCTAGTTTTACATTTGCGTTTGATAATATTGGGATATTTTAACTACCTGAAACAAAAGGCAAGTTTTGGCACAGGGTGAAGGTTCGGAATTTATCTATTTTCAAGTATTTTGGTTGCGGAACCGAGATAAGTCAAAGAGAGGGTTACGTAATAATATTTTGATAAACTTGTACTTCAAACAAATTTTGGCAAAAATGTACATATCAATGCGAACCTTTGACAACTTTAATACAATATTGCTTATAGTCATATCATTCGTTAGGCAAAATCTGCTGTTTATTTAATTTGTACTTATGCTATAATGACGCTATCTTGGATGGACAACCAGGATAGGAAAATCAAATTTTGAAATTACTTCCAGTGAAAATCTGATGCGTATTAAGAACTTGGTGAACACAAAAAACGTGTAAATGATCAGTTGATCAAGTTTTGAACAAATCAATTAGTTGACCAAAATCTGGTTAACAACCTTTAAATATACAATGCTTTAATGTGAATCAAACAATATTGCCATTAGAAACTGAACATATTCAATTCTTTAGGCTTTTTTCATTCTTTTCTCCAATTTAAATATACTAGTCCATTTGAACTTTTTATACGTAAATATTTTAATTAAACAAGTTTTTGCTACATAAATACAGTTATAATGCAATTATGATCGTTTCAAGTCATTGACCTAGCCCTAATATCGAAATCCACCGTTCGTCATGCCAAGCGACTTACACACATTTTTGTTAATTTTGATCACCGCAGCACATATTATACACATTTTCCTTCACGTTTTAAAAACTTCATTCATGGTTTTAGATTTTTAGATTTATTCTATTATTAACACAACACTGATGACTCTGGATGTGTAGAAGTATAAAACAAGAGGGCCAAGATGGCCCTAGGTCGCTCACCTGAGAAACACACCATAACAGCTAGTGTAAACATGTTTGACCTAATGATTTCATGGAAAAAAATATTCTGACCAATTATCATTAAAATTGGAGCAAAAAATCTTGAGTATAAATAAGTATTTTCTTTGATTTGACCTAGTGACCTAGTTTTTGACCCCAGTCTACCCATATTCGAACTTGACCTAGATTTCATCAAGCCAACCATTCTGACCAAATTTTATGAAATCCAGTATAAAATGCAGTCCCTAATGCATACACAAGGTTTTTCCTTGATTTGACTGAGTGACCTATAGTTTTTAAACCCAGATGACTCATATTTGAACTTGACCTAGATTTCATCAATGCTATCATTCTGACAAAATTTCATGAAGATCAGTTGAAAAATACAGCCTCTATCGCATACACAAGGTTTTTCTTTGATTTAACCGAGTGACCTACTTTTTGACCCAGATGACCCATAATCAAACTTGACCTAGATTACATCAAGGCAATCATTCTGACCAAATTTCATGAAGATTAATTGAAAAATACAGCCTCTATCGCATACAGAAGGGTTTTCTTTGATTTGACCTTGTGACCTACTTTGTCTTGAAACAATACTCCAACCGAGACAATAACACCTGCATTAAAAGAAAAATCAAGCTTATTGATCTTTGCTTCCCGTGATCAATCTCACCTTTTCTTATATAGCACGAAAGCCTTTAAAGTCAAAATATTCCACGAAAGTGGAATATGCTCTCATAAAAAAATTAATCTGATTGCACATTTTCTGATACAACTTCCAGGACCTTGCCCTTGTTTTCTGACTTGTACAGTATTCAGCTGTCTCATTATACATTTTCCGGGATGACCCATAATCAAACTCAACATAGATTTAATCAAGGCAATCATTCTGAGGAAATTTCATGAATATCAATTGAAAAATACAGCCTCTATCGCATACATAATGTTTTTCTTTAATTTTACCTAGTGACCTAGTTTTTGACCTCAGATGACCCATATTCAAACTCGACCTAGATTTCATCAAGGCAATCATTCTGACTTAATTTCAGGAAGATCAATCGAAAAATATAGCCTCTATCGCATACACAATGTTTATCTTAGATATGACCTAGGCTAGTGACCTAGTTTTTGACCCCAGATGACCTATATTCAAACTTGACCTACAGTTCATCAATGCAATCATTCTGACCAAATGTCATGAAGATCAATTGAAAAATACAGCCTCTATCGCATACACAATGTTTTGCTTTGATTTGACCTAGTGACCTAGTTTTTGACCCCAGATGACTCATTTTCGAACTCGGCCTAGATTTCATCAAGGCAATCATTCTGACCAATATTCATGAAGATTAATTGAAAAATACAGCCTCTATCGCATACACAATGTTTTTCTTTGATTTGTCCTAGTGACCTAGTTCTTGACCCGAGATGACCTATTTCGAACTCGGCCTTGATTTCATCAAGATTATCATTCTGACTAATACTCATGAAGATTAATTGAAAAATACAGCCTCTATCACGTACACAAGGTTTTTCTTTGATTTGACCTAGTGACCTAGTTTTTGACCCGAGATGACCCATTTTCAAAGTCGGACTAGATTTCATCAAGGTTATCATTCTGACCAATATTCATGAAGATTAATTGAAAAATACAGCCTCTATCGCATACACAAGGTATTTCTTTGATTTGACCTAGTGACCTAGTTTTTGACCCCAGATGATCCATTTTCGAACTCGGCCTAGATTTCATCAAGGTTATCATTCTGACCAAATTTCATGAATATCAGTTGAAAAATACAGCCTCTATCGCATACACAAGCTAAATGTTGACAGACAGACGACACGACAGACGACGGACGACGGACGCCGGACATCGAGCGATCAGAAAAACTCACCTGAGCAAAAACGGCGTGTTCGTTATACCGAACTTTATCAAACGTTCTTTATGCTTCCTTACAACTGCTGTGAAAAAACAAAAACTTTCACAATCTATTTTATATCGACAAAATGAACAAAATAGATTCATCTTGTGTATGCTTCATTAAATCTGAGATATGGCTATTTTCCTAGACATGACACACATTTCACTCTTCACTTGATACCTAATTTCCTATTTCTAACTTGCTAGTATATTTCACATCCACATGGGGATTTCACAATTCTACAAGAGCATTTATATTGTTCAAGACATAAGGCAGTATTTTCTCTTCTGTACAACTATCGCAAAAGATTGACATATGGATACGAAATAATTCAATGTTCATAGTGCCATCAAAGATATTGATTTTAATATATCATCCTGGTAACTTTTTTCAACATGTTTATCATAGTATATGTATCTTTCAAAAATGAGTTTAAATTCGGATTACCTATAATTGATTATTTGAAATGACTTTGTACAATTGCAATAAATGTACTTTATACGTTTGTTCTTCAATCTAGTTGAGCAAATATTATTAAATTCTGTTTATTATATCCCTTTATGTCAGACCATACGGCTTTTTATTGGCTAGATAGAACTACATTCTCAGTATCTAAATAAAATAATTGCGTGCGAGATGTAATACATCAACACAACACATTAGTGTTCACTTAATTTACAAAAGTATGTTTTGTGGCAAAATAATCCCAATTGATGCTTAAAGAAAACTGGATATAATGTTATAACAACACGTCGTTTTCGTTACAAGGTCTCTTCCTGACGCATGTATTGTTACATGAATGCATATTTCAGGCAACTGGTGTCACTTTGGTACTTTCTGATATCAGAGTTCGAAAATGTTCGGAATTGCTGTCTCTTACAGAAGATAACGAGCAAATTCGACGAATTGGTAGCCCCAGCCGAAAGGGTTTGTGGTGAGGAATGGCAAAAAAATAAGGATGTTACTAAGAAGCAAATAATTTCATTAGTCAAGATCAATTTAACAGAGAACAAATGTTTAATTGAAGAGTACATAATAAATGTATGATACTTTGATCCTGACTAAAGAATTTATTTTGAATGGAATATGCTTACTGTAATAAGCTTAGCTTTTAAAATTAAATGCAGTTAATTGAAATGTGAGATTGAAGTTTAACTGGAACGAAATATTGTCTTCGGGTGGTTTGGCACCACGTGTTGCTGTTTAACACGTACATTTAAACTTGTGTGTGTGTGTGTTTATGTGTGTGTGTGTGTGTGTGTGTGTTCGGGTTTAACGTGTTTTTAAACAATTTTTCAGTCATATAAACGACGGTGTCTACTTGTAGCAGTGAGCACAATGCCCAACTTAATAGTGCGCCTCACTGGAGTATCATGCCGTAGACACGTGACATGATACCCCACCCAGTCACATTATACTGACACCGGGCTGACCAGTCCTAGCACTACCTTCTTAATGCTGAGCGCCAAGCGAAGAAGCTACTAGTACCATTTTTTACGTCTTTGGTATGACGCGTCCGGGGAGCGAACCCACGACCTCCCGCGCTCGAAGCGGACGCTCTACCACTAGGCTACAGAGGCGGTATAAAAAGAACAGATGTCATTAAGAAAACACAATCAAGTAAGATATCTTGAACATGGCTAGGGGCAAGGTTGGGGCAGTTACAACTTAACATGTTGAAGATTTGAACATATTTTTTTAGAAAAGAAAGGAATGGAAATACATATATATGTATACATATAAATATATGTTTATATTTTTTAGGGGTACGGGGGTGTGTGAACAGGTGAGGAAACAAAAATCCACATGCTTGTTATAAATATTGACGGAAAATTAAAAATGAAAAACAAAACAAACAAAAAATGGGCCAAGGAAGGGGGCAGGGGATGCATGATCGGTGGAGGGCATGACTGAGTGGAGGAGCAAGGTGGGGGGAATGGTACAACTTGCATATTGATAAATATTCATGGAAGGTTTGAAAAAAATATAAATCAAGGAATAAAAAATTTTTTTTTCGGGGGGGCGGGGGAAGGGGGGGGGGAGTGACCAAGGCAAGGGGGTGACCAGGTGTGGGTGCACAACTTCACATGTTTATAATAAATGTAAATGGAAAAAAATGAAAGAAATTATTAACATTATGGTGATCTAAATTCTGTTTAAGTTTCATGGATCAAGGTCAATTATGTCAAAAGTTATGATGCAGAAATTGCCATATTTATAGTACCTTATCTAGTTAACACTAGAAACTTCTAAGGGCCATAACTCTGGTGTTACTTGGGCAATCTGACTGAAACTTGACTGGCCCCATAACCTCATAGTGGTGGTCATGTGTGAAGCTTGTTTGAAAAATATCTAAAATAAGAAATGATTTTTTAATGGGTGGCGAGGGGGGGGGGGGGGGGGGGGGGGGGGTCGGGAGGGAAGGGTGTATGACCAAGGAAAGGGGGTGACCAGGTGTGGGTACACAACTTCACATGTTTATAATAAATGTTCATGGAAAAGAATAAAAGAAATTTAATGAAATTCTCCCAAATGGTAAGTTTGTTATGTACAAATTTGTGGATGTTTATACAATTAAAGGGCAATAACTCTGAAGTACGAAATAGTGTGTGCACAACCACATTATGGTGATCTAAATTCTGTTTAAGTTTCGTAGTTCAAGGTCAAATATATCAAAGGTTATAATGCAGAAATTGCCATATTTATAGTACCTTTTATAGTTAACACTAGAAACTTCTAAGGGCCATAACTCTTGTGAAACTTGGGCAATCTGACTGAAACTTGACGGGCCGCATAAGTTCATAGTGGTGAATATGTATATGAAGTTTTATAAAAATATTCCCAACCACTTCCTAGCTATGGCTCCGGACGGACGGAAAGACGGACGGAAGGACAACGCCAAAACTATATCCCTCCGACTTTCGTTGGGGGATAACAAGCGATGTATTGAAAAGGAAAAAGTAAATACTTTATAGGTCGCTTAACACTACAAAAAGAATGTTGCAGGCTCGGTTTGATTGAGCCTGTTTGTTCATGGACGGTAGTGAAAACACATGGTACCATCCACACCCTTTAGCCCCGGGTTGAGCAGAGCTCAACATTTGTTCATGTTACAGGTACCAATAACGATTTAGAGACAAAAGTCAAAGCAGCCACAGAAATGTCTGAATTCACAAGTGCGATAACCGGTTGTGTTTCTGGTCAATTACGACTTATCATACAAGTGGGTGGGCCAAGTTGTAATAACATAACTACCAAAAATTGCTTAGAAATCAGTCAGGTGGATTCTTAATATTTTAGGACACAACCTGGGAACGAATAAAGTCTGTTTGTATGTTTTTATGCAAAAGTCCGCACACTGTAGTTTCAAATAAAATAATTGAGGTGGACAGATTGTAAAAGCTACATTTTTTGTGAAAACTGACGATGCAACCATAACCCGATTGTGTTATTTGAGTTTAGACATTATAAAGTATGACACCCGCAGCATACGTTTACAACTTGACTCCTTCTACCAAATGCATAAAGTCTAATATTTCTTCTATTTAAGGTCATCAAAAGAACCATTTGTGACATTGAAACTCACTACATTATCACAAAACGATATTTTATATGTTTGTTTTTGTAGAAACAACATTTTTTTTAGCATTTACATTTAGTAGAGTTTAACTGGTCTTTATCATATAGATATATAATTTGTTATGACTTATATAATTTACATCTTTGTTATTGCTATTGTTGTTGAGACACGACCGGTCACATTACCTCTCCATTAGATTTTAAGGCATTTATATCCTACTATATTGATTGCATCAGAATTACATATTTATATTAGCAGAAAGTAATATTATTCATGCATGTCATTCAGGATTTCGGAGAATTCACTCATATCAATCAGTCTTTATTTGTCTTCTAGATTCTTAAAGGATTTAGATGACGGACGTATCACAAGATCACAATATATTACTTCATAAGTAAACATTTTACAACTTTTAAGAATCATCGTTAAGCTTTTCAAAATCATATCTAGAAAATAGGACACAAGTTTACAAACAATAAAATCAGGTATCCCACCAGGATAAATACTAGATCCTTTACTTTTTATTTTCTATGTAAATGATATTCCGCTCCATACAAAGAAATCAGGCATAGGCATGTATACTGATGACACAATTATGCATGCATCAGGTTAAAAGGTTGCAGATATTCATAAAACGCTACAATGTGACGATGATAATATAAATAAGCGGTTCAAACTAAACAACATGGCAATAAGTCCAGTCAAACCAAATTGTATGATGATAGCATCTGGAAAGAATTAAAATCTAAATTGAAAAGAAAAATATAAATGTAAGGAAAGAAAAATTACAAATTGAGTTTTTCACGGGTGAAATTAATTTGAAAATTTGTATATATCCTAGAAAAGAACTTCAAAGATTATATTAAGAAAACCAATCAAAACACGATCTTTTCAGTTACTTTCAGAATTAAACTGGATTACGTTTAAAAACAGATGCGATTATCGTATTGCAAATCTATATAAGGATGGACTTATTTCTATATTTCGAATCACCTAGCGCATCATATGCGCTTAGAACAGCTTAAAAAAGAACATACAAATACAAGACTTATCTAAAATACATTCATGCTTTCGTTTTTTTTACTTTGCAAGCCTGGAATGCCTTGACAAAAAACTATCTATAAATCTTTAATGTTTTTAAACGAAATATTAAAACACGGTTTGCATTATTTCATCAAATACATTGTGTCTGTCTAAGGATAATGAACACTTTTGATATTTTATTACTGTCTTATTGGCATTATGTTGGTATACTGCGTATTGTTGTTTTTAAACTGAATACCGTATTGTAAATAAGCTAATGTCTTAAATTAATATGTTACCTTCATAAAATAAAGTGGTTACTTGTATTATTATCATTATAATTATTTACTAAGTTATGTACTAGGTAAAGGTTTCTTTAAGATAGCTATATACACTAGATCTCTCACCTTGACATAATATTATTTATTATTCATATTGCACCACATCCGAGCATGGGTGGTATAATATAAAATATTATACGAAGTAACCACATTGATTTGAACTGGTACGACTGACCACAAAAGTGAATATATTAACATAATAATTAGACTTTTCATCCGAAATATCAGAAGCTTAAAACTATAGTGCATAGCAAAAAAAAAACATAGTGCCAGTTAGAAACGTCAGAACGAAAAAAGCACCAACACAGCAAATGGTATACAGAGGCGCAATACATGCCAGTCAGGCACAATACGTGCCAGTTAGGCGTAAAAAGAAACATAAGCTTATCGACGTTGCACTTATAAATGAGAACACTTCATGCTGATGGAGGTACATTTAATTGTGAAAATCCAACAACAAACAATGACGATTATACTCTATCACCATTATACAATAAATCATAAAATTTGTTGAACGTTATTGTAATGAAACGAGATGTGTAATTTAAAAACAAACTGCCATTCGTTAACATGACAGGCTATTGAAATGTGTTTAGAAATAGCTTTATCAAATTGTCTCACTAGTTTCCGATATACTAGTATTTGATCTTATGTGCGACCGGTATGGAGCTCACAGATGAAGCAATATATTGTGTGCGCTAGAGACTCGTTTCAAATTCTGTTACTGATTACTTCAACTTATCTAATTCTCTTGGCAATATTTTCCAATTTGATTGTCCATACAAAAAGCAAAACACATAAACAATTGGGAAAGTAAAGGATAGAATTTCATATATCTGATAAAACGCAACACTAACTGGCCATATTGATTTATAGGAAGTGGGTTTGTATCTTTATATGGTAATCATCTCAACTGTCAATCCTCCTACATATAACAATATGGTCTACATTTTTACAAATCATTGCTTTATTAATATTAATTAGTTTAATAAACAAACAGATGGTCCTATTGCCAGAAAACCCATTATCTGAAAGCGAAACTATATGGAACACTGTCAAATTAAAAATTATGTAGCAAGGTGGGGCGTATTGTTTTAAAGCTGTTTTCATTATGATGATCCAATGCCCTATACAATAGCGTCACATATATGTGTTTCCATTGCTTGTTTCGTGCAGCTGCACGAGCTACTTATTACGACGTCTGTTACCTATCCCTTCTGTTACAATCGAAGAAGAAAGCTTAGCATTCAATTGTAAATGAGTTGAACACCAAACATGAGCTGTGTCACTAAATAGTTTTGTCGTAACTTCTTACATAAATCTTTTTATATTCTTTCAAAACCCAAGGAGAATTCAGCTAAACCAGAATCTTACAAAGGTTGTAAATAACGCCTACAGGGTTGATTACGTTTGATAAGATAGCATGCATTTATACTACCGTCCACGAACAAGGCTCAATGTAACCAAGCCTGCAACATTTTCGGTCTATCTGCGGATCTCCACTTCTATTTCGACGCAGAAGTATTTTCAGATTGCTATGACATTTTAAAACCTTTTCGTTTTTATTTCGATTAAATACTTAGTTTAAGACAGCGGTGACGCTGTTTAAGTCGCAATAAGTATTTAAGATTAAATGTTAACTTCTAATCTTTGATGGTGGAGGCAGCCACACATTATTTTGCAGCAGCAGATACCTGGGTAGACCCACAGTACCTTCGCATTCTATCGTTGTCAGGTACTTCCGGAAGTAAAGCACAATGGCACACACTACAGAGATACTTATAAGTCAGCGAACTGAATACCGTCTCATGGCGCAATAAAGTTTAAAAGGCAATCAAGTTATATTTTAACTCTTTACAAACATTCCCAAATATAGAGTAATCTGTATTTCATCAAAATAAAAACTCGAACTGAGATCCGCTACAATAATAAATCATTCTGCAACGCTAATACCAATATTTATTGTTTATAAGTCAGATGTATGCCATTTATTCTTTAGATCATGTTGAAGACATTGAAGGTTTTTATAATGCGCTTCCCCAGTCGCCTCTTCAGGATTGCCCCGTTGAGGCTGTGTATTGATACTATGTAATCCATTCCTCTGCAGTTATGTAATAAATTATTGTAGTTATAAAAAAGTCAAATGTATACCTACATGCGGTGTACAGATGAAATATCAAATACTAAGCAAATCTTCCGGAAACAGACTAAACACATTTTGTTCAAAAATTGTCCAAAAATGGTAATGTTATTAACACCTTTTTCTATGTCTTGTTTAGCTCATATTAGTTTGATTATTGACAATTCAAATCCCTGTAATGTCTTGAAACAATACTCCAACCGAGACAATAACACCTGCATTAAAAGAAAAATCAAGCTTATTGATCTTTGCTTCCCGTGATCAATCTCACCTTTTCTTATATAGCACGAAAGCCTTTAAAGTCAAAATATTCCACGAAAGTGGAATATGCTCTCATAAAAAAATTAATCTGATTGCACATTTTCTGATACAACTTCCAGGACCTTGCCCTTGTTTTCTGACTTGTACAGTATTCAGCTGTCTCATTATACATTTTCCGGTATCTTTGCTACCTGAGTTTAGAGCAAAACACGTCTGAAACTACTTACTTGGATGACATCTATCTTAATGTCAGTAGTCATACAGGCTACTGACTCAATAACAGTTACCGTTGCCGTAGTAAGTCATTGTGAAACGTTTCTTGGTTTCTACCGATACTATTTCTATTACACTGTCTATTATCAGTCTTAAGAAAAGTTATATCCGACCTGTTTTATACTACTATAAAGTTTAACCTTCAAAAGCTCAAGCAATATGTGAACCAAAGAATATGATAGTATAATGCTGAAAACAATTGCGAATTTCTCATGCATGTCCCTTTTCCGAGTCTTCAATAGAACATCTCTTGTAATGCCGCTGAACCATGGGAAATGGAATCCGAAAATATTTTGAACAACTGATAATTGTTACTTATTAAATATTGGGCAGACGACAAACAGAGACAGAGACAAATTAATTTTGCTACCAATATTCATCGGTGTTCGCCTTTGATTTCACACTAAACGATCATTATTTATTGTCATTTTCTCTCGATTCATGTAAAGAATGTGCGACACATAAATATCTTGATATGAGCTTTGAGAATTATTTCTTTAAACATATTAGTGGGAGTAGAGACGTGATTTTTGGAGTGTAGTTTTGTGAATGTGTGCTTGACGTGTTTGTGTCATTATATTTTGGATTGCTACATGTGTTAATCCAGAATCAGCATCAGAAACAATCACATATATAAACTTGAAATATTTATTATTGATAAACACTTTGTGAACTTTCGTTCACCATTGTAGTTTTCAGTCATGGATTTTATTATGTATGACAGCAATTTTCTACACAAAATTGGACAATCAACAAGGTGTAGACTTAATCCTATTGTGTTATCAAGGTTAAAAGATTTGAGAATATTGAAACAGTACAGAGGAAAAAGAGCTGGTCGCCTAAAGGCACAATCCTTGAACAATAGCAAAAGTGGTTACGGTAAACCAGTGGTTTTCAGAGGTGTAAACTTAAGCAACCTTATATACCCTAAGAAAAATGGAAATAAATTGAATGGACAAAATGAACAGCTAACATGTTTGACGCTAAATTGTCGCTCGGCAGTAAACAAGGATGTTCTTATTGGTCAATTATTACGCGAGGAAAAGATAGATTTTGCTCTTCTTACAGAGACTTGGTTTTCGGACGACAAACAGTACCAATATGAAACGTCTGATCTCAATCAAAATGGCTACAAACTGAGTGTTACGAACAGGCAAAAAAGAGTGGGTGGTGGTGTTGCACTGACGTGTAGATCTGCTGTAAACATGCGCAAACTTTCGGCAGGAAATTCTCACAGTTTTGAATATGGTATCTGGCAGTTGATTTTCAAGAACATTACTATGCATATAGTTGGGATTTACAGACCTCCGTCTTTATCCACTTGTTCTCAGTTCGTCACAGACTTCTTTCAATATATGGAGGGAGTACTATCGCAGTACTCAAATGTAATGGTCATGGGTGACTTTAATCTTCACATCCACGATGACACAAATGCAGTAATAGAATTCAATAATTCTTTGTACGCCATGGGTTTACAACAACATGTTCAATTTAGTACACACACTGGTGGTAACATTCTTGATTTGGTCCTTACGGAAGTCGTAAATGGTGTTGAAGTAGTTTCTTGTGAACAAGGTCCATATATTTCTGATCACTGTGCAGTCAAAATTGTGACAAATGTTAGAAAGGAAAATATAACCAGTGAGGTTGTGCTCTTTAGAAATTTCAAAGACATGGATACGAACACTTTTTCAAGCGATCTGAGAAAAATGACAATCGAAAGTGATAATGTCGACCTTTCTGTTGAAGAGTTTCAGACAGCAGTAGAAAATATTTTGAACTCACACGCACCATTTATAGAAAAAACAATCATCCATCGCGCTCCAAAACCCTGGTTCACAGAAAAACTTCTTCACCTTAAAAGAGTGGCTCGCAAATCTGAACGTTTGTGGAAGAAACATAGACAATCACATCTGCATGAAGCCTTCAAAACAGCGCGTAAAAACTACGAAAAAGAACTCAAACATGAGAAAAAGTCATCTCTGAGTGAAAAAGTTCTTAATGCAAAAGGTGACTCGAAAAAGCTTTATAGATTTGTATCTGAGACAACAGGCACTAGGTCGGAGAACCCTATGCCAACTGGACATGACAGTACACTGGCTGAGAAATTTGCAGATCATTTCATGAATAAAATCGAAAAAATTCGAGAATCGTTGAAACATTTCGATAAGTTTCAACCGTGCGAAAAAGATATTCCTTGTTTTGACAGATTTAAAGATCTGAGCGAGGAAGAAGTTAGAAAAATTATAAACCAATTACAGACAAAATCATGTGAACTTGATATTCTACCAACAAAAGTGCTAAAATCATACTTGGATGAGCTGTTGCCTGTTATTACTAAATTAGCTAATTTGTCGTTGCGCGACGGCATCTTTCCAACAAACTGGAAACAGGCAATTGTAAGACCTTTGTTGAAGAAAATGGGACTGGAACTTGAATTCGCAAACTACAGGCCTGTTAGTAATCTATCGTTTCTGTCAAAATTAATTGAAAAAGCAGCTCTGTTCAGGCTCAATGATCATGTAAACAAACACAATCTTCTACCAAAAAACCAATCTGCTTACAGGAAAAACCATTCTTGCGAATCAGCACTGTTACGTCTTGTAAATGATTTACTGGATGCTATGGAGAAGAAAGAAGTTACGGCGCTAATTGCCATCGATCTCAGTGCCGCTTTTGATACTGTAGATCATGACATTCTTGTTGATGTGTTAAACAAGCAGTATGGCGTTCGTGGAACAGCATTGAGCTGGGTTGATTCCTATCTGCGCCCCAGAAGTTGTCGTGTAAGTGTCAATTCAACCATGTCATCTCCACGCCAATTAAACTGTAGCGTTCCACAAGGGAGCTGCTTAGGACCGTGGCTATATTTGACATATGCAGGGACACTGTTTGATGTTGTTCCGCCGTCGATTTCAGTTTACGGCTTTGCGGATGACCACACTGCTAATAAACGCTTTAAACCATCATCTCCAACAGTAGAATCCCAGGCAATACGAGAACTTGAACAATGTGCTAAAACAATCAGCAACTGGATGAATGAAAATAAGCTGAAAATGAACACTTCCAAAACCGAGTTCATCATGTTTGGTAGTAGGCAACAGCTCTCTAAGTGTTCAACTGACAAAGTATGTATTGTAGGTGATGAAGTGAAATCAGTGAGCTTTATTCGATATCTAGGTGCATTCCTGGATGAAAACTTGAATCTAAAAGAGCATGTAAAACGAAAGTGTAGAACAGCAATGCTCAACTACTTCAGAATAAAATGTATCCGGAAATATCTTACCAAAGAGGCTACCGAAACCCTTGTACTGTCATTGGTGATATCCCATTTAGATTACTGTAATGTCATTCTATATGGTATTGCTCAAAGCGAAGTAAACAAAATGCAACGAATTCAGAACATGTGTGCAAAACTTGTCCTAAATCGAAGAAAATATGACAGTTCAAAGCAAGCGCTGTATGACCTTCACTGGCTACCAATCAAAGCCAGAATTACATTCAAAATGCTCACCTACATGTATAATTGTTCAGTTGGAAACTCTCCAGAATATCTTTCTGAACTTCTCGTAAAACAAACACAGACAAGGAACTTGCGTTCTTCAAATTCCGTTACTGGGTGTTTCGTTGTTCCTTTCAACAAGCGCAAAACGTTCAGCGACAGAAGTTTTGGTACTGTTAGACCTAAACTCTGGAATGAATTGCCTCTCGAAATAAGGAACTCAGACACAATAGATGTTTTCAAAAGGAAGTTGAAAACTCATTATTTTGGAAATTACTATGCACTCTTTTAGAAACTGTGACTGTATTTTTTAAGAGATTGAAGTAACGTGAACTGGATGATTTTATTGTGTAAATACGTTCGAATTCTTACTTGATAACAAACAGCTGTCTTATCGTATCTTAATGTTCTAATATTTTATTAATTTTATCTGATGTCTGATCTTTTTTTTTTTTTTTTTTTTTTTTTTTTTAATGCTTACTAAATAGTTTATTCACAATGATATTTATGCTCATTTATGTTATATGTCATTAAGTATCTTATTTTTTGTCGTATTTTTATGTATTTGTAAAACGCCATTGAATATGTTTTCCGTAAAAATAGGCGTTTAATCAAATAAAACAGTTTCAGTTTCAGTATTCCCATTGCATGGAAATAACCAGTGTATATGTATGTTAAAGATCAAAATCACTTAACCATTGTATCAACATTTGGTTCTCCTATGATAAGATGAAATTGTGTTATATTAAGTTTGTTTCCATAACAGGTTGAACACATTATAAAGGTCGCATAAATAAAAGGAAGCCATTCAGTGTAAAACAAACACTGGACAACATGTACCCCATGAGCTATTATAGCACATAAATAATACCCACAGAATTGCACACGCATTATGACTAAGACAATTTGTTTGTTTTTATTACCAGATCTATTGTCAATTATCAATCACTTCATGCATATGTTTGAATGTCGGACCCTGTGAAGTGACCTGTGTTTTCAATTGCGTTCTGTAAGGGGATTACAATCAGAAAGAAATATGATCAATCAAATACCAATATTCACTTACGTTTTGTATTGTTCACCGAGAAATGAAAGAGTATTCATCCTGTTTATTGGGTCTGTGGTATTGTCATTTTCGTAGATTCACTGCTCACTTCACAGCTAACTTTCTAGAGCTACTTCGAAATTATTTGTATATTCCAGATAAACATACCATTATTCCACTAGTAAGGAAACATTTTCATTGAATTAACAATTATGACAAGCTTATATGTTTAATTCGTTGCGAAAAAGCACGTAGAAGATGAAAACACATTGTCTCTCATATTTCTGAAAAAAAAGAAGATTTATATACTTATCACAGTAATTGTTTTTTTTTCTTAATTTTGAAATATGTAACAAGTCAGTTTATAAGTTTTTAAACTTGTAGCATCTGTACATTCAAAACCAGCATGAACAGATATCCTTTATTAAATCACCAGAAAGCCTTAGTGAAAATGCAATACAAGTTCTTTGTACTGCTGTTCTTATTACACATTACTGAGACAATATACTTCAGTTCTATTTATTTATCACATTTCCTGACGTTAGGACATACTAATTTCATTTGACTACACTGTTACGTAAAAACATCTTTCTCAGTATCTAAATAATTATATAACTAGATGCAAATGGTGTAAATCTAACTCATCAGGGTGTAATTATTTTTGTGGCATATTCCAAACTTTATGATGATACTAAACTGTATATTAAACTGCTCGTTTTGTTGCAATGTCTCTTCACACCTGTTATATGTAACATGAATGCAAGAATACTTTCTTCTTAATGGCGTTTCTTTCTGTAATACACATATCAGCCTAAATTGAATAGCATATTTTATACAATTTCAACAGACTTGTGTAATATATTTGCTCCGGATATAGCATTAGTGTATTCTGACACAAAATTGCGATAAACGATAGAATCTTACTCACCAAATTCAATACGGAGAATGCATAACATTCAAGCATTCTCAGACGAGATAGGAGAAATAACGATTAATTTCTATTCAACAGAAACACATTAGTTAGTTTGATTACTAGTATGCAGTTTTCACAACGCACCTGACGTTACATTTACGAAAATGATGCATAAAAGCAACAGTATATTTGTTTGATAAACAATCAGATCCGTCCTTGTTCGCTGGTATTGATACAGAAACAAATATGTTTTGTCATTTCATGTTGATTTCTCACAACGTTTTAAGATGAAAGCTCCAAAGAATATCTATTTCACCAAGTTGTCACATCTTATGTTGCGTTAGAACATAATTGATTTAACTCTGATGGACCTTATGTCAATCATAAGCTTAAAAATAATGATTTTACATTAAAAAAGAAATTCATTCAATATATTAAATGACTGGTGGGATTAAAGAAAAAGACGCAACTCCTATCGCAAAGTTTCACAAAGTCGGCGACAGAAATTAATTCACTCATATGTATATGAAATAAAGGTAAAGACTTTTTTCCAAATGGACCGTACCGAAATACAGTTTGTCAGACATTTATGACACTATTTGCGTGCCCACTGATTAAGTGATGCACACATCTGTTAAGTAACAGTAACGAAAATATTCATAGTTTGACGGCGAGAAATTTGCTAAAAAGCGGACGGTAATGTAAATGATACATTAAGTCAAAACTGTTCCATGAGGGGCACAATAATAATAACTTCAAAACAATTTAATTTTTACATGAATAGATTGAAAATATTGCGAGAGAAGTTCAAAAAGTCACAGTCAAGTGACTATAATTTCTGGTACAAGGTTCGGTACATTCAATATCTAAGTCTTAAATCGACACATATCACTTTAGTGGGGTTTTTTTTATTTATTTTCATAAATGCGTAATCAGTATATACACCGTATATTTAGTAAGGAACCAATACATTTAAAAACAATCAAACGAGTCTTATTAAAACTTTTCTTCGATTTATTTTAAAAATTATAAATTAAAATACTTAGATAGCTTTTACGCGTTATATAGTGACACTTTCCAATATGGAAGTTCGAAAGCGTTTGCATTTAGACTACATTTTCCTGGAGGCATTTATCATTTAAATCAGCTGCTGCTCGTTAACGACAAGATTGTAACATGTGGTAAGTACCATCGTCAAGAATTAAGCAGAATAAATGGCACTTTTTTGTGATAACATTAAATTACAGGACTATGTTCTTAATATTTCCGGTTAGGAAATGATTACACGACATAATAAAGTAATTTATTCTGGCGGTTTTTTTTTTGTTTTTGCTGAATCACTGATCATGTTTCCATAAACACGTTCTGCATATTTATCAGTCTAGATGTTAGAGTACAGGCATGTGCATGTTTGCTTGTCTTTAAACTATAAACGGAAAAGGGAATGTATGAAAGAATGACCATGTTCTTTAAAAAACAGACTAGCAATCACTTAGTATTCCGCAGTTATCGAACACTCAGAATGTATAGTAAACCCTCGCTTCTCTATTTAAAATTACTCAATTTTAATACCAAATTTCGTCGTATTTTATCAAAATGCTATTGCCTGATTTTATAAGTTGTTTTTCTCTATGTTTTGGTGAAAGTAACCATCAGTTTTTCATATTACCTTGTTTGAACGTATTTGCATTTAATATATTGATTTTATTTTCGAAATACACTTTTTGAGGTTCTATCACAACTCATTTTGTATATCTCAAATAAAATGTTTCATAACAAAAATAGACTTAATACATACTATTTCATTCCCAATCGGTGAATATATTGCCTTTGGTCAAGTAGCTTGTAAAGTTAATATAGCCAAGACATACAATACTATGACAATACTATCACAAAATGAAAAACGAACATGACATTGTATGTTTTAAGAAACAGTAATACTATCAAGGGTATAATATATTTCTACGATAGCAACTTCTTTTTTGTTTGATTTTTTAATTTGTACAACATCTGTTGACATAAAAAGCATTAATTTATTCAGATTTCGACATAATTGGCTGAAAATACTTTCGGCGAATTTCAGAGTAAAATGGACAAAGTAACAAAAAGTGGTACTCGCATTCAATATTATTTTGATTATAATATCTGCGAAAGTGATTTCTCTATCAATTCCGTTCTTCTTTGAATAATAGATTTGCAGGTGCACCTAAATTCAGAAACTTGATAGCTCTTTCTTTACATGAAATAGACGTCGGAAACCTACCCAGCTCCCCATAGAGTGCCTTGTTTGGTGTTTGTTCACGCACGCTTTTACA
The DNA here is from genome assembly GCF_021730395.1 of Mercenaria mercenaria. NCBI lineage: Eukaryota > Metazoa > Mollusca > Bivalvia > Venerida > Veneridae > Mercenaria > Mercenaria mercenaria. Next base: position 80,165,966 of record NC_069368.1, read on the forward strand.
GTTCCTAATCCTCAGTTTATTTCTTTTCCTTAAACTTTTTTTCTGAAGTCTAGCGTCGGAAAAATGTCTGTCGTGTAGCCTAAATCGTTCTTATCATAGTGTATCGCTTTATTAATATCAACAAAAATGATTAATTTGTTGCTCTAACAACGTGATGTTATTTAGAAGAACCATGTTTTAATGTATCAAAACAGTGTGATGAGCTACCGGAATAATTTCCCTAGAGCGTAGGCCAAATGAATTATACACAAGGCGTATAACTGATTCGTACAGTTTAGATATGTTACAACATGGATTTCGATTCTAATATGTCTTATATAAACAGCTATATAAAACAGAGAAGCAGAGTTTTAATGTCACTGTTTAACAGTGCTAAAATTATTTCCTCTAAGGCTAACAATTGCTTTTTATTACAATAAAAGAAAACAACTTGAAAAACAATCCAACAACTATTAACAATAACAAAGATTATCATGACATGTAACAATTTAAATGCCTTGAAAATGTTAACTATCCGTACAAAGTCCTATTATAATAAACAATGATAGTCCAATTCCTGTCCTGGTCAAATTTAAATCCGTCAGCATTTATTCCAAATTTCTAGCACAATCCAAACTGATTTAAGTATATTAAAAGAATATGAAACCTCTCTTTAAAGATCCACAATGCTGATGTAAATCCATCAAATGTTAAATGTCCAAACTGGTAATATTTTTGTTATTAAGAAATACAGGAGAGTTTTTCAATAAGGTCTTAAATTAGGTTCTGCCCTGCCTCAGACAGATTCCTATTTAAAGTATCATGGAAGGTTCAATCACTTCCTTGTATCACCAAGAATAAAAAGCAGATTCTGGCAAAATCCAGAATAACCAAGAATTAAAAGTAGTGTAACACCCTGTTAATGGAACCGTCATGAAAACCATACAATATAAATAACTTATTGTCATACATGGTGTCCCAAAACTAGACTTTACAGTAAACAATGAATCATCAATATAAAAACATAAAATAAAGTGAACATTATTGGAAATGACATGTGCGTAACAAAATAAAGGAAGCAAAACATCCCGCTGAATAACTAGTAGCATATACAGTGTGTGAATCAGATGTACAATCATTCTGTTATATCATTTCCATCCTGAAACGTCTTTCACATAAAATGGTAGGTCAAATGCAGATGCACACATTCTCGGTGCCTGTATGACGCAAAAGAAATCGGCGACATGACGTCAGATTTCTGCGTTTTAACGGAAGTGTGAATGAATTTTTCTATTTTAGAATAGACAATAGTAAGACATTTTTTCCAGCATCATTCAAATTTTAAAAAATGGAGAACTGTACACGGCCTCAAAGCTTTTAGGCTGCTACTTATTGATAAAATTGCTATTAATTATTCTATCGGACATTATAACAACACCAAGGCCAATGCTAAATTTAATTGTCTAAGGAGTGATATTATCTCCTGAAAGCGGCAAAATCCGAATGACATTGATTTATCCTTTATCGACATGCAATAATGTGCTAAGACATAGTCATTTATTAGAAACGTGTAAGAAAATTCGGATGAAGAATATAAAAAGAGCTGTATTATGACATCTATTTAAAAGTTTATCTGACTTTCACAGGTCAGTTGGAAAAGCATGTTATTACTTCATCCCATAGGTCTATTGTTGGTGTCTTACATGACGTTCAGTTTTATCACCCGGTTCCTTTAAGAGTGTTGTATTTCATATTTGACAACATTTTTAAAGATATTATTGACCAAGCATCTATCTAATCTAGAACGAGAACTTTTGAGAGAGCTCACTGTCTTAACAAAGATATTTTTGTTAGAGGAAGAAGTAAATGATTGACTGGTAACGAGGGAATAAATGTCTGTTGTTAAGCGATATTTTCTCTAAGCAAAATCAATATCAGATGTATTAATCTTGACAAAACGTTTTTATTGACTGTAAAATCTTACACCAAACGTTTCCCAAAAGTATTATAGAACTGCATGATTCTTTCGATATCTTAATAAGTTAACGATACAATTCTGTTGCTTATCTCAATAATGCATGCAGTTTTGTTAGGCTAATTGCAACATCGTTCTTTTTTCTATGAAAGAAATACAAGATACGTTTCACGTTTGGACAAAATATGTGTTGTTTCTGTTTGTTTTTGCTCTACGCTATAAAATAGTCTGCATTAAAAGTTCCGTATTGAATTATGTTACCTTTGGTACATATATTTCTGTGCAGACTAATTTTCGTCAGTGACTATATATATTTACGTTCATTGTTCGTTACTTACTGACTTTTAAGGGCTAAACATTTCAACAGTTGATACTTGCAGCGTTTCTGCTTTACGATTAAATAAATAAAACAGGTATTTAGTATGAAAGCCTAAAATTGTATTTATATAATTTGAAACAAATTTAAAATAATGAGCCCGTTAAGTTGTCCTTATTTAGGTAAGGTAACCATCATTTTTAAATTCGTCTTCGGTCGACTGAGAGGTTATAATTGCTAATTAAAGTTAACATATAAAAAACAATGACACAGAAACGCGTTCCCTTTTTAAAACAGTTGTCTGATAGATATCTTTATAACAGTCCCTTTGTTCTTAATCTATTGAAGATTTATTTTTCTCTAATGGGTCATAATTTCACGATGTTTCAAATTATGTGCAGGATGATTAGTTGGATGATAGGAATGGATATGTCTCTCTGGAGACGTTTCAGTTACACTTCCACAGTTAACATGGAACGTCTAAAAATCGATGCAGGTAGGCATGATCATTTTAGTATTGTTTTGATTTCTATTGGCTCTGATTCGTAAAATAAATAAGCGACAAATGAGTTTGATTATTTGAATGACATATCAGGAAAAAAATAAATTACATACTAAATATTAAAGGGACTGGCCTCCAGATCGTTCGGCAACACAAGTTTTTAAATTTTGTTTTCAGATATCTGGAAATAAATGCTATATTTGTTTAGAATGGTTTAAAACTTAATTTTTAACAAACTGTATATTACGAAAACACATGAGAATTTGCTGTTTTTACTACTTTATACGATGGAAATTGTTTGTAACGCTTTTTACTAAGGTAAATTGTCTCGATTATAAATATCTCTATTTTGAAGTCATAATTCACTAATTCCGCTATAGCACTTTTGGTTACGACGACGGGAAAACGTCTTTATTTTCGCGATGGTCCGGGGTTCGATTCCCGACGAAGTCAACTTTTTTTCTTGATTTGGATTTTTTTATATTTTAGAAACAAAAAACTCATATTCTAATGTTCATAATATGACCAAACTGCAATTTGAGAGAAAACATATTTTTAGGCAAATCTAGAGGTCAGTGCCTTTAACAAGAGCAGGACCATGCGGATAGCAGTATACGCCCGAAGGTATGACCTATGATCGCTAAGTGTGACCGAAGGGTTAATTCAGAGGATGGGAGCAAAATTTAAAGAGTTTGACTGTTGAATCCCAAAGGACAGGAACAACAAAGGGAAGAAAGACCAAAAAAAAAAAAAATCCTTAAACTTTTTTACAAGGTCTAGATATGTAAAAATACATTTAAAATTAGAGGTACCATCCATGATGTACCACAGAAAAGTGGTCCCGGTTTTTCCCTACGGCCAATAATAAAAAAGTTACAAAATAAGCTATTTATAGTAACATAAAAGGGGAGTAATTATAAAAAGGGATCTGCCAAATAAAAAACAATAGCACCTCAATGCAGAGCAATATATACATGAAACAAAGTCATATGAAATTTGACCCCTAAGTGTGACCTTGCCCTTGAAGTGAGCCATCCGAAACATGCACTCTGCACGTCGTCTTGATGTGGTGAACATTTGGGCCAAGTTTCTTTGAAATCCTTCAAGCAGTTCAGGAGTTACAGAGCGGACATGAACCAAAGTCATATTACCTTTGACCTCTAAGTGTGACCGTGACCTTGACCTTGACCTTGAAGCGAGCCATCCAGAACATGCGCTCTGCACGTCTGAATGTCATCTCGATGTGGTGAACAGTTATGTCAAGTTTCTTCGAAATCCTTCAAGAGGTTCAAGAGTTACAGAGCGGACACGAAATTGCTAAAGGAAGGACGGACGGACGGATGGACACCGGGATGTAACATGATACGTCCCTTCGGGCGTATAAAAATGGGTGCGGTTTGAGGAATTCTGTATATGTAAAGAAAACCAGACAAATGATTAAAGTGTTCCGCTCATGACATAGTTTCTTTGAAAGGCTGCCTCTTCTGCTTGCATCGACACAAGATAATACAAAGGGTTTTGTGATTCTTTTTAATTCGTGTCATTTCAATAATTGCCGGTATTCAAATTGTAAGTTATCATTTGTTCTTCTCCAATAACAGCTCAGACTTGTAAGATCATTACACATGCAAGGCACAATTTACCCTTCCCTGATTGTGTTGTATGTGGTTTCCCTTTCCATGTCTTTGTACATACATGGACGTGTCATGTTTGTATGTTACATGTACATATAAATTACAAATACAAATACAAACATACAAATTATTGTATCATGTACTAGAAACGTTTTTATGTTGATGGTGGATCTTGAATCTTGTAAGCATATTACACCTGTAAGTCATAATTTGTTTGTCAAGAATTTTAAGCCTATTACACCTGCAAATCAGAATTTGTCCGTCACCAACCTCAAGTCTATTACATCTGCAAATCAGAATGTGTCCGTCAGCAAATGCAAGTCAGAGTTTGTCCAACACCAACTGCAAGTCTATAAAACCTGCAAATCATATTTTTTTCGTCACAAACTGCAAGTCTAATACACTTGCAAATCAGAATTTGTCCGTCACCAACAGCAAACTATCACACTTGCAAGTCAGAATTTGTCCGTCACCAGCAACAAGTATATTACACCTGCAAATCAGAATGTGTCCGTTACCAACTGCAAGCCTTTTACACCTGCAAATCAGAACTTGTCCGTCACAAACTGCAAGTTTATTATACCTTCAATTCTGAATTTGTCCGTCACCAGCTGCAAGCATGTAACACTTCCAAGTCATATTCTTTTTGTTTCGAAAAATCGGAATTCAACGAGACAAAGAAGAAAGACGGACAGACAAAAAAGAAAAATATACCAAAGAATCGTAAGAATATACCAAAGAATCGTAAGAATACCAACTCATCACTGTCGAGATTGTTTCAAAGAATAAATGTCGATACTACATGAAGCTAAATTCGGTGAAGATATTATTTCCACAAATTTAATATACAAAAAAAAATGTTCTTACAGTTTACTAATACCACGTAACTGCGTCTTCATTTGTCTAAACATATCGGAATCTTTACATGAATATAAACCTTTAGTCAATTTAGAAGTAGTGCCAGGAACGGGTATACTCTGATTTCAACAAACCATTTAACATTCAGCTCATCAAAAATATCCATGAATGGACCGAATCTGATGCCAATAACAAATTAAACATGTCGTCAGTTTGGAAAAAATTCTGAACGGGCATAACATGACTTGTGGAAACAACCTTTTATTTAACGTTTTATTTATCAATCTAAAATTCATGAATTGTAACCATCCATTACACATTCAGTTAATTTGAAACACACTGGATAACCGGCTATCCTGACGTCCGCTGGAAATGTAACCCAGCTGGAAATGTAACCCAGCTGTAAATCGGTAGGTAAAGTTTTTCATTTATTTCTATTAAAACGAAGCCAATTCTTGCAAATCAACTTGACAGTTTTGTCAAGGAATGACCATGGCTTACATTTACAATTTCTGGGCCAAAAACGATCGTTATGTTTTGAGATATTCGCTAACAATTTCTTCAGTTTGAAAAATCGAGCAAAAATCCAAAGTTTTTCGCAAATTGTTTTGTTTATGAACAACCTGTGAAAACTGTTATCATCTGGTTTAACAGATGTGTCCTTTCGGAACACCTATGTGAAGTTTCCGGGTTCTACGTTATTCTTGAAAACGTATATTAGCCGTTTAATAGGCATGGTCGTGAAAAAAAGACTGTCGAAAACGCCCGCTGTATTTGAAATAGGCAGTCATTGAAGTCAGCTGCCGGCTATCGAGAATACAGCTGTATAAAAGTAAAAAGACTGTCTTGTAGACATGTTATATGCCCCGTCGTGTCTCTTTTTTATGTATATTTTGTATCTGTTTAGTCTGTCTGTGTATACTTGCAGTCAGTAAACAGTCTGTATATACTTACGTATGGTCCTTATTGCCATGTCGAGTAATTCTGGTTGATTTCATTATCACTGTCCTTTTGGTTTAGATTCTAGAAGTTGCTTTGTTCCTTTCGTCCGTCCGTCTGTCTGCCCGCAGTGTCTTGTCCGGGCTCTGATTCTACATGCATGGACTGATTTTTAAGTATTTATTTCTAAACTTCAAACGTGTGTTACCGATGATACAAGTATTAGTGAGGCCCATTCATTAATGACCACCTCCAATGTCAGTATAACAAAAAAAATCTGTAACACAGAGCTATAATTAAGTATTTTCTGTCAGGCTGGCAATTCCTACATGCATAGACAAAATTTCAAATATATTGTGTCGTATAGTAGAACTTTTATTTTCATGCGGTTTTTTTTTTTTGATAGCTGACTGTGTAAGATCGTAAACAAGCAAAGAAGAGTTCCGATCTACCTTGATATATGTTAATTAAAGCTACATATGGCTGCCATATTAAGAAATAAGGCCTAACTAAACTAAAGGAACCAGCGTGGGAGCCATCTAGTCTAGTCGCGTAATGGAATGCCAGGTATTTGAACACTAATTTTCCACTTGGCATGGCAACAGAGGTCTAAATTAAAGCTAGTTTCTGTTTAAATTTCATTGTGGATGTATTTGTGACATTCTGGTAGGAAAGATGGGACAGCAGGTTGTATTTGGTGAAGTGAATCTTAGTTGTAGTATGAGTAGTACTTCCAGGTCACAGCAGTGTGATTTTTATGTCAGTTTACAGTAAGCAAATGTGACCAGAGAAATCTCTCTTAGAAGATACATGACCCCTACTAGCTCTTTAAGAAATGTCAGTTTTATATAGAATATATACAGAAAACTATTTAACTGGTTGTGACCAAAACTGATTAACAGTCACGTGACATTTTGCAAAGTCCTGCTTATTCAGATTTGAAACAATCGTTTTTAATCGTTTGACTCTATACATCAACAACTTGCAGTTTTAGACCATGAATAAACTAGTATTTGTTGAAAAGGTATTTATGAATAAAACAAAATGGCAGATTCACATTAGGAGCAATTACATATTTATGTATAAGCAAATAAGATTATACACTTATCAAGCACCGCACTAAGAACACTTTAAAACAAGAACAGGCATTTGAGATTCATTAAAGATACTGAATTCTTCAAACGAAATTCAAAGGACTGACGACCAGAAGCAATCATTTGCACTTGCAAAACCCGAGGTGAAATTACTTCCTGTAGTAGACCGGAGGCACCTGTATGGGTTTCCTCCACCATCAAAAGCTGGCAAAATGCCAATATGTACTATATTGCTTCGGTGTAACTGCAAAAAATATATGGTTGGCTTTCGCATAGCGAAAAAATGGCAAGAACGCGTGAATTAGGTTAAAATTCAGCCCGGGTATGAAGGAATATAGTCCTAAAGCCTCTTGAAATGAAAGTGCCATTTTAAAAAATAATTACGTTTCCGTCAAATCACTGCCAGTAATACTTTTTACATACAAAAGTATTCAAAATCATCGGAGTTAATGGATAGTCTATAAATGTTAACATCCGAGTTCAACGACAGCACTAGCGGCCGTTTTCGACAGTCTTTTTTTCTTGACCATCCTTGTTTAACGGCTAATGTACTTTTTCAGGAATAACGTAGAACCCGGAAACTTTACACAGGTGTTCCGAAAGGACACATCTGTTAAACCAGATGATAAAAGTTTTCACAGGTTGTTCATAAACAAAACAATTTGCGCAAATCTTTGGATTTTTGCGCGATTTTTTCAAACTGAAGAAATTGTTAGCGAATATCTCTAAACGTAACGATCGTATTTGGCCCAGAAATTGTAAATGTAAGCCATGGTCATTCTTTGACAAAACTGTCAAGTTGATTTGTAAGAATTGGCTTCGTTTTAATAGAAATAAATGAAAAACTTTACCTACCGATTTACAGCTGGGTTACATTTCTAGCGGGCGTCAGGATAGCCGGTTATCCAGTGTGTTGAAAGAGACCAAATGCACAAGGGTGTGTACATGTACATCTGTACATTGAAATGCCTTTCGAATATTGAATGTCCATGCACCAATCACCGTGATATCTGATGAAATTGCATTGTTTAGTCTGCTACTAATATTTAACGTACGTTTTCGTCTTCTCGAAGTCTTATTATAATAAAAGATATACATACTGTACAACCTGAATACATCATACTCCATTAATGTAGGCTAATGAAGTGTATTAGTATAAACAAGCATATTTTATTGAAGTGTTTACCATTACAATTAAGTATCTGTATATACCTGTCACAATACACACTTTCTTAAATATCACTTCATTATGTTTTATAAATTGTCAAACCGGTATTTCATCTTCATTAGATAAAACATTTATGATAATGATTTAAATTCACAACCGCATGCGTTTTAAAATACTGGTGTTATAAAAACCCTGTTAATTTGGTGTAAATACTAAGTTATATTCAAAGCTTTCTACATCAAAACGTTTTATATTAAGTCTATATTAATATAAAATGTAATATTTATAACCCCCGCACTTAATTTAAATCAGTCTCACTAAAGTACTTGATCTTCTATTGAAAGCATATGTGTAGCGTTAATAGGAAATGATTTTAACTAGACTTAATTTAAACAGTATTCATTTACTTAGTATGAATACAGTGATCAAATACATGATATTAGTGAAACACAAAAATAACAAAAACAAAACAAAAACAAACAAACCTACGAAACAGAATTTCTTTATGCTTGCAGTTCAGTTAAATGATAAACGCATTCAAATACAAACAAAACAAATTAAATGTGAAATGTCGGAAATTCAAAACATCACTATAATAGATGTATAATATAATTATAAAAATTAAAACAGAAAGAATTAGGAGGCAGAAAATGAGTAGAGGAGTTATCGTAACACTTGTTTAGATTAAGGAGAGAATGAAAGGATTGGTCTCTGTCCTTTAATTTGATACATAGGTCTGAACTAAATGTCAATAAATATTATTACATGGCTGTATTCTATTGTTTCTCTGATTGGCTGAAACGGTTCGAAAAGTAATGAGTACATATCATATCAACTTATCTTGGGTTATAAATAGTACGAAAATAAAAATAGATCGAAGTAGGTGCTTGGAAAACCAAAATCAACTGGATTTGGTCTAAATTTATTCCTTTATTAAAGTTACAATTTTAACAACAAGACTGACTTTACATTTATTCATGTAATAAAACAATTATTGACTTTTTCATAGGTTGATATCAATATTTTTATCAACCCTCAAAAAATTATATATAATAAATATAACTCTTTCGGGTTGATAAATCCTGATACCAACCTATGAAAAAGTCGATAATTGTATAATACTGAAGCCTTCTTCCTTGTATATGAAGTTGTAAATATGTTGGAAAATGTCTTTGGTAGTTTCATGTGAAAGCCCGTGTCTTTAAATAAGTATAAGCATAGAGTGACATAGAGTTACAGTGCTTATTTTAATAGATAATGACAAGTTTCTTTGATTTCGGGAGGAAAGCCATCACATTTCTAGTAAATGGACGCTCTTTACGTAAATGTAATGGATTCTTATGCGTGTGTGCTGTATATGTTCCTCGTGTGTACCTGTATATATAACTTAAAGCGCATTCTGTATGCAGTATATTCATATATCAACATCACAGACAGCGTTGTGCGAAGTTGTAACATTTTTCTTTTATAAATATCAGAATGATATTTTTATAAACTATTTAAAAATATTCACTATAAAAGTTTGAATTCTTATAGCTTTACAAAACCTGTCCATTCCAAGCTTCTTTAATAGTTGTCCGTCGAAATTTACTGTTGCAGATAGGTCAGATGTAATAAAATGAAATACGAGAAAGTCTTTAAACTGTTATGTTATATAAACCATGGCGTGTTTATTTAAAGTAACGCTGACACATCACAACAAGAGATACTAATCCCCAGCGATAACGTGGTTCCCGCCGAAACGCGAGGACGAGTCTAATTCATGATAACTGATGAAATAACCATTCATAATGCTTGCACATTACTTGACAAATAAATATTAGTATTTCTTTCATTTCAAATACACACTACGTATATGGCAACATAGCTCAGTTGGGTAAAATGCAGATAATAATTAGGTTCGAGCAGATCGTTTAGTGGGTTCGAATCCTCACGAGGGTTTTTTTTTCAGATATTTTTCCTTTTTGTTTTCCGTATTTTTGTTCCTTTCTTTGATGAACGCCACTTTCGGTGTATGTGCGTGCGTCCGTACGATTTTGTCCGGACCATAACTTTGACATGTATGGACCAATCTTGTTTATATTTTGCATTAATGTTTAACTCAGTTAGAAGAAGTGTCATGCGCAAACCCCATGTTCCTATCTCAAAGGTCAAATTAAAGTTTTTCCGGAGCATTTTTTCTTCATGCATGGTAGGATTTTGATGTAACTTGGCATGAAAGTTTACCATTATAAGACGGAGTGTCATGCGTAAGAAGTAGGTCCCAAGGTCAAGGTCACAGGTAGAGGTCAAAGGTGCTGGTGGGTTCGACATTCTGCCCGTTGGCATACTTGTATTTGTATTTATGTCTTTATATAGACACTAACTATTATTATGTTCATTATTTGCATGGCTTAGTGCATGCATTTAATAATATCATCTTTGTTATGTAATACACTATTCCGATCTGCCATCTCGCCTTTAGATACCTCTGTCGTGTTGTCACAGAGCTCATGAAGGAATCTTAATTTTTATTCTAAAGTGAAATAAATATTTAAAAAAAATAAATGCTGATGCTGAGTTTCGAACCCACACGGCAAAACATCTGTTGAACATGGACTGTATGCTTTACCAGTGAGCTAATTCTTAACTGGTACAAAACCTCGAAATAATTAGATTGTAATATGTTAGTAAAATGTTGAATTCCCTATGTTCCATTTTAATCTATTTATAGTCATGTTTGTAAATATCAAGTTATCGTTGGGGCATAGTAGTGATTTACATCTCATAGGAGTTTAATAAGAAGATATATTTCGGAAGTGTGTCGAGATTTAAGACATTTTTCTTGATGTGTAAAAGAACTTTAAATAACAACTTTATATAATAACATGAAACAAACACTTCTGTTTCTTGAAAACAATAGATATCAAACTTCATTAAAAAGAGAAAGAGAAAGAGAAGGCGAGAGAGAACGAGAGACGTTGCTGTCATGAATTGCCTTGTAGCAACATAGTTCTTTGCTGTCTTAATTCCGTTAACAATGGGTCTATGTTTGTATTTTTTTAACCACAAACATATCAATAATCTGCTTCGTATGTATTGTTTACACTGTCCTTACACGAGCGATTTTGATGCAAACATGTTTAGCATGCATCCTCAATAAAAGCCATCAAAGCATTTATGGTTGGAACTACAAAGAGCAGTCATGAACAGTTTGTTTCTGTTTTACAAATTTTAATAGATTTGCGCATTTCATTTACCACTGACCACTATGTGTAGTGTAAAATTAATGCAAATATGCAGGTTTAACGTCACACCGACACAATTATAGGTCATATGGCGGTTTTCCAGCTTATGATGGTGGATGAAGACCCCAGGTGTACTCCATGCATTATGTCATTACGAGCGTACCTAGATAGAACCACTGCCTTTCCGTAACATTCAAGATAAGTTGGAATATTTTGGCCAAACATATCTTTGAAATCATTTTCACTGAAAATGAGAAAAAAATACACGGAAGAACTACAAACTTGTAACATGAAAACCGAGTACGCAAGTTTTAAAAGGATGAATAAGTCGTGATACCGGAAGTTTCTAACATTTAACCACTAGCCGTGTATTTTAACAGTAATATTTTTAATATGAAATCGGTAATGAATATTTTCAGCTACCATCTTCCAACAAATATGAACATAAGAGAATATTGAGTTATTCATTAAGTTCAAATGTTATTACTGAACGCCTATTTATGTTAATTATTTTTGCACCTTATATGTGTAATTTCTGTATAAAATCTTAGATTGACAGCATTTAAATTTCTAAATCTAATTTAAATACAATAATTTGATCGATTCTGAAATTGCCTTGCAGATTTCGACACTTACTTGCGACTGCTTAATGAAATAACATACCCAAAGGACAGAATTCATTTTGCGGCTAATGTTATTGTTGTTAAAATTTGACACTTAAAATGCGTTACTTATATGAAGCTATACAGCTAATGCATACAGAGAAGCATCTTGTACAGCTAATGCATACAGGGAAGCATCTTGTACAGCTAATGCATACAGGGAAGCATCTTGTACAGCTAATGCATACAGGGAAGCATCTTGTACAGCTAATGCATACAGAGAAGCATCTTGTACAGCTCATGCATACAAGGAAAGCAACTCTTAGCAAAAGTAATTGCCTCAACACCGCATCAAGGGAGAATTTAATCAAGATACAAAATTATATTGAACGCCACAAAAGTGGATATACAATATCTATTAATTTATAATGTGACATTTCCTCAACATTGAAATACCATAGTCCTTATTTTCGCTGATATGGTCTGTTTTGTGACCTACTACCATCCAAAATTAGACACCCGATATAAAGTCATAAAGAACAGCCTGTTATAACAAATGTTATTGTCATCAATTAATGTATTTTCACATCTTATTCAGACAATCACATTCAGTGTAATTTCGATAACATAAATGAATAGCCATCTTACACTGTAAAGGCAAAGTGTGATCTAAACTCAGCTTAATACATCAGATACTCGGCATACTGCTACATTCATTCAATGAAATATTTAAATATTAAACACATTGTCTTGACCTACTATATCTCACTGTCAATTTGTAACTTCATACTTGTATTTCTCAATATAATTCTATGCCAATCATGTTTAATTACCATTACAAAACTACAAAAGAATACAGCGTCTTTAACAGCGGGCTACATCGGTTTAAATTTAGAAAAGCTATTTCTATACGCCCGTTGTGGGAATCATGTTATTGTGCATGCGTACGTCCGTCTGTCCATCATATTTCGTGTCAGGAGAAAAACTCAGTAACCATTGAAGGTCTAGACTTTAAACTTGGCATACAGGTAGGAGGCGATGAGACGATGTGCAGAGCGTATGAATCAGGTTTGTAGGTCAAATCAAGCTAACAGAAAGGTCAAATCTGTCTAAAGTATCATATTATGTCTCCAGAGCATCGATGAATAATCTTCCTCTGTATTGACTTCAAAATTAGCGTGTAGGTAGATGGCTACAAGATAATGCACAGAACGCATGCACTTTGTTGGTCGTTTAAATGTCAAGGTCACATACTGGGTTCAAATCTGCCCTTTGTATTTCGTGTCCGGATCACATATTCAAGGTATTGACTTTAAATTTGGAATGTAGGTCGGTGTCGACGGAGGGATTTATGGAGCAAAACAATCCATGTAACTCCTCCCCATTTCCAGATTAACCTCCCAACTCCGCAAAAATAACTTTTTTTCTATTCTTGTCCCCCAGTATTCAAGCGCATGAACCAGGTCAGAAGGTCAAACGTTATGTTTAAGACAAGGTCAAATCTGTCCGTCATATTTTGTGTCCAGAGCATGTAAATCAATAAGCAAGGTCATATACTGCGTTCAAAGCGGCCATTTGTACAGTGTATCCGGAGCACAACTTCAAAACTATTCCAGGTAAAATTTGATTATAGGTGGGTGGTGATGAGGTGATTTTAGGAGTTCAACAATCAACATTATCCTCCATCCCCAAATTGACACCCACACCTTCCACCGAGAGAAAAAGGCTCGCTTTTATGTTCTTGTACCTCAGTATTCCAGCAAGTCAGTAGGACATATACATAAATCTTCTGATACGTAAACATATCACAATCGCCTACGTTTAAATTATAATAATTTGAGTGTGTTCTAATACATTAAACACATAGAAGACATTCACGAAATAGAAAAGTGGAGAAATGTTAAAACTCAACCTTCTAAAATTTTATTCCTAAAAGTGAACACGATTATTAACCAATTCAAGAACAATTTATACTATCTCACATCTATTACATTTCTTTGGGACAATCCTTACATTAGGAAAAATAACTGTTTTATTTTAACCTTTAATCAGTGTATAGTCTGTGCCTATTCAGTAGTCACCTAAAACAAAACTGTATCATAGGGACTCATAAAGATACATTACTCTAACTGCCAGCGAATGGATTAAAGCAGACAGAGTGTAGTGTTTATACAAACATGTGATAATTACTTCAATAACACTGAGACAAACGTGTTCGCAGCCGTTAAATTACAACGATTTTATTAATGTAATAAACTTGTTAGAATCAGAAAGCGTAGCAGCAGAATATTTGTTTGTTTTTTTTTTTTTGTCTCATTAAACACACTTCTCGTATTAGTTTCATTCTGTGTCGTGTAATAACCGACACTCATAGTGAAACTAAAGAAGGAAAAATATATTTCCCTCACTTTATAGGATATCCATGAATTTATAAATTTTGAAATTAAAAAGGATACCTCGGGCAGATAAGATGGCACAAGACAAGACACAAAGTAGGCACAAGACATGCAAACACAGGTAACAAGCGTTTGTCCCAGTACGGCGTTTAAAAAAGTCAAAAAAAAAAATTATTCTGTCATTCCATTAATTTTCTATTCAAATAAACAGGCATTTTATGACTTTTTCCCTTTTTCGTGTAAACTGCTTAAGATTTATTGAAGAAACAATTAGTCCAACGTCAAAGCGTTCTTGATAATTTAACAATAGCTCCACAAAGCGTGTCAATATACGCCAAAAGTTATATTCTAGAGATGGGGAAAGTAAAATAAAAAAAACGGGTCGCATGTGAGTGTCAGAGCTGGGTAGGGTGTAATGTTGCAGTTGGGGAGAGTCGATGTGATAAATGCGGCAGAGGTTACGTAATACTAACGCTTAAAAATATATATGAAACTAGATTTGTGTAATAGGACACTGGTGTCCCTCCTTCCTGCCACTGTACATGGTTTCAGGACTCTAGGTCAATTTGTTTATGAATGCCATATAAACTTTAATTACTTCACGTGTATTTTCAACTAAGTAAAAGACTGGCTTGGTGAAATCCCAAACAGAACACCAAATGAAACAAATCACCAGCTAAATACTTTTTGAGATACATGGGACACAAACATTTATGCCCTAAATGCATATTTAACGCTAAGTGTAATCCAAAACAAAACTCAGATGCCAAAATTCACATGCTGAATAATATTCCTACATGGATTTAATGGTTTATTGATTCTAGGTTAAAACTCTTTAAAATGTGTGCAATACCAACTCAAACTTGCATTTCTAATGATTTTCAGTTAGAAAACTAGTTGTTAATATAAATCTTCAACAAAGATAATGAAATAAGGTTTAAATCTGCATCATTCATTGTGAAAAAAATTGCTCGTCAAATTTATACTTAAATACCTCTATCTTGGGTTTGCAACTAGGATTATAAAAGCGCCACTAGTAAAGTTCTAACTTGTATTAATACGTACAAATGATCAGATATAAATGTTTCGAACAAATCCACTCCTTGACCAAAATCTGATTAACCACCTTTAAATCAATTTAATCGAGTTCTGTGATAGCATTTGTCTATCACACGGTCTGCTGTTGTACATATCGCCAAGGAATTAGAGACAAAAATGTCTTGTTCTATATACTTTTCTTGACTGCACCATTTTTACAGAAGCTGCGGTTCAGTCTTAACATTCACAATTCTAATGTTGGAAGGGGTTTAAGTAATGATTCACAAGTAATATAATATAACATACAATATTCTTAGTAACAAAAGTGTGATAATGCAAACGCTGAATTGCATGCAATATATATCGGAAGCTAATCAGCTAATGCAATGTCTTTGCAAAGGTGTAAGTCTTTTTCATAACTGGAGGTGTAAGATTAGTATTATGTAAAGTTTATTCTCTTGTTAATCTGACTTCTGCAAAGGCATTGAGGACATATAAGCTGCTTATATAGTTCTTTGTACCTGCTTCTCATACATTAAAACGAGCAGTTTCGTGCCCTATTACGATTTTGTGTGTAATAGATTCACATGGTGGCTTATATTGTTTACACTGCCTTATCACTTTGGAACATGATGTCCGTTCCAAGTGAATTTCAGTGCGCATCACTAATTTGTTTGAGCTCAAAGCACAGTTTTCGCCACTGACTATTCTAAAGCGGTGCGCAACAGTCTGTTTGTTTCTTCTGTCTATAGTGTCTTATTCGTCTACTTTGTGTTTGCATTTCTTTAAGCAAATGACAATCATATTTGCATGCATGTCACCACTGCTGTAAGGTTTTGTTATGAGAACACTGGATCTCTTGGACGTCCTTATACTTATTATATCCGTATCATTGTTGTAGTCTTTACAGTACAATTTTAAAGATAAACACATGGCATAAGACATCTTTTCCGTTAACAGCATGACGTCTGAATCTTCTTATAGATAACTGTCAATTAAATATGATAAAACGTCTTGTATAAGGAATAATATGTATCCTTGGTGCTTACTTAAATTGATAAAAATATAGATAAAACATAAAAGCCAAATAAACGCCTGTACAGGAACCAGACATAAAGGTAATTTTGAAATTATCCACATTTAATCAACGTAAATGTAAGAATTTAGAATTCTACATAAAAATGCTAGTAAAGCATAATATGAAAGTCTGGTCTCATAAAGACAGCCCTGTTTTAATGCATGTTTCATTAACAATACCTTACGTATATGCATAAAGCTCAAATGTTGCAAGATTGTAAATCGCCTTGCCGTTTGAGATACAAGTAATTTTGCATGGATATTTTATGACCAAACAGTATTTGACATTCACTGACATAACTACGACTGTATGTTCACATTTCTACTAAGAATTTTCCTAAAATCGTTATAACCTTTTACTGTTTGCAATAACAGTCAAATACAATGCATCAGTTAAACAGCTTGTATAACATTTGAATATCCTATACATGTCACTTAAGCTCTGGTCCAAGTAAACACAATTGTTGCAAGGTCTGTTTTACTTTCATTTCGACGGGTTTTAGATGTATTACTCAGAGTGAAAAAGTATGACTGATTATCTTTCGTGTTCTGAGAAAATAATTCACACATTTATGTAGTATTCCAAGGGAAGGCGGCAAACCCAGTACGTAGTCATAGAAGACATGAATAAGTTACAAATCAAACTGTGAAACATAAATGTTACAATATATATTTTTTATAAAGCATCATTTCTACGACTGCTTTCTAAAGTTAATAAAAAGGAAAACGCAACGTTACACAACAACATGCAATGCATTCTAGACTTTTTTGTTTTAACATGGGTTGCATGTAAATCAGATTTTCAGTTCGAATTCGTTATAATATTATGTTAATACTTTACCTATTCTAGTGCTAATTGTTAAATTTATTTTATTCGTTATATCAAGATAATAATTCCCTGTATTTTGACTAATTCTATGACGAAAGATATAATTGATTTTGTATTTTATGCCAACCATTTAGTAGCAATATTATTACTTTGTACAGAGAGCGTAAATTTCTTTTTGTATTCACGAAGATTATACGTAATACAAGTGTACAAAGGATAGCAAAACATTATACTTGTTACTTGAAAACTCTTAACGGTTTATGATCTTTAGTAATTAAAAAGAAGTATCCTTATATTGTAAATAGTTCGTCAAACAATACATTCCATTATTTAACATACTAAACATTTAATCATCTTATTTACATGTCTGTAGTTCTAACTATCTCTGCAATATAAAAATTAATATACCTTCTAACGCAACATCAGGCTTTTGACCAATATAGTTAAAATTACTGACATGCAATCTTTTTTAATTTTTGTCTTATCACTATCATATCTTTGAATTTAATAACAGTTAGCCACGTAACGACATCCTTAACCAGATACAAAAACAACTGGTTCATAGTTATAAAATGAAAAAAATACTATTAAATAAGAAAACATTGGTGTAGATTTGATGTTGTTCTTAGCTATAGAGCGACATTGACGTTGTCAAGTGAACGTTGTCATTTTTTGTTTCTGAAACTTATAACGTTTTTATCAATCGTCTGTTTATTCTCTCATTGATTTTACGTTAAATAATCACAAGAAGTCGTAACATGAATGAGTTCGAATGACGGCTAGTGCTTATTTATTCAAATTATACAATGTTACTGAGTACGAAAGCTCTACACAGTATAGTAACGTTTTCTTGAATTGATTTAACTCCTCGTAATGTTTAAAAAGAATTATTTGCTGTTGTTAATAACCTAGTATACATATTTACAACATTATCTATGATTTTGACGCAAAAACGTTTTAGAACGTATTTAACACTAAATTAGATTTCCGCTTGGAAAAAAAAATAGATTATTTGTAAACCAGCAAGTCATTATGCAACGCAAACATTATTGATTGGTAGCCAGTACGTTTTTTGTGTGGAAATGTACCATTTAACATCCATCACACACGTTCTTTGTACTAGAAAAATCTTAATCTTTCTCATCAGTAACAGGTGAGAATGTTTTAAAACTGGATTAATTCTTTGGTTTAAGTGCGAAGATGTAATAAGATCTTAAATATCAAATTGAAATAAGTGTATTTATAAAACATATTTAAATGAAAGAATGAAAAAGACAGATTAAATATTTAAAGTGATGAAATATTTGTAATAGTTTCTTTGAATATAAGTTTTTATCTGAACTGTTCGAAGAAAAGGTAGACCTGTTGGTCTCGCCAATTCGTCGGCGTCCGCGTTGGAGTCTGCATCGGCGTCCGAGTCGGCGTCGATGTCCCGATTTGGTTATGTTTTTGTATGTATGCTAGTATCTCAGTACCCACATATGGGAATAGATTGAACCTTCCTACACTTATCTATTGCTATTATCTGACTTACATTGCACAGGTTCTATCAATCTCTGTTGCCTTTTAACAAAAGTATGTCCCTTTTTGACTTAGCAATTTTGGTTTAGTTTTTATGCAAGCTGGTAAGTCAGTACCCACTAATGGGAATGGATTGAAACTGCATACATTTATTCACTGTGATGAACAGACTTGCAATGCCAAAAATAAATAACACTGTTTGGTGTATTTATTTTACAAAAGTATGCCTTTTTTTCGTCTTTGCAAGTTTTGGATAAGGTTTTGTATGTAAACTGGTATCTCAGTATCCACTTTTTGAGAACAGCTTGAAACTTCACACACTTGTTTACTGCGATAAACTGAACTGCATGGTACAGGTTCCATTACTCTTTTTTGCTGTTTTACAAAACGATTTCCCTCTTTCGACTTCACAAAATTTTCTACAGTTAAACTGGTACATTAATACCCGCTAAATGGAAAGGATTGAAACTTCTCACGCTTATTGACTGTGATGCGCTAACTACACTATTAAGTTTACATAGCTCTGTTTTGCATTTTTCAAAATTATGACCCTTTCCGTCTTTAATATCTATTCAATTGACAAGGCTGATGAGAAGTCGAGCGTTGCTGTCCTCTGGCAGCTCTTGTTTATTATTTAGGGAAGTTACATGTACATCATTACCTCTCACAAAAAGAATCAATTGTATGTAGTCTGATGATACTGTACTTTGTTGTGTTCTAGGTCAGTTTAGGATATCTTTGAACATTTTATTGCTTTTCAGTGACTTAGAGAACAATGAAGTGAAATATTTTTCATAATAATATATAATATGAAATAAGGATTCTTCTAAATTTATATACCTTGACAATGCAACGGTACTGTGCTTCATCTGTTTGCTAGAGTGATTAAAAAAAAATGACACCAAGCAAAAGTTATAATGGGAGTCTTTGGCAAAATCCAATTATTTATGACATTTCCGCAAATAGAAATTTTTCTACAAAGTAGATTCAAAAACATTTTTCTTAGTTGTAGATTAACATAATATCTATGACATAGCCATATAAAATGCTTAATTACAATAATAATAACAAAAGTCCCAACAAGAAAAGCAATTGAAATATGTGCACATGATATAAAATATCAAGCAGAATAGAAGACATATTTAAGAATTATTTCATGTGTCAAGATTTTCGTTACCATCTTTAGAAAGAAAGCAATGAATGCACACATGGAACGATACATTCACCATTTCGTATGACGCTTTCCAGACTTAATTCTGTGTTATCCGGATAGCTGACGTTACGTCAAGACTTTCGGTTTATCAAAAGTGCATAACGACCTTAACAAGTAACTTACATGTTTTTATACCTGATAAAGTGATGAGCATCGTCGACTACATAAACGATACAATGATTATGTGACTTAAGATCGCTGGAATATTTCATCAAATCAAAAACTTTTTACATTTTTCCTTTACATTTTTCCATTTTTAAACAATAAAACAGTTACAGTTTGTTATTTTAAAAAAGATCCGACGACATGTCGAATTTCGACTTTTTCGGTTTTACATCCATTTTTGCACATTTCCGACAAAGAGATTGGAACGAAATTATTTCAATGTATTTCAACACCACTATTGCTGGCCATGCTTATCACACTGATTTCTTATTTACTTGTTATTTTTGACTGTTCGGACTTTTGACAAAGTCGCATATCTGTTATTATAAAACAAAACAAGAACAAAAAACCTCAGGAAAGTCATCTTTCGAAGAACAGAAGCCACCTCATGGAAATCGTGGTGCATGTTAATTTGCATAATATGCATACCGGATGAGCACTTGTGTACATATAGATGGCTTCAATAATAAACACTGAAGTAAAAAACAGACACAAACATCCATGAAGGAACATAGTGGACAGCGCATTGGAGTAGTCAGCTGTAAAACAACCCTTAGAGGTTTAATATTACTTACTCTGTCTTGTAACACAGGAACATGTCGGATGTTAAAAAGCAAAGCTAGGTGCCAGAGGCTTTGCTTTTTAACATCCGACATGTTCCTGTGTTACAAGACAGTGTAAGTAATATTAATCCCTACCAGATGATTGTAACACACTCGTAACTCTTATCATAGGAAGGCATTGTTTAACTATAATATGCTCGAATAAATACAAAGCCACCAACTTACGTTAGCATCAATATACGCAACGAAGCAGAACAAGTGCCAAATATGAAATCAGTATTTCATTTCAGTAGGATTTAAGAACTAACTGTCATATTATCCCTACAATCCCGTACTCGCAGAATGAAAGCGTATTAATAAACAGTAAAGGCGTTGAACACTAAACATCATTTGTGTCTCAAAAGAATACGGTCATAAACTATTATGATTTTACTATATGGAAACATTATAATCACTTAGGATTGTACTACATGAGAACATTATGTTGACACTTTGCATCAGATAATCTCCAAAATGTAATAAATGCATTAGGACGTCAACATTAATAAAATGCTAAACATCTAATCCGAAAATCTCGGGAAGCAAAAACAAAAAGACCCTTAGATAACTGTGATCTTTGCCGATAGTGGTAGCTTTAATGGGTTGGTCGCGGAAGTGTTTAGATTAGCACATGTATCACATTTTGATGTTAGAAACTGTTCCCCTCTTAGACTGTGCATATAATAGTCATTTATGTCATTTAACAAGGAGGCAAGACTTAGTGTCATTGGACTTATTTAGTGCTTGTCATATTGGATAAGAAATAATATTGGCATTCTTAAGAGAAACACATGGATTACGTTCTTAAACTAAGAATATATACTATTAAAGATATAAAACCTGTGCTGTGCTGTTTCTTTGATATAAAAATAATAGTAGATACAATATTATAGACTTAAAGATCTGCATTGATGTCTGCAATAACATTTTATTTCTTGAGTCGCCTCCAAAATCAAAGAAAAACTGATATTTTGCCTATTTGGTCAATAGTTAAATTTTTCAGTTACGAGTTTCAGAGATACCGATGCCACTTTAAAGTTCTGGAAGAAGTTTTATATTCTCCCTTTACACGCACAATTGTGCTTTTTATACATATATTGGTAGTTAGTGAGTCTATTTAATTGTAGTAGTTGAAATAAATTCTAAATTTGTACTGATACAGGGCATTAAAATGTTGAATCCATCAAGCAATTATTTACAAATCTTAGTCATGTTGAGTCCGATTCAAAAGTATTGTTCCGAAAAACGAAGGCCATAATTCAACCAACGGCGTTTGTATTGAATGCTTTTAAGTGCTTATTAAATATTTACGTGGTATTTCTTTACAATTTGCTTGTATTGATATAGAGGGTTCTTTTTTAACGTACACTAATATTTCACTAACTTCCTGACCTGTTTCGTTAATACATTTGATCTGCAAAATACCGAGTTTTGTGAAGAAATTCACTAAATCAAAAGGGCAATTTAAAGACGCATTTGAAATCAATCGGCGGTAAAAGTAAAAAAAAATAAAAAAGCAGTATGCTTGAACTCTTATTTTCTGATAATTGCTGATTTGGCAGTTCTTGGTGTCCTTTATGCATAATTTAGATTTTGTAATATGTAAAACCTTCTGGTAAACGAAGATTGCATTTATAGGCATGAAAGTAAACAATTTATGATGTGCAAATAAAGTTCCGATTCTAAGTCCGACAGACTGTTTTCTGAGAAAGCAAATTGATCCCAAGACAATATTATTCAAACCGAATGACAAATTTTACTCGACTAACGAGACTCTGGCTGCATAACATTCTGCTTAAACCATGGAAATAGAAAGATAAACAGAGTATTATAGACAGCTTTGACATTAAATGCGTGCTTTATGATTGGTCATCCTGTATAACTGTCAATTTATAATGACGGAAAGTTTTCTATATTTATCAGCGGACATGAAGCTATATCATCGGTTAGTAGAACTGTAAGGGCACATCCGTTTAGATGCAAAATTCAGTACTGTCATAAAAGATCAATTCGGCGTTGCTGTCTAAATTTGACCTTCTTAAAAAACGCACGAAAGTTGAAAATTCTAATTCTTCTACCAATAAAAACCACGGGATTGGACAGAAGTGAATACATGCATACTTTTAATTGGCAGAAATTAATATACTGTTTCATAAAAAGTTTCGTCACATTTCAAAAGAATATTACATAGATATAGTAGATACTGGCTCTAATGTGTTTATCGAAGAAGCACAAAAGATTACTATAGACAAGAGGTATCTATACACGTGACACTTGACTTTCACCTGAATGATGATCGGTGTTTAGTACACGAATCTTGGGAATGCAATTTATGTAACTATTAATGTGTAGTGTAATTGACAGTCGTGGCGAGCACGGCAATTTCCACAAACTCTGTAAATTGCTTGCGCTTAATTAAACTATTGGTAATAAAAGAAAGTGTTTGAAATGACTCTGAATCACAAAATGCCGTCAGAAAAGCAGTATTAATTTTTTGCACAGTAATATTCGAACTCTTTTTGTAGAATCCAACAATTACAATACATTAAATTCCCTTCGACGCCGAATATGTTTTAAAGATATGTCTTGTTTGTAAATAAACCTATAAATATGAAAACAAATTCACACTTTCCATACGTGTATATATATTTCAATTGTATAAACACTTTAAAGTACAATTTAATATACTACTGAATTACTTAGTAATAATTGTCTATTTCTTGCAAATTTTATCTGAAAATTCTGCAACATGGGTTAACTCAGATTTTACTCTTGTCCTCATTAATGCTAGTTAAGTCAAGGTATAGTATGAATTTTACCTCATTATATCATGTTATAATGAACTAAGAGACTAAACGAATTGAAAAAAAAATTGTTCTGTAGAGACGTTCACATAAACAGAGACGGACACCTCTTGTCAACACATTAATCGAGCATTATTACATAAAACGCTTAAAGGTACTGTTTTATTTTAAGATGATGTGTTTTATAATATGGACTATAAAACATGTTTTTAAACAACCAGAACTATTGTCCTTAAGTTCCGAGGATCGGGTAGGACGAGAGTTTTGGAGTTGTTCGTGCTACCTGGCCGAAACAGGACATTTTCCAGACCACTCATGATATACCCTTTCTAGAAATTTATAAAATGTAGGTGGGTCGGTGGTCTAGTAGTAACACGTTTGACTGTCAATACAGAGGTCCGGGGTTTTAATCCTGGTCCATGCACTTGATATATCTGAGATGCTCTTAAATGTCTCCCACCTAACTAAGAGGCCAGTAGTGGTTCTTCCCAGGAAGGACTGTCTATTCGCAATGAGCTAGGCTAAGTTAGCCGGACATGCCTGTATCTAAAAGCTTTTCTCTCTCTCTGATCTGGGGGCTTTGTCTCACTCTGTCCCTTAAAAAAGTGATTAGTCCAATGACAAAAATCAAAAATCAACCAACATGAGTAAAGGAGTAAAGCAATGTTTCTTCGAAAGGGCATGGATTGTCTGTTGCAGTTGTACTTTTAAGTAATTATACAATGTACCAGTTGATGAAACAATTTCCAGATAAATGTGACATTCAATTGTCTAAGGGAACCGTTCTCTGTTGACGGCGGAAATGGCAATCCTGAGTCCATTATTACATTGATTTATAATAACTGCACATGATATATTCTGTTTAGATATGGTCATTACCACACTCTTAATGGGAAAATCCGGAAACCGAACGTAAAATATGGAACAAAAGTCTCATCATTAATTATCATGTAAATGCGTTCATAACGTGGCTAATGGTAAAACGTGACACATTTAAGGTTTCATTAGTGTAGAGGACCTGTACGGTTTTAATTTAAGTACTCACGTGCTTTGAGCTGAAGATTTGCTAATTAGCAAAAGACTGCATTATTCAATTACGCCAACTTTAAAAGGTAATTGTAAATAAAAACAGTTTAAAAAACATATACAAAACAGTTTAAAAAACATATACAAATCAACACTTATTTCAAGAGAAATCCTCCACTGAAATTTGTATTCATCTAATAGTTTAATCTGTTGTACAGCGGAATAGTAACTCGAACAAATGCAATACATACGTACTTCAAGTCTTTATTGGAGTTTGAATCAGAGGTCTTATACTGATAATTGAAAATGCTTTCGTTATATTACTCTACGGTCTTTCGAGCGTAAGAAAATACATTAAGCGGTTTGTTACTGACTCTGTTATAATGAATGCTTTTATTACTAACCTGCCGGAATAAACATTATTTTTCGGCCATCATGGTCTGATGAAAAATTGAGAAATCTTTCCATTTTTTTTACCAAAAATATTTTATAAATTATGTTGTTTCTTTATGTACAACGTTTTTTATTTCTGCAAAGAAATGGCCAAACAAATATCAAATTCCTCAATTATCAATGACTGACAATCCATGCATCGTGATCGTTTAAGTAATATATATGAGAGGATATGTGTTTATTTCAATGTAAGATGACAGTAATTTTCAACTGTAAAAGTGTCATATATTTTCTCGCGGGACAGCGTTTACAACACTAACATAATTATTCTACTTGCAACAAGATTGTGTTTGAAATATATTGCTACACAAGTTTTATATTTACCACACAGTGCGGCAATTCTCCTCTGATCTTTGAAACATGATAAAGATGACAACATCCAATTTGTTTGTCTTTAGAAGGAGCTAGACCAAAATATATTGCAATTCCATTAAAAAATGATGGTTTGATTTTTGAGTTGGCCCAGACTAGTTATCATTGTGACGTCATTTTTTTAAATTTTTTTATAAAATTGACAAACTAATAAAACGTAAACTCAAATGATTTGGCATATCCAAATATTTATACAGCACGTATTGTGCAGAGTCCAGCTAGTAGTTTTGTTAAGTATATATATTTATTCATAAGCGCAAGGAATTCTAGAAAATTAACTTTCAAGTATTTGTGTAAAGCATGAGATTTCATTTGAATGCTGTAAAAAGTTCAATGGTGCTTTAACTGATATATTTTCAGTCGTAATTCTCTCCTTTTCCGTTTGGTTTGCACCAAGGTGGACTGATTTAACTGGTTAACTGGTTATAGTTCAAACATCTTAACTAGTGTGGGATTTATACAAACAGCAAACTAACTGCAATATTATTTATATTGTAACCTTATTCATAAACTGGTTCATTAAGACATCCTGTGTTAACACTGACTTTTACTCCTAACAATAGGTCAATGTTATATATAACTTAAAGATAATCACATTTTAATGAATTACTTTCTTACTACACTTCGTTTCGTTACTGCTGTGAAACGTTATTGCATCAGAAGTTGTATAACATATGAGGGTCTTTCACAAAATACATAGTGCCATACCTTAAACTCTCGCCAACAAAGACATCTTAGAATTGTATCATTTTGAAGAACAATGTATCTGCTACAAATGAACCAAATCTTAAAATGCTAAATTGCATTTGATTAAGTAAAGGGTAAACACAGCGACACATGTCAACGACGTTTTCACAACGTCATCTTTGTTTTAGATTTTGTTTTTATTTGTAATCTCTTCCTAATAGTATTAGTGCATTATTTGAAGAGAATTTTCATTATCAATAAGACATCAATCTCGTTTAGCGTATAAATACTTTTAGCCGTGTCTACCCAAGTTCTTTGCACCATTCAATGTTTTGCTAGGATTTCTAGATGTTTTTGTGACGTCATTTTTATGTCATGCCACGCATGACTGCCCTAGACAAAACGTGTTTATTTCGGGCTCAAATGACTAATAGACGTACTATTTTAAGAAGGACGTCATTTAAATGTTATAAATTGTATTAACGGAGTTAACTTTTTTTTTTTCAAAAATCTTTGAAATTCAATTGACAGTTATTGATGACGTCACAATGTCGACTTGGATGCTAGCGCGTTACTATGTTTATTAAATAACATTTAATTTTGCACTGTGTGACGTCATTTTGTTTTAATAAGTACAGTAATGTTACTGGTTATAACGGTACCATTTACCCTAAATAGGGGACAAAGATGTACAGCTAGTCTACGTATTCACTGAACACTCCTCGTATATTCTTAGCTCATTCTAATGTCGGCATCAGTTCATACAACCTTCAGGATAAAAAAAATACATCCGAGAATAATGTAATGTAATAATGACATACGCGTTTATTTCGGCTTGATTTATTTCAAGTTTACTGATTTGTAAGACGTTGTTATTAAAAAAAAGATATCACTCTTAATTTTTCTCGTTTTGCACGAACGTTCTTAATTCTTTTATAAAAGACATTTATAAAATTTACACAGGATCGGCTGTTAAGACACTTTGTGGAAGTTGTTTTTTTTATCATGTACTTTCCTGTATTACACTGGTAATGTTGTTTTAATGCTAACAGTACAGACCTAAAATTGTCTTCTTTTTTTGATATCTTATTTAATTCATACTACATTTAAATTTTTCCTCATTTCAGATAATCTTTTAAGGGACCTCGATTTCGTACAAGTTCCTCAGATATATTCCCCCAAAATTCATTGAAACAATTTAAATAATTCATTGACTACCTTGGGATAGAATATACTTAAAGTTTTGTTTGACGTATTTCCAATGGAGTCTCATAATATGTAAATTATAGGAACATATAACAGAAAGTAAAAGCAGGCATTCGTCATCGTAAACGAACCCCATAGTTACAAACTCAACATCCTCCTTCGCTTTTGGCATTAAAACAACCTGATACAAATTATTTCAGTACGATCATCAGGAAAAATGACAAGACAACTACAGCATAACACTTTCGAGTAACTTGATATTATGGACGTAATTATCAATTATGGAGAAACGATAAACAACAACGTCTGTCACATTTATGGTTCTAAAGAGTATACAAATAAACAATACAGGCTTAAGTGTTATTACGATGTCACAAAATGTGTTCATATGCGTTAAATAACAGCGACATTATTGGGTAATAAACATGTGCGAGACCGCCAGGGAAACATTAATTCCGTTGCCCGGAACAGTAAACACATTTGTCGTCTATGAATTGTATCTAAGATAATGGTATATATGTTGTTAGGGATATGCACAATCTCAAGATTTAGCAGGTACAATTTAGGGAACGCAATCTAGATTGCTCAACAGATAAGACCCTGTTGTCCGTAGATAATCATGCTGGTATCTCTGTCAGTAAATGACTTAATTACGTTGAGGTTACTGGCGCTGGATTACGCCTTCGTAAAAAATACATTTGTCCTGTTTTGCTCGTATTAAATGCAAAATGTTTAATAAGATTATTTTTTGAAGTATTCATAATTTTAACATGACATTAGCATTTCTAACTGACCACAAAGAGTGCTGCATTTTCAAGTACCAGCATATCAGACTTCAAAAGCAAGTTTCACACTCAATCAGAAATAAAAATCAAGTGTTTCTAACATGTGCTACAAAATACGAAACTTTACTGTTTCATTTAAATATTGAATTTATTTAATACTTTTAATTTAAAGTCTGAGATTTTAATCAGAGTGTACATGTAAGTAGAATGTTATGATACCTCAAGTGAAATTAGTACCATTTCATTCTAAAAGTGAAAAGCTACGAATATTTTTTCTCCACTTTATATGATTAAGACATATTAAAGTGTATTCATTGTTGTAATTTATTAAAGCATGTTGTTAAGAGTGTAGTCTCCGAGCTAAGGCGTGAAATAAACAAAAGTTAATTTAAAGATATGAGATTTTTTAAAATCATTTTTGCTAGCATTTTTATCAATATCGCGAGTAACGATATTAATATTATTATCAATATTATTACCCCTAGTGATTCAGATTATTCGGTGATTACGACCACATCATAATTACTACTGGTAATTAGCACTCCCGTGCTGTGCAATCAGATTGTTATAAACAATTAACCATCGAACAGAACCGTATTTTCCAAATATTATACAAAGATAATGTTGTTTTTTATGCCCCCGCAGGGAGGCATATAGTTTTTGAACCGTCTGTCTGTCGGTCTGTCGGTCTGTCAGTCTGTCGGTCTGTCCGCATTTTTCGTGTCCGGTCCATATCTTTAGCATCGACGGATGATTTTCAAATAACTTGGATGAATGTGTACCACAGTAGGGCGAACGTGTCGCGTGCAAACCCAGGTCCGTAGCTCAAAGGTCAGGTCACACTTAGACTTAAAGGTTTGCATTTGGGCGTGTCCGGTCCATATCTTTGTCATCGATGGATGGATTTTCAAATAACTTGGCATGAATGTGTACCACAGTAAGACGACGTGTCGCGCGCAAGACCCAGGTCCGTACCTCAAAGGTCAAGGTCACACTTAGACATTAAGTGATAGTGCATTGATGGGCGTGTCCGGTCCATATCTTTGTCATCGATGGATGGATTTTCAAATAACTTGGCATGAATGTGTACCACAGTAAGACGACGTGTCGCGCGCAAGACCCAGGTCCGTATCTCAAAGGTCAAGGTCACACTTAGACATTAAGGGATAGTGCATTGATGGGCGTGTCCGGTCCATATCTTTGTCATCGATGGATGGATTTTCAAATAACTTGGCATGAATGTGTACCACAGTAAGACGACGTGTCATGCGCAAGACCCAGGTCCGTAGCTCAAAGGTCAAGGTCACACTTAGATGTTAAAGGTCTTTTTTGATGATAGTGCATTGATGGGCGTGTCCGGTCCATATCTTTGTCATTCATGCATGGATTTTAAAATAACTACGCATTAATGTGTGACACAGTAAGACGACGTGTTGCGCGCAAGACCCAGCTCCGTAGGTCAAAGGTCCTAAACTCGAACATCGGCCATAACTATTCATTTAAAGTGCCATCGGGGGCATGTGTCATCCTATGGAGACAGCTCTTGTTTTTTCAGTTTTCGTTTTTAATTATTTACTATCATGCAATGCTTGTCCCCATGGGCTTCTTAGCCTAATGGAATGAAATATAATAAACTCTTTAACTCTTTTAAAATACAATTTGTATCTAATTCAGAACACATAATGAATACAAGTGGGTCATAGAGCCCTAAGTCGCTAACCTGAAATATGGCACACTGAACCCTGAATGGTAACAACAATGGCTGTTTTCGATTCATCAACCCTGGGGTAGAGCAAGAGTTTTTGTGCGCATGCACACTTAAATTTCGAATCGAACGCATCGAGTGACTGGATGTAAACAACAAACGTGGCGCTGAAAGACATGTGTTTATGTCTTAAAGTTCCATACATGACAACACCTTTGTTTTAAACAGATGAATCAAGTTTTAACAAATAAATACCTCGCGCTTTTTCCACCGGCTGCCATATTCTTTGAGTTCTTTTAACGACATAGAACTTATCATGCACCGCTTACTCGATCTACTCCGGATTTTTCCGAGATCAAACCCTTGACCTTTGACATCGACGCTAGCGTCAAACCTTGGCGTTCGATTGGCTGTCGAGTCTTACTAGAGTCGCTCGAGTGGTCGAATCGAAAACAGCCTATGAGGGCTTCTAAGTAATGTTCCTATGTCAGTCAGCTGACCTTGACTGTTTGAACTTGAATGTATTTACGACACGCTGAACCAAGAATAGTAATAATTATGTGTGTATAAACTAGTTGCCCCTGGAAAGAGTCAAGTGCAATCATTTGAACACATTTTTGGAGATGATCTTATTTTAATGCTACAGACCGGGTTTCTTGAAGATTCATAAAGCAGTTAATGGGAAGAAGTCATTTGATTTGATTCCTATTTTTAGCTCTAGCGACCCCTTAAAGTGGCCAAGCGCGCCCGTTAAACAAAGAGGACATTATATTGATGCTACTGTCCCATTTTAATGAAAATCCATAAAGCGATTCATGAAAAGAAACTGTTTAAAGATATTTATATTTTTAGCTCCAGCGGCCCCTTAAAGGTGCCGAGTGCTCCCATTTGACGAAAATAAGGAGAAAACATTATAATAATGCTTAATGCTAAGTTTGGTAAAGATCCGTGAAGTGGATCATGAGCAGAAGTCGTTTAAAGGTGTTTTGTTTCTATTTTGGGTCTAGCATTCCTTAAAAAGGGGCCAAGCACTCTATGTTAAACAAACTTTGTAAAGGACCTTACAATGACGCTACAGACCAAGATTGCTGAAGACCCATCATGCGGTTCATAAGAAGTCGTTTAAAGGCTAAGCTCTCCCGGGTGTATAATTTTTGGAGAGACTCTTTAAAATAATGCTACAGATCAAATTTGAAGAAGTCTTTTAAATTTATTTCTATGTTTAGCTATTGGGGCCCCTCAAATTGGCCGAGCGCCCCCTTTTGAAACAAGGACCGGAGAGGACCTTATGATAATGCCACAAACAAATTTTGATGAAAATCCATCAAGCGATTCATGAGAAGAAGTTGTTTAAAGGTATTTCTATTTTTAGCCATAGCGGCCCCTAAAAGGAGATAATCGCGGCCTTTTCAACAAAATTTGGAGAGGACTTCGTAGTAATCTGGAAGACCATGGTTAAAAGATCCATTTAGCGGTTCATGAGAAGTTGTTTAAAGGTATTTCTATTTTAAGTTCTTATGACACCTTAAATGGACCGAGTTCTCGTATTTCATACAAATCGAGAGAGGCCTCTCAGGCAAAGTTTGATGAAGTTCCATGAAGTGTATTTTTATTTCAAGCTCTAGCCTCCGCCCCCTACGATGGGTCCTAGTGCCCCCATTTGAATGAAATGGAAAGGACCTTGTCATAATACTACATATAAAATTTGATGAAAATTCACGAAGCTGTTCTCCAGCAGAAGTCGCTTAAACGTACTTCTACCTTAAAAATCTAACGACCCCTTAAAGGAGCCAAACATCCCCATTTTAACAAAATTGGGAGAAGATCTTAGAATAAGGCTACCGATCAAATCTGGCGAATTCGTTTAAATGTACTTCTATCCTTTAAGTACGCATACTGAGAAGGCTTTACGTGCGCACACGGTAGTCTTTGCGTGCGCACGCCTTAGTCTTTACATGCACACGTGTTGTCTCAGCCAATAAAAAGACGGACAATATATGTTATTGCTTTCAGAACTTAGAAATTTAGTACATAGAAAATGGCTACTGTTTCTCCTCTTCTTATTGGCTGTAAAAGCGTGCGCACGTAAAGACTACCGTGTGCACACGTAAATCATATCTTGTACGCATGTAAAGGGTATCGCGTGCGTACGTGAAGACTACTGCGTGCGCATGTAAAAGCTACTGCACCAGCACTTAAAGAAAACTGCGTGCGCATGTGAAAGCTTAAGCGTGAAGACTACCACGTGCGCACGTAAAGACTACCGCGTTCACACGTAAATACTACTGCGTGCGCACGTTATGACTACCGCATGCGCACGTAACTGTTTCCACGAGCGCACGTAAAGGTAACCACGTTAGCACGTAAATACTACCGCGTGGGCACGTGAAAGCTACCGCGTTCACACGTAATTACTACTGCGAGCGCACGAAACTGGTTCCACAAGCGCACGTAAAAACTACCACGTGCGCACGTGAAAGAAAACATCTTCCATATCCGTACGAAGCTGAACTAAAGCACTGAAATTCATCTTTTATTTATGCCATGATCTGTCTGATTACTACGGCATACTGTCTTGTTCATATCATACCGTCGCCGATGATAGAATAGTAGGATGACAAGATCGCATAATGGTAGGATGATAGGATGAGCGATGGTACGATAGAAGGATAGCGATAATCGGATGGTAGGATAGCTATGATATGATAATAGGACTTACTATAGCTTTATCCTGCTATCGTCTCATCGCTATCCTGCTATCCTACAATTCTACTATCCTACTAATCGCCATCTAACCATCCTACCATCCCTACTATCCTGCCATCCTACCATCGCCCTTTGATAATCAAGCGATGGGCGATGGTAAGATATGAAATCAACAGTATTCCGTAAGAATCAACAGAATGCAACTGTAAATTTAAATAATATAACCCTACTTTTATTGCTGCTAGCTGCCTTTTTCAGTGTTTTTAATCCGAGTTTATAGGTATTCATATTTTTACAATGTTATGGTCTCTAAAGCTTTAGTAATATATGTAACTCCTAATTATCAAACTGCCATGATAGGATGTTAGGATAGTACGATGGTAGGATAGTGATGAAAGGATAGCGGTAGTAGGCTGGTAGGATACCATCGCTATCCTACCATCCTACTATCACTATCCTACTATCCTATCATCGCTATCCTACAATTCTTCTATCCTACTATCGCAATCTTACCATCCTACATCGTGCTTTGATAGTTAGGCGATGGGCGATGGTAGAATATGAAATAAACAATATACCGTAAGAATCAACCATCGTCATCCTATAATCCTACCATCGCCATCCAACAATCCTATCATCTTATCGTCCCTATCCTACTATCCTACCACGATTTATACACTGAATGCATGTTCTCGGAGCTGTGTCACGGGTTCTAAAAAATCCCAATCAATTTAATTCAAATCATTGTAGAATGCGATGGAAACAAGATACCCGGCTGAAATTTAGCTGACTATATTATCTAAATTCCTGTCAGAGGAATATGAAAATAAATTGTCCGTACGGAAAAAAATGCTGAAATTACAATTTTGCCTTTAAAATATAGCCATAAGAAAATGAAAAAAGACATATGAAATACTTAACTGGAATCGATAAATATATTCCAATTTCGAAAATAAAATATCCGCTAGCTTTATACAGATTAAAAGCTGTGTTCATGCCATTTGCCGTAGAAGAAAAAGAACATTCGTGTCTTATATTTACAGAATCTTGTTCAGCTCATGTCGTGTGCCGTCCGACGCACGACACGACAAGCAACAGTATGATACGACACACGACGACGGGCGACAATACAAGCTTAACATTGCAGCCTTAAAATCCAGATTTCCAGATGAATCCGGACTTTTTTCATCACTGAATGATGATAATGCTACCTAACTGTCCACCAGAAACTGGTAAGGGCAAAGCAAAAACTCATGAAAACTATATGAATCTGCCATTATGCGAGTTTCCTTTTGTTCGCGCCATTTCCATATTTAGTGACCACAGACCTTTACTGCAAAGACCAACATATTAAAATGCAGATTTTCTGCTAATGATAAACAAATACATATGTTCACTCATACAGTACTGGTTCAACTTTAAATGTAAAACATTTTGTATGAAACTAAGAGCCTCTCCTCCACAGCAATCCATCGAATTTTACGAGATTTTGCAAACATAAGTTTTTATAAGACGCTCTCAGGCTATCAACGGGATTTATCTACAATTTACGATACTTGAAAATATAACTAATGAGACAATGCAATACATTTAGGCAAAATATTGTTTTTAAAGAGAACTGGACATCTTTTCCCTGATCTTGAAGTCATAAAAGTATTTTCATTAAAAAAGTTACAAAATTCTACAAAATTCTATATTAATTTACACTTGATTACTTTTTCGTCGATTATCACCGACTCATTCCAATGGTATGGGAATGATAGCAGCTAATTAGCGATCACATATTTATAAGTTTACGCAAGTCTCTTCCATTTACATTTACATAAATATACATATAAAAGACAATAAAACTACATGTAAATGACCATTCATATGGATAAATTATTAGAGACAATACATATATCATATCACAGTGTAACTATACAATAATAACACTGCCAGAGTGTCTTGATGCGTTGCAGCGCCAAGCAACCCCCAACGACACCCCGCCAAAGAGTCCAGCGACTATCGATGACACAGCACAACAACTGTTTTTGCTATGTCCTTTCATCGACAGAAGCATGACCCCTAGCAAACCACCACAAAGCCCCATCCCACGCTGCAACACCACAGGACAAGTGATCTTTACATTAATTAAAAGTCAGGCAAACTGTTAATCCTACCATTGATTTCATGGTTAGAAACGGCCATAAAAGAATGTACAATAAAACACTGAGATGAAAAGATAAGACTATTGCCAAATTAAGAAACGTCTTTAGACTTTTATCATTTAAGACCAGGTCTAAAATGAACTGATTAGTTCAGCCTGCGTGCATTCTTATAAAACATACCATTCATTAAGACAATATTGCATTATTCATATTTACGGATTTATATAAAAACTATACCATTATTTAAAAAAAAAACCTAAAAAACCCTCGTTATTTACACATGTTTGAGATTTCTGAGGTGCAGAACTTCCTTTTTTAGTTCTTCTTGTATAATGTGTTATTTCTTGTACTAATATGTTTGTCATTATACAAGAACAACATCTACTGTTTATACATATAAACACTATTTTACAAGTGGTGATTTACGCAACCTCTTTAAGCGGCTCAATAAGCACACTATGATATATAGATAATAATCATTAGTTTCGTTACTCAAACAACAAGGAATCAGATTTTACATAATTTAAATAATAAGACAATAATTCTTTACGGAATGCCATAAGGTCTTCTATATTCGAATGTGCAAAACAGGTAATAAATGTTATTTTCATTTAACACATATCTATATTCTGTCTATTTATATTATTAATTGTTATGTTTCTTAGTTACCCTCCACGGAAATATATGGGGTCATTCTGCGGGGGGGGGGGGGGGGGGGGGGGGGGCGTTGATCATACTTATTTCCTTATACTTATGGAGGGTCACTAAAAACCCAATAATTGTTTTGTTCTATCTACCACCTATTTTAGGCCTAGAACGACATGAAATTGATTGATCCTCCACAGAAATATAAGAAGTCACCACGTGACCACCTATTATCCAATGAAAATGGTAATATCTTACGGGAGAGAGGTAAATCAAAACATCTTGATTGCGTGGAGAACTCAGTTTGGAGATGTTCTACATATTTGTGGACACCACCAGTGTTTTGTAATTACGACAGGTACCAAACTGATTCTCCAGCAATTACTAACATATAAGTGTAATTAAAGTCTTCGACATATCTGATAAGTCAAACGTTCAGAAATACCTGCTGAATCATACATATCGGTGTTGGCTTTAGCTTTCAGCGTAATGACCATATATTTTTAATAACTAAAACCATTTGTGTGCATTTACTTTTTGCATCGGTGTCACAACATTGTGAGAAGTCTTATATATAAATTTCAATGGTACTTACAGTTTGCTTCAATGAAGTTTTCAAATCTTGTAATGTATTCTTTTGTTATAGACCTGTAAATATAGAATGCTAGAAATCGTAATCTGCTTCTAATGAAATATAGCAGAACATATCTAAATCTAAAGGTCCAAGGGTTTTCTCGCGCTCTGTCGTTTTGGTCAGATCGCTGGTCAGGGAGGATGAATTTGGCGCCCTTATTAACTATCACCGTTGTATGAAAAGCAATTTTGTTCGTGCCTTTCATCATGAAAAGTGTGCTTTATTAATCTGGTATAATATAGTTTTTATTCGGATCTCAGAAAAGAATATATCTATTGTCTGTTTAAGTAGCCATACCGTTAAGAACAAAACAAATAAGACTAACTGGTAAGTGGTGAAGCTGATGTTTACGTTGCAAAACGCAAATTTAAGTTTAAATTAAAAATGATCACGCGGTCGTGTGAACGTGGAACCAATGAACTGCAGCTTATCCAGCATGATTTCAGTGAATCTCCCATACCAGAATAACTAGTGACAGCGAGTCTTACAGCACGAGCTGCATGTGCACAGAGGATGACGACCACGCTCCAAGTGTCACAAATGAAGATTAATTTCAAATGAGATTAAATGCATAATGACAAGAGAATATCAATGTATTTTTAAGAATGAAACAATTGTCATATATCGATGATGTGTTTTAAAAGTCCTTGAGTGTATCCGTAGCTCAAAACTTTTAAATATCGACAAATACCAATTTAAAAGATCTGAACTGAAAACATTGCCTCAACCTTGTCAAAAATGATTGAAGAAAATGATTGATCTAAATAAACATATTTGTGTAATCTAACTCACCGCAGGCACATCTGAGCCGTGAGATTAATTTTATATCACAAAAATTCAGCACATAAATATATAATAACGTTGTTAAAGATAATTGGAACTCATTATTTGCCTTTGAAAAATTTACATTTAAAAAGCATTCCTTGATACCAACGAACAGGTGAAATACCATTATCTTAAGATGCAAATTTTGTATATCGTTTGCAAAAATTACAGGTTAGTTAAAAGAATCTTATTTTAGCATTACCAATTTCTTATAATCAAACGTAATATGTGAATAGTTTGGTCGCGCTATGAACTGATTTTGCTAAGCGTATGTACACCAACATTTTCAATTTGAATGGTTCATGTGAATAAAAATTGATATTAAAAACTCTTTGATTATAAGGCTCTAACACAATGAAGTAAAATAATATCAGACTACATGAACATTTCTGTGATTTACAAACCATGTCTTCTGTAAGCATTGCGTGAGTATGGAATTTACCTTTTATTTGCACAGACATGATGCGTATAAAAAGTCAATTTAGGTCCGCACTAAAAATTCGTAAAAGCTTCTCATATATTGTTTTAGTTTTGTTTTGCACGGGTTTTAATATGAGGTTGTGATTTGAGGAGGCTGCATTCTTGGAACTTGCCTGTTCTCATTATATATGTATCATTGTTTGTATAGTGTCTGGCCCTGGGATGTTTTGAAATGGGCAACACCTCTCGTAACGGCTTAAGCGAACCCCTTTTAGAATATAACACTATTAAATGACTTTATGATCCTTAAGGAAGCATACGTGAGTGTTGTCTTTTTTAAGAATGATTGTTGTTATATTCTCTGGTCCTTTGGGATCATGGAGTTTATTCAATAGATGTGTAATAGAGTTCTGCTTAAGCCGATGCTAGGGAGCGTGAGAGGTGTGGCACATTGCATTACCTCTCATGAACAGACTCACTCGAACCGAGTCTGCTATTATTTTGCTTGGGTTCAGAAGCATATTTTGTGTTTTTTCTTAAGAATACTAAACTACATTTAGTGGGATGCCGTTGCCTTCTTTTCTTTGTAGTGAAGACAAATCAAAGATTCAAAAGGTTTTTATTTTTAAACAAATAAAAGAACTTATTATAAAACGTTCCATTCTTTATAGTTTACAGTTTGCACTTTATTGTTAGAAATTTATGTTTGACAATGCTAAATTTATTCGATATTTTACAAATTTTCATTCAAATTTAAATGTATAGGAAGAATGGACATAACTTAATATCAAATTCAAAATAAGTATATATATCAATGTAAGAATGAAATAAAACATATAACCATATAGTGCATAGTGGCTTCTTTAAGTTCAGGTTAACTGTTCGCCATCTTCTGGACATAGCGAAACCAAATAGCTGAAAATATTGCGACGGAATATGGTCTTATTTATTTGGATCCATAGGGTTAAAACGATAGCTCTCTTAAAAAAATCTGATGGTAAAACTCTCAGAAATATTGAAAATATTCATACATCTCTGTAGACTCAAGTGACTATATTTAAATTAAGGTTGGAGAGTAATGATTTTACTTTATTTCTCTATTTTCCCCACTTGCTCCAACTTCACAATGGAACATCTTAATATACTAGCTAATATAGTGTGTTTTATGGAAACTTTATCGTTTTCCCAGTAGATATTTTGCGAATAAAACTTGCATAGCTTTTATTTGAGACAGATTTGATTGAAAGTAGAAACTACTACACTATTACAGTAAATCTACTGCATTTTTACTCTAAGTGTGTAGCAGACACTTTCACCAGTTAACGGCTGTAATACAGTGCTACGCTCCTGCATATTGCTAGCCTTAATTGATAGTTTATCTGAATTGCAATGTCTATAGATATTCGGGTTTCTTGAAAAGTTCAAAAGGAAATATGTCTGCAGACAGACACGCTTTCTTTTTGAATTTCCTATTTCTTAGAAACTTAATTTGCGAATTTTGTATTTTATACAGTTGAATTTGATTGTGTTCTGAAAGGGTTAAATACATGTAGAAGTTAAGAGAATTTTATGACGTCTGTCAAAATTCTTCCCTTGAGAGCATCTCCAAAACGTCAAACCATTGTAAAAACTGTATATAAGATTTATATGGGAGACATTGTCACTGATTTGTACCGGAAGTATCATAGGAAAGGTGTATAGAATAAGACAGACAACTACAATCAATTTGTATATTTGTTGCTTTTAGAATACAAGGAAATCAGATTTTAGATGGGTGTTTTGAATAACGATAAAATATATTTTTTTCTATATATTTAATGTTTGTGATTGTTAACGTCACAGCATATGTGTTTTTATGTGAACTGTTCTTATAAAGCTGAGATGTCGATAAAATCTTGTTTTAAATGTGCAGCTAAAATACGTTGAATATGAGGCTTTAACCAAGGTTGTAAAATCGTCATTAAATTTCTACCTAGCTGAGTATGAGTTAATTATTCTATGTTTTCGTCGGATAGATTAGCTGTGCCGACTTATACATTTTAAATTTTTCAACTGTTAATAGTTTAGCTAATTTTACTTTCGGATAAATATTTTTAAAAATCTCTGAAAATAGTTGTGTATGTGATGTACAATGTAAGAGTAAATATAAAATTGTTTCATCATTGCATTATAAGGCTTACACTAAGTGTGTATAAGATATTTGAAATGGGTACATTCTTATGATCAAAACATCAATATTTGCAAGAAATATTTTCACGTGATTAAAAAAAATGGAAGTACTTTTTACATGAGAATTCAAGATACGCCGATCCAAATATTTCGTACATAACAAAGACTTCTACATCAAACTACGTTGTTTGTTTGTTTGTATAAGAAGACAAAGACGACTTAACACAGAAATTTCGAAAACATATCTGAGAAATGTGTTACATATATTCATTTTTATTTTATGCTCTTCAGTGAAATACTAAAATTTATAAGTGAAATAAAATTTCAAAGAGTGAAAATATAATTTTTATTTTTCACTGGTACGAAACTTGACTACATTTGAATGCGAAAGAATATAGAGGATATTTGTTTGTTTTAGTGTAAGATCGAAATATATTTCACCGAGTGAACACTATAGTGCAATATTTTCACGAGCGGCGCACGATATCAAATATCTTACTGCCTTGTTTCACTTAAAATGTATTTTGCATAATTGACAGATTACACGATAAAGGCACATGCATTTAAATATTTTCTATGTTTTCTATTTTGTTTGGTGTATATGGTTTTTACCCTTATCAACTTTTTGTTTTGCCTGTTAATGTTGTTTCTAAATCCGGTGTCAGAGTTTAGTTAATCTATAAGTAGATATTGATTTTTTAATTTTTTTAAGATATTTAGATATTTTGAGATTAATTATCGGTTTTTAATAGTGCGAATGCGTTAAGATGGCTGGTGTTTTTTCCAGGAGATAAATAAACTTAAATTGCATGGATTATAATGTTTTCAATTAAAGTGGTAGACTATTTGTAACAAATTATTATTCTTTACAATCTGGTGTTTAAATAAATCAATGAATGGGAAGAAATAAAAAACAGACTAAATCTCAGGCATCACCTGACTCGGACAGTATTTTACCTGTGCAGAAACGATCCGCCATGAACGAGAGTGATCAGTTGTCACCTTCGCTTTTATCAGGCGCGGGTAACGATAAT
The DNA here is from genome assembly GCF_021730395.1 of Mercenaria mercenaria. Lineage (NCBI taxonomy): Eukaryota > Metazoa > Mollusca > Bivalvia > Venerida > Veneridae > Mercenaria > Mercenaria mercenaria. Next base: position 80,206,722 of record NC_069368.1, read on the forward strand.
GGAATTTCAACAACCCTTTATTCCCAAATTAATCGAAATAGAGGCAAGCAGAGCCATTGATACACGGGTTTGGGGCGAGATCAATACTAAGCAGAAACAAATTGATATACTCATTTCTGATGAAAAGTCAAGGTGCAAATATTTAGAGAGTGAATTTGGTTCTCTAAAACAGGCCGATATTGTAGACTTACAGGCACGCTCAATGAGAGACAATTTGTTGTTTTTCAATATATCGGAGGCCTCGCTTGCTTCCGACAGAAAGGAGGAAAATTGTACAGCAAAAATTCTAGATTTTTGTGAATCAGTTTTGAAAATTCCTGATGCAAAAAATGTCATAAAGTTTGACCGGGCTCATCGCATAGGTAAATTCTATAACAATAAAACACGCCCTATTGTTGTAAAGTGCAGTTATCCGCCGGATAAAATCATGATAAATCAAAAAGCACGTGATTTATTGAAAGACACTAAGTACAGGATCAGCGATCAATACCCATCTGCCGTACGTGAGAAAAGAAAGGAGTTAATCCCCGCTTTAATCAAAGCACGAAAAGAGGGCAAAGATGCCGTTATATCCTATGAAGCAAATCGAAGCTGGTAGATGGAATAGACCTCAACGTACACCCATATCTGACAGAAAATGCATACTCTGTGGCAAATTAGAAGATGAATATCACTTTATTATTGAATGCACGTTATACCAAGAGATAAGGCAGCGAGCGATATTTACCTCGTATATTTTGGATAAGACCGAACATGTTTAAATTTACTGAACTTATGATGTCAGAAAACAAAGCTTTAATAAAAAATCTTGGTATTTATACACATACAGCCCTTAAGACAAGAAACACACTTTTGCATAGGTAATTCTTCAAGGACTCATCATAAATATGTATAACCTATATTTTCTATTGGCAAAGTAAAGTATCTTGATTGTTTTCCTCTAATTTTACGTTTACTGACCAATGATACGATACTATATTACAGAACTTGTACTTTCTCTTTAAAATTTTTATTTAGGGTATAAATAATTTGACCTTATTTTTCGCTGATTTCGTATAAGGTCTTCCAAAGCTAAATGTTGTTAAATGTAAATCATATGTAGGATAGCTAGTCTTGTATTTTTATTTTCGACAAGGCTTGGCATTCATATTGTAGTACATAATATTAGGTACTGTGTATTATAAGTACATTTATATAGCTAATGTGGCATTGTGTACTTGTTGTCTTTTTGTAGTTGTTTCTGTTCAAATGTGGTTTTCAAATGTGTTACATAATAACGAGTTAAACTGATTGTGGAACTACATTTTGTAATCGGCTTACCAGCCTCGTTGTTATCACGCTTCATGGTAAATATTAAACGAAAAGGTGAAATGTCGCTGTAATGTTAATATATTTGAATGTATTCTTCTAAGACATTATTTTGGTAACTTCTTTCTATCTTCTAGCGGCCTTCTCCGGATGAATACATGTACTTACCTCATCTAATAGGGTTTCATTTAAGGTATTAGGCCCCTAATAGTAATGTTTAAAAAATGGCATTTGCTTGGTATATTCTTACAGTTGACCGTGCTTCGCACTTATATGCAAATTTTTAAAAACTTTTACCGTGCCGTTTTTTATAAATTTTGTGTAATCTATGGTATTTCTTAAAGCTCAAGTAGAGACAAATTTCAAAGTGGTGGCCTTTATCCAAAACGTTTGTAGAGAATTCATTATTCCATTATTTGTTATGAAAGAAACATCAAACTATTGGTAAACAATCATAAAACTTAAAATAAAAACTTTCTATATCATTTTTTCTAGGGTGCCTCAAGTAAACGGATTTAATCAGACAGAATTCCAACTCCAATATTGAAAAATTAAGGGGCTTGAACCTACGCACCCCTGAAAATTGCAGTCAAAGTAGGTTTATGGTAAGAACTGAATACTCTTCAAAAGGGAGGTACTCTATTATGGGCCTAATACCTTAAACGCAATGTCAGTTTTGCTAGTCGTATATGTTATATATGTCATTGTATATATATTTCTTTTGTACACTGTCCGCTGTTGTATTTGTGACTATGTATGTCATCATGGGCTTTTTAGCCTATTTGATTTTAAATAAAATGTCTGTCTGTAAAATCTGTCTATGATCGTCTTATAATTAGAGGTAAACTCCAAACAAACGATGAACTCCGGGAGGCTATTGATGTTTAGGAAGCAAAGGAGAAGCAGTTATCGTTTGTAGTATGGAATGTGCAAGGTCTACAGTCTAAAATTGACGACACTGACTTTTTAAACCTTATAAAGCAGTATGATGTTATTCTTTTAACCGAAACTTGGACGTCTTCAAGATCGAATATGTCTATTGACGGATATGATTGTTTCCATTGTGCAAGACCAAAAACTAACAAAAAAGCAAAACGTTATAGCGGAGGCTTAATTGTTTACTATAGGATGAAACTTAACGGAAAATTAGAACTTGAATGTATATTTAGCAATAACCAGTTTGGTTTTAGAGATAAAATAAGTACAACAGACTGTATATTTCTACTTTACTGTATCATTCAGAATGTGTTTTATGATAAAAGAAAATTATATTGTGCTTTTATAGACTATGAAAAAGCCTTTGATACAGTAATTAGAGAAGCACTATGGTTCAAGCTAGTGGCCGAGGGCATAAGCTGTAAAATGGTTAATATGATTAGAACAACTTATAATAAAGTTTCATCATGTGTTAAAACTGCCTGTAATTTTTCTGACTTCTTTGATATATCTGTTGGACTAAAACAAGGGGAACCACTCTCCCCTATATTGTTCATACTTTTTATAAATGATGTTTGTACCAATGTTGATCTAAATAATCTGTCAGATTACGATCTGAACCAGATATGTGTATTTATGTTACTCTTTGCAGATGATATGGTAATATTTTCTACTGATGCTAATACTTTACAGGATCATCTTAATTATATTAATGATTACTCTAAAAAATGGGGCCTAAAAGTAAATGTCAATAAGACTAACATTTGTATATTTGAGAAACGCAAGTCCCAAGTTCAGCGCCAATGGCACATCAATAATGAAACTATCGAAGTTGTTGATAGTTTCTGTTATTTAGGTATTAATTTTGTCTCAAACGGCAATATGTCTTAAACAGTTAAAATTCTTTCGGATCAGGCACTTAAAGCTATGAATAATCTTTTAAGTCTTTTCAAAAGAATTGCTACAGATGTTAAAACAAAATGCAAGCTTTTGATGCATTAGTATTACCTATTATTCTCTATTCATCTCAAGTATGGGGCATCTATAGTCCCAAAGAGGTTGATAAGTTACATTTAAAATTTTGCAAAACTATATTAGGTGTAAAGTCACAAACATCAAATTATGCAGTTGTGGGTGAACTAGGGAGATTCCCCCTTTCACTTATTTGTCAAGACAGAGCTCTTACGTATTACACTAAAATTAAATGTAACCCTGATTCTCTTATGTACAAGCTATTTACTATTCAATGTGAAAGTGTCAATAATCAAAACTGGGCTCAACGTGTTAACAAACTGATAGACGATTTAGGATTCAGTGAATTATGGAATAACTTTAACAGGGAGTAGCTCTAGAACTATTTTCCCATTTTGTCAAGAAGATAAGAGATCAATTTATTCAACATTGATATACCACGATTAAAGTCTGTTCCATTCCAAAGGTTTACCCCAACTTTGGAGTCATATGACAAAACTACGACACTTACCGGCAAAGTAAACATGGTTTGATAAACTAAAAAAAAGTCACCCTCGAGAAATTTAACGATTTTTTTCTGCTTTGCCAAATATCCAAATAAATGACAAATTTATATTTTCAACGGCAGTCTCCCATTGTAATTTCTCGTCGCCATTGGAGTTTGCTCTCTAAATTTGAAGTATTAAGGGAACATTCACGTGAATTTTATCAGGAGCGACTCAAAACTCATTTCGTTTACAATTCTCTACAAGAAAATGCATGAGTGAAATGAAATTTTATGTTTAAAAACATGTTATTTAGATCTAGAAAAAAATGTAAATTGACTCACTTTTAACCTATCAAAGTTGTAAACACTCCAAAATTCTTCCGAGTCTTCAGTAGCTCTATCCAATCTTCAATGAATCATTTGTAAACAAACAAGCTCTTTTACACATCGATGAAATTCAGGCATCAATCGCACCATGCCCTTGAAACGATGACTTGTTCAATTTAACATCATTTCCAAACACATGGTTCAAAGATAACCTGTATTTTAGCATCCTTACTGAAGTATTTTCACTCCGCCACATATCCAATTTCTTTCACAATGGTCAGTTTTCAAAAAACAATACACGGTTGTGTATGCTTCTTTTTCTCCAAAAGAAACCTATGACGTATGAGATAAATGACGTAGTATTGCTGACACTATGCAGATTTAAATACGAGGTGCACAAGGGAAAATTACATTGGTGTACAATCAGCCGATAGAAGATAGAAATCTTGACGTATGTCATACAAGAATATACTTTACGTTTTGAAATATATATTTAAACAATGATTAATTGTTTATCATTTCATCAACCGTTCTGTTTTATATTTTTAATGTTGCTGTTTATATGGAAGCATCTCCTTTTTAAGTCAGTTACTTAGATTTAGGGGCTCTTGATCCGAAGGCTGCTAATTTAGATTTCTTTAAAAGCGAAATCGGATCGCGAACCCATTCTCTCTATTTATTAAATTATTATTATTACTACTTTTACTATTATTATTATTATTATGCCAGATTTATATTTGACTTAAATAAATGGTAGATAATGAAGTCCAGAGAGCAGTCATAGAGCGTAGAATATTGTTAATTATAACCGCCGATTTCAATTATAAAAAAAATATTCCCGAATTATCATTTTATCAACTTTTATTGTCCATCAGAGCTACGATGTCCAGAAACAGATTTAAACATTTAAATACTATTTTCAAATCATTCATGCGAGCTGAAACTTGTTTTCTTTCCGTTAAAGTTTTATTTTAGTCTTACATTACTCCAGTCAGGGTTTTTAACAAAGGTGTGATATTTTCTTTTTGTTTCTGTTCATTACTTTTATATATCGTACAATCGTCGCAAGTGTTACGTAACTTCAGTTTTCTTCTGGATTTAACGAGCACAGATTAATTATTGTCTCTGGCACAAAGTCTTGTTGATAAAGTCCATGGAGACAGATTGATAATTCTTTTTTTTCGGCCGGTGCTCGCATGTGTAATATTTGGCATGTGACGAGGCGCGCGATCGAAGAAAATATGATAGAATTATCAAAATGACAAGCAGAAAGTGTAACATAGGCGTAGGAGAAGCGGGACCTGAAAGTCACCTCACATCTGTGAGAGTTGGTGTACAGCATGTATTTTGCCCCCCCCCCCCCTGTCGTTCCCCACACTTTTAATTAAAAAAACAAGAGATTTTTTTCCCTAGAATTTACAGAAAAGCCCATTTGAGAGAGCATTTAAATAAGAATTTGATGTAACGCAAATAGTCCAAAGATTCAAGAAACGTATTGTTTTAGTGTAATGAACTTTGAGAGAGAGAGAGAGAGAGAGAGAGAGAGAGAGAGAGAGAGATTGAACATAACTATGCATACCAAAACTGAACCTGAAAGAAATAGAATGCTTTATAGCTGACGAAGGTTTTCATGTATACGCCGAAACCTAAACCGAAATAAATAGGAAACCGAAACAAAAACATGCACGTTGGGGGCCTAAATCGGACTGAAGATGATTAAAAAGGACAGTTTTCCTGCTCATGCAAAATGTATGTCAAATAATAATACAGGCTTTTTTCCGTGCAATTCCGCGGGAATTAATCTCTCTACGTATATGTATTTGTTATGTGTTATATGATATCCATTCCTTATTTTGGCGGGAAAACTGCACGTGTTTTTATTGCGTTCCACCGTTCATTAACATAAAGTTTCATGTTGCTGTCATGGTTTCATATCAACAGAAACGTTTCTGATTTTATTGTAGAACGTAATCTTGAATTTTTCTGTAAGTTAACCAAATGAAAATGCGCGATTCTGAGCGTGAATGAATTCCTGATTATGCGTTAAACTTCAAAAAGGACGTCAATTGAATCACAAAAAGACCTTTCACTTATTCTGGTGGACAAAAAAAATTAATGCCAGCTTAGCAATGCTTAATATATCCCTGTACATCTCGTACTCTTACAAGCTCATATACTCTCCGTTTTCAAGCAAAAGCATGTACAAGGTGCGGATCGAAATGGATATGATTAACCAATATTGCTTTTAAATATTATTTTAATACTAAAAGTATAAAACGTTAAATTGCTAGCTTTGAAAAAGAGGCCATGGTCCGTTCTACATTTTTTATCCACAGTGGTGACTAAAGGATTTTACATGCAACATAAATATGGAGTCTTAAAGAAAATGTGTTTAAGTTATTATTGTTCTGTATGTTTTCCGAATATTCACTGGTCCGAGATAAAATTTTGGCTTTTCAGTGGAACATTTACATAAACTGGTATTTCTTTATTAGATCTTGGTCCTAAATATAACTTAAAAATACAGAAATATTAACAAGAGATTATTTAGGAAAACCCAATATTTCTATTTCTAAACGGTCAAGATAGTTTTTCTAAGTATGAACATATTTCAACGCAAATATTTCGGGTAGTAGACATCTAACCATTTAATGTTTAAAATAATTTTTTCCTTGCCCTGTCCGATCAGATTAGTGTGACGTGATTGAAAGGGAATATCCTGACGGACTGCGAAGTTTAGTTTCCACTTTTATTCATTAAATCCATAAAAATACTTCCAGGAAGTAATATCTATTCAGGTAATATCAACTGAAGTCAAGTTATATATAATTTTCTTTCAACGACAGAAAACATAATATAAGAAGAATGCTCATATGTTATTAAAATATCGAGACGTTCGCACGCACATTTGTTTTTAGACTGTCCGTGTTTGTTTGTTTCTATTTTCTTATTTAATTATTTATTTATTCGTGTTGAGGTGGCTTGACATGAATTCCCCCCAAGAATTAACATAATACGATAACAAACACAGTCTTTTCAAATATTAACTTGGGCGTTTTAATTTTGAGTTGACCCCTTGTTTGTTGCGCTACGGGTGCCGCCATATTGGAAAGTCGACGTAACATCATATAGCATTACGGTCTATGGGGCAAAAAGAAAAATCCAAGATTATATCTTTAAAATACACTTTATTGAAAAAATGAAAAAAGGTCTAGAGATATTGATGTATGGTATATAAATATGTTTTTTGGACGATTTTACCGATACTGACAATTCAGAAACGAGGTAAACGTAATAGGTGGAACAGACTTTAGATATGTCTAAGCTGTCATATCACATAAACTATTTAAAGCAGTTTGCGTCCTTTAGATTAAGTAGTCACAATTTAGCAATTAAAACTGGTCGTTACCATTGTATTGAGAGACAAAATAGAATATGTGAGTATTGTAATATGCATGCAGTAGAAAGTGAATATCATTTTCTGTTAATTTGCCCTAAGTACTCCAATATACGCAAAAAATATTTTACAAACACTTCACGGCCTTCTTTAGCAAGGTTTAACAATCTAATGTCAAGTAAAAATCAGTCGACTCTAGTAAACATTTCAAAATATCTATGTGAAGCTTTCAAAGTAAGAAATGATAATGTAATGTAATTTATCTTTATGTCCAATATTTAGCTGTTTCTCCTCTTTAAGACGTACATAGATGTATAAATGATTGTTCTTTGTCATGTTATGCATGTGCGTATGTATTTTTGTGTGATTATTTTAGTAATGTATTAGCCAAAGGCATAGTGTATGCTGATTTTGCTAATAAAGTTTGTTTGTTTGTCTATAAATATTTTTTGCGTAATCATTCATTACAAATTTATTTTAATGGTGACAATGTTTTTCACACTCATCCTGTTTACAAATGACAAAGAAATGAGATATGTAACTCATGACAGGGATTCATCTCACGCATACAACGTTTATTTTATCCTATCGGTAATGGTGGACTAAGAGTTGGGTTTGGTGCACAACTAACAAAAAAGGAGAAAACATATGAGAAAAACGGAAACTGATCTCTTTTCTTTTGTCGTGTGAAAACAATTCAGATATATTATTATATTCTAGAACATTTTATAAATCGACATTTACAGATTCCAAATTCTGTGTTACACAGAAGCAAGCACGAGGTCTCTTTCAAACACAGAACCCTAAACACTGTAAGTTCGAATCCACACTTTTTATGTAATATGAACACCTTCACCAGCAGGCTTATGGAGTGAATGTTGCTCTATTACAATAAGAATCTTCTGAGGGATATTAGGATAGATCAGCTGACATTTAAGCTAAAGATATATATACAAAATTATACCGGAGTGATTTAAAACCCAGAAAAACAATGCTAAAAAAGGTAGTCATTTTGTGTCGATTGCAGCAAAACTTCTGTTCTCTCCAGTCACTGTTTCTCACTCAGACAAATAATAATGTATTGTAAAATAAGTGAATATATGTTATAAACAAATAGCGTATTACACAACACTATTTTCAGTTATTCGATTCCAGTCCCAGGCTATTTGATTTTAGATATAGATCTGAGAGAACAATATCTGATAAATTATATGTCTGCAATTGACAAAGTCTATCATAGACGTATTTATTATATTTCAAGTAATCATTCGATTTAACATTTTGCAGACAAACAGGGATTTATTCTTTATACTATATGTCTAGAAATACCAGTGTGTAATAACTGTTTTCCTTGTACGCTACCGGTTGTTACTTGTATTAGGTTTCGAAAAATCAAGGCCCCATACAGATATGCTTTCCAAGAAATTGATCAGGTGACTAAAACGCCCAATAAAAAACTGAAGAGTTGCCCCTATGGATGTGTTATATCATGCTTCTAAACGTTGCTATTTATTTATTTGTTTATTCAAGTCTCATCAGTGTACATCATTTAAAAATGCACAGGGATGTATATTTAAAATAAATTATTAACATATATATGCACACTGCCACTCTGTATAGAGTTACAAGAGCTTATATTAGCATAACATAACTACACAGACATGTGACTATCACTATACACTGGGTACTTTCCAGACCATTCCCATATATAGTAAAATGTATACTACAGTGCAAAATAAAATGAATGATAGACTGCCTAACTATACTTACATATATTTAGGTATACAACAAATTAGATGGTACATCCATATACTGATATATTATTAGAGAAACACTCGAATCTATAAACATGTATCAAAGATTTAAATTATCCACACCATGGAAATAATATTACTATGAAAAACCCCACTCTACAGCAATCTGAGTACAATTTGCTCCGCTATACTTATTCAAATACATATTTATACATTTTGGGATCTCTGTTGCTCATGATAACGACAATATATGGAGTTGTCTAAAAACTTGCTAAAACTGATTTATCTAAGAAACTGAGATGATCTGTCACAGGTGAACAAAAGGTACTCCAGTAAGAAATGCTGTAAGATACTACGTATCATCTCTCATTAGATCAGAAATGAACAGAGTAACAAATTTCTCCAAATATCTAGTAAAAAGATTTTCTTAGAGTAAATACAGTTGTACAGTTATTAAAAGCAACAGCTGTGTGAGGAAAGGTTCTCACTTTTTTATTTTTCTTTGGCAATAAGCTAAGGATGTGATTTTCGGTATGACAAACAATTAACAGCTCGCCGGGTAGTATAGGATATTTTCAACTTTTGAGAAATGATAACATTTTTGAGTAGTCCCAACCTTTTCTAATGTTGACAATATCCCATACACCCTCGATCTTATTTTCATAACATCTAAGTTTCGATTAAAACATTAAGTGGCAGTAGATCTTACCGCTGGTAAAATTTCGATTCAAAATAGAAGTCTTGGTGGGAAACAATAATGTTATGTTTTGATTTTGCTGTAGAGACTTTTTAGTGTTCATAATCCTTCACTCCTACATTTGATTGAATCGTCTAAATTGTCGAAAGATAACCCGAACCGTTAAGCGACAGTTATCTAATTTCGAACATCTGGATCCAGTAGTACGCAACACTTATTCGTGATTAACCGATCTGTATTTTTCTTGTAAAGTTCTGTATGTTTTTCTTTTACATTAACGATTATCACAAATTTTAAACAGGTAAATATTTCAAACAAATCTTGTGGTTATGTATCATTAACCTAAAATATCTTTGATTTACTTCCGCAAAATCATCTTATACATCTTCCCATAGATTTAATTATATCATAGAGAAATCATAATGATGGTTGTTCTTTTGGTATTCAAAGTAGATACTGAAAAAATACACCTGCCTGCTTCCGTTAATTGCAAAAAGAATGGAACACCTGTGTAAATATTAGGGCAAATTATTGAATATATAAGAAAATATGATACAATTTAATATAACGACTTAATAACATGCTCAAAAATTATGATCAAATTCTTTATACGAATAATTAGACCGGCGTATGAAATCCTTTTTTTTTGTAGACAATTTGAGAATAATTTAGTTGTAGTGGCTGACTGATCTTATTCTAATGTATGATATTAATACGCAACACCTTAATCATGACGAATTCGCCTCTCGATCTGTACCTAATAATAGTTGTCATTTAGCGAGAATAGGTCATGTCAACCTCAGGATGGTCCATATGAACTGCACATGTTTTACAAAAGATAAATACAATTTATTTGCGAAATAATGTTAAGCTACACGCCTCCAAATTTATGTCATTTTTCGAAATGAATTTAATGTTTTCAGCAGCTAGTAATTGCAATAAACAATAGGTTTATGACGAACCTGGACTGCTCGCCTGAGTAATATAAGCTACATATAGCTACATGTGTCAAATGTCAAACTAATGCTAAAATATTAAGAAAGTAGGTCAGTAGGTCACATTCGTGGTCCCTAAAAGTCAGTGTTAAGATCGGTGTGCAAAACTCTATACATATGTCATCCAAATTTCAAGGCTATATCTTTAAAAACAAGGAAGTAGATCAGTAGGTCAAGATCACTGTCAAGTGACCCCTAATTACTTGGAGCCATCAGGTAATTATGATTAAACAGTCTAGGAAATATGATCAGATAATTTTGAAGTATTTTTTCCTATATAACCCATATACAAGTGACCCCTGGGGCAGGGCCACTTTTCACCCCAGGGTAATAATTGAATTATTATGGTAGAGGACAACAAGACAATGCTTCATACCAAATATCAAAGGCCTAGGTCTTGTAGTTTTAGACAAGAAGATTTTTTAAAGTTTTTTCCTGTATAAGTCTATGTAAAACCCCGGGGCGGGGTCTCTTTTCACCCCAGGAACATAATTTGAAAAATCTTCATAGAAGACCATTAGGTGATGTCACATGCCAAATATCGAGGCTTTACACCTTGCGGTTTTGGATAAGAAGATGTTTTAAGTTTTTCCTTTCGGTTGCCATGGCAACCAGAGTTCTGTGTAGAAGTCAACTGTTTCAATAATTTTGAAAGGGGGCTACCCAAGTATCATTCCTGGGAAGATTCGTATAAATCTGCCCAGTGGTTTTTGAAGAAGAAGGTTTTTTTTAGAAATTGTTGACGGACACACGGCGGACGACGGATGACTGACGATGGACACTGAGCGGTCACAAAAGCTCACAATGAGCCTTTGGCTCAGGTGAGCTAAAAAAGAAGTTTGTGATTCTAAGCATCTTTGACACTATAAAAAAGTCAGAACAATCTTTTAGTCAGAAATAAATGCAGGAAGCTATCGAAAGCGTTAGCCACTCAATTGAAGTTTTATAGAAAATTAAAAGACTTTAGCAGTACATTTTAATAGATATATTACAATATCAATACAAATCAGATTACTTTATCATTTTTGTTGATACCTAGCGCCAGATGGTGTCTAGTTTTTTTGTTGCTGAAATTTTGATATTCGTCTAGAGGCCAAAATTACACTTAAAAGCAGTTTTAGTGTGTTTATCACAGGTGTATTACTGTTTCCATATTAAAGGCGTAAGATCACTACATGATGTAATTAATGTCAAAGGTACTTACTGTGAACTATAAAGAAGTTCTAAAATTCTGTACTGTCCTCTTGTTGTACCTTCAAAAAGAAAGAAATAGAAATCTTAACTTGCTTCTATGGACCAACACATTTGCGTATATTCCTATTCATCTGCGGCGGAAAGCTAGTTTGCCATAAACATACATGCTGTGACTGATCTATGCAAACAGATTAAATTATGCATGTGTGCCAGAAAATGCTAATGTTAAACTATCCGCACGAGCATTGCAATTCTTGAAATTTTTCAAAACTAAGGACATCAAACTGAATTTCTAGTCCAGCATCTCGCACATATGTCAACGCTGTAGTTTAAGACTGCACTCCAAACTTATTTCTTTACTTGGATCCGAGATTCACCGTTCCATTAATTAAATTTCTTGTATGTTACACACACGTTAAAAGTCACATATGTATTTCATTCTAATTATATATCAAAATATTCATTAATGACATATGCTAAAATCACATGTTTTACTACTCAATATACGTTGAAACAAGTTTTACACCTGATAACAGATCATTCCTGATTAAAGATTTATTACCTATTGACAATACCTGTCACTATAAGCACATACAGATCACTACATTGTATTTTTAACATTTAACTTTTAACATCCTTAATTCAACAAACCATTTATGGTAACGATTTAAATCGACACAATGTCATTATTTAGATACCTACAATGGTCTAATAGAGACACCATATATCATTCTATAGTAAGTGAAATTAAAAATAATACAGGTTATCCTATATCCACTTTTGCTTAGCTTCTACTGTATAGATGATGCATAAAAAGTGCTCTACAACTTTTTTTCTACTTAGTGCTCTTCTGACATATCGATTAAACAGAAAATCAAAGAGTGAATAAGAAATTAGATAATGTTGTTTGTAAGATGTAGATCTATAATAAAACCTAGTGTACTAAATATGGTAAATTATTTAAAATCATGAAGCGTGAGATGTCGTTTATTATGCTATTAGTGTCGAGACATGAGGGAAATTAAATTGTACACTAAATTATTTATATGTGTTAATGAAAGACTCATAAAGATCTTAAAAGCTACATATTTCGTTACTGCAGCTATTTTTTTCATATATGATACAATTTATTACACATAATTTTATAAAATTAGAATTGGTGGGCTATATGCGATATATTTCAAAACAATCGATAAACAAAATTGTTCACGCGCGCACGCACGCGCATGCACGAACGAACGCACACATGCATGCAGCTTATATATGTGCACATGTGAAACAATGTATTACGCATAATTTTAGAAAATCAGAATTGCACGCAAATATGCACGCCCATAATGCATAGAAAAAGCAGTTTCTCCTTAATCTTGCACGGGAAACCGCCTTTTACACTGAATCTGGGTATGTATAAACGTGAGAAAATACGTGTATAAACAATGCAAGTACATGTTGTGTTTTTTTTTTTTTTTTTTTTTTTTTTTTTTTTTTCAGATGCTGTGAAAGGACCAAATATATATCCTTGCGCAAATGAACATCTCTTTCAAACTCAGCGGTTAGGAAAAGTAGACATTAGATCTTTTGTCGACAACCGTGAATATTTTGGATCGCACGAAACTTGTACGTTTGCTTAATTATAGGCTTAATTTCAATGATACTGGGAAGCATTTACCAATGTATTTTATATAATATCTCACAGATGCATATACGAGGTTGATTCAGTAACTTTTGTCACAAATGGTCTTCCACAGAAACCATTGTACATAACAGGAGTTTCATGTACTTAATAACGGATGTTTCTCAACAAACCTGCGAAATATTGCATAATATTCAACTTTACACGAAGATAGAAATGGACGATAAATTATCGAAGATGAGGACATTAATTTACGAAAGGACGACACACTTCAGATTTGTCGGGTTCTTCGTGTGCTCGTGGCGAAGACACGGTGACACGAAGGAAGACAAAATACCGATACCAGTTTGTTGTGTCTTCGCGTCCTCGGGACGAAGACACGGCAAATAAAGGGCGACGACACGACGATTTTTATTTTACCCGCTGACACGACAGTTTGCCAGTATAATAGAATGTTTGTCCGCCCATGAAATTTCGTCATTTCGTCTTCAATATTTGGTAACCTCGTGTATTTGCCCGAAACGTAAGGACACGAAGGTTCGACTAATCAGCAGTGTTTTGTCCTTTCATGACTTCGGGGTGACAACACGAAAACACAAAATGTCAAATATCTGCCAGCATAGACAGAGTCTGTTTACTTCTAAAAATAACAAGGCAGTCTGAAAGACAGCTAAATCCCTCGCCACTGCTATGGATAGTGAAAGGGTAAAACCTTTGATTTCAGCTGTGACATTGACCTTGAACTGACATGGCTGACTCATGAATTCTGCACAACGTCTTGATGAGGTGATCATTTGACCAAAGTTTCATGAAAATCCTTCAAGGGGTTTAGGAGATACAGAGCTGAAACCTTGGACCTTCAGTTGTGACCTTGACCTTGAGTTGACATGGCTGACTCATGAGTTGTTGATGAGGTGATCATTTGACCCATGTTTGATGAAAATCCTTCAAGGGGTTAAGGAGATACAGAGTGGACACCAAATGGAAGGCTCAAACCTTCAACCCTTAGTTGTGACCTTGACCTTGAGCTGGCATGGCTGACTCATAATTTCTGCACATCGTTCTGATGAGGTAATCATTTGACCCAAGTTTAATAAAATTACTTCAGGGGGTTTAGGAGATATAGAGCGGACACAAAATGACAGGCTCAAACCTTTGACCTCGAGTTGTGACCTTGACCTTGAACGGACAAGGCTGACTCATGGGTTCTGCACATCGTCTTGATGAGGTGATCATTTGACCCAAATTTTATAAATTTCCTTCAAGGGGTTTAAGAGATATAGAGCGGACACAAAATGGCAGGCTCAAACCTTTGACCTCGAGTTGTGACCTTGACCTTGAACCGACAAGGCTGACTCATGGGTTCTGCACATCGTCTTGATGAGGTGATCATTTGACCCAAGTTTCATGAAAATCCTTCGAGGGGTTTAGGAGATATGGACTGGACACGATTTTGTTACGGACGGAAGGACGGACGGAAAGACGGACGGAAGGACGGACAGACGGACGGAAGGACGGACGGACGCAGACCATTCCTATAATCCCTCCGCCACGGCGGGGGATTAAAAAAGTATCTGATGGAATCTTAAAGCCTTTGTCACTACGCATTCGAAGCATATTTTTAAAACACTTAATTTGACAAATGTTGCAATATTACTGTAGAAACTCCCAGCTTAGAACTGTAAAATGTTGGTACCTTTTATAATTATTCTAAACATCAATAGTCCGAAACGTGTATTTAACAATAAATGAGTACTAAATGATGTAAAACCGTGCATCAATCTTGTCATAACGAATTTTCCGCGTAATCTAAATCACCACAGGCACACCTAACACGTGCGATTATTTATATATCAGAAAAACATAACGCATTTAAATATAATTGCATTCATTTATGTTATTGGTGCTCATTATTTGCCTTTGAAAAACTCGTTTCATTCATTTGTAGTACCATCTTTTAATAACCGAACTGATGATGATGGTTTATATAGGACAGTAATTGTAATTATTATAAGAATATCTTACGAGCTTTTCATTAAAAATGGTTTCTTTAATAAGACATATTTTTCATATCGTTTACAATATTATGTCATAACCTAGCTCTAATAGTTATTAGCAGTGTTTCCTTCAGCTGATATAAATCCTCATTTTTGACAATATATTAAGTGTTTATAAAAACCCATTTAAAGATAGGTTAAGAAGTATGACTGATGTTGTAAAAGCGCAAAGTACAATATACCACAATTCCACTTGGACGGTACGATTCAAGGTAACAAGTTACAAAGACACTGAAGAATAATTTTAAACGGCATTTAATGACATGTAAATAATTTTACTGTGTGTTTTCAATTGTTTTCCGGTCACTGAGATTTCGATCAGAAATACCCATAGATACAAGCATATCATTTAATTGAATTTAGTTAATTGTAACAAAACTATTAACAGTAATACTGTTATAATGTGTGTGTTTGACTTTTGAAATGTCGGTAATTCCAAATCAGTTATTTTAGAAAAAAAATTAGCCGGTGTAGGTAAATGCATACGATATCAAAATAACCTGATGCAACTTGGCTGATAATAAATGCTACTATTGTAGCGTGCACGGTCTAGCTCAGTATATTCAATATCATATAATTTTCCTATGGGCTTCCTTGCCGAATGATTGGAAAGCAAATGATTCTTAAAATGATTGGTGAAATATAAAATAATTAATGCTAATCAATCTATCTCAATTTAACTGATGATGAGCACTCAAAATTCGTGGATGGGATCTTGTAGTATGGCGATGCACAACAAACAATGCCTGAGGTGAATACCATACATTAAGACTTTACCTAAATACTACCAGATGTCGAGTTCCTATCGTCGTGGAACTTAAACGGAACGCAATGTTCTGAGTAAGAACCCAGACTATGACAGGAGGTCAAGAACCCAATAGTATTTGGCAATTTATTATATTATTTATTATTCAGCGATGTTATTCGGTCGGTAGCTTGGCAGATTCATATAATATATTTACTTTGACGTTGTTGACTCCTCGGTAGCCAGGCAGGTTCTGATCTCTTCGTGGCGCTGTCCCGGTATTTATAAGCTTTTATCCAATTGTAATTAATGAGCGCTCAATGATTATGACAAAATCAAGCTCCTTAGTACATTGATAATGGAAGTGCGTAATTTGACTAATCTTTGTATATTTTCCGTAATTAGAGCCTAAAACTATCGTAATTAACGTGTCAGTAGATAGAACTTTCTTTTCTAGGAATTCATGAAAGATTAGTGCTTATTTCATTTAGTCTATCATCTAAAATATTGAATTATGACGGATCATCGGCGGTTCGAATATGATTGGGTCTAACTATTCTAGGTACGAATCATAAGGTATGCGGTGACTAAATTACATCAAACATCCTGATAGAGGCATCTCGCCACACTATTCAGGATATTGCTTGCCTTAATTGAAAGCTATTAATGTCTGACTTTTATCTAAATTGCGATGTCTTTAGACACTGTAGCTGTTATTCAAAAGGAAATATTTCTATAGAATGATGCTTGCACATAAATCGTAAATTTCCTACTATTTGTGCGAATTTGCTATTTCACTTAAATTATATATTCTTAAAAGGGGAAAACTTTTAAGTTTATAGATAAATTTATACATAATGTTGACAGAAAAGACTAGTTTCATTTCCGAGTAAATTCGCAATATTACTATCAAACTGGTAAAACAATACTCCGATTTATACTGGTAGGAACAATCATTGGGAAAAATATTGCAGTGGGTGTATTAATATATAACCAAGTAGTAATTTCTACACATGCTCTTCCTTTCTCTGATGCAATCAGTTGATAATTGAAACCATTGTATAGGTACGTTACAAACGTTTGGAAAATAGACTTGTTTACAACTTGAAATTAAATGTTAACAGTTCTTGTTACAACATTTAAAACTTCATCTGAGTGTGCATTACAATATGACTAAATTATGATAGTAAACAAATAAACATAAGATTTTTTTTTTTAAAATAAGGAGCTACTTACATAAGAACTCAAGGTATAAAAGTTCCAATATTTTAATATAACATATTAGGAAGGAAAAAGACTCAACACTAAAGTAACGAAAACGTGTTTATATTAATGTTTATAAATGTCTATTAGCGGCTATGATATCCTTGTGATATGAAATATCTTTCGTTATCAATTATTTAAAGTCGAACTGCATTTACGAGCCTGTTTTACATCATTATCAGATTGAATCTTTTAGATAGTTATGTTGTGCTTCATTTCACTTTATGGATATGCTTAACCATGGATTGTAGCTGTTTAAGGTGTTACTTAATCCGGTTCCGGAGGTAATTATGTAATTATATATTAATAACAGGCGTATGTTGCATTTCAACAAATTTTCAGCAGACTTATACCGTCTGCTTGTTACATGTTAATTTGCGTATTTATTTGTGACATATTTAGTATCATTGATTCTGTTCCTGTTGCCCTTATCTTGCACAGTTCACGAAGGAATGGAAAGAATATGACCTCCTTCCACCAAGCATAGGCCAACACACGGCCCCAAGCATTATTGTTTTGAAATAGTAATACGTCATACTGACAAAGTTTAAGCAGACTTACATAATGTTGGTAGTTTCGTTATAGTATTCGAAGAACGTGCTGAAAATGGTAAGGGCATGTGCCCCCGCCCCACCGTCCAAATAAAGCCAGACACAAAGAAAACAAGCAAATTCAGTGAATTTATATCCCTCGCCGAATGAATTGTTTTGTGAATGAGAAGAGAATATCTGAAAGAGATGTAGTTTCAAGATATACGCATGCTTTGTACAAAGGGACTGTGTAATTGTTTGTTCGTTCCTATGTTTTACAAAATCAAGGGAAAAAAGCTCCGTATTTGTATTAATTTTCATTAAAATCAATCGATGGGTTACTATGTTATTTAGGAATGTATGGATTGTGAAATAATTAAAAGGCAATTACTCTTGTTTATGAAGTGACCTGACTACATTTCGCATGCACTACCACCATATAATGACCTACATATGTTAAAGTTTCACGAAGATCTATCTACAGGTTACTCAGGTGCAGTCAAAAATCCCTATTCATTACCAAATCAAGGCGAAAACATTTACCTTTACTAGGTCAAGGGGGATAATGCTAAATATGTGCTAAAGTCATGTGCTAATTAGTTATTTTGTGAGGTTTGGTGATTCTAATTAAAACACTTTTTGAATTTTAAGCATTTCTGATTTTTGTACCATATTAAGGGGAAAACTCTAGTTTTAATGAGACCAAGGGAAAAACAGTATATAAGCAAAGGTCATGACATGTACTAATTAATAGTTATGAGATGTTTAGTGATGCTAGTTGAAATAATTTTTGAACTATAAGCATTTTCAGGGTTTGTTTTCATGTATCAAGGGGAAGAACACTGCCTAAACTTGGTCAAGGGGAAAATTCAACATGTGAGCAAAGGTCATGTACTAATTAAGAATTATGTAAGGTTTGGTGATTCTATCTTAGTATTTTTTTAACTGTAAGCATTTTAAGTTTCGGACAGACGGATGGGCGAACGGAAACACGCACATACAGACTTACGGACAAACAACTCCAAAATAATATACCTCCGCCTCCGGAAAGCAATATATACCTAATTAACACTTCAACACAGTTTACTGCAATAATTTCAAAATTAAGCGATTTGTATTCTCTTGCTCGGATTTTAGAATGTTTATATAATATAAAGGTGTAAACGATTCCCTAAGTTGTACCTAATAATGTAATGACACGATGTATCATCTCCGACTCAAGCCTTTAGGAGGATTGCCGTTAAACATCCCGCTCTCTTGGTGGTAAGATTACCTTGTTTCAAAGTAATGCTGGTGATCTTTCATTTTGTTTATTGGAATGCATGAAACACGCTTCTACTATTTATATAACTCTTTTTAATTTTTTATCATATCTTGTTTTGATATATTGACTTTTGGAAATAATTTGCAAAATCACAAAACAGAAGAGAGTTCGAGATAGATATACTTTCATACTGGGAAAAGTTTACTATTAATCCTTATTTGTTGTGCTCAGAAATATCAGAACTTTAACACTGACTTAAACATAAAACCTATCAAAATCAACTGAACCTAAAAAATAACAAGCAAATTCGATAAATCGGTATCCTCCGCCGAAAGGGCTTGAGGTGAGGAATGGCAAAAAAAAAATAGATCTGGCAAAAATTCAAGGATATTACTAAGAAGCAAATAATTTCATAAGTCAAAATCATTTTAACAGAAAATGAATGTTTTCTTTTGGGGGGGGGGGGGGGGGGGGGGGGGGGGGGGCAGCGGGGATGACCGGGTGAGGGTACAAAATTTCACATGTTGATTATAAATATTGATGAAAAATTAAAAAGACTGAGTGGAGAGTGAGGTGGGGGAACGGTACAACTTTACATGCTAATAAATATTCATGGCAGGTTTGGAAAAAAAAATAAATATGGAATGAATTTTTTTGTAGGGGGCAGGGGAGGGGGTGTGATCAAAGCAAGGTGGTGACCAGATGTGGGTACAAAACTTCACATGTTTATAATAAATGTTCATGGAAAAAAATGAAAGAAGTTTAATAAAATTCTACTGATTTGTTGGTTTGTTATGTACAAATCTGTAGATTTTCAAACAATTAAAGGGCAATAACTCTAAGGAAAATTGACCAATTGCAAAACAAAATGACAGGCATCATCGAAGTATGTTGGTTCGTATTTATTTCAAGTTTCATGAAATTCTACCAGCTTGTTACTGAGAAATGGCTGCAGACGTGGATTTTTCATTAAATCAAGGACAATAACGGGAAATTGACCAATCCAAAAATAAAACTTGACAGGCATCATCGCAGTATGTTGGTGCATGTTTAGTTAAAATTTTATGAAATTCTACTTGATAGATACTGAGAAATGGCTGCGGACGGATATTTTTTTGGCATTTTTCATTAAATCAAGGATGATAACTCTAAGGGAAATTGACCAATCCAAAAAAAACTTGACGGGCATCATCGCAGTATGTTGGTTCATGTTTATTTCAAGTTTCATGAAATTCTACCTGCTAGTTACAGAGAAGTGGCTGCGGACGGACGGACGAACGGACTGACAGACTGACGGACGGACAATGCCATTTCAATACCCCACTCTCGATTTCATCGGCGGGGGATAATAACTAGGCCCGTTCAATGATTATGTTCATAATATTGGCTTGATTGTTTTCAAACATTGGTCTAGCAATATTTTCTGCTTTTGGTATTTAAAGGCTTTCGTGAGTTTTATCAGATTTATAAACGTTTGCAAAACGTGTGCGCCATTAAGTAAAAGTCATAGAACAAAAACAATCGTATTGAACATGACAAAGCTAGGCATGTGTATTATTGGGACACACGTATTTACTAGGTACGAAACTTTGGACAAAAGTTATTTCGTCAAAAAAATAATTAACATACGAAAGTATACCGACTCCATATCTTTAAACCTATCTTACTATCCGGAATTAATATCTTCTAACCTATCTTACTATCCGGAATTATCACTGAACAGGCTTCCTGTCAAACATATGATACTACTGAAAATCTAAAATATACATGAATGGGAAGGATCTATAAAGAAGAATGATCAATCAGCATAATAACTCTGTCTCTTACAACCACTAAAGCTGTTTTGTAGATCCAGACAGATACACTATACATGTCAGCTTGTGCGATTTACTAATGAGTAACATATCACAAATTGAAAAACAACTCAAACCCTGATTGGAGATTGATTAACCAGTAATGAAATGGCAAACTCGTTTCAGATATCATCCCATGGAGTCAATTAGGAAAACAAAGAAAAGTAATAGGTTCTGTTCCATATATATATTGAACTGATTGCTACCAAACTGATCAAATAATAGCTTTCTCAATGACGTTGACGTATCTAATACGGAAAATTTATTACACAATCTTTCATTAAAAGATAACAAGTGTGAAGGGTTAATGACTTTGGTTCCGAAGTTAACTTTGGAAAATATATGGGCCGTTCAATAAGAAAACCTGTATTAGTGACATGGCATTATTATTGCATAACAGAAACTGGAAAATCATTGTTCTTCTTATGTTTACGCAGAAACTAGAAACTTGTATATTGTAATTCAATTTTCTAAAAAAAAAACAAAGAAAATATCAAACAGGGAATGCCATGTTCCAAAAACGCAGCCACCCCAAAACGAAACCCACAGCACGCAGACCTGCACACTACAAACACACACACTTACTCGCATACAAAGCAAACACACGAGGACAAAACGAACAAATAAAGGAACACAGTGGGGCAAAAACACCACTGGGGAGCTTAAACCGGTTTATGGTGCGCACCCAACCTCACTATTACCCCCAAAGACACGGGACAGTATAAATAAAAGCAATCTCCTACAGGTGAATCTCTAACACACGTAATGGAAACAAAAGGCATGACATGTAAAACATTAAAATGCTCCTATATAAATATATAAAAAGCAAACCTTAAGAACCAAAAACGTATATACTCAATGCCTTTGCAGAAGACAGAGCAACAAGAGAAACACCCTTAAGGGCCCGACGAAACAGACCGGAAGACAGGTATCAAAACAGTTCAGTCCTAGTGGGATTTAAAAACTGTTTATCATAGAGTCCTCCCCCTCTTCCGTCAGACACAATCAAAGAGGGAAGCGTAGTGTCGAACTGTAAACGGGTTGAACACTAAGCATGCGGTATGCCTCAAAACAGTTGGGTCGTAACCTCTTTTAATAAAACGTTCTATAATTTTACCAAATACAGTTGGAAAATTACCATGACCCAATATCTTACGAATTTTGTATACCACATCACCATTAAAAACGGGTTTTGAAATACCTTCTCGCAGAAGTGTCTTTAAATTACTATTGAATTTTAAAACTAAATCAGAATTACGATAGTAAAATTTAGCAAAATATTTACGCAATTTATAAGGCAAAACAACTTCTACAATATTTTACAAATAAATGTTATTTGTGTTGTCATGGCAACCGAAATTCCAAATGTGATTTCCAGAGATTTCAAAACAGTCTTAACTAAAAATAAAGGACATGCTCCTATCTTTTCATTTGCCGAATTTTCTAAGTATATTCTGAAATCATTTGATGAATGTGCAGAACTATGATGGTTGGATGGACATGGTTATGTCTGACTTCTTCTTTCTGGCAGTATTTTATTCTGTTTGAGAGACTTTAAAGACAACCACATTCTCGACCACAAGTGAATTTAGGTTTTTGACAGATAGATCCATTACAACAGAAAAAGTATTTTATCTTAAACAGTCAGATTGCTAGGCAAAGTCATCACAGGATAGATTCACAGACATAAGTCTTACGAATGTAAGTCTGCAACATCAATCAGTGAAGTTGGTGTATTGTACTGTCCGAATCAGTATTTTCGTTCATTCATACACTTAGTCATCAATAAGGTTTCATCGAAAACATCATGTAGTTAATAAGAAATGGTAAAAACACTTTAATCACGTTGTCGAAACAGGCGTTTTAGCATCTATATATTGATTACCCCAGAATTAAAAAGTCTTAAAGAAATGAAATCTTTCATAGAGGAATAATTTGACTAATGATGAGATAAGGCCCACGTGCCTTTGATTTTGTGTTTTGCTGTAGAACAAACATTGCAATAAAAGCGAAGTTAGCAACCTTCTACTGTTGTAAAACCGATGTATTTAAAACTGTGGCACCTGTTTGTCTTTATACCTTTTTCAGAGGTTCCAGTTAGTTCGACAAAAGCAATCAAACAAAAGACTAACGTAAACTACTAGTAACAACAATAACCTACTATACTATTTTTCTGCCGTTTCGTTACAAACCATTTAAAACATTTTTTTCAACTTTGTTTTACTTGCAAGTTTAATGCGTCATTATGACTTTTACATCGAAAAGGTAAGCTGGTTATCGGAAGCCAAACAAACATTGCCTTCTGCTGTCGACTTAAACATGTTCACAATCGTAAACATTTGAAATGTTGTAAATTTAGTAAGATCGAACATTTATAACCTGCAGAAAACTTACTGTATGCTATAAGAAGAAGTGAAAATACATTTATACGCTTATGCTCAGCTCCCAGCTCCTGAAAACTTAAAGACTGGCTGAAAAGGGAAAATATTCGATCTCAGATAGAGCAATGGAGGCAGTAATTCTCGTTACATGACACATGTCAGTTTAATTTATTTCTCTTTTATGATGGCGATAATGTTCTTCAAATCTCAAATGCCTGATGGACAATCTCAAGAGTCAGGAAATAATCATTGCTCATTTCCAATTCAACCAAAGGATGGATTAATGAGTGGGCACTAATCAATAACATGCCAATTTGATTCTACAAATATGTCTGTTTAAGCTGCAGTTGCAATGCAGATATATCTAGATTCTGCAAAATAAGAAAATAATCTGATCAGTTAACTAGCCGTATTTTCTTTTTAGCGTATATATTATGTAGAGATAGACCCTAAAAATTTCAATGATTGTATTACATTAAATAAAGTCTAGAAATTGATTTCCAAGTCCTTGAAATAACCAAAAATGATTTCACAAATGTGAAGTTTATGATAGTTTTGTTAATATCAATAACCGAAGTTTTAATTTTTAATTTAAAGTTGTGATCCACAAAGAATGACAACTCTTGCCTTGGGCTAGTACTTAAAAGTAGAGATCTATTAGTTTACTTCCCTTGCAATACACAATTGAGTGGAAAATGAAAACTGTTTTAGACACAATATCATACTTTTTTGCACAACAAAATCATTTAGGATTTATTCATTTGTGTTTGATTTACCCCTCAAGACATGGTTCCTATGATTCTGTCAACTTACATATGGTAAAAAATTAACTTTTAACAATCCAATAATAAAATGAAGTACCAGTAGGTAAATAATAGTGCAGATAATACAGTTTTGATTGTATCAAAATGTCACAATAGAACCACTTTTGTAATACAGAACACCTGGTAGTATTAGTAAAGGTGCAATTATATTGATCTCTATTTCCTATGCCTATATTATGTCATAAATCTGCGTCTAACTTAAGATGAAAATAATAAACAGGACGACTCTGAATCGTTCGACAGAATTTCACAGCTCAAACAGATTTAACAGCAAAAAAAATATTTCTACCAAACAATTATGAAAACTGGCCTCCATGTCCGGAGGGGAATATTTTCAATGTTTCTCACAGAGGCAAAACAAGACCGCACATGGAAGTCATATTTTGTTTACCTAAATCAAGATGGGGTTTAACAACTATTGTAGAGGGTCACTCACGAAACAAAACTCTGAAATTATTTCAAAATTAGATCAGTGTTTTAGGAGGAGATGGCATTTGACAATTTTTGTCTATTTTTGGCTCTTTCGACCAAGTTCTTTTGAAATAAAATGGAATATTATGACCACTTTTCGTTGATAGACATCCGAGAATCATTTGGATAAAATCATTTCAAAATTGCAACAACAATTTTGACAAGAATAATTTTAAAGCTCCCACTATACTTAGTATACATACTGGAAACTGGTGGCCATGCCTCTGACGAATCAGAATAATAAAAATCCTGGCAGGGTTGACTGGCTACAGTCCCTATGTTTGTCATGTCATACTTCTCACATGTAATGTCTGTTCATTGACGTTGGAAGCTGCCCCAGCGGCTTATTTTTCTAGTCTTACATGACATTTTATTGCCGTTTGCTTCGACGACAGGAACTGAAGCTGGCTTTTAAAAGCCTTATTCCCATTAATATCACTCAGTGATAATCGAATCCCATTACCATGACTTGTTATCTATGAGCATCATGCTTACAATCATTTGATGACCCTAAATTTATTTACGGTCTACGGACGGCACCTAATGGCCTATCACGCAAGTACTTCTATACAAAAGAATACATTTATCGGACATATTTATGTATTCATTCATTAGACGAAATTTAATAGCAATTGGTGAAGAATATATCAAAATTGTAAAAGGTTGGAGACCTGTCCTACGACTCATCTCAAATATTTGAAAATTAAAGTACATAATGTTGTTTTTGTCATTTGCGGTCTAGATAAATGTGCTTAACGGTTTTGTTTTAAAGTTTATGTCCGGGAGTAATTATTCGAACCTTTTAATTGACTTTAATTGGCTTTGTATCATGTTAGTACTTTTTCTGAGTTTTACGCAGTGGGTTAGTAAAGTTTATTTGCACAAAGTCAGCAACGCATTTTACTGTAGTCTACTTTTTAAATGCTTATTCCTAAACATCTTTCAATTACACATCAAAATGTTGCTTTTTCTGCGACAGGAAAAAGGTCTGTCGGTCCTCAGTTGTCCGCTAAGATGCACTTAACTGTTGAGGTTATTTTTATCTGTACTCTTTGGTTGGAGTGTCCCTAATTAAAGTTTAATTTAGATTTCATAAAGGAAACTTTTGATTTCAAATTACTCTCAGATTACATCATACATACATTTTGTATCCATATTACTTTTAAAATGCTGAATAAATCGATGTCATATTCTGTACCTCTCCTCCCACATACAATAAACAGCTGCTAATGTGATGCAGTCTCTCTAATGACGTTTATCGCTTTGTCATTCTTGAATTTTAAATGGAAATATGCTACCACTTTATATTCTTCATATGCAAATGAGTCTAAAACTTGGATTAGTATACGGCATATCTTCAAATCGATATGTTTCAAACATCAGAAATTAGCACAGTTACGAGTAACATGATCTATTGGCAATTTAAGAGAAATAATGTTTAGATTTTGTCAACGGTTTCAAAGTACACCAGATTTGGAGCACTTACGGTATGACCCACCTAATGGTGAATATTTCAAATGTTCAAAACAATGTTACAGCAACATACTGCATCCACAAAGAGACTTGTATGTAAAATTTAAACAACTTTTACCGTGCCGTTTTTTTTCATATAAATTGTGTATAATTCATGATATTTCCTCAAGCTCAAGTAGAGACAAATTTCAAAGTGATGGCCACTGTCCAAAACGTTTGCGGAGATTCATTATACTATTAATTTTGATAAATGAAAAACAAACTATTGGTACACAAATCGGGGGCTCAGAGCGAAACTAGTCTAAGTGTATATAGAAACAGAAGCAGACAGACTAGTTTCGCTCTGAGCCCTCGATTATTTTAAACACAAAATAAAACTGTAAATATCATTTTCCTAGGGTGCCTCAAGTAAAAGGATTTAATTTGACAGACAGAATTCTGACTCCAACATTGAAAAATTAAGGTCGAGTCCTGTGAGACTGTTTTAAAATTTTGCTCACTTCATTCACTTCATTCAAAATAACCTTGGGGCAGAAGTAAAACCCACCTACATTTCTTCCACAATATGTAATCTAAAGACTTAAGGCAAAACAGAGGTTTTACCGCATGTAACTCAGTATCTTTAAAGATGTTTAACCCCCACCCCCCGCTTATCAGATGAAAGGTTGTCACTTTTGTCCATTAAATCAATAATAAGTCCTGAAAAAAGTAAAAACTTACTAGAAAAAAGGAATATAAGGAAAAAACAATTTGGTCCCAGTGTGGCTTGTACCTATACCCCTTGAAAACTTTAAGTCAAAGTATATTTATTGCAGGAATTGTATACTCTTCAAAAGGAGGTACACTATTACATGGGTCATACCTTGAAGATACATTTGAAGTGTAGTATTCATTATCGAAACGGAAAACCTCATTTCGCTAGATATCTACTGAATTATAAAGCTCTAAATACAACATAATGTTCTAAAATGTTGTAAACACGCTTTGTTGTAAAGATAAAACGACAATCAACGGCAACGTGAACAATGAAAGCCTTAATTATTAAAATTAAACGATTAAAGACTTCATAAATGTCTGTAGTTTAACATTACCAATGTGGTATTTCGTTCCCAGTCGAATCTCTTTTTAATAATGTAGATGAATCTACTGCTTATCCTACATAACATTACCTAATTAGGTACGTTTTATATAATTATTTGTCTATGCACTGATTCAATTACCATTAGACACAAATCAAATTAAATTTGCACATAACTCGTAACTGGTATACATTTGCAATTATGACAGACACATTCAACGAACGCTACTCTTAAATTTGATGTGGGATTTTTTGCCTACTACTTAAAGATTGCGTTATATATAGTAACACATCTTTGATCATTTATTCGCAATACTGCTCTGTAACCAAGGTAGTATGAAATAATGAAATAGTTGAACACATTGTAAAAGATGTTTTTTTTTAACTTGACTGCATGTCTTATTTTAAATGAGGCATACATTTTCATTATTAAAACTCATTGTATACTCTAATGTAACAGTTTTATAGTACACGATAGAAAATCATTTCCAAAGTACATCTAGATATTAATCTAACTACCGCATCTTAATAATTCACAAATATAGCTTAACGAAAAAGACAAAAAAAAATACTGTGTTTTGGATATGAACTTTCTTGATTGAGTTTGTCCAAGAATTCTATATAAAATAACTTCAATCAGTCGCATTGGCTGAAGTTTTCACAGTTAATCGTTTCTTTGTCAGAAATTAGAAAACATGTTTCCACAAAATGAAGACTGAAGGCATCAATCAACACTTGACGTGAAGACTTTAGAACTGAAATAACATTAATCAAACTAAAGTTCATTTAGAAACTGAATTTTCATAGTGTCTGCCCTAAACATTAGAAAAGAAATTCCTGTCGCGTGATCGCTTGCATAACCCAAGTTATAAGCCATATACTTTTCATATCACCAGGATTATGTAACACGTGTTACTCCTTTTGTAGGAAAATCAAAGTTATATTCAACGTAAAATTGTGTAACGTATTAAAGCGTCAGTTTGAACACGATTTTCTAAACTGTCGTAAGTTCAAGGTGTAACGGGCAAATAATTGTGTATTTCACCCGCAATATACCATTTACATATGCTGCTTTCTTGTTTTAAAATGGCAGCAGTAGCAAATGCCTCATGCAAAAACACAACACAAAAAACTATGAATATTATGCAAAATGATCTAGGTAATTTCTTTGGCCTAACACCTAACATGTTGTAAAAATTAATTACCTATGAAATTATATATCAAAATACGAATCGTATAAGATACTTATTTGGGATACACATAAATGTGGCGAAACAATTGAAGCCGTAAATATTTCATCTGCAATGAAATAACAATACGTTGACCATCATTTTCTTTTCTAACAACAAGGGATCGTGAAGTCTGTATACCAACTTACAAAATTAGATAATGATGATACACTTGACAGAAAAAAGACAGGCTTAATTCACAGACAAGATACGTATGATGCTTAAGATGCTAGAATGGTGAAGAAGCTGGAAAGTTAAGTATTTAAGTACAAAAAAACTATTACTACATTTGTCCCGACCTTGAAAACTAGCACAAACAACCACGTACAAAAGGCAATTATTTCATTTGCCATGGACTGCTGCCATATCAGAAGAATAATAAACAAGAACATTAGCAACAATGATGGTTCTAGATAATATACAAAAAAGTCTCAGCCTATTTATTCAAATCTCAGATAATTGCTTCCATAATGTTGACGCAATATACATGTATGTCCATTTCAGTTATTATTGAAAACATAAACAATTCTGAGCCAGACGACGTGACATTAATCACTTTCCATTTCCTTCTCAAAAGTAAACAAATTCTCCGTCCACCAATTGTATCAGATGTAAATTAACAATGAAAACAAATAAAGGCTTTCAACAACAAAAGTGATTGAAAAAACTTTAAATTTGAAAATAAAATATACTCAAAAAAAAACCCCACAAAGACAAATATCAAACAGGGAATGCCACGTACCAAAAACGCAGCCTCCCCAAAACGAAACCCACAACACGCAGATGTGCACACCACAAACACACACACGTGCAAACAGGACAAAACGAACAAACAAAGGAACACAGTGGGGCACCGCCTTGGAACGTTCAGTGGCAATAACACCACTGGGGAGCTTTAACCGGTTTATAGTGCGCACCAAACCTCACTCTTACCCCAACCATGTTCCAAAGATACGGGACAGTGTAAATAAAAGTAATCCTCTCCTGGTGAATCTCTAACACACGTAATGGAAACAAAAAGGCATGGCATGTAAAAGTCGAGTCAAGTCAAAATCTTTTTTTTTTTCACTCATTTCATGTATACATGAATCAGTGAGGTAATATATTAACAATATATTTGAGACTCTTACTTAAAGTTAGTAAATTATCAACAAAGTTTTAAAAAAGCTAACATGACAAAATGCAAAATTATTATTTCTAGTTAGCACAACCAGTATATATGTATATGTATAAGTGTAATTCTGGTATCTACTACTCGTTTGATACCAAATAAGGGCATCGGAGAGTCACAATAGACATTAATTTTAATGAACTTTCACAAATTCACATATTCTTTTCTGTTACTGGTATTCAAAAGTTGCTCTAATTTATATACGTTTGGATGTTTTATGTAGTATGAATTTTTTGCGATCATTTGAAAAAAGGTTGCATTCATACGAATAATGATACTCGTCCCCTAACTTATTTTCACAGGTGTTACATGTCCTAAGGTTTAGTGGTATCCTTGTCCAATTTCCAGTTTCCAGTTTCGACTGGTAATCTATGATTTCGCGTGCAGAATTTTATCATAAATCGCAATAATGACTTCGGGTTGTTGCTTAAGTACTTTTCTAAGCCAAAAGAAGTTTTATACTGGACTAACTGGTTGAAGTAATTGCTAAAATGTCTTGCGTCTGTTTCACAGAACTCCACGAGGTACAAAGAATGCAACTTTAATGCACATTTCATATTACATCAATTTGCTAGTAACATTTTAAAAAGGCGGCCTTAATTCAACATTAAAATATTTGTATCGCGTTTTCCAGGAATATTCGAAAAAAATAATTTAAATCTACATGAAAACGTCTTACAATTTTATATAATTTTTTCCTAATTAGGCATCGTGAAACGGGTCCCAATGCCTGTTGTCTTGTTATATATATATATGTGTTGCTGTGATATCAATTGTTCTTCAACTGTGTTTTGATAATAATACAAAAGAGAATAACCACTAAACAAAATGATTGCAATGTCTAGCGGTGTTTAAAGGGATATGCCTCAAACATATAAACAAATACAATGTCTTAATCTCATTAATCAGAAGTGTTTAGTTGCTATTGTATAACTAACATTTGAAGTGAATTCCCTAACTTATCTATAAGCAGTTCCTTACATATTTTAATCAAACATGAATATAGTGTTTAGCATAATAAGAAATCTCTTTGTTTGTACATAAATGTAATAACAAGGTTTTGAAGAGATTGATAAAGAATTGAAAAACTTTTGCTTTTAACGCTTACAGTGCTAAATTTCTATAATGAACTTGTACATCTTTCAATTTGGACAGTACCATTTACTGTTAAAAGGGGTGCTTACCAAAAACGTACTGACTGAATGGCGAACAGTGCAGATCATGATCAGGCTGTACGGATGTGCAGGCTGATCTTGGTCTGCACTGGTCGCAAAGGCAGAATCACTTCCCGCCAGCAGACTAAGGTTTAAAGAAAAGATATGTGAAAAATATACATTACAAATTTTATTACACATATTTTCGGAAAGAAAGAATAAAAAGTAAAGCAACAATATTTCTTTTTGGACAATACCATGAACATTTAGTTACAAGGTTTGTCAGTAAAGGATACAATGTAATTTGCTTAATGTATATTGCTTTAAACTACATTATGGCAATGTAATAATCATTTCAATATACATCACTCGAATAGTATGCTTTGGTTTTAAATGCTCATCAAATTGGGAGAAAAAATTTACTACTAAATCTAAATAACCATAGGTAAAAACGCCTGACCCTTGATATTGTTTCGTATATTAATATCAGAAAAGAATGAAAAGTGCTGCTATAAAATATTTTTAATACATTCTTAAATTTATCACACTGAATGGTAAACTGCAGGTCAAAAAGCATCGATAAAAGCATAATCTTGTCTTCATTAACCCTTACCATGCTGAATTTCTATAATGAACTGGTCCATCTTCCAATTTGGGCAGTACCATTTATAATTTGAAGGGGTGTTTACTAAAAATTTACTGACTGAATAGCGAACAGTGCAGACCATGATCAGACTGCACGGATGTGCAGGCTGATCTTGGTCTGCACTGGAAGCAAAGGCAGAATCATTTGCTGCCAGCAAGCTAAGGGTTAAATAAGTGATTATGTTCATGAATAGGAAATTGTGAGTTATTTCTACAAAAGTATGTAGATTATATATGAGCAATAACCAAATCAACCACAATCCTTTACTAGTGGTAAATTACATGCAACAAACGTATAAGTATGTGGTATGGTAATGTATACGAAATATGATTCATTTACTCTAAAAGTAAAGCCCGTCGTCAACTGTATGTTAACCATATATGTTTTCTGCGTGCCGTCACAGCATATTAATATAGTGACTTTTCTGAAATGTGCAGATGTACAGTAAAATCAAACAGACAGGGAAAACTATGCTAAGAACAGCTGCGTCTAATTAGTAACGACCATTCCTGTGTTCTTAGTCTCTCTTAAAAATTTGTTATGAATGACTGCTTTTAATAACCAACACAAATATTCAGTCACTAAATACAGTTGCTTACAAACAACTGACTACGCTAAAAAAAGAAACAAATAAATAACTGATTACGAGGACTGAAATCACAAAATCAATCTATTAAGATAGTTTATCACACCGTACTTGTAATAAATATAATTTCAGTTACACTGTTGTCTACTACGTTCACTCTTAAATGGTTTTGTGTAGCTAGCGGTTGCGTGCATACAAAATCTCTCATTTATCATATTTATTTTGTAGCACACACATTTTACATTAAGACAACACCACCTCAGGAAAGGCATAAAGTGGTCTATTAACTTTCACATTCTGTTTGCTGTTTGACATAAACAAGAACTGAAAAGGAGGCCTCTTAATGCAAATGGTCTCTTAATAGATGTGGACGTTCAAGATATAGACTGAATGAACACCATGTTCCCAAAGGATAAGGATACGAGACTGTAACAACGCCTAGCCTAGAACAATCCTTGTATGTGATGAAGGGACCAGTAAAGTAAATTGCGTGTCCTATGTTTAAAATGACCATCGGTTTATATAGGATTCTTCCTATAATGTGTATCAAGAGTTGAGTTACTATAATGCTGACGTGTCAAAGCTCCAAAGCTCTTTGTAGTTTGATTTTATGCTATGCTTCCGCTTTGAAAGCAACTGTTAATGTTTAATCGCTGAGTAATTCTTCTTTACGTCAACAAAGAAATGACAGGCTAAAAAGTAATAAAGACACATTTTCAAATGACTGGAAAAAATCGTGCCAGATATACTGCCTGAACAGCGTATCCTTAGTCTAAATATAAATGACATTATGACATTGTATTTGTAGTATTTTCCATTCATTTAAACACAACTGATATGTAATGAGAAAAAGCCATTTTGACTATTGGGCGACACTGTTATCAAATATGGACCTGTGATAATACCAAACTGTCCAAAGTATCTGGCTTGTTTAATATGATTATCGTAAACCACGTCCTTATTTAATTGTTAGTTCAAAGATAAATTTGTTTTCAATAGAGTTCACTATCAGACTTCGGTTATGAAAAAACATAAAAACAGGTCGTATATCATCTATTTTTAATGTTATTTTATGAATATTATTGTGCTTTAATATGTAGAGATGCTAGCTACCTAAGAGGATCTAAAGGAAACAACTCTGAATTGACCAATAAACTGAGGCCAACATACAGACAGTGGTCAAAAATAAAAGTAAAACTATATAGGTCTTTCTACGACATTGATCAGGCAGGTAAAACATGACCTACATTTGTTTAAAACTCTTTGTATTCGATATACAAAAATTACATTTTTCTCATGGCTTACATTGCCTGTTATTTTATAAGTTATGCTGAGGCCATGCTAGAAAGTGTAGTAGTGCATCAATATAAAAATATGCATGAATTCCCTTCAAGAAATTTTACGACTTTAAGAAACGTCATCTCAGATATTTAGGTTTGGGTTTTTAGCTAATAAAAGTTATTTTTTGTACTCAGTGATGATCACTTGGTTTACACAAAGTTTGATATAAAATGTAAAATGCATTTTTAATAATGAGAACATAGATAGATTGTTGTTATATTCATCATTTCAGTTAATCATTTTGGAAGTGTTTCTTATGCTTTACTCATTTTAAAGTATTCTCTCACTTTTCAGGAGTACTTTGCTGCAAATAGTGTAACAGAATGTGTATGTATGTATGTATTTTAGCTTATTTATAGTCGCCTCCGGTAACCCATATGGGCAACTCCTCCAGTTGACTGCTAGTACTGTTAACCGGAGGATAGTGCAAGACACAGCAGACGCTCCAATTCCACAAGCTTCCCTTGTTCGTTAGCGTGCAAGGTGTAAAGCACCCATACACGGTACTCTTATCCCAGTCCGAGTATTTTTTAGTTGGAGGAGAGGGGGCTTGAACTCACGACACTGGGCCACTGTGTCTACTCTGGTGTAACATAAAGGGTCACTGTCATCAAATGTCATTCTATGGTAGAAGATCTGTAATCACATTCTTCAATTTACGTGTGACTATGTATTTGTAAGTAATTCGGCATTCTCTGGACGTAACTACAGCTCAACACGCTCATTGTTTTTCGTAAATATGATAAATGCTAAAACAGCATACCGAAAATTCGTAATTTCCGATTTTCGTTACGGGTCCACTAACTTAAACAAATTGTAACATGTTTAATTAAATGTTGCAAACAATGTAAACATGTAAGTTAAAAGTTAAAAAAATTACATCAATTTACAACTTTAACTGTGTACATAACTTGAAAACGACTTTTGGGGCCTCTCTATCAATCATATCAACATTTTTCACCTGCATAGAGTGCATTCATGGTGGAAAATGTTGTATAGGTTTTTTCGCATTCTCAAACTTTTAATAACTTTTTTCCGGCCAAGTTTTCGAATGGTTTTGGTAAGCTTATTATAAAGAGCATTTGCCACTCTTTCACTCAGATTTTTTTTTCATAAGTTTAAAACTTTTGGCTAGTCTTGGATTTTTAATTTAATAAAAGACAAAAGGAAGTTCAGTATAGCCTCTTTCTTAGTGTTGAAAGTAGACTAAACTTACACTATACTATATTGTATTTACTTACCCGTGTAGACTTTTTATGTTGACGACTATAATTGGGAAAATCCTAAAGTCAATGAAAAACCGTCAATACATGAGTTGTCCATATTGCTTCAGATATTTTTAGAAGGTCGTGATTAAAATATCAAATATTTTTGTTTTTACATTGAGGGGAGAAAAAACATAACTATTTTTTTTGTAAATTGGTGCACTTAGCTATCATTTCATCCTAAATAACTGTAAAGACGAATTTGATTTTTGTATATACTACCTCTATAATACGACAATTTCTTAGGATCTATGTTTCACTATGTGTTGCCACGAACGAGATTGTTCAATCGGTTGCTAAGAATATAACTGGAGATCATTGCTTTTGTACAAGGAGTATGTCTCCGTCATACCGCTTTGCTATCATGGAAGATAAATCGGATGTTGCCTAAGTACACAGACAGGCAGAATGATTAAAGTACAAAACGTACAATGTTTGTGAAATAAGTACTTTAGTGGGAATGTATAAAAATTGAAATGTGATGGTGTATGTAAACACAAAAAAAACAACCAAAACAAAAACATCTATTAAAGTACTACAGTTGCTCTTAAAGACATGTTTTGAACATTACAGGCTATGTGCTGCGGCACCAGCATGTATATATTTCATTTTCACACGTATTGTTTGATGTTATTCAAACTCTATAATGATCAGGCATTACGTTTCAATTTCAATTGTACGTATTACATGGACCAACTGAACCTTTATAATGACTGAGCGTTTTGTGTTATTTGTAC
This sequence comes from Mercenaria mercenaria, assembly GCF_021730395.1. Lineage (NCBI taxonomy): Eukaryota > Metazoa > Mollusca > Bivalvia > Venerida > Veneridae > Mercenaria > Mercenaria mercenaria. The sequence continues at coordinate 80,242,490 of NC_069368.1, forward strand.
GTGTAACATGGTCTAATTTAGCTTTTTTCTCGAAAAGTGAGATTCATTTCGAGACCACTGTAAATATCAGCAAAAACTGCAAAGGCCGGGTATTTTTGCCATACTTACGAAATGAATTTGATTCAAGAAAGTTGTAATGTAAGGAAATTGTCGATATGAAGGGTGTGCTCATAACATTCCCTTGAATCTTACTCAGAAATATTGAGTATGCAAACCACATTATAGGCAAGTCTATACATACTCATCACATCTGCTATCAGATTAGTGTATTTCATACAATTGCTTTGAGGTATAATACTTCTCTTTATTTCATATAAACTTTATTGCCACGCCAGGTATTATAGGAATTATGCTCCATTAGTAAGATTTATTTTGAAGAATGAGATAAAAATCCTGTTCTAACTATAAATCAACTCAAGAATATGTAAAGTTGCGCGGTTCCAGAGGTGGGGTTCGGGGGTCCGGAACCCTCTGGAAAATCCTAAAAAAGAAAAGAAGAGAAAAAGGAAAGACAATGGTTTTTCGAAAAGGCAACATTAAAGGACCGCATTCAAAGTGTATGTGGCTGTTGTTACATACGACCCCGACATAATTCATATTTATGTTAATTATCTCAAAGAAACTAAGAATTTTACCTTTAAGAAAACTGATTTTTATTATTTTTCCCAAATTTAACAGGTTAGCTCATAAAAATATGAAAATAAGGGGTATTTAGTATAAAAAAATTGCAAAGGAAAAGGTGTTCTTAAACGATTCTAAAATGGCCCAGAATGCAGGAAATGAAGCGCTGAATTTCAACATTTTCCAGGGAGGCATGTCCCCGGACCACCCTAGCTGAGCGGCTAATTTTCTATTTCAGCCTTTTCAACAAAACCTTATTGAGGCAACCCTGTACTTGTAAATGGCTAACATCCACAAAAAATGCACATTCAATTATTAAATGTATAAAGACACGTGTTTCATAGTTCGGTCGGACCCCCTCTGACAAAATTGGCTGGATCCGCGCATGTAAACTTTGCTACGTTTACTAAAACACTCTTACTGAGACTATCAGGAAACGGTTATTCATTTCACTTTAGTCTTGAATAAAGCCTCCGGCTATTGTATCAATAAAATCTATGAGAAGATCATTTAGAAGCATATATCATATATATCGATTTAAAAGGTATCATTAATGTCAATATGAATATAACTGCCATGGGCATAATTGTTAAAGTCTTAAGAAGAAATGAGGAAAACACTCCTTACGGTTATGCATTTCACGACCACTGAAAAACTTTAAAATGACACTCAATTATGGGAAGACATTTCAACCTCTCCTAGAGCAATTGAGGTGGCTGGTAATTCTCATTACTTGGCTTGTCAATAAGATCTTTTTCTCCTTTAGCATGGCATTGATGCAATTGAAACAGTAAATGAGAAATGGATTATCTCAAAAGTCAGCACAAAAATATAGCTTTTACCAAGCATTCATTAGAGAACAAAAATCAATGAAAATACACATAAATTTTAGTAATCTGTCGGAGTTAACTACAGAAGCATGACAAATATATTACGACCCTGAAAACAAAACAAAGAAGTATATCATTTAAGAAAAAATATTTCCTTTGGAAGCATAGAATGTAACCGAGCAAAATAATAGCAGACTCGGTTTGATTGAGTCTGTTCATGAGCGGTAGTGGAAAGTGCAACACCCCTCACGCCCTCTAGCACCGGATTAAGCGGAACTCTATTACCCATGTAAATTGAGAGCACACCATGATCTCAAAGGGCCAGCAATTACAATAACACTGAATCAAAGTACGGGGCATTACTTCTTTTTAGCATATATATAAAATATCAGCATTAAATATCGTTACTTATGAAATACAAGTTATAATTAAGACGATAGTATTTTGTTTCTATTGTAAGCCGGATAACATTTCTAAACACACTGATTTTAAAAAGTCATTTAAACAACTGTTAGGGCGCCAGAAGTACAATACTGTGTAACTCTTTCGGCGACAATAACGCTATGGCTTATTTAGTCTCAACATGACAATTTAAGAGACGTCTATTCTATTGTTTTTAATATGCATTAATATTGAGACAGACAATAAATATTTTGAAATATTTTTTGAACGAACAAGGTAAGATATATCAACCATACTGTTTTAACATAAAGTACCCAAAATGAAGTAAGTTATTAAATGATGTTTCCTTATCTAAAATATAAAAAAAATGCGTGATAGGAAATCTTCAAGGGGATCCCTTAGACGCAACCTATCGGAATAACGACATACCTTGTTTGAATGAGTCTGTTGATAAGAGGTAATGAAATGTGCAACCAGCCTGAAACCACCTACTAACCACCGGCCAGTGGAATTTTAATGTAGAAAAGAAAAACAAATGGACTGCACGATCCCAAATGGCTAGAAAAAAGTGGCACTCCATACTGAGTCCAAGTACTTGGAGACTTTTACAGCCGCCACAACACACTAATTAATTACTGCCTTTGTCACAGCAGCAAAATGAAGAATAACAGAAGATAAGTCAAGTTTTTATGTTACTTGTATTTCAATTCCAATCTCTCATGGCATTAATATCAGATTTTCATAACGGCATTGTAAAGCAAATATGCCTTTTATAAGTTAATTACTCAAGATGATATGTTTCAACACTAGCAACTACTTTTATGTTTCATTTAAAGACATAATGCCCCGGATGCAACACAAAACATACAAATAATTTCACTTGGTGGATATTAAAATATAACGCTTACAATACAAAATAATGTCCTGAAATACAGTTAACACGATTTGAATTAAATTAAACAACAATCTAATGACAACATAAACAATGTATCCTTACATATTACCATGATCAATGCTGTATTTTGACATTATCAATGTGATTAGTATTTTCGAATAAAATCAGTTTCTTTTCCAATCAAATGTTAATAATTGAAGTATGTACAGTTATTAATTTAATTTATTTTCATATTTAAGACGAGGATGTAGCTGCCAGTATTGCCTATCCTGCTTAATACATGTTATTAGATAAGTTTTAGAATGAAATGTAATGATTTAGTTAGCAGAAGACTCGAATCAAATAAAAATCACACATTACTCGAACATGATAAAGATGAAAATCCAGTAAAAACAGCGGCATTCCAAGTATGTCGCCGTCAAATTGATAAACGATTAACTGTCTAAACTTAAAGAAACAGTAATATTTTGGTCATTCATTTGAAAAACTGACAAACGCTTATGAACTATAAGTGGAAGCCCTGTCATATCTTATAAACCAAGGCAAATATTAACTTATGAAAGAGTATAGAGTATTTTAAAAAATACGTTCATAATTTTTACACCACACTTTAGATTATGTTTTATTTTGTATTCTTATGTACTACTGAGTTTTATCATTTCCACTCATGGTGTATTTAAATTAAATCTAGATTATAATTCAATGTTCAAATACTGATATAAAACTCAATTAATGTTAACATTATTTTAAAAATCAGGTAAAATGTCATTAAAGATACTACCTTATATCTCCTTTAAATCTTCTAACCAATCATAAAACAAATGCAGCAGTTGTTACACACGATTCAATTGAAGAAGTGCCCTTCTATTAAAATAAATTTACTCATGGTTGCCATTTATTCATAAACTGATGTTCATTTCTGTACGCCGAATCCAGGCTTTATTTACCGCTTTCCGGATAATTGACGTTACGCCATCACTTCCGGTTAGCAAACGTGCATAACTACCTTAATATCTTATGATTACGAAATATGGTTTGATATAATACAAATCTGCCATCACTACCAAAGTACATTTAAATGATAACCAAACTACATTAACTGTAATCATCAATGAAACCAGTTCAACAAAACATGCCTGCATCAATGTATCACAGCATTTATGCAAAAGTGCATTGCAATTTAAGGAGGAAATGTAAGGTGATACCGAGGCTTTACGAAGACATTTACACATCAAACAGAAGCAACATTATTCGAAAATACTGACACAATCGTAGGACCATGAAATGGTAGCTCTGTTGCCAAGGTAATATGAAATAAATAATAAAATAGCACGTTATTTTCTACTTATGTTTTATTTCAAATCAGGCACTCATTTTTATTTTTAAAACGTATGGTATACTTCAATGTTTTTCATAATACACGATAAAATACTATTTCCGAAGTACATCTTGATAATATGAAATAAGGCACTGCCTCAATTGGGAATTGATCCGACTTCAACTCATCCCATAACATTTGAAAAGAACTGTCTAATGACAGCATGGAAGGATACATTTTTTAATTCGATAGTAAATATCTCATTCGGTATATCGCATGCTACCGTAGAGGGATCGATCCCGATTTTTGTCGTTACGCGTAGGATCGGGTTCCTCTACAAAGGTAGATTTTGGAATAAAAACAACACTGCCCATATTGTATTGTATTACAGGTAATCTCTTGGATAATCGCAACCTCCGGAGAGGTATATTTATTTGTATGAACTGTGCTCACTAGGTGCTTTTATTTACAAGTGCACACTACGTGTATATACCATATATCCATATTTGTACTGATGTGTGGGGGCCTCTGTGGCCGAGTGGTTAAGGTCGCTGATTTCAAATCACTTGCCCCTCACCGATGTTGGTTTGAGCCTCACTCTGGGTGTTGAATTCTTCATGTGAGGAAGCCATTCAGCTAGCTTACGGAAGGTCGGTGGTTCTACCCAGGTGCCCGCTCGTGATGAAATAATGCAGGAGGGGCACCTGGGGTCTTCCTCCACCATCAAAGCTGTAAAGTCGCCATATGACCTATAATTGTGTCGGTGCGACGTTAAACCAAACAAAATAAATAAATTGTATTGATCTGCCAGACGTTGCGGTTCAGACATGTTATGTGGACGCTTATTAGGCACAAGGAAAAAACGTATTCTTCCAAAAAATCCGAAGTCAGACGCTCTGAACACGTGCCGGAAGTACACAGTCTTTAATTCGATAGTATATATCTCATTCAGTATATCGCATGTTACCGTAGAGGGATCGATTCCCTATTAATCAATCTACCCGATGGTAGTATGAACATACATTGCTTCACAAGAAAGACAACAAGTAATATTAAGTTTGTTGATTGAGTTGTCCACTGATTTTATATATATAAAAAAACTTCAATCCATCACATTAGCTGAAGTTTTCACAGTCAATCGTTTCTTCGTAGAAATTAGACAAAAATTGAAAAAGTGGAAAACCACAGGTCGCTCAACACGACGCCTAACCCTAACCCTGAAAACAAGTTTCAACCAAAAGAAGACCGAAGGCATCGACACCTAACGTGAACACTTTAGAATTCAAACTAAAAGTTATTTAGAAACTGAATTTTCTTACTGTCTGTCCTAAACATTAGAAAACGAAACAAAAATGGCAATTCCTATCGCGTTTTTTGTTTGTAACATGCATTACCCCTTTTGTGGGGAAAAAAATAGAATTATATTTTCAACAAAAAGTGTAACGTACAAAAGCGTCAGTGGTTTGAATACGATCTTCTAAATTGCCGTTCGTTTAAAGGTGTAATGAGCAAATGAATGTGTCTTTCACTTGCAATGTATCAGTTACATATGCTGTTTACTTGCTTTTAAATGGCAGCAGTTGCAAATTCCTCATGCAAAAAGCACAACACAACAAAATATGAATATTATGCAAAATGTCCCAGGAAATTTCTATGACCTGACCTATGTTCATTGGTCTAAAATATCGCGTGATATGCAAATACAATCTCGTCAAGATACAACATGTTACAAAACTCATACCCTACGTAGTTTTGTATCATGATAAGCATAAAATGGGTTACACATAAACATGCTGAAACAACTGAAGTCGTAAATTGTTTATGCTTGTTGGCATTGAAATAACAACACGTCGTCCATCATTTTCTTTTCTAACAACGAGGGATCGTGAAGTCTGTTTACCAGCTTACAAAATAAGATATTTATGTTAAACCTGACAGAAAAAAATCCAAGGTCAAGATACGTAAGATGCCGAAGATTCTAGAATAGAATGCTGGAGGCGCTAGAGTATTACGTATTTAAATATAAATTACAACATGTATTACATTTGCCATTAATTATTTACATTAGCCTGACACTGAACAAAAGCTACAAACAACAACGCACCAAAGGAGAATATTTCATATTGGCATAACAAACCATAAAGGAGGAATGATAAACAAGAACATTAGCTCATCATTCTATTGTTCTAGGAAATATACAAACAGTTTGGTTAGCATGTTTATTTAAATCTCAGATAATTGCTGTTATAGTACTGATGCGAAGTATGTCCAAACTCGTTATTACTTAAACAGAATAATTCTGAGCCAGACGACGTGACATTAATTCCTTTCTCAAAACTAGTAAACACATTTCCAGTCAACCAATCGTATTTGATGTATATCAACAATTAAAGAAACTAAAGACGTCCAAAGAACAAATGTGTCCAATGGTGCCTGAAAAGGGTTAAATTTGTAAAATAAACTGGACTAAATGATATGAATAATTGCTTAACATTTCTGGCATCCGTTTCACAAAACGATTTTCAACCTTAGTTCTCTTCAAAGATACAACTTTAAAACGCATATAATATTACATTGCTAGTAATATTTTAGAAAGATATCTGTGATATTATACCGTATTTTCGATGTGTTCAGGCTCTAGGAATAGCCGGATAATTAAAAAAAAATCTGCCTGAAACGCCTTACAACTCGCTTCATATTTCACCCTAAGTAGGCTCCGTGAAATCGTGAAATAACTGCTAACGCAACAATCAATGCAATATACAATCACTGCAATATCTAATGGTGTTTCAAGTGGTATGTCTCAAATTCTATGCAAACAGACACAGTGTCTTAATCTCATAAATCAAAAGAGTTTTAGCTGAATATTTATGAGTAACATTTGAAGTATTTTCCCTCTTTCAATATATTCAAAGTCATCGGGAAACTTATCTATAACCGGTAAATAACGTCCCGACATATAAATTAAACAGCATTAGTGTTGGTAAAAGTAAATATAGCGTTTAGCATAAGAAATCACTTTGTTTGTACATGCATGTACAATAATAACACGATTTTGATATACTGTTAAAGCATTATAAAAATTCTGCATTTTATAGAATAGAAATGTGAATAATATAATTTTATTATTATATTACTTATTTTATCAAACATATTTTAGGAATTAATAATGAATATATCAACAATATTACTATATGGGCAATTCAATGAAAATGCAGGTGTAAGTACAAGTAGTTAATTTACTTCGTGTTTATCGCTTTAAACTGCTTTATAGCAATGTAATATTCTTATCAATATGCATCCCTCGGATTTGTTTAAAATGCTCATCAAATTGGTTAAAATCGTTAAACAGTGCTTGAAATCTAAATAACCACAGGCACGAACACCTGACCTATGATATCATTTCTTGTATTAATATCAGAAAATGATAAAGGATGCTTGAAAATGTTTTCAATAAAAAGGTTATAATGTTTTATAAATAGGAAATAGTGAGTTATTTCTACAAAAGTATGTGGATAATAAATGTGCAATAAACAAATGTTATTCCTTAGAAATATTAACTTACATGTAGAAACTGGTTGAACTGACTTTATAGTAATGTATACCGGGTAGGATATATTCACTCTAAACAAATCTGTTTTTGCGTTTCACTGTTTCGATAAAAAGACTGCAAAGCCCCTAGTGAGGCTCGAACTCACATATCTATGTTAGGAACTGTTGCGTTTCAACAGTCTACTTTAATCGCACAAACTGTTGTGTTACTTAGTCTATCAGAAAGCAATAATGTACTTTACTTGATAATAAAATTGCTTTCAATAATAAATACACATTTTCAACTGCTTAAGACTGTCGCTTACAAGCAATTGATTTACGATAAAAATATATACAAGTAAAAACTGGATATGAGGACTGAAATCACAAACAAAACTATCTAAAGAGTTAATTTGTTACAACGAACTATCAATAATTTTGTTTAATATAATTTGAAAATAAACTATTCTCTACTGAGTTCACTCTTGAATGATTTGTGTTACCAGCGCTTTCGTGTATACAGAATGTCTCATTGATCATATTTATGTTGTAGCATACAATTTTTACATTAAGATACCAACTAAAGGAGGGCAAAAAGTGGTATCTTTACTCATATTCTCTCTTAATAGAATAACGCCGAGCCGAGTCCTTTCCTTGTATTTTGGTTTATACTAATTTTTTTAGCTCGATTATGGTGAAAGCTTCAAGTTTATTAGAACCACTCTCGAGTTCGCTTCCTGGAAAATCCAGTACTGGTGTCATATGAGAAGTCATGGTCGGGACCCCAGTGGGCACGAACCCACGACCCCTGGATTGAGCGGCCGACACCTTATTCACTAGACCGCCGCTCCCATTGTATTGTATGAATTTTTAATAGGGACTTGCACAAGGAAATCTCGTGACCGCTGATCTATATTCAAAACAATCACATATTGTCTATTAAGGGTTATTTGACTTTACTGCAAATTTGTAAACGCTCTTTGTAGTTTGATTCTATGCTTTGCTATGAAAGCATATAGCATTATTTCTTAATTGATTAATACTTTAAAAGCAGTTGTTAAATCGCTAAAGACACGTACGACTTTAAATCATAGTCATGAGATTCTTTACGTCTATAAAAAAGACATACTAAAGGTTACAGGAAATTTATTGGTGACAGTTTATTCTGTGAGTATATTTTATCTATGTGTAACATATTCTCTGAGTGTATATTTTTATGTTCTTATGCCAGTTTAAGGCTTTACATTGAACTGACAAACTTTGCTTATTTTACGCTATTATTATACGTTATTTTTATGAGTAGCGTTGTGTTTTAACATGGTACTTTCTTAGCATTTATGTTTAACTATGTGTTGCCACAAGCTAAATCTTTTTGTTGATCAATCGGCTGCTAAGAATATAACTAGAGATTGCTTTTGTACAAGGAATACCATTTTGATAGAATGGAAGAGGAAATGGATATGACCCAAGTAAACACATATTGAGAAATAGGCAGAATTATTACAGTACTATGTTATATAACTTTTCTTAGTTGAAGTGATGGTGTATGTAACCACAAAAACAAAACAACTAAATACCATAGCTCTTCAAGACATGTTTTAAGAATTACTAGCTAATATTGTTACATCAATTGACAACTGTATAATGATCGTCCATTACGTTTTACTTGCACGAATTGTATCATGCAATTTGATCTCTATATTAACCAAGAAATAAGTTTTAATTGTATGCAATACATTGTCCAATTCAACTTCCATAATGACCGAGAGTAACGTTTATTGGTCCAGCTCGGCATTTTATTCCTGGAAACGTGAGATTTTTTCGAAACCACTGCAAAGGTGAGTAACATGCAAAGGCCGGGTATTTTCCACACTAATGAGGTTATTTATGAGACGTATTTGATTAAACATGTAAGTTGTAATGTAAAGACATTTTCCATACAAAGGGTGTTCTCATAACATTCATTTGAATTTTACTCAGAAACAGTAACTATGTATGCCTCATTATATACACATGTATACATACTATAATCAAATTTATGTGCAATTGCTGTAAGGTATAATACTTACATTTATTTAATATTAATTTTATTGCGACGCCAGGTGCTCTATGAGTTGCTGAGAGATCGGTCCGTGTTCCATCAGTAAGATTTATCTAGAAGAATGAGATAAAAATTCTATTAAATAGGGAATGTGTATATTCTAGTTCTATCACTAAAACACTCCTACTAAGAGTATCAGATACTCTATTTACTTTAGTATTGAATTAACCCTAGGGGTATTGTTTCAATAAAATATATTAGAAGATTATTTAGAAACAAGTGATGCATGAAATTAGTTTAAATGAAATGATAATAAACACTATTCTTTTAACATCAATATTTATTTACTACCAGAGGTGTAGGAAACTATTGCACCGAGAAGCCAGTGATTTAAAAATGAGAAAAAAAGTCTTACGGTTATGCATTTCTCAACTACTGAGAGATTTAAAAACGAAAGACAATTAAGGCAAGACATTTCTACTTCTTCCAGAGTAATTCTCATTACTTGGCTTGTCAATTAGATCTATTACTCCTTTAAAATGGCCTCGATGCACTTGAAATAGTAAATGACGAATGGATTATCTCACAAAATTATAGATTTTACCAAGGGTTCATTAGAGAAAATAAATCAATAAGAAGGTAAGTAAATTCTAAATATGTCTGATTTAACTGCAGAAGCAAGGCAAATAAATTACGACCCTGTAAAACAAAAAAAAGTAAATAATTTAAGAAGATTAATTATTTTTAGTACAGATATCATGTTACTAAGGTTACTTATGTTTATATGGTTATTTATACCTGATATGAAATAATTGTAATAAAGTACATAATAAACAATGATAAATAAAGCAATAAAATTGTTCGAGTTTTAACCGGGTAACACTTCTATACACACTTTGATTGAAAATAAATCATTTTAACTATTTTTCTTTTGCTTTTACAAGAGATATTGAGAACATCAATGTTACTGAACAGACAAGGTAAGATTAATAAAGAACATCAAAGAACCCCAAAAGGAAATATGTTATAAAAGAATCTTTCCTTAATGCCTGATAGGAAATGAGATTATCAAAGAGATCCCTAAGAAGCCTAGAACGCTACCAAACAATATAACAGTTTAAATGTAAGGTAATGAAACGTGCAACATTCATCAAGCCAACTAGCCCCGTAAAATTGAAAAGACTTTTACAGCCACAACAATACCCTTAATGACTGCCATTACTTTTATTTCTGTAAAAGAAGAGTTACAGAAGATAAGACAATTCTCTATGTTACTTCTATTTCAGTTCTAATCTCTCATGGCATTAATATCAGATTTTCATAAAGGCATTGGAAATATGTATTTCCAGGCACAGTTGTTTACACAGCTTGGTATGTTTCAAACATTAGCAACTACTTTTAAATTCCATTTAAAGACAATATGCCCCGTATGGAACATAAAACAGACAAATTATTTCACTAGGTAGATATCAAAGTAATGTCCTGAAATATAAAAGACATTATTTGAATTAAATAGAACAACAACCTAATAACAACATAAAAAATGAAACCTTAAGAATTACGATGATCAATGCTGTAATTTCATATAACCAATGTGATTAGTTTTTCCATATGAGACTTGTTTCTTTGCCAATCATATTATGTCAAGAATATATGGATGTACAGTACGTAATTCAATTTCTTTTCAATATTGTAGACGAGATTGTTACTGCTGGCATTGCCTATCCTGCTTAATACATGTTATTAGGCACTTTTTAGATTTTAGAATGATTTGTCTATTCAATTAGCAGACTCGAATCAAATTAAAATCACACATTACACAAACATAAGTTAGATAGATATCCAGTATCACCGACATTCCAAGAATGTAGCCATCAACTTGATAAAGAATCAATTATCAATAACATTGAACAACTGTTCAACTCTAAATAAACTATGAAACGGAGCTCTATCATATCTTGTAAAGCAAGGCACTGTTATATCGTGAAATAGTTGACTTTTCCTAATACATTAAGTTCATCATTTTACACTACAATATTCTAATGTATAACTTCAAAGGTTCTAATAAGTTTTACCATTTAAACTCTTTGATTCAATATTCATATACTGACATAAAACATTAAAATTATTGACTTACTGTAATATTATACATCGTATGCCAAAACATATCATTTCTTTAAACTTTGAATTTTAAAAAAATCTGATAACATGTCATTAAAAATACTACCTTATATTTCCTTTAAATCTTCTAACCAATTATGGAACAAATGCAGCAGTTGTTACACACGATTCAATCGAAGAATAAGTTTGTTCTGAACCGTATGTTCTACAAAAGCAAAATCGTAAGAACTTCAGTGCAGAAAACTCTTTTATCCAATAATGAAAATAATGTGATGCAATGCTTATTTATACTATCCAGCCGCTCGTGTTATTTCTGTCTCTAGCTTAATATCTGATAACTAAACATTACTAAATACAGTTTGATATAGTTCTAATCTGCAGTATCATTTCGAAAGTACATTTAAATAATAACCCCATTGCGAGCAATACAACAGCGAGGAGAGTTATTTTCTTTGTATACGAGTTGATTATCAACAACATACGTGCACATTTAGTAACGGAATCACATAAATTAAACTAGTTCATTTCGAAACCGATTTTTAATTTCATTAGTTCAAAGCAAACTTACTTAAAAACGCAACATATTGGAAACATATAGACCCTATACTCATCTATATCCTTTATTGTATCCTTAGATTTAGTTTTGATTTATAACTTCTTTTATAGCAAGTAAAGCACATTAAGACAGATATTGTAAGGTACGAAAGGTCCTGAAAGAATTTACAGTCTAGCAAATAATTACATCATTTGTCAGAAATATACCATTTAAGTATTTCGAAATATCATCTGTTAAATAACTGTAAATGCCGTTTAAAAATTAAAGAACACAATAAATCATGTTATGCAAACTGTCCAAACAAACAAGAATAAATATCAAACAGGGAATGCCATGTTCAAAAAAACGCAGCCTCCCGAAAACAAAACTCATAGCACGCAGATATGCACACTATCAGCACACACACACATTCGCATTGCATACAAAGCAAAATATACGAACTCATAATCCCACGAAATTGCCGTTTTGACCAAAACCACGAAAGTTCATGCCCACGAAATTAAATGATTTTACAGTACTTCCCATCTTGACTGAGGCCGAGAGTTTAGAACGAGTTACAATCCCTAAATGATGAAAATACAACATCATTGATTGAATGTACGGGGAGACTTTTCCAAGACAACACATTTTATTCAATTCATTACCTACTTAGTTATATATATGTATGGGCTTTGCTGGAGGCATTGACGGTAACCTGGGTAGAGTTATCATCCTTCCATAAGGCAGCTGGATTGCATCCTGATAAAGAATTCAAAATGTGATGTTTCAAACCCACATAAGTGAGAAGCAAACGTGACATTAACCTTTTAGTATAATAGAAAATAAAACATTCTTCATGCTTGCATTGATGAAACAAGCACTTTGATCATAAATAACTTTCCTAACGACAAAACAGTTTTCATGTCTTCATGTCAGCTTATGATATAGGCGCAAGAAACCTCATAAGATTTGTTATTATAACGAAAATAAGATATTGATTTTAAACTTAAAAGAAAATGACAACATTCCTATTAAAAGACAAACGGATTGTCATAGACACAACTCATATCCAGCTTCACGGGCTATGTGTATGTGTGTTCGGGTTATACGTCTTTTCAACAATTTTTTAGTGATATAAATGACAATGTCTACTTGTAGAAGTGAGCACAATGTCCAGCTTTACAGTGCTGCTTCACTGGAATATCACACCGTAGACACATTTTCAATGTTCAGATCCCTGTGACCTTGACCTTAAACCCAGTCGCCCCATTTTCACATTGGACCAACTAAGGTAATAAGGGATCATTCTGATCAAGTTTCTTCACGTTTGGATAAGTAGTTGTTGAGAAAAATGAATCAACATAAAGGTTAACATGAGACACATTATTCCATCCATACGCCAGGACAGTTGGATTTTTCTTCGAAAACCCGGCTAAAAAAAAACTGACTGTGACCAATTGCCACAAACAATCTGGTACAAGTTAAAAAAACGTTTATATTGTATGGTCTGCTTGCATAATACATAAATAGTAGAGGTGACTAAAAACAAGAAGATTAGCAATATTAATGGTTTTCTGAACTATATACAAGATGTTTGATAACGTGTTTCTTTTTATTTTTTTAGGTTATTGCGTCCGTAATGTTGACTAATATGTATCCATATCCGTTTGTTTACTGCGACATAAACAAGCGTAGGCCAGTTGACGTGACATTTTCTCCTTTCTCAAAAAGAAATAAACACGTTTCTCATATATCAGCAGTAATCAGCACGGATGTAAGGAAGGACTTTTAACAACAAGTCTCCAATAGTTCCTGAAGAAATACAAATTTTTAAAGATATACTGGCTTAATTAGTTTAAGTAAATGTTTGAAAGTATGCTTTGTTGTTTTGTTACATATATATGTCTGAGATATTTAGTTACGCGTTTTGCAGGTCAGTTGTGTTTTTATAATATAAAACGTTAAACACAACAACACAAAATATCTACAATGTTTACAGAGAATAACAGGCTACTGTTTTTTTATATCAATGTTATTAGGTCGAGGATGATTGGGCTGGAAGGGATGAGGTTCACCGAACCACTTCTGCCCATATCTACAGAGCCTGATAAGTATATAATTCTATAAATTAAGTAGATTTGTTCTTTAGCCTGGGCCAAGTTAAAAATATCGTCATTAAAAAACTTTTAAACGCAACGACATGCATGGAACAGACGTCACAAATGACGTCACGCACCCGATATTGACGTTTCCGGTTTCATTGTAACTTAATTGAGTTTATAATTGAGTATGTACAGTAATAAAAACGGTATATATCCTTGTTTTATAACAGGACTCCGACACGCCTGCATTTATACAATGAAAATATTTTTAAGTTGATATTTCATAAGTAAAATGTAAGGTGATATCACATTTTTACGTTGACATTTACTCATCAGCAGTACTGTGAATACAATTCCTAAAAATTAAATAGACAACACAAGTGTTAAGGCTAACATGGCATAGAATACAGTTAACCTCTCTATATGTGCATTTGTTTAACTAAACGTATTATAGTAATTTAGAATGGATGAACTGTACTATATTACCCTTCACGAAAATTCCATTAATTTAGGAAACGCCTTTACTTTCTAGATTACGATTTAGTTAATACTGATAACATTGCACAAGTATATGGTATATGGTGCTAGCTGATTTAAAACGCCCATCAACAATGCAAAAATAAAGTCGCAACCAAATTTTTTCGTGTAATCTAAGTCACTGTAGTTTATATTTGGGGTTGGAGTGCATGATCAGTCACATTCTCAAATGGGTTTTAGAATATCGAAACTGACACTTAAAACATAAGCATAGTTACATTCTTCAAAACGGTGTGGATCACAACAGAGCCTTAAACATAACAATTGCTGCAAAAACTATTTGGACGTTTTTCAGTTCATTAGATATAATAAGAATACTTTAATACATAACTCGGTACCAGCCTAACTGTTCTGTCTAAGTGAGAACGTAAAATCTATTTGATTATCTTGCTTTGTTGAGAATATGCACGCAAGTTATGCCCTTATATAACTAATTTTTAGATGTTAATTAACTGTTTTATATATTAATATTTCCAGTTTTCTTTCAGATAAAATTTTGATAATTGTAATATTTTCCTACTTGATTGCGTTCATTTATTTTACTGTAGACATATTACAACATATATTAGGATAAATCTTGAATAATGTGAAAGCCTGTATGAATAAAGATGTTGTCGCCATTGCGCTGGGTGTATGGTGCAAGACACTGAAGCTATAAAAATTAGTAGGTGCCAAATGAAAATAAAAATGGTTGTGACATAAGTATTGTCATAGAAATATGTAATACCTTAAGGCAAATTTAACACTTTTTGTAAAAGGTATATACTTTTTATAACTTTGCTTTAACGACGTGCAAACGGATACCGCTAAATAATTACGTTATTTATGTGATGACCTTATATTCCAAAGATTCGCAAGTAAATCAAATAAGAATATTTTTTTCAGAAATTAAGCTTCTCTCCTTTATATAGCCAGCTTAAAGATTTAAGATGTTATGTCTTTGAATCTTTAATGCACTTGATAATTTCACAAGAAACAGCTTACACGTAATTCGTGCATTATCCTGTCCTTGGAGTAACTACAAATGCGAAATTTACATTACTTTCCTACGATATTGACAGTGTTTTCAAACTGAAGAGGAAACTTTATCTGATGATTCATTGATTGTATTGCGAAGTCTGATAGGTTTGGCTTCAGTAGAGAATAGCCGCTTGGAAAAGCATCTTTAAACGGTAATGAAGTATATAGTATCTATAGGATCGCAAACCCACGAACAGTGTTTTTGCACAAAAGACGAAATCTACGACTAAGATGGTGATGTGTTAAGTAAAAGGACAAAATATTTGGTATGATAGTAAATATGTTACTGATACGTAATTATAACTAAGTTAATTATCATTTCTGATATTGTATTACGTTCTGCACACCTTTAAAGTTCATAATGGACCAGATGGTATAGTAGCGTTTGTCACGGTACGGTCCTAGTTTAAAAGCTCGTATTATGGGATCATTAATTTTCCATATTACCTTTTGATTCAATGTATTTCTAAAATGATAAATGCAAAAAAGGCCCAGACCGACCGTAAATGGCTTTCTTATAATTTCTTAATTTGTGTCTGAATATAAGAATTAACATTCTTATATGATCGGATGCCCTTATAGATGCATTGAATAAATTAAATCTACTGTAGTAATCATTTTTCTCATCATTTAAACTTCTAAAGACTGTTTTTGCATTCTCTGCTTCTTAAAATATGCAAAGCACAGAGTATATAAAGGATATGTGTTGACCTTATTGTAAATGTAAAATATCTTTCTCCGCGAAAACACCAGATGCAATATTTTTTTACATAGCCCTGAGTAAAGTTTAAAACATCGTGTTCATGAATAAAAATGTTTCTAAATTACGTATCAAACAAACTCATTTTCTATTTTTTTGCAATGTATTTCTAACAGTTTTAAACCAACCTTTAACCATTGTACCGGCGCAACATCATTTGAATTGCGTCATGACATCACAAATAGTATCATGTTCATTAGTTCTATAACGGTTTCTCATACATCCAAATACGGTGAAGTGTATGTCTTTATGTTCGTGTGTGTACTTCTGTACCTCTATATGTTTTGGGGAGAACGAATTTTCGTTAACACATATCTCATATTATTTCACAATTCAGTTGTAGTTCAGTACCATTGAAATATAAACAATTTATTGTCACAGCTTTGAAATAGTGAAAATGTTATTTTTTGTTTATTGAAATGTTCTAGAATTTCACTATATTTTTTGTAGTAAACAATGATGAAATGAATAAATACCAATAATTTCGTTTATACATTCATTTTGTTAGACATTGAAATATTCATGAACTTTAAAAGGAATTCATCTTAATAGTGATCGGGGAATCCCAAAATTATGTTACAGCCAATGAGGAATACAACTGTTTTACTGTCCTAACGGACGCCTTATATTAAATGGTTTAAGACAAATACATTCTTCTGGACAAATCTGTTACTAGTGGGATGAACGACTGTGCAGGTATTTGAGATGGCTGTGTAAGAGAATCAACAAATATCGTTTAAAGCTCTGTTGACGCAAATATTTTAGGAAACTTTAAAAAGTCCAGTTGTTTGTATTTCATTATATAAGCTTCTTTAATCGCTTTACGTATTATCTAAAGGATATCATTTGCCAATCATGCCTGGATATCAAGATGAATTATTCCATGTTTGGAAGTCACTGGACAGGCTTGACGAATTCCATGGTTCTATTATACCTATGTAAATATTTGCTAATATAATTAAGGAAATTACTTTTAAAATGCAGTACCAATTATCTCAGTTGTTCATTGAAACACTTAAAGAAATGATTGCTTTTCAAAGCAATAAGTATGGCTTAATTAAAAAATTACCACTGTCAAGTATGGGTGCGTGTCCTTGACATTAAGAACAATTTCGAGTTTACTCACTAACTATCGTGGAGAGGTATTAATATTTAGCTATTATTCAGTGAAAAGATAAAGAACGCTGAAGGTGATTCCAAAACTGTATGGATTAGTATCTGAACTACCTGGTACAGAATCTGAAAGCTCACTGTCTCGTGGAGAGTCTAATAAATCATTGGCCAAACAATTTCCTGACTATTTTCATGGCAGAATCTCAAAAATACGTCATGTGAATACAAAACATTTGACACTCAAGTAAGGGATGTACAAAATTTAGAAACAATTGCTGAATTGACTCAAGAGGAAGTGAAAAAAATCAAAAACAAGAGCTGTCACTAATGGTGACAAACGCCCCCGCAGCAACTTGACCTTTGACCTTGTGACCTTGGCCTGGTGACCCCAAAGTCAGTAGGGGTGGTGTACTCAATAAGTACTATCAGCATCAGCATGTGAAGTTTGAAGGTCCTGGGTGAAGTGGTTCGCGAGTAAAGTACCTTCACGCAAAAAGTTAACATTGGACCGTCACCGTGACCTTTGACCTGGTGACCCCAAAGTCAGTAGGGTTTTTGTACTCAATAAGTACTATCAGCATGTGAAGTTTGAAGGTCCTGGGTGCAGTGGTTCGCGGGTAAAATGCGTTCATGCAAAAAGTTAACATTGGCCCCTGTGACCTTGACCTTCGACCTGTTGACACCAAGGTCAGTAGGGGTGGGGTACTCAATAAGTACTATCAGCATGTGAAGTTTGTTTGAAGGTCCTGGGTGCAGTGGTTCGCGGGTAATGTGCCTTCATGCCGAATGTTAACGTTGGCCCCTGTGACCTTTACCTTTGACCTGGTGACCCCAAAGTCAGTAGGGATTGTACACTTAATAAGTACTATCAGCACGTGAAGTTTGAAGATCCCGGGTGCAGTGGTTCGCGAGTAAAGTGCCTTCATGCAAAAAGTTAACATTGGCCCCTGTGACCTTGACCTTTGACCTGGTGATCCCAAAGTCAGTAGGGGTGGGGTACTTAATAAGTACTATCAGCATGTGAAGACTGAAGGTCCTGGGTGAAGTGGTTCGCATGTAAAGTGCCTTCATGCAAAAAGATAACGTTTCTCCCCTGTGACCTTGACCTTTGACCTGGTGACCCCAAGGTCAGTAGGTTTGGTGTACTTATAAAGTACTATCAGTGTGTGAAGTTTGAAGGTCCTGGGTGCAGTGGCTCGCGAGTAAAGTGCCTTCATGCAAAAAGTTAACGTTGGCCCCTGTGACCTTAACCTTTGATTTGGTAACCCCAAGGTCAGTAGGTTTGGTGTACTCAATAAGTACTATCAGCATGTGAAGTTTGAAAGTCCTGGGTGCAGTGGTTCGCGAGTAAAGTGCCTTCATGCAAAAAGTTAACGTTGGGCCCTGTGACCTTGACCTTTTACCTGGTGATCCCAAAGTCAGTAGGTTTGGTGTACTCAATAAGTATTATTAGCAGGTGAAGTTTGAAGGTCCTGCGTTTAGAGGTTCGCGAGTAAAGTGCCTTCATGTAAAATGTTAACGTTGTGACGAACGGAAGAACTAACTAACTAACGAACTAACGAACGAACGGTTGGACAGTTGAAAACAAATATGCCTCCCTTCGGGGGCATAAAAACTCATCTGTGAATTGAATATTACTTCATAAGAGCTAGATATTTTGCCAACACGTATTCTGAAATTACACGTAGACGAACTTCTCCCTAATATCACTAAATTGATGAAGCTGTCATTGCGACAAGGTGTTTTCCTGTGAAATACAAACAAGCTGTTTTAGACCTTTGCTTAAAAAAAATAGCAGGTCATGAACTAGAGCTTTTCACCTATTGCCCTGTGTGTAACTTATCGTTTCTATTAAAACTTATTTGGAAAGCTGTTCTTTACAGATTAAACAATTATGTAAATCAAAACAATCTTTTGCCTAAGAACCAGCAGGCATGTAGGAAATATCACTACTGTGAATCTGCCCTGCTTCGGTTGATTAATGATCGTCTAAGTGGTATGAAGAAACAGGAAGTCACGGTCCTTATTGCAATTGACTTAAGTGCGGCATTTGACACTGTCGACCACGACATTCTACTTGAAGTCCTAAAAGCACAGTATGGCGTCTGTGAAACAGCTCTTCAATGGCTAGACTCCTACTTAAGGCCTCGTACTTATAAGGTTTATGTCAACAATGCATATTTATCAGACCGCCAGGTTGAATGCAGTTGCCTCGGTTCATGGCTGTATCTCACGTAGGCTGGAACTCGTTTTGACGTCATTTCCAAATCCATATCAGTTTGCGGTTTTCCTTATGACCATATAGAAAATAAAATATTTCACCCCACATCTGCTTCCATAGAATCACAAGCGGTCGGAGACTTCGAACGGTGCGCAGTTACAGACAACGACCGGATGAATAGAAACAAACTGAAAATGAACTCTTCAAAAACTGAATTTATTATGTTTCGTAGCAGACCTCAGTTGAACAAATGTTTTACAAATTCGATTAACATTGCTGGTGATGATATCAAACGTGAAAGCACAGTTAGATATCTTGGTGAATTTCTTGATAAAACCTTGCAATTTAAAGATCATGTAAATTGCAAATGTCGTACAACCATTTTGAAATATTTAACCAAAGCAGCCACTGAAATTTTAGTCGCTAGTTAGTTCTCACATTTGGATTTCTGCAATGTCATACTGTATTGTGTAGCTAACGGTAAAGTGCGTAAGATGCAACGTATTCAAAACATATGTGCAAAACTTGTTCTTAACAGCAGGAAATTTGACAGTTCCAGACAAGCATTGTATGACTGCTTATACTTGTAACATGCGTAAATGTATCATGCATTTCCACTACCGCCAATGAACAGGCTTAGTCAAACCGAGCGTGGACTGTTAGTCTAAAACTGTGGAATGAACCGCCGTTAGCTTTACGCAAACGTAAATCACTTGATATATTCAAACACATCTTAAGACATTATTTATTAGAAACTTTATGGCATTGTTTATTTATTTATTTATTTTCTTGATAATTGTTTTATATGTGATAACAGCAGGTGTTGCTTTTTAATTTCACGTGAGTTTTTACATTTCATCATTAATATTTTAAAGTTTTTAGCATGGCTACCGTTATTACAAATTGCGTAAATATTTTGCTAAATTTTACTATCGTAATTCTGATGTGGTTTTAAAATTTAGAGACATACCGCATGTTTAGTGTTCAATTCGTTTACAGTTGGACACTACGCTTCCCTCTTTGATTGTGTCTGACGAAAGAGGAGGGGGGACTCTGATAAGCAGTTTTTAAATCCCACCAGGACTGAACTGTTTCGATTTCTGTCTTCTGTCCTGTTCCTGTTTCATCAGGCCCTTAAGGGTGTTTCTCTTGATGTTCTGTCTTCTGCAAAGGCATTGAGTACATATGTTTTTGGTTCATAAGGTTTGCTTTTTTATATAATTATACGGGAGCATTTTTGTGTTTTACACGCCATGTGTGTGTGTGTGTGTGTGTGTGTGTTTTCGGTATTAACGTCTTTTTCAACAACTTTTACACGCCATGCCTTTTGTTTCCATTGCGTATGGGGATTACTTTTACTTACACTGTCCCGTGTCTTTGGAACATGGTTGGGGTACGAGTGAGGTTGGGTGCGCACCATAAACCAGTTTAAGCTACCCAGTGGCGTTTTTGCCACTGACCGTTCCAATGCGGTGCCCCACTGTCGTGTCTATCTTTGTTTGCTCGTTCTGTCCTCATGTATTTCCTTTGTATGTGCGTGCTGTGGATTTCGTTTAGGGGAGGCTGCGTTTTTAGAATATGACATTCCTTATTTCATATTTATCTTTGTTTTTGTAAATTAAATGCACCACGCCATAGAATTTGTGATTGTATAATTTATAATAAGCGTTTGATCATATTAATCAGTTTCAGTTGTTTTTATTAAAAAAAAAATAAAACAAAACCTCTTTCCAGTTCTGCGGTTAAATTCTCATTCAAATCAATTTATATATTAAAAGTATTTTGTTTCTGTTACATGTTTCTATTTCTTATGGGTACAATATTCAGGACGAGTTTCAGTTAAAGACGTAATGTCTTTGAAACTTCAATGCACTTGATAATTTCACTGTTCAGTGTGTCCGTTCTAAAGGTTTGCTTAATAATGTGATGATTATACTTTCTGAAACATGGGCCTAATAGAATGCCCGGATTTCCTGGTATATCGTTATAATTATGTCTGTCTACTGCAGTTAGACAATGTATTTTGTCATTCCTGTAAATCAAATTCAAAAGATAACTATGGTCTAGGACACGAGTGGATATCTGATTTTGACATATTGAAATATTACAAAAAAACGACCTTTTCTCTGCCACGCTAGGCGCGGTTATCAAAAATAGAGTTTGTGAAAAGCATCTTAATGACTATAAGTCTGCAAATTACAACATCAGTCAGTTTATCTATGAAGAATTATCAAATGAAACCATGCTACAAGCTGTTAATATTATAAAAGTATTGCACTATGTTGTTTAAAGGCTGAATACCGCATTAAATGCGTACACATAGTAAGGCTAAGTATTTTTACAATTATAATTATTACATGACTCCTTATATAAATAGCCGGTCAGAAACTTGGGCTATTGACCGATTCATAGTTCACTACTAAAGTTTATGATGAGCTTTGGTGAAAACGTACAGAAAATAATTAAGAACATTTATATTTGATGTCATGTAAAAAAACATTTATTGAATGGCTTGCCAGGCAAACAATTTAAATATTGTTAACCTTTATAGCGGGGAAAACCTATAAATATCGCACAAGAACCATACATATTTCAGAAAGACAATTGATTCTACACATGTATAAAAAAAATATTATATTGGTATATTAAGGTATCTTATGCCATAACTCCTTTGAGTGTTTTATAAAAAAAATTCAAATGTAGATCATTCTCATCGGATAAAATTTGATTGGCTAAATATATACACTAACTGTATATGTAAGTACTGAAATCTGCGATTAGATCATTTGGAATCATAAACCGCAATCACGCAAAACAATTGCAAACTTTGTTTGGCTGGGCCTGTTCATGTGCAGTAATAAAATGTGTAACACCCATAACGCCTCCTATGACCTGTTTAAGTGGAATTCTATTACAGAGACCTTGAATATTTCCCAGCAGTCACAAGCACATTTTGTGAGGTAACAACCCTATGTGAGAAAAGACTAGCGGTCTGAAAATACAAGTCCGTCCTCATGTCGGTCAAAAGCTATACATAGCTTATGTTTATAATGTTATTTTACCGACAATAAATAAATATTGACTTGACTTGACTTGACTTGTCTTGCGAATTCGTAATTTTCATGAAGGGACTGTGTACTACACTTACATGTAACATACTAAACAGTAATGTTTATACACTGGAACACGTTTAGTTAGTGCTGTAATTGCCATGTAGTGATTATTGAATCTTTTAACATGATATGTAGATTTAGGATTGCTTTAGATGGCAGGTTGAAAATTTTCTCTATGAATGAAATCATTTCGCGTTGATTCAAAACACAGACGGGTACAGCTCTTGTTACATTTAATTATCATGTAGACAGAACAGTATACCGTTTTTTTTTAATAGATTAGATCAAAAGAAAAAAAATAAGTGTGCTTGTTGAAAACATTTTACCAGTATTTAATCTAACCAGTGTTCCTTGACTTTGTACTAACTTTTTCTCCGTTAAGTACCTGATAACTTTTTTTTCCTATTGACATAAAAGGGGTTTACAATGTCTTCTATCACATCGGCACGTAGAACATGCGCCACACCCTAAGATCCGCTATCACTCGCTTTACCTACCGATCTAATAGAGCTATCCAGGGGAGGTTGTAAACTATATTTGTAAACAAAATCTCCGACTGTAAATCATACGATTTGCTTTCTGGAATACAACAGTTACTGTCAGCTACATATGCAAGCATCTGCAAAATTTGATTATATTATAATGATATACAAATATTACATTTTGAGAAAGAAAAAAAAAACACTATTATAGTTTGTTCTTCATAAATGTCCTTGTTTCAAAACTGCCTGTGATGTTTGGATTACTTAATGTAGAAATGTACATGTCACATCCTCTAAGTAACTTCAAAGACCTCCCGCTTATACCAGCATAATAACTGGGCTAATTTCACATCTTAACCTGGATTCATTAAGCCCATAAGAAACGGCAAATTGCCTGGTTTGATGTCTTGTAATTTGGATATAAAAAGTAATTATGTATTGTGGAACAGACACAGACGATGATAGACGCAAATTATTTCTTAGTTAGTAGTTAAATGATTAGTGTCTAATCTGATTACTCGTTTCTCTTTAGAAAATGAAATTCTGACGTCAAAATAAGTCAATTAAATCACCTTCAACAAAACCTACTGGAAACCATGTCAAAATTACAGGTTACTGTAAACCTTATAATGACGATTTAAAGCATGGAGAAAAGTCTCAGATTAATAATTAGGAAGTGAAAAGATATAAAACACGATTATTTTTAACAGGAAATAAAGGTACATTATCCGATTTATCCTATAGTCGTTTCTAAATGATCCAAAAATGTCTTTACTTAAAACGTATGTCCATGGATATTATACAAAATATACCAGGCAGGTAGGTTACCGGTGATGTAAATCACTTGAAGCGTTTATTCCATAGTAAAACTACAATTCAGTTCTTGGAATTGTCGACCGGAAATAATATTTACATTTAATAGTGTTGAAAATATCTCAAACATCACAAGAACATACTGAAAATTCATAATGGTAGTCAATGTAAAACACACTTAACCAGATATTTTTAATCGAATCCGTTCATGCTGGAAATAACTGGCAAAAATATGGATTTACATGTACCATTTACTCGTTATTCACCTCCACCTACAGCAAAAAATATAAGAAAGAGAAATCTTGGAGCAAAACCCAATATTTGGAGAGCCAAAAGTTTCTTTTTTATGCGAATGGTCTTTCATTCACAGGCTAACACACACTCTGTAACGAATATAGTGATGTTTTTTTTTTTATCCAGTGATTTCTGTTCACAGGGGGTCTATTTGGCCAGGCGGTGCCTGTTAACAGGTGGTCCCTGTTCACAGGTTTGACTCTACGTTACCAACAAATACGACGAGAAACTGTTGTTTACTGCACAATTTATACTGCCAAATAAGGTAGAAATACGCGTTACGTTTACATTTTACAAAATCATGAACATTGAGATAATGTCTACTATATTTCTAAAGGTATGCATCATATTAATATGTAACTCAAAATAATAAAACAATATCAAGTTTGCACTTTTTACTATGTGAACAAGTAGGAATAATTTGATGACTGTGAATGTGTGTACTGACTTCCATTCTCCTCACAATATGAGGTGTAATATTCTAGTGGTTTGTATTCTCATTAGTTGCTTCCAAAATTACAAAACTTTACAGCATTTGACATGTTCGCTTTTATTGATAGAGTAGCAGCCTCAGAAGTTGATGTAAGTCAGGTTTATTTAATGATATTCTTCATTTGGAGACTTTTTTATTAACTGACTCTGTTACAGACAGGCAGACAAGGTAACGATCAGCAAGTTGCACCAAATGACAGCTAAATTATAAAGCAGTCGTCAGTCACTATCTTATACAGTTAACACTTGAGTCGAATAAGATAAAAATCAAATTATACGTTCTGTACAAAGGCAACATGCAAATGAGGTTACGAATGCGATTCTAATATGTAATCACATAGCTATATTGAACAAGCGAAATTTTTAGTTTTAGTATTGTGGACAAAGCTTATATTTTTTAGCAAATATCATGTGAATCTATCTGCTACTTATACAGGTCATCAGGGTAAACTCTCACAAATGCTGAAATCGGTTATATATTTGCAGTAATCAGTTTTATTAATCCTTCTCTACTGAATAGTAAATAATAATAATCCTTCTCTACTGAATAGTTTGTTATAAAATTCTCGTTTTCGTTACTTCCCATAGTGAGGATAACGGTCTCGCTTTATAAACAACTCAGTACACCGTCTACACCAATCAAACGTACCCTGTCTCACAGATGCTTCTTTATACACCTTCAAGCCGCATTTAATGCCTCCTCATTGCCTCCTCACTGCCTCCTCATACCTCCTCACTTTAGAGAAGTGCAGCATGGAGCGATCAACTGTGTACAGGATATCATATTGTAACTGTAACTGTTTACACAAAAAGTGCACTTTCAATAATATTGGCTGACATATAAAGTTAAATTAAATAGAATGCACATTGAGATGATTACAACCGAAAGAAAAGAAGGTGAAAATAATTGTTGGAAATGAAATATTTATCAAGAGTGTTTCCTGATTTTTTGTTCTCAAAATTAAGTTTAAACACAAAAACTTTGAAATAGACAAGTTTTGGCATTTATGGAACCTCCGGAGTCCATTAAGCTGGTCTGCGACTGTTTCTGGTACACTTGCAGACTTTCAGGAATCTTGGTACCAACGGAGTAAAGACTAGTTTTGGCATTTAGGGACCCTCCCGAGTCCATTGCACTTGTCTGCGACTGTGTCTGGCTCTCTCGCAGACTTTCAGGAATATTGATGCCAATCGAGTTAAGACTAGTTTTAGCATTTAGCGACCATTTGGAGTCCATTACACTGGTCTGCGACTGTTTCTGATACACTCGCAGACTTTCAGGAATCTAGTTGCCAACCTAGTTAAGACTAGTTTTGACATTAAGAGACCCTCCGGAGTCTATTGTTACAGTAGTGGTCTGCGACTGCTTCTGGCACACTCGCAGACTTTCAGGGATCTTGGTGCCAGTCGCGTTAAGGATTGAATGCAAGTTATTGTCACATTGCTCTCCTCTTAAGCTTGCTTCTATGAGCAGTGTAGGGCAAAAATATCGGTATGGGCAAAAATATCGGTATGGGCAAAAATATCGGCATGGGCAGAAATATCGGTATGGGCAAAAATATGGGTATGGGCACAAACATCGGCATGGGCAGAAATATGGGTATGGGCATAAATATCGGTATGGGCAAAAATATCCGTATGGGCAAAAATATCGGTAGGCGACCACTCCATTTATACCTACTACTAAGTAGTTAGTAATAATCATCGGTCTCTACTAAATAGTCTGTTGTATTTTACCTTCTCTTCTAAATAATAAGCACTACCGAGAATTGAGCCATTTAGTGCATGCTAATATGGCTCTTTATTATTACTGTTGAACCAGCATATTTGTATTTACGATATATTTCTTTTGTTTACCTTTTCGCGAGTTTGATTGCCTTGAGTTTCTGAGTAATTAACCGATTTAAGGTAGTTCTGCACACGTTTGGGTCCATTTGTTTCTACAATGTAGAATATGATTAAATCCTGACTTTTCAAATCGTCAGAATATACTTGGAACATTTGGCAAATAGAAAATACAGGGTCGTGTGCTTGATTTTTATAGGCTGATCTTACACAAATTGTCATAATGGGGCCCTGTGGGAATTTCACCGTTTTTATAACATATTCGCGGATGAAAATTGCTCTGCAATATTTTCTCACGGTTGTAAATAAAGATATGCTCTATCATACTGTGAACCGAAATGTATAGGTCCGTATGGTTTTCAGATATTTGCCCACGAGATTTGCACTTTACAAGATATAATTTGGAATTACCTTTGAATTTACATATTTCTCTCCTCTGATTTAAACTGCCACTGACTTTAAGAAAAGTTTCGATTGAAATGTAATGACAATCGGGTCAACTTGTTTGTAAAAATATAACAGGCTGAAAATACTTCAGCCCTGACCGGGAATCGAACCCGGAACCTCTCACACCAAAGGCGGACACTCTACCACGTCGCTATAAAAGCTAGCTCAATAGCAAGGAAGTATAAGTGCACCCTTATACACTACTGCATACACCCCCTCCATTTTAGAATTCATCTTCGAATTCCAGGAGTTTGAATCTCTGCGGGACGTTCCAATGCTCCATTCATATCTACTCGTGAGTTATTTACGTTAGGCGCCAAATTTAACAGGCTGAAAATACTTCAGTCCTGACCGGGAATTGAACCCCGAACCGCTCACACCAACGGCGGACACTCTACCACGTCGCTATAAAAGCTAGCTCAATAGCAAGGAAGTATAAGTGCACCCTTATACACTACTACAGAAATATTCTTTGCAAATTGAGATGACGTTTTTTAGCTTAACATCAGACAGGTATAGTCTCGCAATATTATAGAGGTATGGCAAAACATTACAATTCTTCAATTTGTAAAACGATTTCCTACCTTTAACAGTAAAATATAAGCTAATAAATTTGATCTTACCTTTATATCTTCTATGTAGGCTCAAAGAAATTGATAAATGCAGCGCCTGATTTGATGATCAGCCTTTTCCCAAAATATGTTACCTATAACGGCAAAGATTCTAGAACAGAATGCTTTTGAACCCATCAACTCGTTTATCCAATATAATAGCAAATGTAAGGTTATGCAACTCATAGTTTTGCTCTCCAATCACTAGTAGATATTTCCGAAATAAGATAGAGTATTTTAGGATTGCATTAAAAGAGTATTTTAGGATTGCATTAAAAGATGGTACCATGTTTTACAATTCCGCAGCGGTACTCCGAATGCTACCCAAGGGATTTAGGCCAAAATATCCTTATATAGGAATGAATTAAACGTCACATAATACATTTAGTAATGCTACAAATCGTTTGTGTTGGCGGACAATGCCGTTAACACGTGGATTTCTGTGTCGTACCTGTGACAGGACATGCAGACATTTGAAGCAAACTAAATAGACGTGTTACAATTTAAGAAAACAATCACATGTTTCAAAGTTTATAAAGACCCCGTTTCATACCCTAAGTTTTCACGCTCCTTAATTATGATCCACTTGTATTGAAGGGAACAATTTGTTTTACATGAGAAAGGCATATATATGAACAGTCCAATTAAGAACGTATATTGACATTTGGAAAGGTAGTTAGTTCAAAGGTTTATGCAACAAGTATAATAAACGGTCAATTGTTCAACCGATTTATATAATTTTTACAAGAGGGCCATGATGACCCTGGATCGCTCACCTGAGTAATATGAGCTACATGTTTTAAATCAAGCTGATGCTAAAATATTAAGAAAGTAGGTCAGTAGGTCACATTCATGTTCACTGAAAGTCAGTTTTAAGATCGGTGTACAAAACTGTATATGTCGTCCAAATTTCAAGGCTGTACCTTAAGAAACAAGAAAGTAGGTCAAAACATATAGAACTACAATCTGGTATACATTTTGAGCTTCTTAATCCAAACAGAGCGCAGATATACAGATCACGGGGTCGTGAGTTTGATCCCCGGACGGGGCCTATGTTCTCCTCGACGATTTGATAAAAGACATTGTGTCTGTAATCATTCGTCCATCACCTCTGATTCATGTGGGGAAGTTGATAGTTACTTATAGAGAACAGGTTAGTACTGGTAAAGAATCCAGGAACACTGGTTAGGTTAACTGCCCGCCGTTACATAACTAAAATACTGTTGAAAAACGGCGTTAAGCACAAAACAAACAAACAAATATTATCCAGATGTAATACTCATTTTGCAACTCCTGTTTCCATGTATGCTATCTAGCTTCAGAAATGGCATTTTCTTTTCTATTCTATATATTTCAAAATTTTGTTAACATTTCGTATGGTGTATCACGTTCATTTCTTAAATTCAATCTATACATTTTAACTCTAAACATCCATATATAAACGTGAACTAAATACCACGCAATAACGTGAAAAATGTAATATCTCGATACTGATTCGCAATTTCATACGACGTCATTTAAATACGTCTTATTTACTGACGCATTATGTGAAAGGAACTGATGACTTTTGGTTAAGATCGACCTGCAGCAAATATCAACAGTACCCATCAAAATTTAAGTAAGGCATCAGATGTGTCAAATGTCATCAGAAAACCCATTTCTTTCCTAAATCGTTCTCAACAAACGTAATTACATGACGATACATTATAGGAAATGTCAGTTGCTGCTTCCCTTTAATTAAATCTCGTGCAAATGTGTTTTTTCTTCAATATTTTTGGTGATGTTCAATTTGAAACGAAAAGAGGATTTTTACAGATATAAAAGACTTCTAAAAATGAGAACTATCAATTTTTACGTACAAAGATTAAATCATAAAATTATTCTTTTACTTTGAACCATTTTATATGTTTTATGTGCTTGTTTAAAGTCACTAGTGTTCATTCTTTATCACACGAAATAATTAGAATTTTGCAACCATATTACATTTAAACATTTACACAATGCAAAATAACACAATATTGCTTGCTAGAAAGGAAATATGATATATAGTGGCACTTTTGAAAGTGTGTTCAACTTCGAGGAAATTCAAAAGCAAGAAACTGTTTTTTATTATGGTTGTTTATCCATTGCGTATCCACCGATGCTTAGCAGTTATAAAACAAATTAACATTGCGTTATGCAATAATGTTTATTTGTTTGTCTTTAGTGAGTTGGCGTCATTTTTTAACAAAACTAGTACCAACCTGTTCCCCGTAAGTAACGTCCAACTTCTCCACGTGAACAATGTCTTTTTATCAAATCTTCGTGGAGATCATAAGCCTCGCCCGGAGATTGAACCTACGATCCTGCGATCCGTAGATCTGCGCTCTCCCCAGTGAGCTTAGCGGGCGGGCTCGTTATTTACTATGGAATAACATTATGTAGCAAACGTGTGTATATATACACGAAGGCTATAATGTGTACTCTGATATTTTTATGAACAAGTCTCATTGGAATAGAACGCCATTATAAATATGCAGAAGAGTCTTGGCGCTTATCTGAAGAACTGTTATTACATTGAACTCACCTGACATAGAATAATTTCGAAATAACTGTTTTAATATCATCATTACGAATGCTACTTACAAAATGAAATTTCACAGGTGTGGTGATGAAAACTAATGAACACTAATAACAGATTATGCACTTGTATGTACAAGTTCAATAATAAAAGTAGTTTATATAGATTATTTTACCGGTAGTTTGATTGTTATTTAACTTTACTACAAATTTACAGTTCGTAAATATGATAACTTTGCAAACAATTTTCAGTTATATATTTTACCTGATATATCGTGAAAACTATTTCTTTAAGCGGCTTGATAAGAATGCTGGATGGGTGGCTGTGTTCTCTAAGTGTGCTTTTTCCTGTTGACTACTTACACGTGAATTATTTTCTGTTTCGCTCTGACAAATAACTCAATATCAAAATGTCTTAAGCAGAAAGCAATGCCTCCAAAAATGCGAAATATCACTTAATGTTTACTTCTGAGCATCATATTTAAGTCCAAATATAATGAAATCAAGTCAACTTACAAGGACTATTTTGCAATTTACACAGAAGGTTCAAAAGATGAATCAAAGGTTGGGTGTGCTGCTGTAGCCACCTTCATCAATCAAAATAACGTTTGCCAAATAATGCAACAATATTTTCAGCCGAGGCAAAAGCTATTGATTTAGCCCTAAATGTTATATCAAAATATAATAAAGAAAAACTTATTATCTTTTCTGACTCGGTTTCTGTTTTACAGTCAATTCATAACCGAAATATGGAAAATCCTTTTATTCAAAATATTCTTCTCAGGGTTCATGAACGATCTTTAAAAAGTCTGTCATATTTTGTTGGATTTCCAGTCATTTTGGTAATTTCATGGAAACGAGGCTGCTGATACTGCAGCAAAGATTTGAAATTACCACATAACAGCCACCAGGATATCTTTGCAAAACCAGGATTTTGGCAAACTTCACTACCTTCTAAAATTTCTGTTTTAGCTTGGATGGTAATTTAGGGGCCAAGGAGCAATAAATGATATAGTTTTGCATTATTTTTAATTTTCTTATGTACAAAAAATATGATTTAAAAAAATTGTCCAATTGGATTTTTCCAATTTCCAATCGGATATATGGTGTATTTTAGCAGGCTGGATTTTTTTCCGGGCGGAAAACATTAAATTTTTTATAACAAATTTAAAGGCATATTTGTATTACTTTTGTGTTTTACTGTCTTTTTGTCTGGGTTTGAGATCTATACTATGGTAAATAAAAAAATCCCATTTAAAAAGCTGGAAAAAAATTCGATTGGACATTTTCAGAAAAAAAATCAGATTTATTGTAAATACTTATAAACAGGATCAATGAACACCCTTAAATATAAAAAGTGAATAACGATGTTTTTAGTCAGTTAAAATGGTTTTTAAAAAAATCGAAATCCAATTGGATTTTTTTCCAATTTTAGGAGTTGGATTTTTTTCCAGCTTTTAAAGTTGGAAATTTTTCCAGCTTTAAAAGTTGAAAATTTTTCCAGCTTTAAAAGTTGGAAATTTTTCCAGCTTTAAAAATTGGAAAAATATCCAGCTTAAAAGATGGTACTTTTTTCCAATTTTGAATGACTGTGGTCATTTTAAAGCTAAAATACTTCTTTTCTTAGCATTTTTGAACTGCATTAATATAAATTTACTGACGGATGAGCCATAAAATACGGTCTATTATTTGATACTTATCTATAAATTATTATGAGTTCCAATGAAATCTGAAGCGTCAATAGTTTTCTAATATAATGTTAACGTCCAAATAAATATCATATAGGACGTCATTTGTGACACCAGTTACATGTATGCCATTGCGTTTAAAAGTTTCTATAAACAGTAATTTGTACCATTCTTACAGAAATAATATATATACTTTTGAAAATGTAACAAAATATTTGAACTGCATCTAGAAATGGGCACTCCATATTTTTCGGAATAATATACCACCCATTACGTCGCCGAATATATGAAGCATATTCCCAGCGTATTTTCTCAATTCTTATAGAAATCTAATAACCAATAATTATTCCAAGATAGAGACTAAATATAACTTTCTTCCGTTTTATGCTATAGCGCAACAATTGTTTATCATACCGTATAAAGAAATAAATTTTATTGTTGCGCTTCAACATGTGACATTTTTGTTTGTTTGTTTGTTTGTTTGTTTGTTTTGGGTTTAACGCCGTTTTTCAACAGTATTTCAGTCATGTAACGGCGGGCAGTTAACCTAACCAGTGTTCCTGGATTCTATACCAGTACAAACCTGTTCTCCGCAAGTAACTGCCAACTTCCCCACATGAATTATCAGAGGTGAAGGACTAATGATTTCAGACACAATGTCGTTTATCAAATAGTCACGGAGAACATACGCCCCGCCCGAGGATCGAACTCGCGACCCCGCGGTCCGTAGACCAACGCTCTTACCTACTGAGCTAAGCGGGCGGGCTTTGTGACATTTTTAGCCTGCCGAACGGATTCTGTTGTTTCTATGATAAAAAGAGTGAAACACCAGTTTCAGGACACTAAGTTTTGAGACAAAAATAGTCCAAAATACACTCCTTGTGCGACCTGTACCTTTTTATCTGCAAATGACTGGCCTAATATAAAGCGTGCGACCATATTTGTAACCATGCACTTTTTCCACAAATCTGAGCTAAATCTTGGTGGATGGATGACCGTTTCCATTTTATCTGAGTTCAGGTATCTCAGGTAAGATTTTAGACCCGGCCATCTACATGGAGCTTCGAGCATTAGTTTATTTTACACAGTAATTACTCGTCCGCAGTCCTTCATTCTATATAATTATTATTAATAACCATTTGAATATAAATGCCTTTACAGTACATCTACCTGTTGTAGTAAAAAAATCGTACTAGACCATAATACGGCACAGGCCCCTGCCACTTAACTTAGCGCAGGTTTTAATTCACACAAAGCGATAACACGCATATCTGTCAATTCCTGGCGTAGTATTTACAGAAATATGAGGAAATGGCCTTAATGTCAATCACTTAACTTAGATATTTTTTAAGAAATTCATCGATTTGTAATTGAATGACAGGTCATGGACATGACCAAATTGTTTGTTTTTATTTTTTATTCCATTTGGCGCATTTATTTTATCTAGTAGAAACATTAATAAGACGTCAGTATCTACTAGGAAAGCAGGGGTGAAAAGGCTTTTTGCGGTTACGGTTGTATCAATAAAACCCGGTCCGGCCCCAAACCACGATAATAGCCGATTTCGATTGTACGGAAACTACCAGAAACTTACGGATGCAAGGCTAATATAATTACGATATTAATGATATCGTGTCGATATCAAGTTACGTTCTGTCACATATATATTTAGAAGTTAAAGTCATTTGTTTATTTTTATATTCATAGCTTTAAAGTCATGTTCTCTTGTAGACCAATAGCCAAAATTTCTAATTTAACTGGTATTTATCAAGGTCAACGATTTTCACCTGCTTGAAAATTATAGGAGAGTTCTTATTTATATTTTCTTTTCCCTCTCGCCAGTTTGTGAAAAAGTAGGACGAAAAACACATGCAGGCGACTGTACCGACACAGTAAAGGCCCCTTCGCCGTAGTACCAAACTTAGTGCCACACAGTAGTTGTGAAAGTAGTTCATCATGACGTAACATTAACTAGCATGTCAAGTTCTGTTGAAAGTGTCCAGCCATGTGCCATTTCATGTCTGCCCGTTATACAAAATGACATGTCGATTGCCGAGCTCCATTGAGTTTAATTGAAACACCTAACTATCTCGTTATTTTAAGTATTTGCTTGTGTCAAGTAAAAAAAAAAAAAAAAAAAAAAAGTGAAACTTGTGTCAAGTGAAATACCTCATTGAACATACGTTGTACTTGTAGGTCTGTAATGATGAAGAAAATTACACATTTGCATTGACTAAGATGACGGTATAACCATTCGTAATTACATTAGCCTTCCGTCCGTAAGTTTCCGGTGGTTTTCGTATAATCGGAATCGGTTATGCCTGTTGTTTGTGCCGGGCCGGGCTGGATTTTATTAATAAACCCCTTTTTGCTGGTCATAACCTCGGATTCCCCCTATTTCCCTGCTCTTATATAAATAATATTATCACAATTTGGAGTTACGGTTGGGGCAACCGGCTCACAGCATAAGATTAAAATGTCTTTCTGTGAAATTAAAACAGAAGAAAACACATTTCGTTAATTCATAACGGTTTCTTGAATACGGAAAATATCATAACTGTAAAATATTCTTACCATCCCTGCAATATATTCATTAAATCACACATTGTGCTGCATGTCTATCTAAAGCTTAATGGACACCTAACCCAAGTATCTCTGTTTAAGTGAAAACAATGTTTTATCAAATGACTCTACAAAACGTCAAAGATGAAACATGTTTTGACCGGTTAATTAATATATAGCTTTCTTTGTAGAGAGTAATTACAATTGGAAAAGCGCGTTTATCTTACAATGAATGACTGTGAAAAAATACTGTCACTTTATTGACATGTTTCGATTTAAATGTATAGATAAACTTCTTAGTTGTAAATTAACGTATTTCCTATCAATCTTTTTAAAACTGATTTTGTTCATGTGTTATATTCGAGACACAAGTATGTGCCCTTGATAAAAATTTAAAAAAAAATATTATAAATTTATTTTTATCATTTTTTTTTTCTTTAAGTTTCAACACGTTACCGGTAATCAGTGTTTTCACTACATCTTGATGTGACACTGAACATATCTTCCAGGATATAATTTTCCAGAAAATGCTTCCACGTAGAGGTTCGCAATTGCTGTCATTTTTTTCACGTTGTGAAAGTAGTAGCTTAGCTAACTTCCTTTATTTCGGGCCTGAGGAGAAGTTGAACACATCATCGTATTTGCATGAGTAGCTGTTTACGCTACTCTTCATGTCATCCCACTACTAATTACCACAATCATACCGATTTTAGGCCAAATATAAACAAATACATTTTATCTAAATGGCAATCGGCATGGAACAATGCTTCATTCAATAAACTTCATGATATTAAACCTACTCTAGGGAAATGGCACCGAGGGAACAAATATGTTCGCAAGGAGAAAGTTTTTCTTTCTCGTTGTCGAACAGGTCATACCCGTTTGACTCATTCTTATCTTTTGAATAAAGAAGATCAACCCGAATGTGTACAGTGTCAAACACCGCAAACTATTAAACATATTTTGAAACCATTACATTTTCTGTTGGTTGTACACGTGCCGACAATCGAATGACCAGTGGTCACACACTAATGATTACTGGTACGGAAAAAGACGAGTGTATCCAAATACCAAACTTAGATTGGTAACCTGGGATACACACCAAGCTTGATGCGCCAAAATAAACATTATTATTTCTAAATAAAATAACAAGAATTATGTAAAATGTATATACGTATGTGTTAAAATATCAGCTGCAAACATAATAAAATTGCAAAAGATGTTAATAAAAATATGTTCAGAGTTTTTGATCAATTCCTTTCTGCTTTCAAAACGATAAAATATTTCCGACTGAAACGTTTTTTTTTTTTTTTCAAATAACTCAAAGATTGAACGTCATAATATGTACTGCGTTGTGGAGCAAAGTCCACACAGTCGATTAAAATATGTTTAATAGTTTGCGGTGTTTGACACTGTACACATTCGGGTTGATCTTCTTTATTCAAAAGATAAGAATGAGTCAAACGGGTATGACCTGTTCGACAACGAGAAAGAACAACTTTCTCCTTGCGAACATATTTGTTACCTCGGTGCCATTCCCCTAGAGTAGGTTTAATATCATGAAGTTTATTGAATGAAGCATTGTTCCATGCCGATTGCCATTTAGATAAAATGTATTTGTTTATATTTGGCCTAAAATCGGTATGATTGTGGTAATTAGTAGTGGGATGACATGAAGAGTAGCGTAAACAGCTACTCATGCAAATACGATGATGTGTTCAACTTCTCCTCAGGCCCGAAATAAAGGAAGTTAGCTAAGCTACTACTTTCACAACGTGAAAAAAAAATGACAGCAATTGCGAACCTCTACGTGGAAGCATTTTCTGGAAAATTATATCCTGGAAGATGACAGTTAAGTTGGTAGGCAGTTGGTAGTTGGTAGTTGAACATTCGAATAACCAACTACTTACTAGTTGCCAGTTGGTTATTCAAAATGTATAAGCAAGTCTGATTACCTTTTAAAAGATAATGATAAAAAATTATTTTAATCCATGTTTTGTTCTTTAATATTAATCTTCATTTCTTAAAATGCATTCAGCAGTCTCAAAAAGTACCTTGAGAGCCAGTTGCCAATTCGCGAAATGTTTCAGAAAAGCTTTTTTTTCACTCACAAATGGATAAAATTATTCCATATGACATTTTATATCGTTTTTCATATCAATATCTGACACTTTCAACATAAAGATCAGTCGTGGAAACACTAAGGAGAGCCAGTTGCCAATTCGCGTGCGAATAACCAACTGCCTACTGGTATGCAGTTGGTTATTCGACATTTTACATACAGTCAGTGTTTTGGTAGAACATGATAAAAATTTTATTCTAACCCTTGTTTTGTTGTTGTTTTATGTTAGTGTTTGTTCTTTTAAATGCATTCAACAGTCTAAAAATGCACCATGACAGCCAGTTGCCAATTCGCGATATGTTTCAGAAAAGCCGATTTTTCAGACACATATGAATAAAATAATTCAATTTATTATATATTTTGTTCTTTTGTATCATTACCCGACACTTTCAACGTATAGGTCAGTCTTGGAAACAATCAGGAGAGCCAGTTGCCAATTCGCGTGCGAATAACCAACTGCCTACTGGTAGGCAGTTGGTTATTCAACATTTTACAGACAGTCATAGTTTTGGTCGAAAATGATAACAAAATCAGTCTAGTCCTTGTTTCGTTCTTTAATGTTAATATTTATTCTTTTAAATGCATTCAACAGTCTAAAAATGCACCAGGAGAGCCAGTTGCCAATTTGCGATATGTTTCAGAAAAGCCGATTTTTCAGACACAAAATGAATAAATAATTCAATTTATTATATATTTTGTTCTTTTGTATGATTACCCCGACACTTTCAACGTATAGGTCAATCTTGGAAACAATCAG
Organism: Mercenaria mercenaria; assembly: GCF_021730395.1. Taxonomy (NCBI): domain Eukaryota; kingdom Metazoa; phylum Mollusca; class Bivalvia; order Venerida; family Veneridae; genus Mercenaria; species Mercenaria mercenaria. Next base: position 80,280,322 of record NC_069368.1, read on the forward strand.
AAGAGCCAGTTGCCAATTCGCGTGCGAATAACCAACTGCCTACTGGTAGGCAGTTGGTTATTCAACATTTTACAGACAGTCATAGTTTTGGTCGAAAATGATAACAAAATCAGTCTAGTCCTTGTTTCGTTCTTTAATGTTAATATTTGTTCTTTTAAATGCATTCAACAGTCTAAAAATACACCAGGAGAGCCAGCTGCCAATTCGCGATATGTTTCAGAAAAGCCGATTTTTCAGATACAAATGAATAAAATAATTCAAATTTACATATATTTTGTTCTTTCGAATCAATATCCGACACTTTCAAAGTATAGATCAGTCTTGGAAACAATCAGGAGAGCCAGTTGCCAATTCACGTGCGAATAACCAACTACCTACTGGTAGGCAGTTGGTTATTCAACATTTTACAGACAGTCATAGTTTATGTCGAAAATGATAGAGAAAAATCAATCTAGTCCTTATTTCGTTTTTTAATGTTAATATGTATTCCTTTAAATGCATTCAACAGTCTCAAAATGCACCAGGAGAGCCAGTTGCCAATTCGCGATATGTTTCAGAAAAGCCGATTTTTCAGACACATATGAATAAAATAATTCAAATTTACATATATTTTGTACTTTCGTATCAATATCCGACACTTTCAACGTATAGGTCAGTCTTGGAAACAATCAGGGGAGCCAGTTGCCAATTCGCGTGCGAATAACCAACTGCCTACTGGTAGGCAGTTGGTTATTCAACATTTTACAGACAGTCATAGTTTTGGTCGAAAATGATAAAGAAAAATCAATCTAGTCCTTGTTTCGTTCTTTAATGTTAATATGTTTTCCTTTAAATGCATTCAAAAGTCTCAAAATGCACCAGGAGAGCCAGTTGCCAATTCGCGACATGTTTCAGAAAAGCCGATTTTTCAGACTCATATGAATAAAAAAATTCAAATTTACATATATTTTGCTCTTTCGTATCAATATCCGACACTTTCAACGTATAGATCAGTCTTGGAAACAATCAGGAGAGCCAGTTGCCAATTCGCGTGCGAATAACCAAAGATAAATCAATCTAGTCCTTGTTTCGTTCTTTAATGTTAACATTTTTTCCTTTAAATGCATTCAAAAGTCTCAAAATGCACCAGGAGAGCCAGTTGCCAATTCGCGATATGTTTCAGAAAAGCCGATTTTTCAGACTCATATGAATAAAATAATTCAAATTTACATATATTTTGTTCTTTCGTATCAATATTCGACACTTTCAACGTATACGTCAGTCTTGGAAACACTCAGGAGAGCCAGTTGACAATTCGCGTGCGAATAACCAATTGCCTACTGGTAGGCAGTTGGTTATTCGACATTTTACTGACAGTCATTTTTGGTCGAAAATGATAAAGAAAAATCAATCTAGTCCTTGTTTCGTTCTTTAATGTTAACATGTTTTCCTTTAAATGCATTCAAACGTCTCAAAATGCACCAGGCGAGCCAGTTGCCAATTCGCGTTATGTTTCAGAAAAGCCGATTTTTCAGACATATATGAATAAAATAATTCAATTTTACATATATTTAGTTCTTTTGTATCATTACCCGACACTTTCAACGTATAGGTCAGTCTTGGAAACAATCAGGAGAGCCAGTTGCCAATTCGCGTGCGAATAACCAACTGCCTACTGGTAGGCAGTTGGTTATTCAACATTTTACAGACAGTCATAGTTTTGGTCGAAAATGATAAAAAAAATCAATCTAGTCCTTGTTTCGTTTTTTAATGTTAATATGTATTCCTTTAAATGCATTCAACAGTCTCAAAATGCACCAGGAGAGCCAGTTGCCAATTCGCGATATGTTTCAGAAAAGCCGATTTTTCAGACACAAATGAATAAAATAATTCAAATTTACATATATTTTGTTCTTTCGTATCCATATCGGACACTTTCAACGTATAGGTCAGTCTTGGAAACAATCAGGAGAGCCAGTTGCCAATTCGCGTGCGAATAACCAACTGCCTACTGGTAGGCAGTTGGTTATTCAACATTTTACAGACAGTCATAGTTTTGGTCGAAAATGATAACAAAATCAGTCTAATCCTTGTTTCGTTCTTTAATGTTAATATTTATTCTTTTAAATGCATTCAACAGTCTAAAAATGCACCAGGAGAGCCAGTTGCCAATTCGCGATATGTTTCAGAAAAGCCGATTTTTCAGACACATATGAATAAAATAATTCAATTTATTATATATTTTGTTCTTTTGTATGATTACCCGACACTTTCAACGTATAGGTCAATCTTGGAAACAATCAGAAGAGCCAGTTGCCAATTCGCGTGCGAATAACCAACTGCCTACTGGTAGGCAGTTGGTTATTCAACATTTTACAGACAGTCCTAATTTTGGTCGAAAATGATAACAAAATCAGTCTAGTCCTTGTTTCGTTCTTTAATGTTAATATTTGTTCTTTTAAATGCATTCAACAGTCTAAAAATGCACCAGGAGAGCCAGCTGCCAATTCGCGATATGTTTCAGAAAAGCCGATTTTTCAGATACAAATGAATAAAATAATTCAAATTTACATATATTTTGTTCTTTCGTATCAATATCCGACACTTTCAAAGTATAGATCAGTCTTGGAAACAATCAGGAGAGCCAGTTGCCAATTCACGTGCGAATAACCAACTACCTACTGGTAGGCAGTTGGTTATTCAACATTTTACAGACAGTCATAGTTTATGTCGAAAATGATAGAGAAAAATCAATCTAGTCCTTATTTCGTTTTTTAATGTTAATATGTATTCCTTTAAATGCATTCAACAGTCTCAAAATGCACCAGGAGAGCCAGTTGCCAATTCGCGATATGTTTCAGAAAAGCCGATTTTTCAGACACATATGAATAAAATAATTCAAATTTACATATATTTTGTACTTTCGTATCAATATCCGACACTTTCAACGTATAGGTCAGTCTTGGAAACAATCAGGAGAGCCAGTTGCCAATTCGCGTGCGAATAACCAACTGCCTACTGGTAGGCAGTTGGTTATTCAACATTTTACAGACAGTCATAGTTTTGGTCGAAAATGATAAAGAAAAATCAATCTAGTCCTTGTTTCGTTCTTTAATGTTAACATGTTTTCCTTTAAATGCATTCAAAAGTCTCAAAATGCACCAGGCGAGCCAGTTGCCAATTCGCGTTATGTTTCAGAAAAGCCGATTTTTCAGACACATATGAATAAAATAATTCAATTTTACATATATTTAGTTCTTTTGTATCATTACCCGACACTTTCAACGTATAGGTCAGTCTTGGAAACAATCAGGAGAGCCAGTTGCCAATTCGCGTGCGAATAACCAACTGCCTACTGGTAGGCAGTTGGTTATTCAACATTTTACAGACAGTCATAGTTTTGGTCGAAAATGATAAAAAAATCAATCTAGTCATTGTTTCGTTTTTTAATGTTAATATGTATTCCTTTAAATGCATTCAACAGTCTCAAAATGCACCAGGAGAGCCAGTTGCCAATTCGCGATATGTTTCAGAAAAGCCGATTTTTCAGACACAAATGAATAAAATAATTCAAATTTACATATATTTTGTTCTTTCGTATCCATATCGGACACTTTCAACGTATAGGTCCGTCTTGGAAACATTCAAGAGAGCCAGTTGCCAATTCGCGTGCGAATAACCAACTGCCAACTGGTAGGCAGTTGGTTATTCGGCATTTTACTGACAGTCATTGTTTTGGTCGAAAATGATAAAAAAAATCAATCTAGTCTTTGTTTCGTTTTTTATTGTTAATATGTATTCCTTTTAAATGCATTCAACAGTCTCAAAATGCACCAGGAGAGCCAGTTGCCAATTCGCGATATGTTTCAGAAAAGCCGATTTTTTCAGACACATATGAATAAAATAATTCAAATTTACATATATTTTGTTCTTTCGTATCAATATCCGACACTTTCAACGTATAGATCAGTCTTGGAAACAATCAGGAGAGCCAGTTGCCAATTCACGTGCGAATATCCAACTGCCTACTGGTAGGCAGTTGGTTATTCAACATTTTACAGACAGTCATAGTTTTGGTCGAAAATGATAAAGAAAAATCAATCTAGTCCTTGTTTCGTTTTTTAATTTTAATATGTATTCCTTTAAATGCATTCAACAGTCTCAAAATGCACCAGGAGAGCCAGTTGCCAATTCGCGATATGTTTCAGAAAAGCCGATTTTTCAGACACATATGCACAAAATAATTCAATTTTACATATATTTTGTTCTTTCGTATCGATTTCCGACACTTTCAACGTATAGGTCCGTCTTGGAAACACCCAAGAGAGCCAGTTGCCAATTCGCGTGCGAATAACCAACTGCCTACTGATAGGCAGTTGGTTATTCGGCCTTTTACAGACAGTCATAGTTTTGGTCGAAAATGATTAAAAAGTCAATCTCGTCCTTGTTTCGTTCTTTATTGTTAATATTTATTCCTTTCAATGCATTCAACAGTCTCAAAATGCACCAGGAGAGCCAGTTGCCAATTCGCGATATATTTCAGTAAATCCTTTTTTCAGACACATATGGATAAAATAATTCAATTTTGCATATATTTTGTTCTTTCATATCAATATCCGACACTTTCAACGTATTGGTCTGTCTTGGAAATACTCAGGAAAGCCAGTTGCCAATTCGCGTGCGAATAACCGACTGGTAGGCAGTTGGTTATTGAACATTTTACAGACAGTCAGTGTTTAGGTCGAAAATGATAAATAATTCATTCTTATTCTTGTTTTTTTTTTTTTTGTTTTGTTCTTTAATGTTATTTTTTATTCTTTTAAATGCATTATAAAAAGAACACAAAAAAAAACAACAACAAAAAAAAAAAAAAAAAAAAAAACAATTCATTTTACGCCTTAAAAATTGCATCAACAATCTTACTGCTACATGTGCGCGTCAACATTAAATCGCTCCTATTTAATATACGCACTATTGTGTGTTCTATATACTGACTAAAGGTTGGGGTTAGGTTCAATCTGACTAAAGTACATCTCCTATTACGCTACGCTTAGGATCTGACAACGAGCTACTGATAGCCTCGTTCTGACGGCCCTTCCGCTAGCCAATCAAAAGCTAACTTACAACATTCTGCAAGCTTTAAAAAGCCTTGGTTTTTGATATCTACAATTTTTATGTCGAAAGATGCCAGATAGCCGGTTAGCTCAGTCGGTAAGGCACTTGCTCTGTAAGCGAGAGGTCCCGGGTTCGAGCCCTGGAATGACTGCAAATATTTCTTACTCTTTGACATTCGAACAAGTTGTCCGAGATTGGGGTTAGGTTTTACATAAGTTTTACTAGTGTACATTTAATGTATGCGTAAACTCAATGCGTGAGATTTAATGCCGACTACAAGTAGGTAGTTATTTTTTTGCACGCCACAGGTTCTCCTGAATGTTTCCAAATGAAAGTGTCAGATATTGATGTGTAAGTACAAACTAAATGTTTAAATGGATATATCTAATAATATTGAATACTTCTATGACTTTCGATCGAAATAGTGAATTTTTGACAAATATGAAATAACCAACTGCATACCATTAAAAATATTCACATGGCAGCAAGTCACCAATGAAAATCCTCGGGGAAAACAAAGCTGCAGGTCAAGTTCAATAACACCGTTCATGAGATCGAGTTTCAAGAAGTTTCAAGTCATAAATCAAGCTGGACGAGGAATCTTAGGTCATAAATCGGTTGTGCTAATGGGGATATTACGCATCGGAATTTAAACAATGTGCAGAGTTCGTCAGAGCTGAACATCTGACTGGGGTTAAAATGCCTAAGTTCATTTCAGGACAGGTTCAAAGGCATTGTAAAATTGAAAGATTTTCAGTTAAAGGCCGACCAAACCAATTGCTCAACCCACGAGAAAATTAACCTTCCAAATTGGAAAAAATGTTGAAAACGGAAAAAGACAAAAAAAGGATAAATAAACAAAAAACTGGTCTTCCTGATAAATGCCGAAAAACAACTGTTAGTAGAATTTGTAGTCTCATATTGCTAATATCCAGCAATATGTAGACTACAAAAGAGAAAAAGGGTTGTATATTTTTCATTGATTATTAAAAGAATCAGTGCTTTTGTTGTATGTATAGTATATTGTAAACAAATCTGATATGCAACATTCATTTGTACGTCTGTTTCATTTTTAACCATAATTTAAATGTGATTTAATTCACAAGTTTTTGGTTATTGCTTTGATATTTTCAATAACTAAATAGTCGAGTTGAGGTGTTTCAAATTCATGATTTATATATAGTCTACTATATCATAATGAGCCGCGCCATGAGAAAACCAGCATTGTGGGTATGCGACCAGCATGGATCCAGACCAGCCTTGCGCATCCGCGCAGTCTGGTCAGGATCCATGCTGTTCGCTAACGGTTTCTCTAATTGCAATAGACTTTGAAAGTGAACAGCTAGCTTGGATCCTGACCAGACTGTGCAGATGCGCAGGCTGGTCTGGATCCATGCTGGTCGCAAACACACTATGTTGGTTTTCCCATGGTGCAGCTCATATAACAATGTTTTTGTTTTACACATTCCTTCTAATTATTTCACACACTGTCTAGTGTAATTACAAAAGTTGACCACTGCCGTAATCTATAGTCCCGCTGCTGAGTGTTAATGTCCATTTTATTGACTTGGGAGTAATATTAATGACATGCATCGTCTTAGCAATCCAGGACCTGATATATGATGTGATAAATGCACTTCCGCATTTGACCTATTTACACAAAGACATAACTACTCTATATAATGAACAATCCACTACGCATAATGACATAATGATTATATTATCAAATATCCTCTTCATATAATTTAATAACGACTCTATTATACGGCATCGCAAGCTTCGTATGAGGATTTAGGGGCCGTTTTCTTCTTTTTTTAAAAGTATCCGCTTTATATAAAGAATTCCCAAACAAAAAAAAGATTGGAATGAATCGGTGTAATAAATGGTAAACAAATCGGGTGATTTGTTCACGATTTGATCACGATTCAAATGGTATGCAAATGAGCTAATGAATCGGTAATAAATCGTAAACAAATCGTTTAATAAATCGGTAACAAATCAGGACTTTAAATTGTTTTGCTAAATAATGAATCGGTAACAAATCTGGTATGCTGAAGTTGAAATGAAAGGAATTTGAAAATCAATGGCACTAATGAATCGGTAATAAATCGTGCTAATGAATCGGTAATGAATCGTACTAATAATTCAGCATTATTTTTAAGGGACGAAAGCATGGGTACAAAAAGTTTGAGGACGAATTGTAATTCTCTAGAAAGGGTAGCATTAACTATAAAAATGGCAAACTAAATGTTCTAGTAAGGAAAGAACAACATGAAATATATAGATTCTATTTACAGTATAGCAATTGCAAAATTCAAAAATATGATACATATTAGAACATATACATCAGATCTAATTTATAAAATTTCTTTAAATTTGTCATGAAAACATATGACAATCTTGTAATTATTTCCTAAAAGGTTTGCAGCTTCAAATATAGTGTAAAGAGTTAATGTATGCACTTAAGCATGTCCTTTTACAACTATATTAGACAATTAAACATTTGCACTTACTCCATAACAGTTAAAATTCCAGTATTTTAGAGGATGTGGTGTCTCTGTGTATTTCAGTTATCCCGCCAAAATGCATTAAAGATGGCTGACAATATACTCGTGTTTCCCGCCCAAAAAGTCACAACTTTACTTTTTAATGAATCGGTAATAAATGGTACTGCACAAAATATCTGTTTCTAATGTATGGTAAACAAATCAGTTATTTGCAATGAATTGGGGAGGGACTTTCTCTGCAAAACCCGATTTGCTTCCGATTCATTAAATGAATCGTAAACAAATGGTGTTAATAAATAGGCAAATCCCGATTTGTTCACCATTTATTCACGATTTTGATACCATTTGTTACTTGATTTTTTTTGTTTGGGAAGTACTTACTTTATGTAATGGTATTTGAACAAACTCCATGTAAAGAATTATATATAAGGATGAAACCGCTTAATATAAAAAAGTTTGCACTTTAAATAATGCCAAATATGCAAGCATTTCTTTGTTGCATAATAAAATTTTAGTTGCTATTTATATTTTTCTTGTTTTGTTGCTTCTGTATAATAAAGTGAATAACGTGTTATTGATATTGTCAACCCAAAAACTGAATTTTCATCCGAGCCGATGCAGTGAAGGTGTCATTGATATTGTCAACCCGAAAACTGTATTTTCACCCTGAGCCGATGCAGTGAGGGTGTTATTGATATTGTCAACCCGAAAACTGTATTTTCACCCTGAGCCGATGCAGTGAGGGTGTTATTGATATTGTCAACCCGAAAACTGTATTTTCACCCTCAGCCGATGCAGTGAGGGTGTTACTGATATTGTCAACCCGAAAACTGTATTACACCCTCAGCCGATGCAGTGAAGGTGTTACTGGTATTGTCAACCCAAAAACTGTACTTTCACCCTCAGCCGATGCAGTGAGGGTGCAGTGAGGGTGTTATTGGTATTGTCAACCCAAAAACTGTATTTCACCCTGAGCCGATGCAGTGAGGGTGTTATTGATATTGTCAACCCGAAAACTGTATTTTCACCCTGAGCCGATGCAATGAGGTTGTTATTGATATTGTCAACCCGAAAACTGTATTTAAAACCGAGCCGTAAATATCAATTAAACACTCACTGCCATGTATTATTTAAATAATATGGGGCGTTTAAATTGAATCACAGTTTTCTAGCACATAGTATGTTTATTTAGCTATATTAAAGCTCGTCATTCCGCTGAGGTAAAATGACAAATCTTTAATGTGGCTAGGTAAAACATATTTCAACTAAATATATATATGTTTCAATTTGAGACTGTTGAATGAATTTAAAGAAATACATATTAACATTAAAAAACGAAACAAGGACTAGATTGATTTTTTTTATCATTTTCGACCAAAACTATGACTGTCTGTATAATGTTCAATAACCAACTGCCTACCAGTAGGCAGTTGGTTATTCACACGCGAATTGGCAACTGGCTCCCCTGATTGTTTCCAAGACGGATCTTTACGTTGAAAGTGTCGGATATTGATACGAAAAAACAAAATTGTGTAAATTTGAATTATTTTATTCATATGTGTCTGAAAAATCGGCTTTTCTGAAACATATCGCGAATTGGCAACTCGCTTTCCTGCTGCATTTTGAGACTGTTGAATGCATTTAAAGGAATACATATTAACATTAAAAAACGAAACAAGGACTAGATTGATTTTTGTTATCATTTTCGACCAAAACAATGACTGTCAGTAAAATGCCGAATAACCAACTGCCTACCAGTAGGCAGTTGGTTATTCCCATGCGAATTGGCAACTGGCTCTCTTGAATGATTCCAAGACGGACCTATACGTTGAAAGTGTCGGAAATCGATATGAAAGAACAAAATATATGTAAAATTGAATTATTTTATGCGTATGTGTCTAAAAAATCGGCTTTTCTGAAACATATCGCGAATTGGCAACTGGCTCTCCTGGTGCATTTTTAGACTGTTGAATGCAATTAAAGGAATAAATATTAACATTAAAGAACGAAACAAGGACTAGACTGATTTTTTTATCATTTTCGACCAAAACTTTGACTGTCTGTAAAATGTTGAATAACCAACTGCCTACCAGCACGCGAATTGGCAACTGGCTCTCCTGATTGTTTCCAAGACTGACCTATACGTTGAAAGTGTCGGGTAATGATACAAAAGAACAAAATATATGTAAAATTGAATTATTTTATTCATATGTGTCTGAAAAATCGGCTTTTCTGAAACATATCGCGAATTGGCAACTGGCTCTCCTGGTGCATTTTGAGACTGTTGAATGCATTTAAAAGAATAAATACTAACATAAAACAACAACAAAACAAGGGTTAGAATGAATATTTTATCATGTTCTACCAAAACATGGACTGTCAGTAAAATGTCAAATAACCAACTGCCTACCAGTAGGCAGTTGGTTATTGATATGAAAGAACAAAATATATGCAAAATTGAATTATTTTATTCATATGTGTCTGAAAATCGGCTTTTCTGAAACATATCGCGAATTGGCAACTGGCTCTCCTGGTGCATTTTGAGACTCTTGAATGCATTAAAAGGAATAAATATTAACATTTAAAAACGAAACAAGAACTAGATTGATTTTTTTTATCATTTTCGACCAAAACTATTACTGTCCGTAAAATGTCGGATAATCAACTGCCTACCAGTAGGCAGTTGGTTATTCGCACGCGAATTGGCAACTGGCTCTTCTGAGTGTTTTCAAGACTGACCTATACGTTGAAAGTGTCAGATATTGATACGAAAGAACAAAAAATATGTAAAATTGATAAAATTGAATTATTTTATTCATATTTGTCTGAAAAATCGGCTTTTCTAAAACATATCGCGAATTGGCAACTGGCTCTCCTGGTTAATTTTGAAATTGTTGAATGCATTTAAAGAAAAAATACTAACATAAAAGAACAAAACCAGGGTTAGAATGATTTTTTTATCATTTTCGACCAAAACAATGACTGTCTGTGTAATGTCGAAAAACCAACTGCCTACCAGTAGGCTGTTGGTTATTCGCATGCGAATTGGCAACTGGCTCTCCTGAGTGTTTCCAAGACTGACCTATACGTTGAAAGTGTCGGATATTGATACGAAATAACAAAATATATGTAAAATTGAATTATTTTTTCATTTCTGTCTGAAAAAAAAATCGGCTTTTCTGAAACAGATCACGAATTGGCAACTGGCTGTCCTGGTGCGTTTTGTGTTGAATGCATTTGAAAGAATAAATACTAACATAAAACAACAAAACAAGGGTTAGAATGAATTTTTTATCATGTTCTACCAAAAGAACAAAAAAAAGTGTTTTCAAGACTGACCTATACGTTGAAAGTGTCAGATATTGATACGAAAGAACAAAAAATATGTAAAATTGATAAAATTGAATTATTTTATTCATATTTGTCTGAAAAATCGGCTTTTCTAAAACATATCGCGAATTGGCAACTGGCTCTCCTGGTTAATTTTGAAATTGTTGAATGCATTTAAAGAAAAAATACTAACATAAAAGAACAAAACCAGGGTTAGAATGATTTTTTTATCATTTTCTACCAAAACAATGACTGTCTGTATAATGTCGAAAAACCAACTGCCTACCAGTAGGCTGTTGGTTATTCGAATGCGAATTGGCAACTGGCTCTCCTGAGTGTTTCCAAGACTGACCTATACGTTGAAAGTGTCGGATATTGATACGAAATTACAAAATATATGTAAAATTGAATTATTTTTTTCATTTCTGTCTGAAAAAAAAATCGGCTTTTCTGAAACAGATCACGAATTGGCAACTGGCTGTCCTGGTGCGTTTTGTGTTGAATGCATTTGAAAGAATAAATACTAACATAAAACCACAAAACAAGGGTTAGAATGAATTTTTTATCATGTTCTACCAAAAGAACAAAAAAAATGAAAGAACAAAATATCTGTAAAATCGAATTATTTTATGCATATGTGTCTGAAAAATCGACTTTTCTGAAACATATCGCGAATTGGCAACTAGCTCTCCTGGTGCATTTTGAGACTGTTGAATGCATTTAAAGGAATAAATATTAACATTAAAGAACGAAACAAGGACTAGATTGATTTTTTTATCATTTTCGACAAAAACTTTGACTGTCTGTAAAATGTTGAATAACCAACTGCCTACCAGTAGGCAGTTGGTTATTCGCACGCGAATTGGCAACTGGCTCTCCTGATTGTTTCCAAGACTGACCTATACGTTGAAAGTGTCGGGTATTGATACAAAAGAACGAAATATATGTAAAATTGAATTATTTTTTTCATTTGTGTCTGAAAAATCGGCTTTTCTGAAACAGATCGCGAATTGCCAACTGGCCCTCCTGGTGCTTTTCAGACTGCTGAATGCATTTAAAGGAATAAATATTATCATTAAAGAACAAAACAAGGGTTAGAATAAATTTTTTATCATGTTCTACCAAAAGACTGACTGTATGTAAAATGTCGAATAACCAACTGCCTACCAGTAGGCAGTTGGTTATTCACACGCGAATTGGCAACTGGCTCTCCTGAGTGTTTCCACGACTGATCTATACGTTGAAAGTGTCGGATATTGATATGAAAGACCATATAAAATGTCATATTGAATGATTTTATCCATTTGTGACTGAAAAAAAGAAGCTTTTCTGAAACATATCGCGAATTGGCAACTGGCTCTCAAGGTACTTTTGAGACTGCTGAATGTATTTTAAGAAATGAAGATTCATATTAAAGAACAAAACATGGATAAGAATGATTTTTCATCATTATGTTTTAAAAGGTAATCAGACTTTCTTATACATTTTGAATAACCAACTGGCAACTAGTACGTAGTTGGTTATTCGAATGTTCAACTACCAACTACCAACTGCCTACCAACTTTACTGTCATTCCTGGAAGATATGTTCAGTGTCACATCAAGATGTAGTGAAAACACTGATTACCGGTAACGTGTTGAAACTTAAAGAAAAAAAAAATGATAAAAATAAATTTATAATATTTTTTTTTTAAATTTTTATCAAGGGCACATACTTGTGTCTCGAATATAACACATGAACAAAATCAGTTTTAAAAAGATTGATAGGAAATACGTTAATTTACAACTAAGAAGTTTATCTATACATTTAAATCGAAACATGTCAATAAAGTGACAGTATTTTTTCACAGTCATTCATTGTAAGATAAACGCGCTTTTCCAATTGTAATTACTCTCTACATAGAAAACTATATATTAATTAACCGGTCAAAACATGTTTCATCTTTGACGTTTTGTAGAGTCATTTGATCAAACATTGTTTTCACTTAAACAGAGATACTTGGGTTAGGTGTCCATTAAGCTTTAGATAGACATGCAGCACAATGTGTGATTTAATGAATATATTGCAGGGATGGTAAGAATATTTTACAGTTATGATATTTTCCGTATTCAAGAAACCGTTATGAATTAACGAAATGTGTTTTCTTCTGTTTCAATATCACAGAAAGACATTTTAATCTTATGCTGTGAGCCGGTTGCCCCAACCGTAACTCCAAATTGTGATAATATTATTTATATAAGAGCAGGGAAATAGGGGGAATCCGAGGTTATGACCAGCAAAAAGGGGTTTATTAATAAAATCCAGCCCGGCCCGGCACAAACAACAGGCATAACCGATTCCGATTATACGGAAACCACCGGAAACTTACGGACGGAAGGCTAATGTAATTACGAATGGTTATACCGTCATCTTAGTCAATGCAAATGTGTAATTTTCTTCATCATTACAGACCTACAAGTACAACGTATGTTCAATGAGGTATTTCACTTGACACAAGTTTCACTTTTTTTTTATTGACACAAGCAAATACTTAAAATAACGAGATAGTTAGGTGTTTCAATTAAACTCAATGGAGCTCGGCAATCGACATGTCATTTTGTATTACGGGCAGACATCAAATGGCACATTGCTGGACACTTTCAACAGAACTTGACATGCTAGTTAATGTTACGTCATTATGAACTACTTTCACAACTACTGTGTGGCACTAGGTTTTGTACTACGGCGAAGGGGCCTTTACTGTGTCGGTACAGTCGCCTGAATAAGAACTCTCCTATAATTTTCAAGCAGGTGAAAATCGTTGACCTTGATAAATGCCAGTTAAATTAGAAATTTTGGCTATTGGTCTACAAGAGAACAAGACTATAAAGCTATGAATATAAAAATAAACAAATGACTTTAACTTCTAAATATATATGTGACAGAACGTAACTTGATATCGACACGATATCATTAATATCGTAATCATATTAGCCTTGCATCCGTAAGTTTCTGGTAGTTTCCGTACAATCGAAATCGGCTATTTCCGTGGTTTGGGGCCGGACCGGGTTTTATTAATACAACCGTAACCGCAAAAAGCCTTTTCACCCCTGCTTTCCTAGTAGATACTGACGTCTTATTAATGTTTCTACTAGATAAAATAAATGCGCCAAATGGAATAAAAAATAAAAACAAACAATTTGGTCATGTCCATGACCTGTCATTCAATTACAAATCGATGAATTTCTTAAAAAATATCTAAGTTAAGTGATTGACATTTAGGCTATTTCCTCATATTTCTGTAAATACTACGCCAGGATTTGACGAATATGCGTTTTATCGCTTTGTGTGAATTAAAACCTGCGCTAAGTTAAGTGGCAGAGGCCTGTGCCGTATTATGGTCTAGTACGATTTTTTTACTACAACAGGTAGATGTACTGTAAAGGCATTTATATTCAAATGGTTATTTATAATAATTATATAGAATGAAGGATTGCGTACGAGTAATTACTGTGTAAAATAAACTAATGCTCGAAGCTCCATGTAGATGGCCGGGTCTAAAATCTTACCTGAGATACCTGAACTCAGATAAAATGGAAACGGTCATCCATCCACCCAGATTTAGCTCAGATTTGTGGAAAAAGTGCATGGTTACAAATATGGTCGCACGCTTTATATTATTTTATTAAGAAATAATAATGTTTATTTTGGTGCATCAAGCTTGGTGTGTATCCAAGGTTACCAATCTAAGTTTGGTATTTGGATACACTCGGCTTTTTCCGTACCAGTAATCATTAGTGTGTGACCACTGGTCATTCGATTGTCGGCACGTGTACAACCAACAGAAAATGTAATGGTTTCAAAATCCCACCCACCACACCCATTTAGGTGCCATGCCGTTTAGGTGCCATGTTTTTAATGATACATGTCAGTGAATATCTAGTATGTCACCATTTGTTACTTATAATATATATATATATATATAAAAGATGCAGAATTGATCTATTCTAAATAGTTCTTGATTACTGACGTTTTGCAGGTACATTTCTTTGTATAGATGGAGCATATATAGTCAAGTTGTTAAGTTTCACAGAGAAATGAGAACAGTTATACAAGTTTGTTTTTTGTGGTGTAGCTGGTACATGTATGGTGACATTTTTTGCTTCTTACAATTTTATCCATGTGTTTGGTAGTATACTGCCGGTGGAGTTTTATATGTTTGCAGGCTGTCGATGCAGTAAAGGGAGGAACATTGTGTACAGATAGTAAATAAAAATGAACAATATACTGAGCACAAATGGTATACCAAGCAAAAATGGAACAAGTACAAACAATATTTGAAGACATAATGTGACATCAGTCGAACATGTATATACATACAAGCCAGAAAAACTAAGCGGCCCAGTCAAGTGGACTGTATAATTTGAATTTATCCAAGGCCTTCGTGGAATAGAAACTTGAATGTAATGAAGTTTAGAAAGGAGAATGACTTTAACTATAAACAGCTACAAATGTTACAATAATGGTTTTAACATGAACATTTAAGTACCTTATGATGAGTCATTTGATCAGTTACCTTCTGATGAGTCATTTGATCAGAAAGCAGGAAGATTCACAAACTCTGGAATATTTAAACTTTCGTACAAATTGTACTTGCTTTGTCTACTGGCCGGCCTTGTCACAGGCAAACAGTAATTTCCTGTAACAAAACTAGGAGACATGCAAACCGGGATTCAGCTGCAGTGGCACACTTAGCAAGACATAAGCTTAGAATGTCACGACAGTAAATAAGATGAACAGTATTACAATAGCAAGTGGATAATTATAAATATACTCTCTTGTAGTTATATACATTACTTTAAGACAATTAAGTGTAATTAGTGCTTAAATACTTACAACACTAATATATAGAACAGAAAACACTAAATTTAAATATACGTAACAGAAACTCTTAAGCCTGGAAGCACGTTTGTTCAAATGTAGTTTTATCAACAGACTGGGGCAAATTGAAACTAAAAAGCGGCCAGCTCCTTTAACATCGAATAATATTATTCAATGGATGTCTCAACAATAGTCTGAACAGGAACACAAGGTACTTTTTCAGCAGAGTGAAAGATATATTCCATGATTCATTTCAGAAATGTTCAGTTGCAATGATACTTTTTGTTGTGTGTAAATTAGCCATTGTTGTTTTTACATGTTGAAACTTGCATAAATAGTGCAATGAACTTGGATCGATATGAAATTTGAACAGTCATTGTTTTGTAAATACAATTGATGTACTTTTGTTGTTATATAAATTGTATAGTCATCCAGGTCATGTAATCCAACGCTTTCCCGTACTTTTCTCTCAAAGAGTTTTTAGGGTTTTAATGCGCGGATTACAAATAACACTTGTACATAATTTTACCATGTTTAATCTCTGTTCATTGCACTATTTACTGTTATGCCACAAAGAACTAAGTTGTTTATAATGCTTTTTTCTGATTCATGTCTTTCACTTCACCGTCTATGTTATGTATCTAGGATGAATATTTTACATCATGTTAGAGGACCATATGTTAGACGGGCTATAGCCAGTTATGTTATCCTTATCCTATTTTTAAAAAAGGAAATTTACTATTTGAATATGAAATCAATCTCATATTTACTCTTTTTGTGGAAAAATACATTATAATGTTTCTGTTCAGTTATATGATTGGAAACATTTCTTAGGATTCTGTCGTTGCCTCTGAATGTACAGTATTTAGTAGAAAACGAAAACATATTAATGATTTAATAACCTATTATATACTTTAATTTATAGGATTCTGTCGCGTTGATGAGGATCTCCAACTGACATCGAGTAAGCATGTGTATTAACATCACATATCCAATTCAAGTCTAAATTTATTTCAGTGATATGTGAAATCTTGTAGATTTAAGCTTACTATACTACGGGTGACTATGGTCGCAATGCTCCTTGTCTTTGGTAACTTGGGTGGCTGTGGTCACAATCTCCTTAGGTAGTTTAGGTTTTTCGTCTACATGCTAAATTTGCCCGTGTTACATTACATTTGTCTAAATCAGTTTAATATTTGAGTGAATAAGGCAGTTTTTGCAGTGATAATTGAGATCTTGTATAGATTTCAACTTGCTATACTATGGGTGACTAAGGTCACAATGCTCCTTTGGTAGTTTGGGTTATCATCTACACACTTAATTTATCCTAACTGCTTTTGCCTATATCCAATAAACATTTTAGTTAATGTGTTATTCTCATAATATAACTAAACGGGGATAATGTTTCAACACACTGGTTGGTTCCCTGTAGCAGTAATGATGTAAGCTACTAGGGTAGTTGAAAGTGTAACAACTGTTTATACGGTTGTATGTTGTTGTTATAGTGATGTATTCCACTAGGTCGGTTGACAGTTTAACGAACCATTGGTTGCTTGTCTGTTGTTAAAGTGATGCTAACCGCTAGCTCTGTTAACACTTTAGTGTGTTAACCGCTAGGTCAGTTAAATTGTGTTAACCGCTAGGTCGGTTAAAGTGTGTTTACCGCTAGGTCGGTTTAAAGTGTGTTAACAGCTAGGTCGGTCAAAGTGTGTTAACCGCTAAGTCGGTTAAAGTCTGTTAACCGCTATGTCGATTTAAAGTCTGTTAACCGCTAGGTCGTCTGTTAACAGCTAGGTCAGTTTTCAGTGTGTTACCGTTATGTTGGTTAGCGGATAGGTCCATTTACAGTGTGAACTAGGTTTTGCCCATTACTACGTAGCGTAATTCCTAGATTCACAAGCCCGCAGTCCGCAGTTGCTATTTAAGTCAATTTATTGATGAAAACATGTGCTTGCTTGCTCGTCAGTCAGTGGGCCTGATATCACGCGGCCTTTTCTGCCACTAATTTATACTACTGATAATTTGATATACAATATTGTTTGATATCTTTGGCATAACTTGTTTGTATAGAAGTGTTGACCTGGAATAAAGTGCTATTGCTTGTATGCTGTTGTTAGTTATTGCCTTGAGAAGTCCTAAAATAAATGACTTTAGATATGCTTTACATTTTTACATAAATGATTTTAGATATGCTTTACATTTTTACATAAATGATTTTACATTTTACATAAATGATTTTAGATATGCTTTACATTTTTACATAAATGATTTTAGGTATGCTTTACAATTGGCGTTTTCAATATAACTTCTTCTCGGCGATATATGCCCATTTTGTGTCGATTCGCCGTAAAACCCAACTCACTCACTCACTCACTTTTGTATTGAGTGGCTAAATGTGTTCCATACCGACCTACCATAAAACGTGAATGCTTTCTTCATGTTCAGCAAATATTTTCTGAATATCTGAAGTAAAAAAAATTAAAACAAAGTAAACATAACCCTGTTATCTGTAATGTTTAAAGTTTAATCGTTTAATCTAAACTTCATTCTTGTGCGAAAACGGATGATTCAGAGTTTATATCAGGATTTCCACTCTGCGATATATTCGATGCAATGCAGAAGATGATGATAAACTCTCTCCTTTTAACTGTCAGTCCTATCTTAAAACGATTTAGACACTGGTTATGTCAACTTTTTCCATTTTAAGGCACATCGGGCTAATCATACGACACAAACGGATGTTCTGGACTACAACGGTTAACACTAAATAACACGCTATTTTGTTAAAATGTTTCTAGTTATTCGACATTGTTGACTCATTTTCGAAACAAATAACGAAACAGGCTTAGGGAAAGGTCTTTAGTTTACACCAGAAACTCGAGTGTTAATACAAGTTTGATCTCAGAATTTTTCAATAGACAGCAAAAAATATATTTAAATAATTTGGATGAAAATGTTAGCTGATATGGTAAGCATTAGACGGAAATCCTTATTTTAAACGGATTTTGTATCATTTATAACTCGTATGTCTATAAATGTAGTCTATTTAAACATGCTGTTTGCGTACAGTCATTGCCTCATCTTGAAATTGTTGTCAAGTATGAATTACATATAAATGTGACGTTCTTAAAAAAAATCGAATTGAACGCTTTTATGCTGAACTGATATATTCTGCCTTTGCAACCAGTGCAGATCATTATCAGCCTGATAATGATCTGCACTGTTTGAACATTACCAACCACCGATTTCGTGCATTGAAAGTAAGACAGTGTGCTTATAAATGTCGAGAATAATTTGTTTTACGTTTGTATTGAAGATGTCATACGGTGTTTTAATAAGCAAAATTGTTTGAAATATAAATTATGCCCACATTCATTTAACTGTAGCCGAGCAATCTTTCTTTTCATTCCTATTTGATACTTCCGTCTACACATTTGAATCTTAATGTTTATGATATTTTCATATATTATATTCAGAAGTCAAATTACCGTTGCTTCTATTTTCCCTCATCAAACTGCAACATGTTGAATTTTAAAAATTCAAAACATATTAGGGTTTCCTCTTATTATCTAATATATAAGTAAAAGTTAGGTACCATTTTAAAATCATTGCAAATGGTTAGATTTCCAGTCTGATTAACTGTCTCGAGTTAATTCGATTCGACATATCACTTCAGGAAGGCAATTCTCAAATGTTGTAAACATTTATATCAGAAATTACACTTTATGAACACATTTTTGTGTACCAGCACAAACTAATCGTAATAATTAACGCAGTCTGTTATACCTGTCATGCATGTTTTATTTTCACGAATCCATTTTGATAGTCAATTTCGACTATAATATTTTGTTTTGTTTTGTTGGGTTTAACGTCGCACCGACACAATTATAGGTCATATGGCGACTTTCCAGCTTTTATGGTGGAGGAAGACCCCAGGTGCCCCTCCGTGCATTATTTCATCACGGGCGGCCACCTGGATAGAACCACCGACCTTCCGTAAACCAGCTAGATGGCTTCCTCACATAAAGAATTCAACGCTCCGAGCAGGGCTCGAACCCACATCGGTTAGCAGCAAGTGATTTGAAGTCAGCGACCTTAACAACTCGGCCATCGTCCACGGAGGCCCAACTTCGACAGGTGTATGCAGTACCTCAGAACTTAAAAAGATATAGAAGCTGACTATCTATCATATAAGAACTTTGAGGAAGGAATTATCACTTTGACCTCTGAACAAATATTAACTTACTGAAGTTTTGATCATTTCCTTATTTTCTTAAAACTTTATTGTTTGATATCTGTTTAGCTATCAGAACGACATAATTATAGCATATATTTTTTCATGCCAGCCTGTCTTTGTATGAGGTCTTCACATATATTGGACATGAACGTCTTAAGAGCTTTTTCAGAATTTGATTTTATGTTCCACAACAACCGGCATTTCTGTGGCATATCAAACATGACAGTATAATTAATTTCATATCAGCTGATCATGTGATATTCTTGGAATCAAGTGTGATATATAAAGTATTAACTTCATTTCAATTCATGTTCTTTGTTTACTTTCACATGAACTTTGGCAAGAAGCAGATCGCAAAATTCTTCATATTCGCAAATAAAGTTATTGGTGGGGAATACATTTTTAATATTCTTGCATTCAGATATAACAGATAATATCTTTATGAACAGAATCAGGATGTGCAGTTG
Source organism: Mercenaria mercenaria (assembly GCF_021730395.1). Lineage (NCBI taxonomy): Eukaryota > Metazoa > Mollusca > Bivalvia > Venerida > Veneridae > Mercenaria > Mercenaria mercenaria. The sequence goes on from NC_069368.1 coordinate 80,300,817, forward strand.
TAAATGCAGCGATAAAATAGACAAAAATGCTGGAATATCTGTTTTGCGGTAATGCGCAAATTTGGTACACTTGTATCATAGTGTAACGACGTCTATAACAATTTACAGCATGCTGTTGCAGACCGTATCAGATTAATACGCCGATTATATTTTTTACGGAAAGGCAAATCACCATACAGCAAATATTCTAGGCATGGTACAGCTATACATTTTGATTTACTGTCTTTAATTTGCACCATTGCAGTCCGCTGGAAATAATCTGTTATCCCTTCATTTACAATTTACCAGAGTTACAAATCTCATAAAATATCAACGACACTAAGGCGCAAAGGTGGAGCAATTCTAGAATAAAAAACTTTTTTTTTTTTTCTTTTCTTTTTTTTTTTCTTTTTTGTTGTTTTCTTTTTAATTTTTTAAACCCCGATTTCTCTCCAAATCTTTGTCCTTGAGTTTTGGAATTAATAAAACGTACTCAGAATAACTTTCGTACGAGTTTCTTTAAATAACCCCAATTTTAAGAATAATGACACCCTGTCTGACGACATAATGTAATTCTAAATTTGAAGTAAAATTTGATCAGCAAGAGAAAAATATAAACCAGGCTGATGAATTGTGTTGTAACAAGTAAAGGAATTTATGTCATTAAAATTGGATTAGATACTGGAAACAGAATAGATTCTGTTCCGCAAATACAATGTAGATAGATAATTCAATATTTCAGCGGTAACGTTTGTAAATTATCTTTGGTATTACTTGTTTTAGCAATACCTGTATGTTTCCAAAATAGAACTTCTTTGATCTTCATGTCATCGTTTAAGATCAAGACCACATTGAAAACACAATTTAACAAATATATTTAAGAACATATTTGAAATATGTGTCAGGCCATGAATTGCTCGAATGAAAATTAGATCCCTGTGAAAAAATATCACATTTGCATTGACAATTAAAGAAAAATACTTGTCATGAAGAAAAACATGACATACACATGTATCTTATGTAAATAATTAGAATACAGTAACACTATGTGTAATATTGGTAAGCGCTTATCGTCATATAGTTACATTCACTACAATTTTAAATATATTAAATCATATCTAAAATGTTTTCTTTTTGATGGTAAAATCAAATTGAATCGACACGACTATATGCTTTTTAACTGGATTTTACGGTTTAAAAGGGGATTTTTTTATCTGAAGGCAAATTACAATTAATCGTGGGCGGGTCTGTTTGACTGACAGTGTTCTATTTGGATGTTGAAAAAGATAGATATCCTGACTTTTTTCTTTGCTTTTCTGATACTCATGGAAAGCAGATCACTTATTGTTGTAGCAAGCTACTGTAAAAATATAAATATACGGAATGAATGCTATTTAATTTGCGCATTTATAAGTGCTTCTTGCATATCATCCAAGAATCGCTAGCGCGGGTAATTGACTTACAAGAAGTACCACAGTAGTTTTATCTCGTATAAATGCACAAAATACTATTTAATTCTTGATCAAAGCACGCTTTACTGTATATCTCTGGATGGCACTGGGAAAAATGTAATGCTTCATATGAATTTTCTTTCTAATTGAGATGGCGTAAAAAATTTATATTATTTTAATGTTGGCAAACTCCTATGATAGATTTCATTGCATTGTAATATGCAAACTGCGATGCCCCGAAATTGACACGAGACACATTTATTTTCATCCGGAACATTTTTTTTATTTCGTAATGATGCAATATTATTTCGTAAAAACGTAATATTATTTCGTAAAACATAGTATTATTTCGTACAAACGACTTACTATATTATATATTACGTAAAAAACGTAATCTTATTCCGTAATAAACGTACTTTAATTTATTTCGTGAAAACTTAGTATTATTTCGTAATTACCAATACGTAATATTATTTTGTAATTCCAAAAATGTAATATTATTTCGTTTTACGAAATACATTTCGTTTTTACGATTTTAAGAAAAAAAATTTACTTTTACGAAATACATTTCGTAATTACAAAATAATATTACATTTTTTACGAAATAGTATTACAACTTTACGAAACAATATTACGATTTTACAAAATATTATTACGTTTTTTATGAATTACATTTCGTAATTACGAAACAAGATGACGTTCTTACGAAATTCATTTCGAATTACGAAATAATATAACGTTTTTTACAAAATAGTTTTTCGTTTTAAGAAATGGTACTTTTTTACGAAATGATATTACGTTTCTATGAAATCCATTTCGTAATAATAAAATGATACTACGAAATAAGAGAACATTTTCCAGATGAAAATAAATGTGTCTCATGTCACTTTAGCGGCACCGTAGCAAACAGTTATGGTATACACAATGTTTAAAATAATGCTTTGCCTGATAACAAAATGAAAGCTGTATCCAACTGACCTGATGTTTCCATGGCAACGAAATTGATTTTTTTTAATTCGATATAATACAACAGTTTGACAGAGTGTCGAAAATACGGCACATTTTTGTCAAAATGTTTGAATGCGCCTTCTATTTGAACAAGTCGGTATTAAAAACATACTATAATTGTTAAATGTTCATACAAATTTATCATTACATGAAGAAAATATGTGTTTGAAATTGTAAATATAAAATTGAATTAGCACTTACTCAGGTCGCTTTACCTGAAAGTATTCACCAAGTATAAAGGTAAAGTATAATTAAATATTAATGTTCGCAAAAACAACTCCTACTTTACGACTAAAGATATCACCTTTAAAATAGATCTTACCCGATATCTTCTTTGTTTCTTCTTGCAAAAATGGTTAACACTCTGACTGCTACGAGTAAATCATTGTTAAAAATTGTTCAATATCACAGGTTATAGCACTAAAGTCCTGAAAACATATCAATACTTTCTCCAATGGTAAATGTATGATTATGCAGTTTCCAGCTATGTTCTCTTACCGCTTGCAGAGATTTCAAAGATGAATTGCTTTTTTATAGCAAATAGTACTTCAAGATTACATTTAAATTTGTTATTGTTTAAATCTAATCCACTGCGGTTCTTCTTAAGTAAATCTGCAGATCTCAAGCGGAGGGTTTTATATCTCAACATTTTATACATGTCTTAGCATCAATTGAATTCCATTAAATAAAAGTGAAAAAAGATATATTTGGATACAAACCTCCCAATGTTGGTGACCGATGTTATTTTAATACATCGCACTCGCATTCATGCTCTGCAACAAGAAATGAAGCACCTGACACAGGCAGATATGTTTAACATGTTTTCGTGCGTACCATTATCTCATTACAACATTTTCATATAAATAGTGCATACATATTACATTAATATGACGTTAATGGGATAAAATGAGGTGATATCGCCCACACAACACTGCCTTTCTTTGCTTGGTAGGCAGATTCTTTCTTCAGGGAGTGGAATTCACATTTATTAGAAAAGAATTAAGTATGAATACTGAAGTATTTCCTTTCTCAATCATAAAAATCGTTCTATTACTTCAATGCAATAATGTTCAAATTTAATACCAAAATTCTGAAAATATTTTCCAAAATGTATTTAGTTCAAATGTTTATAGATCAAGATCTTGTTATTGGCCGTGGAAGAAATTTCGTCAGATTTATGTAAGATGTTAGCAATTTGCTTGAAGCTGCATTTACTAATTCTTTGTTTAATTTGTTATAACAAACACTTGCTTGTTACAATATGTACGATAATCTGAAACAAATAAACATACATCAGTTGAAATGAATATGTCATTTCAGTAAGTTTTATTTCTGGTTTAAAAATAACGGTACAGCAGTTTGTTTAGATTACTGAAATACTTTCTTATTATGTTAAGTAGATGGAAATAAACGGAAGTGTTTATCATATCTTTCGTCATTTAATTGGCCTTAAGATCATATTGATATATGTATTAATATCAAATCTCAATATTTATTATTTAATTTCTTCTCTGCAGTCTTTTAACATACACAGTATGTACAATTACAATATAATTATGTTTAGAGAAAAACAAATATGAGAAAATATTGAACTCATGTTTTTTTTCTACGATGAATTTATAGGATAGACTTGGTATGATTATTCATGAAATAACAGTGTCTTTTTCTAGGTCACACTTTACCTCGTCTTCATAGCCACGATACTAAATGTTTCTATTTATGACAAATGTTGACATTTTGCACTGTGACAGTTCTGTTTACAAGTAACTAAGTTGATGTCTACAGGCGAACTAATCGTTCTAGTACTTGAGTTTTGATATATTCTCGGCAAATCTCGGATTTACAACAACGGAAAGAAAATCCAATTAATTGCTCGTTATAATTATAAATATATTCATGATTCAAATAAAGTAAGGCATATGCTGGTATAATTTTTTTATGATGGTCGTAGATGTTTGAAACTTACTGGTTTCTTAAAACAACATGCACTTTTTGTTTTTGCCTGTTCTCGCTTGAAGGTGGTGCGAAATTTTGTTCCGGGTACATGTATATTGTTCGTGTACTTTGATCTTACAGTTCTGGCACCGGTTTCTTTTCCGCAAATACATTCTCTATTCCAGAACTGCTCGATGACCCTTACTTCACTCAAGAGAACAAGAAAGGAACATATATAATATAAAAGATGCCGAGTTTTTGTAGAAAGTGCATAAATATATATCCAGTCAGACATTTACACTTGGTACATAACTGCTGCCATGGTTGAAACTTTATTACCTTTGAAAAAGTACATACATAACAAGTCATAGAAAATGTATCGTTTCACTGTTAATACAAAATTAATACTGACCTTCGTAGGTGTTTACTATAATTGACAAACCTTGATATTCTTATTCATTCTATATATAAGCATGAGAAAGGCATGTATACTAATTGTATGTAATATCAGATATAGAAATAAAGTACAGATACTGACATAAAATGGTAACTAATAGACAAAATTATCTTCGAACGTGTACGTTCTTGAACAAATTGCTACACTGATGAGATATGACAATAATTGTACTTTTCGGAACTTGATTAATGAGTCTAGATATAACATCTGGATGTTCATTGTACCATAATTTTGCTAAAATACTGATTTTATCCTTTTTATTTTATTTGTCCAATAATACTGTGAGCACACCCTTTAAGTGGAGTGGCTCTTAACATACATATAATGTAAAGGTATGCAATGCCTACCTGTAACTAACATAGTTTAGTTTCAGATACAGACTTTCAACTCAAATGAATTTATTTTGACTAAATATTTTAAGTAATTTTATTTGTAGAGCAATATTCACAATTAAATATGGTTTATAGCAGCTTTTTGTGTAATAGATTTGGGTCTATTATATATATTAACAACATAAAATGTAGTTTCTTTCAAGTAAAATACTTGAAAACACATGCTAAAATTTATATTTCATCCTGATAACAAGTTGCGACGCCAGGTGCTCTTAAAATTTGTACTGCAATCCAATCTTTATAATTTTTCCACTTTTAACAATACAATGAATGTATATATATATAAGTGAAAGAGTGTGCTCCATTAAGAAAAACATTACAATTGCTTTGTTTGGCCAATTTAAGTTAAAGTACGTACTTGAGCTAATGCAACCTATGGGAAATGTGTTTTAAGTAGCAGACTGACTGTTTACCTGATACGGATATATAGCATAAGTAGTGGAACCAGTTTACGGAATCGGACGGAAAATAGCACAAGCTACTCGATGTGAAACAAACGCCCAGATAAACACACAAGATTAATTTTCCTATTAGAAATTACATGTACATACCTACAAAAGTGTACCCTGTCAAACTAGGGTGAAACGGGTTCAGAAAAGTTCGGGTTGATGATGACACAATATTGTGATTCAAAAAAATTAACAAAAGACCGAGTTCTGCAGCGGTAATACAGAAGTCCCCTACTGGTTGAAAACTTTCAATAGTGGCCTTGACCTTTGATCGACAAGCATAGTTCATGTGTTGACGATTATCCGTCAATGCATATAAAAGTTATGGAGCGGAATCAATTTTTACTTGACCTTCAATAGTGACCTTGAGCTTTGATCTAAAATCATACGTTATGTACGTGCCAAAACTTATTGCCCTCTACTCACATCAAGTTTTATGAACCTAGCTTGAATACTTTTTGAGTAATTGCAGGATCCAGATTTGCGGACGGATGACAGACGGAGACGGCATTCCTATAGTCCCATCCGGTGTCACCGGTGGGGGACTACTAACGCAATAGAAAAGTGTCTTAAGAAACCCATGCTTATGTTGATATAATTCTTATCCTTACAATGCTCCTTATAATGTTCCCTTATATGCAAACGTACGTATGTGTAAATGGTAAGTTATTAATGCATATATGTCTATTATATGTAGATACGCCAAGAAGAAATTATTCTAATTGTCAGCTAATAGTCTACTTGTTTACTCTATAAATATAAGTTAGCTAATAAAGCATCTGTTTTATATCATATGTTAATTGAGGGGAGCGGTGTTCTAGTGGTTAAGAAGTCAGCCGCTCAACCCGGGGGTCATGGGTTCGACTCCAACTGAGGTCACGACCACGCCTTCTCATATGACACCAGTACTGTTTTTTTACCATGAAGCGGACTCGAGTGTTGTTCAAATACGCTTGATGCTTTCATAATTGAGCTAAAATAAATTCTTATACACTAAATGATCATCTAGATAAAATCTATAAATATTACCATCACCCATTAGAATCCATTACATGAAATAAAAGCTTTCTTGATATAACTTGAGTTTATGGCAATTTCAATTTGTACATTAGAAGTTCTAAATGCGCATCATTTATAGGATTTCAAAGACACGTTTTAGGATCTAGAAATTTCAACGGTAATATTTGTAGTGCTTGACTGTTTTGTTTGCAATAAAACATTATTTTCTACTATTCCATCTTCATACTACACACAAAATGTAAGACTGCCCATCATTTTCAATATTTTCATTCAGTACAACTGGACAGTGTGGCTGTAATATTTGTCTCCGAAATATTATCAACAACATTTTAATATGTTTTATTATTTGGTTATATATTAATGTTAATTTCATAATATGTATTGCTTCATTGAGTATGTCCCTCGAAATAAAAACATTATATGTATTTGTCAAAAAAAGTTCTGTGTTACAGTGTTTGCTTGTGTTGACTACATTAGAAGTAACAATACAAGCATGGATAATCGACTTGTGAGTAATAAATGCACGTGCAAATCGTCTCCTCAATATGAGTTTGTTGTATCTGTCTAAACATAAAGAAGAAAAAAAAGTTTCGCGCTGAGGCAATAGTATATCAAAGTCAGTTACCTTTCAAGATAGCAGACAGCTTTACATATAGAATAGCATATCTAGGATGTTTTTATAAAGTATTCATTACATTGACAGGAAGAACTCTTAACAAAAAACTTTTAAACACGAATAAAGTGCATTAATGGAAACCAAATTAAGGTATTAGTATAATGAGCCAAATAGCATATTTCAAAGTAAATTACATAAAACACAGAAAAGCATTCAAGCGAATTTGAGACCATTACGGCAAGTATTCGGCGTATACAAAATAACATTGGAATCCGTGAAGGCACTGCATACTTTAAATACAACCAGAGACTCTTTAAAGGAAATGAAATTACATTAAATAAATGCAGAATGTCTTCCCTTTAATTCCAAGATGAGAACTGATCTGGCAAACAAGCAAGAAGTAATGGAATGAGAATAAAACTACCGTCAGCCGGTAATGGAGTTCACAACAAGTTATGTAGTAATCTTAAACAAGTATACTGCTACTTAAGGGAATATCTTTCTACTTCAAACAGAGAAATGCAGGCATTAAATGAAATGTAAATTGGTTACATTTCCCCTTAGAATGTCAATTATGAGTTCAACATTGCATCGATGCTTTATGGATTCTCTCGAGAGCCGACAAACAACCTAGTCTTTTTCCAATCTAACCACAAGTAAATCCGTGAGTGGGTAAAAATACAAAACACTGAAATTGGCAGTAGCAGTAGCAAAAAAAGCTGTAGTAACTGTCAATTTCGTGATTTTTTCTACATTTTCTACTGCAACTGCTTATTCTTCTGCTGCTGCTGTCACTTTAACGTTTTTTTTCTACAGTAACTGCTACTGCCAATTTCACATATTTGATACTGCTGCTACTGCTTCTGTCAATTTCGCGCTTATTCTATTGCTACGTCTTCTCCTGTTGCTGTTTATTCTTCTACTGCTACAGAATATTTCACGTTTTTGCTACTGCTACTGCCAATTTTACGATCATATTTCTTTTGCAACTGTATCTACTGCTACTGCGAGTTTCACTTTATTTCTTCTGCTACTACTTATTCTTCATCTGCTACTGCTCTTACTGCTACTTCAAATTTCACATATTTTGCAACATCTACTATTGCTACCTCTACTGCTACAACCAATTTCACATTTTTGCTACTGCTACGGGTCATACTGCTACTGCTTCTGCTGCTACTGTTACTGTCAAGTTCACATTGTTGTTACTTCTACTGCCAATCTCAGAATTGTTCTACTGCTACTATTGCTACAGCATCTTCTGCCTCTGCCAATTTAACGATTTTGCTACTGCTACTACTGGCAGTTTCACGATCCTTCTACTGCCACTGCGTCTGCTTATTCTTCTACTACTACTGCTCCTACCAATTTTACGCTTTTGTAAGTACTACTGCTGCTACCACCACTGTCAATTTCACGAGTTTGCTACTACTACTGCCACTAATTAATTTTCTACTACTTCTGCTGCTTATGCTATTGCCAATTGTACGTTTTGGTACTGCTGCTACTGGTAATGCCTCTACACATAGATAGTCATGCAATATACCAGACGGAGAATGTATTCTGTAATTACCGCAGGTTTTACCACCTGTTATGTTTACGGTACTTGAAGATAAGTAATAACTTCTGCCATGCACCACTTTGAAACAACTTATTCTAGTTTACCAACGTGAAAACAACAAAATGCCTCATTCATTTGAGCTTACTTTATGCGGCTCACACCTTCATTTCTGCATGCTCAGTAGGGAGACCGCAAATCCACGGATCGTAGGGTTTGATTCCTAGGCTCCATAATATTTATAGGTATTCCTTAAAACCCACACGGTCTGAGCTGCATCAGTATTCATTATTTGGTTTGTTTCATCGGGTGCTTAAGTCAGTTATCCTACTGCTTTGATATCTGCACAAACATTATGTACATGCCCAAGTAGTTGTTAGGTTCTATATCTGTTTCTTTTTGACTAAGCATGCTATTTTAGCATTATGTATACTAGTAATTAGGAATACACCATGCGGTCAAAATTTCTTATTTGAAATGACCATTTGAAAATGGTGGGGATTAAGATAGAGGTTTTGTGCACCTTTAATTAGTTAAAACTCCACAGTGGTGTTTTACCACTTGCTACTTGGTGGCGATGTCGCACACAATTCCTTTATTTATTCACTTCCCGTCGTCTTTAGTCACGTATTTTCTGCATATTATCTTATGTACACATCCATGCATATTGAGATGCGCGGTTCCGGTTAAGTATATGTTCGGGTTTAGTGTCTTTTTCAACGCTATTTCAGTCATATTTATATAAATGATGGTGTCTGCTTGTAGCAGTGAGCATAATGCCCGACTTTATAGTTCTGTCTCAATTGAATATTTACCCTACCCAGTCACATTATACTTACCTGAAGCTGATCAGTCTTTTAATGCCAACTGCCAAATGATGGAACACATTGTACCATTTTTCATGTCTTTGGTATAAAGTGGCCACAACCTCCCGCTCTACAGTTAGACTATCGGGTTGGTACTGGGGTTTTGGTTTAACAGTGTGCGTTCTTTTAAATTGACTTTTCCTATATGATATTTATCTGAAAGCTCCATATGGTATTTGCCGGTAACAAAATGCAATAATTCAGAAATTTGAGTTACACAATTGCATCCTTCACACAAATTGCTAGTGACTATAAACAGTGTAGAATTAAACCCGAAGAAAAATATGTCGCCCATACTGATTTATACCTGTTACCGAAAATAACACATAAATAATTAAGAAATATAAATAACTACTCTACCATCATTTTTATAAATGCAGCTGCTTCAATCTATTAGCGGACAAAGCTATATTATGATCAAAATATAAACAATCTGAATTATGTATACTTTACTGTAAATGAATACTAGCAGAGCTGTAACTAAACTCTTTTTATAGTATTTACGGGTGAAATGGTCAGCTTCTAAACTGTTCGATCTTCTTACAATGTGTTTTAAACACTTTTCACAATTGTGAGGCCAGAATCGTTTGAAGAACTTCTTTGTCTCAATTCATAACGTCTATAACTGCATTTTGTCCGGCCAAAGGCCGGTATTGTTTTCATTTTTAATTCCTATTTAAATGTGGGGTGAACGTCATTTAACAGCTGATTAAAACTGTACATTTTGTTTGGTGGATGAAAAATTCCATAGGTTTCCGAATGGAATAGATAATGATTTCTTAAGGGATGTGCAGCTGCTTTTTGAACTGTATTGTTTGACAGTATAATCCGTTGCAAGGCTCCTGTGCAAATAGCTTGTAAAACGTCATAAACTCGAATCCCCTGCGGCAGAGTTCGACTCTGCCACTCTGATACGGAGTGATCCCGTTAACGATTTACAGTCAACTCGTCCCTTAGTCAACTCGTCCCCCAGTCAACTCGTCCCCATTTTGGTCATTTCGTATCCCTTGACGATTTCAAAAATGATCATTTCGCCTCCTAGTCTTAATTTATTTCTTAGTCTTAATTTTGTCAAAGTTTCCTAGATTATGGTTAATATGGTTATGATGTAAAATATGAGTTCTTTAAAATATGTTCTATATAAAAATGCTGAAAATTTTACTTCAAAAACTACAATTTGTTTTGCTTTATAAATACCCGATCAGATGTAAAAGTGCATGACTTTCGTAGCTTAAAGTGTGCATTGACTCAATGCGGTCGTGTATCTTTTTTAAAGATACTTATTGAATTGTTTATCCAACAACAAATGAAACATTATGCCAGTTTGGATGTCTCATCGCTTGTGGATATTTCAGAAATGATGCACTTTTTCTAGTAAAGAAGTATTAAACTTTACATGATTTAATGCGGTTCCGCAGAAGTTCACTTGAAGTAAATCTGCAAATATTATTATTCGGGGTCTTTAGTATATGCATGAATTGCGTACTTAGTGCAAAATACTATATTTGGACAGAAAATGTTATTTTGAGCGAACGGAGCCATTTAGATATATCGCGCTCTCTAATGTGCTCTGAGACATGAAATGAAAACGACTGCTTTATCGATTTGATGATGAATTTTAAGCACATATCAGAAGTAACCTATTAGAAGTTTTGAAAGAAATCACATATGTCAAAGATCTTCCAGAAACTCATTAATATACCTTAACCTTTAGAAACAAAATTAATTCACGAAACAAAATAGGAAATGTATGTTGCTGGTTTCTTATAAACTAACCTCCTACTCATTTATAATCTTCTTCTCTTATTGAAGTTGGGAGTGTGGAGAGAGACTGGTTATACTAGATTTCTGAATATTAAAACATTATCGTTTAAATATCTAATGTATAGACTCATTGGTATGTTATCATGTTTGGATTGATTATTGGAATGGTAAAATGTCCTTCAAAAACTACCCCCAAAAAAAGACAACTAATCAATAGGAAAAAAAATCTATAACAAGTTCATTCGGAAGAGATGATTAGTGAGATGATATAATTATTGCATAGCACGTAGGTTAAAATCCTGGAAAATCATTGTCATACAGAAACTAGAAAATAGTTTATTGTAATACAGTTATCTACAGATCATAATTTACAAACAAATTTTTGTTGTGTTGTCATGGCAAGCAAAATTCCAAATCACCCATGCAATTTGAGAATATGGAGTTGTTTAGCTAAAAGGCCCGTCATGAAACCAAAAATACACGGGTAAAATGAAATAAAAAGTGGAAAACCACAGGTCGCTTAACACGATATAAATGAAAATGTTGCAGGCTCGGTTTGACTGTGCCTGCTCATGGACGGTAGTGGAAATTCAAGATACCGGCCACGACCTCTAACCCCGGGTTGAGCAAAACTCAGCATTTACATATGTTGTAGGTAACAGAATATACTTTAGAGATATCTGCAGATGTATCCATACGGCGGTGCACATGGAACCTTCAATGATGCACAGAGTGCAATTCCATGAAAAGCGGCGTATGGTCCCCAGATAAAATAATGGCTTTGCCCTAAACGAGAAAACAATGGGCAGAACTAAACAAACTGGAATTTAGAGAGGGGAGTTACAAATATCTGTCAAATCATTTTAAACTGTTTCTGAATATGCTTTTCACGCCATGCACGACGACGGCATACTGCTTTCATGACGTTCTTAACGTCACGTCTCTTGATGCCTTCGGTGATTTACTTAAAGCATTGTAAGTCTTCAAATAGTGAAGATAATTTCTTCAAATTTTCAAATTTGAAAGGTAAAAAAATGTTCTTCATGCATATTTTGTTTTCAGAATTTTGAAATTTGTCATTAATACAGGTTTTGTAATGGATCGGCCCTCTAATGATAAACAGTTGCTAAACTGCAGTAAAACAGGTTTTTAAAAACTTCTTTTTTATATTTGTGCGTTTGCTAGAGCAGCATATCCATTGCAGCCAAACAGGTTTAAAAGGAAATGAACGCGTATCGACATCTATTATTTTATGAAGTTTTTGCACGTTTTTCAGGTGTTTTATTCCGAGAGGTTTGAGATGTTACAACATATTTTAAGGTACCGTCAGTTTGAACGCGTGGCATTTGTAGTGTTTTCATTTGTTTCGTATAAGATATAGTAGAAATCTTTGGAAAGTTCATTTAAATACCGAATACAATATGGCACAAATCCATCAATTATAAGTGCAACAGTGTCTTTAGACTAACATTCTTTTGGATATAATCAACAACGAAGTCAGCATTAAACGTCTAGAATGATTAGGCAGCAGTTAAAAACAGCGTAAGGGCAGTATTGTGAAAGAAACAGTGTATTATTCAGTTGATATACTGTAAAACTGTTAATACTAGTATATGGATTGGACGTATTTCCATTTTCGTTCAGAAGTTGAACATCTTGAAAAGTGTGAGTCACATTTGATGTAATACAGTCAAAGCATATATATGACAATGAAATTCATTTTCCACTGTTGATTTGTTCTCGTCAGATTCAACATCCTAAAGCCTCAGAAAAAAACGCAGCGGTCCAGCTGTAACACCGTTTAGCCTGGAAACCAAGTACCGCGTTATCGAGACCCTTCACCACCAAAAATAAAAATAACTAACATGCAGATAGGAGTTCAATGTATAAGAGCTTTACATCTGGCATACTAAACACGAGTGGCCTCTTGAATCGGAGCGTACTGTGTATCCTAATCTGTATTATATACTCGAACATACATGACATTATTAACAGTCTACCTAATGATTCTTTCATATCCTTTTCACCCATAACATTTTTATGCGTAATTACTTTACTGGCACTTTATGCATCCGTAGAAGCAACATTTGTCCAATCAACATTGTTTGAACAGGGTAAGTATTTGCCAGGAATACAAACCTGACCGATCTGGAAACAAACGAAAATGGTTTTGTACACAGAATTCTCATAGTTTCACACGAGGCATTTAGTGAAAAGTTCAAATAGTTTTGAAATCCACGATTGTCTCAACTCTTCATGAACAAGCATATACATAAGCTAGATTAAATAAATTTCAAACCACTTCACTATAAGTATAAGGTGCAAAGGGGAACGACCTAGCACTGTTTTTTGTTTGTTTGTTTGTGTTCTTTTATTGTTGAATCTTTTAGTTTATTTCCTGCACATGTGCGGACTCTAATTCCTGTTTTCGGTCTGGTGTAGAAAATCATTATATTTAGTCATGATTCATCCCGCTATTGTTGAAGATTCAGTTTCTATTGTGTTCAGGTGCCCCACAGATATAGATTATATATGGCGAATATGGTTAAGCTTGCAAAACAAACAATACCTGCTCAATGTTTGATCTATTGGATTTGCAAAGTCTATTGGATTTGCAATGCATATACATACAATTGTGTATAGTCTGTAAACAATGAGTCCATGAATTCGAAATTAAGTTTTCAGTAGAAACAAAATTAACTGGTATCCAGTGGGAGCTAATTATACTCCACTGTTATATAACCATAAAGTTTACGCGGGCATCCTTTAACAGCACTTTGCGCTATCTGGACGATATTTTAAACGTGAATACCGGCCCCCCCCCCCCCATCAACCAATGTTGGTTCGTACTATGTTCGGGATATAAATTTCTTTATGTACGGAAGACATCCAGCTGTCTTAAGGAAGGTCGGGGGTTCTACCCAGGTGCCCTCCCGTGGAGAAATAATGCACCAACGGGCACCTTGGGTCTTCCACTACCATGAAAAGCTAGAAAGTCGCTATATGGCCTATAATTGTATGGCGTGAAACCCAACAAAACAAAATCAATAAAGGGCTTCATTTAAATGAGATTAACAGTGAGGTAAAAAATTATTCAAAAATAGTTTCTCTGTTTTAAGTATTTGATCATATAATTTCTTACTTAAACGGTAATAGATGTCAGAAGAATATCATTAATTCCTATCCTATAATGATACCTTATGACTTCTATAATTGTTTCGCTGAATCTTGAGTAGGTATGTATTCTATAAGTAATGATAGGCACTCGGGTTAAAGCAATGGTCACATCTCACTAACTATTAGCAGTTCTCTTCAAAATTTGCCTAAACGTCCGGTGACCATTCAGCCTGCTAAATTCTGGAGAATAGACATCAACGTACCATTGCCGTATGGGAATGTTACATGTAATGCATATACATTTATTGAACTACGCTGATGAGCCGATCTGTTCTATTGAACTCATCAAGAAATGCTTTCCATGTAATAATCTACAATTTACTCGATAAAATCCTTACACCATTGCTGACTAAAACGAAATCTCAAACCATCTGCACACTTCTCGGTCATAGTGTTGTTACATTTTCTGGTCCTTTTGGAATAATGAGGGCCGTGTCAATTTAACTTGCTAGGCGTTGTATGTATTGACAATTTATCATTAAATCTCTTACAGCTCATTGCAAAAAGTCAGTATAATTGTATATACTATATGCTTACGTCAATATCTTATCTATGTCTGTATTGTAACAAAAAACGAGGTAAGGGTAATTCTCGAACAGGCCAAACGCCAGCCCGATTGACCAGCTGACTAGCTCATTCAGTTTTCTTAAGTTTAATTTTCATTCTGTTAAATAAGACTGTTTATTTCGATTATAACATTCCAATTTCGTGTGTAAGACCAATTTTAAAACTGTTTAGGTAATAGTTTTTACATTCGTTTAGGAATTAATGAAAGCTTTCATTTAACTTGTAACCCTGTTGTAATTATGTTTTGGTTTACGAAGATTTCTATCATTAAAATCCTCTAAGTTCTTGCAAAACGAATATGTTGTGAAATATAGACACCGTATGATGTTTCTCGAGGGACATCTCCATCAAGGTGGGGCAAGTTGACAATATCAATCGCCGTCTAAATTCGTTTTCGTTACCTATGCCACGTCACTTCAGTTTGCAAATCAAACTATTTGATAACGTATTATAGATAATTTATCAACATGGAAGATTTATGCCACACTCTGCCTGATTGGACGAGAGTGTTAATTTCTTTAACTCTGTTGATTGTGCTAAGCTGAGTGAAATGTAGACAAAGCGTTTATCCTAAACGAAGCTGTTCACAGTTTTAAAGCTAACTTTGGCTCAGTATATTTAGCAAGAATATTAATATATCTCAAAATGATAAGCAAGTTTAATAAATATGATAAAAACCTGTTCAAATACCAACATATATCAAATTAAAGAAAGAGCTGAATACGGTCTGCGTATCACATGAATAAGGGTGTGATAAGAGTCTTTTATGTAAAGAAGTGTTTTTAAAAGATTTTCCTTGTTACAATTGTCGTCTGTATATGAAAGGTTTCTTGCTTTTGTGACTTATTCAGATTGCATATTAAAATGAGTACTTGTTTGCTTTGATATATTTGTTATAAATTATTTAACTGATTTATTATATATGAATATTTTTCTTTAGTATGGTATGCAAATATTGAACTCAGTTGAAATCTGTTTTATTATATATATGCTATATAATGACTGAATCTGATTACACTGAATTGAAGGTACGCTGCATACAGTTTATCTATGTGATATGACTACAGTCAAACTTTGCTTATAAAACAGAAATATTGAAATAATTACAATTGTATGTTTTGCTTGACCTTCGCATTTTTTATAGGTGTGACGTCATTGTCCAAAGATTCATGAATAGCGAATATGCTATTTGTTCAAGCGGGATCAGTTGGCCTATTTTAGAAATAAATAAAAATAATAAATAAAAAATCCTTTAATTGATTTTTACTCATGTATTCTAATCAAACTTGATTTGTAGCATCTTTATTAGGCCCGCAGCCAACTTTGTTCAGCTGGGACATTTGACCACTTTTAGGGGTTGCTAGAGCTAAAACTAGAAATGCCTTTATACAGCGTCTCATGAACAGCTTGGTGGAACTTTGTCATACTTGGTCTGTAGCATCATTATAAGATCCTCTTCCAAATTTATTTATATAGGAACTTGGGCTCTATTAGGGACCACTATAGCTAAAAGAAGATATGCCTTTTTTCGCATTAACCACTAAAATGTAATGGATTTTTATCAAACTCGATGTGTAACAATATCGTAAGGTCTCCTGCTATTTTGTTACAAATGGGGATAGGGACCAATTTAGCTAAAACTATAAACACGTTTAATGACCTCCTCCCATTAACCGCTTCATAAATCTTCATCAAACTATTGTGTAATTATTCGTCTAAGGATAAACGAAACAAAATTGCAACCCTACGAAACCTTTGCCAAAAATTAAAAGAGAACCATTTAAATTGTTAAAGTGCGGTGTTTAGTTTTGCAATTTGAAAAATGCTAGATGAAAGATGAATGTTAGATGAAAAATGCATAAACTTCTTTCCTTATTACAATTCGCCGACCATCATTTTTAAAGATATTTCTTGTTATCATATATTTTCGTTTCTAGATTATTATTCACAATAGTTAAATTTAAGTCCAAAATCTGAAGTATTAGCCTTGTTAAGTTGTAACTCTTTTGGGTAAATTTGTTTCACCATTTCTGAAAAATATAGGTTGTCCATATTCAAAATATCATCAAGGTACCTCAAGGTTCCATAAAAAGCTTCAATAATTTCAAATTGTGTCTCAGTGGACAAACTAAGCATGAAATCTCGTTCATAACAGTATGAGAATAAATAATTGGGGCGCAGTTAGTTCCCATCAGGATACCAATTACTTGTCTGTTAGTTTTATTGCCAAATTTGATAAATATGTTATCTTATAGAAACCTTAGAGCTTTACAAACATAATCACAACTCGATAGGGCTTATCTCTTAAATTTACTGTTAGAAAAGAATGCTCTTTGTTTTAACACCTGCAGACAAAGTTTCATATAATAATAATATTATTATATGACGCATTTACTGCACAGAAATGTTACAAAATGAACTGAAACATACGAAAACTTATCAGATATCGCTACAAGATGAGAATAATACTGTAAAAAGTCATGTAGATCAATGTATAAATTTTAATATCGCACTTGACGACAATCAGATGAAATACCCTACTCTTTATTGGATCCCTAAACTACACAAAACTCCATAAAAGATCGTTTGTTGACACATTTCACCACAAATAATGTCACACTTTCCTCATGGCATTAATTGATTTCATCTTTACATAATTTTCTTTTCAGTCTACTGATCATTGTAGTGATTATGCATGCCTAGAGGTGAAAAGTGCATGGTTTGCATGAAGTACTAGGTCAATAGTCATCCAAGCCTGCAATAAAGGCTTAGCGGAGTTGTCTCCAGTTTTTACCCATGATCATTTTTTTCAGCTCAACTTTTTTTTCTTCAGAAAATGATGCTTTAGTTACTTTTTTCAGTATCTGTACTTTGATGCAGTTAACTACACATATATCTGAAATATGCAGTGCCTACTTTAAGTTTGTATTTCTAGTTCCACAGCCTAAAATAAAATCTAAAAAGTAGATCCCTCGGAAGCACCGAGAACAAAGCAAACAGCGAAAATTGCAGACTCGGTTTTATTGAGTCTGTTCATGAGCAGTAATGGAATATGCAACACTGCTCACGCCCCCTAGCACCGGCTTAAGCAGTATTCAATCTTCAAATCTAAATGAGTTGAAATCAATGATCCCGAAGGACCAGAAAATATAACAACACTGAGATGAAGTCGGGACGACTTTTTACGGCCGCCACACAGCACTTAACACCCGCTGTTGTGAAGTAAATAAAATCTGGAAGCAAACAGCGAAAATTGCAGACTCGGTTTTATTGAGTCTGTTCATGAGCAGTAATGGAATATGCAACACTGCTCACGCCCCCTAGCACCGGCTTAAGCAGTATCCAATCTTCAAATCTAAATGAGTTGAAATCAATGATCCCGAAGGACCAGAAAATATAACAACACTGAAGACATATCTACATTCTGAATTGCTCTTACACATTCACATTGTATATTGTATTGTTCATCACATATATTAGGAGGTATAATAGGGTTATTATAATAGTAGCTTGATCTGGGATGCTGTATTCGGCTGGAGTGAATTTTGGCAGGTCGGACAACACGAGGCGCACAAGCGTCGAGAGTTATCCAACCTTGCTAAATCCACCAGAGCCGAATACAAAATCCCAGGACTAGCTTCTATTAGAATAACTCTATTATACCTCCTAATAAATGATCCTTTTAGTATATTATACTTCTACCTTTTTGTTTGACGTTTTGTTATTTTGCGAAATCTTTAATATTTTAACAGTTTATTGGTGTTAAAATATAAATGAGTCTAGTTTTTGTGTGCGTTATGTATAGATCTGTGTCAGGTCATGCAAATGAAATGAAAATAATCCGGCAACATGTAATACAAAAGGTACATTACGAATTTATTTTCTGCCTGTTCGTATTTACTTATAAAATGCAAGACGTATTTTTGGCAGAAATTATATGGAAATATATATATATATATTAGCTATTTACAAATTCAGGCAGAAATATCTTGCTTTTAGTACATATATTTGTGTCGTTCGAACACTAACCCAATCTAAGTTGTAATTTCGGTCTGCTGGAACATTCGACCTATCATTTTAATTTTATTTGTACAGTTGTACTGACCAGCCTCATGAAAAGTGATTTCACGGTTAAAAGCAATTGCCAAAGCTTTGCCCATTTCCACTTTTACATGAATCAAATGTATTAACACAAATGTACAATCTTGCTATATTCTCTTTCTCTCGTGTAATACCCATTCAAATGAATGTCAGTCCATTGCGAAAGTTTTGACAGCGGATTCCCTGACACCACGGAGCACTTTAAAAGCAAACAAAACATAAGAATAGATAAGCAGAATTTCTTCCCCAGCTGCAAATGACTGTAGCTTACTTGCGTTTTTATAAGTAATACTAAAACTGAAAAGGAACGGAATGAGATTGGACTTATTCATGGACGATGAATCAGAAGCACTAAACCTGGTACTTAAGAGAAGAAAAACTGAAATATGCATGCATTTATTCCTATTCAATACCATGTAAATTATTTTATATCCCGTTTTGGCACACCAGATAATGCACTCGACATCATATAAATGGCTTATGGATTCTCTTGAGAGTTGACAAATAACTTAAGACATTTTCCAAACTGGCAAGGCGGCATAGTGAGTGGGAGTTAAAAAGTAAAAGCATGCGATCCGTGATTGACGAAACGCTTAGGAACACCTGGTAAATCAAATGCTTGCCATAATCTACAGGCGAATTAACTTTTATGTCACAACATTAATGGATTATTCAATCTATATATATTTTGCTGTAAGCGATTCGTCAGTTCCTTAGACTGCAAAATAATGTCAATTAAATTCATGGTTTATATCTTTAGCACGTACGAGTAGCAACACCTGACAAGGAGGTATTTTTAGTATAATTACTGCATTATTTTTAGGTCTTTGCTCGTTTACACGCAAAAATATAATATTTAACTATTAACATATAAACCATGAACAACAAAATTGAAAAAATTGGCTGAAATTCAGCTCAGTTTATACGTGATGCAGTGTTTACTGTACCTTGTAATAAAGATTTGTATTTTCAAGGTATGTAATATTAAATGTACTTGCTGGTCCAGGCTCTATGGGCAGGGTAGTATGTAATATTTCTTTTTTAAATAATAAGTGATGGCAGCATTGACCAGGGAGTTTAAACCTCTATATGCAGCCCGTCTGGGCGTGCCATGTAAGGCTTTAAGCACTGGTATTCGGCAATAGGGGTAAATGGTCTCAGGAGGCAAGGTGCGGTCATGACTGTTTGCTTAAATAAATTTATTATTATTATTATTGCATTTTTTATTGCATTAGTTTTATGCTCTTATGCCTGAACAAATTTGAATGTGAATGTTATACTATTATAATTATCTTCAACGCCATTGAATATGTCATTGTATAGAAATAGGCGTTTAATCAAATTATTTCAGTTTCAGTTTTATGAAAATCAACTTTATATTAGACCACAAAGAATAAACAATAAGTTAAAGACCTGTAACTGCGCTAAAGATTGCACAGAAACAACTACCGGCAATGATTTTAAGGTCAATTTACTCGAAGAATCGTCATAATGGAGATTCGAACGTATTCTTAAATTGCGCCATGTGAAGTTGTAACTTCGGCATACGCACAATTTTGTAATATGATTTGTTTGTTACATTTTATTCTAATGTTCGACTATCAATGTCCAGCTCAAGATGAAATGCAGCTGAAACATTTACTAGTAACACTAAATTAAATCGCATACTTTTTATTTAAAGAAATAATCATTTAACAGCAAGTCAGTGTATTTCGGCAAACACATCCTGTGTAGTTTGTTTGTTTGTTTTGGGTTTAACGCCGTTTTCCAACAGTATTTCAGTCATGTAACGGCGGGCAGTTAACCTAATCAGTGTTCCTGGATTCTGTACCAGTACAAACCTGTTCTCCGCAAGTAACTACCAACTTCCCCACACGAATCAGAGGTGGAGGACGAATGATTTCAGACACAATGTCTTTTATCAAATCGTCACGGAGAACATACGCCCCGCCCGAGGATCGAACTCACGACCCCGCGATCCGTAGACCGACGCTCTACCTATTGAAATAAGCGGGCGGGTTGATCATCTCGTGTAGTGGAACTACTGAGAGCATGTCGTCCTTAAAAATGCAAACAGTATTTAGCAAATGAAATTGCAGAATTTCTTCTCTTGAATCCTAAATATGGCTCTAGCTAGCAATAATATAACGTAATGAGAGAAAAACTCCCAGCCATTAGTTGAATTCACATCATGTTATACACTTAAACAGGTATTTAAGGCAAGACCTTATTACCTCAAACAGAGAAATGCAGGCATTAATTCCAGTTTAATGACACGTGAATCGGTTCTATTTTCCATTAAGGCACACCAATAATGGGCTCGACATCGTATAAATGTCATAAGTATTCTATCAAGAATCGACAAAAACATAAGCAGTTTCTAATTAACAACAGCGCGGAACCAGCATATAAAGGATAACACACTTTTGTGTTAAGTTGAATTAGTGACAATAGATAGGAAACATTTTAACATAAGTTTACAAAATAAAATCTATGTAGGCTGATATGTCGGAAATAAAACAAAAGTACTAATAACAGTATTTTTATCGCCTGATGTGATATGATCCTAAAAGTTAATCACAAGCCTTCACATCTAGTCGGAACAAAATCAGATCTCAACGTAATTAAGCATAAAATAAAAAGAAAACTTGTTTGTTTTTCGTGAATATGGAATATATCTCACCTCCAAGTGAGATATATTCCATATTCACTCAAAACAAACAAATATCCTCTATTTTTGTTATATTTCCAGATTCTATGCAATTTTGTAAAGATCTATCATGCAACATGTGTACCATTTTTTTAATTACGAAGTCAGTGTTCCTTGAAAAGCATTCCTTTGCAAATTCACTTTATATATGAGAAGTTCGTATAAATTCTCTCTACCTATAATTATTTGTATCTTATCTCACGTATGAGAAAGTCAATTTAATTAAATTAAATCCCTTTATGCACACTATCTCCATAAATTCGTTGTATCCGCGAGATCCAGTTAACTCTCTCTGGTCCTTATCAGTTAAAATACTAAAATGTCACTGCTGATTTGTGAGACATTATAACATACGTTAAAATGTTGATATGCAAATGCACAGGTGGTAGTAACATACCTAGGATAAAGTATGGGTCCATGAGCCATATGCACTTAAATTTACTACAATTATAATGTTTTCTTAGGGAAAAAATGACAAAAAACCATTTTGAAAAAATTTTTGTTCCTGTGACAATGAGCCATGAGAAAGGTAGATATGAACAGTTTGACATGTACATTGCTTCCAGGTCCGTATTTTTTTCAAAACAATATTTCCTTATCAATGATTTGCCGCCTTTTCGGCAAAAGATTAATCTTTCAGAAAAACCTTACTTCAAAACCCAGTTCCAAACCGTTTACGCATCACGAGCGAGCAACTGCGTACGAAACGATAGTGATTTCTCCACCCGAATAAATCCCACACATTTTTCGCACCGAAGTCTCCCCCTAAAACAAATCAAGTACACCATGTCAGTTAAAACTAGCACTACAAGCAGTCAGAATAGGCTAAATGTAAACTAACAAGACTAAAAATAAGGTTAAATTCTACTTAATTACTTACCAGTTGTTATTTATTTGAATTTGGTAAATAATCTTCGTGAGCCAACGCTGCTTGTTTATATTCGGGTACTCTTTGGATTTTATCACTACGTTTGAAATACGTAAACTGTCTCCGCCAATGAAAACATTCTTTACAACCACCGTCTTGTCAACGGTAATCATGGCAGGCGGAGGTAATTTCCGAAAGCGAAAATGTTAAATAGCGAATTTGTAAGTAGGTCACAATAGCCTAAATAGTTTCCCCTATATATTCTATATAAAACTGACCTTTTTCAAAGAGCTACCAAACATAGCTAGACCCATTTCAGAGAACAAATCCTTACCTCATTTTAAAGAGTTATGATAAAACTGATATAAAATGAAGAGAAAAGTAGGGGTCATGTATCTTCTAAGAAAGATTTCTCTGGTCACATTTACTTACTGTAAACTGACATCAAAATCACACTGCTGTGACCTGGAAGTACTACTCATACTAAAATGGAGCTTGACTTCACTAAATACAACCTGCTCTCCCATTTTTCCTACCAAAATATCAACAATACATCAACAATGAAATTTAAACAAAAACTAGCCTCAATTTAGATCCCTGTTGCCATGCCAAGTGAAAAATTAGTGTTCAAATACCTGGCAGCCATTACGCGACTAGACCAAATGGCTCCCACGCTGGTTCCTTTAGTTTAGTTAGGCCTATAAGAAAAACTGTTTTTCTGTAATAGTCTCAATTTCATTTGTATAGTACCAGTAACACATCTGCATGAAAAATGTCAAGTTTCAGCTTGATTAAATCAGTTTTCCAGGTTTTATGGCATTTTCAGTAACGCGTGTCCCTGCGCCAATTTTCCTTCAAAACTGATGTCGCGACATAATTTTTAACCAGTTCTTGTAGCCAGAGCTGGTTTTTGCCCTATTTCATAAATTTTCACCATAATTTGCAAGCAAATTACACATTAACACTTTGAAATATACCAAATGTCCCCTCTGAAAGGTATACATGGGCATAATTTAGAGAGCAAATTTGCATTTTTTTAAAAAAAATACCCCCAAGACAGTGAAAATGTGATTTTTTGGGTTTTTACCAATTTTTGCAGCAAAATTTCAATGAAACGCTCATTTTTTACCAAAATCTGACCAAACTAGTTCATTTATATCAATATCTGGACAAATCTCATTTTTTGCCCACATTTTCTTATAGGTCACAATAGCCTAAATAGTTTCCCCTATATATTCTATATAAAACTGACCTTTTTCAAAGAGCTACCAAACATAGCTAGACCCATTTCAGAGAACAAATCCTTACCTCATTTTAAAGAGTTATGATAAAACTGATATAAAATGAAGAGAAAAGTAGGGGTCATGTATCTTCTAAGAAAGATTTCTCTGGTCACATTTACTTACTGTAAACTGACATCAAAATCACACTGCTGTGATCTGGAAGTACTACTCATACTAAAATGGAGCTTGACTTCACTAAATACAACCTGCTCTCCCATTTTTCCTACCAAAATGTCAACAATAAATCAACAATGAAATTTAAACAAAAACTAGCCTCAATTTAGATCCCTGTTGCCATGCCAAGTGAAAAATTAGTGTTCAAATACCTGGCAGCCATTACGCGACTAGACCAGATGGCTCCCACGCTGGTTCCTTTAGTTTAGTTAGGCCTAAGTAACAAAGTAGGATTGAACCTAGTTTTCGGTCTTGTTGGTTTGTGTTTTAGTCTGTTATGAAGGGTTATAACGTTATTTTAAACTCGCACTGTGTGCTTGATGTGTTTTAGGGGATAGACTTCGATGCGAAAAATGTGTGGGATTTATTCGGGTGGAGAAATCACTATCGTTTCGTACGCAGTTGCTCGCTCGTGATGCGTAAACGGTTTGGAACTGGGTTTTGAAGTAAGGTTTTTCTAAAAGATGAATCTTTTGCCGAAAAGGCGGCCAACCATTGATTAGGAAATAGTGTTTTGAAAAAAATACGGACGTGGAAGCAATGCACATGTCAAACTGCCCTTGATCACCTTTCTTATGGCTCATTGTCACAGGAGCAAATTTTTTTTAAAAATGGCTTTTTGTCATTTTTTTCCTAAGAAAATATCATAATTGTAGTAAATTTAAGTGCATATGGTTCATGGACCCATACTGTATCCTAGGTACGTTACTGCCACCTGTGTGCAAATGTTGAACTAGTGCGAATGTGTAATACAATTCGGGTGTGTATATAAAGCTGTTAAAGTGGACTTTTGGCATATACACGCTCGTTTGTACGAAGTAACTAGTCTGGTACATAGTG
Source organism: Mercenaria mercenaria (assembly GCF_021730395.1). NCBI lineage: Eukaryota > Metazoa > Mollusca > Bivalvia > Venerida > Veneridae > Mercenaria > Mercenaria mercenaria. The sequence goes on from NC_069368.1 coordinate 80,326,032, forward strand.
ATTGTTTCGAATAAATTCTATATATTTCAAGTTTCATGAAGGGACATATTTATACACATATTATTACCCTTAAAATATAAGAATATTTTAAAAGCATATAAGGCAAGAAAAGTAATTACTAGCAGACTCGACTTGAGTATTGTAACAGAAGTAATGAAAGAGGCAACACTCCGCCCGGTTCATACGGAACTGTATTTTACTATAATAACATTGAATAGACGCAATAATTCACAAGGATCACACACCTAGAAGACAAAATTCCATTTTTATATCAACTTTTTAGAAACAAAAGATAATTGCAACTGTCAAGAAGCGCATTTTTCATTCAGTTACAATAAATGAGGAAAATTCTTGTAGTGTAAGCTCTGGTCGTTTTGTTGTAGATGGAAAACTTTTATATTGGAAATAATCTTGTTACGTCAGGTGGAAATGTAGTTCAAAGTATAGTCCCATTGGCGTTAGTCGGAGAAATTTGTTTATCTTTAAGTTATCCATCATGAACAGGATTTTCGCAGGAAAGATCAAAGCATAAACATAAATAATGACCTCAGTTACTGTTCGTTATGGAATTTATATATTTCATTCACACAAAACAAATATTACAAGAAGCATACTTACATGCTTGCCTGTAACGTGTTAAAGAGCATCAATCAAATAATTCCATACAATGGAACTCAGTATCATTTGCATTAACCATAATCATAGCCTAACGGCCAACGTCACACTTGAAGGTCAATGTCAACATGGGTTTCTTCCTGTTCGCTCCATAACTCGATCACCCTTTAAGAAACTTTAATATTGCTGGACCAACATGTTCCCCTTAATAATACAATGAGCCACGAGCAATATCTATACCCCAGTTCAAAGGTCAAGGTTACACTTAGACATCAAAAAGTCAACAGGGATTTTTTTCTGTCCGGTCTACATCTCAACATTCTATGAACGGATTTTGATATAAATTCACAAAACGAGATGTTGTGCTATGTACGACTTCCAGACCTATAATGTTCAGATCAAGTTTGCAATTCGGAAGTCAAATGCTAACATTTATAAACAGGGTCCAATGCATATATTTACTAAAGTTATCATTTTATCAAATATAAATTTTACATCGTCAATTCATGATGTGTATTTTTAAATTCACTGATAAGAAAAAAAAACGCCTCATTCAAACTTATTGTACACTATTTTGTTAACCGTGATTCAAAATTAGGAAAGAACAACTCCATTCGAACAATAGATTATTTAAAAGAGTTGATGATCAATTAGACAGCATTTCGTGGTCTCAATATGCTTCAAATCTTGAATTTCAATAGACTGGTAAAAGAAATTTCACTGACATAATCAGTAGCACGTGTGACCTCCTCTACTGGCAACCACAGCTGCAAGACGCCGCCCCATATGGACCCTCGCCAGTTACGTAGCAGATACTTTGGGATTCTGTCCCATTCCTGGTGGAGCGCTGCTATCAGTTCCTGGAAGTTGGCAGGTTGCGGTTGACTTTGACGCTACCGCCGTCCAAGGTAATCCACGCCGTGTTAGATCGGATTGCAGACGTCATTGTTGTTTGTCAGTAAAAGGTTTATGGTGATATCTGGTTGGTCGATGTAACGCCTGGCTGTGAGATTACCTTGGCACACGACGAGTTGGGACTTGAACCTATGACTGATGGCTGCAAAGACCAACCATAACTCAAGCCCCACCGTAAGGATTCTGCTGCAGAACGCCATTGTTAGTGTAGCGTTCACGACGTCGTATGTAGACACGGATACGTCCGTTTGCGTTTCAAAAGTTGATATGTGATTCATCAATAGACACTATGTTCTGCCAACACTGACCGCGATGATTGCGGACCCATATTAGACGTTGGTGACGGTGACGTAGCGTATGAACTTGACCGCGGAAGGGCCTGCGGCAGATAATCCCTCTAAACTTTATGTCGACTTACAGGCCGTCAACGGTGAAGCCGTCACAGATCCGTCACGCAAATAGCGTTGACGTGTGTAATCGTCCTGCCGCACTGACGTATTACGCGGTCTACCCGAACGAGGCCAATCGACAAGTGTTCCCGTGTCTCTGACACATCTAACGCAGTATTGTCGAACTAGAGGCGTTAAAACGTTTAGCGACTTGTTCTTGCGTTCGCCCAGATTCAAGCATCCCGCTCTTCCAAATTTAGCCTCCGCATTATAAAACATTAATTCTATTAATTGTCAGAAAATCTCTGAAAATATGGTCGTATATGAACCAATACATGTACAATTCGCTCAATAAAACCACTTGGTTGACACACACGGGCTGCACAAGGAGATCATGAGTAGGTACATGAATTTAACAATGGGCTGAATAAAACCGTACGAGTTTCGGTTGGCAGTATTTGTCAATCAGTGTACATGTACATTTCTTACATTGCCCAACAAATTTAATGTATGTAACGAAAATAACGACAACTTCCGACGAGGTGTTTCTTTATCTCTTTAGTGTATTTGAAATTGTGGTATTGAGTTCCTGTAATGCTGTTACAATCTAAACATGCTATTTTACATATCAGATTGTATCTAAATGCATCGGAAATTTCATAAATTCTCGATTACAAAGTGTCTAGGTGTGCGTTAGAAATTTGGTAAAGTATACTTATTTTGCTTCAGAATGCTGAAAGTGCACAACCATGTTTATACATGTCAAGTAAATTTAGCCCGAATGGAAAATTCTGAGAAAACTAATGGTTCTTGAAAGAAAAATATAGGTTAATGTGTCTAGATGTTACATATTAAAATATTTAGCCTTGCATATTTCAACGATTATTGAATTCAACCTCTTAAGAGCTTAAATGATAAGTGCTCCCAAAAGTAAACGCTGTAAAAGCCTTTTCATTCAAGTGGATACATGGCCGTTATATTTCAAGCTCTCAAAAACACTTATATTTGATTTGATTTGTACAAATACAGTTTCCACTTTCTGTTACAAACCTATTAGATTTGTTATCATATCAAACATAAAATGTACATACTCGTAATAATTGCGCCTACATAATTACTTTATTGTTTCTCAACGGAAACACTCACGAAATGTTAAATTTATTCTTGATTTTTCTTTTTGTTTCGATTAAGAAATGAAATGATTTATTCGGTGTTCATGCGAAATGAACGACAGAATAGGACCGGCAAATCCATGAATCGCGCTAGCAATTCATGTTTAATTTGCCGATCCTATTCTGTCGTTCATTTCGCATGAACACCGAAAATAATATTTTCATTTCTTATATTTACATTATGTTCCCTTTCCATTTGTAAACAAGATAATTTGATAAATTGCACATATTTTGTGGCATTTAACATTAAAATCAGCTTCCCGGCCATTCTGTTCACCAAACGGAACAACTGCGACGTCATCTAAGGAACGTTCTCCCTGACTATACGCGGACGTCGTCAAAACAGCGGTCGGTTATCACTAAGCAGCGATGACGTTAATTTCGCGCCTTTCCTTTTGCTGTTCATACGAAATGAACGTCATAATTTTCAATGGAAAGGAATAGGGCGAATGTAAATATTGGAAAGTGAAGAAATTAAAAGAAGCTTTCATGTAAATTTGTTTTTCTGTACAGGAGTACATTTGTTACATCATTTATAAATTGGATCAGTTAAAAGTAATTTTGAACGAAAGCGCGGAGAGCTTTAACGTTAATGCATTGTTGAATGCATATATAATGATGAATTGCTTTATTTATTTCCTTTATCTTTATTTCCTTTATCTGTATTACATTATTAGTAAGCAATATTTGCGGAGTATCTAAGCTGACAATGTCAAAATACATAACTTAGTACAAGATGTCAGCAATGTCGATAGTATAACATTTTGTGAGTGGTTGTCCTGGCAAAATCAAAGAGGAAACTGAAACTGCTATAATAATTTGAAACGCTAACACATTAAATAGAAATGGTCATAAATGTAAATATATTGTGAACATACCATACAAGTTCATAGGAGTACATGTGACTTCCAAAGTCATTAGAAAATATAATTGAAAGAATAGATGAAAATAGTTCAAGCAATGGTTTAAAAATCAAATGTTAAAATGCTAGCCCGTAAAAGTGTCGCAGAAACACCCTTAATTGACATTGTTTCCAATTTGCCAAAACTGGATAAAATAGACGACATTTTATTTAAAAATATTTCTCGATCTCTAATACTTCTAAACTCAAAGGTCAGAATAACCTGCTTTTCGATCATATATATCTGGAGGGGTTTAAATTGCAATACCTTTTTACTATTATTTGCTTAACTCAACCAAAAATGATAATTACGTGATGTTTCCTTGGCAGAAACTACATAAAGCTATTGTCTCATTTATAGAAGTTAGTGATGAAGATAAATATTCTCTTACCGTGCTTTGTGCTTTTTGTGCTTTTGATATTTGTTGTTGCCTTTTAAGGGACTATAAAATAAAAAGAAATGGTAGATTTCCTGGAAGAACAGAGCGAAGTGAACACAAGTCATGCATCGCAAAGAAGGCCTCCACAAATAAAGAAATAGTAGACGGGTTGCTTCAACAATCAAACATCAAGTACATTTGAATTATTTGAAAGATACAAAAATGGGGTTGGGAAAGTCACATAACCAAATTCCTTTGAAATGTTCATTCCAATTGATATTCTTCATTCCCTCGTTATACTTCTTGTATGCTTAAACGTCTTCAAGCTATTCATCCACTGACGGAGCAACCATTTGTCAATATTTATTACAAATAGCTTTTAAAACATAAATTTAGCATGAGAACCTATTTTCCGCAAGTAGCTGCCAAATTTTCTACACGAATCAGACGTGGACTACGAATGATTTTAGACAAAATGTCTTTCATCAATCGTCACGGAAAACCTACCTTATAATCGAACTGACAACCCCGCGATCCGTAGATCTGTGCTCTCCGCGCGGACGTGAGGGACTTTTATCCATATTTTCATACCACTTGCAGTTAGCCTTATAGCTGTATTGATATTAAAATATATTATATTAAGTGAGGGGTTGTCCTGGCAAAAAGAAATGGCAATTTTATAAAATCGATGGTCTCTGACTGAATAATCGAACCTTGAATTCATGTTATCAAATTTACATTTTGACAAATTTCAGCGTGAACCATTTGACATCTTTCGCGTATTTAGTCGTTATAGCAGTTATGATATTTTCACGTTTCCAAATTCATTATAAGCATCACACGTACAAAGTTTGACTCTGTGTTTATGCATAAGCTCTATATAAACTGCTATGAAATTATGTTTGTCAATCTGGAACTAAACGAAAACGGTTTTAGTAAACATTGTACAAGTTTGAAATTATACGATATGCCATTGCAGGAATATCGACACCCTTACGAAATGGTCAAAAAGATGCGAACATGCCGCGAACATGCCGTGATCATGCTGCGAACATACCTATTCCAGGTTTTGCTTGGTAGTCATGATTTTCAGCTAGTTCGCGGAGTGTTTACAGCAATTAGTTCGCGGGATGATCGCAGCAACTAGTTCGCGGGACGATTGCAGCAACTTGTTCGCGGGAAGCTCACAGCTACTTGTTCGCGAGAAGTTCGCGGCAACTTGTTCGCGGCATATCTAATTTGCATGTGAAAAGTGAACACTAAACAAAATCCCGCGAACATTGTATCAAAAATGTTCTCGGCATGTTCGCCTCATATTTGCGGCATAATCGCAACAAGTGTTCGCGGCAACCTATGATATTTCTGTAAGGGCAGTGGTAATTAGACTCGCTTTCAACTTTTGGTTACCAGATTTTTTTGATTTTTTTTGCATCTTAAGCACTGAAATGCAGATAGTTAGCACGAACGTAAGGCCAAATAGCAAATGAATCATGGGAGGGAGGTTCATTTTTTAACATTTTTGGTCATGTGCGGACTTTCGCTACGGTCAGTGCTAAAATATATATTCTAAATTGAGCGTGGGTATTTCCTACTTTCGTTTTCGTGAAATGAAATCAGGGCCGGTAATTGTACGTCCTTATTTACCCAAACCTGTTAACAAATTAACCCATTGTCCTAAGTATATGAACAATAAATGTCAGACTGTAATCTTACGTCATAGTTCAAGTCTTTGTAAGAACGTATACTGGTGGGGATCTGTTTTCTTTGATTGATATCAACACAAGAAACATTGAAATATTCATAAAATACACTAAATAACATTAATTGACCGTCACTTTGTTTTGATTTCGATTTGACAGCTTCTTTTTTTAGGCTAAATCTATATTTTATGTATTTGTTGTGCTATAAGGAAGTAATGCTATTGGTATTTAGGGCGAAACTTGTGGTATAAGTTTGTCATAATTCATGAGCATGAGTTTAGATAACTAATATATATCTTGAAGTCCTGTTACAAAAGTGCCTACCTGTATATGCTACAAACGCGAATCATATTCTGTTTCATTTACTTGTATGTAGTCCAGCGTGATAGGATATGACGTTTTCTTGCAAATATCAACCTGGTTGTATCACACTATGAAGCGTTTCTAATTTTATAACCTCGTGTTATGTTTATACGCATATGACTTTGTGAAACGTTTCTATCATATGACAACGAGTCTTATGTCTTGCCTCATTACGTTGTGACATAATTCAAACTTTATGTAAGAGACTTTTCAAATGTACATGAAGAATATCATCTTGCAAATACAAGTCTGAAACCTTTAAATTTAGTAAATAAAACACAAAAGACATTTTGTCACTCTAAATTTATATATTTCCTTCATAAAGAATGAAAATGTTAACACTATTAACCACGAGTATTTCTACCGAAATCCATCTTTTAATAAAAAACTACGTTATATGTAGCATATCTTACAGTTGTCTAAAACCGACATTGTACCTAATATGATTTATTGCATTAAAGATAGATATGGTCGACAAGGCGTTTTCACTTACAAACATGCCGCCATTATGTCCAATTTAGTACTCACGAAAAGGATGAATGTGTTTACAGACATGATCTCTTACGGATGAAAACGATATTTGTATTTCTGAATCTTGATTATAAATTATATACGTAAGTTAGCAGAGATGTGATTATTTTTCAGGACAAAACGAGAAACTTCTCCAAACCAGACTCGTCGGAAATCTTACAAGTCATGACAAAATATCCTATGCTATGTTCATACTTATTGGGAAGTTCTGAGATTTTCAATGTAGCAAATGGTGTCACATATATTCAAAATTTCACGAAAACAAAGTAATGATGAAATATTTTATCAACATCGCCAGATGTATATATTCCAGTATTATACAAGGATGTAAATACAATATAAGGAAATATATACATGTTGTTTTCTATGTTAATACTTTAGTTGTACAATATATATGCTATTAGCATTTCGCAGGATTATTTACATCCCGCTGTTTGTAATGTTATATGTGATCTGTGGTATTAAATGATATTAAAAATGGTATATATCCGAGTCAATTGATACGAGCATTGATAGTAATTGAAGTAACAACTAACATGTGAATGAAGTGCACAGGATAGATTCAAACGTTCTGTAGAATGCCATAGTTGACATACCGAACATCAAAACTATTGGGACTATTTATTTACAGCTAGTAGAGCGTTCCTAAGTAATATGTTAAACATTGCTATATCTTCGCAGTCACTTTGACCACAACTTCAAGGTGTTATCATCCTAAGATGTTTTACGGTTGCGTTATGGGAGACTGTTGACGTTCTAACCATACATACTGAAGAGATAATTAAATTTTATTGATTTCATGCAATCATTATATGAAACTCTATGGTCATTTACTGAGGCGCTCAGAATCACCAGCTAGCATGAGCAAAATAATTTCCTCTCCGAACTGGACTATAATAAATGCTTTGGTTCATGAAAGACAAAGACAAATTAAATGAAAAAAATGAATTTATGAAATAGAGCATGTAATGCCTAGTGTCAAAACCAATGCTATGTACAAAAATGTTTAGTTATTTTTAAAGGTATGAATGTTGCTAAAACTTTTAGCAAAAAAAATGTAAAGTAAGATACATCAGCTTAAAGATTTTCAAGATATTCTAAAGAAATTTAATATAGAAATTGAACACGATACTTTTGGACTGTTAAAATATTGATATACAACTGTTTATTTAAAAACAAATCCAAACAAAGCATGTCTAGTAGAAACTATTTATGACCAGTGAGAAATTGATACAGTAGGCCTACCTATGCCAATGTCCTTAAGAAACGTTAAATGTGATAGAATATTTCATGTTAGATTTGATCTGGAAAAACAAAGCGATGAGAACACTTTGAAATTCTTGTTTTCTAAAATATATACAACACTATTTGATGGTATCACAGATGTATATTTCTGCGTACCGTCCTCAATATGATATTATTTCTAAGAGATCCCTTTAGGTAATTAGGTTTCTATTTCGTAATTTCCGAAGATTAAATTGTTGTTAGATGGAGCGTAAATATGAAGCCAAATGGTAGAAAAGACATAAACAATCTCATCTTTAATTTCTCGGAATGATCTTGTCACTTGTCAAATCTAAATATATTTTTAATTTCTAACATATCTAGACCATTGTGGCATTTACGTTGAAAAAATATAGGACACTATGTATGCTTTTCAATGAAATACTAAATCGTCTTGATTTAAGTAAGGCAACTGATTAAATTGGACAGTAATTAAAGGTAAATTCAAATACACCAATATCGAATGATAAATGATTTATTTTCGTTATGTGTACACGGTCAATCTTTTGTCCTTGGTATAAAGTCTGGAGGTAACATAAGTTGCTTGTACCGATACATCTGTAGTACCATTACCTATCAAAATCAATGATCTACATTATTCTACAGTATATAATAGCAACTTATTTACATAAACTGTCTATGAAAGCTCTTAATATCTAATACAGACATATCAAGAAGTATAAAACGACAAAATAAATATCAGCGTACTTGTCTTAATACTGTATTATATCTAAAGAACGTCTGCCCTTTACAGGATTCCAGCTATAATTAAGTAAGTATCTGAATTTATTTGCACAGTAACAATAAAATAAAATATTACCAAGATGAAGAAATATAACGTATGAAATAGAAAAAGTGCAAAACAATCAATATGCATTTTCCTCACTTTCCCAGACTGTGGACCAGATTTACATAAAGCGTATATCACTTTTACAGAACCAACGGTTCGGCTTCTTTCACTGCATCAGGAGTTAAATCAAAAGGCTTACTAATTTTTGACATTAGATTGCATTTAGAAGAACACACTGATATCTATTTTTCCATTTCGAACTCATATTGATGTGTCTGTACTAGAGGTTACATTTTACCAATCAGTTCTTTCTTTATTTCATATATACAATGAAATATTCAGACCTCATTTTCAGTACTTTAGAGCATTTCAATGATATAAAAACCATATATGGTTCTTTAGTATGACAAGTCTTCTTATCAAAAATAGAAAAATATTGACATGTTTTGTTACATATAAGGAAAATAATCTCTTCTGAGACATGAAATTAGCCGTTTAGCAATTACGAGTATGTAGACATTTTTTCAAAGAATAAAACGTATACCTGGAAATTCATAATGAAAATTGTCTAGATCTTTTCTCAATACAATAAGCAATAAAATATAACTGTCACATCCTCATATGACTCATTATACCAGATTTCATCAACAGCATGGAACTACATTTTGGACTACTTTCCATGTAACTTTGAGTAGTCACTTCCTGTTTGGTGTAATCAGTCCTAGATCCCGTATTATCAGCCAGATCCAGTATTATGGGATTTCGTGTAATACATCCAATATAAATGGTGAAGGTAATTTGACCGATAAATTGATATAAGTAATGAGACGTCAGTCACATTTTCATAATGACATCACAATACCAACAGACTATACCATTAGTTTTTCACACTCGGGCACTCGTTTCAGTTTAAACCTTTTGCCATTTGAAATGTGTGTGTTTCAATTTGCCTTAATTCATGTTCAGTATAAGACAGTTCCTCACACATGACCTTTATACACAAAAGAATTTTCTGCATTTTTTACACGATGAAAAAAATTGTCATATAAATGTTTTAAGCTGTAAATATGGCCTTTATCGATTGATTACAGTTATTTTTTTTAACTTTAATTTCTTGTTGTGAGCTAAAACCGCTATATTCAATTGTTAGTTTAATATTTAACATGACTGACGTTAAATAGCAAGCACAACGTTTAACAAAAATACAGGTTTTCCGATTTGAAATGTGCATACAACATGCAAGCTGTAAATTCGACTAGGTACTATTTTAGCATCTACGACCTGGAAGCGATTTTCTTATGGACCCCTGAACGTAACTCTTGCCAGGGTTTTTAGATTCAATTCTTGCTGACTTCTGAACATTTGCCAAACTCCCTTACCGAAAGAAAATCCCTATATAATGGTTGTACATCTGCCAAGACTAATTTCTGTGAAGTCAGCCTTTTAGATTACCAGACCTACTCGGACAGTAATTCTGTACAAATTTTGTATACCGTACGGAAACTTGGTACTCAGCCGATTTTGATGAAATGAATATTAAAAAGTTTGAGAATTTGTTATCTTATATTTATTGATGTAAAAGGAAATTTCTTTTGTGGAAACACATAAAAAGGACTCGGATTTAATTTGTTAAAAAAAAAAGATCTTTACGGGGGATTTTTTTCGTATTTTGAAAAAAGTAATCAACTCAAAATGCAAAGTTTGCGGTAAATATTAGATATTTGAGTATTTACAAAACAATCAAAATGGTCAGAACTAGAGGTGATTAGCAAGTTAGTTATTATTCCCCAGCTGCAGGGGACGGAACAGTCTAGACGCTAATTTACTTGGAAGATTACTGTACAGTCTGTTTATTACTGGTAGGCGGGGCTTATCTGGTAGCTTGAGACATTTTTATGGTTCCCTTATCTTCAGAAAGCCATTTATTAAATGCACTTGATTTGTAAAGCATTAACAATGCCGAAAAGAAGGAAACGGAAAGCAAGAAACTGTTTCTTTAATGATGATAATAGGTAGACAGTGAAAATATCAACAAGTCTACCTTATGAAATAGAATAAAATAGAAAAAGTGGAAACTCCACAGGTCGCTCAACACAACAAAAACGAAAATGTTGCAGGCTCGGTTTGATTGAGCTTGTTTATGGACGGTAGTGAAAAAGCTTCTAGCCTCGGGTTGAGCAGAACTCAACATAGGTGACTGCAGACCAGACACAGGTGATTGCAGCACTTCAGTAGTAGCAGTATTTGAGCCTGTCACTTCTCATATTAAGAACACTACCACATCAAGTGGGGCTGGATTCAGGGTGAGAGACTACACTTTTTGGCCAAGAGAACTGAAAACAGAGAGCAGTGACTTAAAGATCAACAGTGTTATTAATATGTATAAATGCTGGAAATAAAAAAAACTATTTTGTGCACAGCATTCAAAACTGAAGCATAAAAGTGTTTATTTCCAATTTACAAACGTAGTTTAATTTCGACTAGGGTGCAAGCTTCGATTCATGTTTGAAAACTACAGATGTTAAAATAGAAAAAGTGGAAACACCACATGTTGCTCAACACGACAAAAGTGAAACAATTTAGAGACATATGCAGATGTGTTCATACTGAGGTGCCACTGGAACTTCAATGATGCACTCGTGTGAAATTCAAGCTACTTGATACGACATTTGAAAAATGTCGCTTCGTGCTGTCGAGCGTCGTTTGAGATTATCGCATGTCGTTTGATAATGTCGCCGTCGCGTTTGCAGGGTCGACACACGACAACGCGAAGCGATATCGCGACATTACGAAGTGACATAGCGACAATGTGATATGACGCTCGACAACGTGAAATGACATCGCGATATATCGTGCTTTTGAAAGGCGACATTTCAAAATGGATATCGCGACATTGTCGTTTGGGATTGTCTCCGTCGTTTGCGATTGTCGGGTGTCACTCCGTAATATCGCTATGTCTCTTCGCGTTGTTGTGTGTCGACCCAACAAGCGCGACGGCGACATTATAAATGGCCCCAACAGGATTCCGTAGAAAAGGGATATCTGCATATCATAAAATGGACTGAATGGTTCAAATGACACTCGCCAGATCGTTGCATGCTAGATACAAAAGGTAACACATGAAGTCGGTATAAAAACCTGCCAGGAGCTTATCCTAGGTATTTGCTATGGCCATTGAAAACCACACATCAAATAAGAACATTATTGCAATGGCCATAGAGGACAAAGTGTGTTGCAATTCAAGGCTGCTTCTATGCTGTATGGGAGATAAATATCTGAAAAATATGAAACTTTAATTTTACTTTGTGTACCAAATTGCAGGTTGCTACATCCGCAACTGAATGCAGTTTATCTGTTTCTACTTTCCGTTTGTCTTTATCTGTTACTTCGATGACATTTAGCAAAAGAGTTGCTTTTCTGTCATTTCCATGAGTCATTCGAATATTTCAATTGAATTATGGCACATAGTTCCATCAAATCCACTGAGCAGCATGATGGTTTTTGCTTCCAAAGGATCTTTTTACAGTTTTATTAACTATCACGACAGCAATCTTTAAGTGCCGTGTGGCGGCTGTAAAAAGTCTCCCCGTGCTTGGATTCAGTGTTGTTATATTTTCTCGTCTTTTGGGATCATGGAGTCCATACAACGTATGTGCAATAGAGTTCCGCTTTAGCCGGTGCTAGGGGCGTGATGGGTATTGTACATTTCATTACCTCTCATGAACAAACCGAGTATGCTATTATTCTTCTTGGTTGCATTCTTTGCTTCCGAAGGTTTTTTTACAGACTTATTATTTTTTTTTAGCAATTGTGGTTTGAAGACAGGCACCAGGTCAATTTCCAGTTGAGTTGGATGACTTTTAGCCTCTGTAGACATTGAAGAAGTAATCCTATTAACGAACCTTGTTATTTTATCAAATAAAGTCTCCGCTTGAATAGCAAGCACAAAGTTTAGCAAAAAGACAGGTTTCCCTATTAGAAATATGCAAAGTTAAAATTCTAACAGATAGCACCATACGACAAGGAAGTGATTTTCCTGTGAAGGGATCCATTCAAAGTTGCTTCATTCAAATGTTATATCTAGTATGGAAATATATTGGACGGCCACGTGGTATATGTTCGAAACGCCAATAGGAAGCAAAAACTAAGTATAGATTAAATTAACAGATAAAAATTGTTGAAAAAAATATATATCATGCGTATTATGCATTTTCAAGTTTGTGAAAGTGGACGAAGAACCCAGGTTGCCATCCTGGCATTGTTTCAAGCACGGGAGGGTACCTGGATAGAACCGCCGTCCTTCCGTCCGTCAGCTTTATGGCGGATAGTGTTTTACTCGGACAGACATTTCATTGCCTGCATATTTTCAGTCGTGTTTCCAAACATGATAGTATTTATTGAATAGTATTTAGTGTAACACGACAAAAAAATCTAGGTTCAAAGTAAGGAACTGTTTCCTCATTTTCTGGAGTACTGAAAATATACTTTCAGAAACCAGATCACTGGCACTTCTCGTAGTAGTAAGAAGTTGCATGACGGGAAGAGTTTTTGAAAGGCAAAGGAAATGCAAATGAAGTGCGTTCAACGTTTGTATCGATGACAGAAACGAAAAAATTGTAGGGAATACTCCTAGCGCCTGGAATCTAGGAACAGCTTCTTTTCACGGATATAGAATGACACGCAAGACAAACTTAGACACAGTGCAGAAAGTTAGCAAGAAGTGATATCATGCAAACTAAAAACGTCATTCTTCTTTCTGCTACTTTCGTACTTCTGCAATGAAACATGTTTGATGGCGTCCGTTACTGGCCCAAGGGCTCCAAACTGGACATTAACAAGTATATCATTCCTCTTGGTCGTACAAATGCAACACATCGCGTCATCCTATTTGCAAAATATGGTAAATTATTATCAACGATTGAAAATAAAACGAAGCATTAGAAAGTATATATGAGCACGTCATTTCAAGTTCTTCTAAAAGATAAACCTCAGATCTTTTTGACTGGTCACGTCATTTAACATATTTACACCGAAATAATGTATTGGTATGGTGGCTGGTTCATGCCATTGCTAACATGACACCACGAAGACACAATAAAGGGCAGCGAAACAACAGGACATATTTTGCCGTGTTGGCGCCCTAAAGTCTCTTGTGCTGGTGGGCGCCAGACGTTAAGATTAGGTCATGATGTAATACCAGTTTGTCGTGTTGTCGTTCTGTCGGGCTGGCGGGGGGCTTACGAGACAAGATGAGGACACAACAAAAGGCAATTATCATGTTTTCGTTCTATCATGCTGGCGTTGGCGCCATACGATAACACGACGACAAGACAAATGTCTTCTTCTCGCCTTCCTGTTGACATGCGTTATTTAATACGGTATATGACGCAAACATGTTTTCTGTTGAAATAATGGTGACGTATATATAAGGCACGAAAAGGACAACTACAACTGTTATGTCGTCGCACTAGTTTTGTCGTGTCCTCGTGCTGGCGGGGGTTCCAACACGACTAAACTTATTGTTTGTGCTGTCGTGTGGTCGTTCTGGCGGAAACTCATACATAACAGCACGATATGGAAGAACCGAGCCACAATATACTGGAATAATATGACGAGAACAAATGTGAGTGATTCGTCTATCTTTAGATTGAAATTTACAAGCCAGCACGTTTCCAAATTTGTCAAATTTGCAGAGTTTCTGCAGATACTGTTTCTATGTTTCTTAATTTAGGAATTGTCATCTTTTATTAATAACCGTCTACGAAAGCCCTCAATATTCTTTTGACATCTAAAAACATAGTGAACGGTTGACATTTTTCCTTACTTAAAAAAACCCACAAATTGTATGCTCATTAATATGACAATTTTCTCCGTTCGTCCCAATTACTTCCGCGACATTGATCGAGCTTGATCGATCCCTAACAAGCCATGACCTACATCATATGGATCAGTTTTCCTATTGCGTTTTTCACTTTGTTAGAATTCTCCGGTATAATACTTATGAGAGAACAGATGTTTGTTTTAAACCAAGATGCAACGTCTTCCCGTCTGAAATATTTTTCCATTACAGCTTCTTTTTGTTGTGGGCCTACTATGCAAATGCATGGCTCTGGGGCTGTGTTTTTGTTGCTCTGTGCTTCCGAGAAATCTACCCTTACCTATTATCTTTTGTCAGAATCCGATGTCTGTTGTGACGGAGCAATTTGGATAGTTCCAAGTTAGCTCAATAAGCACCAGGGCCGTATATTAAGGTTTTGAAATTGAATAACAACGATTTCTGTAAAGTTGAAAAATACATATTTAGCAGAAAACTGACCCAAGCCTTTCAACCAATCTGGTGCTTGACTAACTGTTCACTTTCCCTTTAATAGATACAAAAGGGGTGTACTCTCGATTTAAGGCAAGGTCCAGTTAAATCCTTCCTGAAAATCATTGGTCGATGAAAAGTTAAGGTTATGGTGTTGTAGGATTTAATTGTGTGTAAAGCAAGAGTGTTCTGTTGTTTTTTTTTTTAGCTAAAGGAAGCCAATGCTGTCGTGCAAAAGAAAGTAAGAGAATACAGATTTGGAAAGATTCAAATGGAAGCTATAGAAGGGAATGTTCAAATGCAAAAAAAAAATTGTAAGAATACAGGTTTTTTCTTAACCATGCGTATGACAAATGGTTTAATCAAAGCATTGTGTCATACGCATGGGCAATTTATACTTGAATATCATCAGAATGTGGCTATTTAATCCAGAATCAAGATCCAAGAAAATTTATTTTTTGTCGGATACAATATTAACTGCTTAATTAATTAACTGATGAGCTATTTTTCGACATACATATAAAACATAGTTTAACAAAGATAAAGCAGGTTAAAAGGAAATGCAAAAGGTGGAAAAGCACAGGTCGGACAACACGACATAAATGAAAATGTTGCAGCCTCTGTTTGATTGAGCCTGTTCATAGACGGTAGTGGAAATGCAAGCTACCGTCCACACCCTCTTAAGCCATAGTAATGTGTTTAGAAATATTGAAAACATAAAAGGACTGAGTAGAGAGTAAGAGATTTAGGTTAAACTACTAGTATCTCTGACAAGGTTAAATGTGTACATAAGAAAACTACAAATAAAATACAATAAAATGTGATTTTCTAGGAGGCGTGAGAGGTGTTGCACATTTTATTACCTCTCATGAACAGACTCAGTCAAATCGAGTCTGCTAGTATTCTTTTTGGTTGCATTCTATGCTTCTAAGGGATCTTTTTTTTTTTCAGATTTTATTCATGAAAGCAAAAGAATTGATACTAATAAATAACACTTGTAATAAGTAGTTGAAGTAGCACCATGCGCGTATAAAAGACAGACACTGAATAAGTTATTACAAAAGTACAGTTTTACATGCTAAGAATATGCTCCTTATGGGAATACATTTGTAAAAGTAAAAAAGTTAATGAACACATATTCCAAAGAACCTAGGTCACCCGGCTCTTACTATCGTTTGAATGTCTAACTGTCTGACCAGTCTACCTCATCCAGTTGACAACTGATTTGCTTATCTATGACAAATAGGAAAAACACAAGGAGCGCAAATGTATGATCGTCAAGCAAATAATGTAAAGGAAACACACTTTTTTAAGATTATAAAAATTTCTGATTGCAAAACAGTTTATGCTTTAAGCAACAGTGACGCATCAAGTTTACATACTAATGGAAGCGAACAAAACCTCCACGCTCCGCAGCGTCTGTAGCGGTGCTAATACTCAGGTTTTAACAATGCAGAGGTAAGATTTCATATACAAAAAAGAATTGTTCACAACTACCAGCAATAATATCAGTTACAGGCTTATTTTATGAAATTGCATTCACATGGAAACAGACAAAACATATGTAAAACGAAATATTTATACAGTCAGGAGTAATCTGTTGTAGTTTCTACGGAACAAGCAAATCATTTTAATATCTTTCAACCGTCAAAACTATAATGTTATGTTTATTTCTGTATTCCGTCGAGTCAATCGAAATGACTGAAATCTAATGATGAGCAAACATTTGTTTCAGGAAACCATCATAATATTATGTTCTAGAAGAAGCCTGATCTGACAATATCCTGCAGTCCAATGCAACGGTGGTAAAAATCTCATTTCAATCTATCATAGCAAATTAAGCGGACTAATTAGTCTGGTCTATATCTTGGTGTGTCACGATGCACAGAAAAAAATCCGCCGAAATGTCTCGACCATCAATCACATGCCATCAATTTTGCCGGAGCTTGTGTGTATACTTAGCTTGGTCTTCTGAAGTGGGAAACAAGAGAGAAGTGTTTTTATTTACAGTTCGATAAAATATCTCAAACAAACTTTGAATGTTTAGAAATCTTCATCAGACAAACCATTAATACACCGCAGCAAGTATCCCTTTAGGTTAAAATTACTTTATAGACATAGGCCGCCCAACACAACAGGATGCAGGCTAGTTTTGGTGGAACCTGTTAATGGTAGTAGTGGACGTGTATGTTACCGTCCACGCACTCTAGCCCTGGATTGAGCAGAACAGAACATTTCTACAAGTGCTGAAATTTATATCCACAGTTTTGTTCATATAGCGGTTCACTGATGCACTAGAGTGCAGACATTAAAACGTTTTAAAATAAAATATGTATAAAAGTGACAGATAAGAAGAATCTTTAGAGATAACCTCTACACTTTTTTGATTTCAGTCATTCGTCATTCATTTTTTATTTCACCGAAAATAAAAGTACAACGCCTGTTTCATGTGATAAAATGTTATGTAACAACAATCCTTTTCGATTCTGCTTAGAACTATGACATTAACAGTCTGATGGGATAGAATATTTAGAGGCTCTTTACAATATCTGAAAATAATTGCTAAGAAATTTTAACATAACGTCATATTCATATGTCCTTCGAGGTTTAACAGAACTGAATTTTATATTTTATTACATATTATCAACCTTTAGACGCCATGTGTTCTTGAAAGCAAATTTGAAGTAGCTTTATTTTTATACAATCTCATGTTTATTGCTCTTGAATTGGAAACAATAACATAGAATAGCACGTGTCTGGTTGTATTATACCTTTCAAATTCAAATGAAAGCTTGATTGAATAAACAGGCTTCCTTTGTTTTATTGTGAATATTTAATTACCGCTGTTATCAAGTTGTTTTAACCGGTATTTAAAGACTGTGTTAAAATATTTAATAGGGAAGGGAAATAATTTCATTAACTAAATGCTTGAACTTTTATCACTGTTTTTTTCATCAAACATTTATAGCTGTTCACTTAACTTAAAGATAAAAACTAGAAATTATTCAGTGTTAAGCGTTTTAATGGCAGAAACTAAATTGAGTTCTCTGACAGGAACAAGCAATGTTTGGATGGTGTACCAAAGTAATAGTCTCGTCGGGAATTGAAACCCAGATATTACACTAATAGTTTTAACCAAAACTAAATCATCTTGCATCTGGATTTTAGTGAAGTAAAGAAATACATATCGATCCTAAAATTATCAAATGTTTTCTGGTGTGGGTGTGGGTGTGTGGGTGTTTTTTTGTTTGTATTTCAATTTGTTTTTTATGAAGGTTCATTGACTTACTACATTTAGAAGTATGGTTATAGAAATATTATTTAACGAAACAGTCACCGTTTTTAAAACATTGGTATTGTAGCCTTTATTTTTTAATTTCAGCAGTTTATAAAATTACATATTTGATACAGTTTACAAATAAGAATGTGATTAAGTTAAAGATAATGCACTCCATTTATGTTTTAACATTTCATAAAAAATACATTCTTAGATTCAAAATATCGAACAATATTGAAGCGTTAAACTCGAGAAGATACAAAAATGAAGAAATCCTTCTATAAATTTTGCTTTTGTGAGTAGTTTAAATCAGCATTTGAATATGAAGGCATGCTTCTTCAAAGTCTAAGTGATTGCTTTCATTTTCTGTATTTCATAAGGTCAACTTTTATTTGCCAATAAGCGAGTCATGGCCTGTAAAACTAAAAGGTACTTATAGACACTGATTCCCGTGGTGTGGCTTAAATGCATTTTTAATATATAAAATCCTTCTGTCTAGATTTCTTTTTTATTTATTAAAAATGCAACTGAACGCTTCTTTAATTTCTAATAAAATCCAGCAATGATCAATTTCTCTGATTTTATTTTGTTACTTAGATAAAAAGATCATAATAACTGAATAAAAAAATACTTGTCATTTCTCTTATTCAGTTTTAAATAATTATTTTAAAAGGATGAGAATTGCTTTGCTGTAAGACTTATAAATTAATTGGTCAGGTCATTACTGAACATGACTGAGTAATCACAATTAGTATATCATCAACTAAAATAATTTTGTATATATTCTGAAAAAAGCTGCATTTCAATCAATAAAATGCAAAACACAGGAAATAACCAATTATCTGTACATATCAACCTCTGACATGGACTACATGTCAAGTCTAGAGGGGTTTTATGGACCCTTATCAGACTGGACCAGACAGGATCCTGTTTATTGGGGATTAAGGTGTCTGGCATTTGGGAGGGGGGTCACTTATATAGGAAATTTTCTTTGCCTTTATACATGGGAGGATGAATGCCACGGGCAATCTTGTATCACCTGTGTGTGAAACAGGTGACACAGTCCTAACCATTTGCATGTAAGGAAACGTAACTCCAACTATTAGTTACTCATGTTATTTCTAAAATCAAAATAAGTAGATGTAGCTTTATTTCTACAAAGTTGCAATATAGTTTTCAATGGCCAAAGAAGAAAGATACATATGAGAATAATTACAATCAAAATGCGTTTCGATTAAAAGTGATACAGCGTTTTCGACCCACTTCCTTTACAATCTATAGCGAAACTATTACAGTGAGCGTACATCGGTCATGTAAGGTATGTGCATTTCCTCATATGTTGTCTATGTAAAGCTTTATGTAAATGTCTTAATTGTAAAGTCAATTTGACAGTAATATATTAACTTTTTTATTTCAGATACTGCCCGTTGTAGAACTTGTCAAAACAGACTGGCACATAATTACAGGCCTAAAAGAACGCATAGGGATTTACCTACTCGTATACATATTTATATTTTTACAGTACACACAGTGCTGGTCCGCATACACTATGGCCAGTTTACCCGTTATTATATAACTTGTTTTCCGAGACAACTATGGTGCTCAAAGGAAATATGCGGGGTACATCTTGAACAGATGTGATTTTGGTATTAAGTGTCTGAAACAAAAATACTCTTAAGGGTAAATGGGACAGTGTCCTATATGTATATAGGGCAAAAAAAATCATACGGAAAGAATTTCTTTAAAATTTGTGTACTGACAAAGACTCAGTTTAAACCGGAAATACATGTATGTATCAAAAATCATAGGTACCCGGGCTTGATCTTGAATTATCTGCCCTTTTTTCAGTATTTTCCGACTTTCAAGGGCAGATAATTCATGATCAAGGCTGAGTTCATATGGTTTGTTTTATTTCATATTTCTGTTTTCGATTTGATTCTCTGTCAGTAAAAAAGTTTAAAGACCAAATTCTTTCTGTAAGAAAATTTTAGCTCCATGTCAATATAGAGACTGTTGCAAATGTCCTTTACCATGAACATGACAAAATGATACCGCAAAGTCCTAGTCTTTCCCATGAACCAAATTTCTTTAAACTTGCAACAATATCATCTGTATGTATTTAAACAGGCAATTCCGTGTTGTAAATTTATGAATTCTGTTCACCTAGCGTGTACGTACTTCAACTAAATTCTCAGCCCGTTTTGTGTTAAACCATTATTAACATTTAGTTAGGCATTCTTAGGCAAACTATTACATTCGGATCAGACAATGGCGGTTTAGATAATCATTTCATTTTATCAAATGACGAAACCTTGTAACACACAAAGCCAGACACATCATTCAGTTCAGTTGCCATTCAGTTTGGTTGCGAACTCATATCATCTTTCTAAAATACAGAACAGGTCTGTTTCGTCTGTTTCGATCATGGAGTCGATTTAAACCGGTGCTTTGAAGCGTGAAGGATGCTGCGTAATTTATATACCGTCATGAACAGGTTTCTGAAGCAATAAACTTTTGAATGGTAATCTTAAAGGCGTTTTGGAAGCTTAGAACACAGCCAAACAAAACAGTAGAAATCTTGGCTGATGAAACCTGTTCATGACGGTATATAAATTGTGCAGCACCCGTCACGCTTCAAAGCACCGGTTTATGTGGAATAAGTTTATTGAATCGACTCCATGATCGAAACAGACATTATTATAACAACAATGCGACTTCTTCAATCTTACCATTGGTATATATTTCCTATGTTGTTTGTCCAACGTAAAGACATATCAGTGATACATCATTTTTGAACTGCTGAAGTTTACAAACTTGAGACAGAACACACAATGGGTAGCCCTCGGAAGAAATTTCAGCGCACAGACCGTGTTGATGATGAACCCAGGCAGCCTCGCAGAAGGGTGCCAACGCCAGCACAGGATGTACGGCTCGTTACAGATCATCTTTGAGATGGTTTTAAGACCGTTACATGTACTGCGAGAGCGACCAATGGAACGCATGCTGGACTCGCAAGTCAGGCGGCTCCGCGAATAGGGAGTAAGAGCTAGGCGGCCATTCAGGGGACTTTTTCTGACACCAAGCAAGCAACCCTGGCACCAGCGTATAACACGGCTTGAGTGGTCAAATGTCCTGTTCATGGACGAGAGTCGGATTAACTTGTATCACATCGACGGAAGGATGCGAGTGTACAGACGTCGAGGTGATAGATTGAACGCCAAGTGTGTGTTTAAACGATACCAGTGTGGCGGTGGTACCGTGATGGTATGGAGTGTCGTTACACACCAAGACAAACTTGGTAGTTGTTCGCGTGAACTTTAATGCAGCTAGGTACCATCAGGACATCTTGGTCCCTGTCGCAATCCCTACAAGCCGGTGGATGTGGTATGCAATTGCTGCAAGACGGAGCACCGTCCCATACCGCTCGTACAACACAGATATTGCTGCAACAACAGAACGTGCGGCAGCTGCCTTTCCCGCCTAAGTTACCGGATGTCAATGTTATTGAGCACCTGAGGGATGAGCTGAACAGGCGAGTACGGCGTTGGACCGCAGCCCCTCGTAATCTCCCTGAACTGGAACAGGACCTTGTGCAGAAATGGAGGAATATTCTGTAATGGATTATCCAGAACTACATGCTGTCGATGGGGCAGAGGTGTGTGCATGTTGTGAGAGCCATGCGAGGACACACGAAGTACTAATTACTCGGACATACAAACTGTTCTGAGATTCAGTTACTTTTCACATTGTTAGAATTTTGCGTTTTGTCATTTTGTGAATTAGGATTTTACAGTGATATGTTTGTCACAAATTGACATACGGGCCTTATCTTATCTGTAGTGTAAATGCAGGTATTGCATCATCTTTATGTAAATTTTTGAGTTACTGAGGTAAATGTCAGATTTCACGCATAAAATACCTCTAATGTTTTTCTGTATTTCATAACTTAAATTTCCATGTAAATTTCATTAAATTCGGTTCAGTAATAAGAAAGTTGATAATTTATGAACTTCAGTAATTTATGTTTTTATCCCCAAAACCACTATAACGGGCCTCAAATTGTCAATTTCAATCCGCGTCAAAGTAGACAGATTTCCCGGCTATATCGTGAATCCCGTGAAAATAGAAATAGTCAGAGCTCACGACTTAGCCGTGAGTCCCATGAAATTTAGTATTTGGTGGGACATTACCCTTTAAATAGACTGGACTAGATATGGACTAGATACCACCTTCCGACATTATAGACGAATCTATGTCTGATTACTTTTGCTAGAAGTTTATGCTCGATCGAGGTAAGAAATTTATTTGTTAGATTTTTGTATGATATTTGCATTACGATTTTTATTTGGTAAATTTTTGTGCATTCTACAGAATTCTGTAACATTTACTTTTCGGCATGTGATTTTAGCTAGTTTCGGTATGACAAGATAATTTATTAAAATTTTTTCAGACTTTTGTTAATTATTTCGAAAGAGGAATCTAAAATGTTTCGTTTATATAAGATGTAAAATTTGTACTAAAATTTGTAACTGAATTTATAAGTACTCTGTTTCAAAAATATATGTCAAACATATCGTTGTTATGGAACCCCATTACTGCTTTTGTATTTTTATGTATAAATCTATGTGGCAAGTCTAGTACCATGTATGTAATATATATTGTAATATGAATTGTGTGCCAGTCTATTGCATATACATACAATGTCCTTTTAGTGTATGGCTTTAGATATTATATGGATGCCAACTATGATATAAACGTTTGATTTACATTGAATTTTGATAATTTATAGTTGTAAATAATAGTGCATTTTTATCATTTCCATTACTAATTTTTTTCATCATAACTTTTCATACTTTCTCATACTTTAACTTTAAGCCCCTTTTACGTAATTAATTTTAGTAATAATGGAAGTAATAAGTGACGTAATTTAATCACGTGACGTCTGAACTTAGTAGCACATATTTTTTGTAAAAGTAGCACGTATTATTTATGGGAGCCTACGGAGGTATGGTGTACCAAAGGAGCATTTTTTATCCCCGACTTATTTTTTTTGCTATGGTGCTTACCAATGTTATATATTTAAGCTTCTTCCGCCAGACGATTTACCTGGAGATGTCATAACTGGAAGTACAATGCCCAAGGTTCAATTGTCTTCACTCGCCT
The DNA here is from genome assembly GCF_021730395.1 of Mercenaria mercenaria. NCBI lineage: Eukaryota > Metazoa > Mollusca > Bivalvia > Venerida > Veneridae > Mercenaria > Mercenaria mercenaria. The sequence continues at coordinate 80,349,819 of NC_069368.1, forward strand.
GGATGTGATATTCCACGCAGAGCTCTCGTCCCATGGTTGTGCCTTTAAACCGCAAAGACGCTGATTTTTGTTACCCTCTGAAGTCAGCTCAGGGATGCAATCACCTACCACCCTGGGGAGCCAATAGGAATCAACGTATTCACGGTTTAAAGGGACTTGATTAGAAGATGTTATATATATTTTTTGTGCTACTTAAAGTTCGCAATTAAATGAAAGAACTGTGCCACGTCACATTCAAATGGAAGTTTCGGAACGGTATTCCGAGGCCCCGGGTTCGAGTCCCGGTCAGCCTGCACATTTTTCTCACCCTGTGACAATCACGTCCCCCCTTAAAAAGAAAATTTATAATTTTCTTAAATGAAAACAAATTGACATACTGCAAATAGCAAACACACACACAAAAAAACACACTGTCACTATCTTTACACCATATAATATAGCCACCTGTCTACACTCTACTTAAATAATCTGCGCCTACATTTTCTCTACCAGAATTGGGTCTAATACGATCCCATATGGCTGCAGTGCTAATGCCCATCTCATCATCTGGAGTTGCTAAATTTCGCTTATTCAATAAGTGAGGCGGCTGATGATCTGTCTTAAACAAAGTCTTTACCGAACAAATACCCGGTGAAACTTTGCTACTGCCCATACTATCGCTAAACACTCCTTCTCTATCACTGAGTACTTTTGCTCCCTAGGGAGCAATTTCCCACTGCATACGCTACAGGTAATTTTTCTCCATCACTTTCCTGAAGCAATACTGAGCCTAAACCTACATCTGAAGCTCTACTCTCAATATAAAAGTCTGAAACTAAATCTGGCAACTTCAAAATAGGCGGACCATTTAAACTAGCCTTAAGTCTGGAAAGCCCTTTCTTGACTTTCAAACCCCCTCTACAAGAATTGGCTGACCCTTTTCGTCAAATATGTGAGTGGAACTGCAATGGCGGCAAAATTGGGGATAAACTTTCCGTAAAATCCGATTACACCTAAGAATGAACGTATTGCCTTCTTGGTTTTCGGTCTCTCGGCATACTGTATGGCCTGTACCTTATTTGGGAAATGTTCAAGGGTCTGAACATCTCCTACCTGTGCCCTAAAACATTCTAAATTCTGAAAACCCATAAAACACTTAGTCGGTTTTGCGGTTTTAAATTAGCCCCTCTTAGTCTGATTAACAACTCAAAAGTGCTACTAATGTTCTGGCCATGTGGCCATGTGATTGTATAACCAGGATATCATCAATGAAGCTATCTGAGTGCCCTAGGTCCTTCAAAACCTTCCGCATCAGTCTACAAAAAGTTGCAGGTGCTTTAACATATCCAAAGGGCACTTACGGAATTGAAACAAAAACCCTTTTGAGGTTCAAAAGCAGTCATGGGTTTAGCCTTTTCAGACAAAGGAACCTGCCAGTAACCTTTGGGTGAAGGCTAGTTTAGAAAAATATCTGTTTCTTAGATACTTTTGAAAACATCTCCTCCATGTTTGACATAGGTTCAGCATCGAAAACCGTCAGTTTGTTGACCTGGCGAAAATCAAAACAGAACCTTATACTGTTATTTTTTTCCTTATAGGCAAAAGGGGAGGAAAATGGAGCATTTGATGGTTCGAATACTCACAACTGCAACATTTTATCTACTTCCTCTTTCACTACTGGCTGTGAATGAAAAGGAATAGGATAACGCTTTACTCTTATCGGATCTGTAGTTGACAACTGAATATCATGTTCAATTAAGTTAGTATCCCAGGAATATCTTTCAGTAACTCTGAGAAATTTCTAAAAAAATTTACTACTTCCTGTTTACATGCTACTGGTAACTCTGGATTTACCTCTACATCTTTGTACGTTTCTGTACCCTGCTTTATAGGACACAAAACTATATCCTTTTCTACTCTACTCGAAAACTCATCACTACTTTCATTCGGATCTTATCTGTCATAATCTCTCTGATCCTCCTCTACAATAGCTGCTCCAACCTTATTTAAAATACCCTTATCTGGTATAGACTTACTATCATCCTTCTTTCACAGTACTGTTTCAGCATGTTTGCATGAAAAGTTTTTTAACTTTCGCTACAATCTATCCTGTAATCTAGTCTATTTACTACATCTACTACTAACGTAAGGACCCTTCCAATGTAACAACAACTTATTATGTTTTGTAGGTAACAATGCAAGTAACACTTACTACCTGCCTTAAACCTCCTATCTCTAGCCTTCCTATTGTAATACTTCTTGTATCTAGCACTACTTTTTGCTAACTGTTGCTGAGGCTATCTTACACGTATCTCCACTTTTCTTGCAAATCCTTAACATACTGGTAAGTGGTTTTAACCTCATCATTCTCCGTCTTACAGCCATAACTCTCTTACACAGTTATCGGTCCACGGATTGTTCTACCGTGAAGTAATTCAAAGGGAGAAAATCTCAAACTTTCTTGCGGAACTTCTGGTAAGCAAACAACATAGCATTCAAATACCTATCCCAATCTCTAGGTCTCTCACTACACATACGCTTCAACATTTGCTTCAAACTACCGTTAAACTTCTCTACTAAACCGTTACACATAGGGTGTTACGGTGTTGTAGTTAACTGCCTTAATGACAATAATCTACTTACTTCTGCCATACGTTCTGACGTAAACTGCGATCCACAATCGGTAAGCATTTCCTCTGGCACTCCTAATCTACTGTACATATCTACTAATTCCTCTGCTACTCTCTCAGTTTCAAAACTAGGTAGTGCTATGGCTTCCGGATATCTAGTAGCATAATCTACCATAGTCAAAATGTACCTGTTTTTCCTGTCAGTCATAGGTTCGATCGAACCAACGATTTCGACAGCAACTCTCTTAAACGGAGTATCAATCAAAGGCATTTTTCCTAACGGAACTTTACTTACTCTACCCTTACCTATAGTACGTTGACAAATACTACATGACTGACACACTGCGAAAAAAGAGTTAATATACGGGAGTGTACGGGATCCCGATATTACCCAATAGGGGAAAAAATCGGAAAACAAAATACGGGGTACGGGGCTTGTATTTTAAAAAAGTCCTTTTAACTAATAAAAACGGTTTCCGTATACTTTAAATAGGGAATTTCTTAGTATACGATACCGTATATTATTGAAATAGGGGGAAATTAAAAAGGGTTTTATTTGCGTATAAACACCGTATATTCCCGTATATTTGGTTGTACGGGAATACATAAATCCGTTATTACGAAAATACGGGCTAATTTCCCCTATAGTTTCATATACAACCCCTAATTTCCCGTATATTCGGATATAGGATTGTTAGTTTTGAAATTTTAAAATACGGGATTAAAAATTTTCCCCTATATTTTCGTATACAACCCGTAATTTCCCCTATTTGCCCGGGAAAAACGGGATTTAAAAATTTGTATATTTCGAAAAAAACGGCCCCGTAAGTCCCGTAAATCTTTGGGTACAAACCCCTATTTTCCCGTAATCCAAAATACGGGATTTAAATATTTTTATATTTTAAAAATACGGGCTTATATTTCCCGATATTTTTGTTACAACTCCCCTATATTTCCCTATATTCTGGGTATACGGGGGGTTTTATAGTTGTATATTTTGAAAAAGGGAATTTAAAATTTCCCTTTTATTCTTCGTAACAATCCGTATATTTCCCGTATACCCGGGAAATCGGATTTAAATATTTTATTTTTCGAAAATGGGACGTATATGCCCTTAGTTTGGGTTAAACCCCTATTTTTTCCCGTATATGCCGGAAAAAGGGGGTTTAAAAAACTTTTTTTTCAAAAATAGGGATGCAATCAATATTTTAGTAAAAAATTATATTCCGGCCTTTAAAGGTAAAAACGTTTGGCATTTTTCGAATTGTACGTGATGTAGAATAAATCCCAATTTGAAGGAAAAAATTTTTTAAATAAAATTTGACATAATGAAAAAAAATTACGGCCCAAAAACGGAAAAAAATTTTAAAATCAAGCATAATAATCCATTTTTCATCAGCGCGTTCCCGATTTTTTTTAAATTTTAAATCTAATAGCCAAGGGAAAAAAGGATTAATCAATTCATCCCTATTTTTTTGAGTGAAAAATACACCCGTTGATCACGCCATGTAAAACTAATGCAAAAAATTAACTGTTTTTCTGCACATTTAAAACGTTTGTGCATAAAATGCAATATTTATAAAAAAAGGGGAAAACTAACATTTTTTTTGTATAAAAATATAAAAAGAAAGTATTGATACTTTCCTATGAAATCAATTCTAAAATTTTTAACCACGAAAAATAATCGAAAAAAGTTTGCGCCCAAAGTTTCGAACAAACGCCTTTTCATATAAAATTTTTTATTTTTTCTGTGTGCACGTGTTAGCTACCCGTGCGTATGTGGAAATTCACACTGTGCGGGTGTAACTATCACGCGCAAGTGACAGCACTTTTAAACTACATGTCCCCTTTTGGAAAAAACTAAACGTGCGAAGTTTTTGCTGATCAATAAAAAAAGGGGTGAAAGATCTGAAATTTTTTCTAAATGGATGTCTTTATAAGGGAAAGTGTTTTTTAAGTGCTGTAATTTGAAGAAATGTTTCTTGTTTTAAAAAAAGGCTGAATCTCGATTATTTCGTTGGTAATATTTCACGTTCGAAGTGTCAGCAAACAACTGCGAACTTTTAAAGTTTCAGTGCGAACTTGTTACCCTAAGTAGTTATTACGTGCGAGTGTTAAATAAACACATTCGCACGTGGTATCAACATGTGCGAATGTGGTGCTAACCGGTGCAGTTAAAAAAAATTTTTCCCTATGTCCCCTCTATTCCACTGTAATACATGTGGCAGTTTTTTTTTCTCGTGAATGAGGGTCCTTTGTTTTGCCCTTTTCAATGTAAATATTTCGTATATTTCCAAAAAATTCATTTTCAATTCCAAACAAAAAATAGGATACAAATATTACATTAATTTCTTAGTTGATATTATACTATCGCATTTTGCGGTAGTGGGCGGCAAAGGTTTAGCTGCAATATCAGGGTAGGGGGTTCGAGTTTTGGCCATCCCTTTTTCCCCTAAATTTATTTGCAAATTTTCCACTTATTTGTCAAACGCACCGTAAATTTTTATGGTCCATTATTAAAATTCCTATTCCCCGTTGTAAAAAGTCAATTTTTTAAAAATATTCTAGACAAAAAGAAAAAAACATTCCCAGTCACAAGGTATAAAAAATTTATTTAAAGAGAAAAAATAAAATTATAAAGATAAAAAGGTGCGATCATCAATTACTTTATTTTAAAGCAATGATAACCGTGGTAAGGGATGGCGTGACACTGTTGACTGATAAAATAAAATATTTTTAAAAATTAACGAAAAAGCTCGAAAAAATTTTGGCAAAGATTAATGATGCTTTTTTTAAATCAAATGATTAACTTTTACCCTGATTTCCCCATTCCCGAAAATAAACTGAATATAATTTCTCCGAAGTTTTCTGAAACTTTAAATTTGATAAAATTTATGCATTTTAAAACAAAATCAGATAGATAGCCCATGTACCTAAGTGGAAACCCCATTGAAAATTTTTAAACATTTTTCTATGAAAATTGACAATATCAGAAACTCGATAAATCCCAAATTTAAACACAAATTAGCGAAAATTTAAATTTGGGGATCTTTAATGCTAATATTGGGTTTCCAATCATTTGAAACCCCGCTTGTCACGTTTCGCGCTTCATTACCCAAAGCGAAACATTGGCTAAAGGCCGCACGCGATAATCTTTTGCATTTTTCGGGGAAAGAAGCACGGAAAGTACTTATTGTTTTATTTTTAATTTTTAATAAACGATTTTTTTTTGACAAACAGACCAGAATTATATTTAAATTTATGGGAAACCGGGTTGCTTTTTATTGCTTTAAAAATTCAAAAGGTCAAAAGGTCATTTTAAATTTTTGTTCTTAATTAAAAATGAAATTTAAAATAGCCTTTTAAGTAGTTCATTCTTCATTCATTGATTATCTTTTCTTCACAAAAATCTTTTTAATATTTTTTCATTCTTCTTTTATCCGTGTCTAAAAGGTGTCGTCACCAAATGTTGAGTTGAAAGTGTTTGAAAAAAAAAATACGTGCAAAAATCTTTTTGAGAATTTTTGGGGGTTTAAAACGAGATTAAATTTGGGAAAGGACAAAAAACAACCCCAGATAAAAGTTTTATTTCGTAGAAGTATAGCGAGGTATTTAAGAATAAATAAGGCGGCACGCACTTTCATTCATTCGATTAAAAAGGGGAATCTGGAAAAAATTTTAATAAATTTATAATTAATTTTTTTTTTTTAAAAAATGGGTCCCGGGTAATCGAAAAAATAACGCTTTTTTCTAGATGGCACTTTTTCAAAAAATTAAAAATCTCTTTCCCTGCTAGAGAGAAAATGTTTTTTTCTGCGAAAAAATCAGTGTCAGTATGAAGAAATTTTATCATGTATTACAGATTATTTTTTTCTTACACTTTGTAAGTCATGTAGGGTTGTCATGCGTATTTTTTTTTCCAAAATTTTTAAAAAGGTTTTAATAATAAAAAATTTTTAAATTTGTAGAAAAATTGATTATTAAATTGAAAGTTATAAGATTTCATAGTGACCCAAAATACCTACATACTATAGATTTTTGCTTCCAATTTTTGTAACATCCTTAAACCCATAAAAGGGGAAAAAATAATCCCAAATTTGTCGATTTCCCCTACAAAGTGTTGTTTTTTTTGTAACACGAGGGGGGGGGTGGGGTGAATCGATAACTAATAGCTTTTTGGTTATTATATTTTTTATCTGATGCTTTACAGGGAAACGGTTTACTAAAGAGTATTGAATGAAGTTTTTAATTTAAATTTAAAGTGAAAAGCGGAACAATTTGAAAATGTATATAATACTTTATTTTTGTCAAAAAGTTATAATTGAAATTGGATCTAACATATTTTAACCTTTTGATGCTAGATAAATTTCGTCTGCTGGAAAGTCCCCTTTCTTAATCGAAGTCATTCAATTTTTCTCCCAAAAATTTGGAAAAAATATTGTCAGAGTCAAACAGCTTGGGAAAGATTTAGCCCGATTTTAAAGGGGTTGATCTGGGTTCCCAACTGTTTGCAAAGGGTGTTAAATTTTCCCCAGAGGCTAAGGGTTAAAATCGTTACATATTTTACACTAAAACAAACATTTTCTTCGGACCATACTGTCAAACAAAAGTAATTGTGAGCTTTGTTGTTTTTTTAAATCGATTTTTAACGGACCATTTTGACATTTTAACAAATTAAAGTTGCGATATTTCCCATTGCTGGTATTTTTTAGTTCTCTGTTTTACGCCCTTTTACAGCTGTAAATCTTTAAATATGACCCCAAAGTCTTTTTTTTCAGCAGGGGGGCAAAATGATGTATAAAAGGTTAAAACCCTAAAAACCCTAAAAATTTAAAAATACCTTTTATTTTAGTAAGTGGGGGGATCATATTTTTGACCCCGCTTGAAACAACACTGACCGGGTATTTTATCCCCAGGGAATATTGTAATACAAAGAAAAATTTAAAAAGGGATTAAACATTTGACACAATTAAATTATCTTATTTTTATGTAATGTAGCAATCTTGGGTTAAAATAAATTTAAGAAAAAGCAATGTTTAAAAGAAAAAAAAAAAAGGGACTGGCCTCAATCGTCCGCAAGAACGAAAAAAAAATATTAATTGAGCCCCGGCCCTGAGAAAACCAAAAAGTCTTGTTTTCGCCGCATGGATCGAAAAACCAAAAAAATGCGCATCGCGTAGTCTGTCGGATCCTGTGTTCGCTAAAAGTTTTTTTAAATTCAATGGCTTTGAAAACAACGCATGGCTCCCACGCTGCACGGATGCGCAGGTGGTTCGATCCAGGGTGCAAAACCCACTATGTTGGTTTTCTCATGGACGGCATTTTAATTTTTTTTTGATATAGGGGTATTTTGGTGTATAAATTTTGCTGTTTCTGACAGACTATAAATTTTCGGAAACACATGAGAAATTTGATGTTTTTAACTAATTTTTCGATAAAATTGTATATTTAACGCGCTTAAACACTAAACCCTCCTGCGTTAAATTTTGGTAAAAGAATGAAACTTTTTTATTGCCGCGCGGCAGGGTTGTTTCCCGGGGCCCCCACATGTCATTTTTTCGTCAAATTTTCACATCTTTAATAGTATAATTATCGTTCCTGAAATTTCAAGGTCCCTTTTTTAAACTTTTTGCTGCATTTTTTTTTTTCAGGTTTACACAATTGTTTACTGGGAAACAGAAAAGGGACGACTATTTTATTTCAAGAAGAGAATAACTTATGTGTGAAGTTTTCGTTTTTAAAAGATGCAGACAGACAGCCGGGTAAAACCCTTGTCTCAGTGCATTTGTAACAAGATAAAAAATTAACTTTTGAGAACAGGAATGAATATTTCTGTGGTATCATTTGTAACCTGCTTACATTTCGTGTTCCCTCAGAACCAACAGCGTCTTTTTAAAGTACATTTCGGCCCTTTGGAGGGGTGTACTGCTCTTTTTAGAAGACAGCAAATCGAAAAGCCTATAGCGGTAATCAGCATTCATGGGAATAACGAAAACATGTACAGACAATAGTAAAAGAAGTGATACTCAACTGATTTGTTGAGTCAACCGCGCAGAATTAAATGTGCGAATTGCTAGTTTTTCAATCAGAAATGAACATATAATAATATAAAGAAATGCTTGATGTTATTGATTACTCACATTTTAATTCTGCTTATTTCATTTGGACAAGAAATGAAAATGATTCATAACCGTTTGAAAAAACTGATTTAAAAAGTATTTAAGTTGAATAAAATGTTAGTTTAATCTGACATGTCTCCAATTAATAACAATATGATTTTTTTCTCATACCCTGTCTTTGTCTTGCTTTTTTCTAACATACCGTATTCTGCTGTAGGTATCACCGACATTCATTTTGTCATCTTTCAGTGTGTGCCCATATACAAAATCAGTTTACATAAAAGAAAAATACGGGATTTGTATACTATACATGCATATACGGGAAAAGTCTGGTAAATGTATCTTTTAGAAATACTGGTCCGTGAATTCCCCGAATACGAAAACCAAATTCAGTCTAAATGTGACACAAATATGGAATCTGTATACTCTGCATATCTTGCATAAACGGGGAAAAACCTGGCCCGTATATCAAAAACTACAGGTTCGTATATCCCCGTATATCAGATGCAAATACATTCCGTATATGACACAAGTACTAGTCCGTAGCCTGTATAATAAAAAATACAGTTTCGTATTTTCCCCGTATATGACACAAGTACGGGATCCGTATATTGCGTATACCATGCATATACGGGACTAGTCCGTAGCACGTATATCAAACAGTACAGTTTCGTATGTGCCCCGTATATGACAAAAGTACGGGATCCGTATACTTAGTATATCATGCGTATACGGAAAAAATCCGAAGCCCGTATATTAGAAAATACAAGTCCGTATATGCCCCGTATATTAGATGCAATCACAGTCCGTATATGACAAAAATACGGGATCCGTATACTACGTATATCATGCGTATACGGAAAAAATCCGAAGCCCGTATATTAGAAAATACAAGTCCATATATGCCCCGTATATTAGATGCAATCACAGTCCGTATATGACAAAAATACGGGATCCGTATACTACGTATATTCGGAATATACAGGCTCGTATACGTGTTCCGTATATTCTAAAATACGGAAAGTATACGGGAAAAAAAGTCTCAAGACCCTTCGAATACATGAAAATGAAACTTATGTTAAAGCAGGACACGATATATATACGGGAAATATACATTTATGTATATTCGGCGTATACGGGATCCCGTATATGCATGACAAATATACGGACTTCCCGTATACTAGATGTTCCGAATACGGGATCGTATATTAGGTCCGTATATTTGTAATATACATCCCGTATACGCCCGTATTTTCGAAATATACGGGACCGTACACTCCCGTATATTGACCCTTTTTTCGCAGTGACAGTACCTCCTAACCTCTGCCATTACTCCTGGCGAGTAAAATTCGCCTAATACCCTATCACTAGTTTTCCTTACACCTAAATGGCCTGACAGCAACGAATCATGTGCAACTTTCATCACAGTTTCTCTAAGACATTTAGGTACAATCAACTGTCTACTTTTGTCTAAATTCTGGGCGGTATACTCTCTATATAACAATCTATTCCTAATCTCAAACCTAACTGAATCTTTACCTCTACACTGCTTAATCGTACCTTCCTCAGCCTTCTTTCTACACAAATCTAAAGTACTATCTTTCTGTTGCTTTTCTAAGAATTCCTCTCTAGATATATCTAAAATCTGAGACGGAACCTTAAGCTTTACTTGCCTCTTAACTTTGGCTTGCGCCCTAGTTTCTACTGCTGACGCTAAGCTACTAAACTGAGGTTCTACAGCTCCCTCTACATTACCAATTATAACATCATTGGTAGGATTATCTACAACCAATGCCTCTACTGTACCCTTGAAATACTGACAATCAATATCTATTCTAGCTACATCTAGCCTATGTTCACTCCCATCTATGTACTTACATCTACGGGTTTTCTCTACAAATTGACTTGCTTCTACTAAGTCCCGTTTCACTATCACAATGTTTTATTTGATAAATTTTATACTTACATGTTTATCAATTGGGATTGAATTAAGGGGAAGTAAGTCTATTGTGTTAAATTATTTATGTTTAAATTTGAACGAAATCCGTTCACAAATAATCGAACTACATGGCATTATATAGGTGCCGGGTTAGAAATGGCAATAAGTGGTAGTCTGTCTCGTATATGGATACCACATGCTGATTAAGATTTAAACGCCAAACGTGTAATTACGTTGGTTTGTTTCTGTGGAGTCCATAATATACGAACGTAATAAATTGATACAACTGAATGTATCGACTGTACAAATTAGCTGTTAGTTCCTGCATGTATTTAATCAAACACCATTCATCGATGATCTTATTCCAGCAGTTAAGATATGATAGAATATGAAAAGATACTTTCTATAATAATTTTAAAACTTTAAAGTTAGTTCACCCCACAAAGGGCGTGAACTTAAATAGTTGCCGTGTAACCGTTTGTTGCAATTTTACAAAAGGTAATCATATATCACTATTATAGAACTTACCCCTTTTCCGACAAATATACATACAAGATTGATTAAAGTCACAAATTACCAACACACTGGTGTGTGACTGGTAGTATCATAACTTATTACTTGATTAAATTCTACGGTAACCTATCATTTTGTTATCTGATGAAATTCGTGAAACGGCACGAGGTATAGTAAAGCCTATTCGTTTTAATGGTTAGGACATATAACATCAGATATCACAAAATATTTACATGATTTGGCATTTGCCTTACTGTACAATAGTTCCGTTTATACTTTAACCCTTATCATGCTGGACACGTTTGATTCTGAAATTGCGACCAGTGTAGATCATGATAAGCCTTCATATCCGTTCAGTCTGGTCAATATCTGCACTGTTCACCATTCAGTCAGTATATGTAGCACCCCCTTTAAACAGTTAATGGTACAATCCAAAAAGAAAGACGGACAAGTTCATTATTGAAATTTAGCAGGGTAATAGTTAATACAGATTCATAACTTCATGTATTGGAGTAATGCAACATTTGACAAAGATGATTGAAAATCAAACCGATAAGAAATGAAGAGATCTTCCTCTGTCACTAGTATTTGTTTTACTACTATAATCAAAACTTTGTGTTCTCGATCAAGACGTCTGATTTGCCTCCCGTTCACATGTATTCAGTCTACAACATAATGTTTACTTATCCTTCGTCTATACTACTGCAGAGCTGTAGATTAAATAATGTATAAAATACCGCTGGTAGTACTTCTGGTGCAATTTAATATGCGTTTTTTATTTGCTTCTGAGAGAATTGTGACGGTAATGAAAGATTTAACAGGTTATGGACGCGACTATGGAACAATTGTCGCCATTTATATCTAGAAAAACGTAACGTATGTGCAATTATTTTTCCGATATAAAAATGGCAAATCACGTTAAACACCCATTGTAGATTAAATGGCCTTATTTGGCCAGCTCATTTCCGCGACACCGCAGCTAAGGCTACAGTAATGAGATATTTTCGGCAATCAAATGTAAAACAATGTTCCTTGTCATTTAAAGATAAAACCAGTGAAGATTTGCATTCATTTTAGCGGATCACGTGGTTGTAATTCGGACAATAAAACAAACCCTGAATGAGACTGATTTTCTACTGACTGAGCTGCATTGAGTTCATGCTGAAAACCAGAAACAAATGTCGTAATACAACTTGCAAAATATACGTAAAAAGCGCGCAAGATTTCTCCTTAATATGTTAATGGCTTCGAGTATCAATAGTTTCGGGAAATACTGTCAATTCCGTATGAAATCCTGTTTACTTTTAATATACGTTATACAACAGAGAAGAAACGAGGTCAATATTTTCGTTTATATACCTACGCACAAACCGTCGGAGCAAACATTTTAAAATTATGTTCAAACTAAAAACAATCGAAGATTATCAGAAACATTGAACTATATAAAAGATTGGCCGTTCACACTTTATATACACTGTAAATAATGTATTTTTGTTTGTTTTAGGTTTAACGCCGTTTTTCGACAGTATTTCAGTCATGTAACGGCGGGCAGTTAACCTAACCAGTGTTCCTGGATTCTGTACCAGTACAAACCTGTTCTCCGCAAGTAACTGCCAACTTCCCCACATGAATCAGAGGTGGAGGACACATTGTCGTTTATCAAATAGTCACGGAGAACATACGGCCAGCCCGAGGATCGAACTCGCGACCCCGCGATCCGTAGACCAACGCTCTTACCTACTGAGCTAAGCGGGCGGGCTGAAAAAAAAATGTATTTATCTATTTTTTAAAGCATATGCTAATTGTAACAGAGTATGTTCTCCTAATGGAGATACTGTATGCAATATAATTTATGGTGCGTTTAATATCTACATACCTATTGTTACTTTTCTTAAAACTGCATATTTGAAAATGAATACTAGGGAGCACGTGGTTTATAAAATAGATACATTTAAAATATACTTTGAACTCCATGACATTTCACAATTTGCTGTTCTTGGCTAAAATGTATGACAAATTATCATTTGTGCGATATTTTGCTGACTTAATTACAGCAAGTTTCTGAGTTTGCAAAACATGTAGATCTTGTCAGCAAATATTATTACTTATTTTAAAAGTACTATCAATATTGGTGAAACAGTTCTTAAAAGATACTTTCATACCTTTTTCTGTGATCATATGAAGTTCAAAATGATTTCAAATAAATGAACAATGATAAGAAATTACGATTTGATAATGATTAGCACTGTTTTCAGATTAATGCATTAATAACACAGTATTTTCTATCCGGTCTGGTGCCAGTGATTCAGTATAAGCGTGCATGGTTGTTGCTGTTTGAAATTCTTGTCAACCAGTATTGCAGCAAGCAGCCCAGCTAGTATCTATGAAACAATTGTTGTGCAACTTGGATGACAGAATGCACACAGCCTTTTCAAACTTGTCCTTGATTGCTAATTTAGATATCTCTTCGTCAAGGTTTTCATGACATTGGCAGAACAAGTCTTTGTTACTTTACTGTATCATTCGCCGTAAAGTATAGCGCGTAAAAATGAATTGCATGGAAGCCTTATTTTTTAACATGTAGTAGTCACGATTTTACATCTTCGATAAAGTTTACACTGCAGTTGAGAGTGAAACCCTCTGTAGGAGCTGTGTCAGAGGCGTCGAAATATTGTAAAATATTAGGGAACAGTTTCAGCTTTTGTGGAGTCAGTTTGTGCCTCGATATTTGAAGTTACGTAACGTTCAATTTTTTTTGGAGATTGTCACACAGTTATGTGTAAATAATTGTTCATTTGTTAGCGAACCTTTCGAATTTTATAGGTTTATTTTAGATTGATAATTTTATGGAAGCTGGTTGAAGTTGTTTGTTCCTTTGGTAAATTTCATCTTGTTGTTGAGCTTTAAAGTGGTATCGATATCCTGTTTGGTTGTGAAGTGTTAAGAGTATGTATTTTCTGTGAGTTTAGAGACAGATTGTTAGTTTTTAATGATTCTTGGTTAAGGCAAGCGTAAATAGTGAAATAATGTTTGCATTTCTTCATTACATACACCTGTATCTGTTTTAAACGTTTCACCATCTTAAAGTATTATGTTTAAACAGTGATTAGAAATATATAAATACTACATACAAAAATACTACAAAAAACAAAACAATAAAATGCTTGTTTCAATGATAAACATTAGTCATAGTAATGCATCGCAAACTACCTCGGATTGAGTCCGCAGCTGTTCGTAATGTCTCGCGCCAACCATGTTCCTGACAAAAAAGACTGACAACAAGTGTACAAACTGATCCGCGAAATTAATGAAATATATGCTCATAGTACATAAATATCACTGATTTCACACTCTACATCATAATAAGAGACCAGATGGTTAAGATGTTATACAATGAAAGAAATGCCTATTAAAGCTGTCGATTTTAGCCGCATTTGATATGGAAAAGACCCTTGAGCTTACTTGCAGAAGGTTGATGCTTACACTTGAGCATTCTCTGTCTTAAATATTGCACAATAGAATAGAGAAAAGTGGAAACTTCACAGTACGCTCAACACGACAAAAACGAAAATGTAGCAGGCTCGGTTTGATTGAGCCTGTTCATGGACGGTAGTGGAACTGCATGCTACCGTCCACACCCTCTAGCCCCGGGTTGAGCAGAACTCAACATTTACACATGCTAAAAGTACAAAAAGCAATTTAGAGACATCCGCAGATGTATTCAAACGGCGGTGAACATGGAACCTTCAATGATACACGTGTTGAGGCGTGTAATTCCATGAAGAGCGGCGTTTGGTCCCCAGATAAAGTAAACGGTTTGCTAGCCATGCAAGTCACCACTTCCTGACAATGCGTCTTAATAAAATTAAGGAATGACTACCCTGAACTTTTTCTCGGACATATATACTGTTTTGTCTATATGTCCTACCGGTTAAGCACCTGTAAAAGAATGTGTATTTATCATATAAAACATTGTGGCCAATTTTATAAACATTGCGGCCATTTTTTTTAGACTTTTTACATTATTAATCTAATAGCACAAGTTATCAAAATGAATGATTGGATTTATTTAAATGAGAATATCTAATTATCCAGTTTTGATATATGTACAATCCAAGCAACCGTCGGCAAAAAGTCTACTAGTTGCAGTAGTAAAAATTACAACCGTGTCTCTTATTCAATATAAGGAATTGTGTTAATATCAAATACGACAGAACATGTCATATTAGATTACCATTACGAAAATCAAAAAAACTTCTTCCTACCGGCATACTGATTTTGCTCTGTAAATTAATATCTATTCTTTGGTAAAAACATTGACATAAGCTTCGTTCCTCGTTATTATTTTTATTTTTACGTCTGTTTTGAAAAGGTTTGTAGCTACTTCTTTCTTCAGAAAATGCTATTTTCTTTTATTAGTAATGTGTTAGCTCAGGCTTTGTCAATTTCATTCTGTCAATTCTTTTCCAGTATAGTTTAGTCTATAGTTAACTATAACACATACAGTACGGTGCATACTGCTTTTTTTATTTATTAAAATGTTTAGAAATTTCACATATTGTCTTGGTCTTATACATTTCAGTTACTGTGTCTTTAAACGGATTCTCAGATATTTGGATTGACAATTGTATGAAATATATGGTGTTTATTAAATTAGTAGAGATACATTGGAAAATGACTGGCTACCGCAGTAAGTAGTGCAGTCAGGTTTCAAATCAATATAAACTGAAACTGAAACTGATTAATTTGATTAAACGCCTATTTCTATACAATGACATATTTAATGGCGTTGTACATTTTATTAAACAAACCAAAATGATGAAATGTAAAAACTCTCAAAAATTCAAAAACTAACACCATCATCATAGTATTAGAAATAAATTAGCAGCTGATGATTTGTACATAATTATGTAACTATATATAACTGTGAATATATCTAATTTTTTCTATTAAACAGTCTAGGATCTTTTACAATATTCTTATTCTTTTATATATTGAAATGTCTAAGGAATTTTAATTTGGAAATTCTGTTTACAAAAATAAACGCGTGAAGCACCTATTTTATTTTATTACATCCGGATTGTAAAGGATGCATTCATTCCAGCACATCAGCACTGGGACATTAATGACTTTGTTTCGTCATTAATGAGACATTTAATCCTTAATAAACCGACTGATTGGTGTATTTCCAAAGGCACACATATTTTCGCAAATAAATGCAGATGATGTTACAAAGCATGCCTGCTGATTCAAATCTTACCAAAGGCGCTACTCTGTTAATTCATTAACTTATCTGAATTATTATTTCCTAAGGACGACACACTTCTATAGCGAAATTTTCTAGTATCAGTTACAGATAAGTAGCTTAATTGCATGTTTTATTAAATTAAAGTTACCTGCTTATGTGCATGTTTTTGGGTGTTGGGTATATTTATTTTCGTTTCTGAGCCCTTATCAGGTAATCCTGTTTATCTATTTTGTTTACTTATTTGAACATTCATATTTCTTTGTGTCTTAACATTTTGGGAACGTTTTTTCATGTATTTACTGTACTCAGAGAAATCTTTGTCCTCTAGTCCATAAAGTATTTTGATGTTAGGATATTTAAGTAGTGTAATCTAACATGAAAAAACTGTCCAATATAAAGTATGCCTTTTTCATACTAGTGTATGTATTTCCTGTATTGTTCCACTTCATCTAACTGTAAATTCCTCAGGCTTTTGGGTATATTGTAAGCTTATTTTAACCCATAAAACTAAGACATCTTGAAGGAAAGTTACACTATTTGTTTTCCCTTAATATCTGTTACAGTCAGATTGCACTCATAGATAAATGAATTCTTTTCCTATTTTATCAACTATCTTTTCTTACAAACATGTCCATATATCAGAGCATTCCCTAGAAACAAGTTTTTGACCCTGTATGCTTTGAATATCTGTCAGTTCCAGAATCTGTTTGAAGAACATCTCGCTTTATTTTCTTTGTCTTGTTGTCCCGTAGAAGTAGGTAGAGATGCTTTTTGTTATTGTTTTCTTACATGACATCAGAAATTAATTATCACACTTTTACTTTTAAATTTTTACTTAGCCCATAACATATGTATTAAAATAGGTCAGGCATGTAGCACAAACTATGGACCTGCGATTATAATACGTGTCATGTAGTAATACTAGGCGATACAAGGGCCAAGCGATTGTCTGTTTGCATGTTGAATGAATAATTAACATATTTGGAAAACACTGAGATATCAATTACGGTCTTTTTACAACTATGTTTATAGTTCGGCATTTATGAAGCATGTGAACTTTCTGAACAACAAGTAGATATTTTGCACATATATTGGAACAATCTTATGATCAAGTGAATTCTCGTTTATATTGTTCTTTCTGCGATGTAATAAATATTTGAAAGCGATTAACTCAATTTGTTTTTTTAATCAAACGATAAAGAGAATCATGTAATTTGCGGGCGTAAGCAGCCGTTACCATTATGCCGACACAACTGAGGTTATTAGGCGACTTTTCCAGCTTTAGATGTGGAGGTGGCCCGCAAGTGCCTATCAGCAGGGGCGGACATCTGGGTAGAATCACCTACCTCCCCAATGAAGAATTCGCCTCACCAAGCGAGAGTTTGAGCCTAAGCTCGGCCTTGTACTTTTATGATATTCTTGTTGTAATAGAGGATCTGGAGTATTAATCATCCTAAATATTGTGCAATCATACTGGCATTGTAAGTAACTTTAATTTATCTAGAAAATCTGTGTGGCATTATTATACATTTTGTAAAAATGAACTACAAAAAAAGTTTATTTTGACTATATGCGAAGAAAACATTAGGAGATGTAGGAATAAGTACCTTTTAATGTCAACTAATGAACACTAGACCTAAATACGGTGTTCCGTTTGGACAACAGTGACATTTTATTTAATACTAAACGGCGATGCACGATGGTACGATGACGAAAACGCGATGGCACGATGATGAAACAACGATGGTACGATGGTGAAAACGCGATGGCACGATGATGAAATCGCGATGGTGCGATGGTACGATGGTGAAATGTCGATGTAATATCGCGTTTTCATCATCGTACCATCGCGTTTGCACCACCGCACCCTCGTGCCATCGCGTTTTCATCATCGTACCATCGAGTTTTCACCATCGTGCCATCGCATTATCACCATCGTAACATCGCGTTTTCACCATCGTACCATCGCGTTTTCACCATCGTACCATCGCGTTTTCACTTTCGTGCCATCGCGTTATCACCATCGCACCATCGCGGTTTCACCATCGTACCATCGCGTTTTCACCATCGTACCATCGCCTTCCGGTTATAAATGCGTAGTTCCCTGCACTTGAATTTTTGTCAACAATTGATGAATGTATCTCAATGTATTTTGTGAGAAGAAATTTACCATTTAGATTCTGCTATTTTGCAAAATGTTTTACAAAATGTTCAGTGCTCAGTTCATTAAAACTGTGTAAAATCTTCAAGGCCACGTCCTTTGTATTTTATGTATTTTATGACTCTCTGTCTGTCTGTCTGCATGCCTGACCCTATGCTTGCCTGTCTGTCTGTCTTTCTATCTTTCTTCCAAATGTTAAGTGTCACAACTCCACTTATTTATTAGCGCTATCTCCCCATTACCATTATACACCAGTTCTTATTATACCCCCACCAAACATGTTTGAGTGGGGTATACAGGAGTCAGTTTTGTCACGTCCTGTCGTGTCCCGTCGCGTCGCGTCCCGTCCCGTCGCGTCCCGAAATCTATTATCTCAGTTATTACCAAATGGATTTGATTCAAACTTAAAATACATGTTCCACCTTATCACCCACATCATGTGATACAAGGTGCATAACTCTTGACACCAAGTTTTCATGAATTATGTCCCCTTTTACTTAGAATTTAAGGTTATTTTTTGATGTATTTTCACTATATCTCAGTTACTACTGAATGGATTTGATTCAAACTTAAAATAGATGTTCCACCTCATCACCCACTTCATGTGACACAAGGTTCATAACTCTGACACCAAGTTTTCATGAATTATGTCCCCTTTTACTTAGAATTTAAGGTTAATTTTGTTGTATTTTCACTATATCTCAGATATTACTAAATGGATTTGATTCAAACTTGAAATAGATGTTCCACCTCATCACCCACTTCATGTGACACAAGGTGCATAACTCTGACACCATTTTTTTTATGAATTGTGCCCCTTTTTACTTAGAATTTAAGGTTAATTTTGATGTATTTTCACTATATCTCAGTTACTACTGAATGGATTTGATTCAAACTTAAAATAGATGTTCCACCTCATCACCCACTTCATGTGACACAAGGTGCATAACTCTGACACCAAGTTTTCATGAATTATGTCCCCTTTTACTTAGAATTAAAGGTTAATTTTGTTGTATTTTCACTATATCTCAGTTATTACTAAATGGATTTGATTCAAACTTAATATAGTTGTTCCACCTCATCACCCAGATGATGTGACATAAGGTGCTTAACTCTGACATAAATTTTTTATGAATTATGTCCCCTTTTACTTTAAATTTAAGGTTGATTTTGATGTATTTTCACTATATCTCAATTATTACAAAATGGATTTGATTCAAACTTAAAATAGATGTTCCACCTCATCACCAACATCATGTGACACAAGGTGCATAACTCTGACACCAAGTTTTCATGAATTATGCCCCTTTTTACTTAGAATTTAAGGTTGATTTTGATGTATTTTGCACTATATCTCAGTTACTACTGAATGGATTTGATTCAGACTTAAAATAGATGTTCCACCTCATCACCCACATCATGTGACACAAGGTGCATAACTCTGACACTAATTTTTCTTGAATTGTGTCCCCTTTTACCTAGAATTTAAGGTTAATTTTGATGTATTTTCACTATATCTCATTCTGATTGGCTTAGAGCCAAAGGGAAGTAACCTTTTTTAAACTTTTATACTGAGTTT
The DNA here is from genome assembly GCF_021730395.1 of Mercenaria mercenaria. NCBI lineage: Eukaryota > Metazoa > Mollusca > Bivalvia > Venerida > Veneridae > Mercenaria > Mercenaria mercenaria. Next base: position 80,369,987 of record NC_069368.1, read on the forward strand.
CTTCCCCTAAAATTCCAAGAATTAGTCTATTTTTAGAAATCCTATTTTTAGATTTTCAATATTTTTAGGTATTTTTCTAACTTTTTTTATTATAAGTCCTATGTAAAAAGTAAAAACATTTTTCTGTGGTAACATGGGTCGGTAAGACACTTTTTTGTATTCACTTTTAGTGTATCTCTAATATTAGAGATTTAATATATTTACTAGTATTACTATACTAGTATTATACTAGTATTACTTATATGTGGAAGCCCAGGATGAAGTACTCCAAAGTATTTTTAAGATTCCTTATGGTTGCCATTCTTCTGTGACAAGACCGTATGGTGGGGGTATGAGTCACTCCTGTGACAGTTCTAGTTTCTTAGGCTTACTGAAAAATCGATATAAGTTCAATTTAATGTTTAGCGGCAATTATATTTGAATCTAAAGATACATTTTAATTAAATGATGTATTCAATATTTGACCCGATCAGTGTTTTTTTTTAACGTTCGCTATTATCTTCAGTTCACATTGCTCCCCATAGGCGTACGTGCTTGAACGTTTCGAAATAAAATCAGTTGGAATACTTCTATCGTGATTTTACTTTCTCCTCTAAAGGAATTGGAGTTTTGAAATAAACTCCCAAGGTTGTCCGATTTATAGAGGATGTTTGTTTGTTTTGAGTGAATATGGAATATATCTCACTTCTCAGTCAGAAAATTTTAAATATTTTCATGAGCGCGTAGCGCTATTGAAAAAGTGAAAATTTTCTCACTTCGAGGTGAGATATATTCCATATTCACGATAAACAAACAAATTTTATTTTTAATTTATGCTTAATTACGTTAAGTGTGCATTTTGCAACAAATTTTAATCTCAACGCGGGAAACAGTTGCACGTAAACAGACATGACGACGGGCGTGTTGTGGCGTTAGAAAGACGCACACGACATAAAGTTCCATTTTATCTTATTTTTTGCTGCATAACGTTATGAAATTCTCATTAAGTAAAATAATTTGAATCGAGAAATTTACTATAAAGAACAAAGTGCGACTACAATTTTCATCTTGTTTTAAGCAAATAATTTAAAATTTATACACAATGTACAAGTAGATCGGCATTTACAGTAAGTGATATGGATTATATCTCATTGATAAAACACAGTATTTCATCAGTTAGCATATTAAAATAAATCTGTCTATCTATCTACCTACCTAAAACGACATCGATGTATGCACTAGTTCCACTACCACAGCACATCAATATGATTCAAGTTAACCGTTTTCTGAAAACTAAATCATCTATACACTATATAAGACAAATCGCAGTGTCTATTTTTCACTTGATGCATCCGAGAGGGTGGTAAAATATGTAAGTAGGACATAATACAAACAGAACTCAGGCCAGTTAGAAACTGTACTTAGATTAAGCAGACATCGTATTCGAAATATAGTATCCGCCAACAAAGTACTTTTAGAAGAAGAATCCTGGTTAGAAAACGTTATAAGACATAATCTGCATACCTTTAACAGTAGAAGTCTTCTTGATTTCAATTTCTAGGTTAACGTATCAGCTGTTTTAGAGATCCTTTTTTTGTGAACGACGTCTCTGTGTGCAATCTCGCGAAAAGGGCGGTCCTCGATACTATTACACTAATGTCGTTTATACGAATATAAACGCTTTTTCTCTTTCCATACAAAATTTACAGTGAAATGTAAATATTTCACAGTACGATTATTTCGTAATAGGTCTGTATGTATTCAACGTCATTGATAATTTTACGCAACATTTTTCTCCTTCAACCTATGTATTTCCTATTTTTATTTCATATAACGTAATATACACAAAATGTCGATGTCCTCCTTGTTATTCATTGAAAAACGTAGTGTAAAGGCATTTTAAGAAAACACTTTTTAATAGCCCACTTCTGAGTAAACACGTAAGAATGACCTTACAATGTGAAATAATGATGGTGGAGCCCAGCATGTTTATGTTTTTATGATAGGGAACATCAATTAGGATGGTTATTTTACGGCACTAAAATGAGGAAAGTGTGCAAAACGTCTGAAGTATTTATTTCGAAATGCGGCTGTAAACTAACATCAAATGATTGAGACTTAATTACTATAACTTTCTTGAATTAGGATTTGACTTAGCCTTTATCAGTAGAATTCTATACATTATCCAAGCTTACTTGTTACTTTAGTTAATATTTTTCATGTAAGCAGTGTTCCAAGAAGCTTTTAAACATGTTTTCTTTTTAATTATCAGATGATATTATGGGCCAGGTTATGTCAAATTTTGCCCCTTTTTAGCAAACATTTATTCAAGAAATATTTGAAATTACCACATACCGATTTTAAGCCAGTTATAAATAAATACATTTTATCTAAATGGCAATCGTCATGGAACAATGCTTCATTCAATAAACTTCATGATATTAAACCTACTCTAGGGGAATGGCACAAAGGGAACAGATCTGTTCGCAGGGAGGAAGTTGTTCTTTCTCGTTGTTGAATAGGTCATACCCGTTTGACTCATTCTTATCTTTTGAATAAAGAAGATAAACCTGAATGTGTACCATGTCAAACACCGCTAACCATTAAACATGTTTTAATCGACTGTGTGGACTTTGCTCCACAACGCAGTACAAACTATGACGTTCAATCTTTGAGTTATTTGAAAAAGTTTCAGTTGGAAATATTTTATCGTTTTTAAAGCAGATAGGAATTTATCAAACAATCTGAACATTTCATATTTTTATTCACATCTTTTGCAATATTATTATGTTTGCAGCTGAGATTTTAACACATACGTATATACATTTTTACATAAATGATTTTAGATACGCTTTACATTGATATGCTTTACATTTTTACATAAATGATTTTAGATATGCTTTACATTTTTACATAAATGATTTTAAATACGCTTTACATTTTTACATAAATGATTTTAGATATGCTTTACATTGATATGCTTTACATTTTATTTACATAAATGATTTTAGATATGCTTTACATTTTTACATAAATGATTTTAGATATGCTTTACACTGATATGCTTTACATTTTTACATAAATGATTTAGGGTATGCTTTACAATTGGCTTCTTCTCGGCGATATATGACCATTTTCTGTCGATTCGTCGTAAAACCCAACTCACTCACTCACTTGAAAAGGTTCTCTCAGAAACTAGTAAGCTTTCAGACTTCACACTAAAGTTCCTTATTAATTAACTGTTACAATGTCATCATCTGTTTGTCTTTAGTTTGTATGCCATATATACTGATGAAAAAGATAATGAACTATTTGCCGTTGACCCAATACCTTAGATATTACTTCAAATACTTTTCAAGAAATTTAATATATCTTTAGATTAGCATGATAATCACATAATAAAATGTAAAATACAACGAATCACGCACACAATTTTGTTCCTTTTATTACCCCATCCTACTCTTAAAAAGTCTCATGAACAAAAAATGTGTGTTTTTAGAAAAAACCTGAACAGCACTGATGAAAATACATACGTGTACAGATTGGATTTTACTAGAAAATGGTAAAATATAACGAGAATGTAAAATATGTTTCAAGATTTCAAGATATAACATGACAATGACGCTATTTCATGTTCTTATCGTTCTTGTATCATGATGTTTTCGCTAGTTTGTAAATCTAAGACGCTTTGTGGCTTCTCAAGAAAGGGCTGAAGTCGTAAAACGAAATAAAATTATAAGATAACATAATCTTATTCCGTTGAAATTTCAAAATGTTATCAGCAACACAATGTTCTAAGAGTACGCTAATTTTTTTATTAGTAAATTTTGATATAATATCAAAAGAAAAACGTTTTGTATAGGGTAGTATCGCTAACACAGAATCAGGCTTCTACTTTTTTTAAATCCGTTCTGACACTTCATTACAAATGTTTATTCAGCTAACAATGTACACATTTTCTAGAACAAAATAAATGGGTATTGTATATGATTCTTACACTTTTAATTCCTTTTATTGTTTGAATCTGCATCCTCTGAGTAAAACTATTTGGTAACATTATTCCCGCCATTTTCGACGGATCGTTATTACAACAGGAGTTTTGCTTGAAAATAACGAGAAAGACCGGAACGTTACGTTTTTAACGCAGTAAGCATTTGACAAGCTGAGAAGCAGCTTAACTATCAGAGTAAGCCCAAAGAGACTTAGTTAATTAAAATTGTTTGCTTCTGATGATATACCGCGGTATGTGTTCTGTCTTAAGTGTTTCAGAAAGAATTACAGTTACCTGTCATTGACTCTTCAATATATCTAAATCAGGCTGTGAGGAATGTAGAAAACAACGATTACTGTCATAAATGAGTGTAATTGTTGACTTCAAGTCATAGCCACAGACCCTTCAGTCTCGGTTATGCTAAACAGTGGGATTATAGATAGACTGCGTAATGCATTATTGGCAAACATGCCGTTTAGCTTTTTTATTGCAGTTTATGGGATAGCATCTCATAGAAGCAAATATTTTGTTTTTGTTTGCAAGGAACTAATATTTGTTATATGTAAATGATGCATTCCCTTTACAGCAGAAGCTGAGCTATTGCAATAAAAATCATTACAAGCATGCAATAAACTGATTATACGAGTATAAGAGTACAAAAAGTGCATATTATGTCAAATAAACATGACGTCCATAAAGATATAGTTTTTCATCATTCTAGAAATTTTGTATAATTGTAAGATAGCTCTTTTATGCGAAAAGCCTTTTTACTTAATGACTTGTATTATAGTGTTTACCTTTTTGACTAAACGAATTGTATCATAGTGCTGCATTGAAGGCAGAAACATTTTATTTTACATTTATTTCGGTTTGGTATTGTTATTTATTCTAATTTACAATGGTACATACATGTTAATAGTCTGAGCAAGAGACTTTTTCATTACTAGTAAGGTCATTTAAAGTATGGATACAAGTAAGCATCTCACACTGGCTGCTAAAGAATTAATGAATAAGAAAATAAATCCATTTGCGAAAATGGCAGACTGGCAGTTACCGCCCATGAACAGGCTCAATCTAACAGAGCCTACAACATATTTTTGTCGTGTTTGGCGAATTGTGGGTCACCTATTTTTTTTTCAAGGCAAATGGCTGCCAAATACAGTCGGTTACTGCAACTAAGGCAGATTTCAATGTAAACAAATTAATGTAAGGAGAAAAAATATTTTTAGCTGTTTTACGTACATGAATTGGGCATACGAACAGAATTCTTTAAAGGGTGATAGTTACTTACTCAATGTTATCTGCTCCCACTTTTCTCGTATACTAGAACTGCTTATGTCTGATGAACATACTCGTACAAGGTTCACGAACAAAACATAGGCTTTTGCAGTTTGCAGTTGGATCAGTCATAGTATGACTATAGATTTGTATACGTGCATGCTTAGTCGGTGGACATTTACTAAAATAATAACGCTATCTGAATATATGAAATGCACTTAGAACATGTGTACCGAAAAAAAGATGCGGCTTCTAGTGATCGAAGTCGAAATGTAGATTTATCAAAACATCTGGATTTCATTGAGAAGCTATTCATCTTGGTCATCACTAGAGTCATCTGACTTATCCGAATAATTATGAACATATTCTTCACCCTAATCAACGGAAATTTAAAATAATATTTCAGAATATCGTATGAAAAATTTTGCCCCAATTTATTAGATCTTGGTAAATAAAAATGAGATAACAAAATTAATTAATATAATAAAAAAGTAGATAAAATAAAAGTCTTATTTCTGCAAATACATGTATATTTAAAGACTGGCCTGATACAGAGCTAGGCTGCTTATGACTTATTTATTCCAGGTTTTCTTATCTTAATTGCTGTCATTTTAGACTCATTAAGTATTCTTCTATCATCTATATTAGCCTCTGTTGTTTAAGCAATTTCATCGTCTGTTCTGCTTTTTTGATGTTACAGTGACTTCCTCTATTTTATTTTCTGTTTGATATGCCTTTTATAACTATCCCCGGAAAAGCCGCCTGTATAGCTACTTTCAAGTTTATTGTTTTCATCATCTCTTACCCTTATATCAGCGTCATCTATTACATCATGTGTATCTTTAATTATTTTTTATCTTATACCCCTACAACTTCTTCATCAATCATTTCTTCTTGCTCTTCCTCATTCTTAGAAAGGTGCGCATCCCTACCTTGGTACTCTTCTTCTGATTTCGAATCATCAATGACGACACTGTTTCTCTTTGTATCTCTACTCTCCACTGTATCAGTATTCTCATCTACCGTAAAGTCATTGCAGCTGCTGTGTATTTCTTATCCTACCTTGGTTTAGGAACTGGTCTCATCTTTTCTACCTCTACATCTGCTTTATAGTTGAATTTCCCAATAAATAGTAAATCATTCCGATGTTACACTGGAGTTCTTCAATCTGGTGCTGTAATATTGTAAATTTCTGTCTAGATAGGGCTGCACTAGGACATGTTATGACTCCTCTCTTGAAATTCATCAGATATTTTGTGCTTACATTCAAAGGCTAGGATCTTCACAAGAACTTCATCTCCAACATCATCTTTAGATGTTTTTGCTCCTCCTACGCTAGTGTTGTTTCCCTTTCTTTTGAGCTTTCTTATTACGTTTGTTTACTCTCTAGCAAACTGTTATCTTTTCTGAAGTTGTTCAATATCCTCTGATAATGTTGTATTGGTAGAGTCTGTGCCAGTCGGAAGTTTGGGTGTTGTATGAAACGTCATTTCGGTAAAATTTGATCGACTCATGCTTTATAGATACTTTTTCAGTCTACGTTTAGCTTGACTATTCGAAGAATAGGTAGAGCTATTGGACGCACCCTTTCGTCGGCGTCCCGATTTGGTTAGGTTTTTCTATGTAATCAGGTATCTCAGTAACCACTTGTGAGAAGGGAATGAAACCTCACACATTTATTCACTGTGAAGAACTGACTTATATTGGCTATTTTCATAGGTTCCATAACTGTTTGCTTACAAAAGTATACCTTTTTTTTTAACTTAGCAATTTTTGGTTAAGTTTTTCTATGTAAGCTTGTATCTCAGTACCCCACTGATAGGAATGGATTGAAACTTCACACACTTTTTCACTGTGATTGTTTGACATGCAGTACACAGTTCCATATCGCTACTTTGCATTTTTGCAAAAGTATGCCACTTTGTCAATTTAGCAATTTTGATAAAGTTTTCGTATGTAAGCTGGTCTCTCGGTACCCACAGATGGGAATGCATTAAACCTCAAACACTTCTGCACTGTGGTGATACGACATGTACTGGACAGGATCAATAACTCTGTTTTACACTTTTACAAAATTATGTATTATATATACTTATAACACTTTTAATTAAACCGAACATTCAAATTTAATTGCATGTATTGTATCATATGACTTATACAAGTGTCAGTACCTGTGGACAACCCGCAAAAGTTCTATTAATTCAGCTTTTTTTATTTATTTAATTTACTTTGCCAATTATAATAAATATCATTGTATGAGAAATATTAATGGGTGCATATATTTTATTTATCTGAGCTGCTTAAATATTTATTTAATATTCTAATTCTGCAGAGAGGTTTGATCTAGATTTAATTCAAAATTTGTTCCAAATACCCACACGTTCAATATATCTTGAAGTTACATTTCTGTACTTTTACTACTTTATCTATGTATTCAATGCCAGAATGAAGATTGAATCAAAATACCATTTGTACTTTTTAAGTCTATAGTATTTTCCAACTCTACACCCGCCAAAACAACTATCAGGCAATTAGACAACAATTTAAGTTTTTATTTATTTATGCAATTCACAAATTAAAATATTTCTACAATATAACTTCTCCAAACAGACAATATCAACATTTGTTGTTTTATTCACAACTGGGTCAATTAAACAACTGATTAGCTGTTTCAAGCACCATGCAGCAAGTACTTGCTATGAATGAAAACTCATAATCCTATTCACCGAAGGAATATTACGACAGTAAAGGAATGGATGCTGTACTACAACGGCCCTGTCTATAGCTAACATTGCTATGATTGTATAACTTATCAGCCGGATTGCCACGACTGTCACGGTTAGAATTACCATAGTATTATAATTATAGCCAACGGCTCTTCTGCATATAACAATTATTGCAATACAGGTGTAACACAGAAGCAATGAAATGGCAAGAAACTGAGCCATGTTAGGAATTGTTTTGGTTTATCTCAACGCCAGAACAACCACAAAGTCGACAATGATGTATAAAGCAGAACAAATTATTACACATAATTTCAACAAAAGTGAGTCATTCTCGATTTCAGGATTTCAGTGTAAATGGCTGTGTTGTTGCTAAACGCAGAACCTGATTTGTTACAGTCCATGTTTTCCAGGAAATTTATTTTAGCCCAGTAGCAGATGCCACCGTTGTGGAAACACGTCTAAAACAGATCATTGTTGCGGAATCGGCCATCGTTATGGAACGGGCTCCGTTGCCCAATGATATGAAACATATATATAAATACTTAAATTTAGTATTTCCAAGCTATACAACCTAGCACAAAAAACTATAAGGCAAGTTAACAACAATCTAAGTTTCATTTCTTATTTATACAATAACAAAAATGTGGAAAACCACAGGTCGCCCAGCACGACATAAACAAAAATGTTGCAGGCTCAGTTTGATTGAGCCTGTTCATGGACGGTAGTGGAAATGCATGCTATCGTCCACGCCCTTTACACAAATTGAAATATTTCTATAATCACTTCTCGAAACAGACAATATCAAGATTTGTAGTTGTAGTTTTTTTCACAACTGGGTCAGTTAAACAACTGATTGAAATGTTTCTATGACAATGCAGCAAGTACTTGTCATGAATGAAAACACAACTACCGGATTTTAAACGTACGACGACGGGACGTACCATGGCGTCTGTGTTAATCTAATTGTGAGTAATTTACGTTTTGCGCCATTGTAACAGACTGAAAAAGATTCAGCCTTGAGCGTGAATTGAACCAGGAACCTATCTCGTCTAAGGTGAATGCTCAACCACGTCGCTATAAAAGCTATCTCATATGGAAAGGCAGTATAAATTCAACTTCATGCTATGCCTACTACATAATCCTACAACACAAAATTACGGAGGTAAGAAAAAAAGCAATTAATCAAGCTACAAGCTCTTGTAAAAATATCTATCATCTATAGATAAACTGCAAAAAGAACATTTTCATTGGATAATTAACTAGGGAAATACATGGTGGACGTAGTCATATTAACTGTACATGTAATTGTTACTTAAAATAAATGACAACGGACAGGCTGGTGTTTATACAAATTATAAATAAAGAAGTAAAGTGAAATGATCTGCTCTTGTGCATGCATCTAAATTCTTAAAAATATGTTTTTAATTTCTGTGTTATTCTTGTAAAATGCTCAACCTATCTATTTCGTAAATTTAGATCAGCGCAGCAGAACGCATATAGCCGTGAAGAGATGGTCAGATGCAAGTACAGTTTATGACTTTTGAGTATGGGTAAAATGTATTTTCTAGAATCAAACCAGTCTGCTATCTTTGTGTTTGGATGCGTTCCATTTTTTATTAACTATCCCAAAAGTCGTATACATCTTTGATAACCAGTAAGATTTTTCATAACCTAAGCACAGTTTCAATTAACTTAGAACTTTGCTAGGTTCAGTATGTTTTAATCGAAACAAATGAATATACAAGGCGAAAACTGTATACCCAAATCTCAGGATAGACAGTGTCCATATAGATACTGCTTGTGCTAGGATTTACCGACAAATTTCAAATTGCAACACTTTTGTTTACATTGTCTGCCTTGGAGATGTTAAAAACTTGATACCGAAGTCTCTCTACTTCTTGTTCAAGCGTGGGTTTACAAATTGTCGCCATTTTTAAAAGCTCTAAACGACATTCTTTAAACCATAGTGCATATAGAACCGTATCTAAAAGAGCATTTAACCCTGTGAGTACTTCAAAAATAAGTGACACATTCTGAAGTGAATCTAAAGAAACTGTTGTGATGATAAATAAAACTACGATTGCTATATAAATGATAATATTTCCGAAAATTGCTATTGTCGTTTTGTATATTCCTGTTAAGTTTCTCATATGCGTACCTTTTGTATGTTTAAACAACATTCTGCTGATGAAGAAAAAACATATAAATACTGTAACAATAGTAACTCCTAACACTGATCCTGCAAAGGGCCATGATTCATTTTTAAAGCATGTCAGTTTAACAAATTTACTTTGTGTAGCAGTTAAATTGCATCTCCAAATTAAACCAAAACAACACCACAAGAAAACGATGCACCAGATTACGACGGCAACGAATTTAACTTTCATTGAAGGAATATTACGACAGTAAAAGAATGGATGTTGTATTACAACGGCCCTATCTATAGCTAACATTGCTATAATTATGTAACTTATTGACCGGATTGCCACACCTGTCACCGATAAGATAAAGAATGCATTATTGTTATTATAGCCAACGGCTCTTCTGCATATAACAATTATTGCAATACAGGCGTAACACAGAAGCAATGATATAGCAAAAAATTGAGCCATGTTAGGAATTGTTTTGGTTTTTCTCAACGCCAGAACAACCACAAAGTCGAAAATGATGTATAAAGTAGAACAAATTATTACACATAATATCAACAAAAGTGGGTCGTTCTCGATGTCAGTGTAACTGGCTGTGTTGTTGCTATACGCAGAACTTGATTTGTTGTCCATGTTTTCCAGGAAATTCATTTTTGCACGATGTATTTTGTTCAATATGTTATGTTTAATTTTATAGGGCAAATCTAACGTTATATAAGCTAGGATTTTTTATCACTTTGTACATATGTAACGTTCCGAAATGTCTGTTTTTGCAAACTGTTGAACAGATTCATCCCATCAAAAGTCAATGATACGTCGTTTACAATGAGCCAATGGTGACCAGCATCCTTTTGAAACACGTGATTAAATTGTTACACTCGCAGTGCAATACAAGTCCTTATCCGGTATAGATTTAAACCTGTAAAACAAAAGTTATATTTCGTGAATTTGTTAACGACTATAAAAGGATTATACAGTAAATTCTAAAATACTTACAGCGCGTTTAATGATATGACTTATTACTAGCAACTTTGCTTATCAAATATTCAACCTATTAATAAAATATCATACATATATTAGTGTATAAAGTCAACATTTTTAAAGTAAACAAAACAGTCTTACAAAATTAACAAAAGGAAAGCAATTACACATATCACCTTATATACATTTGTACCGTGATTCGCCATCGTCTTTTACATTCAGCAAAATTGTTTGCTGATATAAGTTACTTTTCGTCTTTTACGATACGCTTCCCTCTTTGATTCTGTAGTAAGAAGTTTTTAAATCCTACGAGGACTAACCTGCTGTCTTTTGGCCTGTTTCGTCGGGCCCTTAAGGGTGTTTCTCTTGTTGCTCTGTCTTCTGCAAAGGCATCGAATACATACGTTTATAGTCCTTTAGGTTTAGTTTTTTATATAATTATACAGAAGCATTTTTGTGTTTTACATGCCATGCCTTTTGTTTCCATTGCGTGTGTTAGACATTCGCCTGACAAGGATTACTTTTATTTACACTGTTCCGTGATTTTAGAACATGATAGAGGAAAGAGTGAGGTTGGGTGCGCACCATAAACCGGTTTAAGCTCCCCAGTTGTGTTTTTACCACTGACCATGACAAGGTGGTGCCCCACTGTGTTCCTTTATTTGTTCGTTTTGTCCTCCTTTGTTTGTATGTGAGTGTGTGTGTGTGTGTTGGTAGTGTTCTGCGTGGTGTGATTTTCGTTTGAGAAAGGCTGCGTTTTTGGAACGTGGCATTCCCTGTTTGATATTTATACTTGTTTTTTTTCCTCTTATTTGTGAACAGAACCTCGAGGCTATATTTTCCGTTTCACTAGGATTTTATATTATCCAGATCTAAAACAGTCATAAAACCGTATCATGCATGTGATAATACTTATTTTAATTTTGTATTTAGATTAACATAATAAAATATATTATATATTTTTAATATTTTTTACAGGCATATGTCTAATATTGTCATTCAAGCTACAAAACACGCATAACTCACAGTCAGTCATCCATGACCTACTAATTCGTAGCTCTCCATTCATTGACAGTGCGTTATTTAGTTAACATTATCTCGTTTGAGGGTGTTTCAAATACAGCCTTCTCACTGGTTGCTGTGTGATTTAATGAAGCTATTGTGGATACATTCAACGCTGGTTCTTTAAAGACATATCTGTTTATCTCACGATACTTGTGAATAAATTGACTCGGTTTCAATACTTTGCAAATTTTGAAGCATTTTACTTGCTGATTAGTTTTAAAGGTACAATGAGTGTATCTGTATTTTAGGCGTTGCTAGCTGTCATTGACTTACAATAAAGCTTAAGCATTCTTCTGATTTGAAATGGAAGCCAAACTCATGTCGCGGTGTCCATACTCAACTAACACACATACATGTGCGGGTAACATTCTCAGGCGAGTCAAGGTGAAGTTTCACAAAATCGGTATTTTGTTTCCCCACCAATACCTTAAAATGCTGCCGGATATTTTGAGCCGCATCGGTATTCGGCAAATTCAGCGTACATTTATAAGCGCTTAACAAAAATGAAACGTTCTTAGATTGTTACATTTTTACATCTGTTTGAAAATATATTTATTAATATCATTACTATTTTTGTAAATATATGTGACAAGGATACAAATTATTTACAATTTATTTTTCAAATTCCTTTAAAGTCGGGTATTTATCTATTTCTGTACAATCATATGAATAGACAAAATCCTCACGTTTTATATAAAAACTTATCTATTTCTAGAAACTAAATAATAAAAGTATATTAATATTAATTGATATCAATAATATATAATAAAATATAAGATATATTGGTCTGGAAACTTTTCAATAAATGAGGCGAAATTCGTCTTGTAAACAATGTAAAATGTATGATCTGTTTCCTGACATAAAATTAAATGGGTTGCAATCATAACTGTTTCTATTTCTCTATGATAAGTTTTATTTTATCAATCAGGCTAAAGGACTGGGGGTTTTATACTTTTAAACACATATATGCGCGTTTTAATATATGTGTATATATGCATTTTTGCAAATGATTTTTCCATCTTTAAGACCAAAATGTATTTAATTTTACAAAAATATAAAACAAAAATCATATTAGCAATTATGACGTAGTATTCTAATGAAGAGCACAATATTCAACGACAAAGTATTAACACAAAAACGAATTTATAATTTATCCAATCATACTTCAAAATTGAAACATGCCCATGTAAAAGTTTTTGAAACGTAATCATCATTGTTATAATTGTTTGCAATATTGCTTAAAACCATTTTCAAAATAAAACGCACGAGCTAATGATGCATCATTAATATATCTTATATAAAACCTTAAATGCATTTCATGCCTGCATATGACGACTTAAAAGTTGAAACTAACAAACGTTGAGAGAAATTATCTATTCTAAACATCATGCTATATGAATGTTCTTTTTTTTATATTATCATGCTGTTTTAACCCTTATGCACGGTTGGGTGTTTCTCTTGTTGCTCTGTCTTCTGAAAAGGCATTGAGTACATACGTTTTTGGTTCTAAAGGTTTGCTTTTTATATATTTGTACACGAGCATTTTTGTGTTTTACATGCCATGCATTTTTGTCTCCATTACGTGTGTTAGAGATTCACCTCGAGGGGATTACTTTTATTTACACTGTACCGTGTCTTTGGAACATGGTGGGGGTAAGAGTGAGGTTGGGTGCGCACCATAAACCGGATTAAGCTCCCCAGTGGTGTTTTTGCCACTGACCGTTCCAAGGCGGTGCCCCACTGTGTTCCTTTGTTTGTTCGTTTTGTCCTCATGTGTTGCCTTTGTGTTTGCGCGCGTGCGCGCGCGCGCGTGTGTGTGTGTGTGTGTGTGTGTGTGTGTTTGTGGTGTGCACGTATGCGTGCTGTGGGTTTCATTTTAGGGTGGCTGCGTTTTTGGTACGTGGCATTCCCTGTTTGATATTTGTCTTTGTTTTTTTTTTATTGCAATCTTTTTTTATTTTACATCAAACGTTTCATAAAAATTCTAATCTTAATACGTAGAGCAGATGGAAGAGATTTTTTCTTAAAAAATGTACAAATAAAAAATACTTAAATGCAACTGCACATTAACGCACCGTGTAATACATTAGAGTGCTTCAGTTTGTTTCTCACAAATTAGCAGTGACATATCCATTTTGTAACTGTTTCATACTAAGCTGGAACGGTGAAAATCGTACGGTTCAGAAGATATAAGTAACGTTTTTCAATATGACACATATGTTAAATAAAATACAACGACTTAGCATGACTTTCAACAGGATTCAATAACAGACTCCGTCTTTGATCGGCTCATTAGATTTTACTATTAGTATAGTTATATCGTAATTTCTTTGATATATTAAACATTCCATTCGTGTTAAGATTAGAAAACCTGACACGCTGGCTGCATTCAAAAGTCCTATCTCTTTGTACAACATTTAACAAACTTACCGATACATTTTTGGTCATATCATATGATATAATAACATGTTTATATATTTGTCTTCTTAAGTAATATCTTTATCTTAAATCTATGTTTTGATAATGTAAAAACGCTGCTGTACATTTGCTTGAAAAAGAGTGCGATATAACTGTGGTTTAATAATAATAAGAATCATAGAGTACAACAGACGGCATCGATGGAGAATTTAATTCTACGATAACACTTGAATTCAGTCACAATGACTTTCTTTTGGAAATAAAATATGTAAGCAAAAAAACATATAGATATTTATATGTTTATAAATATTGTCCAATGGCAAAATTAACGATGATTTAATTTGATTCGGAATCTTGAGAATTCAAGTTATAGAAAAGTTAGTTAGTTAGGGAAATCAGCATGATTTGCTTTAAATTAGTTCGATTACATTGCATATTATAACTATTTAGAAAGTCGTAGTGATTGTTCGGTGGTCTGTCACACATGCGGCTCGAGTTCCATACACCTACAATGCTATATTTTATTTTTCATTTCACAATTTTAATGTTATTTTGCAATTATATATTTTTTCCATTTTTATTGCCATTTACAGAAAATCGTTATCTCAATGCAAACACAATTTATAGATCTTCGTCAGAGATATCTGTCATATCGCCAGATAAGTCAGTGTTCTCCTGGAGTCAACGATTGCAATGACAAGCACAGTTTTTTTCTAGCTAAGCATATATGCATTTATGTTCTCTTGTAGAAATAAATGGTGTTATTTTTTGGTGATATATATTCACTTGTTGTCATGTTGAAAGAGATTACTTGTCGGCTATTATTCATCATTATTTGCATTCCGTTATACGGTTTGTTTCGTTTATCAATTATCTACACACTTGGCGGCAAAAAATACGAGAAGTCCGTGCATGTATTTGCCACGCCCTTGAACCAGTTTGCTAGCTGAAATCGTCCGAACAACATCGATAGAAAAATTGCTGTATAAAAGTTACCTTGTAGTATGAATTTAAGCTGTTACGTTAGTTGGATGGAATTCTAGAGAAAGAATGGTTACTGGGACACGAAAGGAAGATAAGTTTTATATATTTTTGTTATTGTCGTGCATAACAAAGCTTGATTTAGAACGATATTCAGCTTATAATAAACATTCATTCAAATTCTCCAGCTCTGTGCACATGTATATTTGTTAATAGTTGGACAATTATCATGTCACAAAAGCTTAATTTAAGGTAATTTGAGATAACTGAAAGTACGGACAATGATGATAATATTGATAAAATCGGTATCAAAATGTTCAGTTTTGTCAGTGTGATGTGGGGTGGTGACAGGTATTGTAGATAATTATGACGATATGCAATGATATGTATCTAGTATGATAATGTTATATGGTGTTGATGATGCTGATGATGATGACGGTATGGTGGATATTATGATATTATGACGATATGACAATAATGTTGTTCATAATGATGATGTTTATGCTATTATGATAATATGGTGATATTCAGTTTGTGTTTAAATGATCATAACGATATGATGATGATGATGGTAAGATGATGATTTGGTGACAATATGGCGTTGATAGCGATTAAATTACGATCATAAATATGAAATAGTTATGATTAATGATGATGATAATGATATAACATGATGATGATATGACGATACAATAATGCTGAGAGGAAAATGATTACCATGATGGTACGTTATAAGAATAACATGATATGATATTACACGATAATTGTTTTGATTACGATGATGATATGGTATAACGAATCAGTTATGATCTTTGTGATGGCATGATAATGATGGCAATAATGATTGTGATATTACTAAATGATAATGATATGAAATCATGTTGGTACATTATAGTACTTCAAGGACGATGATGATGTCGTTGATGGTAAAGATGACAATGGTGATAATATTCTGACGATGATAAGACAATAATGGCGATGATGATGTCGTTGATGATGTTGACAATTATTTATCTCAATAATTATGAAAATGTTCCACATTACTAATTCGTTTTAATATATTGTAATAATTAAGTATTTCAGTTTGCTAGCAATACTCCAACATTAGGGGGAAACATCAGGTAAAATGAATCAAAGGTAAAAGGTAAACGTCAGGTAAAAGGTAAAATTACGTTTGACTTAGTTTTGAAGCTGTTTGAAACTGTTTTCATTGGTAAATATTTCATTAATTTAATTTAATAGGTATGATATTAATATATTTATGAAAATATAGATATAATACATTTTAAATATGCCATTGCAGTCGACAGAATATTAGTCATAAGGAACGGATCACTTGTCGCTCTCTGTTTGGTGTTCGAACCACGTTCATGGTTACATGCAGCATTTAAGAAGCAATCCAACTGCCTTATAAAAGGAAAATCAAATTGATTGTTCTACTGCAGCAAACGCTTTTGTCTTTATCATAAGCCGCTTCTAGCGTCCGTTAAAAGATATCAGCTGTTGCCAGTATGTAGTTATGAAATTGCAGGCATTCGGATATGAGCTTGAGAAGATTATGATGTCTAGTTCATACTATTTCTGTCAGTAACAGTATTAGCAAGCCAGGTATTGGCATATGTTTTGATTCATATTAGGTCACATGTTTAACCGCTGGCATACTTTTAAGATTCATATATAATTTGTTACAAATTATAAATCATTAAGATGTAACAATTTATAAATTTTCTTAATTTGTCAAGGCCTTTGCTTTAAATTTCAGTACAAGAGAACATGTCGTCTAGTTTCAGCTACAAATATAAAGGTAACGGTTATGGTAAAACAGAATACAGATTGAACGTCATTATAAATGGTAAAAAAGTATCTTGTTTACGTCTTAAATTAGCGAAGGTGAGTTATTTCTTTTATTTACCCTAATGTAATGCAGCGTTCTGTGTTTTGATTGGACGAATTTTATTTCATAAAATATTTAGTGGCCCTCAATACACATGTGTCCGTATGTGCATTTCGGTATGGCATATAGCAATTTATGAACTGAGGTGAACATTGAGCAATTCGCCTCACTTTCTCATCGGCTGTGAATGGAGAAATCTCTGCCATTTGCCAATTTCTTCATGGTCAGTCTATAAATAGAGGGGCCTCCGTGGCCGAGTGGTTAGAGTCGTTGACTTCAAACCATTTGCCCCTCATCGATGTGGGTTCGAAACCTCACTTGAGGCGTAGAATTCTTCACGTGAGGAAGCCATCCAGCTGGCTTACGGAAGGTCGGTGGTTCTACCCGGGTGCCCGCTCGTGATGAAATAGTGCACGGAGGGGCACCTGGGGTCTTCCTCCACCATTAAAGCTGGAAAGTCGCCATATGACCTAAAATTGTGTCGGTGCGACGTTAAACCCAACAAAACAAAACAAAACAGTCTATAAATAGGCTTCTGCCACTTTGCGTTGCCTGTAAGTTGCTATGCCATTTAGCTAGTGATTGTTCTTGTGTTCATATTCATTTCTTAAAATTTAAACATGCTATATGCCATGATATCAATGAAATAAAGTCGCGGCCATTTCCCATCTACTTTGTGTTTGTTGTTTGTGCATGCTAATAAGAATAGTTAAGAATATTTGTTTGTAATGACGTCGTAAAACGACATAGATATAGCGAACCTCATGAAATATCAGTATCTTCTACCTTGATCTCAACCGATCTTAAGCTGGCCCTTGCATCATGAATTAGACAGCCACCTGCCTTTGGCAACTCATGGGTTCATTCCTTTGTGGGTTGCTTAACACAGGTCTGGCTGTATACTTTGTAACAGAGAGGTCGTGATGTTGCACTTGGGCGGATCCGCATACGTGTAGGTTCAAAGAACATCTCAAGCGTCAAAAATCAGACAAGAAAAATATTCACAAATAAGTTTTGTGTAAGCGTTAAAGTTCTGACCAGGTTAAGGTTACCTGAAAGTATTTGGCATACGCTGAATATTACGTATACTTGTAAAATTTAATTCACATTTTGTATGCACATGTGCATGATATCGCTATCTCTCTGTTGCTGGTCTTGCTGCCTTCTATTCATAATCGGTTCTACCTGCGCCAATAAAATAAATGCATTTATGTTCTCTTGTAGAAATAAATGGTGTTATTTTTTGGTGATATATATTCACTTGTTGTCATGTTGAAAGAGATTACTTGTCGGCTATTATTCATCATTATTTGCATTCCGTTATACGGTTTGTTTCGTTTATCTATTATCTACACACTTGGCGGCAAAAAATACGAGAAGTCCGTGCATGTATTTGCCACGCCCTTGAACCAGTTTGCTAGCTGAAATCGTCCGAACAACATCGATAGAAAAATTCCCTCCCACCCTTCCCCTTTAAGAATGATATATGTATAGTATCAATTTGACGTATTTCTGCTGTCAAGTTTGTTTTTCAGATCCAGACTGATACATTTACGGAGTCTCAGGCATGTCAACGTGATATTCGCAAGGGTCTGGGCGTGTTCAGAAGGCTGCCTCTTGCACTCACCTATTCATGTTACTATAAACTGTCGCAGTGATTATCCATTTTAGTTAAATGAAATAGTGAAACGAACGTTTTAATGTTTCGTGGTAACTTCTGAAAGAGGTGAACATTTTAAGTTTCGAGGTTTAAAGTGAAAATGATATTCAATTGCTGTAACAACTTTATGATATTTTGTGTTTTCTTTATTCTATTTCTTTTATTACTTGTATTTAATTTTATGCATATATAATAACAATTTTACTGATTTTAAATGTAATCCAACGCTTTCCCGTATTTTTCTCAATAGGAGTTTTTAGGGTTTTGGTGCGCGGATTACAAATATATCTGTCGCGACTTTCTTAAAGCAACGAACATTTCTTGTGTAGGACTGGATGCGAAGACATTTTTAACTTTGCTTGTTGCAGTTAAAGTTTAAATTGTCCGTTCTAAAGTGAGCATAAATATTTTTATAATTGATCCACACCTATTTCGATAAAGCCTTCCTTGGCATTACGATACAACGGCTGTATCAAAAATCAAAAACGCTCACATGTCTAGCTTGGTCAGGAGTATCTGCCGAAAATATTTGCCATCGAATGACCATGTCTTATATTGGTGTTGCAGGGTTTAACCGGCTGCAACCCTGTTAGAGGGGACCTTGTACCAAAATATGGTCGGTCATTGATACATATCCTTGCACTGACTGTGACTTAGTTTAGCAGGGTGACTCCTCCCGGCCAAGTTGGTGTTATGCCGTT
Source organism: Mercenaria mercenaria (assembly GCF_021730395.1). NCBI lineage: Eukaryota > Metazoa > Mollusca > Bivalvia > Venerida > Veneridae > Mercenaria > Mercenaria mercenaria. Next base: position 80,389,808 of record NC_069368.1, read on the forward strand.
CGGGAGGAGGGTTTTTTTAATATGTACGAGTAGGGCCGTACATATCTTTATAATTTTGTGTGGATCAACTTTGCTTCATACCTCTAACAACATATGTGGGTCTTGTATGTTTAACTTGACCCCCTCTGCTAACTGGAAGCGCCTGTAAACCAGCTCTTTATTTTGTCTGTGGCTCCCAACTTATGCTACCATTAGTCCGTTTATCAGAACAGTCTTTTGCTTAGATGGTATTTAATCTTTCGCGTTATCACGCGATCCTCCCCGGCATTCGAGTCCGAAGTAATTCTTTCGAACCTTTGTTAGAGGGGACCTTGATCAGAAATGGTCGGTCATTCACCAATATCTTCGTAATGGCTGTTTCTTAGTTTAGCAGGGTTAATATTGATAATAATGGCAAGACCGGGAAAACAAAATCCTTTGCTACATACCTCTAACACATTGGTCTGATTATAAATAAAAGACCACCTGCTATATCTGGTAGCGCTTCCTGCTTCTTTATTAACATATCAATAGTGCAGTCTTTCCTGGATATTATTTTTGCGTTGACATTACTGTCGCGATCCAACCCCCCTTTTTCGTTAAAATATGCAAAATATTACAGTGGTAATTCTATTAGAAACTAAATATAAAAGCAATTGTTGCATGATTTCTTCGCTACCAGTCTTACTTGTAGTTCCTATTACCTTTCGGGAATGTGCTGAGCAATTCGCCTCACTTTCTCATCGGCTGTGAATGGAGAAATCTCTGCCATTTGCCAATTTCTTCATGGTCAGTCTATAAATAGGCTTCTGCCACTTTGCGTTGCCTGTAAGTTGCTATGCCATTTAGCTAGTGATTGTTCTTGTGTTCATATTCATTTCTTAAAATTTAAACATGCTATATGCCATGATATCAATGAAATAAAGTCGCGGCCATTTCCCATCTACTTTGTGTTTGTTGTTTGTGCATGCTAATAAGAATAGTTAAGAATATTTGTTTGTAATGACGTCGTAAAACGACATAGATATAGCGAACCTCATGAAATATCAGTATCTTCTACCTTGATCTCAACCGATCTTAAGCTGGCCCTTGCATCATGAATTAGACAGCCACCTGCCTTTGGCAACTCATGGGTTCATTCCTTTGTGGGTTGCTTAACACAGGTCTGGCTGTATACTTTGTAACAGAGAGGTCGTGATGTTGCACTTGGGCGGATCCGCATACGTGTAGGTTCAAAGAACATCTCAAGCGTCAAAAATCAGACAAGAAAAAATATTCACAAATAAGTTTTGTGTAAGCGTTAAAGTTCTGACCAGGTTAAGGTTACCTGAAAGTATTTGGCATACGCTGAATATTACGTATACTTGTAAAAATTTAATTCACATTTTGTATGCACATGTGCATGATATCGCTATCTCTCTGTTGCTGGTCTTGCTGCCTTCTATTCATAATCGGTTCTACCTGCGCCAATAAAATAAATAATTTATACTTATTTGAAAATAGACACACATTCTTGTTATTTGATTTGTATTAATTTCTCACATAGAAATATATGAATTCACATAAAGCTATTATAAATGAAACTTTATGACAAAATACATAAGATATACTAATACGAAGATAGTGACTTTGTCGGATATGAAACCCACACCTACAAAATACACATCACAGTGTACTTATTCTGTCACAGCTAATGAGTCGGTACATATTGCTTAAATTAATCATTATCCAACATGAATTAAATAATACTAATTTGTAAATAGTACTATCACCTTAACTTGACACTGAACTTTAACCATGTTATTCTATTTAAGAAATGTTCATCAAAGGAAAACGTAGGTGCAATAAAAATATCAGATTTGACCATTGTCTGTTAATATATTTACATATCATGTTGAAATATGGTCACATTTCACTTGCAAAACAAAACCCCTGTTTAAACATGTAAACATTCTTAACGTTGTTTTTTTTCAAAGATACATAAATATAAAAACAGTAAAATGTATTTATATTTTTCATTTTCAGTATTAAAATGTCCAAATATTAATTAAAACATAACTTTAGAAAGATAAAAACTTAAAAGCAAAATTATTAGACTCTATAAAAATGTTTCAGAATTTTGATTCAATATGATAATAATCCTACCTTCCCTTCTGGCTACATGGAACAAAGTGACATATACAGATAAATGTACTGCATTCAATGATGTTTTTGCGTACCTTTTTATGAAATGACCATATATCATTATCCACTATAATTGCCTGTTTAATAGAGCATTATATGTGCGTGCTTGATGGTAACTTCAATGGGTGTTATCAGGCAATATATATTTTCAAATGTAGATCTAATGTAATCTATAGTAGGCAAAATAAATGGGAAACATAACAAAAGTTGTGATTAAAACATTAAAATGAAAATACAAACGGACGTTAATTTATAGTAATGATAAAAGCATAGTTGGCAAAATATGTGTACAGGCAATAACATTTAGTTATTAACATTTAATGCTATTTACTATCCTTTGCATATAAAAGCGTTCTGTCCTACAGTTGTTCCCAGTTATATAAACCTGCTTTTGTATGTTACATAATATCGGCAGTTCACGATAGTGTCTGAAAATAAATCCGGGATCATTTTGTCGACTGAAAAAAAAGCGATTTACCAATAGAAATTTAGTAGTATATCCGTTCATTTTTGAAACAAGCAAATCTCGCGTTTTTTTCTAGTGCATGTGTGAAAGGCGAGGGATTAGAACGCGATGTCTCGAACCGGATTTCGTAGTAATGTCATTGAATATCAAATATATAAGTAGATAGTGTGTACATTAAGAAATAAGTCGCATGATCAAATCTGAAAACTACCGTTGTAACATTCTTTTTACATTTTTGCTCATAACAGTGTACAAATTGTAACTGATTCATGTAAACGAAATAAGTTTAAGTGCATGTATTAAAGATACACATTGTTAAGTAGTATAACCAGTCTTCTATGCTGTACTTTATATTTCGAAAATATCTTTGCACTTACTTTAAATACATTTTGTTTTAAAACCATACACGTATACATACATGTCGAAATATCAGCAATATTGAAGCATTTATATTTTTATAAATATTTATAACCGCACCAAATTTGTATAAATTTGTCGCAAAAAGAAAAAATGTTTTAGAATTGTAAACGTTTCCTTTTTTTAAAAAAAAAGAAAATCGAAACTATATCGTTGTCCTACCATGCCTATAATCTAGCATTTATACCAATAATGTAACGCGGTCTAGAATTGCGTTTTCACACAAAAAGATTAAAATATCATGATTTTAAACTTTTCCAACAATAATATTGATATTATCGGCTTAAAACTCAACAAAATGCAGGAATACAAAAACAAAGCTTTGCTGTTCATTATCTATTAAAAGGAAAACACAAATCTTGAGTCATACCCTATGAAATGTTAAAGAGCAGTTCATTAACAATTTTTGCATGTTGTATGAACAAAGTTCTAGAGCTGTGTTAAAAGTGTTCTTAAAATGTTCTCGTACATTTCAAGCATTTTTTAAAAAATGACAAATGAGACAATTTTCAAGAACGCTCTGTTTTTAAAATGTTCCTTACAGAAGTTCATTTGCATGTTACTGTTTAAACAAGCAAACATTCCCAACGTGATTGTGTAAAATATACATCTATAGAACAACATATAAATGAATTTGTATTTTTGATTTTCAGTATTAAATGGTCAAAACATTAATAATAACTTAGCAATAATACTTAGCAAGGTTTAAACTTAAAAGCAAAAGTATCAAATTCTGTAAAAAAAATGAATATTAATTCAATATAAGAAAAATTCCTACCTTCTTTTCTGGCTGTATGGAACAAAGTGAAATGTACAGATAAATATACTGGACTCCATGACGTCCTTTTTATCTTTTATGAAATGACCATATGTCAATTTCCGCTATTTAGTAGAGATAGAGACTTCAATGGGCGTAATCAGGCAAAATATGTTTTCAAACGATTATCTAATATATTCTAACTGAGACAAAACTAATGGAAAATCTGACTATTTTTACAATTAAAACAAGACAAAGAAAATGAAAATACAAACGGGCGCAAATTTATAGTTATGACAAAAGCACAGTTGACGAAGTCTGTGTTAAGAAACACGTCCCTGGCAATAACATTTAGTTAATAACATTTAGTGCAAGTAACTCTCATTGTATATACGCGTCCTGTCCTACAGTTGTTCTCAGTTTTATAACCCTGCCTTTGTAAGTGTACATATATGATCGGCAGCTTAATGTTTACAATTCATTTCTATACCCTTCCTCACCGTTGGGCATATAGCGATTAAATTGTCCGTCCGTCCGTCCGAACCACAACCTACATTTATGACCTGATTTCGCTAATACTCACGCACAACAATCCTTGTTGCAAGATTTACAAAAACTTATCTATATATAAATGACCTTGATTATATACGACCACCTTCACTTTCAAACTTAAAACCTTAACAAACAATATTTTTGGTCATACACCAGGGGCATAATTTTTCGTTTTGAAGATGCAGCGCTTTGTTTTGTAATGTTTTTTTTTTTTCTGTACAATACGATATATAGAACGTAAACATCTATTCATTAGCGGAATGAAATTCATACAGTAGAATAACGGGGGGCAATATCAATGTTAAAAATACATTTTCCATAGATTCTACGTGGTCATTTCCCCTGCCGCTTTAAAAAAAAGCACGATAGGAGTTGAAAGACCGGTCGTAAGATCAAAATGCATTGTCTTAGTTGTGACACAGAATCTGACCGGTATCCATGGTGCTTGGCAATCGTAGCTTCGCGTACACTGCTTCCACACGATGGGACCTTCTCTAGATTAAGATTAGAATTCGCAAAATGCTGACTGTTTTAAAATTCTTTCCTTGCCCTATTGCGGTATTCTTGTGTTTAAAATGGCTTTTTCAATTGTTCTACCTGACCCGTGGCCGAGTGTTTAATGTCGCTGACTTCAAATCACTTGCCACTCACCGATGCCGGTTTGAACCATAGATGTAGATTTTTTAGTATAATGCCACTATTCAATAAGAATGTCGTTTGCTTAAGAAATAATCCATATTAATCTCAAAACTCTGTACTTTTAAAGTTTTTAAATGTTTTGCTCATAAATGATCAATAACTAATTTCATAAAGGGGAAAAAAGGTTTAGTGTCGATTAGTACACTTGTTAGAGACATAAACCATTTCTATGGCGTTACTTTATATTCAAATTCTTTGCCTTACTTTAAATACATTTTGTTTTAACATACACGATACATTACATTCCGAAATATCAGCATATTGAAAGCATCTATTTATTTATAATTTATAACCGCACCAATATTTGTATAATTGTCGCAAAAGAAAAATGTTTTACGATGTAAACCTTATCTTTTTTAAAAAAAAGACAATCGAAACTATATCCGTTCCTACCGATGCTATAATCTGCATTTATACCATAATGTAACGCGCAAATTGCGTTACACAAACAAGGATGAAAAATCAGATTTTAACTTTCACATCAATATTGATATTATCGCTTAAATCAACAAATGAGGAAGACAATAAACAAGTTATATGTTCATTATGCATTAAGGAAATAAATCTTGAGTAAACCCTATGAAATGTTAAAGATGCGGATTCATTAACAATTGCATGTTGTATGAACAAAGTTTTAGCACTGTGTTAAAAGATTCTAAATGTTCATCGTACATTCAACATTTTTAAGAATGACAAATCAAAATTCAAAACGCTTTTTTAAAATGTTATTACAGAAGTTAATTTGAATGTTCTGTTTAACAGCAAACATTCCCAACGGATTGTGTAAAATATACACTATAGTAAACATATATGATTTGTATTTTTGTTTTCAGTATAACATGGTCAAAACGTTAATATATACTTATGCAATATACTAGCAAGGTTTAAAGTTAAAAGAAAAGTATTAATTGTATAAAAAATGAGATATAATTCAATTAAGAATATCCTACCTTCTTTTTGGCTAGTATGGAACATAGTGAAATGTACGACTAAAATACTGTTTCTGACGTCCTTTTTCTTTTCATGAGCTATTAAATTTTTATCCGCTTTGGTAAGAGAACTTCATGGGCGTAATCAGGCAATAGTTCAAGTATTCTTAATCTAAATTGAGAAAAAAGGAAATACGGACTATTTTAACAATTAAAATACAAAGAAAATGAAATACTAACGGCGCAATTTTAGTTATGACAAACACAGTTGACGATAGTCTGTGTTAAGAAAAGTCCTGGCAATAACTTTAGTTATTACTTGTATGCAAGTTACTTCATTGTAATATAGCGTCTGTCTACAGTTGTTCAGTTTTATAACCGGCTTTGTATGTTTCCATATATGATCGGCAGCTTAATGTTTCATTCATTTTAACACTTCCTCACCGTTAGGCATATAGCGATAATTTCCGCGTTCGTCCGACCAAACTCATTTATGACCTAATTTCGCTAATCTTAGCCAATCAATCTTGTTGCAAATTTACAAAACTATACTAGTAATACTTGATTTATACGACACTCACTTTCAAATTAAACCTTAACAACAATATTTTGTCATACACATGGCATAATTTTCGTTTTGAAGTGCAGCGCTTTGTTTTGTAAATTTTTTTTAAATAAATATTAGAACTAAACATCTATTCTTAGCGATGAATTCATACAGTAGAATAACGGGGCATATATTTCAATGTTAAAAATACATTTTCCATAGATTCTACGTGGTCATTTCCTGAGCTTTAAAAAGACGATAGAGTTGAAAGACGTGTAAGATCAAATGATGTCTTAGTTGTACAGAATCGAGGTATCTCATGGTGCTGGCATTCGTAGCTTCGGTACAATCGCTTCCACACGATGGGACATTATTCTATGATTAGATTAGAATCGAAAATGCCGACTGCTTTAAATTTTCCTTGCCCTATTGCGGATCTTGTGTTTAAATGGCTTTTGCAATTTTACATTTAGAACCTGTGGCCGAGTGTTATGTCGTGATTCCAAATGTCACTCACTCACCGTGCCGGTTTAATCCAATAGATGCTAATTTTTTATGATAATTGCACAATGTTGTATACTTAATGTCGTTTGCTTTGAATAAACATATTATCTACAGAAAACTCTGTATTAAAAGGTTTTTAAAATGTTGTGCATAAAGATCAAACATGCTCAGAAATGAATTGAAAATGGTTTGTGTCAGTCCTTCACGCAATTTAGAGACAAAAATATACTGGGGAATTGTGTTATGTTCAGTTCTTTTGTTTTAATTATATAATTTCAGATATATGACTACCATAATAAGGAATCTGAAAAATCTATTTTCAGTTCAATTAGATCATAATATTGTATATCAGTCAGAAAGGTTATCCGAGCAAACCTATTATTTAATAAAGACAATGAAAATTACGATCCTACCCATTTAATTTAAATATTAATTTATGGCAATGTACGACCAACTAGGATGAACGATTTCTTACATCAAGTGATTTGTCTTTTAAGGAACATTAGTGTCATTGTTACATGCATTAGAATTTCTGAGAAACATTTAAGTGTTCAAATGTGGTCTCTTAAAAAGTTAAAAAATCCTTAGCATGATAAAGAATCAATGACGGCTACTTCCTTAGTTCGGCGTCAAAATATCCAAATTAAAATTTATTTGATGTAAAGAATGTTCATCAAATGATTAAACGTGTGGTACAATAAGTATAGATTTGATCATGTCTGCAACATGATCAGATTCATTGTAATAAAGTCTACGTCTTAAACAAACAATCATTGCCAACGTGATTGTTTCAAAGATACATCTATAAAACAACATATAATTGTATTTATATTTTTGATTTTCGATATTGAATGGTCAAAGCATTAAAAATTACTTAGCAAGTTAAAACTTAAAAGCGAAAGTATTAAATTCTGGAAAAGTGTTAAAGAATTTTAATTCAATATCAGAAAAATCCTGCCTTCTCTTCTGCTCTGTATGAAACAAAATGAAATATACACGTAAATATACTACACTACATGACGTCTTTTTTATCTTTTATGAAATGACCATATATCAATTTCCGCTATTATTGCCTCTTTGGTAGAGATAGAGAGTTCAAAGAACATAACAGACAATATATGTTTTCAAACGTATATCTAATATATTCTATCTGATGCAAAATGGGAAATATATATATAGCATTAATTATAACAAGAAAATCAAAATACTAACAGGCGCTTATTTATAGTTATTAATGTATGACAAAAGCACAGTGGGCGAAGTATGCTGGCAAAAACATTTCGTTAAGAAGGTAGTATACCTTAACATGCATATGTGCGCATGCTCAACCGAAGCTAACGTGAGGGTTTACGACAACGTTTACGACAACAAAAATATGTTTATATACTTATTCTTTGGAAGAAAATCATTAACCTGTCTCTGATCTGATGCTCAGCGGTTTGATAATGCTGTAATAAGAATAAATTACCGCGGAAACGCTACAAAAGATTGTTGCCTTAAAATGACGTCATCGATGTCATGACGTTCGTGTCAGTTAATGCGCAAATATTTATAAACAGCCATTAATTGCTGAGTATTTCGCTTTGAATAATGACAAAGGTCAAACTTTTGCAGTTTTTATATGTACTTATATTGAAATGTTATGCGGAATGTAAGAAAATAGATTATGGTAACTGATGTTATCGAGAATGGTTGGGTGAATAGGTACTTGTTATGGCCAATTTCAAATACAAATTTGCGGTTTGATTTGTAAAACCTATTTGTCAATTCCCAATGATAATCTGGTATTTATATACCAAAACTATGCTCTCAAGTTGTTCATATTTCAGTAGAAATCAGTGATTTCTTGAATTAAGTTAATGTTACCAAGGAAATGAGCCTCAACGTCTATATATCTAAATAAAAAATTCAAAGGCGTTGACACTGGTCTATTTAAGGGACACAGCTTCAGCTTCGATGAGATTAATGATCGCAAGCTCTATGTTTTCCCCAGAAGGATTTAAGACGATGAGTACTGCTGTAAGTATTTTAAGCTTCGAGTGTGTTGGGGTTTAACGTGTTTTTCATATATTGTTCAGTCATATTAACGACGATGTCTACTTGTAGCAGTGAGCACAATGCCAAAGTTTGTAGTGCTGCCTCACTGGAATATTACGCTATAGACACGTGACATGATACCTCAACCAGTCACACTATATTGACACAGGCTTACCAGTCCTAGCACTATCCTCTTAATGCTGAGGAAGCTACTAGTACGATATTTACGTCTTAGGTATGACGCGGTCCGAAATCGAACCCACGACCTCCCGCACTCTAAGCTGGCGCTCTACCACTAGGCTACCGAGGCGATCTATATTTTATTATAAGGTATACTACATCCTTAACAACATTTAGTGCAATTTACTCTCATTTGTGTATATGTGTTCTGTCTTACAGTTGTTCTAAGTTATATAACCATGCCTTTATATGTGTACATATCGGCAGTTTAATGTTCACAATTCATTTCTATATAATTGATCTCTAAGTTTCGGTATATGGAAAGAAATGTATTGTATACACAAGGTTGTTCTTAAATTCAGACTTTCGTAGTTGCTCATCCGAAATGACTGTTTCAAACTTAGCTCAGATAATGTCTTATCAGGAATGTGGGCTCTGTATGATACTTTCAAGTTAAGTGATGAGGAAGGACTAAGATGTACAATGAATGACACACAACAAACGTCGTTTTATCCTGCCTAGGGGGGCAGTTTAAAAGGAACAAGAAAATTATAACCCAATTGTTATATGTTGACGATTACATAAATACTTAACTTAAAAATAAATAAAGTTTAAAACTAAAAATAACAGACACTGTTTATGGATGTTTGTAGACGTACATACTGTGTAAACAGTTTAGTGTTGATTATCGAAAGAGGAATGGGCATAGCCATGCCTACATTAAGATGCAGAGTGAGTTACAAACAAACTACATAAAAACACCGACATGATAACAACTTGATACACAACATATAACGCACAACAATCCTTAACAAATGCTTATACAGAAGTAGTTGTATAAAGCTTACTTATATTCTGTACCAATAAAAGTAAAACAATACAAAGGTTTAAGACTTAGCATAAATTAACTTTACAAAGCAGTATCCGGAATTTCGGTTGGAACAAAAAAGCCTATACCCCGTGTCATATGAAATAACAATGCCTACAATATAATAAATCAATATTTAAAATAAAATAAAAATAAAATTATTACACACGAAAAAGGTAACCTTCTTTCTGGCGCATTCATCTAACTGAAAACGAAAGGAATTTTCAAATTGATGTCCGACACATATTGCTTTCTTTTCAGCTCTTATATTCCTTTCCTGCTTCTATTTTCTCTAGTGAAACTTATTTTTCTCGTTTGTGCTGATTAATCTGATGCCATTATTATGGGCCTGATCAGACATTAAAAATTTGAAATTTTGCAAATCGAAAGGAAAAATCGTCATTTACAAGATACACTTCACACTGCACTTACAAAAGGCCACCACAAATACACCGCACCTGTGGGCGCGGAGAATGACATTGATCCTCATAATGACCTTCACCTTCAAACTAAAATACTTAAATAACATTTTGGTCATACATCCGGAGCATAATTTTGCGTTTTGAAAACCCAGCTCATTGTTTTGTAATGTTTTTTTTCTGTATAATGCGATATAGAGAACGTAAACATCTATTCATTAGCAGAAGGAAACTTATACAAAAGAATAATGGGGGGCAAAATGCATTGTCCTAGTTGTGACACAGAATCTGACCGGTATCCGTGATGCTTAGCTTCGCGTACACTCTCCAAAACTACAGAACTTTCTCTAGATTAAGATTTGAATTCACGATATGCTGACTGCATTAATGTATCTTTCAGTGCCCAAACTGCGGTATTCTTGCGTTTCAAATGGCATTCTCCATTCTTCAACCTAACCCATAACAGGGTGGTTAATGTCGCTGACTTCGAATCAATTGCCACTCACCGAAACCACATGGATGTCGAATTCTTTATGTGTGAAAACCATCCAGCTGGTATACAGAAGGCCGTTGGCTTTACCCATATGCCCTTCTATGTCCGAATCAACCTCGAGAGCATATACGGTATATTACCAAAATCTGGGAAAGTCGCTATATGACCTAATTTCTCTCAGTACGACACTAAACTCAACATCATTGTCTATTTTGTGTTCTCCTTACTGATAAGAAAAAATCATTAACATAGATGATGACACACCTTAATACACTTGTAAAACTGCAGAGCATGTAGGTAAATTGTGTATTGTCGCAAAGTAGGATACAACTGTAATATTTGAAAGAAATGTCAATCAATATCAAATTAATAGGTAGGTAGTAGGTAAATTGAAAAACGAGTCGTTGTTATTAAATATGACAACTGCCACATTGATTTTAACTTTTTGCTCATTCGTGTGTAAATTGTTACTGATTCAAAAACAGAAAATAAGTTTTATCTCATAAATTTCATTCATGTATTATACATTCACAAGTAGTGTAACAAGTCTTCTGTGCGGTATTTTATATTTTGCAAATATATTTGCACGTACTTCAAATGCGTGTTTCAAACTTTAATATTTTAAAACCATATACGTATACATATATGTTGAAATATCAGTAATATCGAAACATTTATCATATAAATTCTTTATGAATATTTATAACCACACCCAGTTCGTGTCACCTCGTGAAAAGATTATAAGAAAATCGAAACTACGTCGTTATCTTGCCATGCCTAGAATAATTTATCTATAAATACCAGTAAGTTAATAAGAACTAGAAATAAGCCTTTCACACAGAAAGATAAATATGTATTGACTTTAAACTTGTCCACAGTAATATTGACATTGTCAGCATATGCTGCAGAAGTTGGAGTAAGATGTATGCACAACTGTCTCACGTGGGCGTTACTTTTTCACGTTCCCATGTCTAAATTCCTTGAAATATATTTATTCCTCCCAAATGAGCCATTTAATATGTAATACGAGGTTCTATTAATGGATACATAAAATTGTAAAATTGTGTTTTCAAATGAAGCTACATAAACCAGAACTGCCAGGCAAATTCAGAAGTTTGACGTTTTGTCTTACTTTAACGATGTTTTGTGATGTTAAGATAATTGAGCCGCGCCATGAGAAAACCAACATAGTGCATTTGCAACCAAAATGGATCCAGACCAGTAATCTTACCGCAATCTGATTGAAATACAGTAAATTGTAGAATTTTGGTGGAATCGTTTGATCTGTGATAACTATCTAGCATCTTTGTATGACAAGATCTACCCGATACGACTACTAGTATCTAAGCAAAATGTAAACGTTCTACATAAATATAAAGAAATGTAATGTCGGTATTCGTTTTGCCACTGTCTAGTTAGGATCAAACTTCGGGCATAACGTTATGTTCTATGTAAAATATACATGAACTCGTATTTGTAGTAATGTGACGATAGACGAAAATAAAAAAATACTCTTTGATTACAAGTGAGAAATGTTTTGAATAGTTTTCTCTGTAACAATGTAATTTCAAATATAATATACAGACGCATTGCTAAACATTGATTCAATAGTTTACATTTACCAAGTTTTGCCACACGTTTACTTTCCATTGCATGCAATTTATGATTAGAACTCCATGACGGATTATAAAGCCATGAAAAAAAACTTCAAAATTCGACTAAGTTTCTACAGGATCATAAAATTCATCATTAAAGTTAAAAAGACGATATAATTCATTAAATGAGGGTAAAATTCAAAATATTGAAAAACAAACACACCAAACCGTACCAACTGGTTTTAGTCTAAAACTGAATCAACGAATTGGAACGTTCCATCTTTAGGAAATATATGCGATTTAGCCAGTCTCACTCAATTACAAAACATCCCGCTGAACACACCATTATATTTAGTGAAAATTGCCTACTTGTACAGGATATAGCTATTTAAATTACTTTTCAGAAGCAGTAACACCACGACTCTAACTTTGAAAGAAAGGAATCGAAAAGATACGCCCTGAACGACATTCCCAAATGACTTTCAGGCAGATACTCTTTAGAATCGTACTATGATTTTATTGCATCATTTATTGGTTCTTAGTTGATTCATTCAATATCCAAAGTTTGAATCGAAATCGTATTGAATTTTGCATCCAAATTTGCATCTTAATATATCAAATACGACACAAGTATGACAAAACTGATTGTATGCATGTTACTTCTGATTACATCAATCCGACAGTAGTAAGCTTACATTTGTTAAGTTTGATTATTTGGATTGTTCAGCATATTATCCGTGCATGGAACATTAGGGTTGCGACCAGCTGGATCCAGACGCCTCGCATCCGCGCAGTTGGTTCGATCCATGCTGTTCGTACATTCTTAAATTCCAAAGGTTTGAGCGTACAGCATGGATCTGCAGATATCGGAGCGCAGGTGTCTGTCATGCTGGTCACAAACACACAATGTGTTCCATGCATGGCAAAAGAATATCTATTGAATGACCAAACGGATCTCTCATTGCTGTAAACAAAGAGGAGATCTGATAAGGTAGTCTAATGTTTGGGAGTTTTTTGCACATGTGACCTCTTCTGGTGGGGTGTCATAAATGTTTTGCATTCAATGAACCTACGATCAAGCGTCAATTCAGCAGACGAGACTTATACTCTTTTTCATGTATCACTCAAAATGAAACGTGTAAAAGGTCGTCACCTGACAAAATACGAAACTGTTGCAGGCCGTTTGATATTTTATAATTCCAATTCAACAAATTGCTTTTAACAAAATTAGGATATTACAAAATTACATGATAATCTTTTTTGATATAGTGAAACAATAAATTGCTATAACACAACAGTTCACATTCATTTCATTTCAACAGATTCAATGTGTATTCCCTTGAAAGGCGAGTTGCCCAAGACTGGATAATACTCTTCAACTCCCGATATATGCTTTTTACAAACAGCGGTGATATTAACTTTGTTGATTCGCTTGGTTGAGAGTTCGTTGTATGAATTTAGACTAATATAAAATATAAAGTATGAACACGAAAATTCTGACTGCAATTGGAATAATTCTCTTATTTAATCTTCGACGACAAGGCCTATCATTGTGGTTCGTCCTTAGCATAATAATTCAAAATCTTAAAAAGTATGTACAGAAGATATTTCTTTGAAATGAAATGTTTACAATGACAATATATGTTATAGCAAATTGTTTAACCATTGACCTAATGTTTCAACATAATATCCTTTATGCAAATCTATATCATAACAAACCATAACATTTTATTGTGAATTCGTATTACACAGTGTAAATTGTTATCCATATTGTGTCACAATGGGAAATACGGCCTATTATCTGTAGTTAAATGCGGTATTGCATCACTTTTGACAATTTGAGTTATGAGTAAGTTAGTCAGCATGAATACCTCGCATGTTTTTCTGTTCTAACGTAAATTCCATGTAAATTTCATAATTCTGTTCGTATAAGACAGTTATATTTTACAAACTTCGTAATTAGTTTTTATCCCCAAAACACATGATCCTCAAATTGTCATGTAGATTCGCGCATAGTTAGATTCCCGGCTATCGTGAATCCGTGAATGACAAAGCGGACTCACTGCTTACCGTGATCTAAAATTTAATTGGCGGGACATATCTTTAATAGATGATAATATGCCTTGCAACACTTCGACTTTATAGACGAATCTTTCTAATTTTCTTGCTAGAATTTATGCCATCGAGGTAGAATTATTTGTTAGATTTTTGTATGATTTTGCATGCGTTTGTTGGTAAAGGTTTTGTCTTCTACGAATTCTGTAACATTTACTTTTGGCACATGATTTTGGCTAGTTTCGGTATGTTTTAGATAAATTACCTAATTTCAGACTTTGTAAATTATTCGAAGACGGAATCTAAATATTTCATTTTATGTATGTAGATTTATAACTGAAATTGGTATCGTAAATTGTAAAGCACTGACAAAAACTTATGTCAAACTTTTGTACTAGGACGCTACTGATTTTGTTATGTATTTAAATCATATGGCAAGTTAGTGCCAGTTTGTAATAATATTGAATTGAATGTGGCAGTCATAGCAAATTCTTATTAAATGTCGTTGTTGTATGATGATTTTACTGGTGCCAACTCATAACTTATACATTGAATTTGTAATTTGTAGTGTAATAAAGCTGCTTACATTTCCATTTCATATTTTTCATAATATTTTCAATTGTATTTCTACTTTACTTAGTCTTAAGTAGGCTAACTTTGTAATATGGAAGTATAGTGACGTATTTTAATCATGGACGTTGAACTTAGTGCCAATGTTTTGTAAAGAGCACGTATATAATTTGGGACCTACGGTGGTTGGTGACCCAAGGCAGTTTTATGCCCTGATATTTGTTAGCTATGGTGTTACCAATGTATATAATTTAGCTCTTCCGCAGACGATTCCTGTGAATCAACGCGCGGAATAAATGCACGAGTTTACTTGTCTTCATGCTGAGATGTTGATATTCCAGCGCAGAGCTTACTCCATGGTTGTGTCCGTTAACGCAAAGACGATGATTTTGTTACTCTGAACAAGCTCGGGATGCATCACTACACAATAGGTGCCAACACGGAAATACGTATTCCGTTTAAGGGAAATTTAGAAAGATGTTTTGTTTGCTACTTAAAGTTCACAATACATTAAAGACCTGTGTTCACTCAATTAGAAGACATAGACTTTGTATTAGACCGATATGAACCTTTTTTAATGCTTTCATAATCAGTTTTTCTTTTCATATCTATCATTGTTAATAATCATCTTATGTAATAAATTTGTAATCATTGTAAAGGGTGGTGAATTTGTTTGATGGTTACTCGCAGTACGCCTTTCTGTCATCCATATCTGTATAAAGAGACGTACATTTTCGGAATCTAACAGTTTACGACGCACGAGCACTTTTGATTTAATCCTGTGGTTCCCGAGGCAAAATACTTTCCATGGTATTTTCGAAAAAGCGCGTGACATACTGTCCTTTCGTATTTTATAAAATCATCTTATTATTGTTACTGTGATGCATGGAAATATGAAAATCACAAACAGGAATGCAATGTAAGCTATTGATATTTTACAAAGATTATTTCCATATCAACTTAGAAAAAAACATGATTTAGCCCGATAAAACAGTAGGCAACTGCTCAGATATTGTACCCAAGCATCATTTAAAATGATAAGAACGGAAATAAGCACTGTTTTGTATTTAATCCAAAGGATTTAGATCGCGGATTATACCTTTCGAAATGAACATATCATCCCCTTTCTATCTTTACACACTGTAAAAAATAATCTTTAACTAGTTAATTGTTTTCGTAGGTTGTCATGATGTATAACACGTAGTAACTATCACAGACGCTTGGGGTTAGGTAAGCGGCCCTGGCCCGCAATAATCTCTTGCTTTTCTATTTCATTTTTTTGCAAATTATCATACCATAAGTACTGCAAACAACTATCAAAACAATTATAATAGTGTTTGGTGGCGTTTTAAAAATGCCAACAAATACCATCAAAGCACTAAATACTATAAGATGACAAACCATTCGCCATTGTTTACATGTAAAACCGAAATGCTTACCTGGTTTATGATCCCAATATGAAAAACACACGTATAATTCTGGTGTTGATAGATTCAAAAGGATGTAATCTTTCTATTTCAATTCATTCCGTAACCCCATTTTATCCACAACCTTCACATTTCCTCGAAAATTAACACCCTTACCAGTACTGACAGCCCAAAAGCATCAACTTTCGACTCTACAAACCGTGCCACAGTCTAGGCCGTCCTGCTTAGAATTTTAACCGCAAAATATTAATGAACTGCGGCAAAAAAAATGACCATTTGCGATTACCTGTGGCCTGGAGGCATATCTGAAGCAACAAGTAGTGTAGCACATGGGAACTGTGTGATTTCACGTGACTTTTCACCAATATAAGACTGCCTTATCGTATTTATGGAACGCCGTATTTACAACACAGAAATGTTTGTGACCTGAATTCCTCATTCAGTATTTCATATAATTTATTCAGCAATGAGGGGCTTCCGTTGCCGAATGGTTAAAGTCGCTGACTTCAAATCACTTGCCCCTCATCGATGTGGGTTTTAGCCTCACCTGAGGCGTTGAATTCTTCATGTGAGGAAGTCATTCAGCCGGCTTACGGAAGGTCGGTGGTTCTACCCAGGTGCCAGCTCGTGATGAAATAATGCACGGAGGGGCACCTGGGGTCTTCCTCCATCGTCAAAAGCTTGAAAGTCGCCATATGACATAATTGTGTCAGTGCGACGTTAAACCCTGGGTTACCCAACAAAATATTATTCAGCAATGATCAATATAGATATAGAGTTGTGCATTTTTTATTGCTCCTTAATTATCTGGATTATGGTCCTGTATTGTCTTGCTCTATATGACAACGAAGTCCAGGTGAAGGCATGAAAAACAGTTCTAGTTAAGTATTTCAATAGTCAGTGAATGTGATGTGACAAGTTGAGCTAAAAATTATGTTATACATGAAACATGAAAGGGAAATAAAGTTATTTATACTCACAACAATAACTGTCAGA
Organism: Mercenaria mercenaria; assembly: GCF_021730395.1. Classification (NCBI taxonomy): domain Eukaryota; kingdom Metazoa; phylum Mollusca; class Bivalvia; order Venerida; family Veneridae; genus Mercenaria; species Mercenaria mercenaria. The sequence continues at coordinate 80,407,482 of NC_069368.1, forward strand.
ATTAAGAAATATATATTGAAATCGAAAGTAGATTGTCGTCTGCTGTATAAAATTGACGATTTTTTGTGAACATTTCTTTGAAATTAGTTTAATAAGATGCAATGACACTGTAAACTTTAAAGTCAGACACTGTTAAATGCTGTTAAACTGACTTTGCATCATAATAATTTTTCAAAAATATTGTTTAAAAAATGATTTTTAGAAAAGTGTAACCATACCCGGATATAAAATTTTGGATACCCGGTATACGTTCTATCAGAAGTGTAAAACTTGCATTTAGTCTGTTGTAAGTTAAAATTTTTGCCTTATTTCATTTATTTAAGTGAAAGTTTAAACTTGATCTTCTATATGTTACACGTATAGATTTATAAATATCAAGTACATGGAGAAGAAAAAAAGTTGTTAAAATGTTACAGTCACAGAAATGATTTTAAGCTTTTATTTCTTTAACACGCAAATATTGTTATTAAATAAACAATAACAAAGAACGGGCCCAGATTCAGTGCCGGATCAAGGGGGGCCTGTGCCTCCCAGTTGGCTGAGAAGTGACCTATATATATACTCGTCAAAGATGCACCCTCCTATTTTGACAAAAGAATATTTTTTTCTCAAAATTTAGACCCAGAAACGCAGCAGAGGCCACCATTTTATACCTGTATTTCAAAATTTTCCAGAGGGAGAGCCCCCTGACCACCCAATCAAGAGGAGAGTAACATACCCCGGCAATACCTCAAAATTTAGACCTAAAAATGCACCAGAGACAACCATTTCATGCCTTTATTTCAAAAATTTCTGGCACTGCCAAGTAAAATATGACTAGCAGCATTCTTGGTATATTAGAGATACCACACCTAGCCTAATGTAAAGCCAAAAGAATGAAAAAGTGTATGTTAAAATGCACCTAGTGCACGCACCAGTTACAATTTTTTGACGGAGGAGGGGGGTGCCCTTTTCATTCCCAGCACCCTGCCCTTTTTTAATCCTATCTGGAGCACTGTCATAGATCTGCTTGAAAACCTTGTAGAATGGTGTAATATTTCCAGCATTAAAGCGTAATGGTATAATGAAAACAAGCACTTTATTCACCGATAAGTTACATTTTAGTCTGAGTGGTCACACATACATCTATAGCAATTTCTAGTCTGTATAACATACTAGGTTTATCACGGTTCAGAAGATGATAATTTGTTGCAAAATAACATTTTTATGCATGCAAGTTGGCAAGAAATGGCATATGGTCTTCAACACCAAAATATGCAAGGTCCCAACTATTGGAAATGATGAAAGAACATAATTCTTCATGTAAAATAGTCAGAGTATAGTTACGGAAATCCAGTGGTCTCAACAGAGAACTTTGGAGTAAATTAGGAAAGTGAAATTAGGTCTGATCATGAAAACCTTCACACATACCTCATGATATGTACTATAGAGTACAAGTATGAAGCACTCATACGGCACATCTTATCTAGTCTGCTTCTCGAGTCTGGTCCCAAAGATTAAACAAGTATATAAGCATTGAAAATGTACTACACTGGGCAACAGGAATGGTGAAATCATTAATAGGAAAAACGTACAGCGTAAGACAAAGAATCTTGGGTTACCTACACTACAGTTTAAAAGGGTGAGATCCGATATGATAGAAGTGTACACATATTTTAACGCAATAGAGCATGAAGAAAATAATCCAGAAATACTAGAGGTCATAACAAGAAATTATGCAAATAGAGGTCCGTACAGAAACTCGGTAAAAATGTTTCAGTCTCAGGGTGGTTGATATATGGAACAACTCCCGGATCAAGTCGTAAATGCACTGACATTTTATTTTCTTTTTAAGTCTAGACTTTTCTGGATGCGGCAAATTAATGTTCGCCTTGTTAGCTTGAGGAGGTTAAATTGGGTACTAAAAGCCTCAACATAAGACAGTGTAAAACAATGTACATAGTTCAAATTAAACAAGTGTGAACAGTGTTTATAAAAAACAAAAGGCAGCTATTGAAAACCGTGTTCTTATATAATTATTATAATATTAATTATACAAAAAACAAAACAGTATGAAGTAATCTACATGATATTGGAAGTATTATATAAATGGAAAATAACAAAATATTAGTTGTTTACTACAAGTATATACTACATAAACAAAATCCGCAGGATACCAATATCACGTGCGCGTTCAATTTCATTCAGCTCGATTAAAATTGTCAGCAATATTACAGACTGGTTTACAATTTGCACTAAAAAACTGGGTATTCCCCACATTGAGTCGAAAGTTGATGCTTTTGGGCTGTCAGTTCTGGTACGGGTGTTAATTTTCAAAGAAATGTGAAGGTTGTGGACAAACTTGGGTTATGACATGCATTAAAATAGAAAGATTACATCCTTCTGAATCTATCAACATCAGAATCATACATGTGTTTTTTATATTGGGATCATAAACCAGGTAAGCATTTCGGTTTTACATGTAAACAATGGCGAATGGTTTGTCATCTTGTAGTATTTAGTGCTTTGATGGTATTTGTTAGCATTTTTAAAACGCCATCAAACACTAATTTAATTGTTTTGATAGTTGTTTGCAGTACTTATGGTATGATAATTTGCAAAACATGAAATAGAAAAGCAAGAGATTATTGCGGGCCAGGGCCGCTCACCTAACCCCAAGCGTCTGTGGTAACTATTGTTCAAAACAAAAATCAGTTTTATATCAGAGTTACAGTAACCTTAATTTTGACATAGGATATATAAATACAAGTTGCGGTGAGAAACGTTTTAAGCATTTTGACAACACAAGGAAAGTACCTAGACATATACAAATTATCTGAATGATAACATTATGTAGCTGTTCCTTCTTGAGTACAGTTTCGTTTCCGGTAATATCAGTGTTTAACGATTTTCTCCTGCATATGTAGCTATTCAGAGGCACTACGATACATTTTAGATATACATCTTGTAATAAACAGAAAACCAAAATGTTTATTAATAACATGTGCACATATCCTTACATCCGTGCTAAGGGCTGTAGACACAACAATTTGTTAAAAACTTGATACGTGCATTTACAATGGTTATTTCAAACATGGGTGTACTTTTATACACCGAACTAAGTATTTCGATATATTACGTTTTTGATAACCAGTCTTTCAGACTTCAATAATTATGATATGAAAAGTGCCTGCCAACTGGATATTTGCTTACGTATGAAAAGTACAAAAAATTGGCGATAACTCTTACCAGGTTGTAAGCGTATATAATTTAATTAATTACTATGGATATTCCCTGAAGATATGTGTAGGTCAGTCTTAGAATTAGTTAAGCATTTCTAGTGTTTGATTTATTGATCAGCCAAAAGTAAAAATTAATCATATTTTGAATATTTTAGGGTTGCGATTGGCAGTAGTTTCATTCCATTATCTTGTATCGTTAAACTAATAAAATCTGTAGAATACAAAACTGAATGATTATCACTCCTATGATACACTTATGTCGTGATGTTTTAGTTGACACAGTACATTCCGCTGGTTTGCCAAATGTCATGCATTAAGGCTGCATGAACTTAAGCTCGGATTGGAACCTTTGTCCTTTACAACATTTGGACCTTCCGCATGTTTTTCGTGTTATAACACCTGCAGAATCCCGAAGGGTTTGTTGGTGTCCGAGCCCGGTAGGACGAGAGAGCCGGGGTCGGGTACTAACGATTCCTGAGGGATTCTGAAGATGTTGTATCAAGAAATGAACATGCGCTAACGCTATTCTAGCATAAAACGCGTTATAAACGAGGTCATAATTATTGTCCCTCAACGTTATTAAAATTCTATGAAATGAGCGGTAATGTCTGCGTTGTTTTTTCACGTTGACATCATTTATTTGTTGAAATATCCGTTTCGGAGCCGTATTTCGTTTACGCTTAACCACGGAATGCGCATATATAAAAAGGTATTTTAACAGCATGTGAGCGCGAGAATCTCTCTGTTAAAACATCCTCGAAAAGTGACAAGAACAGCAGGTTTATGCTAGAATGTTGAAAGAATTATTCTTTTGTCAATGTTGACACTGTCTGTATGCTTGCTAGATTGTCTACGATTATTTACATACGTAAAGTCGTCATATGAGATAAGATTATATTACCGAACTTGTCAGTGGAAAGCGTGTATTGTAAAGCGACACTAAAACGTTTGCTATTGTGATAGTTGGTGATTTTTATAATGTCAAAAGTATGCGACATTAGAATAATTAGAACAATATACAAAAAGGGGAGAACACAATTTAAGTCCATATTGAGAAACTGACGTTTGGATTTATATACATGGTCACGGAGAATAAAAGCAGAAATCACAATGACACTTTGGTTGCAAATGAACTTATATTAATTTATTTCTATACAACCGTTTTGCAAATATATTAAACATGTCTTTCTGGACAAATGTCGAAAAATGCATAAAATTGTTGCGGATGTGGTTTTTTTTAACATAGTAGGTAAATCTGTTATTCTGTGAAGTTAACTTTAAGTGACTTCAACAAACAGACATAACACGATTGACCAGCAGTTCACAAAATGTTATACTTAAAGCAGCATGCCTCCAGATTTGACTAAAAATAATCTTTCTTTCAAATTGAAGTTTTGGTCATATTATGAACATTAGAATATGAATTTTTGTTTCTAAAATATTTTAAAAATTCCAAATCAAGAAAAAAAAAAGGTGACCGCGTCGGGAATCGAACCCCGGACCGCCGCGGCAATAAAGACATTTTCCCGTCGTCGTAACTAATAGCGCTATAGCTGAAGTAGTGAATAATGACTTCAAAATGTAGATATTTATAATCGAGACAGTTTACCTGGAGTAAAAGCGTGACAAACGCTTTTCGATTTTCATCGTAAAAAGTAGTAAAAGCAGCAAATTCTAATGTTTTTCCGTAATAAAGTTTGTCAGTAATTAAGTTTTAAAGCCTTCTTAAGAAATATAGCATTTATTTCAAGATATCTAAAAAAAATTTTTTTTGTTGTTGTCGAAGGATCTGGAGGCATGCCGCTTTAAAAGGGTTTTGAATTTCGTGCCAGTTTCAATAATGATGATATTGTACCAATACTTACAAGCTGGCCTATGCTTAATGATATCATTTAACGGAGCACTTGACAACTGCAAAAGTTAGAGTGCAGACACTATTGGCCTTTATCAAATATTAAAAACTCCTACCATTTCCTCTCATGCGTAGACTAAGTAAAGAGTCTGTTTTTATTTTGCTTGGTTTTACTGTACTTCAAAAGAATCTATTTTAGAGTCTTTGATACGGACGAAATCTAGTATCCATCGTCAAGATCAGTAATTCTAGTTAGTTCAATTTGCTTGCTTCGACTGAGGTAAACTCTTTGTATCACCATTTGATGAGCCATATTGCAGTACTGCCAAACATGCTGTATGGTTTTAGTTTTTATTACCTTGTTTTGTTATTAATGAGACAGCATCTCTTTATTCAAACATTTAATTGCAGAAAAAATAACTGTACACCATTGATTTAGTGGTATCTTAATTAATTTAATGAACATCTAAATTCCGTAACACATGCCAATGTTCTGGGCACTTGTTATTTTAACATATCATTAGAAATTTTCCAACTTAGAAATTATTGTGATACTTCGTTATTTACGGTTTACTTGCACGCTAGAGTGGTTGGGTGAAAATGCTCCATAAATTTCAATTTAATCGTTAATTCCTATTTTCCAAACAATTAAGGCTGAAAACAATACGATCTATGCTAGGATTTATACAATTTGAATAGGTTAACACAAATGCAATAGTTAAATTACTATAAAACGAAGCTTTTTGATTTTATATGACTTGCTTAAATGTCGTTTTATTTTGTCAATAAAACTGACTGTGTTAATTGATTTTGATGTGCTGGCCAATGCTTGATCAAAAACAAAAAAAAGTTTCATCCCTGAAACTCACTAAATCAAGATTTCCAACCAGACTAATATGTTCTTGGTAAATATATCCAATCATACAGATATTATGGAACAGTAACAATCAAACACCTGTGTAGTAAAAACGATTTAAGCACACATGTTACTGGAATGTTGCTGAGCCTCAGAATGCACGTGCACGGCTGATTATGTTGCAAATGGTATCACAGTTTCCGGTATAATTAACTCAATGCACATTCATCTAAAACTGAAATTGTGTGGATTAATAAGCAAGACAAAATTTTTGAATTTATAAATTCTCAATGCTGCTTCGAAACAAGTGCTTGTGTGATCCTACAGAAAAGTTTGTTATGTAATTAATGAGCTTATTTAAAAATCATCAAGCTTTTACGTGATCCAGACACGTTTAATTATTATAGAAGAAAGGTGATTGTGAATCGTTGTTTGTTTTGCCTTAAATTACTTTCTCTAAATCACTGTCTAAAACAGTAAGACCACCATATACTTAGATTGAACCATGATATACCAAGTAATCACAATGTTCATAAGACATTGGTTGTTTCATGTAATTAGTTGTAATGATGGTCATGCTTATAATTTAACTTGTGATGTAAAAACCTACACATTTCTAGGCAATATGGCACTATATTTGTAAAGGGTATGACATGCTTTAACTGGTTCTTGTTAAATTTGACATTTTCACGCCATTAGAATCAACAATTTTATCATTTTTAGGATTCTAAGTGTTTAAATCATAGAAACGTTGGGGGTCTAGTTGGAAAAGTATACATAGGATATTCAGCAACATCTATGGACCTTCTGTAAAATTCTTTCAATCTTAAACGGGACAACGAATTTTTAGAGTCGGGAAGTCTGTCCAAATTGTAATAATTGTATTTTTGAAGCTCGTATAAAACCGCCACAAATGCGTGTTTGTAATATACAGATAACGACATTACTATCGTTATTATAAAAAAAATAGTCATTCAAGCCAATGCATGCATATTACTTGCAAAGTCTGCAATGACAGAGTATTTAGGGAATCACTCATATGTTTACTGCTTATTTTTCATGACGAGTAATGTCTACGTCACCGCCACAAATTAGATAGGATTACAAACACTGAGTAAACTTATCCAGGAAAGTAAGATATTTTCATTAACATGCGTTTCATTTCATACGTTTTAAGGTGATCGAGTAATAAAACTGTTGGAACACGTTTGTTTTTACAAATCCTCAGTTTGTCCGCCCTGCGACATCTGGCTAATACTACAGACTTTTAACTATTGCATTAATTAATAGTTTAATGACGAAATATTGAATCGTCTCGTTTTCTGGTATTTTAGTATACAAAATATGGAAAAGAAAATTGAGATGTTTTATCGAATGAGTCTGATAATGTCAATCTGTATTGACAATATCTCAAGTGAATAATTGAATTATGGGTTTTGATCCATTTCTATGTCGATCAGTAATAATAATTCCATGCAAATGTACCACATGGTGAGGATGTTCGTCTAGTATTTCATGATAAAACATGCTGTAAATTGATTCTACTGAAAACAGCTAATGTTTCCCTGATTTAATCACTATTTCACCAAGGAATATATTAATTAAATTGTTTGTCTCTTTACATTCTTATATCAAATTAATATTTTCGTGCTTGTCATATTTTGCTCTCACTTTTGAAGAAATGGGAGCAAACTCTTCTGAGGATGCAATCTACATGTGTATATCTTTCTCTATTGTATCAAAGCCTCCAATAAAATGACTGTCTGTTTAAACGCCTGTTCATTGCTGATCAAACTGTTGTACACTTTTCTTGTATACCTCCAACAATTATCGATCAAATAGTAAAATTGAAGTATGTTAATAAGAAAGCGTCTTTAATGACATAAACCAGGTGTGTCGGTATATACTTTGGACAACTACTACAATGTACGCTGAATGGTTGTATCAATCAGAATTCCGGGTCATTGTTATAACAAATAGTCATACATCACCGACAGCAAGATGAAGTGCACACTAGACCAATAAGAATATCAATAATTTCATGACATGAGATAATTCATTTACACGTAAGTTTGATATATATCACATAGGACGTATATACATATCAATCAACTCGGAGGTTGCCGATCCGAGTCTCACGTTCATTACCACACATCCTTATAATTATGTCGCAAGTTGTGTTGTTTGTTTTTTTTCAAGTGGTGAAAAGGCTTCAATAAACTAGTATTTTAACCTAAATGTGAATACTACATTAACTGAAAATATCTCAGTACGTACTAAGTGCATCTAAATTGTTTACACAAAAATGTGTTAAAAATAATTTTCCGTAAAAGCATTTGGTAAGCATAGTAAGGTGGAAACAAAGATCAGAGTAAACGATTTTCATTACATTCTTCGTATAAGGAATCCAACCAGTAGGTTAACAGAAACTTGGTAGTTCTACCCAGGTGCCCGTTTGTGTCAAAAGGTAAATCTTAATTCATTAGCATATCAATAAGTGATCTATAACCGACTTATAGTTAAAACGACCCGTTTCATTTCATTAAAAGATCTCCGGCTGAAGTAAGTTACACCCCGCCTTCTATAATTTCCTGGACAATTTGTTATTGTTACTTGCATTCATGTTCATCAGTGTACATGTATTGTTATTACTGAGACAAGTCATGTGGTGGCCGATTCAGTTATGGAAGACTTATTTTCTTAAATGATGACTTTATTATTATTAAACGGAATGATTCTATCTTCACATATTGAAAAGTAAAAATGATAACTGATCCAACGATTGTAGCTTGTGGACTTGTATAAGCATTCACAAAACATTATATATATTATAAATTACAAAGGCAAACAAACTCGCATGCATCATTATCAGCCAGTCAAATTTCAAGGTGACCAACAACTCCGCGCAAGTTCCCTAAACAAAACCGACTGGCTTGCAAATTTAATTAAATCCTTCTAGACTTATGAGCATTTTTATTGGTATCACATCTTTGAAAACGAATACATACATTAATATCAACCTACGAATACAAATTATGTTTTCACTCAGCACCCATTCAACGTATCAGAAAATGTAAACGAATTGAAAACAGAAGCATTCTGATTTCCTTAAGTAATGTTCTGTAAGCAATTTTCTTAAAAAGAGGACCAAGATGGCCCTAAGTCGCTCACCTGAGTAACACACCATAATAGTGTAAACATTTTTGACCTAGTGATTTCATGAACAAATATTCTGATCAATTTTCCTTAAGATTGGACCAAAAATGTGGCCCCTTGAGTGTAAACAAGCATTTTCTTTGATTTGACCTCGTGACCTAGTTTTTGACCCCACATGATCAAGATTAGAACTCGTCCAAAATTTCATGAAAACAAACATTCTGATAAAGTTTCGGGAAGATTGCAGCAAAAAAGTGGTCTCTAGAATGTAAACAAGCGTTTCTTTCGATTTGACCTAGTGACCTAGTTTTTGACCCCACATGACCAAATTTCGAAATCCTCCAAGGCTTTATGATAACAAACATTCTGACCAAATTTGACTCCAGATGACCCAGATTCAAACCTAATAAAAATCGTTCTGATCAAATTTCACGAATATCAAGTACAAAACGTAGTCTCTATTGCACATACAAATTTTTTCTTTGATTTGACCAGTTGACCTAGTTTTTGACCCAATATGACCCATATTCAACCTTGACCTAGATTTTATCAAGACAAACATTCTGACCAATTCTCATGAGTTTCAAACTTAAATTCAGGTCTCTAGAATGTTAACAGTATTTTCCTTTGAACCATTCAAATTAAAATAAAGGGAGGTTATTTGTCAAAATTTCACTCCAGAGTTGTCTACCCTGATTGTCTGGGTCCACTTGGTCACATAAATGAAATTTGGAACCAATCATGCAAGTAGTTACCAAAATATGTTCATTTTAATTAAAGACAAAGGGAGGTTATTTGAAATAAATCAGTCCGGAGTTATCTACCTTGATAATCTGAGACCACCTGAAGACATATACTTGAACTTTCAAATCAATCACATACACATGATTCGGACTGATGAAGAAAACAAAATGCAAAACAATGTGAAATATAGCAATTTTTGTAAATCAAGGGCACACAACTCTAGTCCTACTAAACTTATTTAGCTCTTAGAACTCGTCCATGATCTTTTAATCATACACATTCTTTGTAAATATTATTTGGATTGGTGAAGAAATGAAGTTGCTTGGGTGTAAACAAGGGAAAATAAAGCAATTTCTGTAAAATAAAGGGCGAGTAACTCATCTGAGATCTTATGCTCATACACATTCTATATAAATCTGATTTGGATTGCTGAAGGAATGAAGGTGTTATAGTGTAAACAAGGTAACATATAGGGACTTTTGCAAAATCAAGAGCCCATAACTCTGGTCTTCCTTGTCTCAATCTTATAGCAATACTTACACTTTGTAAATATGTTTTGGATTGGTGACGAAATGAAGGTGCTAGAGTGTAAACAAGGTAAAATATAGTATTTTTTGTAAATCAAGGGCACATAACTCTGGTCCTCACTGCCAGATTTTGCTAATATTCGAACTCATCCGAGATCTTGAGGTCATACACATTCTTTGTAACTATGATTAGGATTGTGAAGAAATAAAGATGCTAGAGTGTAAATAATGTGAAATATAGCAAGTTTTGTCAATCAAGGGCACATAACTCTGGACATACTGATCCGATCTGGCCCATAATTGAACTCATCCGAGGTCATGTGCCCAAAAACATTGTAACAAAATTTGATTAAGATTGGGTTAAAACTAGCATATTAAACACTAGTATTGTAAACACTAGCTTATTAAACCCTAGCATAATAAACACTAGCATGGTAAATACTAACATGGTAAACACTAACATAGTAAACATAAGCATAGTAACACTAGCATGGTAAACACAAGCATAGTAAACACTAGCATGGTAACACCAGCATTGTAAACACAAACTTCTTAAACACTAGCATAATAAACACTGGCATGATAAATACTAACAAAGTAAGCACTAGCATGGTAAACACAAGCATAGTAAACACTAGCATTGTAAACACAATGTTATTAAACACTAGGATAATAAACACAAGCATAGTAAACACTAGCATCGCTGCATGGTAAACACAAGCATAGTAAACACTAACATATTAAACACTAACATTGTAAACACAAGCATAGTAAACACTAACATGGTAAACACAAGCATAGAAAACACTAACATGATAAAGACTAGCATGTTAAACACAAACATAGTTAACACTAGCATTGTAAACACAAGTATATTAACACTAGCATAGTAAACACTATCATATCAAACACTAGCATAGTAAACACTAGCATATTAAATACTAGCATGGTAAACACTGGCATGGTAAAGGCTAGTATAATATACACTAGCGTTGTAAACACTTGCATAGTAAACACAAGCATAAAAACACTAGCGTAGTACACACAAGCATAGTAAACACTAGCATGGTAGATGCTAACACAATACAGGTTAACATAGTTAGCACTAGCAAACTAAAGACTAGTGAAGTAAACCCTATCTTTTTAGACACAAACATAGTAACCACTAACATTTTAAACGCTAGCTTAATACACATAGTACAGTTACGGCAATGTTTTGTAATATTTAATTCAACATCAAATCTACTCATTAGAAGCTGTTTTTCTGTTTCCACACACTTATTACGCTGTTCAAATCTTAAATAAATATTAAAGAACTAACTGCACTTTGTCTCTGATTAAATCTGCGGATTATCATTACGATATCTAATTTCTTTCTGTCTTGACATATTTGACATTTTGGTGTTAATCTGAAACATTCTCTTTTCTAGAATGCGCCGCTTAGATATATTCTAGTCCCTTTAAATAGCAAACCTTTTAATTTTGATTGGATGGATTTTATTTCTGCCATCAAAACATACTCGTTCATGTGCATTTGGATATAACATATTGCACTTTATAGTTTGTGTTTTAAACATGAAAATTTGCCTCACATTTTATTCAGCTATGATTGAAGAAGTCTCTACATCATGCCTGTGTCGTCAATTTATAACACGTTTCTGCTTTTCTGCGTTGACAATCAATAGCTTTGAAATTTTGCCAATGACTTGTCTTCTGTTGTTCAAATTTCATTTCTATAAATTTCAACTATGTCTTTTTTATTTTCTATATGTTAAATTTTTACGCAGTTTTTCAACAGAATTGATGAAAAAAAGAGTATTAAATTGGAGATTTCAACTGAGATGAGGGAATCTGAATACAGATTCTGCATTCAGATTCCCTTTTTATATAACAATAAGTTACTTTCTATCTGTCATTTTATCAATAATAATTATTCTGATTAAAAGACGGATTCTCTAATGACGATCATTTCATACTGTAAACAATTCTGTGGCTCTGCAGGAATAGGTTTACAATATCAGACAAATTCTTTACTAGTACACAATTTAATTTGTTCCAGTATTGTAATAATGGCACACTCCATCATTCCAAATTACTGGACTGTAAAAAATGCGACTTTCAGACAATGGTAATTTCAATGTGTAGACAAGGCATTTTGCCATGGCAGTAGTGTTTACTTCACCTGTAATGATATAAGACAATGCCAAATGGCCATTTAGATAATCTAATAGAACCAATAAAAAGTATATTTTGCAAGAATGCACTTTATCTTCGTACTTTAAGCCAAGACGCTGTTGCCCAATTCAACTGTAATCGGAGAGCAAAAAAAAATGTCATTAAACAGTTATCGTTGAAAGCATTAGAAACATTATTGAATAGCATTGATAAAATGCTTATTGTTTACTGCAAGTCTTTATCTATAAGATAAAGAGCAACATGTGTTATGATAATTATTAACATGGTTGATTAAAAAATAATAAGTGAGAACGTTCAGCCGTTGCATAAATATGACTGACGGAATTTATTTCTCACAAGTTGTTGACCTTTAAAGGCTTAAAAGCTTGTGACATAGTTGCGTGAGGATGAATATAGACCAAAAAGAGACACGCTCAAATAACACAAATAACAAGGCGATCGGTAACACCGATGCATGTTCCACGAACTTACTGTAGCATATGGGAATTCTCAATCACGGAGGTTGTGTTGAGGAAAAATGTGGTCAGCAAGAGTTGTGGTTCTTTAACACTGCACTCCCTCTCGCTCTCTCGCCGATCTCTTTAAATACGTTTAGTGTCAAGTCAATACCTGACATAGTATCGAGTTATGACCCGAACACAAAGTTTTTTTTAAGAAAAAGACAGATTATTAAAAAATTGGACCACATAGAGTTATCGTTCCTTGTCACATCACTTTCTCTCACTGACCTTTATGAATGTGTAAAGGATGAATTCAATACTTTATATATGGGGCCTCCGTGGCCGAGTGGTTAAGGTCGCTGACTTCAAATCACTTGCTCCTCATCGATGTGGGTTCGAGCCTCACTCGGGGCGTTGAATTCTTCATGTGAGGAAGCCATCCAGCTGGCTTACGGAAGGTTCTACCCAGGTGCCCGCTCGTGCACGAAGGGGCACCTGGGGTCTTCCTCCACCATTAAAAGCTGGAAAGTCGCCATATGACCTATCATGTGTCGGTGCGACGTTAAATAAAAAAAAAACAATTAACAAAAAAAAAACAGTACTTTATATAGTATTCGAGTTACGCTGCGGGCATGGTTTTCAAAGAATTAAGATACTTCAACAATGGGACCATAAAGTTATAGTTCCTTATCACTGTTCTCTTTCTTACTGACTTCAATCAATATGAAAAGTATAAAGTCAAAACCTTAGATAATATTCAAGTTATGCCGTGGCAAAGGTTTCCAAAAAGGAAAATATAGTTTTTGAGAAAATGTGGACCTAAAGAACAGTTTTTACGAACACCGACGCCGACGATCAAATGATGACAATACATCGTAGATGCACTGTTTCCTATAGTTTACTTACTCGTTTCTCCCTCTTTTTTACACCCTTGTGTGAACATTAGCGCCGTTCAATTTTTGTCGATGTATTGAATTGTGTGTAACTTTTGTGATTGTTTGCTTTTAGGTATCATATTAATGTTTTTCGGTATATGTTTATCTAATTTTTCGCAGAATTCATATAAATCTTGAAAGCTATTGCACTACGAATGTAAAGTTATTATTCTTGAAATAGTGTTCCTATTTATTAAATTTTTAAGTCATATGCAAACTTATGAGTAATGTCATGTTTTTAATAACGAGAAGTAAAAAAAAGTCGTTTAAAAACTTCAGTGCATGCTTTTGGTTGCGTGTTGTTATCTGGGCTCCGGTTTTTGATATTTAAAACATCTTTACCGTTTCCAAGAACAACAGAATGGTAATTTAAAATGTAAAAGTTGCCACATATGAAAACAATATATTTAGTCGTATTGTCATGTTTTTATGCAAGAATAGCGAATAGCTTCGGTCTCGGTCACAAACATTCCCGTGGGCTTCTACAGAAATTAATACACACACAAAAAAACGTGTATTATGCCTACATTCATTTCAGATGGATGGAATCTGAAGGAGAAATTGAGTACACAAGTATGGCGGAACAGCGGATGGGCGGACAAAACGTTCTAACACAACATTTCTCTTGGGTCATCAATACTGGGGCAAGAAATAGAGTGGGCTTTCAATACCATATATGGACGTACAATTAACCTGACTAATGAATGATTTAATCAGGTTACATTGATGATGTACAGCAAACAATAGTTTATGTCAGTTTGGTGCCCATTTACTTTGTTGTAAGCAAGTTCTGAAGAATAAGATATGTATCTAGCTAAAAGAAAGACACCTTCATTAAGTATGGAATAATCGAAACGTTCTTTTCATTTTGCCTGTCATTCATGCTGACTGTTGCTGCATAAAAATATAAAGCAGCTAAAGACACTTTTACAATATATTTTAGTACTGATATTTTCTGTAGCATTTTTCTTTAGCAGGTCCATCTTATTTTTGTTTTCTATTCTCAAACATAATGACTGTACAATGATGTCGTAACGAACACTTCTGATTACTAAAGTAACGAATTTGCAAAAGGAACGAACGCTGCCGTTACGTTAGACTGACGTAAACGCACTCGTTGGTATAAATTTACCCACCCTAGAGTAGTAAATAATTTTATAGTATTTCAGTCATATGCTGATATGATGGTATATTGCTATACAGCAAATACAGAATTCTGTTACTTTTACTTTTCTCCTACAGAAAATTCTATTTATTCAGTCCTTGTTAATTAATATAAGATATTTGTTTGTATCAGTGTAAAATCGAAATATATTTCACTGAGTGAACACCATATGCTCAGCCACGAGTGAATATGTAAATTATGGTGTTCACCAGGGAAATATATTTCGATCTTACACTAAAACAAACAAATTTTCTTTGTATTTTAAATGGTTTTACACAAATTATATCCATTTACCCGTGCAGCGTCACGTGCATTGCATCATAATGTCATGACGTCACTATTTAGTCGTATTGTCATGTAGAAAAACTGTCAAATAGTTATATGATGTTTTCAGATTTCTTTTAGATTTAATAACGATGAGTATTATACCTTTATCATCCTGCAAGTATTTATAACATGTTTTTACTGAAGTGTATTTTGCAAGGAATTGATCTAAGTAATATTCTTTCCCATTCAAGTGTTGTTCCGTATCAGTGAAAAAAAAATATTTTCACTGTTCAAAGCAGAGAAAACATTTCACTGATACATATAAGTATAACATCTCTTTCCTTAAAATTTCTTAAATCATTATGCATCTCCATTGGCTTATAATCCGTATATCAAATTCACTGCTTTTTATGAAAACAAATTATGGATAGAATAATGAGTTAAAATCATCTGCAGTGTTTTACATTTCAATCTGGAATCTTGAGTCAAAATTAATCACAACATGTCCAGTGTGAAATTCCTCAATCAATCAGCAAGCTGAAAAGTCGCCAAAATGCTCAAAGCCAAATTGTCTGACTTATTGTGCGACCTGTGGAGTTTCCATTTTTTTCTATTTTATAATGAATATAAGAAACATGTTTATGCGCATGTTGTGCTGATTTTCTGTTATGAGAGGTGTCCTTATTAATTTGATTTTTGCTCCAGTTGTAAACATATAAACTCCATCTGAAACGTAATGAATGCTACCTCGAAAAACAAAAGGATAAAATCGTATGGCAGAACCTATTAAAAGACCAGATTAATCTTTAAGTTATCGTTCTGTATGGCTTACCACAAACATCATATTACAGGAAATTTGCATGCCTATCATTGAAAAAGGAAACAACATTCAAATTACAATAACAAAATGTAATTAAAAATAACGTTGCAGTCAGTAGTACTGTCGCTTTAGGGTTCATCGACTGTAAGAAACGTCATTTAATTATCGTTAATTACTTTGTTTTGACTGTGCATTTTCCTTTCATATTCGTTGTTCTGTTATTCTTTCAATTTATCGGCGTAGAAGATGAGGATGTGAATAAACTGTTTTTAAGTCGTGTTGGAGTCAGAAAGCTCCGGCTGGCTTTAGTTATTACCATTTAATATTGACCGTTGTAATTGATAATATTGTTTCAGAAACTCTTTGACGTCTCTTACTCTCTAGTAGGGTATAGTAACAGAAGATAAGTAGAGAGAAGGTCCTTTACATTAAGCAGTTATAAATTCTAATGTTTATTTAAAAAGAAACATTCGAAACAATAGCGGAATTTAATGTCGTTGGTATTCTGGCTAAAAAAGTATGAAAATGGAGAGTTCTAAAGCGGAATAGATTTAAATGGAATTTTAATTTGTAAATATTCTTATGTATTAACTATAACACGCAAAATTCTAGTTTCTGACCTGCGCAACATTGACATTTCTGATGTCCTATCCAAAAATAGATAGAGATCTACCTACCCTACCTACAAAATTTGACGACAAAATAAACAAATAATTCATTCAGG
This sequence comes from Mercenaria mercenaria, assembly GCF_021730395.1. NCBI lineage: Eukaryota > Metazoa > Mollusca > Bivalvia > Venerida > Veneridae > Mercenaria > Mercenaria mercenaria. The sequence goes on from NC_069368.1 coordinate 80,424,385, forward strand.
CTTCAGCTATAACCATGCCTCAATACAGTGCAGTCGGCAGACATATTGTGTAACGATGTGTTTAAAACGTTTAGCTCTCAGACAAATAAAACCATGTATCTATTATTACGTGGACCTAGAGTCTTACCTGAAAATAGAATGCTACGGCATACATGCTACTGGTGATGTCTGTGTCTTCAGAAATAGATCAATGGCACTTTGCCGTTCAGACTGACTCATTGCGTCTGTTTGATTTGGTAAATGATAACACAGATATGTTTAGTCTGAGTTAACGTTGGATGTCGTCGTTTGAAAGTAACAAAACATTATTTATTCAGATGTAACGGAATGAAAAATGACGTCGCGTGACCTGTGAATAAGGAAATGCTGCAGACTGGCATGGAATTATTATCTAATATCTCGCTCTGACTTCTTTCTACGACCGCTCAGTTGTTTTTGTTTTGTTGGGGTTAACGTCTAACCGACACAATCATAGGTCATATGGCAACTTTCCAGCTTTGATGGCGGAGAAAGAACACAGGTGCCCCTCTGTGCATTATTTTTATCACGAGCGGGCACCCAGGTAGAACCACCGACCTTCTGTAAGACAGCTTGATGGCTTCCTCATTTGAAGGATTCAACGCTCCGAGTCAAGCTCGAACCCACATCGGTGAGGGGCAAGTGATTTGAAGTCAGTGACCTTAATCACTCGGCCACGGAGGGCCCCCGCTCAGTTGTTTACTCTTTCAATAAAACACTACATTTTGTAAAAGTCAGATGATCATAAGATATCAAGAACAAGGATAAATATCCAATAGGAAATGCCACGTTCCAAAAACGCAGACTCCTCAAAACGAAATACGCAGATGTGCACACTACCAACACACACACACACACACACACGCACCCTCCACCCTCCCCCCCCCCCACCACCCCCTCGCCCAAACAAACAAAACGAACAAATCAAGGAACACAGTGGGGCATCGCCTTGGAACGGCCAGTGGCAAAATAGCCATTGGGGACCTTAAACCGGTTTATGGTGCGCACCAATTTTGCCACTGGGGAGCTTAAACCGGTTTATGGTGCGCACCCAGCCTCACTCTTACCCCAATCATGTTCCAAAATCACTGGACAGTGTAATAAAGTAATCTCTAGAGAATCTCTAACGCACGCAATGGAAACAGAAGGCATAGCGTGTAAAACACAAAAATGTTTTCGTATAATTATACAAAATACAAAACTTAAGAACCAATAACGCCTTTTGCTGAAGACAGAGCATAAAGAGAAACACCCTTAAGGGCCCGACGAAACAGGCCAGAAGACAGAAATCAATTCACTTCAGTCCTAGTGGGATTTAAAAACTGCTTATCACAGAGTCCTCCCTCAGACATCTGACAATTATACACCACGAGTTTATTAACGCCTACAGCAATATACAGTATATTCTAGCGTTGAAAGCTACTGCACTCAATTATGTTTACGGTAAATGAATAAGGAGCAAAGAAAATAGTTTTCTTTTGTCATAAAATACGGTTGTATTCCACTATTTTATGTTCAATGCACAATTTAACTGTGAATAGATGCAATCATGCCAGTCATGCGACCTTCGGAAGTCTTGCTGGTCGTGCCGTGCAGTCAACCTAGTAATCACGCAATAAGACGTGTCTCCGATTTGTAGCACACATATAGCACGACAGGTCGCAATACTCTTAAGACTAGCGCAAAAAGTCGCTATACTTTGAGGGCTTTGTAGGCTGTCTAGAATTGTTAAAGACCAGTCGCATGATTAATAGTCACAACAGGTAGTGTACAGTGGTCGGAGCTCTTTAGCTTTCGATATATAAAACCCTAACCCACACCCTCTATATATAACTCTAACCCTAACCCTAACCCTCTTTCTAATCATAAAAGTTGTCTGCCTTTGGTACGCTAGTTATGTTTAAGGCTAATCAAAATGACTGTTAAGCTTGTAAATGACTGTTAAGCTTGTAAATGGATTTCCTTAAGCTTAAGAAATGCAAGACGCTTCTCTGCATGATATCAATAATTTTCTTTCGGTAATGTTTTATTAAAGCATCCTTATATTAAGATGTAAAATTGTTTATGCTACTTAAAGGTAATACTTAATGCATTAAATGAAACCATTAAAACCATTATAGATTTGAAAGCTACCGGTAAACAAATCCTAGTTACATTGACATCAAAGAATATTCATTCTGATTTACGTTGGTGTCTGCCAGTTAGATTTTCACGCCAACATGAGTGGTAACTAAAGTTCTAAGTTACTTGAGATGATAATTGTTAGTTTTGTAGAAAGCCCCGAAAACTTATCAAAGTATTACAATGTGGTGCCGAGTAATTATGTTAGTATTTCATCACATTGTCTTGACTAGATAATAAAGAGGTGCAATACCTCTACACACATGAAAAGTGTTCAAATGCCTTGAAAAGCATCGCGTGCAGTTGGTGTCCCTCTTCAAATAAAAAAAAATTGTCTTTTATTTATTTTTTGGTTTTGGTATGTTATCATTATTAGTTGATCTGTTCTGTATCTTAGTTATTTGAATGCAATTTTCTATATACATTATATACATCAGTGCAGTTTTGTCAATGTGAGTATTGAACCAGAACTCGTGTACGGTTCCTGGCTAATCAAAGTTATATATAATATTTGAACTTAGGTTAGGTAAAAAAAAATCATGTGCATCGTCATTCACACAATTGTCTTTTTACTTGTGCTTTTTTCATCAATATGTTGCAGTTTTTAGCTGCTTTGTAAGAATTTGTTATGCATGCTGTTTAATATGAAGACCGTTTAGGTTGTTTAATCTGTTTCTGAAGACAATTTGAGCTGTCTAATTGAAAAGAGGGCCGTGTATTTAATTAAAACAATAAGTTGAACTGGGTTTATTTCATAGTAACTTACTGGATATTCAAAATCTACTGGTTACTTTCATAAAAAGAATACGAATATAAATGAAGATATTATTAAGAGCAAATATCGCGCAGATTATATCCAAACGAACCTTTAATTAAAACATATAAATACATCAAGATCGTATGGCATTCATTTACGAAACACTTGTCTTTTTTCTTCTGTAGAAAAATGTGCAATATATGATAACCACATGTGTTCTGGCTACTAGAGCAAAGAACTGCGTTCAGTGAGAATTGTTGAAATAATCAGTATTCTGATATGACAAAATGCGATTGTTTTTAATAAAACTCGATATTGATGTAATCCCGCAGATCACGTTATAGCGACTGTATCACTTATTTACTTTTAATATTCATGTATAATATTTTTTTGCAATATTTGTTCGAGTTAATTGCTATGCTCTTGAATTGTATCTCTGTACAAAAACTAGAACATAGATATATATCTTTTATTGATACTTAACATACTTTTGCTAGATATCATTAAATGATGTAACAAAAGCAAAGCCTCAGCTAGGATTATATGGAATGTCCTGCCGCAGCTAGCATTATACGGAAAGCCATGCCGCAGATAACATTACAAAGAAAGCCATGCCGCAGCTAACATTATATGGAAAGTCATGCCGCAGCTAGCATTATACGGAAAGCCATGGCGCAGCTGGCATTATACGGAAAGCCATGCCGCAGCTGGCATTATATGGAAAGCCATGACGCAGCTGGCATTTTACGGAAAGCTATGCCGCAGCTAGCATTATACGGAAAGCAATGCCGCAGCTAGCATTATACGGAAAGCAATGCCGCAGCTAACATTATACGGAAAGCCATGCTGCAGCTAACATTATACGAAAGCCATGCCGCAGCTAGCCTTATACGGAAAGCAATGCCGCAGCTAGCATTATACGGAAAGCCATGCCAGAGTTAACATTATACGGAAAGCTATGCCACAGCTAGCATTATACGGAAAGCCATGTCGCAGCTAGCGTTATACGGAAAGCCATGCCGCATGCATTATACGGAAAGCCATGCCGCAGCTAACATTATTCGGAAAGCTATGCCGCAACTAGCATTATACGGAAAGCCAAACCGCAGCTAGCATTATACGAAAAGCTATGCCATAGCTAGCATTATGCGGAAAGCCATGCCGCAGCTAACATTATACGTAAAGTCATGCCGCAGCTAGCATTATACGGAAAGCCATGCCACAGATAACATTATACGGAAAGCCATGCCGCAGCTAACATTATACGAAAAGCTATGCCACAGCTAGCATTATACGGAAAGGCATGCTGCAGCCAGCATTATACGGAAAGCCATGCTGCAGCTTACATTATACGGAAAGTCATGCCGCAGCTTGCATTATACGGAAAGCAATGCCGCAGCTAGCTTTACAGGGAAAGCCATGCCGCAGCTAACATTATACGGAAAGCAGTGCCATAGCTAGTGATGTATAGAAAGCAATGCCGCAGCTAACATTATACGGAAAGCAATGCCGTAGCTAGTGATGTATAGAAAGCAATGCCGCAGCTAACATTATACGGAAAGCCATGCCGCAGCTAGAAATGTATCTCAAGCAATGCCGCAGCTAGCATTATACGGAAAGCCATCCCGCAGCTGACATTATACGGAAAGACATGCCGCAGCTAGCAATATATCCGCTTATAGTCAGGGAGAACGTTCCTAAGATGACATAAAAGTTGTTCCGCCTGCGGAAAAGAATGTCCGAGAAGCTGATTTTAATGTTAAATAAAACAAATTGTGTGCAATTTATAATATGCTAGTTATCTTGTTAACAAATGGAAAGGACATTTAATGTTAATATAAAAAAATTTCTTTTTCGGAGTTCATGCGACATGAACGCCAGAATAGGATCAGCAATTTAAACGTGAAATGCGCTGGATTTACCAATCCTATTCTGTCGTTCACTTCGCATGAGCACCAAAAACATTCATTTTTTTTAATATATGGAAGACATGCCGCAACTAGCATGATATGATCTAATGAAAGCCATGCCGCTGCAAGTGGTATATGACTTGTGAAATTGGATAACATAGAGCAATTAAACAACCAAAGCCGTCAACGGCAACACTATAAATTTACAAAGCTGTTAATGGCAAATAGTTAATGAAAGGCAATCGATTTATTCACCACCCGTTAAAGGCTAGCGGCTTGAATAACCCAACCTATTTACAACTACAGGTCGTGATAAATAGATGACACAATATTATCAACTACAATTCGTGATAATGGCCAAAATGTCAAAATATCATGATATACTAATACAAAACGTTCAAGGCATGCCGTTTGCGATCAACGTATAAACGTCATTAATGTCACAAGCTGGCATTTGGTATACCGGTATTTTGCAATTTATTGAAAAAGTTGTTAATGCAAAGCAGCTAGCATTACGCAATCTACAAATGAAATCACAATCGTTACAATGCTAGATATATCAAAGACGACAATAACCAAATGATCGTCAATAATTGAAAAATACCGCTTTGACAGTGTCTCCGTGATCAATTTCCCATAAGAGATGACATTATTAAGTGATAAATGGGGATTTATTAAATGCATATTAAATGCAGTTCTCTTTTTTTTTGTCTCTCTCAGACTTACACGCAATTTCAAATACAGAAACACAAGATTGTCTTGTTACGAAATGCAAATGTAATTTAATCTTTATATGCAGAGCAGTTTTCTTATAGGATGCAATTTTCTTCAAATTTTATAACTCTTCTAGCTTAAGATAGTGGTTTTCTGACAATGAATTACATTCCTGTGAAGACCACATAAAAAAGAAACAAGCATATTCAAAGTTATTGATTAAAGGAAAATGTAGATAAACTCATCCGAGTTGAAGCAATTACAATGCAACCACAGGAAAACACTGCAGCAATTACAAGGCGGAGACTGGAGCACTCATGAAAGCCGTTTCAATGATTGAAGACTCGGCAGGAGAAAGCTCCTCAGTCGTCTTTCTCATAGATGCACTGTCTGTTATGGAAGCTCTGATCTACAATAAAGCTCCACAGCTGGCCAGGAGAATGCAGAGCCTGAGTATCACCAGCAAATCGCACTCCAGTGGATTCAATCCCATTGTGGACCCGTCTATATTTTTCCGTTACAGCGTCTTTTTGTTGTGGGCCTACTTTGCAAATGCGTGGCTCTGTGGCTGTGTTTGTGATGCTTTGTGCTTCCAAGAAATCTACCCTTATCTTTTATCTTTTGCAGGCAAAGAACTGGCAGACCAACTGGCTCAGTCAGAACAGCCAACAACCCCAGTGAGCTACAAGGAGAAAGTCACCATCAAGGCACTAACGAGACCAAGGATAGAGAAGGATGCTTTTCATCTCCTTGATCGGTCTGAACAAGTGATGCTGCGCACAACAAGCTTAATGCTCACATGTACAGGAAATACAGACTGGCACCATCATCAGCCTGTCCATGAGATGAGGAAGATCAGACTACGGGGAATGTACTCCAGAAATGTAAAAGGCATGACCAGGAGCGAGCTGCGACTTAGCCGATAGATACCTCGATCCACCAGAGACTGTATGGAGGCATTGAAGATCTGCGGCAAGCCACAAGTTTCACCGAGACTACTGGTCTGGTCTGACAGTGTAGGGCGAACGAAGAGGAAGAAGTACAATTCTGGTAGAAAGATCTATCTTATCACAGTATTCGCAGATGTGCCGAATAGCCGTTTCCGTGCACTATGTATGTCTGTCAAAATGTCCAGCTTATCTTATTCTTGAACAACACGTATTTTAGGAGTGTACCTGTTTCACAGTTACATTAAAATGCCTCAGAATTAACAATAGGACAATATTGCTAGTATAACTTTCAATGAAGTGCTTCGTTCATATCTTGCTCTGTAAGGCATGGAATTCATTTCAAAATGATGGTATTGTTTCTTTATATTTAAGCTTTGATCTGTCTTCTGCTATAAAATGCTTGCAAATTAGTAAGAAAATGTTGAAGAAGTCTTCTTCTGAAAAAACAAACTAAATAATGACAAGATAGATACAAACAACGAATGCTCTACATTTAAAAAGGATAAGAAAACAATGAGAACAAAGCAAACGTCAATTTCTAATAAGTTATAAATACTTATTATATTTTCTTCATGACAGAATATGTCTGTCTCATAAAATAGAAAACTGAATTATAATTGCATTTTCATATTAGGATAGGTTTTATAAATAATAAAACACGATTAATTCCACAAAACCTTAATATGATACATGCCACACAAATTGAATAAACAAGGCGATCTTGGTTCATCTCCATTAATGGTGGACGGTATGTATTATCAGTTCAGATCGTAAGGAAATATGTTAAAAATGAATATTCAATATATTAAACAGCTTCCTTTATGGCGGATTGTAGAGCAAATATATCAGACTTTCTGCTGGTCCATGTTTTGTACTCTATGTGGGAAAGGAAAACTAAATGGTGAATTCACTGAAGTATATGGACAGAATGTGACATAGGAAGTCTCGTGTGACATCAACACATCAACCTTTCCAATCGAGTGAATTAACTGTACATCTTGGTGTAAACAGTTAAACGACTCGACGACTATATTGTGCTCCTTACCAACAATCGACTTTCTTCATATTCGGATAAATTTTGAATACGAGTTTAATGGGCAATAGTTTGATAATTTACAACCAAATGTGACAATTGTCACAAAAAGACTGAAGATATTGTCGTTTTATGTTTCTTGATTGTAAGTATACAACATCCGTAACTGGTCTTGTGTCCTTGTAAATGTTGTTCAGAAGGACTCTATGAGGGTTCCTCGGGTGTTGAATATCTTTTCGCTAAATACTAAACTTTGCGGTACTTTTTTGTTCTTGGATTTATAGAGCCACGTTAAATTAGTTCGCCATATTTTTTGTGAAATAGAATAAAATATCGAAAAATGAACTGATATAATATAGTTTCTAGTCCACAGATGTATTATTCTCAATGATTGTCTATTCAAAATTTGATTTGTAGAATTAACCGGTCTTGAAATCAAAACCGCAGTTTGAGAATCGGTTTCTTGATAAAATCCAAATACATCTTATCAAAAAGCTGACTCGATTTCGACTGTGGTTCTTACAAATTTAAACTTCATAAAACTTGCTTTTTATAGGCAATGCTGGAAATGCAGCGTGCTCAAACAAAAATGGAAAAGGTCTTTTTTACAGGCTACACAAGTTGTTAAATTCAACGAATCATTCACGTTCTTTCTTTTCTTATTGAATTTGTCACCTCCATTTCCATTGATTTACTACGCAATTTTGGTTTTATCAATATTGTGTATTAAACGTGTCATGGCAAAGCCGCCGAAATATCAAAGAATGGTCATTAATTTAGACGATCCAGAAGTACTAGCGTTACTTTTAAATCTTTATTTTGAACGTCTTAAGAGCATGTTGTATGTAGGTAAGTAATATTGACTAAGACATGGCAACGAAATTAAAAAGAATTTTGTTTGAGTAATATGTGTTTTAATAACCTCATCACTTTGAAATAGATCATATTATCACCAAAAACCAGTGTTTAAGGTATCAGGAAATATTTTGTAATTTTTGCCACAGTCTTGATATAAAGTTTTGGCCATATGTAAGGGCATAGAAGTTTCTGTCATGGACTTACCATGGTATTATTTTGCTATGGTGTACATGTTACCCGGCAGAAAAGGGAGTAGTTTATATAAAAAGATGGAACTAAAAAAAAATTAGTAAAAAAAAATATTGTTATGGTAAAAAAGATGGTTATGATATTGAATCAAATCATACTTAAGATTAGTCATTGTAACACTTAACGACAGTTTTCATTTTTGTGAAGAGCGTAAACTATAGGTTGAATTCGAAAAATTCCGGTTTGGCATAAATTGTTGGCAATAGCTTAAATGTAATGCCTAAACAAATAACTGAAAATGAAGATCAAAAAACGATGCGTTAGATGATGGTAAACAAATCATAATTATCTTGTCATGTTTGAATATTCGATGAGATCTGCGTCAGGATTCCACGCCAACACGAGTGATTGCATTTTAATTGAAGCGTTATAACGCCTGAGATCAACAACGATATTTTGGAAGATAAAAATTTGAATAAATCAAAATTGTATCACACTTTCAGTTAAAGCGCAGATTGATTACTTTGATCAAGAATTTGCAATCGTCGTCTTGAATCATTCTCAAACCATAAGACCAAGTGTAATTTACTACCTAATCATCTTATTTTAGTTAACGGTATTGAAAAACATTGCCTAGTCCATCTGGAAATCTTCATAAAAAGTACACTTTTAGATGTAAGCAGGAATTCTAAATACTATTTGTGTAACGGCCGACAAACGTAACATTGTAATAACTAAGAATATCATGTACTAGCGTATAGAGTATATGCGACTATATATATGATTGCGTAAAACATTTTACATAAGGTCTAGCCACCTTATTTCAGATGAAAGCTTCAATAATATCAAATATACTGGACATCTTATATACGGGATCTCTTAATTACATTTGCATTTCAGCACAAAACAGGGATAGTGTTCAAGAAATGGAAATATCTTTGGAAGTTTGGTGTTTACGCATAAAGCTGCATATATGTTAAACATTCGTATATAAAGTTACTAAACATTTCATTTCATGGAGGAAAATGATTGGAAGTTCTGTCAACATTGTATTTATCCACATCTTGACAATCAACTGGTTATTATCGTCATTGTTACATGTACTATATAGTCTCGGAAATATGATATGTTAATTTATCACGATTCTTTTTTCTCAATATCATGAATATGTAACGTAAATGAGGACCAATGTGTTTCAAGGGTCGTACCTTTAATTCTTTTTAGAGACAATATGTTACATTTTATTTATTATTCCAGATTTATATAACACCATTTTCTACGATAAATACGTTACAAGGCGGCTGCCACGTTAGGCGCTAAATTCTACCCGAGAGATAGAGAGATAGAATGTTAAGATACAGGCATGACCGACTAACTTAGCTTAGCTCTTTACGAATAGACTCTGGTTCTTTAACGTACCCATTGTGTAGCACCGACACTCGAGCTAGGAATAAGTAGCACTGGCCTCTTAGTGACGTAGAAGACACTCAAGAACCTTCCAGTACCTGGACCGGGATTCGAACCACGGAACTCTTAATATGAAGAGTAAGGTTTGACACCAGAGACCAACGGGCATCCTATATGTAATGTTTATATAGTTATTCAAATTTTAGTCGCGGAGTTTAGTTTTATCCGTTAAGTCGTTTGAAACTGACTAAAAATAATAAATTAAGGCGTCAGAAACCTGTAAAATCATACATCATGATAGAGTTTACATATGTAGCATGTAATGTAAAACGATGTATAATTTTTTTTTTTTTGTTAATTGAAAAAAGAATATCAAAATAAAATATAAGGTGTTCCGTTATTTTTATGTGTAACACGTCACAAAAAACATACTTAATCTGTTTTTAAAATGTTGTAGGAGTAGCAATTCTTATCCGATTTTGATAATTTTTGCACCAACGTGTTCTGGATTTGGCGCGTAAATACGACGTTATAATTATGACGTCATATACTTTGTTTGCGTCATTTCAAATGTAAACAACGTAGTGCGTCGTAGCGTAACGCATTCGATTCAACTAGAACACGGCATGTAAAAATGTTTATCTTGTGTTATGCTGTTTATTTTTTTTAAAGAAAATAATATCATGTAAAAGTACATATTACAAACAGATGGATTTTGTAAACGAAAGTATAAAATGCCACTGTGTTATTGGTCAATTTGAGATTTAAAATAATTACAAATTTTCTGACGTATTTTTTGTCATATTTGTTCAACGGGTATCCTACCTGAATCAACAGTAATGTGTTTTTATGCTCTGAAGCCTGAAACCAGTTTACCTCTAAATAAATATACAAAATCATATCTTTCTATTGGTATATAATAGCCAGGGAGCCAAAAGTGCGAAAAGTGCCTAGAAACAGGATTTACCTGTCCGGTCATGCTATAGTCAGTGTCTATACATATTATGAAAGTGCAAAGTCTCGCGGATCAGAAAAATTGGGCCTGCAAAACAAAAGCTCTTGCGAAATTTGAGAATATCAAGGGGAGATAACTCTGTATATTTGCAGTTTTTTTAAGATTCAAAACGCTTTTTTACTAACAAAACATGGCATCATGTTTCTAAAATCAGTTCAAATATATATATTTCAACATTGCTTTTACGCATAAGGCTTATGCTTGAAATATACGCAAAATGTACTCATTTTATGTACATTTTATTATAAGATTTGGCACCTAAAATACCAGAGAATAAACTATAAATATTTAACCTAAAATTTACAGTATGAAGAAGTAACCTTTAAAATGGTCTTATTTCTCAAAGTCATTTATTAATACCGCTACGAAACAGTCTGTTAGAATAGAAAATCATCTAGATACTCTAGTTCAGGTTTGGCTAAGATATACGCAAATCCGGGGTATTTTATGTACCCCACCCACTTTATATAATGCAAAAAATGTATAATAAAAATATCCGACCAACAACCAAGAAGATATATTCTTTTTATCATGTATACAATATAAACTATATTTTTGACCATATAAAGCTGGATGAGGGGTATTTAAAAGATTTTAAACAGAAAAAGGGGGTAGGAAAACCTATGTATTTTACAACCGATAATTAGAATTAACAACCCGTTATTAATTAAGGGCAACACTAATGAAAGGCGATGAAACCTTTTCTTGCAAACTATTCATTTGGAAAGTTATTTATTTAAATACTCTTTTGTGCAATCTAGTTCGGTTTTGGTTAAGAAATACGCTAATACGGGGTATTTTGTGTACCCCACCCACTTTATATAATGCAAAAATGTATAATAAAAAAATATTCGACCAACTACCAAGAAGATATCTTCTTTTTATCATGTATACAATACAATCTATATTTTTGACCATATAAAGCTGGATAAGGGGTATTTAAAAGATTTTAAATAGAAAAAGGGGATAGGAAAACCTATGTATTTTACAACCGATAATTAGAATTAACTATCCGTTATTAAATAAGAGCAACACTAATGAAAGGTGATGAAGCCTTTACTTATAAACTGTTCACTTGGAAAGTAAGTTAATCAAATACTTTCTCGTGCAATCTACTCCAGGCGTGGCTAAGAAAAACGCAAAACCGGGGTATTTTATGTACCCCACCCACTTTATATAATGCAAAAAAAAAATGTATAATAAAAATATTTGACGAAAAATCACTGACATATATTCTTTTTATCACATATACAATATAATTTATATTTATGACAATTTAAAGATGGATGAGTGGTATTTAAAAGATTTTGAATAGAAAAAGGGGGTAGGAAAACCTAAGTATTTTACAACCGATAATTAGACCAAACAACCCGTTATTTACCATTTAATAAATACAAGCATCAATAATAAAAGGCGACGAAATCTTTACTTGCTAACTATTCATTTGAAAGTAAATTATTTAAATACTCTTTTGTGCAATTTTGTCAAAATTGTGAAATTGTAGGGGTATGAACATTACCCCACCCATCTAAAACTATGTATAAAATGTGATTGATTGATCAATAGTTTTTACAAATTCAAAAAGTATAAATGCTTGCTTCGGGGTTGTACACATCTGTTTTTACCTTTCTCATGATAAACAGATAGATGGAATGTAGTTCTAATGTGTTGAATATAATGTAGAAATTTGACATAATGTGTAACTTTAATGCTTATAAAATAAGACATTTTGAATAATCTTTACTATTCAGAAGATTGTAAAACTAATTAATGTAATGATAATTCATTATATCACTATTCAAGAAATTTTACAAATCGTACAAAAAGTCGTAATTATATCCCCCAACCATATATAATTCAAATAGATTCTATCAGAGTTTTAGCTCACCTGTCACATAGCGACACAAGGTAAGCTTTGTGATCACCTTCGTCCGTCCATACGTCCGTCCACAATTACTTTGAACACGATAGAAACCACATTTTACTATTGATTTTAATCAAACTTGCGCGCAACTTGTATAAGAGCTAGGAGACGAGGGAGGAAACCTACTGGCCACCAGGAACAAAAAATGTCAATGCAACCTTTCAAGGTTATGCATTGGAATGTAGAAGGACTCCTCAATAAGAAAATTAATTAGAGTACATATTGTTTGATAAGGACATTCAGGTCTGCTGCATCGAAAAGATTCACCTTAGCGAGGACAAATCCTTCAATGTTAAGAGGCTACCAGTACTTCCGTTGTGACAGGTTGGGTAGGGGCAAGGGAGGAATCTAACACTGATGAAAAACAACATAGCAACTTGTACCGGTATAAAATCTCGCTTTGAAAACTGGCCAAATCCCATAATGGGTTCCAGAGTTAGGGCCCCCTAAAGAGCCAAAAGTTTCTGTTTTGGCTTGTGAACAGGGTAGAGACCACATTTTGCAATTGATTTTAATCAAACTTGCATATAAATTCTATTGGCATAATATCTCGGTTCCTGTGAAAAACTGGCGAGATCCCATAATGTGATCTAGAGTGGTGGCCCCTCAAAGGGCCAAAATTTGCCATGATGGCTTTTGTAGCCACACAGGCACTTCACTTATAGTTTGATTTGAAACAAACTTGCGAAATATCTTTAACAGCAATAAATCTTGCATTCCATGATGACTTCATCAGATCAAATCATAGGTTCCAGAATAACGACCCCTATTTGAACCCCAAAAGTGCCAAAATTTGTTAATTGTTACATTTTGAACACGCTAGAAATGACATTTTACGTTTGACTTCAACCACACTTACGATTTAAGTCACGATACGATCTCGGTTCAGTTCGAAAACCGATTTGATTGACCTTTTAGCCATAAAGAGGTTTCATTTATGCTTTGATCTGACACAAACTTGTAAACTTGATAATCTTTAGGCCAAGTTTGAACTGGGTTATGTGGGGTCAAAAACTAGGTTACCAGGTCAAATAAAAGGAAAATTTGTTCAGAATGTTTGTCTTGATGATTCAAATGCCAAGTTAGAAAACTGGGTTATATGGATTAAAAACTAGGTCACACGTTAAAATCAAGCGAAAAGTCTGTTAACATTCTTGAGGTCATATTAATTAGTGTTTTTTTATACATGACATTAGAATTAAACATTTGTTGTATTTTTTCACGAATTGAACAATAAAGTGCCATGAACCAAGTATTTATACAGAGTCATATCATTTTAGATAACATTACTGGTTTGGCACTAAAGGCTATAATAGTAATTAGAATTTTATGTTATATGCGGTCCATCTGGAGCACAATTTTAGTTACACATTCCTGCAGTACTAACGACAAATAGTTACATCTGTACGTGCAATTTAAGTAGACATTAATACAATACTTCATAATATCATGCGTAACTATTTTTCCGATCTGTATATAGAAACACTTGTATCAATTTAAACTTTACGGCTACACCACAAAAATGATTTTATCTCGTACTATAACTTGCACTGGCAGTATAAATGGTAATACGTTATATTGTTTTAACTTTAAATATGTTATTTTAGACTGCAACAGTTCAATATGTCTTTTTCGCAACTTATACACTAGTATTAATCAAATTCATCTAATTCTGTGTCATACAGACTGTGTTTTATTCTGCGACACTTTTGAGGCATTGCATTACACCAGCAGGATACAGTGTATTTTATATTAGATTTGGCGCAGATACAATATCTTAAGCATTTTCCATTCGTGTCTTTACAGAATATAGTCTGGTTTCCGCTCAATGACGTTAAAAATCAGCTATCATTGAATTTAAAAGAATTATTTTCTGCGGTCAGTAAATGAGCAATATTGTTTTGCGACAATTGATCAAGGAAAAATGTCACAATTACCTAGCTCAAGTCTAATATGATTACCACTAAGTAAATAAGGAACGTTTTGTCTGTCGATCCCCTTAAAATGTAATGTTTGTAGTCTGTAGAAGACACCTGATGTTAATAAGGTCAAGGTCAATGTTATAAAATTAGAACTTATACTCCCCTTTGCCTTCAACAAACCATCATGGGAGCATATGTTTTTTACAAACACCCCTTCTTTATATCATATTTTATATAACTTCAGATAAGTTCCATCGTTATATGAGCCGCACCATGAGAAAACAAACGTAGTGCATTTGCGACCAACATCGATCCGGACCAGCCTGCGCATCTGCGCAGTCTGGTCAGGACCCATGCTGTTCGCTTTCAAAGCCTATTGCAATTAGAGAAACAGTTAGCGAATAGCATCTGGATTGATGCTGGTCGCAAATGCACTATGTTGGTTTTCTTATGGCGCGGCTCATATTTAGTGCAAATCACCTCAAGGACGTATGCTAGAATTTGGTCCGAAAATTTTTCCAATAACAGAATTTCTTCAAACTTTGGATATTGAAGGACAATCATCTAAGAAACAAAAAAATGCAATAAAAATCATAGGTCACCGGTATCGAAAAAGAGTTATGTGCCCTTGAAAACGGCATTTCCCCCAAAAATGACGTTTTCAAGGGCAGATAACTCTTTTTCGAATCCGGTGACCTATGATTTTTATTGCATTTTTTTGTTTCTTAGATGATTGTCCTTCAATGTCCAAAGTTTAAAGAATTTCTGTTATTGGGAAAATTTTCGCCCATCTCATATACAGGGAATTCTAGCGTACGCCTTTAATAATAATTCTAAGATATGTTTTAAAATTAGTGAAGTGTAACTGCCCTTGACTTTTCATTTAGCAGTTGGATAAGTTTTGCATTCATGAACTTTCCAAATAAATCAGCATTTAACTATAATCATTTGAAGAGAACATTGGACTAGCAATATCATTTTCCGTGCATTTTCGCTATTTTTGCCCCTATGGTATTATCATTTGCCTTATTCAAGGTGGGTTGGTGAATAAATTACTTCTGTTTTTTTGGATTTGACAAACTTGCAAATGAAAGTTACTAATAATTCAAATGAGATAGTAAAAAATTAAAGTTTGAATGTAAAGGTTTCAGTACTTATCGGTAGTGTTGTTTGCATTTTATCACATCACAACGAACAGGTTGTTAGTTCTAATTATTGGCTACTGTTTTTAATCTAAAATCTCTTAATACTCCGAATCCATCTTTAAGTTGTCAAAATATAGATTATATTGTATACGTGACAAAAAGAATATCTCTCCTTGATTGATGGTCGAATATTTTTATTATACTTTTTTTTTATTATATGAAGTGGGTGGGGTATATAAAATACCATGGATTTGCGCTTTTTGCCGCCAACCCTAAACTAGATTGCACGAAAGAGTATTAAAATGAATTTCTTTTCAGATGAGTAGTTTGCAAGTAAAGGTTTCACCCCTTTCATTAGTCTTGCTTGTTTTTATCAGATGGTAAAAAACAGGTTGTTAACTAATTATCGGTTGTAAAAGACATCATTTTCATACCCCTATTGTCTACTAAAATCTTTTAAATACCCCTCATCCATCTTTAAATTGTCAAGAATATGCATTTCATTGTATACGTGATAAAAAGTATGTATCTCCTTTATTTTGGTCAAATATTTTTATTATGATTTTTTTGCATTATATAATTATATAAAGTGGGTGGGGTACCCCCTTTTTCTACTCAAAATTTTTTAAATACCCATCATCCAGCTTTATATGGTCAAAACATAGATTATATTGTATACGTGATAAAAAGAAGATATCTCATTGATTTTTTGTCAAATATTTTTATTATACATTTTATTGCATTATATAAAGTGGGTGGGGTACATTAAATACCCAGGATTTGCGTGTTTTTTAGCCAAACCTGAACTAGATTGCATTATAGTGTATCTAAATAAATTACTTTCCAAATGAATAGTCTGCAAGTAAAGGTTTTTACGACTTCCATTAGTGTTGCTCTTATTTAATAACGGGTTGTTTATTCTAATTATCGGTTGTAAAATACATAGCTTTTCCTACCCCCTTTTTCTGTTTAAAATATTTTAAATATCCCTCATCCAACTTTATATGGTCAAATATAGAGATTATATTGTATACATGTTAAAAAGAATATATCTTTTTGGTTGATGGTCGAATATTTTTATTATACATTTTTGCATTATATAAAGTGGGTGGGGTATATAAAATACCCCGGATTTGCGTATTTCTTAGCCAAACCTGAACTAGAGTATCTAGATGATTTTTTATTCTAACAGACTGTTTCGCAGCGGTATTAATAAATGACTTTGAGAAATAAGACCATTTCAAAGGTTACTTCTTCATACTAAAAATTTTAGGTTAAATATTTTTATTTTATTCTCTGGTGTTTTAGGTGCCAAATCTTATAATAAAATGTACATAAAATGAGTACATTTTGCGTATATTTCAAGCATAAGCCTTATGCGTAAAAGCAATGTTGAAATATATATATTTGAACTGATTTTAGAAACATGATGCCATGTTTTGTTAGTAAAAAAGCGTTTTGAATCTTAAAAAACTGCAAATATACAGAGTTATCTCCCCTTGATATTCTCAAATTTCGCAAGAGCTTTTGTTTTGCAGGCCCAATTTTTCTGATCCGCGAGACTTTGCACTTTCATAATATGTATAGACACTGACTATAGCATGACCGGACAGGTAAATCCATTTTTTCATGCCTTGGCTCCCCGGCTATAACATAATACACTTTTATATAAAACAGCGTATATAGTGTTATGCTAAAAAATTACATTATTTCTGCCTGACGTTCAAACATGAGTATACAAGGAAGTGTCAGTTTCTTGACGTACGTTTTTGCTCCAAGTTCTGATCTATATGCTGTACGTAATTTTGGGGTGGATATACGTAATAAAAAAGCATAAATACATTTTAAATTAATTTTCAGATGAAGGATAAACCTCCTACAGGTCTTTCTCCGGCAGAAAGGTTACAGTGGTATAAAAATAAAAAGAAAGAAAAAAAAACAAACAAGCTGTCAGTAAACATAGAAGCTCTTTTCCCAAGTCTAAAAGGAAGACACCAACAAATAAGAAATACATAAAGTATCTAGAGAAACTAAATAAAATTCAGCAAAAGAAAGAACACATCAGACAATTAACAAAAGAAAGAGTACGTAAATTTCGGACAAAACAACCTACTGAAACAGAAAGCAACATAACTGTCACTAAGCCATTTAAAAACAGAATGCAAAAGAGCAGGGCCGTGAAATGTGAAAAAGATACTATTAGAGATTATACACCTGAGAAAAGAACTAAAATTATATCTGCTTTAATATCGGCAAACAGTCCTAACTCCTTAATAACAAGACGGCGCCTTGAATTTGAAAAGGTAGTTAAAGGTGAAGGTGAAAAACTTCGTGAAAAGGTCGCAGGTGCTGTTCTGTCTGACGTACAAACTTCATTAGGTATTATCAAAGGTTTATCAACGGAATGCAGGACAAAAACTCAGGAAGTCGTCTCATGTATAGTAGGCAACAATATTGAAACAAATAAACTACAAACTGCCCTAAGTAATCATTCCAGTTTAAACAGGCGACTGGTGAACGCAGGTTTGAAACTTAATAAAAAGATAATCAGTGGCGAAGCTGTTAATCTACCACGCACGCGCAAGACAAGAAAAGACAAATTGAGCGAAGGCGCCCGTAATAAAATAGCGGAATACTGGGTCAAAAACAGTCAACCTCTCAATGATAAAAGGAAGGTTATTAGAGAACGCATTGGTCCGAAAACATACATAGAACATCCAAAACATATCTTAACATTAACACAATCAAGTATATATTTAAATTTTGTTAAGGAAAATCCCGATATCAAAATAGGCCAACGGCTCTTTGAATCTCTAAAACCATACTACATTAAATCTGCAAAAAGAAGATAGAATTACCTGTTTATGTAAACAACACGTTGAAGTTTCCAGCTTATTTAAAAAAGCAAAAGAGTGCAGAAAGTCGATTTTGGACAAAATGCCAAATTTAAAAGATGATTATGTTTTATGGGAAAGCTTGTCTGATATTACTGAAGAAAGTCTATGCCCGCCTGTATCAGTCAATGATGAAAAAATGTTTACAATGTCCTGTTTAAAACGTGATTGTACAAAATGTGGTGTAAGTAACATAAAGTTGATGGCACAAGAATTGGACGATAGTACTAGTTTTGTAACCTGGAACAGGTATGAGTACGTATTTACAGGTAAGAAAAACAGAAATGGTAAAGATATAAAAAAGCAACAGTTTGTAAAAGTTACTTCCACAATGAAAGAAATGTGGGATTACATCAAAAACTCGCTTTCAAATTTTCCACTACACAATTTTTTGTGTCACTGGCAGAGACAACAACTACATAGTATCGTAGATAATTTACCGGAAGGGCATGTTGTCATGGTACATGATTACTCGGAGGACTTCAAGTGTGAACTTCAGGACGAGATTCAATCCGATTATTTTTCACGAAAAGAAGTACTTATACATGTAACTGTTTTATACCGTCATGAAACAGAAAATACTGAATCAAGCTCGACGCATGTACCAAACATTGTAAAAGAATATGCTTTCGTAATTTTTGAAAGTAATACTCATGACAGAGATACAATTCACCATGTTCGCAAACTTTTGATCGAATCTTACCTGAAAGATCAGTTGAGGTACGATTTAAAATATGTACATGAATTTACCGATGGCTGTAGTCAGCAGTATAAATCTAAATTTTATATGCGTGATGTCAGCTTCTCAGAGTCAGATTTCAACTGTCCAACACAAAGAAACTACTTTGAAACGTCCCATGGTAAAGGTGAGCAGGGCGCCGCTGGTAACCATGTTAAAAACAAAGCACATATGTCTGTAATTCGTAGAGAATGCGAAATACATAACGCAAAAGATTTGTATTTGTATTTAGATAAATACTTCCGTAATCCATCAACTTCTTCATACAAGCCTAGGAATGGGGATACAAAACTAAGAGGGCGTTTGTTTTTCTATGTTGAGGACAGCGAAATAGACGGACAAAGGTATACGTTCAAGGTTAAAGCTGTAAAAGAAAACAGAAAATTACACTGCATACGCTCAATGTCCGGTGATCCAGGTATCCCAGTGTGTACATACCACGTGGTTTGTGACGTCATTTTCGGGTATTACGGCAAGAAAATTAATAAACAAATCCGTCGATTCAAAACTTAAAAACACCGTAAGTATTTCATTTTTTCACCGATTTGAATAATTCTTTTACGAGGCTCAAGCCAAGATTGTGGGCTATAAACACAAGGCAATATTTTTCTGAAATTCTAAGCAGTTTTTGCAAAAGTCCGTACCAACCCTGAAATTCGGCAAATTCTTGGAGGATAATACGGCAAGAAAAACCCGTATTTTACAAAATAATGTAGAATTGCTTTCCTTTACATTGTTGTGTCTATCACCGCTGTTTATTTCGGTTCCAAGAAGGCCAATGAATCACTTTACTGGAAATAAAATGATAGTTTTCTCTGTGAAAACATATGTCTTCGGAAAATGCTAATACGGCAAGAATGATATGACGGCAAGTAGATTCATGAATACACATATTGTCCCTAATAGCAGTTGAGACTTGGTTCTTTAAAACTACTTACTTCTGTCAGCAGGTAAGTAAATAGGGCCTACCTACTTAGTGCATGGTATGCTAAACTAAACGGAACCGTTTATAAACAGTAAAGCCCTGTTTCACTTTTGAAGTGTTGACAATTTTTCGTATGCCTAAAATTTATTAGAAAGAATAAGTCTGTGGTCTGTTTCAAAATTATTATTACCTTTTCATGCACTTTCAGTCCATAGGAAGGATGGGGGCTTTGCTGTACAAGCAGTTGTACTATGTGAGCGATAAAGGACTGTCATAGCCGTCTCGATATTATTTTTTAAAGTCTGCCTGTTTAACACAACTATACTTTTTACGAATAATGTTGGCAAGTTAACACGGTGATTGTACAGGCATAATCTTACATTCCATTTTACGACCTTGATTCTGAAACGAAATTTTGTACGATTGTAATATTGTTCATAAAAGATATTTATCGTTTGTCAAAAATAATTTGATACTATGACAACATACGTACAGGGGTCTGAAGAATGCATGTTATACTGTACAATTTTTGATATCAAATTACGCAAAATCTTAAGAAAATTCAAATCTATAATGTTACGTTTATCGAACAGGATTAACCTTCTTTTCTTTTCATGCTTTTGTGCCCGCTTTTTAGGGCATAAAGTTTTAGCACTTTCTGGTTTCATCATTTATATGACTGGATATATAATTTTTAAGTTTTATGATAAGCCCAAGTTATCTTCAGTAATGATTCTGTGATGCTTACCATAAGTAGGGTCATAATTTAGTAGTAGACAACTGTTTCATTACATGACCTGTATTTGGAAGATGTTACACCGTCTGTGATATGTTTTATTTACCAACAGACAGGTATGCCTCAGGAGCAGATCAATATCGCACTTATGTGTGCTCTTTGACTACTAGTAATCACTAAGGCTTCCAAGAAGTTTTACTCAAACTCGAATTTATTATAATCTTCTAGTCGTTGGTTTAGTGTAAACGCGTTAAAAGTGTCCAGATATTTGAGAAAATATCTTAACACATTACGTTTTGTATATTGTTTTTATTTTTAAAAGTGAATCTGCATTTTACACTCTAGTATGACATACAAGAAGTACTGCATACACATGTATATTTTTGTTATTTATAAATGGTTTACATTGATTAAACTGTGATTAATGGACGATACGCGTACGCCAAATGCAAAGTCGAGATGGAAATGCTTTGCTCTGACTTTAACTTTATATCACATACAGGTGTTAGTTTGCCCATCGTCAGTTAAATTTTTGTTTGAGTTAAAGTTAATTTTGAAATACAAATTTATCACAAAAGGATGCTGCACAGTCTTTATTTATGAACGTTGATTACTAAGTTTCAATGTGCATAATATGTCCTTGCGTATATGGAAACTACAAAGCTAGCTTGGTGACCTTTTATTGATTTTGCATTTTGTTGTATTGCCATTGCTTTGTTGGGTCTGATAAATGAATATTTCCAATTTTACTTATATTTCACTGTTATGTTTTACATTTCAAAACGTTTAATAAATTTCTAAAATTTGTTACTTGGTATCTGCATATACATGTACTATAATTTAATGTGTTAATTTTATGTTAATAAGCAGCTTCATTGAAAATTTTATCTTCTGTACGTATCCACGATGTAACAAACTTTACATTTGAACTCGCTTGTTGGTTTCTGTGTCAGAACACTGACGTCTTAGATCGTTTCCCAAGTTTAAGTTCTGTCTTTGTTTTCGTCATTACTCTGAAAAAGTTGGGTTTTTTTTAAAATACGTCATCAGAGTATTTGTCTTTGCTAACATCAACCTTTTTCTTAATCAAAGTTTAGTAGATCTACCACCATAATCACGAAATCTCAAAGACTTAATCCTATATAAAGTTTCGATACATTATCAATTACTATTATTGATAGGCATTGTTCAGAGGCCCAGCTTTCACTAATGCTTGATTAGTATACACATAATGTTAAGATGTAGGATGTATTTTCAATTTTAAACATTTTTTGTAGACATTTTGACAATTTGAATCTTTTAAGATGGTTGTTAGCATTCGCGGATGCAACAGTATAGATACATAAGGACTCATTTTCAAGATACCTCTTGAGACTATAAATAAAGTAGAAATTAGGAAACTTCTCTTGAAAGCTCTAAATTATTAGATAACAAGTAATGAAACAGAAAAATTTTAATAGATCTACTAAACGATCTTTAAGAAGCGTTGAAAAAAGCCGTTCTTTCATATCACATCATACCGAAATTAATCTTAAAAGCTAAAGAAATCTGCAAACGGGTTTTATACATGAGGAAACGAGTCTCAACTATTCGTAAAGGAACAATAGGTGCATTCATGATTCTACTTGCCGTCGTATCATTCTTGCCGTATTAGCATTTTCCGAAGACACATTTTTTCACAGAGAAACCTACCATTTTATTTCCAGTAAAGTGGTTCGCAGGCCTTCTTGGAACCGAAATAAACAGCGGTGAAAGACACAGCAATGTAAAGGAAAGCAATTCTGCATTATTTTGTAAAACACGGGGTTTTCTTGCCGTATTACCCTCCAAGAATTTGTCGAATTTCAGGGTTGGAACGGACCTTTGCAAAAGCTGCTTAGAATTTCAGAAAAACATTGCCTTACGTTTATAGTCAACTATCTTAGCTTGAGCCTCGTAAAAGAATTATTCAAATCGGTGAAAAAATGAAATACTTACGGTGTTTTTAAGTTCTGACTCGACGGATTTGTTTATAAATTTTCTTGCCGTAATACCCGAAAATGACGTCACAAACCACGTGGTATGTACACACTGTATCCTATATGTAAGGAAAATATCCTGCTACTCTCCTTCGTGTACTGACCAAGATTATGAGAACTGTGTATACAAGGGTATAATTGACCCCTGAGAGAAACGACACTTGAATTAAGTTTTCAAGTCTACTAATATCTGTGTATAGTTTTCATAATTAAAGATCTGTGACTATGTTTCCTAGATTCGTGAACCAAGCGAGCTTATCAAATAAGACTTAAATCTAGTTATATACAGACACTCTGATATACAAAATATATAATTTGAGACTTTTAATCAAACAATGCCCAATATAATGCGCGTTTGTTGTCCTGAATATTTGATTAAGCTATTATTCGTAGTTAGATCACACAGTGTAAATGTAGTCTCTTCTTTTTCAATACCATGTCATTTCATTCGTAAGGTCTTTAACAATTGTAAGCGTAAGAAATTACAGTTTGACAGGCCTATTATATTTAAACACTTGATCGAAATTTATATAGCACTGGTCACTTTAACACCTATTATAAATGCTTGATGGTTTATGACGTTCTAAAGCTCTGTTTTTAGAACACAAAAATAGTTGTAAGAACTAAGTTTTTTAAAAACATAAATATACACAAGCATACTCCTGTTGTATTATGGTGTGTGGCGTGGAAGCCGCTAACCCTCCGAGTTTTCTTTCTGCTGATAATGAGTAAATTACGAGTTTTGGAGTCGGAAATACAGACCTGTTTTATTTTGGTATATTGTGGTGTGTGGCATGGAAGCCGCTAATCCGTTTGTTGTTTCTTTTTCC
Source organism: Mercenaria mercenaria (assembly GCF_021730395.1). NCBI lineage: Eukaryota > Metazoa > Mollusca > Bivalvia > Venerida > Veneridae > Mercenaria > Mercenaria mercenaria. Next base: position 80,448,490 of record NC_069368.1, read on the forward strand.
TGTTGATTTGTTAAACATATTTTTGTTAAACCTAAACTTTGTGGTGGGTGGCATGTAAGCCTCTAACCCAGTTCTACTTCATGTAGAAATTTCATTTGTTGTGAAAATAGCTTGTTTTGTAAATCATTTTCACTATGATATGCAACATAATTATGCTAATGTCAGTACTTAGGGAATATAAACATGTTTTGATATTTGGTTATAGAGTTGCACATTTTATAAACAAAACAATTTTGTAATATGAATGTATTTTGTATGTATCCGATGATGCATTATACTGTATCATTTTCGTTGTCGGTAAATATGACCTGAATACAGACAAATTTGAACATGTGAAAGTAAAAATCAACTTGTATTTCATTTTTTTTCTTTGTTTTGCGTTTGGTGGTACATTCATTTTTACGAGTAAGTTGTTAGATAAATTATTCATCCCGAACACATGAGACCATTTATAAATAAAGGAAGAGAAAAACGGAGATTTCGGCAACCGATAACTGGGGAAAAAGCTTAGACAATATTAATCCTTTTCTCCTGGGCAAGTTTATTTGGATTTTCGATTGGCGTAAAAAAAAATTAAATGCATCAGTCTGCATTTTGGTTATAATGCAGTAATTCGGTCCAAAATGTGCTTCCGTGGTGTAGTCGAAAGAAGTCCCTAATAAATAGATCCTAATTTTTCCATTTTTCGCGCATTTGCGCGTAAATCGGGGGCCAAATGGGCACTATTTCAGTCGTGGAATGAATTTTACATAAAATAGGACACGTTTCATGCTAACACTTGCATGTTTTCGAGTTGTTTACTTGAAAACGAAAGTAGGGTGTTTATTCTGCGGACCGCTTTCTGAAATGCGGCAATATGAGGGCACCTGACTTCAGTTGACTTGCATTTCACTGCATACTATTCAACACCCCTTTTTCTTTTCGTTTTCTTGTAGCAAATGTATGGATATCTTGTGGAAAATAGGTCTACGACGAAGTGAAAATCTAGAAACTGTAACAAAATTGGTCTGAAGTAGCTTAATTTTATATGAAACAAAGAACAATTTCTTTTATTGGTATACAGCCTTTTATTTTGCATCAGTAGTTACCTCCCTCTAATTCCCGCGATCTGTCAGATCTGCACGTGTCGGTGTTTACGCATGCGCGGGCCTAAAATTAGATGCACTTGGTTCCCGTTCCTGTTCAACATAGCTGTGTAGTGCGTATCCGATAAAGGAATCCAGAGTACATGTACACAGCGGAGGGAGTTATTTATAGTTTAATTTCGAGGTCAGTGATGTTATTGTACTTAAAAAAAAAACAAGTAAGGTAAAGTAAATTATGCCGAAGTCTCGTCAATAAATCGAATTGGCATAAGTCAAAGCTGCTATACTGATAATATTTTACTGTTTTTTCATTTTTTTTTCTTGGATTTGAAATACAATGAAATGGACGTACAAATGATGCATTGAAAGGCAAACTCACTTAAATAGTATGTTCGAACCAGCTTTCTTTCTTTTTGGGAGAGGGGCGGATTATGGATATTTTATATGATCTTGTGACGTCCAAAATCATATTTTAGCGTCAACACGTTGTTTAAATGACGTTACATAAATGTGCAGAATAGCGTGCGTTTGATGTTAAACGAATGAAACATAATTCTTTTAGACTGAGCTTATGACTATAAAGATATAGGCCAATAAAGGAAATAAAATTTGCCTAACGAAATTGCATAGTTTCCTTGCTATATGTATGTATTTGGGTTTTTTGATAAAACTCCTTAGACATGCATTGAAATCACAACCGTTCTAACGCTCGAAATAATTGTTACCTATTTGAACGTATCTTCGTGATCAATTTCCCATAAGAGATGACATTATATTTAGCGATAATTGAGGATTTATTATATGCAGTCTCTGGTGTCCGTCTCAGACTTTCACGTCATTTCAAATACTTTAAATATCATAAGATTTTATTGTTATGAAATGATGAAATGCAAATGTAATTTTGTATTTCTATATAGAGCTTAATTCAGATTAGAAGACATTTTGTTAAAGCTAGATTGCTCAGACATGGGAAAAATTTTATTACATGTTTGGTGTTTTCATCATCTTGAGGGTTTTAACAGGGCATAGAGTTATAGTGTTAAAGTTATAGACCGCATACATAAGAATAAAACGATATTTATCGTAATATGTGATTACAAAGTAAGCTACTGTACTATACTGGATGTAATAATTTATTAGACTTATGTCAAATACCACTTTTTTCCCATACTGTCACAGTGTCACAGTCTTCAGTTCTAGTGAGAAAAATATATATACAGAAGTATAAAAACATTTCCACATTACGATAATGCACATTTTGCTTAGCGTGTGGAATAATAATTAGAAACATCTTGCACGATGGAAAATGAGTAGTCAACACATAGAAATTGCGATGATATCTACGACGCACGACATTGTTCTGTTAGGTCTCGAGTTCGTATGGTGTCATTTTTAAAAGAATTTGTTATACTTGCTGTATAATAAAAATAATAGGTTGATAAATCTGTTTCTGAATAAAGTTATTTGACCTGTGTTTGTTGAATAATTGGGTTTATTTCTATTCACTTAGTAGGTGTTAAAACTCTATTAAGGCAACTGTAGCAAATAATTTGCGTTCAGTGAGAATTGATGAAAACATCTGTATTCTATTCTGACAAATCATGTTTGTTTTTAATAAAACACGATAATGGTGTCGTCACGCCTATAAAGTTGTAGCGACTGTATCAGTTAAATAATTACTTGTAATATTCATTCATAATTTATTGCAATAATTGTTCTAGATAAGCGTTAGCTCTTGAAGTTTAACAACTGTATATACAGACTAGAAGAGATAACTTTATCATTTCTTGCAACTTAACATAAATGCCTCTATGATCAGCAATTATATATCCGAGGAAATAACGCTTGCAAATTATTTTATAAAATCTCTCTGAATTCAGCCAGCCAGCATATCATGTCTTTACTATCAATTGGTTAAGCATAACAATAGGCATAAGGGACATCCATACTGAAAAATATAAATATCGCAGAGGGTACCAAAGGGTATTTCCAAATGTATGTTTGGTGTACATGTGTCTGATTGCTTTTATTAAAGTTCTCTACGCCAATATTAACCTATCAAAATAAAACGCCAACATCTTATGAACTATCAAAAGTGACCTAGATATGCAAGGTATTTACTGCACTACCGTATCCTCTTCAAACAATATTGACTGATCATTTACTTCTCTTTTCAGAATCCTCGCTTACATGATTAAGTTTTGTCAAAAATTATACTTTGTACATGTTTCCAAATGCAAAATAGTAATGTCAAACATTTCAATAGCTTCACAGGCGAACGTAATTGTGCAATATCTGCAACTGCCACCCGACCAGAAAGAAAATGCCATTGTACATATTTCCCCCTTGGTGGAGTACCATATGGTACTCAACGAAAAAATTATACTAGTCTATTTCAATCGCGTAGAGATTGACTTCCGGTTAAATGGCGGTCACATTGTTTACAATCGGCTGTTAAACATAATAATGGTTTAACCTGTTTTAGTAAAATTTGCGAGACAGGATTTTATCTGAAGGATTGAGACTTTATGAACTTTGAAATGTGATTGTCATAAGTTGGATTAAATCGCTAAAAATACTGCTTTGAAATTGAAAACTCTGCTAACATACGATGAAAGTATAGCACGTTTTTTTTTTTTTTTTTTCGTTCTTTCCTGCCTCCACGAAGTACAAGGACATTGTATGCATACTTACAGTTAAACTGTCTCGCTCATTTTTTTTTTTTTTTTGGTATACTACCTAACAAAATCAATGTGTCACTTAATATGTTTAGTACACCAACATCTGAAGTGAAAACGAAAAGGCGAGACCTTCTCTTTCATCGCCGGAACTTGACTTAAAAATTGAATTAAAATTACAAAGATTTTACAGTTCTCCGCTGGAAATATCAGAGTCTAAAGTCAAAATGTCAGTCTCTACGTCCTCTTCCTCACAACCTAACATAACACTTGACCTTGACGCCAGCAATCTCAGCTGCCTTGTATGACACTGTCCAGGCAAATGTAGAGTCCATGATGAAATCAACAATTAAGATCTTGCCGGCACTATACATCAAACTAAGATTTTTATTTAGCAAGAAATCGAAATCGCACAATCCTTCCCGAATACAAAGAACCACAGTTTCAAAAAAGAACCAGTCCCTCTACAAGTGCGTGGATTTGTAGAGCTAATGCGTTAAGATGATGCGTACAGACGAACCATGACATATCTTCAAATGTTCATTAAGACACTAAGAAGAAAAAACTTGATAGGTGTGTTGGTTAAGTATTTATCTGCTTACCGACATATTAAAAAATGACAGCATATTCATAAAATATTTAATACAGGAAATACAGCAGAGGAAAATTGTCAGGAAGAACAAATGACTCTTTGGTGTTTTTGTGGACAGAATAGCGAAAAGGGTTTACACATGTGGTAATTTGGAAACTATCTATGTAGCTGTGGTTGTACGCACAATAATATTATAACATCCTATAAGACATCAAGGCAAAAAACATAGGTTATTGTACATGGATTTTTGAAATTTCCCAAAATCGATGCCAATGTTCTAACGTAAATCCTACATATCCTTATGTAGTTTCTGTCAAAGTGCGAGGGTCGTGCGGCTGGTGGTATTTATTTGTATACTACACAAACATTAGGTTAAAATGAATTTTACTATTAACATCAGTATCATCGCCACGTCATGAAAATATATCATATAGAATAATTTCTTTTGTTTTTATTTAAATCAACAATATTGGACAAAAAGCATTTTCTTCCCAACCAGAAGCAGGATCAAATCATATGTATAAGCCGCTGATCTATTTCAATTCGGAAAACATATACAAAATGAATACATCTAATTATTTCTTCAAATTCAATTTCAGAATGAAAGGCTTGTTCACCCGGTCACTGCTGAGAAAACGTAGCTTTAAGGATTTCTTTCACGTATTTCTTTCTTTCTCATTATCTACATCAATGTGATAAGTTAAATGCGATGAAAATTAGATGCTCAAAAATAGAAAGAGACAATTGAAGATTATTTTCAATAATCAGAATTTTCGCCTTTACCCTTTTGATGCAGTCTTTTTTCTATGGGGTTCTATAATAAAGAAGCCATACCCTTTAGATGTGATATCGGATTTTTATACGTCTATTCATTTAGTACCATAATGAGTATACTAGTGCACAAAAGAGTTTTGTTGTTTGTTCGAATTAACAAGTATAACTAAGAACTAATAAATAAGAAAGGACGTCAAATGTGTGACTGAAATATTGAATTTAATATTTGATGAAAGAATATGAGGATCTGAGTTGACAGCCCTGTTAAATGTACATAACATATTGTGTCTCTATTTATTTAGAATAGTTTGTTCTTGATTTATTTGAGTCTCATCATGATACAAATATTTACAAACATACAAATATAAAATTCATTAAAAAGTCCAGTGGCATGTATAATATTGAATTACAAGGGAAAATTAAGTAAAATATTAAAATACTCATTACATTTCAACATCATATCTACACATTCAAAAGTTAGAAGTTGTCGCTAACCTGACTAAATGACATGTTACATATAAGCTTTAAAAACGAAGAAGGATTAAACTTTTACTATAGGATGTGGAGATAAATCTAGGCAAAATATGTGCATTTAGGTACTAAAATGAGAAAAACATGTATAAACATAAGTTCTCTTTTTAAATAAGATTAATTAAGAACTAATTAAACTTGCCATTTTTCTAACACTTACACGTTTTCTAGCAGACACAGTTTATTTCTCTTCCAACCAAAGACGACAGACACTGCGTGTTATTATGCAACACACAGTCAGTTCGTAACAATTACGACGCCACAGCACCAAACACCACAGCGGCGCGTCGAAATAGAAAGTCACACAAAACAAGCAAATATTTGTTGAACAGTTTCAGAGATAGAAATTATAATCCTTGATAACGAATAATTAGAATCGAAATAATATGTCTCATTTAGTGATTTGTCGTTGATAAATAGAGAATAATAGGTTAGTGCCGTAGATGAGAAAGTTTATCTGGCGAGGTGGAGGAGGTTATCGGGTGAGCCGAAGGCGAACCTGATAACGTCCGGAGCCGAGCCAGATAAACTTTCTCCATCTTAGGCACTAACCTATTATTCTATTTATCTTGTCATTACTTCATTTTCCGATATTTGGCTATTTATTTTACAAAAAAAAGTGTGCGACAACCGCTTTAATGACGTCATATTCGTAATGACGTCACTTATATAATGACGTGAATACCGGCAAAATCGCATTTTGAATAAAAACTCATTATTTGACCACTCATTTTCTTAGTTCGGACATTTCCAACACAATGATGATGGTTTCGTTGCAAAATTTCTTATGACAACAATATCGATCATAAGGTCACATGATCAACTGACCGTATATCACTGGTCACATGATCAACTGACGGTATATCAAGAAAGATATACGGCACCCTGATATCGGGTCGAAAATACTGCAAGTGACAGGATAAATCATTGTTTATCGTTCAGATGCGCATTATTATATCACTCGGGCTGCGCTCTTGTGATATCATTCTTTCGCTTCCAAACGCATCTTTATCACTTGAAAAAAAGATAAATAAAAAAGTTATCAGTCGCTACAGAGTACTAAGAAAAATTACCACTTAAATAAAAAAAATTATGAGTCGCTACAGAGTACTAAGTAAAATTACCACTTAAATAAAAAGAAGTAAACAGTCACTACAGAGTACTAAGTAAAATTACCACTTAATAAAAAAAGTTATCAGTCGCTACAGAGTACTAAGTAAAATTACCACTTAAATAAAAAAAAAGTTAACAGTCGCTACAAAGTACTAAGTAAAATTACCACTTAAATAAAAACGTTATCAGTCGCTACAGAGTACTAAGTAAAATTACCACTTAAATAAAAAAAGTTAACAGTCGCTACAGAGTACTAAGTAAAATTACCACTTAAATCAAGAAAAGAGAGAATCCTAATACCTCATTTTCATAAGCGTTACAATGAAGTAACAGATACCCTATACCCTACAAACTGGGCAAGTTCTATTCATAACTGGGAGGTTCTCATAACGGCAAGTTTTAAGTCTGATGAGGACAGCCCCGCATCTAAATTTACCTAAAGTTTACAGAGATAAACATTTACAGGTAATTTTCAGTTAAAATCCCCTGTTCACCCAGATGTAAGGCTTTAACTTGTTTCCTGTTCTAACATTCAAACTTGTATGCCTTTTCAACAGGTTATGCTATTCAACTCTATACCCCGACATTAAGCTTTTAATAACTTTACCACACACATATTTACACGTCAAGGTTGTTCCCTGTCACCTCTGCTTTTTGATCTGTTCATAAATGATGTAGATGTACAAATAAAATCCAATAGTAAAGGAGTCGATATTGACATGTACAATGAAATTTTTGTGGACTTTTTCTATGTTTCTTTTTCTTACATACTTCTTATTCCACACTAAACGTTTATGCCCCAAAAGTTAAAATTACCAGCCTATCACCTCGAGACCGTACGACAACAACAACAAAAAAGAGAAAATTATTAGATATCAGAAAATTATTGTTATATTTCTTAAGAAAGCTTTGAAACTTAGTTACTGACAGATTATATGTTATGGGAACACATAAGAATTAGTTGTTTTACTTTTTTGTAACGGGGTACCTCTGCTAAGTACGTATTCTTCCATGGTGTATTAGTCAAGAACGCAGGAGGCACAGATTCGAATCCCGGCTAGGGCATGTTTTTTTCTTGATTTGGCATATTTTAAGTTTAGAAACAAAACACATGCACTAATATTCATAATGTGACAAAAATTGAATTTCAAAGAAAAAGCATTTGTAGACAAAATCTTGTTGAGGTTAATGTTTTTGAAATTATTAAATTATTAAACAGAAGTACTTAAATTCTGACGCAAAGGTTGGTTGAGCTCTTTGTTTGATCAAGTATAGTAGTATAGGGGTCTCTTTGGCATCAAGAGTGCGCTTTCGTGAATGACGTCATGCGCGGCGGCCATTTTGAATTTTATTTTTAGAATGACATCATCTTTCTATTTTAAGAATGACCTCACTCTGTTATTTATATCTCCCAGAAGTATATAGAGCTGACTTATATACCTATCTAGGGCGTGTTCGCGCACATTGAGGGTCAGGTGCTCAGCCCTAGACGGGGAGATTATACACAAAAACAAAAACTATATATTAATAATGTTGAATTAATAATCATATAGATTTATCTATAACGTAATATACATTGTATGGTAAACAATGAACTTATTAATGATAAGCAAAATATTCATTCCATTTAAACTAAAACATAAAACATTCTTTAAAATAAATACATTATAACTGAAAATTAAAGACTACTTTTTGCTTACGATGTTTCCTCCTTGGCGTCCACTGACAAAATGACTCCAATCATAAGTGTATTATTCCTAAATGCGCATGCTCGGACCTATTTTTCATAATGACTTCATAAGCTATATTTAGATAAGATCATGAGTGAATCAAACGTGATCATGGTCAGAATGTCTAGCGTGTGTTGATTTAAGGCCGGATAGATGGACAATAAAAAGTAAACATGTCAAAGTTAATCCCTTTTAAGTCGCCACAATGTCTGGCTGCGTTAACAATAGCCTATTCAACTGTCAAAGTTGATCCCTTTAAAGTCGCCACAATGTCTGGCTTATGTTGACTTATGGACGGATGCATTAACAAAGGCCTATTGATCTGTCCAAGTTAATCCGTGTATTGAGTACGGGAAGGGAGGCGACATCAGGTCTGGGTCACATATGGACCGAAGTGCCTCTTTCATACCATCAATGATAGGTGCCAACCGGAAATGAAGTCATTAAAATTTCAAAGTCATCGTACAGGCTCATAACCGGTACCGTTAGAAAGATCTTTTCGAGTAGGTTCAGAAAATATGTACAATTATGGGTCCGTCTCTATCCGTTTTCCAGATATTGAGGTTTAAACCAGAACCATTTATCCGGAATAGTTCCCAGTGTGGTCGTCACTCCAATGTTTATTACGTTGATGTCTCAGCATGGCGTCGCGCCTAGAGAATGACTGGTGACATAGAGGGCACTTATTCATTTGTGAAGTAGATGTAAAATTATTTTCATACAACAAGACACTGCTTTGTGTTCTTACAAATTTTAAATGCCATTCTTAAGCTTTTAAAACATATTTTGCTGTCAGAATTATTGTCAGTAATGGTGGTGGTGGTGTGGTGGTGGTGGAGGACCCAGACCTGATGTCGCCTCCCTTCCCGTACTCAATACACGGATTAACTTGGACAGATCAATAGGCCTTTGTTAATGCATCCGTCCATAAGTCAACATAAGCCAGACATTGTGGCGACTTTAAAGGGATTAACTTTGACAGTTGAATAGGCTATTGTTAACGCAGCCAGACATTGTGGCGACTTAAAAGGGATTAACTTTGACATGTTTACTTTTTATTGTCCATCTATCCGGCCTTAAATCAACACACGCTAGACATTCTGACCATGATCACGTTTGATTCACTCATGATCTTATCTAAATATAGCTTATGAAGTCATTATGAAAAATAGGTCCGAGCATGCGCATTTAGGAATAATACACTTATGATTGGAGTCATTTTGTCAGTGGACGCCAAGGAGGAAACATCGTAAGCAAAAAGTAGTCTTTAATTTTCAGTTATAATGTATTTATTTTAAAGAATGTTTTATGTTTTAGTTTAAATGGAATGAATATTTTGCTTATCATTAATAAGTTCTTTGTTTACCATACAATGTATATTACGTTATAGATAAATCTATATGATTATTAATTCAACATTATTAATATATAGTTTTTGTTTTCGTGTATAATCTCCCCGTCTAGGGCTGAGCACCTGACCCTCAATGTGCGCGAACACGCCCTAGATAGGTATATAAGTCAGCTCTATATACTTCTGGGAGATATAAATAACAGAGTGAGGTCATTCTTAAAATAGAAAGATGATGTCATTCTAAAAATAAAATTCAAAATGGCCGCCGCGCATGACGTCATTCACGCATGCGCACTCTTGATGCCAAAGAGACCCCTATACTACTAAGTATTATCAAAAAGAAAGCATGGAAATTAATTGTATGTTTTGCAATAATGAATCGCCGTGTTCATTGTTAAGCAGCTGTCAAATATGCTATATGCAAGAACTTTTATGATAAAAGTTCGGTCATTTTCTTAGATATGTTTGGTATCAAATTGTTATTTTATATCGTACACTTAAGGTGTGGTTAAGCTGTCATGGCAATTAGCATCCCTTCCTACAAACTCACTTATTCCAATCATGTTATTGTCTTTTTTTTTCATAGGATTTCTCTTTCTAAGATAGATATATTTCTTTTTACATGAATCTATCAATTTTTCTGTGACTTGTCTCCTTGAGAACGCCATTTTGTGTGTTAATGAGTATAATTATATCCCCAGCTTCACATTTCCTTCACGCAGTTGCTAATTAAAACTAACAGCAAACTTGGAAGAGACAATAGGACATGTTCTATTCTGTCATCTACTTTTATCGATGATAAATATCCATTAGTTCGGGTATATTTAATTGTGTGTTGCAAACAACCCAGTATTTTAAAACATTCAACACCTCTGATTTAAAGGTGGTCGTTCACATTTAAGCAACAATTTATTATATATATACTTTTAAAGATTTATTTAAGGAACCAAAAAGACCCATTACGTACTGTTAGATCCCTATTACTAAATGTATATAGAATTTTGTAACTATCCCCATTTAATATGAAATTATTCAAAAAACGGAGTATTTCGTTTTATTTTAATATTATTTCTAGTTTTTCATTGCATTTGATAGACATCTGCATATTTCAATAATCTGAACCAAAACGCAAGTTTTAAACTGTCCCTTGCTTCTGAATTTATTCATTTCAGAAGCTATGGCTTTCCATAGAGTTTCTGACAGTATGAGCTATAATATCCTGTTGTTATTTCAAATTTCAGGAAATATAGAAATTAAGCTTGACGAAAAGTGAGGTGGAAAAAAAACACAATCAAATTTTCTTAGTGCTAGAGGGAAAATATTAATTTTTAATAACACATTTTCACTAATTAGCATCTTTTATATCGACTATTACGAGCTTTTCTTTAAAATTTTCAGTAAATATACTTTCTCTTTGCGAAAGACAACCTATAGCTTATTGTTACCAGTGACAGCATTTCCAATTCCGAGAAAAGGCGTTCCCTGGCCAAATAGGAATACCGCTGATCTTTTACGATGACAGGTAAATATACTTATGTCTACCTGCGGCACATATAAATGGATGTACAGCACATTTTCCAATACAGTTTCCGCACTATAATATACTAGTTTGCATTTATACATTACTGATAATTTTGCGACAAAAAGCTTCAGATGGTCTAGGAAGGGAAGGCATATAACAAAGTAAGATCTTCAGATGAGGTAAGTTCTGCTTATTTAACTCACAAATACGTTTCGAGTGATAAACGTCTGACAGACCTAGTTAGGTTTAACAGGTTAACTGAAAAAAAAATTGCTTCTTATTTTTCTTCAAATAATGATAAAAGAAAAATTAATTTGTTAAAAAAGTTATAGTATTTCATTCATTGTTGTACCTTTCGCCTTTCTTTAGAACTACACAAGGCATTCAGTATAATTCTTAGTCTTAATGTAGTTTTGCATGTTTGATAAATCGGAAGTAATTGCGTAACATCATTTATCTGGAAAACGAAAACGAAGAATAAATCATTTTATCAAGTGAGTAAATTTATTACAACGGCAACGTTACTTACTTTCTAAAGCTCAAATATGATCATAAAACATCTGACACGTAAAATAATTCGGAAAATTTATTAAAATTAGCTTGAAATGCGCGGATTTCTTTAATCATGGGGCAAAAATCTCAAAAAGCAAGAAAAAGGACCTATACATTTTATTTCACCATAGTATAGGCCGTATGTTTATTTCATTAAAATCTACACTATAGAAAAAATTCTATCCGCAAAAATTTTCCCAAAGACTCCCATTATTAAGACTTGGATGAGCTTCAAATTTTTCAAATCAGTCTAGCAAAAACTTGAGCACGACCCTATCTTTTTTATTTGCCGTATTTTCTAAGTGTATTCTGAAGTTTTGAAAAATCGAATTGTACATTGTAGAAAAAATTTGATCCCAACCTGCAGAACTACCTTTAATGTTATATATATACAGCACTCAACGTTAGGTTTTAAGGTGGTTGTCATAATTTAGAATTTAGGTACATTTGTTTATTTCTACGAAAAGAACATTGAAGAGTATCTTTGAGAGTAAAACTGTATATTCGTCACTAGTCCACTGGATATAATTATGGTCTAAATCTTAAATAAGGATGTTAATTTTATGTAGGTTTAGGTTTTGTACACTTAGGAAATGAAAAATTTGTAATCTCTTAGAACTGTAGAGATAGAGAGACATACTAATGAGCCGTTCACGGTGAAACTAGTTTGTGACTTTGTATCTTTTTAGTACTAAAATCTGAGAAAATCTAGGCGAGCATGTCAAATTGTTTAATAATTTTTTAGAAGTGTTAAGATTAGTTTTTTTTATATTTCATCGTTGCTGTATCTATGACATGGTTGAAAAAAAATGATAGAAGAGGTTATATGTAAGGTGTTCCGTTAGGGCCAGCGCTTGCTCCCTGTGAACGCGAAGCGCGAAGGTACGCCATCGTACTGTCGCGCTTCGCCATCGTACTGTAGCGCTTCACCATCGTAGTGTCACCATCGTACTGTCGCGCTTCGCCATCGTACTGTCGCGCTTCACCATCGTTCTGTCACGCTTTGCCATCGCATTGTCGCGCTTCACCATCGTAGTGTCACTATCGTACTGTCGCGCTTCGCCATCGTACTGTCGCGTTTCATTATCTTTTCTCTATTTACTTAAGGGCCGACTTTAATTAAACTCTGTATTGTATTGTATTGTCAACCCTGTCCAATACGATTCCAATGATCAAATAATTGGAACGCTTTTCGGCACGGGTATTATTGAAATGAATATCACCAGACCAGATGTTATTCACATGAAAATTCCCCGGCAGAGTGTCACTCAAATGAATATCATCTGGAACGATGATATTAAAAAATATCATACCTTAATATTGTTTAAAATGTATTATTCCAAACTATGCTCCGTTAGTCTATGGCTATTTTACATTGTTTACTTGAGGGATAATAAAAACGAATATCACCCAACCGAATGTTATTTATGAACAAAATAACGTTGTATTCAAAACTAACCTCTCTGTGGAAAAATAAATGATAATGTATTTACATGTAAGTAATTGTTTTGTGAGAAAATGATGTTTAATCAGCTCATATATTTCAAGCCATGAAACGTATATATTGTCAGCTAAAAATAATAAAAATACACTGTTGTGTAAATTTGCTTATAAAGCTTTTGGGTAAAGTTTATGCAAAAGAGTTAATTAGGTCTAGAATACAGTTGTTTGTTTCCGCTTACCAGACCGACCCTGTCCTTTTACCACTGACCCTAAAGTTTTAATTGAAGAAACGTATTGGAAAAAAATGTAGATTTGTGTTAAACAAGATTCCAAAGCACGTCCCTCCGTCTGACTGTACAATTCTATACATTAAAGTCGGCCCTTAAGTAAACAGAAATGGCGAAGCGCGACAGTACGATGGCGAAGCGCGACAGTACGATGGTGACACTGCGATGGCGAAGCGCGACAGTACGATGGTAAAGCGCGACAGTATGATGGCGAAGCACAACAGTACGATGGTGACACTACCATGGTGAAGTGCGACGGCGAAGCGCGACAGTACGACGGTGACACTACGATGGTGAAGCGCGACAGTACGATGGCGAAGCGCGCAATACGACGGACTGTCACTATCGTACTGTCGCGCTTCGCCATCGTACTGTCGCGTTTCGCCACCGCACTATCGTGTTGTCACCATCGTACTGTCGCGCTTCGCCATCGTACCGTCGTACCTTCGCGCTTCGCGTTCACAGAGAGCAGGCGCTGGCCCTAACGGAACACCGTATATATGTGGTAAAGCAAAACTCCATTTTAGTATGAGTAGTGATACAAGGTCACAGCAGTCAGATATAGATGTGATTTTTCAATATGCAAATGTGACACGAAAAATCTTTCTTAGAAGATAATTATGATAATTCTTCAAAAAAGAAGGCAAGGATTTGTTCTCTGAAATAGATGTAGCAGCAGCTATGCGTAAAATTGAGATTTGTCCAGATATGGATATATTTTATCAGATTTTGATAGAAAATGAAGATTTCCTTGCAATGTTGCAGCAAAAATTGATAATTAACACACGCACACGCACACAAGATCCCACATATTTTCACTGGTTTATGTGTATTCTTAAATGCATATTTAAAGACTAAAGTTTGCCAATCTATAGCTGCTATCATTTGTGAGATCTGATACATTTAAGTGTTGGTACGTAGTCCTAATCGAAGTGAACCAAAATAAAATGGTATGCAATTTTGATAAAACCTGAGAGAAAATTTAAAACAGTTTTTGACATTAACTGGGAAATATATTGCCATGGTAGCCATCTTGATATTTTCTCGTTAACTCTTAATTAAGTTGCAATTTAGGAAAAACCATAAGAAAGGCGTAGTTTGTTAGCAAAATTTAATACATGAATTTCGCCAGGTTGCAAATTGCGTTTCTAGATGTTGAAGACACCATAGTGTCAACGTTTTAAACCACATATAATCGTTAAATTTGAACCATTGGGCGAATAATCGAAGCATCAGTACGGCTGATTGTAATCATAATTATGAATAATTTGAATTTTACAAACAATTGATTACAACATAGTAAGAAATATATCACCTTTTTTCAAAGCTAAATAGTTTAAATATCTTTACATTTTATACAATCATTTCATGATTTTCTGGCAATGTGAATATCCTCGATTAGTGTAATTAAATGAAAAGGGAAGCTTTTATACTCAGCAAAGCTGGACCTCACTTCAATTCATTATTTCTGAGATTGTCTATCTAATTTATAAGAAGTATTTTTGTTTGCCATTCCTTACCCAAATAATTGTAAAAGAAAGAATTAATTTTTTTCTCAGCTTATCTTGTTTTACCATAAAATCCCGAAGGAGATCTATTATACATTATTAATTGAAGTTAGATTTGAACTGTACACTTCTCAATAAACATGATAATTTCACTTCAAATATATAACAGTACAAAAATATATAGTTAGCCTGAAGCAAAAAGTGTTTGTTCTCTTTAATCGTTTTCTCATATATTTTCATTAAAAATGTACAGATATAAAAACGGGCGGATAATGAGATATCTACGGAGGTATGTTTAAGACATGCCACTGTTTTTTTTTTAGAATAAATCATAACGTGTGCACGACATCTTATCTCGAGCACGCGACATCTTATCTCGAGTGCACGACATCTTATCTCGATTGCTCGACATCTTTTCTCGTACTCACGACATCTTATCACGAGCGTTCGACATCTTGCCTTGTGCACACTACATCTTGAGCGCTCTACATCTTATCTCGAGCGCACGACATCTTATCTCGAGCCCTCGACATCTTTTCTCGTGCGCACGACATCTTACCTCGAACGCACGACATCTTATCTCGTGAGCTAGACATCTTCTCTCGAACGCTCGACATGTTTTCTCGTGCGCACGACATTTTATCTCGAGCGCTCGACATCTTATCTCATGCGCACGACATCTTATCTCGAGCGCACGACATCTCATTTCGAGCGCTTGACATCTTATCTATATATATTAAGGCCCTTTGAGGGTATTCAGGTCATCCGTATGACTGCCACGGTTTTTGGTTTTGTTTCGTTTATACTTTTGTTTGCAGGGTACTAATTTAAATACACAAACTGAACAATATAGCCAGCAAAGATTTGGTGATGACGCAAAGGAATATATTTAAGTCCTTGACAAAATAAAGATTTAATATGTAGGCTTCGTCCATATATCAAAGAATTTCCCGTGACCGCCTAATTCATACATGTAATTTTATAACTTTTCTGACAATGTGCGATTTGATGCTATCAGTCAAACTGCGGTTAGTAGCTACTCTAACATGCAGTAAGCATCATTAATTATGTCTTTTTTAATTTTGAAGATATGATGACCAATTATGTGCACTCCTCTCCCAAATGATGTGATAAACTTGTACTTGTGGGAAGTTTAAATAACATTTAAATAGGCGGGAACTTAATTATCTACGTTTTTACTAACGACCTAAATTCACACAATGGACCCTAATATATAAAGATAAGATGTCAAGCGCTCGAGATAAGATGTCGTGCGCTCGAGATAAGATGTCGTGCGCACGAGAAAGGATGTCGAGCGAACGAGATATTATGTCGAGCGCTCGAGATAAGATGTCGTGCGCACGAGATAAGATGTCGAGCGCTGGAGAAAAGATGTCGTGCGCAGAGGTAAGATGTCGAGCGCTCGAGAAAAGATGTCGAGCGCACGAGGTAAGATGTCGTGCTCACGAGATAAGATGTCGTGGGCAGGAGATAAGATGTCGTGGGCAGGAGATAAGATGTCGTTCGCTCGAGATAAGATGTCGTGCGCTCGAGATAAGATGTCGTTCGCACGAGATAAGATGTCGTGCGCACAAGATATTTTAATCCAATAAAAGTAAATGCATGTCCTAATGATACTACCGTATATGTAAATGACACAGAATAATCTTAATGTGTCAATTTTTAACGCAGTATTTTATATTTATCGGAAAACATATTCATTAGATTTGTCAGAAATGTGCCGCAAGAAATTGTTTTTCAATTGTGTGATATCCCTATTAAAACAGGAATGCCTGTGCGCCACTCATTGCTTAATAACTTCTATATATTCACAAACAAGTTTTTTCCACTGACATATCGAGATCCCATGACCATGTCCTAAATCTAGAAAAGAAGAACAATTTTGTTCTCTGACAGGGTCAAATAATTTCATCAAAACAAATTGTCGGAACGATAATACACTGGACTTAAAGGCGTCCAGTTAGACCATCTTCGATCTGTCTTAGAAATAAATATGTACTAGTATTATTATTGAGACAAGTATTATTTAATTTGCCGAACGTTTGAACAAATACAATGCAACCTTAAAGCACATTTTAAAGACGTCTTTGATAATTCAAGGTAATGAAGGAATTTTCAACTAAAATTGTTGTAAACATTTTGAGTTACCGCCCATGCGCAGATGGCCGAGGGACGGATATTTCTATCCGATTCGTAAACACATTAACTGATATTTTTCTTGCATATTGTTTTATTCTGACGGATTGTTTTTCTTGCATACCGTACTTTACAAATATAATGAATGCATGGATCGCCAGTTGTCATTAACAGCACGATAGTCAACTGTCATGGAGTGGGGGTGCCAGATGGGTTTTGCCGGCATGGGTAAAATCACCGGAAGCGCCAGCCCGGTTTGCAAGAAAATCCAACAATTATTTTTCATAACGCAACGTAAGATAATCTTTATTTGTAAGGTATATTTTCTGTATTATGCAGAGGGAAGATGTTCCGCTTGTTGCTTCTTGTGGCATGTTCATGCTTTGGGAGAGGAAATTCGGTTGAAGATTCGTCCATAATGACACGCCTACCAGACATTCTGGAGGAGTTCTGTCCCGGTGCTAATGTGTGTCGTGAGAACCAGTCGTCTCAAGTACCAACGAAAGTGTTCAGACCTGGATTTGAATCTTGTTGTACTGGTAAGTGTCGGGTATTTCTCCTTTGAAATTTTGTTATTAAAGAGACGCTTAAGATATTCGTTATGCTTTTATTTCCGATCGTTTTGTGATTTTTGGAGTCCATTCAATGTTCATCTTTTATAACGGAATTCCGATTAAGCCGGTGTGATGGCATGCCTTCAATTATCTCCCACGAATAGACTCAGTCAAACTGAGACCTCTATCATTTTCCTCTGTTGTGATGGCATGCCTTCAATTATCTCTCACGAATAGACTCAATCAAACTGAGACCTCTATCATTTTCCTCTGAAGACTCAATCAAACTGAGACCTCTATCATTTTCCTCTGTAGACTCAATCAAACTGAGACCGCTATCATTTTCCTCTATAGACTCAATCAAACTGAGACCTCTATCATTTTCCTCTGTTGTGTTCTATGCTTCTTAATTAATGATCTTCTTCGTCAACTGACAAATTCCCAATGATAACTATGTCATTTGCAAATAGAGAATGATATTGTCAGTCGGAAGATTACCTTCTTTCATCAAAATAATTCAAGGTATTCTATTGAAAATAAAGAAAACATGACGGGAGAATTTATTTGACTATGAGGAAGTCTATCAGATATATTAAAACGAGACATGTAGTTTTACTTGTTGTTTGCTGATATTATGAATACTAGAAAATAACCATAACTAGCTATATAGAATGCATTCAGTTACCAATTAGAAAAAATTAGAAAAAAAGTGAGCTAATCAGTTTGTGTTAATATAATGTAATAAAGTTCGATACAGTTTGAAACCACATAAAATACATGGGATACCGCCTTGGAGAAAGTGGATCACTCTAAAAAATAACATATTTTAATATTCAATCTTATAACAATTCAGGTTGCTCATGTGGCCCACACTGTGCGGAAAATGGAAACTGTTGTTTCCCGTACAAGAAAGCATTGCAACAACAAGGAAAGGATCGCATGGAAGATTTTGGAAAAGGCTTTTCCTGTCTGTTCCCAGTGACAAAACAACCAGCAGAAGAGGAACGATATCTGTTTCATTCATACAAGATGGTTTCCTTGGTTCCTGGAAACGATCAAGATGCTAGAAAATTGGCATCCAATGTTTCTTGTGGAGATGCAATTGTTGCTCCCTGGGGCAGTTTATATCCCGTTTACTCGGCAAAATCCAACCAGTTATATAAGAATATGAAATGTGCAACTGCCGATGGTGTAACTGACGGCATACCTTGGGACGCCGTACTTAATTGCAATACAGTTATAGATATTAGGTCAGATGTAAACAGTTTTCTCCTCGAGCTAGAGTCAAATTCAATTCCTGATCACTGTACTGTTAGTTTCATCTTTCCAGGTCACCTTGAAAATATACAACCATTTAAGTGCTATCTATCGCTTATAGATACCTGTCCTGAGTCGTCTGAATTTGAAATACCCGAAAGTACTGGTCTTTCAAGGGAAAATATAACGCATTTGTGTACAAGCGGGTTTGTATCGCCTTATCGGCAGTTGAAATTTTATGCCAACGTATTTTGTCATATTTGTAATGCTGAGTTCTTTATAAAGGAGATGTTTTGCACAAAGATTCTAGACGATGCACGTAAAAGTATCTTTAAAGGCGGATTTATCGGGCTGATTGACGGAGATTTTATAAATGATGTCCGACTGAAAAACATTGGAGAGCCAGCGGACGTTCCAGTGGCATGCGACATTGTAAATGTAACTGAACTGAACTGATGCTAGCAGTTACTGATGTAAAATAAGCCGAGCAACAATAACAACTTTATAACTGTTACCTCGCCCGGTGGTTGCACCTGTACAAATTAAAGTTGTAAAAGACCCCTCTCCGAATGTAGTATCCGTCATAACTAAATTACTAATGTTTAGTCATAATATTCTCCTAAAAGTACATTTAACACTACGAAACGTCTGGTTAAGTTCAATTTAAAGCACTGCTCAAAATCGGCTTTGTATATTGTATATCATTCACGTAAAATAATTATAGGTTTTTATATTTGTTTCGAGAAATATGCACGAGTTCTGCAGCGGAAATATTGCGCGACTTTAGGAGCGCAATATCATTCCTCAAAAGAACGAGTGTATATTTCTCGATGCAGATCTAATATTTTTTTATTACGTACACATACTACACTTATAATTATCATATAAATGAAATATATAATTTGTTCTTTAGCCTGAGTAAAATTGAAAATATTGTCGTTAAAGAACTTTTAAACGCGACGGAATGCATGAAACTGACGTAACAAATGACACTCCATATGAAAATATTGACGTTTCAGGTTCCACTGTAAATTAATGGAGTTTATAAATGAGTATGTAATAATTCTCAGCCAATGCCTACGAATCCAATATGGCCGCGTAAATAACTAAATTACAGCAATTTTCTTTTTTAGATTTAATCGCTTAATATAAGAAATTGTACATCCTTAAAAGAGTATGAAAATCACTGAAATAAAAGGTTATCGCCTGTTTCCACTAGGGATGTAGCAGTTATACTGTCAGAAGTAGGAACAGTTGGTGTAT
The DNA here is from genome assembly GCF_021730395.1 of Mercenaria mercenaria. Classification (NCBI taxonomy): domain Eukaryota; kingdom Metazoa; phylum Mollusca; class Bivalvia; order Venerida; family Veneridae; genus Mercenaria; species Mercenaria mercenaria. Next base: position 80,468,887 of record NC_069368.1, read on the forward strand.
TCAGTGTTTGTACTCATGATTCTTCCAAGTTATGTAACAATAATTCTAAATTTATGCCAGCAGTAGTAACAATCACGACACTTATTATTCCTGTCAAAAGAACAATATAAGAAACAAGAAATATCTTTAAAAATGATGGTCGGCGAATTGTAATAAGGAAAGAAGTTTATGAATTTTTCATCTAACATTCATCTTTCATCTAACATTTTGCAAAAGTAAACACCGCACTTTAACAATTTAAATGGTTCTCTTTTAATTGTTCGCAAAGGTTTCGTAGGGTTGCAATTTTGTTTCGTTTATCCTTAGACCAATAATTACAGCAGTAGTTTGATGAAGCTTCATGAAGCGGTTCATGAGAATGTTTATATTTTTAGCTAAATTGGTCCCTATCCCCATTTGTAACAAAATAGCAGGAGACCTTACGATATTGTTACACATCGAGTTTGATAAAAATCCATTACATTTTAGTGGTTAATGCGAAGAAAGGCATATCTACTTTTAGCTATAGTGGTCCCTAATAGGGCCCAAGTTCCTATATAAATAAATTTGGAAGAGGACCTTATAATGATGCTCCAGATCAAGTATGACAAAGATCCACCAAGCTGTTCATGAGACGCTGTATAAAGGCATTTCTAGTTTTAGCTCTAGCAGCCCCTAAAAGGGGTTAAATGTCCCAGCTGAACAGAGTTGGCTGCGGGCCTAATAAAGATGCTACAAATCAGGTTTGATTAAAATACATGAGAAAAAAACAATTAAAGGATTTTTAATTTATTATTTTTATTTATTTCTAAAAAAGGCCAACTGATCCCGCTTTAACAAATGCATATTCGCTATTCATGAATCTTTGGAAAATGACGTCACACCTATAAAAAAGTGAAGGTCAAGCAAAACAAACAATTGTAATTATTTCAATATTTCTGTTACATAAGCAAAGTTTGACCGTAGTCATATCACATAGATAAACTGTATGCAGCGTACCTTCTTTTCAGGGTAATGAGATTTAGTCATTATATAGCATATATATAATAAAACAGATTTCAACTGAGTTCAATATTTGCATACCATACTAAAGAAAAATATTCATATATAATAAATCAGTTAAATAGTTTATAACAAATATATCAAAGCAAACAAGTACTCATTTTAATATGCAATCTGAATAAGTCACAAAAGCAAGAAACCTTTTCATATACAGACGACAATTGTAACAAGGAAAATCTTTTAAAAAGCACTTCTCTACATAAAAGACTCTTATCACACCCTTATTCATGTGATACGCAGACCGTATTCAGCTCTTTCTTTAATTTGATATATGTTGGTATTTGAACAGGTTTTTATCATATTTATTAAACTTACTTATCATTTTGAGATATATCAATATTCTTGCTAAATATACTGAGCCAAAGTTAGCTTTAAAACTGTGAACAGCGTCGTTTAGGATAAACGCTTTGTCTACATTTCACTCAGCGTAGCACAATCAACAGAGTGAAAGAAATTGACACTCTCGTCCAATCAGGCAGAGTGTTGCATAAATCTTCCATTTTGATAAATTATCTATAATGCGTTATCAAGTATTTTGATTTGCAAACTGAAGTCACATGGCATAGGTAACGAAAACCAATTTAGACGGCGTCGCCGAAAAATATACTGAATGTTCCAAAATAAGTAATTACCGTTTCTGTAATTACTTTTCTGCAACTGCTTTTTCTGCAATAGATATTGTTGCTCAGTTAGTTACTGCTTAATTTCACATCCGTACATGTAGATATAGTCTTTGTTAGTTTATTTACCGTCGTTTTTCCAGTTAAGTGGTATTTGAATTTAACAACTAAATTGTTCTAAAAAGAGCTTTTACAAATAATAAACTTATAATTACACGTAGCAAAATAGTAACTAATCATTTTATCGCTGTTGTTAGACGTTATTAGAGATTAATAACATATAAGAAGAGCTATAACAGTTCTTTATAATTCTGCTTCCGAAAGAATGATATCGTTTTCAATATTCATTTTATATAAATAGAATCGGTACATAAGATGTGCCACTCCAATCCTATACCAGCGAACCAATGAATATTTTAACGTATGACAACCGATTAAATATATCAGCTTGTTAATCATGAAAACATTTTAACTTGATTCATTTCGTTTAAAGCTGGATTTAATGGTTTCTTTTTAAATTGATTTATTTTTCTTCTGTTTTATCTAGACCAGCCGATGTCGACCAGTGTTTTGTCCATCAGGACAGCTGCGGGACAGAACCGGTAGATGTACATATCCGAACAAATTTTGGTACAACCAAGAATATAGTGTTTATACCAAACTTACGGCAGAAAAGGTCATCAATATTACTGAAGTGTTTGATATTCCACCTGGTTCTGCCTGGACATACATCTTGCCTGATCTCAAATCGCCATGGCCTAACAACTGGTTTATTCATTCGTTATATCATGAAATTACGGATAAAGACACTTCATCTTTCTTAGCCATAATTAGTGCAAAACTATCAAGAGTAGAGCCAAGGCGTATCGTGCAAACTATAAAAAGGACGGTGACGAGAGAATGGTTGTTAAAACGTAACAATGTCACGATTGTTCTAAAAGCAAACTTTATGCCATCTTCTAAGATAGACCTTGTAGATAATGATATCGAAGCCAAGTCAGTCTTCGGGAATCTTTCCGAGAGTCTCGAGCAACCGCGGTACCGCCCCGTATACAAAAGTATGAATATTATAGGAGAACTGCATTTGATCACAAAGCTGTATCTTTGTGACCAGGTCGAACTGAATCAGTTTGAATTTATTCTAAGCCGAGACGAGAATACACTTTACAATATTATCACACACCGCGTCATGTCTGACGGCGAGTTTGCACTCATATCGAGCAGCACATTTGAAGGAGTTCGCGCTAAAATTTGTATTGAAGACTCCGGAATATACAAAACCGACAAAGGCACCTTGCAGAGTGTAGGCGCATTTCATATGGTCTATGGCCTTGGACTTGTTGCTGCAGCATTGCTTTTTGGTGTTTTGCAAATTCAATACCAAGTATAGTCATTGTTTCATCTGATGTATCAGTGTTATAGAAACTGTTCAGTTACAAGAAGTAAAAAGCAAACAAACAAAAGCAGACAAATACACCGGGATGGTGATTAGTATTAACGTTTCTTGCTTTGAATCGTCGAACAGTTATTCATTCCTTTGAAAAAAAACATTCATTGGTAAAACAATATAAGTGGACTCCTTATATTAACATGAGATCAAATACCTTTAGTAAAAACAAAATATGTTTACCAGAGCAAAGAAATTGAAACTACACCGATACTGCGTCGGCACCTATCAAAACAAATCCGACTTCTGGCTGCACAAAAAAAAACTTTCAGATTCTAGACATGTTTTGCAAATAATCTTTCTTTTTTGTACTTTATCGTTCTTTTCATGCTTTAGTTAACATTTAGTGTTTAAATTAACGTATGAGTGTGTGTGTGTGTGTGTGTTCGGGTTTAACGTCTTTTTCAACATTTTTTCAGTCATATTAACGACGGTGTCTACTTGTAGACTTGTAGCAGTGATCACAATGCCCAACTTTATAGTGCTGCCTCACTGGAATATCACGCCGTAGACACGTGGCATGATATCCCACCCAGTCACATTATACTGACACCGGGTTGACCAGACCTAGCACTATCCTCTTAATGCTGAGCGCCAAGCGAGGAAGCTGCTGGTACCATTTTACGTCTTTGGTATGACGCGGCCAGGGATCGAACCCACGACTTCCCGCCCTCGAAGCGGACGCTCTACCACTAGGCTACCGAGGCGGTTAAAAATTAACGTATGAAGTTTTCATAAATTGACGCGAGCTTAGTTCATTCTAGGTTTACGATATAAAGCAGCAACACGCAGGTTCGACAACTCTTGACATAGTATAAAAAGATATATGAAAAAAAGATCTTAATGGCATCTATTCTGTACGTTCTACATATATTTTTAAGAATTTTTTTAATTTATATTTATGTTACAGTTTTTTTTTTTGTTTTGTTTTTTTTTTTTTGGCATGTTTAAATTTTCTAGTAGAAACATAATGAGATGACAGTAAAATCTCGGAAAACCAGGGGCGGAGAGAGCCTTTTCGCTGGTTAGAGACTCGGATTCCTCTACCCCCACCTCAAGTAAGAATGAAAAAGTAATAAGAAAAAAAGTGTTAAGATTGGGACAGCCGGTTCGCAGTATATGACTATTCTGTCTAGTAGTTTTTAGAAGAAATTCACACATTTTCATTAATTTAAAATGATCGTTTTAGCAAATATAGAACTTAAGAAAATGCTTTAGAGATAAATATCTAATATGTACTTGTCAGATTACATACGATTTATTCATTCCTTTGTGCAAACGTTCATAAATAGTATATTTAAGCTTGAATATGATGTTAAATACTATTCAAGAAACTTTGTAAACTATATATAATTCATTTATATACACAGGTGTAAATAACTTCCTGTTTGATTACAATCATATGAATTCCTGAGCTTTATTTAATGATTGTTTCTGACGTCATTTTGATTTGTTTGAAGCATACTTGAATGCGTTACTACATGCATATGTATTTCATTTTCATAAGAAAGAATTGTGGTACTGGTACTGGTTTATTTCTGATTATATTTATTTTGAAGGCGTTCCATTGATGTATTATGTTATTGTGCTATTGATTTGCCATATGAGCAATAGTAAACCACCATCTATGAAACCTGTCTTGTGTTACGTTGTTTGTTTGGTATAGGAAAGAAATGATTTATTTTGGGACGAACGGAGTGTGGGAGTAAATAACAACTTTTTACTTTGATACAGGAAGAAATTTTTACGATCATAAAATTCACTAACACTGTTATAACAGTAAACTGTCAAAACTTTTGGGACACGATTTACTATTTATTCACTACTTTGTGTTGTGATATCCTAATTCAATTTTGTGAATTATAAATAAGATGTATCTCGTAAATTCTCAAGATTTACTGCATTTAATTACATTACACTAACTTAAACTATAGATATTATTAAATGTATTTTAAAATAACATAAAATGATTTGAAGATATTTTAAATGATTTAAGAATATCACAAAATAGAATATTGAATATTTAAAAATCCATATCTTCGATTCGATTTAATGATTATTATCCCAAGACCGTTTCAGGATATCACAAAATATATATCTAATAATATGAATAAATCATTTATAATTAAGATAATCTCAAAATATTTTTGATTTTAGGATATCCTAAATTCGATTGATGGATATCAATGCTCTTTACACAAGAGAATTAGTGTACGGTTTTAACTGTTTTAATGATATCAATCAATTTTCAATTTTGATATCGACAAATGAATTGATGATATCTCTTCTGAATCAACGATATACATAAATGACTTTGTGAAATTAAACAATGCATTTGGATAATTTGGATATCACAAATTAGTGTATAGATATACACAATATCAACGGTAGCAACATTTTAATCTATAAAAGATGATATTTGAGCTGTGATATTGAGAATATTTACAAACGTTGTACATAGCGAATTTCGCCACATATGATTCTCATATGAAATGATTACCATATGAAATTCATATGAATTTCTTATAATAATCATATCATTATACCCGTCGACCATTTGCTTTTCATGTGTAATCTTTCAATGATTTTCATATGAAGAATTTCGTATGATAATCATATGAAACAGTTAACATATTAAAATCATATGAAATGTTGTTCTTATGAGAGCCATATTTTTATAACATGAAAATCATGTACATATTTAACTGTAAATGAAAACCGGATGAATAGCAAATTCATTCAGAGTGTCCACCCCTGATAGTGAAGAGACTTCTGCCACCACAAAGCATTTTGATAAATCATTATTATTATTTGTTGTGTGTGTGTTTTTTTTTTCTTCATAATTTGAAGTAAGAGTTTAATAACTACTTGTTATTTCGGCCTATTTCAAATAAAATGTACTACTATTTTAAATCATCAAAATGATTGACAACTGATGTATAACATTGTAAGAAAGTGCGGATCAGTTACAACAACGGCGGAGTTTCTCGATCACCATCATAAAGATTTTGTAATTTAAATTTCAATCTAATGAGATTTATGTGCGATTTTAGCTCCTTTCTAATGTTCCCTTTTCATTTAAGACCTTATATTTCAATAGAAAAAAAATCGGACTATAATGAAATGTACAAACAAACAAAGTGGTAGGAGCGTGAGGATGGGTTGGGGCAAATTTGGGGATCTCACCTAAAAACATTTAGAAATTTAAGGCGCAAATCTTGCACTCTGGAGAGTGTTTAGTGTAAGTCTATGTTCAGTTTTGTCCTTGACACTTCATACTGTAATAGAAAATTTCGGAAGATCAATGACACGTTTTAAAAAACGAAGGGGTAGGTGCGTAAATGCGTGGTTGAGAGGAAATCCCCACCCCACGCACATCCTCACCAAGCAAGAACAATTGGAAAGTTAAGACTTCAAATGTATGGTCTGGGGAGTTATCTGCGCATTTTAGTCCAATTTCTTAGTTCCTTTGCCACTTCAAATTTGTTCTAAACTATCAATTAAATGTCTCATACAGTGAAAAGGAGATAGCAGTTTATGACACCTCCCCCTACAAAGTTATACCCCTTTTTCTACTTACTAATTCTTAACGAGCTTACGTCTTGATAAGTACATTTCTTAATTCAGAAATATGTGTTAAGTTTGTAAGCATATTCATAGTCGACCACGGTAATCCATATGAGAGAAAAGACTGTTAATAATGTCAGTGGGGGGATATTGCAAGTTACAGAAGACGCTCCAATTCCAGGATCTTCCCTGGTTCTTTTGCGTGCACCCATACATGGGACTATTATCCCAATGATAGTAATTTTAGTTGGAAGATTGGGGGCTCTATCACACGACCCCTGGTTTTGTAGTCAGACCGTATTACCACTGGACCACTGCGTCCGCTCTCTGGCAAACTGTTTCAATTGTATTTCTTTATAATTATGCTTCTTCTTGCTTGTGTTGCCGGGTAAATCTCATTGACGAATGTACAATTGTGCCTACGTCACTATAAAGCCATCTCTATGTTTAAAGATGGCTGTCAGATAAATGATATTATATCAGTCGGAAGATGGAGGACTGATGCCTATAGGTTCCACATCTGTTAAGTTACGAGTCCGTTACTGGTTCAAAACTGGTACATTTTGAATACATACAGTTTCTTCTCTGTGCTTCATTGGCAGAAGTGGCAGCAGTGACAGTAGGAAATAGGGTACTTTGCGGTACATTGTACCCTGCAGTATGAAATGTGCAACTTTGGTAATAAATTGAGAAATAGTTCACAGAGTGAAAACCATGAGCAATATTTCCACGAGCTGCGCATGGATCCGAGAATGAAACTGTAAATTTTGATGTTCAGAGAGAAATATAGTTTAATCTTACTAAGCTTTAATGCTAAAAAGATCTTCATTCGTTTTTAATGATTACCACGAATATGGGAAGAAAAGTAGTATGCTCTGTACCCTTTATTTCAAGTTAGGGTTCTAAGTACTATGATGTAAAGGCGATTCAGATCGGCATTCAGAAAAAGATTTCTGCTTTTATTTCTGATCGACAATAAATTCACGCTGCTTGAAATGGTGTTTAAGATCTTCTAAATGAAATTATGAGACAGGACATGATAGCAAGACTAGATCTATGAGAGAGAGAGAGAGAGAGAGAGAGAGAGAGAGAGAGAGAGAGAGAGATGTTCAACCTTTGTACCACGGGACCTCTTTCTAGAAAGATGAAATTAATGAAACAGTTCATTTGTTTTTCATAGCATTAGCACTACATCTATCTGCAAATTTGTTCGGTTAAGAGAGGTTCCTCTTAGTCAATGCAACGACTATTTAAAATCGGCGTTATGGATGTACTTAGTCTTTCAGATAAGATTGCTAGCACAATGATGATTTAATTGCGAAAATAAAAATATTACTGAATAGAAAATTTAGTCTTGTGTTTGTTTTTGTGTAATAGCTAAGTGTCATGTCATGAGCACTTCACAGTACCTGAAGAAGGTCAACCATCGGTCTATATTATTGATTTTTTTCCTCCATTGGTGACATCAAAGCTTTATAACATCACTGTTGGCGCATTCCATCGTTTACATAAGTGAATTAGCGCATTTTTATTTGTCTTTTATAAGGATCTTACATCAAATTACATTTGAAAGCAAAACACGTTGGTAAAAGATCCATTTACATCTTTTTTTGAGGCCCCCAATCAGGGGTGACCCCGTTTATTTCCCCGTCATAGGCAGTGTAAGGGTCGAGGCGCCCCCTTCCCAAGCTCCCCCACACCCCCCTCCCCCTTCCCCCCGCCTTACAATGACAATAATAGAACACAAACATCTAATTATATAACACAATAATCACTATAAAACATAAGAAATATGTAACTTCTATTTCCTATCTAATATCTTGTTATCAATGATTATGATAATGAATACAAGCGTTGTATAATTATGCCCGTTGTCGCAATACCTTACTGGGCATGTGTGAGGCACACCTAAATAAGGGGAAAGAGACATGTTCCCGCAATCGTTAGATTCGTCTGCTGTTATCTCCCTTGCGATAGATAGTGTCAAGAATCTTTCTGTCGTTATATTTATTTTTACCGTATTTAATGTTTTCGCTTACATTATAGCATATTTTTGAGACGCATGTTTGCGTTGTATGATTTTGATCCGGACTGAATTTGTGGCAATTCCTAAATTTCCATATTTGCCATTTGGTTTCGAAGATTAGTGCATTAATCATAGGCGATTTTGTACCAGTGATTATATCGGTGTGAGCAATAGTGTGTGTAGTTCCCATTTCAAGTTTTGATACTTTTTCAATTATCTTTTGAATTTCATTCCATATTGTTTTGACTTTATTGCAATCCCAGAATAGATGGGCAAGAGATTCTCTTTTATTTTTGCATATTCGACATAAACCATTAGAAACTTTCATGATAGTTAATCGGTGTTCCGTGAAAATAACATTGTGTAAAAACCTAAACTGAAATTGTTTGCTTTTTAGTGACGACACGGGATAATATATTTTTCCCCATACTTTATTCCAATTTATTTGATCTGCAGTAGTTATCTTTTTTTCCCATTTTGATTCGCAGGGCAGTTTTTTGCTTGTTACAGTTATAATTAGCTGTTTGATAATATCTTTAAGTTTTAAATTCTGTGGACAAATAGATTGTCCACATTTATTAAAGACTGTTAAATTCTTTTGTTGTAAATGCAACTTTCTTTTCGAAATTGAAATTCTAGATTTTAGAATTATATCTACTATCTCTTGTAAAATAGCCTTTTTTATTCTGTACCACTCTGAAATCCAGTTGTTCTTGGATTTCAACTTAGAAAGAAGTTCATTTTCGCTTATAAAGCTTTTTGTTTCGATATTCCATTTATCTTTGACAGTGCGAATATTACTATCAAGAAAACGTTTGAAAAACAGTGAATTGTTTCGGAACTTTATGTTATTATTCCCGAACAGGAGCATATTGAGTGCGTCCCTTATAGAATAAGGGGAGAAACTTTGCATGAATCTACACCAAGACTTGATGGCACAAGAGTAATAGTTAGGTAAACGCAACTGCTTATCAAGCTGTTTTACATTAGAACACGTGCATATAAAGAAATCTGAATTATATTCCTTATCTAACGCTTCAAATAATATTTCGATATTGCGTTCCAGTTTTGATTCTCAGAATGTATAATCTTATACACCATTTTTATTAGTAGCGCATTTAAGAAATCCTTTATTGTATAAAGGTTTACATTTTCTCTTTTTAAGGTTTCTCTTGCAATTAGGGGTCGCTTCCCATCACATAAAAATTCCGAAATGATTTTTTCTAACTGGGAAACATATTTATCTGGTATTCCGCTAGCTTTGGCTTCAAATGTAATCACAGAAAATACATATGTTTTAATAAGCAATATCTTTCCTTGTAAAGTGAGGTCTCTAGCCTACCATACTTGCAAACATGACTTAATTCTATTTATTTTAGAGAGCCATATTTCATCATCGTTTACAAAATAACCGGGAGTAACGCCAAGCGTTTTTACGTTAGTTTTTGTCCAAGTTATTTCTTTATGTTTTGGTGTTTTGTTTTTTAGCTTTCCTATAAAAAGGCCTGTAGTCTTTTGTTTATTCATTTTTGCACCGGATTATTTTTTCATATAAATCTAAGACATCAAATATTGCCGGCAAGTCTTGTTCATTTTTTGCAAAAGGTTGCGTGTCATCAACGTACTGTTTGATTTTGGCTGGTTCTCGACAACCTTGGTTGTCAGAGACCGGAAGTGAAATACCTTTAATATTGGTATTGTTTCGAATCGTGCATGCCAACGGTTCTGCTTGGAGAATATAGAGCAAGGGAGCAACAGGGCAGCCTTGTTTTATTGACCTTGATAAGGGGAAATAATCCGTCATGAAACCGTTAGTTTGGATTGCTGTTTTAGAAAATCTAAGGAGCATGTTTACCCAGCAGCAAAATTTTGACCCAAATCCAATTTTTAGGCACATATTGATCCAATCCCATTCGCATCGATCGAAAGCTTTCGTCTGGTCTAAAAAAGTGATAAGTCCCTCAGAATTTTCCTCATCCGTATAATTAATCAAGTCTTGTATATATCTGTTCATCTCGTTGATATTACGAATATCTATATATCCCTTTTGGTCACGATGAATTAAATAGGCTAAGCATGGCTTGATTCTGTTTGATAATACTTTCGCAATTATCTTATAGTCAACATTTAAAAGCGTTATCGGTCTATCATTTTTTAGATCTTCTCTTTCGCCTTTCTTGTAAATAAACGTTAAAACACCTTTATACTGAGATTTGCTCAACTAGTTCGTATTACATAAATCTATTGATAACTGTAAATAAAATAAGTTGATAAAATACATCTTTTATCGTGTGCTTGTTCTTTCATGAATACCCGGGATATTTTTTTTATACAAATCAAGCACAACTTTGCACTGTGCTAAATGCCGTATGTTCATGCATATCATGGCGTAGCGACTATCGAGGAAACAAGGCATTTGCCTCGGTCAAATTTTCTGCTTCATTTGCCTCGCTCGATTTTTCTGCCTCAGCTGCCTCTGCTGATTTTTTGCCTGGCCATTAGTTTTGGTTTCCAGGTTTGGTTTTGCCTCAGATGTTTGAATTACCAGCCGTTCTTAAAGATTCTGATCTCGGTTTCGAAATATTTTTAAATAGATTCGTTAAATAATATATGGTATAAACTATAGCGCACATCTACGACGTCACAACTGTGTGACGTATGTTAGGTATGTCAGCATCGTACTTCGGTTGGTGCGCGCATTTCAGATAAATGTTTAAAATATTCGCCAGTAATCTTTGTTCAGACCATATGTGTTGTTCACAGGAGATAACTCATTAGGCCATTCAAATTTTGTGGAATTATGTTCCTTTTCAAAATTACATCATACACACTAGACAGAGGTTATGTTTGAACTTAAGTACAGCATACCCCCATCTCCTCGCCTCAATAAAGAGTGATTAAACAACAATAGCCGTCAATGTCAACACTATATATATTGCTGTCTAGTAATCAAAGTTGTTACTGGCAAGCAGTTCGATGCATTGGATTAATAAAACCATTAAAGGAGAGCAGCTTATTCAACTGCCGGCCGCGGTAAGTAGATAACACAATGCGATTAACTAAAAATGTGATAATGGCTAAAATATTAAAATATCATGACAGATCTCTTGCTATCGGCGTCTAAATGTCATTAATGTCACAAGCTGGTGTCTTGTATTATGAAATCTATTGACAAAAACTTGGATTTCCAAGCAGCTAACATTATGCAGTTTACAATAGAAAGCCGTACATGACAGTCAGAAAATTATTTTCTGATTTATTACGGATAGCATACAGAATTTTACGACTACTTTGACATTGGGCTAAAAAGCCTTGACAAATCCATGGTCTCCTTACCGTTTTTAAAAAGAAACACTTTTTTCCTTTACAAACTAAAATTGTAAAAGCGTGTCATTCTATTAACTTTTTTTTCATTTTAAATAGACCACTGCTGTGTATGGGCATCTGACAAATATGCTTTCGTACACGCATTGAAATCACAATATTGTTATAACTCAAGAAATATCAAAGATGACAGTAACCAAATGATTGTCAGTTATTGTAAAATACCATTTCGTGATCAACTTCCCATAAGAGATGACATTCTTAAGTGATAAACGAGGATTTATTAAATGCAGTCTTTTTTGTCTCTCTCAGACTTGCACGCCATTTCAAATAGAGCAACACAAAATTGTCTTGTTACGAAATACAAATGTTAATTTAATCTTTTTATGCAGAGCAGTTTTCTTTGCATTTTGGAGACATTTTGTCCAAATTAGATTTCTCTTTCTTGACAGCACCGGAAACGATTATGTACGCTTATATATTAATTCCCCAATCTTTCCTTATCGAGAACACATAGTTTTTTTTATTTTACAGTAAAAGTATTTAGATGAAAACTACACGTGCTTAATATTTAAACAGGATAAAGAAATAAAATTCAATTTTAAAAAGTTCTTTAATTCTAATTCGATCTTGATCATCAATTAAACTAACTATCAAAGCAATTACTATCAGGAATTCTTAAAAATGTAATCAATGGGTATTTCCTTACGGTTGTGTATAAAAATGGATTATAAATACATTTGTAGTTCACAAAATTTCTTGAATAATATTCAACATAAATCGTTTACTTTATATTCAAGTGTAAATGTACTGAACTATTTATGAATATTTGCAAAAAAGGGGAATGAACCGAACAGTTCGTATGTAATATGCAAGGTACATATTAGATATCTAGCTCTATTATTGTGTTTTTAATGATTACCATTCAAAACCTGTTACTGAAGGAGCTCTTATCCTGTTGTAAGGGCCCGCTTTAGCTTATGTCTTGTTGGTATATTAATATACTTGTTGCGATTTAATCTCCTTTTGGGTCCTTTCAGTTTTGCACATGGAAGAAGAAGGTCGTTTGCAAATAGATGCGAGGGTTGATTTTGCTTCTTATCGAAGGAATCCTCGATTGTTTATACTTGCTGATGTTTAATATATGGATTTAATTATTCTATGCGCATTTAGATATTGTGAGAGAATACTTAAATAGTATTTTGAGATTTTTGTTGAGTGATTTAAATCTGTAAGTTATGCAGTTTATATAGCAGGGAGGTAGGCTTGTATTATTTGCTTATTTTTAATATAGTTGTATTTATTGTACGGATATATCTGTGTAATAACCGAAGGATTTAAACATTAAATTGATTAATAGCTTTTCTATTATACTTTGCAGTTATCATAATGACTATTTGTTTTGTGACCTGCTACAATTTAATCCTGGAGTGTTGAGGTGTTTATTTGTGTGTTACTGGAAGGTGTACACTTAAACGAGAGGTAAAAGAGCAGGTCGATATCCTCGATTGTTTATACTTGCTGATGTTTAATATCCCACCCTCCACTCCCCTTATTTTGCTTGTGTTCTCCTTTTTCTTTATAATTTCAGGTACATCTTATGTGTTCAAGTTCAGCCTACACCTTCCTTCCCTTCAGTCGTTACAGCTTCACATGGAATATTGGCAGTTTTCACATGTTGATGTATGGACATGACAGTGTCTGTTTTCCAGAACTGTGAAATGTGTCTGTGTCATATATAAACGTTTAACGTAGTCACTGATTCTTTATGTCTGTTTTTTGTATACCTGATCTCCGTTGAATTCTGATCCCAGGTTCGGCGGTTAGGTCAGCCTCCACCAGTATATCTTAACGTTGTGTAATAAGAAGTTTGTTTGTTTCAAGTATACTGTATTAGGCCTCTGTTCACAGGGCCTCCACATCTGCATTTTAAACATATACTTTATATCATATGTATTTGTATATTGACATTTATGTGAAGCTGTGACCAATTTCTGCCAACCATTAATTTAAACGAAACTAGATACTAATTGCTTGCTATAGTAAAATTATTGATAGTAAAAGTAATGTATTCATACAATTGTCTTGGGTTGTTCTTTTTAGTATTATTATTTCTGTGCCAAGCTATCTTCAGTAATTTACCTGCTTTATCTGCTAAAATAATCATTTTGAATTCATGAAAGTTTGTAAATGTCTCATTTTTTAAAGCTACACAGAAAGACAAATAAGTTATATACTGCGAGTCCGCTGCTCCAGCTCTAACTCTTTTTTCATTATTTTTTTTATTCTTATATTGGAGGAGGGGAGTGTCTATGACCAGAAAAAAATAGTCTCTCCGCCCCTGACATTCCGAGAATTTACTAACATTACTGAACATATCAAATAGAAAACAATTCGAAAAACGTTATGTCCATAAATTGTCACCCAATTATAAATTGAAGGATTTCTTAAATATACTTAGTTAGATTATGTATTACACTACAGAATTAATGACATCTAACATCTGCCAATTTCGTTTTTGCGACTGTGTTTTGCTAGGCGCTGACGCAGAGTCAGGGCGTGTTCAGTTTATTTGCTCTGGTTAAATATTTTTATACTGTAGTTATTTGATTAATAATATCTGTCATGTGTTTACGAATCGGATAGAAATATCCGTCCCGAGGGCACCTGCGCATTGGGCGTTAATGAGGCTTGCCTCATTACCGCCAATGCGCAGGTGGCCGAGGGACGGATATTTCAAACCGATTCGTAAACACATGACTGATTTTTTTCTTGAATATCGTATACATGTTAGCATTTTATTCTGGCAGATTATTTTTCTTGCATACCGTATTTTACAAAAGGTAGAGATACTTTCTTTTTAGCACTCTTTCTTATAGTAGAGAATGAACACAAAGCGCGGGAAAATAACGTCCGTAAGCAGAAGTGACGTCATGATGTTTTGCGTTACGCATAACAACAAAGTTCCACTTTAGTTAATAATTTGTAGCGTAATGTTATGTTTTTACGGTAAACTAACGTATTTTGAATCGAGAAATATACCGTAAGGAACGGAGAGGAACTATCAAGGTACTAATAAACTTTGATAATGTGGCAGTTGACCTCAATACAATCGACACTGTTTATTTTCCATTACAGGTAAATCTAATATTTGCTGTACAATAGATCTATGTCGGATTATCTTTGAACACCCCTGGACTTATTGGACTCAACTGCCACATTATCAAAGTTTATTAGTACCGGCTTTTCTCGTGTTTTACATAAACAATATGATTTTATTATCAGTGCATGAACCACTAGTTGTCATTAACAGCACGAGAGTCATCAGGCATGGGGGGGTGCAAGATGGGTTTTCACCGGAAACGCCAGTCCGGTGTGCAAGAATAATAATATCTGTCATGTGTTTACGAATCGGATAGAAATATCCGTCCCGAGGGCACCTGCGCATTGGGCGGTAATGAGGCTTGCCGAATTACCGCCCATAAGCAGGTGGCCGAGGGACGGATATTTCCATCCGATTCGTAAACACATGACTGATATTTTTTCTTGCATATTGTCTACATGTTAGCATTTTATTCTGGCAGATTATTTTTCTTGCATACCGTATTTTTCAAATAACAGGTAGAAATATTTTCTTTGTAGCACTCTTTCTTATAGTAGAGCGCGGGAAATTAACGTCCGTAAGCAGAAGTGACGTCATGATGTTTTGCGTTACGCACAATAACAAAGTTCCACTTAAGTTTCATCGTTTGTAGCGTAACGTTATGTTCTTATGGTAAACTAACGTATTTTGAATCGAGAAACATACTATAAGGAACGGAGAGAAACTATCAAGGTACCTGCTTTTTTCGTATTTTTACATGAACAATATATTATCAGTGCATGAACCACTAGTTGTCATTAACAGCACGAGAGTCATCTGGCATGGGGGTGCCAGATGGGTTTTACCGGCATGGGTAAAATCACCGGAAACGCCAGTCCGGTGTGCAAGAAATCATATTCTTGTTGTACTTTCTTGCTTATTGCATAATTTAGGGACAAAAATACGTAATTTCACGAAGAATACACAATGTTACGCTCAAGATGATAAAATAAAACGGAAATATTCGCTGTTTTACCTCCATGAAACGCCATGATGTCATTTCTGTTTACGGACGTTAATTTCCCGCGTTAACGCCAGGGCCATTATCGATAATGGCCCCGGGGCTTATTATGATAATGTGATAATGCATGACGCAATGCGATAATGGGAGAATTTTCAGCACAAATTTGTTACTATTTATAGGTACTCGTGTAATAAAATGGCGTTAGCGCGGGAAATTAACGTCCGTAAACAGAAATGACGTCATGGCGTTTAATGGAGGTAAAACAGCGAATATTTTCGTTTTATTTTATCATCTTGAGCGTAACATCGTGTATTCTTCGTGAAATAACGTATTTTTGTCCCTAAATTATGCAACAACTTTCCAGGTATTTGATTTTATACAGTAATTAGACTCTTATAGAAGTAATATAGAAACTGAAAAGCTGAAATTTATTGTGCAAGAAGATGCAAGTAGAGCTAGATCTACCCATAAAAATGACACAAAAAACATTTCTTACTATATTATAGGTAAACATGTAATAACCAGGTAAATACATGGGAGAGCGGTGCCTTTGAGTGATAATGGCCCTGGAAGAAGATAATAGCTCTCGGGCTAAAGCCCTCGGGCTATTATCACCTTGCCAGGGCCATTATCACTCAAAGGCACCGCTCTCCCATTTATTAACCTATACATATAACCCCAAGGGAGACCACTTATATAATTTAAACTAATGAAGGGTTATCGTGCAAGTCAAAGGAATAAATACCTGTTCGAAGATTCAAAGCAAGTTAATACTAATCATAATTCCGGTAAATTGTTTTTTATTTATTTTTGTTTCTAGTAAGTGTAGAGCTATTGTAAAACTTCTATACATCAGAAACCTATATACAATACACCAAAAAGCAATGCTGCAGCAACACGTCCAAGGTCATATACTGTATGAAATGCACCTACATTCTGCAATGTGACTTTGTCTGTTTTGTACATTCCGGAGTCTTCAATACAGATTCTAGCGTGAATTCCTTCAAAAGTGCTGCTCGATATAAGTGCAAACTCGCCGTCAAACATGAAACGCTGTGTAATAATATTGTAAAGTGTTTTCTGGTCTTGGCTTAGAATGAATTCAAACTGATTCAATTCGACCTGGACACAAAGATAGAGCTTTGTGATCATATGCAGTTCTCCTATAATATTCAATCCTTTGTACACGGGGCGGTACAGCGGTTGCTCAAGATTCTTGGAAAGATTCCCGAAGACTGACTCGGCTTTGATATCATTATCTACTAAGTCTATCTTAGAAGATGACATAAAGTTTGCTCCTAAAACAATCGTGACATTGTTATGTTTTAACAACCATTTTCTCGTCACCGTCCTTTTTATATTTTGCACGATACGCCTCGGCTCTACTCTTGATAGTTTTGTACTTATTATGGCTAAGAAAGATGAAGTGCCTTTATCGTAATATAACGACTGAATAAACCAGTTGTTAGGCCATGGAGATTTGAGATTGCGTAGGTTGTGAGTCCAGACAGATCCATGTGGAATCTCAAACACTTCAGTAATATTGATGACGTTTTCTGCCGTAAGTTTGATATAAACACTGTATTCTTGGTTGTACCAAAATGTGTTCGGATATGCGCATCTACCGATTCTGTCCCGCAGCTGTCCTGATGGACACAACACTAGTCGACATTGGCTAGTCTAGATAAAACAGAAGAAAAATAAATCAATTTTAATAGGAATCATTAACTCTATCTTTAAACGAAACGAATCAAGTTAAAATGTTTTAGATTAATATCTGATATATTTAGTGGGTTGTCATATGTTAAAATATTCATTGGTTCGCTGAAAAAGGATTTCAATAAAGGCAACCTAACAGTGTGGCACAACTTATGAACGGATGCTATTTATATAAAAGAATATCGGAAACGATATCATTCTTTCGGCAGTAGAAATATAAAGAACAGTTATAGCTAAACTTATATCTTATAACGCCTAACAACAATAGAAAAGGTCTGATTAATTACTATTTTGGTGTATGTAACTATACGTTTATTGTGTCCCCATACATTTATGTGGGGACATATAGCGTTGCTGATATCTGTACGCCCATCCGTCCGTCCGAAATGCTGTGTTTCCAATTTGTTCTTTCCTATAGGTTAATTTGCTGCCGACTTTCACATATGAACAACCTAGATGTACAGATTACCGTAAATGATGGATTTTTGTCTCTGACTATTTTTGATACAGTTATGACCCTTTGATATTTTTCCAGGGCGGAATAAAGAGAAAGGTCTTGTTTGTCCAACTGCTCCCACACTATTTACCTGATTTGCTTTTAACATTCGTAAATGAACAAACTTGATGTACGGATGACCATAAAGAAAGAAAAACTTCTGTGAATGTTTTAGTTAGGACCCTATGATAGTTTCTATATAGAGAATGGCATAGTATATAGGGGCATCCGTGTCCTATTAACTCAGTTGTAGTTATTTGTAGAACAATTTTATCATTTCATTCAAATACCACTTAACTGGAACAACGATGGTAAACAAACTTGTAAATAATACAGATAAAGATGCGAAATTATGTAGAAACTAATTCAGCAACAATATTTACTGCAGGAACAGCATTTGCAGAAATTTAATTACAGAAATGGTAGTTATGTCAATATCCCTGGCAGATAACAGTGTTACTGTTTCTTAATTTGGAATATTCAGATTATTATTTTCTTATATTTCTGGCAGAAATACTGTTTTTTGACTTATACATTATTCACAAATAATCAGTTTGCTGACAAACAATAAGAATTATTGTTACTAATCTTGGAAGAATCAATACAACAAACACTAAATACACCTTTAGCGGAAACGATAACTGTTCCTACTTCTGACAGTATAGCTGCTACATCCCTGGTGGAAACAGAGATTACTTATTATTTCAGAGGTGACATTCATAATTCTTAAAGATGTTTGAGGAGCCTCCGTGGCCGAGTGGTTAAGGTCGCTGACTTAAAATTACTTGCCCCTCATCGATGTGCGTTCGAGCATCACTCGAGGCGTTGAATTCTTCATGTGAGGAAGCCATCCAGTTGACTTACAGAAGGTCGGTGGTTCTACCCAGGTGCCCGCTCATGATGAAATAATGCATGGATGGGCACCTTGAGTCTTCCTCCACCATCAAAGCCGTAAAGTCGCCATATGACATGTCATTGTGTCGGTGTAAAGTTAAACTCAACAAAAAAAAATGTTCAAATTTTTTAAGTGGTTAAATTTGAAATAGAAAAGGGCTGTAAATTAGTTATTTACGCGGTCATACTGGATTCGCCGGCAATACGGAGAATTATTTTGTGTTAGTGATATACAATATACGATAAAATCTGTAAAAAGCCCACATTGCAGAGCAGTGCTTTAAGTTATACTTAATCTTCTTGTTATGTGAAATGTACTTATAGAAGGCCATCATGACTGACCATTAGTAATAGAAGTTATGGCGGATAAAACTTTCGGAGAGGATTTTTACTTCTTTTACTTTGTACTGATGCTACCACCAGGCGAGGTAACAGTTATATTGTGGTTACTGTTGCTCGGCTTATTTCGAACTAGTAACTGCTAGAATCAATTCAGTTACATTTATAAAGTCGCATGCCACTGGAACGTCCGTTGCCTCTCCAAGGTTTTTCAGTCGACCATCATGTATAAACTCTCCATCAAGCAGCCCAATAAATCCGCCTCGAAAGATATGTTTACCTCCATCGTCTGGAATCCTTCGACAAAACATATCCTTTACAAAGAACTCAGCGTTACAAATATGACAAAATACGTTGGCATACAATTTCAACTGCAGATAAGGCGATACAAACCCGCTGCTTGTACACAAATGTGTTATATTTTCCTTTGAAAGACCAGTATTTTCGGGTATATTGAATTCATACGACTCAGGACAGGTATCTATGAGCGATACAAAGCATTTAAATGGCCGTATATTCTCAAGATGACCTGGAAAGATGAAAGTAACAGCGCAGTTATCAGGAATTGAATTTGACTCTAGCTCGGAGACAAATCTGTTTAGATCTGACTTAATATCTATGACTGTTTTGCAATTAAGTACAGCGTCCCAAGGTATGCCGTCAGTTACACCATCGGCAGTTGCACATTTCATATTCTTATATAACTGGTTGGATTTTGCCGAGTAAACGGGATATAAACTGCCCCAGGGAGCAACATTTGCATCTCCACAAGAAACATTGGATGCCAATTTTCTAGCATCTTGATCGTTTCCAGGAACCGAGGAAACCATCTTGTATGACTGAAACAGATATCGATTCTCTTCTGGCGGTGGTATTGTCATTGGGAACAGACAGGAAAAGCCTTTTCCAAAATCTTCCATGCGATCCTTTCTTTGTTGTTGCAATGCTTCCTTGTACGGGAAGCAACAGTTACTACTTTCCGCACACTGTGGGTCACACGAGCAACCTGAATTTGGATAAGATTTATTATTAAAATGAGGTATTTATTGATAAGGTCAACGTTTGATATCCCCTGTATCTTAAGTGGTGTCAAACTACATGTATATCGAACTTATGCATTATATAAACAGAAACGGATTAGGTCTAAAGTATTAGTAAACAATTAAATTCCTAACTGGTATGTAATATCGCTAGTTATGGTTATTTTCTGGTATTCGAAATATTAACAATTAGGACATATTCTGATGACTAAATGTATCCCTTTTTGATATATCTGTTAAATTACGTCATGGTCAAATAAATTTCTGCCGTACTGTTTTGTTTTTTTTTTTTTTTTTTTGTTTTTTTTTTCGTTTTTTTTTTCTTTTTTTATATAGAAGACCTTCATTTGGATGAAAACTCCTGTTTACCGACTTATAATTATGCCCTTTTTTTGCAAATGACATAGTTATCATCGGACATCTGCCAGTTTAGTTGACTTGTAGAATAATGTGAAAATAATGCTATTTCCGGTGTCTGCAAGTGGGGATAAAAATATATCATTTTGATAAAATAAATAGATAATTCAAGATTACAAACAATTCTGTCAAGTTATAGGGGTGAAATGAACAACAAAATGGTCAATTGATAAGAAGACCATTTAGTGGCATAGAGCACAACAGAGGAAAATGATAAAAGTGTCAGTTTGATTGGGTCTATTTGTCAAATGTAATTGAAAGTGCAACATTCACCATGCCATCACAACGACTTAAGCGCA
Organism: Mercenaria mercenaria; assembly: GCF_021730395.1. Taxonomy (NCBI): domain Eukaryota; kingdom Metazoa; phylum Mollusca; class Bivalvia; order Venerida; family Veneridae; genus Mercenaria; species Mercenaria mercenaria. Next base: position 80,490,222 of record NC_069368.1, read on the forward strand.
GTTCTGCTATAGATTAACATCAAATGGATTACAAAAATCACAAAAAGACCAGACATAATTGCAAAACTGAAAGCTTATGTTTTATCCGACAACATGAAACATATTTATGGGGCGGAAGAAAACAGTCGAAATAAGTGTTTTATTAACATCAAACCTTCACACAAAAACCCAAAACTTACCAGTACAACAAGATTTAGTTCCAGGTCTGAACACTTTTGTTGGTACTTGAGTCGACCGATTGTCACGACACACGTCAGCACCGGGGCAGAAATCCTCCAGAATGTCTGGTAGGTATGTCATAATGGACGAATCTTCAACCGAATTCCCAAAGCGTAAACATGCCACAAGAAATAACAAGCAGGACATCTTCCCTCTGCATAATACAGAAAATATACCTTAAAAATAAGGATTTTCTTACGTTACTAGTGTTATGAAACACAAGTCCTAGATTAAGATTATGTGCATAGTCGTACATTTTATTCAGTATTCAACATCAAATCATCTTGACACAAGATAATATTTGGTGTTATAGGGATTGGCTGAGTGAGAAACAATACTGAGAAACATGATAATGTAAAAAATGTGAAAATGAAAAAAAAATGTGTAACGTCGTCTTTGAAAACCGGTCCAGATGCGGCATGACGTTATATGGAGAAACGACGTTTAAAGTTGCGCCACGTTTACGCGCGCAGCTTTCTAACACCTGTTTCAATTAGCAAATGTTTTCCCGTTAAAATACGACTTGTTACATGATTAATAGCAGCTTATAAGAGAATGAATATTTAGACGTCAGACATGTAAATATTTAATTGTATTACGCCTAAGACAAAATATTTCGCTCAAAGTCGGTTGTTTCCCCTTTGCTAAAAATGTTTCCGGTTTCGGATTTCACCAGGAAAGCATGTGAAGTTTACTTTCGTGGAACTACCTTATATTCAACCATGAAAGAATAAGGGACTTGTAATACTGTTTACTAAGTTGGTAGGTACCTTTTAAAAATAGTTGTTAGCGTAATATATGTGAAAAATTGCCTTGACTCTTGAAAGGAAACATTATCTCGTCATGTTCAGGTACCCGAAAGTAAATCTTGCCGCAAACCCTTGTTTGGTTATTTAAACCAGAAATAGTGTCATACGGAGGCAAATTTAAAATGAAATTTTGAACTGAGTCAGTCTAGTTGTGTTACAAGCACAGTACCATATGAGCTAACAGATTTTCAAGATCAAGACTTTATTGAAGAGTTGAATGAAGTTGATATTTTGTACTTCAACGACAGAATATTAGCATTACAGTCAATCCAACCCAACTCCTCAATTTTAAGGAGGTATGTTATCATAATATTTGTATGTGCGCATGTCCAACCGGAAGCTAACGTGACGATTTACGACGACGTTTACGACAAACTAATTGTGTTTGTTTATCCATTCTTAGGAAAAGAAATCATAAGCCTGTCTTAGATCTGATGTTTAATGGTTTAAAAAAGCAGAAATAATGAATAAATTGCCGCAGAAACGCTTCAAAACATTGTTGCTTTAAAATGACGTCATTGAGTCATGACGTTACTGTCGGTTACCGCCCAAAATATTTTTTAAATATTGCCATTTTATTTGAACTATTTAAATACTATGCTGATAATTCTTTCGCACTATTCTTTTTTGAATATTTTTAAATAGCTTTTTTGTAATAGTTATTTTAATGTTTGCGGACTGAAAAAATTGATGATTCATGCTTGTTTGATTATTATGGTGAAATGGTTATAATCGGTATTTCAATAAAAATTGGCATTGATTTGTAACACCTATTTTTCAGTTTCCGTTGATAATTTGTTACTTATATATTAAATCTAAGCTCTAAAATTGTTTACATATCAGAAGAAAATTGTGATTTCTTGAATTAGATTGATGTTACCATAGAAACGAAGCCCGTGACCTAAATATCTAAATGTAAAATTCATAAGCGTTGACACTGGTTTATTTAAGGAATACAGCTTCGCCATTTTATTTGCATTTCAATAATATCCATAAAAATAATAGCAACATGCAGAACGATTTTCCATAAAAATGTCAGACGAGGGGTACTGCTGTAACTATTTTAGGCTGTGAAATATGTTTGAATAAATGCAAATAACACAAAAATATTACTTACGTTAGAAATAAAATGTTTTAAAGCTACATTAACAAGAAATTTTATCTTATTTAATATTTTAATAAGACATTACGATAAAAAGCAAGATATAAGCTATTTTAAACATCTCTGTTGCCATGGTTACTTCAAACTTGAAGAAAAATAGGTACCATGTAAAGTGCGTGGTATTTTGCTAATAATATTACCCAAATATTCCATGTTGGTCATTAACAGAATGGCACTTAAGCCGTAGAAAAACCCGTTTTCATACATAGTTTAAAAGTGAGAGAAAATGCGTTACCGTGGAAGCACGAGCCCCGCGACATATACATTTTAAGCTTATTTTAGAAAGCCAATTCGCATACTAGTAAAATTATCAATTATGAAGGTTTCTACGGTTAACAATGAAACCCTTATGAAATGAAAATGTTAAATATCCGTATTTTCCTTCTTCTTTCAAAATAAAATATCTTTGGCGGTTCATGTATTTCAAACCTTGATAAAAAATTTATTTCAAGGGACAGATATAAACGAAATTTAGATTGTAGCAGTCAAAACATTAAATTACACGAAATATAAACAAGAGGGCCATGAAGGCCCTGTATCGCTCACCTGACCTTTTGACCTAAAATCATCAAGATAAACGTTCTGACTAAGTTTCATGAAGATACAGCCATAAATGTGGCCTCTAGAGTGTTAACAAGCGTTCCTTTGATTTGACCTAGTGACCTAGTTTTTGACCCCACCTGACCCAGATTTGAACTTGGCCTATGGATTATCAAGAATAACATTCTGACCATGTTTCCTTAAGATATGGTCATAAATGTGGCCTCTAGAATGTTAACTAGCTTTTCCTTGGATTTGATCTGGTGACCTAGTTTTTCAACCTACATAAAACAGATTCATAAATAACCCTGAGATCATCAAGATTAACAATCTGACCAAGATTCATGAAGATACAGTCATAAAAGTGGCCTCTACAGTGTTAAGAAGCTTTTCCTTTGATTTGACCAGGTGGCCTAGTTTTTGACCCCAGATGACCTAATATCAAACTCTTCCAAGATTTTATTGAGGGTAACATTTTGACCAAGTTTCATTTAGACCGGGTCAAAATTGTGACCTCTGAAGTGTAAACAAGCTTTTCCTTTGACTTGACCTGGTGACGTAGCTTTTAATCCCAGATGACCCAATATCAAAGTCATACAAGATTTTATTAAGGGTAACATTCTGACCAAGTTTCATTGAGATTGGATCAAAACTGTGACCTCTAGAGTGTTAACAAGTTTTTCCTTTGATTTTTCCTTGTGACCTAGTTGTTTACCCCAGATGACCCAATATCAAACTCGTCCAAGATTTTATTGAGGGTAATATTCTTACTAAGTTTCATTAAGATTGGGCAAAAATTGTGACCTTTAGAGTGTTAACAGTCAAATTGTTGACCACGACGATCGACGGACACAGGGCGATCACAAATGTGGTTCAACTTATTTTAATTTTCCCTGGTAACAAGGTAACCTACCTCCTTAAGAAGTCTGACTGCAATTACAAGTGATGAGGAGTCTGATATAAATTATGATTCATTGATAATGACAGTGAACATGTCCCTCTGGATTTGACTGAAGCTAGCAAATCATTCTATTGAAAACGAAGTAGTACTGATGTAGATTTTGATTGTTTGATTGAATTGAAGCAAAACTACAAGGAGTTGTCTAAAGATGACTTAGATATAGCACTTAAGTCAGAGATATTAGGTCACAGACAGTCTGACAGTTTCACAGATGGTAAAAGCATGACAAAAAAAATAGGGAAATGCCAAATCAGGAATTGTATTTGTCTGGTAAAAGAATATGTAGAGCTGCATTCTGCTTCGCTCATGGCATTGACAAGAAAAAGTTGCAGACATTAGGCCGGTCATTGTATGTTGATAATTTGAAACCTCGTATTCACGACAGAAAGGCGCCAACACTCGTAAAGCCTTACTTTTGAAGACCGAGAACGTATAAAAACATTTATTTGTAGATATGCCCGGGATAATGGCTTCCATTGCCCGGTAGATTACAAACTTTTAAGGAATGACATGTTCTTATCTTACCGTCAGAAATATTGTGTTTGACATACAACAAAAGTATGAAAAGGTTTCATTTTAGATAAGTATAGGTGGGAATTGCAAAAAGAGAAAGGTATTCCTTGCAAATTTATTGACTAAATAGCGACTAGTGTAGATCATGATCAGACTGCACAGGTTTGTAAAGGCAGGTGCAATTGCCACTAGCGTGCTAAGAAGTAAGGAAAAAACTGCATATCCTTATGATATAGTTTAACAGTGCTCTGTCTTTGGTGTAGATGTTAAGTTTTTCTCTCTGTTATATACAGTTCACAAAGAACACCTTGGGTCCCTGATGTAATTAAATTTTCAAATGCAGCATATTATGACAAGCAGTTGTCAGTTTTTATTCTGTTTTACAGCAATACACTGAACAAGTTCTGGCACACAAGTAGTACCTGGACAGCAGTAATCACCGTACTCACTCCCTAAATGCTTTACTTTTACAGTTTGTTTAAATACAAATGTTTGTATTTCGAACATTGTTGCTGGCTGATACATATTTTATTTGTGCAATACAATCTGCCCTTAGCAGGACCATTACTGATAAATCAAGTGTTGCCATTCAACACAGATGATTGCATTATGCATGCGTATTTAATATAAAATGGCCAGATGGGTTATAGCAAAGAATATCGAAGGCAGGCGGTTGCTTATTTCAGGTGACCAGGATTGATATAATTATCTCATTGTCCATTGTCATCACTTTCCAGCTATGATAATTAATAAATTTGATGCAAACTTGTAGTTGCCTGCCTGCGTCCCATCATTTCTCGAAAAGTCTCCTCTCGTAATAGTTACTGTAGCGAAGCCAATGTATTTATAACATATTAGTGTTGTAATTTCTGTCTTGGGACTACTATCTTGCCAGTATTGTGGATTCAGAATGTTGTGTTACAGGATGATTGTATATGGATAGTGGGAATTTAGGGTATAATGAAAATAATTTTATTTTTGCTATTTTTGAGCCTTGCTGTGTTAAAAATATGATCCGTTAATAATGGATTTTGTTGTAACCTTTAAAGTATTTTGGTGTAAGTTAATACAAACCCCTTTCATAATACTAATGTAATATTCAGTTTTTGATTTTAGTGATGTTTGCATTTGAAGTAAATTAGAAGTTAAGTGAAAAGTGAAAAATAACTCAGTGCAGTGAAGTAGAAATAAAGTGTATTGGAGCTAAAGTGAATTGAAATAAAGATAAAGTGAAGTAGAACTAATATTACTGAAATTGAAATGAAACAGAGGTGAAATAGAAATTCTTGTGAAACACTGCCGAATATATGGTGCACAGAAAGGGCCACCATTGAATGTGTTGAAAAACTTAGTTTGAAGCTTGTTTGTAATAGAGAATGAACTCTGAAACTTTATGAATGAGAAATTGAATGTTTGAAGTGATTATTGAATGTATGGAGTACATATAGAGGCATAACTATGAAAAGACACTTGATAACAATAAATTATGAAATATATGGTTGCCTGAAACTGAATGAAAACAGTCGAAAGTTTGAAAAGTACGGTGGATAATAGAGACATCTTATCAATTAGATATATTTCTTTGTGAAGTAACTTGACTATTACCATGGCTCAGTACTTATCAGATAGAGAATTGAGAAGGATAGAACGACAAAGGAGGAAAGAGGAGGAAGAAGAAAAGAGGATGTTAGAAGAGCTAGATAGAGAACTAAAGGAGAGACAGGAGCAAGAACTGAGAGAATTAAAATTACAACAAGATAGAATTAGGAGTGAAAAACGTGCAAAGTTAGATAGAAGGAGGGAAATTATAGAAAAACAAAATCAGCTAGAAGAAATGAAAGAACGTAAAAGAATGATGGAAGGAAGACAGAAATTAATGAGTAAATATTTGAACATTGATGAAAATGCTGAAGGCACCAAAGAGCAAGGTATGGTGTATGATAATGATCAAAGTGATGGAGAAATAAGTGATGAAAGAAGTGATGAAAGTCTTGATGAGTCTTTATACACTACACTGGATGATTTAGACCAAGAAAACACAGAAACGTGTATAAATATAGGAACACCAATATATGAAAGTTCGAACGTAGAAGGTGAACAGGATGAATTATTGAGAATAGAAAGAGAAATGAAGTGGTTAGAGGATAAAGAAAAGGAGAATAAACAAGAAAATATAGAACTAGAACACAATACAAACAGAACTACACGACAGTACAAACAGACAAGTGAAAAATTAGACAGGTCACGTAGACATTTAGAGTCGAGAAAGCATATGGAAGATGAACCTATAGTAAAAGCCTTGAAAGGAGAAGATGTAGTATATGGGAAGAAATAAGAGGTGATAGAGAATTTAGTTATAATGAAAATGATGAGGAATTTGAACTTAAACAAAAGATTGAACAACTACAGATACAGAAAAGAAATGTTGAAGAAAAGATAGAACGAAACAAATTATTGAAAGACATGCAAAGAAAGGGAAAAGAAAAGAAAAGACTGGAGGACTTACAGTTAAAGAAAGAAATGCAAGGAAAGAAAGCAGAAAAGTTACGGAAGCTGAAAGATGAAAAGGAGAGACTAGAACGTGCTCTTAACGTACAAGAGAAAACGTTAAGTAAGCTAGAGGAAGACGTCGAAAGTGAAAAATACAGAAACACTGAATCAGAGCACAAAGAAAAGAAAGAGGATGAACATGTTGCAAAAGGAAATAACCATTGGACAGGAAAATTGCTTAAACCAACAGTGCCCAGTTTGACTGAAACAACATTCGAGGAATGGAAGATAGAAGTGGAAGTTATTATGAAGTCTGGGTTGTATGAAGAAAGTTTGCTGAGACAGGCAGTTAGAAATTCTCTTTGTGGACAGACGAGAAAAATTTTGCTAACAATACCTCCGTCGACAACAACAAGAAATATCATAGACAAACTGGAAAGTGTATATGGAAATGTTAGATCTGGAGAATCTGTTTTAACAGAATTTTACATGGCAAGACAGAAAAGAGATGAAGGAATTGCAGAATGGGGTATTAGATTAGAGAGTATTATACAAACAGCTATAGAGAAAGGACATATACAAGAGAGTCAAAAGGATGAAATGCTTAAGACAAGGTTTTGGAGGCAACTTTATAATGAAGACCTAAAGAATGCTACAAGAATGTACTTTGAGACTGCAAGAACGTTTGAAGAATTGAGAAGGAAAGTTAGAATAGAAGAGAACGAAATGAAAAGTGCTCTAGAGGAACCCATAAGAGAGGAGAAACTACACACATTGAAGAGACAAACAGAAACACATGAACAGATGACAGTATTACAAGACTTAGTAGAAAGGATGAAGCAGCTGGAAACAGAAATCAGTAAGACAAGAGAGACAGAATATGTAGATAGAAGAAGGTACAGAAATGACAATAGAGCAGATACAGAATATCACAGGAAAGACGAGGAATACAGCAGTAGGGAAAAGAGATATTATGGAAACGACAAACGAGTTGATGATATATATGTTAAAGATTATGGAAGAGATGGAAGAGCTGATGATAAACATAATGGTGACAATGGAAGACACAGAAGATATGACGACAGATATAATAGATATGAGAGAGATTATAGAAGAGACGGTAGAAGTAATGAGAACTACTACAGAGATTACGGTAAAGGGAGTAGAAACGATGATAGATATAAGGAATATAGAGATAGAAGAAGATATAGCCCAAGAGATAGAAGAAATGATAGAAGAGATTACTTAGATAAAGAGAAAGAACAAAGATATTACAGGAATTATAGAGACACTAGAGATAGAAATGAATATGAAGAAAGAAACTACAGAGATAATAGACATGAGAGAAGATATACTCCAAACAATGACGATAAAGATAGTGCTAGAACAGGAAATGACAGAGAATATAGAGAGCTAAATAGAGATAACGAACAAACACGGAAGAAAAATGAAAATGAAGATAAGACGAGTACTTTAAACTCAAAGGCGTCTCTGTCGGGGGGCAGATAGGAGACAATGGAAAACAAGAAAGCTCCAAGAGAAAATCCATTTTTGATAGAATAATTGGAAGTAACAACATCGGAGACATTGAAATAGAAGAAAAGCATACAAAAGGCGTAGTCGATACTGGTTCAATGATAACAACGATGTCAGTTGAATTTTACAACTCCCTTAATCCAAAACCACAGTTATTGTCAATTAACGATTTCAATCTTCAATGCAGCTAATGGACAGAAAGTTCCATATCTTGGGTATGCTGAAGTTAGAATGTCCGTACCTTTTATGAAGGACACTTCATTTGACGTTCCAGTTCTGATTGTTCCTATGACGGAAAATAATCAAGATGTCCCTGTTATAATAGGAACAAATGTTATTCGTCTTTGTAGAGAGGAAATTACAGACCCAGTTTCCACAAATCTTCCAGAAGCTTGGGATATGGCATTTCAAAGTATCACCAATGAATCAGTAGGCATAGTCAAAGCTACACAAAGATTTACATTGCAGCCATATGAGACAAAGACCATCACAGGGTTTGTAAGAAAGGCAAAATCAGTAAAAGCTGCAGTTACTGAACCATGTCATGATTACCATTGTTCTTCAAGAGTTAGTGTGTGTCCAAGAGTTGTTGAACTTTGTAACCCTGGAAAAACTGCAAGAGTACCAGTTCGTGTTTTCAATTTATCAGCAAAAGCAATATCTATTCCAGCTAAGTCTAACTTATGTGATCTGCAAGAAGTTACAATTTTACGGGAAGCACCACTGTTTAACAAAGACGAAACAACAAAGAAAACAACACTTCAACAACAAACTGTAGATGAAGCTAGACAGGATGAAGAATTACCAGTTGGTGTAGAAATAGACAACACTAATTTGACAGAAGATCAGAAGCAACAGCTAAACAATTTGTTTTCTAAATGGCACCACATTTTCTCAACGGGTCCTACTGACATAGGTAACACAGATTTAGTGGAACATGAAATTCATCTTTCTGATAACAAACCATTTAAAGAGCCGCACAGAAATATACCACCTGGATTATTTCAAGAGGTGAAAGAACATCTGCAAGAAATGCTTGACTGCGGTGCTATCAGACGTTCAAACAGTCCATTCTCATCAAATGTTGTCATTGTAAGGAAGAAAGATGGAAACATCAGATTTTGCCTAGATTTTAGAAAATTAAACAAACACACGATTAGAGACGCATATGCTATTCCGAGAATAGAGAATACTCTACATCTTTTAGCAGGATCCAAATACTTTTCCAAACTAGATCTCAGATCAGGATACTGGCAAGTTTCAGTAAAGGAAGAAGACCGTCACAAAACTGCATTCACGGTTGGTCCACTTGGTTTCTACGAATGCAATAGGATGCCTTTTGGACTCACAAACGCACCAGCAACGTTCCAGAGATTGATGGAGAGGTGTATGGGGGATCTTAACCTCAGAGATTGCCTGATATACTTGGATGACATAATCATCTTTTCATCCACGTTCGAACAACATCTAGATAGACTAGATGCGGTCTTTTCACGCCTCGCTGAACATAACCTGAAACTAAAAGGTAGTAAATGTGAATTCCTGAAAACTCAAGTTACTTACCTTGGACATGTTGTCTCAGAGGAAGGAATCCAAGCAGATCCGGATAAAATAGCAGCAGTGAAGTCTTGGCCAGTTCCTAAATCAACAAAAGAAGTCAGACAATTCCTTGGCTTTACAGGTTATTATAGGAGATTCATCAAAGGATATGCCAATATTGTAAGACCTCTAAATGACCTACTTATAGGTTTCACAACAAACAAGAAACAGAAGACTTCAAAGAAAAAGGTACCTTTCACTTGGAAAGAAGAACAACAGCAAGCTTTTACCGCCATTATTGAAAAGTTGACCAATCCTCCTATACTTGCGTATGCAAACTACCAACTTCCGTTCATTGTGCATACAGATGCTTCATCAACAGGTCTTGGTGCGGTGTTATACCAACGACAAGGTGGTTCTGAACGAGTCGTAGCTTACGCAAGCAGAAGCCTTAAACAATCAGAGAGACATTATCCAGCACACAAACTGGAATTTCTGGCACTAAAATGGGCCATCACAGAGAAATTCAATGATTACCTCTACGGAAACAAATTTGTTGTTCTGACAGACAATAATCCTCTGACATACGTGCAAACAACCGCAAAGCTTGATGCAACAGGACATCGTTGGTTGGCTGCTCTGTCCGGTTACGATTACACAATCAGCTACAGGAGTGGTAAACAGAACGCCGACGCAGATGGCTTATCAAGACAGTTTGAACAAAACAAACACGAATACAACACAACTATAGACAAAGAAGTAATAAAAGCACTTACCTTTTCTGCAACTGTTGACATCCAGAAGGCACCATTAAGCTATAGTTTAGTAAATCCAGAAAACTTACCTGATGTCGAATCGTCTCCGTCGGATGATATCCCCAATCATGTGATAGAGTCAGAATCTCTTTGCTCGAAGAACTGGAGAAAAGCACAACATGACGATGCTACAATATCCCAAATTCTTACTCACCTAAAGGAAGGAACAAGACCATCCGCTAAGCGGACTTGCTCAACAGATCCTGCAGTGACTAAATACCTCAGGGAATGGGACAAGCTAGAGATCAGAGACAACGTCTTGTATCGTCGTGGTGTCTTGAAAAACCAAGAGTACCTCCAATTAGTTCTACCGAAGGACCTACGAGAAGAAATTTTCCTTACTCTTCACGACGACTTGGGTCATCAAGGGCGTGACAGAACTACTTACCTATTCAGACAACGTTTCTTTTGGCCCGGTATGGATGCTTGGATCCAGGAAAAAGTACAACAGTGCGCTAGATGCATCAGACGAAAGACTTTCCCAAACGTTGCTTCACTTGTGAACATCAGATCATCGGCACCAATGGAAATCTTGTGCGTCGACTTTCTTAGTCTAGAAAGATCAAAGGGTGGGTTTGAAAATATCTTGGTAGTTACCGACCACTTCACCAGGTATGCGCAAGCCTATCCCACAAAGAACCAGACTGCAAAGACCACCGCCAGAGTGTTATTTGAGCAATTCATTGTACATTATGGATTTCCGGCTCGTATTCATAGCGACCAAGGAGCAAACTTTGAGTCGGCACTTATTAAAGATCTCTGCAACCTAGCTGGCATCTCCAAGAGTCATACTACTCCTTACCACCCGATCGGTAACGGAAAAGTTGAAAGGTTCAACTCTACACTTCTAAAGATGCTAGGGACATTGGAAAACAATGAAAAATCTGACTGGAAGTCCTACGTAGCTCCTCTAGTTCATGCATACAATGTGACCATCCACGACAGTACTGGATATTCTCCATATTACCTAATGTTTGGTCGTCATCCAAAACTAGCAGTCGATGCATTTCTAGGACTTCCTAGCAATGAATCTGATAGCAAAGACCAACATGAATACGTCCGAAAACTCAGGGAACGCCTCTCCAATGCATATAAGAAAGCAGAAGAAACAGCACGACATACAGCAGAGACCAACAAAAGGCGATACGATACTCGTGCTAAAGCCTCAACTATTGTACCAGGTGATCTAGTTTTGGTGCGAAACGTTTCTCCGAGGAAAATGCAAATTAGCGGACAAGTGGGAAGATACTCCATACGTGGTTATTGAGCAACCGAATCCGGATATACCAGTCTTTGTAGTACGAAAAGATTCACCTAAGGCAAAAAAGACAAGGACGCTACACAGAAACCTGCTTCTACCACTAAGCAAGAAAGTTCAAAATACTAACCTGGAAAATGAAAATCAAAGTACTCAGATTGGAAACAATAATACTTACCTGGAAGATACTTCCACAGATCTTCAAGTAGAGGTCAGTGCAGATACTTACCAAGATAAATCATCGCCAGCAAAAGACATTCCTACTCCACCGGAAGACAAATCAAATAAATCAGTACCGAAATACATTATCCCAGCTAGAAGAGGTACATGCAGTGATCAATATCCAAACAGAAGAAATTCATATAGTGAGAGCGTACTGGATAGACAACGTAGTGATGACAGTTTTGCAATAGATACGTCTTCTGAACAGACATACGGACGACCGATTCGCACGCGAATTACTCCACGATGGCAACAATCTAAGGATTGGATTTTTTACTAGTGACAGACAGTGTACATAGAGAAATATTTTAATAAAAGTGATCATAAACATTGAAATAACAGTAAACAGAGTGTATGTGGATTGAGCTGAAAGTTTTATTTGAATGAATATGTTCATGTTGACAGTATAGTGATATATTGTGATCTCGAGGTCTGATGGAGATATGAATTATGGATTACGTCCGCATATCAAATAAAATACACACATAAACCTCACACATATCAAAATATTCTAAATGATATACACATTTTCATTTATTTATTCACCACATAATATCATGTATTCTTATTTATGTATCATGTGTAATGTATTTTGATACTTCACGTGATGTTACTTTAGAAAACATTGTTTCATAGTCGTTTTATTTTACATTTATACAAAATGGTTTGCTTCATTTTGCATGTTAAATGTCGGGACGCCATTTTCGAAGCAGGGGAGAGTATGTCGTAGGGTAAATAGTGGTACCTATAAATCCTTAATGTTTTAGTTGTTTTATTTCATTTTCCCCGTTAATGTCCTGTCTGGTGTTCCGTACTTTTACCAAATCCTCCAATATTTATATATAGTATAAGGGAAGTAAATCATCGCCTCCTTTACTAATCTTACTAATATTTATGCATGTGACTTATTCCAACCAATCACGATCTGGTCACTCATAAATGGTCAATGTTTTGAAAACGTTTATTTGTTGATACTGTGCAAATAAAACCAAATATCTTCGGATATATTCTACATATATTCAGGTAATTAGCATTTATGTACTTTGTAATCATATTTCTTGATATAACTGAAATTCTGTATTGATATTTCATGTATTTAATGAATTATTACGAGTTATAAATTACTGTGTTTAGAGCGGTCAGTTACGCGCCACCACACCTATTGTAATGCTCGTTTGTTTACCTTTTTGACAGCTGTCATCTGTCAAATGATGTTTGTTATTTCTTGTTTATATTTACTATCTGTTGTTTTATATTTTCAGAGTACATCTATGATAGTAATGAAATCATATTGAACATTATTATTAAACCCATGATTGAACATTAAAAATTCTTTGTCATCCGACCCACCCCCTCATACAGCCATGTAGCCAAGTCATCTACAACTATAACATACTTGAGCTAGTTGGGAGCAAAAAGAAGAAGGGTGACATAATGTATCTTCTTTCAGATGATATACCTTGTTCCTTTGATTGTTCATGCCACTACAGCTGGGACTATGGTTCAACAGGTTCATATACCCCACTACAGCCAGGAAGTTGGTCCAGTTTCCTTTAAGATTCCAAGAAAATGTAACATATTTGGGATGTGTTGTAAGGGATCAGGTAAGTAACTTGCTGCCAATGGCTCCTATTATAATTTTAATGTAATAAATTGTATGATTTTACCTCTGTCATAAATGAATGAATTGTATTTTGGCTTAGGTTTAGTTGGAGCCAATTCAAAATGTGTTTGACTTAAGTCTACTTCTACACTTTTTGATGATTTGTACAATGTATGTATAAATACATGTAAAGTATAGTGGCAAAAACTGGCATTATTGAAATTTAATTTCAACAATCATGTTTTGAAGAGGATCAGTTGGTAAAATGTCATAATTACACTGGCGTAGAACAACACTGGCTACAAAAGTCAGCGGTACTAAAGTCTTTCATTTGAGTACATGAATTATTTGAATGCTTAATACTGTACATCTATATAAGTATGATTAGGTTACATCCTATTAAGCTGACAATATTTCTCAAGAACAGGAATTTTGATTAATTACTTGAAATGAATTCAATTAATTATAATTTATTTTAATTAAGTGATTTTAATGTGGTTATTTTCAAAATTAATGAACCAATCCCTGACTAAGAAGTTTTGATGTGATAGAAATAAGAAAAAGTACTGGTATATCTCAACATTTCTTTAGAATACATTCTGTCTTTTCCTATAACAGTCTGGTGTTTGTATAGTAGATTCACAGTTAAGTACAAGTCATGTTATACTATTCAAAAGAACAAAGATTTTTTAGCTTTGCATTCTATACACAGTTATAATATCATAACAGCAGGATCAATTTTCTTACATATACACATTAAAAGTGTGGCACAAACCTCTGAATGATGTAAACTTCTTACTGCAAATGCTATAATCATATTCATATAAAACATTTTATCAATTTTATTGCCCCATGAATTGGGATGAGAATGAAAAGACCGTTAAGGTTTCTGATATATACAGATACATGAAGATAAGGATACTTGTTCTAAAGACTATCATTTTTTCAGGAAAGCAAGTGCTTTATCATGTTGATGGAAGCGACTCGGTTGGTAAATGGGCAGACATTTACCTATTTGTTACAGGATATCGTAGATCAATTGAATATTCAACGATGATCGCAGGCCATACTAAGTTTGAACCAGACTGGCAATTTGGAATTTGTAAGAATCGATGGCGGAGGGTGACTGTTGAGACCTTACATGATATTGCAGTCACAGAGGTTCCGTAATCAAAGAAGGGTCATAACATTGCATAGTTGGTCAACAATGATTCAAAACCTGTCACATTCTACCATTGGAGAAATTTATAATCAGAAGAATTTAAACCTTTAAAGAACATTACCAAATTTCACCATTTTATCATGTCTGCAGAAACACCTGGAGTTGCTAATGTGGAAATCTTAAGTGACAGTCTTGTTGTAACAGTCAACTTACTAAAATCTACTCCTCCTATGGGTACATTGCCAAACGAGTCTTATTTTCCTGGACTGACACCAGCAAGAACATATAGGAGAACACTGTTTGTCTGAAAAGTCAAAAGATTCAGTTTGTCCCAAACTACTTGTGCCGTCAAAAACTGAAATTGTGCTTGAGGAAGATTGTTCTGAGAATTGGAATAAAGAAAACGGATGTAAAAGAAGGAAATAATTGTTGAATTAAAAAATGTTAATACACGGCACTTTAGCATTTTTTGCTGTTAATGTAGGTTTGTTTATGTATTAAGGTGACAAAACCAGTAAAGGTTACAGTTTCAGTTACCAACATAAAAGTGTTGGCTGGACATAACTATTACCTTTCTACCAGAGCTTGTAGCCAGTGTAACTTAAAAATGGTTACCTTCATGGTAGCAGTTTGCATGTAACCTATGGCATCTATATACTTTTAGTCATTATGACAGTTTGACATAAGGATGAATATTCATACAAATATAGTACTGAGATTTGGATTTTCAAAGGAAGCTTGCAGAAAACATATATACAGACATTCATAACTGTGTTTGAAGAAAAGTATACCTTTCTTTCATTTACAAAAGTTATGTTGCACTTTTGCCTACAAATTCATAGCTTTATGAGTAATTCAATATTACTACTTGCATTATTGATCTGAAAGTTCACATTTGTCTTATTGGCATAAAATAGTTCCTAGGACCGAGTGCCCTAACTCATGCAAGTATTTTAACCAACTTTAATCTTTTACATAAAATTAGTTTGATTGCAATGTCAACGCAGCATGAGTAATAGTGTTTGCTTTCGTACAGATAGCTGTTGCCAGTCATGTAATGATGTTTTGTTTAATTGCACTGTTCAGCATTGAAAATTTCCTTTTGTTGTGTGTTTTTTTTTGTTGTTGTTGTTGTTGTTGTTTTTCAGGATATTATAAAATACAAATTGAATGATTTTGTCATAGAAATGATAAATAATGTTGACAGTTGTATATTCATAGTTCTAAAGTGTTTCCTGTTTAGTGCTTATTTACACTGCCTATGAAAGTGTGTTGCAGTATAGAGGTAGACTTGTTTAAACAAATCAGTTAATAGTTTATTGACATAAACATACATGTTGAATGCAACAGTACCATACTAAAACCATTATTTAAGATATGTTGCCATGGTAACCAACTGTGAATCATGCTGTTATAGCAATGAGAGAGTCTTGAGAATGTATGGCCATGCTTTCAAAATATGCTCTTTAATAGAAAAAAACTTAAGCTCTTTGTATTGATTTAGTATTTTTAGAAAAGGGAATTTAGGATACATGTTTCCATGGTTACATAATTCAAATTATGTTTCATAGAAATTATGGATTTGTATTTCATTCGGGATCAACAATGTACAATTCCATTGTAATAGCGTGTTTACTTTCTTCAATATTGTCAGTTATATCTAGCCAGTGAAAAGGGAATCACTGAAATGTTTCGTTCTTACGAAAATTACCTTTGTTACAAAACATGTCATAAAACTGAATATTTTAAAGCTTTTGATGTGAAATGTTCAGATTTCTTTTTTTAATACTTGTACTTTCAAACATTTAACTTATTAGGAACATTATTTCAAATTAAGCTTGTGTTTTTAAGTGTTATTGTAGAAAAAAGAAACTTAATACATATGTTGCCATGGCAATTTAAATAATGTTTTCTAAGAATATATGGAAGATTAGTTAACTGTATTCTTCTACTTTAAAATAAGCATCTACAATATAAAATTTCATAGTAATAAATGTTTCATTTATTTCAAAATAGTCATTTATTACCAGTAAGTGGAAGACAGATTATGAAGACACAATCACAGAAATGTTTTATACTTATTGTTATTACTGATGTTACAAAACCTCTCATAAAACAAAAAAAAAATAATATTTTAACAAGATTTCAGATTTTATTTTTGAGTACATATACTTTATAACATTCAACTTATTTGAAATACTTTTCCAAATGTAGCTCTTGTTTTTAAGTTTTATTGTTGGAAACAGAAGCAAATGAATATGTTGCCATGGTAACACAATTTTACAATGTTTTTTTTTTTTAAATAAAAAATGTGAAGGATTTTAGTTAGCCAGATATTTGCTCTTTAAGTGAAGATCTAAATACACATAATTTCATTATAATAGAAGATTCATTTATTTAAAAATAACCAGTTATTAACAACAACTAAAACACAAATTGAAGAAACAATGACTGAAATAGTTTATTCTTATGGTTATCACCCATGTTAAAAAATCTATCATTAAAACCAGCATTTTTAACATTTTCACCTGAAATGTTAAGATTTTCCTTTTGAATACCTATACTTTCAAATATTTAAATTGTTAGAAACATGATTTCAAATTGGGCTATCATTTTTAAGTATTTTTGAAGAAAAAAGAATATAATGCATATGTTGCCATGGCAACGCAATTTGAATAATGTTTTCATAAAAGATATGGACGATTTTATTTATCTGTATTTTTCTACTTTAAGTAAGCTTCTAAAGTATAAAATTTCATAGTAGTAAAGGGTTTATTTTCCTATTAAAATAGACATTTATAACCTGCAAGTGAATGACAAGTTATAAAGACACAATGATGGAAATGCCTTATTCTTATGTGTTATCACGCATGTCACAAAAACTGTCATAAAACCATATATCTTTAAGATTTCCATGTTGAATTTTCAGATTTAATTTATGAATACCTATACTTTTATAATATTTAACTTACTTTAAAACACCTTTAGAATTAAGCTAGAAAAGGGAATTTAATGTATACGTTGCCATGGTAACGAATTTGAATAATGTTTTCATAGAAAATTTTAAGATAAAAATTTATTGCATTTTTTTACTTTAGGTAAGCATCACGAGTATAAAATTTCGTAGTAATAGAAGGTTCATTTATTTTTCAAAATAGTCTTTTATTAGCAGCAAGTAACAGATAAGTTAGGAAGAAACAATAACAGAAATGTCTTATTCTTATGGCTATAACCCATGTCACAAAAATGATCATAAAATCAAACAATTTTGATATTTTCATATGAAATGTTCAGGCCATATTTCTAAAAACATATGCCTTCAGCTATTTTACTTTTTTCAAAATCCTTATTTCAAGTGAAAATAATTTTTCTAAAAGTATTTTTATAGATATTAATATATATATTAATATATATTTATTGCCATGGTAACATTTGAGTAATGATTTTATAGAAAAGATTGTAAATTTTAATTGATTATCATTCTGTGTATTATGTTGGGATATTATTTATACCATGCCATTGTAACAGAAGATAATTTATCTCAGAATTTTTAGCTGTTACCAGTAAGTGAGAAATAAACTTGAAAGAAAGAATAACTGAAATGTTCTTTTTTTTTCTTTTTTTTTTCTTTTTTTGATATCTAAGTTACAAAATCTGTCATAAAACTGAAAATTTGAAGATTTTCATTTGATTTATTTCTGAATGGATTTTCTTTCCAGATATGCAAAAATCTGAAAATGTCAAAATTCCTCATCTGGACCCATTTTCTCAGTCATGGTCACATGTAGAAGTAAAAAGAAAAAAGGGATCATATTAATAAACTGAAAAATAGGATGGATGGGCAATGCCAGGATTCTGATGGTTGTGTTAACGGGGTACTACGAGATGACATCTAGTTACTAGAAACAAGAAATAAAAATGGAGGAAACTGTTTCTGGGCGTAACATAGGCAGAGTCGAGGGGGAAAGAGTGATATTGGTAAAGGCAGTTATGTAGGGTGGGATACAGGATACGAAATAGCAACATGAAACATAAATAAAGTTATAAATAATATCGGAGGCAAGGGCTAATGTTGGGGTGGGTGTGGGGCGGTTGGTAACGTAGGATGGTGGAGTGTGTCGGGATAGCAATGTCAGAAAACACAATCAACATTAAGTAAAAAATAGCGAATAATAGGGTAGATACGGTGTTTGTTGAGAAAGGAAACAAAACAGTATACAAAGAGACAATATTAAGAAACATATTAAGTAATTTCGATTTTTTTATTTGCATTTCGTCACAGCGAGCAACAAGTATATTGTGCGGACTAATGCAGGTTTAAATTGCTTTTCTAGCTTTCATCTTACCGTTTATAATTGCAGTTCACTTACAGGAATTTTAAATAAATAAATTATATTTTTTATTTGTTTATAATCTATTTAAAGATGAAACAAACAAAAACACTCATTTTTTGTCAACATCTATGTATTCAAAATTCCTTGCAGCATGCAGTTTAAAAATGGAGAATGTCTCTCTATAAGTTGATTTTGCATGACATACTGACTTCATATCTCTTATAACTTTCAATTTTAAAAACGGAAACATATAAAGAAAGAGATGGAAAAGTGCCTCACCAAAATGGTACTCATTACAGCGTTTATGATTTTATTCTAAATATTGGTCAACTCTGAAATATCCTGTGTGCAGTTTTTATTGTCTATGACGTAAAACATGGTAATCTCTATTTAACTAGTTGGGAAACAGTAGAGAATTAATTTAGAAAATGTCTGGAACAAATTAAATCCGCCATTCTGCTCTTCAACCCTTGTTAAGCTCAACTAACAAAATGAACATAGAAGTAGGTTTACGTGGGAAGCTCCAGTTTATTGCGCTTATTTTGTGGCAATAGCTCCAATAACACTGTCTAGTCGTGTACATTGTTGCTTAAATGGTTGGGAAAGGTCATTTTTCACTGACCAAATACGGTAGTCTTATATAAAGAAGTGTTATTCATCAGTTTCTCGATAGTGCAAGAAATCTAAGAATAGACTAATTTCATTTGAAGAGGCGCATCATGCACACCGTCCGAAAACAGCAACATCCTCAAAAATGCAAGCGTCAAAGAAATTGTAGTTACTAATATGCAAGACATACAAGCAGGCAAAATGCTGGATGCGCTGACATTTCAGTAGGACTGCTCATGCAACTTTCAAGCGAGATTTAAAGATGAGGAAGATGAATACCCATTCTGCTTACAGCAGACAAGAAACTTGCCCGTGTAAAAATGGGCAGATAATTGTTGGAACAGTTCCTTAAACACGTCATGCAGTTGATCGTATGTTAATGTCGTCACCGGTAATAAGCCGTGGGTTATTTTTATGTTCCCGTGCGAAAGATCCAGAACACAATATGGGCTATCAAGGAAAGCAAAAGACATTGCTTTGCAAAACGCACCATGAAAGTCGTAAAGGCCCTAAAATACAATGCCTAATTGCCGAGTTTTACAAAGGCAAGGCTTTTCAGAAACTGAATTCACACTGTAACAGGTTTGCGGGGTGTCCAGCTATGCATGGCAATGTGTCTTCACGGAAGTTGGCCTTTGTACGCGACTTTCTTCAATTGTAAAATATTGTTGACTTTCCCTACCCTTCGTATTCGCTCGAACTTACCCCTTGTGACTTTTTTCTGTTTTATAGGACTCGAAACAACTAATACCTTGCCGGAAATAAAATATAAAACACAAAAAAAAATCGAATCAGCTATTTTCCCGTGTCTGCAACTTTTGCTTCAGGTAAATTTTGTATTTTTTGTGCTGTTATATATTTGAAATCTACAAGTGACGGTGAAATTACTTTAGAATAAATATATCCTTTTAGTTCACAACTGTTCATTACAAATCTAAATTCAGCTACTAATGAGTGATAGATATCCTTTGAGACTTTATACAGGAAAACCATAACAAGATACGCTGAGAAGAACTAATTTCTTTTACAATTAAGGCAAAGAAATATATACTTCTTTAGATTACATAGACAATGATATCAAATTTATGAACTGAGGTAAAGAGCTGCGTATTAAAACTTTTCTTTTCATGGTGTTACACTAATCAAACCAGACATTTATGAGGTGGTTGTATAAAATGTAAAGATATTTTAAACAAAATTGCTTTGTAAAATGTGACATATTAGTTACTATGTTTTAATTATTTGTTTGTAAAATTAAAATTATTTATAAAATGACCACACATGCCATACTGATGCTTCTTTTATTCGCACAGAGGCTCAAAGCTTATTTTAGATATTTAACGATTATATATATTTTATTAAAATCGTTGATACTAAGATGTCGATAACATCTAGACACCTGGCTAAATTTATATATTTTTCTAACAAACTACGTATTTTTGATGGCTTTTCGTAAATAGCAACTTAATAAAGAGTTAACGAAAAATAATTCGAGATGGCTACTGTAGTATTAGGTTCTGATTCAACAACAGAATTATTTTACATACGTAGTTATGCATGTTATGCTGCATGAGTTAATTATATAGTCTATTAATCCACAGTTTGCATTTTATATTATGCGTCAGTCTTTGAAACATACATGTAGATAGCACACTTGTGTTGTTTAGCTTATATCACTACATTTGTAGAGACTCCTAAAAAGTATTATAGCCACCTACGTTATATTCACTCCTTGCCATTGTATGGTGTCAGTCAAGATTTCCCTTTGATTGCGTCTACAGTCCTAAATAAGTATAAAGATATATTTAAGGGTATTGGTCTTTTTGAGGGAGAATACAAATTGCGTGTGAAGCGAAATGCAGTTCCAGTTGTTAAACCTACCCGCAGGGTACCAGAGGCTTTAAAGCTCAAACTTAAGGCTGAACTTGACCGAATGGAAAAGCAATGTGTCAAAGAAAATGTCGCAGCATCAACTGAATAGGTTAACAGTTCGGTCATTATAGTTAAACTCCATAGTAATGACATAAGCGTGTCTCTGCATTAAGCGTCTCAATGATTTCCAGTCCAGAAATGCTATGCCAAATACATACCAATCCCTCAGTGAAGGACTGGATTTTCGAGTCAATAAAGTGATTCAACAAATGTGTGTAATAGACAGACACATTGCATCTGTGCTGTGAAAGACGCAATAAAGTCTGACCCCTAATCCTAGAAATTTATTCAGAACTTTTAACAAGGTTGGCCAAAGATCAGCCAATAATGTAACCCACAATTACTTTAATAGCTTCTTATCCCTAGATCACTGCGCAAAGACGTTTTAGGTTCGGTCAATTCTAATCATCTAGGGGTTACCGGAACAATCGCATGTGCAAAAGACATTATACATGTATTTTTGGCAAGCAATGGTCAAGGAAATTACAAACCTTGCACTAAATTGCCCAGTTTGTTTCACCATCAAAGTCTCCAACCAAAACGAGACTTTCATGTCCCACGAATTCCCGTCAAGGATATACCAAGCAATTGGTTGTGATATTTTATGCACCCGAAATGCGAGCATAAAGTTGCCGCTTTGACTGTCCGTCCGTCCATCACACTTTTGTCCGGGGTATAATCTAAAAAGCATTAATGGCATTTGTTTGAAACTTCACATAATCAAAAAGGTCATTGAGACAAAATGCAGCTTAAAGAGTCACAACTTTACCCTACCTAGTTTTGGATTCTCCCTTGTCCGGAACATTACTTGAAAAAGTATTAATGGCATTTCATTGAAACTTCAAAAAATGATAGAGGCTATTGATGGGAAGTCGTCCAGTTTATTAAACCATAACTCTACCTTACCTAGTTTTTGAATTATCTCCCTTTATTCAGTTTTTATTCTTTGTATTATCTCCATTTTTTTCTACAACGGTTCTCCCCATATTGGGACAAGCACATGCATTGGGGAGCATTATTCGGTTTTACCGATTCCTTGTTACCTATGATGATAAACATTACACACTTTACAGTCGATTTTTCAAAATAGATTTGCCTCTCAAGACACGCGTACTACTGAAGTTTCATATGTCAAGAAATGGTATTCATGACATCCTAATCAGTGACAATGGTCCAAATCTAGTGTCCTAAGATTTGCATTAAAAAATCTCGTCTCCTTATCATCCTGCCAGCAATGGACTGCAAGAGAAGTCAGTGTCTATTGTTAAGCGCCTGAGCATGAAGTCAAAAGACAGCGGTCAAGACTTTTATATATGCCTCTTGGAATATCGGAACTGTCCACTTCAATGTGGGGTACCCCCAGTTCAGCTCCTCCAAGACTGTATAACTCATGATATTGAAACATAAAACCATTGATCCATCAATAATACAGCAGAAAATGAGTCAATTTAAATTAATGCAGAAAAAGGCATTTCGATACAAATGCTAGGTCATTACCAAACCTTAAAATCAATGACTTATTCAAACTACAAATTGGCGAAGTCTGGAAGCCTGCAAAAGTCATAGAAATATCAGACAATGATATCTAGTGAAGACAAAATCTTTATAGACGGAAAAGAAAATGGCTACATTTGTTTACTTCAAATGACATCACTTCCTGTACATCAATTGAAGGACCATTTTCAATTGCAGTTAAGATACCGTGGCGCTGATCAAAATGAAAGTTATCTTCAATCCAACAGTGTTACTGGTCAAAGAAATAACTCGGAATTCAAAACGTGTTTAATCGGTTGCATTATCAATATAAAGTACTCTTTTACGATTCATTTAGTTATATATTCTTAATTCTAAATAATTATAGGTAGATATGCATTTGCTTAAACTCGTGCATTGCCTTTCTTTGTTTTGCTGGAATATATAAACTATTCATATTTGAACAGTATAGAATATTGTGATTTGTGATTAGGGGTTGAGGAAAAACAAATGCAATTTCTACGTGGATAGTGCAGAAAAGACATCCGCTCCGAATGCCTATCATGTGAGCTAACCAATATTTAAAAGTATTTGATATTTGAATCCTTACACAACTTACAAAATAAGTTTCAAACCATAAACAGTTGCAGTTATCACATACAGATAATATACACTTGGTGGCTTTCCCAAACAAACAAAACGATATCGACACGGAATCATGAAAATACATGAAAACAGTGAAGTCTACTAAATAACTGATCTTTAGTAAGGCTCTTGCAGTAACTTGCAACAAAATAGGTATTAGAATCATAGGATTTAATGAGAAATTAAATCAGATAACTGTTTAATCTACCATAAGAAATTCCTCGAACATTCTTCACATTTTGCATCATCACACATCTACTTTCAAAATGTCTTGATTACTATGAAAAGTTGTCGCACATTTTTACATTCAATTTCAAAAATCGCATGGGATTTTAAACGAGAGAAAACAGTGCATTCTTTTAGATATCTTAAAATGAAAAGATTTTATAAAACCATTCAATGAGATGCTTACGACTATGAAAAGTGCACACTTGAATCTCGCAAACAATGCTCAAAACACATTGATACGGAAAAGGCTGAATTAACTCAAGGAATAAAATTAATAAGGTCTTTTATATATGGTTATTAATCAGTTCGTTTTCCATAAATCGTTACTCATTACTGCATTTCCGATGAAATATTTATTCATCAGATCAATTTTGATTTAAAGTGTTTGTATCTTAAAACAAAGTCTGTATTTCCATTTATTATTACGCCTATAAATACTAGGCTTTCTTCGTCAATATCCCAGAACCGCTATGAGTGCTATCTATATAATGAGGTTTACCATGGATAAAAATGATATTTCTCATCCATTCATGAGAGACAATGTTATATATATGCAGCAATCCATGTCACTCTGCAAGTATTTTAACTCTAGTATAAATTTCACACATACATTACGCCTCTACTTGCCTTACTGATCGGCATTAGATAGATGTACCGGGAATCATTACGCCATACTTAGCTTTCAATGCTACCTAGATAATGTGTTTTACCCTATATAAAAGAATAATAACCATAATTCATGAGGGAAAATGTTTTATAAGCAACAAAACATGTCATTGTGCAAGTATTGTAGCTCTAGTATCAAATTTATTTATACATTTCGCCCAATTTCGGTACATTACGTATCATTTTGCTACATTACTCTACATAACTGTATTTTTTTTTTCACTGACACGCAATGTTTGCAAGGTGCTCGCTGAACCGAATCCCGTTTTGTAATAAATAAACCTTTTTTTTCAAAAATCGTTTTCGAATGCTTTTATTTTAGATTTATTAGGAAAACAACGATTGTCAACAAAATTCGATGAAAAGTATGTGTAACGCAGATCTATGCAAAACTAAATTTTAGAGTACAAATTATTACTTTTTTAAAAGAATTATTATAAAACTCACTTTAAAAGAAAATTAGGGGTCATACATTTTCTAAGACAGATTTTTCCTGACGCATTTGCGTATTGCAAAATCACATATAATTCTGACTGCCGCGGCCGTGAATCACTTCTCATACTAAAATGGAGTTTTCTTTACCACATATAAACTCATCTCTCATTTTTCAACCATGGCATAAATACAGCAACGATGAAGTATAAACAAAACCTTATTTTGATATTGACTTCTTAAAAAATATATTATTTGACATGCTCGCCTAGAATTTCATAAATTTAGTAACATAAAGGTTACTAGTTTCACCTTGAATGGCTCATCATTGTGTCTCTCTAACTATATAGTTCTAAGAAATTCCAAATTGATCATTTCGTAAGTGTACAACTCAAAAACCTACACCAAAATGACATCCTTATTTAAGATAAGAGCGAGACCATATTTTCAGTTTTACAGTTTTACTCTCAAAGGTACTCTTCAATGTTGTTTTTGTACAATTAAAAACCTAACGGTAAGTCAGGACAAAGAATTATACTAAATGCTTTGTGCATTTTTAAAGAGAAGGCAAAAGGCACATTGTCAACAATTAGTGAAATGTTAGAACTTTTTAACCAAGTTAACTATTCTTTTATCATTATGTGAAGAAAAATAAAGAGTCCAGTTTATTTAAGTTTACCTGAACTGTCAGACGTTTCACTTGAAACGAACTTGTGAGTTTAAAAAAAAGGCAGAGTTTACCTCATATGAAGCTGTAACTTTGTTTTATGCTTCCCTTCCTAGACCACCTGAAGATCTTCGTCGCAAAATTATCAGAAATGTATAAATGCACACTAATATATTAAAGTGCGGAAAACTATATCTGTATTGGAAAATGTGCTATACATCCATTTATATGTGCCGCAGTCATTTACCTGTCGCTTAAAAGGATCATTGGTATTCCACTGGCCAGGGAACGCCTTTTCTCGGAATTGGAAATGCTGTCACTGGTGGCAACACAATAAGCTAGAGGTTGTCATTGGCAAATAGAAAGTATATTTACTGTAAAAGGTAAGTGTCAATATGACAAACGCTTATTAGTGAAAATGTTTTATATGTGTTATTCAAAATTGATATTTTCTCACTAGCACTCAGAAAATTAGTATAATGTAGTGTGAAAAACTATATCTATATTGGCAAAATGTGTCACAAATCCATCTTTATAAACCGCAGGTATACAGAAACATAATTACATGTCGTCTAAAACAGGATAGTATATAATCCGTTGACCAGAGAACTCCTTTCTCTAAACTGAAAATGCTGTAACTAGTGCAAACGCAAAAAAAACTAGAGGTTGTTATTGGAACCAAGAAAGTTTATGTGCTGAAAAAAAGGTAAAGAAAAGCCCGTAAAATTAATGTCAATTTGATGACAGATCCTAATTAGTGAAAATGTGTTATTCAAACTTGATATTTTCCCTGTAACACTCAAAAATGTCAATGTGATTTTACATCTCAATTTTCGTTGAGCTTAATTGCTATATTTCCAGAGATTTGAAATAACGACTGGATTTTGTATCTCATACTGTCAGGAACTCTATGGAAAGCCATAACTTCCGATATTGGTTTAGCATTTGTTGCTGTAATTATATCAGTATATGAACTGCGTCAACTTATATGTGCAGTGCTAACAAATGTATATGATGCATTTAACACTGTATATATCGTGCACTTTCATTTGTATATGCGGGGTTTTGACTTTATATGCGGTCCTTTCAGAAGTACGTGCGATGCCTTCATTTGATTGTGCGGTATATTTTTAATCCCCCGCCACGAGTGGTGGAGGTTATAGGAATGGTCTCTGTCCGTCCATCCGTCTGTCCGTCCGTAACATTTCGTGTCCGCTCTGTGTCTCCTAAACCCCTTAGAGGATTTTCATGATACTTAGGTCAAAGGATTACCTCATCAAGACGATGTGCAGAGCATATTAGTCAGCCATGTCGACTCAATAACAAGGTCACAACTCAGGGTCAAAGGTTTGAGCCTTGCATTTCGTATCCGCTCTGCATCTCCTAAACCCATTGGAGGATAATCATGAAAACTTGGTCAAATGATTACCTAATCAAGGGGATGTGCAGAACTTATGAGTCAGCCATATTGGCTCAAGGTGAAGGTCAATGTCATTACTCCAGGTCAAAGGTTTGAGCCTTCAATTTTGTGTCCGCTCTATATCTCCTAAACCCATTGAAGGATAATCATAAAACTTGGGTCAAATGATCACCTTATCAAGACAATGTGCAAAACGTATTAACCCACCATGTCGGCTCAAGGTCAAGGCCACAAGTCAAGGTCAGTTGTTTGGGCCTTCCATTTTGTGTCCGTTCTATATCTCCTAAACCCCTTGAAGGATTTTCATGAAACTAGGATCCATCAATCACCTCATCAAGACAATGTGCAGAACTCATGAGTCAGCTTTGTTGGCTCAAGGTCACAACTTAAGCTCAAAGGTCTGAGCCTTCCATTTAATGTCTGCTCTGTATCTCCCCCCTTGAAGGATTTTAATATGACTTGACTGTAATATTCCATTTATCAAGACAATGTACAAAATTCAAAATTCACCCCTGCGTGCTTAAGGTCAAGGTCACAACTTGATTGTTTAATGGTTCCACCCAATACCATAAACCCTTTCACTATCCATAACAATGGCGGGGGATATAACTGTCTTTCTTACTGCCTTGTTTTTGTTTTTGTTTTCTGTTGTTGTTTTTTTAATTTACGTGTGGTCGTTTCAATTGTATATGCGGTGCTTTCAACATTAAATGCGCCGCCTTTAACTGTATAAGCTGTGTTTATAACTTTGTATATAATGTGCTTTTATATTATCTGATCTGATTTCACTTTATACACATAACTTTCAGACTTATTTGCGTTGATTTCAAGTGTATATACTGAGCAATATATGATATCCTGTTTATTACCAAAACTTACGCACATAGCCGAAAAAACGCATAGGATATATGGGTTCATTTCATAAGGATACACCTATAAATACATTATGTGTATCTTGGAGAAAACTGTTTAGGACAATTTTCTTGAGCAAATTAAAAAGATCAACTGAAAAAAAATGTAGGTAAGCTTATTCCACTGCAGCAATGAAATGATAGTTTGTTGTAAATTTAAAGGTGGTCAGTCAGATTTTAATCATGTAAAGAATTGGTTCCAAGCTTAATCATCTGATCATTTACATCGGGCACTTAATGCGTGTTTAATTTTCAGAGATGGTGTTTCAGACTTTGATTGCCCGATTTCGGATGCCCGATTAAGATAAAGTTATTTTTGTATAAGTATAGATTATTGCGTAACCAAGAAGATTGGAAATGAATAAATTCTAAAGCAAGAGACAGTTTAAAACTTGCGTTTTATTTCAGATTGTTGAAGTATGCAGATGTGTATCAAATACAATGAAAAACTAGAAATAATATTGAAATAAAACGAAATAATCAGCTTTTTGATAAGTTCTTTATGGGGATAGTTTTAAACTTTTTAAATATAAGTATCTTGTAAAAGGATCTAAGTAATGGGTTTTGACTTGTTTAGTCACGAACTTATATTATATAGCTTATGAAAAATGGTATTATTCATGTTGACACGGCCTCGTAATGGAGGTTCTAATCTAACAGTAGTCGAACAATGTAGGGTCATGTTCTGACTCACCTTAACACTATGGACCTCTTACTTAATATCTTAAATATTTAAAATAAAACGTTGCTTAAATGTGGCCGACTCCTTTTAAATCAGAGGTGTTGAATGTATTAAATACTCGGTTGTTCGCACCACACAATTAAATATACCCCAACTAATGGATATTTATCATCGATAAAAGCAGATCACAACAATAGAACATGTGACTGTCCATTTGTCTCCTACAAGTTTGATGTCAGTTACAATTAGCAACTGCATGACCAGAGCTGAGAAAGGGAATGTGAAACTGATATAATTATACTCATTACTATACAAAATGACGTTCGCAAGGAGATAGGTTACAGAACAAATAATAGATTCACATCAAAAAAGAGAAATCCCATGGAAAAAAGACAATAACATGATAGAAATAACAGAATTTTTTAGGAAGGTGTGCTACACGTAATTGCCTTGAGAGCTTAACCACAAGTGTACGATTTTTAGCAATAAAAATGGCAATTTGATACCAAAATTATTTAAGAAAATGACCGAACTTTTCTTACATACAATATATTTGATAATTGCTTTACAACGAATATGGTGATTTATTATTGCTAAATATAAATAATTTTCATGCTTCTTTTTATATAAGTTATCTAACAAAGAGCTCAACTAACCTTTGGTCAGAATTTAAGTACTTCTGTTTAATAGTTTTAAAGGCATTGTCTTCCAGAACTTTGGTAACATCATGAACATTAGAACATGAGTTTTTGTTTCTAACCTATCGTAAAAATGCCCGGCCGCCGCGGATACAAAATCTTCCTGCGTTTTTGACCAATACACCATGGAAATCTACGTATTTGGCAATGGTTAAATTTCTCCAGTACCCCGTTATTGTCAGTTACTCTATTTCAAAGCTTTCTTTAGAAATCCAGCAATGATTTTCTGATATCTAGTAATTTTCTCCTTTTTTCTTGTCGTGTGGTCTCGAGGTGATAAGCTGGTCATTTTAAATTCTAGGGTTGAACTAATTCCAACATAAACGTTTTGGTATGGACTAAGTAGTATTTAAGAACATTAAACATAGAAAAATGTTCTCAAAAATTGCATGGTCATTTTTGAGATATTGTATCTGGAGCTCGAAGTAACGTCTAATTTGTATTGTGACCGCTACTGTTTACCATATGTTGTATTGTCCACTTAACTTGTATACTACAGCTGAAGTGTCGGAAAGGTGAACAATGCCGTAATCATCTGTCATGAAAGCTATTCTCTTAACTTACTTCCGCAATTAACTTTTATGGACTCTACATTTAAAACGTAACTCACTGAATGACTCAATGACTGCCTGACTGACTGACTGACTCACTCACTCACTCACTCACTCACTTACTAACTCAATCAATCAATGAATCAATCAATTAATCAATAACTTACTCGCTCTTCGGGTGTAATATTGGATATAGTGGCAATGCCTCAAATTTTTTGTCATGGACTAAAATCTAATAATTTAATGTAATGGGCAACATTTAAAGCTTCCAACATACTAACCGACTGTCGCACACTCACTAACACACATACTTTCAACGGCAAAACATAAAAAGTCACTTTATCAAATAGGCTAGTAGTTTCGATTTGAGTATAAACTATATACAATGTACATGTACAGCTGTGTTAACATATTGATATATTGCAGACCTGAGAGATAGCTTCACAAACAGAAAAGATAAATGTTGACAATTGATTATTTCTACAAGTGATGCAAAATAAAAGCATTTCTCATATTTTAATAATATACTAAATTTTGATAAGACATGATCATGAGGCAATTAAAATGTTAGAATATTTCATTGTACATCCTTGGTAAGATAAGCTAAGTTATATACGTAGCAAGAGATGTATATCTATATTCTATAATATCTAAGCTGTAGAGAAGTCAACGGTGTTTGATTGTACTATTAATAATCAATTAATAATCGTAGATTTACAATTTCTTTACCTTCATGATTTTTGTTTAAATGTTAGTGTTTCATACCTTCAAAGGAATGTGGATTGATGTAAACAGATTTCGTGTTTTATCATAAATACCTTACACAGTTCCACATATTTAGACGTCTTATACATTGAAATGATTGGTACTGGAAATCTACCAACTTCGTGAAGCAGTTTCAGTATATAAGAAAATATACCTGCCTCTCGGAGACGAGATTGTGGATGGAATCATCATGCTACTGAAATGATTGATTTGATTTGAATGCCACAACTTCTCAGAATGTTATACCATATTTGTATGTTTGTGAAGATGCTACCAGGCAAACAGATTATAACATTTATAAACTTGAATTATGCGTCAAAATATCGTATTGATAAGTATGTTAATAAGTTAACGCAGATGAATATGTATGGCAAAGGAGTGTTTGAAATCATTGTTCATAGGCTAACATGTAAGCATTGGTATTGAAACTGGTATGAAATTCAAAACCCTTTTAAGTATTGGAACTACTGACCAGACGTGTTTATTTAAGTTACTTAAAATTAACTTCACTGAATAATAGATTTACTAAGGTAAGAAAACACATCCGCAACAATTTTATGCATTTTTGTAAATTTGTCCAGAAAGATATGTTGCAAAACAGTAGTCGAGAAATAAATAAGATTACTTTCATTTGTAGCCTAAGTTTCATTGTGATGTCTGAAATAAAATTACACTTAGCTTTTATTCTCAATGGCCATGTATATA
Source organism: Mercenaria mercenaria (assembly GCF_021730395.1). Lineage (NCBI taxonomy): Eukaryota > Metazoa > Mollusca > Bivalvia > Venerida > Veneridae > Mercenaria > Mercenaria mercenaria. The sequence continues at coordinate 80,521,769 of NC_069368.1, forward strand.
TCAAAACATCAGGTTACTCAATTTACTTATTTTTTAATTACCCATTTTTTTGTATATTGTTCTAATTATTCGAATCTTGCATACTCTTGACATTACAAAAATCATCAACTGTCAAACGTTTTAGCGTCGCTTTACAATACATGTTTTCCATTGACAAAGTTCGGTAAATATAATCTTATAAGACGACTTGACATATGTAAATAAGCATTACCTCTGGAATCAGAAAACGGACAGTATCAACATCGACAAAAGAACAACTCTTTCAAAATTAAGGCGGCGGAATGTCCATGGGAAAGGGACAAAGTGTTGAAAGGGACAAAGGTTCTGATCTGAGCTTAGGTTCATGCATAAGGTTCATGCATAAGTATGCATGACATTTGGCAAACTAGTGGAATTTACTGTGTAAACTAAAACATCACGTCATAAGTGAATCGTAGCAGCGATAATCATTCAGTTTTGTATCCTACAGTTTTTTGGGAAGGATAGTGAATGATTTCCTTTCATTGGTTTAACGATACAAGATCATAGAATGGAAACTACTCCCAGCCACCACCCGTGCACAAATAATATATTCAAAACATGATAATATTTTAAATTTGGCTGGTCATTAAAGCAAATACTAGAAATGCTGAACTAATTCTGAGACTGATCTACACATATCTTCAGGGAATATCCTTAATATTTGATTAATTTATTTATACTGACTACCTGGTAAGCGCCAGTTTTATGTACTTTTCATGCGTTAGCAAAGGTACAGTAGTGAAATCTTTCGCTTTGAGAGAAATCACATAATTATGATATTACAGTAATTCTCATATTGCAGCTGTATAATTATGTTAGGAACGTTTAGACTGATTGTTGAAGCAGAAAAAGAGCTTGGTTTTACTCGTATTCTACTTATGATATAAAATAATAATATGACATTCAAAATGTTAATCTGTCTTTATTACATATTCTGATTTTATGAATGTACAGTAAGGCAACCCAATCAATCTTCTTTTTTTTCCGCTTTACTTCTATTCATGTGAATAATATTAGTTTTACGCAAAAGGCAGCATTCGTAATATGATTTTTCTAAACATGGTTCAGCGTTCCAACAGTATCTGTTTATCGAGTTTTTTTTATCAGAAATAGACAAACTTTTAACTTACTTTTGAAGGAGTACTAATTATTCGCAAACGAAGTGAAAAAAAAGTATAGTAATAAACGAAGCTTGTGTAGGAGAACCATTAATTACTACATTAGAGATGAACTACGCCGTGATTTCCATTGCTGCTGTATTACTATAATAGTTCGTCTGAGCGATAATGTTAATGTGATTTAGTCAAGGCAAATCCAATATATAATATCAAAAATATCAACGCCGCTTATTCAGACAGCCAGACTTTTGGCAGGCACTTTTCATATCATAATTATTGAAGTCCGAAGTTATTAAAAACACGAAATATATCGATTTGTCTATCAGAAATACTTTGTTCGGTGTAAATATAACGTTACAATATAAAATTCTAAATCCTCATCAGTCAAGCGACTTGATTGAAAATATACTTTGTCGTTTTCAAGAGACATATTATAAGAAGATATGATGACATTACGTTGATAATTAATTTATTAAAGATAGAAATGAAATTCAGTTACAAAATATACCTGAGATCACTTATTTTGAGGTTTATGACACACAGGCAAAATTTGGTGACAATCTTATTTAAAAAAAAAAGAAGAAGATTTGCACCGTAGGTGGGTGTTACAATGAAAAATTAAGTTGTCTTTTAAATACAGAGCAAAAATTGGTGACAATCTTATTTAAAAAAAAAAGAAGATTTGCTCCGTAGGTGGGTGTTACAATGAAAAATTAAGTTGTCTTTTAAATACAGAGTATGTATTTTATAACAAACTAATATCAAATTTTAAACAAATTATGATGAGTAAAAAATTAAGTGACATTTTATGCTGAATAAAAAAAATGCATACGCATGCTTTCTTAAAAATATCCACTAATCACTGAGTATCAAAATACTAGTACAGTTTCAATAAAAATCATCTTTTTGTGATTTACAGCACAAGTAACACCAATTCGTCTTTCAATTAATACACCCTTGATTTTAACTTATCGTTGTCGTCTCCGTCTTCGGTAAAAATCAGATAGTGTTTTGAAACTTACAACTTATACATTTAAGCGTTTATGTTGAGCCCGGAGGTATGATCGGTCAGAACTGACTTAACATATCTTTTTTTCAATATACTTGATTTTGCATGCAAAACTCACATTGGGTCATTATTAGGTCTATTTTAGTATTACTGTTCTAAATGCACTTAGTTTAATCATTTTAATCAGACCAATTCATAGAAAAAGAAAATATTACGTATCGTTTCAATATTTCTGACCGTTTTCATGGTGATAGATTGTGTATTTTTCAAGAAATATGATAATTGTCAAATGATATCGATATGAAATATAGAGCTTTGTTAAAATGTGATAAATTGAGCCATGAAAAGCTCTCCTCCATCAGACAATGTACAACTGAAAATTTTGGCGGCCAGCATGGCGGCCATCTTCTTCTTCTTATTCTCTTAACCGCCAACAATGGCGAACCCTGGTGACCCCAGATAAGGTAATCCACCACCAGAATGAACACAGTTATACAATAGAGAGTTTGAGATTTCAACCTTCGCCTTCCCCTTCAACGTCTCTTGCGAAGTTAACGTATGAAGTTGAAGTTCGATTAAAATTCCTTGAGATTTCAAACATTAGAATGAACCTTACTTCTTTTAATCCGCCCATTCAATTTATCCGTAATTATGATCGTTATTTTCGTGCATTTTGATACCAATTGTCCGAAAGGGCAGGAATTTTACAAGAGGTTTTAAAAATGAAAAGAATGAAAATTAAATGAAAAAAAAAACATTTCAATTAATATAATCATCGCATGGATATTAGAGCGATTACCTAAAAAAAAAAACACGATAAGTCAATGTGAACAATGTAAAAACTCGTTAGTGTTGCTCCAACCATTTAGGTTTTATATAAAATTATGTCAGTATAGTCAGTATACAATGCACGATTGTATGAGAGGAAATAAAAATGATTATTGCATACCTAAAATTATTTCCCATTGGGTTTCAATGGAAAGGGATCGTGCAATATTTTTCCATATCATGACGTTGAACGCTTTCATATCGGACTAGTCCCAATCCGTGACTCTAGTTACCTCCCCTGACGGTCCGTCCATTGCGAATCTCATTTCTTTAAATTTCTGTTGCTATGGTGTATTTGTTTAATTTGTAATTTATGCAACATTTTGTTTACTTTTACACTTTGATTAATCTGACCTATTAGATATTGGCACGTAGTAATTTATCAGACGGAAATGAAATGAAAGTTATAATTACGTCATGAGTTGGACTAATATAGGACGTGGAATGTTTTCTTAACGTTGTAATGGAAAGAATCGCGTGACGTCCATGGCGTCCACGCGCACGTTGCGACAACAAGTTGACGTCATTTTCGCGGAAAATATTAATGCGCGTCAGTTTGATTTGTTTATTGCATTTTCGGAGAAATTTTTCCGTATTTTTTTCCTGTCTTTCGTGACAGAACGATAATTTAGATATAAATTAATCAATTGATAGTGGATATGTAATAAAAAGGTTATCAACTTTTATGTGGATATATGCACTCGTTCTTTCGCGGACAATATTGCGCTCCTAAAGTCGCGCAATATTACCGCTGCAGAACTCGTGCATATATCCACTTACAAAGTTAATAGCCTATTATGATCATATCAAATTGATAATGACACTCTGTATGACTCTGTATAATGCCAAACACTCAGACAGCACAATATGATTTTAATATACTATTTTATAAATAAAGCATCTGCGGATCCAGGACTTTTTGTTAGAGGGACACCAACATTAAAGAGGGGGTCACCCATTTCAGGGGGTGGGGGGGGGGGTAGGCTAGGGTCACACCGAGTTTTAAGACTGACTTTCTTTGTAAAATGTAAGAATCAAAGGGAGAATTAACCCACAATGTCTCTCTGCCAGGCTCTGGTTCCATGCATTTAAAAAATGGAATTATCCCATATGGCTAACAGGAAAAGTCTCTCATCATGATATCATAAATCTGAAATTGTCTGATACTTCAAAAGAATTTTCCATCTTACTAGTACCATTTTATGTTTATAATTAAAACGCAATTGTCGTATTAAGTGTCCGACAGAAACAGATTGATTTTATTTGGATGTGAAAATAGAATGTTCCACCAAATGATAATCGCGCGTAATTAGTTATTTTTCAAGTAAAATGTCATTCCATGTGCCTCCATCCAGATTTCAGTCTTTGATGCCGAGTATGTGGACAGAGTAGATGTAAAAAAAATGAAGTTTCGACTTTCGTGATATCACATCTTCGGACGTTCAAAACTTCACTTCGTAAGGCCCATCTGGTATAATCGATTCCGCCTTGGGACACAAATATGCCGTAGAAGTTAAAGTTTGAACAAAATCTCAAAGTTTCTCAAAATCAGTTGATAACTTTATACTTCCAGGTTCAATTCAATGTATTTAGTTAAAATCATTAGCCATACAAAACTTCATTATTCTTATACCTACTGATAGCGCTTCGCATCAAATTTAGTCTAATTATATATATGGATAATCAAATAACTTAATAAGCAGAAATCCTGAAACTAAGCTTTTTATTTCGCATAGTAATAAAGCGAAGTCTTAGGCTTACGTGACATTACATGGAAAACTTTAGTAGCAACGTGTGATTTAAATAAAATACACGCATGTCGGTGACGTTTTACCCAAAATATATATGAGAGACGTTGAAGGGGTAGGCGAAGTTTGAAATCTCAAACTCTCTAGTACAGAGTTTGAGATTTCAACATTCGCCTTCCCCTTCAACGTCTCTGACGAAGTTAACGTATGAAGTTGAAGTTGGATTAAAATTCCTTGAGATTTCAAACTGTAGAATGAACCTTACTTCCTTTAATCCGCTCTTTCAATTTATCCGTAATTATGATCGTTTTTTTTTTTTTTTCGTACATTATAAAAATGATAATCATATCAACGTATTTTATTGTTGATACTGTTCTTGAAAGAATATGCAGTTAATATTTTTCAAACAAAAATATGAAACACCAACTATTACAAATGCATTTGTCGAAATACTTTGAAATTAAGTTAATTATATGCGATAAAGCAAACACAAAAGGCATGACCATAAAATATAAAGGTCAGATTCATCCGTCATGCTGTGGACTAGTATTTTATAGTTTTTTCACTTTGAATTGGTACTTCGTACATTGAATTCCTTAAAAGACGCGTTTTACTTATAGACACTCACAAACAATGTACCTGATGAAAATTTAACCTTTTAAAAGATATGTTGATAACATTAGCCAATATACACAAGTTATGAATATATTTAGCAAGCGAATTGAAACAAATGTAAGATACTCTCGTGATATAATACGTTTTGGCATCATGACACTCTGCATGACTCTGTATAATGCCAAACCCTCAGACAGCACAATATAATCGTGCCAAGTCACCATGTGTCTAGCGAAACAGTCAAGAAATGTTAGGTGGAGACGGAAATTGTCGCACAAAATAATATATGGGCATATACATGTATTTGTTTGAATATACTATTTTATAAAGAAAGCATGTGCAGATCCAGGAATTCCGGTTAGGGCGACACCAACTTTAAAGAGGGGGTCACCCATTTCAGGGAGGAGGGGGTGAAGGAGTCACACCGAGTTTCAAGGCCGATTTTCTTTGTACAATGTAAGAATCAAAGGAGGGATTGACCCACAATGCCCCTCTGCCAGGCTCTGGGTCCGTGCATGTAAAGGATGGAGTTATCCCATACGGCTAACAAGAAACTTCTCGCATCATGATATCATAGATCTGGAATTGTCTGATACTTCAGAAAAATTTCCGTCCTACTAGTACCATTTTATGTTTATAAATAAAACGCAACTTGTATAAAGTGTCAGACAGAAACGGATTTTTTTTATCTGGAAGTGAAAATAAAATGTTCCACCAAACGATAATCGCGCGTAATTATTTATTTTTCAAGTAATATGACTGTCCTGCCATGTGCCTCTATCCAGATTTCAGTCTTTGATGCAGAGTATGTGGACAGAGTAGATGAAAAAAACTGAAGTTTTGACTTTCGTGATATCACATCTTAGGACGTTCAAAACTTCACTTCATACAACAAAAAAAGCCCATCTAGTATAATCGATACCGTCTGGGGACACAATTATGCCGTAGAAGTTAAAGTTTGAACAAAATCTCAATGCTTCTCAAAATCAGTTGATAACTTCATACTTCCAGGTTCAGTTCAATGTATTTAGTTAAAATTATTAGCCATAATAAACTTTATTATTCTAATACTTATTGATAGTGTTTCGCATCAAATTTAGTCTAATTATACATATGGATAATCGAATAACTTAATAAGCAAAAATCCTGAAACAAGCTTTTTATTTCATCATAGTAATAAAGAGAAGTCTTAGGCTTACTTGATATTACATGGAAAACTTTAGTAGCAACGTCTGATATAAATAAAATACACGCATATCGGTGACGTGTTATCCCAAATATATATGAGGGACGTTGAAGGGAAAGCGTTCGTCTTGATTAATGTTTGGCAGAAATAGGTCACAGTTTCACATAAATGTCAATACACAAATACATATGATATAAAGTATATGGTTAAAATGCATATGTCGAGGCCCTGGGAACGGAGGCCTAATACAGTATACATTCTTATTACTTGAAACAAACAAAATTCTTATTACACAACGTTAAGATATACTGGTGGAGGCTCACCTAACCGCCACATGTCGAGAATTTGGAACAACGTGGAAAAATCTTGACAACCGCCACCAGTATAGCGAACCAAACCCTGCCCGAGAAACTGTGCCTTAATAATTTACTGCTAGAAAGGACTGAAGCTTGTGTTGCAGAGTGAATAAAAACAAAATATTCCCAAAATATGACAAGTGCACCCCATCCCTGTTGAAGAGACCCGTCACGGATTCGCCGATTTCTGGATAACGACTGTATCCACCATTGCAGTTTAAAAAACAAATGAGCAGCGAAGTTATCAACGCGTTTTCTCACTCTCTCTAATGAAAAATGAGTGAATTACACAGTGAATAACAAGGATGTCTTCATTGTCTTCAAAACGAAGCAAGTGTAAGATTAATGGTTTTCCAAATATGGGTAGAGCGCACTGAAAAGTTTAAAACAATTGTCAGCAAAAATGGCAAACAGATTGCAGGTACAATGAATGAAACTGCTTATATGCTTATGATCTGAGTGACAACAGCTGACGTGATGTAAGATTTAAATGCACTTGAATTCCCAACGGCCCATTCTTGTAATATCGTCAGCAGTCATGCTGCTGTTGCAGCACCTACTCTAAATGAATGTGGTATATGTTTGTTGTACGTTCACTCTGTTACCGCAACGCCATTGCGTGAACATATCTTGCTGTTGCGTATAAGCAACATTGTTGCAGTAATATCATTTGCTGCCTTTTCAATCTGACGTCCTTCACAGAATAAAAACATTAACATAATGGCATCATTCGAACAAATGTTTTAAAACTGGACGTCAAAAAACAACATACAATTATAGCTAAAACTAACTTTTCTGACAGTAAAGTTCGAAAATGAATTGACGCAACAATGTTTTTCTTTCCTGTATCTAAAAATAGTTTAAATAAAAGTGAAGTACTGTATCTTTATCGGACTCGGGCGAATTACAATTAAAAGTGGGTTGGTCTATTTGGCTCTTCTATTTATATGTTGAAAAGATTGATATCCTGATTTATTGATTTTGATTTCCAGATACTCGTGGAATGTCAACCACTTATCATATTGTTGTGGCCAACTTCTGTAGAAATGTTAATATAAGAATTGAATGCTAATTTGTGTGTTTTTTGGGTATAAACCTAATTGAGCCTTCTTGCAAATCATCCAAAAATCGCTTCAGCATGGATTTGAAACACACAATGCATATTTAATGGTCAGACCTGAAACTGTACGATGACGAGGCAGTTGGGTGATTTCATGAAGATTAGCCGTTAAATCCCGCTCTAGTGACAGACAGGTTTGACTGTTGTCTGCTTGCCCGTAATGGGGCTCCGATTCCTGCAAAGTCACTAAATACACACATTTATTATATATCTATATAAATTTTGTAAAAAAAAATGGCTTGTATTTCACAATTGAATATGAACAGGAAAAACAAAGATCCGTATTGTACCTTTTAAATTCCGTTTTGTACTTTCCATATTGTATATGCTGCCGGACTATTTTCATTAATATGCATGACCTGACACAGTTCGATAAATAGCGTACATAAAATCTTCACTTAGTTCCATTTTAATATCGATAAACATTGAAGATTTCGTTCAATAACAAAATAACAAACAAAACGGTAGAGGTATATAATAAAAGGGTCATTATAACAGTAGCTAGATCTGGAATTTTGTATTCGGCTCTCGTGGATTTTGCTTCCGCGCCTCGTGAGATCCGATCTAGCAAATATCCACTCGAGCCGAATACAGCATCCCAGATCGAGCTACTTTTATAATAACCCTATTTTACCGTTCCGTAAAGTTTTATTTATTTTGTGTGCGTCTGTGTATCTTGCGCGGTGCCCCATTGTCTTATTGTATCTTACTTGTCTGTATATCTATGTAAGTTAGTTATGTATGTATGTGTTACGTGAGTAGTTTTCTCTTCTGAATATTCATCCTTGTTCCACTTTCCCCTTCTAACCCCCCCCCCCCCACACACACACACACACACTTCTATCCCCTACCCCTTCCTCCCCCTCCCCTCCCCTTTTCTATATTTTGCATAAAATCAAAATGTACTTGTTGGATTTTTGAAGCAACCCGTTTATAAAATTTTTTCCATTATAGCTTCTTTTTGTTGTTTAGTTTAATCATATTTCATTGCAATTATCAGACAAATCATGATAGTAAATTAGTAAATGTACATCAAGACAATAATATACAGATACACACGCACACATATATATGGCAGCACGAACGCGAGAATCTCTGTTAACAAACGTTTTCTCACCTGTTAAAATACCCCCAAAAAGTGACAAGAACAGCAGTTTTATGCTAGAATGTTTTATGGGTCTGTCATGTAATGGTGGTGTAACGTTGAAATGACTCAGGAGGTCAATTTTAAACGTTGTAAACTGATCCCTATGTAAATTATCGACGGGTTCTGAATATAACGTTACACTAACTGATACGAATACCTAATATATTTTGGGTGGATCAAGTCAAACCATTCACAGTTTAAGACTCGGTGAAACGAGATAGTATTGCGCACATTCCGAAACTTTCAGATTTATATACTGTGGAAATCGTACAGCCAAAACTTCTACATGTTACCAATATCTCTGACCTGTTTTGCCTGTCTTTTTCTAGCGAGATCGCCTATGTGGGATGGTAAAGGTCGCCGACTTGTAAGCACGGGGAAAAGCATGGGGATTAAAGGTGCCAAATCGAATAATTTCTTCAAAATCTGAAAAATTATGAAGAAGGCATTTTATGTTTCATTTGACTTAACTATAATGAACTAGAGAAATATTTACCTATATGTCTATAGTAAGTACACTAGGCAATTTCTCCCATTAAATACAAAAAACGAATACTTTCTTTTTGTCTGATTATAATCAGATACACACAAGTGATACAATTGAGCCGTGCCATGAGAAAATCAACATAGTGGCTTTGTGACCAGCATGGATCGAGACCAGCCTGCGCATCCGCGCAGTCTGGTCAGGATCCGTGCTGTTCACTAAAGGTTTCTCTAATTGCAATAGGCTATAAAAGACTGCGCGGATGCGCAGGCTGGTCTGGATCCATGCTGGTCGCAAAGCCACTATGTTGGTTTGCCCATGGCGCGGCTCATTATGTGTAAATCTACTTTATAAAAGAACGTCATATCCGATTGGGCACCGTTAACTGTTACAATCCTGTTATCATAATCAGTGAAGTATCTAAATTTGAGGCCCTTCAGCTCTTCCATTACTAGTGTCGTATGAAGATACATTTTATGAATTAAAAACAACCAGATGAAAGAAAATAGAACTTCAATGCTAACTCATACAGTCATAAATTTTATTAGCTCGACTATCTGAAGAACAAGGAGACCTACTCTACTCGCCCTGGCGTCGGCGTCGCCGTCTGCGTCACACATTGTTTAAGGTTTTGCGTGCAAGTTTCTATCAAGGCCATATATCAGTAACCACTTGAGGCATTGGATTGAAACATCACACGAGCCTTTTCTGTGGTCAACCCTATCAAAATAATTGAGTTAGACAACTCTTGCTTGAATATAATTCAGATTATGGCCCTTGTTCGACGTTTAAAAAATCTGGTTGAGGTTTTGCGTGCAAATACCATCAAGGCCATATCACAGTAACCACTTGATGTATTGTGTCACAAATTGACATACGGGCCTTATTTTATCTGTATTGTAAATGCAGGTATTGCATCATCTTTTTGTAAATTTTTAAGTTATTGAGGTAAATGTCAGATTTCACGCATAAAATACCTCTCATGTTTTTCTGTATTTCATAACTTAAATTTCCATGTAAATTTCAGTAAATTCGGTTCAGTAATAAGAAAGTTGATGTTTTATAAACTTCCGTAATTTATGTATTTATCCCCAAAACCACTATAATGGGCCTCAAATTGTCAATTTAAATCCGCGCCAAAGTAGTTAGATTCCCCGGCTGTATCGTGAATCCCGTGAAAATAGAAATAGTAAGAGTCCACGGCTTAGCCGTGAATCCCATGAAATTTAGTATTTGGTGGGACATTACCCTTTAAATAGACTGGACTAGATATGCCTTGCGCACACCACCTTCCGACATTATGGACGAATCTATGTCTGAATTATTTTCTTGCTAGAAATTTATGCTCGATCGAGGTAAGAAATTTATTTGTTAGATTTTTGTATGATATTTGCATAACGATTTTTATTTGGTAAATTTTTGTGCATTCTACAGAATTCTGTAACATTTACTTTTCGGCATGTGATTTTGGCTAGTTTCGGTATGTCAGGATAATTTATTAAATTTTTTTCAGACTTTTGTAAATTATTTCGAAAGAGGAGTCTAAAATGTTTCATTTATATAAGATGTAAAATTTGTACTGAAATTTGTATCGTGATAATTGTAAAGCACTGTTTCAAAATCTTATGTCAAACATTTTTTTAATTATGGAACGCCATTACTGCATTGTATTGTTATGTATAAATCTATATGGCAAGTCTAGTACCATGTATGTATATATTATTGTAATTTGTAATTGTGTGCCAGTCTATAGCACATCTAATTAATGTCCGTTGTAGTGTATGGCATTAGATATTATATCGATACCAACTATGATATAACGTTTGATTTATATTGAATTTTGTTAATTTGTAGTTGTAAATAATAGCTGCAGTTTATCATGTCCGTATCTATAATGTTTCATCATATACTTTTCATATCTTTTTCATACTTCAATGTTAGACTTTTAAGTAATTAATTTTGGTAATAATGGAAGTAATTAGTGACGTATTTTAATCACGTGACGTCTGAACTTAGTAGCACATATATTTGTATAAGTAGCACGTATTATTTATGGGAGCCTACAGAGGTATGGTGTACCCAAAGGAGCAGTTTTATGCCCTGACTTATTTGTTTTGCTATGGTGCTTACCATATGTTATATATTTTAGCTTCTTCCGCCAGACGATTTACCTGGTGATGTCATAACCCGGAAGTACAATGCCCGAGGTTCACTTGTCTTCACTCGCCTGGATGTGATATTCCCAGCGCAGAGCTTTCGTCCCATGGTTGTGCCGTAAACCGCAAAGACGCTGATTTTTGTTATCCTCTGAAGTCAGCTCAGGGATGCAATCACCTACCACCATAGGGAGCCAACACGGAATCAACGTATTCACGGTTTAAAGGGACTGGATTTAGAGATAAATTTTGTTTGTGCTACTTAAAGTTCGCAATTAAATTAAAGAACTGTACCACGTCACATTAGAATGGAAATATACGAACTTTGTATCTGGTGATACTGAACTTTTATTTTTTTTTTTCTTATAATAAGTTTTTTTTTCATATCATCTATTCATTGTAAATAATCATCTTATGTAAATAAATTTGTAAATATTGTAAAGGATGTTGATTTGTTCTGATGGTTACTGTCGCTGGTACGGCCATTCCTGTCACATATTGGATTGAAACATCACACAGGTCTTCCCAGTGATCAAACATATTAAAATAATAAAGTAAGACAACTCGTGCTTGAATATGATACAAATTATGACCCTTGTTTTATTATAATAGTTAATTCCTTTGTGTAAAAGATTCGAATCGAGCGCAATGTCTTACAGACAGCTCTTGTGTTAAAACAAATTCACGAAATAGTAGTGCAAAACGAGTACTTTTTCGCGGCAACTGCTACTTGCCACTCTTAAAAAGCAAGATGTTTACAGAAATGCTCAAAATGCTCAAAACTGTGTTTATGCCATGGATTCTTTCGATAACACTATTAACATGTATCAAAACAAAAGAATTTGGACAATGCATGACTCTGCTTACACTATGAGAACCAGTCTCGCAATTATACACTGGAATGAGAATATTTCTAACAAAATGCCATCTAGCAAATACTGCTACCGAAATAAATTGTTGAAAAGGACAGTAAGCCACTTATTGAATGAGCAGGCAAGCAGACCTTTTAAAGGTATGTAAATAGCTATTTTAATTGCATGTAAATTACCTTATATTAAACAGATTTTGCAAAAATACAGACATGCTTCAAATTTATTTGGTCAATGTCTATCAGTCCATTGTACAGTTATAAGTACACTTGACCTATAGCTTGTAAAGTGTTTATAATCACCACTGTGTTTTATGAATAGGCCTTCCCTTTAAAGGTCGTGGATTTGATCACATGAGTCACAGTATATACGTCTTTATTTCATCCAGACCCTCCATCGTGCGTGTAGACCAAAGTGCTAATGTGAACTTGAAACGTTTTCACTTTGGCGCTCGTTTTGGTTAAAAGAACGTCGCTTCATACGCGGCGTCGGCGTCTCTGGTCTTTCTTTGCGGCATCTTTTATGTAGTTCAAACTTGACTTAGCTCAGCCAATGAAATACAGCATCAAAGCCGCCGGTGTATTTTCAAACGCGCCCCTTTTTACACGCCAAAAAATATTTTGGGGTTTACAAACACTGATCAGGCGTCTTTCCATTAGTCACGTGTCCCCCATAAGCTCCTCGAGTATAAGTTTACCACGTATGCCAGTTACATATTTTTCTACGGCAAACAGTCTAAAATAGATACCTATTACACAAGAGAGCTATCGCTTTAATATGGAAGCGTCCTAGGGCCAGTGGATTTATAGTTTATTAAAGTCTCATCCACATTTACAATTTATACATACCATACAAAACCATTAAAACATGTGGTCATTCTAAACAGAATAATAAGGACTGTATCTAAAACCCATATCTGTACATTCTATAAACGCATTTAAAATGGTAGATTATACACATTCGTAAAATTACACATAATAAGTATTTACAAGAATAGTTGGTGCATTTACTTTGATATTATACAAAAAAAAATAAAACTGATTAATGGTTAGAAAAATGACGATATTGTAATATTTTTATCTCATAATTAGAAGTTATTATATAAGTCCTAATTCTGCTATCTTGTATTTAGGACTTAGTAACGCCCAATTATTAGATAAAAATATTTCGAACTTGGCACTAGGACACTTCCATACTTTGACATAAAGAGATAGCTTTATAACGTAAAAATACATCTCTTTGTGTTAAAGAGATATCGCTATAATTTACAGAAATATCTTGATATTTCCTGTGTGGAAGTCCCGATGTGCCCGTCGAAGTCCGATCCCACCCTAACCACCTGTCGAAAATCATTGTGGTAAACTTTCGTTAACAGTTCCCTGTCCAACATATAGAAAATCTCGCCTACTCGGAAAAGTTGTCAGTTTAAGCCAGGGCCAAGCCTTGTGAAATTATTTTTAAGAAAGCTATCCAGAGAGCCTGCGATAGTTTCTGGTTCTTTCCAGTGTGTTGCTGTTCTACAAACAGACGATCTCCGATGTTTAACTTAGGTCGAAAAATGTGCTTCCGTGGTGTAGAGAGAAGTCCATAATAAATAGATCCTAATTATGTCTCCCACCACACAGTGGTGTGGGAGACATATTGATTTACTCCAGTCTGTCTGTGTGTGTGTGTGTGTGTCTGTCTGTCTGTCTGTCTGTCTGTCACAAAGCTTGTCCGCACTCTAAGTCAAACATTTCTCATCCGATTTTCACCAAACTTAAACAAAATGTGTTTGACCATAAAATCTCGGCCAAGTTCGATAACTAGCCAAATCGGTCCAGGCGTCTTAGAGTTATGGCCCTTAAATTACCAAAAATCGGTCTTTTTACTCTTGTCCGCACTCTAATTCAAATATTTCTCATCCAATCTTCACCAAACTTGAACAAAATGTATTTGACCATGAGACCTCGGCCAAGTTCGATAACTAGCCAAATCGGTCCAGGCACTTTGGAGTTGCGGCCCTTGAATTATCGAAAAATTGGCCTTTTTAGCTCGACTATTCATAGAATAGTAGAGCTATTGGACTCGCCCATGCGTCGGCGTCCGCGTCGGCGTCCGCGTCCGCGTCCCGATTTGGTTAAGTTTTTGTATGTAAGCTGGTATCTCAGCAACCACTTGTGGGAATGGATTGAAACTTCACACACTTATTCACTGTGATAAACTGACTTACATTGCACAGGTTCAATAACTCTGTTTTGCTCTTTTACAAAATTATGCCCCTTTTTTGACTTAGAAATTTTTGGTTAAGGTTTTGTATGTAAGCTGGTATCTCAGTAACCACTTGTGGGAATGGATTGAAACTTCACACATTTATTTACTGTGATAAACTGACTTACATTGCACAGGTTCCATAACTCTATTTTGCTTTTTTACAAAATTATGCCCCTTTTTCGACTTAGAATTTTTTGGTTAAGGTTTTGTATGTAAGCTGGTATCTCAGTACTCACTAATGGGAATGGATTGAAACTTCACACACTTGTTCACTGTCATGATCTGACATGTACAAAGCAGGTCCCATAACTTTATTTTGCTTTTGTACAAAATTATGCCCCTTTTTCAACATAGAAATTTTTAGTTAAGTTTTTGTATGTAAGCTGGTATCTCAGTATCCACTAATGGCAAAGGATTGAAACTTCATACACTTGTCCACTGTCATGAGCTGATAAGCACTTTGCAGGTTCCATAACCCTATTTTACTTTTTTACTAAATTATGCCCCTTTTTCGACTTTCTTATTCATTCAAGCGACAAGGCTGTTAAATAGTCGAGCGTTGCTGTCCTCCGACAGCTCTTGTTACTCATGTCCTCACTCTTAGTCAAACATTTCTCATCTGATCTTCACCAAACTTGAACAAAATGTGTTTGACCATGAGAGCTCAGCCAAGTTCGATAACTAGCCAAATCGGTCCAGGCATTTTGTAGTTACGACCCTTGAATTATCGAAAAATCGGCCTTTTTACTCTTGTCCGCACTCTCAGTCGAACATTTCTCATCCGATCTTCACCAAACTTCAACAAAATATGTTTGACCATGAGACCTCGGCCAAGTTCGATAACTAGCCAAATCGGTCTAGGCATTTTAGAGTTACGGCCCTTGAATTACCGAAAAATCCGTCTGTTTACTCTTGTCCGCTCTCTAAGTCGAACATTTCTCATCCGATCTTCACCAAACTTGAACAAAATGTGTTTGGCCATAAAACCTTACCCAGGTTCGATAACTGGCCAAATCCGCCCAGGCACTTTTGATTTATGGCCCTGGTATTACTGATTGGATCCACTCATCCAGACCATCTAATTGGATCCACTCGTCTAAAACATCTAGAGAAACTAACATTTTTCATATGGGCAGTTGTGGGAGACATGCGCTTTTCTCAAAGGCATCTATAGTTTTCCTATTTTTTGCGCAAATTCATGTAGAACGAGTGCTTTAGTCACATCTTTTCGCTACTATAATACATTCTGCATGAAATGAGACGGTTTTCATGTTCATACAACCCACATGGCAAGTGTTGCAGATCGAAACCGGAAGCATGTGTTTATTGCGCGGAGGAGAGCAAATATGCGCCATTTTTAGGGTAGCAGACCACAACTGACTGGCATTTCACTAGGAACTATTCAACCCCCTATTTTCTTTTCATTTTTTCGTTAATTTGTGATAGAACTTTCATGAAATATAAGTGTAGGAAAAAGTGATGTTCTCTAAAGATACGTAAAGACGATATGAAGTTCTCGTTTTTTATATGAAACAAAGCAGGATTTGAATTACTGACCTTTAACCTTCAACGTAGCCGCCATTTTTGCAATGGACAGGTGCTCGCACCGCGGCGAATTTATATATATTGTTATCTAATGTGAAGAAAGCATTTCAAGTTATTCTGGCCTTTTGACTATATAATTAAATAAATATTTAAGTATTTTTTCTTGCATTTAACTACATAAAAGTAATAATTCAATCATTTACTTTATAAATATCTTCCTTTGTAACATGTATTTTGATTTGTTGATTTTTTTTAAAAGAACGATACGCGTTAGCGTGTATATTTACACGGTAAACTACCGATTGAAATGCGCGCTGAGCGTGTAAATTTGCACGCTCAGCGTGTATTATGGTCCCGCTCGAGCGATTTCAGACTTTTGACCCAAACGGTACGTCATATTTAAGCTCGAAGAACAGGTAATAATGAAATGTACACTTCAACCCAGTATCTAACTCCGGACCTCGAGAGTCATACGTAGCGGCCTAACCCATTGCGCTAATACAGTACTTCGTTCATCGAGTCTAAGTTTGAGATACTAATCCATATCGTCTATGCGTGATTTACCTATACTGGTAAATAATAATGTCGGCTGCGTTTGTTTACAAATATCAAATTATCGTTCGATTACTGTATAGTAGTCGCAACTTGACCGCGATGGTTGACATCAGGCTGATTATTTATATCGATTATTTCATTAGTATGAATAAGGGGTGCATAGTGTATCCATGTATTTTATATGCAGTAAGTTTGTATACAATGCACTCCTTTTCAACAATAGGTTGTGCCTCATTATGTATTATAATACAAAGGTCAACCATCGGGGTCAAGTTGCGTCCACCTCACCTCAGTATGTTTTATAGTATATGTAGATCTGATTTTTTTCCTCATGCACTTATGATATATTTTAATAGCTTACACTGCGTTTAACAACTCAGAAAAGAATCAGTCAAGCATATTCTGTTAACATGCAGACAGATGTACGGAAGCCTATTGGGGCCGTTTTGACTTAGAACTTAGACTTTTTAACTTAGATCTTAGAAATTAGAATTTAGATCTTAAAACTTAGATCTTAGATCTTAGAACTTAGGTATTAAATGTCCCCATACACCCGGGAAAACGCCATATTGGACCAAGAAAGCCGGATGAATAGATGTAAGACAATTTTAGTATTTCCATGAATATGAATTTGCTGAGATATTTGTTTATAGAGAAAGATCGAAACAGTTGAATTATCCAGCAGGTTAGTCCAATAATCAACTAATGGAAAGTCCTGTCTACTGTGCGGTGTTCTTTGAGGGTATTGACCTTAGGAAGGAAGACTGTTTCTGCTCAATATCTTACAAACCAATGACTTTAGGACCTTCAACGTTTATGGCTGGTCATGTTCTCTATGTGACCCCTATGGTATCTAAACTCACTATGTAAAAGGTAAAGGTAACAGTCACATCAGATAACTAGCCAAATCGGTCTAGGCATTTTAGAGTTACGGCCCTTGAATTACCGAAAAATCCGTCTGTTTACTCTTGTCCGCTCTCTAAGTCGAACATTTCTCATCCGATCTTCACCAAACTTGAACAAAATGTGTTTGGCCATAAAACCTTACCCAGGTTCGATAACTGGCCAAATCCGCCCAGGCACTTTTGATTTATGGCCCTGGTATTACTGATTGGATCCACTCATCCAGACCATCTAATTGGATCCACTCGTCTAAAACATCTAGAGAAACTAACATTTTTCATATGGGCAGTTGTGGGAGACATGCGCTTTTCTCAAAGGCATCTATAGTTTTCCTATTTTTTGCGCAAATTCATGTAGAACGAGTGCTTTAGTCACATCTTTTCGCTACTATAATACATTCTGCATGAAATGAGACGGTTTTCATGTTCATACAACCCACATGGCAAGTGTTGCAGATCGAAACCGGAAGCATGTGTTTATTGCGCGGAGGAGAGCAAATATCGCCCATTTTTAGGGTAGCAGACCACAACTGACTGGCATTTCACTAGGAACTATTCAACCCCCTATTTTCTTTTCATTTTTTCGTTAATTTGTGATAGAACTTTCCATGAAATAATAAGTGTAGGAAAAAGTGATGTTCTCTAAAGATACGTAAAGACGATATGAAGTTCTCGTTTTTTATATGAAACAAAGCAGGATTTGAATTACTGACCTTTAACCTTCAACGTAGCCGCCATTTTTGCAATGGACAGGTGCTCGCACCGCGGCGAATTTATATATATTGTTATCTAATGTGAAGAAAGCATTTCAAGTTATTCTGGCCTTTTGACTATATAATTAAATAAATATTTAAGTATTTTTTCTTGCATTTAACTACATAAAAGTAATAATTCAATCATTTACTTTATAAATATCTTCCTTTGTAACATGTATTTTGATTTGTTGATTTTTTTTAAAAGAACGATACGCGTTAGCGTGTATATTTACACGGTAAACTACCGATTGAAATGCGCGCTGAGCGTGTAAATTTGCACGCTCAGCGTGTATTATGGTCCCGCTCGAGCGATTTCAGACTTTTGACCCAAACGGTACGTCATATTTAAGCTCGAAGAACAGGTAGAGCGATTGGACTCCCGATTTCGTAAAATTTTTATATGTAAGCTGGTATCTCAGTAACCCCTTGTGGGAATGGATTGAGACTTCACACATTTATTCACTGTGAAGAACTGACTTACACTGCACAGGTTCCATAACTTTGTTTTGCTTTTTACAAAATTATGCCCCCTTTTTGACTTAGCAAATTTTGGTAACTCAGGTGGCTAAGCTGTCGGTTTTCAAATGCAGTGCGAAATATAGCACAAGGTTTATTTTCTAAGGAAAAGTTTTATGTAGCCCTGCTTTATGTTTGTTTTTATTTCAGTTTGATTCTCAGTTTGTCTTCTCTTTTTTTCTTTTTACCTTATTATATTTCTCTTTTTTTTCTATTTTGTTTTAACTAGTTTTAATATCTATGAAATTTTAATCAGTAAAATTCATTTCATTTCCGGCTCGTCCGCTGTATCTGTTGCACAATCGTCATTTGTGTCCGTTTCAGAATTTCAGAATAATGAAATGTACACTTCAACCCAGTATCTAACTCCGGACCTCGAGAGTCATACGTAGCGGCCTAACCCATTGCGCTAATACAGTACTTCGTTCATCGAGTCTAAGTTTGAGATACTAATCCATATCGTCTATGCGTGATTTACCTATACTGGTAAATAATAATGTCGGCTGCGTTTGTTTACAAATATCAAATTATCGTTCGATTACTGTATAGTAGTCGCAACTTGACCGCGATGGTTGACATCAGGCTGATTATTTATATCGATTATTTCATTAGTATGAATAAGGGGTGCATAGTGTATCCATGTATTTTATATGCAGTAAGTTTGTATACAATGCACTCCTTTTCAACAATAGGTTGTGCCTCATTATGTATTATAATACAAAGGTCAACCATCGGGGTCAAGTTGCGTCCACCTCACCTCAGTATGTTTTATAGTATATGTAGATCTGATTTTTTTCCTCATGCACTTATGATATATTTTAATAGCTTACACTGCGTTTAACAACTCAGAAAAGAATCAGTCAAGCATATTCTGTTAACATGCAGACAGATGTACGGAAGCCTATTGGGGCCGTTTTGACTTAGAACTTAGACTTTTTAACTTAGATCTTAGAAATTAGAATTTAGATCTTAAAACTTAGATCTTAGATCTTAGAACTTAGGTATTAAATGTCCCCATACACCCGGAAAACGCCATATTGGACCAAGAAAGCCGGATGAATAGATGTAAGACATTTTAGTATTTCCAAGAATATGAATTTGCTGAGATATTTGTTTATAGAGAAAGATCGAAACAGTTGAATTATTTTAGCAGAGTCCAAAATCAACTAAGTACCACTTTTTCAAAAAATTTTTTTAATGCAGAAACAAATACATGTACGTAGTTATTTCAGCGTTACATGAGAAAATTTGACGAGGAAAATAATATGATAATATAACCAAAATAGTATGCCAGTGCGAATAAATTATCGCATAAGAAAGTTTTTTTAAATTTTGTCTTATTTTTTCCGTTTTAAGAGTCTGCTGTGTAGCCTTTTACGTAACGCTTAAGCTCAAAAATTTCAGAAAAATTTTGATTCAGTCAAGACACAATTTGAAACACTTTAAAACGGCCACAAAATATGAATTTCCCGCAGTTTAACTAACAATAAAAAAATCAACGACGGCTTATTTGACCGTTCACTATGATATCACTAAATTCATACGAAATAAAAACTTCATAACTTTTTTGTGAATTTTTATCCAAAAGGGGAAAAAAAAAAAAAAAACAATTGAAAGGATGCGGTGGACGGGTTAGGGTTTTTTTTGAGTGTTTTTTGTGGGGGAAAAAGGAAAAAAGACGGGAAAAAAGACCCCCCCCCTTAAAATGGGGGGTATTTTTAGGGGTGCGTTCTTTTTATGAACGTTTTTTGCTTCAAATAACCTTTAAACAGCGGAAATAACATGGGATGTCCAGGGATGAATGGATACTGAAATTTTTTAAAACCAAACCGGAAAATCTACTTAACACACGAAACTTTTGAAAAAGAAACAAAAAACGTGCCAAATAAGGTTGACAATTTTGGCTGAGACATAACACAGTGGGAAAACCGTTTTGGGTCACATGCCAAAAGGAGGACAAAACTGTGCCCTAACTGGCCATGCCGAAAGGCGATTTTCGAGACCAATTTTATTTTTTAGTATTTAGAAAAATGCCTACTAAACACTTCGTTTCTTACCATTAGAAAAGTAAAAACAATTGCATTCAACAATAGTAACTGTAAAGATGAAAAAAAGCTAACTCCAAAGCAAACTTTGATTCTGGATAATTTGGAAAAATTTAATGAATAAAGCACAAGCAAACAGGAAAAGAGGGCGCTTACATTTATTGAACCGTCCCATGAGGAAAATCTGGCAGTCTGAAGGGTTTAGGGAAACTGAAGACTGTGACATTGAAAACAAAAAAATGGAGTGGTATATGCATGACAAGATAGAAACTTTTTTGTTGAATAACTTTAACTGTATTTAGACTGATAATAAACAGAAAAAAAAAAATGTTTCTAGTACACACCCCAAAAACAATAAAAGTAAAAGTCAAAAGACGTTTATATGTTCCAACATTAATACACATCAAGCGATGCCCATTTTTCGACGCACAACTGTGACAATCAACAAGAATTTCCTTTTATTCAAGAAAAATTTACCACTTACACTTTTAATAAAAGGGTAAGCTGATCTATCTCCAAAACTAGCATAACACAAAAAACTGCTTCATGTGATTTACAGATAAAACCCAGAGGTGCAGATTGTGACATTGCCACTTTTTTTGACTGAAAAAACCCAATTGATAACTTTCCCAGAGACATTTTCTTTTTTTGATGTTTAAGGCTAAAAATGTCCTGAACACTTTTCCGCAAAAAAACAACTTTTTTTTGAAAACAGATTTTTTGTCCCAAACAAGGTTGCATTCTCTAAAGCGTTGTGCACATTTGTGATACAAAACCTTATTTGAAAACGACGGGGTTTTTCGATTCCGAAAATCCAATTTTTCGATATTTTGTTAAAAAGCTTTTGCACCATAAAAAACAGTAAAACAGAGAACTGCAAAACAACTGTGACTTTCTTCACAATTTACAGCGACATAATGACAGGGCGTGGCAGTCAAAAACGCATTGAACAGAAAAATAAAAAGTTTCCTGATTTTGGAGTTTTTATGGAATAATTTGGAGGATTTGGAAGAAACAAAAAAAAGGTGGGTGGTTTTTATTATGAATGAATTATCTTGCTTTGATAATTTTGTATGGAAAAAAACACTTTATTTTTGATTTTTTTCGCGCAACGCATGTGTGAGAATGAGCAATTTCTGTCAAATTTGGGAGCTCAATTTTGTTAACGCAGGGATGTAAAAAAAAATCTCTTTTAGGACAAGAAACCCTGTTCCAGCGTATGATGCATCAAAAACTTGTTCTAAAACACTTTTTATGTTTTTTTTTTTCATTCTGAAAAATTGTTAAAATTTTCAGTGAAATCTCCGAAAATGATGTTTTTTAAAACGTAAATATTTTATTCATTTCTAAATAAAATTTCAGATGATGTCTCTTTCGAAAGCAAAACCCCCTTTCTTTTTTTCGATGTTAATTTGGTATAATTTACGAAGTGTGGAAAATTGATTTTTTTGCCCCAAAGGACATACCGTATTGCAACATAACGAAATGGGCCCATTTGCAAAGTTCAATTTTCGACCCCGTATTTTTTCTAATGCATAGGGTAAAAAATACTTTTTAAAATCAAAAAGCCATTTTACCCCCTAAAAATGCAGCAAAGATTTTGTTCCAAAAATTTTGTGGTGAGTTTTTCACTCTGAAAAAAGTGACGGAATTCTCAAAATAGGCACGAAAAAGAGTTTTTTTCAGACTGAATATAAAAATTTCAATTTTCAAGAAATTCGTTTTTTGGGCTCATTTTATAGCTAAACCCTTTTTTGTTTTAATGAAATTTGTTCATAATTTACAAAAATCGGAAAGCTTAATTTCTAGCTCAGAAATGACACCCACGGTAAAACAACAAAATGGCCGCTCCGTGACAAAAAAGGACTGTTTGGGCGAAATTTCCCTGAAAAAATAAAAAAGAACGCAACTGACAATTTGAATCACAAAGAAAAATGTCTCTGCTTTACAATAGCCCTTTTTTTCGCTTTCCCGCGATCAAAATTGACTTCAAAAATTGATTTAAGGCCCTGTCTTTTCACCATCTTCGAACTTTTTTTTTGGAAACCCAAGTCAAAAAATTAGCCGTTTTTTTCCAAAATCGCGGTACCGGGGTCACGGGGGGTCAAACGTAGGTCAAACTGGGTTCAGCAAAGCGGGAGTAAGGGTTTTGCGCGCGAAAGTATTTCTGTGGAATAAAATCTTTTAAAATTGTTTTTTGCAGAGGGAGGGAGCTGAAATACTTTAGAAAATTTTACATCTCAGAATGTCTGCCGTCGAAAACACCAAGATGGCTGGATGGCAATAACGGGAGACAAATCGCATAAAAGGGAAGGTCGGTTTTTCCTTTTCGAGTTGTATTGAAATAAAAAGGCGACCAGCCAAACAAATAAATTGAAGCTCTGAAATACGTTATGGCATCCCACAAGTGGAATCTCTGACCTATTTCAATTTTTTATTGACTAGAAGGAAAAAAGCATTTTAGGGGCCCTAATTGGGAAATAATTTCAGCATTTCATTTTATTGAATCTTTTCAGCCACATTTTTGTTTGTCTTTTAAACTAACCAACTTTCTAATTTGTTTAGCTATACATAATGAAAGATTTCTTGCCCAAAAATTTTCTCTCATATTTTTGTGTAAAATGCATAAAAAATTTTGCAAAAAGCTTTATCAAAAGCACCGATTTTCTAATGCTTGTTTAATTGTTTTTTTTTTGGCACTTTTAGTGATATAACGGGCAAGAGCTCAATTCTAAAACCATATTGAAGTTTTGTGACAATTTTCCACAACAAAATAAGGTAACCTGCATTTCACAAATACCCACAAGTTAATGCCAGTCCACTTGATACTTGAACATTTGCAAATTTTGAAGATTGAAAAACTTTTCAAAGCATTTCAGGTCATTTCCATAGAAAATGAAAATTTGATTGACGATTTCTTTTTCTTTTTTATTTCAGAACAGTTGTAAAGTGTGATCCCCCAAAGATTTTACAGCAGTGGTGGTGAAAATTTTCCCCCACATAGACTTAGGGAAAAGATAATCAGGTATTCATTTTCAAAAAAATTGCCAGCTAATTAAATTTCAAGAATACAACCCCTAAAAATTTTAATTTTTTTCCCCATAGTTTTATAGCTTGCATTTTATAAATGATTTTAGACCAGTTATTTTTCATAATCTTTTCATTTTTAAAAAGATATTATTTAATTTAAACAGGCGCCAAACGACAAGATCTAAGTTCACAGTCGTGTGCTTTTTTTTGAGAAAAAACAAGAAGACATTTGCCATGAAAATAAGGACTCTGATGTTTTTAAATTTTAACATGTACAAGGGGATATCTCCCGTACAAGAGGAAATCCCCGTAAAAGAGGCACTACTATTCTTATGATTTTGCTTTTTCTTTTATAAATAGTAAAAACATCACATAGAAAATTACCCGAGATAAAAGGTTTTGGGTGTTTTGCTGTATCATTTTATAGCCTCTCCTTCTTCCAATTTATACTATCCGACTTGTTTCCCGGGGTACACTGTCCATACCCAATACTAAGAGAAAAGGGGTTTCACCCGTGTGAATGAACTTTTTCACTCACGCTGTTTAACCTTTGCTTTTTTGGGTTACTGGGTAACAATGCGTCATCACATCTCGGAGAAATAATACATAAAGAAGGACTTTGGGGCAAAACAACGTGACACGTTGGGAAAAAAATACAGTCAAACTAAAAATTTTTTCAAAATCTTATTTTTGAGATTTAAAAGGGCAGATAGTACTTCGAAACAACACGTTGTACAACAAAACTCTGTTTTTCTGACTGATCTTTTTCCCTGAACGTCTCATTTATTTTTGCCAACGACCCTTTTTCTCATACCCAAAACATAATCCATTGCATCAAATTGCAGTCAAACCCTGATACTGAGTAGAGAAAAAGAAAGCACAATGACGTCTCAATGCGAATAAAGCGAAAACCCTTTTACATACTTAGAAGACAGGTTCATTTTTTTTAAAAAACCCCTTTACAAAATCCAGAGAGCGTCTTGTCAACCTTCGAGTAAGCTGTAGGCCTAACACGAATCATTTAAGCCGTATAAACAAACAAATGTCAAAACAGGACCATAAGGCTATATTAGCAAATTTTCTCAAGATTGAAAGCTTTTCGATGCAATAGTATGATTTGGGAAATTTTTTTCCTACCACTGGGTTGAGCATTTTTCCTCCCTTGTTTGGATTCTGATCGCCAGGGGCAAATTTTAAGCGGGGTTATAATGCCCCGACTCCGTATTTGGAGGCAGCGAAGCCGGTATGGGAATTACTTTGCCCCCTACAGAATTCATGGACGGGCTTAGATTTTTTTGCTCCGCCAAAGGGAAGCACGACTTTCCTCAAATAGAGTCAAATTTCCTTTTTGGGGTTGCCTAGCTGCCCGGGAGCCCGCTTAATGTAGGGGGAAGAGCATCAATGTTACCAGTACCGCCTTGAAATTCTGGGTTTGACGGGCATTGAAAATAATGAATTTTGCCCCGAGCTCACAGGAAATTTATCATTTTTTCACTATCCTTTTTGCTAATTTTTTTCCAAATTTTTCGATCAGTAGGGAAACAAAAAATAAAAATTTTGGGAAATTTTCTCCAAAATTACAATCAAAAAACCGTTGAACATCAGGCCAAGTAGGGAAAAAATTTCTCCTAATTCAAAACGATATACCTAAGAAATGTCAAAGCTTTTATTTTTTTGTAAACGGGACAAATTTTCCAAACCCCCCCTTGTTTTTTTTTTTAGTATAATTATGAATTTCATGTGGGTCAAACAGCATCAGTGACACATACAATTTTTGCCCAAAGGGCGGGAGAAACTTCTCCAATTAAACATATGACATACAAATGCCAAAGCTTTGTCCCTTGTATGACGGGACACATTTTCCCAAAACACCCCGCCTTGATACTTTTTAAGTATAATAGATTTCATGTTTTAGTAAAACATATCTCCCTTTGATGGACATCACTGTTTTTTTTAAAATTTAAGGAAATTGGCATTTGGGGGATTTTTAACCATCATGACAAAGGGGGTCCCTTTTTCGTGTTTTTTAATTTTTAAAGGAAAAATTGGCATTGGGCATTTCAACCACGGAACAACTTTGGGGGCTAATACTATGTTTTTTCTGCCAGTCAAATAAATTGAAACCACGTTGTCACACCACCAACCCAGAGCGATGCAAAAAACACGCCCTCTCGACGGCTGTACAATTGGTCATGTGACCACTTGCAACTTGAGAAAAAAAAACCACGCGAAGGCAGTTACTTTCATTTTAGACCTCCCCGTTGGGCGAAACCACGTTTAAAGTATCACCAACAAATCGTTCGTAAAGTCACATTTGTTATTTTTTTGGCAGGGAGAGCCTTTAAAAAGCGGCTGCACAACTCATTGTTCATTTTGGCGGGGGATTCACCAAAATTTCAAGGTTTTCCGCGTCAGTATTTTAAGATTTTTTATGTTAAAATTTTAAAATTGGATTTAAAATGTTATTCTGGGGACAAGAAACAAGACAGTGAAAAGCCCGGGGTAACTTTTGGGAAAGTCCGCGCTCCGATTTTACCGTTAATTTTGATTTGGACACAAAGCTGGCAAGCACGTTGGGGGAGCATGCCAAGTCTTGTTCGGGAAAAACTTACCGGGTTTCATCAATTTAGAATTCCAGTGTTTGCAACCACTTAGGGGGGGGAGACTCCAAACCACAAGGAAAGACGGTTTACTCCGTCCCCGTCATTGTGGGAATTCTTTTCCACCTAAAATCTGGAGTTCTCATTTATTGAAATGACACTCGAGGGGAATACTTACTCTCGAGGGCGTCAGGTCTACTTTGAGTCTGCATCGTTGATGCTGCTTTCCGAATTGACGAACATGGTCACCTGTTATCGTTCAGGCTTTTGCAACGCCAGAAAATGCGAACCAATTAAACAAACCCCATTTTTACTTTTTTTTTTGCATGTTAGGAGCAAAACAAGTTTTTGAAAAAGAAACGACGGGACCTTTGCAACGAGAAAGAAAAGTTTTAAATGTTTAGAAAGAAGTTATGTCTTTGATGTTAGTTGTTAAGTTAAAGTTTGCACAACTTATTGTAATATTGAAATTTTTTCTCCCCCAGGGCTTTGTCACTTTTTATCATTGGTGGAGTACGGGAAGGGGGGTTTTCAATCCTTACTTTTTTACTTAATTCAAGAAAACACCTTTTTCGCCACACTGCTACTATAACATAATGACATCAAAATTTAAACTTTGGGAAACATAAGTCTACTTTTAATTTAAAAAAATCAAGCTTTAAATTCAATTGTATCAAGACAGCTTATTTTTCATTTAACACTGCACATAAAACATGCAACCTTTTTCTTTTCCCTTTTTCTCTTCAAAAAGAAAAAAATCAAAATTACTAATGTAATGGGCCGAACGGCAACCAATCGCTAGAGTTTGGGGAAGTTTTGGCAAAAAAAAAAAAAGACAGCCAAAGGTATGGAGGTTCGTTTTAAACCCCCCCCTTACTATGGGGGGTGATGTGCAGTGCATAAGAACCGCCTTTTGCCCTCACGAGGCTTACAAGCTTGGTAAAGTAGGAAACTCCCCGTCTTGACAGACTGGTCTTTTGAAGTCCGCTAAGATTGCTAATCGGGGAAACAAACCCCTCTGTATGCCCAAAAAGGGGGGGAAATTATGCAAGCTTGCAACGCCACCTAGTACAAAAAAATTAATTTTTAAGCCCCACTCTGTTATTCTGTCGAAATTTCAAAAATTTTCAAAACCCAAATCTCTTTATCTTTTTTCAACAATCAAAAACAAAAAAACAAGGACCGAACGGCAAAAAAACCGAAAATTTTCTTCAATTTACTTTTTAAATCGGCGCGGGTAAACTGTCAAGCTGGCTTCGGCCCGACCCGCACTTGGGAGGCAAGAAGCCGGGCGGGGGAAATTTGTTTGCCCGTCACGCGATGATTTTTGCATTTTATAGCTGTCAGGGACGTTTTGGGAAAAGCTACACTTTCTCTATTGAGATGCCGCATCACCTACAACAGCCCTTTCGTCCCAAATGTAGCGAAAGGTGTTCGGATGGCAGCCAAGTCTTTCGAAAATACCATCTGGGGCAATTTAATGCGATTTGCTCTACTTCTTCCCTGTCTTTTCTTCTTTGACACACACCGCTATTTGGCATTCAAACATCAGCGTGGGGCAAGCGTTAATGTGGGTAAAGCCCGACTCTGTGCTCATAGGCAATACCTAGTACAGGGGAATTACTTGGCCCATCATTGCTTGATTGTCTGTCAATAAACGTCGTTTTCCCGTTCATTGGAAACTACACCCTATTGAGACGCCGCTATCACCTTTGAACAGCCCCTTCACCATGTAGTATAGGTTTTTCGGGGAAACATGACAATGCTGCGAGATACTGATCGTTCAAAATTCGAAACACTACTTTCTTTTTCCCCCTTTTCTTCATCATTTTTGGGACCTATCCCCAAAATTTTTGTAATGCGCCATGGGCCAGTAAAACACGTGAATCTCATGTAACTACTTTTTAAAGCAAAATACTTTTAATTCTCCATGGTGATACTTGGGAAAAATACGGGGCAACCCCCTTAATGCAGAGCCACGGAAAATTTGGGACGTAATTTTTTTTAAAGGTGATATTTTCGATGCTAAAAACTCGGGTCGTACCCGGGCCCATGTCTGATTACTTAGATTGAAAAACGAAATGTCAATTATACTGGGAATTTTACACGAAATTTTTTCATGCTAAGACCCTTGTGCCTAGTTTTTAAACCTTTTTTCTTTGAAATTGACCAAACTTAAAAACAAAGAAATCACGCTTTTTTGGTGTTACAAACGGGGTTGTTTTCTACCACGACAAAATTTATATAACACAACAAACCATTTTAATTTGCAACGTTTTTTTCCTTTTGAGTTACATAGCCTAATAATTTTTTCAAGGCGGAACTATCATAAAAAAAGTTAAATCTAAGGGTTCGGACAGCGTCTTGTACCTTTACAGAAACAGATGACATAAAACCCAGTCTGATTGGACATTGTTTCAAAAACTGTCTTACCATGTGGGATTGCTTTTTACTTTTCATATGACAAAAACACGCACTGTTCGAACATTTTTATTTTTAAAGTCTCTCACTTTCACGAACAAAGCAAAAGTTCAATCGTTATCTCACTTTACACTCATCTTATTTTGGCATTGCAAACACACTTGCCATTTACTTTTTCCGACCACCAAAAATTTTGCAAAATGTGTGACCGCAAAGGCACCATGGGATATCTTTTTGCGCAAGCATAGATCACAGCATCATTTTCCCCCTTCCTCTTGCTTGGGGACGTTCTCTCTGATACAAAAGTAGCTCATTTTCCCTCTTTTCCCAACCGTTTCGGGGAAAGTACTGCTGTCGCTTTAATTTTACCGTTGCTGAAGGTTTGCGTACGGTTTGCGCTTGTGAATCCTTGTTCCCTTTTTTGGGGTTTCGATTTCAACTACATTGGGGGTTGGGGCAAAGTTGGCAATGATACGGTGATCGTCATCATCTACACGACAATCTAGGGCAACTGTCGATTCTTTTCCCAAATTTTTCTGAAACAAAAAGAAAAAACAGTGTCAGTTTTAAAATTCTATTCTTTTTACAATCACCATTTTTGCAATTTTTAATCAAAAGATTTTCTTTGACGGTTACGGGGAAGTAAAATACTGTATCATGCCAAATCTACACTCACCGATTCTCCAACAGATCCGAACGCAAAACGAATCTTGCTGAATATTACTTCTGAATGTCCTGGTCGTTTTTGCTTCTTGATTTCGTCTTCACAGATTAAGTTTTAATATCTTAACACATTTTTTTTTGAAACCGACGGATCCCGTCCTCTTCTATTTTATCACCACAAGTTACAAAGTTTTTTATTAGATTGCCTTTTGAATCCCTTCCCCTTTTACTGGTGAATGTCTCCCCCAAACCCGTTATCGCTCATTTCCATGATCAAGCAAAAAAATTCGCGGCTACCCGACCGATGTCGAACGGAATGACCAACCAAATCGCACACACTCTTTACAAAAAAGTTTTGACCAATCAAACGTTTCGATTAAACCACCCACTTTGTATTACCAATAGAAAGCAGATAGATTCAAAAAGTTATTTTTTGGGACGTACCAGGAAATAACCCCGAGCTTCATTCTTCGAAAGCAATCAACGTCAACACCCTACAAACTATCAACAGCTTATAAATTCCAGAAAATGAAGGTGAAATTTTCAGCACGAAACACTGAACAAGGGCTCAAACTCCGACCGCTTTTAAAGCACAAAGATAAATACAAAAAGACAGAGAAAATTGTCCCGGGGAAAGTCCCTAACAGTACCTGCAGAGCAACTGACGATTCAAAGAAGGGACATTTACAATACACAAACTTTTGTATGACTGTCGAATCCGTGGAACTTTTTATATTGTTGTGTCAAGGATTGATACAAATTTTACTTTTTCACTGCTATTATCTTAGCCCCAGGAAAAGACGAATTCGTAAACTTTGTTTTAAAAAAAAGGGGAAACGGGTCGCTTCAATGCACTTTTGCTCTATCATTTTTCAGATCATGCTTTGTTTAAGATTTGCACGAAGTAGATGCAAAGCAAATTACAGACCTACCACCCTTCGGTTTCATCAACACCACGAAGAAAGCAACCATTTCGGGGGACATTTAAAACAGCGATTGGGACCGAACCGCAATAAAATACATAAACTTAAATTTGCCCTTTTTGTATTTTAACGAACAAACGATTTGCCCCAGAATTTTCCCAATGCTTGCGCCAGTAGCCCCAATTTTCAAAAAAAGCCAAAACCCTAACCCAACCTAACCTCACCTAACTTTTCCTAGCCATACACCTGGACCCCAACCCCAAACCGATTTTGTTTTGGGAAAAATCTAAGACTGAGTAATCCTTTAAATTTTTCCCAAAAGGGGACATTAATGCCCCCTTTTCATTTGTGAAAAACAAAAGCATTGAAATTAGCCTTAATAAAAGTAACGTACGAATTCGTGTTTATTGTTTTATCACTTAAATAAATTTAGACCAACCTCACTTTAACAAAAATTTTTCAAATTTCCTCGAACAACTTGTCCTACCCCTTTTAAGGGCCAATGCATCAAGAGCCGTTTTCACTTTGGTTTATCTATCAAATGAAGCTTTTGTGCAAAGCTAAGCTTCATCGCATCCCCTGGGCTTTCATGATCCAAACAACACTGAAACATTCTTTGTTTCGTCGAATATAGCTCCTTTTTTCTCCATACAACCCATGCATACTCGATACTTCCTGGTCAACTTAGCCAAAGCCGGGTTCCCCCATATTTCAGGTACAAAAATCATAAATCTTGCATCCCCCAATTATCAGAATGCTTTTGAGCTCGAATTTCAGGGTCTTCCCCTGTTTGCAAAAATATCGAAACTCTTGTATTAAATCCATGAACTTATTTCAAAAATTCAGTGCACCCTGTTTGTAATCAAGAATATTCGCATCCCTAGCCCTTAAATTACGAAATCCCCTATGAACCCTTGTCTACCAATATTCCCCACCAAGATTCTATTCGCTGGTTAGATACATTCTTCCCATACATGAAGCTTTTCAAACCAGAAACACTGTCTGTACCTTCGTATCTGAAAAAAAAATGGTTGCAGCAATGCCAATTTTGCATTTTCAGTTCCTCTGTCACAACGAAGTAGCCTTGGCACAATACCTAATTCCTTTACTGTTTCTAAAAAGTAAGAAGCTATTACAGATGGTGAATTATTACTGGCATCGGTGATACCCAAAGTCACAACACTATTTACTGTTGTTATATAGACGAACAGCACTCCAAAAATTATTGTGTAGTAAGACGTCATGGCTTTTGTCTGAAAAAAAAAACAACATAACAAATGACATTTTAGTAAATACTGTAAAAGTTTAAAAAAAAATAATTTTTGTAAATACTGAAAAAAAAAAACAACATAAAGATGATATTTTGTAATTAGTGTTTATTACTACTGCAACTACTGCTATTTTATGATAAGAAATTGAAGAAGAACGCCTGATAAACGTGCCGAGATGCAAAATGCACTACGATACCTGATATTTTTAAAACGTTTGCCCTAAAGGGTATTACTTAGTGTTTATATCCCGTAGTATTGGAGTTGCAATACAGTAAGTTCTTGATGATTGAACATCCCTGTTTTATATTAAATTTTATGATATTCATCTTTGTGCCAAACACGAGTAAATGTACCTACAGCTACGGTGCCTTTTCAAGAGCTGTTGACCTGCATGGTCTGCCATATTTAATGTCCAAAAAGGGGACCAAACATCGGGTAAAAACTGTCGAAAAACTATGAACTGCAACTGTGCACAGCTGAAATAAACCACAGTAAACCTGCGAAAACTGGAAATTTTCTGAGTGCTGGAGTATTTATGTGGAAGACAAACCTGGGTTAGCCGAGTTTAACTGTATAGGCATACTACGGAAGCCTAATAGGGCCGTTTTGAGTTAGAACTTGGATGAAAACAATTAGAAGTTAGAAGTTATGACTTAGAACTTAAACCTTAGACCTTGGAACTTAGAGCTTAGATGTTAGGAATATGAAAAGCGCGAATTTACAGGAAAACACAGGGCCGGAAGAGAAAGAACAAGGTAAATATTCAAATTCTATTTTTTGAAGCTTTTAATTTTGTTTTCTTTAGTTAACGACCGTTTTCAACAAGTTTTCAGTCATATACAAGCGGATAGTACTACACTTAAAATATGTGTATGCCTATACAGTTGAACTCAGCTAACCCAGGGTTGCCTTCCACATAAAAACTCCAGCACTCAGAAAATTTCCAGTTTTCGCAGGTTTACTGTGATTTATTCAGCTGTGCACAGTTGCAGTTTTATAGTTTTTTCGACAGTTTTTACCCGATGTTTGG
Organism: Mercenaria mercenaria; assembly: GCF_021730395.1. Classification (NCBI taxonomy): domain Eukaryota; kingdom Metazoa; phylum Mollusca; class Bivalvia; order Venerida; family Veneridae; genus Mercenaria; species Mercenaria mercenaria. The sequence continues at coordinate 80,554,935 of NC_069368.1, forward strand.
TTCCCTTTTTGGACATTAAGTATGGCAGACCATGCAGGTCAACAGCTCTTGAAAAGGCACTGTAGTATGGAAGCCCTGGAGGGACAATTGATTTCCGTACTTCCAACTTCTGACTTCTAACTTTTGCACTTCTCACTTCCAACTTCTTGACTTCCTACTTCTAACTTCCGCACTTCTGACTTCTAACTTCCACACTTCTGACTTCCAACTTCCTGACTTTCGACTTCTGATTTCCAACTTCCACACTTCTCACTTCCAACTTCTTGACTTCATACTTCCTACTTCTAACTTCCACACTTCTGGCTTCTAACTTCCGCACTTCTGACTTCCAACTTCCTGACTTTCGACTTCTGATTTCCAACTTCCACACTTCTTACTTCCGACTTTTTGACTTCTTACTTCCCTCTTCTAAGTTCTGCACTTCTGACTTCTAACTTCCGCACTTCTGACTTCCAACTCCCTGACTTCTGATTTTAAACTTCCACACCTCTTACTTCCGACTTCTTGACTTTTTACTTCCCTCTTCTAACTTCCGCACTTCTGACTTCTAACTTCCTGACTTCCGACGTCCAACTTCCGCACTTCCTACTTCCAACCTTCTCTCTTTGGAAGTCGGAAGTAAGAAGTGTGGAAGTTGAAAGTCGGAAGTAAGAAGTCAGGAAGTTGGAAGTCAGAAGTGCGGAAGTTAGAAGTCAAAAGTGCGAAAGTTAGAAGAATGAAGTAAGAAGTCAAGAAGTCGGTAGTAAGAAGTGTGGAAGTTGGAAATCAGAAGTCGAAAGTCAGGAAGTTGGAAGTCAGAAGTGCGGAAGTTAGAAGTCAGAAGTGTGGAAGTTGGAAGTAGGAAGTCAAGAAGTTGGAAGTGAGAAGTGCACAAGTTAGGAGTCAGAAGTGGGAAGTACGGAAATCAATTGTGTTCAGGGCTTCCATACTGTAGGTACATTTACTCGTGTTTGGCACAAAGAGGAATATCATAAATATAAAACAGGGATGTTCAATCACCAAGAACTTACTGTATTGATATTTCATTACAACGGGATATAAACACTTAGTAATACCCTTTATGGCAAACTTTTTAAAGATATCTGGTACCGTAGTGCATTTTGCATCTCGGCACGTTTATCAGGCGTGCTTCTTCAATTTCTTATCATAAAATAGTAGTAGTTGCAGTAGTAATAAACACTAATTACAAAATATCATCTTTATGTTGTTGTTTGTTTTTTTTTTCAGTATTTACAAAAATTATTTTTTGATACATTTACAGTATTTACTAAAATGTCATTTGTTATGTTGTTTATTTTTTCAGACAAAAGCCATGACGTCTTACTACACAATAATTTTTGGAATGCTGTTCGTCTATATAACAACAGTAAATAGTGTTGTGACTTCGGGTATCGTATCACCGATGCCAGTAATAATTCACCATCTGTAATAGCTTCTTACTTTTTAGAAACAGTAAAGGGATTAGGTATTGTGCCAAGGCTACTTCGTTGTGACAGAGGAACTGAAAATGCAAAATTAGCATTGCTGCAACCATTTTTTTTCAGGTACGAAGGTACAGACAGTGTTTCTGGTTTGAAAAGCTTCATGTATGGGAAGAATGTATCTAACCAGCGAATAGAATCTTGGTGGGGAATATTGCGTAGACAAGGTGTTCACTTGTGGATTTCGTAATTTAAGGGCATGGTGGATGCGAATGTTCTTGATATAACAAACAGGGTGCACATGAATGTTTGAAATACAGCTTCATGGATTTAATCCAAGCAGTACTCCATATGATTGCACAACAATGGAATGTCCCTGAAATTCGAGCTCAAAAGCATTCTGATAATCCGTGTGGAATGCAAGATGTTAAGATTTTTGTACCTGAAATATATGGTGGACACGGCTTTGGTCATAACGTTGACCAGGAATATATCGAGATATGCATGGAGAACAAAAGCAGCTATATTCAGACAAAACAAAAGAACTGTTTCAGCTGTTGTTCTGGATCATGTAAGACCTACGGATGCAGAAGAAGCTTCAGCTTTGTACACACAAGCGTTACACTTGATAGATAAATATTCACAAACATGTAACTGACAGTTTGTATTTTTCGTATGAATTTAGCTGATATCATAGATGAACGGTTAAGTAAGCCAGTCGTTGATTTTTTATTGTTAGTTAAACTGGCGGCAAGTTCATATTTTGTGGACCGTTTTAAAGTGTTTACAAACTTGTGTCTTGACTGAAATCAAATTATTCTGAAACTGTTAAGAGCTTTAAGCGTTACGTATAAGGCGTACATCAGCAGCACTCTTAAAACAGGAAACAAATAAGACAAATTAAGCTATACTTTTCTTATGTCTTGAGTAATTTATTCGCATCTAGCGTACTATTTTGGTTCATATTATCATATTATTTACCCTCGATCAATTTGCTCATGGAACGCTGAAATAATTATGTACATGTATTTGTTTCCTGACATTTAATGAATTTTTTGCATACTGGTACTTACATACGTTAATAGATGATACAATTGTGTTTAAGATCAGTATTAAAACAAGAGCCATATTAGACATGGTTAATCCCTCGTCGGATAACGTGAATTTAAGGATAAACTTACTCCTAGTATACTCAGTGTATGAAGTTTGAAGGAAATCCGTTTAGTACTTTTGGAGTTATACTCCGGACAAAATGTTAAAGTAAATATAATAAAGATCAATAATGTGGAGTTATTGTTCTGGCAAACTTCACTTCCCCCAAAGTACTCTGTCAGTGTATGAAGTTTGAATGAAGTCCACCCCGTACTTTTGAAGTAATGCTCCGGACAAAATGGGAATATTTAAAAAATCAACAAGTTTGAGTTACTGTTCTTGCACACAGCACTTCCTCCTAATGTACTCTGTCAGTGTATAAAGTTTAAAAGAAATCCGTCAAATACTTTTGGAGTTATGCTCCGGACAAAAGCGTTTCGGACGCGCAGACGGGGACCATTTCTAATCACTCTTCGACTTTTACGGGGGATAAATAAACTTTTAGTTTTGTCCTGTTCATAATCTAGAGTATCTTTGCAAGTAGTACCAGAGACCTGACCGATATAACTGTACTTTTGAACACGAGAAATATTTTCATATGTATAAAATGTACATTGTATGTAGTTTCAGGAAATGGATATTGTAATGACTGGGCCGATTGCTCAAAATCCAAGATGACCTTCAAAATTTTGAGAAACTACTTAAATCTTAAATCTTAGAACTTACAATTTAGAACTTAGAACTTGGAACTTACAAGTTAGAACTTACAACTTACAAGTTAGAACTAACAACTTGGAACTTAGAAGTTACAATTTAAAACATTATTTTAGAGCTTGGAAATTTTATAAATATGTACAATTTGTAACACAAACATAAATCTTATCAATTCTTACGTCTCCCGTCCTCTTTCCACTAATGATACCGTTACTTAAATATCACAAATAATAATCCGTAAAATATATGAAATTGCAAGATTTAATATTTTAAACTTTAGTGTTAACTAGTTCTCAAACTGCTCTGTACCTATAAATGCGGAAGAAGCCCTTGCAACTCGTTTACAACTATGTTAACCCTTATAGACGAAATGGACAACATTGAAAATTGTCTACAATACATTATCTTGGAATATTCTGGAATTGTTCTGCAGGAAAACGTCAATGCCCTAAGCTTAGTTTTCCTATCTTGAGTCTTAAAATAAAGTATCAGTCAGTAGTCATAATCAATTGTGCAAGCGCATGTACACTTCTGAACATTATGGTTTGTGTTGATCTAACATGCTGCCTTGATTTCCATTAAAGATGTGCCAAAATTATCAAACCTTGTCACGCAGTATAATTCTATTACTACGTGAGTACATGTATATTTGGTTGACAGTTTTAAAAAGAAATTTTCCGTTGCTGTACCTTTCAATGTGTTAAGTGAAGATAATGCCGTATGAATATTTGAGACTGACGCTTCTGAAATAGAGAAATCGGACTAATAAAGTAATATTTCCTTTCTTGGTAGTAATCTCCCTTATATTGTTGTTGTTATTGTTGATGTTGGTAGAGATTTTGGCAGTGAAAGGGAAATAACTTTTGCATGCAATTTGTTTTACTTAAAAAGACTGACTCAGTCATCATTAACCTAGATTATCAGTAACAAAAAAATACTAGTGGAGATATTACAACAAAGGAATCAAAATATATCAATAACAACTTTTAACTTCATTAAACACATAAATCGAATCATTTCTAAACAAATTTTAATGTCAAAAATAAAGTTATCAGAAATAAGGCCGACTATTTTTGTACACATTTTGTACGAGACAAACTTTAGAACTATCAAATGACTGTGAAAGTGTACACACGTATGAGTATACTTTCTCTTGCCAGATAAAACCTCATTAAATCTAACAAAAAAATTGAGCTCAGGTGAGCTTAAACAACAACATAGACACATTTTACAGCTTGAGATTTTGTGAACAGTGCTAACAATTCTGGACAACAAAGAAGCAAATGTTAATGTAGCTGAAATGAGCTAATAAAACCAGATAAACTTATAAAACTTTAATAAGACTCTATAAACTTTAAAACGTAAGAAAGAAAAATGCTTACAATGTTTAAACAACAAAGGAACATTGTCAAAATTGCACTGAGAAATTAAGACAGGAGGACGAAATGGTCCTAGGCCGCTCACCTGAGAACACCTGGAAAAATCTTGCTAAAATGTGACTGGAGGAGAATTTGTGCTAAGAAAAGCCTGGAGAGGATTAATTCCATACAAAATGTTTTTCTTTTAAATTGACTGGATGACCTAGTATGTGACTTATAATCGATCTTGACCTAGATTTCATCAAGACAAACATTCTGACAAAATTTCATGAAGATCTAGTGTAAAATGCAATCCCTATTGCATATACATATTTACATATATACAACGTTTCACTTTGGTTTGACCAGGTGACATACTTTTTGACCCGTGCTGACTCGAATTCAAACTTGACCTAGATTTCATCAAGCCAAACATTCTGATTGAATTTCATGACGATTTAGTGTAAAATGCAGCCCTATTGCATACCACAAGGGTTTTTTTTATTTCACCGACTGTCCTTGTTTCTGACCCCAGATGACCCATATTTAAATTTGACCTAGACTTCATAAAGACAAACATTCTGACCAAATTTTATGAAGATCCAGAGTTTGGTGTAAATCTACCATGTGATTTTCAAGAAGATTTTTGAAGTTTACTATAGAGACATATAAGGAAACTAAGTTCAGTCCCCAGCGGTCATGTTTTCACCGAAATAGAACGGCTTGGGCAATTTTTGTAGAGTCATCCAAAGATCATTCCTACAAAATATTTTTCAAATCAAGCTGACAGTTTCCGAGAAGAAAATATTTAAAGATTTTCCTTTCAGTTGCCATGGCAATCACAGTTCTGCATGGATTTCACTTCTTTGGGCAATTCTAAAAGGGGGCCACCCAAGGATCATTCCTGTGAAGTTTGGAGTAAATTTGCCGAGTTGTTTGGAAGAAGAAGATTTTGATGGACGACAGTCATGGTGTGGCCATAAAAGCTCATCTTGAGCTTTTGGCTCAGGTGAGCTAAAATCACACACAATTTCAATCAACTATGAGACATTGTTAAATCTAACATGAGTCTAAGCGCATGTGAGCCTATTAGATTTAAACTCTGCAATAAATTCAATAGCTGCCTGCCGCTCTTCACTGTTGTGATTCATGCCACGACTGACCACGTTTACCACTCTTGGAATAGCCTGATCTTCCAATATTTTTCTGGGACTGTATAGTGTTTCCCTCTTTTCTATTAGTTCACTGATTTCCTTCAGAGAATCTCCCTCTAGAGGCCATACTTGATCTTCTGAAAATACATCAGATATGATGCATGACAAGCTTCAAACATCAGTGCTGTTACAAGCAGGTGAGTGGTTCAAAATTATTTCAGATACTTGGTAGGCAGGTGTTCCGGGCTGAAGTTCGTTTTGATTTTCGAATGTTGTCAGTGTATTGTTTAATGTATTTAATTTTGAAAGAGCTATATCGCACAGTTTCACAACATCAGCATTCACTGAAAAAATAATGTTTTCTGGCTTGATGTCAAGATGAATTATAGCCAGTTTCAGGTTATGCCGATGTACCACAGCTTGCGCAATTTGCAATGAAATTGAATACTTTTTGCCCATATCTAGTTTCTGACTTTCCTCACTAAATATTACATTATCAAGATTCAAACTTTTAACATACTCTGCTTTCAGATACAGATGGTCTTTGGCCACTGCAAGACCCATTATGAGCGCAATGTTGGGATGTCTTATTCTGCTATGTGCAGCAATTTTACGCAAAGCTTCTTACAATACCTCATTCTTTTAACTTTCAATTTTTTGATAGCGATATCAATGTCAATCCAATTGCCTTTATACACCTCTCTAAATGATCCCTCTCCAATCTTTTTTCCAAAGACAATACATGCAAATCAATATGTGCAATTGATATCTCATCAGAAGATAAGGTCTTCACCTCCCTAGTGAATGTCTTGGGCTGGGATAGACTGGTATCTGGCTGATTCTTGGGCACACATGTATTATCTGCTTCTGTGGCAGACTACTATCTGTCTGAGTCTTTTGCATACTAGTATCTGTCTGTGTCTGGGGCAGACTGGTACATGTCTATGTCTGGGGCAGACTGGTTTATGTCTATGTCTGGGGCAGACTACTATCTATCTGTGTCATGGACATACTGATATATGTTTGTTTCTGGGGCAGACTGGTATATTATCTGTATCTGAGGCAGACTGGTGTATGTCTGTGTCTGTAGCGGACTAATATCTGTCTGTGTCTGGGGCAGACTGGTTTATGTCTGTGTCTGGAACAGACTACTATTTACCTGTGTCTGGGGCAGACTGGTATATGTCTGTGTCTTGGGTATACTGGTATATATCTGTATCTGGGGCAGACTGGTATATGTCTGTGTCTTGGGCAGGCTACTACCTGTCTGTGTCTGGGGAGTACTGGTATATGTCTGTTTAGGACAGACTGGTATATGTCTGTGTCTGGGGCAGACTACTATCTGTCTGTGTCTGGGGCATACTGGTATATGTCTGTGTCTGGGCCAGACTACTATATGTCTGTGTCTGTTGCATACTGTTATATGTCTGTCTCTGGGGCAGACTGGTGTATGTATGTGTCTGGGGCAGACTACTATCTGTCGGTGTCCGGGGCATACTGGTATATGTCTGTGTCAGGGGCAGACTGGTATATTCTGTATCTGGGGAAGACTACTTTTTGTCTGTGTCTGGGGCATACTGGCATACTAGTATATGCCTGTGTCTGTGGCAGATTGATATATGCCTGTGTCTGGGGCAGACTACTATCTGTCTGTGTCTAGGGCAGACTAGTGTATATCTGTGTCTGGGGCAGACTAGTATGCAAATCTCGTCCAACATTTATAACCTGTCCATCCCTGTAGCACTAAATCACTGGATAATCCTTGTAACCACATCAAGAACCAAATATGTACCGGTATCTTTACCTCAAGCTGCTTCAAAGCCATGTATATCATGGGGAGTATACATGACTACTTCATGTAACTTAGGTTCTGCATTTTGTGTGTTATCACCAGCATTTGTTGCTAGTACATTGTGTATGTTTATTCCACCAACTGACATATTTGCCATCCGAAATCCATCCAGGAAGGGATTGTATTCTTCGAAGGCTGTATTCCTTGAAGTCGTTTCATAACATCTTTTCACGGAATAGCAACTCAAATATGATATGGAGTTGTCATACAATGACTGTTTTTCTTTTGTGTACTTGATTGATATTTCCCCTGGTCTCACTCCATTTACAAGTAAACATGCCTTCTTAAAAATTGAAAATGATTTTTTATCTGCACTTTGATTTCCGTCAGCTCAATTCATTTTAATTTCATGTCTAGTTTCAATACCTTGTGTTATTGTGCTTTTCATCGCTGATTCATCTTCAGAGGCCTCAACTTTTTTAACGGTGGCAGCAATTATTTCCAATGACCTTGTTCTAAGGTGAACATAAAACTGAGAAGAATAAATTCCATTTGATCACAAGTGTTCATGAAGACTTCACTTATTTCAACAAATGTTATGAAATGCTTCAATCTTGTCACCCATAAATGTACTTAAATAAGCATCCATATCTGACAACAAACCAAAACAGCTTTTGCCATGAGGGAAAAACATTTTTGTCATTTCGAAAATTGTTTCACTGTAAAACGTCCTTCTCATTAAAAACACTTCTCGAGTGTCACCGCTATATCTAGATGTAACTTGTCGAAACTTCCCTTTCTGGTAGTTCACACAGCCAATGTGCAACTTGTACTTTGTAACCTTCGTTTGCGATTGTTTAGCAGTAATTTCTGGTTCCTTTTCGTCCTCCTACAATGCAAAAAAAACATGTTTCATTTAGTACATGTGATGTCATAGATAATGATAACAAGAGATGTCAGAACAACACAGAGGTGTCAGAACCCCAACACCCAGGATGTGCTGTCAGACGAAATTTTCCAAGGTCACTGTGACTTTGATCTTTAACATACTAGGGTCATCTACCAAAGCAGGAACGGCTTTTGTTTTTGAGACTTATGTGACCTTAACCTTTGATTTAGTGGCCTAAACAATAATAGCGTTTATGTACTGACCATGACCAATCTTTTCGCTACATTTGATGGTTTTTCTATCTGATGTGACTGTTACCTTTACCTTTTACATACTGAGTTTAGATACCATAGGGGTCACATAGAGAACATGACCAGCCATAAACGTTGAAGGTCCTAAAGTCATTGGTTTGTAAGATATTGAGCAGAAACAGTCTTCCTTCCCAAGGTCACTACCCTCAAAGAACACCACACAGAAGATAGGACTTCTCATTAGTTGATTATTGGACAGAACTGCTGGATAATTCAACTGTTTCGATCTTTCTCTATAAACAAACTTTATCTCAGCAAATTCATATTCATGGAAATACTAAAATTGTCTTACCTCCATTCATCCGGCTTTCTGGATCCAATATGGCGTTTTCCCGGGTGTATGGGGACATCTAATACCTAAGTTCTAAGATCTAAGATCTAAGTTTTAAGATCTAAATTCTAATTTCTAAGATCTAAGTTAAAAAGTCTAAGTTCTAAGTCAAAACGGCCCCAATAGGCTTCCGTAGCATACACATACTTTAAGTGTAGTACTATCCGCTTGTATATGACCGAAGACTTGTTGAAAACGGTCGATAAACTAAACAAAACAAAATTAAAAACATCAAAAAATAGAATTTGAATTTTTTACCTTGTTCTTTCTCTTCCGGCCCTCACTGTGTTTTCCTGTAAATTCACGCTGTTTTGTATTTCTAACATCTAAGCTCGAAGTTCTAAGGTCTAAGGTTTAAGTTCTAAGTCATAACTTCTAACTTTTAAACTGTTTTCATCCAAGTTCTAACTCAAAACGGCCCTATTAGGCTTCCGTACTACGGAGATGTGTAAATTTAGATTTGTTCATGCATGCGAAATAATATAAGTGAATATGTGAGACGAGGCATATTGAACAGTACATGGATGAGCGTTAATATTGTACTAGTGATATTATAGATGGATTATAGATTAAAGTTTAACCTTAATCGTAAATATTCTGATCATGTCAAGTGTTGAAGGATGTCTAACGTTTTTCGTCAATGGGAAAAAGGTACAAAAGTTTGTTTAAACATAGTGCAAACCACAATTATCATTTATAACTTTTAAGGTACTTCCGCCATCTTGAATTTAGAGTGACCTTCATTTGAAGTGTGAAAATATAGTGAACAAAAACTTTCAAATGCAGCTGTTCCAGAATATAAAAACAGCTCAGTTTGCAAGACCTGAACTAAAAGTAGCTGTATAAAAAGTAACACTAAAATTTGGAAATAAACAAAGAAGATATTTTACCTGTATTTCTCCAAATTTTGGTTAGATTTATAAATCCTTTCAAAATACTTTATTAAAAATTCATGAATGGCAAAAGTTAGTTCAAAGTTTCAATTAGTGCATAGGAGAATTGTCTTGCTGAATAGAACTAAACTTATTACAAAATCTGTTTTCAAACCTGACCACCTCATGTATTAAAACGAAAATAAATCTGTACATATTGCTATTTTCAGCATACATAAAAGTAGTGCAATGTGTGGACAATGATTTTTGTACGTATGGTGTACCAAACTGCCTAAAATTGTAAGACAAGTCTCAGACTTAATGTGAACAAGATTTGGCAACGATCCAAAATTCTTTTCAAGGATTGTGCAAGTATAAGAAAGGTTTAATTTATTATATTGGAATTTATGTACTTACGCGCTACTTATCAACACGGAAAATTTGGTGGAAATGGAATTTTCGGCACTTCCTGCGGTAACTACCGAAATTACTTGACGTAGCTTTCTCACTCATACGTGATTGTATATTTATAAATCATAAAAACAATCGAAATATTTGCTTTATCACGATATATGCAAATATTTTTATATCTTGAAACATTAGGCTAGTAGACTAGTAAATATTCGTACACATGCATAATCTCATAAACACTTCTTTAATGTATGTTCTCTGAAATGAACAAATAACTGGCTCAACTGAGACACCATACTTTAAAGTAAATTTCTCTTCGTAAACAATGTCAAAGTTCACCTGAGGAACATTGCTGAAAAAGTAAAAGTGCTTACTTGTTTCAGTTTGACGTCTTCTATAATTATTCCAATATAAAAAACCGTCCGATCTTTTCCATGAGAAATAAAACGAAGCAAGTTTAACTATTTGTTTACACTTCAACCATGTGAAATTAAAGGCATGTATTATCACGAGACTCCCGTGCATTTTGAACCTCGTGGTGAATAAACTGAATCAGTTTTGTGTCATCTTGAAATGCGTTATTCGGCTGAAACGTATAGTTCCCGGAAAAGATCTAAAATGGTTTATTTTGGGGATTTTTGTTTTATTTATAAATTCAACACAATGTGTAATATTTCCAGTTTTTGAAAATGACTGAAATTCAACTTTATTTTAGAAAAAGTTTCGATCTTTCAGTAAAATTTTGTCAGCGGATGCTTACAAATTTTAAGTGAAACGGCTTTCTTGTCCAATGGAGGTGTGTAAAGCGAAAAACTATCATTACACATTGCGTTTATTCTTTAAATGTGAAGGATCGTTAACAGATTAAGGAGATCGGACAGTGAAAAACTATACTAAATGGATATCTCTAACCATGAAAGGAGACATACAATTTCAGTAAGGAAATCTCAGGTAAAAGAACAATCATATATTTTATTCCTTGAAATAAACATGGCGGCGAAATATTTTAGAAAAACTGTGCACGTGTTTTGCGCATTAGAATGTTTAACGACATTTTCTTGAAAAAGTAACGCTCGTGTGCACTATTTTGGCATTTCTTTGATTTGAAAATAAATGTTTTATAGCAATTTAGGTTGCATACGATACCGAAATTTTGCACCAAAAATGTTCACTCATTTTCTTCCAAAGCACAGTGGAGATAGGGTTCAGCGTAGCTTTCATGCTCGCAAGTTTACCTACAGATATATCTTTTCAATTTTTATCATATATTTTTTGTGTCCTTTTATTTCGAAAGCTGTTTCGAGGGTTCTGATTTTTCACATGGATTTCTAATTTCAATTTGCGGAAATACCTTAAGGGGACACATATTGCTATATTCACAGTTCATATAGAAATGAGGTAGGGGTGCATATTCAAGAAGTTGATGGTGGGAAGATAAGAAAACATATTCCTAAATTGATATAATACTGATGGACACCTGTAATATTCAGTACTTTGTGGATAAGGATGTGGTACTACGAATGTAATAGGAAAACAGAGGTCTTTGTGAAAGTACATTCAACACAAAATATTAACCTTTTGTATAAGGAAAAAAACAGGTTTTTTACAATACCAGTGTAACAAATAATGTTGTAGGGATGAGATTTTCTTTCTAACGCACCAGGTTTGCTTAAACATGTAAAAATTTAACGCCACGTCATTTCAACTCTGGATTGACGGCATCTTTCTCATTGATAAAAAATGTAAACCAAAAAATCAGAGTGGGATTAGCGCCGGACGAACGGTAACTCTAATAATCAGCGGGAGAGAACTTTGGTGTCAGCAAATGTATGATTTTTTAAAAAACCTGTCGATGTTTATAATTTTCTTATCAAATAACGAATCCTACTCAGAAATTCGTCTTTAATATCAGAAAATTATTATTTTCTATGGACATTTATCAAAAATATAACTTACAGCGGACTATTTTGCGAATCGACATTACCAACTTTTAGCGATAAAGCGGGACAGATCTACCTATCATAAAAATCAATAAAACCAATAATCCAATACCATCGCTACCGGACGGATTCGTTGATTTCCGTACTAATTGTTGTTGTTGTAGTAACACGGGGGAAAAATCGCTTTGGTCATTATCTGATGCATTTACAGGCGGGCGGTTTCCTAAACAATATACTTGAATTGAATGAAGTTTTGATAATTATCAATCTGACTAAAGTACTTGATCTTCTAAACGAAGATCTGAGAACGACCCATTCACATTCGTCTTCTGTATATTTTGGATTTCCATTATTGCTATTTTTATGTTATCCAATCAGGCGACTTGTTCGTTTGTCAAAGAGTAAGAAAAATATGCAGTTATTCCAGGACTCGAACCCGGGACCCCTCGCTTACAAAGCAAGTGGCCTACCGACTGAGCTAACCGGCTATCTGATACAATTCGACATAAAAATTGTAAATATCAAAAGTCAATGCTAGAGGTAGATTTGCAAGATGTTGTAAGCTAGGCTCTGATTGGCTAGTGAAAGGGCCGTCAGAACGAGGCAATGAATAGGTCGTTTTCAGATCCTATGCGTAGCGTAATAGGAGATGTACTTTAGTCAGATTGGATAATTATTAAAGTGAAAATCGGAACAAGTGGAAAATTTATATAATACTTTATTAATTGTCAAATAAAAGTAATATTTGAAAATATGTTATCTACACTGACGAGATAAAGAAACGCCTCATTCAAACTCGGTATACAATTTTTCGTTAACCGTGATTCAAAATTAGAAAAGAACAATTCCATTCGCAAATTAGATGCTTTACAAGAATTTATGGTCAATAAGAAATCATTTCATTGTCGCATTATGCTTAAATCTTGAATTTTAATAGCCCGGTCGGAGAAATTGCATTAGAAAAATCAGTAGCGCGTGTGCCCACCTCTGCTAGCAACCACAGCAGCAAGGCGACGCCTCATAGAGCCGCACCAGTTGCGTAACAGATACCGTGGGATTCTGGCCCACTCCTGGTGCAGCGCTGCTACCAGTTCCCGGACGTTTGCTGGCTGGGGTTGACGTTAGCGTAACCGCCGTCCGAGATAATCCCACGCGTGTTAAATCGGATTGCAGTCCGGTGAACACGCCGGCCAAGGTAAAACATTAATGTTTCTAGCCTGTAGAAAGTCCCTGGTGACGCGTGCAACGTGAGGTCGCGCGTTGTCGTGCTGATAGACTAATCCTTGACGTTGACGGAATAAAGGGACAACTACATGACGTAATATCTTGTCGATGTAACGCCTGGCTGTGAGATTACCTTGGCAAACGATGAGTTGGGACTTAAACCTATGGTTGATTGCTGCCCACACCATTACTCCACCTCCACCGTAACGATTGTGCTCCAAAACGCAATTGTTTGCGTAGCGTTTATGGCGTCGTCTATAGACACGGATACGTCCGTCGGCGTTCCACAAGTTGAAACGCGACTCGTCACTGAACACTACGTTCTGCCAACGCTGGCCGCGATGGTTGCGGGCCCAAATAAGACGTTGGTGACGGTGGCGTAACGTTAGAATTAGACCGCGGTAGGGCCTTCGACAGGTAATTCCGCGTTCTCTGAGTCGATTTCTCACTGTATGTCGACTAATTGGACGTCCACGGTTACCTACAACTATACGTGACGTAGATTGCGCCGTCACAAATCTGTCACGTAAATGACGTTGACGTATATAATTATCCTGTCGTACTGACGTTACACGCGGTCTACCTGAACGTGGTCTATCGATAGATGTTCCCGTGTCTCTAACACGTCGAATAAGACGCACAATTGTCGAACGAGAGACGTTAAAACGTCTAGCAACTTGTTCCTGCGTTCGCCCACATTCAAGCATAGCCAAAACCTGAGCCCTCTCTTCAGAATTCAGCCTCGGCATTACGAAACCTAATGTTTTTTTTCAGAGAATAGCTGAAAATATGGTTGTGTGTCGTATTACACATGTACATGTGCAAAAATCGTTCAATCAAACCACATGGTTTACATGCACGGACTGCACGAGGAAATCATGACCAGGTACATGAAGTGAACAATTGGCTGAATGAAATCGCGCGAGTTTTTGTTCACTGTGTTTGTCGGTCAGATTACATGTAGATTTACTACATTTCACAACAATTAAAAGCGTTAGGAAAAAAATAACGCCAAATTTCAATGAGGCGTTTCTTTATCTCGTCAGTATAAAATATTTAGAAATCGTTACATTTTATATATCGAACACAGATTTACTTTCTTTTTAATACATGAAACATCATGCTAACATATATTTATGTACAGAAAAGAAATATTAACGCACAAGAAACTGTCTGTAAATCATATATTCAAGAATATGAATATGTTATCTAAAATATTTAGAAAGAGTATATACTTCTTCTATACGCGCTTTCTTTCACATATTATGAACATCAGAATATGAGCTTTTGTTTCTAAACTATTTTCAAAATTCTGAATCACTACCGTTTTTCGATTTTCATCGTAAAAGGTAGTAAACTCATGTATTTCCATAACATAAAGTTTTTCAGTAATTAGTTTTGAAGCCTTCATAAGAAATATAGCTTTTTTGTCAAGATATATAAAAAGTATTTTAGTTGTCGGACGATCTGGAGGCCGGTCGCTTTAAAGAAAAAGAGGTATAGAAATAAGACTTATACTTTTAAAAGGAAATACTTCAAGTCAAGTCAAGTCAATACTTTTATTCAGAGTCACAGTTTACATGGTGTAAATACATGTGAACAAATAAATACACATAACTGATAAAGTTCATACGGGAGTGGTAATTTCTGAAGGGGAAGTGATCAAATCAAGAAGACACTTTAAATAGAAAAAATTGATACTATACGATGAAAAATATCAATAACATAATGTCAGATTTAAATAACAAGTAGAAATAAGAGACAAAAGCAAAAATAGAAGTTGAAAAATAAAACAACAAAAAACAAACATTGCTTACAAATTATATGGCACGTTATTTTTGTTGTGTAATATAGAAGTAGCTAGGTTTGCATATACCCTGTTTTGATTGGACGAGTTCGCAGGGCGCGCGAAGATCACGGAATCCACGTGTACAGTTTATGAATGGAGGCTACTATCGAGAGTTTATCTTAAATTGTAATAACAAAATAAGTCCGAAAGTACATTTTACTTACGCTGATATCAAAATGGATTAAGATTTCGGAATGCGTGGACTTACACGAAGGTACTTTATTTTCTTTCTTGACTGAAATACAAACGAACAAGAATTCGTAATGCATGGACTTACACTGGTTTGTTAAATCTTATTAAATCATTTGGTACATAGTAAACACTGTTTAAGAAAGGTGGTGTATACAGATAGGAAATTACTTAAATCTCGCAATACATGTTTAACAAATAAGCATAAATTATGAATAATTGTTTCATTTTTGCACGTCATCAGTTCTTTGTATTTCAGGATATTTGGTCTATGGGAAATCTATGAGGAATATATTTATTCCTAAGAGCTGTAAAGAAAGGACAAAATAAGAGGTAATGCATTTCATCCCAATATCGTTAAGTGGGCACCGTGGGCACTTTCTCTCCTCATGTGCAACGTGAGATTGTCGCCAGCGCCCGTTTCAACCGGAAGTCGATGGTTTCCTGTTCTGAAATGCAGGAGACTTAGTCGGAGCGAGCAAGGCAACGACAACAAATAGCTTTCCATCTGAAGGTTATCTTTAAATAGGGCTATAGCCTGTACTTTTTGATGATCCATTAGGGAAGTTGACCACTGCTGGTTAAATTGGTCTGTTAGAACCCTTTTAAACCAAAATATCGATACCTTTACAATTTAATGTCGCCTGATTAAGCCAGTAACAGGAATAGCCAGTATTGTCTAGAATGCTCTTAATACAAGATGACCATTTAAAAGCGTGTACAGACTGTATCATGTTCTGATAACAAATATAAACAATTTTAGAATGCTTGGATAAGATTATTTTATTCCAAAACTTTATCATTCTAGCTTTAATGATAATTTCAATTGGGTATCGCCCAAATTCTGCATACAGCATATACCTAGGGGTACTGCTCCTACATTTTCCTATTTTACGTAAAAAAGTACAATGGACATTTTCTATCATGTCTAGATTACTATAGCCCCACACTTCGCATCCGTAAGTTAGTATTGGTAAGATGGTGTGATCAAACAGCTTTAACTGAAGATCCACGGGAAGATCTAGATTATTTATTCTTGCCATCTAGCAAATACTGCTACCGAAATAAATTGTTGAAAAGGACAGTAAGCCACTTATTGAATGAGCAGGCAAGCAGACCTTTTAAAGGTATGTAAATAGCTATTTTAATTGCATGTAAATTACCTTATATTAAACAGATTTTGCAAAAATACAGACATGCTTCAAATTTATTTGGTCAATGTCTATCAGTCCATTGTACAGTTATAAGTACACTTGACCTTCAGCTTGTAAAGTGTTTATAATCACCACTGTGTTTTATGAATAGGCCTTCCCTTTCCCTTTAAAGGTCGTGGATTTGATCACATGAGTCACAGTATATACGTCTTTATTTCATCCAGACCCTCCATCGTGAGTGTAGACCAAAGTGCTAATGTGAACTTGAAACGTTTTCACTTTGGCGCTCGTTTTGGTTAAAAGAACGTCGCTTCATACGCGGCGTCGGCGTCTCTGGTCTTTCTTTGCGGCATCTTTTATGTAGTTCAAACTTGACTTAGCTCAGCCAATGAAATACATCATCAAAGCCGCCGGTGTATTTTCAGACGCGCCCCTTTTTACACGCCAAAAAATATTTTGGGGTTTACAACACTGATCAGGCGTCTTTCCATTAGTCACGTGTCCCCCATAAGCTCCTCTAGTATAAGTTTACCACGTATGCCAGTTACATATTTTTCTACGGCAAACAGTCTAAAATAGATACCTATTACACAAGAGAGCTATCACTTTAATATGGAAGCGTCCTAGGGCCAGTGGATTTATAGTTTATTAAAGTCTCATCCACATTTACAATTTATACATACCATACAAAACCATTAAAACATGTGGTCATTCTAAACAGAATAATAAGGACTGTATCTAAAACCCATATCTGTACATTCTATAAACGCATTTAAAATGGTAAATTATACACATTCGTAAAATTACACATAATAAGTATTTACAAGAATAGTTGGTGCATTTACTTTGATATTATACAAAAAAAATAAAACTGATTAATGGTTAGAAAAATGACGATATTGTAATATTTTTATCTCATAATTAGAAGTTATTATATAAGTCCTAATTCTGCTATCTTGTATTTAGGACTTAGTAACGCCCAATTATTAGATAAAAATATTTCGAACTTGGCACTAGGACACTTCCATACTTTGACATAAAGAGATAGCTTTATAACGTAAAAATACATCTCTTTGTGTTAAAGAGATATCGCTATAATTTACAGAAATATCTTGATATTTCCTGTGTGGAAGTCCCGATGTGCCCGTCGAAGTCCGATCCCACCCTAACCACCTGTCGAAAATCATTGTGGTAAACTTTCGTTAACAGGCTCCTGTCCAACATATAGAAAATCTCGCCTACTCGGAAAAGTTGTCAGTTTAAGCCAGGGCCAAGCCTTGTGAAATTATTTTTAAGAAAGCTATCCAGAGAGCCTGCGATAGTTTCTGGTTCTTTCCAGTGTGTTGCTGTTCTACAAACAGACGATCTCCGATGTTTAACTTAGGTCGAAAAATGTGCTTCCGTGGTGTAGAGAGAAGTCCATAATAAATAGATCCTAATTATGTCTCCCACCACACAGTGGTGTGGGAGACATATTGATTTACTCCAGTGTGTGTGTGTGTGTGTGTGTGTGTGTGTCTGTCACAAAGCTTGTCCGCACTCTAAGTCAAACATTTCTCATCCGATTTTCACCAAACTTAAACAAGATGTGTTTGACCATAAGATCTCGACCAAGTTCGATAACTAGCCAAATCGGTCCAGGCGTCTTAGAGTTATGGCCCTTAAATTACCAAAAATCGGTCTTTTTACTCTTGTCCGCACTCTAATTCAAATATTTCTCATCCAATCTTCACCAAACTTGAACAAAATGTATTTGACCATGAGACCTCGGCCAAGTTCGATAACTAGCCAAATCGGTCCAGGCACTTTGGAGTTACGGCCCTTGAATTATCGAAAAATTGGCCTTTTTAGCTCGACTATTCATAGAATAGTAGAGCTATTGGACTCGCCCATGTCGCGTCCGCGTCGCGCGCGTCGCGTCCCGATTTGTAAGTTTTTGTATGTAAGCTGGTATCTCAGCAACACTTGTGGATGGATTGAAACTTCACACACTTATTCACTGTGATAAACTGACTTAATTGCACAGTTCATAACTCTGTTGCTCTTTTACAATATGCCCTTTTTGACTTAGAATTTTGGTTAAGGTTTTGTATGTAAGCTGGTATCTCAGTAAACCACTTGTGGGAATGGATTGAAACTTCACACACTTATTCACTGTATAAACTGACATTACAATTGCACAGGTTCACATAACTCTATTTTGCTTTTTACAAAATTATGCCCCTTTTTCGACTTAGAATTTTTTTGGTTAAGGTTTTGTATGTAAGCTGGTATCTCAGTACTCACTAATGGGAAGGATTGAAACTTCACACACTTGTTCACTGTCATGATCTGACATGTACAAAGCAGTCACATAACTTTATTTGCTTTTTACAAAATTATGCCCCTTTTTCACATAGAAATTTTTGGTTAAGTTTTTGTATGTAAGCTGGTATCTCAGTATCCACTAATGGAAAGGATTGAAACTTCAACACTTGTTCACTGTCATGACTATAAGCATTTCAGGTTTCCATAACCCTATTTTACTATTTTACTAAATTATGCCCCTTTTTCGACTTCTTAATTCTTAAGCGACAAGGCTGTTAATGTAAGCTGTGCCTCCGACGCTCTTATACTCATGACTCATCTAGTCAGACATTTGCACTTGCATTTCCAAACTTATACAATTTTTACATGAGACTTAGCCAAGTTCGATAACTAGCCAATCTTCAAGGCAGTTTTAGTAGTTCGAGCTTGAATCTCCGAACAAGCTCTTGTTACTCATGTCCGCACTCTAGTCGAACATTTCTCATCCGATCTTCACCAAACTTGAACAAAATGTGTTTGGCATAAAACCTTACCCAGGTTCGATAACTGGCCAAATCCGCCCAGGCACTTTTGATTTATGGCCCTGGAATTACTGATTGGATCCACTCATCCAGACCATCTAATTGGATCCACTCGTCTAAAACATCTAGAGAAACTAACATTTTTCATATGGGCAGTTGTGGGAGACATGCGCTTTTCTCAAAGGCATCTATAGTTTTCCTATTTTTTTTTGCGCAAATTCATGTAGAACGAGTGCTTTAGTCACATCTTTTCGCTACTGGAATACATTCTGCATGAAATGAGACGGTTTTCATGTTCATACAACCCACATGGCAAGTGTTGCAGATCGAAACCGGAAGCGTGTGTTTATTGCGCGGAGGAGAGCAAATATGCGCCATTTTTAGGGTAGCAGACCACAACTGACTGGCATTTCACTAGGAACTATTCAACCCCCTATTTTCTTTTCATTTTTTCGTTAATTTGTGATAGAACTTTCATGAAATATAAGTGTAGGAAAAAGTGATGTTCTCTAAAGATACGTAAAGACGATATGAAGTTCTCGTTTTTTATATGAAACAAAGCAGGATTTGAATTACTGACCTTTAACCTTCAACGTAGCCGCCATTTTTGCAATGGACAGGTGCTCGCACCGCGGCGAATTTATATATATTGTTATCTAATGTGAATAAAGCATTTCAAGTTATTCTGGCCTTTTGACTATATAATTAAATAAATATTTAAGTATTTTTTCTTGCATTTAACTACATAAAAGTAATAATTCAATCATTTACTTTATAAATATCTTCCTTTGTAACATGTATTTTGATTTGTTGATTTTTTCTAAAAGAACGATACGCGTTAGCGTGTATATTTACACGGTAAACTACCGATTGAAATGCGCGCTGAGCGTGTCAATTTGCACGCTCAGCGTGTATTATGGTCCCGCTCGAGCGATTTCAGACTTTTGACCCAAACGGTACGTCATATTTAAGCTCGAAGAACAGGTACAGCGATTGGACTCCCGATTTCGTAAAATTTTTATATGTAAGCTGGTATCTCAGTAACCCCTTGTGGGAATGGATTGAGACTTCACACATTTATTCACTGTGAAGAACTGACTTACACTGCACAGGTTCCATAACTTTATTTTGCTTTTTACAAAATTATGCCCCCTTTTTGACTTAGCAAATTTTGGTAACTCAGGTGGCTAAGCTGTCGGTTTTCAAATGCAGTGCGAATATAGCACAAGGTTTATTTTCTAAGGAAAAGTTTTATGTAGCCCTGCTTAATGTTTGTTTTTATTTCAGTTTGATTCTCAGTTTGTCTTCTCTTTTTTTTCTTTTTACCTTATTATATTTCTTTTTTTCTATTTTGTTTTAACTTGTTTTAATATCTATGAAATTTTAATCAGTAAAATTCATTTCATTTCCGGCTCGTCCGCTGTATCTGTTGCATAATCGTCATTTGTGTCCGTTTCAGAATTTCAGAATAATGAAATGTACACTTCAACCCAGTATCGAACTCCGGACCTCGGGAGTCATACGTAGCGGCCTAACCCATTGCTTCGTTCATCGAGTCTAAGTTTGAGATACTAATCCATATCGTCTATGCGTGATTTACCTATACTGGTAAATAATAAGGTCGGCTGCGTTTGTTTACAAATATCAAATTATCGTTCGATTACTGTATAGTAGTCGCAACTTGACCGCGATGGTTGACATTAGGCTGATTATTCATATCGATTATTTCATTAGTATGAATAAGGGGTGCATAGTGTATCCATGTATTTTATATGCAGTAAGTTTGTATACAATGCACTCCTTTTCAACAATAGGTTGTGCCTCATTATGTATTATAATACAAAGGTCAACCATCGGGGTCAAGTTGCGTCCACCTCACCTCAGTATGTTTTATAGTATATGTAGATCTGATTTTTTTCCTCATGCACTTATGATATATTTTAATAGCTTACACTGCGTTTAACAACTCAGAAAAGAATCAGTCAAGCATTCTGTTAACATGCAGACAGATGTACGGAACCCTATTGGGGCCGTTTTGACTTAGAACTTAGACTTTTTAACTTAGATCTTAGAAATTAGAATTTAGATCTTAAAACTTAGATCTTAGATCTTAGAACTTAGGTATTAAATGTCCCCATACACCCGGGAAAACGCCATATTGGACCAAGAAAGCCGGATGAATAGATGTAAGACAATTTTAGTATTTCCATGAATACGAATTTGCTGAGATATTTGTTTATAGAGAAAGCTCGAAACAGTTGAATTATCCAGCAAGTTAGTCCAATGATCAACTAATGGAAAGTCCTGTCTACTGTGCGGTGTTCTTTGAGGGTATTGACCTTAGGAAGGAAGACTGTTTCTGCTCATATCTTACAAACCAATGACTTTAGGACTTCAACGTTTATGGCTGGTCATGTTCTCTATGTGACCCCTATGGTATCTAAACTCACTATGTAAAAGGTAAAGGTAACAGTCACATCAGAATAAAAAAACATCAAACGTAGCGAAAAGATTGGTCATGGTCAGTACATAAACGCTATTATTGTTTAGGCCACTAAAATCAAAGGTTAAGTTCACATAAGTCTCAAAAACAAAAGCCGTTCCTGCTTTAGTAGATGACCCTAGTATGTTAAAGATCAAAGTCACAGTGACCTTGGAAAATTTCGTCTGACAGCACATCCTGGGGTTTGGGGTTCTGACACCTCTGTGTTGTTCTGACATCTCTTGTTATCATTGTCAGTGACATTACAAGTACTAAATGAAACATGTTTTTTTTTGCATTGTAGGAGGACGAAAAGGAACCAGAAATTACTGCTAAACAATCGCAAACGAAGGTTACAAGTACAAGTTGCACATTGGCTGTGTGAACTACCAGAAAGGAAAGTTTCGACAAGTTACATCTAGATATAGCGGTGGCACTCGAGAAGTTTTTTTAATGAGAAGGACGTTTTACAGTGAAACAATTTTCGAAATGGCAAAAAATGTTTTTCCCTCATGGCAAAAGCTGTTTTGATTTGTTGTCAGAGATGGATGCTTGTTTAAGTACATTTAAGGGTGACAAGATTGAAGCATTTCATAACATTGGTTGAAATAAGTGAAGTCTCCATGAAAACTTGAGATCAAATGGAAATTACTCTTCTCAGTTTTATGTTAGCCTTAGAACAAGGTCATTAGAAATAATTGCTGCCACCGATAAAAAAAGTTGAGGCCTGTGAAGATGAATCAGTGATGAAAAGCACAATAACACAAGGTATTGAAACTAGACATGAAATTAAGATGGATGGAGCTGATGGAAATCAAAGTGCAGATAAAAATCCATTTTCAAATTTTAAGAAGTCAAGTTTACTTGTAAATGGAATGAGACCAGGGGAAATATCAATCAAGTACACAAAAGGAAAACAGTCATCGTATGACAACTCCATATCATATTTGAGTTGCTATTCCGTGAAAGGATGTTATGAACTGACTTCAAGGAGTACAGCCTTCGAAGAATACAATCGCTTCCTGGATGGATTTCGGATGGCAAATATGCCAGTTGGTGGAATAAAGATACACAATGTACTAGCAACAAATGCCGGTGATAACACACAAAATGCAGAACCTAAGTTAGATGAAGTAGTCATGTATACCCCCATGATATACATGGCTTCGAAGCAGCTTGAGGTAAAGATACCGGTACATATTTGGTTCTTGGTGTGGTTACAAGGATTATCCCGAAAATCCAGTGATTTAGTGGTACAGAGATGGACAGGTTATAAATGTTGGACGAGATTTGCATACTAGTCTGCCCCAGACACAGATATACACTAGTCTGACCCAGACACAGACAGATAGTAGTCTGCCCCAGATACAGGCATATATCAATCTGCCACAGACACAGACATATACTAATATGCCAGTATGCCCTGACACAGACATATTCTAGTATGCCCCAGACACCGACAGATAATGTCTGCCTAGACACATACATACACCAGTCTGCCCCAGAGACAGACATATAACAGTATGCAACAAACACAGACATATATAGTCTGCCCCAGACACAGACATTTACCAGTATGCCCCAGACACAGACAGATAGTAGTCTGCCCCAGACACAGACATATACCAGTCTGTCCCAAACAGACATATACCAGTACTCCCCAGACACAGACAGGTAGTAGACTGACCAAGACACAGACATACACCAGTCTGCCCAGAGACAGATATATACAAGTATACCCAAGACACAGACATATACCAGTCTGCTCCAGACACAGGCAGATAGTAGTCTGTTCTAGACACAGACATATACCAGTCTGCCCCAGACACAGACAGATATAGACATCCCAACATTGCGCTCATAATGGGTCTTGCAGTGGCCAAAGACCATCTGTATCTGAAAGCAGAATATGTTAAAAGTTTGAATCTTGATGATGTAATATTTAGTGAGGAAAGTCAGAAACTAGATATGGGCAAAAGTATTCAATTTCATTGCAAATTGCGCAAGCTGTGGTACATCGGCATAACCAGAAACCGGCTATAATTCATCTTGACATCAAGCCAGAACACATTATTTTTTCAGAGAATGCTGATGTTGTGAAACTGCGATATAGCTCTTTCAAAATTAAATACATTAAACAATACACTGACAACATTCGAAAATCAAAACGAACTTCAGCCCGGAACACCTGCCTACCAAGTACCTGAAATAATTTTGAACCACTCACCTGCTTGTAACAGCACTGATGTTTGGAGCTTGTCATGCATCATATCTGATGTATTTTCAGAAGAGCAAGTATGGCCTCTAGACGGAGATTCTCTGAAGGAAATCACTGAACTAATGGAAAAGAAGGAAACATTATACAGTCTCAGAAAAATGTTGGAAGATCAGGCTATTCCAAGAGTGGTAAACGTGGTCAGTCGTGGCCTGAATTCCAACAGTGAAGAGCGGCAGGCAGCTATTGAATTTATTGCAGAGTTTAAATCTAGATATATCTCAGTTGTATAGGCTCACAGAGCTTAGACTCATGTTAGATTTAACAATGTCTCATAGTTGATTGAAATTGTGTGTGATTTTAGCTCACCTGAGCCAAAAGCTCAGGGTGAGCTTTTGTGACCACACCATGACTGTCGTCCATCAAAATCTTCTTCTTCCAAACAACTGGGCAAATTTACTCCAAACTTCACAGGAATGATCCTTGGGTGGCTCCCTTTTAAACTTGCCCAAAGAATTGAAATTCTTATAGAACTCTGATTGCCATGGCAACTGAAAGGAAAATCTTTAAATATCTTCCTCTCGGAAACTGTCAGCTTGATTTGAAAAATATTTTGTAGGAATGATCTTTGGATGACTCTACAACAATTGCCCAAGCCGTTCTATTTCGATGAAAACATGACCGTTGGGGCTGAACTTAGTTTCCTTATATGTCACTATAGTAAACTTCAAAATTCTTCTTCAAAATCACTTGGTATATTTACACCAAACTCTGGATCTTCATAAAATTTGGTCAGAATGTTTGTCTTTATGAAGTCTAGGTCAAGTTGAAATATGGGTCATCTGGGGTCAGAAACAAGGACAGTCGGTGAAATAAAAAAAAAAACCTTGTGTTTGCAATGGGCTGCATTTTACAATAAATCTTCATGAAATTCAATTAGAATGTTTGGCTTGATAAAATCTATGTCAAGTTTGAATACGAGTCAGCACGGGTCAAAAAGTAGGTCACCTGGTCAAACCAAAGTAAACTCTTGTGTATGAAATAGGGATTGCATTTTACACTAGATCTTCATGAAATTTTGTCAGAATGTTTGTCTTGATGAAATCTAGGTTAAGATCGATTAAAAGTCACATACTAGGTCATCCAGTCAATTTAAAGAAAAACATTTTGTACGGAATTAGTCCTCTCCAGGCCTTTCTTAGCACAAATTCCTCTCCAGTCATATTTTAGCAAGATTCTTCCAGGTGTTCTCAGGTGAGCGACCTAGGACCATTTCGTCCTCTTGTCTTAATTTCTCAGTGCAATTTTGACAATGTTCCTTTGTTATTTAAACATTGTAAGCATTTTTCTTTCTTACTTTTTAAAGTTTATAGAGTCTTATTGAAGTTTTATAAGTTTATCTGGTTTTATTATGCCTTTTCAGCTACATTAACATTTGCTTCTTTGTTGTCCAAAATTGTTAGCACTGTTCACAATTTCTCAAGCTGTAAAATGTGTTTATGTTGTTGTTTAAGCTCACCTGAGCTCAGTTTTTTTGTTTTGTTAGATTTAATGAGGTTTTCTCTGGCAAGAGAAAGTATGCTCATACGTGTGTACACTTTCACAGTCATTTGATAGTTCTAAAGTTTGTCTCTTACAAAATGTGTACAAAAATAGTTGGCCTTATTTCTGACAACTTCATTTTCGACATTTAAATTTGTTTAGAGATGTTTCGATTTCTGTGTTTAATAAAGTTTAAAGTTGTTATTGATATATTTTGATTCCTTTGTTGTAATATCTCCACTAGTATGTTTTGTTACTGATAATCTAGGTTAATGATGACTGAGTCAGTCTTTTTAAGTAAAACGAATTGCATGTAAAAGTTATTTCCCTTTCACTGCCAAAATCTCTACCAACAGCAACAAACAATATAAGGATGATTACTACCAAGAAAGGAAATATTACTTTATTAGTCCGATTTCTCTATTTCTGAAGCGTCAGTTTCAAATATTCATACGGCATTATCTTCACTTAACACATTGAAAGGTACAGCAATGGAAAATTTCTTTTTAAAACTGTCAACCAAATATGCATGTACTCACGTAGTAATAGAATTATACTGCATGTCCAGGTTTGATAATTTTGGCACATCTTTAATGGAAATTAAGTCAGCATGTTAGACCAACACAAACCATTATGTTCAGAAGAGTACATGCGCTTGCACAATTGATTATGACTACTGACTGATACATTATTTTAAGACTCAAGATGGGAAAACTAAGCTTAGGACACTGACTTTCTCCTGCAGAACAATTTTCCAGATATTCCAAGGTAATGTATTGTAGACAATTTTCAATGTTGTCCATTTCGTCTATAAGGTTTAACATAGTTGTAAACAAGTTGCAAGGGCTTCTCCGCATTTATAGTTACAGAGCAGTTTGAGAACTAGTTAACACTAAAGTTTAAAATATTAAATCTTGCAATTTCATGTATTTTATGTATTATTATTTGTGATACTATAAGTAACAGTATTATTAGTGGAAGGAGGATGGGAGACGTAAGAATTGATAAGATTTATGATTGTGTTACAAATTGTACATCTTTATAAAATGTCCAAGATCAGAAATAATGTTCTAAGCTGTAACTTCTAAGTTCCAAGTTCTAACTTGTAAGTTGTAAGTTCCAACTTGCAAGTTCCAAGTTGTAAGTTCTAAGTTGTAAGTTCAAAGATTTAAGATTTAAATAGTTTCTCAAAATTTTGAAGGTCATCTTGGATTTTGAGCAAACGGCCCAGTCATTACAATATCCATTTCTGAAACTACATACAATGTACATTTTATACATATGAAAATATTCTCGTGTTCAAAAGTGCAGTTATATCGGTCAGGGCTCTGGGACTAACTTGCAACTCTAGATTATGAACAGGACAAAACTAAAAGTTTATTTATCCCCGTAAGAGTCGAAAGTGATTAGAAATGGTCCCCGTCTGCGCGTCCGAAACGCTTTTGTCCGGAGCATAACTCAGAAAGTACTCGACGGATTTCTTTTAAACTTTATACACTGACCGAGTACATTGGGAGGAAGTGCTGTGTGCAAGAACAATAACTCTAACTTGTTGATTTTCTAAATATTCCCATTTTGTCCGGAGCATTACTTCAAAAGTACGGGGTGGACTTCATTCAAACTTCATACACTGACAGAGTACATTGGGGGAAGTGAAGTTTGCCAGAACAATAACTCCACATTATCGATCCTTATTATATTTACTTTAACATTTTGTCCGGAGTATAACTCCAAAAGTACTAAACGGATTTCCTTCGAACTTCATGCACTGAGTATATTAGGAGTAAGTTTATCCTTAAATTCACGTTTCCTGATGAGGGATTGACCATGTCTAATATGACTCTTGTTTTAATACTGATCTTGAACACAATTGTATCATCTATTAACATATGTAAGTACCACTGTGCAAAAAATTCATTTAATGTCAGGAAACAAATACATGTACATAGTTATTTCAGCGTTACATGAGCAAATTGATCGAGGGTAAATAATATGATAATATGAACCAAAATAGTATGCCAGATGCGAATAAATTACTCAAGACATAAGAAAAGTATAGTTTAATTTGTCTTATTTGTTTCCTGTTTTAAGAGTGCTGCTGATGTACGCCTTATACGTAACGCTTAAAGCTCTTAACAGTTTCAGAATAATTTGATTTCAGTCAAGACACAAGTTTGTAAACACTTTAAAACGGTTCACAAATGTGAACTTGCCGCCAGTTTAACTAACAATAAAAAAATCAACGACTGGCTTACTTGACCGTTCATCTATGATATCAGCTAAATTCATACGAAATACAAACTGTCAGTAACATGTTTGTGAATATTTATCTATCAAGTGTAGCGCTTGTGTGTGCAAAGCTGAAGCTTCTTCTGCATCCGTGGGTCTTACATGATTCAGAAAAACAGCTGAAACAGTTCTTTTGTTTCGTCTGAATATAGCTGCTTTTGTTCTCCATACAACTCTATGCATATCTCGATATCTTCCTGGTCAACGTTATGACCAAAGCCGTGTCCCCCATATATTTCAGGTACAAAAATCATAACATCTGGCATTCCACACAGATTATCAGAATGCTTTTGAGCTCGAATTTCAGGGTCATTCCATTGTTGTGCAATCATATCGAATACTGCTTGGATTAAATCCATGAAGCTGTATTTCAAACATTCATGTGCACCCTGTTTGTTATATCAAGAATATTCGCATCCACTATGCCCTTAAATTACGAAATCCACTAGTGAACACCTTGTCTACGCAATATTCCCCACCAAGATTCTATTCGCTGGTTAGATACATTCTTCCCATACATGAAGCTTTTCAAACCAGAAACACTGTCTGTACCTTCGTATCTGAAAAAAAAATGGTTGCAGCAATGCCAATTTTGCATTTTCAGTTCCTCTGTCACAACGAAGTAGCCTTGGCACAATACCTAATTCCTTTACTGTTTCTAAAAAGTAAGAAGCTATTACAGATGGTGAATTATTACTGGCATCGGTGATACCCAAAGTTACAACACTATTTACTGTTGTTATATAGACGAACAGCACTCCAAAAATTATTGTGTAGTAAGACGTCATGGCTTTTGTCTGAAAAAAAAAACAACATAACAAATGACATTTTAGTAAATACTGTAAAAGTTTAAAAAAAATAATTTTTGTAAATACTGAAAAAAAAACATAAAGATGATATTTTGTAATCAGTGTTTATTACTACTGCAACTACTGCTATTTTATGATAAGAAATTGAAGAAGAACGCCTGATAAACGTGCCGAGATGCAAAATGCACTACGATACCTGATATTTTTAAAACGTTTGCCCTAAATGGTATTACTTAGTGTTTATATCCCGTAGTATTGGAGTTGCAATACAGTAAGTTCTTGATGATTGAACATCCCTGTTTTATATTAAATTTTATGATATTCATCTTTGTGCCAAACACGAGTAAATATACCTACACCTACGGTGCCTTTTCAAGAGCTGTTGACCTGCATGGTCTGCCATATTTAATGTCCAAAAAGGGGACCAAACATCGGGTAAAAACTGTCGAAAAACTATGAACTGCAACTGTGCACAGCTGAAATAAACCACAGTAAACCTGCGAAAACTGGAAATTTTCTGAGTGCTGGAGTATTTTTGTTGAAGACAAACCTGGGTTAGCCGAGTTTAACTGTATAGGCATACACATACTTTAAGTATCTGATGTGACTGTTACCTTTACCTTTTACATACTGAGTTTAGATACCATAGGGGTCACATAGAGAACATGACCAGCCATAAACGTTGAAGGTCCTAAAGTCATTGGTTTGTAAGATATTGAGCAGAAACAGTCTTCCTTCCCAAGGTCACTACCCTCAAAGAACACCACACAGAAGATAGGACTTCTCATTAGTTGATTATTGGACAGAACTGCTGGATAATTCAACTGTTTCGATCTTTCTCTATAAACAAACTTTATCTCAGCAAATTCATATTCATGGAAATACTAAAATTGTCTTACCTCCATTCATCCGGCTTTCTGGATCCAATATGGCGTTTTCCCGGGTGTATGGGGACATCTAATACCTAAGTTCTAAGATCTAAGATCTAAGTTTTAAGATCTAAATTCTAATTTCTAAGATCTAAGTTAAAAAGTCTAAGTTCTAAGTCAAAACGGCCCCAATAGGCTTCCGTAGCATACACATACTTTAAGTGTAGTACTATCCGCTTGTATATGACCGAAGACTTGTTGAAAACGGTCGATAAACTAAACAAAACAAAATTAAAAACATCAAAAAATAGAATTTGAATTTTTACCTTGTTCTTTCTCTTCCGGCCCTCACTGTGTTTTCCTGTAAATTCACGCTGTTTTGTATTTCTAACATCTAAGCTCGAAGTTCTAAGGTCTAAGGTTTAAG
The DNA here is from genome assembly GCF_021730395.1 of Mercenaria mercenaria. Lineage (NCBI taxonomy): Eukaryota > Metazoa > Mollusca > Bivalvia > Venerida > Veneridae > Mercenaria > Mercenaria mercenaria. The sequence goes on from NC_069368.1 coordinate 80,585,097, forward strand.
TTCTAAGTCATAACTTCTAACTTTTAACTGTTTTCATCCAAGTTCTAACTCAAAACGGCCCTATTAGGCTTCCGTACTACGGAGATGTGTAAATTTAGATTTGTTCATGCATGCGAAATAATATAAGTGAATATGTGAGACGAGGCATATTGAACAGTACATGGATGAGCGTTAATATTGTACTAGTGATATTATAGATGGATATAGATTAAAGTTTAACCTTAATCGTAAATATTCTGATCATGTCAAGTGTTGAAGGATGTCTAACGTTTTTCGTCAATGGGAAAAAGGTACAAAAGTTTGTTTTAAACATAGTGCAAACCACAATTATCATTTATAACTTTTAAGGTACTTCCGCCATCTTGAATTTAGAGTGACCTTCATTTGAAGTGTGAAAATATAGTGAACAAAAACTTTCAAATGCAGCTGTTCCAGAATATAAAAACAGCTCAGTTTGCAAGACCTGAACTAAAAGTAGCTGTATAAAAAGTAACACTAAAATTTGGAAATAAACAAAGAAGATATTTTACCTGTATTTCTCCAAATTTTTGGTTAGATTTATAAATCCTTTCAAAATACTTTATTAAAAATTCATGAATGGCAAAAGTTAGTTCAAAGTTTCAATTAGTGCATAGGAGAATTGTCTTGCTGAATAGAACTAAACTTATTACAAAATCTGTTTTCAAACCTGACCACCTCATGTATTAAAACGAAAATAAATCTGTACATATTGCTATTTTCAGCATACATAAAAGTAGTGCAATGTGTGGACAATGATTTTTGTACGTATGGTGTACCAAACTGCCTAAAATTGTAAGACAAGTCTCAGACTTAATGTGAACAAGATTTGGCAACGATCCAAAATTCTTTTCAAGGATTGTGCAAGTATAAGAAAGGTTTAATTTATTATATTGGAATTTATGTACTTACGCGCTACTTATCTCACGGAAAATTTGGTGGAAATGGAATTTTCGGCACTTCCTGCGGTAACTACCGAAATTACTTGACGTAGCTTTCTCACTCATACGTGATTGTATATTTATAAATCATAAAAACAATCGAACTATTTGCTTTATCACGATATATGCAAATATTTTTATATCTTGAAACACTAGGCCAGTAGACTAGTAAATATTCGTACACATGCATAATCTCATAAACACTTCTTTAATGTATGTTCTCTGAAATGAACAAATAACTGGCTCAACTGAGACACCATACTTTAAAGTAAATTCAGTTTATTCACCACGAGGTTCAAAATGCACGGGAGTCTCGTGATAATACATGCCTTTAATTTCACATGGTTGAAGTGTAAACAAATAGTTAAACTTGCTTCGTTTTATTTCTCACGGAAAAGATCGGACGGTTTTTTATATTGGAATAATTATAGAACATTTATGCATTTAAAGTTGAAAGTTGATTGTTTTCTACAGGACGTAAAACTGAAACAAATAAGCACTTTTACTTTTTCAGCAATGTTCCTCAGGTGAACTTTGACATTGTTTACGAAGAGAAATCAGTTTTGTGTCATCTTGAAATGCGTTGTTCGGCTGATACGTATAGTTCCCGGAAAAGATCTAAAATGGTTTATTTTGGGGATTTTTGTTTTATTTATAAATTCAACACAATGTGTAATATTTCCAGTTTTTGAAAATGACTGAAATTCAACTTTATTTTAGAAAAAGTTTCGATCTACCAATAAAATTTTGTCAGCGGATGCTTACAAATTTTAAGTGAAACGGCTTTCTTGTCCAATGGAGGTGTGTAAAGCGAAAAACTATCATTACACATTGCGTTTATTCTTTAAATGTGAAGGATCGGTAACAGATTAAGGAGATCGGACAGTGAAAAACTATACTAAATGGATATCTCTAACCATGAATAAGGAGACATACATATTTCAGGAAATCTCAGGTAAAAGAACAATCATATATTTTATTCCTTGAAATAAACATGGCGGCGAAATATTTTAGAAAAACTGTGCACGTGTTTTGCGCATTAGAATGTTTAACGACATTTTCTTGAAAAAGTAACGCTCGTGTGCACTATTTTGGCATTTCTTTGATTTGAAAATAAATGTTTTATAGCAATTTAGGTTGCATACGATACCGAAATTTTGCACCAAAAATGTTCACTCATTTTCTTCCAAAGCACTGTGGAGATAGGGTTCAGCGTAGCTTTCATGCTCGCAAGTTTACCTACAGATATATCTTTTCAATTTTTATCATATATTTTTTGTGTCCTTTTATTTCGAAAGCTGTTTCGAGGGTTCTGATTTTTCACATGGATTTCTAATTTCAATTTGCGGAAATACCTTAAGAGGACACATATTGCTATATTCACAGTTCATATAGAAATGAGGTAGGGGTGCATATTCAAGAAGTTGATGGTGGGAAGATAAAAAAACATATTCCTAAATTGATATAATACTGATGGACACCTGTAATATTCAGTACTTTGTGGATAAGGATGTGGTACTACGAATGTAATAGGAAAACAGAGGTCTTTGTGAAAGTACATTCCACACAAAATATTAACCTTTTGTATAAGGAAAAAAAAAGGTTTTTTACAATACCAGTGTAACAAATAATGTTGTAGGGATGAGATTTTCTTTCTAACGCACCAGGTTTGCTTAAACATGTAAAAATTTAACGCCTCGTCATTTCAACTCTGGATTGACGGCATCTTTCTCATTGATAAAAAATGTAAACCAAAAAATCAGAGTGGGATTAGCGCCGGACGAACGGTAACTCTAATAATCAGCGGGAGAGAACTTTGGTGTCAGCAAATGTATGATTTTTTAAAAAACCTGTCGATGTTTATAATTTCTTATCAAATAACGAATCCTACTCAGAAATTCGTCTTTAATATCAGAAAATTATTATTTTCTATGGACATTTATCAAAAAATATTACTTACAGCGGACTATTTTGCGAATCGACATTACCAACTTTTAGCGATAAAGCGGGACAGATCTACCTATCATAAAAATCAATAAAACCAATAATCCAATACCATCGCTACCGGACGGATTCGTTGATTTCCGTACTAATTGTTGTTGTTGTAGTAACACGGGGGAAAAATCGCTTTGGTCATTATCTGATGCATTTACAGGCGGGCGGTTTCCTAAACAATATACTTGAATAGAATGAAGTTTTGATAATTATTAAAGTGAAAATCGGAACAAGTGGAAAATTTATATAATACTTTATTAATTGTCAAATAAAAGTAATATTTAAGAATATGTTATCTAAAATATTTAGAAATCGTTACATTTTATATATCGAACACAGATTTACTTTCTTTTTAATACATGAAACATCATGCTAACATATATCTATGTACAGAAAAGAAATATTAACGCACAAGAAACTGTCTGTAAATCATATATTCAAGAATATGAATATGTTATCTAAAATATTTAGAAAGAGTATATACTTCTTCTATACGCGCTTTCTTTCACATATTATGAACATCAGAATATGAGCTTTTGTTTCTAAACTATTTTCAAAATTCTGAATCACTAACGTTTTTCGATTTTCATCGTAAAAGGTAGTAAACTCATGTATTTCCATAACATAAAGTTTTTCAGTAATTAGTTTTGAAGCCTTCATAAGAAATATAGCTTTTTTGTCAAGATATATAAAAAGTATTTTAGTTGTCGGACGATCTGGAGGCCGGTCGCTTTAAAGAAAAAGAGGTATAGAAATAAGACTTATACTTTTAAAAGGAAATACTTAACCCTCACCATGCTGGACACGACTGGTTCTTCCTTTGCAATCAGTGTAGATCATGATCAGCCTGCAAATTCGTGCAGACTGATCATGATCTGCACTGTCTGCCATTCAGCCAATAACTGGTATGCACCCTTTTCATAATTAATGGTACTGTCCAAATTGAAAGACAGACAAGTTCATTATTGTAATTTAGCATGGTAAGGATTAAGTTTCTTATATCGTGCCTAAACAGAAATATCATATTTGCGTGACTTGAATAAGTACTGCTGACAAATACTACTACCATAGTATACTTTAACTATAAATATATTGTTACAGGAAAAAGCAACAACATTAAATAACAATTACTTCATCAATATCTCAATTTAAGAATAGCAGACTTAACTAAGTAATAACTTCAGATTTTTCTTGAAATTTGGGCCAGGATCTTTACTCAGTAAATATTTACGAATGATGTGAATTCTAAATTTGTACTGATTTTTGCTACTGTCATACGATTCATGAAACAAGGGTAAAAATCTGAAAAAACAAAATTCCTGAAAGAAAGGGAAAGGACTATGTAAAGACAGAAGAAAGTGAAAGACATATATTACAACGCAAAAACCATAAAACCATAAAAATACCTATCACTTATAGTAAGTGGGGTAACATATCTTTTATGACCCGCCTTGAAACAACACTGACCGGATATTGTTTACCCCTAGGCCATATTGTAATACACAATAAAAGTCAAAGGGTAATTTTAAGATATTTGTTACTATTAAATCATTTTATGCTTATTAATGTGATTCTGTGCAATCTTGAGACTAAAACAAATAATATATATCGCAATTTTTTAATACGAATGATTAAAGAATGTACCAAAAACATGTATTAATTTAAGAATACAGAATAATATATACATAGTAGGTTCGGAAAGAAGCAGAATTATCAGTTCATCAAGGCTATCTTTCAAATTAAAGTTTGGTCATATTATGAATAATAGAAAACGATTTTGTTTTTCAAAATTATTTAAAAAAATCCCGTATGAAGAAAAAAAAAAGCTGACCGCGTCGGAGATCGGACCTGGACCGCCACGGCAAAAAATCTCCAGATCGTTCGGCAAAAAATAATATAGGTATCCGAAAATTAATCATCGCCATATTTCTTAAGAATGCTCTGAAACTCAATTACTGACAGACTATATTTTACGGAAACACATGAGAATTAGTTTCTGTAAGTTTTTTTTGCGATGAAAATTAAAAGCATTTGTATTTTTAATGCGAACTGATCCCTAAATCCTCCATAGCGTTATTTTAAACGACAGCGGATCTAGGTTTCGGCGTTTCTGAGTTCAACAAATAATTTGTTTTAATTTGTCTAATTACAATCTCAGTTCTTTTTTTTTTTTTTTTTTTTTTTTTTTTTTGTCAGTGTGAAGTTGCCTACAATTCATAGGCTTTGAGCTATAACAATTTGTACCGACAAAGTCAGACTAGCAGACGACAATATTTTCCGTAACAGCTTCCGAGTACTTACGGATAACGGCGGAAAAAGCCTGAATTTTTAAAGAAATGTTCACTGTACACACTAAAATGCAAAAAGGACCAAACAAACCATTAAAAAATTTAAAACAAAGTACACATAACGAAAATTGAATAATTTTTCTACATTTTTAGGGGTATCGAATTTTTGATTATTTGCGGGAAATATCTCATTTTATCTGTTATATTTGAAAAAGTCAGTTTTTTTACCCGTTTCCTACAGAGTCTATATGAACTGAGGTGGGTCTATTTAAAGTCAAAAAGGACCAACTAAATATTAAAATATTTTTTTCAAAAAATATTCATAATATCCGGAATAAATTAAACTTTAATTTGCGGGGTATCGAATTTTTTATTTCCAAATAGAACTTTTTCCATTTAAGTTTAAGTATTTTTTTCCTTCTTTGTTTATATAGGCAAATTTATCGATTTTCCGATAGATCGATGTTACTAAAAGTTGGTAATGCGAACTCATTTCCGCTTTTAGTTGTGAGGCACTTCCGTTATACTTTTTGACAACAATAACAAAATACAAAATGATTTAATAAAGTCACATATAAACCGACTGCTACTCAGATCAGTGTAAGTGTAGTTGTTATTACAACATCATACTTGTTAATTACGTTATGAGATGAAGTTTTCTTGAACTGCATTATCAATTGATTATCGTTTAGATGATATTGCATTTACAACTTGTCTGACCCCGTTTTTTACGTGAATGACAGCAGTCTCGTGCAACTCGTGCAAATAGAGTTATGAAAAGTATGGTGGAGAATTCAAGGACACATTATAAATGGCATTAAAGTGAGGATAATTGTATATTCGTCCAGTTTTGATCATTGACATTCCTGCTGTGTATTACTAAGTTTGTGAATGAGATTAGAAAGTTACTTTTGCACATATACACATTGATTCATCATTGGACCTCTCAACCCAATTTCATACCTTATTTTAGGGATTTTAAAAACAATACATTTTCAAAAGTTTGTTGAATGTGTTTTGATATTTAAATGCATTGTAGTTCATGAATACCAAGTTGAAAATTAATAATGGAACCATTTCTAGGCCCTTATTGCAAGCCACTCGACTTCTGTAACAATAAATGTTTAATGTATTAAGGGAAATATACTCTTTTAGTTTTGGAATGTGGTCTTCCTTGACCACCATATCTTTTCATATGCACTACTTTGTAAACAAACTAAATACTGTGCTTACATATGCAAAATGAAAATAAAGACAGTGAACTTACTTCACTTTTTTTTCTTTAAATTAGAATCTGTAGGATATTGATAAATGTTTGAACAAGGTAAAGCGCTATTATTTTTGCACAAAAAATATTAATTGTTGACTTTGAATGTACACAATAAACAGTATGTAATCCAACAATAACTTTCTTGTTTGAGTTTTTTTTTTTTTTTTTTTCATTTTTATTTTAGTGAGCATTCCTTTGTGTACTTATAACAGTTGAAACAGTATCCATTTCATGTACCAAAACTTTGTACTTTTTTGCAGATAAATTTTATCATACCCCACCCACTTTTTTTTAATATCAAAATCTGCGTCCCCTTAAGAGTAACTCCACAACAAAAGATTTTGGAAACAATGTAAAACTGTTTCTCTAGCTAAGGTATTAGCTAAAAAGTAACCTCAAAACCATGTATTCGCATTTGCATTTAAAAACCATTTACGAAAATGAGATGATCGGTCGACGCTAACTTTCGTTTCAGATCACTGAACAAAATCCAGATCCAAGAGGAACATTGTTACAGTACCTTCGACGAAATTGTAAGATATTTTACATACTATCATGCTTGAAACAACTGATTTTGCTTTTGCGACCAGTGTAGATCAGGATCAGCCTGCACATCCGTGCACTCTGAGCGAGATCTGCACTTTTCGCCATTCAGCCTGTATCATTTTGGTAAGCACCCCTTTTAACAGTTAATGGAAATGTCCCAATGGAAAGATGGACTAATTCATTATAGAAATTTAGTATGGGTTAAATACTATTTCAGTCAACTAGATATGAAATCTAATGTTGTATTGTAACAGTACGTCTTTTAATCAATATCGAACTGATTTTAAATGACAGTTAGTACATTTTTATCTAGATTATTCAAGATGAATACATGCAATGGGGATGATCTTTTATAGATTAAGTTATAAATCAATAATATTATACTCATCAGTATGTGTCAGAACATACGCAGTTGTGTTGAGGGTTTAATGATAAATGTGTGCATCCTCCCATATATATGCACTTAGCATAACAAAGGAAAATGTAGCGAATTTAGAGCATGTTATACTTTTTATCTGTTCATCTGATCGCAACACTGTCTACACTAGTTAGTTGAACGAGCTATCTCACTTTTATGGTGGCATACCTGCATTCACTTAAGCAGATAGTTTTCGCGATTCGTACAGTTTTCGTGAAAATTTAAAACTTTTCACGAAAAGAATATCTTGTTTAATTAGTGGAAAAAATCCACGATAGTGCCAACTACTGCATACGATAACAGATACGGAATACACAGAAATAATAAAGAGAGTTTAAAAAATACGTTGATTTTGTAACCCATCTGAATGTTGTAATTAAATATCTATAAGTTTAAGACACTTAGGGGGGGTGGTCGTGGATTGAGGTGGATATAACACACTTCATTCCGTAGAGGAGACTACTGGGTTATCTTTAGGCAGCTCAGTGCACTATTTTGACATATTGTCTCGTTAACAAGATAATATTTTCACGAAAACTTTATCCTACTTTCACGAAAGATTCACCTTGAATTAATTCATATAAAATATTGTAAGATATAGTACTGTTTATACAGACATGTAATCGATGAACATGTAGATCTCTGGCGTTACCATTCACAAAAGCCAAATGTCTGATTTGATAAAACTACACATGACAGGCAGTAAACCCCTGTCGGTCCTCGCGCCAAATACTAGTACTCCTTCCTAGAGCTGAGCTGTTACACAATAACGAATGATTGGCAAGTTTATAATAGTTCAGAGGCTAACCATTTTGTAATCATTATGCAATGATCTCCCGCTGCATTGCACTTTTGTATATGCCTCCATATTCTCTATAACTAAGGCATATTCCGACATGGTTAGACAGTACTCATTACCAATGAATAGACATTTTCAGTCTCAATTGATCTTTAAAGCAGAATGCGCCGGAGTTAAAGTTACAGGGTTCCGTTTCAACATTTTATTTAATACAGCATCTAGAATATTTTTGATTTAATGCGCGTTTTTACATGTTTGATATTTCTGTACTTTTTTCTCTACAAGCCCTCAATCACTCTAACAGACGTCCATTTTTTATGAATAGTTACCTTAGAAATAACTTCGCCGACATTGACATAGAGACTTTTGTTGATGCTCAGCAAAACGATACGATACTGCAGTTTCAGTTGAAGCAGAGGTATTCGTGGCTTTTAAAATTCAATTTCTTCCAGACTGGCAGTCAGGTCCATCTCCCACATCATTAATACTTGAGAGGGTTTTTAGCTTCACTGAAGTCTCTGTCATCTTTACAGTTAATATCATCACTCACTAACTGTTACGGAACACATTTTTCATCTCTTTAATTTACTCGTACTGCAGACTGATACGCACCTGAACGAAAATAAACGCAAGGGAGTGATGCGATATAAATAAAAATAAAGATTTAATGCCGATAGCTTGATCAGTTGCAATTATCTCACGATTGACATAAAAATCATTATTTCAATTAGAGAATGGGTGTACAGACACAAAATAACGATTGTGTTCAATAAAAAGCCTTTTTAACGTACTGGATACATTTCTAACGGTTGTTGCAAAGGGCATTTAAATATTGTATTCTCAAAGTCAATAGGAAAACTACAATGTTTGGAATAGTGTGAGAAATAGTCAAGTCCTCTGTGTTGGACTCAGTGCCTGAGTGATTTAGGCAGCTGACTTCAAATCACTTGCTCCTCGCCGATTTCGAATCGTAATCTCGCATTGTGTGTAGACTTCTACACAGTCATGAGGAAGCCACCCTGCTGGCTCATGGATGGTCAGTGCTCCTATCCAGGCACTCATCCATGTCTAAAATAATACAATACTTTAATATTTAAGATTTAACAATTACTTCAGTTACTTACGGTTTATAAAATTATGCTTAAAGACTGATTTCTTGATTGTCAGCATAGTGCAGTTTAGGTTTGCAAGATGCTGTACTTTTGTTTAATCAGTTTAAGAAGAAATATTGCATTAATTAAAAAGAATAATTCAGAAGTTATTAAATGGACAGTCGAAAACCTCTTCCAGTCTTAGCGTTTGACCATCATCATTGCCCCTGTTGGAAAGTTCAGATCTTGAACAAGGGGCGTCATTTTAGCAGAGAATAGTTGAACATTTGACTAGCAAAATAACATACTGAAACAATACAAGTTGTATGTACATCATAGGTAGCAAGGCCAACGCACACTTCGGGGTGGATCAGCACTATTTGCAACTTTTGACCAAATTGAATAATTTCTCTTGTCCTTCATTGAATTTAATTTATTGTATTCAACAGAATTGATAGCACTTATTTTTATATTTATAGGAGATAGACTTTTCTTCCTTTTGATGTATAGTTCATTTTCCTGTCTTTTTTTTGGCGAAAAACATTAATACAACAACAATCCAGTTGGCAAAACTTTTATGGCACGTATATAGCGGGTATAGGTATCCGTCACGTTAAACGTTAGAACGTTAACCTTAATATACTAAAGTACCATTCTTTAAAACACACAACAAACTTAATTTAACAAAGTATTCCTTTCAATGGAACTTTATATTGAAACGGTTACATATATTTCTTTCAGTATGTTTGCCAGGGACAAAAGAAGGGTGTGGTCATGGGGGATGTGGCTCATGTACCGTTATGGTGTCAAAATACGACTTCAATAAGAAGTCTATTCAGTATCCTTTTTTTCTATTTTACGTCTCATTTCGCTTTGTGTGTTTGTTTCTTACGTGTTATATGCTATTTTAACAACATTTACGTAACTGAGGTCAAGCTTACTAGAGTTGGGGATAATCAGAAAACAAGGTCTGAACATTCAACATAGGGAAAATATATATGTGCTGACAGAATCAAGGGTACAGCCTTTTTAGCATTGTTGAATCAACAGAATCTTTAGAGCGAAAACCAGGATCAGTTATTTGAAATAGTTACTTGAGATACCATTATTACTGACTTTTAATGTGAAAAAATATTATTTTTAATTTCCTGAATGATTACATACATTATGCTGTCAACGCATGTTTGTTCCCTCTGTGTGCCACACATGGCCTGGCTGTCACCACGGTAGAGGGAGTAGGAAACCCGGCTACAGGATTACACGCCGTGCAGGTAAAATAGACTAAAAGTGATGAAATAATCTGTTCAATGGCGTGTGTTACATTTTGAAACATGCCAAAACAGGCTGAGAATGCCTAGCCAACAAAAAAGTAATACATTATGTACCTATAAAAACACATGTCTGGTTAGAATTTGATTTATCTGGACTACATTTATACGGTCATGTATTTAGGAAACAGATTATTTCTTTTTTTTTTTGTTTGTTTAAATTATCCTGATCGATAGACATGGTGTAGATAAGGTGTCGAGCACTCGGGATAAGACGTCTGTTGCTTGGGCTAAGATGTCGTGATCTAAAAATAAGATACCGAGCACTCAAGATAAGATGTCGTGCGCTAGAAATAAGATCGAAAAACGATGTTATGCGCTCGAGAGTTTTTTGGACTCGAGTTAAGAGGTCGTGATTGAAATAATGCCGTGTGAGCTCGGAAATAGATGTTGAACGTGTGCTGAAGATAATGTATAGAACAGGTTCCTAAAGAAGCCATGCAATTGAAATAAATAAGGTGGCTTGTACTCGAGATAACAATTATGTCGAGTGTTTGAGATAAATATATAGCACTTGAGATAACAAGTCGAGTGTCCGAGCTATCTTCTAAAAGATGATCATTATGGAATGCTCATCTGACTCTCATAGTTCAGAAATATATTATAAGAATTGTCAGCAGTTTGCTGCATGCTACCAGAATATATCATAGGCACAGGAACTGCAGCGACATTTGCTGAATTTTAAAGACTTCCACTTTCGATAGAAGTGATTCATGTTTTTATATAAATTATAATGTTTTACTAAAAGTGTTATAAAATGTAAAAGGAAGTGCACAAAGTGGTGAATATATCATAGCTGCCGCTGATAGGGGACTTTTATTTATGTACCCACTGCGACATTCGTTACGTCAGCAATTACAGTATCATATAGCTCTTCCTTTCTTTTTTGCGTGGGGTGGGGGTGGGGGGGGGGGGTGGCTGTTATAAATTTTGGCAGGAGAGGGATAGGAACTGTTATAAGGCTTGAAAAGGTGAAAAAGCTCTTTCTTGGCAAACAAGAGTGGGGAGCGTATATTAGGGAAGGATAAGCATTTATAATGGGGTATATGGCTGTTCATGTATATTCTAACAAGATGCGCAAGATCACTTGATTTCAAAGCCTTAGGGTAAGATGTCACCTTTGTAGCGTAAGTTAACAACCGTAACACCCTTGTTTCAAGATAAAGCTATATCGATTGCTCAATATTTTATCTTGAGCATGCAACATCTTATCCCAAGCGCACGACATCTTACCTCGGGCTTACGTCATTTAATTTAAATTGCACGACATCTAAGCTATCTTATATTATAGGTTAAAGACCACCAATTATTTTCCTATAGACTTCAATCATAGCATTATGGTGTGTATGGCCTTTCATAGATCAGACAGACAGACAGACAGATAATTTTATTCACGTAAACTATACAGTTTTTTGTGATACATGTATACATATAAATATTTGTCAACAAAATGTCATGTAATGCGGACAGTTTTAACAATAAATAAATAAATGGAGGGTGAAGAAATGATAGATCGAAATATGATCGAAATATGTATATATCATTCACATGTTTTTTCAAGAACTGTCTCAGTTCCACGAAAATATCGGACGAAAAACACCTGAATAGTGATACTTTATTTAGGTAATTTTCGTGTGAATGAGATGAAACTCTGTTTGCATCGTTGCCATGGAGGGAGAAATTCGTCTTATAAAACTTGTTTTCAGTAAACATAAAATGTAGCACGTTTTGTCAATCTAAAATACCTTCAAACTGGTAATATTCACTCATGAGCACCTAATTTTATGATTTACTCGTAGTGTTCAACACAAATACATCATGTGCAATGGATATTCTTAAAGCAGCATGCCTCCAGAATTGGCTGAAAAATAATCTTTCTTTCAAATTGAAGTTTTGGTCATATTATGAACATTAGAATATGAATGTTTGTTTCCAAAATATTTTAAAAATTCCAAATCAAGAAAAAAAAATAGATGGCCGCGTCGGGAATCGAACCCCGGACCGCCGCGGCAATAAAGACATTTTCCCGTCGTCGTAATCAATAGCGCTATAGCTGAAGTAGTGAATAATGACTGCAAAATATAGATATTTATAATCCAGACAGTTTACCTGGAGAAAAAGCGTGACAAACGCTTTTCAATTTTCATCGTAAAAAGTAGTAAAAACAGAAAATTCTCATGTGTTTCCCTAACATAAAGTTTGTCAGTAATTACGTTTAAAGCCTTCTTACGAAATATAGCATTTATTTCAAGATATCTAAAAAAAAAATTTTTTCGAACGATCTGGAGGCATGCGGCTTTAACCTTTAATATTTTGGGGATGTTAAAAATTCTATGAAAATATTTTGAAAAGATAACTCTTCATTTTATATTTTTTATATAATATGTATAATTGTATGTATACTTTCATGTTCTTGTAATGCATGCAACATGTTTTCCAGCAACGTCTTGTAGAATCACATGGTCTTCAGTGTGGCTTCTGTACACCTGGTTTTGTTATGTCGGCGTTTGCACTGCTGAGAAACAATCCTAACCCAACCCGGGAACAAGTGGAACGCGCTGTTGAAGGTAAAAACAGTAAAAGTGCATTTTAAGTCATTGGTGAATGTAAGTGCTTTATTCTATAGACAAACTAACATTGTTTTAGAATGCATTGTTAGACGGTGTCTTCTTTTTTATTGCAATATCAATATAATCATGTATGTTGTTATATGGCAAAAAAAAAAAAAACAAGGAAGAATATCCAACAGGGAAAGCCACGTTCGAAAAATGCAGCCTCCCCAAAGGCAGACACGAACAACACTCGCACACTACACACACAAAAAAAATAAACACACAAGGACAAAACAAACAAATACAGGAACACAGATGGGCACCGCCTTGGAACGGTCAGTGGCAAAACCACCACTGGAGAGTTTAAACCGGTTTATTGTGCACCTAACCTGCACCTAAAACGTTTGGGAAGACATGTCATAAACAATTTTACGGTGACCTTGACATTTGACATATTGCTTTCAAAACAATAAGAGTCTTCAGCTAGCCACAGGAAAGTGTCCCATAAAGGTGTCATAAGTTTAAGTGACCATAAATTGTTTTCAAATTAAGGATCTGTGAACTTTACCTTTTAAATTAAACCGCTAAACCAGTACGGATAGACTATCATCTTAAGAGGTTTATATTCATACGCTCAAGGTTTTTCCATTTATCGATCACAAACCATTGGCAGTCTCGACGTGATTGAGATGGTGACCTTTGACATACTGACCTGAAAACAATTTAGGTTTCATAAAAAATCCACAGGCAACCACCCCACGAAGTCGACCGAATGGCTAAACTAGATACCAGAATAATGTAATCTGCCTTCGCTGACGGAGGTGGGCTATAATTGTGCAAGCTTACTGAAATCTTTTAAGCTATGAGATTACAGCAGTGACAATGCAATTTATGTATGTTTTTTTTTTGTTTTTTTTTTTTTTGTTTGTTTGTTTTTTTTTTTCAAAGGAAAACTCAGAATGCAAACATTTAGCTCAGTGTTCCGCCAACATCTAGCGCTTTTGTCAATTGTAAAGCTATTATCGAAAATACATGTAGGCATGATACATTATAAAACCCGTTGCTTGATATTTATGATTAATCTTAAAGATGATATGATACGACATTCACGGTTAAGTATAATTAACATAATCAGTTGTTTCATTTTCTCATCAGGAAACTTGTGCAGATGTACCGGATATCGCCCTATTTTGGACGCTCTCCTTACATTTAGTCAGGTAGATTATTGTTTATCCTATATCGAAGTAAATTACCGTGATATAATGCCTAATAAGGTTATGAAATCGATAAGACGTTCAATCGATAAATTTGTTCCAGATATGTGCTTAGTCACATACAATGCAAAGTCCTTAAGCGTCGGCGTGATTTTCTGTCGAATTCAGGGACATGTAATAATATTAAGTATAGAAAAGATTTCAAATATTCTGACAATGATACACAACCTGTAGAAAAGATTGCGGCAAATAGACCGCCCATTTCTAAATGTAGAGAACTCTTCCGAAGTAGAGATACTATCTGAATTGAAAGCAGTAGAAGAAAGCTAGGTCTGAAGCCTTTTCAAACATTATTTTCAAAATATCATATATGTACTTCAGTGTTATGCTGTTACGTATGTATCTTACCATTTTCATATAGTACAATAAAAAATAAAATTCTAATTTCAGGATAATTGTCCAATGGGAGATGCATGCTGTAAAAATTCTTCTGCAAGTAGCACACGCAATGAGGTAAAGAAAAAAGTACCAGCAAACATTTATATTAAATAATTGAAACATATAACTGAATTTTCAATATAACAACGCAAATTGTTTTATCGCATTTAACAGGCAAACTATTGCAAACAGATTTTATGAAAGAGAGAAAATAGGTAACATTATATTTGTTGCCTGTATTCTGTCTTTCATGAACTCTGTTAAAAAAGCTGAAAAGTAAGTCTTCAAAGATATATCTTAGGGGCATTATCTCATGTGAATTCGGGCCCGCGATGCCTCTGCAAGAAAACATAGCATATTCTGTGCGATTTTGTAAACTACCAATGTCACAAATAGTTGTTTGAACAGAACATAGTATGAGTAAACCGTTTTCTTCGATCATCAACGTTAATGCACTGAATGGAGACCCGCCCGCTTAGCTCAGTAGGGAGAGCGTTGGTCTACGGATCACGGGGTCGCGAGTTCGATCCTCGGGCGGGGCGTATGTTCTCCGTGACGATTTGATAAAAGATATTGTGTCTGAAATCATTCGTCCTCCACCTCTGCTAATTCATGTGGGGAAGTTGACAGTTACTTGCGGAGAACAGGTTTGTACTGGTACAGAATCCAGGAACACTGGTTAGGTTAACTGCCTGCCTTTACATAACTGAAATACTGTTGAAAAACGGCGTTAAACCCAAAACAAACAAACAAACAAACAAATGCACTGAATGGATGATGTCTGAGAGAAGATGATTGCATAATGCATGATTCAGACTCTTTTACTTTCAAGACTTGTATTTTGGCATATACTTATTTGCATTGAAGGGTTGGTTCTTTAGCACGATATAAAATATATAAACAGAACTCTTATACTTTCATTTTTTCTTTATCACTCTACTTCATTTGCCATAACCTCACACAAACAGGCTCAATCCTACAAAGCCAGAAACTTTATTCTTTAAGCTTTTTAAAATTCTGTACCGACCAGTTTCGCCCACTTTGATGTATAGCACAAACATGTTGCTTGTAGTTTTATTTAATTTTAGGCATCAGATGAAAGTACAGGTGATCATCAAGTGTCGATATTCCCTCCAGAACTGCAGGTAATATAAAATGTAAATCTCTGAAATACATTTCTTGTTTCCTTGTGGCTAGGTATTACTTTAATTTGGTTACTTGGATGAAACACGTTTCTTTCCCTTACCTTATTGAATTGTCATCCGCTATCTACTTACATTATTGTTTTCAAACTGTTACATTAAAATTTCTTTACTGTTGCTTTTTTGGCCTGACATTTTTTCACTTTTTCTGTATTTTACTTTGAATACTAATTTTCTTTTGTAACAGTAATTTACTTTATCAGGTACAATATTTCCTATCGCAAAACCAATATTTTGAGACTTTAAATGTTTTAAAACGATTACGACAGCTGTCTAAACGAAATATTATTAATACGATTCTGAGGACATCATGGCATATTATTCTGTCAAGATTAGGAAAGCGACATTAGAATATTTGACGATGCAGCGACGTATGCATGGTTGCAGAATTTCGACACTTCATTGTTTTTTTGTAAAAGTTAAATTGCGACCGTATATGAGTTCGAATCATTGTATGACATGTATAAACTTGACGTTATTTATTTAGCTTCACGATGAATATTTCAACAAAGAAGTACAGTTTACCGATGGTGAATATACGTGGTATAGACCAGTGAACCTGCAACAGTTACTCGTGCTGAAACACAAATACACACGTGCTCCAATAATAATGGGGAACACAACAACAGGTAAGGTCATTTTTAACCTCATTATCCAAATAAATATAGATTTTCGGGCATAAATGTCATGAAAATTCAGTGGGGACTTTCAATGATTATACCTTATACATTAAATATACATGACTATTAAATGTGTTTTCGTCTCACTTATATTGTTCCATTTGGAGTGAAACGGAAGTAGGAGACTTTCAGTGTTCATGTAATATTGTTTTGACCACAAACGGTGCCTTAAACTAATCTTTCAATTTGATGTTTATCTGCGGACGAGTAGAATAACTGGTATTTAGAACAACTTAACACAAAATCATACTTCTCAAAATGGTTTTCCAAACGTTTGCAAAACAATGCTGCATGATTACATAACATAAATTATAATTTGTTTTATTGCATGACACCTTTACGTAAACCCATTGAATAGCAGAACAGAACAGAACAAAAGTTTATTCAGTAATTTGTACATATAATACCTCATTACATAATACACATTGACATATAAGATATGATCATGTGGCAAAGTTGTTGAAAATTTAACTTTTAATGGAGAACGGATCGTAACAAGCCTTAACGGGCTGGTCTTTCTACCCCAAGACACCCCAGAACACCCCAAAACACAGCAACCACCATGGCACCCAGCATCAAAATAATCACTTATTTGATACTGTAAGTGGGTAACTATATAACATGATAACTCAAGGGGAACAACCCAAAACCGCTTAACTGTAAATAAAGATGTAGCAGTTATTTCCCTTCCAATTGGTGCGATTTTGACAGACAAACAAACCTAAAAATGTAAACTGGGAGGTCCCGGGGCAAAAAGACCAGCGAATCGTAACGGTCTTAAAAATAAAGATGATGATGTTGCGAAGGAACACAAAAAAACGTCACAATAACAACATCAGTGATTGCTATTCAATATTGATATGGTAACATAAACTGTCTGAAAGTATGAACTATGTATAATTCACTATGACAAAAAATAACTAGTTGTTAGTACTGCTGGTATTAATGTTTCCATGCAGGTATAATTGTCAATGCTTTTATGCAATGTGGGATGAGCACAATTAATAATATAATTTCGTATACACATGAAACAATCATATCAACACTACAAACAGAGCTGCTTTTAAGAAAAGGGAATGCCTCCCACAACTGCCTAATCATCTAAATTGCAAGTCAAGCTTTTATATACAGATTACTCACAACAATTCAAGGGCCCAAATTCCGCTTTGGCTCATTATCGAACTTGTCCGAGGTCTTACGGTCAAACACATTTTATACAAATTTGGCGAAGATCGTGTTGGAAATGTTCAACTTGGAGTGCGGACAACAGCAAAAGAGCTGATTTTTCGGTAATTCAAGGGCCGTAACTCAAAAATGCCTGAACCGATTTGGCTAGGTATCCAACTTGGCCCTTTATGGTCAAACACATTTTGTTCAAGTTTGGTGAAGATCGGATAAGAAATGTTTGGCTTAAATTGCGGACAAGAGCAACAAGGCTGATTATTCGGTAAATCAATGGCCGTTACTCCAAAGTAACTCAAATATGCCTGGACCGATTTAGCTAGTTATCGAACTTGGCCGAGGTCTTATGGTCAAACATATTTTTCAAGTTTAGTGAAGATCGATTGAGAAATGTTTGACTTAAAAGTGCGGACAATCTTTGTGACAGACAGTCACACACACACAGACCGGAGTAAATCAATATGTCTCCCACACCACTGTGTGGTGGGAGACATAATGAACATGTTGCCTTATTATCTAAGTAACATAGTATTCCTTTTATCGCTTGCCAATCTGATATATCTACATAACCCTAACTGAACAGATTAGCGGTCGATAGTCAGAACTATTGACCCACGGTTCTTTGGATAGTTTTTGGCTGTTACTCTGTTACACAAGACCTAATGACTTCTTTTCTGTTTTCACTACGATGTTATATTTCTATTAAACTAAAAATAAATTAGGTAGAAAAATAATTTCAGTCAGTATAAACATTTCTGAAGACAGAAATATATCCAGATTCTTTTAACGTTGGACTTAACATGAACGGCGAATATCTCAACATACGTATCTCTTGTTCAGTAGGCTGTTTTAACACCTCTACTCTCGATTTATTTTCAGCTCGTCTCCTCACGGAAGGTGTTTTTGATGATGAAAAGGTTCTTCTATACGGATTTAATATTCCTGAAATCAATTTTTTTTCTGTAACGAAAGACGACTTGATCGTCGGTGGAGCAGCCACAGTGTCAGAACTTGCAGAATATCTGGAAAACGTTGCAGGTACATTAACAGGTAATGTGTTTTATTACCTAGGGTCTGTCACGGGTACATTTTGTTTATAGTGACGAGGGTTATTCATTCAAATGGGTTTTTAGTTTGAGTTTTAATCCATTTCTGAGAACAGATTCTAATATCATTTGACCAAACATAACACTAAGAATTACTTGAATAAAATGTGTATATGACTGTCCAAAAAAGCTTTGACATGTCGAGTTTTGTTTGTTTAAAATACTTCTCGATTTATATGTACGCAAATTAAGATTTAACAGTGGTAACATGTTTGTTTGGGATAATTTGTACGTGTTTGCTTGTCTTTGGGCTATATGTGGTCACATTCTGCAGGAATATAGCTTTAAAAGATTTCCCATTACATTTTATATGTTTTAGATGAAGAACAAAGACACATAACGGTCATTCTAGAAATGGCGTCAAGATATGGGGCTGAACAAATCAGGAACGTTTCGGTAAAATAAGCAAATGTAATAAAAGGACCTTCTTACACATTAATTTTATGCAGAAGCTGTGTCAAAGAGGTTTATATATAGCATTATTTACCTTATATCTGTTGATGATTATTTCGTATGCGTCAACACAAAATTTCATTCCAAGTATAAGATAATGGAAATTTTCAACACCTCATCGGTTTTTGATGAATAATCAATTCTGCTAACTTGTATGCAATTATTTGATCCATTAGCTCTATAGTAATAGAGACATCTTAGTTCTGTTGATACTCATTATCTGCCGTAATTGTCAGTTCTTTTGATCTATTTGAAGTTTATCGTTGTTACCTCTGCACGTGGTATTTGTTATACAATTTGTATCATACACTATTCATAGGTGTATGATGTTGTTTTTTTTTCAGAATAATTTCTTTCCTTATGTATTGTAATGGTTTAAAACGGCTACCGGCTTAGCTTATACACCAGCGTGTATAAGAAAACTCTATGTTATGTTGCGTAAGATTACACTACAATATTCTTCATAAAGTGTAGAATGCCTCAAAGTGTATGGTACATCTTAGTGGGCTAAAACAAAGTCAAAAGGAGTGAAACTTTTGTATCAAATATGAAGTTAAGTTGTTAAGTTGATATTTTTCTTCTAAAATCTCTGAGGACAGAATATCATTTGTTTTCGTCGTTAATAAACATACCCTTTTTGTAAAACGTTATCTCAATTTTTAAAGGCCAAGTGAGAATTTATTTATTTATTTATTTATTTGGGTTTTACGGCGCACCAACACAGTATAGGTTATATGGCGCCAAACAGGACTACAAATTTTGGTTCCACGTCTCATTTACCATCGAAATAAACACATAAGGTATGGAATCAAAATTTGCATACCTGCTGGAATCACAGAGTTACTGCAAAACCAAGTGTTAAGACCCTATTAGTCGCCTCTTACGATCATGCAAGGGTAAGGCAGTGGTTCCAATTCTTTTCATTCTCAGATCATCCCAGAACCACATGGGGCCCCAGTGAGAAATCTTTCCTATCGCCTAAATAGTCCTAATGTTTTTACCACTTTTACATAGTAGTTTGAAATGCGTGTTGCTCTATGAAACTTATAATATGCAAATAACTTACATATGAATTCCTATGTCCTGCTTGCAGGATATTGAATGGAACTCTCTTTATGTCACTATCACATTCTATGAATTTTTAGACTTTGGCCGGAAGTTTGATGTGCGGCCGTTCCAACTCGGATATAAAAACGTTGTTCAGAGCTCTTGGCACAAGAGCTAGAGTTGTTTCAAGTGAGTGCTTGTCTTGTTTTGTAATCATTGTACATTTTAATTATTCATTGATTAAAAAAAATAAGTGGAGTAAAACGTATGAGTAGGCATATTTATATATAAGATCATGACCTTTCGTTTTAGTTCTGCTCCGTTCTGTGCTGCAATGTATAGGCGCATGCAGCAAGAATGTAAATAGATTTCGATCAGTAGTTCGTTTAAGTAGTCACATGCATTATTTGTCTTCTAATGATACTGAAGTCACTGTCAGATGAAAAGAAAATAGTTTCAAAGATACAGTGAAAATAATGAAAATGTTGTAAAAAGAATTGTATTTCATTCATGTTTTAATATTTCATCAGAAAGTATATTGTAAATATATATTTGCTAACCATAATTGATTGCCATTTCAGTTAACGGCTCGAGAATGGTAGCATTGAATGGTCTGGACATCAAAGACGAAGAAGTGATTGAAGCAATACATATCCCACTTGCTTCAAAGGTAGGTAACCTGAGAGCACTTAACATTTATCAATTAACGATTACACAGTTTTTACGTGACAGTTACAAACGTAGCTTAAATACATTTAGATGACCGTGGGATATACTATCTGCATTTAATATCATGATGTATTTGCATTTTTGTAACCAGATTTTCATTACCTAATGATAAGAATTGTATTAACCATAATAAAAATATACGTACACTAGGTGGGCAATACTTTTAATAAGTATTTCGTTTTAGGATGAATGCAGCGCTTTCTACAAAATGTCAGAAAGAAGGTCCTTCTCCCTCGCCATAGTTAATGCTGGAATGTTTGCAAAGGTTGACGGAGAGAAAAAGATCAAATGCCTTAGGTTTATCTATTTTGTATAATTTATATTAAAAATGGAAATATTAACTATAAATTGATTAACATTTTATAAATAAAATAAAATAATCATTTAAGAATGATCATGAAAAGACTTAATCAAACCGAGTCTTCTGTTACTCATCTTGGATGCATTCTTTGCTTCCAATGGATCTTTTTACAGATTTTATTAATGTGATGACTTAAAAATCACAATTTGTATTGAGAAATCGCTCGCATTTGATTATAATTTACTACTAGTATATTTCCTTACTGCAACGTTATTCGCTCAATTGTTACATTTTACTTTAAATAGTACAGCTATTATTGCCGCCTTTTCGTCAATCGCGCTGTCATGAAACAACTCGTGTTTTATTATGAAGGCTTTTTATTCCTGCTGACACAGGAAAAAAATATGTACGAGTACACAGCCCACTTTCCAACATATTTTGTATTAAGCTTGTGCAAATTGTAATTTCCAAGTATAATGAGTGTGCTTCGAGAATGGTTGCCTTATTTTACAAACTAGGAAGCAAACAAGTACTTGCTTTTATGATATATTACACAGAAGCATACGACAAATATTATAGAAAAGTGTTTTGCCTTGTTGACATTTTTTATAGGTTATACAGTCTACATATATGCATTCAATAGGAGTTCTGTCTTTTTAACGTTAATTTCACTAGACGTAAAAACAGAAAAAATAATCTTTAATTTATTATGTGAGAGACATCTTGCATTAAGACTTAATCATCAAATTATTAACGAATTCTTGTACAAATTCTATTAAGGTTATGCTACGGCGGTATCTTCAAAGAGTCATGTATGATAGACAAAGTGTCACAGGTGGCAGTTGGAAGGTATGTATTTCCGTATCACTTTATGATAGAATGACTGAGCAGGTAGTAAATGATGTTAAGGTTACTTAAAACGTAAATTTAATAGCATTGCACCTCAAAATAGTAGCAACGCATTTGGTAGTCACTACCAAAATGCGTTACATTTAACGCAATTTGGTAGTTTACAAAAATGTAGTACCAAAATAGGTTGTATATGTACACATCCAATAATGATAATTTGGTGAATCTTGGATAAGAGCTGCTCAAGTTAGATAGCGAACAACTTTTGGGGCTTATACGTCGTATACAATTGAAGAAAAAGGCCAAAATCAGCGATAAATATTAGAGAAATACATCGCATTTATATTATATAGATAATTAATAAGATACATGACATTGTATACTTTATTGCAGAGGAAGTTTCATTTCTGAGTAAAAGATATATTTCTTACCTATCTAAACAAACATAACCCACCATTTCCATGCGTTATCCTGGGAGGATCTCAAAATACCGCTAGCATGTATACACCAAAATAAAATTCTAAATCTACGACGGAGAATTTAGTTTTTGGAAAATTATTCGAGTAAGACCACGCACACATTTTACCATTCGTTGTGTTTCAAAGATATCTATTGTGGACACTCGAAACCCCTCGCATTTAAAGGGAAAAATCTTTTTTGCCGGAAATATCTATCTAAGACCCCGAAAACACGCATAGAATTCAACATTTGTGGTTATGTGGATTTTCTAAAAATATCTAGGTGGAGGACCCACGTGCCATCCTAACATTTATACTTCGTTTTACAGATTTCAACAATTTCGTGCTATAAAAAATCTCGACGGACTATCCCTCCGACAATACTAGCACAATAAAACAAGAAAACTATACAATGTTACTGCACAGGATAGTCGTTTTAGGCCCCTTTCACACGCTCAGGAATCTTCATTTTGGTTGTTTTTATACGAAAGGGGAACTCCGAATTCCCTCGCCCGCCATTTTATAGGAGACATTCCCTCCTTTTATCTCTCTCTTTTGTGCGTAATGTAAAAAGGAGCAGAAAAAAGAATACCAAAATACATTCCATTCCATGATCCTTAACACATCATATGTACCCTTGCAACGCATTTTGGCAGTGACTACCAAAATGCATTGCTACCATTTTGAGGTGTACAATAGCATATATTAAGCGAAATTCTATGATTGCATATAATTTCGTCGAAAGCCCGTATGAACATTTGATTTACGATAGAATAAACTTAATAACTATAAAACAGCTATCTAGAAATATGTTATGGTTTAGGCAATATTAAATGAAAATATCAACAGTTTATTGAATTAACGGGACAGATATGATATTTTTACAAGAAAGGCAAATGCTTTCCCAGATTTTTTGTTAAGGAAGAAAAAATATAAGCAAGCTACTGTACGTAACAGAGAAAAAAAGGTAAATGGTGACAAGAAATAAAAATTATTCTTTTACTACAGGTCATGGGATGATACTTTATTACATGATGTCCTAGCAATAATAACTGAAGTTCTTAGCTTCGACAATGGTCAAAATGTAGATAGCTACAAATTATCCGTCGCCTCTGGGATTTGGTTTAAATTTTTCAGCAAAGTACAAGCAGAAATAAAGGTAACAGGTTAAAGGAGTTTTTGTTTGCGAAACAAAAAGGAACAATTTCTTTTATTGAAATGGTTATTATACTTGCACTTTCTATTACGACCGCAAACGTGTTTAATCTATCTACGTGCTATTTCGTCAGTGTGAAGATTAATGTGTAAGAATAGTTTGAAAAGTATTTTAGTAATTTCTTATTTATCATTTACAGTTGTGTGAACCCAATGAATCCTTGGCACGTCCAGTATCTCTGCCCCCGTACAGCGGCAGGCAGGTGTTTGATCCTTGCACAGATGACGGCCAGAAAGAGGATGATGCTCTGGGTCGAACTGTCCCTAACGTTCATTCTGAAGCCACAGTATCAGGAGAGGCTATATATGTGGATGATTTACCTCGGCAACAAAGTATTTAAAGATTTCCAGATATCAGCCAAGCTTTACTGCGATGTATTTAGTAAATCTTAGGTGGTTTAGACATACAGATTTGAATTTTACTTCTCACAGATGATAATGTCTTCTTGTATTCCAGTTTGCAAATAATATTACGGAGCAAAGCTTTCCAATGTGTCCCTGCTATCACTATTGTCTTTAGTTGCCGGTGCGGCACTGTAACGATTATGTTATATGTATTGTCTTCTATGTGTGGTCTCATGAACTGACTCTATCGTACCAAGTGAGCTGTTAATTTTCTTGATTGCTTTCTGTGTGCTTCCAAAGGAAGATTCTGTTAAACGTAACGCAGTCTACAGCACACACTATACGCATTTAAATGCGGCCTTAATCAGAATAATTTTCACAGTGCATATGATTGTTTTATCTGTTTAAAGATTACGAAAATCGCAAAGCTGCTAATTCAGTCTACAAACTGAAGTAGTGTATTCGCGTATTTGAAGCTGTATCACATATTTCAGATGAGCTGTTTGTGGCCCTTGTCATCAGCAGTGTAGCCCACGCTAAAGTTCTAAATGTTGACACAAGTAAAGCTTTGAACCTTCAAGGTGTTCACGGGTATATAGACCACAGAGATATTCCAGGAAGAAATGGATTCGGAGTACTTGTTCCAGATCAGGAGATATTTTGCTCTGGAGAGGTAAGATATACAAAGTAAGCAAGAGGAAAGTAGGTGGTAGGTTTTGTCTTTGCTAATTACCTTCTAGATACGCAGAATATTGGCGCTATCTTTCGGAGTTCTAGATCAAGAGCTCTTTTGCTCTGGAGCGGTACGCTCTCTTTCAGGATAAAACAAAATACGAGAATATACAAAGATAAAATGTAGATAAGCGGAAACATAAATTAATTGTGGGTTAGTCTTACTAATTACTGTCTGTTTTCAGACATTGAATCATCACTTGCGCTATGAAACAAAATTGACAACAGTTTTCGAGATTCGGTAGCTCGTTTAAATCCAGACTATAGTAAGGGTTCAAATCACATTACGTACCAATTAGTTTTCTTGAACTGTAATAAATTTTATGCAGTTCATCGTACTGGAATAAGAAATATGTGTAGCAATTTGTTTAATGACTTTTTTCTAATCACTTAAGGAAAGATCCCTGCTGCAATTTTGGCACCGAAATAGAAGAGCACTTCTTTTTTTCAAATGCAATTGATCTAAAAATGTAAGACCTTCGTAGTACTCGCCATTCCATTCACCCAGTTTTGTAAAACTTCAGTTTTATGTGCAGCGAACTTGAATGATAAAAAAGCAAGCAAGTAAGCAACGTGCAAACAACCTACTTTGCTTCAGAACAGCACACACTATTTTTCCTTCCATCCGTTATTCAATCACTTTTGTTGTTCTTTCTGTCTGTCTTTCGCTTGAAGATTTCTTACTTAATTTTAACGCCGTAAAAGCTATTTAGACTAGTTTTCGATAATGAATTCAAAACTTGAAAAATTTGAAAGATCTAAATTCTTTAGAATGTTTTATTATGCCAATAATATTGTTTTATACTTAAAGTGAAATCAGAGAAAATCCTTGTCATGGAAAAGGTAGGTCAAAAAGAAGATTTAAACCAAAGATATTACAAAAGTATTATTGTTTTTATTTCTAAATTCTTGATCAGCAAAGGTATATGTAGTGTTTTATAATTTCTGCGTAGATAAATGACTAGAGAGTTCCTTAGATCAAAGGTTATGTTGTACACCATGAATTGGGTTACTGCCCAACTTTAGTAATTATATATAACTCCACAAGTTCAAGGTTGTCGTCAAAACCACTTTTGTTAGTTTTCGTTTTAATTTAGTAAAACCATAACATGTATATTCTTTGAAATACAATCAGTAAGGTCATGAACCTAGCGGGGTCTAATTGACGATCTTCAGATAAGGTGGCCCAATATAAATGATACCTGTACCTCTTCTGCAATGGGGTTATGATATTCAATCTCCTTCATGTGCACTATGTATTTTATAAACGTCACTGAATCAAATTATATATACTTATTTTGTTTTCTTTATCCTTTTTATCCAGACTATTTATTTGATAAAATTTCGAGCTCTATGCTAACTGGGTTTACAAAATTAATGGCAACACGTGCAATATTCACATACATGTAGAAGTCTCAGATTATATGATTATATAATAATTTAATCATTTTTATTTCAGGTGTTGGCTGTTGGCCAGCCCATAGGTGGTATTATTGCAGAAAGCCGTGAAATAGCACTGAGGGCTGTTTCTATGGTAACAGTTGAATATGAGGAAATGACGCCAATATTAACTATACAGGTGCATTTTGTACATACTAGTAATTAAATAAATAAAAAAGTGGAAAACTAAAGTTTGCCCAAAACGACATAAACGAACATTTTGCCAGCTCGGTTTGATAGAGCCTGTTTATCATGTTCATGGACAGTAGTGGAAGTTCAAGCTGCCCTCCACGCCCTCTACACGGCTAATGATAATATTTGTACATATTCTATTAAGATGCAAGCTTTGAAAAATGTTTCTCTTCTCATTTATATCAGTTAGAAATTAACTGTACACAGGTATGCGGATATACTTAAGTAGATCACAAGGAAGCCATCCAGCTGGCTTACGGAAGGTCGGTGGTTCTACCAAGGTGCCCGCTCGTGATGAAATAATGCACGGAGGAGCACCTGGGGTCTTCCTCCACCATTAAAGCTGGAAAGTCGCCAGATGACCTATCATGTGTCGGTGCGACGTTAAATCAAAAAAAAATAAAGATCACAAAAAAAACATTCCCAAAGTAATGTGTTTGAGGTCACAACTATTCTATTTGGAAAATGAAAGAGAAATCCTCTAAAGAGCAAATAGAAATTAAGTTTCCAATATTTTCTTTTACAATGAAATCAGTTGTGATGTTCAGTTACATTTTAAAAAGATTAAATATTTTTATAGGATGCCATAGAGAACAATTCATTCTACGGAAAGCCACAGTGTTTAGTAGATGGTGATGTAGATCGCGGGTTGGCTGAATCTGAGCACGTCATTACAGGAGAATATCAAACCGGACTTCAAGTAAATCTTAAAACGTTTTATAATATGTATCTTCATTTTTTCTTTGTAACTATACTTATATGTACCTAACAAAATCCCCAAGAAGATCCTTTGGAAGCATACACCGCAGACAATCAAAGCAAAAGCGGGTTGTGTCTGATCACGAGACGTAATATAATGTGCATTATTCCTCACGCCCCCTAGCTTCAGTTTAAGCGGAATTCTATTAAAGACTGCATGAGCCCAAATGCAACGAAAATAAGTCGTGAAAGAAGAAAATGACCGTTTTATCATGCTTTGAAATATCCGCGCTGGCGAAAGGTCAAAAGATTGAATAAAGTCCACATTTAAATATCCTAATGACGTTGTGGCGGTTTATTTAAAAGTTGAGCTTTTCTTGTTAGCAAGGTACACAAAATGATAGTAGAATACTGTTCGAAGAAGTAACACAGTCAGTCTGATATAGTTTCTTAGACTAGTTAGTCCGAATTTGTCAAAATTTTAAATATGTTCTACATGATAATTGAATGTTTCGCGCTGACTATACACCTGTGTTGATATATGCATTTTGTTACAGGAACATTTTTACCTTGAACCTTATGCAGCACTGGCTATACCAAAAGAAAATCAGGAGATTGAAGTCATATGCACAACGCAAAATCTTAGAGAAGAACAAGCTCAGGTGGCTAACCTATTGAACATTGCTCAGCATAAAGTCACGTGCAGAGTGAAACGTCTTGGTAATTGTAACCTCTTGTTTTCACTCTACTGAGCTTACAAATGGTCTTGTCCGTCGTGCATAATTATAAATAGCTGCATTTTACAGTAATCTGTCCTGAAATCGCGGGGACCACTTTTTAACATAGTGAAAAATTTAACATCTGATCCAGCTAGTTCATTATTGTAATGACTGTGAAATATAATCACGTATATTATCAGTACATCTTTTATACCCTATGGATTTTCAGCCATGTTAACCTCTAATTATGTCTCCCACCACACAGTGGTGTGGGAGGCATATTGATTTACTCCAGTCTGTGTGTGTGTGTGTGTGTGTGTGTGTGTGTGTGTGTGTGTCACAAAGCTTGTCCGCACTCTAAGTCGAACATTTCTCATCCAATTTTCACCAAACTTTAACAAAATGTGTTTGACTATAAGAGCTCGGCCAGGTTCGATAACTAGCCAAATCGGTCTAGGCGTCTTGGAGTTATGGCCCTTGAATTACCAAAAATCGGCCTTTTACTCTTGTCCGCACACTTATTCAAACATTTCTCATCCGATCTTCACCAAACTTGAACAAAATGTGTTTGACCATGAGACCTCGGCCAAGTTTGATAACTAGCGAAATCGGTCCAGGCATTTTGGAGTTACGGCCCTTGAAATATCGAAAAATTGGCAGTTTTACTCTTGTCCGCACTCTTAGTCGAACATTTCTCGTCCGATCTTCACCAAACTTGAACAAAATGTGTTTGACCACGAGACCTCGGCCAAGTTCGATAACTAGCCAAGTCGGTCCAGGCATTTTGGAGTTACGGCCCATGAATTATCGACAAATTGGCAGTTTTACTCTTGTTCGCACTCTAAGTCGAACATTTCTCATCCGATCTTCACCAAACTTGAACAAAATGTGTTTGACCATGAGACCTCGGCCAGGTTTGATAACTAGCCAAATCGGTCTAGGCATTTTGGAGTTACGGCCCTTGAATTACCGAAAAATCAGCCTTTTTACTCTTGTCCTCTCTCTAAATCCAACATTTCTCATCCGATCTTCACTAAACTTGAAACAAAATGCGTTTGGCCATAAGACCTTAGCCAAGTTTGATAACTAGCTAAATCCACTCAAGCACTTTTAATTTATGGCCCTTGAATTACTAATTGGGTCCACTCATCCAGACCATATAATTGGATCCACTCGTCTAAACCATCTAAAGAAACTAGAAATTTTGCATAGGGGCAGTTGTGGGAGACATGCGCTTTTCTCAAAAGCATCTCTAGTTTTCATTTCTTTTTTGGAGTCATTAATTTCTTCATAATAATTGATAGGTGGCGCTTTTGGTGGAAAGGAAAGTCAAGCGATGTATGTAATTGGAGTTACAGTAATTGCTGCAATAAAGTAAGTTCTGAGTCTTTCTATGAAAATATTCAACATATACCTCTAACGAGAATACAAAACGTAAGTGCAAGAAAGGCCATATTTATGACCATATCTTAATGAAACTTGGTCAGAATGCTAATAATGATGATTTATAGGTCTTGTTTAAATCTGGGTCAGGTGGGGTCAAAAACTAGGTCAGCAGGTCAAATCAAAGGTAAAGCTTATTAACACTCTAGAGACCTAATTGTAAGCTTAAAACTCATGAGAATTAATATAAATGTTTATCTTGATGATCTCTAGGTCAAGTTCGAATCTGGGTCATGTGGGGTCAAAAACTAGGTCACCAGGTCAAATAGGGCAGAGCTTGTTAACACTCTAAAGATCACATTTATGACTATATCTTCATGAAACTTAGCCAGGATGTAAATCTTGATGATTTTAGATCAGGTTGGAATCTGGGTCATGTGGGGTCAGAAACTAGGTCACCAGGTCAAATCAAAGGAAAAGCTAGTTAACACTCCAGAGACCACATTAATGACCATACATTAATGAAACTTAGTCAGAATGGTAAATCTGAATAATATTAAGATCAAATATAAATCTTGGTTAGGTGGGGTTAGAAACTCTTAGCCAGGTCAAACCAAAGGTAAAGCTTGTTCACAATCTAGAGGCATTAGTTTTGACTGTATCTTCATGAAACTTGGTCTGAATGTCACTCTTAATGATTTGTAAGCCAAGTTTGAATATGGGTTATGTGGGGTCAAACACTAGGTCACTAGGTTAAATCAAAAGGAAAATCTAGTTAACCCTCTAGAGACCACATTAATGACCATATCTGAATGAAACTTGGTCAGAATGTTAATCTTGATGATTTGTTAGGTCAAGTTCCAATCTTGATTAGGTGGGGTCAAAAACTAGACCACCAGATCAAATTAAAGGTAAAGCTTGTTTACACTCTAGATACCTAAATTTAAGTTTAAATCTCATGAGAACTGATCAGAATGGTTGTTTTGATGACCTCTAGGTCAAATCGAATCTTTGTCTTGTGAGGTCAAAAACTAGGTCGCTAGTTAAAATCAAATGAAAAGCTTATTAACACCTTAGAGGCCACATTTATGACCATATCTTCACCGAACTTTGTCAGGATGTTATTCTTGATGATCTTAGGGTAAAGTTTGAATCTAGATCATGAAGGGTCAAAACTAGATCACCAGGTCAGATTAAATGAAAAGCTTGCTAACACTTTTGAGGCCACATTTATGACCATATCTCCATAAAACTAGTTCAGAATGTTATTCCTGATGATCCTTAGGTTAAGTTTGAATTTGAGCGCTAGAATAACACTCATATAAAACTCTAGAAGTCACATTTTCTACTTGATCTTCATAAAACTTTGTCAAAAGGTTTGTCTCTATGAAATCAAGGCCAACTTGGATTCTAACTTTTCAGGGGTTAGCAGTAGGTCAGGTGAGCGACACAGGGCCTTAAGTGCCCTCTTGTTTGATATATTTGCTTGGATTCTGCTGCCACAGATCGCTGGTTAACTTTTACAGAGCATTAAGATTTGACTGTATTTGTTTCAGTTTTGATAATTCTTAATTATATGCTGTATTATGTAAATGTCACTATAATAAAATATTAACTTACTTACTTACTTATAGG
Organism: Mercenaria mercenaria; assembly: GCF_021730395.1. Taxonomy (NCBI): domain Eukaryota; kingdom Metazoa; phylum Mollusca; class Bivalvia; order Venerida; family Veneridae; genus Mercenaria; species Mercenaria mercenaria. The sequence continues at coordinate 80,616,362 of NC_069368.1, forward strand.
TCATATTGCGACTTTTCAGCTTTGATGGGGAGGAAGACCCCAGGTGCCCCTCCGTGCATTATATCATCACGAGCGGGCACCTGGGTAGAACCACCGACCTTCCGTAAGCCAGCTGGATGGCTTCCTCACTGGAAGAATTCAACACCCCGAGTGTTGCTCGAACCCACATCGGTGAGGGGCAAGTGAATTGAAGTCAGCGACCTTAACCACCCGGCCATGGTGGCCCCCGTTAACACTTAGTTATTCATGCAATAAAGTGATACTGATATATACTTTTACATTAAAGAGAGACAACGCAATTCCTTATTCATTGCCAAGATATACCAAACCCAGTGCATCTGGTGTATTACAGACGGGGAGAAAGCTATTTTCTCTACATTTCTTAAAATATAACACAATTTCTTATTTGTGTTTGTTTTATATGATTACTGTATTCTAATATTTCAATTAATACAATTTTGTTGTAATCCTGATACATTGCATTTTAGGGTAGTTGTGTGCGTTTGATAAACTGGAAGTAACGTTGTAGGGTCATTTAGATGGAAAACGTAGAATAACGTCTATTAGCCGTTATAAGGCTAGAATAAATGTATACCTGTATATTAGACAGTCGGCGTTACTGTCTTTCTTGAAGTTAATATTTAACAAATTATCAAGGCTGATAAATCACAAGAAACCTTGATTGTTTTATTCTGACATGCTCATTGACATATTTTAAAAATATTATGCTGGACTATAAGTGAAAGCTTTTCTATACACGAATACGTCATTGAAAGTGCGACCATAGAGGACCATAATTGTAAAAATTGACCGCAGGACCGATCTTGTCGAACCGGTGTAATAGAACATCAAGCAGACAATTCTATCTTTTTATGCCCCTGAAGGTGCGACCCTGTGTGTGTGCGCGCGCGCATCCGTGTAAATTCTTGTCCGGGCTGTAACGTCAACATTCACAGGGGATTTGAAAATAATTTGACCCAAATGTTAACAATATTAAGGTGTGTCGCGCTTATGACCTGGGTCTCCCAGGTCAAGGCCACAAAATAATGTGAAATTTTGTTCGTGTCCTGTCCATATTTTTTTGACATGTTCAACAATCCCAAGAATGTGACGTATCAGTAACCTGGATCTCTTGAGTCAATGTCAAGGTCACAATCTGACATATCGGTTTTCTGCATGCGGCCTTTATTTTTTTGTTGTTGTTTATATATGAATTTAGAAGTCATTTTGGCATATAACTATTTTAGCTTGAGATTATGATTGTGCGCATGATCCGAGTCCCTACGGTCAAGGTCAATGTCATTATCTATTTTTTTTTTATTTATTTTGCGCAGACAACTCTAGCATCCTCAGGCATGCTTAGGTGGCATTTTGTCACTAATAGTGACAGCTGAATTTCCTTCAGAGACAACGATTTTTTTAAAAACTATGGTTCGATCAGAAATATTGTTTTAAACAGTCATGTAACCTATTTATAACACCATTTTAAAATAGAAAAATCAGACAAGGAATCAGGCTTGGATCTTTTTTTTTTTCGCGCCCGTTTTAGATAACGTTTCCTTTGATGTTACGCCAAATTCTTATAATTTGTTTTATTTTAGATCGAAACGACCTGTACGGTGTGTGTTTCCGAGAGCGACAGATATGATGGTAACAGGAAAAAGACATCCATTTCTCGGGAAGTATAAGGTGTGAAATGTCCCTTTATGTAAAATTTGATATAAGCATATGGTATAAGCGTATGGTACATGACTGTTTATATATAGTTCTTCTGTTTAGATACATTGACGAGCATTAATCTTATGTAAACCTTTAATTGTAAATGTAGTTGTCTTAGCTTTCTAACACAATGATCCACACCATTTATATGTTCGATGCACGACACGAGTTTACAAGTAAATGCATTTAACTTTGGTTTCTAATTATAGGTTGGTTTTGACAAAAGTGGAAAAATAACGGCATTAGATCTGAAATTTTACAGCAATGGTGGATATTCGCTGGATCTTTCAAGCATTGTATGAACGCCCAAGGGCTATAAATTGTTATGATTATTATATCTGAAATGATAAATATACATATAAGCCTATCACAGTGGTTTTACCTTTGAAAGTCTTCTAATGTTAGGGTGACTGAGGTCACAAGACAATATAACTTTTAGTAGGAACAAAGCAGTAGTTAATAAAGAAGTGTCAAGACAGCATCTCTGCTTTATGACAAAAAAGTCTGCATTCGATCCAATTGCAGAAGTTTCTCCTCGTTGGTATATTTGCTACGGAAGTCTTGGGAGGCCATATCAAAGAGCAAAATATATGAAACATCTATGTAACTTGCAAAAGATATGGGTTGTATCTAATGTAAACATTGATTACAAAAGTAATGTTCAAGAAGATTTGAAAGATTTAATAATGTATATAATCTTATACAAAGTCTGTTTTTCAGGTAATGGAAGTCTCGATAGCATCGTTTGGGTCTGGTTACAAGGTCAAGGATATTCGAGTTGAGGGATATGTATGCAAAACAAACACGCCTTCTAACACGGCGTTTCGAGGGTTCGGACATCCACAGGCGGTGCTCATTATGGAAGATATCCTATTCAAAATCGCTAATTACCTAAATATTAATTCACAGCAGGTATGTGAACCCCATCAGAGGCACGTTGTCCTATCTTTTAATTGAATTAACTTGGATGTAAAATTAAGATGTACGCAGTTACAACAGAAACTCGTGTGCTATAACATTTAAATTTCTGATGTAAAATCCATTTCAAACGGCAGTGGCCACCAGTCTAGAGTAAATTACGGTAATGTACGGCAAACCTCAGGATCTAGCCGTTCCAAAATTATGGAGTCCTGTACAAATTCATTAACCATCTTCCTTGACTCTTAGCTTTCACGTTGTGGCATTACTAACGAGAGAATAATAAGATGGATGTTGTGATTTACAAGTCAACCGCACAATGTAACATAATGTATCTTTAAACCTTTATACATTATGCATTTTCCAGGCCAACATTTCCTATACATTTTATCTTACCATGTAAAGAGAAAGTTCTTCAGATAAATCTATCTTGTAAGCGTCTGTTTTATGAACTCCATTTCACTATTTCCCATGTATTTATTCTGACCCCGTTCTGTCGCTGATAGCAGCGTGTATACAAGTCATCTTGATCGCACCATCGACGACTATCAATGAACATTATTCTCCGCGCCCACGGACGCGGAGAATTTCACGGAGAGGAACTGTTACACGGGACTCGGTTATGGAAGATATTATGTTTCAGAGTTAGGATGGTACAGTTTTCCCGGACAATGTTACAGCATATGAAGGATGATAGTCACTGGCGGTGGTTTGTTCACAAATGAAATGGTAAACATTTATCTCATTTTTGCAAAAATTTAAATTATTTTTCTAGATAAATGGTATGTACGTCATTTGAGACATGATTTAACATGCGAAAGACAGTATATTGAAGTTTATCTTATAAAGTTGTACGGGAAAACAGCCGCATCTCAACTCTGTAACATGATTTCCTCTATAACCGAGTCCCATGTAATAATAGTTCCTCCCCCGTGATTTATCGGATGTCTTGTTTTGAGTGTATGGTGCAGTGTATGCTGTAAATGACGATATTTTTCCTTTCGATTTGCGAAATTTCAAATTTTCATTTTTAATGTATGTTCTGGTCCTAATAATAGCACCAGATTTAACAATACAATAAAAAAGATAATTTTCACAAGAAAAAAAAGAAGCAGCAAAGAAATCAAAGAGCAAAAAAGACAGCAATTTGTGTCGGACATCACGTGGAAAATTTCTTTCGTTTTCGGTTTAATGAATACGCCAGAAAGAAGATTACCTTTTTCGTGTAATAATAGTTATGTTTTTCATTTTATTTTAAATATTGATTTATTACATTGTATGCATTGTTATTAGCAACATTTATTCCATATAATAGCGGCCTTTTATTCCAACCGGAATTCCGGATACTGCTTTGTAAAGTTAATTTATGCTAATTTTAAACTCATTTTATTGTGTTACTTTTATTGGATTGTATAGAAGTAAGTTTTATACTACTACTTCTGTATAAGCTTTTGTTAAGGATAGTTGTGCATTTTTTTGGTATTTTTAATGTATTAATGTTGTTGTTTCTATGTATTAAGTTTATAACTCGTTTTACAATTCCTTAAATATACATTCCTCTTTTTGTAATCAACACCAATCTTTTTACACAGTACGTACGTCTTGTGTTTTTACTTTTATACTTTTTAAGTGAAGTATTTATGTGTTTTAATTAATGTTTGATAGGCATAATTATAGTGAAACGTTTTACAAATGTCACCTAACAATAAGGCAAAAACTGGCCTTTAAACCAAGGTGACTTGCATTTTAAAGTATATTTGCTCTATTATCTCAATATAGATTTCTTACAGCCTTGCCTTTAGCAATATCGGAACAATGGTCTTTCTTGAGAGGTGGCTGATTGCATAACATTGATTGTTTGTCCCTAAAAAATACCAGTTGATCGGTATATGGCTGTATGTAGTAGTAAAGATGTTTTAGTATTGAACTGTTTTGTCAATATTCATTGTTGCATTATTCAGAAGCTGTTCTCCTAAGGAAGAGATGAAGAAACCAACAATAACAACAATACCCTCTAAGTAAATCGTAATTGTCAACATAAAACACTTGGGTTATAATTTTCTTGTTCTTTTTATACTGTGAGTTTCACGCCCCTAGACGGGACAAAATGATATTTGTTGTGTTTCATTCATTGTACATCTTAGTCCTTCCTCATCATTTAATTTGAAAGTATCATACAGAGCCCACATTCCTGATTTGACAGTTATCAGAATAGTGGTCTTGACAACATATGAGCTAAGTTTGAAACTCAGTCATGTCTGATGAACAACTACGTAAGTCTGAATTTAAGCACAACCTTGTTTATGCAATACATTTCATCCCATATACCGAAACGTAGAGGTCATTTTCGCATATGGGTCATGATCAGTCAATAATTAGGTCACTAAATGCAACAATAAGAATCCTGCTCACACTACAAAGGAAATGTTTTTTCTCCAACATTTATGAAACCCCGTACACTGCTTTGTTTGGCGCGGAGTTTCCTTTTACTGTAACTTGCAGCAACTTTCGTACTTGTTAGAAGAAGTGGACCTGTCTCAATTCATTTCGTTGTTCTATATATCTACATAAGCCATAATACCGGTAATAAGATATTACAATCGTTTGTTATTATTTTTGTTTGTAAAAACGATGGTTGGTTTCGCGTAACGGAAAACTAAAAGTCTTTATCAGTGTGCAAGTGTTCATGGTTATTTAACCACAAGATTACACTAGAGAGCATCCTAAATGGTACTGATTTTCTAATGAAATACCGATCCTACTTTCATCTAAAGCATGTATTAAACATACAATGCGTTTCATTTTCACGAACCAGTAAACAATAAAATGAAACGAAAATGTGTTTCCTTACTGGAGTTATCGAAACATATCGTCATCAATAAGGAAGGTATTTATGGTATTATTACGTACGCGGTAAAATGACTGGAACCCTTATATTCATATCTCGTTAAATAATGTCATATTTATTCTAGAAAGCGGAGTCATTTCTAGCTCGACTATTCGAAGAATATGGAGAACTTTACTACTCACCCCGGCGGAAGCGTCGGCATTGGTTAAAGTTTTTTTAATCTCAGATATCTTGGACACTATCATAGATATTCAACTGAGTGTTGGAATACTTGCGTATAACGACAGTGTGCATATGTTCGACAATATTTACAGAGTTATGCCCCTTTTTAAATTGAAAATTTTCGAGTAGGTTTTTGATAAAGTCAGATATCTTGAACACTACCAAAAGTATCCAACTGAGACTTGGAAAACTTGCATATAGTGACAGTGTGCACATGTGTGACAAGGTACACTACTCTTTTAGCAATATTTTTAGAGTTATGCCCCTTTTTAACTTAGAAATTTGATTAAAATTGTTCATAATGATAACTATCCCCCACACGTCTTTAGGGTCAGTAAATATAGTCACAGGTCCAGGTCCTAGAAGTGTAACTTGTATTTTAACCAAATGATGTGGCTTTTTTATACACAGAAAATTCAGGTTTTAATACAGGGTACAATTATTGTCTGCCTTTGTAAGTACTTTGGGGCTTGTATTGAAACTTCACACATGTCTTGGGGTCATTGCATACGGTCACTTGGTCAAGTCCAATACCTCTGAATTGTATTTTTAACAGAATTATATCCCTTTGTCTACTTAGTTCGTGTTAAGGTTGCATGCAACTTAAAATCTTTCTAAGTACTAGGACTACTGGATTGAGACTACAAAGCTATGTTAAGGATCAGTGTATAAGGAGCCCGCCCGCTTAGCTCAGTAGGTAAGAGCGTTGGTCTACGGATCTCGGGGTCGCGAGTTCGATCCTCGGGCGGGGCGTATGTTCTCCGTGACTATTTGATAAACGACATTGTGTCTGAAATCATTAGTCCTCCACCTCTGATTCATGTAGGGAAGTTGGCAGTTACTTGCGGAGAATAGGTCTGTACTGGTACAGAATCCAGGAATACTGGTTAGGTTAACTGCCCGCCGTTACATGACTGAAATACTGTTGAAAAACGGGGTTAAACCCAAAACAAACAAACAAACAGTGTATTAGGTCGAATATTTTGAACTTGTATTTTAACAGAACTATGCCCCTTCTGTGCTTAATGTGTAAGTACTGCATACAAATTTCTGCAATTGTAAGTACTTGTAAATTAAAGCAGGTTTTATAATTTTGACCCTTACTGTGACACAGTTGTAATTGTACTATTATAAAATCCATTTTATTGACATGTCAAGCCTTTGAATAGTCGAGAGCTCTGTCATCAGACAGCTCTTGTTACACTTGAAATGTATTAGTATCAAATAATTCAAAGTGTATAGCAAGCTTTGAAAGGCATTTAATTGAAGAATCATTTACACGCAGACGTGCAGTTTCTGCTTAGAGTACAAATAAATAAATGTAAAGTTTGCAGTTTTAAGTAGGGAAATAATGTTACCAGGAAGGAAACTGCTAGTTGGTATGCCATAAAATTTTGCATGTATCAACAGGCACGTGTTTTCACTTCACAGGTCCGGGAGGTCAACCTCTACCAAGAAGGTGATTCTATACCGTATGGAACAAAACTTGTGAAATGCACTATACCACAGCTTTGGCAAAAATGTAAATCTGAGAGCAATTTTGAGAACCGCCAAGAAAACATTGAAAGCTTCAATAGGTAGGTAATTGATATTAGTGATCAATGTGATTTGAGCTATCATGTGTAATTTACGCGTTTTAGATAATTATGCATATATGTTTCGGTAGTCTACTGACATTACTTTTTTCCAAAAGATCATTACAGATTTTCTATGAAACTACGAAAGTAATTAAATAAGAAATCCCATACAAAGCTGAGCATAATACAGTCGATTGATGACAAATCATTATTTGTTCCCTGAAATACACATTGGCCTATACATACGAAGGCGCCTGAGGCCAGGAACGTCCCAAATATACGGGAAAATAGTTTTTGCCACAGCCGCAATCCCTTTGAAATGATATGGCAATAAAGCTGGAATTGCTAATTGTTGTAACACGGTTTAACTAAATTTGATGTTTGTTTTTAGCATAATCTTAAAATTGACAAATGGTCAGTTTTGACTTACATTCTGAATAATAATTATTATATGATCTCTTAATTAACAATTTTTTATATTTCTGAGCCAGTTATATTGGTGTAATTTATCTTGTGAGGTTATGGGACGGTTGTTTGGTTTATTCGTTGTTTATGTCTTTATTCCAAAATGTTTTCTACTTGCACAGGGAAAGTAAATGGAAGAAACGAATATCGATGACGGCCTCCAAATTTGGTGTTGGGTTTGGTGTTAGTTTTATGTATCAGGTTTGTAAGATCAGTACCAGACTTCGTAGTGCTCATTGAATAATATTGACATTCACCTTTTCAAATATGGCTGCATGTGTAAATTTATTCACCATTCAAAGCCCGCCCAGTAGGGAGAGCGTTGGTCTACGGATCGCGGGGTCGCGAGTTCGATCCTCGGGCGGGGCGTATGTTCTCCGTGACTATTTGATAAAAGACATTGTGTCTGAAATCATTCGCCCTCCACCTCTGATAATTCATGTGGGGAAGTTGGCAGTTACTTGCGGAGAACAGGTTTGTAATGGTACAGAATCCAGGAACACTGGTTAGGTTAACTGCCCGCCGTTACATAACTGAAATACTGTTGAAAAACGGCGTTAAACCCAAAACAAAAACAAAAACAAAAAAATTCACCGTTCAAATGTATATTTTTGCAGAACAAAACTTTAATTGATAAGACATTTGGACACTAGAAATATATCTATGGATAAGGACAAACTGGATGACATGTCGTGACAAAGTGTGACAGGTAATTATACAAAGAACTGCCATTTAATATATAATGTCAGTAAAACTAATGAAACAGTACAAAATAATCGACATATGTTACTCTTTAACTGTATTTAATACCCTGTCATACAACATATTATCTCACTGAATTATTATGTACGATAATACAAGAGATTAAGATCTGTGTTAGTCCCGTCTCGATGGACGCATGCAAGAGATTAAGATCTGTGTTAGTCCCGTCTCGATGAACGCATGCAAGAGATTAAGATCTGTGTTAGTCCCGTCTCGATGAACGCATGCAAGAGATTAAGATCTGTGTTAGTCCCGTCTCGATGAACGCATACAAGAGATTAAGATCTGTGTTAGTCCCGTCTCAATGGACGCATGCAAGAGATTAAGATCTGTGTTAGTCCCGTCTCGATGAACGCAAGCAAGAGGTTAAGATCTGTGTTAGTCCCGTCCCGATGAACGCATGCAAGAGATTAAGATCTATGTTAGTCCCGTCTCGATGAACGCAAGCAAGATTTTAAGGTCTGTGTTAGTCCCGTCCCGATGAACGCATGCAAGAGATTAAGATCTGTGTTAGTCCCGTCTCGATGAACGCAAGCAAGATTTTAAGGTCTGTGTTAGTCCCGTCCCGATGAACGCATGCAAGAGATTAAGATCTGTGTTAGTCCCGTCTCGATGAACGCAAGCAAGAGGTTAAGATCTGTGTTAGTCCCGTCCCGATGAACGCATGCAAGAGACTAAGATCTGTGTTAGTCCCGTCCCGATGAACGCAAGCAAGAGATTAAGATCTGTGTTAGTCCCGTCCCGATGAACACATGCAAGAGATTAAGATCTGTGTTAGTCCCGTCTCGATGAACGCAAGCAAGAGGTTAAGATCTGTGTTAGTCCCGTCTCGATGAACGCATGCAAGAGATTAGGTCTGTGTTAGTCCCGTCTCGATGGGCGCATGCAAGAGACTAAGATCTGTGTTAGTCCCGTCTCGGTGAACGCATGCAAGAGACTAAGATCTGTGTTAGTCCCGTCTCAATGGACGCAAGAGATCCAGATTTGTGTTAGTCCCGTCCCGAAGGACAAATGCAAGAAATTAAAATCTGGGTTAGTCCAGTCTCGATGGACTGGTATTATGATAGGCCGAAGCTTTCCAATCCAATGGAGTCCTTTTTTACCTGTTTACCTGCTTTCTTTGCAAGGAAATGCAAATGCATTGGCAAGCTTAGAATCAGCTGTAGTAACATTAACTCAAAGAGACTCTTTCTAAATGAAAGTTGTTATATTTTTAGCTCGACTGTACGAAGTATATGGAAAACTATCGTAATCACCCCGGCGTCGGCGTCCTTCCGCGTCCATATCTTTGTTAAAATTTTGATGCATTTTCTCTTTATCTCTCAGATATCTCTTAATCGCATGAGGGATTTGCTTCTCGCACCATTATTTCATATTTTCCCCCCGGTTTACTTAAAATTTCAGATTAAACTTTTGTTGCACTTTTACACTATTTCATTTATTACTTTCAAACTTAAACTAGTTTTTCCACATCATCACCCACATCAGGTGATCACAAAGTTCATAACTCTAGCATCAATTTTTTTCATGAATTATGCCGCCTTTGTAGGTTAATTTTGATGTATTTTCACTATATCTCTGTTATTGCAGAAGGTTTTGATTCAAATTTAAAATAATTGTTCCACACCAACAACCAATTTTACAAAAGCACCCTGACACTTGCACAATTATTTTATGAATTTTATAAGCTATCCCCCTTTTGCTCATATTCCAGGTTAAAGTTTTGGTGCACTTTCACTCCATCTCTGTTATTACCAAACAGATTTGATTAAAACTTATGACACAAGGGTCATAACTCTTGCACCAATATTTCATAAACTATGCCCCTTTTTACTTAGAATTTCAGGTTAATTTTGGTGCATAATGAATACGATTTAAACTTAAAATAGCTTTTCCAGATCATCCTCCTAATCATTAGACACATTGTCCATAACTCTAGTGCAAATATTTCATAAATATATTCCCTTTATGCCTAGAGTTTCAGTTTAATTTTTTTCACCATATCTCTGTTGTTACAACATGGATTTGGTTCAAACTTAAAATGGTTGTTCCACAATCATAATATGACACAAGGTCCATAACGCTAGTACAAATGTGGTATGTGTTTTTTTCTCTATTTACTTAGAATTTCAGGTTCAGTCAGTAAAGTACATTAATTTTGCTCTATCTTAGTTATTTCTATATAGACTTGATTCAAACTTGAAATAGATAGTTCTTCCACAATGCTAGTCACATCATGTGGCACATGTTGCATTATGTTTTCGGAAAATTTCCATAAATTGTGCCCGTTTTATATAGTGGACGCAACTTGACCCCGATGGTTGACCTTTGCATTATAATACATAATAAGGCACAACCTATTATTGAAAAGGAGTGTAGGTAAAACACGAGCTGCACGAGAAAAAGGAAATATGAATTTGAGTAAATATAAATTGTTGTATTGGAAGGTTTTAACTGATCAAATGTAAGTATAAATACTTTGATACTGCACTGTTTACAAACTAATTCCATATGAATATACACGGTTACCCTAAGCACCCTTGATTTCTATTATGAAATAATCGATATGAATAATCAGCCTAAGGTCAACTATCGCGGTCAAGTTGCGACTACTATACTTGATTAATGTTTTGATACACCTGATCTCTATCTCTGTTATTACTAAATACATTTGACGCAGACTTAAGGTATTGTCTAATATTTTCATTCGCATTGGAGTCATTAAACACTCAAGTGACAGCTCCAGCTTCCTCAGATGTACTCAATTCCACTATCCAGCATCGAAATAGTCGAGCGTGCTGCTGTCTCAAGTGACAGTATTGTTGCGTAGTTGTTTGATGTTATACCAGTATATGTTCTATTTACTTCATAGATCTTTCAGCTTCAGCTCTGTTGGACATGACAGAATAAAGCGGACCGCTGAATAGCTTTTACGGAACGCAAATCTTGAATGACACTCTGTCAAATGTTGGGACTGATGTGTGTTACATAAACACAGTGATGGAATAGTTCAGTTGTCATTGGGTACCATAAAGTAAACATGATATTGAAATATTTTTCAGGGGGCTGCTCTGGTTAATATATACACAGACGGATCTGTGTTGGTAGCTCACGGTGGGATTGAGATGGGCCAAGGTCTTAATACGAAATTAATACAGGTATATTGTATGCATATAAATTACAATTGATTTTAAGAAAAAAAAAGTTGAGAACATATCTTCTTGAAACTGATAAATAACGCCTTGTGAATTGCTCCAGGAAACATATTCATTAAAATCATGGAACAAAAGTCTCTCTATTTATCATTGTGTTAATGAACCAATGACCACCAGACCATTATGCTGTTTTGCTGGAGTTTTTTTTATTTCAAAGTTGTGCATGTCAGTGTATAGTTTGTTTGCAGGTTGCTTCACGCGTTCTTGGAATACCAAAGGAAAAGATTCACACAGTTGAAAGCAGTACAAGGGAGATTCCAAACGCCACAGTTACAGCCGGTAGTATGGGCACAGACCTGTATGGTCCGGCTGTCAAGGTTTGTGTTAATAACAAGTACTGTATACATCTGTACAGTTGAATCAAAATATTATATTTTAGATTTTCATTGATTAAATCCAATTTATTTGGAAATAATAACGTCACTCTGGTTTGACTTATACTGGTTGCATGATTTAACGTAATGGATAAAGACGCACCGATCTACATTAAGGTATTAAATGTTTGTAAGTCAGTCATGCTTTGATGTATCATGTTTCGAACGAATTTCTGGTGACTTAGATTTGTTGCACAATTAACTGAATGACAAGAGTTCGAGAAAGTTAGTGTTGATGCACCATTAACTGGGTGACAAAATTTGGGCGAGTTTGAATTGAAGCACCGTTAAGGTGGTTCTGCACGTTTGGATTGAAATTTTTTCTACAATGTAGAATTTGATTAAACTCTGATTTTTCAAAATTTCAGAATATACCTAGAAAATTCAGCAAATAAAAGGATAGGGTCGTGTGCTTGATTTTTGCCAGACTGATTTGAAAATTTCGGACCTCGCGCAAGTTTTCATAATGGGAATCTATGGAAAAATAGCAACTTTCATAACATTTTCGCGAATAGAAAATTTTCCACAATGTAGATTTAAATGAAACCTCACAGTCGATAATAAACATATGGCGTATAATTTAGTAAAATAAAATGTATAGGTCCATGTGCTTATTTCTGAGATATTTGACCATGATTAAAGTGAACCGCCTGTTTGAAGCTGATTTTAAGACATTATTTTGAATTATTTAACGTGTCAGATGTTTAATATCATATTTTAACTTTAGAACGATAGAGACTGTTACAATTTGATAAATTTATTCACAGGTTGCCTTTAATTCATAAACTGATTTTCATTTCCGTACGCCGAATCGAGGCTTTATTCTACGTTTTCCGGATAAATGACGTTACGCCATCACTTCCGGTTTATCAAACATGCAGAACTACCGTAACCGGTTTAAACTTCAAAATATTGTGTTGTCACAGACCATCGTAAGGCGGTGCTTGACAGGGTTCCTTTATTTGTTTTTTGTCCTCGTTGTCTATATGCTTTAATGTGTCCGAATGTTTCCTGTATATTCCAGCAATATACACAACCATATATAAACTGCTATAGGGTTTCGATTTGAGTGGACAACGTTCTTATAAGTGGCTTTTCTTCTTTTTTTATGACCTGAAATGTGATGGTGCGATTTGTTTTGCATCAATTCAGGAAATGAAGTTGTTAAATATCAGTAAGCACAATTATTGGCTACTATTTGAAATATGAGATGATCAGAGAAATATCAGAAAACATATTATGTATATCCAATTAGAAAATTGAATTTCACACAATTTTAGAATAGAGTGTAATTATAACATAAATAATTCAAAATTAAAACAACTCCAGGATGCTTGTGAAACACTCAACAGGAGACTCAGTCATTTGAAGGAAACGATGCCAGGAGCTACATGGGAAAAACTGGTAATACATATGCATATTTACAAACGATTAAGTGAGTAAAGGTTTTAACTAAATTGTTGGGCACGATTTCATCTCTGCGTCTGAATAACATTTCATTTTTATGTGGTTCCAAGTAAACAATTTTTTTTAGAGAAAGAAAACATAAAGCTAAGCATTGGAGGTTAAAGCAGTCACTGTCGCATGAGAATAAAAAAAATGAGGGTTGATAAACACAATAATGAGACTAGAGTGATTCTCCTAGCGGAGAGTTATTTTGTTTAAACTATCTTGTAATATAGAAACATACTGAGGATGAAGAATGAGGTTTGACACTAGTAAACTACTTTAAACACATCTGCGGTGGATTGATACAGACCGTTCCTCGGCAGCACCCTGATGTGGTGCTCCCTGATGATGTTTATGTGTGGGTTTTATTGTTGCACACATTTCTGTTCATATATATGCTCTGTTGGTGTGCACGTGTATATATTTAGTAAATATAAAATAAATATTATTTACACATACCCCTATTGCCATGCGGAGTGTTGTACGGGAGGCTGGCAGTCTGGATGTGGCCTTTCCGTCGGCCTTTGCTTGCTTTTCGTTTACAAATTTCAAAACTAAATTTTACCAGATGGTCCACTTTTTCCATGGCGGCTTTTTGCAAGTAACATTTATTGCGTCAAGTATTATCCCTGAACTATAAATGTTATGTTACAAAACGTACCGTACTATAGACATATATTTATTTAATATTACAGATATTTACAGCCTTTTTCCAACGGATACAGCTGTCGGCTACAGGATTTTACCGGTAATATAACGATGATATGGGTTATTCCCTACTAATATGGCTTACAGTATTATGTAATTATTCAGCGCCGTTTTTTTTTTCAACAGTATTTCACTTATGTAACTGTGGGCAGTTAAACTAAATAGTGTTTCTTGATTTAGTTCCAATATTAACCTGTTCCTCGCAGTTATCTGCCAACTTCTCCACGTGTATCAGATGTGGAGTGAAAATAATTTCAGACAGAAGGTCTTCTGTCAAATTGTTACTGAGAACAACCGTCACGCTCAGTGATTGAATTTACGACCCAGGGTCATTAGACTTGACCTCTCCTTGTCGAGCTCATTGTATTTACATTTGACATCTGTAATGATATAGAAGAAAACATATTTAAGATGGTCATTAGATCAGTTCAATCTGCCAACATGCTACGATATCTGTCATGTATCTTAATAACTCATTGAAATATATAGATATTTAGTTAATAAGATGCAAACAAAGTTGTGTAAATCGTAAAAATTATTATTCTAGTCCATACCAAGAAGGGGATCTTGACTTTGAAAAGAAAGTTGGAGCTCCTTTTGATTATTTCACTTATGGAGTGGCTTGCACGGAAGTGGAAATTGATGTCTTAACTGGAGAATGCCAGGTAAGTTTTAACATTATATTGGTTTACCGACCACAATCAGCTCCGTTCATACGTGTATAATTATTTGATTTAATAATGTCAACAGAATAATATTATTCACAAAGTAATCAATAGCTTTCATGTGGGATATTATTAACTTACAAAAAACAGACAGGTGTAACTTAGTAACGATTCGTAACTCACAAATAGATTGGTCGGCAATTGTATAATAAATAGTATGAGCCAAACGCACATTGAGCCTTTACCAGAATATTTTATCGTTTATAGACAGCACTATCTCACCACTAGCATAATTTAGCCGAAACAGTTAAGAGTATCCAATTTCCCATCTATTCAAAGTTAATTTAAAGGGAATTGCATGACTTTTTAATTGTATATAGGTACTGCAAGCAGATTTACATGTTGATATTGGTAAGAGTTTGAATCCTGCGCTAGATATCGGTCAGATTGAAGGAGCTTTTGTACAGGTAAGATATTTTCTAAACAAAGTGAGGTTGGTATTAAGTGCTTAATATGTTCCAGTTTGTTGTTAGTCCATATGTCGTCATATTGGTTTTGACTTGTAATATGTACATGTTCTACAAGGTTTGCTTTTTAATGAGATTGCTATGATGATTTATCGATCTGAGCAGTGGTATTGACAGAGGATGTAGCACAAGATAGATTTCTATTATCTAGTCAAACAGCCCGAACACTTTTGGAGCGGTTGCAAACATTTGCAGCAAGTTGTTCTTGAACTGCGTGTGACATACCATTTCATCTACTAATCATGTGTTCAAACCAATAAAAGTGACTATAAATGTAGATTAAAAGGGACTGGACTCCAGTTCTAAGCTAAAAATGATCTGTCTTTAAAATTGAAGTTTGGTCATATCATGAACATTAGAACATGAGGCTTTGTTCCTAAATAAGATATCAAGAAAAGAACATGTCCGTGACGGGAAATGAACCCTGGTCGCCTCGGCAATAAAACATTCTTGCCTTCTTGACCAATACATTACGAAGTAATTCGAACATAACGATGGTTAACTAATTCTCTTGTGTTTCGAGAACGTAATAATCAGTCTGTAACTAAGATTCAAAGCCTTCTTTAAAATGTAGCAAATATTTCCTGATGTCTAAACGTTTTCTTTTTTGTTGTATAATCTGGAGGTCAGTGCCTTTAATAATATTTTATTATTTCAGGGACTAGGAATGGTCACTTCAGAAAGCATGGAGATAGATGAGAAAGGCCGCATTGACAACTGCAGCCCTCTAAGCTACAAAATACCAAATGTTAAAAGTATTCCGCGGAAACTGGTGGTTAACTTGATAAAAAATCATGATGTTGTGGTCAATATCTATTCCTCAAAGGTTTGTTCACCGATTTGTGCATCTAATTATAATCTGACAAAACCTGATTAGTCATAAAATGGCTTTAGATTGTCAGATACCGAATTGTATACCATTCGAATGTTTAATATCACAACTTTTGCGGGGTTGCAAATGACGTTGTTGCATCGACCATAACGTTAAGCAGCTTCTCATTACGAATTGCAAATAATTATATCATGCTAAAGTCCAAATTATATTACAACATCAACAACAATATCTTATTAGCAAATATCGACAATAGTTGCCTTTGGCTAATGAACAGAAAAAAACACGTACAAAGTTGTGATTTGACCGACATGACATATTTTGTATAGATTGTACGTATGTTAAACCTGTATAATAATACATAGTTTATAATTATTATGTAAACCTTTGTTTAAGAAATATATGATTCTAGATGAATAAATATTTTTTACTGACTTAAACATATAAAACTTAATGCTATTCGCTGTGATTTCTCTATACCAATTCTACTAAAATGCATACCGTTATATTACAGTATTGATTAATAATGCGTATCATAACTGTTCTTAAATATACGACATAATAATAAACAAACAGTTTAAAGCGATGTAGAAAAAAATCACTAATTAATGCGTTATTATTAAAAATACTTATGTAGTAGGGTAGAGTTTAGGGTGCACTTATACTTCCTCGCTATAAAAACAGAATACTTAACTGTACATTTAGCTCAGTTGCAGAAAAAAAAAATCTCAATTATCTTTTGTCAGTTGAACTCGGCTTTAACCAGCAAACACACTATCTTTTCAATAGTCATGTTAATAATCGCAATGAACACGGTATATCAACAACTCTATCTATCTTTCAGTAACGTTGTTGTGTCCATGAAAAACTATAAAGTTCGCTGCGTATATAATTAATTTGAAGGTAGATGCTTCATGCTAACTGCCAACTGCTAAATGACAAATAATTAAATGCAAAATGCTATTTCCCAAATGTTGAATGTCAAATATTGACTGTCAGACGACAAATGCTAATTGTTAAATGCTTATTACTAACTGCTTATTAAACAAGAGGGCCATGATGGCCCTATATCGCTCACCTGTTATCATTGCACTTAAGGACAAGTCTTCAAGGTCAAAAGATCATAATAGAAATCAATCAAAAGAATTATGAGAAAATATAGTTGAAATTTTCTTTAAGTAACTTTAAAAACAAGATTTGAAAACTTTTTGTAGAGGTCCACTAGGCAATGCTACATGTCAAATATCTAAGCTCTTCTGGTTTATTTTTAGAAAATTTTGAAGATTTTTCTATGTACAATCAAGTAACCCCATGGGGCAGGGTCAATTTGACCCCAGGGGTCATGATTTGAATAAACTTTGTAAAAGTCTAATAGGCAATGCTACATGTCAAATATCTAAGATCTAGGCCTTCTGGTTTATTTTTAGAATTTTTTTTTAAGATTTTCCTATGTAAAATCAAGTGACCCCTAGGGCGGAGTCAATTTTGACCCCGGGGGACAAGGTTTGAACAAATTTTGTAGAGGTCCACTAGGCAATGCTACATGTCAAATATCTAGTCTCTACGCCTTCTAGTTTATTTTTAGAAAATTTTTGAAGATTTTCCTATGTAAAATCAAGTGACCTCTGGGGCGGGGTCAATTTTGACCCAGGGGGTCATGATATGAACAAATTTTGTAGAGGTCCACTAGGTAATGCTACATGTGAAATATCTAAGCTCTAGGCCTTCTGGTTTGTTTTTAGAAAACTTTTGAAGATTTTCCGTTGTAAAGTCAAGTGACCCCTAGGGCGGGGTCAATTTTGACCCCCGGGTCATAATTTGAACAACTTTAGTAGAGGTCAACTAGGCAATGCTACATGTCAAATATCTAAGCTCTAGGGCTTCTGGTTTTTGAGAAGAAGATTTTTTAAATATTTTCTTATGTAAAATCAAGTGACCCCTGGGGCGGGGTCAATTTTGACCCCGGGGGCCATGATTTGAACAAATTTTGTAGAGGTCCACTAGGCAATGCTACATGTGAAATATCTAAGCTTTAGGCCTTCTGGTTTATTTTTAGAAATTTTTTGAAGATTTTCCTATGTAAAATCAAGTGCCCCCTGGGGCAGAGTCAATTTTGACCCCGGGGTCATGATTTGAACAATTTTAGTAGAGGTCCACTAGGCAATGCTACATGTCAAATATCTAAGCTCTAAGGCTTCTGGTTTTTGAGAAGAAGATTTTTTAAGATTTTCTTATGTAAAATCAAGTGACCCCTGGGGCGGGGTCAATTTTGACCCCGGGGTCATGATTTGAACAAACTTGGTAGAGGTCCACTAGGCAATGCTTCACACCAAATATCTAAGCTCTAGGTCTTCTGGTTTTTGAGAAGAAGATTTTTAAAGTTTTTCCTTTCGGTTGCCATGGCAACCAGTGTTCTGCATAGAATTCAATTCTTTGAACAATTTTGAAAGGGGGCCATCCAAGGAACATCCCTGTGAAGTTTCATCAAAATTGGCCTGTTGGTTTAGGAGGAGATGTTGTTTAAAGGAAAGTGTGGACGGACGACGGACGGACGGACAGACGGACGGACGGACGCCGGACGGTGAGCGATCACAATACCTCACCCTGAGCACTTTGTGCTCAGGTGAGCTAAAAACAGAACTTAATATATCAGTGTATGAATGCATCTCTTTTGTATGGCGTTATTTAAAAAAAGTTTGTCTATATTAAACACATTTTTTACATCTTAAAGTAAACAGTTTCGGTCCAATGTTATGGTCGGTAGAACATGTTATTGTTTCAAGACAAACTGATAGAATGTTATACGTCTTCAAATAATTAGAAGTTTCAGCCATAAGGTTCAGAGATAGAAATCGTTAATTCAAAGTAGTTGACGATTAGTATTTATCATTTAACAATAAGCATTAAGTATTTGACATTTAGCACTTGACATTTAACATTAAGAATATGGCAAAAGCATTTGGTATGTAGCATTTAGCATTACGTAATTGGCATTTAGAATTAAATTAATGGCATTTAGCATTAAGTAATTGGCATTTAGCATCAAATGTTTGGCATTTTGCATTTGGCAATTAGGATGGCGCACCGGTCTTCCATTAATAATATGGTTCGTTGTGATTTTTTTGCAGTCTGCTGGAGAGCCGCCGTATATTTTATCCCTGTCGGTCATTACTGCAATTAAAGAAGCAATACTTGCTGCACGTGCTCAGATTGGCAAGATCGGATACTTCCGGATTGACTCACCAGCTACTGTGCACAGGATACAGGAAGCGTGTGGACAGCAAATCAAAGTTTAACATTAATGACGACAGTGTGCAACTAAACAATACGCATGCAAACAACAAAACAGGTTTATTATATATAAATTTATGGTGAAACAAAAGTGATTGCAGAATTTATTACATTTGAACAGAAATTTTGCTAATAAGAATAAATTTAGTGTGCTCTGAAAATCAAGGTATAAGCTTTTAATTCTTATGTTAAGATATTGCTTTAGAATACACTACGGACATACTGGCACCCGCATGTGAAAATTTAACGCAAATATTCTTCTTGCGGAGATACATACAATATATTCAACCAATAATGTCAGGCAAATAATGATTACGTTTTCTAGTAATTTCGCGCGCGGTAATTCAGTAATCTGTTTGTTGTAATAGACACGTGTATAATAATTGACTTTGTTTCTCATAAAGAATACGTATTACAACAATGCTTGTTACAGCAACAGTTTTGTGTATTCCATACTGCATATGATAATAGGAATACACAGTCAACAACCAGAAAAACACATTTAAACCTGTTACATAGTCAAGTTAATGATTTTTGTACCATCAAGCGGCTGTATATAATTGTATATTCTAGGTTGTTATATTTTTAGATAGGTTGTTACACTTTTAGATAATGCTTATCTTGTAAGAGCGCTGGAATTATACCAGTTCAACTATATTTTAGACAATGTTGATTTCGTAATAGCGTTGGAATTATTCCATATCGTTGACATAAGAAGTATTTACATATAATGGTTTTATCTAAACTGGCGTTAGTTTTCATGCTCCAACGCAGTTGATTAATATTCACCAGTTACGTAAGATGTGCGTCAGTGTGACGTCAATCGGATTGCGAAAGCTATCCGCAAATATGGAAGTGTGGTGTAACTATACGCGCCATAATATTGTGCGCTACTTATAGTTCGGTTTTGAGGTGAGCGATGTTTGTATACTTTTAATAATGGGACGGTCCGTTATTTAGGTAGTGTTATTCAGTACGATAGTATTTCTTACCTAAATAAGGCAAAGTAAATCATGCTGACTACCATAATCGGTAGACGAGTATATAAATTGAACCACCAAACTACATGCGAACTTTTGGTTTGCTTGCCTACGTGATGATAGCGTCTAAAATACTGTCGCGTCTCGTTCTATGTTTATCAGTGTTTACAAAATAAAGCGTCATATCGGTTTATAAAAGTCCACGAGAAAAACTGCAAAAAAATCGAATGTTCCCATAATTCTGGAAACTATAATCTGGTCAACCATTATGTTTCATGTAAATGTATGAAAAAGTGGCGGCATTTTGCCTTTCGGTGATAAATTATTTTAAAACTTACAAATCACAACGTTTGAGTTAGTCGCTTTAAACCAAATATTAGCAAAAAAATGAACGATAAAGTACCAAAAAGGAAAAAAAATATTTTCAAAACACGTCTAGCATCTGTCAGATTTTTTCGCGCAGCCATAAATCGTCTTTGTTTTGCTAGCCGCTGACGTCGGTGCGGGTTCAATTTCTTTCCTCTGATAAACACATTTGTTTATACTGTAGTTATTTGATATCATATTAGTATAAACCCAAGGAAGACCATATAAATCATTTTAACCAAATGAAGCGAACTAATAAAAAAATTAAATAATTGTTTGACGGTTCAAAGCAAAAAAAGTTAATAATAACCACGATTCTAATGTAATATACTATATGTGTTTACTTTTGTTTGTTTATTATAACACTTTTATACATCAGACGAAACAATGACTCTACTTGGTATTGAGTTTACAAAACACCAAAAAGCAATGCTGCAGCAACAAGTCCAAGGTCATAGACCGTATGAAATGCGCCTACATTCTGCAATGTGACTTTGTCTGTTTTCTTCAATACAAATTCTAGCGCGAATTCCTTCAAATGTGCTGCTCGATATGAATGCAAACTCGCCGTCAAACATGAAACGTTGTGCGATAATATTATAAAGTGTTTTCTCGTCTCGGCTTAGAATAAATTCAAACTGATTCAGTTCGACCTGGACACAAAGATAGAGCTTTGTGATCAAATGCAGTTCTCCTATAATATTCATACTTTTGTACACGAGGCGGTACAGCGGTTGCTCGAGACTCTCGGAAAGATTCCCAAGACTGACTTGGCTTCGATATCATTATCTACAAAGTCTATCTTAGAAGATGGCATAAAGTTTGCTTTAAGAACAATCGTGACATTGTTATGTTTTAACAACCATTCTCTCGTCACCGTCCTTTTTATATTTTGCACGATACGCCTCGGATCTACTCTTGATAGTTTTGCACTAATTATGGCTAAGTAAGATAAAGTGTCTTTTTTCTGTGACTATTTTTACCACAGTTATGGCCCGTTGATAGTTTTTGCTGTATGGAATATAGAGAAAAGTTTTGGGTATCCAACTCCTCCCACCCTGTTCGCCTGATTTGCTTTAAACTTTCATAATTGAACAAGCTTGATGTACTGATGACCAAAAATGAAGAAATATTTTCTGTAAATATTTTTACTGTAGTTATGGCCCTTTGATATTTTAAGCTAAATAGAGAAATGCACAGTATGTGGGAGCATCCGTGTCCAATGGACACAATTCTAGTTGTTCGTAAAAGCTCTTTTTAGGAACAGTTTATTTATTTAATTCAAATACCACTTAAATGGAACAACGACGGTAAATACACTTAAAAAGACTATATTAAGCAGAAACTAATTAACGCAACAATATTCATTACAGGAACAGCAGTTGCAGAAAAGTAATTACAGAAACAGTATATTCAGCAGTATTTATGTTATTATTCCTGGCAGATAACAGTGTTACTGCTTCTTATTTTAGAATATTCTGTATATGTATGCTTATATTCATGGCAGAAAAAAATGTTTATCGATACTGGTACTGATGATAAACCCGAACAGAAAATGAGGTTTTTTACCTGTAACTTTTTTATTTCTGCAAATTGAAATCAATGGTCGGTATCAAAATAAAGCTTAACCTTTGCTGAAAACTTTACATAATTCAGATTTATATTTAGTAAGCAAACTCACACGAAGTGAGGGCCTGAAAGGGGTATGTAAAAAGGGGACTGTATGAACGTTGACTGATGATAAATTCGAACACTTTGTCATTTACAAAATTTTCTTGGTATTATAATATTGAAGTTTCCCCAAAAAGCTGCAACAGTCATTCCTGAAAAAGTAATGAAAAGTTAACAAATGTCAGGCCTTCATGTTTCGACAGTGAGCATGCGCAAAAAAACACCCTCTTCCCCAGTAATTTTGGATAAGTATTTTTAATACAAATTTATGTAAGTCATTTATTTATACAGAATATTTACCAATTTTGTTTTTGTTTACACCAGATGGTGTTGTAAGTGGAAACTATTAGATGGTGTGTTCAATTTTATAAATAACCGATTGCAATCGAATATTTCCAAGGTGGTCGACTTTATCATCTGTCCGGGTTTATCATCAGTACCAGTAAATAAATTACCCAGGAATAACTAGTTTTTGATTGTTACTACTGCTGGCACAAATAAAATTAGAATTATTATTACTAATCTTTGAAGAATCAAGAGCACAAACACTAAATACACTTTTAGCGGAAACAGTAAATGTTCTCACTTCTGACAGTACAACTGCTACATCCCTGGTGGAAACAGCGATGACCTTTCATTTCAGTGATTTTCATAATACTTGAAGATGTGTAACGTTTTTAAAGTGATTAAATTTGAACTAGAAAATTGCTGTTGTTCAGTTATTGTATACGCGGCCGTATTGGATTTGTCGGCAAAACTGAGAATGATTTTACATGAGTGGTATACAATTACAATATACAAAGCCGATTTTGCTGAACAGTGCTTTAAGTTATACTTAAGCATTTCGTCTTTGCGCAGTGTGAAATGTACTTTTAGGAGAAAATTATGAGAGGGTTTTTTTTTACTACTTTTACTTTGCACTGTTGCTACAGCCAGGCGATGTAACAGTTATAATGTGGTTATTGTTGCCCAGCTTATTTCACACCAGTAACTGCTAGCATCAAATCAGTTACATTTATAATGCCGCATGCCACTGGAACGTCCGTTGCCTCTCCAAGGTTTTTCAGTCCACCATCCTGTATGAACGCTCCGTCAAGCAGCCCGATAAATCCGCCTCGAAAGATATCCTTACATTCCGGAGTCCACATGCTGCATTGCTCCTCCTTTCTGAAGGACTCAGCATTGCAAATATGACAAAATACGTTGGCATACAATTTCGGTTGTCGATAAGGCGATACAAACCCGCTTGTACACAAATGCGTTATAGTTTCCCTTGAAAGACTAGTATTTTCGGGTATTTTAAATTCAGACGACTCAGGACAGGTATCTTTGAGCGATACAAAGCATTCAAATAGTCGTATATTTTCAAGATGACCTGGAAAGATGAAACTAACAGCGCAGTCATCAGGAATTGAATTTGACTCTAGCTCGAGGACAAATCTGTTTAGATCTGACTTTATAGCTATGACTTTTTTACACTTAAGTACGGCATCCCAAAGTATGCCGTCAGTTACACCATCGGCAGTTGCACATTTCATATTCTTATATAACTGTTTGGATTTTGCAGAGTAAACGGGATATAAACTGCCCCAGGGAGCAACAATTGCATCTCCACAAGAAATATTGGATGCCAATTTTCTAGCAAGGAACCAAGGAAACCATCTTGTTTGAATGAAACAGATATCAGTCCTTTTCATCTGGTTATATTGCCATTGGGACCAGACAGGAGAAGCCTTTTCCATCCGGATTTCCTTGTTGTTGCAATGCTTCCTTGTACGGGAAGCAACAATTTCCATTTTCCACACACTGTGTGTTACATGAGCAACCTGAATTTTTATAAGATTGTGTCATTTATTAAAGTGATAAAATTTCTCGAAGGCGGTATCCTGTGTTTTTTATGTGGTTTCAAACGGCTTCGAACTTTATGCAATATTTTAACACAAACAGATTAGGTCAATAGTACTAGTATACATTTATTTCTAATTGGTATTTGAATGCATTTAATAACGCATATTTTAGTTATTTTTAAACAACAAGTAAAACTGTATGTATCTCGTTTTAATGTATCTGTTTGACTACGTCATGCTCAAATAAATTCTCCCGTCATGTGTTCTTTATTTTTAATAGAATACCTTGAATTATTTTGACGAAAGAAGGTAATCTTCCGACTGACAGTATCATTCTCTATTTGCAAATGAATAATGTGAAAATTGTGTTATTTCCGGCGTCTGTAGGTGTCGATCAATCTTATATTATTTTGATAAAATACACACTTCTATCGTTTATGATAAACTAATACAATTTTGATACAAAAAAACGAATAATCAGTACAAGATAACAAACAAATTTGTCAAAATATTGGGGTGAAATGAACAAAAAAATCATAAATTTATCAAGAGATCATTACGAAGCATAGAACACAACAGAGG
This sequence comes from Mercenaria mercenaria, assembly GCF_021730395.1. Lineage (NCBI taxonomy): Eukaryota > Metazoa > Mollusca > Bivalvia > Venerida > Veneridae > Mercenaria > Mercenaria mercenaria. The sequence continues at coordinate 80,641,380 of NC_069368.1, forward strand.
AAAATGATAGAGGTTTCAGTTTGATTGAGTCTACAGTGATAGAGGTCTCGGTTTGATTGAGTCTACAGAGGAAAGTGATAGAGGTCTCAGTTTGATTGAATCTACAGAGGAAAGTGATAGAGGTCTCAGTTTGATTGAGACTACAGAGGAAATGATAGAGGTCTCAGTTTGATTGAATCTACAGAGGAAACTGATAGAGGTCTGTTTCAGTTTGATTGAGTCTACAGAGGAAACTGATAGAGGTCTCAGTTTGATTGAGTCTACAGAGGAATATGATAGAGGTCTCAGTTTGATTGAGTCTACAGAGGAAAATGATGGAGTTCTCAGTTTGATTGAGTCTACAGAGGAAAATGATAGAGGTCTCAGTTTAATTGAGTCTACAGAGAAAAATGATGGAGGTCTCGGTTTGATTGAGTCTACAGAGGAAAATGATGGAGGTCTCAGTTTGATTGAGTCTACAGAGGAAAATGATAGAGGTCTCAGTTTGATTGAGTCTACAGAGGAAAATGACGGACGTCTCAGTTTGATTGAGTCTACAGAGGAAAATGACGGACGTCTCAGTTTGATTGAGTCAACAGAGGAAACCGATAGAGGTCTCAGTTTGATTGAGTCTACAGAGTTTGATTGAGTCAACAGAGGAAACTGATAGAAGTCTCAGTTTGATTGAGTCTACAGAGGAAAATGACAGAGGTCTCTGTTTGATTGAGTCTACAGAGGAAAATGACAGAGGTCTCAGTTTGATTGAGTCTACAGAGGAAAATGACAGAGGTCTCAGTTTGATTGAGTCAGCAGAGGAAAATGACAGAGGTCTCAGTTTGATTGAGTCAACAGAGGAAAATGACAGAGGTCTCCGTTTGATTGAGTCAACAGAGGAAAATGACAGAGGTCTCAGTTTGATTGAGTCAACAGAGGAAAATGACAGAGGTCTCATTTTGATTGAGTCTACAGAGGAAAATGACAGAGGTCTCAGTTTGATTGAGTCTGTTCGTGAGAGATAATTGAAGGCATGCCATCACAACAGAGGAAAATGATAGAGGTCTCAGTTTAATTGAGTCTATTCGTGAGAGATATTTGAAGGCATGCCATCACAACAGAGGAAAATGATAGACGTCTCAGTTTGATTGAGTCTATTCGTGAGAGATAATTGAAGGCATGTCATCACAACAGAGGAAAATGAAAGAGGTCTCAGTTTGATTGAGTCTATTCGTGAGAGATAATTGAAGACATGCCATCACAACAGAGGAAAATGACAGAGGTCTCATTTTGAATGAGTCTACAGAGGAAAGTGATAGAGGTCTCAGTTTGATTGAATCTACAGAGGAAAGTGATAGAGGTCTCAGTTTGATTGAGACTACAGAGGAAATGATAGAGGTCTCAGTTTGATTGAATCTACAGAGGAAACTGATAGAGGTCTGTTTCAGTTTGATTGAGTCTACAGAGGAAACTGATAGAGGTCTCAGTTTGATTGAGTCTACAGAGGAATATGATAGAGGTCTCAGTTTGATTGAGTCTACAGAGGAAAATGATGGAGTTCTCAGTTTGATTGAGTCTACAGAGGAAAATGATAGAGGTCTCAGTTTAATTGAGTCTACAGAGAAAAATGATGGAGGTCTCGGTTTGATTGAGTCTACAGAGGAAAATGATGGAGGTCTCAGTTTGATTGAGTCTACAGAGGAAAATGATAGAGGTCTCAGTTTGATTGAGTCTACAGAGGAAAATGACGGACGTCTCAGTTTGATTGAGTCAACAGAGGAAACCGATAGAGGTCTCAGTTTGATTGAGTCTACAGAGTTTGATTGAGTCAACAGAGGAAACTGATAGAAGTCTCAGTTTGATTGAGTCTACAGAGGAAAATGACAGAGGTCTCTGTTTGATTGAGTCTACAGAGGAAAATGACAGAGGTCTCAGTTTGATTGAGTCTACAGAGGAAAATGACAGAGGTCTCAGTTTGATTGAGTCAGCAGAGGAAAATGACAGAGGTCTCAGTTTGATTGAGTCAACAGAGGAAAATGACAGAGGTCTCAGTTTGATTGAGTCAACAGAGGAAAATGACAGAGGTCTCAGTTTGATTGAGTCAACAGAGGAAAATGACAGAGGTCTCAGTTTGATTGAGTCTACAGAGGAAAATGACAGAGGTCTCATTTTGATTGAGTCTACAGAGGAAAATGACAGAGGTCTCAGTTTGACTGAGTCTATTCGTGAGAGATAATTGAAGGCATGCCATCACAACAGAGGAAAATGATATAGGTCTCAGTTTGATTGAGTCTATTCGTGAGAGATAATTGAAGGCATGCCATCACAACAGAGGAAAATGATAGAGGTCTCAGTTTGATTGAGTGTATTCGTGAGAGATATTTGAAGGCATGCCATCACAACAGAGGAAAATGATAGAGGTCTCAGTTTGATTGAGTCTATTCGTGAGAGATAATTGAAGGCATGTCATCACAACAGAGGAAAATGAAAGAGGTCTCAGTTTGATTGAGTCTATTCGTGAGAGATAATTGAAGACATGCCATCACAACAGAGGAAAATGATAGAGGTCTCAGTTTGATTGTGTCTACAGAGGAAAATGATAGAGGTCTCAGTTTGATTGAGTCTACAGAGGAAAATGATAGAGGTCTCAGTTTGATTGAGTCTATTCGTGAGAGATAATTGAAAGCATGCCATCACACCGGCTTAATCGGAATTCTGATATAAAAGATGAACATTGAATGGACTCTTAAAATAAAAAAGTACCGGGAATAATAGCAAAACTAAGTTATGTACACAGTGACACTCTACAATGTTTCTCTCCTTAATTTCTTAACATTCAACCAGACGTCAAAGTTGATATTTTATTTGACGACAAGAAGACTATGTATGAGGCGGAGGAAAGCCGTCGAAATATCTTAAGTGTCTGTTCAATAACAAAATCTCAAAGGACAAATACCCGAAGCACAAGATACGAAAAAAAACACGAAACAAATAAAATTGTAAATAAAATCGGAGACAAGGGCTAATGTTGGGGTGAGTGTGGGGCGGTTGGTAACGTAGGAGGGAAAAGTGTGTCGGGATTCCAAATAGCAATGTCAGAAAACACAAGAAACGAAAAGTACAAAATAGCAAATAATAGGGTAGATGCGGTGTATATGGAGAAAAGGAGCTAAACGGGATACCAAGAGACAATAAGAAACATAAAAAGTGTTTTCGTTTTTTGCCTTTCGTCACGGCAAGTAACAAGTATATTGACCAGACTTATCTCCTTATATGAATTTCTAATGACTTCTCAAACATTTTCTCTACATATATCTAAAATGGCGGTCAAATATACTAAAGTGACGTCATTTCGGTATTATGAGACCTATCTCGAAAACTGACTTTCCAACTTTCCAACTTTTTATAGAAAAAGTATAGAGACACAATCCACTACTCGTAGGAGCAACAAGAGATCACAGAGTGATCTTGGCGCCCACCAATGTGTCATTTTTGTGTGTTCCAAATTTCAAGACTTACTGACTAGCTCAAGGTCAAATTTCATTTCCGTACACAACACTGTGCATGTGGTCTAAATTCGAAAGCTGTAACTTGAGAAATGTGAAAGTAGGTCACTAGATCAATTTCAAGGACAAAGTTCTTTGTACACAAAACTATGCATGTGCATCAATTTTGAAGACTGTAGTTTGAGAAATTTGAAAGTAGGTCACTAGGTCAATCTTAAGGTCAAAGTTTATTTCGGTACACAAAACTATGCAAGTGGTCCAAATTTGAAGGCTGTAGCTTGAGAAATGAGAAAGTAGGTCACTAGGTCAAAATCAATGTCAAATGTCACTTCACAACACAAATCTATGCATGTGGTCCAAATTTGAAGCCTGTTCCTTCAAAAATGTGAACGTAGGTCACTAGGTCAATGTCAAGGTCAAAGTTTGTTTCGGTACACAATCCTTTTCATGTGGTCTAAATTTGAAGCCTATAGCTACAGAAATCTGAAAGTAGGTCACTAGGTCAATCTTAAGGTCAAAGTTCATTTCGGTACACAAAACTATGCAAGTGGTCCAAATTTGAAGGCTGTAGCTTGAGAAATGTGAAAGTAGGTCACTAGGTCAAAATCAAGGTCAAATTTTATTTCGGAATACAAAACTATGCATGTGGTCCAAATTTGAAGCCTGTACCTTCAAAAATGTGAAAGTAGGTCACTAGGTCAATGTAAAGGTCAAAGTTTGTTTCGGTACACAAAACCATGCATGTGGTCCAAATTTGAAGGCTGTAACTTGAGAAATGTGAAAGTAGGTCACTAGGTCAAAATCAAGGTCAAATTTTATTTCGGAATATAGAACTATGCATGTGGTCCAAATTTGAAGCCTGTACCTTCAAAAATGTGAAAGTAGGTCACTAGGTCGATGTAAAGGTCAAAGTTTGTTTCGGTACAATTACCATGCAGGTGGTCCAAATTTGAAGGTTGTAGCTTGAGAAATGTGAAAGTAGGTCACTGGGTCAAAATCAAGGTCAAATTTCATTTCGGAGCACGAAATTATGCATGTGGTCCAAATTTGAAGCATGTACCTTCAAAAATGTGAAAGTAGGTCACTAGGTCAATGTCAAGGTCAAAGTTTTATTTCAGTGCACAAAACTATGCATGTGGTCCAAATTTGAAGGTTGTAGCTACAGAAATGTGAAAGTAGGTCACTAGGTCAAAATCAAGGTCAACTCATGTCAAGGTTCATCTAGCCACTCAAAACCATACATGTGGTCCAAATCTGAATGTTGTAGGTTATTGACAAGAAGTTTTTATAAGCTTTTCCCTATATAAGTCTATATGAACCATGTGACCCCCAGGGCGGGGCCATATTTGACCCTAGGGGGATAATTTTAACAAACTTGGTAGAGAACCACTAGACGATGCTACATTACAAATATCAAAGCCCTAGGCTTTGTGGTTTGGACAAGAAGATTTTCAAAGTTTTTCCCTATATAAGTCTATGTAAACCATGTGACCCCCGGGGCGGGGCCATATTTGACCCTAGGTGGATAATTTGAACAATCTTAGTTGAAGACCACTAGATGATGTCACATACAAAATATCAAAGCCCTAGGCCCTGTGGTTTTGGACAAGAGGTTTCTCAAAGTTTTTCCCTATATAAGTCTATATAAACCATGTGACCCCGGGGTGGGGCCATATTACACCCCAGGGAAATAATTTGAATCATCTTGGTAGAGGACCTCTAGATGATGCTCCATACCAAATATCAAAGCCCTAGGCTCTGTGGTTTGGGGCTAGAAGATTTTCAAAGTTTTTCCCTATACAAATCTATGTAAATTATAGAAATAAACAAAGGGCCATAACTTACTAAATATTTGTTGAACCAGTCTGATTTTCAGGGGGACACAACTAGGGTACCAATACATCATTCTGACAAAGTTTGGTCAAAATCCCCCTGGTAGTTTCTGAGGAGATGCGATAACGAGAAATTGTTAACGGAAGGACGGACGGAAGGACGACGGACCACGGACGCAGAGTGATTTGAATAGCCCACCATCTGATGATGGTGGGCTAAAAATGTCTTTCCCTTTAAGATTTGCATGCGGTTAAACTATTTTAGATCCCTTTCATAAAAGAGAAAAAGAGATAATTGGTTATATATCACCACGGGAGCCGCAAAGCCCATGTAAAAATCAAGGTCCAGCCATTCAAATTGCCATGCGTAAATGCCAATTTGTACAAAGGCAAGGTCTTTCAAAAATTGAAGAAACATCTTAACAAACGCAGACTGACAGTTTTGCGGGTTTCAGGCTATGCATGACAATGCGTCTCCACACAAGGCGGCCTTTGTACGCGACATTCCCTACCCTTCGTATTCGCTCGACCTTTGCCCTTGTGGCCTTTTTTTCTTTTTCTAAGACTAAGACATACTGTAAAAGCAGATATTTTCGCGAGGGTTTAATTTTTCGCTCTATTCTCGAGGTCCTTCACCTCGCGAACATTTATCCTCGCATAAATATTGACTACAAGTATAATTCAATTCAAGAAAATCTAGTCATAACACAAAAAAACTCTCAACATATCAAATTGAAACGGTAATTAGAGGTGTACAAATATCCATACACATGTATTTCAATAGCTCTAGTATCGTAGATCAGTAGAATTTAACAGTTAAACATACATGTCTAAAGGGAAATGCTCTACGATGTGTAACGTTGATGTACACCAGCCTTATTAAAAAGCGAAATAGGAAGTTTCATTTTTCTACAATATCGCGAATATAAGACCTCGCGAACACACTCAATATTTCAAACTCGCTAAATTTTGACCCAGCGAAAATATGTGCTTTTACAGTACCTTGCCGGAAGAAAATATTAAACACATAAAAATCTCGATTCAGCCATTTTCAAGTGTCTGCACTATTTGCTTCTGGTTAATTATGTATTTTTGTACTGCCATATATTTGAAACCTACAAGTGACGGTGAAATACTTTAGAATGAATATTCCCTGTTAGTTCACAACTGTACAATACAAATCTAAATTCAGTTATTAATGAATAATAGATATCCTATCCTTTGAGACTTTATACAGGAAAACCATAACAAGATACGCTGAAAAGAACTCATTTCTTTTACACTTAGTGCAAACACAAATATACTTCATACGAATTAGATAAACAATTATCTCAAAGATAATGAAGTGAAGTCCATCTGTGCTGCGTATTAAAACTTTTCATATTATTACACTAATTAAGCCAGAAATATACTCGTAGATAGCACACTTGTGTTGTTTAGTTTATATCCCTGCATTTGTAGAGACTCACAAAAAGTATTATAACCATCTCCGTCATAGAAAGTGACACCATGCTTTGCTGACTGGATTTGTAATTAATCAAGATTTGTTTGCTCTCAGTCAAGACTCCTGGTTGAATAAGTCCCCAGTCCTTAATAAGTACAAAGATGTATTTAAAGGTATTGGTCTTTTTAGGGAGAATGCAAATTGCATGTGAAGCCAAGTCTAAAGTTGTCATTACAGTTAAACCCCGCAGTAATGACATAAGGGTGTGTCTGGTTCCAGACATCACAATTGCTCAATCATGAGACCACATTATCCAATGCAAACCGTGGATGATGACACAGCAAGGCTTAGTGGTCAGTCGTGGTTCTCTATGCTTGACTGTACACGTGGCTACTGGGGTTGTAAGCTGGATGATGCTTCGTCATATCTTACAACAATTTCGTCCCTGTTTTCCAGGTACAGATTTCTCAGTTTACTATTTGGAATAAAGTCGAGGCAGGATCTGTTCCAAAGAAAGATCAATGAAGCCTTTGAGTGGTTATCAAATGTAACACGCATAGTAGGTGACCTATTGCTATGGGGCCGAACTAGAGACGAGCACGATGCAATGCTTAAGAAAGTGCTCTTGCGAGCACAGTCAAATGGTGTGCGTTTTAACCCTGATAAATGCATTATAGGGGCACGGGAAGTGCCATATTTTGGACACGTTATTACTTCAGAGGGTCTCAAACCTGATCCTAGTAAGGTTAAGGCTATGGCAAACTGGAAGGACCTGATACACGGGCTAAGTTAGAGAAATATTTTGGTTTAGTTTAGTAAACTACCTCTCAAAGTTCTGTCCAAACTTTGCAAATGAAACAAGTGCCCTGAGTTGATTACTTCAGAAAGATGTCTGGTTGTATGGGATTTTCACCAAAAGCAATCGTTCCTTATGACTAAGTAAATAAATCATTATAAATGCCCCTGTACTCGGGTACCTTGATCCCAACAAACCACTTGGAGGTCGATGCCTCCGTAACTGGACTTGGATCTTGATGCTCCGAGACGGACTTTCAATTGCCTTTGCTAGCAAAGGTTTGACCTAAACGGAAATGGATTACACAAATATAGAAAGAGAAATGTTTGCTATACTCTTCGGTTGTAAACATTTCCAACAGTACACGTATGGGCGAAATGTCACTGTCCTTTCAGATTGTCGTCCAATCTCGAGTATCATAAAGAAAGGAATTTCAGCACGTCCAACATGCCTTAGTAGATTCCTTCTCAGACTGTCCCTATATAACATAGAAATCAAACATGTCAGTGGTCAAAACGTGCCAATCAGTGATTTTCTATCTAGAAATGCTATGTCAAATACATACCCATGCCTCAGTGACGGACTGAATTTGCATGTTCATACAGTGATTCAACAGCTGTGTGTAACAGACAGACGCACTGAATCTGTGAAAGATGCAATAACGTCTGACCCTCAATTCCTCAATTTGATCAAGGTTGGCCAAAGACCCGCCAAAATTGTGACCCACAAATCCTTGAATTTTGGAATCATAGAGACGACCTGTCCTATGCAGAAACGTTAATCTTTAGAGGTTTAAAGCTAGTTATCTATAGATCACAGCGCAATGAGTTATTAGGTTCGGTCTATTCCAATCACTTAGTGGTAAGCAAAACAATCGCACGTGCAAAAGGCTGTATTTTGTTTGGCCGGGAAAGGTCAAGGAAATAACAAACCTTGTACTAAATTGCCCAGTTTGTTTGACCTACAAAAACGCCTCTCATGTCCCACGAATTCCCGTCAAGACCATACCAAAAATTGGTTGTGATATTTTTACCTATGATGGTACAAATTACCTCCTGACAACAGACTATTACAGTCGCTATTTCGAAATAGATTTGCGCACTTCTATGATTATTAGAAAACTGAAGTAACATATCGATATGTCAATGAATGGTATCCTTTACATCCTTATCAGTGACAATGGTCCAAATCTAGTGTCCCAAGAGTATGCAGATTTTGCAAAACATTTGGGATTTGAACACAAAACCTCGTCACCTTTTCATCCTGCCAGTAATGAATTACAAGAGAATACTGTGTCTATTGTTAAGCGAGTGACTGATTATGGAGTCAGAAGACAGCGGTCAAGACTTCTATATATGCTTCTTGGAATATCGGTACTTTCCACTTCAATGTGGGTCTTACCCTGCCTAGTTCCTCCAAGGCCGGAGAACCAAGTCTGTATTACCCATGACCCAAGAAATGTTGAAACCCAAAACCATTAATCAAGCAATAATACAGCAGAAAATGAGTCAATCCAAATTAACGCATAAAAAGCATTTCGATAAAAATGCTAAGCCGTTACCAACCTTTAAAATCAATGACTCAGTCAGACTACAAATTGGCGAAGTCTGGAAGCCTGCAAAAGTCATAGAAATATCAGACAATCAAAGGTCTTATCTAGTGCAGACAGAATCTGATGCAATTTATAGGCGTAATAGAAAATGGCTACAGTTGCTTAAATCAAAAGAATAAGTAGACATCAATCCCTGGTAAATTAAAATGTTAGTGGAAAATATCATTCCATCAACATCTGATCTCCCTCCTATAAATGTCACGGACCAATATAACAGGATTGTTGATTTAGACCCACAGCCAATTTGCCTATATATCACACGGTTTGGTGGAGAGAGTCGCCGGAACCGACAGTATTTCAATGACGAATATGAAAACTGACATTTAATTTCATGCAAATCAAATGGTGTTGAAAATTAACGGTTAGACTGCGGAACATTAGATCTACTCATGAGTTAAGTCTAAATATGAGAGATTAAACTTCATATATATTTCTACGAAATTCTAAATCTATCATTTCTTAAGTGTACAATACCTAAATCTACATCAAAATGACATCCTTATTTAATACCCCAGTCACACATACGGCGCGGATAGCTACGTCTAGCCACGGATAGAAACGTAGTAAACCGTATCGATCCGTATCGATGCGTACCTGACCCGTACCTTAAAGTAGTAATCCGTATCAATTCGTACCAATCCGTACGGCTTAGGTACGGATCGATACGGATTACTACGTTTCTATCCGTAGCCAGACGTAGCTATCCGCGCCGTATGTGTAACTGGGGTATAAGATAAGAATGAGACCATATTTTCAGTGGACTAGCGTCAAATATACACAGTTTTACTCTCAAAGATACTCTTCAATGTTCTTTTTGTAGAGTAAAAACCTAACGTTGAGTTATATATTAACATTTAAGACCAAGAATTAAACTAAATGCCTTGTGTAGTTGTAAAGAAAAGGCAAAAGGTCGACAATTGGTGAAATGCTAGAACTTTTTTTTACCAAGTTGAGTTTTCTTTGAAGAAAAATAAGAATCGTATTTATTTTCAGTTAACTTATAATACCTAACTAAGTCTGCCAGACGTTTTTCACTCGAAACGTACTTGCGAGTTAAAAAAGCAGAGCTTACCTCATATGAAGCTGTTACTTTGTTATATGCCTTCTCTTCCTAGACCATCTGAAGCTTTTTGTCCCAAAATTATCAGTAATGTATAAATGCAAACTAGTATATTATAGTGCGGAAAACTGTATTAGAAAATGTGCTGTACATCCATTTATATGTGCCGCAGGTAGACATAAGTACATTTACCTGTCATCTTAAAAGATCAGCGGTATTCCTATTTGGCAAGGGAACGCCTTTTCTCGGAATTGGAAATGCTGTCACTGGTAACAATAAGCTATTATAGGTTGTCATTGGCAAAGAGAAAGTATATTTAATGAAAAATGTAAAGAAAAGCTCGTAAATGTCAAGGTGACAAAAGCTAATTAGTGAAAAATTGTTAATAAAAATTGATATGTTCCCTGTAGCACTCAGACATTTCATTGTGCTTTTACATCTCAATTTTTGTCAAGCTTATTATTATAATAATTTCTGTATTTCCTGAGATTTGAAATAACAACAGAATATTGTATCTCATACTGTCAGAAACTCTATGGAAAGCCATAGCTGTTGTTATAGCATTTGTTGCTGTACATATATCAGTATGTGAAGTGCGTTTACTTATATGAGCAGTGCTAACAAATATATACGATGCGTTTAATACTGTATATATCGGGTAGGCCTACTTTCATCCGTATGTGCGGTGTTTTCAATTTAATATACGGTCCTTTCAGATGTATGTGCGATGATTTCATTTGACTGTGCGGTATATATAATTTTTATTATTTTACCTGTGTCCGTTTCAACTGTATATGCTTTTAAAATTATAGCATTTCAGTTTTATATAAATATTTCAATACGGGTTTAGTGAGCTACTGTTGACATATTTCGATAAGCCGGTTACCTTTTTTTAAATTCCTGGTTTGTGATTGACAGTAACACGCACACTTCATTATAGTTAACGCATGAAGCAAGATTTGTTTCCTAATACTTTGTATATTCAACAAACAAAGAAGGTCTAAACACATATTGTATGGTGGCATATTGTACTTCTGGATGCATGCAATCTTGTACATCAAATGAGATACAAAGTCAAATTGAAAAGTGATCATGTTGGAATGTATTTATGCAGTAAAGACGGAGATAAAAACACTTAGTTAAAACTATAATTGTAAATGCACTTATTTCATGGGTTAACATTATCTTTCATTCGTATACAATTTATTTCATACTGGCATTTGTGGCGTTAGGCCACATTTTGTAGATCTTGTGCTCGCCTGTTAAAGTACATTTTAATAAAATAAATACACTCTGGAAGTGTTATTTTCCGCTTTATTTGCTTGTTTCTTTGCAGAAACAGTTCGTGTTTGTGTATTCAAGTATAAGTGATGCCACAGAATTATATAATACTATTAACTAATCATGTAAAGGCGTTATGGAATATAGGTCAATATAACCTACAAAATATATCAAAACATCATGTACATCTATATATTTTATTTCAAAGTTTTGTTCTTGAAAACTATACACGTATGCGAACATTTAAATAACTGTTCAACTAAAACAGTAGCGAAAGTCGCCACAAATGGAATAATACAATTGTTCAAAGTTGCTTCGGTAGTTTCCCTGAGTATGTAAGTAGTTACATTCTTTATTACATGTTTTTCAGTGAATTATCGAAGTATTAGAGTGAAAAATATCTGATATTTTCACTGTAGATCTAGTCAAAACAAGAAATAAAACGAAACCTTGTTTGTTTTACATGTAAGATCAAAATATCTTTCTCTCATGAACACTATATCTTACATTTTTACTTGTAGTTATGCCACTCTTGTAAATATTGCATCTGGTGTTCACTCGTGAAAGGTATTTCAATCTTGCACTGAAACAAACAAATATCCTTTCTTTAATAATTGTACCTGTGTATATTTTTGCAAACAGGTTGTGATTGCATGACCACTCTTTTCTTATATGGGATTTGTACAGAAAGTTGTAGGAAGGATTTAATGTTTTTCTTGAAAACAGTACTGTAATTTTAAAGTTGTTCTTCTTTCAGAATATCATCGACATCTGTTTGTTTTTCTGTTTGAGGAGCAGTCTCTGGTTGTGTAAGCTGATGCATGTTTTCACCTTTCACCTCTACCGCTATTTGCTCAGTGTTTGGCGAAAGCTCAAGGTCAAACTCCAAGTCTTGCAATACTGCCATCACCTTTTGTACCTAGAGAATATGAAGTGTATTTTCTGCCTAAATACAAACATTTTAGAAAGGAATAAATTGCACAGTGGATGCAATAGACTGAATGTACAAACAATCTTATTTTAGATAAATCTGGAAATCTGAATGACAAGTACAGACGAATAGCTTTGGAATTGCCAGAGTTATGATAAACGAATTAGCTTCAAAATGTCATTATTATGATCAAAATTCAATTGCAAATTGCAGTTATTGATATTCTAGAAACGTCTGAAAGAAAACTGAAAATTTGTAATTAAATAACAATTTATAACGCCATTCCCACAACTTAAAGCACATTACTACAGCTAATACAGAAGTCACAGATTGATGATATTATGTTTGTCAGGAATGTTCACTCAGTGATTTCCAAGTAATTTCATGTAAACTTGATATAAGCCTACCATCCATAAATTGTGATAGTGTATTATTTCAACATACCCAAACATAAAATTTTGCCGCAGCGACGCTGACCCGTTTTACTTGTTCAAAGCTGTATTCAGACAGTAAGGTCAGGATCTTTCGTCTTGTATTTTTGGAAGGGAACATTTCTACGATAAGATACATTTTACGAATGATTGGACCTTCGCCCTGCCTGCCATTGTCTGACTTCAATTGATGTACAATGTATTCCCAGCTCTGAAACATAAACCGAATATTAGAATTACTTTATTCTTTACGTTTTACAATTCATTTTTATTTATTTTATTTGGTTTAATGTCGCCCCGACACAATTATAGGTCATATGGCGACTTTCCATCCAGCTTTGATGGTGGAGGAAGACCCCAGGTGCCCCTCCGTACAATATTTCCTCATGAGCGAGCACCTGAGCAGAACCATCGACCTTCCGTAAGCCAGCTAGATGGCTTCCTCTTGCTTTATACAAAAAAAAATTAATTTAGTATGTTACTTTTGTAAGAGAGCCCGAAAGGTCTTTCTGATGATGCTCTGTCATTAATTAAATATTTCTTGAATAAAAAAATCTTTTTTGTCAAAAGAGGCAAAGCTGGCGATTTTATAAATATTACAGAAGATGTCCTTATATTTATATTTTTGGTATGGAGTTAAATGATATCTTTATATTAATAGCGAATGCAACATTCTACACTTCTTGAATGGATTGCCTGCCAATAGCCAAAAACCATTCAATAACTGTTTTATAAGATGTCATCATAAAGGACACCTGCAGTAAGTAATATCATTATGCTGATGACAACATTTGCTTTTTTCCGGTTCCTGTCCTGTGAATGTAAAACATAAAAAGCAGAGTATGTCACTAAACACTTGTCCTCCAATAATCACGGGAAAGCAAATCCTGAAAGTTGTTGGGCAATATCTTATGGAATGCAAACACATGAGCTTGATCTCACTTTTATTTAAGTTACTTGGAATGAAAATGAGCCGCACCATGAGAAAACCAGCATAGTGCATTTGCGACCAGCATGAATCCAGGCCAGCCTGCGCATCCGCGCAGTCTGGTCAGGATCCATGCTGTTCACTAACAGTTTCTCTAACTGTAATAGGCTTTAAAAGCAAACAGCATGGATCCTGACCAGACTGCGCGTATGCGCGGGCTGGTCTGGATCCATGCTGGTCGCAAATGCACTATGCTGGTTTTCTCATGGCGCGGCTCAATTGTTATGATAAAGATAGATAAATTGCTGTCATTTTCGATTACATGCTAAATTGTAATTCCCATAGTTCAAATGATGAATGCGAAATCGAATGTTATGAAAAATATGCAAACATTTAGGTAGGCATACAATTTAAAATTCGTTTAACATTTCAGTTATTGTCCTTCAGCATGGCAGTTCATAAAGTACGAAATCATTTTTGATTAAACTTATTTTGCTGATCCCTTTATCTAGGTTTATTATTAAAATGATGGCTGAACACCACTAAATCCGACTGTTTTTTAATTCATATAAAATCCATTTAATAACGCTTTTCTGACATTTTCTAGCATATCAGATTTTCAGAGACTTATATTCCCATAAAAAACTAGATCGCTACTTTAGAAAAGCAAAAAGAAAAGGGGGTGTTAACTTTTATATAAGAAAACTACAGTTCGTTAAATACAACCCGCTGAATTTACTATTTTTAGCTTCTTTCATTTTCTCTTTTCGAGACATTAAATTCTTACGCCGCAATATTTACCTGGCATGCGATAGGAACATGCCGATTTCGATAGAATGCAAAGTGATACATACTGAAACACGGTATGGTAAAAGTAAGTACGTTGCTGTTGAGATAAGGTACTAGGAAAGGAAAAAAGATTAGCACTATTTATATTTGGACTACTTGTGACCAGCGGAGGCTTACACTGTATAGGGTAGTGATCAGCCATAAGCAGGTATTAAATTAATTGGCTACAAGTTGAACAGGGGTGTAGATGAAACGCTCAAATACATTACTATTGCCTTTAGAAATTAACTCTTACAAATTATTGACATTATTTACTTCAATGTATTTGTCGGGTTCTTCCAGCAGTAAATATAGTGCCCCCATTGTAAGATGCACTTCTGGTGGTGGATCCACTAAATGTATCAGGTCTGCCGCAGCACGCCTAAGTTCTGGGATGTACTTCGGAAACTCTAACAGCTTCTTTAGCTGTTCTCTCAAGGTAAACAAACGTCTGGAATTAAGATTAAGTTTAAATGCCAGTTGCTTTGTCTTTGATTACAAGAATAAGTGAAAAAGTTCTTTTAATTGTCAAAAGTTAATATACTTTGTAAATATGCATAACTTTGTCATATTTTACAGACTTAAGCTATTCAAGTCTGCTTTTACTTGCAGTAATTAACTCTCTTCTGCACATATATCTCTATTATTGATATAATACTATTTATGTTGTGAAATCTATTGATATGCGTACATTTTTTAAATATTACTGACAAAAGCATTATGTGACCTTGAGAAATGCCACGTTAACAGGAGCAAAGTAAATCAAATTAAACCTTATTTCTGTAGCTAGTGCACCCTTGTGTTTATACTTGGAGATTTTCAAAAGTTCCTCGTTTATAACACGAAAGTTCCGCCGATGAATCGCATCAAACACAGCTATATGAAAATATATTTGCCATTAAGTTTGAAACAGAATAAATGTGTACAAACTAACCGAGATAATGACATATGGTATAGAATAACACGGAAAGCAGGCTTGTTATGTTAAATGAAAATACTTTGATGGAAGTCTACATAAGCTACATGTCCACATGTGCTTTATGGTAAAATGTTTTAAAGGCTCATTAAATGAAATAGATTCGAAGAAACGTGATATAGGATTATTGACATCATATTTGTCTCTTTTCATGTTTATATTAACTCTAATTAAGACGCTTTTGTTAAAAGCTAACAGTACACACAAAATACCTTTTCTGTAGGTGAGATATTCGGCTTTTGTTTGTGCAGCGGCTATTTCGTCATCATTTGGGTCTATTTTCACTCTAATACATTTGTCCACAGCATTTCGTATGGCGTTGCTGCTCTTTCCTTGGATCACGCGCTGAAGTTCGTTGCGCGCTATTTTCTGATGAACGTTCTGTATATTGAGAGTTATTCCTTTTTTAATATCCAAGAAACTGTTAACCTTACTTAGCTTTTTGGCTCGAGTTTTAATAAAGAAATATCATTGAAATGACTGAACATTTTTTATGACAACTCATTCATTTTAAAATGAAAAACAAATATCAGGATGACAACTTTAAAAGGAATCCGTGCAGATAATAAAATCTTATCAGCTATCAAAACGGTAATTTTAATGAGACAATTGCGATCCTAACACTGGATAATTTGATGTAACTAATGTCATGCCCCTTATCAAAACATTTAATACAGCTTGATTTTAACGAAAAAGAAGAGGTAGTTAAAGGTATCCAATGACCGTCATTCACTTTAGGTACTTAACTCAAATGTAGAAAATAGTCTTAAAATTCATTAAGTTTTACAAAATATATAATTAGCTGTCTGTGTAGAGCTTATCCATAAAACATGTCATGCAGCAACGGTCGAGTTTTAAAAAAAAAAACGTCTAGATTTTAGCGGCTGTACACATTTATACTTTGTTCAGGTATACCGTTACATGTATACGGTCTGTACTATTTTTTAATTGATACATATTATTGTTAATATACATAAATTGTTTATTTCATATTTACATAAACTATATATTTTAACTGTTCATGTTTTCAGATACGAAATTTGGGTTTAGTATACATTTAATTCAAGTCTTTTCAGAAGCAAGTAAAAAGTTAGATCAGTTCTTAGAACAGATCTTCTTAAATGAAAAAAAAACATATCCCCATACGTACCTCTCTGTGCGTATCATCTACAGTACGAAGGAGATATACACAAACTATGACTTCGTTACTCAGTATCTTTGTTATTCCATCCGCACCCGTACTATGTGACGCAGCTTTTATAACTAAAGCGAACTCTCCTTCATGTGGAAGATTAACGGTTATCGTAAGCTGTTTCTTTTCATCTTCTCGAATGCACTCTGCACAGAAAGTATAGTCAGGGTTATTTTCAGGATGAACATCTGCTTTCTTTCTTCTCTTTTTGGTTTTGTCTACAAGTTGCCCATTTTCATTTAGTGGAGAAGCAAGTTCTTTTGCTAGGTCGGGATGATAACCATGGACTTCCACCGTATAGTCTAAATTTCGTGACTTTTTTGCGTGGAGATTGAAGATGAAATACCTCGGTTTATATGTCGGTAGTTGTATAGTTGAGGTGAAGTCTTGGGCAGGAGGCGGTGGTTGCTCATAAACCTTCACTATGCCGGTTGGTTTAGATGGTAAAACAAGACCGTACTCTTCGCAGACTGGCCCTGGACCCCACATCAATTTGTCGGGATAGTACGGCAGATACCGGAATTTTGAGAGTCTATTTTCACACACTAACTTAAAATAACACAGTTTCATAGAATGGGACTTATTGTAGCCACCGTGAATCTCCAACTTGAACACACCTTCAACTGGAAAACGAATTTCGAAGTAGAACATTTCATTATGTCTACAATGTAATACTTGTCTTCTAAGATTCGGAATAAGAATTTCTGATTTAGCGTACGGAGTACTTAATAAATGCAATTCAAATGTTAAAACAAGTCTGTGAGCATTATTATAATCAGTAGCAATCCATATTTTACATTTTCCATCTTTCGAATACAAGACAAAGCTCGGCGTAGTAACTAATCTAAGCCCTAGTCTGAAAAATGCAGGAAAAATGAACGGCAGAGAAAGGAAGCCTTCTCTAGATTCAACTGTCAATTCTTGACTTAAAAGCTGCCATCTTGCATCGTTTGGATAATTAGAATGAATAAACACCTCAGGGGCTGGCATGAAATAATCTTCATTAATAAAACTTTTAATGATTTCTTTGACAGTTTTCACAACTTCAGATCTAGTTTTTCCTTTGCTCTCTTTTTCTTTATTGATCCAATCCTCTACACCTGTGCTTGATGCTTCAATGCCCTGCAATCATCAAGATAGAAAAAATGCAGTGTAATAATAATCAAAGAGCAAATCATCTACAAAATGATCCTTTGGAAGCATAGAAATCAACCAAGTAAATTGTATAGTTGGTTCGATTGTGTCAGTTAATGTGAGGTAATGATATTTCATTACCCTTTGTAATTACATAACACATGTTACTAGGTATTTGATACTGCTATCCTTGCGACAAGTTGGCAAGTGAAAATTCGTTTTGCGCACATCTGAAAGATGTAAAATATAACCAGTGTCCAAGTAGTTTGAAAAATGGTTTTGTTCAGTCATCCTACATAATTGCACCAAAAATAACTCTGATTAAATTCTATATATAGTTCGACAAAACACACACTTCTACCATCTACAGTAAAATCGTTATCTGAAACTGCTGGCTTCATGTAGTGACAAAGTTTT
Organism: Mercenaria mercenaria; assembly: GCF_021730395.1. NCBI lineage: Eukaryota > Metazoa > Mollusca > Bivalvia > Venerida > Veneridae > Mercenaria > Mercenaria mercenaria. The sequence goes on from NC_069368.1 coordinate 80,659,721, forward strand.
AAATGTTTTAATACAGAATTAAAATTCTACATGATACTGTATTTTGATCTTGATGTGAAACACTTATTACGAAATAGCGTTTAAGATCATTTTAATCACAACCATACTTTCTACAAAACAAATAAAGTGGTCATGTTATTTAACATGATATAGTATTCTTACTAAAAAACAAAATATCATATAATTCTAATATGCTACGAAATATGATTCCATGTATAAATAATATTTTGAAATCGTTCAGGTTTGGTAAAATCAACAACACTGAAAAATGAGAGTGTAATTATAATATGTTCGCTGGTTTCCAGTTAACTCCTGCGATTCTGTGCTTTGCAGTACATTCGAAGTGATTAAATAAAAACACCGGCATTCTTGCTATAGTCTGTGATTGACACAATGTGACACTATTTTACAACACAAAGACATTAAACCCACTCATTCACCAAAGTCTTTGCAGACAGTTTGTTTGTTTTGTGTTTAGCGCCGTTTATAACAGTATTTCAGTTTTGTTACGGCGGGCAGTTAACCTAGCCAGTGTTCTTTGATTCTGTACCAGTACTAACCTGTTCTCTGCAACTAACTGAATCAGAGGTTGAAGACGAATGATTTCACAATGTCTTTAATCAATCGTTACGGAGAAAATACACCTCGCCCGGGCATCAAACTCACGAACCTGCGATCCGTAAATTTACGACCTCCCTTTTGAGCTATTTGGTTGGAGTCTTTGCAGACAAAAGACTGCAAAATGTTATAAGGGCTCTTATTAATGGATCGAGTTTCTGGATCATTATGAACCAAAATAGACGGTCTTAGGAGTGAATAGCGGGTTGCCATTTTGAATGCTACCGTTTGAATATAGAAGACAGAAGTCCGTTCTAAGTGTTTATACCAAAGTGGATTGATTTAAAGGTGTTTAAGGACGCTCGCTACAGTTTCGTATTTTTTTTTTCTCAATAATAGATTTTGATGAAATGTTTTGTACTAAAAGATCATGTTATGACGTATTGAAAAATGAAATAAAAATACTAGGTCACCAGCATTGTTTCAATTAAATTTGCCCCTAGATATGGTGCTATTTTAACATTTTTCAAAATTTCTATAATCCTAAAATATATTTTAGTAAAGTACAATAATCAGCAAAAATTTGATATCTAAGCATTTTTATAACGGAAAACAATATATCTATTTGAAACATGCTCAAAGAAATCAAAAGAAAATGGTTTTGCAAAGAAAGGAATACTTGTTCAGCAGACCCAAGGGCTATTTTTTGCATATTTTTGTCAGTTTTAAGTTGGTACTTCTGCTATTTTATCGGGTTTCACATAATAGAATTTAATCAAACTCTTCACATACCTTTGGTTATGTCTACTAAATCTAAAACAAAAAAAATTGATAGGTCACCATATTAGATTTCCATTAAATCAAATTACAACGAGGTGGGGTGTGGCGGGCATCTATACAACGCAGGTTGGTACGAAATATTCTTTCAGTGTTTGAGCAAATGACTTAGAGATATATAAAATTATCAAACGGCAGATTTCTTAATAAGCGGATTTTAAGGTGTTTCTGAAGCATTTTGATGTCATAGAACGATGAAAGTTTCCGCCTTTCTCCGAACAAAACCTATGTTATACTTTAACGTTTACCCAGGTCATTATGATATCTAGCATTCCATCTTTCATGTATATTCGTATATTCAGTTTATACATGAAATACCTTGACCCGATCAAATGGGCATTGGTCAAACATATATTTAGAAAGAAGCTAATAATAACTATGTCCTCATGTCTAGACAGTCAAAGGTCACATAGTTGTTATAAAACCCAAAGCCCACGGTACTGTGGCGCGCACTGTTAGATAGATACTTGTAGAGTATACACATTATTTTCCAGCCACCAATTCTGCGTCAGGGTGTGCTGTATTGAAAGACATTTTGGGATTATATTACTATTAACTGTTTTATCTATTTTGACTTGTATATACGTTAATACAGAGAGAGGCTCGCGTGTGAATATTTCTGCATATTCTAGTTAACAATTAATACATTATATAAAGCCGACAGTGTGTTTGTTTATTTTCCATCTCTTCTCGTTTCACATACATATGAGCTCTTGATTACCCACCAAAGACACAACGCGAAGGAACAATATTCTATACGATCACGTAACACCAGCCGTAGGGTAACAAGACTCGTTTTGGTGGCCGTGACCAGGATTACGTAATCATTACAAGAACTGTGATGGACACAAAATTACGTAATTAACAAACAGTTTCATTAGTGTCAGTGATCCGGAGAAATATTGGACTAATTGCGGACCATCTTCGCGTAAGTTAGATTTTTTATTTGCTTGAATTTCTAGAATGGCGCAAGCTAACCAACAAGCACCGTTACAACAGGGTCTAAACGGGATAGAAAATGAAATGCAAACTCTTAATATGATGGGGGCACGGGAATAGATAGCATCATATCACCTTATGAGGGTGACCCTTCTAAATTCAGGCAGTGGATGAAGGAAATGGACAAGTATGCCATACTGTCTCCGCAAATCAAGTAAGAAGAAAAATGATTGCTTACCAGAGCAGTAAGGGTGCTGTTTCAGATTTTATTCAAAGGTATCTAGAAACAAACCCTACACATACTTGGGATCAATTAAGAACTGAACTCAGAAATAGATTCAGTGAAATCACTGACCCTCAACACGCAATACGCCTGTTGCGTGATGTGCGGCAAGGCAAACATGAAAATGTTACGGTCTATGCCGAATCCCTATTAGCCCTGGCAAAGGAGGCTTTCACAGGTCAACCAGGTGGTTTAGCAGCGGTAGAAACGCAGCTAATAGGTTTCTTCATTGATGGCCTCGCCCATGACTATCTAAAATTCAAGGTCATGCGCGAAAACCCCCAAACGTTACAGGCAGCCGTACAGTCGGCAAATCAAGAACAAAATTTAAGGAAGAGGTTCTCACTCAGATCTGGGAGAGATTATGGTCACTTTGATAGGCGACCCTCACAAACAGCTCAAAGGCATGAGGAGCCTATGGAAATAGATCATGTACGCCCCACCCGTAGATGTCAGCTATGCAACCGAAAAGGTCACACGGCGAGATATTGTCGTGTACAAAGAGCCCCACCTAATACTGTTAATGCAGTACAATACAGGCAAAGGTTAAACAGAAATGCCGACATTGAGTGCTGGCACTGTGGTCAGAAAGGACATATTCGTATAAGGTGCCCTCAGTTACAAAACACAAATAGACACGCACGACAAAACACACAGCAGCCAAAATACTCACAAAATACACAACAAGCAACCTCACATTTAAACTAGCACGCTCCTCACGCTTTGAAGCCGGCTTGGGGAGCTCTAGACAACATAAGCAACATAATTCAAAAATTACATATCAAGTTAATATAGCAGGCAATCCAAATTCATGTTTAGTTAAGATAGGCAAAAATAAATACAGAGCTCTAGTAGATAGCGGAAGTGAGGTAACACTTATTCTTAAACGAGTTTACGACTCGCTACCTTTTGAAACAAAATTATCTAAAAAGATCAATATTAATTTGCAGTCAGTCAATGGAGGTCAATTAAAAGTTTTAGGTCAAGTTAATATTCCATTTTACATTGGCGGAACAAAATTAAATCACAATTTCTATGTAGTATCTGATATGACCAAAAAATGTTATTTTAGGAAAAGATTGGATGTTTAAATTTGGCGTCCGTATTTACTGCGACTTACACCGTCTCCGTATAGGTAAAACTTATGTGCCTTTAGAATCTGACATACATATTCATTCGATTGCTAGGTTGCACAAAAAGGTTATATAAAGCCACAAACTGCATACCAATGTATAGGTAAACTTAAGAAAGATCCTAATTTTCCCCCGGCAACATACGAAATTTCACCAGTAACAGAAGGTTTCATAAGCACTGAACCGGGACTTTTGGTAACTACCTGTGTGGTTAATGTCCGTAAAGATAGGAAATTCCCGCTTGTAATTGTAAACAGCACAAACAAGACGATTTGCCTGAAGAAAAATTGTATTGTCGCAAAAGCTGAGAAAGTTAATGAGGTGGATATAATTACATTTGAAAATCAGCAAAATCAATCTTGTGAACCTGACAAAACAAAGTTTATGTCTGAATTCGCTCCGGGCGATATCAACTGTCCAGGTAAATATGCAAAATTGATTGAACCGTTGATAAAACAAAACACTGATTTATTCGCAAAGAGCGATATGGATTTAGGCCAGACTGATTCGGTTACGATGAAAATAGACACTGGTGATGCTAGCCCTATAAAAGCGAAGTCATACTTTACTCCTTTGAAAAATAGACCCATTATTGAAAAAGCAGTTAAGGATATGTTGAAGGCAGGTATTATTGAACGCTCTCGTTCACCTTGGTCTTCAGGAGTCGTTCTAGTCAATAAGAAAGATAATACTAAGCGATTCTGCGTGGACTACCGCCCCTTGAATTTTGTCTCCAAGAGAAACTCGTGGCCCCTCCCTAGAATAGATGAAATGCTAGCACGACTCGGGAACGGAAAATTCTTTACGACACTGGACTTGAAAAGTGGTTACTGGCAGGTCATGATGGATCCTAAGGATAAAGAAAAGACAGCAATTTCAAACGCCCTTAGGCCTATTTGCCTTCCGTAAAATGCCCTTCGGCCTTTGTAATGCCCCCGGGGTGTTCCAAGAGCTTATGTCAATAGTTCTGCAAGACTGCGAAACATTCGCAATGGCCTATTTAGACGACATAATTATTGTGTCTCCTACACTTGAATCTCATTTAGAACACATAAGCACTGTATTTAATCGCTTAAGGCAGCACAACCTTAAACTTAAGCTAAGCAAGTGCAGCTTTATGCAACCAGAAACAAACTATTTAGGCTTTGTTGTCAGTGAAAAGGTATAAAACCTGATCCTGAAAAAGTAAAAGTAATACGCAACTTGCCCACACCGGCTTGTGTGCGTGAAGTGAGATCATTCATCGGGATGATAGGTTACTACAGAAGAATGATCCCTGCATTTTCACGCATGGCTGAACCCCTAATTGCACTCACACGCAAATACGCCAGATTTAATTGGACCCCAGAATGTCAACAAAGTTTTCAAGCACTAAAAGATGACCTTACTGCTATTCCACATCTTGCTTACCCTGATGTTACGAAAGGTTACGTAATATATACCGATGCGTCGGATACCAGTATCGGGCAGTCTGGTGCAAACTTGTGACCCAGAAGACAGCATTCTGCCAAATGTGCCTTGCGAAAGGCCAATACACTTTTTGTCTCACAAATTAAGCCGCTCTCAGCAGCGATACTCCACGATAGAGAAGGAGGCCCTGGCATTGAAAATTGGGCTTGAATCTTTTGATGGTACATTAGAAACGCTCCAGTGATTTGCCGGACAGACCATAAACCACTAGTCCATCTACTTAGCTCACCAATGACCAATAAGAAAGTTCAAATGTGGGCGTTAGCTATTTCAGGCTATGATGTGAAAATTGAATACATCAGTGGGCGTGAAAACACATGTGCTGACATGCTATCCCGCATGCCACACCCTCCTCTCAGTCCTGAGGAAGAGGCGGCAATTGACCGCTATGTTGACATTAACGATAATACATTCCAGGTCAATGTTATTAACACCAACTTGATCAATCCAAAGGAATTTGTAAGTTATGTCCCAAATCAGCCCGAGGATGTTGCAAAACCAATTTTAGACCAAACAGACATAGACTTGTCGAAAGAGCAATTAAAGGACGAATCGTTCAATCAGATAAGAAAGCATTACGAGTTCATGACCCAGCCAAAGCTATGAACAAATACGTAGTTTTGGATGATATCTTGTATTATATCTCTGACCCAGACGGTGAACCCGTCCTCAGGCTATGTGTCCCATCCCACCTGCGAACCGCAGTACTTAAACAATATCACGAGCTAGGTCATCAGGGTGCGGACAAGTGTTACGACGCTATCAAGCGGAAATATTTCTGGTCCAATTTGTACAAACATGTACTTGAATATGTTTCAAAGTGTGTAGTCTGTCAAATGAGATCGCAAAGCACACAAAAACCTCCGCTACAGGACACAGAAATACCTAAGTACCCCTATTCTAAAGTCAGTGTAGACATAACCGGCCCACTACCTCAGACGTTGGCTGGAAACAAATATATACTAGCCTTTGTTGATTGGCTTACAGGCTACGCCGAAGTGTTCCCAATTAAGAATAAGACTGCGGAAACAGTCGCCCAAATAATTATTGAGGAGATTTTCCCGCGATACGGGACAATGAAAACACTTCTTAGTGATAACGGAGGAGAATTTGTAAATGAGGTAATGGATTACGTAACTAAGGAATTAAACATACCAAAAATTGAAACAAGTTTTTATTCTCCAAATGCTAATGGTAAGGTTGAAAGATTCAACAGAAGTCTAAAAGATATTCTGTCTAAAACAACAGAACCACAAAACTGGGATGTAGGTCTGCAAGCTGCTGTAGCAAGCTATCGCTTCAGCCCTTGCGAAACTACAGGTTTTTCCCGTTCTTTCTTATGTATGGTCGTGACCCTCAGTTACCTCTTGACAACTTACTCCGCCCGCGCAGGCGATACATGGGTGAACAAGAACATAAAATTGCCCTTGAGCAACAACACAAAGCATTCAGAGTTACTTATCAAAACATGAAAAAGGCTAAACGGAAGCAGGCAGAATATGCAAACCGTAATGCCACAGAGGTTACCTTAGATGTAGGCCAGGCAGTATTTCTAAAGAATAATGCCAGGAAAAGCAAACTTGATCATAGGTACACACCATATTATCGCATTGTTGAGAAAAAGACCCTGCTCACTTTTGTACTAAGGCATGTACTTGATGGTACCACCGTCCATGCTCATGCTCGAAACATAAAAGCGGCCAATATAGATGAATGGGAAGCACCTAAGGTCAATATTGATAAAAGAACTAGGAAATCAACGTACGCAGTACCCCCCTCAGACTCTGAATCCAACGCAGATAGCGACAATTCTATGTCAGACTCACAAACAGTCCCCAAAAAGGTGACAAATAGGTTACGTCGCGAAAGAACTGATTCGTCTGCTAGCTCTGATAGCGACCCACCACTAGCAAAATTCAAAGGAAACTACGTAGAAAAAGAGTACGGAACAGTTATCGTCCTCTGATAGCACTGATAGTGAATCCGAGCTAACTAAGCTCAAGAAACAAGTGCAATCTAAACGCAGTAAATCAATAACTAATGTCCCGACCGATACACCATACTCTTCAGAAAATGAAAACTCTACAAGCGAATCTCCCATGGAGGTTAACATGTTAAATGATCCGGAAATTAAACCTTCACTGCCGCAGTGTAAAACTACTGCTGAAATAGGACAGGTAAAATCGCCTGGAGGTGACATTAAGACAGCTTGTTCAAATTGCACGAACCAGTCGTCCGACGTAAATGACAAAAATGCTCAGGTCAAGACCATACTTGACGCTCTAGCTAAAATGTTGTAGAAAGGCTTCAGTTTATTTTGTATATATTTATGATTTCATTTTGCATTTGACTCACAGGTCAAAGTAAGACAATGGCGTTTATATACATAAGAGTATATAGCCACAATTATTGTAATTTTAGTGGTCAATTTCGACTGCAATGTATAAACTTTATACAGTATTGTAATGACATTATTTACGAATATACTGCCTTAGGCGAATTAACTTGTGAAGACGGCCGCGGATTGTCATTGATATCTTGACTAAAAATCAACATAGACCAGTTTATGTTAAATTCACTGTATAATGATGTCCTTGTGAAACCAATAGTTGACAAAACAATTCGTTTGTCGTTTCAGGTCATCATTATGATTATTCAGATATATATTGCACTTTTGCTTGTCGTATTTCCCGAAGCCAATACTATCACGTTAAGAGATAACGTGGTGTTTATGAAAAGTAATCAGGTTACTGTCACCCGTAGTGCATGGAAATTAGCACTCACCCTAGACTTAGATCCCTATGACCAATTTATCACTAACATTTCTGAAGATGCTGATAAGATCGAAAGAACTATTAGGCAAACCATATTAAAATATGACGCTATTAAAACAAATCCGAACTTCGTGCTTACACTAAAAAGTTTAGAACAGGAACTGAGTCGACTTAAGTACACTCATTTAAAATTGCGCTCTAAATTCAATAACAACAAATTCATTAGGAATAAGCGATCATTGCTTCCATTTATTGGCTCCTTATTTCACGGATTATTTGGCGTGAGCACGGATGATCAAATAAATGCTGTTAGGCGAAATGTTGCAAAACTGGCAGGAACTCAGGAAACAATTCTGCATGTACTCGATGAAAGTTTAACAGTACTCAATGTTACGAAACAAGGTGTGTCTGAAAATCGTGAAACAATTAATCAAATCCTTACATCCCTGGAACAGTTACACACATATTTGTCTAATTTCGAAGAAAATATTCACAAAGAATTAGTTAAATTCACAGAATTTGTACAAACATACCTTCAACTATCAAACCTGATTCAAAACTTCAAGGAACTAATTTCACGTGGCCTTAGCTTGTATGAACACCTTGAAATACAGTTAGATGCCGTTGCCCTGTCTCATCTCGCACCAGCAATTATTGAGCCAGTTTCTCTCGCATCAATACTATCTGAAATTCGATCTAATTTACCGCCAATGTTACAACTACCGTATGATGAAAACACTCAACTGTGGTCGTATTACCAAAATATGCTCTGTACTGGAATGTTAGTGGCCAACAAAATAATTATTATTTTGCATGTCCCTGTACTTGAACAGTATGAGCGGTTTAACATATATAAAGTGATAAACATGCCCATCGCAATACAAAGTAACAGCTGTCAAGCACCAAACACACAAACACTACTTGCAAAATACCAACTTGAGGGCACAGGAATTGCATTTAATACAGATATGACACGATATGCCGTGCTGACTAACAGTGAACTGGCCAGCTGCTCAAATAAGGCCCTAGGTTATTGCGAGGTAAAGTCCGCCCTGTACTCCATACAAATGTCAAAACAATGTATGGTTCATTTATATTTACAAAATCGTAAGGAGATAAATACTTATTGCAACAGGATAGTCATGCCAAATGTTCGCCTACCACTTGCGACGCAAATAACCCCAGGTATTTGGTTATTTATCACTGACCATGCAGTAAGGTTATCTCTCACTTGTCAAGATGTTAGAGGAGTAACTTCGAGTCCATTGATTCTATCACCGCCTGCGGGCATCACTAAGTTACAACGAGGTTGTATAGCGAAAGGTGATTACCTTACTTTAACGGCTCACTCTAGCTTTGACCTTCACCGACAAATAACAGACGAAACAGTTCGTCTTATAACCTCAAGTTTTAATATCAGTACAGAGATCCTGTGGGGTGATTTTGTAACAAAATTACCAAACTTTACAAAACAGGAACTACCTGAACACCTTAAGAGTCTACCAGAGATTCCAATGCCCTCTTTTATAAATGAATTAGCAAATTTAAGACAGGTCGAAATGCCTGAAGAGGGAGGATTACCTTTCTGGGTTTATGTTGCAATAATCTTAGTAGTGCTTTTAATTTTGGGGATCATTATGTTCATATGTTGCAAATTTGTTAACCTTAAGGTACTTAAGGGTTGGCTTCGCCGAAATTCTGGAAGTAAAGGCAATAATAAATCTGACTACATGGTTGCTTGGAAGAAAGCGGATGCTGCCGACCCCTCGGCTAAGGAAAATATCCTGATCTACAATCCAAAGTCGATTGAGGCTTCCGCTCCAACAGTTGGAAATGATTACGTCAAATTGTACCCAGACGTAGAAGAGAAATAATGTCGACATGAATTTATATGACTGATATTTTCTGTACATAGTGATATTTGAGTTACAATTGTGGATTACGTATATTCTATATGAACTTCTGTTACTATATGATTTGAACTTTTAACAAGCGGAATGCTTGTACATAATGCAATGGACATGACATGTAAATAATTTTAGTCAACGACGATGCCTCATTAGTGATGGACACTCTCTCGCAGTTTATCTGTATTTTCATCTAAGTGCGTTTTCTTCCTCCAGTTAACATTTACGACGTCTAAAAGTACGATACATTAGTTATCTGGAATGTGGACAGTACTTGTACATTATAGTTACAAATGCAGCAACAGGACTTTAGCTATGCAACGATAACATCTCCAAGCACAACCAAATTACTATTGAACTTTGGTTCAACTTTTATATGGTTTCTCCATGCAAACATATGTTATAACGGCACGTTATAACACCATATTGGTTTATCTACACGTTATTACTAAGGCCATGAGTATCGTAAACCCTGTGACGGATGTATCAGGCAGATATATGGCAGGGTCGACAGAATGTAAGCCCTTAGTCTTGGTCAAGTTCGAGCTCCAACTACTCACCACTACCAAGAAGACCGATGGACACAGATGAAGAAAAATAACTCGCGTGGATTGTATTTTTATTTAAATACTCTCTCATTTTTGTTGTTAGGTTACCTTAATATTTTTATTAGCTAAGTTAATCAAGCATATTTCAGAACTGATAATTAACCCCCGGCAAAACTTTGTCGTATTGTCAATATTCGCATATTCGCTTACCTGTAATTTACCTTATGTGCACTCAGCATAAAATTTATAGTGGACAAATACTTATTTAATTGTTTAAGGCATTTGTTTTCCGCTTAATTATTTGTTGCTCTTATTCTAGCATTTAAATTTTTGATCCGATTTTTGATTGTTTTTGCATTTAAGTTAAAAGCATTAAATCAATTAAATATGATTTAATCCTTTTTTCTAGAAAGGGGCGAATGTTATACTTTAACGTTTACCCAGGTCATTATGATATCTAGCATTCCATCTTTCATGTATATTCGTATATTCAGTTTATACATGAAATACCTTGACCCGATCAAATGGGCATTGGTCAAACATATATTTAGAAAGAAGCTAATAATAACTATGTCCTCATGTCTAGGCAGTCAAAGGTCACATAGTTGTTATAAAACCCAAAGCCCACGGTACTGTGGCGCGCACTGTTAGATAGATACTTGTAGAGTATACACATTATTTTCCAGCCACCAATTCTGCGTCAGGGTGTGCTGTATTGAAAGACATTTTGGGATTATATTACTATTAACTGTTTTATCTATTTTGACTTGTATATACGTTAATACAGAGAGAGGCTCGCGTGTGAATATTTCTGCATATTCTAGTTAACAATTAATACATTATATAAAGCCGACAGTGTGTTTGTTTATTTTCCATCTCTTCTCGTTTCACATACATATGAGCTCTTGATTACCCACCAAAGACACAACGCGAAGGAACAATATTCTATACGATCACGTAACACCAGCCGTAGGGTAACACCTATAGTTTACGAATACGGATGTACGGTATGAGTACGGTACGTGATTAGAAACAGCTGTGACACAATGCAGAGTTGGAGCGCCGGTATAAATTACAGACTCCAGTATATGTCGGATTGAAGCAATTTGAACTAAAAGTACTTTAAATGTATATATTTTGTAACCATGGTGATACTTACTCTAAACTTAAGTCAGTATATTATACATATTATAAATTAAATGCATGCGAACATAGAATAATTTGCGAATTTTTGCCGTACGCGACATTAGAATCACTTCCGGGCAATGAGCTACATTGATTAGAAACACAACCAAATTGGCACGGTGTTGGGGTAAATATCGACCCGTCCGGAAAAACTGTAGCGAGTGTCTTTAAATGAGGTGATATAATGCATTTGCACCTACCTTACACATCCAGAGTGGATGTACAATTTGCCAGTCTCCTTCTACATGGACTGCAGTCCATTGGTCAGGTTTCAGTTCGATATCGTCATTTAAAGGTTCTAGTTCACCGGGCTTTGAAAATCCGTCAAGAATCACGCACTGAAGGCCAGCCGCACTGAAAATGGTAATGATCTACTTTTAACGGACCTCCGTGACTGAGTGGTTAAGGTTGTGAAATCACATGTCTACCACTACTGAAGTGTCGAAAATAAGGTCTGGTATGGCAGAATTATTTAAAGTGATAAAGTTACCTAGCTGGATTGCAGCAGGGCTGTAGTTTTACTCGTGTATCATGTCTTTTTCCAATTTATTCTAAATTGTGTCCACGTGGCATCAAACAAACGAAGAAACCCCAACTTTTATAGTGTTATATTACTACGGTTATGCTTCATAAACATAATGTAAAGGTTAACACCGGCAACTTCCGAACAAAACCAAAACGTATTTCCAATGGTACACCAAGTTTAATCTAAGCTATGTACATCCAAAGCTGAAGTCTTAGTATCGCATCATTCCCTCTCCCACATCAGCCACCGTTACCTCATCCCCAAAGAATTTGAATTTACTATTTCATGACACTCGCTCCCACACAGACATTACCCGCCCGTATCTATTTAGTTGAAACTTTCAAAAATATTTTCTTGTCAGAAAACACAGGCGCTATTTCAGAATAGTTTCAGAGATATTGGCCCTTGAGTGAACCTCTAACAGCACTGTGTATGCAAGCCGTGAAACTCTTAGAGTGACCTAGGACCATCACGACCTCTGTTTCTTTAACGAAGTGTTTTCTACACTATTATCCTATGTCGGGATAGAAAAAAAGTAATAATATCATACCGGCATAGAACGGCATAAGCCTCTGCATGAGTTATTCTCTCTGTAGCCACAAGTTGTAACAGCCCTTTCGGTGTTGAAGTTTCACCTTTTACGAATAAAGACTTGCCCTTGTTCTGGTACGCTAACCATATAATTATTGCTCGTGCTGTCATTAAGTCTGAATATTGGTGAAATCGGATTGGTTGTTTGAGGTAATCTATCAAAGCTGCAAATGTAAGTGTATGCTGCTTTCCAGCCTGTAATAAGGAACCCAAAAATTCATACTAAATATCACAGAAATGATAAACAAAATAAGAGGGTGAATGATATTCCGTAAGAAGGTAATTGTAAATAGTATTAATTGCTGCAACAATTACCAATTATCTACGTAAAGCAAATTAACATTTTACTGGTTCCTCTTCAGGGTGTACAGTACTCCTACTAAGCATCCTTGATGAAACTGGATGTGAACTATTTTCAAAATAGCTATTTTAGGTAGATCTGCACATTTGGGCCATATTTGTCCTACAATGTAAAATATGATCAAACTGTGATTTTTCAAAACTTCAGCATATATAAACAGCATAAACAATTCGGTAAGTAAAAGAGATAGGGTCAATATATATTTTTTGTTTGAATGGTCTGAAAAATAACGACCTCGCAAAAGTTTTTATAACGGGCGTCAATGGGAAAATCCCAGTTTTGGTAAAATTTTCGTAAATAGAATTTATTTTTTCTACTATATAGATTTTAACGAAACTTCTCTCATTCGTATATTAACGTATGACCTATACTATGGTGAAATTAAATGTTTAGAAAGAAGGTCACTCTCCTGAGTCTAGGCTTTATTCTACGTTAACCGAATAAATGACGTTACGCTATTACTTCCGATTCAAACATGCAGAACTACAGTAATTAAAGGTATGTATTTAGCTGTGGAAAAAAAAAACACAGATATGATAAAATTGGATATACTATTACTGGTTGATCGTAATAGGTGTGAAAGCCAGTGTAAATTCAAAAGAATACATGCTTATTTTGAAACTGAATTAACGTATCATAACTGAGACGAAATAAACACATTTGCCTTAATAATGAACTAAGATGTTATTTTGTTTAAAATTACGTTATATGTTTATATCTGTTCAATGGAAATGTAGTGTTTGTAACGTAAATGTTTACGTAACATTAAAAAATTGTCTGAACCGATTTAAGAATGAACTAGATAAGCAATGATTGCAAGAAAAACAGCATACCTTTATTGCATGTTCATCTATTGTTATAAACGACAGTTCCCCATGCCCTGCATGTGTACGTGGGCGACGAATTGCACTATGCAGCGACACTGCCCCTGCAGAAACACTGGAGCTGCTACGTTTCATTATAACACTCCTTATACGTTCCTGATGAACGAAGGATATAGGACGCCCAGATGGAGTCACTACAGGACGGTTAGTCAGAGGGCCTGACATCAATGAGGCTGCAGTTAGCACAGATCTTGGTGTTTTAGGTGCCCTTGTGTCCCATATCGAAGCTGTAAATAAGCAGTTCTTGTCTGTTAAGTGCAGCAAACTCGTGTAGCCAACACAAACTAAATATTGATGTAATGTACTATTTATGTTTCAGTCGTTATATTTCCTACAGGATATAAACATGTAGGCCTACTTACTAGTACAGATCATGAATGAAATATCCGGTACAAGCATTTGAAGATGAAAAAAAGTTTGACGAATGTGTTTTAACTGCCGCCTTCAATCAGCTGTTGTCAATGCTTTTCACATTCAGCAGGTGATTTTAGATACACCTATGATATTGTCTTAAATACTTATTATTTATTTCATTTTCTAAAGAAATACAAACCTTGAATATAAATCATTTAATTCAATTTGAATGTATATACCACTAGCGACTGAGAACCCTCCTCCTTCGTCTGAGTGACTTTGTTCAGCTTCTATCTTAAACCAATCAAACTCGTCCTCCTCCTCGTCGTCCTGATACCACGGTATTGGAGGCCGAATATCATCAACGTTTAACATCGGAGGTTCCGGGTGACTGTAGCCCGGAATCGTCACTGGTATTTCTATCTATAAGACAATAACTTTGCTTATCGTACAAGGCGTCAATGTTTTGGCCTTTGTTAAAACAAGTGACTACAAGTATAAGACAAGAGCCCGCGAGTTCAGTACCAATCTCCTTTTTCTAAAATACTTACATCTATGTCCTGTGTATGTTATTGTTCATAAAAGTCATCAAGATAAAGCTTCTGGAATCGGAATAGGTTGGATCTTCTGTACATTGCAATATTCCTCAATACCAAAATAATAAGAAACAGTTCTAAAGAAGCCATCGGCATGGCAACCAGTGGTCACTATAAAGTAACTGATATTCACCAAGAATTTTGAAAAAGAATGGAAACTTTATTTACATTTTAGTTGTGGTTAAATACTTCGTACTAAATATTCTAACATCGCTTGATTTTTTATCAGTTAAACATAAAAGGAAGTCATGCATTGCAATTTCTGTGATAAACAACTGTTACAGTCGACGCGGGGACCGCTGATATATATATAACGTTATGACGTCATAAGGCCGCATGATGCTCGTTTCAATACCACTCAGATGAATACATGAAGTTGAGCATAATTTAAAATGACGTTTTAATGAGCATATTAGCATGATAACATGAATTGCAACAGTACCTCCTTGCTATTTACCGTCTGATTTAGCACGGTCCTTCGGTCAGATTCTTGGATATTTGAAAACTCCGGCTAACGCTCTCTTGGTTATATTCTTGCGCGGCTGAACTCTGAACTGTTTTAAGACAATAACAACGCGAAGGCATTGATTATTTTATAAATGATACACTGTAACATAAACTTACGCACTTTTCTTGCTGCATTCTTTGACTAAAACATATTGACATTACAGTAGGCTTTTAATGAAGTTTCATTTACTTTCGTCATACCTAGACAATACGAATTCGTGTTACCTAAGTGGTAAAAATGTTGTCATACATCCATTATGTTCCGCACAAACAAAGGGATTGACGCATACCCTATTGCATCTTGTAACAATATCAATATATTTAGACCTTTGACGAATAATTAAATACACGTGTCTTACCAATGCCTTTGGAGACGCTTTTGGAGAGTCGGCAGATTTGCTACTTTTATTGCCCATGGTTTCTCAATAGCTAATCAGCTTTCCAAAGACATTTTCAGAGTCCATTTTGGTAGTAAGGACACACTTTAATTAATGCCAACAAATATATTTCCAAACTACACATTTATCTTGCATGATGTCACATTCCAAAACACTTATTTGTAAACTTTATTTGGAGTTCTTTTCATTGAGTTTTCAAGATGACAACAAAACATTTCTTTTTCAAAAATAATATTTATCCTGTTAATATAGACATATGCTAAGTCTTTAAATGTTTAATTATTTTATTGTTTCCAAAAAAATCAAATGTCAAATAAAGGTGTACAGTGTTGAAGGGTTTATAAATTTCTTTGTTTATAAAGAATTGGTTTTACGGGTCAATAACTTGACTACGGGTATTTTGAGAGTAAGACAGTTTACTACACTTTTGTTCTGTAAGAAATTTAATCTGATCTTCTAAATTTTTGCCAACTGATATATGGACATATTTTTAAATACGCAAAAACGAAACCTAAAACTCTTGTGAATTTAAGTTGTCACTTAAAAGTAACTCAGTTTAGAATAAAATATAAACTACAATTAAAAAATACGCATGTCTTGTGAATTATTTTTTCGATCTGCTGGTTTACTTTTAACGTTTATTTCAGCAATAGATCTATATATACAATCATGTTGTGAAAAACTAAAGCTAATATATAGGCATAGGCCTCCAGATCGTACGACAACTAAAAAAGAGAAAATATTTAGGTATCAGGAAATTAATGCTGTATTTCTTACGAAAGCTTTTAAACTTAATTTCTAACACTGCGTGTTATGGAAAAACATTTTACTAATTTTTACACTAAAAATTGAAAAGCTGTGAAATACGTATTCCTCCGCGGTGTATTGGTAGACAGCGGGAAATTTTTTCATTGCCGCGCCGTCCGGGTTCGAATCCCGACTCGAGCAACTGTTTTTTCTTGATTTGATACTTTAGAAACAAGAACATAATTATATTCTAATATTCATAATATGACCAAAATTCAATTTTGAAGAAAGCGCATTTTAGCCAAAATCTGGAGGTCAGTGTCTTATATTAGATAGACTGTTTCAGTTCCTGTCAACACAGTGTGCCCAATCACGTGATCGCGCTACGTCATTTTGAGCTCGAAAGTGAAAGTAGAAAGGTAAACAAAAATTATAAATCAGGGCGTAAGTTTTTTATTCAATATATTGTGATTCTATCATACACATGATTCGAAACCTATTTGAAAGTGTTACCCCCGGTACTACGATTTCCCAACCAAAACCTCGTTTCAGTAACGCTATTCCGACCGTTCATTCGATTCATGCGTTTCAGTTGTAAAACTGTTATTAATGCTGTCGGAGGGCACACGAGATACCAAGAACTCGGATTAGGGCACACGAGATACTAAGAACTCGGATTGTGTGACTTTTCATTTTGGGGGTTGTACTGTTCATGCAAATTGCACACGCTTTAATGAATTTGCCATTTTACGTAATTGTTTCATGAATTACTTGATCTATATAGTGTCCAAATTTTGTTGAAATATGTACAAAGGTTAACGAGATATATCCAAAATTGTAGGTGTGGAGTTAGAACTTTTGCTGAGTATAATAGTAATTACAGAAATATATACATGTTAAAAAAGAAGTTGTTAATATTGAATGAAAACGAAAAGAAGGATTTATATTTAAACAAACAGCAACCACTTTTACAGTTTAAAAAAGAGGAGAAGAACTTTTACCAACTTCAGTCGTACAGAGATTGGCTTATTTAACAACTACTACTCAGATGTAATAAAATCATATAGAACAAGATTTTAAAATGTTAGGTATTTGATATCGGACAATAATATATTCGCGCGACTTTTTATTCAGACATATGGTAGTTGTATTTTATTTTTCATAGACATCATCAATTTGAAACAAATATCAAGGAAGCACTTTTTTGCAAGAACCATTTCAGCAAAGACTTTTTCGTCTTTCAGAACGATTCCAATATAGCTTGTTCCGTACTAATTGGAGAGGCGTAATATTTTTCTTTATTTAGTTTTCAGTTAAATTTTCTATGAAGAGTCTAAAACCTGGACAATAATCTACGTTTATTAAATATATTAAAAACGTGTATGGACATGTTCTTTTCGACATTTAACCATCCTACCGATAAAAAAAGAGTTTAACCATCCGACTTTTGATTTTGCTAGTTTTAAAATTTTTAAACGGGTTAAACTAATCTTCACCAAAAGGTAATTTCATTTACAGTTTTGACTACGCTTGATGATTTTAAACCAGTTAAAGTATAGATAACTGTTATACGTGGGTCCGGTAAAAGACCAAACTTTCAATGAAGCTATGATTGTTAAATGAACAATCATCATTAGAAGTAAATAAAATCTGCAATTTTATTATGAACGTCAATCAGAACCTAGACATGATTTAATACAATTGTCCTTAAATAAAGGTTCCATTTATGGAGTCCATTCAACATATGTGTAATAGAGTTCCGCTCAAGCCGGTGCTAGGAGGCGTGAGAGGTGTTGCACATTTCATTACCTCTCATGAACAGACTCACTCAAACCGAGTCTGCTATTATTCTTCTTGGTTGCATTCTTTGCTTCCAAAGGATCTTTTTACAGATTTTATTAACTATCACAACAGCAATCTTTAAGTGCCGTGTGGCGGCTGTAAAAAGTCTCCCCGTACTTGGATTCATTGTTGTTATATTTTCTGGTCCTTTGGGATCATGGAGTCCATTCAACATATGTGTAATAGAGTTCCGCTTAAGCCGGTGCTAGAGGGCGTGAGAGGTGTTGCACATTTCATTATCTCTCATGAACAGACTCAATCAAACCGAGTCTGCTATTTTTCTTCTTGGTTGCATTCTTTGCTACCAAAGGATCTTTTTACAGATTTTATTAAGAAACACATGCTGATGATGAAGTTCAAAACTGAAATTCGTTGGGCAACAACATATATAGCAGTGCAGTGTAGTCAAATAAAAGCGCGTAAGCCGGCATATATTTGGTATATCACGCTAAATTGTGAAGGTTTAACTCTTTTAGACGTACTTATACTAAAAAAGAAAACACTTTAGTTAGAACGGTTCTCCTACTCTTTATTAATTAGATGCATAACACAAATATGCGACAAGGCAAAGTGTTATCTTGCTCCATATCTTATTGCTGTCTACTGACTTCGGAGAACATGTTTTGCACGGTTCAACATCTTGTCGATCTGAAAAATAACATTGCTTTTTATGCCTCGGATAATGTACACGAAAATGAGATAGAAAAAGTATCAATAAATAAAAGATATTAATCATCTTGGAGAAGCACAATCAAGTATAACGAAGATCGTGTTGATACTGTCAAACACAAATTCGACTTTGTACATATTTGTTTAAGAAGTCGCTTTACAATTATAGAACATAAACAAATATACCCCTTCTTCTATATTAGATTGTTTAATTTCCCATTTGTGTTGATGAGAAGATATTTCTCGTGTCGCTGTCTTTCGAACTTCATGAAATATTTTAGTTTACTACAAGTATTTACGATTTCTTTAATCTTTAAACACCATGATTAAAAGTGAGTTCAGGCAAATAAAGCTCGTACCCATTTATAAATTGCAGCTGCCGCCAGACTGACGTGTTTCACTTGTTCAAATGGGTACTCGTGTATAATCTTGTATACCCGCTGAAGTACTTTGAAGTCCATTTTGTGCCATGGAAATGAATGTTCGGACATATACTCCATTCTTTTCAGAATTACCATCTCTGACAATTTATCAGGAGTTACTTTCAGGTGTTTATGTATATACTTCCAGTCCTTAAAGACAAATTAGTTAATTCATATTTTATTGCCCGTTTCAACCAATACACAGAGATTAGTATAGACAACTTCAGCACAAAATTAAAACAGAGGCGGCTTAAGAGTTATTTCAACAAAGCCCGTCAATTTAAAACCTGATACGACCAGAGAAAAATTAGCAAAACAGTTTGTCTCCAAATACACGTAATATTTTAAATAAGGTAAAACAGAACAGAACATAGAATTTATCTTGACTTGTACAACGTACATTATCATACATACAAGAATTTCAGTTCTTTTTAACAATATATAGGTCAAATGCAATCTTTGGTATAGTAGCATTTCAAGGAGTAAACATTTATTAGTACTGAGAATGCTTGCAAACATTCGGATATGCTTAATTATGTTAGAAAATCTAGTATATAGTATCGCTGAAATCTTTACTATCTAAAGACAACGGTTCATTTGTACCTTTACGTTACCGTCATACCCTAGCAGGATGCACAAGGCTTTCATGGTGTTGTGAACGGATGGTTTTGGCGAGGTCAACTTGTACAGTTCTTCATTGGCTTCCCGCAGTGATGGTAGCCCTTGAGGATAACCTGTGAAATCCAGATAAACACTGAATCTCCTGTATTTATTCCTCGGTATGAATATTTGAACCAGTTCCTTCGGTAAAATCCAAGATCAGACAAAACAATAAAATACGATGCATTTAAGCGGACAGGTCAAGCTGCAGAAAAATTAATATCTTTAGTCAAACTTTTTTTTTTTATTTCATTACTTACACAGGTGCGATTTCTGCTTAAAATTGTATCCATCATTATAGATTAAGTGTAAAATGTGTAACCCTTTCATGGCTAAGATTAACATAACTATGTTACCTTGAAGGCTGTGCAATTCTTTCCTGAATGCCAACAACTTCTCCACCTCTGCAACAAGCGCCTCCCTGTATCTGTAACCGACTACACGCCCTAATGTCTCGTTTACCACTGCAATATTACGCCGCTTCACACTATCAACTATAACTATAAACACATTTTTTCGGGTTAGTAACATTCTACGAAAAGTTGTAAGTAGATATGATGTATATTTACTCTCTCGAATGTATGTGAAACTGAAGGTAGAACTGGTATTCATTCGAATAAAGATTCCCGTCAATAATACCTGCGCCGTGTTTCATGTTGAGACATATGTGTTTATGTTCATACTATCTGAATAGGAATAGAATGTTGAAATGTAATAAACTTAAGTTTCTTTTTTAAGCAAAACGTATAAATGTGTTTCAGATACAATTGGTCATTTTTGTATTTTTACTTTAAAGATATATTGCGCCCAAATTTCATATTTGAAAAGAAAGTATCTTATGTAAACTCAAAATAAACATGTTTTGTGTATAAGCAATATTCCGTATGAGGTTACAAACAATACGCACTTCATAATTATTTAACTTGCTACAATATAAATGTGTACCACTGCTAAAATACTGGTAGCCTTTTTTAACAAAAGACTGTTGCTACATATCATTTGATTGTGAATGCAGCGCTACGTACACAGAAGTTTTCTATTGTAGCCAAATTAATCGCACTTGAGAATTTTCTATAGATAAAATACTTTAGTAAATGTGAACATTGCCTATCTTTTACGCCTTGTGATATATCTAACAGTGTTTTGTTATCAACCTGTTCTCAGCCTCAGATATTCTATCCTTGCCTCGGCAGCAGCTATAGTGTCATCAGTAACAGGCACCCTAAACTTCAGACATTTATCCATAGCACTCTGGATCTTGTCGACGTCATGTGTATTCATTGCATCATGCAGCGACATTTTGCACAGTTTTACTTCTGTTGGCTAATAAAAAATAGCAGAGAATATCGTACGAAAGAGATTTTTGTTTTTTACAAAAGTAGAATAATGGTTTTTGATGCTTCTACATCTTACGTTATAATGGCTATTTCAAAAATATTCAAAATAGAGCTATGGATTCTAAGCCCTTAACTTCATCTATTTACTGTCCATCTTTTTTTGATCTAGTTACAGTAATACCCAAAATTGCTTTAAAAGTGCATTGATAATTTATTGTCATACATTTTTAAAAATGTGTCAAAGTAGATACAAAAGGGAGACGATTTTAAAAGTCCAGGATGAAGAACTTGAGTCCTGTTATCATGTTATACTGACACCCTTTCAGTGAAATCAGAGTTATAGGTTTAAATCCTCCTAAACGAACGGATGAAAGGACAGACTGACGGACGGAGGAGCTAAAAAGAGTTAATATCAATCCAGCTTCCTAACACCATTTCGATGGGGTGATATAAATTAAAGAGGGACTGACTTTAAATACCCGACAGGTAGTTTATCATGATGGAAAGTTACTGTTATATATAAATACCGTAGAAAGAGACGGATGCCTTTACCTCACGAATAAAGAATGTGCTCGCATTCGATAGAAGATAGTAACACACTACTTTCGTTGATCCTTTCTTTGGTACGCGTAGGTTGTTCATTATTTCCATCTCTGTTGCTTTAATTAGCACCGCGCACTCTTCACCAATCAGGTTACCGATTACTTGTACAGTAAACTGTCGTGTAGGAACATCTTTAGAAAACTGAGCACGAACAGGAAATTCCTCCTCTGGGTATTGTTCAGGTTTTGCTTTCTTGAGCTTTAAATGAACGTCTGCTTTTAGTTCACCATTAGGCATGAAAATGGAATCGATGTTGTTCGTGTTAATGAAAACTGATGGAACAATCTCTACAGTGTATTCGTATTTCCTGATTAAAGCTTTGTTTATCTGGAAATTTAGTGTTGCTAAGTGGTAAAACACGGAGGAACTTCTTCTCACCCCGGAATTTTGCCGCGACTGCACTGTCAGTAAACCACTAGGTTTTGTTGGTAGAAGAAGACCTGCTTTTTCGGTAAGTGGTCCAGGACCCCAGCCATCATTTTCCGGGTGTAACAGGGGAACAAACCATTCACCAATACTTTCTGTGCACACCAGTTTAAATCGACATAAATTACACAGTTCTGTACTGAATCCCCCTGTTATCACGAATCGATAATTACCTTCCAACGGTAGACGGACCTCGAATACAAATCTGTCATTGCTTCTGTAATTTATAACAAGGCGCATTATTTTGCAGAAGGTTTTTATATTGAAATGTATTTTGGGTCTCATTCTCCTCGGTGTGAATTTTATAACCCAGATTCAGCGCGTGAATGTGGTCTTTAGGTGCCACAATTTCTATGATAACTGTTCCATTTATAGATGGTTGAACACAGAATGGATTACTTGCTAATGAAAGTCCGAACTTAAAAAATGGGGGAGAAATATACACCAATTTTGTAAATTCCTCCACAGACTTTAATGTCTTCTCTTCTGGAATTAAATGCCATTGTTTGTCATCAGCAAAGCATCTGTATATAAATACTTCTGGTTTAGGCATAAAGAATTCTTCATTAAATACAAATACATCCTTTTCTTTTTGTTTTTCTCTTCTTGCAACTTTTTCAGCTAAAAATGGATCGTCTTCTATTTGTACCCAACCTTCTCTCTCTTTGCCATATGTACCTCTGCACACCCAGAAAGGGTGCACGAGCTGCCAGCTCCCATCTACATGTACTGCACACCAAGTATCACGTGCACCCTCATCAATAATGTCGCCTGGTTTGTATTTACCAGCTTTTACAACGCCCGTTATTATCACCGTTGGAATTCCAGCTCCTCTGAAAATACATCTTTTCATCAGATGTGAATACGATAAATATATAATTCATGTAGCAGTTGATATTCAGTGTCAGAAAATCTTTTATATGAATGACAGAAATAGTAATAATTACTTATCAAAGTGATTTTTCCAGCCTAAGTCGAGGACGATGGGTTACAGCAACACATTTTGTTTAAATTACTAACTTAACATTTTGCAAAAATGATTAACAAGTAGAATTCATAGAATGTTAGTATCGGGTCCCGTCACGGTCACTACTTTATTTTCTAAAGTAATCTTGACTGATTTTTCGAAAGTAATGCAATCAATCAGTCTAAAGTTATGTACATGTTATATGTTACAGTTCATAAACATTCTACCTGCATATGAGGGTGTAAGCTTCTGTATACGACAATGTCTGATGTTTCAAGTGTTGGATAATACCATTGGGTGTTGTTACATCCGCGTGCTGGTATTTTGACTTTCTGTTGTCTTGTTTGGATAACCAGACTGTTAACGCACGAACTAGACAAGTGTCTGGGTGTAGTCCTTCGTCAATAGGCTGTTTGAGGTACTTAATTAACTCTTCAAACGTTACTGAATGATTAGGTAGTGCCTGAAAATGATAAATATGTGTACCATAAAACACTTTGATTCGGACAATAACTATTTAAATTAATTGTTTTACCTGCATGTTGGTTGTGACGAAAGCCTGGAGCTGCTTACACTTGAGTTTGCTTTTTAGTAAAGTTAATACAGGTTTCACATAAAACCAGACCATCGCTCCTCTGAAAACTTTTAATTAAAAATTCGAATTATAATGGGAAAAACTCGTTTTATTCTAGCCTGAATGCGTAAAACAGATATAATTTCTTTATACGTTATACTTATTCTTAACTTGAACAACAAAGAAAACAATGCTGCATAACTTTTTGAGAGTGTTAAATAATTCTTTACTTACAGACTTTGCATGTTGATCAATCGCATCAAAAGAGAGTATCTGCTTATGTCTATGCCTTTGTGCTTGACGAATTTTCTTTCTCCCAGAATCTGTCCTGTTACTTCCAATCCCAGATAAAGGTCTTATCCGGACTGTATCTACATCTGAATCGACGCCGTCCTCGACTTCCGTCTCCAGTGAACGTTCAATGGCGTACCAATCGATGCTGTGACTGTCAGGGTCATCCGTTTCTGGCGCGTGAACCAGTGGGCGGATATCCGGTAGAAACCATTTTGGTGCTAATGGGGGCGGGTATTTGCCCTTCGTTCGTGACACTCGTATCTGATTTAAACATTTAAAATGAATAAATAGTAAACAATGCCTTAAACCCAATCAATAAAGACTTGAGAAATATAAAAATATATATGCCATAATACATTCCTTCATAAACAGTCAATTTCAACTTACTGGATCAATTATAACCGAAGGTCTAGCTGAAATTCCACTACCCATTGAATGTGACTTTCCTTAAACAATGTCCAGCTTCATTTCCGTCCTATCTACATCCACGGTTTCCAATGTTAAGAAAACAAAAATCACGCCCATCACATACAAATAGTGGTGATAACTTGAACTATTATGCCCTACTGAAATATCAAAAACATCGGGAAAAAAACACGAATCACTCGTATATCAAATTACAGGTTTCACTGTTTTATTGTAGGTGAACATATTGTTTAAATTTTAACTTTTGTTTAACGCAGAATAGGCGATTGTTATCTCTGTTTTCTATGTTTGAATAATGACCCAGTATTTTACAATTGAATGGCTCTCAGTGTTCATTAAGGCTAGTATTTATGTTTAATGTTAGGGTTAATGATTAAGATAAAAAAAATATGCAGTGATAAACTGAAACTGTTTTATTTGATTATACGCCTATTTTTACGCAAAACATATTAAATGGCGTTTTACAAAAACATAAAATATACGACAAAAAATAAGATATTTTAAATGAAATATGATATAAATGGGCATAAATATCATTGTGAATAAACTATTTAGTAAGCATTAAACAAAAGATCAGGCATCAGATAAGATTAATAAAATATTAGAACATTAAGATACAGTAAGATAGCTGTTTGTTATTAAGTAAGAATAAGTTGGTTATTGCGACATGTCCAGAAGTTATTACAAACAAATTGGAATGTATTTATACAATAAAATCATCCAGTTCACGTTACTTCAATTTCTTAAAAATTACAGTCACAGTCTCTAAAAGAGTGCAAAGTAATTTCCAAAATAATGAGTTTTCAACTTCTTTTTGAAAACATCTATTGTGTCTGAGTTCCTTATTTCGAGAGGCAATTCATTCCAGAGTTTAGGTCCAACAGTACCAAACCTTCTGTCGCTGAACGTTTTGCGCTTGTTGAAAGGAACAACGAAACACCCAGTAACGGAATTTGAAGAACGCAAGTTCCTTGTCTGTGTTTGTTTTATGAGAAGTTCAGAAAGATATTCTGGAGAGTTTCCAACTGGACAATTATACATGTACGTGAGCATTTTGAATGTGATTCTGGCTTTGACTGGTAGCCAGTGAAGATCATACAGCGCTTGCTTGGAACTGTCATATTTTCTTCGATTTAGGACAAGTTTTGCACACATGTTCTGAATTCGTTGCATTTTGTTTACTTCGCTTTGAGCAATACCATACAGAATGACATTACAATAATCTAAATGGGATATCACCAATGACAGGACAAGAATTTCGGTAGCCTCTTTGGTAAGATATTTCCGGATACATTTTATTCTGAGGTAGTTGACCATTGCTGATCTATACTTTCGTTTTACATGCTCTTTTAGATTCAAGTTTTCATCCAGAAATGCATCTAGATATCGTATAAAGCTCACTGATTTCACTTCATCACCTACAATGCATATTTTGTCAGTTGAACACTTAGAGAGCTGTTGCCTACTACCAAACATGATGAACTCGGTTTTGTAAGTGTTCATTTTGAGCTGATTTTCATTCATCCAGTTGTTGATTGTTTTAACACATTGTTCAAGTTCTTGTAATGCCTGGGATTCTACTGTTGGAGATGATGGTTTAAAGCGTTTATTAGCAGTGTGGTCATCCGCAAAGCCGTAAACTGAAATCGACGGCGGAATAACATCAAACAGTGTCCCCGCATATGTCAAATATAGCCACGGTCCTAAGCAGCTCCCTTGTGGAACGCTACAATTTAATTGGCGTGGAAATGACATGGCTGAATTGACACTTACACGACAACTTCTGGGGCGCAGATAGGTTTAACACATCAACAAGAATGTCATGATCTACAGTATCAAAGGCGGCACTGAGATCGATGGCAATTAGCGCCGTAACTTCTTTCTTCTCCATAGCATCCAGTAAATCACTTACAAGACGTAACAATGCTGATTCGCAAGAATGGTTTTTCCTGTAAGCAGATTGTTTTTTTGTTGTTTTTTTTTTTTTTGTAGAAGATTGTGTTTGTTTACATGATCATTGAGCCTGAACAGAGCTGCTTTTTCAATTAATTTTGACAGAAACGATAGGTTACTAACAGGCCTGTAGTTTGCGAATTCAAGTTCCAGAGTGTGTATGTCAATGTTCAATAAAATGTAATTATTGTTAAATTTGAATATGAAAATATAACGGTGTCATGTAATAAAACACTTATTGACTAGTTCACCATATAATATAATCTGTTCCTTACAGAATGTGATTTTAGTGTGTAAACATCAGGTCTATATCAGCCAATATTTGTGTAACATTTTCACTCTAGGTGCATATGATGTGTTGTATCTGCATAGTGTTATTCTGAGACTGCAAGATATAGATATGAAAAAATATATATTCTTTTATGTAAGACCGATAACATTTAATTAAGTAATAAACCCATGCATTATGACGTCACTTTGTGAGTGTATATGAAACTGTGCCTAAATTGTATTGCTGGTTTTATCAATTATTCCTTTGCAAATAAATTTTGTTTGTTTGTTTGTTTTGTGTTTACAATATTTCAGTTATATAACGGCGGGCAGTTAACCTAACCAGTGTTCCTGGATTCTGTATCAGTACAAACTGTTCTCTGCAAGTAACTGCCAACTTCCAAACATGAAGCAGAGGTGGAGGACGAATGGATTCAGACACAATGTATATTATCAAACCGTCACGGAGAACATACGGCCCGCCCGAGAATCGAACTCACGACCCCGCGATCCGTAGATCGGCGCTCTCCCTATTGAGCTAAGCGGGCGGGGTTTTTAAACTGTCTTACACAATCACATGTAACTTGTTTTACGTGGTAACAAATATGTAATATTGTACAGGGAACAAGTACATGAGAAATGTGCATATAATTTATTTTGATATGTCCAAAAATGTCTATACAATTGTAAACACATACACTTTTCATGTTTTGATGGTGAGAATTCCAAAAGAGTCTATATGTTGGTAATTAATGTATAGTTCGAGCGTCCACTAATTAAGGTAACTTGACACGGACAACCAAGATGGCGTCACGAAATTTGGGTTGGTCACATTTATTTACTCGTATAGACGATATGCTGCTACAGAGGTCTAAAGATGCATTTTATTCATTAATACACACATATACAATTGTAAAAATGCATTTAATTTATAAAATTATAAAATCAAATGTTCTGAAACTCACCATGGAAACTAGTCATTTTTTGTGCACATTTTGCAGAAAAGTTATATATCCAAACTGAAAATAATTTATATCCTCATATCTTTGAATATGTACTTGAGGTGCTCCACCTATGCACAAAAGAACTTATGTATTGAGTTTTATGCTATTTGCTCTGGAATTTCCTTGGTAAATTATAAATTTCTATATTTGACACCCTAAAATGTTGAAACCTGCCTGGTGTATGAGGGTCATTAAAAAGGTTCCAAGTACATGTAAGTATTTTATTTTCTTATTTCGAGACTTTACATCCTCACATATTTAGAGTTTTGAGTGCTGTGTTCATTTCTTAGTAATTCTACATTGTTTGTATTTCAATTTAATAAAACTTTTACATCTTTTCAATTGTGTCCTAGTTCAAATGTGCTTGATACTGTATGTAATAACCCTCGATTTCAAATAACTTCACTGACTTGACATGGAAATTATGGAAAGTGAGGGTCTTTAGGCCACTAATATTAATGTATGTTTATGTAATTGATAAGTATTGTTTTCTGATTTTATCTGTGCCTCCCAAACAATATAGAACCAGTTGATGAGATTTTCTTTTTGAACATGCAAGGGTCATAAAACTTTAATGTAATATACCCAATAATCACTATGTTGGGTTATTTCGTTCTAGGACTGGGTGATGTTTTACGAAAACATATTTTTGGATTGCATATGCCTGTTACTGAATTTATTTGCAACACATTATTAAAGTGTTATGATTTTATACAAATTACAGAGCAATAGCTGAAACTCAGAGGATAAGTTCTTTGTTGATAGGTGGAGACACTAATGGATATATTCAATAAGAATGAGAGATATAATAATCGTATTTCAGTTTGGATACATAACTTTTTCGCAAAATGTCACAAAAATGTAACTTGTTTTCATGGTGAGTTCAGAATTTGTTAATATTTATAAATAATGCATGTTACAATTGAATATGTTTATTTAATATTAAAAATGATCTTTAGACCTCTGTAGCAGCATATCGTCTTTGAGTAATTATGTGACCAACCCAATTTCGTGACGCATTTGGTTTCACGTCAAGTTACCTTAATAATATTTGTCGCAAGCAGTCTTTGGTATATCTAAGAGCATCATATGGGAGAATTAGACCCATCGATTTTTCGCACGAGTGAAAATATTTAATATAGCGCAAAGAAGGAGCTCTTTATTTCATTTAAATTTATGGAAAAAGTATTATAGGTATTTTAGCTTTGCAAACGATGTGATAATATTCAATGCATTGTCATTCTTATGAATATTTTATTTTTAAAATGAATTTAAAAGAAAATGGTATTTTTTTGCGTATACTTTATGTCTGTCTATCTACAATTAGATACATAGTAAAACATGACCAGTTTGCTGAAATTTCTTCTGTTTAACAAAGAATAAATAGATTCTTATTTGCCTTTTAACACCATTGCAAACGACTTAGTAATCTATATTCATTTAGCTATTGTTTCGTATTAACTTCAGTTTTCTAGGTGAAGAAGAAAATGGTCTTTTTTAAGCATTTTGCAGATGATTATATGTTTTTTTCGTTATCAGCAAGACTCGAACATTCTCGAATATTTCCGTCAATTCTTACGGAATTTAAGCTCCTTAACGGTAAAAACTGATTTCTTCTCACCCGTTAAACTGCACGCATGTACGGATTTATAAATTAGTGAACGCTCCATAATATGATTTTGTTTACAGGCAATAGTCAATTTTAAACAGCTTGAGGATCGAAATCCAAAATTTCAAAAAGTAGAATTTCAAGTTTGCATCGAATTTGGATCTTGCTCGAAGCTCGAAACTAAAATGTTCAGTGTTTTATTCGAGCCAATATTGAACATCGAGTCTGTCGAAAACTGATTTCGAGCTTGAATTAGATTTCGATCGTGTAAGAGTAAAAAAGACTTAAAAATTTCAAAACGTTGGAATTTGAGGCGGCATATTTTGGGCAAGTTAGAAGTAGAAGATTGAAATTCAAATTTTCGAAAGAATGGCGTTGAATTTCGCTTACATTGAATTTCGCACAAACTCGGAAATCGGAATTAAAATTTAAAAAAAATCATCGAATTTCGAGGCAGAATTGATCGACCTGATAAAACCGATATCGACCAAGGGCGCAGCCCGAAGTTGATATCGCTTTTATCAGTTCGATGAATCCACATATCGACCGAATCCACATATCGACCGATGAATCCATATATCGACCGAATAAAACAATTGTTTTATTATCAAATCCAGCCTACTTATAAGTATAAAAATCAAATACAAATAGCTGCAACCTTTGGTCATTTTTCCTGGTAAATTGTGTACGACGTCGCATTGTTTTGACGTTAAACCGTGATGACGTAACAGCTGGAGGCCAATACGTGTAATTGGCTCCGCTTTTGAGTCAATACGACTTTTTATCATTGATCATATGACTACATCTAGACCAATGGAAATGACTATAAATATAGATTTAACAATAATTGGTATTATTTTTTTTGTTAATATTCCTACTTTTCCATCTATAATATACCCTGACGTTATTGTATACTAGTATACAGATCACTAACAGGCGGTATTTTTAACATTGCAAATATATTGTCGTCTTTAAGAATGACCATTTTTTTTTTTGTAAATGCTTGCTTCTATATTTATACTTTCCATGTACTTTCCATTTGTATTTAAAACTTGTACCGTTATGACAACCAGAAACTGTTTAAGCTAATGCATTTAAGATAACACACTTTCTGTGGTACAGAAACACTCACAAGTTTTCGATCGACTTTAGCCATAATAATGTAATAACAAGTGTAACTAGGAATTAGTGTGTAATTTAAATCCACGCACGCACGCACGCATGCACAGACACACACACATTCGCAAGCAAATCTGAACCAGTATAATCGATGTTTTAAATGCTGGACAAATTTGAACGTGCAATCACCTTTTACGATCACACTATACTCATCAAAACTCGTTAATGAATTTTAAGAACGAAGAACTGTTAGTAAAAAGTTTATTATCTTTACTGTCTTTGCATACAACAAACAAATCTGTATATATCTTTTGCCAGAATTCTCTGTCAATTCACAGTGAACAAAAAGTTTAAGTAGCAATACTCGACACTCTCTACTACTGTTATTTATCATTAGAGAACTTTGTCGGCTAACAAGCTTCATCAGGACTCTTCCAAGTAACGGATTTACAATAATACTAACGACAAATTAATGTTTAATTGTTTGCCATGATGTGTTTAAACAAATATATGTTTGCACAATGCATTGAATGACTTTTCATATAACTATGTTTCTTATGCATGGCTCTATGGCTGTGTTTAGGGTACCCTGTGCTTCCGGGATATCTACCTCTACCTTTTATGTTTTAACATACATCAGTGTTAACAAATCCATTTTTGCGCAACCCCGTGAGAAAATGCTATTTAGCCTGAAATTTTTGTCTTGAAGTTCGACAGATAAAACTAGTTTAAGTTTTAATAGGATACTTTTGCTTCCAGAAATTATGAATATATCTTTTCATAATTGTAAAAAAGTCATAATTTTTATCAGCATCAAGTTTGTGAGTTAGGCAAAGGGGAGGTTATAATAATTTTTCAAACTTGCATTTCTAATGAAGTTCGCCATTTTCTTAAACGTATATCATTTCCTATGCTACAACAAACACTATCTTTACCAAGCGTGGTGAAAAAGAAATCATGTTTAAAAGAAATCTCCAATGAAAATGTAACATTAAGTGCATAAATAAGTGATCAGAGGTTTAAGGTACGTACATATCCATTACTTCATCATAACCATGCCGACAGCCTTTGAAACATTACCATGTTTGTATATCACATGACAAAGTAAATATACTAATTACTCACCGTACCAGTATCTGCAGTAACACAATACAAAATATAGATATGCTCATGTACAAATACATAACTCAGAACCATTGGAGCCGTTAACCGCATATTGCAGAAGCCAGCATGGGTACCAAGAGAAACACCGGTAAGGGCATGACAAAACAGTACAAATATCGAACAAGTCCGTCCTTTGGGATAGTTGAAACCTAATTTTCATGAAATCCCTACGCAAAACCAGAGGGAAGTGTAGTGACAATTATAAAAATGCTAAAATGCAGTGTCTCAGAATAGTGCGGCTATAACAAATCATTTATAATTTTAATATAATAACTATGCCCGAGAACCATATTTAGAAAACTTTAATTAATCTTCTACTCTAAAATGTTCACTTTAAATTAAAATAGTTTTACTGAACTGATAGCCATGTGACTTTCTACCGAAAAAGTTTAAGAATGTAGATTTTAAATATGGAAATCCAGCGCTGAGGAATAGCCAGAAGCAGTGTGTTAAACTAATGAATTACATATAAGGGAAGCAAATACCTATTCAAATAGGTATGGAATCACATAGAATTATTTTCCTTACCTTGCATTTTCTTTTGTTAGATGAAGTTAAATAAACGGTGGATATATAAGCTACTCGGACTTTGTCTGGCTCCTCGGCTATTCATAAGGACTTTATTTTTAGATTTTTAGACGGGTATGTGATAGCAATGAATGTGTGTTGTACGCTCAGTGTAAATGCATGGCCAAATGCCCCAGTGAGATGTTTATAGGAACAAAGTGTCGTATACAATAATTTTTGTCTCCAACTGAAAACAAAATTGCTTTGTACCAGTGTATAGAGGATATTACATGAGTGACTTTTCATATTGAATTTATTAAACTCGTTGAATAAAATGATAAAATGCGTTTTATCAATTTTATTCAACGAGTTTAATAAATTCAATGTAGAGAGTAACAAATGTAATATTCTATTTATCACAAGTTAGCTTTTCCTGCCGAAACATCAAAAATTCTACTTTCTTTAACTATGATAAACAAGTCAATTTGACCAACGTCTCCTACACTATAAACGACATCGACGTCAAAGCTTTATTACACCAGTGTATTATCATTTTTATGTAATAAAAGTAAATGAGCCGTGCCATGAAAAAACCAACATAGTGGGTTTGCGACCAGCATGGATCCAGACCAGCCTGCGCATCCGCGCAGTCTGGTCAGGATCCATGCTGTTCGCTAACGGTTTCTCTAATTGCAATAGGCTTTGAAAGCGAACAGCATGGATCCTGACCAGACTGCGCGGATGCAAAGCCACTATGTTGGTTTTGTCATGACACGGCTCAAATAATTCATTGGTTCGCGCGGGACGGTAAACATGAGAGGGATGCTCATATATATTTTATCATATCAAGAAACTGCAAAGATTCATAAATCTTATTTATTGCGAGTCTGCTGCGAGATATGAAAAAATCACCACTTGGTTTTAAGGTTGCCCTTCTCGCACTTACTACGAAGAAAATATTTGTGCAGTGCATAGAAAATTATGGATTTGAAGCATATATGGTAGAGAAACAACAACAGGCAGGTACGTTCCAATAGTCGGAGTGACTTGTACGCCATTTGCCTGACAACTTCCGCACCTATTTGAAACACAGATACCTGTAACACTGTATATACAGGGAATAGTAGTTTATTTATGTTCATTTTCAGCAGTCGGTTTTGGAGACAACGTCGATTGAAAAAGACAATGTTAACAGAATAACATTCTTTCTCACTAGACAAAAGTGACAAAGTATGATTTAAAGGACATCTAGGCATTACTGAAACAGAACAAATAATTACTCAGTCCGTTTATTGAACTATAATGAAAGAAGACATATGTTCTTGATATGTAGTCCAAACGAAGATATCTGGTATAAAAATAATAATAATAATAATATCAGAAAGAACCTTTGAAATAATATCCAGTAACAAGAATTAATTATTGATTAATTAATAAGTGTGGTGTGAAGGGTATGGTATTATCCCTGTAACCTTGATCTGTCAACTGCTGGCCCCATAGTAGACAGGGAATCTTCTTCATGTGATACAGGTATGTAAAGTTTGAAAGCCTGACTGTAATACTTCCTAGAGCCAAGACATTAACAAGAGGGCCAAGATGGCCCTAGGTCGCTCACCTGAGAAACATACCATAACAGTGTAAACCTGTTTGACCTAGTGATTTAATGGAAACAAATATTCTGGCCAATATTCATTAGGATTGGACCAAAAATGTGGTCTCTTGAGTATAAACAGGTATTTTCTTTGATATGACCTGGTGACCTTCTTTTTGACCCCCAGATGACCCATATTCAAACTTGACCTAGATTTCTTTAAGGCAATCATTCTGACTAAATTACATAAAGATCAATTCAAAAATACAGCCTCTATCCATACACAAGGTTTTTCTTCGATTTGATGTAGTGACCTACTTTTTAATCCCAGATGACCCATATTCGAACTCGATCTGGATTTTATCATCAAATCATTCTGACCAAATTCCAGGAAGATCAATTGAAAAATACAGCCTCTATAGCATACACAAGGCTTTTCTTTGATTTGACCTAGTGACCTTCTTTTATACCCCAGATGACCCATATTCACCCATATTCGAACTTGATCTGGATTTTATCAAGGCAATCATTCAGATTTAATTTCATAAAGATCAATTGAAAAATACAGCCTCTATTGCATCCACAAGATTTTTCCTTGATTTGACCTAGTGACCTACTTTTTGACCCCAGATGACCCATATTCGAACTCGACCTAGATTTCTTCAAGGCAACCATTCTGACTAAATTTCATGAAGATCAATTGAAAAGTACAGTCTCTATCGCATTCACAACGTTTTTCCTTGATTTGACCCAGTAACCTACTTTCTGATCCCAGATGACCCATATTCGAACTCGATCTGGATTTCTTCAAGACAATCATTCTGACCAAATTTCATGAAGATTAATTGAAAAATACAGCCTCTAACGCATACACAATGTTTTTCTTTGATTTGATCTAGTGACCTAGTTTTTGATCCCATATGACCCATATTCGAACTCGACCTAGATTTCACCAAGGCAATCATTCTGACCAAATTTCATGAAGATCAATTAAAAAATACAGCCTCTATAGCATACACAAGGTTTTCCTTTGATTTGACCTAGTGACCTACTTTTTGACCCCAGATGACCCATATTCGAATTCTACCTAGATTTCATCAAGGCAATCATTTAGACAAAATGTTATGAAGATCAACTGAAAAATACAGCCTCTATCACATACACAAGGTTTTTCTTTGATTTGACCTAGTGACCTAGTTTTTGATCCCAGATGACCCATTTTCGAACTTGTCCTAGATTTCATCAATGTTATCATTCTGGCCAAATTTCATGAAGATCAGTTGAAAAATACAGCCTCTATCGCATCCACAAACTAAATGTTGACAGACGACAGACAGACAGACGACGGACATCGAGCGATCACAATAACTCATCTGAACATTGCTCAGGTGAGCTAAAAACAAATACCAAGAATTAAGCCCGGTCCCTTGAGCCTAGACTTTTGAGCCATCGACCACAAAATCAATAGGCATCTTCCCGTAGGTGTTATACTTTCTGGCCTGTCTAGGTCACTGTGACCTTTAATTTATTTACCCCAAAACAATATCTATCCTTCTCAAGTGGTGCTTAAAACACTAGCAACTTATGTCGGCGCCCGCATTCATCAAAGTTTTATGAGTTTTATGTTTGAAACTTATATAGACCTTTGGATCATTTTTGTTAAATTAGTACAGATTGTAATGAACTTTGAAAGCTGTATCTATTATCTAACTTCAACTCCTGAAACGGAAAATGTTGACAGACAGACGGACAGACAACGCCATTTCAAAATACGTCACATTTCTGTTTTTTCAAAACAGGTGTGTAAAAAACAAAAAATACAAGTAACCACAAAATACAGTTAATCAATAGTTTATTTAAAATATGATAAATGTTTATAAATGCTGAGTAATCAACAACACACAGTTAAACAATATGGCAATATAAAACGTAAAGCATTTCTCCTTAGGACTAGAAATACTATTACTTTGATTTGTAAGGACTGAAGATTTGATTTAAACTGTTTATACTACTAAAAGTTATGTACAGCTTAATTTATTTTTGTTCTAGATGTAAAAACATTTCAAGACTTCTGCTCCCTTTTTCTTATTCTGGACACAGTAGAGTACAAGTTATACTCAAATTTAGCCTGTATTACCTGGCTATAAAACTTTGTATAGTTTTGTCAAAATTGTCTCAAAATCTAGTTGTAGTAAAAATGCATTTCCTTCACTGAATTTCAAGTAAGTGTCTACAACACACATTGCTATACCTTTACAGTGACCTAAATGACAATGACATGGCATAATACAGATATCAAATAGCTTATTGTACTTTTTTATATATATAAATTACATTTCTTTACATTTTTAAAGACATTTATGTCTGATCATAGCAGCTGACTCTCTACAAATGCATATGTACCATAAAGTAATATCTGCTTAACTACATTATCTTGACATGTTCGCAGGCAATCATCCTATAAACATGATTAAGTTTAACGGTTGCAGGCCCAAGAATATTTTTGCTATTAATTGAAAACTGTTTGTAATTGTGACCTTGTCATTTAACCAACCAATCCACAAAAGAAAATGAATGATGAA
Source organism: Mercenaria mercenaria (assembly GCF_021730395.1). Lineage (NCBI taxonomy): Eukaryota > Metazoa > Mollusca > Bivalvia > Venerida > Veneridae > Mercenaria > Mercenaria mercenaria. Next base: position 80,696,338 of record NC_069368.1, read on the forward strand.
CTAACAACAGGCAATCTTCGCATAAGGTTTAATTACTACTGGCCAAAGCATTTTCTAGACCAACTTTCAGATGGACCAACAAGAGCAGCACAATATATCCACTTTCTTTCAAACAGGTTCATAACAACCAAGACAGTTCAACTGGTAAAGCAATTTCACCTTAACAAACACGTCTTTTTACTTATAACATGGACATACGTACATGTATGTACAGCTATAAAAGTTAAAACTGTAACAAACAAGAGGACCATGATGGTCCTGAATCGCTCACCTGTCCCCACATGACCAAGTTTTATACCGATTATGATGTCGTTTTTTTCTATTATTTGACATTGTGACCTAGTTTTTGAGCTCATGTGATCCAGTGTTGAATCTGACCTAGATATCATCAAGATAAAGATTCTTACCAATTTTCATGAAGATCCATTGAAAAATATGGCCTCTAGAGAGGTCACAAGATTTTTTATTATTTGACCTACTGACCTAGTTACTGACGGCACGTGACCCAGTTTCGAACTTGACCTAGACATCATCAAGGTGAACATTCTGACCAATTTTCATGAAGATCCATTCAAAAGTATGGCCTCTAGAGCGGTCACAAGGTTTTCTATTTTTAGACCTACTGACCTAGTTTTTGACTGCAGTTGACCTAGTTTAGAACTTGACCTAGATATCATCAAGATAAACAATCAGACCAACTTTCATACAGATCCCATGAAAAAACAAGAGGACCATGATGGTCCTGAATCGCTCACCTCTTCCCACATGACCCAGTTTTTAGTATGATGTCGTTTTTTCTATTATTTGACATAGTGACCTAGTTTTTGAGCTCATGTGACCCAATTCTGACCTTGACCTAGATATTATCAAGATAAAAATTCTGACCAACTTTGATGAAGATCCATTCAAGGGTATGGCCTCTAGAGAGGTCACAAGGTTTTTCTATTTCAAGATCTACTGACCTAGTTCTTGATCGCAGTTGACCCAGTTTCAAACTTGACCTATATATCATCAAGATAAACATTCAGACCAACTTTCATACAGATCCCATAAAAAATATGGCCTCTAGAGAGGTCACAAGGTTTTTCTATTATTTGACCTACTGACCTAGTTTTTGATGGCACGTGACCCAGTTTCAAACCTGACCTAGATATCATCAAGGTGAACATTCTGACTAATTTTCATGAAGATCTGATGAAAAATTTGGCCTCTAGAGAGGTCACTATGTTTTTCTATTTTTATATCTACTGGCCTAGTTTTTTGACCGCACGTGACCCAGTTTCGAACTTGACCTAGATATCATCAAGATGAACATTCTGACCAATTTTTATGGAGATCCATTCACAAGTATGGCCTCTAGAGAGGTCACAAGGTTTTCCTATTTGTAGACCTACTGACCTAGTTTTTGACCGCACATGACCCTGTTTCGAACTTGACCTAGATATCATCAAGATGAACAATCAGACCAACTTTCATACAGATCCCTTGAAAAATATGGCCTTTAGAGAGGTCACAAGGTTTTTCTATTATTTGACCTACTGACCTAGTTTTTGATGGCACGTGACCCACTTTCGAACTTGACCTAGATATCATCAAGATGAACATTCAGACCAACTTTCATACAGATCCCATGAAAAATATGGCCTCTAGAGAGGTCACAAGGTTTTTCTATTATTTGACTTACTGACTTAGTTTTTGAAGGCACGTGACCCACTTTCGAACTTGACCTAGATATCATCAAGGTGAACATTCTGACCAATTTTCATGAAGATCTCATGCAATATATGGCCTCTAGAGAGGTCACAAGGTTTTTCTATTTTTAGACCTACTGACCTAGTTTTTGACTGCACGTGACCCAGTTTCGAACTTGACCTAGATATCATCAAGATGAACATTCAAACCAACTTTCATACAGATCCAATGAAAAATATGGCCTTTAAAGAGGTCACAAGGTTTTTCTATTATTTGACCTACTGACCTAGTTTTTGATGGCACGTGACCCAGTTTCAAACCTGACCTAGATATTCTCAAGGTGAACGTTCTGATTAATTTTCATGAAGATCTTGTGGAATTTATGGCCTCTAGAGAGGTCACAAGGTTTTTCTATTTATAGACCTACTGACCTAGTTTTTGATGGCACATGACCCAGTTTCGAACTTGACCTAGATATCATCAAGGTGAACATTCTGACCAACTTTCATAAAGATCCCATGAAAAATGTGACCTCTAGAGTGGTCACAAGCAAAAGTTTACGGACGGACACACGGACAGACGACGGACACTGCGCGATCACAAAAGCTCACCTTGTCACTTTGTGACAGGTGAGCTAAAAAGGCCTTTAGAGAGGTCACAAGGTTTTTGCATTATTTGACCTACTGACCTAGTTATTGATAACACGTGACCAAGTTTCGAACTTGACCTAGATATCATCAAGATGAACATTCAGACAAATTTTCATGAAGATCCATTGAAAAATATGGCCTCTAGAGTGGTCAGAAGGTTTTTCTTTTTTTAGACCTACTGACCTAGTTTTTGACCGCAGTTGACCCAGTTTCGAACTTGACCTAGATATTATCAAGATGAATATTCAAACCAACTTTCATACACATCCCATGAAAAATATGGCCTCTAGAGAGGTCACAAGGTTTTTTTATTTGACTTACTGACCTAGTTTTTGACGGCTCGTGACCTAGTTTCAAACCTGACCTAAATATCATCAAGGTGAACATTCTGACTAATTTTCATGAAGATCCATTGAAAAATATGGTCTCTAGAGAGGTCACAAGGTTTTACTATTTTTAGACCTACTGACCTAGTTTTTGACCACAGTTGACCCAGTTTTGAACTTGACCTAGATATCATCAAGATGAACATTCAGACCAATTTTCATACACATCCCATGAAAAATATGCCCTCTAGAGAGGTCACAAGGTTTTTCTATTATTTGACCTACTGACCTTGTTTTTGATTGCACGTGACCCAGTTTCAAACTTGAACTAGATATCATCAAGGTGAACATTCTGGCCAATTTTGATGAAGATCCTTGTAAAAGTATGGCCTCTAGAGAGGTTAGAAGGTTTTTCTATTTTTAGACCTACTGACCTAGTTTTTGATCGCAGTTGACCCAGTTTCAAATTTGACCTAGATATCATCAAGATGAACATTCAAACCAACTTTCATACAGATCCCATGAAAAATATGGCCTCTAGAGAGGTCACAAGGTTTTTCTATTATTTGACCTACTGACCTAGTTTTTGATGGCACGTGACCCAGTTTCGAACTTGACCTAGATATCATCAAGGAAAACATTCTGACAAATTTTCATGAAGATCTTTGGAAAAATATGGGCTATAGAGAGGTCACAAGGTTTTTCTATTTTTAGATCTACTGACCTAGTTTTTGACCACACGTGACCCAGTTTCGAACATGACCTAGATATCATCAAGGTGAACATTCTGACCAATTTTCATAAAGACCCCATGAAAAATGTGACCTCTAGAGTGGTCACAAGCAAAAGTTTACGGACTAACGGATGGACGGACTACAGACGCTGAGCGATCACAAAAGCTCACCTTGTCACTTTGTGACAGGTGAGCTAAAAACAGGACATTTTAGCACCAACATTGGAATCCAGTATGCTGTAATTTGTATTCATTATTAAAAACTTTACAACCCATTACAACCTTATAATAAGTGATATGTACAGTCAAACACAAATAAAGACCACATGTGAAAAGAGATCAACAAACTCTAAAATCCACTAGTTTCATTTAAGATTCTAGAAATAGTGGTGTAAATTTCTTTTTACCAATAACAATTTTTTCTCCCATATATGCTCTCTATATATGTGTTGAGTGTACACAGTACATAAAAATATATGACAATATATTCATACCATATGTTACTTCAACAAAACAAAATTCTAGAATAAAATATGTGAAAAAGTTGCTTTCAAAGTGTCTTATAATATGTCAAGATTACACTGCAACCATATTGACAAGTCATTTAAAGCATCTACAAAACATTTTATGCAAAATGAAACTAGAGCTATCACTAAAGGTGATGAATGTACCCCCCGCATGCACTGACACAGTACATTGCAATTTGACACACACAAGACTGCATAATTATGTGGACTGTATGTATATAGACTGTATGTATACAGTATAGTAACAAAAAACAAAGTCCCAAAACTATGCAGAATATTTATCTAAAAGAATGTAACATGCCCCATGCACAACTAGGGTTGGTACTGATCACTTGTGTGAAGTTTCATTAAATTGTGTGCAAGGGTTTGGTAGATTAGTCATGCACAAGATTGCATATGCTTACTGTATGTACATAGTATGTTAACAAGAAACAAAGTCCCATAACTCTGCAATTTTTGTCGCTGAAAGAACCTAACATGCCCCATGCACAACTACTGTTGTTACTGATCAGTTGTGTGAAGTTTCATTAAATTGTGTCAAGGGGATGAGGAGAGATGGTGCCAACAAGATTGTGTCTATGTCTATAGCATAGTAACAAAAAAACAAAGTCCCAGAACTCTGGAAAAAAAATTTCTGAAAGAACCTAACATGCCCCATGCACAACTACTGTTGTTACTGATCACTTGTGTTAAGTTTCATTAAATTGTGTCAAGGGGATGAGGAGAGATGCTGCGCACAAGATTGTGTCTATGTATATAGTATAGTAACAAAAAACAAAGTCCCATAACTGTGCAAAACATTTTTCTAAAAGAACCTAACATGCCCCATGCACAACCACTGTTGGTACTGATCACTTGTGTGAAGTTTCATTAAATTGTGTCCAGGGAATGAGGAGAGATGGTGCGCACAAGATTGTGTCTATGTATATAGTATAGTAACAAAAAAACAAAGTCCCATAACTCTGCAAATTTTTTTTCTAAAAGAACCTAACATGCCCCATGCACAACTACTGTTGGTACTGATCACTTGTGTGAAGTTTCATTAAATTCTGTCAAGGGGATAAGGAGAGATGGTGCGCACAAGATTGCGTCTACGGACAGACGACCAGACGGACAGACAGACAGACAGACAGACAGACAACCTGAAACCAGTATACCCCCCCTTACAACTTTGTTGTCGGGGGGTACAATTACTGGTCTTCTTATTTGCATGAGAGAAAGTATGAAATAAACCTACTACAAACAAGTAAGAATAATAACAAGAGGACCATGATGGTCCTGAATCGCTCACCTATCCCCACATGACCCAGTGTTGAACTGAGTATGATGTCGTTATTTCTATTATTTGACACAGTGACCTAGTTTTTGAGCACATGTGACCTACATATCATCAAGATAAAAATGCTGACCAATTTTCATGAAGATCCATTGAAAAATATGGCCTCTAGAGAGGTCACAAGGTTTTTCTATTATTTGACCTAATGACCTAGTTTTTGAAGGCACGTGACCCACTTTTAAACTTGACCTAGATATCATCAAGGTGAACATTCTCACCAATTTTCATGAAGATCTCATGAAAAATATGGCCTCTAGAGAGGTCACAAGGTTTTTCTATTTTTCGACCTACTGACCTAGTTTTTGACCGCACATGACCCAGTTACGAACGTGACCTACATATCATCAAGCTGAACATTCTCACCAATTTTCATGAAGATCCATTGAGAAATATGGCCTCTAGAGAGGTCACAAGGTTTTTCTATTTTTAGACCTACTGACCTAGTTTTTGACCCCACGTGACCCAGTTTTAAACCTGACCTAGATATCATCAAGCTGAACATTCTGACCAATATTCATGAAGATCTCATGAAAAATATGGCCTCTAGAGAGGTCACAAGGTTTTTCTATTTTTAGATCTACTGACCTAGTTTTTAATCCCACGTGACCCAGTTTCAAACTTGATCTAGATATCATCAAGGTAAACATTCTGACCAATTTTCATGAAGATCCATTGAAAAATATGGCCTCTAGAGAGGTCACAAGGTTTTTCTATTTTTAGACCTACTGACCTAGTTTTTGACCGCACGTGACCCAGTTTCGAACGTGACCTAGATATCATCAAGGTGAACATTCTCACCAATTTTCATGAAGTTCCAGTGAGAAATATGGCCTCTAGAGAGGTCACAAGGTTTTTCTATTTTTAGACCTACTGACCTAGTTTTTGATCCCACATGACTAAGTATCGAACATGACCTAGATATCATCAAGGTGAACATTCTGACCAATATTCATGAAGATCTCATGAAAAATATGGCCTCTAGAGAGGTCACAAGGTTTTTCTATTTTTAGATCTACTGACCTAGTTTTTACCCCCACGTGACCCACTTTCGAACTTGACCTAGATATCATCAAGCTGAACATTCTGACCAATTTTCATGAAGATCTATTGAGAAATATGGCCTCTAGAGAGGTCACAAGGTTTTTCTATTTTTAGACCTAATGACCTAGTTTTTGACCCCACGTGACCCAGTTTCGAACTTGACCTAGATATCATCAAGGTGAACATTCTGACCGATATTCATGAAGATCTCATGAAAAATATGGCCTCTAGAGAGGTCACAAGGTTTTTCTACTTTTAGACCTACTGACCTAGTTTTTGACCCCACGTGACCCAGTTTCGAACTTGACCTAGATATCATCAAGGTGAACATTCTGACCAATTTTCATGAAGATCTTGTGAAATATATGGCCTCTAGAGAGGTCACAAGGTTTTTCTATTTTTAGACCTAATGACCTAGTTTTTGATGGCACATGACCCAGTTTCGAACTTGACCTAGATATCATCAAGGTGAACATTCTGACCAACTTTCATAAAGATCCCATGAAAAATGTGACCTCTAGAGTGGTCACAAGCAAAAGTTTACGGACGCACGGACGCACGCACGGACGGACGATGGACGACGGACGCCGCGCGATCACAAAAGCTCACCTTGTCACTTTGTGACAGGTGAGCTAAAAATTAGAGTCAAAAATGACTTTGATACAACATCATAAATAAAACAGTCTTACATTAACTCTTCTTATTGAAGAGACTGTTGTCAATGTTCTTAATTTTGTGTGATTCAAGGACCATAACTCCAAAATGACAAAGACTATCCATCAGGCTTTGTGGCCAAGATATAATGCCCATAAATATTCTGATTAAGTCTGGTTAACATTGGATAAGAAATGCTTAAGAGGACATTGTCATGTTTTTGCAATTTCAAGTAAGTCAAGAGCAGCTCAGACTGTCTGGCAAAACTAAGAACATGATTTTGTTGCATTTAACATCGCACTGACACAATTATACAACATATGGTGACATTCCAGCATTGATGGTGGAGGTGCATTATTTCATCATGAGCAGGCATCTGGATAGAACCACTGACCTTCCGTAAGCCAGCTGGATGGCTTCCTCACATGAAGAATTCAACACCCTGAGTCAGGCTCGAACCCACATCGATGAGGGGCAAGTGATTCAAAGTCATCGACCTTAACCACTCAGCCATTGAGTCTTGGAGTGTCTGAGATATTACTGACATAAGCACTTGGACTATATCCTCATGCCAATAACTACTTCAGGCACTCTAATAACATTTTAACAAGAGGACCATGATGGTCCTGAATCGCTCACCTCTTCCCACATGACCCAGTTTTGAGTATGACGTCGTTTTTTCTATTATTTGACATAGTGACCTAGTTTTTGAGCTCATGTGACCCAGTTTTGAACTTGACCTAGATATTATCAAGATAAAAATTCTGACCAATTTTCATGAAGATCCATTGAAAAATATGGTCTCTAGAGAGGTCACAAGGGTTTTCTATTATTTGACCTATTGACCTAGTTTTCGAAGGTATGTGACGCTCTTTTGAACTTTACCTAGATATCATCAAGGTGAACATTCTCACTTATTTTCATGAAGATCTCATGAAAAATATGGCCTCTAGAGAGGTCACAAGGTTTTTCTATTTTTATACCTACTGGCCTAGTTTTTGACCACAGTTGACCCAGTTTCGAAATTGACCTAGATATAATCAAGGTGAACATTCTGACCAATTTTCATGAAGATCTTATGAAATATATGGCCTCTAGAGAGGTCACAAAGTTTTTCTATTTTTAGACCTACTGACCTAGTTTTTGATGGCACTTGACCCACTTTCGAACTTGACCTAGATATCATCAAGGTGAACATTCTGACCAATTTTCATGAAGATCTTGTGAAATATATGGCCTCTAGAGAGGTCACAAGGTTTTTCTATTTTTAGACCTACTGACCTAGTTTTTGACCGCACATGACCCTGTTTCGAACTTGACCTAGATATCATCAAGATGAACATTCAGACCAATTTTCATACAGATCCCATGAAAAATATGGCCTTTAGAGAGGTCACAAGGTTTTTCTATTATTTGACCTACTGACCTAGTTTTTGAAGGCACGTGACCCACTTTCGAACTTGACCTAGATATCATCAAGATGAACATTCAGACCAACTTTCATACAGATCCCATGAATAATATGGCCTCTAGAGAGGTCACAAGGTTTTTCTATTATCTGACCTACTGACCTAGTTTTTGAAGGCACGTGACCCACTTTCGAACCTGACCTAGATATCATCAAGGTGAACATTCTGACCAATTTTCATGAAGATCTCATGAAATATATGGCCTCTAGAGAGGTCACAAGGTTTTTCTATTTTTAGACCTACTGACCTAGTTTTTGACCGCACGTGACCCAGTTTCGAACTTGACCTAGATATCATCAGGATGAACGTTCAGACCAACTTTCATACAGATCCCATGAAAAATATGGCCTTTACAGAGGTCACAAGGTTTTTCTATTATTTGACCTACTGACCTAGTTTTTGACGGCATGTGACCCATTTTCGAACTTGACCTAGATATCATCAAGGTGAACATTCTGACCAATTTTCATGAAGATCTTATGAAATATATGGCCTCTAGAGAGGTCACAAAGTTTTTCTATTTTTAGACCTACTGACCTAGTTTTTGATGGCTTGTGACCCACTTTCGAATTTGACCTAGATATCATCAAGGTGAACATTCTGACCAATTTTCATGAAGATCTTGTGAAATATATGGCCTCTAGAGAGGTCACAAGGTTTTTCTATTTTTAGACCTACTGACCTAGTTTTTAATGGCACGTGACCCAGTTTCGAACTTGACCTAGATATCATCAAGATGAACATTCTGACCAACTTTCATGAAGATCTTGTGAAATATATGGCCTCTAGAGAGGTCACAAGGTTTTTCTATTTTTAGACCTACTGACCTAGTTTTTGAAGGCACGTGACCCAGTTTCAAACTTGACCTAGATATCATCAAGATGAACATTCTGACCAACTTTCATAAAGATCCCATGAAAAATGTGACCTCTAGAGTGGTCACAAGCAAAAGTTTACGGACGGACGGACGGACGCACGCACGGACGACGGACACCGCGCGATCACAAAAGCTCACCTTGTCACTTTGTGACAGGTGAGCTAAAAATAAGTTTTCCAAGGATTTATATTAAACAAGATCCAATCTTTACACAATTTTATTGTTCATTAAAGTGTCACACGTATAGCTGTTTAAACAGTATATACATAGTCTAACATGTACAGTTAAAAATAAAAACAACATGTGTTATACACCCAGCCAAATATGGCTTATAAGACAATGATACAGAATCATACTGTCAAAGGATCGCATAATTTGTGATGTGCAGTAATAATATTGTTCTTCTAAATCTTCTTTGTGGTAAAACTTTGAGATAAGTACAAATTAATTACAACATGCATGGGCTCTGTCACGACCCAAAGCATTCAGTTTAAACTGCCCAAAACTTTGTCAGAGCCAACGTAACTTGAAAACATCAAACATGTGATACATTGTACACTTTTTCAAAACTGTTTACTAGGGTATGTTATACAAATATAATTCTATTCTTATATGTTACGTTATGAAATATAGTGATTATTTTGTATCATTATTATATAGATTGTCATTGTACATCATTCATTTAGTTAATATTAATTTACTATGACTAGTTATCGTTTTCAGGGATGCTGTTATGAACATAAATGGCCTTGACCTCAGGAGGTCTGCACATGCATCAAGGGGGCTACAAACAACTTTGTTAGTTCTATTAATGCTTAGCATGTAAGCAAAATTGTATTATCTGAGAATACTCACCTGTATTATTTTTTTAATACTGAGTCTACTAATACTGTAGAGTCCATCATTAATCAGGAAATAAAAATTTCAGTCTAATAACAAGATGCACAAATTTTTGAGCTTCGAGGGACAGGACAAAAGAATTATAGGCGGAAAATCCTCTTGTAGATCTGTCTCAGGTAGCACTGTAAGAACAAAGATTTCTATTTGGTCAGACTCCTTAAAAACAGGTGATACAAAACTGCACGTAAAATGGGCCAAGGTGTAGGGCTCTGAGGGCTAAGGTGTAGGGCTCTGAGGGCTAAGGTGAAGGGCTCTGACAGTACTTGAGAAGAAACTCCCTGAACTTGAAGATGAATGCTCAAGCTTTCAGATGAACATGTAAATACAATGGAAAGGCTGATCTGTTGTATTAAGAGTCATACCAACACAATTTAAAGCAAGGAGCTGTGTTCAATAAACGCTTGATGCCCCCAGTGGCATCCTTGTTGATAGATTTTGCACCTAAGTCCAAAACGAGGTCAAGGTCAAGGTGAAACTGAGGTCAGGTGATGTTTGAAGATGAGGAATGGTCACAGTTTACATCTGTATTAGTATCAATTCATTCTTGTAAGGGGTATTGATGCTAGACGAAATGGTCCCCTTTGGTTAACCAAGAGATGGCCCATATAAAGCAACCTAAGTCCAAAATGAGGTCAAGGACAAGGTCAAACTGAGGTCAGGTGATGTCTGAAGACGAGGAATGGTCACAGGTTATATCTGCATTAGTATCAAGTCATTCTAGTAAGGGGTATTGGTGCTACATGAAACTGTCCCATTTGGTTAACCTCATACGGACGAACGGACAGACAATCACTATATGCCTCCCGCATCAGTAGATGCTGGGGGCATAAAAACTGCACGTAAAATGGGCCAAGGTGTAGGGCTCTGAGGGCTAAGGTGTAGGGCTTTGAGGGCCAAGGTGTAGGGCTCTGAGAGTTAAGGTGTAGGGCTCTGTGGGTTAAAGTGTAGGGCTCCGAGGGCTAAGGTGTAGGGTTCTGAGGGCTAAGGTGTAGGGCTGAGGGCTAAGGTGTAGGGCTCTGTGGGCTAAGATGTAGGGCTCTGAGGGCTAAGGTGTAGGGCTCTGAGGGCCAAGGTGTATGGCTCTGAGGGCTAAGGTGTAGGAGCTGAGTACCTGAGAAGAAACTCCCTGAACTTGAAGATGAATGCTCAAGCTTTCAGATGAACATGTAAATACAATGGAAAGGCTGATCTGTTGTATTAAGAGTCATACCAACACAATTTATGTCATACAGCGACATATGACAAAGGGTAAATTCCAAATAAAATCAAAGCTGCTTTTCATGACTCAAGATCAAGTAATTTTTGTGATACATGTGTCACAAACTTTTATGTGCTTCTATGCAAATTTCTAAGTCAAGGGTGACAAGAATTCCCAAATAAAACTCCCTAGTGCTGAATAATATTCACACATGGTTTTGTGACTCTTGATTAAATACCTTTTGAGACATGTGTGACAATAACTAATGAAACATGATACAAAATGAACTGAGAATAAAAAAAGTATGTTGTTTTCAAGGGCCATAACACTGTTCTGGCAGAGTGAAGTCCTTATGGCATCTATACACACAACTTCACAATCTGAATAACAATTCTATAATGTTCCATGACTCTTCGATATATGTATGACACAAAGTCAGATGGATGGACAGACATACAAACAAAGGCAATTCTTAATGCAACCCAACAACTGCAATCCAGACACACAAAAAAAATCTAGGAAAGCACAGAAAGATGAGTTTTCAAATAGAGACAAAGGTTTTGTAAAACACAAGGTTATTCAAGGTTACTAAGACAAACACAGCATATTAACACTAATATATGATGCATTGGAAGACCATTTGATATTCCTTTAACATGAAATTCTCAGAGATTGGAGAAGCTGTATCTTCACAATAAAATAGCAAGAACTGAACAAGACAAATAAAACAGTGAACAAGCCTGCTACTGGCAAGTTTAATTAAGTACTTTTTTTGACTGCCAGTACCTGCTGACATTCAGTATCAAGTTTGTGGCAAGTTCTATATTGTTTCATATATTTAGGACTTTTTTTTTTGGTTGATTGCAAATATCTGACAAAAGCTGTTCAAGCTTGCTCAACCATTTGAAGCCCTTCAACCTAATACCAGCTTACACATTAAAGCTATATAGCAACATATTCTAAGTTGGAAAATAAAGGGGCATAATTTTGACAATGTGTAAGCAAGAGTTATGAAACTTGTCAAGTGTGGTCATCTCATGTTGCCAAAGACCTGAGAAATCTTAAAACACCTAGACATGAAACATGCTTACATACAAAACTTTCACAAGTTTCTATGCTAAAAAGAGGCCTAATTTCAATAAAATGAAAGCTAGAGTTAAAACACTTGCCCTATGAAGTTTTCTAATAATGCTTAATATATGTATGAAGTTCAATGCATTGCATTCTATAGTATTTTTTAGAAATGTGCTTACTTGCAAAACTTTAACCATTTCTTAGTTAAGAAGGGTCATAATTTCAACAAAAGCTAGAGCTATGTTGTGTACCTGTGTAGTGAGTTCATCTCATGATGCAAAATATCTCAGTCTGTGAAGTTTTAAAGCATTTGACCTTAAAAGTTTAAGAGAAATCTGTTTACATGCAAAAAATTTGTGATGTGGACCTCCATGAAAGGGTGACAGCACAAACCTTACTATTTGAAAAAAATTATAGTCTTGCTAGAAGACCCTGCTGGCATTCGATGTGATGTTACAAGCAAGGTTCATTTTTTACATTAAGGACTTTTCATTTGACTGCAAGTAGCTAAAATGGATCTGTTGACATTCAGTATCATATAACTGGCAAATGAAATCAGTACCAGTGTATGATAATATAACATGTTAAAACATTTTACAGCAAATAAGTAACAAAACATCAGTCTGCAAAAATGGCACATTTTAACATAGTTCACTCACGAGTATTGATAACAATTTCATAACACTTTTGTTATTAACAAAATACTGTAATTTTACAGCTACCATTTTTATTTCCATATCCTGAAGTGTATGGTCCCACTTTCATTCCAGCAAGTTTATATTACTGCCTCCTCTTCAGCTGTAAAAGGTGCTGTTTTCCTGCCACAAACACTATCACTTTTTTCTTGTACTAGTCTGGTCTGAAATTGCCTATGAACAATACCACTTTTTCCGTGCAACTTAAAATATCCATGTCATTACCAATATCACTTCTTTCCTGTTCTGAACTTAATGCATGAAATGTGTATCAATATGATTTTTCCAGTACTTCCATGTCATGAACAATATCACTATTTTTTCCATGCACTGAAATGCTTTAAATTTCATGTTATTATCAATATCACTATTTTTTCCATGCACTGAAATGCTTTAAATTTCATGTTATCAATATCACCTTTTTCCATGAACTAAATTCAGAACTGGACACTTTTATGTCATGAAAAAAAAAATCTTTTTTTTTTACATGTACTAATTTCAATGCTTGTATTTTTCATTTCATGAACAGTATCACCTTTTCCATGTACTAACTTCAAAGTATTGAAGCTTGAAACTTCCATGTACATGGACTATCAAATTATATTCTTCTTCCTTGCATTTATCCAGTATATAATATTGTCATGGTATTTACTAGATACATATTTCAGATATAAATTGCAGCTAATTAAAATCTTTAAATCTTATGTACTGAGATTCTGAAGTACATACACAGTAATTTAGCATACATATGCAGTGTAGTTTTAGTACTCTTTTCTTAAAACTTCTGTACTTGCTATAAAACTACTTCATTACCATTTCTAACCCTGATCATGTGATAGAATGAAAGCTTGTCCAGTGTCTCCTTTAAATATAATGATCTATATTTCACCATAATCATTGTAATACCATTTGGTCATTATTTCTACCCTTGATTTTGTAATAAGTACTGTATGTTCAAACTGACAAGACCGACTGTTGTCTTTGGACACAATAGTCCATTTGTCTGGCCACAATTTATACTTCTCTGTACCTTCGCATATCACAGGTTCTGCAATAGAAGAAATAAATATTTTTAAGTGTATTTACTCTAACCTAATGGTTAACAAGCTTCCACAACTTAAACAAACAAGAAACAGAAACCTGGTCTTAAATTAAGAATGCATAATTATTATCTTATTACCAGTTTGAAAACTGTAGTTAAATTCAAAGTACAAAAGGAACACCATGAAGGCCCAAAAGATGAATGCAACAAACACCTTCATCTTGAAATATGATATATAGGATTATGGCAAGAAAGAAGAAGTCAACTGGAACATTTCTGCACAAATTTGATCAGATACTAAAGATCAAGTTTGGTAAAGATCTAGAAAAAAGTTGTTCAAATGTCTTCTTTTAAAGTTCCAACAACCCCTATGTGCAATCAGGCCGAACCACTTGAAAAACCAGAACTGCCTTATGACATCCCACTTGACCATTAGAAGCCTAGCTTACAAACAAAAATTTTAGAAAAACTTTCTAAGTTGAAAACTGGGCATAATTTTGCTAATATGTAAGCCAAAGATAAAAACATTGTGAGGTCATCCCATCATGCAAAACAATTGGTCTAGTAATTTCTGATACACATGCTTTATAACAAAACTGTCATAAAATTATTATGTTCAAAATGTTCATAATTTTGACAAAATAAAAGCTACAGTTACGCCAGCAGCCAGATGGGGTCACCTCATGAAGCCAAAGTAATCAGGTGTGAAGTATAAAATCATTTGGCTTAATAATTAAATTTTAAGTTAAAAAGGAGCATAATTTTGACAAAATAAAAGCTAGAGTTATGTAACTTGCCCCTTGAGGTCATCTCATGATGCCAAAGAGGTGTGAAGCTTGAACGCATTCGGCTTGGTAGTCTTTGAGAGACCTGGCTGTGGACTATCAGCCATTTGGGATTCAAGATCAACAAACTGGACAATATGCAACAATACACTTTGCAGCTGATTTATTTAGAAGGTGCCATGCTTGATGACTGTGTCCAATATTGCTGACCTCATGTAATTTCGTTCAACCTATTTATTTTACATGGACTGTAGAGGAAGGTCTAACATACATATCTTAACAATGTTTAAAGGCTGCTTCTAGGATGGACTTCTGATGTTAGTTTGTCTTAGTAAAATTTTACTGAAGAAGCAATGTTCCCTGAGCTAATTGTGTTCTTTCAAGATCTCAGCTCTATACTTGGATGATGATGCTGATGATGAATGTACTATTTGGATTCTGACATCTTACCACTGTCACAGTGTAACCAGGCCTGACATTCTACCCCTGTGGCACTGTTACCAGGTTCAAAACTTTATCCGTGCCAGTTCTAACATTTTACCACTGTGACACTGTTACCTGGTCTAAAATTTTACCCCTGTGACACTGTGACCAGTTCTGACATTTTACCACTGTGACACCATTACCTTGACATTTTTCTCGTAACTTTCTAATCTGGTCTGACATTTTACCCATGTGACATTGTAACCTGGCCTGACATTTTACCCCTGTTCACTGTTACTGGGCCTAACATTTTACCCCTGTGACACTGTAGCCTGGCCTGACATTTTACCCCTGTGATATTGTTACCTGGCCTGACATTTTACCCGTGACATTGTAGCCTGGCCTGATATTTTACCCATGACACTGTAGCCTGGTCTGACATTTTACCCCTGTGACACTGTTACCTGGCCTGACATTTTACCCCTGTGACACTGTTACCAGGCCTGACATTTTACCCGTGACACTGTTACCTGGCCTGACATTTTACCCCTGTGACACTGTTACCTGGCCTGACATTTTACCCCTATGACATTGTCACCGGGTGTGACATTTTACCCCTGTGACACTGTTACCAGGTCTGACATTTCACCCCTATGACACTGTCACCGGGTCTGACATTTTACTCCTGGGGCACTATTACCAGGTCTAACATTTCACCCCTGTGACGCTGTTACCAGCCAGACATATATTGATCAGTTACATAATTATTATATATATACCAATAGTAAAGGTCATGCCTGGTTCCATTGTTTTCATTGTTTCTGGAGTTTCGTAGGCTGAAATTGAAAAAAGAAAAGTAAATTTCAGAATGTTTTTGACAGATATCCAAGACATTTTTCTAATAATGCCTCGCCTATGCCACTATGTCTCATTCAGAACTTTTTACTTGCGCAATCCATGAAAACTGGGTAAACAACACACTTAAGTTGTGAAAACTGAAGTTTGTCATGGGCTTAAATACCTCAATGAGAAGCTTTACATCTCTGAAGAAAATAATTTAATAACACAATTTTTTTTAAACTCTGCATTAGTGACACCAAGCCAAATTAACTGCTCTTGAGGCTATATTTCTTGCTGTGGTGTATTCAACTGGGTTGGTGTTTTTTTTATCACTAAAAGAAGATTTTAGCTTTATGAAATAAAGATATCAAATAGCAAACAAAGTACATGTACTTACGAACATGAAATATATCTGGAGGTCCATGAAAGTATGAGCCTATTCCATGTCCTGTGATTTGAGGTATTACTACAAAACCCTCTGAGTAAGCATGCTCACTGAAAAAAAATTGTGAATCATGACAATTACATGTACAGTCACTGAAAAAAATTAATTGGATGTAGGATATATATGTATTTTTTAAAGGGAGAACAGATCAGTTACCTATAAAAAAGATATAGAATAGTTTGTACAACTGAATAGAAATGGAAAATGAGATCTACATCTGATTCAGGCCTTTTCTAGAATTACCTAAATTCAAGGCTATTGGTATTTTTAAGCAACATATGAACAGAATCTATTCTGCTAATATAGAAAAAGGTTCTGAGCGAAGGGAGATAATTATGTCTAGCAAACCCAGGTTATCACTGATAAGCCTCCAGATTAACTGGAAAACTGCAGAAATCTGACCCCAGTCGTAAACTTTTTCATGTAAAATCATCAAATGACAATCAATCAAAACAAGATATACATGTTTAAAATGCTAATAAAATTATCTACAACTTGCATACTTTATTTGTTAATTTATTGCCATATTATCGGATTTATGATCTTGTTATCCAACAGACCATGGTAATTTACGCCCGATCTGATATAAACAGTAAACATGCAGCGTTCGCGTGACACCATGTGTCTTTGTTTCAATATGTGACTGGTTAATAGCTATGAATATTAATGACTTTAATTTATCCAATCAGAAAAAAAGGTTTATGAATACATTACAACTTGATGCATATTCGTACGATACTTATACGCAAAGATATAGTCCACCAAAGTTGACCGTGTTTTTCTCAGAAAATACGAATTTTTCAGACATGCACCATGTACCAATGCAAGATATACATTCTGAAGTTTAATTTGGTACCAAAATCATTTTTTGGAAACGCCATTTACCCGGTCGCATTTATTTCTGAAAATAGCAATTTTCGGAAAATCCGAAGGTCACGCACGTTTCAGGCCGACCGCCATTTTGAAATTTATGATAACACAAAACCGATACGACATCAAAGTCTGAAGAAACAAAGACTGATTTCAACAATGAAAACTTTTTTTTCTCTCTTTAAAAAAAAAAGTAAAGTAGATGAAAATACACTTTGCTCTTTGATGTGTAATGTGTACAACAGTATTAGACAATTATCTTTTAAATACCTTATTGCTTTTCCAATATCACAGAATTTGGCACCTGGTTTACAAACATTTATTCCTTCCATTAAACTCTGTTTACCCACTGTCAACAGTTTTCTACCAGCTTCATCTACCTCTCCAATCATAAATGTCTCTGACACATCACCATGGTAACCATGATAAAACACCTGAAGAAAAACAAGAGATCACAGAGTGATCTTGGCGCCCACCAATGTGCCATTTTTGAGTGTTCCAAATTTCAAGACTTATTGACTACCTCAAGGTCAAATTTCATTTCCGTACACAACACTGTGCATGTGGTCCAAATTCGAAAGATGTAGCTTGAGAAATGTGAAAGTAGGTCACTAGGTCAATGTCAAGGTCAAAGTTTGATTCGGTACACAATCCTATGCATGTGGTCTAAATTTGAAGCCTGTAGCTACAGAAATGTGAAAGTAGGTCACGAGGTCAATCTTAAGGTCAAAGTTCATTTCGGTACACAAAACTATGCAAGTGGTCCAAATTTAAAGGCTGTAGCTTGAGAAATGTAAAAGTAGGTCACTAGGTCAAAATCAAGGTCAAATTCTATTTCGGAATACAAAACTATGCATGTGGTCCAAATTTGAAGCCTGTACCTTCAAAAATGTGAAAGTAGGTCACTAGGTCAAAATCAAGGTCAAATTTAATTTCGGAATACAAAACTATGCATGTGGTCCAAATTTGAAGCCTGTACCTTAAAAAATGTGAAAGTAGGTCACTAGGTCAATGTAAAGGTCAAAGTTCATTTCGGTACACAAAACTATGCAAGTGGTCCAAATTTGAAGGCCGTAGCTTGAGAAATATAAAAGTAGGTCACTAGGTCAAAATCATGGTCAAATTTTATTTCGGAATACAAAACTATGCATGTGGTTCAAATTTGAAGCCTGTACCTTAAAAATGTGAAAGTAGGTCACTAGGTCAATGTAAAGGTCAAAGTTTTTTTTCGGTACACAAAACTATGCATGTGGTCCAAATTTGAAGGCTGTAGCTTGAGAAATGTGAAAGTAGGTCACTAGGTCAAAATCAATGTCAAATTTCATTTTGAAACACGGAACTATGCATATGGTCCAAATTTGACTCCTGTACCTTCAACAAGAGGACCATGATGGTCCTCAATCGCTCACCTTTTCCCACATGACCCAGTTTTGAGTATGACGTCGTTTTTTCTATTATTTGACATAGTGACCTAGTTTTTCAGCTCATGTGACCCAGTTTTGAACTTGACCTAGATATTATCAAGATAAAAATTCTGACCAATTTTCATAAAGATCCATTGAAAAATATGGTCTCTAGAGAGGTCACAAGGTTTTTCTATTTAAGACCTATTGACCTAGTTTTCGAAGGTACATGACCCTGTTTTGACCTTTATCTAGATATCATCAAGGTGAACATTCTCACTATTTTCATGAAGATCTCATGAAAAACATGGCCTCTAGAGAGATCACAATGTTTTTCTATCTTTACACCTACTGGCCTAGTTTTTGACCGCACATGACCCAGTTTCGAAACTGACCTAGATATCATCAAGGTGAACATTCAGATCAATTTTCATGAAGATCCATTGAAAAATATGGCCTCTAGAGAGGACAAAAGATTTTAATAATTTTAGACCTACTGACCTAGTTTTTGACCGCACGTGACCCAGTTTCAAACTTGACCTAGATATCATCAAGATGAACATTCAGACCAACTTTCATACAGATCCCATGAAAAATATGGCCTCTAGAGAGGTCACAAGGTTTTTCTATTATTTGACCTACTGACCTAGTTTTTGAAGGCACGTGACCCACTTTCAAACTTGACCTAGATATCATCAAGGTGAACATTCTGACCAATTTTCATGAAGATCTCATGAAATATATGGCCTCTAGAGAGGTCACAAACTTTTTCTATTTTTAGACCTACTGACCTCGTTTTTGACCGGACGTGACCCAGTTTCAAACTTGACCTAGATATCATCAAGATGAACATTCAGACCAACTTTCATACAGATCCCATGAAAAATATGGCCTTTAGAGAGGTCATAAGGTTTTTCTATTATTTGACCTACTGACCTAGTTTTTGACGGAACGTGACCCAGTTTCGAACTTGATCTAGATATCATCATGGTGAATCTTCTGATCAATTTTCATGAAGATCCCATGAAAAATATGGCCTCTAGAGAGGTCACAAGGTTTTTCTATTTTTCGACCTACTGACCTAGTTTTTGATGGCATGTGATCCAGTTTCGAACCTGACCTAGATATCATCAAGGTGAATGTTCTGACCAATTTTCATGAAGATCTTGTGAAATATATGGCCTCTAGAGAGGTCACAAGGTTTTTCTATTTTTAGACCTACTGACCTAGTTTTTTATGGCACGTGACCCAGTTTCGAACTTGATCTAGATATCATCATGGTGAATCTTCTGATCAATTTTCATGAAGATCCCATGAAAAATATGGCCTCTAGAGAGGTCACAAGGTTTTTCTATTTTTAGACCTACTGACCTAGTTTTTGATGGCACGTGATCCAGTTTCGAACCTGACCTAGATATCATCAAGGTGAATGTTCTGACCAATTTTCATGAAGATCTTGTGAAATATATGGCCTCTAGAGAGGTCACAAGGTTTTTCTATTTTTAGACCTACTGACCTAGTTTTTTATGGCACGTGACCAAGTTTCAAACTTGACCTAGATACCATCAAGGTGAACATTCTGAGCAATTTTCATGAAGATCTTGTGAAATATATGGCCTCTAGAGAGGTCACAAGGTTTTTCTATTTTTAGACCTAATGACCTAGTTTTTGATGGCACGTGACCCAGTTTCGAACTTGACCTAGATATCATCAAGATGAACATTCTGACCAATTTTCATAAAGATCCCATGAAAAATGTGACATCTAGAGTGGTCACAAGCAAAAGTTTACGGACGGACGGACGCACGGACGGATGGACGACGGACGACGGTCACCGCGCGATCACAAAAGCTCACCTTGTCACTTTGTGACAGGTGAGCTAAAAATGTGAAAGTAGGTCACTAAGTCAAAACCAAGGTCAAAGTTTTTTCCAGTGCACAAAACTATGCATGTGGTCCAAATTTGAAGGCTGTAGCTACAGAAATGTGAAAGTAGGTCACAAGGTCAAAATCAAGGTCAACTCATGTCAAGGTTCATCTTGCCACTCAAATATATACATGTGGTCCAAATTTGAAGGCTGTAGCTACAGAAATGTGGAAGTAGGTCACTAGGTCAAAATCAAGGTCAACTCATGTCAAGGTTCATCTTGCCACTCAAAAATATACATGTGGTCCAAATTTGAATGTTGTAGTTATTGACAAGAACATTTTAAAAGCTTTTCCCTATATAAGTCTGTATATATGAACCATGTGACCCCCGGGGCGGGGCCATTTTTGACCCTAGGGCGATAATTTGAACAAATTTGGTAGAGAACCACTAGATGATGCTACATTACAAGTATCAAAGCCTTAGGCTTTGTGGTTTGGACAAGAAGATTTTCAAAGTTTTTCCTTTTGTAAGTCTATGTAAACCATATGACCCCCAGGGCGGGGCCATATTTGACCCCAGGGGTATAATATGAACAATCTTAGTTGAAGACCACTAGATGATGTCACATACAAAATATTAAAGCCCTAGGCCCTGTGGTTTTGGACAAGGGGTTATTCAAAGTTTTTCCCTATACAAGTCATTATAAACTATGTGACCCCCAGGGCGGGGCCAGATTTGACCCCAGAGAAATAATTTGAATAATCTTGGTAGAGGACCACTAGATGATGCTTCAAACCAAATATCAAAGCCCTAGGCTCTGTGGTTTTGGATAAGAAGGTTTTCAAAGTTTTTCCCTATATAAATCTATGTAAAATATAGAAATAAACAAAGGGCCATAACTCACTCATAAATTGTTGAACCAGTCTGATTTTCAGGGGGACACAACTAGGGTACCAATACATCATTCTGACAAAGTTTGGTCAAAATCCCCTCAGTAGTTTCTTAGGAGATGCGATACCGAGAAATTGTTAACGGACGGACGGACGGACGGACGGAATGACGGACGGACGGACGGACGGACCACGGACGCAGAGTGATTTTAATAGCCCACCATCTGATGATGGTGGGCTAAAAAAGCAGAATTTTCTTCTTAATATTGTAACAATTACTTCTATCATAAACATGAGTGTCAAACTGTCAAAATACACATCTCTCACAGCAGATTACTTTTGACTTTAACATACTCTTCTTACTCCAGCAAGCTTGTTGTCAATTTACTACTAGGTATGATCTTCTTAAGTTTGAGGAGGACACTGTCATTTTCCCAATTTTTTGTAATTAAAGGGCCTTAACTCCAGAACCACTAGGGAATCCAGTTGATTTTCAAATTTGGTTAAGATGTTACATCCAAAAAGTTTGGTGACCATAGGATAAAAACTGCTCAAGGTGGACAGCAGACATCTTTAGCTGATGCCCTCCACCAACCCCCCTTACAAATGCAGGTGATCATACACTATGTCCAGTTTCATTGGTGTATCGAAAGACAATTTTATTCATACAGCAACCCCCTTCATAGATAGAAGACTGGATATTTAATTGAAAAAAAAACATGATTTTCACCTATATTTACTGTTACAATGCACAATCATATGAAAACTGCAACAGGGAAAACTCTCAAGTTTTTGTACAAATGTTCTTTGTCAAAAAAAAAAAAAAATCTTAAATTAATAGGTACATGTCCACTTTTGTCACTGTGGATAAATCAATATAAATAAGAAATCCAAGAACACTGTCTAACTATGTGACAAACACTACAAGGATCTGATACACGCACACAGGTAAGATTATTTATCTTGGCCAACATTGCAAATTTTGAAAGATGTAGTGAATTACTAGATATACATTCTCCATGCCCACGAGCAGAATGTCAAGCCCGCCAGCACCTTTGGCCTCAAAGTGTGACCTTGACCTTAGACCTAGGGACCTGGTTCTTGTGCATGACACTCCATCTCATAATGGTGAACATTCATGCCAAGTTACATCAAAATTCCACCATGCATGAAGAAGAAATGCTCCGGACAAACTTCAATTTGACCTTTGACCTCCAACTGTGACCTTGACCTTTGAGATAGGAACATGGGGTTTGCACATGACATTCCTTCTCATTGAGGTAAATATTCAAGCCAAACATAAACAAGATTGGTACATGCATGTCAAAGTTATGGTCCGGACAAAATTGGATGGATGCACGCAGGCACGACAGATGGACACACTGATACAGGCTTGACAATAAAACCACGCATGCAGATTTTGTCATAATTATGATGTCACAATGTGTGTGTACAGCTCGTCTTTTCCCTAGAGAAATTTAAGATGATCTATTACCAGGATATCTTTTTCTTTCCCTGCTAAGTAGGCAAGAATATTTTTACTCCATTAATTCAAATTCAAACTCCAAATTCAACATTCAAATGGAACAAAAACTAAAAGATGGCACTTACACTGACATCAACATTAAGAATATCTCCGTCCTCCAGCGGCCTGTCGTCGGGGATACCATGGCAGTGGACATTGTTTACTGAGGTACAAACAGACTTTGGAAAATCTTTATACAGTAACGGTGAAGGGTAGGCATTGTTTGCTATACATTCTTCATGTACAATTCTGTCTATTTCATCTGTTGTCATACCAACCTGAAATTGAACATGTACATATTACTTATGTAAAATATCATACAAAGATTAGGTTTGCCTGAATACATTCCCTCATTCAACAATGACACATCTGTGAATTCATTTACTGTAAAAGCGGGAATTTTTGCAAGGGTTAAATTTTGCTAAATTCGCTAGGTACCTTACCTTGCGGACATTAATCCTCTCATAAATATTAGCCATCAGTATAAAGCAAAACAAAAAAATCTTGTCATAACACGACCTTCCCCAACATATCAAATGGAAATGGTCATATAAACAAAAACCAGGCATGTTCTGTGTTTTCCATAGCTATAGGATAGTATAATCTTAAGAAGAACAAGAAGGTCATGATGACCCTGGATTGCTCACCTGAGAAATGTGAGCTACATTGACAAGTGCAAGAGATCAGGTAAGAAAGTTTAATGTAAGTAAGCACTGAAATCTTTTCTAAGTTGTGTGAACATGTTTCAAATGTCAAACGGATGCTAAATTATTAAGAAAGTAGGTCAGTTTTAAGATCGGTGTGCAAAACTGTACATGTCATCCAAATTTCAAGGCTGTATCTTAAACAAGAGGGCCATGATGGCCTTATATCGCTCACCTGTGTACAAGGCTTCAAGTGTGTTTGTACAAGTACAGAGTTAGGTTTCTTCTATATTATATATACATGTCACACACACTTTTGAACCTTGGGCAATAATTTGAACAATTATGGTAGACATTACAAATCTGATATCGCACGCGAAATATCAAGGCTCTAGCTATTATTGATTCAGAGAAGAAAAGTGACCACACCCCCTGGCAGCCATGTTTTTTAGCAAATCAGAAAAATTTGAAAAATCTTGGTAGAGGATCACACAAGAACCATTTGTGCAAAATTATTTTAAAATCGGGCCTGCAGTTTCACATAAAAAAGATTTTTAATGTTTCCCCTATATAGTATATACATATAGGGAAAAGTGACCATGCCCTCTGGCGGCCATGTTTTTTGACGAATCAAAATAATTTGAACAAGGAGCTGCGTTCAATAAACGCTTGATGCCCCCGGTGGCATCCTTGTCGATACAAAGCAACCTAAGTCCAAAATGAGGTCAAGGTCAAACTGAGGTCAGGTGATGTCTGAAGATAAGGAATGGTCACAGGTTACATCTG
This sequence comes from Mercenaria mercenaria, assembly GCF_021730395.1. Classification (NCBI taxonomy): domain Eukaryota; kingdom Metazoa; phylum Mollusca; class Bivalvia; order Venerida; family Veneridae; genus Mercenaria; species Mercenaria mercenaria. Next base: position 80,721,032 of record NC_069368.1, read on the forward strand.
CATTAGTATCAAGTCATTCTAGTAAGAGGTATTGATGCTAGACGAAACGGTCCCATTTGGTTAACCAAGAGATGGCCCATATAAAGCAACCTAAGTCCAAAATGAGGTCAAGGTCAAGGTCAAACTGAGGTCAGGTGATGTCTGAGGATGAGGAATGGTCACAGGTTACATCTGCATTAGTATCAAGTCATTCTAGTAATGGGTATTGATGCTAGACGAAACGGTCCCATTTGGTTAACCAAGAGATGGCCCATATAAAGCAACCTAAGTCCAAAATGAGGTCAAGGTCAAGGTCAAACTGAGGTCAGGTGATGTCTGAAGATGAGGAATGGTCACAGGTTACATCTGCATTAGTATCAAGTCATTCTAGTAAGGGGTATTGATGCTAGACTAAACGGTCCCATTTGGTTAACCTCGTATGGACGGACGAACGAACGAACGGACGGATGGACGGACAGACAGACAGGACGATCACTATATGCCTCCCGCATCAGTAGATGCCGGGGGCATAAAATCTTAGCAGAGGGTCACACAAGGACTATTTGTGTAAAATCATTTTAAAATCAGGCCAGCAGTTTCACACAAGAAGACTGTTAAAGTTTCCACTATATACATATACAAGGGAAAAGTGACCACGCCCTCTGGCGGCCATGTTTTTGACAAATCAAAATAATTTGAACAATCTTGGTAGAGGGTCAAACAAGGACCATTTGTGTAAAATTATTCCTAAATCGGACAAGCAGTTTCATACAAAAAGATTTTTAAAGTTTCCTCTATATACATATAGGGAAAAGTGACCACACCCTCTTGCGGCCATGTTTTTTTGGTATAATTTGAACAATCTTGGTAGAAGGTAGCATAAGGACCATTTGTGTGAAATTATTTCAAATCTGACCATTGTTAGAAGTTTTTTCTATTTTTAGTTCTGGCAGCCCCTATATGTCACAAAGCGGAACCGTTTGAACAACTTTGGTACAGGACCACCCAAGGAACAGCATGGCCAAGTTTCATAAAAATCCATTCAGTGGTTTTGGAGGAGATGTCGTTTAAACACAAATGTTCACAACGGACAACTTGACGCACGGACGACAGACACAGCGTGATCACAATACCTCACCATAAGCACTTTGTGCTTCAGGTGAGCTAAAAACAAGAAAATAGGTCAAGGTCACAGTTAGGTGACCCCTAATCACTTGGGGTCATCTGGCCCAGTGGTTAAGGCGTCCGCCTCGGGATCGGGAGGTCGAAGGTTTGAGCCCCATATGGGAAGAGTTCGTCCGGGGGATGTTTGTCATGGGACTCATTCCGAAAAGGCCGGTTCGTGAGCCGCGAGCTAGTTAAATGAATGGCTACCAACTTCTATCCGCCTGGCGCCTGGCATAGTGGTAGGTGTTGGGAGGTAATTGGTACGCACAATAAAGGTGTCTCATAAGTCAAATTGGCTGGCCCTTTCAATAGGGGTGATACTATAATAAACAAGACCTTTACCTTTTACCTTTTATAAATAAACAGTCTAGGAAATATGATCTGATAATTTTTGAAGTGTTTTTTCCTATATAACCCATATTATATAACAAGTGACCCCCAGGGCGAGGCCTCTTTTCACCGCAGGGGCATAATTTGAAAAATATTGTTAGAAGTCCACTACACAATGCTACATACCAAATATCAAAGGCCTAGGCCTTGAACTTTCAGTCAAGAAGATTTTTAAAGATTTTTCCTATATAAGTCTATTTAAACTTGGAACCCTCAGGTCAGGACCTCTTTTCACTACAGGGGCATAATTTTAACAATTTCAGTAGAGAACCACTAGGCAATGCTACATACCAAATATCAAAAGCTTAGGCATTGCAGTGTCAGGCAAGAAGATTTTTAAGTTTTTTCCTATATAAGTCTACGTAAAACTTAGGACTCCCTGGGTGGGGCCTCTTTTCAACTCAGGGGCATAATTTGAATAATCTTGTTAAAGGACCACTAGGCAATGCAAAATACCAAATATCAAAAGCCTAGGCCTTGCAGTTTCAGACGTTTTTCCTATGTAAGTCTATGTAAAACTTGGGCCCCCCGGGTCGGGGCCTCTTTTCACCCAAGGGTAATAATTTGAACAATATTGGTAGAGGACCACAAGGCAATGCTGCATACCAAATATCAAAGGCCTAGGTTTTGTGGTTTCAGACAAGAAGATTTCTTCCTATATAAGTCTATATAATAATAATAATAATAATAATAATAATAATAAGTAGAAAATGCTTTTGTAAAAAAGCGCAAGTCTCCCCCAATGCAAAGTCCTATAGGCAAGAAGTCAATAGGGGTCAGGAGCGAAAGTCAAGAGACATGATGGTTGGCGCAATAGGATCATCTACTTGGCTTGGTCCAGTCATCCCTAAATTTCACACTCTTGGCCTAGTGGTTCTCAAGTCATGTTCAGGCTCCTGTGAACTTGACTTTGATCAAGTGACCTCAAAATAAATAGGGATTCATTACTCTGCATGTCCAATCATCCTATTAAGTTTCAACATTGTAGGTCAAGTGGTTCTCAAGTTATTTCCAAAAAATGATTTTACATGAACAGGCCACTGTGACCTTGACCTTTAATAGACTGACCCCAAAATCAATAGGGGTCACCTACTCTGCATGTTCAATCATCCTATGAAGTTTGAACATTCTGGGTCAAGTGGTTCTCAAGTTATTGATCGGAACTGGTTATCAATGTTCAGGCCTCTGTGACCCTGACCTTTAACGGAGTGACCCTAAAAACAATAGGGGTCATTTACTCTGCATGAACAATCATCCTATGAAGTTTCAACATTCTGGGTCGAGAGGTTCTCAAGTTATTGATTGGAAATGGTTTTCCATGTTCAGGCCCCTGTGACCTTGACCTTTAACAGAGTGACCCTAAAATCGTTAGGGGTCATCTACTCTGCATGACCAATCATCCTATGAAGTTTCATCATTCTTGGTCAAGTGGTTCTCAAGTTACTGACCGGAAATGGTTTTCAATGTTCAGGCCCCTGTGTCCTTGACCTTTAATGGAGTGACCCCAAAATCGATAGGGGTCATCTATTTTGCATGTACAATCATCCTATGAAGTTTCAACATTCTGCGTCAAGTGGTTCTCTAGTTATTGATAGGAAATGGTTTTCCATGTTCAGGCCCCTGTGACCTTGACCTTTGATGGAGTGACCCCAAAATCAATAGCGGTCATCTACTCTTCATGACCAATCATCCTATGAAGTTGCAACATTCTGGGTCAAGTGGTTCTCTAGTTTTTGATCGGAAATGGTTTTCAATGTTCAGGCCCCTGTGACCTTGACCTTTGACGGAGTGACCCCAAAATCAATAGGGGTCATCTACTCTTCATGGCCAATCATCCTAGGAAGTTTCAACATTCTGGGTCAAGTGGTTCTCTAGTTATTGATCGGAAATGATTTTCAATGTTCAGGCCCCTGTGACCTTGACCTTTGACAGAGTGACCCCAAAATAAATAGGGGTCATCTACTCTTCATGGCCAATCATCCTATGAAGTTTCAACATTCTTGGTCAAGTGGTTCTCTAGTTATTGATCGGAAATGGTTCTCAATGTTCAGGCCCCTGTGACCTTGACCTTTGACGGAGTGACCCCAAAAACAATAGGGGTCGTCTACTCCAGCAGCCCTACAACCCTATGAAGTTTGAAGGTTCTAGGTCAAATGGTTCTCCAGTTATTGCTCGGAAATGAAGTGTGACGTATGGACGGACGGACAGGGTAAAAACAATATGTCCCCTGGGGGAGACATAATAACAACTTTATTTATAGTGGATAACATATTTGGCTAAGCCAATTTACAATATGGTCCATATATAAAACTTGGGACCCTGGGGCGGGGCCTCTTTTCACCCCAGGGGCATAATTTGAGAAATTTTCACAGAAGACCATTAGATGATGTCACATACCAAACATCAAGGCTCTACGCCTTGCAGTTTTGGACAAGAGGATTTTTAAAGTTTTTCCTTTCGGTTGCCATGGCAACCAGAGTTCTGCATGGATTTCAATTCTTTGGGCAATTTTGAAAGGGGGCCACCCAAGAATGATTCCTGTTAAGTTTGGTATAAATCTGCCAAGTGGTTTTGAAGAAGAAGACTTTTTTAGAAATTGTTGACACACGATGCATGATGGACATTGAGCAGTCACAAAAGCTCACCTTGAGCCTTCGGCTCAGGCGAGGTAATTAAACAAACCGCATAAATTAGAGCCAATATAATTACTTCTGTGTTTGCAGTGTGTTTAATTAAACACATTTACATCTATGCCCCTTGATATAGATTTCATGTAAAGCCTTGATTCTACAATAAATTTTTTTACAGGTACTGGTAATTAGATGTGTTGAAACAGCCATACAGTCTATAGGTAAAGCTTTATGACTCGTAACTTTTACAGACACCTGTCTCAGGGATGTGATTGCCTACTGACCAAAAATGGCCACTGTTTTTCATTCCATAATGCATCTTTTGGCCCCATTTAATGGTCATGCCTCACCTAGTTTCTACTCATTCTACATTATGGAAACAATCATACCCTTGCTTTTTTGTTTACTAGTATCCAATACAGGAAAAAGTGTAAAACACCAAGTTACTCCAGAAACATATGAACATTATCTGTGTATCTTAGCCCTTACCCTGCTAAATTTCTAAAATGGACTGGTCTATCATTCAATTTGGGCTATACTGTTTATTATTCAAAGGGGTATTCACTGAAAATTTACTTGCTGAAAAGCGAACAGTGCAGACCATGATCTGCCTGCAAATCCCTTCGTCTGCACTGGGCGCAAAGGCAAGATTGCCTGTAAATTGGGGTAATATCTTTACTCTTCCCAGTTTGGTTATTATTATATACAGTTCAACTGTATTAACAAAAGCAAACCTTTATTGACTTTGCGACAACATCCAGTACATATCTAGCTAGTTTACAGGAATTCCATACACCTTCAATCTGTTCTTCTGTTTTGATCTCTGGGGCTGATGGACTAGGAGGTACAACACCTGTAGAAGTTTAGAGTGAATGCTATAATACTGAAGAAAATGAAAAATGCCTCATCCGTATATGGCAAATATTTACTTACAGTAAATGTTTTCATGTTTATTTATGATTATGGTGACTTAGATTATATATTCCTTAACAAGAGGGTCATGTTGACCCTGAATCGCTCACCAGAGTAATATGAGCTACATGCTTCAAATGTCAAACTGATGATTTTTGGAAATTTTTTGGAAGATTTTCCTATGTACAATCAAGTAACCCCTGGGGCGGGGCAAATTTTACCCCGGGGGTCATGATTTGAACAAAGTTTGTAGAAGTCTACTAGGAAATGTAACATATCAAATATCTAAGACCTAGGCCTTCTGGTTTATTTTTAGCAAATTTATGAAAATTTCCCTATGTACAATCAAGTAACCCCTGGGGCTTGGTCAATTTGACCCAAGGGGTCAAGATTTGAACAACTTTTGTAGAGGTCCACTAGGCAATGCTACATGTCAAATATCTAAGCTCTAGGCCTTCTGGTTTATTTTTAGAAAATTTTGAAGATTTTCCTATGTACAATCAAGTAACCCCATGGGGCGGGGTCAATTTGACCCGGGGGTCATGATTTGAACAAATTTTGTAGAGGTCCACTAGGCAATGCTACATGTCAAATATCTAAGCTCTAGGCCTTCTGGTTTATTTTTTAGAAAATTTTGAAGATTTTCCTATGTAAAATCAAGTGACCCCTGGCGGGGTCAATTTTGACCCGGGGGTCATGATTTGAACAAATTTTGTAAGGTCCACTAGGCAATGCTAACATGTCAAATATCTAAGCTCTAGGCCTTCTGGTTTATTTTTAGAAAATTTTTGAAGATTTTCCTATGTAAAATCAAGTGACCGCTGGTGCGGAGTCATGATTTGAAAAAATTTTGTAGAGGTCCACTAGGCAATGCTACACATCAAATATCTAAGATCTAGGCCTTCTGGTTTATTTTTAGAAAATTTTGAAGATTTTCCTATGTACAATCAAGTGACCCCATGGGGCGGGGTCAATTTGACCCGGGGGGTCATGATTTGAACAAATTTTGTAGAGGTCCATTAGGCAATGCTAAACATGAAATATCTAAGCTCTAGGCCTTCTGGTTTATTTCTAGAAAATTTTTGAAGATTTTCCTATGTAAAATCAAGTGACCCCTCAGGCGGGGTCAATTTAGACCCCGGGGTCATGATTTGAATAATTTTAGTAGAGGTCCATTAGGCAATGCTACACGTGAAATATCTAAGCTCTAGGCCTTCTGGTTTATTTCTAGAAAATTTTGAAGATTTTCCTATGTAAAATCAAGTGACCCCTGGGGCGGGGTCAATTTTGACCCTGGGGTCATGATTTGAATAAATTTGGTAGAGGTCCATTAGGCAATGCTTCACACCAAATATCTAAGCTCTAGGGCTTCTAGTTTTTGAGAAGATTTTTAAAGTTTTTCCTTTCTGTTGCCATGGCAACCAGAGTTCTGCATGGAATTCAATTCTTTGAATAATTTTTGTAGAGCTTCACCCAGAGGACATTCCTGTGAAGTTTGGAGGAAATTGGCCTAGCGGTTTATGAGGAGATGTTGTTTAAAGTAAAAGTTTACGGACGCCGGATGGTGACTGATCAGAATAGCTCACCCTGAGCCTTTGGCTCTGGTGAGCTAAAAAGGTAACTATGGTCAGCTGTGCATTATGGAGTTTGCAGAATAACAGTAGTTTTTGTGCTTCCAATCTGGTAATCATACATGATCCAGGGCTTTTCATCCTTATATAACAGAGGCCGATATTCGGCCACTTCCCAATTGAAAATAAGGTCAAGTTTTCCCAACTGTGGCAGAGGAACTTCCAAAATGTAATTTTTTTTTTTTTGTCAATTATATTTCACAGATAGGAAGCAATGAGCTCATTTATGATTAGGAAACCACCAAATTGTGTCCTCTGTTACATTCCTCTTTTGCAGAATGAAAAAAGGCCTCTTTTGCAGAATGAAAAAAGGCCCTGTTTCAATAAAATGCTCTTTTCCCAAAATGAGCAGTTATTGCATATGAATTTCCCAATTTGAAAGGCCAGGGCCTCTTCCCAATTTCCTGATGAAAAGCCCTGTGATTTGCATATTAAGAGATTAAGAAATTCAAGTATCTAGTTACAAACTGACAGTGACGTATATTAGGCCATGTTTATTTTCAGACCTGAGATTTTCCTATAGATCTGTCGGCTCAGAGGCTTGGAACATCAGTGTAGTACGTATTGGTTCCAAAAATGATGCTGATGATATTAAATGTTAACAACTGGTACGGTAATAAAAGTCAAAAGATGGAGAAAGTCCTCTTACTAATAACAGACGTATTTGTTACCTGTATGCTTTCACAGACCCCAAGATTACATTTGAAGAATTTACTCTATGTAATTGGACACACTTTTACAGACTACGGTGATGAAACATTCATGTGAGTTGTGACTTATCAAGTTATGAGTCATTCTGTTTAAAACCATTATAAATATTACCCTCTTTCCAGTACTACAAGTTTCAGTAGAACAACTTACCTGTTAAAGCATAAGGAGGTTTACTGATATAATCTGGTATGGACCTAGGAGGACCTACAACCCCTGGCTGCACAATACTGTAACTAGGTGTGCTTAGCTGTCTGCCAAGAGCTCTCAATACTGTTGTCTTTATCTGGCCAAACACAAACTTCTGTACTGTAAGCCTCATAGTGGTCTGAAAACAAAACAAAGTTTCTAAAGCAGTCTGTCTCCTGATCATATTTTAAACAGGAAAATGGGAGCGGTGGTCTAGTGGATAAGGTGTTGGCCGCTCAATCTAGGGGCCGTGGGTTCGAGCCCCACTGGTGTCACGACCATGACTTCTCATATGACACCAGTACTGGTTTTTCCAGGAAGCGGATTCAAGAGTGGTTTCAATAAGCTTGAAGCTTCCATCACAATCGAGCTAAAACAAATTAGTATAAACTAACTGAAAAATGATGTATTTTCTATCCATTTTCGACAAATATTCAAAATCTGAACACCAGCAAATTGAGAAGCAGTTTTTCCAAATAACAAAGAAATATTCCCAAACTGGGGAAGGATGTCACAGCTCTGTAATAAGTACTGATCACAAAAATTCCCAGGTCTTGTTTCTGATATCATAACAATGGATCTTGTTCCAGATATTCTGGAAACTTCCCAAATCTGTATGGCCATTGGGTCTTGTTTCTGATATCCAAAAGATTCCCAAATCTTGTTTCTGATATCCCAACGTTTCCCAATTCTTGTTTCTGATATCACATATTCCCAAATCTTGTTTCTGATATCCCAAAGATTCCCAAATCTTGTTTCTGATATCCAGAAGATTCCCTTATATTGTTCCTGATATCCCAAAGTTTCCCAAATCTTGTTTCTGATATCATAGATTCCCAAATCTTGTTTCTGATATCCCAAAGATTCCCAAATCTTGTTTCTGATATCACAAAAATTCAAAACTCACTGTAAGGGCCCTGTTTCTGACTAGTCCGAATAATAGGATGCTTAGGTGACAGCATGACAACTTTTGACTGTCACTGTCCCGTCCCGTCCCGTCCCGGCTTAGAGGGATGGCAACTATAAAGTATCAGAGCATAAAATAAGCCATCCAGGCCAAATGAGTAAGGCTAGTTTCTGATACCACAAAATTTTCATAAATCAGTTATTATAGGTCTTGTTTCAGCTCAGAGTATAGCAACTATCATAGCTTATGATTGGTTGAAAATGTATAGGGAATTCCGCGGTGTGTATTTACCATGTAAAGTAGTTTACCATTGGTTTAGTAAAGGTAAAGGTAAATTTTATTTACCGTCGCTTTGTGAAACAATGAACATAAGCTCTGTGAAGCTTTTGAATGGCCCAGTGTAAGACCAATCATACTTTACCACCAGCAATTTGCTAGTACTCATTTACTGAGGCAATCATAATAAAGTGCCTCGCCCAAAATTATAGCTGTTAAAAAATGTTTGGACCTATCTCAAGTACTGGTATCTAAGAATACTGCCATGACCTCTTTTCAAGTATTACATGAAGGTGCATATCTGTGTGAAAAACTTAAAAAGAAGTAATGTACAGGAGGGTACAAGTAATACTAGAGTATTCCTGAAGTGTCAAAATCGTATCTGATATTTCATTTTCAACAAAATGTAAGATGTAAATAATTATCTTGGAAAAGGAGGTCCAGATCCAAACTTTCAAAATCAGATTTCTTGAGGTACAGATTAGTACTCCTAGATGCTTCCTATAATGAATCTAGAGGTTTGGTAATCAATATACATGTACTATTATGTACTGTATTACCAGTGTATATTATAAGTTAATTGCTGGTAAAAGTTATGATTAGTTGTCATAAAGTTGTCATTATTACATTTTTTTTGGTACATTTTTTATTTATAATTAGCTCTCACTCGGGTTCAAGGCATACTGAATGGGAAATTTTAACAGCGATTTCCGGTAGTCACTGTTGTTTACTTACTCAAGCAGTAAAACAAATTCAACATCTTATACATGCCTTAAATACTAAAGAAAAAACAAGGAGCTGCGTTCAATAAACGCTTGATGCCCCCGGTGGCATCCTTGTCGATACAAAGCAACCTAAGTCCAAAACAAGGTCAAGTTCAAGTGAAGATAAGGTCAAACTGGGGTCAGGTGATGTCTGAAGGTGAGGAATGGTCACAGGTTACATCTGCATTAGTATCAAGTCATTCTAGTTAGGGGTATTGATGCTAGACGAAACAGTCCCATTTGGTTAACCTCGTACAGACGAACGGACAGGACAATCACTATATGCCTCCCGCTTTATGCTGGGAGCATAAAAATGAGGTCATCTACTGGTAATGATTAATCTTCCCATTAAGTTTCGTTACCCTAGGCCCAAGCTTTTCAAGTTATAGTCCAGAAACGGTTTAACTGTTCCGGGTCACTGTGACCTTGCGGTCACATATTAAACCGGATTCCACATAAAAACCAGAACTGGAAGACACTTCCATTAAAGTTAGTCACTGGAACTTACATTCTTCAGTCTCACAGGGCAGCATTTTAATCAAAATGTGGTCAATCCTCATGTAAACTGCTTATTCACTGAAAAATCGATTACCAGACGACTAGAAAATCGTCAGGGGAAATGCTAGTCTTCCGGTTACCGGACGACTAGAACGCAGGCTAGGCGTCCGGGTTTACCAGATGCCTAGACACTTCCAATATTAAAATCTGTCCGGCTACTGGTTCCAAACCAGTACAGTACTGTACTGGCTAACGACCACCAAATCCGGATGACCACCAAACCGGACAGTCCTGTAAAAGCTTTTTTTGGTCTTTAATCTTGTTAAATAATAATCTGTTTATTATCAAATGGATGCTTGATTTTCAACAATAGGGCAAAGTTACAACATTTAATTTAAGTATTTTACAAGAAATGCTACATTTCATTTCGTCTGCACTCACAAAGCATGTTTACATGTCGGGGGAAGTCGGAAATGGTGCAATGCGCATGCGCAGTATTTCCGTGAGGTCCCGTCATTAAATCTAAAGGTCTCATGCAAATTTGAGGTAAGCAGACGAGACGTTTAGTTAACACTTATATCGGGGAAATATAGCTTTGATAATTTAGTGCATGACTTTTACACACCCTAAAACACATTTTCATATCGAAATATTCACTTCGAAAAGTGAAATTTTAAAAGATTTGGTTGGGAGAGATACGATCAAATTTATAGATTCAAGAGAGGTAATTCGTACAATTCTTGGGCTCAGACACTGTACGACTACTTTCCATTGGTTGAAAATAAAGTTTAATTCAATGATGAATGTAAATTGAAAATCAATAAAGTGACAACTCGCTGTCCAGAAACATCGTACTGTTACACCTTAAAATAACGTGATTCGGTGGCCCTTTGTGCGGCCCTCGAAGTACTTGACCTAGTTTTAGAAGTAAACAAATTAGCTCTTTAGTTAGGAGGACAACCTAGCTTTGTTGTTGTTACTCACACATAGCCAGTCTGCGCATTTGGTAAATCGCGCAGCCCAAATAACCAATTTGTTATCTGCCCAACCATTTGTAAATCGGACAACCTTATATATTTCATATATGCGCAGGGTTACTGTCTTCCGCGACTGGTAAATGAGTTTTAACATACGGATGATATCTCCCGATAAAACTGAATATCATTAGGGGGTTAGACTTGCAGGCCTACATAAAATTGTTTAATTTTAAAACTGACGGTGATCAGGCACGCGTAAAGGTGTGAATTGACTGTGCTTAATTTGTAAAGAACAAGAAAAACATTTTTTTAAATTAAATAGGCGTATTTATGCAGTAATTTAATGAGATGATCACGTCCCTGGTAGTTTATGGACTAAAAATTTCTGTTGACGACGGTATTAAGAGTCATTTGTTGTAGGTGTTAAAAAACTTTAAAATGATACAAAATATCCAAAGTATATTTAATAACACAAGTTTTTTTTATATTTTTTAAAAAAAATTTTTAACTTTTAAACGCCGTAGCCTGTGCGGGATGTCGATCCAGCGCTAATATCAAATCCTGAAATGACATCGATATTTCGAATAAATATTGATCATTTCTTACAGATCATATTGATATTTTTTAATGTTTTGTAGTACACAAGAGTAATTTTCGCCAGAACAAGAAAGAATTTTTGTTGCTGCGCAAGATGTGTCCTGCGCTAATAGAAAATCTGGAAATTACTCTGATAATATGAATAACTGCCATAAACCATGCTAATTTTTACATTATTTAACAATTACAGACTGATATTGCAAATCTTGGTTTTAAAAATGTGTCATAAATTTACTTCAACATCAGTAAATTCATGGAAGTCCAGATTTATTATTAGCGCAGACACACATCTTGCACAGATAAAAAATGTAATATTTCGTTCTCGTTATGACAGAAATCACTCTTTTTTTATTCATTTTTTACAGTATTCATTTGAAAGTTACATAAATAGTATGTTTTATGAATGAAATATATTTGAAATACAGTGTAATTTCAAATTTTGCTATTAGCGCAGGACCGACCTCCCACGCAAGTTACAGGTGTAACATTATAGATTAATTTAGATTTGTAAAGAAAACTATAATTTTAGTCTGTAATCGTAAATCTAAGTAAAAGTTAATATGATTTATAACAGATGTTCAAGTTATCAGAGTAATTTCCAGATTTTGATTTAGCGCAGGGCACCGAACACATATCTTGCGCAGCTACAAAATATAAAATTTTGTTTACGTTTTGATGAAAATTAGGCCTACTCTTTATTCAATCGATTTTGTACTATAAAATAATAATAATAATAATAATAATATATAGATAAGATCTTTAAAAATTTTCTTTTAATTCTGTGACTTTTTTATTTCATCTTTTACCTTAGACATGTTGAGAGATATGCTCCCATTGGTAAAAAGAATATTATTGTGAAATTTCAAGATATTTCAATATAATAAAAATGATATTTTGCTAAGTGTGTGCTCGGGTGAAGTAGAAAATTGTAAAAATAGCCTAAAACATACCAGAGGATGACGTGTGCAAGCTGGAGGAAATCACACCTTCACGCATGTTTGGGTTTTATTGCATCTTGTATAAGATCGGAGGTATTGAAACCTGGTGACCGACTGCCATGAATTTACTGATGTAGAAACAAATTTATGACACATAATTTAAGTACCAAGATATTCAGCATTTGACATCTATATTTATTAATAAATTGACCAACTGCATGATTTATCAAATACGTTATGCAAATTTCTGATATATAACGTTACATTTGTTATTTGCGCTGCGCAATTGGTAAAATGCGCAGGTTAAATTTATCCTGCGCAACGAATGGTATCGTTGCGCATATAACCAACGTACAAAAATTTGTTATATGCGCTGCGCGTTTGGTAAATAGCGCAGATTGGTTATTTGCGCTCAACATTCACATGAAATTTCAACCACTAGATACATCTATTTCCCGAGTTATCGTGAAAAATATTCCAAAAGTGTCCGGTTGTAGGACTCTAGCCAGTATATATCCTGACACTAAATTAGCACAATGTTGCTGACCTCCTTTAAGGTTCATGTAAAGTGTTTGAGACTGCCCCTCGAGTAAATTTTTGTTTCATGTTTTGAGATCTCATAGGCCTTTGTTTTGCATACATTGTATACCAAACCGTTCAGAAGGAGTAGACATGTCATTCAAGAGAGGTTGTTTTGCTCGGTACAATAATATTTCTCTTTTATGACATGTACTTTGCTTGTCCACATTCGGTTTTGTAAAAAATATCAAACTTCTTTTTCAAAAATATTTTGACATTAGGTATTTACTTATTGTGTGCCTAACATATTTCTCCAGGTACTCCCAGAGTTAAAATTGCTACAATACATCTACATTTCAAATATTTGCCAAAATTGCAAAACGAAAGTGAAAGTAGAACTGTCAAAATGACAAAATACTCCTATATTTAAGAAAATATGTAAGTTAACTGTATTCCAATACTAGGAGTACCTAGATAATTATGTTACAGACACAAACAAAACGTATTTAAAGAAAAAATACTTTCGAAAAAAAAGTTTGATATTTTCTACAAAATAGAACCGTGACGGTCGAAGTACCTGCAATTTTAGACAAAATACTTATTCTCAAAGAAGCTTACCTTTGTGTAATGTATTCCCTACTTCCTCTAAACAATTCAGTGTATTTATAATAAATAGAAACGGTCTTCGAAGAATAAATTTCCAAAATCAAAATTCACCTGAGGGGTGGTGTCCAAACACTTTACATTAACCATAAATTCCTTAAATAACTTTAAAGTCATGTGTTTATAAGTTAGTTAGATATGTGTTGTTAACCGGAAGTGTACTAGTAATTTGGTAGAATACTTTAATAGACGTAGAAGACGAGTTCCAGGACTCAAGAAGATTCTACAAGACCAATACAAGTTCCAATACAAGTAACTGCTGATAACGACCTTCTGTGCAAATGGCGCATTTGCTTAAAGGGCAGTAACTGTGCTCTGTCAAAACCCCATACTCCTGCCAATAACCGATAATAGATAATAGTTTTACATCAGGGCATATAATATGCTTGTGATTGACAACTTTAAACCATAATATTATATATATATATAGGGGGTATTTTCTGTAAAGGTAGACTAGCTTCTAGGGTCTTATTGATAGAATTTCAGACTTCTGTGCTCTATAAAAACGATGATATCGCAGATACAGTTAAAGAGATCCCCGGAAAAGAAACGTACAGCCCACACAAACCTATGCTATGCCTGATATTGAAATTTCAACACAAGGTATCGACGAACTTCTCAACAACCTTAATCCCCATAAAGCAGGGCCCGACCAAATAAGACCGGTCGTACTAGTTAAAGAATATTAGCCGAGAGATCTCCCTCGTCCTTACAAAACTCTTCCAAAAATCCCTGCAGTCCAGTACTCTGCCAGATATATGGAAAATGGCAAATGTGCTCCCATCTTTAAGAAAGGCTCTAGGTCAGACCCAGCCAACTATCGCCTGATCTCTCTTACCAGTATCTTGTGTCAAACCCTGGAACACATTGTATCCTCTAGCATAACAAAACACTTCACAAAGAACGAAATGTTCTATGAATTGCAGCATGGTTTCCGAGAAAAGAGGCCTTGTCAAACTCAGTTACTAATGTTAGTAGAAGATACTGATATCTTTGTATACTTAGTACAATAAGAAGGGCATGTACACATTTTACTTCATAATAAAAATAATAAAAACAGAATGTTAGATCTAAGTGCAAAAAAAAATATCCATGTTCAACATTTGAATCTTCAAATGCTAATTTTAAGCCATCATTTCATCATTTTTCTCCGTTCTTGTTTGTATAATTATGTGCAGTGTCATGCATGAGTTTATGTAAAGCAGCCAACGTTTTGTGAGGTAAATCAATGACTGCAAGCGATTTCTTCCTCTCAGTTAATGTATCTTTGAATGATAGATCTATATATTGCATTATCGCAAAACAAAAATTTGATGAACCCAAATACCGTCATATTCATACGATATATAATGCCGCGTGACCAACTGACCATGCAGTATCGTGATCAAAAGGTTTGAACAAGTCAAATGGTTTATCGCGGCCAGAAATTTGTACAAACCGGACAGAAGTTGCGAAATTGTCATTTGTGCAGGGAAGAAGCGTTTACCATAATGTCCAGTACTGGACAGGTATAGTGACCATGCACGGACACAGCCAATTTTCTCAGAGGGGGTCCGATCCCCTGCCCCCCACCCCCCACACCCTGGAAATTTTGAAACTTAGCACTTCATTTTTTGCATTCTGGGA
Source organism: Mercenaria mercenaria (assembly GCF_021730395.1). Lineage (NCBI taxonomy): Eukaryota > Metazoa > Mollusca > Bivalvia > Venerida > Veneridae > Mercenaria > Mercenaria mercenaria. Next base: position 80,736,403 of record NC_069368.1, read on the forward strand.
CAGTTTTATGGACTAACCTGTTAAATTTGGGAAAATGATAAAATCAAGTTTTCTTGAAGGTAAAATTCTTAGTTTCTTTTAGATAAATAATATGAATTATGTCGGGGTCGCATGTAGCAGCAGCCGCATATACTTTACATGCAGTCCTAATGTTGCCTTTTTCGAAAAACATTTTCTTTCCTTCTTGTCTTCTTTCCTTTTTTAAAGATTTTCCAGAGGGGGTCCGGATCCCGGACCCCCCCCCCCCCGGATCCGCGCATGGTGACATGTCAAGCTTTCTGTTTATGCAGGTAAACTTGTGTTTGGTTAAATTTCAACAGAGCACAATTCAATTGTCTGAACAGTGTACAAACTCATTACTGTTTTTTCAGGCAAGGGTGGAAAAAAAGTGGTAGACAATGAAAGCAGTAACATTTTTATTAAAAAAAAATAAACAATGAGACAAACATTTCCAACATCTTTGGACGGTTCAAAAATCCCATGTTAAACATACGATAAAGCCCGAAACGCGTGAAAATGTTCCGAATGTAAATCGGGTGAAGTAAGCGCTCTATGTATAGTTAGATTATGCGTCTAGATTGATTAAACTGGGCGAGTCTACTCACTTATTACTTGAGGATGAAAAAAAACGTGTTTTTTAAATGTTGCTCTTAAACAAGGGTGGCGGTTAAACTACTAAAAGTACAACAACAGTTAATTCACAACAAATCGTACGGTATGTTTTATAATCAGTAGAAGCTAGTCGTATTTACGCTTATGAGACCTGTTTCACCCACAAGTAAAGAATTTACAGGTCCATCATGAAATATTTTCCCCAGCGCACATATACTTGTCCTATTCAATATGATCGCGGCCTCATCGGGCCTCATCGGGCCGCGATCAATTAATTATTAAATCATTTCCTAAACGTTGTGTTACACTCGTCAGAATATTGTAACGATCGTAACCAAATTAAATCCCGGGGAAAAAAGTGCAGTTTATTTAAGTTGAAAGCCCAGGACTGATATTAAAAAAAATCGGACAAACCATAAATTTCCGTTGTATCCACCGCCCACTGCGCTGCAACCATATTTGGTCGGTTATTTTATATACCTGCAGTGACAATTCACCGATAACAAGGAAATGGTTGTTGTCTGATAGTGTCACACTTACGCTATGATGCAAACGTAATCACACTTACGCTATGATGCAAACGTACTTAGGGGGCCTTTTTACACACACAAAAATGTTACCATTTTTATCAAAATTCTACAAAATCAGAAGTCCCTCATCAAATTGTACAGAAGTGTTTACATTAAGATCGGCAAGGAATAGCACTTAACAAGTCACGGTTTGTGCGGTTAGAAGAGTACATAAGTGGGCTCCTGTCTCAGTGAGTCACTTGTTGTTTCCAGCCAAAAGTGAGAAAAATAAGATAAACCCTTCAGAAAACTAACCGATGACCGCGGAAATACACTCACCTGGTCATCCACGTTTCTGGAACCACCGCTTCTGCGAAAGCTATGGTCATTGTGATTTTAGTTACTTGAATGTTTTATTCGACTAAATGATTTAAAGTTTTAATGTAATTGTTATCGCAAGCAATTTTATAAAATTTTATTAAATATTGCAATATGATGATACTTTTGATGCTAAAAAGAAGGTGCGCGTTTTCTTCTCACCTTCGGTTATTTATATTGACAGAATACTGTTTAATTGTATACTTATTTTTCATATTCACATGTATTTTCCATCATATATAATTAAATGACCAGGTTCACATGTTTCATTTTTCTTCGTATTTTTTGTTTCTTAAAAACAATGTTAATAGATCTAATAAGTTGTAAATGTTTACATTGTCTGAAAAAAATAATAATCAAAGATTGACAGACTCCAGTCACGTTGCATTGGTGGGATCCGGAAAAACTCCCCTTGACACAGGAAGCCGCACCATGTTTTTCTTTTGCTTGTTTTGTTTTGTTGGGTTGAACGTCGTATATACCGACACAATTATAGGTCATAAGGCGACTTTCCAGCTTTGATGGTGGAGGAAGACCCCAGGTGCCCCTCCGTGCATTATTTCATCACGGGCGGGCACATTGGTTCCGTAAGCCAGCTGGATGGCTTCCTCACACGGAGAATTCAACATCCCAAGTGAGGCTCAAACCCGCATCTGTGAGTGGAAAGTTACTCGAAGTCAGTGACCTTAACCACTCGGCCACAGAGCCCCCATGTTTTTCCTTTGTGAAGGACTTTTGATGATCCGTACAGGAATATATACATTACTTGACACTTAAATTTGAAATTTGTACATGTCTTTTAATTATTGAAAGCACAATGCCAAAATTGTACATACTTTAAGAACTCATGGAAATCGAAGTTTCAATGTTTGAACTTTCTGTAAAATCAAATTTCATTATTTGGAAACTGATATACAACGAACCATGCATATACGTAAGAATCTTACACCAAATAACAGGGTGGCGAATCACGTGATCGTTGTACGTCATATCGCTATACCGCAAAGAAGAAATAATCAACAAAAGTCGTCGATTCAAATCTTCAAATCAATGTAAGTTTTTTATTTCTCAACCAATTTCTATGAAATATGTTGCATGCGAAGGAGAAAACAGTATTCAATCTCCCATGTTAATGGTTTCCTTCTAGACCGTCGCTAAATATACAAAAACCCTGGAAAACCTTTTCTACTCGGCCCGATCGCATTGGCTTATCCACCACGAAAATGTTATTTTTGACATGTATTTTATACAAATCCTGTTCCAGTGGTCATGTTTTGACAAAGAAAACTTCCAAAGTTTTCTGTTTACCTGAATGAAACATATTATATACGAAATCAGAGTATCAGTGAAAGGGAAAACGTGTATTTTATGAATATGCTAATCCACAAAGAAAACAATTTTACGCTAATCCACCAAGTCATTTTTTCAGGAGCATGGCCGATCCAGAAACGGGTGATTTAGCTAACCTCTGTGGAACTTGTAGAAGAAGTTTTAAGTACAAAAGAAATCTATATACCCATGAGAAAGAGCATGCTGGTACTTTGCCGTTCCATTGTTGTGGAAAGTCATTCGCTTCTCGCCAAAGTCTACGACGACACAGGTAATAAGCATGTTTACACTAGTACAATTCGCAGACATAATTAGTGATCGATCTGTTTGGCAACTATTGGTACGCTTTGTTGCTACTGTCCTTCAGTTTGTAAACTACGAATCCGGGCTATATCTTATACAGTTATAAATCGAATTTTATATAACTTTATAAAGCCTGAGAGCATACGATGTACAGCACCGCGCTGACTAAATCAAATGTCAAGTCTCACGGGGGATTCAAACCTATTATATAGAGTTAATTAACAATATTGCGTGTCCGATATACAGCTTACATATAAATGTATCAATTTTTCATACATGTACATGTCCGCTAGTGTTGAAAAATACCAGACAATCCAGCATGCAGGATGGGCCTCGGACCTTGACAGGAATGAAATATACTTAGGAAATAAAAATATGTCTCTATATTTTATCAGGTGAATAATACATGGGCGGGACTTCGGATGCGTATTAATTGAATAACGAGTGCGTAGCACGGGTGATTTAATTACTCGCATCCAAACGACCGCCCATATAGTAATCGTCGATAAAATATAGAAACATGTCATCTCAAGAAAAACAGAACAGAAACAATAGTCTTCTCAATTTTTCTTAAGTAATTTAACAACTAATGTAACAAACCTCTTCGCTGTCCCATTTCGGAATTAACTCCCTTTATTATATTTTATAACGCTTGTGTAGAACAGAACTATTCAACAGATTTTGTTTTTGAAAAATTTGAGAAAACTATTGTTTCTGTTTGTTCACATGATTGCGACTAGAAAATACATGGAAGCAAAGCTTTGTTGACTCTTTGGAACAAGTGGGTCCTCATTAATTTAGCTTTTGTTTCATGTGCATTGATAAGGAACTTGAATGTTTGTACGCAGCATTACACACAGGGCATCTTTTCCGTTTTTCTTCTTGATGTGTTGCCATATGAGACTTCAGCCCAGAGTATTTGCTTGCCTTCAGTCCACAAATGTCACATGAATATTTATGGTCTTTTTTTCTCTTATTTCTTTCGTGTTCATTTAGGCCTGATTGTGTAGAAAATTCTTTGTGGCATGTGGTACAAACAAACTGTTTGTTTTCTTCGTGAACGCTGCACCTGTAATAGAATATGTGAGACACTCAGTAAAAGAATCATAGGCGCTGAATTACCTGGATTAATTATTTCCTGATACTACTCTCTATAAAATACATAAAGAAGACTACACGAGCGCAATCATTTTCAGGAACGGAAGTAGCTGGTTCATATCTCAATGTGACAGTTGTATGAGTAACTGCGCCCACTTATTCATTTGGGCTCGGTTACGCATAAAACTGACGTTATTAGGATAGAAACCATCCATCCATTTCCTTTCCCGTAATTCATGGCGTCCGTCTAACTGTGTATATATTATTATATTATATATAAAACAATCTGTCCTTGGCAGTCGAGTACCTATGTTCTATACGAGAGATACTGAAAAAATGCTACAAGCCTCTAAATTTTTCAAAGTTTAACCCCTACGTACATGGATGATGGATGACTACTGTGTCTATGGAACCCATGATTACAACACTTATTACGTGACAGTTTTCGCCAGAGCCATACTTTTACGTGCAAAGAAACAGAGTTCTAACACGGCCCGCAACATTTCCTGTATAAACAAGCGCGTCCAATTGCTGTTCGTGTTTTTTGTGGGTTTTTTTGACGTTATAATGAAATTATGCAATGCGTGAAACATAGTTCGGATACTTTAAAAGATTTTGTCGTGTTAGAGTCGAAATAATAAACACGTTTCTATATTTTATCGACGATTAATATGTGGGCGGTCGTTTGGATGCGAGTAATTAAAACACTCGTGCTACGCACTCGTTATTATTCAATTAATACGCATCCAAAGTCCCGCCAATATATTATTCACCTGATAAAATATACAGACATTTTTTTTCCTAAGTATATTTCATTCCTATCAAGGTCCGAGGCCCATCCTGCATGCTGGATTGTGTGGTATTTTTCAACACTAGCGGGCATGTGCATGTATGAAAAATTGATACATTTATGTGTAAGCTATATATCAGACACGAAATATTGTTATTTAACTCTATATAATAGGTTTGAATCCATTCCGTGAGACTTGACATTTGATTTAGTCAGCGCGGTGCTGTACATCGTATGCTCTCAGGCTTTATAAAGTTATATAAAATTCGATTTATAACTGTATAAGATATAGCCCGGATTCGTAGTTTACAAACTGAAGGACAGTAGCAACAAAGCATACCAATAGTTGCCAAACAGATCGATCACTAATTATGTCTGCGAATTGTACTAGTGTAAACATGCTTATTACCTGTGTCGTCGTAGACTTTGGCGAGAAGCGAATGACTTTCCACAACAATGGAACGGCAAAGTACCAGCATGCTCTTTCTCATGGGTATATAGATTTCTTTTGTACTTAAAACTTCTTCTACAAGTTCCACAGAGGTTAGCTAAATCACCCGTTTCTGGATCGGCCATGCTCCTGAAAAAATGACTTGGTGGATTAGCGTAAAATTGTTTTCTTTGTGGATTAGCATATTCATAAAATACACGTTTTCCCTTTCACTGATACTCTGATTTCGTATTAAATATGTTTCATTCAGGTAAATAGAAAACATTGGAAGTTTTCTTTGCGAAAACATGACCACTGGAACAGGATTTGTATAAAATACATGTCAAAAATAACATTTTCTTGGTGGATAAGCCAATGCGATCGGGCCGAGTAGAAAAGGTTTTCCAGGGTGTTTGTATATTTAGCGACGGTCTAGAAGGAAACCATTAACATGGGAGATTGAATACTGTTTTCTCCTTCGCATGCAACATATTTCATAGAAATTGGTTGAGAAATAAAAACACTTACATTGATTTGAAGTGAGTTACCGTATTTTTGTAAAAAATGAAATATCTATGTCAGTATTTCCTCATAAATGGTCTTCAGTGTATTTAGAAAAGATCACTGTGGTAAAAAAAAAATGACCGCATTATTAGATTTTATTGTAAGTTTATTATGTGATTGACAAGAATATACATGTAGTTCTTTTTAAAGGTATTCCAAACAAGTTTGATAATATTCCCTACGGCACTCGTTCACTCCGTGGTGTGCTTCTACAATAGAAGGGTTAGCGGCTATTGCGTTCAACACACCTGATCTACATGTGTAGAGAAAAGCACCTTTAAAATCATCACACTATTATCTGCTACGTGAGTTACAGTATGATCCGTGTCTACACCCAATATAAATACCAAATTAGAAATCCAAATTACCCTATCTCTCTCTCTCTCTCTCTCTCTCTCTCTCTCCGACTGTTCAGTCATTATCGCCCGATGGTGAAGTGGTAACACGCTTGATTGTCAATTCAGAGGTCCGGGATTCGAAAGGTCCGGAGTGGGGGGGAGGGGGGTCGAATCCCTCTGAGAAAATTGGCTGGATCCGCGTATGGGTCGTGAGTTCAATTATGTTGATAAATGACATCATGTCTGGAACCATACGTCTTCCACGCCTGTTCCTTCATTATAACCAGTTTGTTCAATAATTCATGTCCCGTTTGTTTATTAATCATAATCGTTTGTTCCATCATTATATCTGCCGCATAAACTCCCATCATTTCACCCATATGTATATGAGAGCGTTATTTTGACGAGCAGAAAAGTTCTGTTTGTTGTACTCACTGAGCTCTTCGCGACTGCAATAATGTAGTTTATGCCAAGACCCGCTGTCGAAAAATGGTCAGTAACTGGGTGAAGTCCGTACATATAAGAATTTAAAATCCAGTTGTAAGCTATGTCGCGTTTCTTAATACCAGTTGAGAACTTTTGTTCCATTTTCTTTAAGAAAGAGGGCCAAGGACTAACCTAGGGAAGTTTGATTTTTAGCCATGGAATTCCATATTGGACAATGTAGTAATACTCTTTCAAAACTAGTCATAGCAAAAATCTGAGTTGAGGTGCAGAAAAATAAACAGTGTTCAAGTCCATATGACATACATGTAACACCGCACGTTCGTTCGAATTGTTATCCTAGTGTAGCAGGTAACGGCTAGTGAAAGTGTAGTCTAAAGCTAACCAATGTACGAATCATGTGACATATGTTGGGAGTGAACTCGTGTTCATTCAGTAGGCAGTCAATGACGCAAAGCGAAGCAGGCAGGAAGGACACAAAGCGGGGAAGAAAGGTAAACATATTAAACAAGAGCTGTCTCCGTAGGATGACACATGCCCCCGATGGCACTTTGAATGAATAGTTATGGCCGATGTTAGAGTTTAAGACCTTTGACCTACGGACCTGGGTCTTGCGCGCAACATGTCGTCTTACTGTGCCACACATTCATGCCAAGTTATTTGAAAATCCACCCATGGATGACAAAGATATGGACCGGACGCGAATGCACTATCATGAAAAATGACCTTTAACGTCTAAGTGTGACATTGACCTTTGAGCTACGGACCTGGGTCTTGCGCGCGACACGTCGTCTTACTGTGGTACACATTCATGCCAAGTTATTTGAAAATCCACCCATGGATGACAAAGATATGGACCGGACGCGAATGCACTATCATGAAAAATGACCTTTAACGTCTAAGTGTGACATTGACCTTTGAGCTACGGACCTGGGTCTTGCGCGCGACACGTCGTCTTACTGTGGTACACATTCATGCCAAGTTATTTGAAAATCCATCCATGGATGACAAAGATATGGACCGGACACGAATGCACTATAATGAAAAATGACCTTTAACGTCTAAGTGTGACCTTGACCTTTGAGCTACGGACCTGGGTCTTGCGCGCGACACGTCGTCTTACTGTGATACACATTCATGCCAAGTTATTTGAAAATCCATCCATGGATGACAAAGATATGGACCGGACACGAAAACTGCGGACAGACCGACAGACGACAGACCGACAGACGGTTCAAAATGCCTCCCTTCGGGGGCATAAAAAGAAATGTTTAATTACAGTTTCGCTTCTTCTTCTTCCAATAATATGCTGGGCCCTCTCTGGAGCATCATCGCATGTATATGTGACTGTAGACAAGCTTACTGTCGCCGAGTGACTGCTTTTTAATTTCTGACTTTTGCAGCCACCGCTGCGTCAGGTTTCTGCGGAGAAAGCCTATGGTGTAGGCCTTTCTCGTCTTGTCTCCTATGTGGGCAATATCTTGTTAGACTTTTATTTGATATTCAGATTGTTATTTTTTTAAATATGCATCACTTTTTTAGATTTTCTCGAGAGTGATTTGGCGGGAAGAATTTTTTTCTGATGTGTTAGTCTTGAACCACAGGTCTAGGAAAGTGGTATATTTACAGATTATCTGTAAATTTACATATAATCTATAATTTTACAGATTTTTCGATCTATAAATTTACAGATCAAATATTTGAAAACACAGGTGCCCGTCCAGTCTTGGTGCCCATATGGGTGCCGCCCCCTCAAAAAAAAATAATAATAATAATTAAAAACACTGTTTTAAGTCTAAAACGAAAGAAAAAAAAAATTTGAATTTTTTTTTCCTATATATACTCTTATAAGAGTTTATCAGAGTATATATAGGAAAAAAAAATAATTCAAAAAGTGTTTTTATTTTTTTTATTTATTTTTTTTTTTTTGGAGGGGGTGCCAAGACTGGACGGGCACCTGTGTTTGAAAACTGCTAAAATCATACTTTGACTCAAAATCGCAGCGTGAAATTAATTGATTTACTTATGGTATGCATAAATAAAGGTCAATTGTAACCTTCAGTCATTTCTGTTGACATTGATTTTTTTGAAAATGCCAAAAATTGAAGTCAGTAAAAATGGCTGAAACTCACAAATGATATTAATTTGTGCATATTGTAAATAAACCAATAAATTTGAAGCTGCAGTTTTGGGAATAAATGTAATTTCATCAATTTTCATACACACAATCTGTAAATTTACAGATCGAAAATTCTGTAAATTTATAGATTATCTGTAAATTTACAGATAATCTGTAAATATACCACTTTCCTAGACCTGAACCAGTTACATGAGGTTAAGGTTGATGGTGGCAGAAGTGGTTTTGGGAGAGAATATTTTAGCAAAGTGTTTTATCCACAGGGGTACATCACATAAAGGTTTTGGGGTGGTGTACCCCTGTGGTTTTATCAAGTTTTTATATGTTTTATAAACTTTAGTTGTGTTGGAGTGACGCAAGGCAGTTCTCAAAGGGTGACGAAATGATTTCGAAAGTGTTTTAACCGACAATGGCATGTTTAGCTTTACTTTTATCAAAAAGAGTTGGCATGACTGCGTGGAAATAGCGGCGTCATCTTGAATTTTTCTTATAAAATAAATTTTAATTAGTCACAGGTGGCTTTTCATGCATTTGTTCTCTTTTGGATAATATTATCCTTGTTGAACCTTGGCCCTTCTACCATTTTGTCTAAGTATTACTGTAATGATTGAGTAGTGGTTTAGTATATAAAATTAGTTCCTTTGTTTTCCAGGATTTACAGCTTTTGACCTGCTAGGGTCAGTTGATATACTGTTGATTATGTAGATATCTATAATCATGATTATTTAGAGTGTTTGATTTGTATAAATCTCAGATTTTGAGAAATACAGGCCTGAATTTTGTAACTGACTGTCAGCTCATTTGGAGCACTTTTTAGTGTTTTTCTGCGGCCAAGGACAATATTGTCCTCCAGCTTGCAGATACTAGTCCATTTTCCTTATTCCGCTTATCTTCCGTGCGTTTGGTACTCCTGAACCAAATTAGCTGCGCCTAATATTTATATGCTAGCATATGTGTGCATCCTATGTAACTCATCGGTTAGCAAGTGGTAAAACATTTGTCAGTGTCTCAGTACCTCAATGTAAATGAAAAGGGGTCCTCGGTGTACTTGTGAATTTCGTTCCTTCTTATTTCCATAATACCCTGATATGCCTAGTGCAACTGCATAGTGTTTGTTCTTCTTATAGTATACTAGTGAATTTAATAATTTACTTTCACAACTTCTGTAGTTTGAAAATATATATACATAGGCTATAGCAAAGAAAAAAGAAAAGATAAGGGAAAAATAGGAGAGAAAAGGGAAAGAAGGAAGGAAAAAAAATGACTTTCATAAGCAATCGTAATTTGGCAGAGAGCATAAGATCCATGCTCCTAATTCGAAGGATATGGTCATATTTTAGGGATCAAAGCGAATACAGCATGTCTAAACTGTAACATTCACATGCATGGAGCAGTCTTCATATTATTTCGCATAAATACTGAAAGTCAAGGTCACATTTAGGAGTCAAAAGTAATGTAAGACATTGTCAGGGCCATAAATTTTACTGGTATAGAGATTTTTAGCTTGACTTTTCAAAGAAAAAGTAGAGCTTAGCATTGCACTTGCCCCGGTGTTGGCATGGGCGTCGCTGTTGGTTAAAGTTTTTGATAAAGTCAAATATCTCTGTTACTATCAAAGATATTGACTTGAAACTTAAAACAGTTATTTACTATCAGAGTCTATATACCAGGAGAAACAATACCCGTAACTTTGATTTGAATTTTGACGAGTTATGCCCCTTTTTAACTTAGAATTTTTGGTTAAAGTTTTTGATTAAGTCAATATCTCTGTTACTTGAAATAGTTATTTACTATCAAAGTCTACACCAAGAGAAACAATCCCCATAACTCTGATTGAATTTTGACAGAGTTATGCTCCTTTTAACTTAGAATTTTCGGTTAAAGTTTTTGATAAGGTCAAATATCTGTGGTAATATCAAAGCTATTGACTTGAAACTTGGAATAGTTACCTACTAACAAAGTGTACACCAGGAGAAACATTCGCCATAACTCTGATATAAATTTTGACAGGGTTATGCCCCCTTTTAACTTAGAATTTTCGGTTAAAAGTTTTTGATGTCAAATATCTCTGTTACTATCAAAGCTATTGACTTGAAACTTGAAATAGTTAACTGTAACTATCAAAGTCTTCACCAGGTGAAACAATCCCCATAACTCTGATTTGAATTTTGATGGAGTTATGCCCCTTTTTGACTTAGATTTCTTTTGTTAAAGCTATTGACTTGAAACTTAAAATAGTTATTGACTATCAGCAATGTACACTTGGAGAAACAATCCCCATAACTTTGTTTGAAAGTTGTCAGAGTTATGCCACTTTTTAACTTAGAATGTTTGTTTAAAGTTTCTACTGGCAAAGCTCTAATTTTGAGTCAAGCACTGAGAAAAGTTGAGCGCGCTGACTCTTTCGGACAGCTCTTGTTAGCTTAACTGTTCAAAGAAGAGTCTAAGTTAGTTATTCTACTCACCCTGGCATTGGCGTCAGTGTCTCACCTTGGTTAACTGCATGCAAGTACGTATGGCTATCATTTAAAGGCATATTTTTGCACTTTTTTTACTTATTTTTTCTTTTTCTATGTCAAATACCAACCTCCGTATATAAGGTCATGGTCTCATAAAACTGCCATGTTATTTGACCAAATTATGCTCCTTTTTGGACTTAAAAAATCCTGGTTAAAGTTTTACATGCAAGTTACTATCTCCAAAACTAATGCAGATATTGAATTGAAACTTCACATGTGTCTTCTGGGTTATAAAACTAGGTGATAACATCAAGTCCCATAACTCTGACCTGCATTTTGACCAAATTATGCCCCCTTTAAAACTCCTGGTTAAAGTTTTGCATGCAAGTATATCTAGCTATTAACAATAATAGCATATAAAGCTTTGAAACTTTTTTTATGCCCCCAGGATCTACTGATGCGGGACGCATATAGTGATTGTCCTGTCCGTTCACCCGTCCGTATGAGGTCAACCAAATGGGACCGTTTCGTCTAGCATCAATACTTCTTACCAGAATGACTTTATTCTAATGCAGATGTAACCTGTGACCATTCCTCATCTTAAGACATCACCTGACCTCAGTTTGACCTTGACCTTGAACTTGACCTCATTTTGGACTTAGGTTGCTTTGTATCGACAAGGATGCCACTGGGGGCATCAAGCGTTTATTGAACACAGCTTCTTGTTTTTTTTCTAGGTCAATATCCAGCCAGCCATACTGGGTCAAGTCACATACCTCCGAATTGTTTGTATTTTGGGCAAATTTTGTCCACTTTTGGACATAGAAAGTCCTACAAATTTAACTGTCTCCAAAACTGATGCAGACATTGAATTGAAATTTCACATGTCTTTAGGGTTATAAAACTAGGTGATAGCATCAAGTCCTGTAAGTCTGACATGCATTTTGGCCAAATTATGTCCACTTTTGTGCTTAGAAAATGCTATTTAAAGTTTAAAATGCTGCTTAATTACTATCTCCAAAACTATAATGCAGATATTGGTCTAGACATCTCAACATTAAGGGTAATATTTTTGCTTCTGGGACAACAGTTCAAATAGTCAAGCATTGGCTGCCTTACATACATGTGCTCTTGTTTAAGATTTTCTTAAGTTCCATGTACTTGGTGTAATGAGATCATGTTTCATGAACTCTCAAAGAACCCAGTAAAATTCCATTACATGTGCATGCCTACAAGATCTTGACCATTTCCCGCCAGCATCAGTCTTCTGAATAAATGTTGAACAGTACACTTGTATTTGTTTCTTTCAACCACATCTGTGGATCAGGGACTCACACATACTATTCCATATGAATATAAAATGATAGAACCCTATTAGAGAACATTACACTTGGTGCTGCAGATAGTTCTACCAATCAAGTCATTGATAGATATTTAATCCCCAATTATAACTTGCTTATTACTGATTCAGAAGAACATATACTGCCAATTTCAGAATAGCGCGCCGATTCAGTGTTTGCATCATACACATTTAGTGACTGACTGATATCGATTTTCTTATCATGAGTGGCTAATTTTGTTACCCTCATTTACATAAACCCCGTCCAAGACGCGAGTCAAATCAAATTCCCCAAAAAATAACATTAAAGGGAATTAATTAAAACAAAATTATTGTAAGAGATCTGCCAAATAAAAATAAGAGAATCGCAATGCAGAGCAATATAAACACAAAAAAAGTTATATGACCTTTGACCGCTATGTGTGACACTGACCGTGACAAGCTCTGCACGTCATCTCAATGTGGTGAACAATTGTGCCAAGTTTCTTTTAAATCCTCAAGCAGTTCAAGAGTTACAGAGCGGACAAGAAACAAAGTCATATGACCTTTGACCCCTAAGTGTGACCTTGACCTTCAAGCCAGCCATCCGAAACATGTGCTCTGCACGTTGTCTGGATGTGGTGAACATTTGTGCTAAGTTTCTTTAAAATCCTTCAAGCAGTCCAAAAGTTACAGAGCGTTCATGAAACAAAGCTGTATGACCTTCAACCCCTGAGTGTGACCTTGACCTTGAAGCCAGCCATCCGAAACATGTGCTCTGTACATCGTCTTGATGTGGTGAACATTTGAGCCAAGTTTGTTCGAAATCCTTCAAGGGGTTCAAGAGTTACAGAGCGGACACGAAATTGTTAACGGATGGACAGACAGATGGACAGGCGGACACCGGGGGTATAACAAAATACGTCCCTTCGAGCGTGTCTGTTTTTGTGTGAGATATAAAATACCAACATATATCACTGTCCATTTTTTGCTGGATATATAACATAATTATATCAACTTACTGCTTTTCCATTTTTTCTTCAAGCATGGTAAAACATCTGTGCTTTATAAGGTAACTTATTTTAATTGAGCAAGCAAAAAATTTTTTCTCAGATTTAACTTTTTTTAGAAGCTGTTAGATTTTACATGAACCAAGCAATATTTTTTCTCAACTTCCAAAGAGCCTTAAATAGGGAAGTATGATATTACATAAAGTGAATAGTTCTATAAAAATAACACAGTAACCAAAACTTAACTGTGTTATTAAAACATTGGACAGTTTTTTTCTACAGATTTTGAAGATTACAGGAATGTTTTTGTAAGTAAATCCTTATTAGAACTTATTTTTACTTCTTTGTACATAATTACCAGTGAAAGGCTGTATTTTTTAAAAATTTAATTTTTTACATTAATCTATGGGTATGCCCCTTTAACAGCAGAGGATGAGGAATATTCAGGATAAGACGGCATCGGTACAGAACCACAGACATTCTGAGACAGTCAGTTGAATTTGACTTTTTACATCTTTCTACATCTAATGCTACTCAAACCTACAGAGGTCAAGGGAAAGTAATTCACCTCTTTAACCACTCAATTCAGTGAGACTAGGAGTGTGTTGGGGCATAGGAAAAAAGCCCAATTCCCAGGGGTCATAATATCATTAACAAATCAAACTGGTTATTTTTTATTTGTGATAGAGGTTCAGTTCCAGCAAAAATGATAACAGCCAGACAATGATCCAAATATGGCTGTCTTTAAAAAGTGTTTGTTTGTTGTGCTTCGATTGACCCAAAATTTTCAAGCTGGGTATGTATGTTGCTGATTTTTGTCTGTTTATTTCTCAGGCAGCAGAGTCAATTAAGATGGATATCAGGAAAATTGGGATTACAATAAGGCATATATTGTCAGTATTGTCAGAAGTAATTCTTATATTTTACAAATATTTATTCCAGAAACTAATCATGTTTGAAATTGACTAAATGCTTCAGGACTGAATACGTTAACATTTTAGTAAAATCAGTTACTTTCAAAAACGTTTTGACAGTGACATTTTGAAGGATCAATTGGAGCTGTGCAAACGAACAATTGATAAAACAAAATTGAACTGAGAAACTGAAAAAAAAGCTTGTTTGAAAATTACATATCTGAAATAAAATCAACTTGACTGGTTTAATTCAAATGTTTTATGTCACAAAACTTACAGCAAATCATGTCTAATACCAATCAATATGTGTGTTGACCTTTTTTCAGTTATTCAAGCTTACACTAACTAATATGTCATGATAGTCTGTGAACTTTCCACAATTATTATAGGGCTGTGACTAAATACAGAGTTGGTGCACCAGGTCCTGTGATATATTACAGACTCCGGTACATACCGGATTAACTAAATTTGAAAGAAAACATCTTAAATGTATCTATTTTGTAACCATGGTGATACAAACCCTAACCTCTAGTCAGTATATTATGCATTTGATACACTAAATGCGTGCGGACATGCAAAAAAATTAGTAATTTTGCCGTGCGCTCCAATGGATATTAATTCCGCGCCTGCGCAGAACGGTTGCACCAACTCTGCAATGAGAAACATTCATTATTATTAAATATTAAATCAAGCCCACTAGGGCACATGTTCTTACACAACATTTCTATATTTAGTGAACAATTCTCGCATATCACATATTTAACACCCTTTTTGTTTCTTAAAGAATTTATGACTGAGATGATTTCTTGACCATTTCCTTGACATGTTGTACACAGTGAACATATATATGAATGTATCTTCAAGCAGGTGTTCTTTATTTCCACAGTATATACAGCATGGTGGCAGGTAAGATCTGATCATTTTTTATAGCAGGTAAGTTCAATTTCTAAGGCACAAGACAAGACTCTGACAAAAATCTTCAACAACTGTCATCACACCTATAACTGTTCTCCTCTCTTTTAACGCCATAATGCTGCATCCTAATTATAAACATAGTAAATGGTGTTACTGACATTTGATTAAAAAGAAATAACAAGCAACAAAGCATTGACCTGTACAGTTTTTCACAATATCAAATATAGCTACATCAAAGAGATGATCACGACACTGGGCTGACATGGTCAGAAACTGCAAATTGCACATCATGTCATTATGGTTGACATTTGTATGAAATTATTTAAAAGTCTTTTCAGGATTTAAAAGATGGTATGGAACAGATACAATTTTATGACAGACAGACAACCAACTAGACTAAAAACAAAGCGTCACACAGATTTTGAGACATCATTTAAGAAAAAATAAATCTGTTCCTATATTTTATCAGTTAATAAAATATGGGCAGGAGTTTAGATGCGTAATAATTAAATCACGAGTGCGTAGCCCGAGTTATTTAATCATTCACATCCAAACGACTGCCCTTGTTTTATTAATTGATAAAATTATTTGAACATATTTATTATTTCGATTCTAACAATGCAAATAATTCGCATTTTACAGTACTACATTTTCAGCGTAATACGTCATTCGGGTCATATGCTGTTACAATTTACCCCCTATGGTTAGAGAGAGTTGCATAGCCAATGGAACGTATAGGTATTTGTTTCTTTTTATCAGAATTTTGAGAAGTATTTGTAATTTAGTAATCTAACAGCTTGCAAACTAATTATGAAGAAAATCATCAAATTAGGCGAGTTGACCCTGTGTTACAAGTTACGAGCTTAACTTTATATGACGTCACATCATTATGACGTCATACTTTATGTCATACATTTATGATGTCACCGCTGAATCTTAAGCTAATTGAATTCGCTTGTAGAAACGTGTTGTACGGTCCTACACATAAGTCAGTATGACTTTTTATCATATTTATGTTTTTGAAATGCTGTTTTCAACCGTTTGGCCCTGAAATAATTTGTATGTAATGGAACTGAAGTAGAATCTCTTATGCCACAATCATAGGGGTCGAAATGTAACAGCCAACCATATTTTATGGTAGATTCATGTATAGGCGATTTCCCTATTACCGGTATGTTTATATAGCAATTGCTGCAGATCGTGTTAGAATTCAAAATATAATTCACTGAACCTATATCCTCAATGACCTGTGGCAATGTACAGTTCAATCTATATTTGGTATATCATTTACTGGATTTAATTGCTGCACCAATTGCTTTGATATAGCAACGCTTTATGAGTGAAAAGTGGAAATTAATTCAAAACATTTACAGTTAATAATCTTAAACTGATTCACAAGAAGTAACTTGTGTCTCAAACATGAGATTACATACCACTACTACTGGAGACAAATCCTGGAACATAGGTAAGTTTAGCTGACATCTGTTACATAAGTGAATAAGAGATTGTGTTGAAAAAAGGTTTAATAAGAGCTGTCTCTTGACATTGGGCTCAACTATTCGAATCATTGATTGACAGCTCTTATTAAACCTTTTTTCAAGTATGGGGTCAAAATATTACCAGAGATTTTCAGACAAAAGAAGAAAAATAGACAAGACAAACAATGTACCTGCATTTGTGAATTTGTATAAGTCTTGCACTATATGGCAATGTGTGACAATGATGGTAAGCAAGTGTTCAAAGTTTCAAAGCCATATATCAAACAATTTAGACAAAATATGGAATGGTATGTGAGACTTAACTAATTTCTATGTCAAAAAGGGCCATAACTGAGCTAAAGACCTTGTTCTAGATTTGTAGTCTTGCCTGATGTTGGTAAACAAAAGCCATATGACAAACAGGTTAGGCAAAATATGGACTGGTATGAAAAAATTAACTGATTTCCAAGTCCCAAAAGGACCATAATTCAGCCAAAATAGTTGACAGAGTTATGTACTCCTGGATGGAAATCATGATGATAAGCAAGTGTTCAAAGTTTCAAAACCACATGTCAAATAGTTTTAACAAAACATGAACTTGCACAAAAACTGAACCAATTTCCAAGTCCAAAAAGGGCCATAAATTCAGATAAAATAGTTGAGTTATGTACTCTTGCCAACAGATGGAAATCATGATGATAAACAAGTGTTCAAAGTTTCAAAGCCACATGTCAAATAGTTTTGACAAAACATGGACTTGTACGAAAATTGTACCAATTTCCAGTCCAAAAAGGGCCATAATTCAGCTAATTTAAAAACAGTTGACAGTGTTATGTGCTCTTGCCTACAGATAGAGATTGTTATAATAAACTAGTGACAAACATTTCAAAGCCATATGTCAAACAGTTTACACAGAATATGAACTGGTACGAAAAACTATGGCAAGATTTGTTAGTTAAAAGGGGCCATAATTCAGCCAAAATCCTTGATGGAGTTATGTACTTTTGCCTAATGATAGTACACAAGTGTTAAAAGTTTAAAAGGTTTATCACAAAAGGTTTTGTCAAAATGTACGAAAAAACTTAACTAAGGAGTGACGCCGACGCCGTGGTGAGTAGGATAACTCTACTTATTCTTCAAATAGTCGAGCTAATAAATATGCAACAAAGAAATTAATTCAAAAGTAGAAATGGCCAGAGTGGTTGAACACAAAGACAGTGCTAATTTCTCTACCTATAACGTGAATGTATTACCTATTCCAAAGTCGTCTTTAGAACAGATTAGACCACCCATAGCTTGCCAAACTCAGGTAGCAGATGCCAGTTTTTTCTAGTACTTCGGACTTCCGAGGGATGTGGCCAAGTAAGACGGCTTCCGATATCTTATGAGATGCAGACCTGAAAATAAAAAGATACCTGTTTACATCTTACTTGAAAGCATAGATTTTTTAATCAACAAGCCACCTGAAAGATAATTTCAGCCCGCGAAAATACATGACATTTCAGCCCAAATTAGCCATTTTTCCAAGTGGCCTGAAAATGTGAGGGGAAATGATAGAGCCAAATGGCCACATGCATTCAGTACTCAGTTTCAAGTATTACTTGCAGAGCTGGACAAAAATACCTGTCAACCGATTACTTTTTTCACTATTTTCAACTGTGTGAGGCCTATATGTTATTTGACAGTTCACGAGAAGCTGAATGCTGATAGTGGTATATACGCATTTCAAGCAGTTATATGAAAATATTGCCATCAAGCTTACATTCGCATCTGCCAGAATTTCTGCAACATACCATTCTTAAACTTTTTAATCAAAAACTCACATCAACAAATATTTCAAACATCAAAACGGCCTTCACTTCATGGTTTTATCTGTAATGACAGATTTTGACCCTGGCCAATTCAAATCTGTGGCTGGAAACTACCAACTGTTACCTCAGAAGAAGTTATCACATCTCTTGCTTTTACTGCTTTTAGGATATCCCTGTTCCTTAGGTCACATTCAACTGATTCCTGATAAAATACTGAAGGTGTCTCAATGGAAGCTGTGCCATCAAGTTCCCTTCCATACAGCTGTAGAAATCAACATTATAAACAATCAGAGTTATAAAAATTCTTATATGTTAGAATGTGAAAGTAGCAAAGAATTTAACTTTTATCCAATGCTATGTTTTCTTTTTGTGACGAACAATCTTCATTAAAAATGAGGATGAAAAATCATAATTAAGCTGTTTATAATAAAAACTCCAAATGTACAACATATAAAGCTATTTAAAAAGCATAATCTGGACAAGAAACAGTCAATCTATAATATCTTTAATGTTATGAAACAACAATACTTTTTCACTAGAAAACATTTTACATTCTGTCCCTATGAAGCCATGGTGTTCCATTGAGTATCTATTTGTTTTCTATTTGTTTAAAACCCATTTCTAAAATGTAGTACAATACATTCATGTACAATTATATTCATGAACATTTATAATTGATTTGTACTGATTTTGGTAACACATATCATTGTCATGTAAAAGTCGCACAACTATTGAAATGAGTTGTGATTCACTGCATTCTAGTAAGTATCTAGTTCAACAACACAAATTGTGTATAGTTATCATAAAATGTTATATTTTTTTCCCGATCTGTGTAGGGCATTTTCTTCACTTCGGAAATTCAGTTTTGTAACATTTTGGTAACATACAAACTTATACGGAGATTACATCATGGAAAAGTTCCTTCCACCGCAGAAAAAATAGTTATAAGAAACACTATTCAGTCTGTACTTTCAATTATATTGAAGAATATTAAACATCTTGGTCCTTGGGTTATTAGTATGAGTAAAATATCTATAATGTTGGTAATAAAATCACTGTTACGTAAATTACACTAATTTAGATGTTAATGGGTACGTGAAAGAAATCTTGTTTTAAAGCACAATCAATTCATGGTTAAATAAGACTGTTAATAAACTACAAAATGCACTTTTTCTTAATCATTGTGTAACACTATTTCATCATCTTAAATGTTTTAGGAAACATACATATTAAATGTCCCGTAAATTACAAAAGACCTAACTTACAGACGGCATTCATGTAGGAATAAAAAACATTGGGTATGTACTTTCCGAAAGTCATGATGTTGAATATTCCCTAGGGAAGGAATGGGGAAATGGTACCTCAAGGTCTAACATCTATCTGAATAAAACCTAATTATGAACTGTAATTATGCTTAATAGTTATACATGCTATTAAGATGGTCTTTATAATCATTATTTTAATTAACATTTATTCAAAGAAGCAAACCCAAAAACTGTCGAAAATTAAGGAAATATTTTATTTGTTTGTTCTTAAATACTTGTTACAAATATATCAATTATTCAAACTGAATAGCATATGTTCCATAATTCGTATGTCTTTTTTGGACATATTTTAGCTCACCTGAACTTGTATCTAAGTGTAGGTATATAACAGGATGATATCACACCAAAAGCTACCGTCGATAAATTGCTATCACATATTATCTTACTCCAGGGTTGTATGCCTTTCCAAAAATCACTATGAGAATTAATCCCCCCAGAAGGTACCAATTAACCCTATGGCTCATCGACTACATCAAACATACAGAAAGATTCAAATATTGATAGAAAATACAGGAATCAATCAGTCATTAATGCAGAGCAATGAAATAAAAAGATAACAATGTGGCCAGATCAGGACTTGAACCTGAGACCTTCCTATAACTATGCTCAGGCAAAGTCTAGGCTGCTCTTCCATCTGAGCTACCTGGCCAACTTGAAATCTGTTGACAATTTACAAACCTATACCCAAGTCACATATACGGTGCGAATAGCTACGTCTAGCTACGGACAGAAACGTAGCAATCCGTACCAAAACTTGGTCAAAACGTATTCAAAACTTATTCCAAACTTGCAAGTTTCTCCAACTTTTGAACATGCACAAACGTTTGAGCGAACCGTAGACATATATGAGCATGACTTTAGTCCAACTTGGCTGAAACTTATTCATCCGTAGTTAAACTTACTTAAACGTAGTTATCCGTGCTGTTACGTACCTCGCTCTAGCCAAACGTAGTTATCCGAGGCTGCTCATACTTAAGCATAGTTTAACGTAGTTTACTGTGCGCTGGGCAAGTTGCAAGGCGCAATAAAACGTAATTCAACGTAGTACCTCGTACCTATCCGTACTTATTTGCGTCCTGTATTGTTTTGTTTGTTTCCTGTTTCTCAACATTTTTCCCATACTAAGACGTACTGCTCCGTAGATATACACCCACAGACTAATCTTATCCGCACCGTACCTCAACGCACGGACATATCCGTATGTGTGACTGTAGCTTTAAGTTATTAGAAGCTTAATAGAGTACCTCCTTTTTGAAGAGTATTCAATTTCTACCTTAAACCTACTTCTACTGTAATTCTCAAGGGGGCGTAGGTTCAAGCCCTACTGGGACCATTTTCCCCCCTTATTTTCCTTTTTTCTAGTAAGATTTTACTTCTTTCAAGACTTATAGTTGATTTATTGTACAAAAACGGGAAAACATTAATTTGATAAGCAATTTCTTGCTGTTCAAAGTGAATTTACTACTTAAACAGAAGGGGTTGAGTTACACATCTTTAAAAATATTGAGTTACATGTGGTAAAAGTTCTCTATTTTGCTTTCACTCTTTAGATTACATATCGTGGAAGAAATTTAGGCTGGTTTAACATCTGCCCCATGGGGTCACTTTTGAATGAAGTAAGCAAAATTCAAAACAGAAACACAGGATTCGACCTTATTTTTTCGATGTTGAAGTTAGAATTCCGTCTCATTAAATCTGTTTACTTGAGGCACCCTAGAAAAAATGATATTGACATTTTTTTGTGTGTTTTATAATTGTTTACCAATAGTTTGATGTTTCTTTTATTAAAATTAATGGTAAAATGAGTTCTCTGCAAACGTTTTGGATAGTGGCTATCACTTTGAAATTTGTCTCTACTTGAGCTTGAGGAGATACCATAAGTTATACAAAATTTATAAAAAACAAGAGCTGTCTCCATAGGATGACACATGCCCCCGATGGCACTTTGAATGAATAGTTATGGCTGATGTTAGAGTTTAGGACCTTTGACCTACGGAGCTGGGTCTTGCGCACGACACGTCGTCTTACTGTGTCACACATTCATGCCAAGTTATTTTAAAAATCCATGCATGAATGACAAAGATATGGACCTGACACGCCCATCAATGCACTATCATGAAAAATGACCTTTAACGTCTAAGTGTGACCTTGACCTTTGATCTACGGACCTGGGTCTTGCATGCGACACGTCATCTTACTGTGGTACACATTCATGCCAAGTAATTTGAAAATCCATCCATGGATGACAAAGATATAGACCGGACACGCCCATCAATGCACTATCTTTTAACGTCTAAGTGTGACCTTGACCTTTGAGCTACAGACCTGGGTCTTGCGCGCGACACATTGTCTTACTGTTGTACACATTCATGCCAAGTTATTTGAAAATCCATCCATAGATGACAAAGATATGGACCGGACACGCCCATCAATGCACTATCCTTTAATGTCTAAGTGTGACCTTGACCTTTGAGCTACGAACCTGGGTCTTGCGCGCGACACGTCGTCTTACTGTGGTACACATTCATGCCAAGTTATTTGAAAATCCATCCATCGATGACAAAGATATGGACCAGACACGAAAATTGCGGACAGACTGACAGATCGACAGACTGACAGACGGTTCAAAAACTATATGCCTCCCTTCGGGGGCATAAAAACCGGCATGGTAAAAGTTGTTTAAAATTGCAAGACACGGTCACCTACTTAAGAATTTACCAAGCAAATGCCATTTTGTAAACATTACTATAAGGCATCTATACCTTAACATTTTATTATTGTATTTTGTTGACAAATTACAAAATTAACATTTTACTTGAAGTTATAATGTAACAACAAGAACACCGCCTATGGATGCCATCACTTGTCTGCAAATGCTAGACAGTACGTAAGAAAAGAGTTATAGTTCGGAATTTCCAAATACAAAGGACCTAATTCAGACAAAATGCATATCAGAGTTCTGGATCTTGGCCTACATAGTCAACTAATGATGATAAATAAGTGTGCAAAGTTTCAAAGATGCAGCTCTTATTGTTTTTGAGAAAAGGTGGACCTTAACAAAAATTTTAAACAAGAAACTAAAATTGTGTACAAGAAGGGCCATAATTATGACAAAATGCAAATCAGAGTTATGGTGTATGGCCTACACAGTCCCTAATGATTATAAAGAAGTGTGTAAAGTTTCAAAGCTGAAGCATTTACAGTTTTTGAGAAAAGGTGGATCTAAACAAAAATTTTAACCAATGCCGAACCCACTGATCAAGTGACAACAATATCTCATAAATGTATTTTCAAAAATCAGACAAGCTAAAAAGGTGCATTTATCAGAACACAAGCTCAGAAATATCAACATCTTTTAAAACAAGACCTGTCTGTAAGACAGTGCACTCTAGTTTTCTCAATGCTTGACTCAAACTTAGAGCTTAGCCAGTAAAAACTCTGAAAACATTAAAACAAAGTTATGGGGATTGTTTCTCCAAGTGTACACTTTGATAGTTAATAACTGTTTTAAGTTTCAAGTTAATAGCTTTGATAGTAACAGATATATTTGACTTTATCAGAAACTTTAACAAAAAAATTCTAAGTCAAAAAGGGGCATTACTCCATCAAAATTCAAACCAGAGTTAAGGGGATTGATTCTCCTGGTGTAGACATTGATAGTAGATAACTATTTTAAGTTTCAAGTCAATAGCTTTGATAGTAACAGAGATATTTGACTTTATCAAACTTGAACCAATGGTGACGCTGCAGCGAGTGCAATAGCTCCGCTTTTTCTTTGAACAGTCGAGCTAAAAAAGTAGAAATCTATATACAGTATAACCTCTACAGAGTATAATCAGACAGAAACAGATATTTTGGTTATTTTGGCTATTTTGGTTTATTTTGGTTGCTCTGTAGAGGTGTTGTTGTTCTGAAGTTGTTGGCCGGTGGTACTAAAACTGTCTTTTTATTCCAATAGATGTGTAGCTGAAAAAATCTTTGTTTGTTTTGGGTTTAATGCCGTTTTTCAACAGTATTTCAGTCATTTAACAGTGGGGCAGTTAACAAATGTTCCTAATTCTGTACTAGTACAAACCTGTTTTCCATAAGTAACTGCAAACGTCTCCACATAAATCAGCGGTGAGGGCCAAACGATTTCAGACAATATCAAATCGTCATGGACAACATATGCCTCGCCCGTGAATCAAACTCACGACCCCGCATCCATAGATCTGCTCTCTCCCTACTGAGTTAAGTGGGCGGGTAGTGCAGATCTTGATCAGACTGCATGGATGTGCAGTCTGATCATGGTCTACACTGGTTGCAAAGGCAGAATTAATCGTGTTCAGCAATGCTATGGGCTTATATGACTAGACTATGAATTAGTCATATTAGTACAGGTTTTTCTGATAATTTTGGCTCTAGAACACAAACAAATTGATAATCTTTTGTGTTATTATTAGGGAGATTTTACAGGGGCCCAAAGTTTTTTAATGAGCCAAAGATATATAATGAAAAGAAAGACATCTAATGAAACCAAAGATTATAAAGGGCGCCAAAATATATATAATGAAAGTTTTTAATGACACGAAAGAATCGAAAGTGAGCCAAAGATTTAAAATTAAAAGAAACACATTTAATGACACCAAAGGTTATAAAAGGGCCAAAAGACATACAAGTAAAAGAAAGTTTTTTATGACACAAAAGAATTGAAAGTGAGCAAAAGATTTTAATCTGAAAGAAAGACATGAAATGAAACCAAAGATTTTAAAGGGGCCCAAAGACATAAAATGAATAGAAAGTTTTTTAATGACACAAAAGAATTGAAAGTGAGCCAAAGATTTAAAATTAAAAGAAACACATTTAATGACACCAAAGGTTATAAAAGGGCCCAAAGACATACAAGGAAAAGAAAGTTTTTTATGACACAAAAGAATTAAAAGTGAGCAAAAGATTGTTAACTGAAAGAAAGACATGAAATGAAACCAAAGATTTTAAAGGGGCCCAAAGATAAAAAATGAATAAAAAGTTTTTTAATGACACAAAAAGAATTGAAAGTGAGCCACAGATTTTAAATTAAAAGAAAGACATTAAATGACACAAAAGGTTATAAAGGGGCCAAAAGATATAAAATGAAAAGAAAGTTTTTTCTATCAACACAAGAACTGAAAGTGAGCAAAAGATTTTAAATTGAAAAAAAGACATTTATTGTCACCAAAGTTTATAAAAGAGCCCAAAGATATATAATGAAAAAAAGTTTTTTAATGACACGAAAGAATCAAAAGGGAGCCAAAGATTTTAAATTAAAAGAAAGACATTTGATGACAACAAAGGTTATAAAAGGGCCCAAAGATATATAATAAAAAGGAAGTTTTTTAATGACACAAAAGAACTGAAAGTGAGCCAAAGGTCTTAAATTGAAAAAAAAAAGACATTTAATGTCAACAAAGGTTATAAAAAGGCCCAAAGATATATAATGAAAAGGAAGTTTTTTAATGACACAAAAGAACTGAAAGTGAGCCAAAGGTTTTAAATTGAAAAAAAGACATTTAATGTCACCAAAGGTTATAAAAGAGCCCAAAGATATATAATGTAAAAAAGTTTTTTAATGACACAAAAGAATCAAAAGGGAGCAAAAGATTTTACATTAAAAGAAAGACATTTAATGCAACAAAAAATATAAAAGGGCCCAAAGATAGGTAATGAAAAAGAAGTTTTTTTAATAACACGAAAGAACTGAAAGTGAGCCAAAGACTTTAAATTAAAAGAAACACATTAAATGACACCAAAGGTTATAAAAGGGCCCAAAGACATATAAAGAAAAGAAAGTTTTTTATGACACAAAAGAATTGAAAGTGAGTAAAAGATTATAAACTGAAAGACATGAAATGAAACCAAAGATTTTAAAGAAGCCCAAAGATATAAAATGAAAAGAAAGCTTTTTAATGACATGAATGAATCGAAAGTGAGGTAAAGATTTAAAATGAAAAGAAAAACATTTAATGACACCAAAGGTTATTAAGGGAGCCAAAAGATATATAATGCAAAGTTTTTTAATGACATGAAAGAATCAAAAGTGAGTCAAAGATTTTAAATTAAAAGAAACACATTTAATGACACCAAAGGTTATAAAAGGGCCAAAAGACATATAAGGAAAAGAAAAGTTTTTATGACACAAAAGAATTGAAAGTGAGCAAAAGATTTTAAACTGAAAGAAAGACATGAAATGAAACCAAAGATTTTAAAGGGGCCCAAAGACATAAAATGAATAGAAAGGAGTCAAAAGATATATAATGAAAAGTTTTTTAATGACATGAAAGAATCAAATAGTGAGCCAAAGATTTTAAATTAAAAGAAAGACATTTAATGAAATCAATGATTTTACAGGGGCCCAAAGATTTAAAATTAAAAGAGATACATTTAACGACACCAAAGGTTAAAAAAGGGCCCAAAGATATATAATGAAAAGAAAGTTTTAATGACACAGAAGAAATGAAAGTGAGCCAAAGATTTTAAATTGAAAGACATTTAATGAAACCAAATATTATACAAGAGGACCATGATGGTCCTGAATCGCTCACCTGTCCCCAAGTGACCCAGTTTTAAACTGGGTATGACGTCATTTTTTTCTATTATTTGACAGTGACCTAGTTTTTGCGCTCATGTAACCCAGTTTTGCATTTCACCAAGATATCATCAAGACAAAAATTCTGACCAATTTTTATGAAGATCCTTGAAAAATATGGCCTCTAGAGAGGTCACAAGGTTTTTCTATTATTTGACCTAATGACCTAGTTTTTGAAGACATGTGACCTAGTTTTAAACTTGACCTAGATATCATCAAGGTGAACATTCTCACCAATTTTCATGAAGATCTCACGAAAAATATGGCCTCTAGAGAGGTCACAAGGTTTTTCTATTATTTGACCTAATGACCTAGTTTTTGACCGCAAGTGACTCAGTTTAAAATTTGACCTAGATGTCATCAAGGTGAACATTCAGACTAATTTTCATGAAGACCCATTGAAAAATATGGCCTCTAGAGAGGTCAAAAGGTTTTCCTATTTTTAGATCTACTGACCTAGTTCTTGACCGCAGTTGACCCAGTTTTGAACCTGACCTAGATAGCATCAAGATAAAAACTCTGACCAATTTTTATGAAGATCCATTGAAAATAATGGCCTCTAGAGAGGTCACAAGGTTTTTTTTATTATATGACCTACTGAACTAGTTTTTGATGGCACGTAATCCAGTTTCAAACTTGATCTAGATATCATCAAGTTGAACATTCTGACCATTTTCATGAAGATGCATTCAAAGGTATGGCCTCTAGAGAGGTCACAAAGTTTTTCTATTTTTATACCTACTGACCTAGTTTTGGACCACACGTGACCCAGTTTCGAACTCGACCTAGATATTATAAAGCTGAACATTCTGACCAATTTTCATAAAGATCCCATGAAAAATGTGACCTCTAAAGTGGTCACAAGCAAAAGTTTATGCAAAGATGCACGCACGGATCGACGGACGCTGCGCGATCACAAAAGCTCACCTTGTCACACAGGTGAGCTAAAAAGGGTCCAAAGATATTTCATGAAAAGAAAGCTTTTTAATGACACAAAAGAACTGAACGTGAGAAAAAGATTTTAAATTGAAAGAAAGACATGAAATGAAACCAAAGATTTTAAAGGGGTCCAAAGAAATAAAATGAAAATAAAGTTTTTTAATGACATGAAAGAATCGAAAGTGAGCCAAACATTTAAAATTAAAAGAAATACATTTAATAACACCAAAGGTTATATAAGGGCCCAAAGATTTATAATGAAAAGAATGGTTTTTTACTGACATGAAAGAATCAAAAGTGAGCCAAAGATTTTAAATTAAAAGAAAGACATTTAATGACACCAAAGGTTATAAAGGGGCCCAAAAATATACAAGAGGGTAATGATGACCCTGGATCGTTCACCTGAGTAATATGAGCTTCACGTTTCAAATGTCAAAACTGACGATTTTTAGAAAATTTTTGGAAGATTTTCCGATGTACAATAAAGTAACCCCTGGGGCAGGGCCAATTTTACCCCGGGTGTCATCATTTGAACAAAGTTTGTAGAAGTCTACTAGGCAATGTTATATATCAAATATGTAAGATCTAGGCCTTCTGGTTTATTCTTAGCAATTTTTTTATGAAGATTTCCCTATATACAATCAAGTAACCCCTTGGGTTGTGTCAATTTGACCCGGGGGGGTGGGGGGGGGGGGGTCAAGATTTGAACAAATTTTGTAGAGGTCCACTAGGCAATGCTACATGTCAAATATCTAAGTTCTAGGCCTTCTGGTTTATTTTTAGAGTATTTTGAAGATTTTTCTATGTATCAAGTAACCCCATGGGGCAGGGTCAATTTGACCCCGGGGATCATGATTTGGATAAATTTTGTAGAGGTCTACTAGGCAATGCTACATGTGAAATATCTAAGCTCTAGGCCTTCTGGTTTATTTTTAGAAAATTTTTGAAGATTTTCCTATGTAAAATCAAGTGACCCCTGGGGCTGGGTCAATTTTGAACCCGGGGGTCATGATTTGAACAAATTTTGTAGAGATCTACTAGGCAATGCTACATGTCAAATATCTAAGCTCTAGGCCTTCTGGTTTATTTTTTTACAAAATTTTAAAGATTTTCCTATTGAAATCTATGTAAATTCAAATTACCCCTGGTGCGGGGTCAATTTTGACCCCAGGGTCATGATTTGAACAACTTTAGTATAGGTCCACTAGGCAATGCTAAATGTCAAATATCTAAGCTCTAGGGCTTCTGGGTTTTGAGAAGAGTTTTTAAGATTTTCCTAAGTAAAATCAAGTGACCCCTGGGGCGGGGGTCAATTTTAACCCCAGGGTCATGATTTGAACAAACTTGGTAGAGGTCCACTAGGCAATGCTTCACAACAAATATCTAAGCTCTAGGGCTTCTGGTTTTTGAGAAGGTTATTAAATTTTTTCCTTTCAGTTGCCGTGGCAACCAGAGTTCTGCATGGAATTCATTTCTTTGAACATTTTTTGTAGAGCTTCACCCAAGGAACATTCCTGTGAAGTTTGGATGAAATTGGGAAGATGTCATTTAAAGTAAAAGTTTATGGAGGGACGCCGGACAGTGAATGATCAGAATAGCTCACCCTGAGCCTTTGGCTCTGGTGAGCTAAAAATACAGGGGAAAAAAACCAAAAGAGCATCAGTTATAACAAGAGCTGTCAGTGCTAGACTACATTTAAACTCACTTACAAGGGACTAGGATATAAGGAACACTTGGTTATAAGGAACAGTTTTCAATTCCCCAGTCTAATTCCTTCTTTATTCAATGTAAAAAAATCCTCGGTTATAGGGAACTCGGTTACGAGGAACACCCAGTTATAAGGAACACTTTTTCCAGTCCTAAAGTACAAACTTTAATAGAAAACCCCTCGTTTATAGCTATAAGACATAAAGAATAACAAGAGCTGTCACTAATGGTGATAAATGTCCCCGCAGTGCCTTGACCTTTGGCCTGGTGACCTTGACCTTTGACCTGGTGACCCCAAATTCAATAGGGGTCGTGTACTCAATTAGTACTATCAGCACGTAAAGTTCGCGAGTAAAGTGCCTTCACGCAAAAAGTTAACGCTGTGACGAACGAACGAGCTAACTAACGAATGGACAGACAGTTGAAAACTAATATGCCTCCCTTCGGGGGCATAAAATGTTCATGGAAAAGAATGAGAAAAGTTTAATGAAATTTTACCAATTAACTGGTCTGTTATGTACAAATCTGCTGTAGATTTTTAAACAATTAAAGGGCAATAACTCAATTGACCCACTAAAAAGAGAATGACAGGCATCATCGAAGTCTGTTGGTTCATATTTATTTCAAGTTTCATGAAATTCTACCAGCTTGTTACTGAGAAATGGCTGCAGAGGTGCATTTTTCATTAACTCAAGGGCAATAACTCTAAGGGAAATCGACCAATAAAAAAAAATAAAAATGACAGGCATCATCTCAGTATGTTGGAGCATGTTTATTTCAAATTTTATGAAATTCTATCTGATAGTTACTGAGAAATGGCTGAGGATTGACATTTTTCATTAAATCAAGGGCAATAACTCTAAGGGAAATTTGTTAATCAATAAAAAACTTGATGGGCATCATTGCAGTATGTTGGTTCAATTTTTATTTCAAGTTTCATGAAATTCTATCTGCTAGTTACTGAGAAATGGCTGTGGACGGACATTTTTGGGCATTTTTCATTAAATCAAGGGCAATAACTCTAAGGGAAATTGACCAATCCAAAAAAAACTTGATGGGCATCATTGCAGTATGTTGGTTCATGTTTATTTTAAGTTTCATGAAATTCTACCTGCTAGTTACTGAGAAATGGCTGCGGATGGATGGACAACGCCATTTTAATACCCCCCTCCCAATGTCATCAGCGGGGGATAACAAGTGGTCAAAGTTTCAAAGCTGTATTACAAACCGGTTAATCATAATATGGACTGTTACACAAAATTTAACTGATTTCCATGTCCAAAAAGGGCCATAATTAAGCCAAAATAGTTGACAGAGTTAAATATTCTTCCCTGCAGATGGAAATCATGATGATAAGCAAATGTTAAAAGTTTCAAAGCCACGTTTCAAAAAGGTTTGACAAAACATGGACTTTTTGCTTGTATTTTGCTGTGCATGTTTCAGTTAACTATTTCTTTTCAATTTGCTTAAGCCTAGCTATTTTTTCACCTGAAGTGTCTATTATGGGAGTCCATACACCTTATGTTAAAGGTTTCTTTAAGTGTCCTATAATGAATATTCTTTCAATTTTTACTTTAGGTGTCCATGTACCCAACTGTTCAACATTTTTTGTTTCAGGTGTCTGTAAGCCTTAACTCTTTCACTTCCTTCAATGCTGTTTTATTTTCACTATTAAAGTACTTTGACTATCACACATGTTGGCAAGCTTGAGGTTTCCTCACAATTTAAATTCTGCTAGTTTTCTTCACTGCTTTCTTTTTCAAGTTTAGCAGAGCTTGATCAAAATATCAGACACTGAACACAATATTTTGTAGTGTTCATTTCAAACCCCTGGACAGTCGAAAAATGATCACTATCTCTGACAAAAATCAAAATATTTTCT
Source organism: Mercenaria mercenaria (assembly GCF_021730395.1). Lineage (NCBI taxonomy): Eukaryota > Metazoa > Mollusca > Bivalvia > Venerida > Veneridae > Mercenaria > Mercenaria mercenaria. The sequence goes on from NC_069368.1 coordinate 80,767,697, forward strand.
AAAAGTGATGAATGAACTCTCACTCTCAAAATTATTTTCCTTAACTGAATGATATCTGCACAGCTGCTGGTAATACAATATAATGTAACTGTTATGTACCTGGAACCTGTGACTTTACTGCAATCTGTACACTGTAATCTGTATGCTACAATCTGTGTCTTTACTTTTCTTGACTGTCAGAACTTTGTATTTTAAACCTGTGTCAAAAAATACTGTTAGCTATCCTAACAAACTAGAATGTGTCTGTAGGACACAGGGTGTGCCCCAACTGGGACATTTGTCACAAATAAGGGGCAATAATTCAAAAATTGCAGTCTAAAGGGGGTATAGCCTCAACAAACATTTTATATAAAGAATTCATTATTCTAGGCCATATACTTTATGAGCTATGAGCATCACTAACAAAAAATCCACTATTTTGGCTATTTCAAGGGCCATAACTCTGTAATAAGCACTAAGATTCGTAAGAATAATGCCAAGTGTGCAAGGTCACATCACGATCAAGACTCATGCAAGGTTTCATGAACTTTCATCATATACTTTTTTAGCTAGGCACGTCATTAAATAAACAAGAGGGCCATGAAGGCTCTGTATCGCTCACCTGACCTACTGACCTAAAGATCATCAAGATTAACATTTTGACTAAGTTTCATTAAGATATGGTCATAAATGTGGCTGCTAAAGTGTTAAATAGCTTTTCCTTTGATTTGACCCAGTGTCCTAGTTTTTGACCCGACATAACCCAGATTCAAACTTGACATAACGATCACTAAGATTAACATTCTGACGTAGTTTCATGAAGATACAGTCATAAATGTGGCCTCTACTGTGTTAACAAGCTTTTCCTTTGATTTTACCTGGTGACCTAGTTTTTGACCCCACCTGACCCAGATTTGAACTTGACCAATAGAGCTTCAAGATTAACATTCTGACCAAGTTTCATCAAGACATGGTCATAAGTGAGGCCTCTACAGTGTTAACTAGCTTTTCCTTTGATTTGACCCGGTGACCTAGTTTTTGACACTACATGACCCAATATGGAACTCGTCCAAGATTTTATTGAGGGTAACATTCTGACCAAGTTTCATTAAGATTGGGCCAAAATTGTGACCTCATTAAGATTGGGCCAAGCCCATACGTGTGACCACTAGAGTGTTAACAAGCTTTTCCTTTGATTTGACCTGGTGACCTAGTTTTTTTATCCAAGATGACCCAATATCGAACTCATCCAAGATTTCATTGAGGGTAACATTCAGACCAAGTGTTATTAAGATTGGGCCAAAATTATGACCTCTAGTGTGTTTATAGGCTTTTCCTTTGATTTGAACTGGTGACCTAGGTTTTTGACCCCAGATGACCCAATATCAAACTCATCCAAGATTTTATTCAGGGTAACATTCTGACCAAGTTTCATTAAGATTGAGCCCAAATTGTGACCACTAGAGAGTTAACAAGCTTTTCCTTTGATTTGACCTGGTGACCTAGTTTTTGACTCCAGATGACCCAATATCAAACTCGTCCAAGATTATTGAGGGTAACATTCTGACCAAGTTTCATTAAGATTGGGCCAAAATTGTGACCTCTAGAGTGTTAACAAGCTTTTCCTTTAATTTAACCTGGTGACCTAGTTTTTGACCCAAGATGACCCAGATTCAAAATGGACCTTGAGATCATCAGGATTAACATTCTGACCAAGTTTCATGAAGATATAGTCATAAAAGTGACCTTAACAATGTTAACAAGCTTTTCCTTTGATTTGACCTGGTGACCCAGTTTTTGACCCCAGATGACCCAATATCGAACTCTTCAAAGATTTTATTTAGGATAACATTCTGACCAAGTTTCATTAAGATTGGGCCAAAATTGTGACCTCTAGAGTGTTAACAACCTTTTCCTTTGATCTAACCTGATGACCTAGTTTTTGACCCAAGATGACCCAATATCAAAATCGTCCAAGATTTTATTGAGGGTAACATTCTGACCAAGTTTCATTAAGATTGGGCCAAAATTGTGACCTCTAGAATGTTAACAAGCTTTTCCTTTGATTTGACCTGGTGACCTAGTTTTTGACCCCAGATGACCCAATATCGAACTCTTCCAAGATTTTAATGAGGGTAACATTCTGACCAAGTTTCATTAAGATTGGGCCAAAATTGTGACCCCTAGAGTGTTAACAGTCAGATTGTTGACGACGGAAGACGACAGACACAGGGCGATCACAAAAGCTCACCTTTGAGCACGAAGTGCTCAGGTGAGCTAAAAATAAAAGGTCTGCGGGTTCATATCATGATAAAGACTCATGCAAAGTTTCATCAATTTATATGAAATACTTTTGAGCAAGGCATGTCACAAGGTGAAAATGTGCATTTTTGACTATTTCAGGGGCCATAACTCTGGAAACAAGAAGGCCATGATGGCCCTATACCGCTCACATGAGTGAAGTTGTCTGCTTGAACAAATTTCTTTGCTTAAGCTTCAAAAACAAGAAAGTAGGTCAGTAGGTCATATTCATGGTCATTGAACATCAGTTTAAGATTAGTATGCAAAACTGTACATTCCATTCAAATTTCAAGGTTGTATCTTTAAAAACAAGAGCTGTCTCCGTAGGATGACACATGCCCCCGATGGCACTTTGAATGAATAGTTATGGCCGATGTTAGAGTTAAGGATCTTTGACCTACGGAGCTGGGTCTTGCGCGCGACACATCGTCTTACTGTGTCACACATTCATGCATAGTTATTTTAAAATCCATGCATGAATGACAAAGATATGGACCGGACACGCCCATCAATGCACTATCCTTTAACGTCTAAGTGTGACCTTGACCTTTGAGCTACGGACCTGGGTCTTGTGCACTGCATGTCGTCTTACTGTGGTACACATTCATGCCAAGTTATTTGAAAATCCATCCATCGATGACAAAGATATGGACCGGACACGCCCATCAATGCACTATCCTTTAACGTCTAAGTGTGACCTTGACCTTTGAGCTACAGACCTGGGTCTTGCGCACTGCACGTCGTCTTACTGTGGTACACATTCATGCCAAGTTATTTGAAAATCCATCCATCGATGACAAAGATATGGACCGGACATGCCCATCAATGCACTATCCTTTAACGTCTTTGACCTTTGAGCTACGGACCTGGGTCTTGCGCACTGCACGTCGTCTTACTGTGGTACACATTCATGCCAAGTTATTTGAAAATCCATCCATCGATGAGAAAGATATGGACCGGACATGCCCATCAATGCACTATCCTTTAACGTCTAAGTGTGACCTTGACCTTTGAGCTATGGACCTGGGTCTTGCGCACTGCACGTCGTCTTACTGTGGTACACATTCATGCCAAGTTATTTGAAAATCCATCCATCGATGACAAAGATATGGACCGGACACGAAAATTGCGGACAGACCGACAGACTGACAGACCGACAGACGGTTCAAAAACTATATGCCTCCCTTCAGGGGCATAAAAACAAGAAAGTAGGTCAGTGGGTCAAGGTCACAGTCGGGTGACCCTTATCACTTTGGGACATCAGGTAAATATAATTAAACAGTCTTGGAAATATGATCTGATAATATTTGAAGCATTTTTTCCTGTATAACTAATATATCAAGTGACCCTTGGGGCGGGGCCTCTTTTCACCCCAAAGGCATAATTCGAACAATCTTGTTAGAGATCAGCTAGGCAATTATACATACATAGTATCAAAGGCAAACGCTTCGAACTTGAAGATTTTAAAAACAATTTCCTATATATGTCTATGTAAAACTATGGAACTCAATGAACAATTTTGGTAGAAGAACACAAGGCAATGCTACATACCAAATATCAAAGGTCTAAGTCTTGTGGTTTTAGACAAGACGATTTTTAAAGTTTTTTTCCTATAAAAGTCTATGAAAAACTTGCGACCTCTGGGGCTGGGCCTCTTTTCATCCCAGGGTAATAATTTGAACAATTTTGGTAGAGGACCACAAGGCAATGCTACATACCAAATATCAAAGGTCTAAGTCTTGTGGTTTTAGACAAGAAGATTTTTAAAGTTTTTTCCTATAAAAGTCACAATAAAATCTATTTATAGTAACAACAAAGGGATGTAACTCTAAAAACAAGGGTGCCTCATGGTGGTAAACATTTTGTCCAAGTTACATCAAAATCCCTCCATGCATGAAGAAGAAATGCTTTGTACAAAGTCATTCTTGAATTTGACCTTTGACCTCTAAATATGACCTTGACCTTAGACCTAGGGACCTGGTTCTTGTGCATGACAATCCGTCTTGTGTTGGTGAACATTTGTGCCAAGTTACATCAAAATCCCTCCATGCATGAAGAAGAAATGCTCCAGACAAAGTCATTCTTGTGTCTGACCTTTGGTCTCTAAGTTGACCTTGACATTAGACCTTGGGCCTGGGTTTTCTGCATGACATGTTGTCTCATCCAGGGGAATATTTATGCCAACTGATATGTAAATCCTGTTTTGCATGACAAAGTCATAGACCGGACAGGAAAAAAATCCTATTGACCTTTGATCTCAGTGTGACCTTGACCTTTAAGCTTGGGTACTGGGTGTTGCGCATGACACATCGTCTCATCATGGGGAACATTTATGCCAAGTAATATAGTAATCCCTTGATGGATGACAGAGTTCTGGATCAGACAGGAAAAAAAATTTATTGACCTTTGACCTCCAATTGTGACCTTGACCTTTGAGCTAAAGGTCCGGGTTTTGCGCATGACATGTTGTCTTATCATGGGGAACATTTGTACCAAGTAATATTGTAATCCCTTGATGGATGACAGAGTTCTGGATCGGACAGGAAAAAAACCTTATTGACCTTTGACCTCCAATTGTGACCTTGAGCTTTGAGCTAAGGGTCGGGGTTTTGCGCATGACATGTTGTCTTATCATGGGGAACATTTGTACCAAGTAATATTAAAATCCCTTCATGGATGGCAGTTATGGACAGGGCAGGAAAAAAAACTCTGTTGACCTTTGACCTCCAATTGTGACATTGACCTTTGAGCTAGGGGTCAGGGATTTGTGCATGACATGTCATCTTATCATGGGGAACACTTGTGCAAAGTGATATTAAAATCTCTTAGTGAATGTCAGAGTAATGGACTGGACACGAAACAGACCCTGTTCATGCTATGTTAACATTTGACTGCTAAGTGTGACCTTGACCTTTGAGCTAGGGGTCTAAAAGTTGTGCAAGACATATCGACTTATTATGAGGTACATTTGTGCCAAGTAATTTTAAAATCCCTATATGGATGGGAGAGTTATGGACCGGACAGGAAAAAAGCCCTGTTGACCTTTGACCTCCTATTGTGACCTTGACCTTTAAGCTAGGGGTCCAGGTTTTGCGCATGACAAATCGTCTCATCATGGAGAACATTTGTGCCAAGTAATATTAAAATCCCTCCATGGATGGGAGAGTTATGGACCGGACAGGAAAAAAGCCCTGTTGACCTTTGACCTCCAATTGTGACCTTGACCTTTGAGCTAGGGGTCCAGGTTTTGTGCATGACATGTCGTCTCATCATAGTGAACATTTGTGCCAAGTAATACTAAAGTTATGGACCGGACAGGAAACGAGAGGGTCATCATGACCCTGGATCGCTCACCTGAGTAATATGAGCTACATGTTTCAAATGTCAACCTGATGATAAAATATTAAGAAAGTCAGTAGGTCACATTCATGGTCAATGAAATTCAGTTCTACGATTTGTGTGCAGAACTGTGTGTCATCAATATTTCAAGGCTGTATCTTAAAAAACAAGAAAGTAGTCAGTAGGTCAAGGTCACAGTCAAGTGGACATCATATTACTTGGGTCATCAGTAATTATATAATAACAGTCATAGAAATAGCATCAGATGATTTTTTAAGTATTTTTCCTAAATAACTCACATAATAACTAAGTGATCCCAGTGAGGGGCCACTTTTTAACCCTAGGTCATAATTATGAACAATTTTTGGTAAGAGGACACTAGACTCAAAGCATCATACCAACTATCTACATACCAAATATCAAAGCCCTAGGTCATGTGTTTTTGTACAAGAAGATTTTCAAAGTTTTCCCTATATAAGTCTATATAAACCATGTGACCCCCCACCCCCCGGGGCGGGGCCATATTTGACCCTAGGCAGATAATTTGAATTATCTTGGTAGAGGACCACTAGATTATGCTACATACCAATGAACAAAGCCCTAGGCCATGTGGTTTTGTACAAGAAGATTTTTCAAAGTTTCCCTAAAAAGTCTATATAAACCAATGTGACTCCCGGGTGGTGCCATATTTGACCCTGCTACACACACAATATCAAAGCCCTAGCCTGTTGATTTGGACAAGAAGATTTTAAAGTTTTTCCTTTTCATTCGGTTGCCATGGCAACACAAGTCTGCATGGAATTCAGATTCCTTAGAACAATTTTGAAAAGGGGGGGCACCCAAGGATCATTCCCAGGCCGAAGTTTTCGTGTAATTCTGCCCATGGTTTTTCAAAGAAATTTTTTTTAGAAATTGTTGACGGCACGAGCTGGACGGATGCCGGACAGACGACGGAACCTACAACGCGAACGACTACATCCAAGCGGTCCACAATAGCTCACCTTCGTGACTAGGTGAGCAAAAAAGCCCTGTTTTGACCATTGACCTCAAAGTGTGACCCCTTGACCTTGAGCTAGGGTCCGGGTTTTGCTCATGACACATCGACTCATCATGGGAACATTTGTGTCCAAGTTAATATTAAAATCCCATCAAGATGACAAGTTATGGACCGGACACGAAATTGCGAATGGGCGGACGGACGGACGGAATGTAGGAAAAGCGCATTCCAATAGTCCCCGAAACTGGTTTTCAACCAGTAGGGAACTAATAATCAGAGGGCAATAACTGGGTGAAAAATCATGCAACCGGAACATGAAGATAATATGCGCATCTCCTCTTGGTAGTAAAGCTTCCTATGAAGTTTCGCTAAATTCCAACCAGTTCCTGAGAAATACTTCAGATAAAAATTGTACTGTAGTATACTCCTGTTAAATAATCAAAGGGCAATAACCCTGTGAAAAATCTTCCGACAAGAACATGAAGACAATATACACATCTGGTGATAGGGAAGCTTCCTATGAAATTTCGTTAAATTCCAACCAGTGGTTACTGAGAAATATCATGGAAATGAAATGCGGGACGGACAAACCCCTTCAGGGAGCATAAAAATGATGTCCATATATTCTCCAAATTGCCATCTATCTATGTATCAGGTTTCATGAAAACTATCTTGTACTTTTTATCGTAAGTCATAGAAACAACATACTTTGTCATAGCAACAAAACAAAAAGACAGTCTTATGACAATTTTTTTCTTCACTTTTCTTATTTTTGTTAGAGATTTATTCAAGGAACAAAATAACTCCTTGCTAAGAGTAAAATACCTCAGGAATGTTCATTTTATAGATTTTATAAGAAATTTTTTTAACTATGTCCGTGAAAGTATTCAAATAGCCTAGTATTATTTTCTTTTTATTCAATAATTGCTAGCTTTAAATTCTAATTTGAATGATACTGGGATGTTCAATAATCTGAACCAATTTATAAATGTGTATACGAGGGGCGTTCAATATGTAATGTTACTCCGTAGGTAGTTCCGTAACCGCTTGTTATTTTTAGATGCAGTTTTTGGCACATTATAGAGCAACTTTTTGGGAACACAATGCTATCTAAACTATAACAAGAGGACCATGATGGTCCTGAATCGCTCACCTCTTCCCAAATGATCCAGTTTTGAGTATGACGTCTTTTTTTCCTATTATTTGACATAGTGACCTATTTTTAAGCTCATGTGACCCATTTTTAAACTTGACCTAGATATAAAATAAAGATAAAAATTCTGACCAATTTATCATGAAGGATCCATTGAAAAATATGGTCATCCACCTCTAGAGAGTGTTCACAAGGTTTTTTCTATTATTTGACCATTGACCTAGATTTTTAAGGCACGTGACCCAGTCTCAAACATGACCTAGATATCATCAAGGAGAACCAAATTCGACCAATTTTCATGAAGATCCATTCAAGGGAATGGCCTCTAGAGAGGTTCACAAGGTTTTTCTATTTCCAAGACCTACTGACCTAGTTTTGAACGCAGTTTGATCCATTCAAAACTTGACTCTAGATATCATCAAGAATTAAACATCAGACCAACTTCATACAGATCCCAATGAAAAATATTGCCTTTTAGAAGAGAGATCACAACGTTTTTCATATATGACCATCTGACCTACTTTTTGAAGGCAACGTGACCCACTTTCGACATAGAACTTAGATATCATAATGTGAACATACTGACCAATTTTTATGAATATCCATTCACAAGTATGTGCCTCTAGAGAGTCACAAGGTTTTTTTCTAATATTTAGACCAACTACTGACCTAGTTTTTGACCACAAGACCCAGTTTCTGAATTTGACCTAGATATCATCAAGATGAACATTCAGACCAACAGTCATGAAGATCATTGAAAAATATGGCCTTAGAGGAGGTCACAAGGTTTTTCTATTAATTGACCTACTGACACCTAGTTTTTGACGGCACGTACCCACTTTCATAGTCTGACCAAGATATCATTACAAGATGAACATTCAGACCACTTATCATACAGATTCCCATAAGAAAATATGCCTCTAGTTGGTCACAAGGTTTCTCTTTTATTATTTGACCTACTGACCTAGTTTTGAAGGCACGTGACCCACTTTCAAACCTGACTTAGATTATCATCAAGGTGAACATTCTGAACAAATTTTCATGAAGATTTCAAGAAATATAATGCCTCTAAAGAGATCACAAGGTTTTCTATATTTAGACCTACTGACCTATGTTTTTGACCGCACGTGACCCAGTTTCGAACTTGACCTAGTATATCATGGCAGATAACCCTTCAGACCAACTTTCACATAGATCCCATGGAAAAATATGGCCTTTAGAGAGGTCACAAGTTTTTTTCTATTATTTGACCTACTCACCTAGTTTTTGAAGGCACGTGCCTCAGTTTTCGAACTTGACCTCGATATCATCAAGGTGAACATTCTGACCAATTTTCATGATGATCTTGTGAAATAAATGCCTCTAGAAAGTCACAAGGTTTTTCTATTTTAGACCTACTGACCTAGTTTTTTGCAGGCACTGACCCAGTTTTCGAACTTGATCCTAGAAAATCATTAAGATGAACATTCAGACGAACTTTTATACAGATCCCATGAAAAATATGGCATTTAGAGAGTCACAACAGGTTTTTCCAATATTTGACCAACTGACCTAGTTTTTGAAGGCACCGTACCCAGTTTCGTACATGACTAGATATCATCAAGATGAACTTCTGACCAACTTTCAAAGAAGATGCTTTGAAATATAAGGCCTCTAGAGAGGTCACAAGTTTTTCTATTTTTAGACCTACTGACCTATTTTTGACCGCACTGAACCCAGTTTCGAACTGACCTAGATATCATCAAGATGAACATTCTGACACAATTTTCAAGAAGATCCATTGAAAATTATGGCCTCTAGAGAGGTCCACAAGGTTTTTTCTATTTTTAGAGCTACTGCCTAGTTTGCATAAGAAGAAATGCTCCGGACAGTCTTTTTGAATTTGACCTTTGACCAGTTAGACCTTGACCTTTGCGAGACAGGAACCTGGGTTTGATGCATGACACTTCATCTCACTGATGTAACATTCAAGCCAAAATAAACACGATTGCTCCATGCATGTCCAAAGTTATGGTCCTGACCACACAAATCGACGGATGCATGGACGGACGGACGCACGCACTCAGGCACATACACTGAACAGCCATTTGGACAACTATGTCTTCGCATCCGCAAGCGGGCTCGACAAAAAATCTAAACCCGAGGTTGATTCCATCTGGAATGGGTGATGAGAGTGATTAATCAAAGTTGTAAGAACTAGTGCCTGACAAAATTGCAGAGGCTTATTGTACTCAACTTATCATTTTTGGAGTAAAATTATACACACTCAATTTAATACTCTTATAAACTTTTTTATTTTATTTTTCATATGTTATTGTGAAGATCCATATGATGTTTTATCTGTTTAAACTGAAATTGAACTATAGATCTAGTTGTTGAACAGAAGAATCAAGGAATTGCATATTACAATCTCAATATTTTGAACATAAAATAATTGTCCAGTATACCACAAGTACATCTCACTCAAATAATTATATTTTTACTTTTTTATAATTTATATAGCATTGTGTTCCCAATAAACTGCTCTGTAATGTGCCGAAAACCACATCTAAATATATCAAGCGGTTACGAAACTACATACGGAGTAACATTACATATTGAACGCCCCTGGTATCTTCTGAACTGAATTATTTTCCATCTATCTTGGTGCAGACAAATATAATAATTTTACCAATACATTTTTGGTGAAATATGTAATTTTTAATGTAACAAATATAATATAAAAGTTCTTATATTCATACAATTCTTCAGGCTGAGAATATTTATACTTACACTAAAATAACTCTTATACTTACATGTATATGCTTAACTCCATCTTGGCAACCAAGTCCAAGACAGGAAAGTCAAATTTGATCTTCACATATTGACATAGTACCTACACTTTTTAATGGAAGGAAAAGTGAGATATTTAAGAAGTTTACCTCTAAGTCCATCAATTTCCACAAAACATAAACCAACTTTTTGTCTTGAAATATCAAATATATCAATTTTAGAGCACGCCTTCGGGTAGTCTCTTTTTGTCTCTTCCCTGCTGTCTGCCTAACCAAACGTTTTTATTGTTTTTTAACTTGTTCATGTAGTTCCTGCTTAATTTTTGTTCTACTGACAAATTTGTGTCTGCTTCAGACCACTGTTCCATCTACCATAGTCAGGTATGGGAACCTGTCTGATCTGATCCCTGGTAGTTCTTTAAATAACTGAAAATTGAAAGATTCTAATGTTTATATTTAACTGTAAATTAAACATATGTTTTCCTAACAGACAAAGTGTAACAACTGTTATGCATCAAAGTCACTACTTTGTACTTCAAATTATTCTTCAAAAGTGCCAAACATTAAAAATGGCATATTGAAAACAAAAAACGCGCAATGCACGAAACCAGGGGGGGGTTTAACAACACTTATCCATAAGAATAAAAAGTATATGAATCACAGTGCACACCACTTAAAGTACAACCCTATCCCTAATCCAAACCCTAAACACTAACTCCTAAACACTAATTTTATAAAAATGACCTTGACCTTGATCCCAGAAACCCCATAATCATCCAAGGCTACAACTTTATATATGTTTTCTAGACACATAGTTTCATCATGATAGCTCAATTCCCTATGTTAAGATATTGACAAGAAACCCTTTTTCTATTTTAAGTAACGTGACCTTGACCTTGACCCCAGAAACCCCAAAACCATCCCAGCCTTTGTCTTAAATAAGCTAACATCATACCAAGTTATATTCAAAATATCTTTACAGAAACAAAAGTTATTGACTGGAAACACCAGTTTGACGCGAACCGCCCATCAGCCCGCCCGACCAACGACATACCCCAGTCTAATAACTCAGGTTTTCGTTGAAAACCTGGTTAAAAACAAGGCAGTCTGAAAGACAGCTAAATCCCCCTCCACTGCATATGGATTCAGTGAAAGCGTAAACATTGGATTTTAGGCTGTGACTTTGACCTTGAACTGACATGGCTGACTCATTAAAATTCTGCACAACATCTTAATGAGGTGATCAGTTGACCAAAGATACATGAAAATCCTTCAAGGGGTTTAGGAAATACAGAGCTGAAACCTTTGACCTTCAGTTGTGACCTTGACCCATGGATGACATGGCTTGACTTCATGAGTTCTTGATGAGGTATCATTTGACCCCAATTTGATGAAAATCCTTCAAGGGTTAAGGAGATACAGAGTGGACACCAAATGGAAAGGCTCATAAACCATCGACCCTTAGTTGTGGACCTTGACCTTGACTGGCATGGTTGACTCATATATCTGCATACATCGTTCTGATGAGGTAAACCATTTGACCAAACTTTTATAAAAATCCTTCAAGGGTTTAGGAGTTATAGAGCGGACACGAAATGGAAGCTCAAACCTCTGACCTTCCAGTTGTGACCATGACCTTGAGCCGACATGGCTGACTCATGGTTCTGCACATGCCTTGATGAGGTGATCGTTTGACCCAAGTTTAGGGAGAAAAAAATCCTTCAAGGGGATATAGGATATAGAGCGGACACAAAATGAAGGCTCAAACCTTTGACCCTATTTGTGACCTTGACCTTGAGCCGGCATGACTGACTCATAGGGATTCTGCACATCGTCTTGATGAGTGATCATTTTGACCCAAGTATTTTATAAAATTCCTTCAAGGGTTTTAAGAGATATAGAGCGGACACAAAATGGAAGGCTCAAAACCTTTGACCTTGAGTTGTGACCCTTGAACCTTGAGGCCGTCATAGCTGACTCATGGTTCTGCACATCGTCATGATGAGGTGATCATTTGACCCAAGTTTTATAAAATTCCTCCTTCAAGGGGTTTAGGAGAAATAGCGCGGACAACAAATGGCATGGCTCAAACCTTTGGACCTTGAGTAGTGACCTTGGACCATTGAAACTGAACAAGGCTAGACTCATGTATTCTGACATCAACTTGATAAAGTATCATTTGACCCAAGTTTCATGAAAAAATCCTTCAAGGGGTTTAGGAGAATATGGACCGGGCATCGATATTGTTACGGACAGAAAGGCCGACGGACGGAAGGCAGGACGGACGCGGGAAGGGGGCAGAACCATTCTATAATCCCTCCGCCACGGCGGGGGATAAAAAAAAAAAACAACAAAAAGATAATTATGTGGTGGGAGTCCGTGTCACAATAAGACACTTGAAATCTGTATTTAAAAATATAGATGTTTTAGGTTCTGATTGTAATTTAACAGATTTAAAACAGAGTATGCCATTATTACACTAGTCTGCATACTTTTTTTTATGATTATATACATTGAAAGCATTCCTTATTTATTATCACCAACAACTGTGACTGTTTAGCATAACAAAATACATTCTATGTAATCATTGTTTAGTAACAATGAAAGAAGTAATGCCATGCAATACAAAGTCCCCTTAACTGGAAGGCACATAATTTTCCTCTACTGCAGTAATAACATAATGAACTGATATCTGTCAATAATGTATAAACAATATTTACTATATATACAATAGTTATAACAAAACACTGGATTAGAATTATATATATATAAAAATCCCCCTACAGTTTTGTTTTCATAGTGGCATTTTTTGGCCGATTATCAAAATAGGTGTCATGAGTTATTTATAGTAACAAGAAAGGGAATTTAATCCTTAAAAAAAAAAATTAACAAAGAGGGCCATGAAGGCCCTGTATCGCTCACCTGACCTGTTGACCTAAAGATCATCAAGTTTAGTTTCTTAAGGATAGATGGTCATAAATTGTGGCCTCTAAAGTGTTAACTAACTTTTTCTCATTTGACCTTGTGACCAAGTTTTTGACGTCCCACATGACCAGATTTGACCTTGATCTACAATCAATCAAGATTAACATTCTGACCAAGTATTCATTATATATGGTCATAAATGTGGCCTCTAGAGTGTTAACTAGCTTTTCCTTTGATTTGACCTAGTTTTTGACCCCAGATGACGCCAATATCAAACTCATCCAAGATTTTATTCAGGTAACATTATGACCAACGTTTCTTAATATTGGCCAAATTATGTGACGCTATAAGTTAAACAACTTTTTCTTTGATTTGCCCCGGTGACCTAGTTTTTGACCCCCAGATCCCCAATAACAAACACGTCAAGATTTTATTAAGGGTAACAATTCTGACCAAGTTTCATTACGATTGGGTCAAAATTGTGACCTCCAAGAGTGTTAACAGACAAATTTGTTTGACCGACAGACGGACGGATATATGGACAACATATCACACATAGACAAACACCATTAAGGAATTAAAATACTCTTATTTTTCAAGATACTACACAAAGGGAGTAATCCAGATTTTTACTGTATGTTTCGCCAATTAGAAAACTGCATGTGAAAAATGTTCTTAAGAAGAAAGCATGAAAGTTTGTATTAAGTATATTAAAGTATACTGGATCAGAAATGGACTATATATACAATTTGTTGGCTAAATAGACCCAAAACATAAGGCCCCAAAGGGGAACAACCTTTTATTATTTCATTAAAATATCTAGAACAATTTCACCAAGATCTGTCTCGTAAGACAATGACGCTCGACATTTCTCAGATGCTTGATTCTGAATTAGAGCTATGCCAGTAAAAGAAAAATCCAGGAATAAAAAGAGACAAATTCTATCAAAATTCACATCAAATTATGGGAACTGGTCTACCGGTGTAGACTTTGATTACAAAATAAACAATTTTGAAGTTTTCAAGTCCACATGCTTTAATATAACAGAGATATCTCCCTTTATCAAATTTCTTTTAAAAAATTTAAATTAAAAAGGGCATAATTCCTGTCAAAATTCAATCAGAGTTATGGGAATTGTGTCTCCCTGGATAGACCTTTGATCTAGTAAAAAAATAACTTTTTAATTTCAGTTCAAAGTCAAAAGCTTTAAATAGTAACAAGATATTTGACTATTTCAAAAACATTAAAACAAAAAATTCTAAGATACAAAGGGGCATAAATCTTCAAAATTCAATCAGAGTTGTGGGATTGAAATCTCCTGGTGTAGATTTTGATGGTAAATAATTTAAGTTTCAAGTCAATCGCTTTGACAGTAACAGCAGATATTTGACTTTATCAAAAACTTTAACAAAAAATTCTAAGTTAAAAAGGGGCATAATTCTGTCAAAACTCAAATCAGAGTTATGGGGATTGTTTCTCCTGGTGTATACTTTGATAGTAAACACCTATTTTAAGTTTCAAGTCAATAGCTTTGATAGTAACAGAGATATTTGACTTTATCAAAAACTTTAACCAACGCCGACGCGAGTGCAATAGCTCTACATTTTCTTCGAAAAGTCGAGCTAAAAATGTTAATTCATTACCTTAATCAATTATAACCCTTGAAACAAAATTTATTCAATTAGATTTTATACGCATTCAATACACATGACTCAGGAAAAATAATACGAGGTCCTTCAAGGGAAAATTGTTAAAAATCATATTTTAAAGGTCCAATACTAAGGAAAGTGAACATTTTAATTTCTTTTAAAAAGCACATAAACTATTTCATTTTATTGGAAAATGAAAGTTGGTATGTAGAAATTCGAAATAAATCGCAGTATATGTACAATTATTTTTCTATGAAGTATGAAGAAAGTTAAAAAGACCTGGGGGGTCATTCTGTCGATTCATTGAAATTTCAACATAATACACATACATTTCTTTGAGTTCCAAAGACCTTCTGTAAATTTTGACCTGCCAATCTTCATTATTTAGTGTCTTGCAGAAGTCTATGCACTGGCTATGAAAAAAATTGCCAACTCACTTTCCCTTAGTAATGGACCTTTAAGGGAACATTATTATTTCATTCGTTAAAATATCATATTACTGAACTTAACATAAGTAAAGAAAAAATATCAAACAAGAGCTGTCCGTAAGACAGCCAAGCTCGACTATTCGAAATATTGTCACAGAAGCAGGAAATTATTACCCAAAATGTTAAATATCAAAAGAGTTTTAAGTTTGAAAGGGGACATAATTTGACCAAAATGCATATCAGAGTTATGGGACTTGATGCTATCAACTAGTTTTATAACCCCGAAGAAACATGTTAAGTTTCATATCTGCATTAGTTTTGGAGATAGTAACTTGAATGTAAAACTTTAACCAGAATTTTCTAAGTCCAAAAGGGGGCATAATTTGCCCAAAATACATGTCAGAGTTATGGGACCTGATTCTGTCAACTAGTTTTATAACCCCGAAGACACATGTGAAATTTCAATTTAATATCTGCATTAGTTTTGGAGACAGTAACTTGCATGTAAAACTTTAACCAGAATTTTCTAAGTCCAAAAGGGGGCATAATTTGCCCAAAATACATGTCAGAGTTATTGGACTTGACCTAGTGATGTAGGTAATTGATCTAGAAAAAGAAAAAATAAGTTTCAAATCTATATGCCTTTTGGTAATAGCTGTATGTACTTGCACGCAAAACTTTAACCAAAATTTTCTAAGTCCAAAAGGGGGCATAATTTGGCCAAAATGAAGGTCAGAGTTATGGGACTTGCTGCTATGAACTAGTTTTATAACCCCGAAGACACATGTGAAGTTTCAATTCAATATCTACACTAGTTTTGGAGATAGTAACTTGCATGTAAAACTTTAACCGAATTTTCTAAGTCCAAAAGGGGCATAATTTGCCCAAAATACATGTCAGAGTTATGGACTTGACCCAGTGAGGTAGGTAATTGATCTAGAAAAAGAAAAAATAAGTTTTAAATCCATATGCCTTTTAGTAATAGCTGTATGTACTTGCATGCAAAACTTTAACCAGAATTTTCTAAGTCCAAAAGGGGGCATAATTTGGCCAAAATACATGTCAGAGTTATTGGACTTGACCTAGTGATGTAGGTAACTGATCTAGAAAAAGAAAAAATAAAGTTTCAAATCTATATTGCCTTTTGGTAATAGCTGTATGTACTTGCACGCAAAACTTTAACCAAAATTTTCTAAGTCCAAAAAGGGGCATAATTTGGCCAAAAACAAGGTCAGAGTTATGGGACTTGCTGCAAATGAACTAGTTTTATAACCCCGAAGACACATGTGAAGTTTCAATTCAATATCTACATTAGTTTTGGAGATAGTAACTTGCATGTAAAACTTTAACCAGAATTTTCTAAGTCCAAAAGGGGGCATAATTTGCTCAAAATACATGTTAGAGTTATGGAACTTGACCCAGTGAGGTTGGTAATTGACCTAGAAAAAGAATAAATAAGTTTCAAAGCTATATGCCTTTAAATGATAGCTGTATGTACTTGCATGCAAAAACTTAACCAAGGTGTGACGCCGACGCCGACGCCGACGCCGACGCCAGGGTGAGTAGAATAGCTAGACTATTCTTCGAATAGTCGAGCTAAAAAGTAAAAATATTCACATGTTTAGGTCCATGAGGTAACCTGTATATCTGGATTGATTAGGGCAATAGATTTATATATAAAAGAGAGGCCTTTCAATGGACCATTTTTTATGTTACATAACAGTATATGAAATAATCATGTTTTCAAATCAAATGACTCATCCAAAAACTCATAAAATAAAAGAAACTTATATTTACACCCATTCAATAGATATCTAAGAATTCTAATAGGTTTTCCAGTGCTTCTCTAATACATTTGTTTGACAAATTTGTATTTACATGAATGTGTTATTGCACTGGCATTTGATAGGTTCTATGAAGTGTACATATAGTAATGAAAGTCAAGTGTCATTACTGGCCAATCCAGATTCAACAGAATTAAGCAATGCAAGGGTCACAATTAAGGTATACAGAAAGTAGATAGAAAACTGGCGCGGAAAAAAATGATGGTAGTCGCAAAATGGCGCATTCAAGAAGTCCTCCTACATTGCTCTGTAGAGATTTTTTCCTTCCTTTTTACATTTCTTTGCTGAAATCACACAATAGATCTATCCTTGACATATAGGAAGCATATTCGCAATAATATGATAGCATGACAGATTTATTATGGAAATGTAGGTCATACAATTTGGAGTATCATTTTTAGATGATAATGTAGTTGGTTTGTTTGACTTAATTACATGAGCCCCAATTTTCTTTTGATAATTTTTTTTTCCAGCACTGACAATATTATTTAAGAAAATGTAACAAGAGCTGTCGGAGGACAGCAACGCTCGACTATTCAACAGCCTTGTCAATTGAATGAATACAAAAGTCAATAAAAGGGGCATAATTTTGTAAAAATGGGAAAAAGGGTTATGGAACCTTCACAGAGCTTATCAGCTCATAAAGTGAACAAGTGTGTGAAGTTTCAATCCTTTCCCATAAGTGGATACTGAAATACCAGCTTACATACAAAAACTTAACCAAAAACTGAGTGATATAATATTCACACTTAAAGATAAAGTCCTGTAAATGAAATTTTTAAACAATTTTCCCCCTTTTAGGGCCTCATCTATGTCATTTGTCAGTATCCTATATATTAAATGTGTATAAAATGTAACTAAATAAATATTATGTCAATGATAGTTACTTATCTAGGTTATAAATTAACCTTTTGGACACTGCTTACAAAAATATATGATTAAAATACATAGAATATAGGTCCCTTTTCAGGGCCTTATTTTAAGCAAATTGAGGTTAGCGAACAGCGTGTCTCCTCCTTAATTTGTATTCAGCATACTTCAAAATAGTTACATACAAAGTTTGGTGCTTTCTTCACAAAAGGAAACATCTTTTTCCTATAACCTACTCACTATATCAACCCATGAAGTTTGAAAGTTTTAGTTCAAATGGTTCTCCAATTATTGGCCAGAAATGAAGTGTGATGGATGGACAGGGCCAAAACAATATGTCTTTCCTAAGCCGGCCAAGAGTTTTCTATTTTTAGCTCTGGCGGTCATTGTGTGCAGCAAAGCAGAACATGTCGGCAATATGCACAACTAGGCTTTGTACTGATCACTCCTGTGAAGTTTCATCGAAATCCAGTCAGCAGTTTGACCTGTGAAAGCTGGACAAGGTATTTCTTATTTTAGCTCTGGCGGCCATTTTATGCAGCAAACTGGAACCTGCTCGCAATATGCGTAACTAGGGTTGGTACTAATCACTCCTATAAAGTGATGCAAAAATCCAGCTTGCAGTTTGACCTGTAAAAGCCAGACAAGATTTTATTTCTATTTTCAGCTCTGGCGGCCTTTGGGGCAGCGAAGCAGAACAAGCAAGCGATATGCACAACTACAGTTGGAACTGATCACTCCTGTGAAGTTTCGTTAAAATCCAGCAAGCAGTTTGACCTGTGAAAGCCGGACAAGATTTTTCTATTTTTAGCTCTTGCAGCAAATTTAAGCAGAACGTGCTAGAGATATGAGATATGCAGTTGGTATTGATCAAGTGTATTCAGAATGGGGGTCCTGTGCAATTGGAAAAAAGATAAATGGCAACATAATAATACCAAACTGTTAGACAAGGTCTTATTGTCACAAAAAGACATGTCGCCAGTCCGAGTTCCGCGATAGGACCGATCTATGACGTCATCAAAATGGCGGCCTAGTTTGAAAATATAACTGCGTAATTCATTATTTATCTATGTTAAACAGCAAAACTTCATCTTATTATCTCTGATTTTCCATCCTACAATATGTATTGTCAATATTATAACAATATTGAAGTATATAAACAATTTAATAATGTGAAATAAAATATATTTTACCCCACCCACTTTATTTCAACAGATTATTTCTTGTTGAATGTACTCGTTTAATACATGCTATACCATCAAAATATACAAATATAATCATATTCCAGTAGTGCTGTAGCTGTTTATTTGTGCTTTATGTCTCTGCTACACATGAACACTGTACCAATTTGCTGACCCACCATTCATATCCCTTTGAACTCGACAATGCTCTTTAACATTCGCACTTAATCAAATGCCTACCATTTTTCTAACGTTTCTTTGCCGATAGATATGTTTTATTTTGATAAAAGCCTTTCAAAATTAAGGATTAATAGTTTCCACAGGATCTCAAAACTTTACTGAATAATAATGTCTTTAAACAATAAACTTTCCATATAGTGCTTAGTTTGGATTGTCACCTTCATATTAGAACATGTCGGTCATTTTAGCCCAGTTTGTGAGAAGGAAACTTTTCATGATGGGTATCACGATTGTGTTATGAATCATTTGCCATCGTCTGGCATTCTGAAAACTCCTGAAAGTTCTGTGAAAATTTTGTCAATTGTCAAGGGCTGGCAAAAAGTTTAACAACATTTTTGGAAAATTTTCATAATAGTTCTATGACAGATTTCTTGCTATCAAGTGTCTTTCTTGAAATCACAATAATTGTCAACAGCAAAGAACATATGGCGACCATTCACAAAGTTTCTTGGAATATATACAACCTAATTAGAGAATGGTTATTAGTAGCTCTCTGATTCTAATGGGCTAAGAGTAGTCTACATAAATATATAACCGGTGTAAGAAGTATTTTAGTTCTATACTTCTTGATCTTTAATGTATAATACACCGGCTGCAACCTGTAAATGTATTAGTTATAACCACGAAAAGCTGCAGTACGTTTGTGGATGTATGTGTACATGTAAGGGTCGATTCTGCGATGAGTTGAGACCGTGATTGTCCTTGACATGTTCAAATTGTCATTCTTGCTTTCCGCTGAAGGACCCAGGATCAACAAATGTAGATAACATGCAATGAAATAGGTATGGACTTCCAAATAAGATCTTGATTATCATGGTCCTGTAAGTACCAACCTGAGGGATGAGTATCATTTTCCCCTAAAGAATTTAGCTGTAAAGCTCTTGTATGTTAACCTTTCAGTCAAAAACCTGAATTGCTATATATTCGTTTCATCGACAATAGTCGACATGTTTTGTATTTATTGCGGAATATAGACATATTTGAAATATTGTTAGACTTTTTGATCGCTGTTCGAAATTTTTCACCCACAGAGCATTGCCCTCTTGCAACAACTAATATTTGCTATTGCCTGTCTTGACAAACAAGAGGACCATGATGGTCCTGAATCGCTCACCTCTTCCCACATGACCCAGTTTTGAGTATTACGTCGTTTTTTCTATTATTTGACATAGTGACCTAGTTTTTGAGCTTATGTGACCCAGTTTTGAACTTGACCTAGATATTATCAAGATAAAAATTCTGACCAACTTTCATGAAGATCCATTGAAAAATATGGTCTCTAGAGAGGTCACAAGGTTTTTCTATTATTTGACCTATTGACCTAGTTTTCGAAGGTACGTGACCCTGTTTTGAATTTTAACTAGATATCATCAAGGTGAACATTCTCACTAATTTTCATGAAGATCTCATGAAAAATATGGCCTCTAGAGAGGTCACAAGGTTTTTCTATTTTTATACCTACTGGCCTAGTTTTTGACCACACATGATCCAGTTTCAAAACTGACCTAGATATCATCAAGGTGAACATTCAGATCAATTTTCATGAAGATTCATTGAAAAATATGGCCTCTAGAGAGGTCAAAAGATTTTTCAAATTTTAGACCTACTGTCCTAGTTTTTGACCGCAGTTGACCCAGATTCAAATTTGACCTAGATATCATCAAGATGAACATTCAGACCAACCTTCATACAGATCCCATAAAAAGTATGGCCTCTACAGAGGTTACAAGGTTTTTTTATTATTTGACCTATTGACCTAGTTTTTTAAGGCACGTGACCCAGTTTCAAACTTGATCTAGATATCATCAAGGTGAACATTCTGACCAACTTTCATGAAGATCCATTCAAAGGTATGGCCTCTAGAGAGGTCACAAGGTTTTTCTATTTTTTGACCTACTGACCTAGTTTTTGACTGCACATGACTCTGTTTCGAACTTGACCTAGATATCATCAAGATAAGCATTCAGACCAACTTTCATACAGATCCCATGAAAATTATGGCCTTTAGAGAGGTCACAAGGTCTTTCAATTATTTGACCTACTGACCCAGTTTTTGAGGGCACATGACCCACTTTTAAACTTGACCTAGATATCATCAAGATGAACATTCAGACCAAATTTCATACAGATCCCATGAGAAATATGGCCTCTAGAGAGGTCACAAGGTTTTTCCATTATTTGACCTACTGACCTAGTTTTTGATGGCACGTGACCCACTTTAGAACTTGACCTAGATATTATCAAGACAAACATTCAGACCAACTTTCATACAGATCCCATGAAAAATATGGCCTCTAGAGAGGTCACAAGGTTCTTCAGTTATTTGACCTACTGACCTAGTTTTTGATGGCACGTGACCCAGTTTTGAACTTGACCTAGATATCATCAAGGTGAACATTCTGACCAATTTTCATGAAGATCTCATGAAAAATATGGCCTCTAGAGAGGTCACAAGGTTTTTCTATTATTTGACCTACTGACCTAGTTTTTGACGGCACGTGACCCAGTTTCAAACTTGACCTAGATATCATCAAGGTGAATGTTCTGACCAATTTTCATGAAGATCTTGTGAAATATATGGCCTCTAGAGAGGTCACAAGGTTTTTCTATTTTTAGACCTACTGACCTAGTTTTTGATGGCACGTGACCCAGTTTCAAACTTGACCTAGATATCATCAAGGTGAATGTTCTGACTATTTTTCACGAAGATTTTGTGAAATATATGGCCTCTAGAGAGGTCACAAGGTTTTTCTATTTTTAGACCTACTGACCTAGTTTTTGATGGCACGTGACCCAGTTTCGAACTTGACCTAGATATCATCAAGATGAACATTCTGACCAACTTTCATAAAAATCCCATGAAAAATGTGACCTCTTGAGTGGTCACAAGCAAAAGTTTACGGACGGACGCACGGACGCACGACAGACACCGCGTGATCACAAAAGCTCACCTTGTCATTTTGTGACAGGTGAGCTAAAAACAAGAAAGTAGGTCAGTAGGTCAAGGTCACAGTCAGGTCAACCCTAATAACTTGGGGTCATCAGGTAATTATTATTAAACTAAGTAGGAAATATGATCAAATAATGTTTGAAGTATTTTTCCCTATATAACTCATATAACAAGTGACCCCTGGGGGAGGGCCTCTTTTCAACCAAGGGGCATAATTGGAACAGTCTTGTCAGAGATCCACTAGGCAATGCCAAATACCAAATATCAAAGGCCTAGGTCTTGTGATTTCAGACAAGAAGATTTTTGAAGTTTTTTTTTCCTAGGTCAAGTAGTTTCCTAGTCTAGGTAAGACTTGGGACCCACTGGGTGGGGCCTTTTTTCAACTCAGGGGAATAATTTGAAAAATCTTGATAGGGGACCTCTAGGTAATGCAACATACTAACAATAGGACCATGATGGTCCTGAACCGTTCACCTGTCACCACATAACCCAGTTTTGAACTGAGTATGAAGTCATTTTTTTCTATTATTTCATATAGTGACCTAGTTTTTGAGCTCATGTGACCCAGTTCTGAATTTGACCTAGATATCATCAAGATAAAATTTCATAAAGAGCCATTGAAAAATATAGCCTCTAGAGAGGTCACAAGGTTTTTCTATTATTTGACCTAATGACCTAGTTTTTGAAGGCACATGATTCAGTTTTGAACCTGACCTAGATATCATCAAGGTGAACATTCTCACCAATTTTCATGAAGATCTCATTAACAAGAGGGCCAAGATGGCCCTAGGTCGCTCACCTAAGAAGCACTCCATAACAGTGTAAAACATGTTTGACCTAGTGATTTCATGGAAACAAATATTCTGACCAATTTTCATTAAGATTGGACCAAAAAAGAGGTCTCTTGCGATAAAACAAGCATTTTCTTAGATATGACCTAGTTTTTGACCCTAGATGACCCATGTTCAAACTCGACCTAGATTTTATCAAGGCAATCATTCTGACCAAAATTCATGAAGATTAATTGAAAAATACAGCCTCTATCGCATACACAAGGTTTTTCTTTGATTTGACCTAGTGACCTAGTTTTTGACCCGAGATGACCCATTTTCGGACTCTGCCTAGATTTCATCAAGGCTATCATTCTGACTAATATTCATGAAGAAGAATTGAACAAGAGGACCATGATGGTCCTGAATCGCTCACCTTTTCCCACATGACCCAGTTTTGAGTATGACGTCGTTTTTTCTCTTATTTGACATAGTGACCTAGTTTTGAACTTGACCTAGGTATTATCAAGATAAAAATTCTGACCAATTTTCATGAAGATCCATTGAAAAATATGGTCTCTAGAGAGGTAACAAGGTTTTTCTATTATTTGACCTATTGACCTAGTTTTCGAAGGTACGTGACCCTGTTTTGAACTTTAACTAGATATCATCAAGGTGAACATTCTCACTAATTTTCATGAAGATCTCATGAAAAATATGGCCTCTAGAGAGGTCACAAGGTTTTTCTATTTTTATACCTACTGGCCTAGTTTTGACCGCACGTGACCCGGTTACGAAACTGACCTAGATATCATCAAGATAAACATTCAGATCAATTTTCATGAAGATCCATTAAAAAATATGGCCTCTAGAGAGGTCAAAAGATTTTAATAATTTTAGACCTACTGACCTAGTTTTTTACCGCAGTTGACCCAGTTTCGAATTTGACCTAGATATCATCAAGATGAACATTCAGACCAACTTTCATACAGATCCCATGAAAAGCATGGCCTCTAGAGAGGTCACAAGGTTTTTTTTTATTATTTGACCTACTGACCTAGTTTTTTAAGGCACATGACCCAGTTTCGAACTTGACCTAGATATCATCAAGGTGAACATTCTGACCAATTTTCATGAAGATCCATTCACAAGTATGGCCTCTAGAGAGGTCACAAGGTTTTTCTATTTTTAGACCTACTGACCTAGTTTTTGACCACAGTTGACCCAGTTTCGAACGTGACCTAGATATCATCAAGATGAACATTTAGACCAATTTTCATACAGATCCCATGAAAAATATGGCCTTTAGAGAGGTCACAAGGTTTTTCTATTATTTGTCCTTTTGACCTAGTTTTTGAAGACATGTGACCCACTTTCAAATTTAACCTAGATATCATCAAGATGAACATTCAGACCAACTTTCATACAGATCCCATGAAAAATATGGCCTCTAGAGAGGTCACAAGGTTTTTCTATTATTTGACCTACTGACCTAGTTTTTGACGGCACGTGACCCACTTTCGAAATTGACCTAGATATCATCAAGATGAACATTCTGACCAATTTTCATGAAGATCTCATGAAATATATGGCCTCTAGAGAGGTCACAAGGTTTTTCTATTTTTAGACCTACTGACCTAGTTTTTGACCCCACTTGACCCAGTTTCGAACTTGACCTAGATATCATCAAGATGAACACTCAGGCCAACTTTCATACAGATCCCATGAAAAATATGGCCTTTAGAGAGGTCACAAGGTTTTTCTATTATTTGACCTACTGACCTAGTTTTTGATGCACGTGAACCAGTTTCGAACTTGACCTAGATATCATCAAGATAAACGTTCTGACCAATTTTCATGAAGATCTTGTTAAATATATGGCCTCTAGAGAGGTCACAAGGTTTTTCTATTTTTAGACCTACTGACCTAGTTTTTGACCCCACTTGACCCAGTTACGAACCTGACCTAGATATCATCAAGGTGAACATTCTGACAAATTTTCATGAAGATCTTGTGAAATATATGGTCTCTAGAGAGGTCACAAGGTTTTTCTATTTTTAGACCTACTGACCTAGTTTTTGAGGGCACGTGACCCAGTTTCGAACCTGACCTAGATATCATCAAGATGAACATTCTGACCAACTTTCATAAAGATCCCATGAAAAATGTGACCTCTAGAGTGGTCACAAGCAAAAGTTTACGCACGGACGCACTGACGGACGGACGACGGACGC
This sequence comes from Mercenaria mercenaria, assembly GCF_021730395.1. Lineage (NCBI taxonomy): Eukaryota > Metazoa > Mollusca > Bivalvia > Venerida > Veneridae > Mercenaria > Mercenaria mercenaria. The sequence continues at coordinate 80,793,328 of NC_069368.1, forward strand.
TGCGCGATCACAAAAGCTCACCTTGTCACTTTGTGACAGGTGAGCTAAAAATACAGCCTCTATCGCATACGCAAGGTTTTTCTTTGATTTGACCTAGTGACCTTGTTTTTGACCCAAGATGACCCATTTTCAAACTCGGCTTTCATTAAGGTTATCATTCTGACCAATATTCATGAAGATTAATTGAAAAATACTGCCTCTATCGCATACACAAGGTTTTTCTTTGATTCGACCTTGTGACCTAGTTTTTGACCAGAGATGACCCATTTTCGAACTCGGCCTAGATTTCATCAAGGCAATCATTCGGACTAATATTCATAAAGATCAATTGAAAAATACAGCCTCTATTGCATACACAAGGTTTTTCTTTGATTTGACCTAGTGAGCTAGTTTTTGACGAGAGATGACCCATTTTCAAACTCGGCCTAGATTTCATCAAGGTTATCATTCTGACCAATATTCATGAAGATTAATTGAAAAATACAGCCTCTATCGCATACACAAGCTAAATGTTGACAGACGACAGACGAACATTGAGCGATCAGAAAAACTCACCTGAGCATTGCTCAGGTGAGCTAAAAATATGGCCTCTAGAGGTCACAAGGTTTCTATTTTCATACCTACTGACCTAGTTTTTGATCGTACGTGACCCAGTTTCAAACTTTACTTAGATATCATCAAGGTGAACATTCAAACCAATTTTCATGAAGATCCATCGAAAATTTATGGCCTCTAGAGATGTCAAAAGGTTTTTCCATTTTTAGACTTACTGACCTAGATTTTGACCGCAGTTGACCCAGTTTCGAACTTGACCTAGATATCATCAAGATGAACAGTCTCACCAATTTTAATGAAGATCACATGAAAAATATGACTTCTAGAGAGGTCACAAGGTTTTTTCTATTATCTGACCTACTGACCTAGTTATTGATGGCACGTAACCAAGTTTGGAACCTGATCTAGATATCATCAAGGTAAATATTCTGACTAACTTTCATGAAGATCCATTGAAAAGTATGGCCTCTAGAGAGATCACAAGGTTTTTCTATTTTTAGACCAACTGACCTAGTTTTGAACCGCATGTGACCCAGTTTCGAGGTTGACCTACCCGGAAAAAAAACTTGATGGGCATCATCGCAGTATGTTGGTTCATGTTTATTTCAAGTTTCATGAAATTCTACCTGCTAGTTACTGAGAAATGGCTAAGGACGGACACACGGATGCACAGATGTGACAAACAGACAACGCCATTTCAATAACCCTCTCCTGATTTCATCGGCGGGGGATAATAAAGTCACTGAATCTAAACATATATTGTTCAATAAGATCTGAATGAAAGTTTTGAAAGAGTTAGTTGCCCTTACCTGTTGTTGTTTTTTAGACAGATCCTTCCATATCCTCGGGTATAAATCCATCCATGCTAGAAGGCTGAGATCAGTCAAGCTGTGACAACAACTGGCTTAAAGCCCATAAATACTGAACAGTCTGTAAAACATCAGAAGTTCATATAACTAGAGCTATCACTAAAGGTGATGAATGTACCCCCCGCATGCACTGACACAATACACTGCAATTTGACGCACACAAGATTGCATAATTATGTGGACTGTATGTATATAGACCGTATGTATACAGTATAGTAACAAAAAACAAAGTCCCATAACAATGCAGAATATTTATCTAAAAGAATGTAACATGCACCATGCACAACTACTGTTGGTACTGATCACTTGTGTGAAGTTTCATTAAATTGTGTGCAAGGGTTTGGTAGATTAGGCACACACAAGATTGCATATGCAGACTGTATGTACATAGTATGTTAACAAGAAACAAAGTCCCATAACTCTGCAATTTTTGTTGCTGAAAGAACATAACATGCCCCATGCACAACTACTGTTGTTACTGATCACTTGTGTGAAGTTTCATTAAATTGTGTCAAGGGGATGAGGAGAGATGGTGCGCACAAGATTGTGTCTATGTATATAGTATAGTAACAAAAAAAACAAAGTCCCATAACTCTGCAAATTTTTTTTCTAAAAGAACCTAACATGCCCCATGCGCAACTACTGTTGGTACTGATCACTTGTGTGAAGTTTCATTAAATTGTGTCAAGGGGATAAGGAGAGATGGTGCGCACAAGATTGTGTCTATGGACAGACGGACAGACGGACAGACAGACAGACAGACAACCTGAAACCAGTATACCCCCCCTTACAACTTTGTTGTCGGGGGGTACAACTACTGGGTGGGTTTTAAGTCATACCAATACAGTTCATGTCATTTGGTAAATTTTCAGTTAAATGTTGGAGGAAGACCCCATATACCGCTGCACAATTATTTCAGGTACTTGGGTGGAACAAGAGACCTTCTACAAGCAAACTGGTTAAAATTGCTTCCTGACATGACGGATTGGGAGAGACTCAAACTTACAGAAGTAAGGGTTAAGGCCACGAACAGGCCACATCAGGAAATTTCTAAATACAGATGCTACAAAATTGCGAGTAAATTCACTCATCACTTCACGCATCGATTATTGTAATACACTTTTGTATAGTGTTCTGTGCTGAATAGACTTCAAAATCTTCAGAACACTGCAGCTTGAATCATAACGAGAATATTGCGATATGATCACATTACACCGGGTCTTAAAAGAACTGCATTGGATACCAGTAACTCACAGAGTGGACTTTAAGATTCTAGTTCACACATACAAAGTATTGCATGACATCATTCACCGATCTATTGTTAAAGACTTGCTAGAACTCTACCAGCCAGCAAGGAATGTGAGATCCAAGAACAACTCAAAACAACTAGTTGTTCCAAACAAGAGCTGTCGGAGGACAGCAACGCTCGACTATTTAACAGCCTTGTCGCTTGAATGAATAAGAAAGTCGAAAAAGGGGCATAATTTAGTAAAAATGTAAAATAGGGTTATGGAACCTGCATAGTGCTTATCAGCTCATGACAGTGGACAAGTGTATGAAGTTTCAATCCATTCCCATTAGTGGGTACTGAGATACCAGCTTACATATAAGAATTTAACCCAAAAACTCCTAAGTTGAAAAAGGGGCATAATTTTGTAAAATGCAAAGTTGAGTTATTGACCCTTTGCACTGCATGTCATATCATGACAGTGAACAAGTGTGTGAAGTTTCAATCCTTTCCCATTAGTGGATACTGAGATACCAGCTTACATACAAAAACTTAACCAAAAATTTCTATGTTGAAAAGGGGGCATAATTTTGTAAAAAAGCAAAATAAAGTTATGGGACCTGCTTTGTGCATGTCAGATCATGACAGTGAACAAGTGTGTGAAGTTTCAATCCATTCCCATTAGTGAGTACTGAGATACCAGCTTACATACAAAACCTTAACCAAAAAATTCTAAGTCGAAAAAGGGGCATAATTTTGTGAAAAAGCAAAATAGAGTTATGGAACCTGTGCAATGTAAGTCAGTTTATCACAGTAAATAAGTGTGTGAAGTTTCAATCCATTCCCACAAGTGGTTACTGAGATACCAGCTTACATACAAAACCTTAACCAAAAATTTCTAAGTCAAAAAAGGGGCATAATTTTGTAAAAAAGCAAAACAGAGTTATGGAACCTGTGCAATGTAAGTCAGTTTATCACAGTGAATAAGTGTGTGAAGTTTCAATCCATTCCCACAAGTGGTTGCTGAGATACCAGCTTACATACAAAAACTTAACCAAATCAGGACGCGGACGCCGACGCGGACGCCGACGCATGGGCGAGTCCAATAGCTCTACTATTCTATGAATAGTCGAGCTAAAAACGAAACTGTGAGGTACGGTGATCGTAGATTTTCATCAGCTGCACCGAAGTTATGGAATACTCTTCTGGGTACCATTAGACAGCCTAAATTTCTGGATCCTTTCGAAAGATCATTAAAAACACACTTTTTCTTCAAGGTCTGTTGAAACTAACTTAGCACTGGAAAACAAGCTGTTGTATGACTCAGCAATAGAAGTTATTTATTGTTGTTTAGTGTTCTTTAAAATATCTAGTATAATTAATATGTAGAGTCAAACCTGATTCTAGCTAACTACCTTTTAATGTTGATATATTTTTAAATATATTTTTGTGTTGTATTGTGTGTCCATATCATTCTGTGATATGTAGTTTGTACAGCGCTTCTGAACGTTTAGTTTATAGATGAAAAGAGCGCCATAAAAATCTAGTAAATAATAATAATAATAATAACAAGCAAATTCGATACATTGGTATCCCCCCCTGAAAGGGTTTGTAGTGAGGAATGGCAAAAAATATATCCAGCAAATGTTTTGGGTTTTTTTGTGTGTGGGGGGGGGAGGGGGGGGGGGGGCAGTGGTGGTGACCAGGTGAGGTTACAAAACTTGATTATAAATACTGACAGTAAATTAAAAATGAAAAAAAAACACACACAAGCAAATTCAATGAATTGGATTGGTATCCAAAGAGTTCAGGATGTTACTAAGAAGCAAATAATTTCATTAGTCAAAATCATTTTAACAGAAAACGAAAGCTTTTTTTTGTGGCCGGGGCGCAGGGGAGTGATCGGGTGAGGGTACAAAACTTCACATGTTGATTATAAATATTGATGGAAAATTAAACAAGAGGTCGATGATGACCCTATATAGCTCACCTGTTATCACTGCACTTGAGAACAAGAAGGTCCTCAGAAACGATTTTCATGAAGATCCATTGAAAGATATGGCCTCTATAGAGGTCAAAAGGTTTTCTATTTTTAGACATCCTGACCTAATTTTTAACCACAGTTGACCCAGTTTTGAACTTGACCTAGATATCATCAAGATGAATATTCAGACCAACTTTCATACAGATCCCATGAAAAATATCACCTCTAGAGAGGTCACAAGGTTTTTATATTATTTGACCTACAGACCTAGTTTTTGATGGCACATGACCAAGTTTCGAACTTGACCTAGATATCATCAAAGTGAACATTCTGACCAATTTTCAAGAAGATCCATTGAAAAGTATGGATTCTAGAGAGGTCACAAAGTTTTTCTATTTTTAGACCTACTGACCTAGTTTTTGAAGGCATGTGACCCAGTTTCGATCTTGACCTAAATAATATCAAGATAAACATTCTGACTAATATTCATGAAGATCCATTGAAAAATATGGCCTCTAAGGAGGTCACATCGTTTTTTATTTTTAGACCTACTGACCTAGTTTTTGACCGCAGTTGACCAAGTTTCAAACCTGACCTAGATATCATCAAGATGAACATTCTGACCAATTTTCATGAAGATCTTGTGAAAAATATGGCCTCTAGAGAGGTCACAAGGTTTTTCTATTTTTAGACCAACTCACCTAGTTTTTAACCGCACGTGACCCACTTTCAAACCTGACCTAGATATCATCAAGGTAAACATTCTGACCAATTTTCATAAAGATCCCATGAAAAATGTGTCCTCTAGAGTGGTCACAAGCAAAAGTTTACGCACAGACGCACGCACGGACAATGGACACTGCGCGATCACAAAAGCTCACCTTGTCACTTTGTGACAGGTGAGCTAAAAAATGTTCATGGAAAAGAATGAAAGAAGTTTAATGAAATTCTACCAATTGGTTGGTTTATGTACAAATCTGTGGAATTAAAGGGCAATAACTCTAAGGGAAACTGAATCCACCCCCCCCTCCCCCCCCCCCCCCCCCCCAAAAAAATTGACAGGCATCATCACAGTATGTTGGTTCATGTTTATTTCAAGTTTTATGAAATTCTAGCTGATAGTTACTGAGAAATGGCTGCAGACGGACATTTTTGGGCATTTTTCATGAAATCAAGGGCAACTAGAAAATGCTTTTGTAAAAAAGCGCATGTCTCCCCCAATGCAAAGTCCTATAGGCAAGAAGTCAACAGGGGTCAGGAGCGAAAGTCAAAGAGACACTGATGGTTGGCTGCAATAGGGATCATCTACTTGGCATGTCCAGTCATCCCGCTGAATTTCAACACTCTTGGCCTAGTGGTTCTCAAGTCACTGTCACTGTTCAGGCTCCTGTGACCTTGACCTTTGATCAAGTGATCTCAAAATAAATAGGGATCATCTACTCTGCATGTCCAATCATCCTATGAAGTTTCAACATTCTGGGTCAAGTGGTTCTCAAGTTATTGATCGGAACTGGTTATCAATGTTCAGGCCTCTGTGACCCTGACCTTTAACGGAGTGACCCCAAAAACAATAGGGGTCATTTACTCTGCATGAACAATCATCCTATGAAGTTTCAACATTCTGGGTTGAGAGGTTCTCAAGTTATTGATTGGAAATGGTTTTCCATGTTCAGGCCCCTGTGGCCTTGACCTTTAACAGAGTGACCCTAAAATCGTTAGGGGTCATCTACTCTGCATGACCAATCATCCTATGAAGTTTCATCATTCTTGGTCAAGTGGTTCTCAAGTTACTGACCGGAAATGGTTTTCAATGTTCAGGCCCCTGTGTCCTTGACCTTTAATGGAGTGACCCCAAAATCGATAGGGGTCATCTATTTTGCATGTACAATCATCCTATGAAGTTTCAACATTCTGGGTCAAGTGGTTCTCTAGTTATTGATAGGAAATGGTTTTCCATGTTCAGGCCCCTGTGACCTTGACCTTTGATGGAGTGACCCCAAAATCAATACCAGTCATCTACTCTTCATGACCAATCATCCTATGAAGTTGCAACATTCTGGGTCAAGTGGTTCTCTAGTTTTTGATCGGAAATGGTTTTCAATGTTCAGGCCCCTGTGACCTTGACCTTTGACGGAGTGACCCCAAAATCAATAGGGGTCATTTACTCTTCATGGCCAATCATCCTATGAAGTTTCAACATTCTGGGTCAAGTAGTTCTCTAGTTATTGATCGGAAATGATTTTCAATGTTCAGGCCCCTGTGACCTTGACCTTTGAGAGTGACCCCAAAATCAATAGGGGTCATCTACTCTTCATGGCCAATCATCCTATGAAGTTTCAACATTCTTGGTCAAGTGGTTCTCTAGTTATTGATCGGAAATGGTTTTCAATGTTCAGGCCCCTGTGACCTTGACCTTTGACGGAGTGACCCCAAAAACAATAGGGGTCGTCTACTCCAGCAGCCCTACAACCCTATGAAGTTTGAAGGTTCTAGGTCAAATAGTTCTTCAGTTATTGCTCGGATATGAAGTGTGACGTACATACGGACGGACAGGGCAAAAACAATATGTCTCCTGGGGGAGACATAATAACTTTAAGGGAAACTGACCAAAAACTTGAATGGCATCATTACAGTATGTTGGTTCATGTTTATTTCAAATTTCATGAAATTCTACCTGCTAGTTACTGAGAAATGGCTGCAGACGGACATTTTTGGGCATTTTTTAGTAACTCCGTAAGACAGCCAAGCTCGACTATTCGAAATATTGTCCCAGAAGCAGGAAAATATTACCCAAAAAGGTTAAATATCAAAAGAGTTTTAAGTTCAAAAGGGGACATAATTTGACCAAAATGCATATCAGAGTTATGGGACTTGCTGCTATCAACTAGATTTATAGCCCCAAAGGCACATGTGAAGTTTCAATTCAATATCTGTATTAGTTTTGGAGGTAGTAAGTTGCATGTAAAACTTTAACCAGAATTTTCTAAGTCCAAAAGGGGGCATAATTTGCCCAAAATACATGTCAGAGTTATTGGACCTGACCCAGTGAGGTTGGAAATTGATCTAGAAAAAGAAACAAGAGGACCATGATGGTCCTGAATCGCTCACCTCTTCCCACATGACCCAGTTTTGAGTATGACGTCGTTTTTTTCTATTATTTGACATAGTGACCTAGTTTTTGAGCTCATGTGACCCAGTTTTGAACTTGACCTAGATATTATCAAGATAAAACTTTTGACCAATTTTCATGAAGATCCATTGAAAAATATGGTCTCTAGAGAGGTCACAAGGTTTTTCTATTATTTGACCTATTGACCTAGTTTTCAAAGGTACGTGACCCTGTTTTAAATTTTACCTAGATATCATCAAGGTGAACATTCTCACTAATTTTCATGAAGATCTCATGAAAAATATGGCCTCTAGAGAGGTCACAAGGTTTTTCTATTTTTATACCTACTGGCCTAGTTTTTGACCGCACGTGACCCAGTTTCAAAACTGATCTAGATATCATCAAGGTAAACAGTCAGATCAATTGTCATGAAGATCCATTGAAAAATATGGCCTCTAGAGAGGTCAAAAGATTTTTCTAATTTTAGACCTACTGACCTAGTTTTTGAAGGCAGTTGACCCAGTTTCAAACTTGACCTAGATATCATCAAGATGAGCATTCAGACCAACTTTCATACAGATCCCATGAAGAGTATGGCCTCCAGAGAGGTCACAAGGTTTTTTTATTATTTGACATACTGACCTAGTTTTTTACAGCATGTGACCCAGTTTCAAACTTGACCTAGATATCATCAAGGTGAACATTCTGACTACTTTTCATGAAGATCCATTCAAGGGTATGGCCTCTAGAGAGGTCGCAAGGTTTTTCTATTTCAAGACCTACTGACCTAGTTTTTGATTGCAGTTGACCCAGTTTCAAACTTGACCTATATATCATCAAGATAAACATTCAAACCAACTTTCATACAGATCCCATGAAAAATTTGGCCTCTAGAGAGGTCGCAACGTTTTTTCATTATTTGACCTACTGACCTACTTTTTGATGGCACATGACCAACTTTTGAACTTGGCGTAGATATCATCAAGATGAATATTCTGACCAATTTTTATAGAGATCCATTCACAAGTATGGCCTCTAGAGAGGTCACAAGGTTTTTCTATTTTTAGACCTACTGACCTAGTTTTTGACCGCACATGACCCTGTTTCAAACTTGACCTAGATATCATCAAGATGAACATTCAGACCAACTTTCATACAGATCCCATGAAAAATATGGCCTCTAAAGAGGTCACAATGTTTTTCTATTATTTGACCTACTGACCTAGTTTTTGAGGGCACGTGACCCACTTTCAAACTTGACCTAGATATCATCAAGATGAACATTCAGACCAACTTTCATACAGATCCCATGAAAAACATGGCCTCTAGAAAGGTCACAATGTTTTTCTATTATTTGACCTACTGACCTAGTTTTTGATAGCACATGACCCAGTTTCGAACTTGACCTAGATATTATCAAGGTGAATGTTCTGACCAATTTTCATGAAGATCTTATGAAATATATGGCCTCTACAGAGGTCACAAGGTTTTTCTATTTTTAGACCTACTGACATAGTTTTTGATGGCACGTGACCCAGTTTCAAACCTGACTTAGATATCATCAAAGTGAACATTCTGACCAATTTTCATGAAGATCTTGTGAAATATATGGCCTCTAGAGAGATCACGAGGTTTTTCTATTTTTAGATCTACTGACCTAGTTTTTGAAGGCACGTGACCCAGTTTCGAACCTGACCTAGATATCATCAAGATGAACATTCTGACCAATTTTTCATACAGATCCCACAAAAAATGTGACCTCTAGAGTGGTCACAAGCAAAAGTTTACGGACGCACGGACGACGGGTGATCACAAAAGCTCACCTTGTCACTTTGTGACAGTTGAGCTAAAAATAAGTTTCAAATCTATATGCCTTTTAGTAATAGCTGTATGTACTTGCACGCAAAACTTTAAACTGGATTTTCTAAGTCCAAAAGGGGGCATAATTTGACCAAACTGAAGGTCAGAGTTATGGGACTTGCTGCTATCAACTAGTTTTATAACCCCGAAGACACACGTGAAGTTTCAATTCAATATCTGCATTCATTTTGGAGATAGTAACTTGCATGTAAAACTTTTACCAGAACTTTCTAAGTCCAAAAGGGGGCATAATTGGCTCCAAATACCAGTCAGAGTTATTGAACTTGACCCAGTGAGGTTGGTAATTGACATAGAAAAATAAAAAATAAGTTTCAAAGCTATATGCCTATAAATAAAACTGTATGTACTTGCATGCAAAAACTTAACCAAGGTGTGACGCCGGCGCCGACGCCAGGGTGAGTAGAATAGCTAGACTGTTCTTCGAATAGACGAGCTAATAAAGGGCAATAACTATAAGGGAAATTGACCAATCCAAAAAAAACTTCACGGGCATCATGGCAGTATGTTGGTTCATGTTTATCCCAAGTTTCATGAAATTCTAACTGCAAGTTACTGAGAAAAGGCTGCAGATGGACGGATGCACGGAGGGATTATACCATTTCAATACCTATCTCCCGATTTCATCGGCGGGGGATAATAATAATTTGAAGACAGTGGCCTTAACCACTAAGGCACAAAGTTGCATATATAATTGACTGACTGTCATATCCGTGAATACATTAGTTTGCACTTTCAAAAACCTGTTTGATTTTTGAGGATATTCTATTTCAAAATCACTTTTAAAACTCTCGATCCACTAGCTAGCATAGACATTCTTTAATTTCTTTCAAAATGATGCTCTTGTATAAATTAAGGCAAATTTATATAATTTTTGACAGTGAAATTCTTCAATGACATTTTCTAAAGCCTTTGACCCTTGGGTCTTGTCAATTTCTCACAGGACCTTTGCCAACATTTTCATCAATAATCTTCCTTCTAAAGACCCCCAACATGATAACTCAGGCTTTCCATTTTTATTTCTAACTGTCTGTTTGTTCTTGTTACTCTTTCAATGAGCTCACCATTATACGTTTATTCTAATTAAAGTCTACTGTCATCCTACATACATCTACCAATGTTACCTTAACTCAAAATGTTCATATCAAAACAAAATAATCATTTTGACCAAAACAGCAAAATTTCATATCCCCGAAAATAAATAATTTTAAAGCATACAAATACCCAAAATATTCCCCATCCAACCTGTCTGAGTTATGTTTACCTCTAAAAGCCTATTTAAACAATAGTATTTGATTCAGGACTGATTTCTTCTGAAAAACAGCAGAACAAGTCTGTGTGACAGGATTGGGTCAAAGTAAAAGTCTATCAGTGCCTGTTAATCAATGGCAGGTCAATAAAAAGAGAAACTAGAAATTGCTTTTGTAAAAAAGCGCATGTCTCCCCCAATGCAAAGTCCTATAGGCAAGAAGTCAATAGGAGTCAGGAGCGAAAGTCAAAGAGACACTGATGGTTGGCTGCAATAAGGATCATCTACTTGGCATGTCCAGTCATCCCGCTAAATTTCAACACTCTTGGCCTAGTGGTTCTCAAGTCACTGTTAAGGCTCCTGTGACCTTGACCTTTGATCAAGTGACCTCAAAATAAATAGGGGTCATCTACTCTGCATGTCCAATCATCCTATTAAGTTCAACATTCTAGGTCAAGTGGTTCTCAAGTTATTTTCCAGAAATGATTTTACATGACCAGGCCCCTGTGACCTTGACCTTTAATAGACTGACCCTAAAATCAATAGGGACCATCTTCTCTACATGTTCAATCATCCTATGAAGTTTCAGCATTCTGGGTCAAGTGGTTCTCAAGTTATTGATCGGAAATTGTTTTCCATGTTCAGGCTCCTGAGACCTTGACCTTTAACAAAGTGACCCAAAAATCGATAGGAGTCATCTACTCTGCATGTTCAATCATCCTATGAAGTTTCAACATTCTGGATCAAGAGGTTCTCAAGTTCTTGATCGGAAATGATTATCAATGTTCAGGCCCCTGTGACCTTGACCTTTAACGGAGTGACCCCAAAAACAATAGGGGTCATCTACTCTGAATGAACAATCATCCTATGAAGTTTCAACATTCTGGGTCAAGTGGTACTCAAGTTATTGATTGGAAACGGTTTCCATGTTCAGGCCCCTGTGACCTTGACCTTTAACAAAGTGACCCCAAAATCGTTAGGGGTCATCTACTCTGCATGACCTATCATCCTATTTAGTTTCAACATTCTGGGTCAAGTGGTTCTCAAGTTACTGACCGGAAATGGTTTTCAATGTTCAGGCCCCTGTGACCTTGACCTTTAATGGAGTGATCCCAAAATCGATAGGGGTCATCTACTCTGCATGTTCAATCATCCTATGAAGTTTCAACATTCTGGGTCAAGTGGTTCTCTAATTATTGATCGGAAATAGTTTTCAATGTTCAGGCCCCTGTAACCTTGACCTTTGAAGGAGTGACCCCAAAATCAATAGGGGTCATCTACTCTTCATGACCAATCATCCTATGAAGTTTCAACATTCTGGGTCAAGTGGTTCTCTAGTTATTGATAAGAAATGGTTTTCAATGTTCAGGCCCCTGTGACCTTTGACGGAGTGACCCCAAAAACAATAGGGGTCGTCTACTCCAGCAGCCCTACAACCCTATGAAGTTTGAAGGTTCTAGGTCAAATGGTTCTCCAGTTATTGCTCGGAAATGAAGTGTGACGTATGGACGGAAGGACAGGGCAAAAACAATATGTCTCCCCCAGTGCAGGGGAGGGAGAGACATAACAATGCCAACATAGCATGGTACAGTTCTAATCAACACTTTTGTTACATGGTAACATGTTACAGACATTCAGTTCATAAATCTTTTCTTACAGCCTGATAATATTTAAATGTAAAATACAGAAGAATGTAAACAAAATATCTTACCTCACTAAATAATATTTTAACCTTCAGCCTGCTGCCAGCAACTGATTCTGACTTTGCAACCAGTGCAGATGAGGATCAGGCTGCACATCCGTGCAGGTTGATCATGGTCTGCACTGTTCGCTATTCAGTCAGTAAATTTTCAGTGAACACCCCTTTAAATAGTAAATAGTACTGCCCAAATTTCCATTTTAGAAATTTAGCAGTATAAATTCATTTCACTACAATCTGTTCATTCTTAGTCTAAATGAACCTTCCTGTCCAAAAGTTTTACTTTTTGCCAGGCATTTCAGAAGGATATGGTATTTTAGACAATATCAACTGAGACCGTATTATTCTGCTATTCTGTAAAGCAGCATACTTATACAGCATGATTCAAATCCCATTATCTTATGACCAATATATAAATTATTATATTCACCTCTACAAATTTCCCTAGGATGAGTGGTTGTTGACATCTGAGGTCGGCCAAGAAAGCTTGTTCTAATTTTGTTGTCAACACTGTCCCATTCAGGCTTTCATCCCTGAAAAGTATACAAAATCACATTCAAATCTATACAATCCTGAGAATGAGGTCCTTTACACGTATTAAAGTCATACCAAAAACTCTATGTCAAAGAATAATAACAAACAAATTCGATGAATTGGTATCCCCCACCGAAAGGGTTTGTGGTGAGGAACGGCAAAACAGTATATCCAGCAAAAAGTTAAGGATGTTAATAAGAGGCAAATAATTTCTTTAGTCAAAATCAATTTAACAGAAAATGAATGCTATTATTTGGTGGTGGTGGGGGAGCGGGGGCAGCAACGGTGACTGGGTGAGGGTACAAAACATCATATGTTGATTATAAATATTGATGTAAAATTAAAAATGAAAAAAAAAAAAAAAAAAAGGGGGGGGGGGGGGGGGGGGGGGGGGGGGGGTGATGCATGCTTTGTGTGGTGGGCATGACTGGGTGGAGGAGTGAGGTGGGGGAATGGTACAACTTTGCATCTTGATAAATATTCATGGAAGGTTTGAAAAAAAAAATTCCTTTTTTTTTTTTTGACGGGGGTGGGGGGCAATGTGACCAAGGCAAGGTGGTGACCAGGTGTGGGTACACAACTTCACATGTTTCTAATAAATGTTCATGGAAAAGAATGGAAGACGTTTAATGAAATTCTACCAATTGGTTGGTTTGTTATGTACAAATCTGTAGATTTTTAAACAATTAAAGGGCAATAACTCTAAGGAAAATTGACCAATTAAAAAAAAAAGACAGGCATCATCGAAGTATGTTGGTTCATATTTATTTCAAGTTTCATGAAATTCTACCAGCTTGTTACTGACAAATTGCTGCAGACGTGGAGTTTTCAATAAATCAAGGGCAATAACTCAAAGGGAAACTGACCAATCAAGAACAAAACTTGACGGGCATCATTGCAGTATGTTGGTGCATGTTTATTTCAAGTTTTATGAAATTCTACATGATAGTTACTGAGAAATGGCTGCGGACGGACATTTTTCATTAAATCAAGGGCAATAACTCAAGGAAAATTGACCAATCTAAAAAACGGGCATCATCACAGTATGTTGGTTCATGTTTATTTCAAGTTTCATGAAATTCTACCAGCTAGTTACTGAGATATGGCTGCGGACGGGCGCACGCACGGACAACGCCATTTCAATACCTCCCTCCCAATTTCATCGGCGGGGGATAAAAAGTAGGAATGGCAACGAATATTTGCATATTCGAATACTGTTTTACTATTTAAAAATTCCGAAAAAATATAAGATCATAAGAAATAAATAACCAAATGAAAGAACCAGTATGTTCGTTTATCTAATTTACCAAAATTAGCTTTCATAGTAAATACGCGCGAAAATGGCTTCTGTCGCTGTCAAACGTGTCACTTTGTATATAAGCGTTCCGATATTGTACATTGCTATGGTGATGACATCATACCCTGTAGTAAGTACCGCTAATTGCTTACCTTTAGAGATTTTATTGGTCCTCAATTGATGTAAATCAATTACAAATTGCCTTGTTAAAAATTCGGTAGGTGCAAATTTTAAGCCCCATGTAATTAAATATCATCAGATAGCATTTGAACTAATGACTCGGATTTCAATCAAAGTCGATTCAAGATGTATTTGAGTAAAGAAAAATGCCGAAAAGTGTTGAAACAAGTCAAATGTGATGAATATTATTTTGATGTAAAACGGATCATCCTCTTGATAATGAATACATTTTGTATGGAAACAAGAGCTGTCTCCATAGGATGACACATGCCCCTGATGGCACTTCGAATGAATAGTTATGGCCGATGTTAGAGTTTAGGACCTTTGACCTATGGACCTGGGTCTTGCGCGCGACACGTCGTCTTACTGTGGTACACATTCATGCCCAATAATTTTAAAATCCATGCATGAATGACAAAGATATGGACCGGACACGCCCATCAATGCACTATCATTAAATATGACCTTTAACGTCTAAGTTTGACCTTGACCTTTGAGCTACAGACCTAAGTCTTGCGTGTGACATGTCGTCTTACTGTGGTACACATTCATGCCAAGTTATTTAAAAATCCATCCATGGATAAAAGATATGGACCGGACACGAATGCACTATCATGAAATATGACCTTTAACGTCTAAGTGTGACCTTGACCTTTGAGCTACGGACCTGGGTCTTGCACGCGACACGTCGTCTTACTGTGGTACACATTCATGCCAAGTTATTTGAAAATCCATCCATCGATGACAAAGATATGGACCGGACACGAATGCACATCATGAAAAATGACCTTTATCGTCTAAGTGTGACCTTGACCTTTGAGCTACGGACCTGGGTCTTGTGCGCGACACGTCGTCTTACTGTGGTACACATTCATGCCAAGTTATTTGAAAATCCATCCATCGATGACAAAGATATGGACTTGACACGAAAATTGCGGACAGACCAGACCGACAGACGGTTCAAAAACTATATGCCTCCCTTCGGGGGCATAAAAAAATTAGAAGAATCTACTCAATATTCAGACAAAGGGTAAAGTTAAGCAAAATATATCTTTTATTTGACTCCCCCACCCCACAGTCTTAATTTTCACCCCCTTTTTTATCGAAAATATTGTTTGTGTTATCACATGAATCTAATGTCAAAATGCAAGTAATGCCGCCTGTCTTGTTAAAGTATTTCACGCAATCATCCGATAGGAAGTCGGCTATGTGTAATAAGTGTGGAGAGAACCTTACTTACAGGAGGGCTACATCCATGTAACAAGAGCTGTCAATGGACAGCGTTCTCGACTATTCTCAGTGCTTGATAGTATAATATAAGCTATGAGTAAAACTTTAACATTACAATAAGCATATTCTAAGTCGAAAAGTGGCCATAATTCAGTCAAAATGTGTGATAGAGTTGCCTCCTCCTTTATACAGACTGGGGTCAATGATGGTAAACAAGTATGCAAAATATGAAAGCAATATCTCAATGGACTTTGAAAATATTTGAGGTGGTACACAAACTTTAACATTACAATAAGCATATTCTAAGTCGAAAAGGGGCCATAATTAAGTCAAAATGCTTGACAGAGTTGTCTCCTCCTTTCTACAGACTGGGGTCATGATGGTTAAGAAGTATGCAAAATATCAAAGCAATATCTCAATGGACTTTGAAAATATTTGGGGTGGTACGCAAACTTTAACATTACAATAAGCATATTCTAAGTCGAAAAGGGGCCATAATTCAGTTAAAATGCTTGAGAGTTGCCTCCTCCTTTATACAGACTAAGGTTGTGATGGTAAACAAGTATGCAAAATGGTATGAAAACTTTAACATTTGTGTGATGCTCACGCCGACGCCGGGGCTAGTAGGACTAAGCTCCCCTATTCTTCGAATAGTCGACCTAAAATAAGTAAAACCTAAACAGACTATATGTAAATGAAGCCAAATAACAAATATTCTATATTCAAAAAGATGAACACGCGATGAGAACAATAAGTCTGTCTTAATTCCTCAATGTCTGAATTACTTCTGGTGTGAACTAATGTAGAATTAATGCAGATCACTGCTAAGGGTGTAATATATTCATAAGATTTTGAGTTGATTTAATGATCATTTGATGACCGAATATTCGTTCGGAAGGTTGACCGAATATTCGAATTCCAAAATTGCTATTCGTTGTTGCCATCCCTAATAAAAAGTGAACATATGTCTCCCATAATGCTCACAAAACAACTAAAATATTTTGATTAAACAATAATTAACATAAACTGAAATGAACATACATTACAATGTAATTCAATAATAATGTAAATATTAAAAAAGATCTGACAGCCTATCTTTAGTCTTTAACAGTAAGCATAAATATATTAATTATATATTAATTATTATCCACATGGATAATAAGTCAGACTGCTACACAAGACAGTTTTCAGCATGTTTGAGATCTTTTGGACTGGTTCAACATGTAATGCTCCTACTCATTTGGTGGTCATATTTTTGACCTGATGACACAAAGTAGAAGACAAATGTGTGAATGTTCAGAACCTTTGCCAGACTATTACATCTCTGAAACTGCTTTGTTAGTTGTAACACTGAAAGAAATCAAATCTCGCAATTGGAAATCTATATCCAGCGACATATTACAAGCAGAATTCGGTCAATTAAATAACATTGTAGTGAACTCGTCCAATGTCAATGATCTTGTGTCTGGTTCACTAGAGTCACGTCTGACATTGTTCAGAAACATGCTCCTCTAAAAGGAAAGAACTATTCTCTGTAGACCAACAGTTCTGGTACTCAGGATACATAAAACAGCTGAAACAATACAAACTCAATGAAAAAATCTTTATGAATGACAAATCTGACCTGTCAAGAAAGTATATAGTGGTGTAAGAAATGTAATATAGTGCTGAACTTTCTAGGGCCAAGGATGATACTACCGGAACAAGATTGAGAAGCAGAAGGAACATCAAAAAGCTATATGTTGTAACATCCGATTTACGGGAAGGTCGAAGGCAAATCCGTCCATTACACACAAGTGCAGTATCTTGGCAATGGCTTTTGATAAATAATTCAAGTTGAGAAATGATCTTGACAACATATTAACTGAAACACCAGCAATGGTATTCTTCCTACTCAAATCCACCTGTGATTATGAATACATTTACTGCGTTCAAACCACTTTCCGAAAACATATTTTGAAATTGTATATGCATCAAAATCTACAACTTGTGAACTTGATGTGATACAACTGGAAATTAAAGGAGCATTTTATCACAACTTGCTCCCGTTGTGAGAGAAATGTAAACGATCACTGCTATCTGTGTGTCCATGATGAATGGAAAAGTGCTGTGATAAACTTTGTTGAAGAAGAAAGGTCTCCCACATGAACTGCAAAACTATTGCCAGTGTCAAATCATCCTCTCCAAAATTCTTGAAAAAGCTGCACTAAACCAAATAAGTAGCATACTGAAGATAACATTCCCCCAGCTTACCAAAGTGCTATAAAAAATATCATGGGTTGAAACAGCAATGGTCAAAATGTATATGATCTTTGGAAAACCATAGATGAAATCAATAACATCGCGGTCATGATCAACTTGAGTGCAGCGTTCGTACCATGATATCCCCGATACTGATTCAAATCTTCAAGATGACTTTGGTTAATAGCACTCCCTTGAAATGGATAGAATATTATCTCACAAAACAGACAATGAAAGTTTAGTCGAACAGTCAGCATCTGACACGGAAGCCACTGAGGTTTGGTGTCCGCAAGGTTCTTGTGCCGGACCGGTGATCTTACCTGTATATATCGGCTCTCAACCAGAGTGGTGCAGAAATATCCGGCTGATCTCTATGGATACACGGACGACCACAAGATTGCATTAAAAATTCAGCTGGAAATTCTCAAAATGAGACAAACTGTTCTTCAACACACCGACAGTTGTCTCAATGAAATCATAAAATGGAGTCAACTTCAAACTGAAAATGATCAGTCTAAACTGAAATAATTATGTATAGAACCAGACAACAGTTAGCGAAATTGAATATCACAAATATAAACGTTGGTGGGTGTGACGTAAAATGCGTCGATCATGTCAAGAGACCTGGGTGTAACTATGACCAATACTCTCAACTTTGACCAGCACATTCAGAAAAAAGTTCAGATAGATCATGTGCAGTTACGAAAACCTTAGGGCTTTACGGAAACATTCACACAAAAGTCAACTGAATCATTAGTGCATGATTGGTTCATTCTCACATTGAATTTACAGAAATTCTAGCCTACAAATCAATAAAACTACAGCGAGTCCAAAATCATGCCGCTAGAGTAGTCAAGAATGCTTCCTATGAAAAATCAAGTGCCGAACTTCTGGAAGAATAACACTGGCTTCCAGTTAAGGCTAGAGTCATGTTCAAAGTTTTAGTGATAGTCTTCCGTGTCATCAATGGTACAGCTCCAGTATATCTGAGGGAAATGTTTGTACCTACTCGACAACGATACAGACTTCGCTCACAAAGTGACACTAACTTTAACATCCCAAGACAGCGAACAAAATTAGCAGATAGATCTATGGCAGTTGTTGGTGCCAAATGGTGGAACGATCTACCTAGCTATCTAAAAAACATTCAGTCTGAAGCTAGAGATAGATAGATCAAAACTGAAAACACATTTATTTAGGCAGTTTCATGAACAATGAGTGTAGTCTTGTTAAAATACAAAACATCAGAAGTGGTGTAAAATAGTATTTTACATGTCCAAATCTCTAAATTTAAATCTAAGTTCTAAAATCCTGTTCATATTTTGTATATATATATTTCAGATGTGTGTTATGTAATTGTAAAGTGCAACAGAACATTTCATCATTTTTGCGCTATATAAATGCCATGTATTTGTATTTGTGACTCCTTATATTACTCATGCTGACCCATCTTTAGTACAACACAAATTCAAGTCAAATCTTAAAGACAAAAGTTATGAAAATTTATTTCTGATGTCATGTAATAAAACATATATTTCATGGCATAAAAAGTATATAAAAAGTATTGCAGGACCTGAGGAAAAGGTTTTGACTTTTTACGGGAAAAGCCATTCTTTAAGTGAAAAATTTACTTTAAAGAGATTTACCAAATCATGACAAAAATTGTTTTCCGTGCAATATGTACGTGTACAAACTTACTGCTCTGCACAAAACCAGTCAAAAACCCTTAGCTGTCACAACGGTTCTGTTTTGCCTTTGTTTTTGATCATGATCAGCCTGAAATTTCCCTTTTTACAGTAGGGTTCATTATCTGCCCCTTTTTGTTTATTCTGCCCAGTATTTTTTTGGGTAAGCCCCCCTTATAGTGAAAGCCATTGAAGATTTTAAAAGTTTTTAAAAAACCCGTTCTTTTTGGGGGGAAAAAGTTTTCAGCTGGGAAGAAATGTTACGGGGGGTATTATCTACATAAAAAAAAAAAAAGGGAAAATTTGCTATAATAAATGGCCCCCAAAAACCCAAAAATTTTTTCCCCAAAAATTTGGGTTATCTTACTATATTTCTAAAAAAAAACAACGAAAAAATTTGCTCAATTTAAAAAGAATTTTTAAAGGCTGTATACTGTATTTGGGACATATATTGTTTGCTACTGTGTTAAAAAAGGGCCACAAAAATATTTTTTTTAAAGTAGTGATTATTTCATAAAATATTTTAAAATTAAAAAACTATGATAAATGAATATGAATTTAAAAAAAAAAAAAAAAAAAAAAAAAAAAAAAAAAAAAAAAAAAAAAAAAAAAATCTTGTAATATATACATAAAAAATAAAAGGCCCCCCCAAAAACCCCCATTTTACAAAAGCAGATTTCAAAAACCAGACCTAACAAATGTTTATGAAATTTTTTAAAGGGAAAGTTTTTAAAATTTTTTTTAAAAAGAAAATACATTTTTGGGTTTCCCTCCCAAAATTAAATGTTTTTTCTATGAACATTGCAAATGAAAAAAGAATATTTTTATTATCCAATTTTAAACCAAGTTTATCAGCCGGGTTCCCCAAAATTCCCACCACAAGGAAAAGGGGGTAAACTTTATTTTTATTAATGAGCATTACTGGCACAAGCAAATTTTATTTGGCTCAACCACAAAAAGGGAAAAGTGGTTTTTGGGGAAAAATAATTTTCCTTCGTTGATGGTAAATATGGGAGAATTTTTGATTTGAAAGACCAAAATTTAAAGGGAATAATTTCTTAGAGGAGATATAAAATGTGGGGAACATGTAAAATTTTGACAGAATGAGAATGTTTTTAAAATATCAAAAAAACTTCCTTTTTGATGGGGCCCTTCCCACATTTTTCCCTTTTGGGGGCCACCGGGACAGTATTTTCATACGATTTTTTTTTGGGCCCTAAAAAATGGTGGAAAAAAAAGCCAGTCCCCCCCCAATTTTATTGGGGCGGGAAATTTTTTTTTCTCTGAAAATTTTCTTTTGAGTTCAGGAAATTTTTTAGGGGGGGGTTGGGTTTGATGCAAAATTGAAATTTATTTCCCATGCCTATATAGAACATTTTGTAACAAGAGTTTCGTCGAACACGAAGAACAGAAAATGCACAAGGAAAACAAAATTATATGCTCACTGGAAAACCAAAAGTTCCTGTTTTTTCAACCTGCCCTTTGACCTTTAAAAAAAGACCCAGAAGAAAACGGGGTAAGCGGCTAGTCATGATCAACCCCCCCCCTCCCCCCCCCCACCATTAAGATTCATGACCCTTTGGCCCAAAAACATTCCAAGGATCATCAAAAATGGGTTTTTTAATTTTTCCAGGTCAAGGTGCCCTTCACCTTGGCCCTTCGGGACCCCCAAAATCTAAAAGGATCATTATAGTCTTTGACCAACCTCCTTTCAATTTTAGATTTAGGCCAAAGTCTTTTTTAATAATTTCGGGAAATGGTTTAAATGTTTCCGGGTTCACTTTTAATTGCCTTTGACCTACGACCTCAAAGCCCTTTTGGGGTCATCTGCTGTCAAAAAATAAACCTTTTCATCTTTCATGCCCCTTGGGCCCTATGCATTCCAAGTTATCATCCAAAAACCGTTTCATTTTCCTGGCCAATGGGGAAACCCCTAATTTTGACCTAATGACTTTTAAATCAATAGGGGTCATCTGCGGGGCATGACTAATTTCCCCTATAAATTTTTCTAATATTTGGGCCCAAGCTTTCGGGAGTTATTCCCCGGAAAACCCTTTTTTACTGTTTTTGGGTTCATTGTGCCCTTGCCCTTTTAAACCAAATGATCTAAAAGTCAATAAGGGTCCCCTTTGGCATGAAAAACCTTTTCCAACTTCCAGATCCTACCCCCAAAGAAATCTTAAATTTTAACTTTCCGGGAAAACTTTTTTAACTGTTTGGGCACTGGGACCTTTCCCTTTTGGACATATGCCCTTTAAAAATCGATGGGGGGTCATCTGCTGGTATAACCCAACCCCCTATAAATTTTTCTTGATCCTGGGCTCAAGCGTTTTTAAAGTTATCATCCGGAAACCTTTTTAACTTTCGGGTCACAATGACCTTGCCCTTTTGGGCATACAGTTTCCCAAAACCCAAAATAGGGGTCATCTGTGGACATGAAAAACCCTTTCCTTTCTTTTCAAAAATTTTTCCCCCAAAGCCTTTTTTTGAGTTACCCATTGGAAAGGGATTGGTCTACTTTCCAAACCAAAGGGACCAACATCTGCAAAAAAATTTTTTCCCCCCTTTTCTTGGGAAGAGGGGCTTAAAAAAAAAATTTGTGGTCTTAGGAAACTGCCTTTGCAGATGAGGAAATATTTCCCTTTTTCAAAAATTTGAAATATTAAACATTAAAATCAAACCAAAATTAATCTTAAATCACAAGTGAAAACCCAAAATTCCACTTTTTTCTTTGGGGAAAGAAGGGGGGTTTGACCACAAACTTTTTTAAAATTTTACGTGTTTTTTCCAGTGTGTATGCTTAAATTATCCTAGTCATTGTTATTTAAAAATATCAATTTATATGACCCTTTTTGAAAACTACCCTCTTAAACATATGAAAAGTGCCTGAAAGCCAAATTTTATTAACTGTGAGTATAAAATTATGTATTTAAAACAGCTAATTTTTTACTAACAGATAGCATTCATTTTTCACGTTTTTAAAAAATTATATTTCCGACCAAGTTGCACCTAATTAAAAGATGACTTTTTAAAGGAAAAATTTTAAAAAGCAGTTGAAAATAAAGCGGGGTTAACCCAAAGTCACAATGAATAAAAAAATAAAATGAAAAAATTTAAAATAAAGGGTCAAACTGAAATTTTATCTGCTAGACCTTTTTCAAAGGGCGTCAAAATTTTGTAGGGAACAGTAGTCATCTAGTTTGCCCACTCCCGCTCAGTTCCCTTTTATTAATTTTCAAAGGGGCTTGCACGAATGAATTTCACCAACTTATGTATCAAAAATCTGAAAAAATTCGGGAAAATAAGGCTTAAAACAAGCCCAAAACACTAAAACCAATTGGTTTAAATAAAAAATGTTAAAAACCAAAAAATTTTGTTTTTTGACCCCATGCAACAGAAGATCCGCATGTTTTTTAAAAAAAAATTTGGAGGAAAAATTAATTTGTAAAATCTATAAATTTTTAAAACATTCCATGGATTTAGGTAAAGTTTTAAAAGATATTTATTAATTTTTCAAAAGTAAATTTTTAAAAGAAGGGCAAATAAGATCTTGTTAAAAAAATCTGGGGAGAACCCAAAACCCACCCCAAAAAGAACATGCTTGTATCCCCCTCCAATCATTTAAAAGGTTTTTGGGGATGGTTTGCTGATAAACCCTTTAAAAGAAAAAAACCCAAAACCTTTAGGAAAATCAGTTAAAAACGAAAATTCAGTCAAATGAATTTGTACTAATTTAAAAGACCAGGTTGCCCTAATAAAGTTCCAGAAAGACATTATTCAGCCTTATGACCGAACTACATCTATGTTACAAGTACTTAGAACCATGACCATTGACAATTGACTGTGTTGGACTGATTGAGCATCATTTTGAAGGTCTGTGTTAAGCAATCACTCTCAAATGGTGTGCATTGATGGGAAGTAATCAACACTATGTTGATGAAATACAGTGTACATATGGGTCACAAACTAAATCCCAAAAGTTACATATATTTACTGTTGGTGAAAATTGAATGATTTGTTGTTACTACACCATACATGCCATATTTTCCCCGCGGGAGACTTTTTCTCCCGTATTTTCAGTATATCTCCCGGTTCCCGCGGGACATGAAAACCTCCGTAAAAAAATAAATTCAGAAAAAAAGTCCTTTGTCGTAAAATGTATTCGGACCAATGCAGCCCTTAGAAAATACTTGAAATTAAAATTTTGAGTAGCCCGAAATACTCTTCAAACATAATTTTGTAGCTGTCATTATCCTAGCTTGTTTTTTAAAGGGGATACACGCCTGGGACATTAATTATTTTTCCCCCTACTGTCACCATCTGCAAACAATTAACCATTTAATCTTACCCATGGTAATTTTTAAACAAGTGCTTTTGGATTTTAGACTGATTCAATAACATCAAACTCGCTGATCCATAGTTGTCAAACCAATATGTAAACCAGTCTTAAAATTATGTCATTTTACCGCCACCTGCCAAAGTGTACTTTCATTTTCGCTGACATCAATATTTATCGAGCCATCAGAAAATGAGACAGGTAAGTGCTAACCCCGAGTTCATGCTTTCAATTTAAATACTTTCACAAATGCAAAAAATAACCACAATTTAACAAACAGAGGGCCATGAAGGCCTGTATTGCTCACCTGCCCTATTGCCCTAAAGATCATAAAGATTAACATTCTGACCAAGTTTCATTAAGATATGGTCATAAATGTGGCCTCTAAAGTGTTAAATAGCTTTTCCTTTGATTTGACCTAGTGACCTACTTTTTGCCCTACATGACCCAGATTCGAACTTGACCAAAAGATCATCAAGATTAACATTCTGACAAAGTTTCATGAAGGATACAGTCATAAATGTGGCATTAGAGTGTTAACAAGTTTTTTCTTTGATTTGACCTAGTGACCTAGTTTTTGACCCCACCTGACAGATTTGAACTTGCCCTATCATAATAAGATTAACAAACAGACAAAGTTTCATTAGTATGGTCTTAAATGGGGCCCTCTACAGGTAAACTAGCTTTTCTTTTGATTTGACTGGTGCCCTTTAGTTTTTGATCTACATGACCAGATTCAAACTGGACCTTGCGATCATTAAAATTAAATTCTGACAAGTTTATGAAGATTATTAAATGTGGCCTCTTATAGTGTTAACAAGCTTTTCCTTTGATTTGACCTAGTGACTTAGTTTTTGACCGATTGCCCCAGATTTGAATTTGCCCTTTATAAATCATTCAAGTTTTAACATTTGACCAAAGTTTCATGAAGATCAATCATAAATCTGGCCTCTAGAGTGTTAAAAAGTTTTTCCCTTTGATTTGACTGGTTCCCTAGTTTTTAACCAGATGACCCAATTCAAACTCGTTCAAGATTTTATTGAGGGTAACATTCGGGACCAAAGTTTCATTAAGTTTGGGGCCCAAAAGTTGTGACCTCTAGAGTGTTAAAAGCTTTTCCTTTGATTTGACTGGTCACTAGTTTTTGCCCCAAAAGATACCCAATTTTGGAATGGTTAAAAGTTTTTATTGAGGGTAACATTTCTGACAAGTTTCATTAAGTTTGAGCCAAATTGTGACCTCTAGAGTGTTAACAGTCAAATTGTTGACGAGGACGATGACGACAGAACAGGGGACCCCAAAAGCTACCTTTGAGCACTTTATGCTCAGGTGAGCTAAAAATTGGCGAGTTAATGTCAGATATACAGAATTTCGGAAAACATGAATTCGGATAAGTGAAATTTTATGAAAAAAAATTACAATTCATACTCCCCAAAAGAAATGGACTCCATTCCTTTTGATATTGTCATGTTGCAATTAATTAACAGGAGAATTCCATTTTAAAATACATGTAGTTTTATCTAAATATGGACAATCCAGCACAGATTGACTTTCTTTTTTGTTTAACAACTTCATTTCTGAAAAGAAATGACTGCCCTTTAAAAGACTGTTTTGAATGATATCTCCACAATCTTTGAGTTTGTATGCATAAACATGTCAAAAGATCACTCTCTCCAGATGCGGGAAGCATCAACACTTTAAAGCAAAAACAAAGTTCCTGGTTCATTTTCAGGGAAATTTCTGAATTTCCTTGGATTATTAAAGTGCTGTAAGTAATAATCATGCATTTGTACAGAACTGTTGGCTCCATGTCATCAATTTATAGAAACTTGATGATTTTTTCTTTGAAAACTGCTATTTTAGCGCGTTAAAATAAGCGAATAAAAGTTCCTTTCTTTCCCAAATCTTTTAAAAAAGCCTGTTGAGGCAAATTCTTATTGCCATTGAAAATATGGCATGTTTGCTACATCAAACCTCTCAGTTGTTCTTTCTTTTAACCCTATAAACCCTTACAGTTGGTTTTCCCAATATTTTTAATGCTCAAATTCAATGTCGAGAAAAAGAAATAATAATGTTGTTTTTCAAAGTTATAATTCCACAAGTGAGGAAGGACCAGTGCCTCTGCATATGTTTGTGAGGAATTACATGAATTTACATTAAATTTCAGGCAGTATTAGACTTTAAAGACCTTGTGCGTTTTTGTATGAAAGATGGGGTAAAATTTCCAAAAATAGAATTTGTTCAATTTATTTTGTTTTTGTTTTTTGGTTTTTGGGTTTTAACGCGTTTTTACAGTATTTCAGTCTTGTAACGGGGGCGTTAACCTAACCAGTATTCCTGGATTCTGTACAGTTCAAACCTGTTTCGCAAGTAACTGCCAACTTCCCCATGAATCAGAGGTGGAGGACTATGTTTTCAGACACAATGTCGTTTATCAATAGTCACGGGGAACATAGCCCCCTCAGGATCGAACTCGCGACCCGAGTCCGTAGACCAACGCTCTTCCCTACTGAGAAAATTTATATATGAACACAGTTTAATGTTAAAAAACAGAAAAAGCAAAAACAATCATGGGTTTCACCATGCTTGTTTAGCAGTTATCTGCTTTAAACTAGATTTTTTCTTCAAATTTGCATATCAAGGGCAGATAACTCCTGAACAAGCATGGTGACCTTTGATATTTTCAAAATTCTATTTCTAACATGACACTGTTTTCATATACAAAGTTTGAAAAATTCTATTATGGGATTTTTTCACCCCACACTGCAGCATGCATCCTTCAAAAGGTTCAACTCTGTATGCAGGGCTGTGGTATCCACAATTGAAATAAACAGGTTTAGACAGACGGTACTTACCGTGATGCAATAAACATTTTTTACGGGAATGTTCCCCACCCCGCATTTCGAGGGTTCAAAACAATAAGGGCATATCTACATTAATAATTTATATGTAGATATGCCCCTTTTTGTGTTGAACCCTCGATTGATTATTGCAATGCGTTTTTTCTAGCACATATTGCACAAACAACAACGTTCACAAAACCTTTTCAGTTCAGCGAGTTTTATAATGGAAAATATTTAAAAAATAATTATTCTTTAGTGATTTGTTGTGAATAAATCTTGTTTGGAGTTCGATGCGAAGAATTATATACGAGGTGCAAACCGAGTGATATAATAATACGCATCTGATCGACAAAAAATGATTTTATTCAAGAGCAAAATCAATAAATGAGGGTACTTTTTCGATTCTAACACATTACCAAGGACTTTAAAGTATATTCTTGACGGCATTCATTAAATATTTGCCCATTTTCAATCGTTTTCTTTTCCAGCCTGCCATTATGTCGTTTGGCACTAAGACATAATTGTGACATCACAATCGTGAATTCTTGTATAATAATTCACTGTTCGGATCATATTAGAATTGTCAAATTTATATCAAACTGCATGTTTAAACTAAATTTTAAGTTAATAAACTATTTTTAAATGACTATCCCGTATTGATGGTCAGTGTTGGTGGTATTTATCCTTCAAGATTCAGTAAATTGATATTAAAATTTCAAACTCAAACTCAGTGAGACCGTACAATGTTTTGTGAACACGGGGCCAGAACTCAGCAGCTCGCATTAACTAGAACATCTGATCATAGACAGGTACACCTTTATACAAGGAATCCCATTGGGCTAGCAGCGAAAATACATACTCAAACCTAAACATTTCTACTCAATCTTCCTCAGTCTTATTATTTACAACATGTTAAAGTTTATGGGGAGAACATAACCCAAGATCAAAAGATACTGTGTCATCAGAAGTACCAAAGTCTTCAACCTTTATGTCCACAACTGGAGCAACCATCTGAATCTCACTGACAAAAACTCATTGAAAATGGAATATTATTTGATTAAGTATAGCCAGCAATATAAAAATCTTATGATCTGAAGTTTTTTTGGTGCTATTTTTTTATTTATTCATCTTTGTTAAGGTGTTTAATTCAATTTATGTGGTGAAAAACAAACTAAACGACAACATATATTAAGTACTTCAGTCTGAATATTGCGTTGTATTTTCTACCCTATGCATCTATGCATCTTGTTTTGTCAATTGGATTAAGACTATTCTTATAGATCTTTTAGGATTTTTAACATTCTGCAGATCAAGCTGTCTGTGGTATAAATAGTGAAACTGCAACAAAGGGAAGTAACTCAACTTCTGTAATTATAAATAGTAAAGAAAAACCATAAATAGCTAAAATCTATTCATCAGAAGTGTCTTTACTCAGCATTGCATAAAAATGATTTAAAAACTGGCTAAAAACATTTATTGAGTTTGATCTTTACCTTACTTTTATTCATTTTTTTATCAATGGCAGCCATTTTGAATAAATTCGGCCATACTAATTTTTTCAAACTTCCTTTCACTTTTTTCAAAGACACCATATTCTTGCTTTCTATCAAGTTTGATGCTTTTCCTGCAAACAGCATGATTTTTTCAACATATGCCTGCACCCCTTCTAACAGTTAATGGTTCTGTCCAAATTGGAAGATGGACAAAATTTATTACAGATTTTTTAGCATGGTTAAATAAATGTCTGAAGGAAAAACAGAACATTTTCCTTTGTGCATGAAAGAAAATTGTGTCTCATAAGTATAATTAATTACCCGTAGATGTTGATGACAAGTTCTAGAAATTGTTTCATTTTAGTTCCTGATCATCAATGAATCTTTTTCCCCATTATGTACCATCAGTTTAACTAGTAGAGTGCCCTTTTCTCGGATAAATGGCGCCTGATTCAAAGCGATTGTACCCTATACAAATATAAAAATACATAATGTAAACAAGAGCTGTCACAGGAGACAATGCGCTCAACTATTTCGATACTGGATAGTGAAACTGGGCACATCTGAGGAAACTGGAGCTGTCACTGAGGTGTTTAAGGTCTCCAGTGGTGGATGACGATACTGCACAGTAGCTTGAGTGTGTGTCAAACATATAAAGTAATGAGGTGAAGAGGTAAAGATAGTGTACCAAAACATTATATAAGTACAATTCTAAGAAAAATTTGGGGTATAATAGAAGTGTTTTGTAGAAAAGTGCATGTCTCTCCCAAAAGCAAGAAATCAATAGGGGAAGGTGCAAAAGTAAAGAGACATGAAGGTTGGTTTAAATAGGGATAATTATTGGTTGTTGATCATCCCACTTAGATTCAAATTCTGAGCCTAGTGGTTCTCCAGTTATGAACTGGAAAAAATTTTCCATGTTCAGGCCCTGTGACCTTGACCCCTAATCAAGTGACTCCAAAAACAGTAGGGGTTTCCCACTCTGCATGTCCCAAACATCCTATCAAGTTTCAACATTCTGGGTCAAGTGTTTCTAAAGTTATTGATTGAAAAGAGTTTTCTATGTTCAGACCCCTGTGACCTTGACTTTTCATGGAGTGACCCCTAAATCAAGAGGGGTCATCTACTTTGTAAGTCCTATCACACCATGAAATTTAGAAGTTTTATGTCAAATGGTTCTCAAGTTATTGACTAGAGATGGATTACCATGTTCTGTCCGCTGCAACCTTGGCCTTTAATAGAGTGACTCCAAAAACAATAGGGGTCACTATTACCATGAAAACTATGGCCTCTAGAGAGGTCACAAGGTTTTTCTATTTTTAGACCTACAGACCTAGTTTTGGATCGCACGTAACCAAGTTTCAAACTTGACCTAGATATCATCAAGATGAACATTCAGACCAACTTTCATACAGATCCCATGAAAAATATGGCCTCTAGAGAGGTCACAAGGTTTTTTTATTATTTGACCTACTGACCTATTTTCTGATGGTAGGTGACCCAGTTTCGAACTTGACCTAGATATCATCAAGATATTCTGACTAATATTCATGAAGATCCATCGAAAAGTATGGCCTCTAGAGAGGTCACAAGGTTTTTCTATTTTTAGACCTACTGACCTAGTTTTGGACCGCACGTGACCCAGTTTTGAACTTGACCTAGAAATCATCAAGATGAACATTCTGACCAAATTTCATAAAGATCCAATGAAAAATATGACCTCTAGAGTGGTCGCAAGCAAAAGTTTACGCACAGACGGACGGACGACGGACGCTACATGATCACAAAAGCTCACCTTGTCACTTTGTGACATGTGAGCTAAAAATACAGCCTCTATCGCATATACAAGCTTTTCCTTTGATTTGACCTAGTGACCTACTTTTTGACCCCAGATGACCCTTATTCGAACTTGACCTAGATTTCATCAAGGTTATCCTTTGGACCAAAATTCATGAAGATTAATTGAAAAATACAGCCTCTATCGCATACACAAGTTTTTTCTTTGATTTGACCTAGTGACCTAGTTTTGATCCCAGACGACCCGTTTTTGAACTCGGCCTAGATTTGATCAAGGTAATCATTCTGACCAAAATTCATAAAGATCAATTGAACAAGAGCTGTCTCCGTATGATGACACATGCCCCCGATGGCACTTTGAATGAATAGTTATGGCCGATGTTAGAGTTTAGGACCTTTGACCTACGGAGCTAGGTCTTGCGCGCGACACATCGTCTTACTGTGTCACACATTCATGCATAGTTATTTTAAAATCCATGCATGAATGACAAAGATATGGACCGGACATGCCCATCATTGCACTATCATGAAAAATATTCTTTAACGTCTAAGTGTGACCTTGACCTTTGAGCTACGGACCTGGGTCTTGCATGTGACATGTCGTCTTATTGTGGTACACATTCATGCCAAGTTATTTGAAAATCCATCCCTCGATGACAAAGATATGGAACGGACACGCCCATCAATGCACTATTCTTTAACGTCTAAGTGTGACCTTGACCTTTGAGCTACGGACCTGGGTCTTGCGCAATGCATGTCGTCTTACTGTGGTACACATTCATGCCAAGTTATTTGAAAATCCATCCATCGATGACAAAGATATGGACCGGACACGCCCATCAATGCACTATCCTTTAACGTCTAAGTGTGACCTTGATCTTTGAGCTACGGACCTGGGTCTTGCGCACTGCACATCGTCTTACTGTGGTACACATTCATGCCAAGTTATTTGAAAATCCATCCATCGATGACAAAGATATGGACCGGACACGAAAATTGCGGACAGACCGACAGACTGACAGACCGACAGACTGACAGACGGTTTGAAAACTATATGCCTCCCTTCGGGGGCATAAAAATACAGCCTCTATCGCATACACAAGGTTTTTCTTTGATTTGACCTAGTGACCTAGTTTTTTATTCCAGATGACCCATTTTCAAACTCGCTTAGATTTTATCAATGTAATCGTTCTGACCAAATTTCATGAAGATCTGTTCAAAAATACAGCCTCTATCCCATACACAAGCTAATGTTGACAGACGACAGACAAACGCCGGACGCCAGACATCGAGCGATCACAAAAACTCACCTGAGCATTGCTCAGGTGAGCTAAAAATGATACTTCTTATTTAACATTTTACAGCTTGTTCCCACCTTTATTTATATATATTTTTTTTTCTGAAAATGTTCCTGAAATGTTTTTGAATAAAATAAGATTATAAAACTCCTTGACTACCTAGTTCATTTTCAAGCTATGATGCTATAACAAGAGGGCCAAGATGGCCCTAGGTCGCTCACCTAAACACACCATAACAGTTTAACATGTCTGACATAGTGATTTCATGGAAACAAATATTCTAACCAATTTTCATTAAGATTGGACCAAAAATGTAGTCTCTTGAAGTGTAAACAAGTATTTTCTTCAATTTAACATAATGACCTAGTTTAACATAATGACCTAGTAGCCAAGGTAACCTACATTCAAACTTGGCCTAGATTTGATCAAGGCAATCATTCTGACTAAATTTCATGAACCTCAATTGAAAAATACAGCCTCTATCGCATACAAAACCTTTTTCTTTGATTTGTCCTAGCGACCTAGTTTTTGATCCCAGATGACCCGTATTCAAAATTGACCTTAATTTCATCAAGGCTATCATTCTGACCAAATTTCATGAAGATCAATTGAAAAATACAGTCTCTATCACATACACAAGGGTTTTTTTATTTGACCTAGTGACCTAGTTTTTAACCACAGATGACCCATATTCTAACTTGACCTAGATTTCATTAAGACAATCATTCTAACTAAATTGTATGTATATCCAGTGTAAAATGCAGCCCCTATTGCGTACACAAGGTTTTTCTTTAATTTGACCGGTTGACCTAGTTTTTGACCCTAAATAACCCATATTCAAATTCAATCTAGATTTCATCCAGACAAACATTCTGATCAAATTTCATGAAGATCTGGTGTAAAATGCAGCCCCTATTGCATACACAAGGTTTTTCTTTGATTTGACCTTGTGTCCTAGTTTTTGACCCCAGATGACCCATATTCGTAACTGGCCTAGATTTCATCAAGGCAATCATTCTGACCAAATTTCATGAAGATCAATTGAAAAATACAGCATCTATTGCATACACAAGGTTTTTCTTTGATTTGACCTAGTGACCTAGTTTTTGACTCCAGATGACCCATTTTCGAACTCAGCCTAGATTTCATCAAGGTAATCATTCTGACAAAATTTCATGAAGATCAATTGAAAAATACAGCCTCTATCGCATACACAAGGTTTTTCTTTGATTTGACCTAGTGACCTAGTTTTTGACCCCAGATGACCCATTTTCGTAACTGGCCTAGATTTCATCAAGATAATAATTCTGATCAAAATTCATGAACCTCAATTTAAAAATACAGCTATCGCATACACAAGGTTTTTCTTTGATTTGACCTAGTTTTTGACTTGAGATGACCCATTTTCGAACTTGGCCTAGATTTCATCAAAGTTATCATTCTGACAAAAATTCATGAAGATCAACTGAAAAATACAGCCTCTATCGCATACATAAGGTTTTTCTTTGATTTGACCTAGTGACCTAGTTTTTGACCCCAGATGACCCATTTTCAAACTCAGCCTAGATTTCATCAAGGTAATCACTCTGACCAAACTTCATGAAGATCAGTTAAAAAATACAGCCTCTATCGCATACACAAGCTAAATGTTGACGGATGACAGACGACAGACAGACATCGAGCGATCAGAAAAACTCTGCTAAAAATTGGGATTTTTTCTCATGTTTTCAACTAAGATCACATTGTCTGTATGTAGGATCTATTTGCAGCCTTTACTGAACAACTTGTGGCATTATTAATTGGTTGCACTTTGTATCAACTGTTTTATAAATAGTGAAATACAACTAATATTTGTAACATTAATTCGAGCCAGACTAGCTACAGCATTCCATGATGTGGGAAAGTTGTCAATTTCTTATTTATTTTTTTAATATTTTTTTAAAGTGCTGTTTTAAAACAGACACTGACCAATCATATTTCAAGGGACCCGGGTTCTAAATTTTTGCGTAAAAGTTTGGAAATGGCACCAATCCGTCATATTCTATACTTCAGTTCATTCATATCACACAGTTTTGTTTCAAACTAAGTTGAAAATGACACGGATTTAGTGGCTATATCCAGCTAAAATACTCACGTCATTCAAAATTTGAAAAAAAAAAAAACACTGATAAAAACGGTGGAAGATTTTATCTGAGTGTTAGATATGAATATGGTCAAATGCTGACAAAATCTTACACATATTTTAAATCTGAACATAAATAAATATATATATTTTTGACTTCAATGTGTTCATTCTAGCTTTGATGGAAAAGAACATATCAGACAATAGGGCCAAGATGGCCCTAGGATGCTCACCTGTGTAACAGTGTAAACATGTTTACCTAGTGATTTCAAGGAGACCAATTTTCATTAAGATTGGACCAAACAACGTGGCATCTTGAGTGTAAACAAGCATTTTCTTTTATTGACCTAGTGACCGAAATTTTTATCCTATATGACCCATATTCAAAATTGCCCAAAATTTCACGAAAAACATCCCGACAGTTTCGGGAAAAATGGAGCAAAAAAGTGGCCACTAAAGTGTATACAAGCTTTTCATATGATTTGACTTAGTGACCTAGTTTATGACCCCACGTGACCCAGATTTAAAATCATCCAAGACTTCATGAAAAACATTCTGACCAAAATTTATGAAGACAGAATAAACAAGAGCTGTCGGAGGACAGCAACGCTCGACTATTCAACAGCCTTGTCGCTTGAATGAATACCAAAGTCAAAAAAGGGGCATAATTTAGTAAAACAAGAGCTGTCGGAGGACAGCAATGCTCGACTATTCAACAGCCTTGTCGATTGATTGAATACGAGTCAAAAAAGGGGCATAATTTAAAATCAAAGGCCTGAATGGCCTGAGTCGGCTAATGATTGATGTACTGACAGTATAGTCTACCAGTTTCAGTTTGTTTTTAGTTTTTTTCTTAAAATTTCATAAAACAGCTCGATATTTACCCAAAATATTATATCCGGATACGATTACACTTTTCTCCAGTTTGAACAATATATTTTACAAATTGTGATGATACGAAGACATTTAGCAGCAATTGGCAGTATCTGACATTGAAGTTTACGGTTAAATTACCTCTTTTTTAAATCTTTTCATAAAAAAGTTGTTTCGGGTTGCCAAACATAGACGATCTACTTTCGATTTCAAAAACTACAAGAAAATACAATTTAATGTTTCGCCGATTTGTTTATTTCTCGAAAAATAAGAATTAAAATCATTTTTAATATCAATAGTAACTAAACAAACCAGTAAGAGCTTCTTCTTCCGATAATTTATCCGTTTACTGACTGCAAAATTCAACCCACGCAAAGTTTATAGAAATCATACGATGCGTGTTTACGTTCAATGTGGGAGAATTAAGGCTGATCAGCTATGTTACCTAACGCATCCAGACGATTCAGATTTTGTTTTTAAAAAAGCATTGTGTGCGTTTCTGTAATTTTACATACGTTTTTATACGCTTAGAAATTATTAGACATGCGTATTTGCATTATTTCTATACGTAATTTACGCTAATACGCATCTTATCTGGAGCCCTGCTGGAACTATTTTTTGTCTTTCGCTGGATGTTTCCCAAGCTTTGTAAGCCTGCGCAATTCTTAAAATGCACATTTATGCTTAATGAGTTACATTCGAGAATTGCACAATTACAAGTCATAAATATGACAGATTACATCGTATATTGGTCATAGCAAAGGGAATTGACACAACTTAACTTCATTCATGCAGTGAACTGTTTGAAGTTTGAGAAATCTAATGGAACTACATCCCTTCACATGTTATTCGGTCCATTTAGAGAATCTTTGGATAGCAAGGACTCGTCAAAAGGCTTTCAGCCTTTAGCCGACTCAAAAAGCAAAATAGGGTTATGGAACCTGCATAGTGCTTATCAGCTCATGACAGTGGACAAGTGTGTGAAGTTTCAATCCATTCCCATTAGTGGGTACTGAGATACCAGCTTACATATAAGAATTTAACCCAAAACTCCTAAGTTTAAAAAGGGGCATAATTTTGTAAAACGCAAAGTTGAGTTATTGACCCTTTGCACTGCATGTCATATCATGACAGTGAACAAGCGTGTGAAGTTTCAATCCTTTCCCATTAGTGGATACTGAGATAACAGCTTACATACAAAAACTTAACCAAAAATTTCTATGTTGAAAAAGGCGCATTATTTTGTAAAAAAGCAAAATAAAGTTATGGGACCTGCTTTGTGCATGTCAGACCATGACAGTGAACAAGTGTGTGAAGTTTCAATCCATTCCAATTAGTGAGTACTGAGATACCAGCTTACATACAAAACCTTAACCAAAAAATTCTATGTCGAAAAAGGGGCATAATTTTGTAAAAAAGCAAAATAGAGTTATGGAACCTGTGCAATGTAAGTCAGTTTATCACAGTAAATAAGTGAGTGAAGTTTCAATCCATTCCCACAAGTGGTTACTGAGATACCAGCTTACATACAAAACCTTTACCAAAAATTTCTAAGTCAAAAAAGGGGCATAATTTTGTAAAAAAGCAAAATAGAGTTATGGAACCTGTGCATTGTAAGTCAGTTTATCACAGTGAATAAGTGTGTGAAGTTTCAATCCATTCCCACAAGTGGTTGCTGAGATACCAGCTTACATACAAAAACATAACCAAATCGGGACGCGGACGCCGACGCATGGGCGAGTCCAATAGCTCTAATATTCTATGAAAAGTCGAGCTAAAAAGTAAATTAGGGTTATGGAACCTGCATAGTGCTTATCAGCTCAAAACAGCGGACAAGTGTGTGAAGTTTCAATCCATTTCCATAAGTGGGTACTGAGATACCAGCTTACATATAAGAATTTAACCCAAAACTCCTAAGTTGAAAAAGGGGCATAATTTTGTAAAATGCATAGTTGAGTTATTGACCCTTTGCACTGCATGTCATATCATGACAGTGAACTAGTGTGTGAAGTTTCAATCCTTTCCCATTAGTGGATACTGAGATACCAGCTTACATACAAAAACTTAACCAAAAATTTCTATGTTGAAAAAGGGGCATAATTTTGTAAAAAAGCAAAATAGAGTTATGGAACCTGTGCAATGTAAGTCAGTTTATCACAGTGAATAAGTGTGTGAAGTTTCAATCTATTCCCACAAGTGGTTGCTGAGATACCAGCTTACATACAAAAACTTAACCAAATCGGGACGCGGATGCGGACACGGATGCGGACGCCGACGCATGGGCGAGTCCAATAGCTCTACTATTCTATGAATAGTCGAGCTAAAAATGTGCCCCCTAGGTTCTAAACAAGCTTATTCTTTTTTTTCCTTTTTTTTATTAAAATTATTATTAACATTTACAAAACAACATGTGTACATTTCAACAGTTTCGTTTTACAAATTTACATTGTTTTTCAACATATATCATCCAAAAATACCTAGGTCAGTTCAGGTAGAAGTATTTAAAAAAAATATATAAATATTATTAGAATTTCTCTATAAACTTACTTATAAATGTACCTCTTCCTCATTTATATTTTAAGTACTTTTTAATCATATTCATTTCGTACAGAAAGATGTTGATAATGTTCAATTCTTTTGAACGTTGATTACTTAAGAAAAAGGATTTATATATACAAAAACTTGCTACAGTTAAAATTATATTGAATTCAAAGTAATGGCTGACTTGTCAAAGTTGTATCCTAGAACAACACTTTTTAAGTTCTCTATATTTCTATGAATACCAAGTGACTTAAAGGCATTCAATACTCTGTTCCATCAAGGTCTTATCAAATGACAGTCAACAAAGAGGTGTTCTAAATCGTCTGGTATTTTGCAAAAACTACAATTAGGATTTTCGTTAATTTTCCATTTACACAAGTTTTCACCATTGGCAATAATATTACCGGTATTAACCAATCTGTATCGAAACTGTTTATATCTATTATCAATAGACATATTCATTTGTGAGTAAAGTTTGTTCCATGGTATTTTGAGACCAAACTTGCTTTCCCAAAATGAATGCAAATATGGTTTCCAGACTCTTTTCTGCAAAAGTATATTGTATATCGCTTTGTTATTCAAGAATTCTAATTTTAGTGTTGAAAAAGGAAGAAGTTTTAGATTTACTTTAACGCGGGTGCGTTTTGACTCTTCTGTTTGAATTTTCTTCTATCATAATTTTGGTATTAATTTAAAGTAGTTATCTCAGATATCCAGTTAGATTGGTTTTTTAATTTGTCTAAAATAGTATTTTCGCTAATTTTGCCACTGTTATCAATGATGTCATTTAAGAAAACTATGTCCGAGTTTATCCAATTTTTAAACAATACAGTTTTATTTTTACATTTAATTAGCTCATTACCCCAAATAATTTCTTGACGTACATCATAAAATGTTTTTGGTTGCTTTTTGTTTATATTTCTGCAAGATATCCACTTGCTAATAATATTCTTATAAAATTCAGGAATTTTAGACGTGTTATTTGGCAGATTTTTTATTGAGTTCAAATTCATATAGAATGCTAGAAAGTTTTTACCGAAGTTGTCAAAATAATAATTTGGGATTACTTTCCAATTAGCTTTTTCTGATGATAGTAGTGATTTAACCCACTTTATTTGAACATGACTGTGAAACTTTCTAGATCAATCATGTTAATGCCACCTTCTTCAGTTAAATTAATCAGTATACTTCTTTTGATTTTTTCTCTCTTATTCCCCCATAGGAAGTTAAACAAGAGGGTCATGATGACCCCGGATGGCTCACCAGAGTAATATGAGCTACATGTTTCAAATGTCAAACTGATGGTTTTTAGAATTTTTTTGGAAATTTTTCCGATATACAATTAAGTAATCCCTGGGACGGGGCCAATTTTAACCCGGGGGTCATGATTTGAACAAAGTTTGTAGAAGTCTACTAGGCAATGTTACATATCGAATATCTAAGAACTAGGCCTTCTGGTTTATTTTAAGCAAATTTATTAAGATTTCCCTAT
This sequence comes from Mercenaria mercenaria, assembly GCF_021730395.1. NCBI lineage: Eukaryota > Metazoa > Mollusca > Bivalvia > Venerida > Veneridae > Mercenaria > Mercenaria mercenaria. Next base: position 80,831,861 of record NC_069368.1, read on the forward strand.
GTACAATCAAGTAACCCCTGGGGCGGGGTCAATTTGACCTTTGGGGGGGGGGGGGGGTCAAGATTTGAACAAATTTTGTAGAGGTCCACTAGGCAATGCTACATGTCAAATATCTAAGCTCTAGGCTTTCTGGTTTATTTTTAGAAAATTTTGAAGATTTTTCTATGTACAGTCAAGTAACCCCATGGTGCGGGGCCAATTTGACCCCGGGGGTCATGATTTGAAGAAATTTTGTAGAAGTCTACTAGGCAATGCTACAAGTCAAATATCTAAGATCTAGGCCTTCTGGTTTATTTTTAGAAAATTTTCCTATGTAAAATCAAGTGACCCCTGGGGCGGGGTCAATTTTGACCCTGGAGGTCATGATTTGAACAAATGTTGTAGAGGTCCAATTGGCAATGCAACATGTGAAATATCTAAGCTCTAGGGTTTATTTTAAGAAAATTTTTGAAAATTTTCATATGTAAAATCAAGTGACCCCTAGGGCAGGGTCAATTTTGACCCCGGGGTCATGATTTGAACAACTTTAGTAGAGGTCCACTAGGCAATGCTACATGTAAAATATATAAGCTCTAGGGCTTCTGCTTTTTGAGAAGAAGATTTTTTAAGATTTTCCTATGTAAAATCAAGTGACCCCTGGGGCGGGGTCAATTTTGACCCCGGGGGTCATGGTTTGAACAAATTTTGTAGAGGTCCACTAGGCAATGCTACATGTGAAATATCTAAGCTCTAGGTCTTCTGGTTTATTTTTAGAAATTTTTTGAAGGTTTTCATATGTAAATTCAAGTGACCCCTGGGGCGGGGTCAATTTTGACCCCCCGGGGTCATGATATGAATAACTTTAGTAGAGGTCCACTAGGCAATGCTACATGTCAAATATCTAAGGTCTAGGGCTTCTGGTTTTCGAAAAGAAGATTTTTTAAGATTTTTCTATGTAAAATCAAGTGACCCCTGGGATGGGGGTCATTTTTGACCCGGGATCATGATTTGAACAAATTTGGTAGAGGTCCACTAGGCAATGCTTCACACCAAATATCTAAGCTCTAGGTCATCTGGTTTTTGAGGAGAAGATTTTTAAAGTTTTTCCTTTCAGTTGCCATGGCAACCAGAGTTCTGCATGGAATTCAATTCTTTGAATAATTTTTGTAGAGCTTCACCCAAGGAACATTCCTGTGAAGTTTGGATGAAATTTGCCTAGCGGTTTATGAGGAGATGTCGTTTGAAGTAAAAGTTTACAGACAACGGACAACGGACGCCAGATGCCGGTCGGTGAGTGATCCTAATAGCTCACCCTGAGCCTTTGGCTCTGGTGAGCTAAAAACAGTGTTCAATTGGTTCATTGTAATATTAGGTAAGTATATTGATTGTAGCAAATAAGTAAATTTTGGGAGTAGGTAGATTTTATTACGGTTACTTTACCATAAAGCGTTAGTTTTCTTTTATTCCATTGGTTGATGAGTTTTTGGCACAATTCTATTTCAGATCCCCAATTTAACTGTTCACATTCATTTTTATCTGTTCCAAAGTATACTCCTAAAGCTTTTACTGTTTTCTTCCATTTAATTTCACCTACAATTTCATTTGAAAGTTTAGATTTGCCTATCCACATTCCTTCAGTTTCATTTATATTTAGTGATAATCCTGAATATTTTCCAAATGTTTTGATGGTAGAAATAGCGTTTTCAATATCTGCCTTGTTTCTTACAAACAAACTAGTGTCATCAGCAAGTTGTGTTAGTTTTAGGTTGAACATTTCATTTTGAACTTTAACAGGAATAACGGAGATGTTAGTATTGTCGCGTATTTCATTTGCTAAGACCTCGGCAACAATAATGGAAAGAACAGAAGAGATGCTGCAGCCTTGACGAAGGCCCCGTGTAAGCTTCAAGCTCTGAGATAACCAACCATTATTTAATATATATGAAATTATGTTATTGTAAAGCGAGTGTATCCAGTTTATGAACATAGGTTTAAAATGGAATCTCTTTAATGTTTCAAACAAAAATTCATGATTAATTGTATCAAAAGCTTTTCGAAAATCGAGGAAAAGGATAGCCCCATCTATTTCGGTTTTTTCGCAAGTCTATAATATCAGATATCTGTCTAATGTTGTTTCCTATAAAACGATTTTTATGTAACCTTGTTGCTATACACTGGGCACGTTAAAAAACCAGGCTGTCTATTCGAAACGAGCTAGGCTAAGTTAGCCGGACAAGCCTGTATCTGATTTCTGATCTCTCTGTCGTGGGGGCTTTGTCTCACTCTGTCCCTCTGGTCAGATCGCTCTGTGTCTGTACTAGTAGAGGATGAATTATGCGCCCTGTGTGGCTGCATTTGAACTATGTAAAGCGCCTTTGAACGTGAAATTGATCATGAAAAGGGCGCTATTTAAATCTGGTATAATAATAATAATAAAATTCAACAGATAACCCATCACATCCCGGACTTATGTTTCTTTTCATTTCTGAAAGAGCTATTTCACACTCTTCAGGAGTGATTAGACCCTCACATGTATTTGCTTCATTTTCTGTGAGCGTTTTATCAAATCTTACAGTATCGAAATATTCTTCAATATTTTCATACTGGCAATTTTCTGTATACAAATCCCTATAAAATCTTACTTCTTCATTAAGGACATCTTCAAGGTTTGTGACTAATTTACCATTAACATTTAAAGCACTTAATAATTTTCGAGATTGTCTAGATTTTTCGAGCGAGTGAAAGTATTTTGTGTTACTTTCCCCTTCGTCAATGACCTGCGCTCGGGATCTGACCTTTGCACTGTTAACCTTTATATCATATAATTTATCAATGTCAGTTTCTAGGTCTTTTAATTCCTTTTAATATCACAGTTATTTTGTTCATATAATATATTTAAGTGTTTAATTGCTTTTCTAATTCTGATAAGTAATCACGTTGTTGTTTTGCTTTTCTCTTTGAATATGCAATTGATTTCTCTTTAATTTCATATTTCAATATTTCCCATCGTATTCGGCTGTCTATATTTATTAGGCAAGCATCTTTTTCAATATCTTCTATTGTTTTAATTATCATGTTTTTATATTCTATATCATTTAGAAGAGCGTTATTTATTTTCCAGTAACCCGGTCCGCGTTTATTCAAGCTTATTCTTTGATCTGACCTGGTGACCTAGTTTTTGACCCCACATGACCCAGATAAAAATTTGTATGATATTTTATGCAGACAATATTCTGATCAAGTTTCATGTACATCAAATGAACACGAGTGGCAACAAGCTTTTCCTTTGACTTGACTGGGTGACCTAGCTTTTGACCCCATATGACCCAGTTTCAAACTTGGCCTAGGAATTATCAAGATAAACATTCTGACCAAGTTTCATTAAGATAGGTTCATAAATGTGACCTGAAGAGTGTTAACAATCTCTTCCTTTGATTTGACCTGATGACATAGTTTTAGCTTGGCCTAGAAATCATCAAGATAAACATTCTGACCAATTTTTATGAAGACATGGTCATAAATGTGGCCTCTAGGTTGTTTACAAGCTTTTCCTTTGATTGGACCTCATGACCTAGTTTTTGACCTGACATGACCCAGTTTCGATCCAGGCCTAGAAATCATCAAGATAATGATTAGGTGCAAGTTTGTATCAAATCAAAGCATAAATGAAACCTTTATTTTTCAGGGGCAGTAACTGTAGAACACATAATGGAATCTAGCCAGTTTTAAAAAGCAACCAAGATCTTACTGTGACTTAAATTGTGTGTAAGTGTGGTTAAAATCAAATATACAAGGCAGTCTGAAAGACAGCTAAATCCCCCGCCACTGCTATGGATAGTGAATGGGTAAACCTTTGATTTTAGCTGTGACCTTGACCTTGAACTGACATGGCTGACTCATGAATTCTGCACAACGTCTTGATGAGGTGATCATTTGACCCAAGTTGCATGAAAATCCTTCAAGGGGTTTAGGAGATACAGAGCTGAAACCTTTGACCTTCCGTTGTGACCTTGACCTTAAGTTGACATGGCTGACTCATGAGTTCTTGATGAGGTGATCATTTGACCCAAGTTTGATGAAAATCCTTCAAGGGGTTTAGGAGATAGAGTGGACACAAAATGGAAGGCTCAAACCTTCGACCCTTAGTTGTGACCTTGACCTTGAGCTGGCATGGTTGACTCATACTTTCTGCACATCGTTCTGATGAGGTAATCATTTTACCCAAGTTTTATAAAATTCCTTCAAGGGGTTTAGGAGATATAGAGCGGACACGAAATGGAAGGCTCAAACATTTGACCTTCAGTTGTGACCTTGACCTTGAGCCGACATGGCTGACTCATAAGTTCTGCACATCGCCTTGATGAGGTGATCGTTTGACCCAAGTGTGATGAAAATCCTTCCAGGAGTTTAGGAGATATAGAGCGGACACAAAATGGAAGGCTCAAACCTTTGACCCTAAGTTGTGACCTTGACCTTGAGCCGGCATGATTGACTCATAAGTTCTGCACATCGTCTTGATGAGGTGATCATTTGACCCAAGTTTCATGAAAATCCTTCAAGGAGTTTAGAAGATATAGAGCGGACACAAAATGGAAGGCTCAAAACTTTTTTACCCTAAGTTGTGACCTTAACCTTGAGCCGGCATGGCTGACTCATGGGTTCTGCACATCGTCTTGATGAGGTGATCATTTGACCCAAGTTTTATAAAATTCCTTCAAGGGGTTTATGAGATATAGAGCGGACACAAAATGGCAGGCTCAAACCTTTGACCTCGAGTTGTGACCTTGACCTTGAACCTACAAGGCTGACTCATGGGTTCTGCATATCGTCTTGATGAGGTGATCAATTGACCCAAGTTTCATGAAAATCCTTCAAGGGGTTTAGGAGATATGGACCGGACACGATTTTGTTACGGACGGAAGGACGCAGACCATTCCTATAATCCCTCCGCCACGGCGGGGGATTAAAAATGTTACTTCTATCGTGTTCACAAGGTTAAAATTACCAAACTTTGGCTTTTTTTTAAGGTCAATCAGGGGACATAACTTCGGAACCTATGATTGGAACTGACAGATTCATCATGAAATCAAAGATTTATTGTTGTTAAAGGTATTTTGCAAGTTTGTGTCATATCAAACCATAAATGAAGTCTCTATATGGCTGCAAAAGCCAAAATAGCAATTTTGGACCTTTAAGGGGCCATAACTCTGCAATCCATGATGGGATCTGGCCAGTTTTTGAAAGGAACTGAGATATTATGCCAATACAAGTTGTGTGCAAGTTAAATTAAAGTTGACTGCAAAATGTTGTCTCTATTGTGTTCACAAGCCAAAAATAGCAAATTTTGGTCTTTTAAGGGGCCAAATCTCTGGAAGCAATGATTGAATCTGGCCAGTTTTCAAAAGGAACTGAGATATTATGCCAATACAAGTTGTGTGCAAGTAAAATTAAAGTTCATTGTAAAATGTGGTCTCTATCATGTTCACAAGCAAAACATTGCAAATTCTGGACTTTTAAGGGGCCATAACTCACCTGGCCAATTTTCGAAAGAAACTGAGATATTATGCCCATACAAGTTGTGTGCAAGTTTGATAAAAATAAAATAAAAATTTGTTTTCTCTATGTGTTCACAAGGAAATTGTGGATGGACGGACGACGGACAGAAGTCCGGACGGCAGACAAAGGGCGATCACAAAAGCTCACCCTGTCACTACCTGACAGGTGAGCTAAAAATATATTCAAAGTAGGCAGTAGTTGTATCAACTCCTTTTCTGAACTATAGGTAGATATTTAACTGTTGAAATATGATGAAAAGCTGGATGTGAAATGAAATCTTCAGCATACAAGCTGTTTATCATCAACGCAAAGATGCGGTGTCGTCAAGCATAATGTTTGATGTTATGCTATATGGTGCTGAATTATGCCTTATTGGCCTTAAGCCAGTTAAGACAATGTATGAAAGAAAGAATACACTTACACTCTGTGTAAAGCCCAGTCTCTGCAAGGAGTTCAACATGTGCTGTATAAGATAATGCCTGATGAGGTAATACACCTTGAAATGTCTGACTACCAGCTGTAGTATATATACCAACTGGACAACAGAATGGCCATCTTCTACTATAATCTTCTTAGTCCAGTGGGTCAACATTCCCTGAAAAAGAAAAGAAAGACCTGATTAAGAAATTACATTACAATATTGTACTTGATTATCCTTATACAACCTTTGAGGGCTCTAAAATTCTACTTATACTCAGTCACTTGAATTGTTTTAGGTTAAATATCTGATTTACTCAGAGAATCCTAGCTTCTGTCTGAAATAACTTTTACTGATTTTCACTTATAAATATCTTGGAGCTTTCCACCAAGTAGGATCTAAATCTTCACATGGCAGTGTGAAAGACAGACAATTCCCCCCGCCACTGTTATGGATGGTGAAAGGGTAAACCTTGACCCTGAGCTGTGACCTTGACCTTGAACTGACATGGCTGACTCATGAAATATGCACATTGTTTTGATGAGGTGATTATTTGACCCAAGTTTCATCAAAATCCTTCAAGGTGTTTAGAAGATATATAGCTCAAACCTTTGACCTTGAGTTGTGACCTTGACCTCGAGTTGACATAGCTGACTCATGAGTTCTTGATGAGGTGATCATGAGACCCAAGTTTGATGAAAGTCCTTCAAGGGGTTTAGGAGATACAGAGTGGACACAAAATTGAAGGCTCAAACCTTAGACCCTAAGGTGTGACCTTGACCTTAAGCCTGCATGGCTGACTCATGAGTTCTGCAAATCATTTTGATGAGGTGATCATTTGGCCCAAGTTTCATATGAATCCTTTAAGGGCATTCGGAGATAAAGAGCGGACACAAAATGGAAGACTCAAATCTTTGACCCAGAGTTGTGACCATAACCTTGACCTAACATGGCTGACTCATAAGTCCTGCACATCTTCTTGATGAGGTGATCATTTGACCAAAGTTTCATGAAAATCCTTCAAGTAGTTTAGGAGATACAAAATGGACACAAAATGGAAGGCTCAAAACTTTGACCCTAAGTTGTGACTTTGACATTGATCAGGCATGGCTGACTCATGAGTTCTGCACATCATCCTGATGAGGTGATCACTTGACCCAGGTTTTATAAAATTCTTTCAAGGGGTTTAGGAGATATAGAGCGGACACAAAATAGAAGGCTCAAGACCTTGATCCTGAGTTGTGACCTTGACCTTGAGCCAACATGGCTGACTCATGAGTGCTGCACATCGTCTTGATGAGGTGATCATTTGACCTAAGTTTCATGAAAATCCTTCAAGGGGTTTACGAGATACAGAGCAGACACAAAATGGAAGTCTCAAACCTTTGACCCTAAGTTGTGATCTTGACCTTCAATGAGTTCTGCACATCGTCTTGATGAGATGATCATTTGACCAAAGTTTTATAAAATTCCTTCAAGGGGTTTAGGAGATACAGAGTGGACACAAAATGGAAGGCTCAAACCCTTGACCTTGAGTTGTAACCTTGACATTGAGCCAACATGGGTGACTCATAAGTTCTGCAAATTGTCTTCATGAGGTAATCATTTGACCCAAGTTTCATAAAAATCCTTCAAGGGGTTTAGGAGATATGGAGCGGACACGAAAGTGTTACGGACAGACGAAAGGAGACCATTCCTATAACATGCATAAGGCTTTAAGTGTGTTTGTATAAGTACGAATTAGGTTTCTTCTTGTTAGCCTATACTGTAAATCCGGTATTATTCGCTGTGTTTTAATTTTCGCTATTTTTATCGAATCGTGTACATCGCGAAATCATGAATCCGCTCAAATATCCTTGCATAACATACAGATATATCCGAAAATATGTCCAAAATACGGTCAAGTTTAGCAATGAATACTTGCCGCCTATACATCGATGTTTATTGAATGAATTTCAATTCATTTCACATTTCAATACATTATGAATAATTCATGTAGAATATACTGCTTAAGGTTACATTTACATGCAGCTGACAGTTTTTAATGGAGACAATCTTGGATGCACTTCGTATGTGTCAAACAAGCAGAGCGCGTGTTGTCCGAGGAGAAGATCTATATCATCCCTTTTTAAAATGTACGTAACAAGCTGATTTCCTTACAAGAAATCACTTCTGCATTGCTCATCCATCAAAGTTACTGTAGTGGAAATTTTCCAAAACTGAATAAAAATGCACAATACCATGTACAAACTAGAAAATGCTTTTGTAAAAAAGCGCATGTCTCCCCCAATGCAAAGTCCTATAGGCAAGAAGTTAATAGGGGTCAGGAGCGAAAGTCAAAGAGACACTGATGGTTGGCTGCAATAGGGATCATCTACTTGGCATGTCCAGTCATCCCGCTAAATTTCAACACTCTTGGCCTAGTGGTTCTCAAGTCACTGTTCAGGCTCCTGTGACCTTGACCTTTGATCAAGTGACCTCAAAATTAGTAGGGGTCATCTACTCTGCATGTCCAATCATCCTATTAAGTTTCAACATTGTAGGTCAAGTGGTTCTCAAGTTATTTCCAAAAAAATGATTTTACATGAACAGGCCACTGTGACCTTGACCTTTAATAGACTGACCCCAAAATCAATAGGGGTCATCTACTCTGCATATTCAATCATCCTATGAAGTTTCAACATTCTGGGTCAAGTGGTTCTCAAGTTATTGATATGAACTGGTTATCAATGTTCAGACCTCTGTGACCTTGACCTTTAACAGAGTGACCCCAAAAACATTACGGGTCATTTACTCTGCATGAACAATCATCCTATGAAGTTTCAACATTCTGGGTCAAGAGGTTCTCAAGTTATTGATTGGAAATAGTTTTCCATGTTCAGACCCCTGTGGCCTTGACCTTTAACAGAGTCACCCTTAAATCGGTAGGGGTCATCTACTCTGCATGACCAATCATCCTATGAAGTTTCATCATTCTGGGTCAAGTGGTTCTCAAGTTACTGACAGGAAATGGTTTTCAATGTTCAGGCCCCTGTGACCTTGACCTTTCACAGAGTGACCCCAAAATTGTTAGGGGTCATCTACTCTGCATGAGCAATCATCCTATTAAGTTTCAACATTCAGGGTCAAGTGGTTCTCAAGTTACTGACCGGAAATGGTTTACAATGTTCAGGACCCTGTGACCTTGACCTTTAATGGAGTGACCCCAAAATCAATAGGGGTCATCTACTTTGCATGTACAATCATCCTATGAAGTTTCAACATTCTGGGTTAAGTGGTTCTCTAGTTATTGATCGGAAATGATTTTCCATGTTCAGGCCCCTGTGACCTTGACCTTTAACAGAGTGACCCCAAAATCAATAGGGGTCATCTACTCTTTATTATCAATCATCCTATGAAGTTTCAACATTCTGGGTCAAGTGGTTCTCTAGTTATTGATCGGAAATGGTTTTCAATGTTCAGGCCCCTGTGACCTTGACCTTTGACGGAGAGACCCCAAAATCAATAGGGGTCATCTACTCTTCATGACCAATCATCCTATGAAGTTTCAACATTCTGGGTCAAGTGGTTCTCTAGTTATTGATCGGAAATGGTTTTCAATGTTCAGGCCCCTGTGACCTTGACCTTTGACGGAGTGACCCCAAAATCAATAGGGGTCATCTACTCTTCATGGCCAATCATCCTATGAAGTTTCAACATTCTGGGTCAAGTGGTTCTCTAGTAATTGATCGGAAATGGTTTTCAATGTTCAGGCCCCTGTGACCTTGATCTTTGACGGAGTGACCCCAAAATCAATAGGGGTCGTCAACTACAGCAGCCCTACAACCCTATGAAGTTTAAAGGTTCTAGGTCAAATGGTTCTCCAGTTATTGCTCGGAAATGAAGTGTGACGTACGGACGGACGGAAGGACGGATGGACAGAGGGACGGACGGACAGGGCAAAAACAATATGTCTCCTGGGGGAGACATAACAAGAGCACCGCCTTGCGGGTGCTGACGCTCATCTGATTTTTTTTGTATAATAGAAATATTGTCCTACCCATGATTTTCTAAGTCTAAAAAGGGCCATCAATCTTGCAAAAAGCAGGATAGAGTTATGTTTCTTGATGTACAGTGTCCACTTTTGATGGTGAAAAACTGTTGCAAGTTTTAAAGCAATAGCTTTGATAGTTTATGAGAAAAGTTGACTTAAACATAATATTCAACCAAGAAAATGATTTTTCTAAGTCCAAAAGGGGCAATAATTATTGCAAAAAGCAGGATGGAGTTATGTTGCTTGCTGTACAGGGTCAGCTTATGATGGTGAACAAGAGTTGCAAGTTTTAAAGCAAGAGCTTTAATAGTTTAAGAGAAAAAGTTGACCTAAACATAAAACTTAATCAAGAAATCTGATATTTTCTAAGTCCAAAAGGGGCCATAAATCTTGCAAAAAGCAGGATGGAGTTATGTTTCTTGCTGTACAGGGTCAGCTTATGATGGTGAACAAGTGTTGCAAGTTTTAAAGCAATAGCTTTGATAGTTTAGGATAAAAGCTGACCTAAACATAAAACTTAACCAAGAAAACTGATTTTCTAAGTCCAAAAGGGGTAATAATTCTTGCAAAAAGCAAGATGGAGTTATGTTTCTTGCTATACAGGGTCAGCTTATGATGGTGAACAAGTATTCCAAGTTTCAAAGCAATAGCTTAGATAGTTTAGGAGAAAAGCTGACCTAAACATAAAACTTAACCAGGCAACGCCAACGCCGACGCCGACGCCGACGCCGACAACCGCTCAAGTGATGACAATAACAGATGAGCTAAAAAGAGCTGTTCGTAAGACAGGGCGCTCGACTTTTCTCAATGCTTGACTCTGAATTAGAGCTTTACCAGTAAAAAAATTCCAAGTTAAAAAGGGACATAACTCTGTCAAAATTATAATAAGGGTTATGGGAATTGTGTCTCCTGGTGAAGACTTTGATAGTAAATAACAATTTTGAGTTTCAAGTCAAAAGCTTTAATAGTAACAGAAATATTTGACTTTTAACAATAAATTCTAAGTTTAAAAGGGGCATAATTCTGTCAAAATTCAAATCAGAGTTATGGGGATTGTGTCTCCTGGTGTAGACTGTGATTGTAAATAAGTATTATAAGTTTCAAGTCAAAAGCTTTGATAGTAACAGAGATACTTGACTTTATCGAAATCTTTAACCAAAAATACTTAGTTAAAAAGGGGCATAATTCTGTCAAAATTCAAATCAGAGTTATGGGAATTGTGTCTCCTGGTGTAGACTTTGATTGTAAACAACTATTTTGAGTTTCAAATAAAAAGCTTAGATAGTAACAGAGATATTTGACTTTATAAAATTTTTTAACAAGAGGACCACGATGGTCCTGAATCCCTCACCTCTTCCCACATGACCCAGTTCTGAATATGACGTCGTTTTTTCTATTATTTGACACAGTGACCTAGTTTTTGAGCTCATGTGACCCAGTTTTGAACTTGACCTAGATATTATCAAGATAAAAAGTCTGACCAATTTTCATGAAGATCCATTGAAAAATATGGTCTCTAGAGAGGTCACAAGGTTTTTCTATTATTTGACCTATTGACCTAGTTTTTGACCGCAGTCAACCCAGTTTCAAACTGACCTAGATATCATCAAGATGAATATTCAGACCAACTTTCATACAGATCCCATGAAAAATATGGCCTCTAGAGAGGTCACAAGGTTTTTCTATTTTTAGACCTACTGGCCTAGTTTTTGAACTCACGTGACCCAGTTTCGAAACTGACCTAGATATCATCAAGGTGAACATTCAGACCAATTTTCTTGAAGATCCATTCAAAAGTATGGCCTCTAGAGAGGTCAACATATTTTAATAATTTTAGACCTACCGACCTAGTTTTTTATCGCAGTTGACCAAGATTCAAACTTGACCTAGCTATCATCAAGATGAACATTCAGACCAACTTTCATACAGTTCCCATGAAAAATATGGCCTCTAGAGAGGTCACAAGGTTTTTCTATTATTTGACCTAATGACCTAGTTTTTGATGGCATGTGACCCAGTTCCAAACTTGACCTAGATATCATCAAGGTAAACATTCTTACTTTCATGAAGATCCATTGAAAACTATGGCCTCTAGAGAGGTCACAATGTTTTTCTATTTTTAGACCTACTGACCAAGTTTTGAATCGCACGTAACCCAGTTTCAAACTTGACCTAGATATCATCAAGATGAACATTCAGACCAATTTTCATGAAGATCCATTGAAAACTATGGCCTCTAGAGAGGTCACAATGTTTTTATATTATTTGACCTACTGACCTAGTTTTTGATGGTAGGTGACCCAGTTTCGAACTTGACCTAGATATCATCAAGATGAACATTCAGACCAATTTTCATACAGATCCCATGAAAAATATGGCTTCTACAGAGGTCACAAGGTTTTTCTATTTTTAGACCTACTGACCTAGTTTTTGATGGCACGTGACCCACTTTCGAACTTGATCTAGATATCATCAAGATGAACATTCAGACCAAATTTCATAAAGATCCCATGAAAAATATGGCCTCTAGAGAGGTCACAAGGTTTTTCTTTTTTTAGACCTACTGACCAAGTTTTGGATCGCACGTAACCCAGTTTCAAACTTGACCTAGATATCATCAAGGTGAACATTCTGACCAATTTTCATGAAGATTTCATGAAATATATGGCCTCTGGAGTGGTCACAAGGTTTTTCTATTTTTAGACCTACTGATTTAGTTTTTGACTGCAGTTGACCCAGTTTCAAACTTGACCTAGATATCATAAAGATGAACATTCAGACCAACTTTCATACAGATCCCATGAAAAATATGGCCTTTAGAGAGGTCACAAGGTTTTTCTATTACTTGACCTACTGACCTAGTTTTTGATGGCACGTGATCCAGTTTCAAACTTGACCTAGATATCATCAAGGTGAACGTTCTGACCAATTTCATGAAGATCTCATGAAATATCTGGCCTCTAGAGAGGTCAGAAGGTTTTTCTATTATTTGACCAACTGACCTAGTTTTTGAAGGCACGTGACCCAGTTTCGAACTTGACCTAGATATCATCAAGGTGAACGTTCTGACCAATTTTCATGAAGATCTTGTGAAATATATGGCCTCTAGAGAGGTCACAAGGTTTTTCTATTTTTAGACCTACTGGCCTAGTTTTTGATGGCACGTGACCCAGTTTCGAACTTGACCTAGATATCATCAAGGTGAACATTCTGACCAATTTTCATGAAGATCTTGTGAAATATATGGCCTCTAGGGAGGTCACAAGGTTTTTCTATTTTTAGACCTACTGACCTAGTTTTTGATGGCACGTGACCCAGTTTCGAACTTGACCTAGATATCATCAAGATGAACATTCTGACAAACTTTCATAAAGATCCCATGAAAAATGTGACCTCTAGAGAGGTCACAAGCAAAAGTTTACGGACGCACGCACAGACGACGGACGACGGACACCGCGCGATCACAAAAGCTCCCCTTGTCACTTTGTGACTGACATAGTATATTGCAATCTGACGCACGCACACAAGATTGCATAATTATGTGGACTGTATGTATATAGACTGTCTGTATAGTCTAGTGTTTTAAAATTGGTTTCAAAACAAAATCGATAATCGAAATGAATCTGAACAGCTATTTCAATTCACAATCGATTATATAATCGAAAGTAAAAGCATTCAGACTTACCTATAATTATACTCTTATTATAGATTCCACTTAGACAATACATTTCAGATAATTTCATGCATGTTTTATTAGTCCTTTAAAGAAAGAAGGTTTACAACAGAATCCAAGAAATATTCAAAAATAATTTTAATTGGTAGATTCTTAGTTCTCGCTGGCTTGATAAGATAAATATAAAACAAGACAGTTCAAGACTATTTCAAAATAAGGTTGACAAATTGACAGACACAGAGAGGTACATCGGGACATTGTTTAATAATTCACAAAGTCCATACGAATTACGAAGGGTTCGAATAGTTTGGGTACGAAAACATACCTTTGTTCACAAATGATTTTCGGCAGAGTTTGCAAATAACAGATTGCATGTTGAGGTTTTCTTTAACAGGTGGTCCTTGTTTTGTTTTTTCGAAGCCAAAATAAGCCCACACAGTCGACCGAACTTTTCCTTGAAAGGGAAATATTTCGGCGTCCGCATTGACACTTTTTTCTGCCATTTTAATGTGTGAAAGTGACGTCCCTTGCGGTTTAATTAACGTAATGTATGAAAGTAACGGATATATGGAATGAACGGAAAGGGATCAATTGCGCGAAAAGCCCTAGCGACATCGATTTCAGAACTCCAACATCGATAGTCGGCGACCTGTGGCTGCTGGCGACGATTATTCGATTTAACTCGATCATCGTTTCATCACTAATGTATACAGTATAGTAACAAAAAACAAAGTCCCATAACTATGCAGAATATTTATCTAAAAGAATGTAACATGCACCATGCACAACTAGGGTTGGTACTGATCACTTGTGTGAAGTTTCATTAAATTGTGTGCAAGGGTTCGGAAGATTAGGCGCACACAAGATTGCATATGTAGACTGTATGTACATAGTATGTTAACGAAAAACAAAGTCCCTAACTCTGCAATTTTTTCTTTTGAAAGAACCTAACATGCCCCATGCACAACTACTGTTGTTACTGATCACTTGTGTGAAGTTTCATTAAATTGTGTCAAGGGGGTGAGGAGAGATGGTGCGCACAAGATTGTGTCTATGTATATAGTATAGGAACAAAAAACAAAGTCCCGTAACTCTGCAAATTTTTTTCTGAAAGAACCTAACATGCCCCATGCACAACTACTGTTGTTACTGATCACTTGTGTGAAGTTTCATTAAATTGTGTCAAGGAGATGAGGAGAGATGGTGCACACAAAATTGTGTCTACGGACAGACGGACGGACAGACAGACAGACAACCTGAAACCAGTATACCCCCTCTTACAACTTCGTTGTTCAGGGGTACAATAATACCTGTAACATGCACTTTAATACAATTTGGCAGAATTGAAAGGAAATGAGAGTGTCAAAAGCTAAGCAAAAATTTAATTTTTTAGTGATAATATATTTTGCTTCATTTGTAAGACTCACAAAAAGGCAAAAATTCAGCTTTGACACAAAAAAAAACAACATTTTCTTTAGTCCTAATGGATATACTGCAGTACAAACTAAAGGCATAAAAGGAAATGGTGACCCAATGAACATATCAAAGATAAAAGTATCACTCACATTTCCATCTTCCATTCTACCAGGCCTGGCCAGTGTAAGGATTTCTAGTGTCAGTTACTACAGTTCTAGCTTCAACTGCGTGAGTCTTCAGTAAATTATGGAACACCTATGAAATAGAAAACAAAGCTTTAACCAACAGATTTTCTTTCATATAAATAAAACAAATTTAAAAGATGTGGTTTGGAAGAAGAACACTCTACACATAATGATTTATGTAGAAACTTGTCCTTTTACACTTTGTTTTCTTTTACAGAAGGATTCTGAGACTTGTAAATTGATGCTTGTTTGTTTTGTTTTGTTTTGTTGAGTTTAACATCACACTGACACAATCTGTCAATTATAGGACATACTGAGACTTCCAGCTTTTTTTAAGGTGATCTTTGACTCCAGGTGCCCCTTCAGGCATTTCTTGAAGCATGATTGGACCCTAGCATCATTGCATAAGCTAGCTGGACATGAAAGAATTTCTTCCTTAACAAGCATGGCCAGGCTAATGCCATCAGTCTCCACAGCTTGTTGCCTTGAATCCTGAAAAATAAAAAGCTTGTTGCCTTGTTTTCTGAACAATTTTTGTAGAGCTTCACCCAAGGAACATTCCTGTGAAGTTTGGATGAAATTTGCCTAGCGGTTTATGAGGAGATGTCGTTTGAGGTAAAAGTTTACGGACAACGGACAACGGACGCCAGACGCGGACGGTGAGTGATCCTAATAGCTCACCCTGAGCCTTTGGCTCTGGTGAGCTAAAAACAGTGTTCAATTTGTTCACTGTAATATTAGGTAAGTATATTGATTGTAGCAAATAAATAAATTTTGGGAGTAGGATAGATTTTATAACGGTTACTTTACCATACAAGAGGGCCATCATGGCCCTATATCGCTCACCTGTTATCATTGCACTTGAGGACAAGAAGGTCCTCAGTAAAAATATTTAAGTCCAAAGGACAGGAACAACAATGGGAAGAAATTTAACCAAAAAGAGAAAACAATTCTTACAAGGTACAGATATGTCAAAATGCACCTAAAAATTGGAGGTACCATCCATGTTGTACCACAGAAAAGTGGTCTCGGTTTTTCCCTACGGCCAATAATAAAAAAGTTCCTAAAAATAAGCTATTTATAGTAACGTAAAAGGGAAGTAATTAAAAAAAAAATATTTTAAGTCAACAAAAGAAGGATCTGCCAAATAAATCTGTTGACATAAATGAAAAATAAGATCAGTATCTTCATTAGTTACGGAGATATACCAATTTTAATTTGAAATAAAGGGAGGTATTTTGAAATAAAATCAGTCCATAGTTATCTACCCTGATTGTCTCACTCCAACTAATGACAATTATGAAATTTCAAATAAGTCCTATAAGTACTTACTGATATAAATCCATTTTGATTACAATCAGGGGAGGTAATCAGATATAAAATAACTCTGGAACCTACGATTGGATCTGATTTGTCATGGAATCTAAGATTTATTGTTGTTGTAGATATTTTGGAAGTTTGTATCAAATAAAACAATAAATGAAGTCTCTATATGGCTGCAAAAGCCAAAATAGTCAATTTTGGACCTTTAAGGGGCCATAACTCTGGACCCATAATGGAATTTGGCCAGTTCAACAAAGGAACCAAGACCTTGTGATACGAGTTGTGTGCAAGTTTGGTTAAAATAAAATCATAAATGAAGCTGATATTGTGCAGACAAGGTCAAAATAGCTAATTTTGGCCCTTTCAGGGACCATAACTCTGGAACCCATTATGGGATCTAGCTGGTTCAAGAAAGGAACTGAGATCTTATGATGACACAAGTTTTGTGCAAGTTTGATTAAATTCAAATCATAAATGAAGCTGCTATTGTGCAGACAAGGTCAAAATAGCTAATTTTGCCCTTTCAGGGGCCATAACTCTAGATCCCATAAAGGAATCTCGCCAGTTCAGGAAAGGAACCAAGATCTTATGGTGATACTAGCTGTGTGCAAGTTTGGTTAAAATAAAATCATAAATGAAGCTGCTATTGTGCAGACAATTTTATTTATTTTTTTTATTTTGTTGGGTTTAACGTCGCACCGACACAATTTTAGGTCATATGGCGACTTTCCAGCTTTAATGGTGGAGGAAGACCCCAGGTGCCCCTCCGTGCACTATTTCATCACGAGCGGGCACCTGGGTAGAACCACCGACCTTCCGTAAGCCAGCTGGATGGCTTCCTCACATGAAGAATTCTACGCCCCAAATGAGGTTTCGAACCCACATCGATGAGGGGCAAATGGTTTGAAGTCAACGACTCTAACCACTCGGCCACGGAGGCCAATTATTGTGCAGACAAGGTCAAAATAGCTAATTCTGGCTCTTTCAGGGGCCATAACTCTGGAATCCATAATGGATTCTGGCCAGTTCAAGAAAGGAACCAATATCTTATGGTGATACAAGTTGTGTGCCAGTTTGGTAAAAATCAAATCATAAATGAAGCTGCTATTGTGCAGACAAGGTCAAAATAGCTAATTTTGGCCCTTTCAGGGGCCATAACTCTGAAACCCATTATGGGATCTGGCCAGTACAAGAAAGGAACCGAGATCTTATGCTGATACAAGTTGTGTGCAAGTTTGGTTAAAATAAAATCTTAAATGAAACCACTATCGTGCAGACAAGAAATTGTTGACGGACGCACAGACGCACGGACGCACAGACAACGGACGACCGATGAAGGGTGATCACAAAAGCTCACCTTGTCACTATGTGACAGGTGAGCTAAAAATAAAAAAAATGAAATTTCAATGTTTCCTTGAAACAAAAACTTAATTTTGAAATTACTTGTTTCCCAAAAGAAACAGGATTGGAATTTCCAAACATCTTGTATTTTCCAAGTGTTACAATTAAGATATCAAATTTTTACAAAACAAGCAAATTTGATGAATGAGGTTTGAAGAAAAAATTTAAAAAAGGAATGATTTTTTTTTTTTTTTTTTTGTAGGGGATTGAGGGGGGTGGGAGGGGAAGAGGGTGTGACCAAGGTGGTGACCAGGTGTGGGTACACAACTTCACATGTTTATAATAAATGAAAATAATGAATGAAGTTTAATGAAATTTACCAACTGGTTTGTTTAATATGTACAAATCTGTGGATTTTTAAACAACAAGTGAATGAAGTATTGCCATGCAATACAAAGTCCCCTACTGGAAGGCACCTTATTGTTTCTACTGCAGTATAACATAATGAATTGATATATGTCAATGATGTATAAACAATATTGTACTATATATACAATATGTTATAACAAAACACTTGGATTAAAATTTTTCATACATAAAAACCTCTAGTTGCTTTCATATGTATTTATTTTGGCCAATTATGAAAAAGTTATATAAGTTATCTATAGTAACAACAAAGGGAAATTAATAAAAACAAATTTAAAAAAAAAAATCTATTAGAAACAAGTCCACACAAAACTCTTTACCAGGTAGAGATATGTCAAAATACATCTAAAAATTCAATGTAACATGCATGTTGTACCACAGAAAAGTGGTCTCGATTTTTACGGCCAGTAATAAAAAAGTAACAAAATAATCTATTTATAGTAACAACAAAGGGAGGTAATTCTTAAAACAAGGGTGCCTCATGGCAATGAACATTTGTACTAAGTTATATCAAAATCTCTCCATGCATGGAGAAGAAATGCTCTGGACAAAGTCATTCTTAAATTTAATCTTTGACCTCTAAGTATGACCTTGACCTTAAACCTAGAGACCTGGTTCTTGCGCATGACAATCTGTCTCATAGTGGTGAACATTTGTGCCAAGTTTCATCAAAATCCCTCCATGCATGAAGAAGAAATGCTCTTGACAGTCATTTTTGTGTCTGACCTTTGGCCTCTAAGTGTGACCTTGACCTTAGACTTAGGGCCCGGGTTTTGCACCTGACAAGTTGTCTCATCCAGGGAAATATTTGTGCCAACAGATATTTAAATCCTGCTTTGCATGACAAAGTTATAGACCGGACAGGAAAAAAATTCTATTGACCTTTAATCTCAAAGTGTGACCTTGACCTTTAAGCCAGGGTTCTGGTTGTTGCGCAGGACATGTCATCTCATCATGGGGAACATTTGTGCCAAGTAATATTAAAATCCCTTCATGGATGGCAGAGTTATGAACCGGACAGGAAAAAGCACTGTTAACATTTGACCTCCAATTGTGACCTTGACCTTTGAGCTAAGGGTCTGGGTCTTGCACACGACATGTCGTCTGCTCATGGGAAACATTTGTGCCAAGAGATATTAAAATCCCTTAATGAATGACAAGAGTTATGGACCGGACATGAAGCAGACCCTGTTCATGCCATGCTAACATTTGTCTGCCAAGTGTGACCTTAACCTTTGAGCTAGGGGTCTGAAAGTTGGGCATGACAAATCGTCTTATTATGAGGTACTTTTGTGCCAAGTAATATTAAAATCCCTTCATGGATAGGGGAGTTATGGACCGGACAGGAGAAAAGCCCTGTTCACCTTTGACCCCCAATTGTGACCTTGACCTTTGAGCTAGGGAGCCGGGTCTTGCGCAAGACACGTTGTCTCCTCATGGGGAACATTTGTGCCAAGTGATATTAAAATCCCTTAATGAATGACAGAGTTATGGACCGGACACGAAGCAGACCCTGTTCATGCCATACTAACATTTGACTGCTAAGTGTGACCTTGACCTTTGAGCTAGGAGTCTTAAAGTTGGGCATGACACATCGTCTTATTATGAGGTACATTTGTGCCAAGTAATATTAAAATCCCTTCATGGATGGGAGAGTTATGGACCGGAAAGAAGAAAAGCCCTGTTGACCTTTGACCTCCAATTGTGACCTTGACCTTTGAGGTAGGTCTGGGTCTTGCACATGACACATCGTCTCATCACGGGGAACATTTGTGCCAAGTAATATTTAAATCCCTTCATGGATAACAGAGTTATGGACCGGACAAGAAATTGCTGACGGACGGACGGAATGACAGAAAGACGGAAAAGCGCATTCCTTTAGTCCCCGAAACTGGTTTTCAACCAGTAGGGGACTAATTAAAGGGTAATAACTCTAGAGAAAATTGACAAATTAAAAAAGAAATGACGGCCATCATCGAAGCATATTGGTTCATATTTATTTCAAGTTTCATTCTACCAGCTTAAAACTGAGAAATGGCTGCAGACATGGATTTTTCATTAAATCAAGGGCAGTAACTCTAAGGGAAATTGACCAATCCAAAAAGAAAACTTGATGGGCATCGCCGCAGTATGTTGGTTCATTTTTATTTAAAGTTTTATGAAATTCTACCAGCTAGTCCCTGAAAAATGGCTGCAGACCGACATTTTGGGGCATTCTTTATTAAATCAAGGGCAATAACTCTAAAGGAAATTAACCAATCCAAAAAAAATCTTGACAGGCATCATCGCAGTATGCTGGTTTATGTTTATTTCAAGTACTGAGAAATGACTGTGGACAGACATTTTGGGCATTTTTCATTAAATCAAGGGCAAGAACTCTTAAGGGAAATTGACCGATCAAAAAAAAAAAAAATTGACGGGCATCATCACAGTATTCCTGATTCATGTTTATTTCAAGTTTTATGAAATTCAACCTGCTAGTTACTGAGAAATGTCTGTGGACGAACGGACAGACGCACGCCATTTCAATACTCCCCTCCTGATTTCATCATCCGGGGATAATAACCTTCAATTTCAAAATTGAATCAGTATCTCATTTACAAATATGTATCTGACAACATTGACTGTAATTCTGAATATTTCTGCTTTCTGAGAAAGATTAAACGTATTTTTGGTGGGCAAAATTTGTTTCTGAATATTAATGGTATAAAAAAAATTGGATTTCATGTCAGCTTCAAGCAGCATCATAAATAATTAAACTTTTGTTTAAAACCATCTTACTTGTGAAAACAGTTTACACTGAGTTGAGTAGCTAAAAAAACTCCGAATGTGTGCCTTGTTATCTTATTTATTAACTACATCATAAACATGTATTTAATGTTAAGTGGACGCAGTGGTTGAGAGGGCTAAGACGGAGGTGAAGGCCCCTGGTTCGAATCCTGGCTACTCCCATTGCGGTGTGTCTTTGGGCAAGGCACTTTATCATGATTGCCTCAATAGACCCAGCTGTAAATGGGTACTCAGAGCTCCAGATAAGCTTTTGGTGCAATTGGGTATTTACCCATCACTTTTTGTCTGAATTGGGTATTGGAAATTTGAATTGGGTAAAAATAATATCATTACCCAGCCTTTTCAGAAGTAATTGGGTATTTGCTAAAACCAATTGGGTATTTTACAAATCTCGCACTAACAATTGAGTATTTTTTTGCTTACAGTATACATGGTATATATCATTAAACAGGACTGACTAAGTATTTTAATGGCGCCCTTCAATGTTTAATACAAAAATGCATTTAAAATTGTAATGAATGTTTCATACTGTTGTTTTCTTTTTCACTTTTAATGCAGTCTGAGATCAGTTCATCCACAATATCCCGAACGATGTGGTCACCGCAATATGCATTCTCCCAAAAGATGTCATCCAGTATTGGTGACACTACATCGTCACAAACAGATAACTGTCATTGTTGAACAGCAAAATATCCCACTAATTTGTTTGTTTGTGCTGCAACAATGTTTTTTCCTGCAACCTCTTTACATTTTATCGGCGTAAAATTGTTTACAAAGCGTCCAAATAACACCGATCAGCCGACTGAATGGTCCTGTTATTTTTCCGATAAATTGCAACCTGTTCTGCAGTAACGTATAACCAGTCAGTCAAATCTAGCATTAAAGTCTCGTACCCGTTCTAGTTATAAGGAAAATGCGATACGCAAGCTATTTTTTACGAATTGGGTATTAGGAATTTTAATTCCGTTTCAGTACGCGCACTGTATGAATTCAATTGGGTTTTCTGCAATTTTAATTGCGTAAATACGAAAATACGCAGCTTATCTGGAGCTCTGGGTACTAGCAAATTGCTGGGGATAAGGTATAATTGGTTTTAACTGTTCTTAAAATAGGGTCGCTCAAAAGCTCTACACAGCTTATGTTAATTGTTTCACAAAGCTACAGTAAATAAAATTTACCTTTACCTTTTACCTTTAATGTTATCTATCTAGCTAGGGCAATTTGTGACAAGTTTACTAGTTAGAAAATTTAAAAGTAAGTTTATATGTTAACTTACTTATTGAGCATGAACAAAATCCACACAGCATCAGAATTTCTGAATGGATTTTCTGGATCTATAACCTTGTTAATAAACACACTTACAATGTTATCCGGATTATCCTAGCTGGGTTGAGCTGGTCCACCAATCAATTTCTCACCATCGCCTGATTCAAACGACTGTTGGAAGCAAGGTAGGAGAACATACTGTATAATCTGAAAGGCAGATATATTCATTAATTACATTGATCCGAAAATTTGTGTTAAATGCTTAAAAATTCAATATTTGAGTATTTTCACCATAGAAAAAAATTTGTTTATACCGTACAGTGGGTTAATTCTGCAGGCAAAGAATTCTACAGTTGTTTCCTAAAATGGGCCTAGTTTATTTCTGCATTTTCTATTTCTGTGACCTTCGAGAAAAGCATGAATTAATTTTTGCAGTTTGCATAAACCAGAAGTAAATTCTGCTCAAGGGAAATAACTACTGCATTTAATACGTCATTATTAACAACTCAAATGCATATCGTTCTCGTCTTGGTGGTATCATCTAGGTCGATCTAGGACAGTGAAACTGGTGCAGCTGATTTATGTTTAAATCTGATTTCTTTTCAATACCGTGCATGATCAGAAATCAGAGTTATTATTATTATTATTATTATTATTATACCAGATTTATATAGTGCCCTTTTTATGATCAATTTCACATTCAAAGGTGCTTTACATAGTTCAAATGCAGCCACACAGGGCGCATAATTCATTCTCTACTAGTACAGACACAGAGCGATCTGACCAGAGGAACAGAGTGAGACAAAGCCCCCACGACAGAAAGATCAGAAATCAGATACAGGCTTGTCCGGCTAACTTAGCCTAGCTGGTTGCAAATAGACAGCCTGGTTCTTTAAAGTGCCCAGTGTATAGCCCTGATACATGCAAGGATTGCCTGGGTTCCTGACCAGTACACCTCTAGTTGGGTGGGAAACACTGAAAGCGTTTCTGAAAATTTCCGAGTAGCTGTCGGGGATCGAACCCCCTACCTCAGGATTGGAAGGCCAGTGTGCGAACCACTGAGCTATCCGTCCACCAGAATCCACCAGAGTTAAAAATAAATACTGTAGGTCTAGTACTGGGAATTCATTTTGAAAAACATTTTCATAAAATGTAACACTGCTGGTAGAAAAATTTATGATTTATTTACAAACATACACAAATGCAAAATCTAGTACAGTCTGTTCACAAAAGCAATCAACCACAATTGATACGGGGTGAATAACTTGACATCTGATGGAAAACACGTGAGATAAAAAATAACAGGTCATTATATTAAGCGAAATAACAAAGTTTGGTTCTGCGTCAAAAATTCTGCTGATAGTTTAAATGTGCAGAATTTATTTCTGCATGACAGCCTCGACCCCCAGAATAAGCAGAAATAAAAACCCGCAGAATTATCCCGCTATACAGTACCTAGTTTTTGACCCAAGTTAAACCAATTTTGAACTAGATTAAAGATGTACATTCCGACTAAGTTTTACGAAGATCAATTTAAAAATGTTGTCTCAAGTGAGTTAACAAGCATTTTCTATGATCTGACCTAGTGACCTAGTTTTATATGTCAAATAACCCTGTTTTGAATTCAACCTTTATTCATAGAGACAAACGATCTGACGAAGTTTTATGAACAGCAAAATGAAAATATGGCCTCTGGACTGTTAACTTTAGTTTTTTCTATGATCTGACCTAATGATATTGTACCAATATATTACCTACATATTTTAACATGTGTCAGCTGAATATATGTGCAATACAATATTGTTTATGTTTAAAAATCTATCTAACGTACATGTCTATGCATGTTATATGGCAATCCTAGTGGAACAGCAAAACAAGAGGGTCATTGACCATAAAGTGCTCACCTGTGTACAAGGCTTTTAGTGTGTTTGTATTAGTACAGAGTAAGGTTTCTTCTATGTTAGCTAACATTATATATATTTCACAAACATTTTTGAGCCTAGGGCAATAATTTGAATAATTACGATAGAAATTACAAATCTGATATCACATGTCAAATATCAAGGCCCTAGTCATTATAAATTCAGAGAAAAAGATTTTCAAAGTTTCTTATATAAAAGCCTATAGTAAGTATATGTCAGACACAGGGGCTTGGTCATTTTTTTTTACATTAGGTAATAATTTGGCCAAGTAAGGTAGAGACTCAAACTCTTATATCAAATGCTAATTATCAAAGCTCTAGAGAAAAGAATTTTTAAAGTCTGATAGCTAAAAACCTCCTTTTAACCAAAAAGACTCATATATTTTATGAACCTGAACCATCTGAACAACATTGAAAGAGGTCTACCAAGAGATCATTTGTATAAAGTTTCATCAAAATTCATTCCATGCTTTTGGAGGAGGTATTGTTTAAAGAAATTGTTGATGAAATGTGACCACGCCCTCTGGCAGCAATGTTTTTCTGACAAATCAGAAAAATTTGAACAATATTTGTAGAAGGTTACACAAGAACCATTTTTGAGTAATATTATTTTAAAATCTGGCCAGCAGTTTCACACAATAAGTTTTCGAAATTTTCCACTATCATACATATAGGGAAAAGTGACCACGCCCTCTTGCCGCAATGTTTTTTGACAAAACAAAATAATTTGAACAAGACTGTTTGTGTAAAATTATTTTAAAACTCGGCAAGCAGTTTCACACAAGAAGATTTTTTAAATTTCCACTATATACATATAGGTAAAAGTGACCACGCCCCCTGGCATCCATCTTTTTTGACAAATTGGTATAATTTGAACAATCTTGTGGTCTGAAGATTTTTAGCTCTGGCTGCCCCTATGTGCAACCAAGCGGAACTGTTTGAACATCTTTAGTAGAGGACTATCCAATGAACATCCATGCCAAGTTTCATCAAAATCCATTGAGTGGTTTTGGAGATGTCTTTTAAACACAATTATTGGTGACGGACACAGTGTGATCACAATAGCTCACCCTGAGCACTGCTCAGGTAAGCTAAAAATGCTGAACCTATGCAAGGTTTTGTCAGTAAAGTGACCCAATGACAAAAACTACAAAATACCTTAGCTTTGCAGATTTAATTCCATGAAGCATCATGAAAGACTTCCACAAATCTGTAAAAGGCTTTCCTCTTCCATTCCACAGAGTAACTCTGAAAGACAGAATCAACATATCAGCTACATAGGCATGGTCGGCTGCCAGTCTGCAAGTCAAAAAGGGATTCCCTTAAACAGAATTACTTGCCCCTTTTTGTGCTTGTAAATTAAAGAATTCAGTTGGCAAACCCTTATGCACTGCAACAAATTCAAACTTAGAGCTGTCACAGGAGTGACGAATTACACCCCCTAAACAGAGTCTTGTCACAGAAGTAAGCCAATGCAAAGTCGAACAGTTCCTCCAAAATCAACAGGTGTCTTCTGCTGGTCATAAATAACCTTCCTATCAACTTGCATGATCCTAGTCATAAGCAACCTTCCTATAACATTTAATTATGCTAGGCTGAAGTGTTCTCAAGTTATCATCTCGAAACGGCTTAACTGTTCTGGGTCACTGTGACCTTGTCCTTTGACCTACTGACCTCAAAATCAATAGGGGTCATTACTGGTCATGATCAACCTCCCTCTCAAGTTTTGTGATCCTAGGCCTAAGCATTCTCAAGTTATCACTGAGTAATATGAGCTACATGTTTCAAATGTCAAAATGATGATAAAATATTAAGAAAGTCAGTAGGTCACATTCATGGTCAATGAAATTCAGTTTTACGATTTGTGTGCAAAACTGTGTATGTCATCAAAATTTCAAGGCTGTATCTTAAAAAACAAGAAAGTAGGTCAAGGTCACAGTCAAGTGACATCATATTACTTGGGGTCATCAGGTAATTATAATTAAACAGTCTTGGAAATAGGATCAGATGAGTTTTTAAGTATTTTTCCTATATAACTCACATAATAACTAAGTGACCCCAGGGCCGGGCCTCTTTTAACCCCAGGGGCATAATTTGAACAATTTTGGTAGAGGACTACTAGACAATGCATCATACCAAATATCAAAAGCCTAGGTCGTATGGTTTCAGACAAGAAGATTTTTAAAGCTTTTTCCAATATATGTCTATATAAAACTTGGGACCCCCAGGGCAGGGCCTCTTTTCACCCAAGGGGTACAATTTGAACAATTTTGGTAGAGGACCATAAGACAATGCTACAAACCAAATATCAAAGGTCTAAGTGTTGTGGTTTCAGACAAGAAGATTTTTAGAACTTTTTTCCTATACAAGTCTATGTAAAACATGGGACCCCCGGGGCTGGGCCATATTTGACCCTAGGGGGATAATTTGAAAAATTTTGGTAGAGGACTACTTGATGATGCTACATACAAAATATCAAAGCCCTAGGCCATGTGGTTTTGTACAAGAAGGTTTTAAAAGTTTTCCCTATATAAGTCTATATAAACCATGTGACCCCCGGTGCGGGGCCATATTTAACCCTAGGGGAACTAGAGCTATCACTAAAGGTGATGAATGTACCCCCCGCATG
Organism: Mercenaria mercenaria; assembly: GCF_021730395.1. Lineage (NCBI taxonomy): Eukaryota > Metazoa > Mollusca > Bivalvia > Venerida > Veneridae > Mercenaria > Mercenaria mercenaria. The sequence continues at coordinate 80,858,817 of NC_069368.1, forward strand.
CACTGACACGGTACATTGCAATTTGACGCACTCAAGATTGCATAATTATGTGGACTGTATGTATATAGACTGTATGTATACAGTATAGTAACAAAAAACAAAGTCCCATAACTATGCAGAATATTTATCTAAAAGAATGTAACATGCACCATGCACAACTAGGGTTGGTACTGATCACTTGTGTGAAGTTTCATTAAATTGTGTGCAAGGGTTTGGTAGATTAGGCACGCACAAGATTGCATATGCAGACTGTATGTACATAGTATGTTAACAAGAAACAAAGTCCCATAACTCTGCAATTTTTGTCGCTGAAAGAACCTAACATGCCCCATGCACAACTACTGTTGTTACTGATCACTTGTGTGAAGTTTCATTAAATTGTGTCAAGGGGATGAGGAGAGATGGTGCACACAAGATTGTGTCTATGTATATAGTATAGTAACAAAAAAAACAAAGTCCCATAACTCTGCAAATTTTTTTTCTGAAATAATCTAACATGCCCCATGCACAACTACTGTTGTTACTGATCACTTGTGTGAAGTTTCATTAAATTTTGTCAAGGGGATGAGGAGAGATGGTGCGCACAAGATTGTGTCTATGTATATAGTATAGTAACAAAAAAACAAAGTCCCATAACTCTGCAAATTTTTTTTCTAAAAGAACCTAACATGCCCCATGCACAACTACTGTTGGTACTGATCACTTGTGTGAAGTTTCATTAAATTGTGTCAAGGGGATGAGGAGAGATGGTGCGCACAAGACTGTGTCTATGTATATAGTATAGTAACAAAAAAACAAAGTTCCATAACTCTGCAAATTTTTTTTCTAAAAGAACCTAACATGCCCCATGCACAACTACTGTTGGTACTGATCACTTGTGTGAAGTTTCATTAAATTCTGTCAAGGGGATAAGGAGAGATGGTGCGCACAAGATTGCGTCTACGGACAAACGGACAGACAGACAGACAGACAACCTGAAACCAGTATACCCCCCCTTTCAACTTTGTTGTCGGGGGGTACAATAATTTGAACAGTATTGGTAGAGAACCACAAGATGATGCTACATACCAAATATCAAAGCCCTAGGCCATGTGGTTTTGTACAAAAAGATTTTCAAAGTTTTCCCTATATAAGTCTATATAAACCATGTGACTCCCGGGGCAGGGCCATATTTGACCCTAGGGGGATAATTTGAACAATTTTGGTAGAGGACCACTAGATGATGCTACAAATCAGATATCAAAGCCCTAGGCCCTGTGGTTTTGGACAAGAAGATTTTTTAAGTTTATCCTTTCGGTTGCCATGGCAACCAGAGTTCTGCATGGAATTCAATTCTTTTAACAATTTTAAAAGGGGGCCACCCAAGGATCATTCCTATGAAGTTTGGTGTAATTCTGCCCAGTGGTTTTTAAGAAGAAGATTTTTTAGAAATTGACGGACGACGCATGACTGATGACAGACATCAAGTGGTCAAAATAGCTCAACTTGGCACTTCATGACAGGTGAGGTAAAAATTATTCAACCCTTTACCACAAGGAAATGTTTATCCCTGTATCTATCAATTACCAAACAGGTACGTATTGAGCCGACTGTCTATCGATTAACGTACAGATATATATATTCTCGATTATCGGCCATTTGAACAAAAACGTATATCCAAGTGTCTTAACATTAATCGCTTTATTTTTATTCTTTTCTTAAAGAAACTAATTCCGGAAGTTTACTAATTGTGCAAAGAATGGGATTTTGTCATCAATATTTGCCTAAAACATCATGTGGTTACTATTAAAATTTATCAAGTAATTTGCAACCAAGCGAATTCGATTAATAATTATCCCCTGCCGAAAGGGTTTGTGGTGAGGAATAGCAAAAAAATATATCCGGCAAAAAGATAAGGATGTTACTAAGAAGCAAACAATTTCATTAGTCAAAATCAATTTAACAGAAAATGGATGTTTTTTGGGGGGTTGGGGGAGGGGGGTGGGGGAGGTCACCGGGTGAGGGTACAAAATCACATGTTGATTATAAATATTGATGGAATATTAAAAATGAAACAAGAGGGTCATGATGACCCTGAATCACTCACCTGAGTAATATGAGCCAAATGTTTAAAATAGTAAACTGATGCTAAAATATTAGAAAGTAGGTCAGTAGGTCATATTCATGGCCAATGAAAATCAGTTTTAGGATCGGTGGGCAAAACTGTTCAAATCACCTAAATTTCAAGGCTGTATCTTAAAAATCAAGAAAGTAGGTCAAGGTCACAGCCAAGTGATCCTTAATCGCTTGGGGTCATCAGGTAACTTTAATTAAACAGTCTAGGAAATATGATCTGATAATTTTTGAAGTATTTTTTCCTATATAACCCATAATTATAACAAGTGATCCAATGGGCGGGGCCTCTTTTCACCCCAGGGGCATAATTTGAACAAACTTGTTAGAGATCCACCAGGCAATGCTACATACCAAATATCAAAGACCTAGGCCTTGAACTATCAGACAAGAAGTTTTTTTTTTTTTTTCCCTTTATAAGTCTATGTTAAACTTGGTACCCCAAGAGCTGGGCCTCTTTTCACCCCAGGGATATAATTTGAACAACTTTGGTAGAGAAACTCTAGGAAAGGCAACATACCAAATATCAAAAGCATAGGTCTTGCAGTTTCAGGCAAGAAGATTTTTAAAAAAAATTTCCTATAAAAGTCTATGTAAAACTTGAGACCCCCGGGGCAGGGCCTCTTTTCACCCGTGGGGCATAATTTGAATAATTTTGGTAGAGGACAACAAGGCAATGCTACATACAAAATATCAAAGACCTAGGTCATTTGGTTTTAGACAAGAAGATTTTTAAAGTGTTTTCCTATATAAGTCTAAGTAAAACTTGTGATCCCCGGGGCGGGGCCTCTTTTCACCCATTAGATGATGTCACTTGCCAAATACAGTCGAGACTGCCTTAACGACCCCCTGAATTTAGCGACTCCCTGTCATATGCGACCTTATTTTATGCTCCGGGCGCAATTTACTATTGAAAGAGTCTGAATTAAGCAACCCCCTGCCTTACGCGACAAGCGACTGTGAAATCAGGCTCCCGAATCGATATTTAGACCATTTTCAGCGACTTTGAGACGTTCCCTCGCAAGATTTTACACGATAGAGTTACCGCTCTTTATCTCGCGCGAAGTTGTTTGAGACGAGAACTTATTTGTTTACAATAAATGGCTGAATAAAAACAAAAAAGAACTGTTTTGACATTAGAACAGAGTGTTAAGGCACTTGAATTGCTCGATTAGGGAAAACCAGTGTATAAAGTCGCTGAAGAATTCGGAGTCGGTGCATAAATTAACTTTATTCCTGGTGAAACAAAAATATGGCGGTAACAGGAAACGACAAAGTCAACACAGATTAAAGATGCAGTCAATAATCGAATAAATGTCAAAGAACAATTAGTACACACAAATATAAATATCATAAACCTCAGTGTGTAAATAGTTCAAATGGAACATTTATATTTTACTGCTCCCCTTTATTTTCTTGCCAGATCATGAGCTTAAATTTGTTTTATCAACATCATACGAATGATGCAAATTATTTGAAATTTATATTTTATCAATATGCAATTAAAGAAATAGTATTTAATCATTTTCCACTCCTACCTTAAAAGAGGCCAATATATAAGTATCCGATATTCATGTACTTTAATTGGAAAAATATATGAAACCAGCCTCATCCTGTTAAGTGAGACTGTTTTAAGAGACTCCCTGTCATATGTGACCTTTTTCGCTGCATCCCAAAATCGGTCTCTTAAAACAGTCTCGACTGTATCAAGGCTCTAAGCCTTGCGGTTTTGGACAAGAAGATTTTTAAAGTTTTTCCTTTCGGTTGCCATGGCAACCAGAGTTCTGCATGGAATTCAATTCTTTGGAAAATTTTGAAAGGGGACCACCTAAGGATCATTCCTGTGAAGTTTGGTGTAATTCTGCCCAGTGGTTTTTAAGAAGATTTTTTAAGAAAATGTTGATGGACGAAGGACGCACGCAGGACAACGGACATTGAGCGGTCACAAAAGCTTACCATGAGCCTTTGGCTCAGGTGAGCTAGAAATGAAATGACGGCCATCATCAAAGTATGTTGGTTCATATTTATTTCAAGTTTCGTGAAATTCTACCCGCTAGTTACTGAGAAATGGCTGCAGAGGAGGATTTTTCATTAAATCAAGGGCAATAACTCTAAGAGAAATTGATCAATCCCAAAAAAACTTGACGAGCATCACTGCAATATGTTAATTAATGTTTATTTCAAGTTTTATGAAATTCTTCTTGCTAGTTACTGAGAAATTTCTGCAGACACAGATTTTTCATTAAATCAAGGGCAATAACTCTAAGGGAAATTGACCAATCAAAAAAAACAAACTTGACGTGCATCATCGTTTTTCATCGTAGTCCTTTTCTATGTAAGTAAGACAAGCTAAAACATGCCGATTTCCCTATTCAATAGATGAGTCTATAAACTGAACTCTCAAACATCAAAATCAAACTTTATGAATTTCAATTTGACATCAATCCAAAACAGAAATTTATGTCTAAAAATATATTTCACTTACTTTAGCACATTTTTTTTGTTTTTGTACATTGAGTATTCAGTATGTTACAAACATCTGAGTACACAGCTTGTTACTAACACTTGACCATATAGTTTTTTATTTACTTGAAATTAATCAGCAAACATTTGACAACCAGGGATGGGACTTTCCTGCAAAGTGTATAGTCTGTCCTGTACCTGTAAATCATCCAAACTTTAAGTTAGTTACAGGAATATCAAAATGACTACTGGGTTCATTATCAAGGAGGGAACATTATTTTCCACACTTTCCTTGGTAAGAGATTCGACCCCAGCTTTCACAATTTCCCATCAAACACTGGTCAATGATACATCAGCAGTCCTCAAGCATACCAGTATTTCACCCTTACCCTGCTAAATTTCTATAATTGACTTGTCTGTCTTTCAGTTTGGATGGTATCATTAACTGTTAAAAGGGACACTTACCAAACAGAAACTGACTGAATGGCTAATAATGCAGATCTTGATCAGACTGCATGGATGTGCAGGCTGATCATGATCTATACTGGTCGCAAAGGCAGAATCATGCACACTGAAAAACAAAACCAAAAGTCAATATCAACTGAACAGCTGGGAAATTTTAGAAATTTTACTTTCATGTCTGGCAAGTATAAGAGTGATAACTATACAAAGGTATTTCTTAGTTCTCTTTTAATTGTGCTTTGAAAAACACATCTAGCAACACCAGCAATGAAAACTCAACTTAGCACACATGGATGGTTAAACAACCAATCACCTTCATGTTGGTAAAAAGCTAAACATAGCTTATTTAAATTGACAATAATTTTTTTTTATTTAATTCAATTTGATCTTCATGTTTGAGAGTGTATGTGAAAACTATAGCTGGGTACTCCAATTCCCTTTCTGTACTTTAAAAACACAAACAACAATATAATCTATATGAATAAACTTACCAACTGAGGATGGTTTGACAACCATTCGTGCTCATGTCTGACTATGCCCAGATACTAGAGTTCCCCTTGTACAGCAGGTGTCACCCTCTGTTGCTGCTGATGTATTGTCAAAGTAAGCTGAGCCTGATCCACACAGGAAATCAGTTCAAACAACTATCAATGCTTGACTGGAAAAAATAAGTAGTAAGATCTGGTGACATGATATTGGTTGATATCTTTATGTTTGTTGCTTGGTATGTGTGTAACACCATACATAGCATCCATATTCATCAATGTTTAAAGTTTGAAACTTTGATTTATATATATGAATGGCAAATATTTCATTTGCCAATACAATGTCAAAAGCATATTTTATGAACCATCATTAGTTGAACATTCCTGCAAAGTTTCATTGCAATTTATGAGTATTTGACAATGCCAGAGCAAAATGGAAATTTATCATTTTAATCTTTAATTCTAATTTTGATCAATATGGACCCACAAGTTATTCAGTTATGTCAGATAACCTGCCAAGTGTTCTGCATTCAATGAGCATCTGAGAGTCACAGACAACTTCCAAACATGAATAAGAGGTGGAGACCGATATACTTCAGTACCAATGTATTCTATGTAATACTTAAGGGAACATTTCCTTCTTGCATCCTCTTTACTGGCAGTCAAGAGATATACCCTGCTACATGATTTGCAACATTACCACATATATACTTTATGAACCTAGAAATTCTAACATGAAAATACACATGTGTTTTTCTACAGTTAAGAAGTATTTAAAAATTAAGTATTTATCAATATAGTATGTAAATGAAAATAGCATACTAGGAGATGGTCAAAAGAGTATGTTTTCAGATTGTACTGACGTTAAAACCAGAATTGAAACCATCAATGCATACCTGTGCATTTCCTGTAAGCATGGTAACCAGTTTTTAACCAATAACCTGTGTTTTCATCACATCTCTGAATGGCTGACCATCTTTGTGGGTACTGTAAAACATAAACATTTTTTCAGCTTAAATGTTATACTTAACAAAAACTGCAGAGGAAGATCTGTCACCATCTAGAGCATTTTTTAAGATTTACAGACAGTGATGCTTCTCCCCCTCTTTCAATACAAGCTCAACTTTGTTGTTGTTGTTGCAATTCAATGTCTTACCCATACAGTTATAGGTCCTGTGGTAACTTTCCAGCTTTCCTTGGTAAAGGAGGAAGACCCCAGGAGCCCCTCTGATACATGTTCAACTATTAACAAAAAGTGTTTTATAGAGGACTTCTGCCATTCTTTGCTCTTCAATACTAACAAATGTACTCTGATAAAATTAAAGTTTCTCATACTAATTTTAGAAGAAAATTCAAACATTTCATGTGTACAGTGCTGAGGTATCTTTGAGTATGTATCTAATGAAGAATAACATCAATATTTTTTTCTTATTAGCTATAAAGTAATGTTGGGTAATACCGACAATTGTCAGTTATCGACACCTTAATTGTAAGAGTTCATTTTATTAATGTTAATGCCACATTCTTTAATATTTTCTGTAACGTTTTATGACATTAAATGTCAAGTTCCTTCTAAATGTCTGTGATTCATGTGGAACTTCTGCAAGCTATCGTTTTGCATACAAAAACTTAACCAAAAACTGCTAAGTTGAAAAAGGGGCATAATTTTGTAAACATGCAAAATATAGGTATGGGACCTATGCATTGCATGTCATATCATGACAGTGAATGAGTGTGTGAAGTTTCAATCCATTCCAACAAGTGGATATTACTGAGATACCAGCTTACATACAAAACCTTAACCAAAAATTTTTTATGTCGAAAAAGGGGCATAATTTTGTAAAAAAGCAAAAAAGAGTTATGAAACCTGTGCAGTGTAAGTCAGTTTATCACAGTAAATACCATATTTTGGTGCATATAGGTCGCGGTAATGTATAGTACGCATCTAATTTTTGCCCTGGAAATGGTCGGAAAATTAAAGTTCTAATGTAATACCAGCAATATTTACCGGCAAAAAAGTTATGGCAGCGGCCATATTGATGCCGCGGACAGAACCTGATTGGTGGAAATCGCACAGTGGTATTTTCGATCCAAACTGTTTCGTACCAACGGTAGTAATTCAGTAACAGACTGCATCTCAAGTCAAAGAAAGGCGTCTTTTTGACACTAATTGGCAGCAGTCTGTTTGTGTTTACATTCTGCAATTATGCAAGTTAAAGTGTGAATTGTTTGCACAGCAATTATAACACCTTTCCGGGTCATGTTATTAGCCGCGTTCTTTTGATTCTGAGTAAAAAGATTAACAAAATATCTCTTTTTGGAGTTTTTTTTCTTTTATTAAAAAATTAAAAGTAAAAAATTATCTTTCAAATTTTTTATTACGCTAAGAATTAGTATAAACAATGTTTGGAATGGAGGACGGATCTGTCCAGATTTTATCCAACCCAGAGTACATGTACCGGTCAATGGCGTCCAGTAAAATGAAAGTAGAAACAAACATAATTCAAACTGCAAAAACATCATTGAATTAAAGTCATTCGTAATTTTAATAGTCTGTATGGGTTATTTACGATATATTTTATTGAAAATAACCGCTATTGCTTGAAAAGCCGCCGATATTGATATTTTTTATCCATTTTGTTCGTTTGTAACAGATGCACGTAATTTTGCGAGAGCTACAGTCAGAAAATTGACCCGATAAAATTATGCTGGCAATGTTCTGTCATATAGGTTGCAGGAACTTTTTCAGGCAACAAAATGGGTAGAACTAGAATGTGTCTGTAGGACACAGGGTGTGCCCCCCACTGGTACATTTGTCACAAATAAGGGGAAATCATCCAAATGTTTGCAGTCTTAATTGGGTATAGCCTCAAAAAAAATTTATGAAATGGATTCATTATTCTATACCATATACTTTTTGAGCTATGAGCATCACAAACAAAAAATCCACTATTTTGGCTATTTCAAGGGCCATAACTCTGTAATAAACGCTAAAATTCTCAAGAAGAATGCCAGTGTGCAAGGTCACAACATGATAAAGACTCAAGCAAGGTACATTTCATACTTTTTGAGTGAGGCACATAATTAGGTGAAAATGTGCATTTTTTTACTATTTCAGGGGCCATAACTCTGGAAATAGGGGGGGACCCAGATGAAAAATAGGAGGTGCACAAGTTCATATCATGATTAAAACTCATGCAAGGTTTCATCAATTTATATCAAATACTTTTTGAGCTAGGCGTGTCACAAGGTGAAAATGTGCATTTTTGACTATATCATGGGCCATAACTCTAAAAATAGGGGGCGGAACCAGATGAAAAATAAGAGATGCACAAGCTCATACCATAATAAAGACACATGCAAGGTTTCATCAATTTATATCAAATACTTTTTGAGCTAGGCGTGTCACAAGGTGAAAATGTGCATTTTTGACTATTTCAGGGACCATAACTCTAGAAATAGGGGGAGGACCCAGATGAAAAATAGAAGGTGCGCAAGTTTATATCATGATTAAGACTCATGCAAGGTTTCATGAATCTATATCAAATACTTTTTGAGCTAGGCATGTCACAAGGTGAAAATGTGCATTTTTGACTATTTCAGGGGCCATAATTCTAAAAATAGATTCAAATCAGACGAAAAATAGAAGGTGCGGACACACGGACGGAAGGACGCACGGACAAGAGCAAATCTATATGCCCCCACCACTCAAGGGGGGGGGGGCACAAAAAGTGCAACCTATACGCACCAAAATTCGGTAAGTGAGTGAAGTTTCAATCCATTCCCACAAGTGGTTACTGAGATACCAGCTTACATACAAAAAACTTAACCAAACTGGGATGCAGACGTTGACGCGGACGCACGGGCGAGTCTAACAGCTCTACCTATTCTTTGAAGAGTTGAGCTAAAAATGGCAGGAATTCTGTCTGTCAGTCTGTTTTTTATGTCTGTTTGTTTGACATTGTAATTGACTGAAAAACATTTTCAGTTATCTACATTATCTTTATGTAACTAGAACTGTCACAGGAGTGACTCATACCCCAACAATACTGTCTTGTCACAGAAGAATGGCAACCATAAGTGATCTTAAAAATACTTAGAATAATATAAAAATGTCAAAAAAGCTTAATACTTAAAAAGCAGTTTACTCGTCTTTGGAGTACTTCATCCTGGGCTTCCACATATAAGTAATACTAGTATGATTATGTGCCCTGGATGAGGGATGAGGTAAATATAAAAAATCTCTAATATTAGAGATACACTAAAAGTGAATACAAAAAAATGTCTTACAAAAGTTTTAAAAAAGGTTATTTCCCTTTGGCTCTAAGCCAATCAGAATGAGATATAGCGAAACTACATCAAAATTAACCTTAAATTCTAAGTAAAAGGGGACATAATTCAAGAAAAATTGGCGTCAGAGTTATGCACCTTGTGTCACATGATGAGGGTGATGAGGTGGAACATCTATTTTAAGTTTAAATCAAATCCATATAGTAGTAACTGTGATACAGTGAATATACATCAAATTAACCTTAAATTTAAAGTAAAAAGGGGACATAATTCATAAAAAATTGATGTCAGAGTTAAGCACCTTATGTCACATGATGTGGGTGATGAGGTGGAACAACTATTTTAAGTTTGAATCAAATCCATTTAGTAATAACCGAGATATAGTGAAAATACAACAAAATTAACCTTAAATTCTAAGTAAAAGGGGACATAATTCATGAAAACTTGGTGTCAGAGTTATGCACCTTGTGTCACATGATGTGGGTGAAAAGGTGGTTTGAATCAAATCCATTTAATAATAACTGAGATAATAGATTTCGGGACGCGACGCGACGGGACGGGACGCAACGCGACGCTACAAAACTGACTCCTATATTCCCCCCTCCAAACATGTTTGGTGGGGGTATAATTAATTTATTTTTGGGGTTTAACATCGCATCGACACAATTACAGGTCATATGGCAACTTTCCAGCCTTGATCATGGAGGAAGACCCCAGATGCCCCTCCGTGCATTATTTCATCACGAGCGGGCACCTGGGTAGAACCACCGACCTTCCATATGCCAGCTGAATAGCTTCCTCACATGAAGAATTTGACGCCCCGAGTGAGGCTGGAACCCACATCAATGAGGGGCAAGTGATTTGAAGTCAGCGACCTTAACCACTCAGCCATGGAAGCCCCGACCTGCATTATCAGATCTAGACTCTGATACAAACTACTGCTGTTATTAAAATCAGTAAGTTTATAGACATGTAACTGTGTACATAAACTTAATCCTGCTTACTTAAAACAAGAGGGCCATGAAAGCCCTGCATCGCTCACCTGACCTATTGACCTAAAGATCATCAAGATTAACATTCTGACCAAGTTTCATTAAGATATGGTCATAAATGTGGTCTTAAAAGTGTTAACTAGCTTTTACTTTGATTTGACCCGGTGACCTAGTTTTTACCCCACATGACCCAGACTCAAACTTGACCTAAAGATCATCAAGATTAACATTCTGACTAAGTTTCATGAAGATACAGTCAAATATATGATCTCCAGACTGTTAACAAGCTTTTCCTTTGATTTGACCCAGTGACCTAGATTTTGACCCCGCATGACCCAGATTCGAAACTGACCTAAAGATCATAATGATTAACATTCTGACCAAGTTTCATGAAGATACAGTCATAAATGTGGCCTCTACAGTGTTAACACACTTTTCCTTTGATTTGACCTAATGACCTACATTTTTACCCCACCTGACCTAGATTTAAACATGAACTATAGATCATCAAGATCAACATTCTGACCAAGTTTCATTAAAATATGGTTATAAATGTGGCATCTAAAGTGTTCACTAGCTTTTCCTTGATTTGACCTAGTGACCTAGTTTTTGAACCCACCTAACCAAGATTCCAACAGGACCTATAGATCATCAAGATCAACATTCTGACCAAATTTCATTAAGATATGGTTATAAATGTGGCCTCTACAGTGTTAAATAGTTTTTCCTTTGATTTGACCTGGTGACCTAGTTTTTGACCCTACATGACCCAGATTCAAACTGGACCTTGAGATCGTCAAGATTAACATTCTGAAAAGGATTCATGAAGATACAGTCATAAATGTGGCCTCTACAGTGTTAACAAGATTTTCCTTTGATTTGACCTGGTGACCTAGTTTTTATCCCAAATGACCCAATATCAAACTCGTCAAATTTTTTATTGAGGGTAACATTCAGACAAAGTTTCATTAAGATTGGGCCAAAACTGTGACCTCTAGAGTGTTAACAAGCTTTTCCTTTGATTTGACCTGGTGACCTAGTTTTTGACCCCAGATGACCCAATATCAAACTCATCCAAGATCTAATTGAGGGTAACATTCTGACCAAGTTTAATTGAGATTGGGCCAAAATTGTGACCTCTAGAGTGTTAACAAGCTTTTCCTTTGATTTGACCCGGTGACCTAGTTTTTGACCCCAGATGACCCAATATCAAACTCATCCAAGATTTTATTGAGGGTAACATTCTGACTAAGTTTCATTCAGATTGGGCTAAAATTGTGACCTCTAGAGTGTTAACAGTCAAATTGTTGATGACGGACACAGGACGATCATTAAAGCTCACCTTTGAGCACTTCATGCTCAGGTGAGCTAAACAAGAGGGCCATGAAGGCCCTGTATTGCTCACCTGACCTATTTACCTAAAGATCATCAAGATTAACATTCTGAAAGAGTTTCATTAATAGCCTTTCCTTTGATTTGGCACGGTGACCTAGTCTTTTACCCAACATGACCCAGATTCAAACTTGACCTAAAGATCATTAAGATTAACATTCTGAGTAAGTTTCATGAAGATACAGTCATAAATGTGGCCTCTAGACTGGTAACAAGCTTTTCTTTGATTTGACCCAGTGACCTAGATTTTGACCCCCCATGACCCAGATTCGATCTTGACCTTAGATCATAAAGATTAACATTCTGACCAAGTTTCATGATGATACAGTTATAATAAAAAAAAAAGAGATACAGAGCGGACACAAAATGGAAGGCTCAAACCTTTGACCCTGAGTTGTGACCTTGACATTGAGCCAACATGGCTGACTCATGAGTTCTGCAAATCGTCTTGATGAGGTGATCATTTGACTCAAGTTTCATGAAATTCCTTCAAGGGGTTTAGGAGATACAGAGCGGACACAAAATGAAAGGCTCAAACCTTTAATCCTAAGCTGTGACCTTGACCTTGAGCCAGCATGGCTGACTCATGAGTTCTGCACATTGTCTTGATGAGGTGATCATTTGACCCAGGTTTCATGAAAATCCTTCAAGGGGTTAAGGGGATACAGAGTGGACACAAAATGGAAGGCTCAAACCTTAAACCCTGAGTTGTGACCTTCACCTTGAGCCAACATGGCTGATTCATAAGTTCTGCATATCATCTTGATGAGGTGATCATTTGACTCTAGTTTCATGAAAATCCTTCAAGGGGTTTAGGAGATATGGACCAGACATGAAAGTGTTACAGACAGACAGATGGACGGCCAGACGGCCGGACGGAAGGAGGGTGACCATTCCTATAACCCCCCACCACTCGTGGCGGGGGATTAATAAAACTGTCAATAACAAAACTGACAAAAGGTGACAAAGTAGACCTTCCAACTAATTGCCAGTAATTACTGACGTGACTTTTTCTTTAACAGAGAAGAACAACAAAACATTGGTAAAACTGATAGATTTTACCCAAAGTACGGTTATTGCATACTAAAAGCACAGAAGGGGAATTTATGGACTGGGCACAATGTGGAAATTTGTATCGAGTTTATCTTTTAGGCCTAAATTAAAATTTTCTTTGTTTGCCGCTTCCGCCTGACCCACTAGAAATGCGCCAGTCCAAAAAAATTTTTGGAGGGAATTTATGGACTGGGCACAATGTGGAAATTTGTATCAAGTTTATCTTTTAGGCCTAAATTAAAATTTTCTTTGTTTGCCGCTTCTGCCCGACCCACTAGAAATGCGCCAGTCCAAAATATTTTTTGACCAAAAAAGTATGACCTTTTTTTTTTTTTATTTCTGTTCATTAAATATTCTTTTTGTCATGTATCTTCTCCTTGAATTTGCAGTTTGGATCATGCTTTAAATAGCAATGAGAGCGTCGTTGATCGCCGAAAGAATTATGTCAATCAAGATGTCTCGATGTAATGTTATCGTGCCACCAATTATTTACTGTATCTCGCACACGCGTAGATGTTGATAAAATCCGCGGAGACCGATTAATTCTTCCATTTTTCCCGCCATGTATCCAACTGGCATGTGGCGTTTTAATGCACTGACCTAGATCTCATGAATATTCCGTGTGTTTCCGTAATTAATTTTCAGTGAATGAATTAAATAACGATAATCATTTAATTTATTAATTAATATCGCATGTGCAGATCCATCTCGTTGTTGTAAGATGAAGTCCTCTGTGTTACCATAACATTTCGTATTTCACGATGGGAGAATTGTCACACATTAATATCATGATTTTCGTTCAATTTCATGAAAAACTACCCTACAACTCAACATTAATATTCTTCTTCATGCCAAAATGCTATAAAATATATTATACTTCTTTGTTCATGCATATTAGTTCCGCAAAACCGTTCTACGAAATGTCGACAGTAAAATTTTCGCGAGCAGGACAAGTGTTTTGTTCAATAAACGGACATTTCAAGAAACTGTCACCTGTACACAAAAAAAGATACAGGTAATATGGATACAATTACATTACAAAGAATTAAAATTGATGGTCTGAGCAGAATTCGAACCCATGCTGACGTGCGTAAAAGCTGGAGAGCTTACCACTACGCCAGTGTGCCATTGGTAGACAAATTTATATAGACATTTTTGGACAATAATTTCATATACAGTGGAACTTCCGAAAACCAACCCTTCTGAAAACCGGAAACCTTTGAAAACTGCAAATAACTCAAAGTCCCGTTTATATTTTTAACTTCTGAAAACCGGAACTTCTGAATTCTGAAAACCGGACGATTTTTGAAGGACCATTTATATTTTAACACTTAAACTGACTTCCAAAAACCGAACAGCAAAATATTTGCCGGATTAAAGTGTCACCTGTAAATCCAAAAATGCCCATGGCAAGTTGTCAACATGTTCTTTTGTTTATCTATTAGCGGCGCGCGTTTATTCTGACACGCATTATAATCACAATGATCATTTGATGCAAAAGTAAACACGTAATCAGCAATTACTTTAATTTGTTTTCAATTTATGAAAACGTGATAAATTAAATATCTTACGTATGAAAAACCTTCTTAATGTTTGAATGAAATAAAGATCAATGTTTTAATTGATTTAGTTACATCGAGTAAACTATGCATTATCAGCATCAAATAAATATTGACAAACTCGGGATTTCAAAGATGGTAAACAGTTAAGTGGAAAATATTTGAGTAAATGCTATTAATAAAGATATGGGGTTTTTTTTATTTGTTATATATTATGTATTATTTGTACATACTTAATAATCTTTAATGTTCGCAATTAATTGATTAATCAACTAGAGATGCTTTTGAGAAAAGCGCATGTCTCCAACAACTGCCCCTATGAAAAATGTCTAGTTTCTCTAGATGGTTTAGACTAGTGGATCCAATTATATAGTCTGGATGAGTGGATCCAATCAGTAATTCAAGGGCCATATATCAAAAGTGCCTGGGCTGATTTGGCTAGTTATCGAACCTGGCTAAGGTCTTATGGCCAAACACATTTTGTTCAAGTTTGGTGAAGATCAGATGAGAAATGTTCGACTTAAAGAGTGGACAAGAGTAAAAAGGCGGATTTTTCGGTAATTCAAGGGCCGTAACTCCAAAATGCCTGGACCGATTTGGCTAGTTATCGAGATTGGACAAGATCTCATGGTCAAACACATTTTGTTTAAGTTTGGTGAAGATTGGATGAGAAATGTTCGAATTAGAGTGCGGACAAGAGTAAAAAGGCCGATTTTTGGTAATTCAAGGGTCATAACTCCAAGACGCCTGGACCGATTTGGCTAGTTATCGGACTTGGCTGAGGTCTTATGGTCAAACACATTTTCTTTAAGTTTGGTGAAAATCGGATGAGAAATGTTCGACTTAGAGTGCGGACAAGCTTTGTGACAGACAGACACACACACAGACTGGAGTAAATCAATATGTCTCCCACACCACTATGTGGTGGGAGACATAATTAATTGATTACTTTATACAAACTTGTACAATTATAACAAGGGTAATAATCTCCTTCATTCTTCATGTAAGAAAAGGTAACTCTAGTGCACCACGTCCACTTTGCCTGCCAACTTCCAAACTTCTGAATTCCGAAAACTTCCAAATACCGAACTTTTAGGCTGGTCCGGAAGTTGTTTGGTTTTCAGAAGTTACACTGTACGTGTAATGGCCATTTTGCATACGCACCAAAAGTAAACAGGGAAAAGAAATAGAATGCATTGCAGCTAACGAGAGTTCCAGAAAGAAAACGAAAATGTGCTTGAATTGAGAAGAAATTCTCTGTATGGAGATTACTTTTCCCTAAAACAAGTCTAATTTTTCTTTGCCCATACAAATACAAAGTAGTAAAACAACTGTACAGAATCCTTGTGATTCGCATGTTTATAAATCACATGTACCCATTTCATTGTCCGGTGGCGACATAGTGCTTTGTATCAGTAACATATCATCGTCATCCATAGACACAGGAATTTCTTTCATATATTTGTGAGGGCACTAGCACATTCCAAAACGTTTTGTTTTTTTAAAGAAAATATAATTTTTATAAGTCGCTAGGAAACCTCGTATCATAATGATCCCTGACAATCCTCTATTAAACAGTTTACTTACTGACTGCGGTTTTTACCCTCGTTTTCTTTGCAAAGGTATGGCACAATTTGCTAGCCCAACACGTATTTAAGCTGTTGCGCACGTGTTTTGTCTGTTTTTCTGCCGAATTGTTCAGTGCAATGCTAATTCTAAAGATTGCGAACATCCTTTTTATTTGAATATTTACACAAAGAAAACATTATATTTCCATGATCATTGAAAAAGCATAAATTGAATTGCAGGGTGAACTCTTCTGTTAGTTTGTCGTCAGATTAAAGAAAATGATAGGTAGCCCTGCAATTTTTTTTACTTTAAATCACCACTGACAAATTCAACTGTTTTACGATGTTGTAAAAAAAAAGATGAGACTTGCGAAATACTTGTTATCGTTTAGCATTTGCGTTGTAAGTTTGTACTAAATATCGGAACATCTTATACGCCATAATGGATTTCCAAATGAAGCGGGAAGCTGACGTTTCTTCAATTATTTTGGTGGGAAAACTGCACATGCCTTCCATGATGGCCACGTGTTTACAGAAAATTTAGTATAATACGTTATATTTTCGTGTCAGCAGTCATGTTCAAATTTTTATGGAATGGTAAACAAAATGTTCTAGATCTACAACCAAATGAAAATACATGCTTCAGAGCTTGAATCTATTTCGTTTCTGTGGGCCAGCCGCCGTTTCTGAAATGGTTGAGTATATATTTTTCATTCGAGTTCTTAATATTTCATTGATGTGTTCAGCATCCAAAAAGAAAGGATGTTAAGGTTTCGATGGAGGCCTTGAGAAACAAAAATCAAACAACACCAAATCATAGAAAGAAAGAGTTGTTTGACATTGAAATTGAACAGCATGTAAAACATGTATATTACTTTACGAAACAAGTGTCAGTATACTGATATAAACATTGAATTCCGGAAAAGGGCTGCCTAAAGGGGCTCAACTTCCGGACAGTTAAACCCCTAAAAAAAACTCACCATTTTCAAAGAACTGTTACACATGTTCGTTTTGATGCATTTGCAATAGCGTGCGAGTGGTGAAATTTCGCATAACAAGGTGGAACACAGTTTTCAGCAATTGTTTATCTTTATTTCTTTACAAATGGCATTCATATTCAAAGGGAGACAACTGTTCCCGATTATTTTAAGTACAAATGGCATTCATTTTCAAAGGGAAACAACTTTTTCCGATTATTTTAAGTAATCTTTGAGAAAAAGTTGTCTCCCTTTGAAAATGAATGCCATTTGTAAAGAAAAAAAGATAAACAATTGCTGAAAACTATGTTCCACCTTGTTACGTGAAATTTCACCACTCGCACGCTATTGCAAATGCATCAAAACAAACATGTGTAACAGTTCTTTGAAAATGGTGAGTTTTTTAAGGGGTTTAACTGTCCGGAAGTGGAGCCCCTTTAGGCAGCCCTTTTCCGGAATTCAATGTTTATATCAGTATACTGACACTTGTTTCGTAAAGTAATATACATGTTTTACATGCTGTTCAATTTCCATGTCAAACAACTCTTTCTTTCTATGATTTGGTGTTGTTTGATTTTTGTTTCTCAAGGCCTCCATCGAAACCTTAATGTTTAAACAGCAACAGGCTGATAATGACGATTCTTTCACTTATTTTGAAAAAAAAAATTTACCGACCTACCAACCTACTGGGTCGGAAGCGGCAGCCTTACTACGCTGAATAATAAAAGGGCAATAATTCAGTGAATAATCACTGGGCATGAGCGAGTAGTTGTTGAGAAAACTCACAAATAAGACATGTGCATTTCCTCTTTGCAAAGCTTCCTATGAAGTTTTGCTGAATTCCAGCAACTGGTTGCTGAAGAATAATCTGAACAAGAAATGGTGCTACAGTATACTAATACTGAAATGTGAAAGATCATCCGGCAATATGCCCATTTCCCACTTAATGTCTCCTAAGTCTCTGATACCAAAAGCTTAACTAGAGCTATCACTAAAGGTGATGAATGTACCCCCCGCATGCACTGACACAGTACATTGCAATTTGACGCACACAAGATTGCATAATTATGTGGACTGTATGTATATAGACTGTATGTATACAGTATAGTAACAAAAAACAAAGTCCCATAACTATGCAGAATATTTATCTAAAAGAATGTAACATGCACCATGCACAACTAGAGTTGGTACTGATCACTTGTGTGAAGTTTCATTAAATTGTGTGTAAGGGTTTGGTAGATTAGGCACGCACAAGATTGCATATGCAGACTGTATGTACATAGTATGTTAACAAGAAACAAAGTCCCATAACTCTACAATTTTTGTCGCTGAAAGAACCTAACATGCCCCATGCACAACTACTGTTGTTACTGATCACTTGTGTGAAGTTTCATTAAATTGTGTCAAGGGGATGAGGGGGATGGTGCGCACAAGATTGTGTCTATGTATATAGTACAGTAACAAAAAAACAAAGTCCCATAACTCTGAAAAAAAAATTCTGAAAGAACCTAACATGCCCCATGCACAACTACTGTTGTTACTGATCACTTGTGTGAAGTTTCATTAAATTGTGTCAAGGGGATGAGGAGAGATGGTGCGCACAAGATTGTGTCTATGTATGTAGTATAGTAACAAAAAAACAAAGTCCCATAACTCTGCAAATTTTTTTTCTAAAAGAACCTAACATGCCCCATGCACAACTACTGTTGGTACTGATCACTTGTGTGAAGTTTCATTAAATTGTGTCAAGGGGATGAGGAGAGATGGTGCGCACAAGATTGTGGCTATGAATATAGTATAGTAACAAAAAAACAAAGTCCCATAACTCTTTTAAAAAAATTTCTAAAAGAACCTAACATGTCCCATGCACAACTACTGTTGGTACTGATCACTTGTGTGAAGTTTCATTAAATTCTGTCAAGGGGATAAGGAGAGATGGTGCGCACAAGATTGCGTCTACGGACAGACGGCCAGACAACCTAAAACCAGTATACCCCCCCTTACAACTTTGTTGTCGGGGGGTACAATAATGTTTAGTGTGAAATCATCTAATTCCAAGGGCATGAAATTTCATTGTTAACCCTAACAACTGCTGGGACAGTGTTTTGTGTAAAATAAAAGGAAGTTTCATTTGTTCATTCAAACTGAATATTGCTGATTTGACACAACTGCATAATCCATGAAAATTAACCCTCCCTTGAATATCTATGAACTTACAGTCACCTAGATCCATGTTTTTGTAGCCAATATATAATGTCCTGTATGACATCAAACTCCTTAAATGCTAAGTCTCAAAGTATGATTTTTCACAAAATTACTACAGAAATTATATGTTGTTACCACTTCTGGAGGGAGGTAACTCAGAGTTGTGTGTGAGGTCAGGATCACTTGAATCATTCACTTTGTTCAGGCTCTCTCTCTCTCTAAGAAAAAGTCCAGCACTGCCCTTTACTTTTACTGAAAACAGAATTGTGATTTGACTTACAACAACATGTTTAATGATTTACTGTGTCTTAAACAAAAACAAATATATACTATCAAAACTTGAAGAGTGATTAATTGGTTGACAGAGTCTCAAACTTTCAACACACAGAAAATGTAAAACGAAAGGGCCATGATGGCCCTAGATCGCTCACCTGAGTTACACCGCTTGCTTGAACAGTTTAGGTAGATGGTTATGCAATCAAGAGCTGTCTGATGACAGCGCGCTCGACTATTCGAAGAACTGATTGAAGAATGGGGTCAAAATATTTCCACGGATATTCAGACAAAAGGAATAAATAGATTAGACAAACAATGTTCCTGTTTTACTTTGATTTCGGTAAGTCCTGCATTAAATGGCAATATATGAGCCAATTTCAAAGTCCAAAAAGGGCCATAATTCAGTCAAAATAGTTATGTACTCTTGCCTACAGATGGAAATCATAATGATAAACAAGTGTTCAAAGTTTAAAAGTCATATGTCAAATAGTTTTGACAAACCATGGACTTGTATGAAAACAGAACCAATTTCAAAATCCAAAAAGGACCATAGTTCAGCCAAAATAGATGACAGAGTTATGTTCTCTTTCCTACAGATAGAGACTATTATACTTAACAAGTGATAAAAGTTTCAAAGCCATATGTCAAACATTTTACAAAAATTATGAACTGGTACGAAAAACTTAACAAAGATTTCTAAGTCAAAATGGGCCATAATTCAGCCAAAATCCTTGATGGAGTTATGTACTCTTGTCTATAACTGGACATGGTGATGGTAAACAGGTGTTGAAAGTTTCAGAGCTTTATCTCAAAAGACTTTGTCAAAATATGAACTGGTACGAAATATTAACCCAGATTTCTAAGTCAAAAAGGGCCATAATTCAGCCAAAATCCTTGATGGAGTTATGTACTCTTGCCTATAACTGGACATGGTGATGGTAAACAAGTATTGAAAGTTTCAAAGCTTTATCTCAAAAGACTTTGTCAAAATATGAACTGGTACGAAAAACTTAACCATGATTTCTAAGACAAAAGGGGCCATAATTCAGCCAAAATCCTTGATGGAGTTATGTACTCTTGCCTATAACTGGACATGGTGATGGTAAACAGGTGTTGAAAGTTTCAAAGCTTTATCTCAAAAGACTGTCAAAATATGAACTGGTACGAAATATTAACCCAGATTTCTAAGTCAAAAAGGGCCATAATTCAGCCAAAATCCTTGATGGAGTTATGTGCTCTTACCTATAACTGGACATGGTGATGGTAAACAAGTGTTGAAAGTTTCAAAGCTTTATCTCAAAAGACTTTGTCAAAATGTGGACTGGTACGAAAAACTTAACCCAAGGTGTTACGCCGAAGCCGACGCCGTGGTGAGTAGGATAGCTCTACTTATTCTTCGAATAGTCGAGCTAACAAAATGTCTGTGCATCATTTTTAAATAGTGCCAGTATTCTCACTGTTTGTTAGTTTTGGGGTTTAATACCATTTTCCTGTATTTCAGTTATGTGACATTGGGCAGTAAATCTAACCACTGTTCCTGTTCTCTGTACCAGTACAAACCTATTCTCCGCAAGTCTTTTATCAAATCATCATGGAGAACATACACCCCACCCAGAGTTCAAATTCAAATTGAGCTAAGTTGATGGGCTCACCAGTGTTTTCTAACCATAACATTTTAATACGTTTCTAGGAAATAAATACAGTTGGGTAAAGTGTGTGTGCTGGGGGTGGAGTGGGGGGTGATAAAGAAGTTGGAAAATGAAGACATTAGTTTATACTCAGAGACAATATCAAACAAGTAGATTACGTATATATATATACATACATATTACATATATATACAGGGCAAAGTGACCACATACATTTTGCAGCTATATTTTTCGACAAAAAACAACAATATGTACACATTTCATGAAGGTTCACCCAAGAAACATTTGAATGAAGTAATTTTAAAATTTGGCCAGCAAGTTCTGACAATAAGATCATTTCCACAATATAAATACAGGGAAGAGTGACCACCCTCCCTAACAGCAATGTTTTTGATGAATCACAGTATTTGAACAATCTTGGTAGAGGGTCACACATGGACCATTTGAGTGAAATTATTTTTAAAATCGGGCTAGCAGTTTCATACAAGATCACTTTTAAAGTTTCCACTATATACAAATTATAGGGAAAAGTGACCACATCCCCTTGCAGCAGGTAAATAGGAAGAATATGAACTTGGTAGAGGGTCACACAAGGAATATTTGTGTGAATTTATACTAAAATCAGGCCAGCAGTTTCCTACAAGAAGTGTCCATTATATACATACGGGAAAAGTATTTATTTATCTATTTGGGTTTTACGGCACACCAACACAGTATAGATTATATGGCACAAAACAGGAAAAGTAATCATGCCCACTGCCAACAAGTTTTTTCACGAATCAGAACAACTTGAACACTCATAGAAGAAAGCTACATCATTAAAGGACCATTTGTGTGAAGTTATTTCAACAAAAGGACCATGATGGTCCTGAATCGCTCACCTCTTCCCACATGACCCAGTTTTGAGTATGACGTCGTTTTTTCTATTATTTGACATAGTGACCTAGTTTTTGAGCTCATGTGACCCAGTTTTGAACTTGACCTAGATATTATCAAGATAAAAATTCTGACCAATTTTCATGAAGATCCATTGAAAAATATGGTCTCTAGAGAGGTCACAAGGTTTTTCTATTATTTGACCTATTGACCTAGTTTTCGAAGTACGTGACCCTGTTTTGAACTTTACCTAGACATCATCAAGGTGAACATTCTCACTAATTTTCATGAAGATCTCATGAAAAATATGGCCTCTAGAGAAGTCACAAGGTTTTTCTATTTTTATACCTACTGGCCTAGTTTTTGATTGCACGTGACCCAGTTTCGAAACTGACCTAGATATCATCAAGGTGAACATTCAGATCAATTTTCATGAAGATCCATTGAAAAATATAGCCTCTAGAGAGGTCAAAAGATTTTAATAATTTTAGACCTACTGACCTAGTTTTTGACCGCAGTTGACCCAGTTTCAAACTTGACCTAGATATGAGCTGTGCCATGAGAAAACCAACATAGTGGGTTTGCGACCAGCATGGATCCAGACCAGCCTGCGCATCCGCACAGTCTGGTCAGGATCCATGCTGTTCGCTAACAGTTTCTCCAATTCCAATAGGATTTAAAAGTGAACAGCATGGATCCTGACCAGACTGCATGGATGCGCAGGCTGGTATGGATCCATGCTGGTCGCAAACCCACTATGTTGGTTTTCCCATGGCACGGCTCATATCATCATGATGAACATTCAGACCAACTTTCATACAGATCCAATGAAAAGTATGGCCTCTAGAGAGGTCAAAAGGGTCACAAGGTTTTTCTATTATTTGACCTAGTGACCTAGTTTTTGATGGCATGTGACCCTGTTTTGAACTTTACCTAGATATCATCAAGGTGAACATTCTCACAAATTTTCATGAAGATCTCATGAAAAATATGGCCTCTAGAGAAGTCACAAGGTTTTTCTATTTTTATACCTACTGGCCTAGTTTTTGATTGCACGTGACCCAGTTTCGAAACTGACCTAGATATCATCAAGGTGAACATTCAGATCAATTTTCATGAAGATCCATTGAAAAATATAGCCTCTAGAGAGGTCAAAAGATTTTAATAATTTTAGACCTACTGACCTAGTTTTTGACCGCAGTTGACCCAGTTTCAAACTTGACCTAGATATGAGCTGTGCCATGAGAAAACCAACATAGTGGGTTTGCGACCAGCATGGATCCAGACCAGCCTGCGCATCCGCACAGTCTGGTCAGGATCCATGCTGTTCGCTAACAGTTTCTCCAATTCCAATAGGATTTAAAAGCGAACAGCATGGATCCTGACCAGACTGCATGGATGCGCAGGCTGGTATGGATCCATGCTGGTCGCAAACCCACTATGTTGGTTTTCCCATGGCACGGCTCATATCATCATGATGAACATTCAGACCAACTTTCATACAGATCCAATGAAAAGTATGGCCTCTAGAGAGGTCAAAAGGGTCACAAGGTTTTTCTATTATTTGACCTACTGACCTAGTTTCTGATGGCATGTGACCCAGTTTCGAACATGACCTAGATATCATCAAGGTGAACGTTCTGACCAATTTTCATGAAGATCTTGTGAAATATATGGCCTCTAGAGAGGTCACAAGGTTTTTCTATTTTTAGACCTTCTGACCTAGTTTTTGAAGGCATGTGACCCAGTTTCGAACTTGACCTAGATATCATCAAGGTTAACATACTGATGAATTTCCATGAAGATCTTGTAAAATATATGGCCTCTAGAGAGGTCACAAGGTTTTTCTATTTTTAGATCTACTGACCTAGTTTTTGAGGGCACGTGACCCAGTTTCGAACTTGACCTTGATATCTTCAAGGTGAACATTCTGACCAATTTTCTAAAGATCTTGTGAAATATGTGGCCTCTAGAGAGGTCACAAGGTTTTTCTATTTTTAGACCTACTGACCTAGTTTTTGAAGGCACGTAGCCCAGTTTCGAACTTGACCTAGATATCATCAAGATAAACATTCTGACCAACTTTCATAAAGATCCCATGAAAAATGTGACCTCTAGAGTGGTCACAAGCAAAAGTTTACGGACGGACGGACGACGGACACCGCACGATCACAAAAGCTCACCTTGTCACTTTGTGACAGGTGAGCTAAAAACAGAGATGCTTTTGAGAAAAGCGCATGTCTCCCACAACTGCCCCTATGAAAAATGTTAGTTTCTCTAGATGTTTGAGACGAGTGGATCCAATTAGATGGTCTGGATGAGTGGATCCAATCAGTAATTCAAGGGCCATAAATCAAAAGTGCCTGGGCGGATTTGGCTAGTTATCAAACTTGGGTAAGGTCTTATGGCCAAACACATTTTGTTCAAGTTTGGTGAAGATCGGATGAGAAATGTTTGACTTAGAGAGCGGACAAGAGTAAACAGACGGATTTTTTCGGTAATTTAAGGGCCATAACTCCAAAATGCCTGGACCGATTTGGCTAGTTATCGAACTTGGCTGAGGTCTCATGGTCAAACACATTTTGTTCAAGTTTGGTGAAGATCAGATGAGAAATGTTTGATTAAAAGTGCGGACATGAGTAAAAAGGCCAATTTTTCGATAATTCAAGGGCCGTAACTCCAAAATGCCTGAACCGTTTGGCTAGTTATCGAACCTGGCTGAGGTCTCATTGTCAAACACATTTTGTTTAAGTTTGGTGAAGATTGGATGAGAATTATTCGAATTAGAGTGCGGACATGAGTAAAAAGACCGATTTATGGTAATTCAAGGGCCATAACTCCAAGACGCCTGGACTGATTTGGCTAGTTATCAAACTTGGCCGAGGTCTTATGGTCAAACACATTTTGTTCAAGTTTGGTGAAAATCGGATGAGAAATGTTCGACTTAGAGTGCGGACAAGCTTTGTGACAGACACACACACACACACAGACACACAGACACAGACTGGAGTAAATCAATATGTCTCCCACACCACTGTTAGCTTAGCCCCTATGTGCAACCAAGCAAAAGGGAACATCAAAGCCAAATTTCATCAACTTCTACTACACGGTTTTAGAGATGTTATTTGAAGAAAAGTGTATATAGATGCCTGATGGACAGATGCTGGATGCCGGATGGTGAGTGATCACAACAGCTCGACCCAAGCACTTTGCTCAGGTGAGCTAACAAAACCAGTCAGTTGAAACTAACATTAAGCCAGAGATATAATTTGCAAATGGCAGTTAAATATCTGTTGAAATGCTGACTGTATAACTAGAAACAAACTGGTTTGTAGTTTGTATCTTTAACAAATATTTCAGTGTTGAACTTAACCAAGTTAAAACACAAAATAACTTACCTCTGTTCAATTCATGACTAATATCCACATCGCCAGAAGTTTCTGCACGTTTAGGAACTGGCAGTAATGGATTACTTGTGTGTCCTATGACACTACTCGCACTACGAATGAGGTTTTTGTACTATTGCCTGGTAACATCGTCATCAACTGTGATGGTGATATCTAAACTGAAAAACAAGAGTGCCATAGCCTGTGAATAGCTAGTAAAAGCAAGTTACATCAAAATCCCTCCTTGCATGAAGAAGATATGCTCTGGACAAAGTCATTTTTGAATTTGACCTTTGACCGCTAAGTGTGACCTTGACCTTAGACCTAAGGACCTGGTTCTTGTGCTTGACACTCTGTCTCATGGTGGTGAACAAATTTGCCAAGTTACATCAAAATCCCTCCATGCATGAAGAAGAAATGCTCCGGACAAAGTCATTCTTGTATCTGACCTTTGGCCTTTAAGTGTGGGTTCTGGGTTTTGCACATGACACTCTTTCTCATGATGGTGCATCAAGTTACATCAAAATCCTTCCATGCATGAACAAGAAATGCTCCAGAAAAGTTTGCTGACACCGCCCATGCGTGCACCCACCAAGGGCATGTCCTGTCTTTCAGATGGGCGTATAACAAGAGGGCCAAAATGGCCCTAGGTCGCTCACCTGAGAAACACATCACAGTCGTGCAAGCGTATTTGAAGTTTCAAATCAGTTTCAGTCTTTTAAAATTGGAAGGAAATTAATCACACAGACAATTGGAGCAGTAGGTGATAGCATCTTGGGAAATCTCTTTATAATGGTTATAAGCTCTTTTTTAAGGATATCATAAGTTGCAGAGGACTAGGTTTTGGAAGTGAATACTATACATAAGGAAACAAGGTGTATTCACAATCTTTTGAGGCCTTAAAATTACATTAGCTATCTTTTGCTGAAGATCATTAAATAATTATTTCTTAAAATTTTAACATGAGGGGTTTACAGCAGAAGAATATCAAAATTTGTATGATCAAAAAGTGGTTGGAGGATTTTTGTCTGGGATAGTCTATAGCAAACTGACACTTTTCATACCTAACAGAATAGAAGTCTTTTACATTTAACTTGATTTCTTTCTACCTGACCTTTAATTATTCTATTATGACTCTGTGTGTTTTACACTAGTATTTCTGCATGATAATCTAGAGGGTGACTGTTCATGACAGCAGGATATCATTTCTATGGAAAGCAAACTTTAAACATCGCAAACCTTTTTTTGGCTCAAATGTGACAAACTTATCTATCAATTTATATTTTTTTATTTACAGATAATTTAACATTTTTAAGTTATCAACACATTCACAGATCACACTAAACTTTCAGAGACATACATGCTTATGTAAAAATAGATTTGTTAGTCATAAATACTTCTATGTTCATTGTAGTGTATGAAGAGGGCAACCTAATAATTACATGGGTATAATTTGCATTTGAAGCCTAAAACATTTGCAATATTGTACATACTGAAAATATTACATTTTATGGTAAAAACCTCAACTTTGCTGTCATTGTGTTCACTACTGAAGCTCACAAGAACTATTTAACATAGCCAATTTTATATTTCTAACAGGATATCTAAACTAACATATTCTATACATTCAGGCATTAAAATATCATTTAACTATAGAGCTAACTATAAATGGTAAAAGCGAGGCACAGTTAACAATGAAACTATGTAGCACTATGTAGTACTATGTATTTGCAAGAGGGAAATGTGAATTATAAGAAAAATTGGAAAATATGTGCTGTTGCAAAAATTGCAAAATACTTGTTTCAGTTTAAAACAAGTACAAAATAAATTATTTTTATTCATAATATCTGTAACATCAATACATATAGCTGGATCAGTAATAAATTCATGATTTTTCATTATCGTCAGAGCTGCAGTATATTGTGACTAGCAGCAATAATTGAATGACTTTTGATATACCACCGTACATACAGCTTCATCAGGTTATTGTGATTAGCAGCTTTTCATGAGCTACCATCATATTTAATACAGGCCACTCTCAGGGTTCTTGAACACTGCCAAACTCTTCAGCAAAGCACATGCCAAGATTTAACCTGTTTGCTTTATGTGGCTCTGCTGCTTAATATTTGTACACTGAAGCTTTTAATTAAAACCAGTGTTGTAAATTGTGTGCACATTTTTTAACAATCATGCACAAAAATTAAATAATTGCTACTTAGCAAATCGAAAATTTGTCATATTTCAGAAACACTTTACTCATAGTCACAATGTTATAATGTTTCAAAGTCGAAACTGGCAGACAAGTCTTTTGCAATAATTGCAACAAAAAACAAATAAACACTGCACTATATAACTCTATTAATTTCAGATGCGTTCTACTATTACATGATTTTTCCACACAATATTCTAAACAATTTGCAACGCAAACTGGAAGTAAACAGTTTCTATCAAATATAATAATATATCAACTGCATTATTAATTTAAAGGAAATAAACTACATATTACATTGCCTACCAAATAATATGTTTGAGTACAAATTCGTAACATTCAAAATAATATCACAATTATGAGTACATGAAAAACTTAATGTTGATGAAGTTAGTCACTTTAATTTTTGCTCTAATTTTAAGTAATATTTATCCTGAATGCTGTCTGAGCAGCAGAAAAAAATCTTTGCATTTTCCTAGTAATTAGTGAGATAAGGTAACAATTTTACTATTGTTTAGTCAGATAATTTAGTAACAAAGGATGGAAAATTTCATTGAAACAGGATATAAAAATAAAAGTAACTTGCCATCTTGCTACAGGAAAAAGGAAATAACTGAAACAAGTAGTGTTAATAGTTATTGATATAACGAACCTTAATGGTAATACAAAAAGCTTTTGCTGTTACATTTATCTAGTACAGTTATCATAACATTAACACAGTATTACAGAATTAACAAACTATTCTTATAGTAATTATATTATACAAGTGGTCAATGTAATGACAAGAAATTTATAGAAATGATTTTAATAACAATATCTTTAATATAGACATGTTAAAACTACCAGTACATGTATTCTGTCTTTCTATATTCATCACAAGCAAATAAAATATACAGTATGTTGAAAGAATATGTCTGCTTACATGGCTGTCTGACAATCAGACATGAGCAACTAATATGCAAATGACATGCCACCAAATGTGGAATTTAATAATAGCAGGATTAGAATTTCTTAAACATGGTTGCCTTAAGCCTGTACTAGATGGTGTTGCACATTTCATTACCTCTGATGACTAGAATCAAACCATGTCTGCTATTATGTTGCTTGGTTACAGTCTTTGCTCCACATGATTTTTCCACAGATTTTATTATGTAATGAACCAACTTGAAAACTTAAAAGAAATCTATATGCCCCTGCAGGGGGAAAACTTGCAACATCTAATGCTTTCTCATCACTACTATGCTTCATGGAAAGCACAGAATAAGACACCCCTTTGGTCTGGTCTTTCCATTAGTTTGAGAATGGTGGTCACCCACCTCGACAAAAACCACCAGCAGTATCAACCTCTTCTGGAGAGGTTGATACTGCTCACTCTATGCGGGTGAAACACTTTCTGGTAATTTAGGTATGAAAGAACACCAACTTGTGGTCAGACCAATATGTCTCTAACGTTCCAGAGTTCCCTGAACAGTTTGTAAATATCAAATCTAAAGCAGATTCATTATCTGTTGTCTGTTCCTCAACTAACTGAGTACATCCTAGCCTCTGAAACATGAACGTCTCCAAATTTGTATAACTATCCTGGAATACATCAATATTGAAATCACCAGTTATCAGTACTGGTTTACTTCTGTCCAAATGTTGCAGAAGCTCATTTTCCATTGTTTGAATGAGGTGCTGGTATGATAAGCGAGGGGATTTGTAAACAACTGCAACCTGCATACTTTGTAGGATGTGTTTTACTGAGACAACAATAAATTCAAAGTGAGTAGAACTGAATGAGCGACTACTGCAAACATTTACATCATCATGAATATATAAGGCTAAACCATGAGACGGCCTTTTTGCATGCAGCCTGTCAGCTGGTCATTTCTGAGAAGGTGAAAACCCTCAATGGCATATTCATCATAAAGACCTGTCTGGCACAGTCTCGTTTCTGCTAAACCAATAATATGCGCTGATAACACATTTTGATCAGCTTTTACATGTTCAAAATGCTTATGTAATGACCTGCAATTATTATAAATTATCTTGAAATGTAGAGAGGAATCCACAGTGTCTAAGGGAGTATAGCAGAGTTCCAGCTTGGCACTTCTTTGTAACCTGTCCATTTCTACCACAACATCTTCATCCACTTTCAAAGCCTTTTCATTGAAATTCAATATATAAAGATTCTGAAGAGATCTGACCCTACTTAAAGCAACATAATGTATATGGGCCCATTTTCTCACTGTTCTTTGAGATAAGTCTACCACAACCTCATTAAGTGTACATCCTTGAGTTCTATGAACAGTTCTTCCAGCAGCTGGCTGTAATGGAAACTGTATTCTCTGAATAGTTTTTCTATTGTATGAAAATGTCCTGTCAACATCAAATACAGGTGTCCAGCTATCATGTATCTGGCTACTGTAAAATCCTCTGTTTTGTATTTTTGTCTTTGTTCAGTTCCTACTTTGGGATCATCAAACAGGACCCAAATTATACTTGGTCTATCTGTCTCTACTTGTCTGTATTCAACAAACTGAATTCTGCATGAAGCTCCATTCGTAAGGCCATCTGCTGTGTTCAGATTGACAGTTAAATCATACACCATATCCACTACTATTGGCAACAGTCTGAAAAGCATACCAGTTTTGTTATGATCATCTGGAAGTGATCTAAGTGTTCTTTCCTGTTTATCTTTTGATAATTTTGGAGACATAACAACATCAAGAGAATTCACTGTGATGTGTTGGGTCTGCTTACGTCTAATTATCTCCTGATTATGCAAGTTCATGAAAGTAGATTCTGCAAATATGTGTGGAGCATGTAAAGGATGCTGCTCAGAATATTGCTTTACTTCACGTTTTTTCAATTCTGCTCTATCTACATCTGTCAGGGCATTATGCCGAAGCCTATTCAATAACTCTGCAAAAGATATATCATCTTTCTGTCTCATAATTTCAGTCAACTCATACATTCTGAAATGATCTTTCCATAAATTTCTGGACAAAGCAGAAGCACCTCTATCAAGGTCTTTAAATATCCATCCACCTGTGACAGGCTGTAACTGGTACAAATCACCAACTGCAATAATACTCAGTCCACCAAATGCTTTGTTAGTGCCAGTTAATTGCTGCAGCCTTTGATCTATAAAGGACAGCTTAACCTTTGAAACCATAGATATTTCATCAATGATAATAACAGATAATTCTCTGTATTTAGATCTAAATGTATTAAGCCTTTCGCAAGTTAATTGCTGATTACTTTGCATGTAGCCTTCAAAAAATGCTTTCGCTATTGTTGAACCATTTATATTGAATGCTGCCTTCCCTGTGAAAGCACACAACAGAATCCGTGTTTCATCTGAGTTTTGACCTTCTCTCAGATTGAGAAACCGATATAATGTCTGAAAGATAGCTTTTATGACAACACTTTTACCAACACCAGCTCCTCCTGATAAGTAGGCATACAGTGGTTCAGTTTTTGTTTTGATCCAATGAATTACATGATTATAAAAACGTCTTTGATTTGTATTAAGGCATCGTAGAAGTTCTAAATATTCTTCTTCTGGCAGTAAGATTTCATTCGATTCTACCCTAGCATTTGAACATGCACTACCTAATTCAATGCCAATATCGTAATGTCTGTGTTCAGCTACTCTATCTGGATTGAAGTACACAAATGCTTCTGACTCTACTACTTCTTCCGCAGCAGTATCAACTTCAGTTTGTTGTGTTCCAGGTGCTATTTCATCAAAAATCTCTTCATCAACCTCTGCCATTTCTCTTGCGATTTCTATCTGTTCAGCATGGTGTTCATATTCCATACATTTGCAATCTATTTTTGCCTTGATTGCCAAGTAATGATCCTTGTAAGACTCATAATTTGCAAGAAGATCTAAGACTTCATTGCGCCATGGTAAAAACAACAATAATTTCTCTCTAAAATGGTTCTCTTCATCAGACTTCAGATTATATCTTCCATATCTTATAACTCTGGCATTCTTCCTTATCCTTATTTGACCTCCGTTTTTGAAATAACTAATTGTCTGACTATCATTTAAGTTTTCAAGTTTAAGTCCATCATCATCACTTTCATTGTAATCATCATTAACATTTTCTACACTGTCTGAAAGGT
The DNA here is from genome assembly GCF_021730395.1 of Mercenaria mercenaria. NCBI lineage: Eukaryota > Metazoa > Mollusca > Bivalvia > Venerida > Veneridae > Mercenaria > Mercenaria mercenaria. The sequence goes on from NC_069368.1 coordinate 80,890,890, forward strand.
GTTCATTTTTGGGAAAAACTATGTCTAATTTAGAAACATAATCAGCAAGACACCAGTTTTCAAGCTTTTTAGGTCTTTTCGAATACCTTTTGATAGCATTTTCTGCTATAACATCTGTAGAATTATCGGGCATTTCATCAAGGACAGTTTTGGATTTCAAAAGATGTATGCGTTTTTCAGGAGCAGACGTGTTGATAAAGGTAACATCTCTTGTGCTTCTTGTTAATGACATTTGAAGAACTAAATACACTGCTTCTTGAGCACTGACTTCGACACTGTTCGAAAATACATTTCCAATATGTCTCACTTGTCGTTTCAGGTCCAAATTACCATTTCTTGCCTCTTTACATGCAGCATGCATCAAAGAACTCATTCCTCTTTGAGATTTGCTTATGTAAGATACAATATACATAGCACAGGCATATGGATCTAAAATGAATTGTATATCAATGTTGGCTTTCCAAGCTCTCAACACAGTTTCATTGTAAAGATTGAGACGAATATCTTTCGGTTCTCTTTTCAAAAACACTTTTGGTGTATTCAGTGTACTTCTTATGCATTTTATATAATCTTGTTCAGAAAGTTGCACTATATCAGTCAAAAAGTGCTTGTAGGACATATCAAATCCATCTTTTTCTTTATTCATTTTTTCTTGTATCTTTTCATATAGCTTTTTATATTTGTCTACATCTGACTCAAGTGGTTCAAGAACCATTGTTTCTGGGAGCGGTGGCAAAGGGAAACCAAATCGACACTTTCTAACATCTTTTTTCTTACACGACCTTGAATGTTGATGAATCTGCAACTGAATCAGATCTGTCATATCAGCATTATCAGACGAGCTCTTAAGATACTGGTCAACATAAGCAGTAATTTCACTCACACTGCACTCATTATATTTTGGAGAATTTTGAACCCATGCTATCATGTGTATATGGGGTGAACCTCTCTGCTGAAACTCGACTCGATAAAAATAATCTGATATGACACCAAGAGGATTATGAGTACTTTTTAGTACCAGTTTTATAAACTGCTGAACTCTGTGGTCAAAGTAACGGGAACATGTTACAGGATCTTTCTGTATAAGTTTGACCTTTTGCTCCCAGGATAGATTGCGTATATCATTATCTGTGTACTCCACATCACTGTTTAGAGAAGCTAACATTTTCAGCAGATCAGACCATCTTGTATCAGCCGATGAGAGAGACAAAAACCAAGTGGGCATACCTAATTGACGTAGCATTGCAAACACATCCTTTTTCTTTGTTTCCAGATAGGCTGGTGAATTTCTTAATTGTTTAAATATATAATAACCTTGATCTTTTTTCACAATTTCTTCAGTACAGTTCACATCCCGAGCCTGTGAGGCAGTAATTTTCCTACCATCTATCTGACATCGCCTTACAGCCAGATTAACTTTGTCATTGACTTGTTTCATTTGAATCTTTTTCAATTTGAAGAAAATATTTGGCACACTGTTAGCTGCCCTTCTATCAAAATGTCGCAACTCCCACTTAGCAATATCACTGTAATGAACAGAGACAAGTCTTTCTTCATTCTCTTGCCGAGTTTGGCCACAAAATATGGTAGGAAAACATAAGTATTCCGAGTCTTTATCCTGATAGATACTCAGAGGACGCTGATTTTCACCAGGTGCAAATGTCAATACATTGCTTCGGTTTTCTAAATTTTCATAATCAACAAGTGTGTCAATGTTGCCCACATTTTCTTGTAAATGGATATTCTCTTCTGCATCTGAATCATACAGCTCACTTCCTTTTTGTTCAATGCCTTGTTCTTTCTCTTCATGAGCTATATTTACCTGACTATTTTTTGAATTAGACTCTGTGTCTGCAGACAAAAACTCCTGTAACACTTCATTACTATGCTGTGTCACTTGTTCTATCCACTGTTCATCAATCTGAACATTAGCATTTGTATATAGTTTACTGTGTCTTAATAGCCAATGTAGTGCTACTAATACACGTAGTGGTCGAATATTTTCTGTGAAAGCACAAGATTTATGTGACAATTTTTTCTTCAGTTTTACAGGAACTGTAACATTCTCATCTAATGGCCTCGGCAGAACATCAACAACTGGTTGAATTTCAACTGGCACATTAACAACGTTTCCTTTCAAAGAGTACTGCCGACCTCTAGGCAATTCTCTCAACTGCATAAAGGGTATCCGTAATGCAATTAAGCGCTCTTCAAGCGGATATAATTCTAGTTCTTTTGGGGTTTTTTTGTGGCCACTTCATACCATTCACAACACTTAACTTAGGAACCCTTTTATTCAGAATGCCAGCTTTACAAGTAGCGCATATCCACTCCTTGTTATCAACTGATTTTTTTCCTGTTAAATACTTCTTAAAAATATTGTTCTTACAACTCGAAATGACACTTACACTTTCTTTGAACCAAGTTTGTTGGCAGCAACTGCAAATGTATTGTGGACCAGTTTCAATACTTCGATGAAAAAGTCTTATACAATCATCAACACTGTTGCCATATTTTCTTTGTTTTGCATTCTGAATTTCAGATTCTCTATAATCAGGTTCTTTGCGTTTAGATGCTTTTCGATTTCTGTCAAGCACTCTCTCTCTATCTTCGGTTTGCTTTTTCCTTCTGGATTCATGCTTACTTATCCTTTCTTTTTCTAAGACATAATCATTTTTTCTCATTAAGCGTTTTGCTTCTCTATTTCTCTCATTTTCTGCCAGTCTATAATCAATATCGTGTCTACATTTTTGTCTTGCTACTTTGTCTCTACTCTTTTCTGCCTGCCTATAATCAAAATCATCCCTTGTCAATTTTTTGGCCACTCTTTCCTTGTTTTTCACTTGCTCATCAAGTCTACTTTTTTGTCTTGCTGCTTTGTCTCTCTCATTTTCTGCCTGCCTATAATCAATATCATCCCTTGTCAATTTTTTGGCCACTCTTTCCTTGTTTTTCACTTGCTCATCAAGTCTACTTTTTTGTCTTGCTGCTTTGTCTCTCTCATTTTCTGCCTGCCTATTATCAATATCAAGTCTACTTTTTTGTCTTGCTACTCTGTCTCTATCCTTTTCTGCCTGCCTATAATCAATATCATCCCTTGTCAATTTTTTGGCCACTCTTTCTTTGTTTTTCACTTGCTCATCTAGTCTACTTTTTTGTTTTGCTGCTTTGTTCTTCTCTTTCTCAGCCTTTCTGAACTTTGAATCGTGCCTTTGTGTTAGTTTGTACTTTCTTAAATAACTTCTACAGTCTTTTTTTCCTGTTCTAAAACTGTGTTGGTAGTTATGTTAACGATGTCATGAGTATTTTGGCTAACAGTCTTATTTATCTTCCTTCTTTTTACAACTTCCCATTCTCCCATAGATGAATCTGTATCTGTTCTATGCACACTTTCATTTTTTTTACATTCACCTTTCTGCTTTTGATCTTGAAAGTACTCTGCTATAAGGAATTCGTCACTAATCAAAAATGAGAATTTTAATGGCATCAACTCATACTGAGAAAGCAAATCAATGTTCATGCTGTTATACAATGCATACATATAACTAACAAGGTCATCAAGGCAACTAAATGACAAAAGAACTGATCTACCATCTGAATGTGACAAACCATCACTACCATGTGAATGAGAATCAAAGAACCAGTACAGACCATCTTTGAAGAAAACTGCAGAACAAATTGCCCCAATCATGATTAAAACATGGTTTGCAGACTGTAAAACATTATATAGGGACTGGTGTAATGCTGGCAATATTGAACTACCAAACTGTGTAACAGCATTTCCCGATACTATATTGCCCTTCTCAATATGAATCTTCTTACATTTAATATTCACTTCATCTGGCATTTCATCAAGACATAACAACCTGTGTTTAAAATTTCCAAGCTGTCTTAAATTTCTGACAACATTCTTATATAACTGGTCTCCAACTGTGAGTATATCATCCAGTGACTCCTGAGATGAAAATTCAAAATACTGCGAAAATTTCAAAGCGCAAAGCGAGTTAATTGTGCATTGACTTCCTCTGGAATCCCAAGAAAATCTGTCATCTCCCTGATGAAATGATCCATACATCAATGAAACAAACCGAAAAGGATTAGTGCTGTCATGAATAATATTGCTTTCATAACCTGTAAAAGATTCTGGTGATACCGTCTGAACACAAGAGGCACTAGGCAAATCATCAGGTAACTCTTTCTGCAACTCTTCAGCAAAACTTTTAAAATCTTTCAGTAAACTTTCAGAATTCTTTTGACAAGCTTTAGATACTTCAGGAGAACCTTCAGACTTTTTAGGGAAGTTTAACCCATTTTCAGACTTTTTAGGGAAGTTTAACCCATTTTCAGACTTTTTAGGGAAGTTTAACCCATCAGACTTTTTAGGGAAGTTTAACCCATCACACTTTTTAGGGAAGTTTAACCCATCATTATGTTGATGAGCATCCCTTGATGCTCTCATTGCATCCTTGTTGGATGATTGTTTTTGGAGATAAGACTTTTTTTTCAGTCTTGGCATTTTGAAGCAGACTTTTATCCTCCACTTAAGTCACTATATCAAAGTATTTTAGTATCAAAGTACAGTAAAATATAGTCTCACTGAATTCAGTTCTGAAGCTCAATATTATGTTGATACTAGAAAAACAAAGAGAAGTTTGTTAGTCAATAGAAAAATGAATACATGCATCAACAAAACATGAAATAAGTTTCAAATTCTTGATTCAAATATTTCTATACAAACTACTTAAAAGAATGGTATACACTCAGGTATAGAATTAAGAAAGCATTTTCAATTAATGTACTTTGATTACTCTACTACAACTTTAAGTGAATTCTTATTTAATAATGTCATCAACAGTATATCAGTAGAATTACTATCAAATAAATTTGAAAATGTATGATACTGTAACAAATAAAACAAGATAGATAAAGTACAGGGAACACCCTGATCAGCAAGGAGGTATTATCCCAGGAAGAGACCCACTTCTACAGTGGTAAATATTTTAAAAAGAAAGTTTAGTTTCTGTATGAATTATAATCTTAAGCATTGTTATTGAATGCTCAATTTGACTTTTACTTAGAAATTGTTTAAAACATTAATAGCAAAATATGTAGACCCACTTCTACATTGGTAAATATTTTAAAAAGAAAGTTTAGTTTCTGTATGAATTATAATCTTAAGCATTGTTATTGAATGCTCAATTTGACTTTTACTTAGAAATTGTTTAAAACATTAATAGCAAAATATGTGGAATCCAAAGAACTGAGCAAAAAAAATATGTCTTCACCAATGGCACTTACCCGGTACAGCAGAACACCTACATTACCCAAAACATAAAGTCTGAATCAGTATTCAGATATTTGTTTTATGTATAAATAAATGCAACCCTTTAATTTGAAGAATGGGTACTGCACAATTCTGTCTTTGCAGAATTCTAGTGCATTAAAAACATTAATTCTTCTGTCATAAATAAAGATCAGGAAAGCAATGCTCCTATTGGAGATTCCTGAAAGAACAAGAAGATAACAAATTAATAACATTAATATTGTTGTTTTATATGTACATTCTGATAAAATATCATCAATATCCTACTTAAAATGCAGCCCCTATTGCAAACACAAGGATTTTTTTATTTGACCTAGTGACCTAGTTTTTGACCCTAGATGGCCCACAAGGCAGCTTGACTTAGACTTCATCAAAAGAAACACTTAAATTTCATAAATATCCAGTCTAGAATGTAGCCCCTATTGCATACATAAGGTTTTTCACAAGGTACTTTTGATTTGACTGGTTGACCTACTTTTTGAACCAACTTTCATCCAGACAAACATTCTGATCAATTTTCATGAAGATCCAGTGAAAAATGCAGCCCCCTAATGCATATACAAGGTTTATCTTTGATATGACCTATTGACCCAGTTTCTGATCCCAGATGACCCATATTCCAACTTGACCTAAATTTCATCAAGGCAATCATTCTGACCAAATTTAATGAAGATCAATTGAAAAATACAGCCTCTATCGCATACACAAGGTTTTTCTTTGATTTGACCTAGTGACCTACTTTTTGACCCCAGATGATGGATTTTCGAACATGGCCTAGATTTCATCAAGGTTATCATTCTGACCAAAATTCATGAAGATCAGTTGAAAAATACAGCCTCTATCGCAAACACAAGGTTTTTCTTTGATTTGATCTAGTGACCTAGTTTTTGACCCCAGATGACCCATTTTCGAACTTGGCCTAAATTTCATCAAGGTAACCATTCTCACCAAAATTCATGAAGATCAACTGAAAAATACAGCCTCTATCGCATACACAAGGTTTTTCTTTGATTTGACCTAGTGACCTAGTTTTTGACCCCAGATGACCCGTTTTCGAACTTGACCTAGATTTCATCAAGATAATCATTCTGACAAAAATTCAGGAAGATCAATTGAAAAATACAGCCTCTAATGCATACACAAGGTTTTTCTTTGATCTGACCTAGTGACCTAGTTTTTGACCCGAGATGACCCATTTTGGAAATGGGCCTAGATTCCATCAAGGTAATCATTCTGACCAAAATTCAGGAAGATCAATTGAAAAATACAGCCTCTATCGCATACACAAGGTTTTTCTTTGATTTGACCTAGTGACCTAGTTTTTGATCCCAGATGACCCATTTTTGAACTCGGCCTAGATTTCATCAAGGTCATCATTCTGACAAAATTTCATGAAGATCAGTTGAAAAATACAGCCTCTATAGCATACACAAGCTAAATGTTGACAGACGACAGACAGACGACAGACGACAGACAGACGCCGGACATCCAGCGATCACAAAAACTCACCTGAGCATTGCTCAGGTGAGCTAAAAATTACAACAAATTAAAACTGGAAGTGAAAATGGCAAAATTACACAACTGAACATCTCAGATTAGACTGCCCAGCTTACGTCAAGTAATATTTATAATTAGCAACAAACTCATATTTACTAACTAACAAAGAAAGTAATTTTTCAACAAATCAGTTTCAATTGTTTTGGTAGATAATATGAAATATTTTCATTGGTATAAATTTCATGGTTTTGTTCCAAACAACTTTTTTATGTGGATATGATATCACACACCAAATATCAAGACTCTAGCTATTATTTATTCAGAGAAGTGACCACACCCCCAGGCAGCCATGTTTTTTGATGAATCCGAAAAAAATGAACAATCTTGGTAGAGGGTCACGCAAGAACCATTTGTGCAAAATTGTTTTACAAGAGGGTCATGATGACCCTGAATCGCTCACCTGAGTAATATCAGCCACATGTTTCAAATGGTTAACTGATGCTAAAATATTAAGAAGGTAGGTCAGTACGTCACATTTAGTACGTCACATTTCGAGGGCTGAGCGCGAAACTATTGTATCTTGTTCTTTATCTATATACACTTACAATAGTTTTGCGCTCAGCCCTCGATTTATGTTAACTGAAAGTCAGTTTTAATATCGGTGTGCAAAACTGTACATGTCATCCAAATTTCAAGGCTGCATCTTAAAAAACAAGAAAGTAGGTCAGTAGGTCAAGGTCACAGTCAAGTGATCCCTAATCCCTTGGGGTCAGGTTATTATAATTAAACAGTCTGGGAAATATAATCTGATAATTTTTTTGAAGTATTTTTCCTTTTTCACTCATAACTATAACAAGTGACCCCCAAGGCAGGGCCTCTTTTCATCCCAGGGGCACAATTTCAATGAAGCTGTTAGAGATCCACCAGGCAATGCTACATACCAAATATCAAAGGCCCAGGCCTTGAACTTTCAGACAGAAGATCTTTATTTTTTTCCCTATATAAGTCTATGTTAAACTTGGTACCCCCAGGGCAGGGCCTCTTTTCACCCTAGGGACATAATTTGAACATTTTTGGTGGAGAAATACTAGGAAAGGCAACATACTTAATATCAAAAGCCTAGGTCTTGCAGTTTAAGGCAAGATGATTTTTGAAGTCTTTTTCCTGTATAAGTCTATGTAAAACTTGAGACCCCACTCCCCCCAGGGCAGGGCCTCTTTTCATCCCAGGGGCATAATTTGAATAATTTTGGTAGAGGACCACAAGGCAATGCTAAATACAAAATATCAAAGGCCTAGGTCCTTTGGTTTTAGACAAGAAGATTTTTAAAGTTTTTTTACTATACAAGTCTATGTAAAACTTGTGACCCCTGGGGCAGGGCCTCTTTTTATCCCAGGGGCACAATCTGAACAATCTTGAAAGAGGACCATAAGATGACCTCACACGCCAAATATCAAGGCTCTATGCCTTGCAGTTTTGGACAAGAAGATTTTTAAAGTTTTTCCTTTCGGTTGCAATGGCAACCAGAGTACTGCATGGAATTAAATTCTTTGAAAAAATTTGAAAGGGGACCACCCAAGGATCATTCCGGTGAATTTGGTGTAATTCTGCTCAGTGGTTTTCTAGACGATATTTTTAGAAAATGTTGACAGACGCACGACGCACATCGCACGACACAAATTGAGTGGTCACAAAAGCTTACCATGAGCCTTTGGCTCAGGTGAGCTAAAAATTGGGCAAGCATTTTCACACAAAACTTTTTAAAGATTTTTAAAGTTTCCACTATATACATATAGGGAAAAGTGACCACGCCCACTGGCAGCCATATTTTTTGACGAATCAAAATATTTGAACAATCTTGGTAGAGGGTCACACAAGAACCATTTGTGTAAAATTATTTTAAAATCAGGCCAGCAGTTTCACACAAGAAGATTTTTAAAGTTTCAACTATATACATATAGGGAAAAGTGACCACGCCCACTGGCGGCCATGTTTTTTTTATGAATCAAAATAATTTGAACAATCTTGGTAGAGTGTCACAAAAGGACCATTTATGTAAAATTATTCTAAAATCGGACAAGCAGTTTCACACAAGAAGATTTTTAAAGTTTAAACTATATACATATAGGGAAAAGTGACCACGCCCTCTGGTGGCCACGTTTTCTGACGAATCGGTATAATTTGAACAATCTTAATAGAGGGTCACACAAGGAACATTTGTGTAAAATTACTCTAAAATCGGGCCTGCAGTTTCACACAAGAAGATTTTTCAAGTTTAAACTATATACATATAGGGAAAAGTGACCACGCCCTCTGGTGGCCATGTTTTCTAACGAATCAAAATTATTTGAACAAGAGGTCGTCGAACACGAAATGCCCCCCTTGATGCATTCAGTAATTGCATAAGGAACAGAAATTATGTGCTCATTGTAAACAAAAGTTCTATCATTCTGGTTTAATCTGACCTTGACCTTTAACCTATTAACCTAACAAGAGATTACAGAGTGATCTTGGCGCCATCCACTGAGCCATTTTCGAATGCTCCAAATTTCAAGACTAGCTCAAGGTCAAAATCAAGGTCAAATTTCATTTCGGTACAAAACAATGTGTATGTGGTCCAAATTTGAAAGCTGTGGCATGAGAAATGTGAAAGCAGGTCACTACGTCAATTTCATGGTCAAAGTTCATTTCGGTAGACAGAACTATGCATGTGCTTCAAATTTGGAGGCTGTAGCTTGAGAAATGTGAAAGTAGGTAATAGGTAAAAATCAATGTCAAATTTCAATTCAGAACACAAAACTATGCATGCGGTCCAAATTTGAAGGCTGTAGCTTGAGAAATGTGAAAGTAGGTCACTAGGTCAAAATCAAAGTCACATTTTAATTTGGAACAAACAACTATGCATGTGGTCCAAATCTGAAGCCTGTACAAAAATGTGAAAGTAGGTCACTAGGTCAATAACAAGGTCAAAGTTTTTTTCAGTACACAAAACTGTGCATGTTGTCCAAATTTGAAGGCTGTAGCTACAGAAATGTGAAAGTAGGTCACTAGGTCAAGATCAAGGTCAACTCATGTCAATGTTCATCTTGCCACTCGAAACTATACATGTGGTCCAAATTTGAATGATGTAAGTTATGGACATGAAGATTCTAAGTTTTTCCCTACAAAAGTCTATATGGGACGGGGCCATATTTGACCCTAGAGGGATAATTTGAACAAACTTGGTAGAGAACCACTAAATGATGCTACATTACAAAATATCAAAGCCATAATCTTTGTGGTTTGGACAAGAAGATTTTCAAAGTTTTCCCCTATATAAGTCTATGTAAACCATGTGACCCCCAAGGCGGAGCCATATTTGACCCTAGGGGAATAATTTGAACAATCTTAGTAGAGGACCACTAGATGATGTCATATACAAAATATCAAAGCCCTAGGCCCTGTGGTTTTTCGAAGTTTTTTCCTATATAAGTCTATATAAACCATGTGACCCCCAGGGTGGGGCCATATTTGACCCCAGGGAAATAATCTAAACAATCTTGGTAGAGGATCACTTGATTTTGCTACATACCAAATATCAAAGCCCTAGGCCCTATGGTTTTGGACAAGAAGACCATAAACCGTTTAACTGTTCCTGGCCAATGTGACCTTGACCTTTGACCTCAAAATCAATAGGGGTCATCTGCTGGTCATGGCCAACCTAACTATCAATTTTCCTGACACTAGGCCCAAGCATTCTTGAGTTATTGCCTGGAAACCATTTTACTGTTCCTGGTCAGTGTGACCTTGACCTTTGACATACTGACCTCAAAATCAATAGAGGTCATCTGCTGGTCATGACCAACCTCCCTATCAACTTTCGTGACCCTAGGCCTAAGCGTTCTTGACTTATCATCCGGAAACCGTTCTACTGTTCAGGGTCACTATAACCTTGACCTTTAACATACTGACCTCAAAATCAATAGGGGTCATCTGCTGGTCATTACCAACCTCCCTATCAACTTTCATGACCCTAGGCCCAAGTGTTCTTGAGTTATCATCTGGAAACCGTTTTACTATTCAGGGTCACTGTGACCTTTGACATACAGACCTCAAAATCAATAGGGGTCATCTGCTGGTGATGACCAACCTCCCTATCAACTTTCAAGATCCTAGGCCCAAGCGTTCTTGAGTTATCATACGGAAACGGATTGGTCTACATTCCAACCGACCCACCTAACGAGCGACATCTGCAAAACAATATACCCCTCCTTCTTTGAAGAGGGGCATAAAAATCTGGGTTAGAGGGTCACATAAGGACCATTTTTGTGAAATTATTTCAAAATCTGACAATTATGGTTTAGGAGATGTTGTTTGAAGTTTTTTCAATTTTTTGCTCTGACAGACCCTATGTCCAACCAAGCAAAACTGTTTGAATAACTTTGGTAGAAGACCACCCAAGGCCAAGTTTCATCAAAACCATTTAAACACAAATGTTGAAGACGAATGACTCGACGCAAGCACGGACGCACACACATGGACACACGATGGACACAGTGTGATCACAATACCTCACCATGAGCACTTCGTGCTCAGGTGAGCTAAAATAACTTACAGAACTATATGCCCTTAAGTAATAGCAATATGTACTTCCACGCAAAACTTTAACCAGAATTTTCAGTCCAAAAGGGGGCATAATTTGGCAACAAGAGCACCGCCTTGCGGGTGCTGACGCTCATCTGATTTTTTTTGTGTAATAGAAATATTGTCCTACCCATGATTTTCTAAGTCTAAAAAGGGCCATCATTCTTGCAAAAAGCAGGATAGAGTTATGTTTCTTGATGTACAGTGTCCACTTATGATGGTGAAAAACTGTTGCAAGTTTTAAAGCAATAGCTTTGATAGTTTATGAGAAAAGTTGACTTAAACATAATACTCAACCAAGAATATGATTTTCTAAGTCCAAAAGGGGCAATAATTATTGCAAAAAGCAGGATGGAGTTATGTTGCTTGCTTTACAGCGTCAGCTTATGATGGTGAACAAGTGTTGCAAGTTTCAAAGCAAAAGCTTTGATAGTTCAAGAGAAAAAGTTGACCTAAACATAAAACTTAACCAAGAAATCTGATATTTTCTAAGTCCAAAAGGGGCCATAAATCTTGCAAAAAGCAGGACGAAGTTATGTTTCTTGCTGTACAGGGTCAACTTATGATGGTGAACAAGTGTTGCAAGTTTTAAAGCAATAGCTTTGATAGTTTAGGATAAAAGCTGACCTAAACATAAAACTTAACCAAGAAAACTGATTTTGTAAGTCAAAAAGGGGCAATAAATCTTGCAAAAAGCAAGATGGAGTTATGTTTCTTGATGTACAGGGTCTGCTTATGATGGTGAACAAGTATTCCAAGTTTCAAAGCAATAGCTTTGATAGTTTAGGAGAAAAGCTGATATTTTCTAAGTACAAAAGGGGCCATAAATCTTGCAAAAAGCAAGATGGAGTTATGTTTCTTGCTATACAGGGTCAGCTTATGATGGTGAACAAGTATTCCAAGTTTCAAAGCAATAGCTTTGATAGTTTAGGAGAAAAGCTGACCTAAACATAAAACTTAACCAGGCAACGCCAACGCCGACGCCGACAACCGCTCAAGTGATGACAATAACTCATCATTTTTTTTCTTCAAAAAATCAGATGAGCTAAAAATGCTAAATTATGCATGTTAGAGTTATGGCTCTTGATGCTATCACCTAGTTTTATGACCCTGAAGACACATGTGAAGTTTCAATTCAGTATCTGCATATTTTTTTGGAGATAGTAAGTTGCATGTAAACTTAAACAAGGATTTTCTAAGTCCAAAAAATACATGTCAGAGTTATGGGACTTGACCCAGTGAGGTTAGTAATTGACCTAAATAAAAAGAAAATATAAGTTTCAAAGCTATATACCTTTAAATGATAGCCATATGTACTTCCATGCAAAACTTTAACCAAGGTGTGACGCGGACACCGACATAAGTAAAATAGTCCAATTAAAAATGCTTGTTTATTAATGTGGAATAGCAGCATATTAGGTGGTTTTGAAACATGTAAGCTAGAGGTTCAGTGGCTGACATCATATTTGTTAAACCACTTAATTACCACCTGTTAAAACAAGAGGGTCATGATGACCCTGGATTGCTCACCCGAGAAATATGAGCTACATAATTCAAATGTCAAACTGATGATTTTTAGAAATTTTTTGGAATATTTTCCGATGTACAATCAAGTAAACCCTGGGGTGGGGTCAATTTTAACCCGGGGGTCACGATTTGAACAAAGTTTGTAGAAGTCTACTAGGCAATGTTACATATCAAATATCTAAGATCTAGGCCTCCTGGTTTATTTTTAGCAAATTTATTAAGTTTTACATATGTACAATCAAGTAACCCCTGGGGCTGGGTCAATTTGACCCTAGGGGGTCAAGATTTGAACAAATTTTGTAGAGGTCCACTAGGCAATGCTACATGTCTAGGCCTTCTGGTTTATTTTTTGAAAATTTTGAAGATTTTTCTATGTACAATCAAGTAACCCCATGGGGTGGGGTCAATTTCACCCCGGGGGTCATGATTTGAACAAATTTTGTAGAAGTCTACTAGGCAATGCTAATGTCAAATATCTAAGATCTAGGCCTTCTGGTTTATTTGTAGAAAATTTTTGAAGATTTTCCTATGTAAAATCAAGTGATCCCTGGGGTGGGGTCAATTTTGACCCTGGGGGTCATGATATGAACAAATTTTGTAGAGGTCCACTAGGCAATGCTACATGTCAAATATCTAAGCTCTAGGCCTTCTGGTTTATTTTTAGAAAATCTTTGAAGATTTTCCTATGTAAAATCAAGTGACCCCGGGGGTCACGATTTGAACAAATTTTGTAGAGCTCTAGGTCTTCTGGTTTATTTTTAGAAAATTTTGAAAATTTTTCTACGTACAATCAAGTAACCCCATGGGACGGGGTCAATTTGACCCCAGGGGTCATGATTTGAAAAAGTTTGTAGAAGTCCAATAGGCAATGCTACATGTGAAATATCTAAGCTCTAGGCCTTCTGGTTTATTTTTAGAAAATTTTTGAAGATTTTCCTATAGAAATCTATGTAAAATCAAGTGACCCCTGGGGCGGGGTCAATTTTGATCCCGGGGTCATGATTTGAACAACTTTAGTAGAGGTCCATTAGGCAATGCTACATGTCAAATATCTAAGCTCTAGGTCTTCTGGTTTTTGAGAAGAAGATTTTTAAAGATTTTCCTATGTAAAATCAAGTGACCCCTGGGGCGGGGTCAATTTTGATCCCAGGGTCATGATCTGAACAAACTTGTTAAAGGTCCACTAGGCAATGCTTCACACCAAATATCTAAGCCCTAGGGCTTCTGGTTTTTGAGAAGAAGATATTAAAGTTTTTCCTTTTGGCTGCCATGGCAACCAGAGTTCTGCATGGAATTCAATTCTTTGAACAATTTTTGTAGAGCTTCACCCAAGGATCACTCCTGTGAAGTTTGGATGAAATTGGCCTAGCAATTTATGAGGAGATGTCATTTAAAGTAAAAGTTTACGGACGGACGCCGGACGGTGAGTGATCCTAATAGCTCACCCTGAGCCTTTGGCTCTGGTGAGCTAAAAAATTATGAAGGTATTTAAAAAAGACTGATGAGTAAATAGGGATAGAAGAATTTAAGTTCTAAATTTGTCACTTACTTGACAGCTAAGCCTAGAAAATGCAATAATTAAGCATCCATGTAGTAAAACGACTACATATCAACTACATAATGAACTTACCTTTTTCATACAGTAGATGAGCAACCTCCTGTAGTTCACAGGTTTTACTGTTCAAGGCTTTATACATTCTCTCTCTTGGGGAGATACAAGAACAAGCTGCCAGAGCTCCTGTAATTGTTAAATTTACACAATAATTGAGTAAAACCTGTCTGAAAACACACAGGCAAAATGACGTTTGTATACCATGTATCTAAACCTGAACTAGCAAAATTCCAAACCCTATTTTAAAACAAAATCTTGTATCTCATGACCTCTACCTGAAAATTTTAAAATCACTGGTTAAGGTAGTGGCTCATCTAATTTCTGTATGTTACAGAAACATGTTTAGGCAATTTGACATTCTTCCAGCATAAATGTAGCTCAACATGATGTTTCATAATTTGCCAACTGTCATTATGGGAACAATGGCTCCTGAGTAAACGATACTTTCATCTTGAAAAACATGTTTCTTTTGATTCCTCGTCTTCTCACTGATTTTAAACAAATTTTACCTATTTTGTAGTTCCACAACAGTGAAGTTTCAGTATTTTAAAAATGTTCACTGTGAAAAACATGAAATGAAGTTATATATTATGGTAGTTATTGAAAGAAAACAACAACAGACATCCCAACTCTCCCGATCCAATCGGGTTTCTAACGATTCTGGTTGTAAAACCCGACCACCCCGATCAGAAGTCTCAATCTCCCGATTAAAAAAAACAATCAAACAAAACAACATAAACAACAACAAGAGGGCCATGATGGCCCTATATCGCTCACCTGTTATCACTGCACTTGAGGACAAGAAGGTCCTCAGAAAAAATACCAAAGGACAGGAACAACAAAGGGAAGAAATTTAACCAAAAAGAAAAAAAAATCTTACAAGGTATAGATATGTTAAAATACACCTAAAAATTGGAGGTACTATCCATGTTGTACAACAAAAAACTGGTCTTGTGTTTACCCTATGGCCAATAATAAAAACGTTACCAAAAAAAGCTGTTTATAGTAACGTAAAAGGGAAGTAATTAAAAAAATAAATATTGTAAGTGGACAAAAGAAGGATCTGCCAAATAAATCTGTTGACATAAATGAAATTTCAGATCAGTATCTTCATTAGTTATGGAGATATAACAATTTTAATTTGAAATAAAGGGAGGTAGTAAAATCAGTCAATAGTTATCTACCCTGATTGTCTCAGTCCAACTAATAACAATAATGAAACTTCAAATAAGTCCTGTAAGTACTTACTGATATAAATCCATTTTGATTACAATCAGGGGAGGTAATCAGATATAAAATAACTCTGGAACATATGATTGGATCTGATTTGTCAATATTTGGAATCCAAGATTTATTGTTGTTGAAGATATTTTGGAAGTTTGTATCAAATAAAACCATGAATGAAATCTCTATATGGCTGCAAAAGCCAAAATAGCCAATTTTGGACCTTTAAGGGGCCATAACTCTGGAACCCATAATGGAATCTCGCCAGTTGAAGAATGGAAGCAAGATCTTGTGGTGATACAAGTTGTGTGCAAGTTTGGTTAAAATCAAATCATAAATGAAGCTGCTATTGTGTAGACAAGGTCAAAATAGCTAATTTTGGCCCTTTCAGGGTCCATAACTCTGGAACCCATTATGGAATCTGGCCGGTTCAAGAAAGGAACCGGGATCTTATGGTGACACAAGTTTTGTGCAAGTTTGATTAAATTCAAATCATAAATGAAGCTGCTATTATGCAGACAAGGTCAAAATAGCTAATTCTGGCCCTTTCAGGGGCCATAACTCTGGAACCCATAATGGAATCTCGCCAGTTCAAGAAAGGAACCGAGATCTTATGGTGATACAAGTTGTGTGCAAGTTTGGTTAAAATAAAATCATAAATGAAGCTGCTATTGTGCAGACAAGGTCAAAATAGCTAATTCTGGCCCTTTCAGGGGCCATAACTCTAAAACCCATCATGGAATCTGGCTAGTTCAAGAAAGGAACCAAGATCTGATGGTGATACAAGTTGTGTGCCAGTTTGGTAAAAATCAAATCATAAATAAAGCTGCTATTGTGCAGACAAGGTCAAAATAGCTAATTTTGGCCCTTTCAGGGGCCATAACTCTGGAACCCATTATGGGATCTGGCCAGTTCAAGAAAGGATCCGAGATCTTATGGTGATACAAGTTGTGTGCAAGTTTGGTTAAAATAAAATTATAAACGAAACCACTATCGTGCAGACACAAAATTGTTGACGGACGGACGACGGACGAAGGGTGATCACAAAAGCTCACCTTGTCACTATGTGACAGGTGAGCTAAAAACAAGAGGAACCTGGGGGTCCTGTTTCACTCACCTGAACTAGTTCTTACCCAAGTTGATTTTGTACCTAATGTGGCCTAGATGTCATGTAGACAATCACAATGTTTTATGTGATCAGGTTGATAACTTACCAAGTTTTTCAGTAATTTGACCTAGTGACATTGTTTTTGACTTCAGGTACCCCACTTTTGAACATGACCTTGATTTCATACAGATAAACATTATGACAAATATTTACAAAGATCAAGTTGAAACAAAAAGTCTCTAAAAGTTTTTGTATGATTTGACCTTAACCCGTACGAAACTGTACGTCCGTAAAATAGACGTAATTTGTATATATTTACGGGTGTAATTCAATTTTTACGTGTTATTACTTTAACATTTATGACTGGAATGACGTGCGTAAAACAAACGTAAAGTAGGCGTACAGTGGACGTAATTTTGAACGTTATATGCAAATGAGCTAGACACGTAAAATCCATAAAAATTACGGGTGTAAAAGCAAAACCAAATTACGTGCGAAAATCATGAAAATTACGTGCGTAAAAATATTTTCACTTACAGACGTAAAATATTACGGGCGTAAAATTTTACAGGCGTAAATGGCTAAAAATAGACTCAGTATAGTTGGATGAGCTAAAAGAAAATGACAACAAGAGTGCCAGAATGTCACAATATACGCCCGTCACAGCAAATTTCTTTACTCTAGCACCTGTATTTGCAGATGTAATTTTAATTTTGTGGTTGTTTAGTAATCATTGTAATTCTTTTGTTTTTCTAAGTCCACAAAAAAACTCCTTACCAGGTAGAGATACCTTAAAATACACCTAAAATTAGAAAGTAACAACTATGTTGTACCACAGAAAAGTGGTCTTGGTTTTTCCCTACTGTCAATTATAAAAAAGTTACAATATAAGTTATTTATAGTAACAACTAAGGGAAGTTAATCTTAAAAAAAAAAAAAAAAAAAAAAAAAAAAAAAAAAAAAAAATCCAAAAAAAAAAATTGTTAGTCCACACAAGAATCCTAACCAGGTAGAGATTGGTCAAAATACACCTCAAAATTGGATGTAACATGCATGTTGTACTACAGAAAAGTGGTCTCGATTTTTCCTACGTCTAGTAATGAAAAAGTTACAATATAAGCTATTTATAGTAACAACAAAGGGAAGTAATTCTAAAGAAGGGAATTGCGCATGACACTTTGTCTCATGATGGTGTATAATTGTGCCAAGTTACATCAAAATCCCTCTATGCATGAAGAAGAAATGCTTCAAACAGTCATTCTTGTATCTGACCTTGACCTTAGACCTAGGGACCTGGTTCTTGTGCATGACACTCCGTCTTGTGGTGGTGAACATTTGTGCCAAGTTATATCAAAATCCCTCCATGCAAGAAGAAGAAATGCTCCGGACAAAGTTTTCATTCTTGTATCCTTTGACCTCTAAGTGTGACCTTGACCTTAGACCTAGGGACCTGGTTCTTGCGCATGACACTCCGTCTCATGATGATGAACAATTGTGCCAACTTTCATCAAAATCCCTCTATGCATGAAGAAGATATGCTCCGGACAAAGTTTTCATTCTTGTATCCTTTGACCTCTAAGTGTGACCTTGACCTTAGACCTAGGGACCTGGTTCTTGCGCATGACACTCCGACTCATGATGATAAACAATTGTGCCAACTTTCATCAAAATCCCTCTATGCATGAAGAAGATATGCTCCGGACAAAGTCATACTTGAATTTGACCTTTGACCTCTAAGTGTGACCTTGACCTTAGACCTAGGGACCTGGTTCTTGCGCATGACACTCCGTCTCATGATGGTGAACAACTGTGAAAAGTTTCATCAAAATCCCTCCATGCATGTAGAAGATATGCTCCGGACAAGGTCTGTCGACGACGCCCGCCCGCCCGCCCATCCGCCCGCCAGGGGCGTTCCCATAATACGTCCCGTTTTTCAAACGGGCGTATAAAAAAAGATATTAATACAAGAATTTAATTAATTATTAAACATGGAAAAGGTATTCTTAATATAGTCAAAATTATCAACTTATTAATTCAATGCATTTCTGGAATCAATTTTACAGTATTGCTAGTCAAAGTATGATCTCATACTTAATTCAGTCTGTCATGGTAATACATGTATGTACTTTCATGTGCTTTAAGGTATCAATGCAGCAAGAAATATATGAAAACAGAAGTTATTAATGTGTATAAAATAGAACTATCAAAACTAGATGCCCACGGGCAACATGTCAAGCCCGCCAGCTGTCAAAAGGACAAGGAGTTCCACATGACACCCTGTCTCATTGAGGCAAACATTTATGCCAAATAAAAAATGATTGCAAAAAGTTACAATACAAGTTATTTATAGTAACAACAAAGGGAAGTAAATCTTTAAAAAAATCTAAGTCCACACAAAAATCCTTACCAGTAGAGATAGGTCAAAATGCACCTCAAAATCGGATGTAATATTCATTTTGTACTACAGAAAAGTGGTCTCGATTTTTCCCTACGACCAGTAATAAAAATTTACCATACAAGCTATTTATAGTAACAACAAAGGGAAGTAATTCTAGGTTCTTGTACATAACACTCCGTCTCATGATGGTGAACAATTGTGCCAAGTTACATCAAAATCCCTCCAAGCATGAAAAAGAAATGCTCCAGACAAAGTCATTCTTGTATCTGACCTTTGACCTCTAAGTGTGACCTTGACCTCAGACCTATGTCCTGGTTCTTATGCATGACACTCTGTCACATGGTTGTGAACATTTGTGCCAAGTTACATCAAAATCCCTCCATGTATGAAGAAGAAATGCTCCGGACATAGTAATTATTAAATTTAACCTTTGACTTCCAAGTGTGACCTTGACCTTTGAGATAGGAACCTGCAGTTTGTGCATGACACTCCGTCTCACTGAGGTTAACATTCATGTCAAATATAAACGAGATTGCTCCATGCATGTCAAGTTTATGGTCCGGACAAACAAAACCGGATGCACATACACCGAATAGCCATTTGGACAACTATGTCTTCGCTTCTGCAAGTGGGCTCGACAATAAGCTTCAGCCAGACCAGTACTCTTAAAAATTCAAAGAAATGCTGCTTTTTTTTCATTTCGATACAGAGTATTTTCTCCAGGATAATTTCAAAGGTTTTTATATTCTTTTTCATAATAGATAAATGTACCACAGTTCAGTTAGGAATTTCTAGCCACTGTTTATAAAAGCATTTACAGGAAACTGTGATTTTTGTTAGTTCTATTATATAAAAGATTTAAACAGACCAAGTAATACATATATACTTGTGCTTTCAAATAAAAAAAAAATTCCTTGACATGCTACCATAGTTCTGGCAAACTGAAACTATGCCTTGTTATTGTGAATAATTTTAGTGTCTAATTTATCACATTATAATCCAAAAAAAAAATCCAAAAAAGTCACTGAAATTTCCATTTTCCTGTTGAATAAAAAGGTCACTGCTGTATTTTCTTTTCCTGTTTTCTTGCATAACCAATCCTCTCAGTACAGGCACTGTTCAGCTGAGAGTCAGTTGGTTCTGGCAATTTGTTGGCCTTGCACCATGCTGTCACGAAGTCTAAATATAAAAGTAACAAACATTGTACTAATGCATGATATGTACTGATGTAAAGTGGATATTTTGTTATTAGCAAATATAAAGAATATATATCACCAACTGGACAATTTTTGTATTTTCACAAGTGTCACCATCACAGTATTGCAAGACAACATTATTCCTCACTTACAACAAATGGTGACTATTTTCTAAGTTCTACATGCAAAATTAGAAATTAATACACAATGTTCAAGACTAATAGTAATTAAAGGCTAAGTTATATCACGCTACATGGGTAAAGCAGGGAGTGATATGGATTATATCTCACTGATAAAGGACAGTATTTCATCAATTAGCATAAAAGAAAATAATAAATATCAGATCATAATTATGCCTCTACATAATGTCTGTCAGTCTGTGTATTTACCAGGAAGTGCACTAGGCATTTATTCAAATAAGCTTCAAGCTTAATTTCTTAACAATAAATCTAAAATAAATCAGAGTATAAACAAACTTTTTAGACACCTGACATGTTTTTTATTTCGATGGCGTTTTTAAAAAATTGAGGTAAATTTATTGCATTTTTTTTCATTAAAATTTTATACAACAGCTGCAGAAATCAATATATATGAAGACAGTTCTGACAACATTACCTACAGTGAGTGTTCTGACAACATTCCTTTCATAAACTAAATATCTGCAGTTAAAAAATCATGGCTATATAAAAAGACTGCAAAGTGATAATGTGTTGATATCTAATTACCTTTAAGGTCTTTAATTTTATGTGGATTCAGTGGTGGCCTCTCATCCACGGCCTTGGAGGACTTGCCTATTCCCAGGCCTCTAGATTCTGCCATCTCTTTTGATGAGAATATTTCACCACATAGTTTATACATGGCTATGTATCCTTCTTTTCCATTCTTTTTTTTAGCAGCAGCTAGTATTTTTCTTTTAGCATTTCTGCTTACAAGAATGCTACTTGAATCCAGAAGTTTGACCTGAAAACAGTGCACACTTCTATTTTATACACAGTATTATTAGGATAAGTAAAACTGTTCTGTACAATACTGTGATGCATTTGGACACAAGTATTCATCAGAACATCCAAATGTTTATTTTCCAGTGGTTATAATCAAAATATGCACTGTATAGTATAGGACATTTTTTATGTCAAATAGTCTTTTATTCTATGCTTAATTTTTTTAGTAAAAATAAGAGGCATGATCCCATATTTTTAATATCTATAGAGAAACACTGCATTTAGTTTTTATTTAATGTTGATTTTATTGCAGATTGTTTTTTATCATTTCGCTAATAAAGAGATTCGAACCAAAGTTGAACATATCATTCAATACGGCATATTATTCGTAATTATTGTATCAAACAAAAGTATCATTGGACTGTCATGTGGTACACTAATGCATATCGCTGATTGGAAGAAAATAATAGATACAAAAGAAGTACATCAGAATTATATGTAACCATGAATACCAACATCCATATAAATACAGACACTTCGTTTTAAGCTTTCATTTAATTTAGACAAAGGACTTGTCTGAATCTGTTAATTAAAACAATACCTTCACAGGATGCAGAGGTATTTACAGTAACAGTAACACCAAAGGAAGGATTTTAGCAAAAATCCAATTTTTTAATTTCACTAAAATTTTACTGCAAATTGTATCAATTTTAAAATACCAAATATGATACTTGTCATGGCACTGAAGAAATACTTGATATATTATAAACAAATAATTATACTTACCATATCATCTGATTGTTTTTTTGGTGTGTCATCGGATGGTCCCTGACTGCCAGATGAAGGAGTAGTAGCACTCATTACAATCTGGAAGATCAAATAAGTTTATAAGTTTACTGAAAAAAATGCATCAGTCACAAGTTCAGTAAGTCAAAACAATTGTCCATTATTAAAATTTTACTGCAATTAGTTTCAAGTTAAAATTTTACAGCAAATTGTGTCAAGTTATTAATAACAAATATCTTGTCAGAACACTGAAGAAGTACTTGATATTATAAACATTTTGAAGCGCTCTTCTCCTTCCTTCCACCAGGTGGCTATATGCAAAAAAATATACTAACCATATCATCTGACTGCTTTTTTGGTGCAACATGGGATGGTCCCGGACTGCCAGATGAAGGAGTAGTAGCATTCTTTACAATCTGGAAGAGTCACAAGTTCAATAAGTCAACACAGATGTCAATTGATTTTTGTAACAAATGTACCATGTTATCTAAAGTAACACTTTCATATTACAGTAAAACACCATAGCCCTGGTGTTAGCACCATCAGGTTTCACTGTATAACATTTACAAAACAAGAGTGCAAGAATGTCACAATATACGCCCGTCACAGCAAATTTCTTTACTCTAGCACCTGTATTTGCAAATGGAATTTTAATTTTGTGGTTGTTTAGTAATCATTGTAAGTCAATTGTTTTTCTAAGTCCACAAAAAAACTCCTTACCAGGTAGAGATACATTAAAATACACCTAAAATTTGAAAGTAACATCTATGTTGTACCACAGAAAAGTGGTCTTGTTTTTTCCCTACCGTCAATTATAAAAAAGTTACAATATAAGTTATTTATAGTAACAACTAAGGGAAAATAATCTTAAAAAAAAAAGAAAAAAAAAAAAAAAAAAAATCCAAAAAAAAATTGCAAGTCCACACAAAAATCTTTACCAGATAGAGATTGGTCAAAATACACCTCATAATTGGATGTAGCAAGCATGTTGTACTACAGAAAAGTGGTCTCAATTTTTCCCTACGACTAGTAATGAAAAAGTTACAATATAAGCTATTTATAGTAACAACAAAGGGAAGTAATTCTAAAAAAGGGAACTGCACATGACACTTCCTCTCATGATGGTGTATAATTGTGCCAAGTTACATCAAAATCCCTCCATGCATGAAGAAGAAATGTTTCGGACAAAGTCATTCTTTTATCTGACCTTTGGCCTCTAAGTGTGACCTTGACCTTTGACCTAGGGACCTGGTTCTTGTGCATGACACTCCGCCTCGTGGTGGTGAACATTTGTGCAAAGTTATATCAAAATCCCTCTAAGCATGAAGAAGAAATGCTCTGGACAAGGTTTTCATTCTTGTATCCGTTGACCTCTAAGTGTGACCTTGACCTTAGACCTAGGGACCTAGTTCTTGCGCATGACACTCCGCCTCGTGGTGGTAAACATTTATGCCAAGTTATATCAAAATCCCTCCATGCATGAAGAAGATATGCTCCGGACAAAGTTTTCTTTCTTGTATCCTTTGACCTCTAAGTGTGACCTTGACCTTAGACCTAGGGACCTGGTTCTTGCGCATGACACTCCGTCTCATGATGATGAACAATTGTACCAACTTTCATCAAAATCCCTCCATGCATGAAGAAGATATGCTCCGGACAGTCATTCTTGAATTTGACCTTTGACCTCTAAGTGTGACCTTGACCTTAGACCTAGGGACCTGGTTTTTGCGCATGACACTCCGTCTCATGATGGTGAACAACTGTGCCAAGTTTCATCAAAATCCCTTCATGCATGTAGAAGATATGCTCCGGACAAAGTCTGTGGACGCCGCCCGCCCGCCCGCCAGGGGCGTTCCCATAATACGTCCCGTTTTTTCAAACAGGCGTATAAAAAGGAGGCATCATTCAATCCATGAAATTAAGTCCTAACAAACAAGTTAAATTCCCATTCATTTTATGTTCCAAAGATGAAATCTACAAATTCATATCAACGTGAAATAGCAATTTTGGTCAAAATCACGAAAATTCTTGTCCACAAAATTAATTGATTTCACAGCATTTAACACCCAAACAATAATCATTTACCTTTTCATGACTTTTTTGTATTTGCTTTCTGGGGGACCTCCTTAATTCTACATTGGAAGATGTCTGAAAATAAAAAATATTGCACCAACTGTAAAAGTGATTTTGAAAACAAATATTTTATCATAATGACACAAGCTTAAATTTTAGCACAATAAATTACTTTTAAAATCATTTAAGAATCTATCAAAAGTGCTAAAGTAGTGTACAGACCCACAAAGATTTAACAAAATTATAATGCAGCACTATAGTTGGTAAAATATACAGGACCGGGACAATTACTCAGAGTTAATCAGGTCCGATTCGCTTTCAAACAATAAACATCACGAATCGTACTTTATATTTATACATTTCTTTGACCAGCATATTATAAGACCCGCAGTATATTTCCGTTAAAACACATCAACTTGAACATTATCAATAGTCTCGGGTTTGCTTGTCGTGATATATCTAAAACAAAATACACCAAAATATGACTTATTAATTACCACACTGCTTCCAAACAATAAAGTCCGTAAGTTCCTAATGAACTACCTTTATACAGTCCGTTGGAAAGAAAACAGCATTTCAAATATGCCGGCCGATTGACCGGTTCGATTCGATTTCATACAAATGATTAACAGGTATCAAAATTTTGAAATCGTCCCTGAGCCCTAAAAATATATGCCTACAGTCTAAAAGTGGTGTATACTGGTAAAAACATGTACATGTTGCAAGACACCAATGACTAATAATTACCAGACCATTTATTTTAAACACTTATTGCTGCTTATTGGATTGCATTGTATAGTGTGCACATGCATTATTGCAATCTTAACTTTTAATATGCAAGTCAACCAACCATAGATGTGGTACATGCTGTCTTTGCTGGTGTACTGGTTTCTAATGGCACATCCATAGTTGAAAGGTCTTCAGGGACAGATTGGTAGGAGCATAAGCTGTTCTCAATGTCACTATTCATAAGATCCATGTAAAAACTTGGCTGAGGCTGAGGCATATTAACCTGAGGCTAAATAAAAGATTAACAAATCATCAACCACTAGTTTAATACATTAGAAATATGCTATATACTAGTTACTTATGAAAGCATTTTGTTAGGAAGGTAATTCTACAGAAGATTTAAGAATCAAAGGGAAATGAATTAATTTTGCTATAATTACATTTTTATTGGTTGCTAAAGCAGTAAACTTGTACAGAACCAATTGAAATGATTTTTGCATTAAAGGATTCCCTTAAGAAATAAGAGATTTTACTGTTTTGTTTACTTTGTCTTTCTGTCCTCGGAATAATTTTTTAATATCTATTTACATACATATCAGTAATGTACTACACAAGGATTTTTGTATTTACCTGGAAACAAGGGTGGTTACAATTACTTGGTTGCTGTAGATGTTCTGTTAAATAGCTTATAAAAGCAATGAAATCTGGCTGACAGACTGCCCTCAAAGTTTGCAGAACCTCCGCTGAAGGCACTAAAAACACAAATAAATAGCATAAAATATATCTGAACAATTTCAGTTTATAGTCAAAGTTTAGTTAAAGTTTCCTTTTGAAATCACTGCATACTGGCAAAGTTTACTCAAAAGATTAAATTAAAAATCAAATTAAGAATCTTGCTTTATAAGCTAACACTATTTTCACTTTCTTGATATATATGTTGTCATAAATATCAAAATACTAATTATATGTGACGCACCATGACATTTTGGGTCCAAATTCGGCGTTACGTCATTTGAGAAAACATCGATTAAAGTTACGTCACAAAAAAAAATGGTGGATGTTACCACGTGTTTGCGGCAATTAATGCATTTCTTGTTTTCAATAATACTCTACCTTGCCACAAGAAAAAAATGAAGTGACATGTATAAACATTTCCATGTTTTGCAATTCCGTTTTTGTTTCAATTTTTAAATGATTGATAATTTATCGCCCTTTGAATCGACACGCCATTTGTAAACATGGAAGGTCGCGGAGAAAATGAAACTACCAAAAACAATTATTTGATGATTTATTTCGATTGTATAAAGAACGACAGTTAGCGAATCTCAAGGTAAGTAAGTATTCAAGCTATAGGTAGTGTTAAAAATATTATTTGAGTTCATATCGACAGTTTTGTCCGATATATTTTCCAAAAATAGCCCGGATTTGACACTAATGACAGATTCGAGGTAGATTTAGCGCAGTTCACTTTTTATTTACAAGTGTCAATATATTGTAGACTATATTTTATTTACTAAATCTGCCATGAATTCAACTTTTTTTAAATCGGTTTTGACTCTTATTTAGTAGAATCTGTATGCAAGACAATTACAAGAAGTATTCAGAAAGATCAGTATGCAAGACAATTACATGAAGACCTTGTGATTCTGGTGCCAGACAAAATTACAACAGTCAGTCATAATGTTTAGTTACATATTAAAGTTAAAGCCCTGATCATTTTATAAATATAGCCATGCCATGAAAGTGACTGATTAGATATAGTTGAAACACATCTATTGTCAGCTTCAACCACTAATTTCTTACATGTATGTCAAATCAGTCCATACAAAAAACTTCTACAAGGCATAAATATTTTTTTTTACTTGGAAAGAGACAGTTTTTTCCAAAGCTTTTCATGTTAAATTTGCATACTGTTCACTTGGCCATTATTTCTGGATTCCTCACATTTTGTACTGTTCTTGGCAAGTGACTAAAAACACTTAGTAAAATAAATAAACTTTAGATACATTTTTGTTTTGAAAGCCTTGCCAGGAATTAAAACCTATTACTCTTTTTATAGAAGTCTTTGTGCTAAATATGTACTGAGCTAACTGCCCAGGGCATTTTTATCTGCATTTCAGCCTTTTGAGTATTCTTTTTTTCATTTTACAGATCAACCACTGAGGATTGTTTGGCTTGATGCAATGACCTTAAACAGTGAAATGATTTTCCAGGAAGGTCTATACACAACAAGCTGGATTTTATTGGGTTTGTAAATTCTTCATACATTTTTACAGTTACTATACTGCTATTCTAAGAAAGATAAAGACATTAAAGTAGCATAAACATAAATGATCTATTTCATTCATAAATTTTAAGAGAATGATTTGATTATAGACCAATTCAACAAATATGTGTAATATTATTAAGAAGTGAATAAGTAATGAAATACAATAATTGAATATATCATGTATGTATTTTTTCATATTTTCAAAATTATTTTTACAGTATTTGTGTTTACATTAAGTTGATTGCATGAATTGTATGTCTATCTGTAGGAATCTTAGACTAGTTTATATATTCTTAAAAAGCTACTTTTTCTGCATGAATACTGTAAGATTCTTGGATGAGTTTATACTTATCAAATTGCTTTCATTCAGCTTTTAACAAAACGACTCTCTTAAGCTTAAAAAGATACTTCACAGTCTTATATTCTGTAACCTTATACTAATCTTATTAAAATGAAGTTCTAATGTTGATGAATTTTTGTTTTGCAGTGATGAAAGAACTATCAATATGTAAATGGGAATGTAACAGAAGGAATTAATATGTTCTACTGATCATCCAGCTGAAATCATGCCTGTGGAATAGAGTGCATGTCACAAATACTTATATGAGCAAATAACTCCATATTGCAGAAATAAGGTCATGTTTCCTGCCCTCATGACCTGAAAAATTTAAAATTCTAGTTCAAATAACAAATGTGTTTCAAGAAAAGTAAAACTTAGTCAACTGTGAGAAATATTGGGTAAAAGTAGTGTTTTGATGTCATGACAGCTGTGAAGTTATTTGAGAAGCACTATCCTAATTGTTTAACAATACAGAATTTAAAATTTCCAAAACTGCATGCATGAAATACTAAGACATGTCTGTTGAATTGGATCCTAGTTGTTTCAAAACTACAACATGTGACATTAAAGCACAACCTTTGGAGGAAACATGTTTACAATAAAAACTGCCTTGCCAGTGTGAGTGTTAGGGAGATTTTTCCAGAAATGGCAGAAAACTACCAATATAGCAGAAAATATTTGTTACTGGCTGAATATAATATATTTTATTTCAAGAATTAATCATGTTAATCCATGGTTATAATTGTGTTAAAATATATTTTTACATGACATGACCTTTGCAGAAATAGCTTTTTTTTGTAAAACATTGTGAGTTGCCATGGTAACACAAATTTGACTTAAATTTAGATTTGTTTGATTACGTAAACAGCATGTGTCTTGTTTATATTCTGCTAATCAGACTATGTTCTGAAAGAAAATATCTTTTATGTGTAACCATCAACAAAACATGTTATAATACAAATCTGCCATAAAATGGCAGAGCTGTAATGCAGGTAGGCATATCAGGAAAATATGTAGTTCTCAAAGACAAGTTATATTACATAAAATGATGTTTGTTTTTTTATAAATGATCATAATTGACCATTGTGGTGTAAAAACAAATGTATACTAAACAGATGCCAAATGAATGTTCTGATTCTTTCTGGAAAATTTACAAAAACTACTATTTTAAGAAGATAGTGCATTGTTGCCATGGTAACATTAATTTAACTTTTAAATTATTTTGGATATCATCATATGTAAAAAACATCTTTCTTGTTTATATGTTATATATGTTAAGCTGTATTATGTTAGTGACATATTTTCATATGTAATAATTGCATCAACAAAGCACTATGTTATTACATAAGCCTGCCTTAAAATGGCAATAGTTGTTACTGAGAGAGGTGTATCTGATATTATGTATTTCTCAAACCATATTACATTAATTTTCATGGAGTGATGTCTACTCTCTTACTTTTAAATAAGAAAACAGACAGCTTTTGATGTAAATATATGGAAAAACACTTCCAATATTCAATTATTACAAAGAAATTGCCAAAAATGTTAGTATTTTTGTAAGAAAATACCACATTGTTGCCATGGTAATGTTAGTATTTTTGTAAGAAAATACCACATCGTTGCCATGGTAATGATTCAATGATCAGTATATCTAAGTCTTTTGAAATTTTAGCAAACTCACAGATGATAACAACAGTCTAATAATTATATCTTCTTGCCTGATTTTCTTTCTTACTGTTTAGTTTAATAGATAAGGTGTCTATAATAACAAGATCAATGTCCTAGTTTTTGGGATGTTGTCTAATTTGATATCAAATTCTGTATCTTGTTCAAAAGAATGTTATAAAACAGTTGTCTGTAAACTGTTTGCACACTAGAAAAAGTGAATTGTGTATTTATTTCACATTCTATGTAATTTACTGCTAGATTCATCAAGAGACTGTTAAAAAAGAGGTTAAACAACAGTGTTGCTATAGAAACGATTTTTAGAACATAAATATTTTTATACTACATGAAAGAAAGAGACAAAAAGAAATACATTCCATTAATTGCATGTTGCTTTTGTTATTTTATCATGTATTTCATCTTGATATTATTTAAATATGGTGTCATTATTAAGATATACTGCCTCAATTTTGATACAGTTAGACAAAAACATGGTGTCCGAAAAGTGGTAATAACTCCATGACAACGACTGACTTTTGTTGTCAAATTGAAGATTTTTACTCAGAACGGGTCAGTCTGTCAGATTAGCCCAAAACCCCATTTTTGACCAAAATTGCATTTGGACCCAAAATCTCATGCTCTGTCACATATGGTATTGGCAATAGGGGTAAAATGATCTCAAGGGGATGGGTGTGGTCATGACTGTTTAAGGTTGCTATTGTTATTACTGTCGTTAATATTAATGTTGTTATAATAACTATTATCATTATTATGTATTGAATATAGTATCATTGTATAAAAATAGGAGTTTAATCAAATTATTCAGTTTCAGTTTAAATTATATAATATATTTCATACTTGGTATTTGTCTGTTTGGGCTGTGTGAAGTTTCACTGCTTACAGCAGCCATGGCATTTTGGCAAGTCTGCCATGTATTGGTGAGACTCATTGGCGGGACATGAAGATCATCTGACTGAAAACTATTTGCAGGTACTGAATTCTGTAGTACTGGGGGAACTGTAGAGCTTCCTGTGTTCTCGCCATCAGATCCACCATTATCAAGTATTTGATTCTGATTTGCCTTCGTCTTCGAGATGCAATCAGTTTCACTTTTTGCCTCTACTGAGTTGGACTGTTCTCCACTGGTTGAAGCTGGGGGGCTTTCATCCAAAAACTGGTCCATCAAAGAAATCATGCTTCTCCCTATTTGAAGTGCAGTGCCATATACACATTTCCCTTTTGAACCTGCCTGAGTTTTGTTTTGAATGTTCTCGTTTTTCTTTTCACTGGTTTCCTCTGTTTCATTCTGACAATTTTTTGCTTTAAGTTTCTTTTTCTTAGGACTCAACCCTGTCCTTTCTTCTGTCTGAGTTTTGGTTGGACTATTTTTCTTTTTCTCTTTGCTGGTTTCCTTAGAAATAGAATCTTCTTTTGTTTCATTTTTTGCTTTAAGGTTCTTTTTCTTAGGGCTTAAAGTAGCTTCTTGCTCTTTGCTTTCTTTCATTAGTTGTGTTTCAGTTCTTTCTCTTTTCCCAGCAGATTTCCCTGGATTTAACTGGAAGGAGAAGAGCTCCTCTGGTACCTCCTGCCCAGGTTCAAGCTTGTCTTTAACTACATTCTTGTGGGCAGCTGTAGCAAACCTTGCCAGTGCATTTTCATTATCTGTAAACAGCAATAGCATTTTTTGTTTGTTTGTCCTGGAATGAAACAGCATTTAATAAATATCAAATATTATATGGTGCTATAATATGGTATTCAGCAGTACAGTATGGCAATGAAGCTCTGGTTATAAAATTAACAATAATAATTATAAGCTCATTCATACTACTTCAGTTTCAATTTCAACATGTTTGAAAGAAACTCCCATATACACAAGACCGCTTACTCCGAGCATTTCATTACACAAATTGCTTGTCCAAGGAATAAGAGATCTGAGCTTGACGTTAAGCATTGAAATTTACCAAAAGGTGGCCGAGAGGGCAAGGCGCTGGTTCAGAATACACGGTTTTTGTTAGGGTCGCAGGTTCGCTCTACGCTATGGGCGATCTGTTTTTCTTCTTTTTTTTAAATATACAATGTATTAAATATTCGTAATATTTTCATAGTCTTTTTAATGATAACCTATAAAGATAAAAAAATCATTCTAAAAAAAAGATTGCCCACAGCGGGAAGCGAACCAGCGGCCTTGACAAAAACCTACAATAATATGAACCAGTATGCTGAGACCTCTGCCAATGCAGTAGATGACTTAAAAAGCAAATATTTTTATTATGACCACTGATGATATCGTTCGTGTCCCGTCTCTGTTTGTAAATTTGACTGTGCAACACTTAGTTCATATCGATTCTCGTATTCCTTGGATAAGAAACTGAATTTGTATTAATATAACTGTATGTATAAAATACACAGAATGGCAACTGAGGAGAAAAGCTAGTGTCACCGTGTTATCTTATGTGTATTCCTGTTTTATCAACTTAATGTGTGACCTGATAATAATCTCCTAGTTCTTTATAAATACCGTTCTAAGTATCTTATTAATTACCGGACCTATAGCCTGCCCTGTACTGGTTGTCAAGAAGTCTTGTAACTGGACCTCTAGACAGGTCTAGAGATGCAGTTACCGGAACCTGACAAGCCACTTTCTTAAAAATACCAATTTATCTGATCGGAAGTTTTTCGCCTCGTATATTTTTATCCTTCAGCTGTCTGTTAAATACACCCATATAACAAGATCTTATTCAATTGCCACATGATTTTGGCGAAATTTGCTTTATATGCCTTTCAAGTTGCTGATCTATTCATTTCCATAGCTGAGACTTTTCAATCGCTCAGTGTAAATTATCTTTACTTTTTATTGCACTTAAAACTGTGAGGGCTCCAGATAAGATGCGTATTAGCGTAAATTACGCTTTAAAATAAAGCATATATGCATGTCTAATAATTTTTAAGCCTATAAAAACGTATATTGCAGAAACGTACGCAATGACTTTTAATTAGTATTAACAAAATCTGAATCGTCTGGATGCTTAACGTAACAGAGTGTCGATCGGCATTAATTCTCCTAATTGAACGTACACTCGCATTAAATGGTACTCTATACACCTAGGTAAAACTTAGTCCAAATAATTGTACATGAGAGTTGAATATCGTTAATATTTTTTGACTTGTCGATATCCGCCTCTAGGTAGACAATGTAAAATATCAAAATGTAAAATCGGTCTACCCGAGGTCTCATTATTTAGACTAGGTAAAACTATATTATACTCAATGCGTTATAATGTAAATCAAATGGTTGGGAATTAATATGGATGTTACAGTAGTGTGTTTTAAAGCGGTGTTGATACAAAATATCACCTTTTACCATTTTACTCTTTCACAAATATTATAATGAGTAAATATACTCATAGGCCAAAAAAATTATCTGGAGCCCTGTAAAAGTAAATGGTAATTTTTAAAACATGCTTAATTTGTAAGAGAAAATATACAATGCATGAGATATAAATGTGCTCAATGTGTATTAAGAGACTAAACTAAATTATATCATTATTTCAAAAACTCTGTAGGTAAACAGATGATCTACAGATACATTATCAGTAGACAGAACCTCGTGCAATAGCCAATACCAGCCACATGTATATCCGAGCACTATTCCACAATTTTATGTACATGTATAATTTGATGATGTCTACCTGGACATCGATATCCGAGAAAATAAGTCACAGTGTATTCTAAGATAAAAATCATATGATAATGTTCATTTTTGAAAATGCATTAAAACGTTAAAACTTACGACATGTTATTCCGATACTAAGATCGAGCTAAAAAAAATAATAATGTAACTTCCGGAAACATATCTATTTCTTCGCGCATGCGCACAATGGCACATACCCCGCAATGCAGCATTTTTTTTGTTTTTGTTTTTTGCAAAATGAATGTTCAATCATGATGATTCGAATATCTTAGTTGTGTGTAAATGATGATGTTAGAAAAATATTTTGATGACTATTACTTGAAAAACGCTTTCGAATCTTTAAAAAAAAATAGATGTGTCTACTTTCGATGATTTCTTAGTTCAGTAATCAGTAGCAATTCTCATCCTCCCACTCAAAAGTCCAACACGCGATCCTAGGAAATATTGAATTGTTTTTTCTTGTGGGCAATATCTCCGGTCACAAGTTGCCCGTCACAATCATAAAATAATCTGAACGTCGAATTGACTCATCCTCCATGCAAATTGTTGACCATAAATACAGCTTAAAATTTATGCCAATTGCTGTTCTGTAAATATGTTTCTCATGCAAGCTCATAAAACGTAAAAATCTAGATAAAAAAGTTCCGAAATTTACTCACCGCCAACCTTAATAATGGTTCCATGAAACAATTCCTTTGATTTCCCTGCTATCCTCCATGTCATCTCCACGACACCTCTAGCAGAAAAGTCCGTTATAATCTTTAGAGATGAATCATTTTTATTCACAACACTTAAGCTAGCATCCTCTTTAAAGTATATACACGCGAACATTTTACTTATCAGGCAATGTGCTTTTCCGACAATAAAAAATATTGATAAGATTTGAAATGACTAAAAATAGATCATTAGATAAAATCATAGAAAAAACTTTGTTAACACTGTAGATTTAAGATGTTTTACTTATAATTACGGTTAATCATCATAAATCTTTGTCAGAATGTTTTTCTCTATGAAATTTTTGTCAAGTTCAGAATGAGTAATTTGGGGAAAAACAAGGTCATTTATAATGTGACCCTGTTATAAATTTATCCTAGATTTCAAGCAGACAAATTCTGTTCAAATCTCATGAAGATCAGGTGGTGATCTTAACAAGGTAGCTCTATGATTTGACCTAGTGATATAGATTTTATGTAAAACATGATTTCAGGTAAACCAGTTTTGAAATTACTCCAAACAGACAAACATTCTGGCAAAACTTTTATAAGATCAAACAGGAAATGAAAGAATTAAAATGTTTTTTGTTTTTTTGATAACGTTACTTAATGGCCTAGTGCTTGACCTCTGGTATTCTAGTTTTAAAATTGTCTTAAATTCAATAGGAACAAACATTCTGACAAAGTTTCATAAAGATGAATTACAGAATAAAATCCTATTAATTAACCTATTGATCTAGATCTTAGATACAAACTTGTCTGACATTTCACTGAGGGTAATATGCTGAACAAGTTTCATTGAAATTGGGCTAAAATTGTAAACTCTAGAGTTAAGTGTCAAAATGTTGACATTTGGCAATGAACAATAGACACAGCATGGTCAATAGCTCATCTTAAGCATGTTCATGTTAGCTAAAAATTATTTCTACTTTATGCACTAATGTACCCTTAAATGGGTTAAGTGCCCCCTTTTGATGAATTTATCAGAGGACTTTATAAGAATGCTACATACCAAGTTGTATGAAGATCCAGTTGTGAGGACAAAGAAAAAACAACCAAAAAGTGTTCAATGGTGCAAGCTTATACTCACTGCAAGGACTAAGAGTGGCAGGTAAGCTTTTTAACAAGAAGGCTATGATGGCCCTATGTATAAGTTTTTTAACAAGAGGGCCATGATGGCCCTAAGTTGCTCACCTTAGATGTGTTACATCTTGCAGCAGCGGAAAAGGGGTAAGCAGAAATATTTAAACAAACATGACAGATCAAATTTGGTGAAGATTCAACAAGCAGTTCATGAGATGTCATGTAAATGCTTTTCTATTTTTACCTGTAGTGGCCCAGAAAGGGGCCATGTGGAAACAATTGAATCAAATTGGGAGAGGTCCATGTGACGAAGCTAGAGATCAAGTTTTGTGAATATACATCAAGGGCTTCATGAAAATGTTGTATAAAGGTTTCATTTTTATCTTTAGCTCTAGTGGTCCCTTAAAGGAGCCAAGTGGAACCATCTCAACAAAATTAAGAGAGGTCCAAGTAAGGATGCTACAGATCAAGTTTGGTAAAGATTCGTCAAGCAGTATATGAGTAGATGCTGAAAAGTGTTTTTTTAAGCTCTGGCAGCCCCTGAACCATTTGAACAAATTTGAGAAGTATGTTACAAAGTTTGGTGTAATTCTAACCAGTAGTTTCGGAGATAAAGAGTTTTATGTGAACTGAGGATGATGGATAATGGATAAGTGACCACAGACCATCCACCTTTACTTACAGCTCACCCTGAACTTTTGGTTCAGGTGAGCTAAAAACATGTCACTAAGATAACACAACAGCTTACTGTACTCACTGTGTGTATCTCCTCCATACAGATGTACACCAACAGTTACTGCACTCCATCATTTCTGCTGTCAAGTCTGGCTTTATGATGCTGTACAACTAACAACTCGTTATGGTCAAAAGAAGACTCTACCCATGTCTTGCAAACTTCATAAGGGTGAACACCACCTGTCATAATTATAATCACTATGTGTATAAGTGATCCATACTTCAAGTAGAAATGTTCCTTTAACTCTATTACACATGTATAGATGTAAACAAGAGCTGTCTCCATAGGATGACACATGCCCCCGATGGCACTTTGAATGAATAGTTATGGCCGATGTTAGAGTTTAGGACCTTTGACCTACGGACCTGGGTCTTGCGCGCGACACGTTGTCTTACTGTGCCACACATTCATGCTTAGTTATTTTAAAATCCATGCATGAATGACAAAGATATGGACCGGACATGCCCATCATTGCACTATCATGAAATATGACCATTAACGTCTAAGTGTGACCTTGACCTTTGAGCTACGGACCTGGGTCTTGCACGCAACATGTCGTCTTACTGTGGTACACATTCATGCCCAATAATTTTAAAATCCATGCACGAATGAAAAAGATATGGACCGGACACGCCCATCAATGCACTATCATAAAATATGACCTTTAACGTCTAAGTGTGACCTTGACCTTTGAGCTACGGACCTGAGTCTTGCGCGTGACACGTCGTCTTACTGTGGTACACATTCATGCCTAGTTATTTGAAAATCCGACCATGGATGACAGATATGGACCGGACACGAAAACTGCGGACAGACCGACAGACGGACAGCCGGTTCAAAAACTATATGCCTCCCTTCGGGGGCATAAAAATGTTGGATATTTGAAATCAAAGATCATCACCATGCCAACCATAATATTTGCAACTTTTTTAACATAATTAGATTTTATCTTCTTGAACAAGGAAGTTTAATTTCAAGAGGTCAGAGGCAGCACATGCAATACTTATTCCTGGATGTTTTGCCAAATTTTCACTCTGGTGATGAAACATACAGCCCAGGACTGTATACCCATTGTCCTGGCAACTGACCTAGCAAAGCAAACTAATCTTTATCACTAAATTGGTGAATCTCTCATTACAACATGGTGTTTTCCCTTTGAAATACAAACAAGCAGTTGTTAGAACTCTGCTTAAAACAAGGAGCTACATTCAATAAACGCTTGATGCATCCTTGTCGATAGATTTTAGAAATATTTTCAAAATAAGTTTCATGTAATAAATGTTGTTTCTACGGAAGCGTGAAAGGGCCATCAGACGCTAATACGTTTCTGTATGTTAAGGCTGCGGAAAGGATATGGGCCATCTAGGTATGAAACATTTTTGAGCATAAAATTTTACCTAAAACACTAGCACTATTAATTTTGTCTGTAACCAATTAAATATACACAGTGTGTCTAATGCAAATTAATGTATTGAACTATACATCTAAAACCTGGGACAACTCCAAAGTGCAAATTTATAATTACCATTAAAGTGTGACATAATTAGTTTTGTCAACCAACATATCAAACAGAATCATTGTTATTTTTGGACACCTTTTTATCAATTAATAAATAGTATGCCACTGATAGTGATGGTAAAGACCTTAAAGCAGCTATCTTTTACATGTCATGTCAAATTAGGCTGTTAGGGAGCCGTTAAACAGGTACTTGACTTTCAACATAAGTGTTTTTTTAATAAAGTAATGGTAAAAGAAAAATTCAGAAGATTACTTAGGTAAATACTGTAAAGCAGACTAAACGCTCAAATATTTGAGTACATCATGTTCATAAAATGCAACAGTGGTAAACTATAATACATAAACGATAATCACTGGAGACATAGACAGATATTAAATACTGAAGAATTTAAATGCTGTGTTTCTTTAAATATGGTGCTGCTGGATCATTTCAAGTATTTCAAAAAAATATATATGAAATCCCTGGTTGGTAGATTTGATTCATTACAAATGATAAATGTAACAAAGTCATGTGTTGCTTCTACGAAATAAACAACTAAAATGATTAAATGAACAAGGGTGCAGAATGTCACAATATACGCCCGTCACAGCAAATTTGTTTACACTAGCACCTGTATGTGCAAATGGAATTTTAATTTTCTAGTTGTTTACAATGTTGTTTTTTTTAGAAATTATTGTTATTCTTTTATTTTTCTAAGTCCACAAAAAAAATCCTTACCAGGTAGAGATACCTTAAAATATACCCAAAATTTGAAAGTAACATCAATGTTGTACCACAGAAGTGGTCTTGGTTTTTCCCTACGGTCAATTATGAAAAAGTTACAATGTAAGTTATTTATAGTAACAACTAAGGGAAGTTAATCTTTAAAGAGAAAAAAAAAAAAAAAAAAAAAAAATCGAAAAAAAAAATTACAAGTCCACACAAAAATCCTTACCAGGTAGAGATAGCTCAAAATACACCTCAGAATTGGATGTAACATGCATGTTGTACTACAGAAAAGTGGTCTCGATTTTTCCCTACGACTTGTAATGAAAAAGTTACAATATAAGCTATTTATAGTAACAGCAAAGGGAAGTAATTCAAAAGAAGGGACCAGTGCATGACACTCCGTCTCATGATGGTGTACAATTGTGCCAAGTTACATCAAAATCCCTCCATGCATGAAGAAGAAATGCTCCGGACAAAGTCATTCTTGTATCTGACCTTTGACCTTTAAGTGTGACCTTGACCTTAGACCGAGGGACCTGCTTCTTGCGCATGACACTCCGTCTCATGCTTGTGAACATTTGTGCCAAGTTGTATCAAAATCCCTCAATGCATGAAGAAGAAATGCTCCGGACAAAGTTTTCATTCTTGTATCCTTTGACCTCTAAGTGTGACCTTGACCTTACCCCTAGGGACCTGGTTCTTGCGCATGACACTCCGTCTCATGATGGTGAACAATTTTGCCAAGCTACATCAAAGTCCTTTCATGCATGAAGAAGATATGCTCCAGACAAAGTCATTCTTGAATTTTTCATTCTTGTATCCTTTGACCTCTAAGTGTGACCTTGACCTTAGACCTAGGGACCTGGTTTTTGCGCATGACACTCCGTCTCATGATGATGAACAATTGTGCCAACTTTCATCAAAATCCCTCTATACATGAAAAAGATATGCTCCGGACAAAGTCATTCTTGAATTTGACCTTTGACCTCTAAGTGTGACCTTGACCTTAGACCTAGGGACCTGGTTCTTGCGCATGACACTCCGTCTCATGATGGTGAACAACTGTGCCAAGTTTCATCAAAATCCCTCCATGCATGTAGAAGATATGCTCCGGACAAGGTCTGTGGACGCCGCCCGCCCGCCCACCTGCCCGCCCAACCGCCCATCCGCCCGCCAGGGGCGTTCCCATAATACGTCCCGTTTTTCAAACAGGCGTATAAAAACAAAGAAATAGTGTATGTGATTATAACATGCAATGAATCACAAAAAGTAATGCTAATGCACCCTATGTAATGCTATTTTAATGCATTATTTTGACAAAAATGAGTAATGTTAATGCTAATTTAAAGAGAATTCCTATAGTTTTTTCCCTTTCATAGAATTTTTTTAAATTCACATATATGATAGGAAAATTTGTGCTGAAAACAATGAATCAATAAAAACAAGAGGGCCATGATGGCCCTTTATCGCTCACCTGTTATCATTGCACTTGAGGACAAGAAGGTCCTCAGAAAAAATATCTAAGTCCAAAGGTCAGTAACAACAAAGGGAAGAACTTTAACCAAAAAGAAAAAAAAATGCTTACAAGGTACAGATATGTCAAAATACACAAACAAATTGGAGGTACCATCCATGTTGTACCACAGAAAAGTGGTCTCGGTTTTTCCCTACGGCCAGTAATAAAAAAGTTACTAAAAATAAGCTATTTATAGTAACGTAAAAGGGACGTAATAAAAAAAATTAATTGTAAGTGAAGAAAAGAAGGATATTCCAAATAAATGTGTTGACATAACTGAAATTTCAGATCAGCATCTTCATTAGTCACGGAGATATACCCACTTTAATTTGAAATAAAGGGAGGTAATTTGACATAAAATCAGTCTATAGTTATCTACCCTGATTGGCTCAGTCCAACTAATGACAATAATGAAATTTCAAATAAGTACTATAAGTACTTACTGATATAAATCCATTTTGATTACAATCAGGGGAGGTAATCAGATATAAAATAACTCTGAACCTACGTTTGGATCTGATTTGTCATGGAATCCAAAAATTATTGTTGTTGAAGTTATTTTAGAAGTTTGTATCAAATAAAACCATAAATGAAGTCTCTATATGGCTGCAAAAGCCAAAATAGCCAATTTTGGACCTTTAAGGGGCCATAACTCTGGAACCCATGAAGAAATCTGGCAAGTTCAAGAAAGGAACCAAGGTCTTGTGGTGATACAAGTTGTGTGCAAGTTTGGTTAAAATCGAATCATAAATGAAGCTGCTATTGTGCAGACAAGGTCAAAATAGCTAATTTTGGCCCTTTCAGGGGCCATAACTCTGGAACCTATAATGGGATCTGGCCAGTTCAAGAAAGGAACCGAGATCTTATGGTGATACAAGTTGTGTGCCAGTTTGGTAAAAATCAAATTATAAATAAAACTGCTACTGTACAGACAAGGTC
Source organism: Mercenaria mercenaria (assembly GCF_021730395.1). Taxonomy (NCBI): domain Eukaryota; kingdom Metazoa; phylum Mollusca; class Bivalvia; order Venerida; family Veneridae; genus Mercenaria; species Mercenaria mercenaria. The sequence goes on from NC_069368.1 coordinate 80,931,106, forward strand.
AAAATAGCTAATTTTGGCCCTTTCAGGGGCCATAACTCTGGAACCCATAATGGAATCTCGCCAGATCAAGAAAGGAACCAAGTACTTATGATGATACAAGTTGTATGCCAGTTTGGTTAAAATCAAATCATAAATGAAGCTGCTATTGTGCAGACAAGGTCAAAATAGCTAATTTTGGCCCTTTCAGGGGCCATAACTCTGGAACCCATAACAGAATCTGGCCAATTCAAGAAAGGACCAAGATCTTATGGTGATACAAGTTGTATGCCAGTTTGGTAAAAATCAAATCATAAATATCGCTGCTACTGTGCAGACAAGGTCAAAATAGCTAATTTTGGCCCCTTTAGGGGCCATAACTCTGGAACCCATAATGGAATCTGGCCAGTTCAAGAAAGGAACCGAGATCTTATGATGATACAAGTTGTGTGCAAGTTTGGTAAAAATCAAATCATAAATAAAGTTGCTATTGTGCAGACAAGGTCAAAATAGCTAATTTTGGCCCTTTCAGGGGCCATAACTCTAGAACCCATAATGGGATCTGGCCAGTTCAAGAAAGGAATCGAGATCTTATGGTGATACAAGTTGTGTGCAAGTTTGGTTAAAATAAAATCATAAATGAAACCTCTATCGTGCAGACAAGAAATTGTGGACGGACGACGGACGAACGACAGACGGACGAAGGGCGATCACAAAAGCTCATCCTGTCACGTAATCATCCTGTCACTACGTGACAGGTGAGCTAACAATAGGTCACCAGGCTTGTTTTTGTGAAAAGCTGTTTTGAACTGTTCACTGTTGCTGAAACCGCCAGCGATTTTTCAACATTTTCATAATTTTCTGTCTTTTTATAAATACAAACCAAAATATACATCCAGGCAGCACAATACGGTTTTTCTCTTTTTACAGATTTTATTATATACTTATTGGATATCATAGTCATATTTGTAATACTCTATCCTTACAATAATGGGTACAAATGAAAAAAAAAATATTGTTTCATATTTACTTTTGTGAACTTTTTTCAATGAAAAATACCCATAGTGAAGAATATTTTTTAAATTTTAAATAAACTCTTTCATAGAATTTTTTCCTGTTTTTCCTGTGTATAGATAACTGTATTGTGAGAATAAAAATGGCTAACAAGAGCTGTCTGATGACAGCGCGCTCGACTATTCGAGGAATTGATTGAAGAATGGGGTCAAAATATTTCCACGGATATTCAGACAAAAGAAATAAATAGATTAGACAAACAATGTTCCTGCATTACTTTGATTTCGATAAGTTGCACTAAATGGCAATAAATGAGCCAATTTCAAAGTCCAACAAGAGCACGGCCTTGCGGGTGCTGACGCTCATCTGATTTTTTTTGTGTAATAGAAATATTGTCCTACCCATGATTTTCCAAGTCTAAAAAGGGCCATCATTCTTGCAAAAAGCAGGATACAGTTATGTTTCTTGATGTACAGTGTCCACTTATGATGGTGAAAAACTGTTGCAAGTTTTAAAGCAATAGCTTTGATAGTTTATGAGAAAAGTTGACTTAAACATAAAACTCAACCAAGAAATTGATTTTCTAAGTCCAAAAGGGGCAATAATTATTGCAAAAAGCAGGATGGAGTTACGCTGCTTGCTGTACAGGGTCAGCTTATGATGGTGAACAAGTGTTGCAAGTTTCAAAGCAATAGCTTTGATAGTTTAAGAGAAAAAGTTGACCTAAACATAAAACTTAACCAAGAAATCTGATATTTTCTAAGTCCAAAAGGGGCCATAAATCTTGCAAAAAGCAGGACAGAGTTATGTTTCTTGCTGTACAGGGTCAACTTATGATGGTGAACAAGTGTTGCAAGTTTTAAAGCAATAGCTTTGATAGTTTAGGATAAAAGCTGACCTAAACATAGAACTTAACCAAGAAAACTGATTTTCTAAGTCCAAAAGGGGCAATAAATCTTGCAAAAAGCAAGATGGAGTTACGTTTCTTGATGTACAGGGTCTGCTTATGATGGTGAACAAGTATTCCAAGTTTCAAAGCAATAGCTTTGATAGTTTGGGAGAAAAGTTGACCTAAACATAAAACTTAACCAAGAAATCTGATATTTTCTAAGTACAAAAGGGGCCATAAATCTTGCAAAAAGCAAGATGGAGTTATGTTTCTTGCTGTACAGGGTCAGCTTATGATGGTGAATAGGTATTCCAAGTTTCAAAGCAATAGCTTTGATAGTTTAGGAGAAAAGCTGACCTAAACATAAAACTTAACCAGGCAACGCCGACGCCGACGCCGACAACCGCTCAAGTGATGACAATAACTCATCATTTTTTTTCAAAAAATCAGATGAGCTAAAAAGGGCCATAATTCAGTCAAAATAGTTATGTACTCTCGCCTACAGATGGAAATCATAATGATAAACAAGTGTTCAAAGTTTAAAAGCCATATGTCAAACAGTTTTGACAAAATCCTTGATGGAGTTATGTACTCTTGCCTATAACTGGACATGGTGATGGTAAACAGGTGTTTAAAGTTTCAAAGCTTTATCTCAAAAGACTTTGTCAAAATATGAACTGGTACGAAATATTAACCCAGATTTCTAAGTCAAAAAGGGCCATAATTCAGCCAAAATCCTTGATGGAGTTATGTGCTCTTGCCTATAACTGGACATGGTGATGGTTAACAAGTGATGAAAGTTTTAAAGCTTTATCTCAAAAGACTTTGTCTAAATATGAAGTGGTACGAAAAACTTAACCAAGATTTCTAAGTCGAAAGGGGCCATAATTCAGCCAAAATCCCTGATGGAGTTATGTACTCTTGCCTATAACTGGCCATGGTGATGGTAAACAAGTGTTGAAAGTTTCAAAGCTTTACCTTAAAAGACTTTGTCAAAATATGAACTGGTACGAAAAACATAACCATGATTTCTAAGTCAAAAGGGGCCATAAATCAGCCAAAATCCTTGATGGAGTTATGTGCTCTTGCCTATAACTGGCCATGATGATGGTAAACAAGTACTGAAAGTTTCAAAGCTTTACCTCAAAAGACTTTGTCAAAATGTGGACTGGTACAAAAAACTTAACTTGTGACGCCGACGCAGACACCGACGCCGTGGTGAGTAGGATAGCTCTACATATTCTTGAATAGTCGAGCTAAAAATGTATGGGTCACCAGGCTAAATTTTATGTTAAGACCGCTAGAATACAACACCTGTTTGGACGGAAATGGCGCGAACCTGGCCAAATTGATTACAAGTATGTCTGCTAAAAGTATAAAAAAAGTTTTAAAAATTCTAAATTCTTTCTATAATTGAATACTAAATAATCTGAAAGGTGATATTGTCTTATCAGTACTAAGTCAATTATCTTACATTATATGAACAACACTGTCTTTGTACTAAAATGCGATGTGAAAACACAACCACAAAAATAGCAAGATACCTGTCAATACACATAACCAGTATCAACATTTGATTACTGATATAACTTATCAAAAATGTTATTTCATTCAAGATTCTTCATATTTAAGATTGTCTGTAACATGTTTCAACAAATGTTGACTTCAGTTCAGTTTTCCATAGAAAGTGTAGGCTGCGCAGAAAGATGCACATAAAAAACTATAGGAATTCCCGTTAATGCCTATTTTTTTCTAAGTAATGCTAATTTAATGCATTACTTTTGCAAGTAATTATTAACAACTCTGCTTGTCAATTGAATGAATACAAAAGTCGAAAAAGGGGCATAATTTAGTAAAAATGCAAAACAGGGTTATGGAACCTGCATAGTGCTTATCAGCTCATGACAGTGGACAAGTGTGTGAAGTTCCAATCCATTCCCATTAGTGGGTACCGACATACCAGCTCAAATATAAGACTTTAACCAAAAACTCTAAGTTGAAAAAGGGGCAAAATTTTGTAAAATGCAAAGCAGTTATTAAACCTTTGCACTGCATATCATATCATGACAGTGAACAAGTGTGTGAAGTTTCAATCCTTTCCCATTAGTGGATACTGAGATACCAGCTTACATACAAAAACTTAACCAAAAACTGCTAGGTCGAAGTTTCAATCCTTTCCCATTAGTGGATACTGAGATACCAGCTTACATACAAAACCTTTACCAAAAATTTCTAAGCTGAAAAAGGGGCATACCAGTAATTTTGTAAAAAAGCAAAATAGAGTTATCGAACCTGTGCAATTTATGTCAGTTTATCACAGTGAATAGATGTCAACAGACGCACGGGCGAGTCCAACAGCTCTACTTATTCTTCGAATAGTCGAGCTAAAAAGGAAGTCATGGCCCTTATTGCAATTGAATCAAGTGCAGCATTTGACATTGTCATTCTTCTTGATGTCCTAAAAGCACAATATGGTGTGTATGATACAGCTCTTCAAAAGGTAGACTCCATTTTGAGGCCTCGTACTTGTAAGATTAATATCAACAATGTATAGTGGATGCAATTTGACCCCGATGGTTGACCTTTGTATTATAATACATAATTAATTACAACCTATTATTGAAAAGGAGTGTACATAAAACGTTTCAGCTCTGCATTCATAAATTTAAAACTGACAGCTACCCTAAGCTCCCCATATTTCTACAACAAAACAATCAATATGAATAATCAGCCTAAGGTCAACCACCGCAGTCAAGTTGCGACTACTATATATTCATCAGACCACCATCTTGAATGCAGTGTGCCGCATGGCTGTATCTCACCTATGCTGGAACCCTTTTTGATGTCATTCCAAATTCCATATCAGTTTATGGTTTGGTAGCAGACCTCAATTGAACAAATGTTTTATAAATTCCATTAACATTGCTGGTGATGATGTGAAAGCACAATTAGATATCTCGGTGCATTTCTTGACAAAACCTTGAACTTTAAAGATCATGTAAATCGCAACTGTCGTGCAGCCATGTTGAATTACCTACGAATTAAGAACATCTGAAAATACTTAAAAGCAGCCACTGAAATTTTAGTTCTGTCTCTAGTTATTTCACACCTGGATTATTGCAATGTCATACTGCATGGTGTAGCTAACTGTGAGGTTCGTAAGATGCAACATATTCAAAATATGTGCGCAAAACTTGTCCTTAACAGGAAGAAATTTTATGGTTCTAAACAAGCATTGTATCACTTACATTGGTTGCCAGTGAAAGCAAGAATTGAGTTCAAGATACTTTCTTTCATGTATAGCCGTCACACTGGCAGAGCACTTTTGTATTTAAAAGAATCGCTTACAGAGTATATGCCTAGTTGACAAGATTTGAGATCATCTGAAAATTCTGAATGTCGTTATGTTGTTCCATACATTAAGACTTAATGCAAAACATTCAATGATAGAAGTTTCTGTGCTATTGGTTCAAAACTTTGGAATGAAGTGCCGTCAGAATTACACAAAAGTAAATCACTGGACACATTAAAAAACAAGAGGACCATGATGGTCCTGAATCGCTCACCTCTTCGCACATGACCCAGTTTTGAGTATGATGTCGTTTTTTTTTTATTATTTGACATAGTGACCTAGTTTTGAACTTGACCTAGGTATTATCAAGATAAAAATTCTGACCAATTTTCATGAAGATCCATTGAAAAATATGGTCTCTAGAGAGGTAACAAGGTTTTTCTATTATTTGACCTATTGACCTAGTTTTCGAAGGGTGTGACCCTGTTTTGAACTTTACCTAGATATCATCAAGGTGAACATTCTCACTAATTTTCATGAAGATCTCATGAAAAATATGGCCTCTAGAGAGGTCACAAGGTTTTTCTATTTTTATACCTACTGGCCTAGTTTTTGACCGCATGTGACCCGGTTTCGAACTTGACCTAGATATCATCAAGGTAAACATTCAGATCAATTTTCATGAAGATCCATTGAAAAATATGGCCTCTAGAGAGGTCAAAAGATTTTAATAATTTTAGACCTACTGACCTAGTTTTTTACCACAGTTGACCCAGTTTCAAATTTGACCTAGATATCATCAAGATGAACATTCTGACCAATTTTCATGAAGATCCCTTCACAAGTATGGCCTCTAGCGAGGTCAGAAGGTTTTTCTATTTTTAGACATACTGACCTAGTTTTTGACCGCAGTTGACCCAGTTTCGAACTTTATCTAGATATCATCAAGATGAACATTCAGACCAATTTTCATACAGATCCCATGAAAAATATGGCCTTTAGAGAGGTCACAAGGTTTTTCTATTATTTGACCTACTGACCTAGTTTTTGAAGGCACGTGACCCATTTCCGAACTTGACCTAGATATCATCAAGATGAACATTCAGACCAACTTTCATACAGATCCCATGAAAAATATGGCCTCTAGAGAGGTCACAAGGTTTTTCTATTATTTGACCTACTGACCTAGTTTTTGATGGCACGTGGCCCACTTTCAAACTTGACCTAGATATCATCATGATGAACATTCTGACCAATTTTCATGAAGATCCAGTGTTCATTCCAGGCCACGCCATGGGGCCATAGGCGCGTATTTTACCGTATTGGCGCATAAAAGTTTGCCCTATAGCGCCCATCGGGCGCACACTTTTTCAGAAAACAGTCCGTTTACAATGAGCCGACTTCCAGAAGTTGTGAATCGAATACGACTCTTCCGATGACGTAACGCGCATTTTCATTGGTCGATGTTAAAATAGTAGCCAGTCTCCGGTCGCCTAACAACATAAAGCTTTCAATGTTGCTATGCAATGGCGGACAAAAAAAACCAGTCGCGATTCGGAGAAAAAAGAAATCCAATTTTACGTTTTTCTCTAACCGTTGAAAAAAAGCAGACGATGGAGAACAAATTTCCAAAGAAAGATGACATGTTCGAGACCGCTAGACCACTCAATAGCGTAACCGCTTAGCCAAAATCAGGCGACAAACATTAATTCCGTAGTAAATCCGCATTCATAGATGTCGGACTTTCCGTGGTTAAGTTTCGGTAACGGTCAAAATATTATGACTTGTTTCGTTTTTGTCGTGTTGAGCGACCTGTGAAGTGTCCACTTTTCTCTTTGTAATTATGTTTCACGAACCGCGAAAATAATACCTTGAACTCCATGTAAGAAAAGTGTTAAAAATACAGCCTTTCCTTTCATGTAAATCAGTTTTTCTTTCATGGCCCCTATTTTTTTCAAATGTCCCCAATTTTTTGCCATCATGGGGCCCTTTGACCCCACTTAAAAAAATCCTGGAATGAACACTGAAGATCTCATGAAATATATGGCCTCTAGAGAGGTCACAAGGTTTTTCTATTTTTAGACCTACTGACCTAGTTTTTGACCGCACGTGACCCAGTTTCAAACTTGATCTAGATATCATCAAGATGAACACTCAGACCAACTTTCATACAGATCCCATGAAAAATATGGCCTTTAGAGAGGTCACAAGGTTTTTCTATTATTTGACCTACTGACCTAGTTTTTGATGGCACGTGACCCAGTTTCGAACTTTACCTAGATATCATCAAGATGAACGTTCTGACCAATTTTCATGAAGATCTTATGAAATATATGGCCTCTAGAGAGGTCACAAGGTTTTTCTATTTTTAGACCTACTGACCTAGTTTTTGATGGCATGTGACCCAGTTTCGAACTTGACCTAGATATCATCAAGATGAACGTTCTGACCAATTTTCATGAAGATCTTATGAAATATATGGCCTCTAGAGAGGTCACAAGGTTTTTTCTATTTTTAGACCTACTGACCTAGTTTTTGATGGCACGTGGCCCACTTTCGAACTTGACCTAGATATCATCAAGGTGAACATTCTGACCAATTTTCATGAAGATCTTGTGAAATATATGGCCTCTAGAGAGGTCACAAGGTTTTTCTATTTTTAGACCTACTGACCTAGTTTTTGATAGCACTTGACCTAGTTTCGAACTTGACCTAGATATCATCAAGATGAACATTCTGACCAACTTTCATAAAGATCCCATGAAAATTGTGACCTCTAGAGTGGTCACAAGCAAAAGTTTACGGACGCACGCATGCACGCACGCACGGACGATGGACGACGGACACCGCACGATCACAAAAGCTCACCTTGTCACTTTGTGACAGGTGAGCTAAAAAGTCTTAAAACATTGTATTTCAGAGAATTCGCGGCATTGTTCTAAATTTTTGATATCTGTTTACCATGCGAAAACAGCAGGTGATATTTCTTAAATTTTTGTAAAAGGTTTTACAGTTCAACATTTATATTTCTAAGGTTTGTTTAATAAAAGCACTAAGTCTTGTTGGTAAGGCTCTATGGGTAGGGTAGTGTGTAGCATTTCATTTTTAAATAGTATATGATGGCACCATTAACCGGGGTGTTTGAACATCTATATGCAGCTCGTCTGGGCGTACCAGATGCTTTAAGCACTGGTATTGGCAACAGAGGTAAAAAGACCTCAAGGGGAGGGATACGGTCAAGACTGTTTGTTACAATAAGGCTGTTATCATTATTATTGTCATTATTATTATTGTTATAATATCTATTATTATTATAATGTACAACGCCATTGAATATATCATTGTATAAAAATAGGCATTTAATCAAATTATTCAGTTTCAGTTTCTGCTAATAATACGAAAAATGAGGTTTTGCACTGATTACACCTGCAAATTTTGGTGGAAATCTGCCCAATAATATGAGAAGTGTTAAAAACATCATAAAATTTGATGACGGCTAAAAATCACAAACCAGAAAATACCAACTATATCACCAACTCAGCTGAGCAATGGTCACCCTTGGGAAATTTGTATAAATCCACTTGGTGTTGTCTGAAGAGTTTTGTGGACAAAGTTTGTAACAGACAGCACTAAATAAATATGTGAGAGAAATAGTTTAGGACGCCTTCCCTTTTTTTTGTTTTTTCCCTCGCTCTGATTTATCAGTCTGCATATTTTTGAAACACACCAAATTACCTCTGTATGCCCTAGTGAGTCACAATTCATCCTTCGACAGGTTCAGTAGTTTGTATCAGGTTCAGTAGTTTGTATTGCGATTTTAGATCTCAAATTTTCCCTCTTCTTTTTTACGCTATTTTTAACTTTTTGTTTTTACTTTTATTTTTATGGGAGATTTGAATCGAAACATTACAAAGCATGAAACACCAGGTGAAAAAGTATCACCCTCTAATATATGGCATGGTTATTCAAACTATTAAGCAATACAGCTGGTGACCTGATGGCCTTAGGTCCAAGCATTCTTCAATTATTGACTGGAAACCATTCTGAGCACAAGGTCACAGGTCTTTTAATATCTGGCATTTTTTCAGAGATTTTTTAACAGTTTTTGGAAGAAGGGAACGGGTAAGAGGTAGCATGCATGTTCAGAGTTCTTTAGTCTACATTCTTTTAGCATAAGCTTTCAAAGGAAGGACCAACCTTGATTTGCAATATGCTTTTTTCAGTCACTTTCAACCATACTGTCACCCCTTTCATGTTGCTGTTTGTTGTCATGGTGACTTGGAGGTGATGAGGAATCTGACATCTCCACATCCTCCTAAGCATCAAGTCCATTTCCCTCCATACTGACAGTGGTATCCTTTCTTATAGATCGCATCAACAAATCTGTACAGTGAAGGGATCATTTTAAAGCATCCAACATTTTCGTAGAAAATAAAAAATAATCAACATCAAAGTTGAACTGAAATTCTATGGAAAAAGGGGACAAAATTCATGAAATAATTGTTCCTGAGTTCTGGACATTATGATGAGAAAAATCATGTTGAAGAACATTATTATATTATACCAGATTTATATAGCGCCCTTTTCATGATAAACACGTTCAACGGCGCTTTACATATAGCAAACGCAGCCACACAGGGCGTGAAATTCATCCTCTACTATTACAGACACAGAGCGATCTGACCAGAGGGGCAGAGAGAGATAAAGCCCCCAGAACAAACAGAGAGAAATCCATTTTAGATACATGCCTGTCCGGCTAACTTAGCCTAGCTCTTTGCGAATAGACAGTCTGGTTCTTTAACGTGCCCTGTGTATAGCACTGATACACGCTAAGCCGTCTTTCCTGGGAAGAACCAGTGCAGGCCTCTTAGTTAGGTGGGAGGCACTCTAAAGCTTCTCAGAAATTTCCAATCCGATTCGAACCCCAGACCTCTGGATTGACAGTCAAGCATGTTACTACTAGACCATCTGCCCAGAACATTTTTAAGTTTGAATCAAATCCACTGTAATGACTGATTGTATCTGACACCATAATAGCTTTGAGTGTATCTTACACCGAGATGGTTGTGAGTGTAATGACTGCAACTGTATCTGACACCAGGACAGCTGTAATTGCATGTGATACCATAATGGCTGTGAGTGTTTCTGACACCGTGATGGCTGTGTGTGACTGACATTATGATTGCTATTGAGTGTATCTGACACCATAATGGCTATGAGTGTATCTGACACCATAATGGCTGTGTGTGACTATATCTGCAATATGATTGCTGTTGAGTGTATCTGACACCATAATGACTGTGAGTGTATTTGACACCATAATGACCGTGAGTGTATCTGATACCATAATGGCTGTGAGTGTATCTGACACCATAATGGTTGTGAGTGTATGTGATACCATAATGGCCGTGTGTGACTGACATTATGATTGCTATTGATTGTATCTGACACCATAATGGCTGTGAGTGTATCAGACACCATAATGGCTGTGAGTGTATCTGACACCATAATGGTTGTGAGTGTATGTGACACCATAATGGCTGTGAGTGTATGTGACACCTGACGGCTGTTATGTGATCATTTCTGACATTATAATTGCTGTTGAGTGTATGACACCAAAGCAGCTGTAAAAGTATCTGATACCATAATGGCTGTGAGTGTATCTGATAACAAACAATTGTATTTATTTATTTTGTTGGGTTTAACGTTGCACTGACACAGTTATAGGTCATATGACAACTTTCCAGCTTTGATGGTGGAGGAAGATCCCAGGTGCCCCTTCGTGCATTATTTCATCACAAGTAGGAACCCGAGTAGAACCACCGACCTTCCGTATGCCAGCTGGATAGCTTCCTCACACGAAGAATTCAACACCCGGAGTGAGACTCGAACCCTTATCGATAAGAAGCAAGTGATTTGAAGTAGGCAACCTTAACAAATCAGCTACAGAGGCTCCCACAAACAATTGTAACTGTAAGCAACAACTTACTTAGGTCAGTGGTTTCCAGGTCAATAGTTGTAAATACTGCTACCCCAAACACTTCTGTTGGTCTGAAGCTGCCACCAGTAAATATCTCCAGCAATGTCTTTATATCAATGTCCTTTACATAGCCACTTCCTGTGAAGGAGACTAAAGATAATAAATTATGGCAATAAACAAAACAAGAGCTGTCGGAGGACAGCAACGCTCGACTATTCAACAGCCTTGTCAATTGAATGAATACAAAAGTTGAAAAAGGGGCATAATTTTGTAAAATGCAAAGTAGAGGTAATGAACCTCTGTACTGTATGTCATATCATGACAGTGAACAAGTGTGTGAAGTTTCAATCCTTTCCAATTTGTGGATACTGAGATACCAGCTTACATACAAAAACTTAACCAAAAACTGCTAAGTCGAAAAAGGGGCATAATTTTATAAAAATGCAAAGTATAGTTATGGGACCTTTACAGTGCATGTTAGATCATGACAGTGAACAAGTGTGTGAAGTTTCAATCGACATACAAAAAGGGGGGATTGCAGTTAGGTGTCTGCGCAAAATGTTTTTTGATTTTCTCTATATTTTATGACAGTATACCTACATGTATTAAGTTTCATTCACAAGTGTTACTGTTATCAGTTTTGACATACTTTTATAGAAATTCACATTTAAAGTGGGTGGGGTAATTTGACATGTAACCAGCCAGGAACACAATCTCCGCCGCGTTTTTAAAAATGATTCAAACTTTTTACCTGGAACTTCAGTGATAAAATAAGTATGCAATGGACATTTACACAACATGTTGCGTTTTAAATTGTCTTGAATACTTTTTTCAACACAGAGCCACAAAGTTGCGTAATCAAATTTACTGATTTTCAATGGACGAACTTCACCAAAAATCTAAAACATTTTTTATTAGTTGAGATATTTAGGTGTTATTTTCAGCAGATATTGTAAGCTAAATAAACATTAAAATGACAATATATCAGTACACTCTGATTAATATTGGAAAAGTGGTACACTCTCAAACTAGGGAAAAGTGGGTGGGGTAAATAAACATGCGAAGCTAAACATTCGAAGCAACACAACTATACTTAGGAATAATAATTTTGCAGTTCAAGAAATGGCCTCAGATAATCTACTTCTATCTTATTTATGCCCGTATGAGTGGTGGGGGCATATAGATTTGGTCTTGTCCGTGCATCCGTGTGTCTGAGCGTCCGTCCGTCGCCCGAAGTTCTTGAAGCACCTAGCTCAATAAGTATTTGATATAAATTGATGAAAAATTGCATGAGTTTTTATCGTGATATGTACTTGCGTACCTTTTATTTTTTGTCTGGCTCCGCCCCTTCTTTCCAGAATTATGGCCCCTGACATAGTCAAAAACACATATTTTCACCTTCACAAATAAGGGGCAATAATTCAATGATTCATGTTTGCAGTTTTAAGGGGATATAGCCTCAACAAACATTTTATACAAAGGATTCATCATTCTAGGCCATATACCTCTTGAACTATGAGCATCACAAACAAAACATCCACTATTTTGGATATTTTAAGGGCAATAACTCTGTAATAAGCGCTAAGGTTTTCAAGAAGAATGCCAAGTGTGCAAGGTCACATCATAATCAAGACTCATGCAGTGCTTCATGAATTTACATCGAACTTTCTGAGCTAGGCACGTCATTAGGTAAAATGTGCATTTTGAACCATTTCAGAGGCCATAACTCTGGAAATAGGAGCCAGACGACAAATAGGAGGTTCACAAGTTCATATCATGCAGACTCATGCATGGTTTCATCAAATTATATGTAATACTTTCTGAGCTAGGCGCACAACAAGGTGAAAATGTGCATTTTTGACTATTTCAGGGGCCATAACTCTAGAAATAGGGGGCGGAGTCAGGCGAAAAATAGGAGATGCTCAAGTTCATATCACAATAATGATTCATGCAAGGTTTTATCAATTTATATGAAATACTTTTTGTGCTATCTACATCACAACGTGAAAATGTGCATTTTTGACTATTTCAGGGGCCAAAACTCTGGAAAAAGAATGTAGAGACCGTAGAAAAATAAAAGGTGCGCAAGTTCATATCATGGTTAAGATTCATGCAAGGTTTCATCAATCTATATCAAATACTTTCTGAGCTAGGCGTGTCACAAGGTGAAAATATGTGTTTTTGACTATGTCAGGGGCCATAATTCTGGAAAGAAGGGGCGGAGCCAGACAAAAAATAAAAGGTACGCAAGTACATATCACGATAAAAACTCATGCAATTTTTCATCAATTTATATCAAATACTTATTGAGCTAGGTGCGTCAAGAACTTCGGGCAACGGACGGACGCTCAGACAAACGGATGCACGGACAAGACCAAATCTATATGCCCCCACCACTCATATGGGCATAATTAAGATAGAAGTAGATAATCTGAGGCCATTTCTTAAACTGCAAAATTATTATTCCTATAGTTGTGTTGCTTCGAATGTTTAGCTTCGCATGTTTATTTACCCCACCCACTTTTCCCTAGTTTGAGAGTGTACTGATATATTGTCATTTTAATGTTTATTTAGCTTACAATATCTGCTGAAAATAACACCTAAATATCTCAACTAATAAAAAATGTTTTAGATTTTTGGTGAAGTTCGTCCATTGAAAATCAGTAAATTTGATTAGGCCACTTTGTGGCTCTGTGTTGAAAAAAGTATTCAAGACAATTTAAAACGCAACATGTTGTGTAAATGTCCATTGCATACTTATTTTATCACTGAAGTTCCAGGTAAAAAGTTTGAACCATTTTTAAAAACGCGGCGGAGATTGTGTTCCTGGCTGGTTACATGTCAAATTACCCCACCCACTTTAAATGTGAATTTCTATAAAAGTAAGTCAAAACTGATAACAGTAACACTTGTGAATGAAACTTAATACATGTAGGTATATTGTCATAAAATATAAAGAAAATCAAAAAACATTTTGCGCAGACACCTAACTGCGACCCCCCCTTTAACCAAAAACTGCTAAGTCGAAAAAGGGGCATAATTTTGAAACAAGAGGGCCATAATGGCCATATATCGCTCACCTGTCATCATTGCACTTAAGGACAAGAAAGTAAAAAACCATAATTAAGATCAATCAAAAGAATCATGAGAAAATATAGTTGAAGTTTTCTTAAAGGTACAGATATGTCAAAATACACCTATAAATTGGAGGTACCAACCATGTTGTACCACTGGAAAGTGGTCTCGGTTTTTCCCTACAGCCAATAATAAACAAGAGGACCATCATGGTCCTGAATCACTCACCTCTTCCCACATGACCCAGTTTTGAGTATGACGTCATTTTTTCTATTATTTGACATAGTGACCTAGTTTTTGAGCTCATGTGACCCAGTTTTGAATTTGACCTAGATATTATCAAGATAAAAATTCTGACCAATTTTCATGAAGATCCATTGAAAAATATGGTCTCTAGAGAGGTCAAAAGATTTTTCTAATTTTAGACCTACTGACCTAGTTTTTGACCGCAGTTGACCCAGTTTCAAACTTGATCTAGATATTATCAAGATGAACATTCAGACCAACTTTCATACAGATCCCATGAAAAGTATGGCCTCTAGAGAGGTCACAAGGTTTTCTTATTATTTGACCTACTGACCTAGTTTTTCATGGCATGTGACCCAGTTTCGAACTTGACCTAGATATCATCAAGGTGAACATTCTGACCAATTTTCATGAAGATCTATTCAAGGGTATGGCCTCTAGAGAGGTCACAAGGTTTTTCTGTTTCAAGACCTACTGACCTAGTTTTTGATCACAGTTGACCCAGTTTCAAACTTGACCTATATATCATCAAGATAAACATTCAGACCAACTTTCATACAGATCCCATGAAAAATATGGCCTCTAGAGAGGTCACAACGTTTTTTCATTATTTGACCTACTGACCTACTTTTTGCCGGTAGGTGACCCAGTTTCGAACTTGACCTAGATATCATCAAGATGAACATTCTGACCAATTTTTATGGAGATCCATTCAAATATATGGCATCTAGAGAGGTCACAAGGTTTTTCTATTTTTAGACCTACTGACCTAGTTTTTGACCGCACATGACCCTGTTTCAAACTTGACCTAGATATCACCAAGATGAACATTCAGACCAACTTTCATATAGATCCCATGAAAAATATGGCCTCTAGAGAGGTCACAAGGTTTTTCTATTTTTAGACCCACTGACCTAGTTTTTGAGGGCAAGTGACCCACTTTCAAACTTGACCTAGATATCATCAAGATGAACATTCAGACCAACTTTCATACAGATCCCATAAAAGGTAAAGCCTCTAGAGAGGTCACAAGGTTTTTCTATTATTTGACCTACTGACCTAGTTTTTAAAGGCATGTGACCCACTTTCGATCTTGACCTAGATATCATCAAGGTAAACATTCTGACAAATTTTCATGAAGATCCATTGAAAAATATGGCCTCTAGAGAGGTCACAAGGTTTTTCTATTTTTAGACCTACTGACCTAGTTTTTGGCCGAACGTGACCCAGTTTCAAAATTAATCTAGATATCATTAAGGTGAATATTCTGACCAACTTTCATGAAGATCCATTGAAAATTATGGCCTCTAGAGTGGTCACAAGGTTTTTCTATTTTTAGACCTACTGACCTAGTTATTGGCCGCACGTAACCCAGATTCAAACTTAACCTAGATATCATCAGGGTGAACGTTCTGACCAACTTTCATGAAGATCCATTGAAAATTATGGCCTCTAGAGTGGTCACAAGGTTTTTCTATTTTTAGACTTACTGACCTAGTTATTGGCCGCACGTGACCCAGTTTCGAACTTGACCTAGAAATCATCAAGGTGAACATTCTGACCAATTTTCATGAAGATCCATTGAAAATAATAGCCTCTAGAGTGGTCACAAGGTTTTTCTAGTTTTAGACCTACTGACCTACTTTCTGGCCGCACGTGACCCAGTTTCGAACTTGACCTAGAATTTACCAAGATGAACATTCTGACCCTTTTTCATAAAGATCCCATGAAAACTGTGACCTCTAGAGATGTCACAAGGAAAAGTTTATGCACGGACGCACGGACGACGGACGCTGCGCGATCATTCGAGACAGGTGAGCTAAAAAGTTACTAAAAAAGCTATTTATAGTAACATAAAAGGGAAGTAATTAAAACAAATTTTTGTAAGTGAACAAAAGAAGGATCTGCAAAATAAAAACAAGAGCACTGCAATGCAATGCAAATGCAGAGCAATATACACACAAATCAAAGTCATATGACCTTTGACCCCTAAGTGTGACCTTGACCTTGAAGTGAGCCTTCCGAAACATGCGTTCTGCACATCCTTTCGATGAGGTGAGCATTTGTGTCAGGTTTCTTTGAAATCCTTCAAGGTGTTCAAGAGTTACAGAGCGGAAGGGAAATTGCTAACCAACAGACAGACAGACAGACGGACACCGAGGGCATAACATAATATATCTCTTATAAAAAGGAATCGAGATCTTATGGTGATACAAATTGTGTGCAAGTTTGTTTAAAATCAAATCATAAATGAAGCTGCTATTGTGCAGACAAGGTCAAAATAGCTAATTCTGGCCATATCAGGGGCCATAACTCTGGAACCCATAAAAGAATCTGGCCATTTCAAGAAAGGAACCAAGATGTTATGGTGATACAAGTTGTGTGCAAGTTTGGTAAAAATCAAATCATAAATAAAGCTGCTATTGTGCAGACAAGGTCAAAATAGCTAATTCTGGCCATATCAGGGGCCATAACTCTGGAACCCATAAAAGAATCTGGCCATTTCAAGAAAGGAACCAAGATGTTATGGTGATACAAGTTGTGTGCAAGTTTGGTAAAAATCAAATCATAAATAAAGCTGCTATTGTGCAGACAAGGTCAAAATAGCTAATTTTGACCCTTTCAGGGGCCATAACTCTGGAACCCATAATGGAATCTGGCCAGTTCAAGAAAGGAATCAAGATCTTGTAGTGATACAAGCTGTGTGCAAATGTGGTTAAAATTAAATCATAAATGAAGCTGCTATTGCACAGACAAAGTCAAAATAGCTAATTTTGGCCCTTTCAGGGGCCATAACTCTGTAACCCATTATGGGATCTGGCCGGTTCAGAAAAGGAACCGAGATCTTATAGTTACACAAATTTTGTGCAAGTTTGATTAAATTCAAATCACAAATGAAGCTGCTATTGTGCAGACAAGGTCAAAATAGCTAATTTTGGCCCTTTCAGGGGCCATAACTCTGGTACCCATAAAGGAATCTGGCCAGTTCAAGAAAGGAACCAAGATGTTATGGTGATACAAGTTGTGTGCAAGTTTGGTAAAAATCAAATCATAAATGAAGCTGCTATTGTGCAGACAAGGTCAAAATAGCTAATTCTGACCCTTTCAGGGGCCATAACTCTGGAACACATAATGGGATCTGGCCAGTTCAAGAAAGGAACCAAGATCTTAATATGGTGATACAAGTTGTGTGCAAGTTTGGTTAAAATAAAATCATAAATGAAACCACTATCGTGCAGACAAGACGACGTGGACAGACGACGGACAAAGGGCGATCACAAAAGCTCACCCTGTCACTACGTGACAGGTGAGCTAAAAAAGAGTAGAGTTATGGGACTTGCTTAGTGCATGTCAGATCATGACAGTGAACAAGTATGTGAACTTTCAATCCATTCCCATCAGTAAGTACTGAGATACCAACTTACATACAAAACCTTAACCAAAAATTTCTAAGTAGTTTGTAAAAAAGCAAAATAGAGTTATGGAACCTGTGCAATGTAGGTCAGTTTATCACAGTGAATAAGTGTGTGAAGTTTCAATGCATTCCCACAAGTGGTTACTGAGATACCAGCTTACATACAAAACCTTAACCAAATCGGGACGCGGACGCCGACACATGGGCGAGTCCAATAGCTCTACTATTCTATGAAAAGTCGAGCTAAAATAATTTTAATAAATACAAGAGGTGTTTGTAAAAATGCTCCCATGATGGCCTGTCACAGGTGTGTTATTTTGACAACCATTAGCCATCTACACATATTAACTTGGAATTATTTTCACCCTTAAAGTGAAAATTTCTTGATCTTTGACCTAAATGGCAACTACTGACCACAGGCAACCATTCTTTGATGTTTGACTCTTTAAGACAAAGCTCTCAGAAAAACAGTTTTCAGTCTCAAATCCACCCTGATCTCAAGGAGTCATCTACTGAATACAGGCAAATATCCTTAAATATTTTACCTCTACAGTCCTAAGTCTTATCCATTTACTGATTCAGTTTAAAGATCAATGTAACCTTTGACCTACATAGCACCCAAAATATTAGAGATCATCTTCAGGATACAGACAATTACCCTATATAGTTTGATCACGGTAGGTCCAAGCCTTCCCTACTTATAAATGAAAAGGAAAACATTTTAAGTAAGAAATTCACTGCTGACCTCAAGAAAAACAGGGATCATCTATTGACCACTGACCACAGGCAATCATCCCATAAACCATGCAAGAATGCTACTGACCAAGCTTGGTGTAATTTTGACTAGAAGTTTCAGAGGTTAAGAGTTCTGAATGGAATTCAATTCTTTGAACAATTTTTAAAGAAGACCATCCAAGGAACATCCCTGTAAAGTTTCATCAAAATTGGCTAGGTGGTTTAGGAGGAGATGCTGTTTAAAGGAAAAAGTGGACGGATGGACGCCGGACGGACAAACGACAGACAGTGAGTGATCATAATAGCTCACCCTGAGCCTTTGGCTCAGGTAAGCTAAAATTCCTAATTTCTTCAAGGTTAAGTTCATTAGCGGGCGAGTACTCAACATTGGGTGTAAAACGAGTTTTTGAACCATCCGACAAGGTTTCAAAGCAATACATGTTAACGGTTTTGAGAAAATGTCTAACAACAGAGTCATAGACTCTAAAGCACTCACCCGTGTAAAAGGTTCAAGTGTGCCCACAACTAAACACTATTGGTGAATGACTTCTTGATGCTAAAAATCAAGTTTGATGAAGATCAATCTGACAAGTTGATCATCAAAAGGAGTCATTTAAAGGCTTTTGTAATTTTTAGCTCTGGTAGTCCCTAAAAGGGGCCAATCATCCCCATTTGAACAAAGTGGATCATTTAAAGGTATATGTAACTTAAGCTCTAGTGGCCCTAAAAGGGACCCTATATG
This sequence comes from Mercenaria mercenaria, assembly GCF_021730395.1. Taxonomy (NCBI): domain Eukaryota; kingdom Metazoa; phylum Mollusca; class Bivalvia; order Venerida; family Veneridae; genus Mercenaria; species Mercenaria mercenaria. Next base: position 80,950,470 of record NC_069368.1, read on the forward strand.
TATAGAATTGGTAGAGGACTTTATAACAATGCTACGGACAAAGTCTGATGAAGATCCTTTGGGCTGTTCCTGAGATGAAGTCTTTTAAAGGTTTTTTCTATTATAGCTCTAGTAAGTGGCTTAATCTGAACAAACCTAGGAGAGGACTTTATAATGATGCTACAGACCAAGTTTGATGAAGATCTATCAAGCAGTTTATGAGAAGAAGTCTTTAAGAGGTATTTCTAATTTTAGCACTAGCGGCCCTTATTCACAGGGGCCAAGTGCCCCTATTCCCAAGGGTGTACCCAGGGCGATATGAATTATATCCATGGGAAAGGGGGCGGGTTTTAGAGGCGGTGTGCATCCCACTGGTGGGAGAATTTTTGTAAATATTGAGTTTATTTGGTTCTGGTTGCTTTTTAGAATGGTACTTTGACAAAATATTATACGCACATGCATTTAGTGTGTAACAGTATTAACGTCCTTGATTCAAACAAATTTGGGAGAGGACCTTATAACGATACTACAGACCAAGGTTGATGAAGATCCATCAAGGGGTTCATGAGAAGAAGTTCTTTAAAGGCTTTTTTTCCATTTATACCTCTAGAGGCCCCTAAAAGTGGCCAAGGTAAACCGTTTGAACAAAATTGATAGAAGTCCATGCAAGAATGCTACTGACCAAGTTTGGTGTAATTTTGACTAGAAGTTTCAGAGGTTAAGATGTTTAAGTAAAACTGCTGACACAGCAGGCAGGACAATGGACGACATATGCTAGATGCTACAGTATCCACCTTTACTGACAGCTCATCCTGAACAAAGTTCATGGGAGCTAAACAAACAAGAGGGTCATTGACCCTTAAGGGCTCACCTGTGTACAACTGGCTTCAAGTGTGCATGTTTAATTACAGAGTTAGGTTTCTTCTATGTTAACCTATATTACACAACTGCTTCTTTGTTTTGCCCAGGTTAATAACCCACTTGAAATACCCGAGTTTGCACGTGCAGAGGTATTTCATATTTGGTTACTAACCTGCGCACATGCAGAGGTATTTCATATTTGGTTACTATCCTGTGCTACGCGCTCTCAGTTTTCACATTTTTCACCTGTGCAGGTTTTTCATATTCAGGAATACCTCCTACTTGGTCAGTAACAATTACTCACATACATGTCACACACACTTTTGAACCTAGGGCAATAATTTGAAAAAATACGGTAGACATTACAAATCTGATAGCACATGTAAAATACCAAGGCTCTAGCTATTATTGATTCAAAGAAGAAGATTTTCAAAGTTTCTAAAATAAAAGTCTATAGTAAGTACATGTCACACACAGAGGTGTGGCCATCTTTTGGCAATAATTTGGATAAGTATGGTATACATAAAGGGAAAAGTGACCATGCCCCCTGGCAGCCGTTTTTTGACAAATTGGAATAATTTGAATAATCTTGGTAGAGGGTCACACAAGAAGCATTTGTATAAAATTATTTTAAAATCGGGCTAGCAGTTTCACACAAGAAGATTTTTAAAGTTTCCACTATATACATATAGGGAAAAGCCACCACGCCTTCTGGCAGCCATGTTTTTTGCTGAATTAATATAATTTGAACAATCTTGGTAGAAGGTGACATAAGGACCTTAAATTTTGTGTGAAATTATTTCAAATTCGGACCATCGGTTTAGGAGGAGATGTCGTTTGAAGATTTTTCTATTTTTAGCTCTGGCGGCCCCTGTGTGCAACCAAGCAGAATTGTTTAAAAAACTTTGATAGAGGACCATTCACGGAACATCCATGCAACGTTTCTTCAAAAGCCACTCATTGGTTATGGAGGAGGTGTCTTTTAAACACAATTATTGACGACGGACGGACGCACGGATGCAGCGTGATCACAATAGCTCACCCTGAGCATTGCTCAGGTGAGCTAAAAACACGAAAAATCTTTTATCCCAAAGTGTGACCTTGAACTTCAAGCTAGAGGTATGAGTCTTGCACGTGACATGTCATTTTTTGTTAACAAGTGTTACCTTAACCTTTGATAAATGGGCCTGTGTCTTGTGCATGACATGTAATCCTACGCAAAAAAAACCCAACAGAGGTCATCTACCAACCATAGACAATCATCTTACAAAATTTGACAACTGTAGGCCTTTAAAGCTTTCTTAAGCTTAGCCTGGAAACCTCAGTCTAAATGTCACTGTGAACTTGACCATTCACCTACTGAACCAAAACAAGAGGACCATGATGGTCCTGAATCGCTCACCTATCCCCACATGACTCAGTGTTGAACTGAGTATGACGTCGTTATTTCTATTATTTGACATAGTGACCTAGTTTTTGAGCACGTGACCTAGATATCATCAAGATAAAAAATTCTGACCAATTTTCATGAAAATCCATTGAAAAATATGGCCTCTAGAGAGGTCACAAGGTTTTTCTATTATTTGACCTAATGACCTAGTTTTTGAAGGCACATGACCCACTTTTAAACTTGACCTAGATATCATCAAGATGCACATTCTCACAAATTTTCATGAAGATCTTGTAAAAAATATGGCCTCTAGAGAGGTCACAAGGTTTTTCTATTTTTCGATCTACTGACCTAGTTTTTGACCGCACATGACCCAGTTATGAACCTGACCTAGGTATCATCAAACTGAACATTCTCAACAATTTTCATGAAGATCCATTGAGAAATATGGCCTCTAGAGAGGTCACAAGGTTTTTCTATTTTTTGACCTACTGACCTAGTTTTTGACCCCACTAGACCCAGTTTCAAACCTGACCTAGATATCATCAAGGTGAACATTCTGACCAATATTCATGAAGATCTCATGAAAAATATGGCCTCTAGAGAGGTCACAAGGTTTTTCTATTTTTAGATCTACTGACCTAGTTTTTGACCCCACGTGACCCAGTTTCGAACCTGACCTAGATATCATCAAGGTGAACATTCTGACCAATTTTCATGAAGATCTCATGAAAAATATGGCCTCTAGAGAGGTCACAAGGTTTTTCTATTTTTAGATCTACTGACCTAGTTTTTAACCCCACGTGACCCAGTTTCGAAATTAACCTAGATATCATCAAGGTGAACATTCTGACCAATTTTCATGAAGATCCATTGAAAAATATGATCTCTAGAGAGGTCACAAGGTTTTTCTATTTTTAGACCTACTGACCTAGTTTTTGACCGCACGTGACCCAGTTTCAAACTTGACCTAGATATCATCAAGGTGAACATTCTGACCAATTTTCATGTAGATCCATTGAGAAATATGGCCTCTAGAGAGGTCACAAGGTTTTTCTATTTTTAGACCTACTGACCTAGTTTTTAATCCCACATGACCCAGTTTCAAAACTGACCTAGATATCATCAAGTTGAACATTTTGACCAATATTCATGAAGATCTCATGAAAAATATGGCCTCTAGAGAGGTCACAAGGTTTTTCTATTTTTAGACCTACTGACCTAGTTTTTGACCCCACGTGACCCAGTTTCAAACCTGACCTAGATATCATCAAGGTGAACATTCTGACCAATATATATGAAGATCTCATGAAAAATATGGCCTCTAGAGAGGTCACAAGGTTTTTCTATTTTTATATCTACTGACCTAGTTTTTAACCCCACGTGACCCAGTTTTGAACATGACCTAGATATCATTGAGGTTAACATTCTGAACAATTTTCATGAAGATCCATTGAGAAATATGGCCTCTAGAGAGGTCACAAGGTTTTACTATTTTTAGACCTAATGACCGAGTTTTTGACCCCACGTGACCCAGTTTCGAACTTGACCTAGATATCATCAAGGTGAACATTCTGACCAATATTCATGAAGATCTCATGAAAAATTTGGCCTCTAGAGATGTCACAAGGTTTTTCTATTTTTAGATCTACTGACCTAGTTTTTGACCCTACGTGACCCAGTTTCGAACTTGACCTAGATATCATCAAGGTAAACATTCTGACCAATTTTCATGAAGATCTTGTGATATATATGGCCTCTAGAGAGGTCACAAGGTTTTTCTATTTTTAGACCTACTGACCTAGTTTTTGAAGGCACGTGACCCAGTTTCGAACTTGACCTAGATATCATCAAGATGAACATTCTGACCAACTTTCATAAAGATCCCATGAAAAATGTGACCTCTAGAGTGGTCACAAGCAAAAGTTTACGGACGGACGGACGGACGACGGACACCGCGCGATCACAAAAGCTCACCTTGTCACTTTGTGACAGGTGAGCTAAAAACATTCTGACCATTTTCCAGGAAAATATTTTAAAAGAAGAAAATTTGGCTTTTTTTATTTTTTACTATTTCAGCCTGTGACCAAGACCTTCTTTTTTTACTTCAAATATCGAAGTGTCAAATTTGACCTACTTTTCTGACAGTTACAAGAACATCAGGTTAAAAATGTGGCCTCTGGAACCCTTCTAAGATTTCCCTTCGTGACCTATATTTTGACTCCTGACAGCCAAATATCAAACCAATCTGTCAAACATTGTGACCATGTTTTAGTAAGATTTGACAATAAATTATATATGATTTTGATGGTCTATAAATCAAACTGCTGACAAAGCACTATTGACTACAAACACAGGTGGATCACAAAAGCTCACCTGGACTAGAAATTAAAAGACACTGAATTTTATCAAACTTTCTGATATTTCAGAAAATCTTAATATTTCAGTCTAATGCTACAGATATGAAATATAAGTAAACAAACTATATTTGTTCATAAATTGGATAAGTCTGTTAAGTTAAAGGCAATGACTTTGTGAGTCTTAAGTCTATTTCAGAAACACTATACTTACTTAATTGGGAGTACATGTAGTTAATTCAAGCTGACTGTTAGACACAACTGCACTATTACATGCTCACATTCATCAAAATTAAACCTGAAGTTATAAATAACAACGAAACCAGAAAGCAACCAAAACACTGGTTAAGACATGAATAAATTAACCTGCATAAAATATGACAACACGTTAAAGGAACATAAAAAGACATAAAATAAAAGATAATTTCTGGAAGCAGCTACCTTCAAGCAATACAAAAGCACATATGAAAGCAATGCATTTACACATACATGCACATATAAAACAAGAACAAAAGAAACAAGCATTATTATGAAATAAGCACATATAAAAGAAAGCATCAGCGCATAAAGCAGCCAAGCATAAAATTTTTAAACAAGCATAACATAAAGCACCAAATCAGTAGCTAGAACAGGCAGTGCATGTGCAGCTCTCTCTGCTGCAGGCATTGATCAAACTTTTGAACTGGTTAAAATTGGTTTCGTGGGACAGCGCTCCAAAGTTTGGCTGCCATGAAACAAAAAGAGCTGCTGCCAAAGCCAGAGATTCTTACCCTTGGAATGTCTGCTGTATTTGTATACCTAAAAGAGTAATAACTGTTTTTAATGCAAGTATAATGGGCCTTGTTTTTTATGACTTTAAAAGCTTCCAAGGCAATAGATCTTAGTCTTCTAACCTGGTATTACCATAGGAAAGGAATATGCAGGGTTTCAATCAGTTGGTATTATCATGGGAAAGGAATGTGTGAGGTTTCATTCAGCTGATATTATCATGGGAAAGAAATGTGCAGGGTTTCAATCAGTTGGTATTATCATGGAAAAGGAATGTATGAGGTTTCATCCAGCTGGTATTATCAAGGGAAAGAAATGTGCAGGGTTTCAATTTGTTGGTATTATCATGGGAAAGTAATGCGTTAGGTTACATTCAGCTGGTATTATCATGAGAAAGAAATGTGCAGGGTTTCAATTTGTTGGTATTATCATGGGAAAGGAATGTGTGAGGTTTCATTCAGCTGGTATTATCATGTGAAAAGAATGTGCAGGGTTTTAATCAGTTGGTATTATCATGGGAAACAGATGTGTGAGGTTTCATTTAGCTGGTATTATCATGGGAAAGGAATGTGCAGGGTTTCAATCAGCTGGTATTATCATGGGAAAGGAATGTGCGAGGTTTCATTTAGCTGGTATTATCATGGGAAAGGAATGTGCTGGGTTTCAATCAGCTGGTATTATCATGGGAAAGGAATGTGCGAGGTTTCATTTAGCTGGTATTATCACAGAAAAGGAATGTGCAGGGTTTCAATCAGCTGGTATTATCATGGGAAAGGAATGTGTTAGTTTTCATTCAGCTGGTACTATCATGGGAAAGGAATATGCAGGGTTTCAATCTGTTGGTATTATCATGGGAAAGGAATATGCAGGGTTACAATCAGCTGGTATTATTATGGGAAAGGAATGTGTCAGGTTTCATTCAGCTGGTATTATCATGGGAAAGGAATATGCAGGGTTTCAATCTGTTGGTATTATCATGGGAAAGGAATATGCAGGGTTTCAATCTGTTGGTATTATTATGGGAAAGTAAAGCGTTAGGTTTCATTCAGCTGGTATTATCATGAGAAAAAAATGTGCAGGGTTTCAATTTGTTGGTATTATCATTGGAAATGTGTGAGGTTTCATTTAGCTGGTATTATCATGGGAAAGGAATGTGCAGGGTTTCAATCAGCTGGTATTATCATGGGAAAGGAATGTGTGAGGTTTCATTCAGCTGGTATTATCCAGGGAAAGAAATATGCAGGGTTTCAATTTGTCGGTATTATCATTGGAAATGTGTGAGGTTTCATTTAGCTGGTATTATCATGGGAAAGAAATGTGCAGGGTTTCAATATGTTGGTATTATCATTGGAAATGTGTGAGGTTTCATTTAGCTGGTATTATCATGGGAAAGGAATGTGCAGGGTTTCAGTCAGCTGGTATTACCATGGGAAAGGAATGTGTGAGGTTTCATTTAGCTGGTATTATCATGGGAAAGGGATGTGCGAGGTTTCATTCAGCTGGTATTATCATGGGGAAGAAAAGTGCTTGGTTTCAATCAGCTTGTATTATCATGGGAAAGAAATGTGCAGGATTTCAGTCAGCTGGTATCATCATGGGAAAGAAATTTGCAGGGTTTCATTCAGTTGGTATTGTTGGGGAAGAAAAGACTGAAATTTCATTATGTTGGTATTATCACAGGGGAGTGTAGGAGCTAAACTCTGACTGAGAGACCGTATCACTTTATGTTACACATTAAACCTTGCTACTGTGTGTTACAAACTTTCTTATAAAAATACTTAGCCACTTTGTGTTACAGTTTAAACCTTGCTACTGTAAGTTACAGTTAGTCATATGAAGAAAAATGACTGAAAGGCATTGTTACTAAAGTAAAACTTTCAATGTGTGTTACAAAGCTAGTCATATAAACAAATCTGTTTTAAAGACCATGTTTCTTAATGTTACAAATCAAATCTTGCTACTGTGCGTTACAAAGTTACTCGTTTAAACATCATACCAAAGACCTTGCCACCTTGTTTATATTATGAAGGCCTCCGTGGCCGAGTGGTTAAGGTCGCTGACTTCAAATCACTTGCCCAACATCTATGTGGGTTCGAGCCTCACTCTGAGCGTCGAATTCTTCATGTGAGGAAGCCATCCAGCTGGCTTACGGAAGGTCAGTGGTTCTACCCAGGTGCCCGCTCGTGATGAAATAATGCACGGAGGGGCACCTGGGGTCCTCGTCCACCATCAAAGCTGGAAAGTCGCCATATGACCTAAAATTGTGCCTGTGGGACGTTAAACCCAACCAAAAAAAAACAAGAGGTCCATGATGGTCCTGAATCGCTCACCTATCCCCACATGACCCAGTGTTGAACTAAGTATGACGTCATTATTTCTATTATTTGACATAGTGACCTAGTTTTTGAGCACATGTGACCTAGATATCATCAAGATAAAAAATTCTGACCAATTTTCATGAAGATCCATTGAAAAATATGGCCTCTAGAGAGGTCACAAGGTTTTTCTATTACTTGACCTAATGGCCTAGTTTTTGAAGGCACGTGACCCACTTTTAAACTTGACCTAGATATCATCAAGGTAAACATTCTCACCAATTTTCATGAAGATCTCGTGAAAAATATGGCCTCTAGAGAGGTCACAAGGTTTTTCTATTTTTCGACCTACTGACCTAGTTTTTGACCGCACATGACCCAGTTACAAACCTGACCTAGATATCATCAAGCTGAACATTCTCACCAATTTTCATGAAGATCCATTGAGAAATATGGCCTCTAGAGAGGTCACAAGGTTTTTTCTATTTTTAGACCTACTGACCTAGTTTTTGACCCCACGTGACCCAGTTTCGAACTTGACCTAGATATCATCAGGTGAACATTCTGATTAATAATCATGAAGATCTCATGAAAAATATGGCCTCTAGAGAGGTCACAAGGTTTTTCTATTTTTAGATCTACTGACCTAGTTTTTAACCCCACGTGACCCAGTTTCAAACTTGACCTAGATATCATCAAGGTAAACACTCTGACCAATTTTCATGAAGATCCATTGAAAAATATCGCCTCTAGAGAGGTCACAAGGTTTTCCTATTTTTAGACCTACTGACCTAGTTTTTGACCGCACGTAACCCAATTTCGAACTTGACCTAGATATCATCAAGGTGAACATTCTGACCAATTTTCATGAAGATCCATTGAGAAATATGGCCTCTAGAGAGGTCACAAGGTTTTTCTATTTTTAGATCTAATGACCTAGTTTTTGACCCCACATGACCCAGTTTCGAACTTGACCTAGATATTATCAAGGTGAACATTCTGACCAATATTCATAAAGATCTCATGAAAAATATGGCCTCTAGAGAGGTCACAAGGTTTTTCTATTTTTTAGATCTACTGACCTAGTTTTTAACCCCAAGTGACCCAGTTTCAAACTTGACCTAGATATCATCAAGGTGAACCTTCTCACCAATTTTCATGAAGATCCATTGAGAAATATGGCCTCTAGAGAGGTCACAAGGTTTTTCTATTTTTAGACCTAATGACCTAGTTTTTGACCCTACGTGACCCAGTTTCAAACTTGACCTAGATATCATCAAGGTTAACATTCTGACCAATATTCATGAAGATCTCATGAAAAATATGGCCTCTAGAGAGGTCACAAGGTTTTTCTATTTTAAGACCTACTGACCTAGTTTTTGACGGCACGTGACCCAGTTTCAAACTTGACCTAGATATCATCAAGATGAACATTCTGACTAACTTTCATAAAGATCCCATGAAAAATGTGACCTCTAGAGTGGTCACAAGCAAAAGTTTACGGACGCACGGACGCATGGACGGACGATGGACGACGGACACCGCGCGATCACAAAAGCTCACCTTGTCACTTTGTGACAGGTGAGCGAAAAAAATTGTTTATATTACAAATAAAACCTTGCCACTGTGTGTTACAAAGCTACTCATATAAAAAATGCTCAAAGACTTTGCCACTTCATGTTACAAACCAAATCTTGTCACTGCATGTAACAAAGTTACTCATTTAAAAATCATACAAGAAGACCTTGCCACCTTGTTTATATTACAAATTAAACCTTGACCCTCTGTGATACATAGCTACTAATATACAAAAATCTATTTGAAAGACCTTGCCACTTCATGTTACAAATCAAGTCTTGCTTCTGTGTGTTACAAAGTTTCTCATATAAGTATCATACCGAAGACCTTGCCACTTTGTTTATATTACACATTAAACCTTGTCATTGTGTTACAAAGTTACTCATTTAAATATCATACCGAAGACCTTGCCACTTTGTTTATGTTGCACATTAAACCTTGCCACTGTGTGTTACAAAGTTACTCATATAAATTAAAGCTGACTGAAATACTTTGCCACTTCATGTTACACATTAAACCTATTAAGTTACTAATTAAAGACCTTGCCACTTGGTTTATCTTACAAATTAAACCTTGCCATTATGTGTTACATATTTACTCATATAAAAAGTCTAACTGAAAAACCTTGCCACTTCATGTTACAAATGAAACCTTGTCACTGTGTGTTACTATGTTACCCATTTTTAGAAATAATCTGACCACCGTTTTACAAAATATCTAATTTTACGGTACTGTCATTGTGTGTTAATAAAACAGTTCATTTCATTAATAAAAGATATTTCAAAAATGTAAATAAGTACAACTGATTGCTATCACTCTGTTTTACAAAATAGTTCATCTGACACTCATTCACTCTGCTTTACAATAATTATACCTCATTTCACATCCATTCTGTGTTTTACAAAATTCATTTAAAGATACATTTTACTGTGTTTTACAAATAATTCATTAACATACAATTACTGTGTGTTACAAAACAATTTATACAATGTACATTATATTAATCTTAAAAGTATCATTTAACATAAACTTATCAAAACTGTATGTACAAATTGCCATTTTAACAAAAATCAATGGCTGACACCTTATTTTACTCTACCATATCATCCTTATTACTTGAAATTTAGTCCAAAAATACACGAGAGGCTATCCTTAAGAAATTGTTTGTTTGCTGTGCTCCTAGGCGGGTCAGTAAGTAATTCTTACTTGTGTTTTTTATTCAGTCAAAACTTTAGCATAATTATATGAGCTAAACAGATGACTGAAATTTGAAATTTGTACAAAACAAAATTCTGTCACCTTCATTATGTCCAAAACAATATTGAGGGTAGTGACAAAATGATGGGTTGGCTGGAGCACAGAAAAGAAAAATTGTTTTAAGGATAGCCTGGCCAAAACTGTCCTTAAAATAATGGTGACATGGCAATTCTGAAACCTGAAGCCATTTTATTTATCTTACCACATCACTCTTTTAAATCTGCAAGAAATGATAGTTTAATTTCAGTTTTAACCATCAGCCAGTTCTGATTAACTGACCTACTCCACCACAGTCCTAACAACAAATATATGAAAAAAAGTACAATATTTTGAACCTATACCTTATATGCAGAAGAATGTCATAACCACATGTATATACAATGTAACTTGTTTTCCATTAATCTTCTGAGTTGAGGATTTTCTTTAAACTTAAATTGCCTGGGTCAGCTCACCAACACAGTACAGATTACAGGACTAAAAATTTTGGTTTCACATCTCATTTACATCAAAATAAAAACATGAGATATGGAATCAAAGTTTTTATACCTACTGGAATCACAGAGTTACAGCAAAACCAAGTGTTCAGACCCTATTAGTCGCCTCTTACGATCATGCAAGGGTAAGGCAGTGGTTCCAATGCTTTTCATACACTGATCGTCCCAGAACCACATGGGGCGGCTACACTAGAGACTGAAAATATGATATGGTAGTATCTTTAAACAGTCAAGTTTGACAGTCGCCCTTGAGAATTTCAACCACTGTACTTTAATAGATGAATTACAGATAATTTATAAACATTCAATCACTGTGTCTTACAAGATATTTCATACAGGTCTTACAAGACAAGTCTGACCTAGTGCTTTAGAAGTGAAAAAGAATTTAACATTAATTTTATTAGAAATCTTTTACATAAAAAATCACACAATCTGCCATTTTAACAAATAATCAATGGTTGACACCTTATTTCATTCCACCATATCAACCTTATCTCTTGAAATTTAGTCCAAAAATACATACAGCCATCCTTCAAAAATGGTTAAACTTTCTGTGCTTCTATGCCTATCAGTAAGTAATTCTTACTTGTTTGTTTTTGAAACTTTCCAAACTAAAACTGGATGTATAAACTAGATTGAAATTTGTACAAGAAAATATATTTGTCACTTTTATAATTATGTCAAATGCAAAACTGGTGTAGTGACAAATTGATGGATTGGTTGGAGCACAGAATAAGGGAATTGTACTTAAGGATGACCAGGCCGAAACAGTCCTTAAAATATGGTGACATGGTAGTTCTGAAACCTGTAGCCACTTTGCTTATCCTATACCACGTCACTTTTTTAGATCAGCAAGAAGTGATAGTTTAACATTAGTTTTAACCATCAGCCAGTTCTAAATTAACTGACCTACACCACTACAGTCCTAATAACTAATATATGAAAAAACTACAATGATTTGAACCTATACCTTCTATGCAGAAGAATGTCATAACCACATGTAAATAATTTGTTTTCCATTGAATTTCTGAGTTGAGGATTTTCTCCAAACTTGAATGGCTCATTTGGCTACACTTTAGACTGAAAATAAGATATGGTGGTATCTTTGAACAGTCAGGTTTGACAGTTGGGCTGAAACAGTTATCATGAAGCCCTCAATGGTACAGTCAATGTCAAACCCTCCACCAAGTTTCTCTTTCACAGCAGCATCTTCTCTGCATGTAGGAATTCACTCATCCAAGCTCATTCATACATAAACTAAAAATAAATGTAGGAAGAGCCAAAAATATTATGTCTTAATGTAGGAACACCAACATGTTTAAATCTAATAAAAAAATCATTACACTTTTAATGGCATCCCATAAATATACACACTGGTACCAGCCTGTAGACCATTTATAAACACCATTATTAGTACAAACCCAATAAACATAGACAAAATGTTATATATCTTTAAGATTCAGTAAAAATTATTTATTAGTAACAAGGGTACCATAGTTGCAAAATACGCCCGTATGGAGCTTCAAATATCTGAAGAAAAGTTTTTGTTACAGAACTGCACATATGATTCAAATATCATGACAGTAACTTGAGATTTGACCTATTGACCTTGACCTGAAATAAGCATCATGGGTGACCTGGATATAATGTAGAAGCATTCATCTTCCAACTAAAAGGCCATACAGGAAAACTTCATTCCCATATGTGACCCATGACCTTAGACCTAGAGACCAGGTTCTTGAACATGACACTCCGTCTCATGACAGTGAACAATTGTGCCAAGATACATCAAAATAACTCCATGCATGGAGAAGAAATTCTCCGAACAAAGTTGCCATTAATTGAGGCATCTTCCTAACAAATCTACCATATCATGTTGAAATTTTGTCCAAAAATACATGCATGTGGCCGAAACTGTCCTTAAGATGTGGTGATATGGTAGCTTTTATAAAACCAGTAGCCAGGATTAAAACATTTGCCTTATTCTACCATATCCCTAACAAAAGAAGCAAATTTATATCCCCCACCAAATGGTTGGTTTTGTGAATGACAGGACTACATTTTGAAATATAAAGTAATTCAATAACTTACTGATTACTGAAGAAACCCTGACCAAATTTGTGTGTGCACCTGACCACCTTATCAGTAATCTATATTGAGTATTCAGTTTCATAAAGATCAAACAATGTGTTACTCTGTTTTGTGGGAATTTCAAAACAATTAAAGGACAATAACTCTGCATTTACTGAAGAGATCCTTACAAAAGATGTTTATGCACAACTACCCTATAGTGTCTTAAATTTCATGAAGATCCACCAATGGATTATTTGTTATGTGTAATTTACTGACTGTTAAATACAAGTAATAGGCAATCACTCTGAAGTTACTGAAGTCATCCAAATGTAAGTTGTGCATGTACCCTGCTGTATCATAAACTACACTAATGTGTAAAATTTCGTGAAAACCTATCAATAGGTTACCTAGATAGTCAAAATTAAATCCCTATTTTTCTTATCAAGGGGAAAAACTCTGCATTTCACTGGGTGAAAGGGGATAATACTATTATTAGCTTATCAATAACTATTTGCGGTTTGTTGATATTCGCTAATTTAAAAATACTTTTTGAATTTCAGAGGCACACACGCAAGGACAGACGTATGGATGAACAAATAGCAAGACAGACAACACCAAGTCTATATTCATCCACCTTCAATAGGGGATAATAAATGCAGCAAGCTCAATTTCAATCTTAACCTGTAGCCAATTACCCTATCTAAATAATTGGCTTTAATTACTAGTACCATAACACTAGCAACAATATTGTTCTCCCCAGGTTCCTAAATTTAATGGAATAACCAACCTGGTAGCAATATGTAACTATAATTAAATTTACTGGTAGTAGTATGGTCTGAGGATTCATAAAGTTTTTGTTTATGATCTAGCTGAACATAATATTGCATCAAAATACAGTAATTTCTTATTAAATCCCATTTTTCATCATTGTTTTTTTCAAATATTTGCCAAATGTTCACTGATTAACATAACATAAACTTTTATTAAAATCACCATTTCTGATGCATAACATCTATTTGGACAGCTGCCTACCATAATCTGTTTTTTTTACATAAAATTTAAACCATTATGGAACTTCTGCAGTTATATTCCTATAAATATGTCGCCTTTGACAGATACAACACATGTTTACTATAACCTCTCTGCCAGTAACACTGCTGACCAAAATTGTTTATAAATGATCAAATATCTTTGAAAGGTAATAGTCACCCAACTAGCACACACTATCTGCTATGATATTCTGGGGAGAACCCTGATATTTTGTCAAAAATCAATGACTGAAAAATATGTAATCTAAATGATGTAACCAATTGCAACCCTCAATTTTTTTATGTTAGCGTGTAAGTAAACGGCCTGGCTACAATAGCGGATCACATTAAATGATATGGTAGTACCTAAAGACATCTTGTTTTGAGGGTTGACTGTTTAATTACACTATCACACAGCACACTTTCACACATTAACAGTGGCAGAAAAATCCTATCTTACTCTACCTTATCATCCCTATCCAAATGAAATTTAGTCCAAAAATACATGAGCCCCTTGGCCAAAACTGCCCTTAAAATGCGGTGATACGGTAGTTTTCTGAAACCTTCAACCAGTACTTCCTTGCCTTATCCTACCATATCCCTAACAGAGGAGATATATTCTAAATGCAAGAAGTAACAACCAACTTTTAACCTGGAATCAGTTGTCAGATACATTAACTGACCAACTGCAGATTTTGTTTAAACTGGATTTTGTTTAAACCGCCTGGTTGCAAGAGTTGACCTAATAAATGATAAGGTAGTACCTGTATTTTATTCAGAGGCAAAAACTTACTGGCAGACACCAGGTCTTCTCTTAAAACAACTGTATTACATAATTGGTGCCCGCACTTCTAAAGATTAGTTTGGGAAAAACTCTAACCATCATCCCTAGCTGTGTACTAAATATGGAATTTTAGTTTCTGTCAAGTATTTCCTTAAAACATTATGGTGATCAAGGTGTATTAGCATTGACTGACACTTCCTTATAATGCATCAGTGGCTGACTCATTCCTTAAAGTGTGATAACAGTGGCTTACACCTTCTTTAAAATGCTGTTGCAGTGGCTTACTGGTACTTCTTTAAATGCTATTGCAGGGGCTTACATTTTCCTTAAAATGCTATTGCAGGGGCTTACATCTTCCTTAAAATGCTATTTCAGGGGCTTACATCTTCCTTAAAATGCTATATCAGGGGCTTACACATTTCCTTAAATGCTATTGCAGGGGCTTATACCTTTCCTTAAATGCTATTGCAGGGGCTTACACTTTTCTTAAAATGCTATTGTAGGGGCTTACACCTTCCTTAAAATGTTAGTGCAGTGGTTTATACCTTTCTTAAAATGCTATCGCAGTGGCTTACACCTTTCTTAAAATGCAATTGCAGGGGCTTACACCTTTCTTAAAATGCAATTGCAGGGGCTTACATCTTCCTTAAAATGCTATTGCAGGGGCTTACACCTTTCCTTAAAATGTTATCGCAGTGGCTTATACCTTTCTTAAAATGCTATCGCAGTGGCTTACACCTTTCTTAAAATACTATTGCAAGGGGCTTACATCTTCCTTAAAATGCTATTGCAGGGGCTTTCACCTTCCTTAAAATGTTAGTGCAATGGCTTATACTTTCTTAAAATGCTATTGCAGGGGCTTACATCTTCCTTAAAATGCTATTGCAGGGGCTTACATCTTCCTTAAAATGTTATTGCATGGGCTTATACTTTTCCTTAAATGCTATTGCAGTGGCTTACACTTTTCTTAAAATGCTATTGCAGGGGCTTACACTTTCCTTAAAATGTTGGTGCAGTGGCTTATACCTTTCTTAAAATGCTATTGCAGGGGCTTACATCTTCCTTAAAATGCTATTGCAGGGGCTTACACCTTTCCTTAAAATGTTATTGCAGTGGCTTATACCTTTCTTAAAATGCTATCGCAGTGGCTTACACTTTTCTTAAAATGCTACTGCAGGGACTTACATCTTCCTTAAAATGCTATTGCAGAGGCTTACACCTTCCTTAAAATGTTAGTGCAGTGGCTTATATACCTTTCTTAAAATGCTATCGCAGTGGCTTACACCTTTCTTAAAATGCTACTGCAGGGGCTTACATCTTCCTTAAAATGCTATTGCAGGGGCTTACACCTTTCCTTAAAATGTTATTGCAGTGGCTTATACCTTTCTTAAAATGCTATTGCAGTGGCTTACACCTTCCTTAAAATGCTATTGCAGGGGCTTACATCTTCCTTAAAATGCTATTGTAGGGGCTTACATCTTCCTTAAAATGCTATTGCAGGGGCTTATACCTTTCCTTAAATGATATTGCAGTGGCTTACACTTTTCTTAAAATGCTACTGCAGGGGCTTACACCTTCCTTAAAATGTTGGTGCAGTTGCTTACACCTTTCTTAAAATGCTATTGCAGGGGCTTATATCTTCCTTAAAATGCTATTTCAGGGGCTTACATCCTCACTAAAATGCTGTTGCAGGGGCTTACACCTTCCCTAAAATGCAATTGCAGGGGCTTACACCTTTCCTTAAAATGTTATTGCAGTGGCTTACACCTTTCCTTAAAATGTTATTGCAGTGGCTTACACCAGTTCTATCAAGTTTCATGTTCCTGTATCAAATAGTTTTTGAGATATGTGCGACATAACTTCCATGCCTTTCTATGCACATTTTTCACTGTTAAGGGCAATAACTGGCCTGGTTGAAACATTATATCTCAAACAAAACCCTAAATGCACAATTTCAAATGCTGAATAATGTTCCTGCAATGTTTCCTAATATTGGGTCAAATACTTCTTGAGATTCAGGAAACACAAACTTAGGCCCTTAATATGCCTATTTTTCACTAATTTAAGGGCCGTAACTATGGACCAGCTCTGTGACTGTCTGATCCAAATTAAAATTGCTGGTGCACAATTTCCAATGCTATAACAATCCTTAGAGGTTTCACTATTTGATGACATGTTCAAATGTTTTTTGAGATATGAACAACACAAAGTTGGATGGACAGACAAGAGCAATTTTGAGTGCCCCAAAGAAATTGTGATGTGGTGGGGGGGGGGTGCAAAACAAGAGCTGTCGGATGACAGCGCGCTCGACTATTCGAAAAACTGATTGAAGAATGGGGTCAAAATATTACCAAAGATTTTCAGAAAAAAGAAATAATGGATTAAACATTAAAACAAGAGCTGTCCGTAAGACAGCCAAGCTCGACTATTCGAAATATTGTCCCAGAAGCAGGAAAATATTACCCAAAAAGGTTAAATATCAAAAGAGTTTTAAGTTCAAAAGGGGGAATAATTTGATCAAAATGCATATCAGTTATGGGACTTGCTGCTATCAACTAGTTTTATAATCCCGAAGGCACATGTGAAGTTTCAATTCAATATCTTATTAGTTTTGGAGATAGAAACTTGCATGAAAAACTTTAACCAGAATTTTCAAAGTCCAAAAGGGGGCATAATTTGCCCAAAATACATGCCAGAGTTATGAGACTTGACCCAGTGAGGTTAGTAATTGATCTAGAAAAAGAAAAAATAAGTTTCAAATCTATATGCCTTTTAGTAATAGCTGTATGTACTTGCACGCAAAACTTTAACCAGAATTTGCTAAGTCCAAAAGGGGGCATAATTTGGCCAAAATGAAGGTCAGAGTTATGGGACTTGCTGCTATCAACTAGTTTTATAACCATGAAGATACATGTGAAGTTTCAAATCAATATCTGCATTAGTTTTGGAGATAATAACTTGCATGTAAAACTTTAACCAAAATTTTCTAAGTCTAAAAGGGGGCATAATTTGCTAAAAAAACATGCCAGAGTTATGGGACTTGACCCAGTGAGGTTGGTAATTGATCTAGAAAAAGAAAAAATAAGTTTCAAATCTATATGCCTTTTAGAAATAGCTGTATGTACTTGCACGCAAAACTTTAACCAGAATTTTCTAAGTCCAAAAGGGGGTATAATTTGGCCAAAATGAAGGTCAGAGTTATGGGACTTGCTGCTATCAACTAGATTTATAACCCCGAAGACACATGTGAAGTTTCAAATCAATATCTGCATTAGTTTTGGAGATAGTAACTTGCATGTAAAACTTTAACCAAAATTTTCTAAGTCTAAAAGGGGGCATAATTTGCTCAAAATACATGTCAGAGTTATGGGTCTTGTCCCAGTGAGGTTGGTAATTGATCTAGAAAAAGAAAAAATAAGTTTCAAATCTATATGCCTTTTAGAAATAGCTGTATGTACTTGCACTCAAAACTTTAACCAGAATTTTCTAAGTCCAAAAGGGGGCATAATTTGGCCAAAATGAAGGTCAGAGTTATGGGACTTGCTGCTATCAACTAGTTTTATAACCCCGAAGACACATGTGAAGTTCTAAATCAATATCTGCATTAGTTTTGGAGATAGTAACTTGCATGTAAAACTTAACCAAATTTTCTAAGTCCAAAAGGGGGCATAAATTTGCTCAAAATACATGTCAGAGTTATGGGACTTGACCCAGAGAGGTTGGTAATTGACCTAGAAAAAGAAAAAATAAGTTTCAAAGCTATATGCCTTTAATTGATGGCTGTATGTACTTGCATGCAAAAACTTAACCAAGGTGTGACGCCAACGCCGACGCCGACGCCGACGCCAGGGTGAGTAGAATAGCTAGACTATTCTTCGAATAGTCGAGCTAAAAATGTTCCTGTACTTGTGAATTTTGATTAGACTTGCACTAAATGGCAATGTGTGACCATGATGGCAAATATGTTATGTTATATGTAAGGCAAAATATGGATTTGTATGAAAAATTTAACCAATTTCTAAGTCCAAAAAGGGCCATAATTCAGTCAAAAAAGTTGATAGAATTATGTACTCTCACCTACATATGGGAATCATGTTGATAAACTAGTGTTAAAAGTTTCAAAGCCACAGTTCAAATAGTTTTGACAAAAAGCGAACTTGTAAGAAAACCTGAACAAATTTCAAAGTTCAAAAAGGGCCATAATTCAGCCAATATAGTTGTCAGAGTTATGTACTCTTGCCTACAGATGGAAATCATGATGATAAACAAGTGTTTGAAGTTTAAAAGCCATATGTCAAATAATTTTGACAAAATGTGGACATGTACGAAAAAAGAATCAATTTCCAAATCCAAAAAGGGCCATAATTCAGCCAAAATTGATGACAGAGTTAAGTACTCTTGTCTACTGATAGAGACTATTATAACAAACAAGTTATAAAAGTTTCAAAGCCATATGTCAAACACTTTACACAAAATATGAACTGGTACAAAAAATTTAAACCAAGATTTGTAAGTCAAAAGGGGCCATAATTCAGCCAAAATCCTTGATGGAGTTATGTACCCTTGCCTATAACTGAACATGGTGATGGTAAACAAGTGTTGAAAGTTTCAAAGCTTTATCTCAAAAGACTTTGTCAAAATATGAACTGGTACGAAAACTTAACCAAGATTTCTAAGTCAAAAGGGGCCATAATTCAGTCAAAATGCTTGACAGAGTTATGTACTCTTGCCTACAACTGGACATGGTGATGGTAAACAAGTGTTAAAAGTTTCAAAGCTTTATCTCAAAAGACTTTGTCAAAATGTGGACTGGTACGAAAAACTTAACCAAGATTTCTAAGTCAAAAAGGGGCCATAACTCAGCCAAAATCCTAGATGGAGTTACGTACTCTTGCCTATAACTGGACATGGTGATGGTAAACAAGTGTTGAAAGTTTCAAAGCTTTATCTCAAAAGACTTTGTCAAAATATGAACTGGTACGAAAACTTAACCAAGATTTCTAAGTCAAAAGGGGCCATAATTCTGTCAAAATGCTTGAAAGAGTTATGTACTCTTGCCTACAACTGGACATGGTGATGGTAAACAAGTGTTGAAAGTTTCAAAGCTTTATCTCAAAAGACTTTGTCAAAAAGTGGACTGGTACGGAAAACTTAACCAGGGTGTGATGTCGACGCCGACACCAACGCGGTGGTGAGTAGGATAGCTCTACTTATTCTTTGAATTGTCGAGCTAAAAACTGCAGAAAAAAGAAGATCACCCTTTTTCCAATTACTGAGCAGAAACTGTTTACAGATAGATTAATCTGACCTTAACTTTTGAACTTAATGACTTCCAAATGTGTTTGTGTTCAGTTTTTTAAGCATCTTTTCAACAATTTATCAGTAAAGTAAATGATGGTGTTGGCATGTAGCAATAAGCACAAACCTCAATTTTACTGTGATATCTAACTAGAATATCATGCCATAGACATGTGACATGATATCT
Source organism: Mercenaria mercenaria (assembly GCF_021730395.1). Taxonomy (NCBI): domain Eukaryota; kingdom Metazoa; phylum Mollusca; class Bivalvia; order Venerida; family Veneridae; genus Mercenaria; species Mercenaria mercenaria. The sequence goes on from NC_069368.1 coordinate 80,970,839, forward strand.
CACCCAGTAAAATTATACTGACACTGTGCCAAGTCAATAAGCTATTTATCTATTTTGTTGGGTTTAACGTCGCACCGACACAATTATAGGTCATATGGTGACTTTCCAGTTTTGACGGTGGAGGAAAACCCCAGATGCTCCTCGTGCATTATTTCACGAGCAGGCACCTGGGTAGAAGCACCGACCTTCCGTAAGCCAGCTGGATGACATCCTCACATAAAGAATTCAAAGCCCTTTGTGAGGCTCAATCCAAAATCGATGAGGGGCAAGTAATTTGAAGTCAGCGACCTTAACCACTCGGCCACGGAGCCTCCGAGGCCCCTCCAATAGGCTAAAAGTACCATATACATGTATCAAAATTAAGTCTTTAGTACCGGTCTGATGTGGCCAGGGAGCAAACCCACAACCTCCCACTCTCAAAGTGAGCACTATAACACTAGGCTACAAGGTAGTCAAACAATAGCGACTGATGGGACACATAAAATACATGCATGCATGTATAAATTTTGAGGATGTTTGCTATAATTGGGCTGGTCATTGCTGTGTGCATGGGTGGAGGCTGGTGGGGTGGACAGGGGGTATAGGCTGACTGGTGTGTTGCAGGGTTTGGCGCATGGCTAGTCATCGAACTTGGCTGAGGACTTATGGTCAAACACATTTTGTTAAAGTTCGGTGAAGATCGTATGAGAATGTTTGACTTTTGAGTGCGGACAAGATTTGTAACAGACAGGCACACTCACATACAGTTGTAAATCAACATTTCTCCCACACCACTGTGTGGTGGGAGACATAATTACTAACACCCCCACACGTGGCATGCTGCAGAACTTGGAAAGCTTTCTGGAACTGGAGCCTCTTCTGTACCTAGTAATAAACAGATAAACAAACTTATAGATCCGGATCTAGATCTACTCAAAATTATATCATCAGATCATACAAACCTGGCGGGAAGACCAAATCAAAACAGTCTTTACAATTATAAACATAGTAACATTACCCTCATGAATACCGGTTATACAAGCCAAGCCGAAGTTTCGATATGTAAAGCATTAAAAATGAAACTGGAAGTTTCAACAGTAATTATGTCACCTGTCTTCTCCATTACACATACAAGCAATGATCACGTGTTCACACATTTACTCCACAAAGCAGGGAGGTTACACATCCACTCTAGGTAACTGCCGTACACAAGAATAGCTAAAATTGAGTTTGGTTCGTTTAATCGATGTAATATTTTTACTCTCAACTTATTTACATCAGGCTGTCATAGAACCAACTCTGGTCAGTGGCATGAATGCACGTCTACTGGTATATGGTTGGTTATAGAGATATTTCACTGAAAATAATGTGAAAGCTGTTCATTATTCAAAGCTCTTTAATATTTCTGGACTCCTATAATAAAAACTGCTTGAGGTTCATCGCATTTCTAGAAAAGGCTTACAGCATTTTTCATTGTTTTTAAAATACGTAACAAGGTGCGTATTTCAGCCTGGACCAAGAATCATATACATTGTTTGCTTGTCTTGGTGCAATTGTGTTGACCATGTCATTCTGATAGACAACGATTATAATTTGTCACGTGCAAACCGTATCATTTTCACGTAGCAGATCCCCAGGAGTGAATAACCCGTGGAAACACAAACACCTCAGTGCAAACGGGTACACATAACGGTACAAGCAGGCTATTTGGAGGGTCGGAATGGGGTTTCGTCATAATTTTGCACCCCTTTTGCACAACGAGACAACGCTGGCATATATATCTAAAAAGCCCGTGCCTGTGTTCTCTTTTACACGAAACACGGATTTTGACGTTCAGCGACATGAAAGGTGCTGTTAATTATTAAGCTATTTTGGAGAAATATGAGATAATATTTTTATTCAACTCTTACAATGTTTTAATATAAGAATAATAAACGACAAAATCTCTCTGTATTGTACCTTACAGGAAACGAAGAACCGCAAATAACTCAGCCTCCAGATTGGTAACCCCACTTACTCCCAATTATAAACACCTCATCATTGAATATTTACATTCATTATATAGTTATTACATTTAAGAACTATGCTATTTTGAAATTATGAATTAGGTGGGTGGGGGTACATAATATGATTTCTGAGGAATTTCGAAGTTACTGTAAAACGTTGAAACTTTTTTCCAATGTGACAGTAGGCCTACATTAAAACCGTGAGGTGCTGAACTCTTACTTTAATTAAAAGACTAAAGTGGGAAAAGTTATCAGCATGTTCATGTCACAATTTTCGGTGACAGTAGGCCCTATTTTATGTCAGCTTGCATAATACATAATAAAGCTGAACTATCCGTGTAAATGAGCTGAGAGGTATTTTTCTATTTCCATTTATTACTTTTCTAAAAAATACATTACAGTTTACAAGGTGTTGGCAAAATTTGTCATTTTGTGCACATGCCTTTACACATTAAAGAAGTCCGAACTATAGGTATGGTGTGCGGGAAGGGCCCGAGCGCTTGTAGTGCGCATTTACAGAGATTGTACTGCTCAGACAGATATATATAACTTTATGATAAGTCCGCAAAGTGCAACAAAAGAAATATCAGTATTAATTATGTAATAATATTATTTATTTACACGGCATGTCTGACAAATGACATCGAGAATTCTTACTGACCTTTCAGAAAGCTGCATTTACAAGTACCTGATATTTTCCACTTTGGTTAAAAAAGCATTTTTACAATAAATAACTGACCACAGAAGGTAATAAAAACACCCTTGATCTAGAGAATGCTACAGCCTACTAAACTTCAAAGCAAAGTTTAAAATTATATTGAACACGTTTTAAGGTGAAAATTAAACTAGAACTCTATGATAAAAATCGAATAGATCATTGCGGACATGTTAGACAGTGAGAAAGCAAACATATCGTATGTATTAATTAGCATGGATGATTTGCACTGTGAATTCACTAGTACATACTCATATACATATAAATGGGGGTGTTTGTCACGGGATTCGATCCGATAAGGCCGGTTCTTAAGCTGCGAGCTGAATGAATGGTTACCGACTTCTATCCGCATTAGGTAATTGGAAAGCACAATAACGGTGTCTCATAAGCCAAATTGGCTGGCCATTTCAATAAAGGTGGCACTCTAGTAAACAAGACTTTTACTTTTACCTTTTAAACACAAGGAATATGTTTGTTTTACATATAAGATCAAAGCATTGACCGTGAAAATATAATGCAAGTGACGTTCACTGTTGATATATAATTGTAATTATATATTTTCACATTACATTGAAACAAACAAATACACTTTTGCATATTCATTTATATAAAAATATAAACAAACAAACAAACAAAAACGGGAACAATTTTCCCCCAGGTTTTGTTGGTGGGGAAAGACTCCAAGTGCCCATCCAGACATGTTTTGGGGCTTAGACCTAGATCGAGCCACTAACCTCAGCTGGATGGCTTCCTTACGTGAAAAGTTTTACACATCAAGTGAGGATTCCATCCCACGTCGGTAATGGGCGGGGAGTTCGAAGCCAGCGACCATGACCATCACGTTTTTTTTGCAAGTATAAAACTTAAATATTCAATTAAATTTCGTGAACGTAAATGATACTCAAAATGATATTTACGGTCAGAAATTACAAATGGTTTGCCGAATACACCATACTTTTAATTACAAAAGTTTACACACCATGTGGGTCGGAAAGCACGAAATTTACGTTCTTGAACGTATATGTGAATCGTCATGTTTGAAATGTAAACAAAGGAATAAAAGTTACTGTTTTCATGTTCGAGGAAAAGATCGAACTGTGATTGTCAATGTTCCCGATACGGAATATATATGAATGTATAAATTCCAAAGGATCAGAAATAATAACAGCAAATCCAAACTTGAAGAGTGAGTCTTTCGCGCCACTTAAAGATTTGTTGTTGCCATAGTAACTAAGATTTATAAAGTTCAGTTTCTTTTTCATCTAACCAAAACTTTGTACATGACATTTAAATCTAAATAGAATACAAGCTACTATGTGTTCTCGTCTGTATCGTATATCAAAGCAGATGATTACAGAACAGAACATATACTTTATTGACTTGTACATGATACATCGTCATACATTCATATAAATACAAAAATATAAATACAATGTAGTCTCGTGATTACATATACAACAGACAGGTTAATAACATGGTATATTCTTAAGCTGTTGTGAATATATGGCATACTAATTAAAACTCTGGAAGCCACAGTTGAAACGCTTGAACGCCTAGAAGATAATGTCGTTGGAGAAAACGATGTAGCGGAAATAAATGAGTATTTTTTTCTGATCTTACACAACATGTTTCTGGAGAAATGCTCACACTTGTTATAGATGAGTCAGCACAGACATATTATAAGATCAAAACATTTACGAGTTCCTAGACAAAAACCGTAGTTGTGTTTTGCTTCACGGCCTTAGTTCAGGCACAATTACCTTTTCAATTTTGTGTATGGTTTTCTAGCAAGTATCTTTAAATCGGTTTTCAAACGTTTTAAATGAGTAAAGGTACAATTTGTTTTTGCAGCTCCCGTTGACGGAGCATCTTTATTTTTTGACAGTCTACATGCGACGAGCCCGGCATAGTCGCAAAAATGGTTGCTGGGTGTATGTGCGTGCGTACGGCCGATTTTGCCTGGACAATAGTTTCGACATGCATGGATTAATAATTTTTATATCTGTCATAAACGTTAACCGCAGTGTCAATGTCGAGCTCAAATTCCAGGTCCCTATCTCGTAAGTCAAGGCCTCTCTTGGACCACCTCGACAGCCTAGTGGTAGAGCGTCCGCTTCGAGCGCGGGATCCTTGGCCGCGGCATACCAAAGATGTGAAAAAATGGTACGCGTGGCTCCTTTGTCATGTATTTCATCAGGAATGAGGTGTTGGGAGTAATTACTATAAGTTGCAGAACTTGCTTCACAATCGACCTAAAATAGATGTACTACTCTTGGGTGTCAAACCTTGTCTTGACAATCAATTCGGCATGCATGGATCAGTTTTTTATACGCCCGAAGGGACGTATTATGTTATGACGCCGGTGTCCGTCTGATAACAATTTCGTGTCCGCTTTGTAACTCTCGAACCCCTTGAAGGATTTCGAAGAAACTTGACACAAATATGCACCACATCAAGACGACGTGCATGCATGTTTTGTATGACTCGCTTCAAGGTCAAGGTCACACTTTGGGGTCAAAGGTCATGACTTTGTTTCGTGTCCGCCCTGGAACTCTTGAACTGCTTGAAGGATTTCAAAGAAACTTGGCACAATTATTTCCACAACATCGAGACGACGTGCAGAGAGCATGTTTTGGATGGCTCTCTTCAAAACCAATGTCACACTTAGGGGTCAAAGGTCATACCTTCGGGCTCCGCATTGTGGTGCTCTTGTTTTTTTATGTGACAAAATGATTGCCGCAACAAAACGAAGTGGCATACGCAAACCTACGAACCCTATCTCACAGTTCAACGTCACACTTAGTCAAAGGTCACTTTGTCAGGACCGTACCTATGACATATATGGAACAGTCTTTGGCAGAGTATTTGTCTCAATAAAACACTGTCGCGCTCATCCCAATTCCCATATCTCCAAGTCAAGGTCACACTGTGGGGCCAAAGGTCATTTTAGAGCTTGTCCGAACTGTAACTTTCGCATAAATGGAACAATCTTTTTCTATTTGGCAGTAATGTTTGCCACAATGAGACAAAGTGCCATGTACAAACCCCAGTCACCTATCTTTAAAGGTCAAGGTCATTTCAGAGCTTTAATGTGGCACGAACTGTTTTGGTTCATGCAGCTTGCCAAATAGGTAAGATTGGTTGCGCACCAGCATCCACAAACGACAGATCAGAGTTCCAGGAATATTATAGAATTCTTTTCTTATAGATGATACCATCTTTACTGCATTTGTAATTCAGTAACTGTCAGTCATCTGATGACAACTATAGATACTGTTTATACTCGTCCAAATATTAGTCTGAAAAATGTTGGAAATTGAGGATTTTTTTTGTACGACATTGCTTGATATGAACTCATTACACGCTCATTATATATTGTATATTCGCTGAATTCTACTATTGTTTATGAAAATGACCCTGGATCGCTCACCTGAGTAATATGAGCTGCATGTTTCAAATGTCTAACTGATGCTAAAATATTAAGAAAGTAATTAAGAAAGTAGGTCACATTTATTGTCACTGAAAGTCAATTTTAGTGCAAAACTGTACATGTCATCCAAATTTCCAGACTGTATCTTAATAACAAGAAAATGGGTCAATAGGTCACATTCATGGTCACTGAAATCCAGTTTTAAGATCAGTCTGCAAAACTGTACATGCCATCCCAATTTCAAGGCTGTATCTAAAAAAAGCAAAAAAATAGGTCAATATGTCACATTCCACATAACGCAGATTCGAACTTGACCTTTAGGTCATCAAGGTTAACATTCTGACCAAGTTTCATCAAGATATGGTCATAAATGTGGCCTTTAGAGTGTTAACTAGCGTTTCCTTTGATTTGATCTGGTGACCTAGTTTTTGATCCCACTTGATCCAAATTTGGAACTAACCTAAAGCTAATCAAAATTAACATTCCAACTAAGTTTCATACAGATATTATCAAAAATGTGGCCTCTAAAGTGCTAACAAGCCTTTCCTTTGATTTGACCAGATGACCTAATTTTTGACCCTACCTGACCCATATTTGAACTTGACCTAAAATCATCAAGATTAACATTCTGACCAAATTTCATTAAGATATGATCATGAATGTGGCCTGTCAAGTTTTATCTAGATTTTCTTTTCATTTGACCTATTTGCCTAGTTTTAGATACCACATGACATAGATTCGATCTTGATTTAAAGATCATCAAAGCAAACATTCTCCAAGTTTCATGAAGATACAGTCATAAATGTGGCCTCTAGAGTATTAATATTTTTTTCTTTTGATTTAATCTGTTGACCTAGTTTTTGACCCAACCTGACCCAGATTTGAACTTGACCTAAAGATCATCAAAATTAACATTCTGACCAAGTTTCATATTCTAGATACTTTCAGAAATGTGGCATCTAGAGTGTAACAAGCTTTTCCTTTGATTTGACCTGATGACCTAGTTTATACCTAACCCTACCCCCAAAATCAGATTTGAACTTGGCCTTAAGATCATCAAGATTAACATTCTGACCCAGTTTCATGAAGATACATAAAAATGTGGCCTGTAGAGTGTTAACAAGCTTTTCCTTTGACTTGGCCTGGTGACCTTGTTTTTGGTCCCACATGACCCAGATTAAATATAGCCTAAAAATCATCAAGATTAACATTCTGACCAAATTTCATTAAGATATGATCATGAAAGTGGCCTCTGAAGTTTTAACTAGCTTCTCCTTTTATTTTACCTGGTGGCCTAGTTTTAGATACCACATGACATAGATTCAATCTTGACCTAAAGGTCATCAAGGCAAATATTCTGACCAAGTTTCATGAAGATAAAAATATAAATATGGCCTCTAGAGTGTTAACAAGCTTTTCCTTTGATTTGACCTGGTGACCTAGATTTTGACCCCGCCTGACCCAGATTTGAACTTGACCTTAAGATTATCAACATTAACATTCTGACTAAGTTTCAATTGGATATGATCATAAATGTGGCCACTAGAGTATTAACTACCTTTTCTTTTGATTTGACCTGGTGACCTAGTTTGAGACCCCAATGCCCAGATTTGAACTTGACCAAAAAAGTCATCAGGATTAACATTCTGTCCAAGTTTCATAGAGATATTGTCATAATTGTGGCCTCTAGAGTGTTAACAAGCTTTTCCTTTGATTTGACCTGGTAACCTAATTTTTTTGACACCAGATGACCCAATATCCAACTCTTCCAATGTTTTATTGAGGGTAACATTCTGACCAAGTTTCATTAAGATTGGGCCACGTTAACAGTCAAATTGTCGACGACAGACAAAGGACGATAACAAAAGCTCACCTTGAGCACCTCGTGCTCAGGTGAGCTAAAAAGGTTAGGGACCACCAATCATTTTTCAATGCTTCCACCCTGACAAGCATAACTTACTAAAACAGAAATATGTGTATTGATAAATAATTTTTGAAAGAAGAGGTTCAGGATGACCTTGATGTCGCAGTGGGAATTTTGAACACTCACAGCATTAAACCATCTAGAAACTGCTTTGTCCAAAGAGGGCAGCTGCATTCCCTAGCCAATATGGAACAGTGTACTTTGATCATATCTCGCAGGTTTTGGGTGCCAACTATATCGAGTGTACTGCTGAAGTTCGAAAAACTGTTCCATATGACCATAATGTATTAAATTTTACATTTGTACAAAGATGGCGGAATGAAGCACTTTGTCCGCTGCGTAGTTCCAAAGAAATAATTCACTTGTACTTTAATTTTATCTTCGAAGCAAATTATTTTACTTTTGAATTCAAACTGGATTATATAGCTCTAAATCAACCTTTCATGAGATCACCATTCTCGTTGCAAACTTGAGTTGTTCTCCCAAAAGGCATTTTAAATGTATAAACCTAATCTGTCTGTAAAATGCTTGTACAAGAGGCATCCGAGAATAATCTGTTTGTTTGTTTTGGGTTTAACAGTGTTTTTCAACAGTATTTCAGTCATGTATTAACCTAAACAGTGTTCCTGGATTCTGTACCAGTAAAAACCTGTTCTCCACAAGTAACTGCCAACTTCCCCACATGAATTATCAGAGGTGGAGGACGAATGATTTCAGATACAATGTCTTTTATCAAATAGTCACAGAGAACATATGCCCCGCGAGAGGATCAAACTCACGACCCTGCGATCCGTAGACCGACGCTCTCCCTATTGAGCTAAGCAGGCGGGTTTCGAGAATAACTACAACAGGGTTATTATAACAGTACTAGATCTGCAATCTATTTGACTTAGTGGATATTACCAAATCTGTCCAGATAGTCGGAGCAGTGTGATTTGGCCTTGCGTATATCATTTGAGCCTGAACACAACACTTCCAATCTAGGAGCTGTTGTAATGGTCTAATCTATTATAGATTATATACTTTTCTATTTCTAGTGTTATCGTTGACAATCACTTTCAGTAAAATAACACTAAACATCTGTTTTAGTTACTTTACATTTCAACACATTTCCTCCATAGTGGCAAAAAATGACATCAGAAAAGATGTATTGACCTTCACGCCGCTATGTAACAAATTTCATTGTGTCGTGCTGGTGGGCGCCAACAAAATATTTCATTTTGTCTTGCTGCACATGCCAAAACAAAATTTATGTTAATGATGCATCGCAAACATGAAACATTTAATTTTGTCTCGGCTAGCCCACCAACATGAAATAAGATGTTTGGGTCTGTTGCGTTCAGTGTTTTTTTTTATGTTACGTTTTTACTTTCAACATTTTTAATTTTGATTTTGTAATGGCGCATCGCAAGCATGCTAAGATGGCACAACAAAATGTTCTATATATACATGGGTATGCCAATGCAACAGAATGAAATGTCCTTATTAAGCCACCATAATTTTTGCAGAAAAGTTTCAACGGCATATGGGGGCTTATACAAACAAGAGGACCATGATGGTCCTGAATCGCTCACCTCTTCCCACATGATCCAGTTTTGAGTATGACGTCGTTTTTTCTATTATTTGACATAGTGACCCAGTTTTTCAGCTCATGTGACCCAGTTTTGAACTTGACCTAGATATTATCAAGATAAAAATTCTGACCAATTTTCATGAAGATCCATTGAAAAATATGGTCTCTAGAGAGGTCACAAGGTTTTTCTATTATTTGACCTACTGACCTAGTTTTTTAAGGCACGTGACCCAGTTTCAAACTTGACCTAGATATCATCAAGGTGAACATTCTCACCAATTTTCATGAAGATCCATTCAAGGGTATGGCCTCTAGAGAGGTCACAAAGTTTTCTATTTCAAGACCTACTGACCTAGTTTTTGATGGCAGTTGACCCAGTTTAATACTTGACCTATATATCATCAAGATAAACATTCAGACCAACTTTCATACAGATCCCATGAAAAATATGGCCTCTAGAGAGGTCACAAGGTTTTTTCATTATTTGACCTACTGACCTACTTTTTGATGGCACAGGACCCAGTTTCGAACTTGACCTAGATATCATCAAGATGAACATTCTGACCAATTTTTATGGAGATCCATTCACAAGTATGGCCTCTAGAGAGGTCACAAGGTTTTTCTATTTTTAGACCTACTGACCTAGTTTTTGACCGCACATGACCCTGCTTCGAACTTGACCTAGATATCATCAAGATAAACATTCAGTCCAACTTTCATACAGATCCCATGAAAAATATGGCCTCTAGAGAGGTCACAAGGTTTTTCTATTATTTGACCTACTGACCTAGTTTTTGAAGGCACGTGACCCACTTTCGAACTTGACCTAGATATCATCAAGGTAAACATTCTGACCAATTTTCATGAAGATCTTGTGAAATATATGGCCTCTAGAGAGGTCACAAGGTTTTTCTATTTTTAGACCTATTGACCTAGTTTTTGACCACACGTGACCCAGTTTCGAACTTGACCTAGATATCATCAAGATGAACACTCAGACCAACTTTCATACAGATTCCATGAAAAATATGGCCTTTAGAGAGGTCACAAGGTTTTTCTATTATTTGACCTACTGACCTAGTTTTTGATGGCACGTGACCCAGTTTCGAACTTGACCTAGATATCATCAAGGTGAAAGTTCTGACCAATTTTCATGAAGATCTTTGAAATATATGGCCTCCAGAGAGGTCACAAGTTTTTTTCTGTTTTTAGACCTACTGACCTAGTTTTTGAAGGCACGTGACCCAGTTTCGAACTTGACCTAGATATCATCAAGGTGAACATTCTGACCAATTTTCATGAAGATCTTTTGAAATACATGGCCTCTAGAGAGGTCACAAGGTTTTTCTATTTTTAGACCTACTGACCTAGTTTTTGAAGGCACGTGATCCAGTTTCAAACTTGACCTAGATATCATCAAGGTGAACATTCTGACCAACTTTCACGAAGATCCAATGAAAAATGTGACCTCTAGAGTGGTCACAAGCAAAAGTTTACGGACGGAAGCACGGACGCACGGATGGATGACGGACGACGGACACCGCGCGATCACAAAAGCTCACCTTGTCACTTTGTGACAGGTGAGCTAAAAAAAGAGTTTCAGATTATTAGTCTTGAACATTACAAAGTCAAAATTAGTTTCTATAAGGCCTTAAATCCAGATGGTCAAAATGCCAAAATTTGATTTCTAAATCTATCAAAACAGACACTAATCGATGTTTCTCTGATTATCAGATGCAGTATACGTTGATCAGATTATAAATGAAGTAATGAAGTAATGGGCATCGCGCATAAATCTGAAACAATCTGTCGTGAATGACTGTGTTAAATGATATCACAATGTATTTTCGAGCACGAGTGGGCTAAACACCTTTTTCCTTGCCAGCAGGCTTTAATCTGCCTGTTTACACCTCTCAAGTAAAGTTATATTCAAGAGCGGTAACATTCGTTATATATACCAGTAAATAGATCTCGACTTTAAATTTTTTGCAAAACAGGTTCACTTGAATATCAATGTTTGCTGGAAATCTCCTAAAGCATTGCTGACTATGCCACTTTTTCTAGGAATTCCTTAACTCACCTATATTGCCTGAAACCAAGTTAAACATGCAAATGAATTTAGCACCCTTTCATGAATCATGAAACCTAGAACCCATATAGTGCTCTTGAGACAACGCCTGCCATATTTTATCATTAAACGCTTTAAAAAGTTTGTACATTTTTAGACGAAAAAAAAAACACCACAGAATACAGTATTTTCTTTTGTTTGTAAATAAGTGAGATATTTATGATGGTGGCTGATTCATGACATTTCTTCTTATTGGTCCAACCAAAATAGTGGAGCACTTACCAAAAACAAGTAATATACAGGGTCTATTTAGGCCACAATTAAGTCTCCTAAATTTCGACTTTTCGTTCTGCATATGTTTTCATATCAAGACCCTGCTAATTATTGCTTTTTGGCTCCATCCTCACCATTTGAACTTCATTTCAGTTGGCTAGGTCATGAATGAAAAGAAAAAATGGTACAAATAAAACCCGATAATTTGCAGCAATTTATGTTGTGCATTAGAAGCTTTCATATTGTGCCATTCCAAGTGCACAGTTTGTGAAAATTTTGACTTCTATGGATGAACTCAATGTAATACTTATAGGTTTAACCTTTATTAGATCTGTATTGTGAAATATCCAAGAGTTCTGCAGCGAAATATTGCGTGACTTTAGGAACGAATAACTGTTCAAAGTTTTAAAGCAACAGCTATGATCGCTAAGGAGAAAAGTTGACCTAAACATAAAACTTAACCAAGAAATCTGATATTTTCTAAGTCCAAAAAGGGCCATAATTCTTGCAAAAAGTAGGATGGAGTTATTTCTAGCAGAGTCAGCTTTTGATGGTGAACAAGTGTTGCAAGTTTTAAAGCAATAGCTTTCAGCCTTTGATACTTTAGGAGAAAAACTGACTTAAACACAAACTTAACCAAGAAATCTGATTTTCCAAGTCCAAAAGAGGCCATATTTCTTGCAAAAAGCAGGATGGAGTTGTTTCTTGTTGTACAGAGTCAGCTATTGATGGTGAACAAGTGTTGCAAGTTTTAAAGCAATAGCTTTTATAGTTTAGGAGAAAAGCTGACCTAAACATAAAACTTAACCAGGCAACGCCAACGCCAAAGCCAATCAAGTGATGACAATAACTCATTTTTTTTTTAAATCAGATAAGCTAAAAATGATATAAACTTGTTCTTAAGCCTGAGTAGAATTGAAAATTTTAAATGTGACCGCATACATGAAACTGACGTCACAAATGACGTCATACACCCGACAGGAATTTTGAATGTCAATGTGGAAAAATATTGACATTTGAGGTTCCAATGAAACTTAACTAAGTTAATAAATGAGTATGTAATAATACATTACATATAACGCACATATAATTTTTCATCTCTCACTTTATATTTGAATTTGACAGAAATATTTTTGGGATGATATTCTGAGCTAAGACAATTGTTTAAAATCATTAACTAGAACATACACTCTTGCATGGAAAGTGTAACAGACCAGTATTTTATCTTTTTATCAAGGACTGTCCACCTATCTCTTCTGATGAAAATTCTTATGAAAAATAAAGAAAAGATGAAAAGCTGTTATATTTTATTATCAAATACAATGAAGCATACAGATAAGAAATGCATTTCTCTTTCAGACAGATTCACTATGACAAAATAACACACTGCAAATTGAGCTGAGTGATGTTCTCTTTGCATGTTGCAAACATGTTTTAAACAAGAGGACCATGATGGTCCTGAATCGCTCACCTCTTCCCACATGACCCAGTTTTGAGTATGACGTCGTTTTTTCTATTATTAGACATAGTGACCTAGTTTTTGAGCTCATGTGACCCAGTTTTGAACTTGACCTAGATATTATCAAGATAAAAATTCTGACCAATTTTCATGAAGATCCATTGAAAAATATGGTCTCTAGAGAGGTCACAAGGTTTTTCTATTATTTGACCTATTGACCTAGTTTTCGAAGGTACGTGACCCTGTTTTGAATCTTACATAGATATCATCAAGGTGAACATTCTCACTAATTTTCATGAAGATCTCATGAAAATATGGCCTCTAGAGAGGTCACAAGGTTTTTCTATTTTTATACCTACTGGCCTAGTTTTTGACCGCACGTGACCCAGTTTCGAAACTGACCTAGATATCATCAAGGTGAATATTCAGATCAATTTTCATGAAGATCCATTGAAAAATATGGCCTCTAGAGAGGTCAAAAGATTTTAATAATTTTAGACCTACTGACCTAGTTTTTGATAGCAGTTGACCCAGTTTCAAACTTGACCTAGATATCATCAAGATGAACATTCAGACCAACTTTCATACAGATCCCATGAAAAGTATGGCCTCTAGAGAGGTCACAAGGTTTTTTAATATTGACCTACTGACCTAGTTTTTTAGGCACATGACCCAGTTTCAAACCTGACCTAGATATCATCAAGGTGAACATTCTGACCAATTTTTATGGAGATCCATTCACAAGTATGGCCTCTAGAGAGGTCAAAAGGGTTTTTTTCTATTTTTAGACCTACTGACCTAGTTTTTGACCGCACATGACCCTGTTTCGAACTTGACCTAGATATCATCAAGATGAACATTCAGACCAATTTTCATACAGATCCCATGAAAAATAATGGCCTTTAGAGAGGTCACAAGGTTTTTCTATTATTTGACCTACTGACCTAGTTTTTGATGGCACGTGACCCACTTTCGAACTTGACCTAGATATCATCAAGATGAACATTCTGCCCAAACTTTCATACAGATCCCATGAAAAATATGGCCTCTAGAGAGGTCACAAGGTTTTTCTATTATTTGACCTACTGACCTAGTTTTTGATGGCACGTGACCCACTTTCAAACCTGACCTAGATATCATCAAGATGAACATTCTGACCAATTTTCATGAAGATCTCATGAAATATATGGCCTCTAGAGAGGTCACAAGGTTTTTCTATTTTTAGCCCTACTGACTAGTTTTTGACCGCACGTGACCCAGTTTCGATCTTGACCTAGATATCATCAAGATGAACATTCTGACCAACTTTCATACAGATACCATGAAAAATATGGCCTTTAGAGAGGTCACAAGGTTTTTCTATTATTTGACCTACTGACCTAGTTTTTGATGGAACGTGACCCAGTTTCGAACTTGACCTAGATATCATCAAGGTGAACATTCTGACCAATTTTCATGAAGATCTTGTGAAATATATGGCCTCTAGAGAGGTCACAAGGTTTTTCTATTTTTAGACCTACTGACCTAGTTTTTGATGGAAACGTGACCCAGTTTCGAACTTGACCTAGATATCATCAAGGTGAACATTCTGACCAATTTTCATGAAGATCTTGTGAAATATATGGCCTCTAGAGAGGTCACAAGGTTTTTCTATTTTTGACCTACTGACCTAGTTTTTGATGGCACTGACCCAGTTTTCGAACTTGACCCTAGATACCCTCAAGATGAACATTCTAACCAACTTTCATAAAGACCCAGAAAATGTGCCCCTCTAGAGTGTCACAAGCAAAGTTTACGGACCGGACGGACGGCCCGCACGGCGGACGCACGGACGACGACGGACACCGCACGATCACAAAAGCTCACCTTGTTCACTTTGTGACAGGTGAGCTAAAAAGGGAGACAATCCAACAATGGGACCACCTAGAGTTGTAGTTCCTTCATTCTGCACTCCCTCTTACTGACCTTTATCAATATACAAAGTATGAAATCAATATCTTACTTAGTATTCAAGTAATGCCCTGGACAAGGTTTTCAAAAAAGGGAGATAATTAAACAAGAGGACCATGATGGTCCTGAATCGCTCACCTCTTCCCACATGACCCAGTTTTGAGTATGACTTCGTTTTTTTTCTATTATTTGACATAGTGACCTAGTTTTTGAGCTCATTTGACCCAGTTTTTTAACTTGACCTAGATATTATCAAGATAAAAATTCTGACCAATTTTCATGAAGATCCATTGAAAAATAGGTCTCTAGAGAGGTCACAAGGTTTTTCTATTATTTGAACCTATTGACCATATTTCGAAGGTATGTGACCCTGTTTTTAACTTGACCTAGATATCATCAAGGTGAACATTCTCACTAACTTTCATGAAGATCTCAGGAAAATATGGCCTCTAAGAGGTCACAAGGTTTTTCTATTTTATAACCTACTGGCCTATTTTTTACCACACGTGACCCAGTTTCGAAAATGACCTAGATATCATCAAGTTGAACATTCGGATCAATTTTCATGAAGATCCATTGAAAAATATGGCCTCTAGAGAGGTCAAAAGATTTTCTATTTTCAGACCTACTGACCTAGTTTTTGACTGCAGTTGACCCAGTTTCAAACTTGACCTATAATCATCAAGATGAACAAACAGACCAACTTTCATACAAATCCAATGAAAAGTATGGCCTCTAGAGAGGTCACAAGGTTTTTTTTATTATTTGACCTACTGACCTAGTTTTTGATCCCCCCATACCCAGTTTCGAACTTGACCTAGATATCATCAAGGTGAACATTCTGACCAATTTCCATGAAGATCTCATGAAAAATATGGCCTCTAGAGAGGTCACAAAGTTTTTCTATTTCAAGACCTTCTGACCTAGTTTATGATCGCAGTTGACCCAGTTTCAAACTTGACCTATATATCATCAAGATAAACATTCAGACCAAATTTCATACAGATCCCATGAAAAATATGGCCTCTAGAGAGGTCAAAACGTTTTTTCATTATT
This sequence comes from Mercenaria mercenaria, assembly GCF_021730395.1. Taxonomy (NCBI): domain Eukaryota; kingdom Metazoa; phylum Mollusca; class Bivalvia; order Venerida; family Veneridae; genus Mercenaria; species Mercenaria mercenaria. Next base: position 80,987,272 of record NC_069368.1, read on the forward strand.
TGACCTACTGACCTACTTTTTGACCGCACATGACCCACTTTCAAACTTGACCTAGATATCATCAAGGTGAACATTCTGACCAATTTTTATGGAGATCCCATGAACAAGAGGGCCAAGATGGCCCTAGGTCGCTCACCTAAGAAACACACCATAACAGTGTAAAACATGTTTGACCTTGTGATTTCATGGAAACAAATATTCTGACCAATTTTCATTAAATTGAACCAAAAAATTGGTCCTTGCGATAAAACAAGCATTTTCTTAGATATGACCTAGTTTTTGACCCTAGATAACCCATGTTCAAACTCGACATAGATTTTATCAAGGCAATCATTCTGACCAAAATTTATGAAGATCAATTGAAAAATACAGCCTCTATCACATACACAAGTTTTTTCTTTGATTTGACCAAGTGACCTGTTTTTGACCTCAGATGACCCATATTCAAATTCGACCTAGATTTCATTAAGGCAATCATCCTGACCAAATTTCATAAAAATCAATTGAAAAAAACAGTCTCTATCGCATACACAAGATTTTTCTTTACTTTGACCTAGTGACCTAGTTTTTGACCTTAGATAACCCATATTCAAACTCGACCTAGATTTCATCAAGGTAATCACTCTGACCAAATTTCATGAAGATCAATTGAAAAATACATCCTCTATTGCATACACAATGTTTTTCTTCAATTTGACCTAGTGACCTAGTTTTTGACCCCAGATGACCCATTTTCGAACTTGGCCTAGATTTTATCAAGGTGATCATTCTGGCTAAATTTCATGAAGATCAGTTGAAAAATACAGCCTCTATTGCATACACAAGGTTTTTCTTTGATTTGACCTAGTGACCTAGTTTTTGACCCCATATGACCCATTTTCGAACTTGGTCTAAATTTCATCAAGGTAATCATTATGACCAAAATTCATGAAGATCAATTGAAAAATACAGCCTCTATCGCATACACAAGGTTTTTCCTTGATTTGACCTAGTGACCTAGTTTTTGACCCCAGATGACCCATTTTCGAACTCGCCTAGATTTCATCAAGGTAATCATTCTGACCAATATTCATGAAGATTAATTGAAAAATACAGCCTCTATCGCATACACAAGGTTTTTCTTTGATTTGACCTAGTGACCTAGTTTTTGACCCGAGATGACCCATTTTCGAACTCGGCCTAGATTTCATCAAGGTTATCATTCTGACCAATACTCATGAAGAATAATTGAAAATACAGCCTCTATCGCATACACAAGGTTTTTCTTTGATTTGACCTAGTGACCTAGTTTCTGACCCGAGATGACCCATTTTCGAACTCGGCCTAGATTTCATCAAGGTTATCATTCTGACCAACATTCATGAAGATTAATGAAAAATACAGCCTCTATCGCATACACAAGGTTTTTCTTTGATTTGACCTAGTGACCTAGTTTCTGACCCGAGATGACCCATTTGTGAACTCGGCCTAGATTTCATCAAGGCAATCATTTTGACCAATATTCATGAAGATCAATTTAAAAATACAGCCTCTATCGCAGACACAAGGTTTTTCCTTGATTTGACCTAGTGACCTAGTTTTTGATCCGAGATGACCCATTTTCGAACTCAACCTAGATTTCATCAAGGTTATCATTCTGACCAATATTCATGAAGATTAATTGAAAAATACAGCCTCTATCGCATACACAAGGTTTTTCTTTGATTTGACCTAGTGACCTAGTTTTTGACCCGAGATGACCCATTTTCGAACTCGGCCTAGATTTCATCAAGGTTATCATTCTGACCAATATTCATGAAGATTAATTGAAAAATACAGCCTCTATCGCATACACAAGCTAAATGTTGACAGACGACAGACGACGGACGCCGGACATCGAGCGATCAGAAAAACTCACCTGAGCATTGCTCAGGTGAGCTAAAAATATGGCCTTTAGAGAGGTCACAAGGTTTTTCTATTATCTGACCTACTGACCTAGTTTTTGAGGGCACGTAACCCACATTCGAACTTGACCTAGATATCATCAAGATGAACATTCAGACCAACTTTCATACAGATCCCATGAAAAATATGGCCTCTAGAGAGGTCACAAGGTTTTGTTATTATTTGACCTACTGACCTAGTTTTTGAAGGCACGTGACCCACTTTCAAACTTGACCTAGATATCATCAAGGTGAACGTTCTGACCAATGTTCATGAAGATCTCATGAAATATATGGCCCCTAGAGAGGTCACAAGGTTTTTCTATTTTTAGACCTACTGACCTAGTTTTTGACCGCATGTGACCCAGTTTCGAACTTGACCTAGATATCATCAAGATGAACATTCAGACCAATTTTCATACAGATCCCATGAAAATTATGGCCTTTAGAGAGGTCACAAGGTTTTTCTATTATTTGACCTACTGACCTAGTTTTTGAAGGCACGTGACCCAGTTTCGAGCTTGACCTAGATATCATCAAGGTGAACGTTCTGACCAATTTTCATGAAGATCTTGTGAAATATTTGTCCTCTAGAGAGATCACAAGGTTTTTCTATTCTTAGACCTACTGACCTAGTTTTTGAGGGCACGTGACCCAGTTTCGAACTTGACCTTGATATCATCAAGATGAACATTCTGACCAATTTTCATGAAGATCTCATGAAATATATGGCCTCTAGAGAGGTCACAAGGTTTTTCTATTTTTAGACCTACTGACCTAGTTTTTGATGGCACGTGACCCAGTTTCGAACTTGACCTAGATATCATCAAGGTGAACATTCTGACCAACTTTCATAAAGATCCAATGAAAAATGTGACCTCTAGAGTGGTCACAAGCAAAAGTTTACAGACTGATGCACGCACGCACACACGGACGCTGGGTGATCACAAAAGCTCACCTTGTCACTTTGTGACAGGTGAGCTAAAAAAATGAAACCACCTACAATTATGTTTACTTGTTACAACTGACCTTCTATACTTTTTGAGTTATCCTCCAGACAAAAAGTTTGACAGATGGAAAGACCAGGTTGCGACTTAAAGCTCCCTCCTTATGGCAGAATAACTAGAGCTATCACTAAATTTGACTCATACCCCTCAACAGCTGCTACTTGTCTGAACATATATTATTTGTCAGTCAAGAGTAATACAAGGGAAACTAAAAAAAAAGTTTTGTCACAAAAGGGATAGAAATTTTATCAAAATTAGTCATTGGAAAGAAAATGCTTGTTAAGTCATAATCCAATACCTGTGTTGGTTTCAGACACATTAACAACACTTTTTGGAGATTTTCTAAGTTTGAAAGGAGAAAATTTGGAAAAAAAACAAACACTGAAACTTTTTTTGTTACAATTTAAAGCAAAATTATTGAATCTAAATTCTTAATTTGTATAATGATCCTAAAGTTAAGCATAAAATCTCATTCCAGTCTATGTGCAATATAAAGTCACAATATAACACCTTCACTGGTTTCACAGATATTCAGAGAAAAACAATTCTGGTGTATTTTCAAAACCAACTAGAATGTGTCTGTAGGAAACAGGTAGTGCCCCCACCCCCCCCCCCCCCCCCCCCCCCCCCCCCACTGGTACATTTGTCACAAATAAGGGGAAATACACTCCTGCAATTCAAATGTTTGCAGTCTTAATGGGGTATAGCCTCAACAAACACTTTATGAAAAGGATTCATTATTCTAGGCTATATTTTTTTGAACTATGAGCATCACAAACAAAAAAATCCACTATTTTGGCTATTTTAAGGGCCATAACTCTGTAATAAGCGCTAAGATTCTCAAGAAGAATGCCAAGTGTGCAAGGTCACATTATGATAAAGATGCAAGTTTATATCATGATAAAGACTCGTGTAAGTTATCATCCATTTATATCATATACTTTTTGAGCTAGGCCCGTCACAAGGTGAAAATATGCATTTTAGACTATTTCAGGGGCCATAACTCTAAAAATTGGGGGCGGAGGCAGACAAAAAATAGGAGGTGCGCAAGTTCATATCATAATAAAGACTCATGCAAGGTTTAATCAATTTATATGTAACACTTTTTGAGTTAGGCGCGTCACAAGGTAAAAATGTGCTTTTTTTACTATTTCAGAGACCATAACTCTGAAAATAGGGGGCGGAGGCAGACAAAAAATAGGAGGTGCGCAAATTCATATCATAATAAATACTCATGCAAGGTTTAATAAATTTATATTTAATACTTTGTGAGTAAATGCGTCACAAGGTGAAAATGTGCATTTTTTACTATTTTAGGGGCCATAAATCTGGATATAGGGGATGGAGCCAGATGAACAAGAGCTGTCGGAGGACAGCAACGCTCGACTATTTAACAGCCTTGTCGCTTGAATGAATAAGAAAGTCGAAAAAGGGGCATAATTTAGTAAAAAAGTAAAATAGGGTTATGGAACCTGCATAGTGCTTATCAGCTCATGACAGTGGACAAGTGTATGAAGTTTCAATCCATTCCCATTAGTGGGTACTGAGATACCAGCTTACATATAAGAATTTAACCCAAAAACTCCTAAGTTGAAAAAGGGGCATAATTTTGTAAAATGCAAAGTTGAGTTATTGACCCTTTGCACTGCACGTCATATCATGAAGTGACTAGTGTGTGAAGTTTCAATCCTTTCCCATTAGTGGATACTGGATACCAGCTTACATACAAAAACTTAACCAAAAATTTCTATGTTGAAAAAGGGCATAATTTGTAAAAAATCAAAATAAAGTTATGGGACCTGCTTTGTGCATGTCAGATCATGACAGTGAACAAGTGTGTGAAGTTTCAATCCATTCCCATTAGTGAGTACTGAGATACCAGCTTACATACAAAACCTTAACCAAAAAATCTAATCGAAAAAAGGGGCATAATTTTGTAAAAAAAGCAAAATAGAGTTATGGAACCTGTGCAATGTAAGTCAGTTTATCACAGTAAATAAGTGTGTGAAGTTTCAATCCATTCCCACAAGTGGTTACTGAGATACAAGCTTACATACAAAACCTTAACCAAAAATTTCTAAGTCAAAAAAGGGGCATAATTTTGTAAAAAAGCAAAACAGAGTTATGGAACCTGTGCAATGTAAGTCAGTTTATCACAGTGAATAAGTGTGTGAAGTTTCAATCCATTCCCACAAGTGGTTGCTGAGATACCAGCTTACATACAAAAACTTAACCAAATCGGGACGCGGACGCGGACGCCGACGCGGACGCCGACGCATGGGCGAGTCCAATAGCTCTACTATTCTATGAATAGTCGAGCTAAAAATGGGAGGTGCACAAGTTCATATCATGATAAAGACTCATGCAAGGTTTCATCAATTTATATCAAATACTTTTTGAACTTGGCGCGTCACGAACTTCGGACGGACAGACAAGACCAAATCTATACCCCACCACGCATGCGGGGTGTGGGGGGGGATCCAAAAAGGCAATAATTTTGTCAAAATCATACATAGAATTATTGAACTGTATACTAACACTATGATCCAAAAGAATCTGGTATAGTTTCAAACTAATGTATGCCTTGATAACAAAAATATCAAAGGAAATGTTCAAGTCTTGATTTTCAAACTGAAAAAAGGAAATACAAACTTTGTTAACTTGACCTCGAAAAATTCTTACACCACCCTTCCCTCGAACTAGTTGTCAGGTCCTGGAAAAATCCCTGTATAATGTATTTTGTTCGATGACTTGAACAACAACCGATCACTGGAACAAATTTTGCAGGTCCCATTGAGTTCACATTAACAAAGTTTGACTGTAATTTTGTAAAAGTCAAAGCTATAGAGCTTGGTATAATGAACTTGTATGATGACCCTTAAAACAGTTTAAAGTTTCAAAATGATATAATTATGTATGTGTTCCAGATATATTAAAGAAATGTGAATCATTTTTTTTTTTTAAGTTAAACAGGGCAATAATAATGTAAATATGCAAGTCAGATTTCTCAGACTTGTTATATGAATTTGACATATGGTCATACAATTATACTATGAAGTTTCAAAATAATATTTGTGGAACTATTTTCTATGGGCAAAAATCTAAATAAACACACATAGTTACCATAGGATAAATATGTAAATTTACATCTTTCATAAGTTTCATTTAAACTTAATTTTTCAGGAGATAAATAATGAAAACTTGGTAGATGTCTACCTTTTTTAAACAAGAGCACCGCCTTGCGGGTGCTGACGCTCATCTGATTTTTTTTGTATAATAGAAATATTGTCCTACCCATGATTTTCTAAGTCTAAAAAGGGCCATCACTCTTGCAAAAAGCAGGATAGAGTTATGTTTCTTGATGTACAGTGTCCACTTATGATGGTGAAAAACTGTTGCAAGTTTTAAAGCAATAAGCTTTGATAGTTTATGAGAAAAGTTGTTTTAAACATAATATTAACCAAGAAAATGATTTTTCTAAGTCCAAAAGGGGCAATAATTATTGCAAAAAGCAGGATGGAGTTATGTTGCTTGCTGTACGGGTCAGCTTATGATGGTGAACAAGAGTTGCAAGTTTTAAAGCAATAGCTTTGATAGTTTAAGAGAAAAAGTAGACCTAAAACTAAAACTTAACCAAGAAATCTGATATTTTCTAAGTCCAAAAGGGGCCATAAATCTTGCAAAAAGCAGGATGGAGTTATGTTTCTTGCTGTACAGGGTCAGCTTATGATGGTGAACAAGTGTTGCAAGTTTTTTAAAGGAATAGCTTTGATAGTTTTAAGATAAAAGCTGACCTAAACATAAAACTTAACCAAGAAAAACTGATTTTCTAAGTCCAAAAGGGGCAATAATTCTTGCAAAAAGCAAGATGGAGTTATATTTCTTGATGTACAGGTCTGCTTATGATGGTGAACAAGTATTCCAAGTTTCAAAGCAAAAGCTTTGATAGTTTAGGAGAAAAGTTGACCTAAACATAAAACTTAACCAAGAAATCTGATATTTTCTAAGTACAAAAGGGGCCATAAATCTTGCAAAAAGCAAGATGGAGTTATGTTTCTTGCTATACAGGGTCAGCTTATGATGGTGAACAAGTATTCCAAGTTTCAAAGCAATAGCTTTGATAGTTTAGGAGAAAAGCTGACCTAAACATAAAACTTAACCAGGCAACGCCGACGCCGACGCCGACAACCGCTCAAGTGATGACAATAACTCATCATTTTTTTTCAAAAAATCAGATGAGCTAAAAAATCATTCTCATCAAAAGTCATCACACCACCATAAGTTATTGGGTGAACTTTTTGGTCTATTTTGGATTTTTGAAAAATCATGATTTCATTCAACTCTACCATGTGGAAAAATTTGATCCAAATATGCAGAACTACCTTAATCTTTACCAAACTGTTTACCAGCCGGCCTATTGTCTCCAGAACAAGTTCTAATATTCTTATTAACTATCATGACATATCACACAAAAAACAATGAATGACAATGGATGAATAACAAAAATTATGTTGAAGAACAAAAAACATATTCTGCTGGATAAATTTTAACAATTCTAATCAGAGACAGTTACTATGGAAATGTACAGAAATTAACAGCACTACAGTGTTTAATCTGAACTATAAAGCAACAGTTCTGTTTTTTCTTAACAAGACCAAGAAAAATGTCTACATGATATGACAAATGCTCCTTGATATTCTTTACATAACAAGAGGGCCATGATGGCTCTATATCACTCACCCGAGTAGATTGTTTGCTTGAACAAATTTCTTAGCTAAAGCTTTAAAAATAAGAAAATTAGGGGAGTGGGTCAAGGTAAAGATTATGCAAGATTACTATTGAAATCTGTAAAAAAAAATACAGGTGGTCCATATCCTTTTGCTGTAGCTTAGAAAACAATAAAGTAGGTCAGTAGGTCACACTGATGGTCAGTGAAAGTTTGTTTAAAAATCGGCATGCAAAACTAAACATGCAATCCAAATTTCAAAGCTGTATCTTAAAAAAAAACAAGAAAGAAGGTCAGCAGGTTACATTCAAGGTCACTGAAAAGCAGTTTTAAGATCGGTGTGCAACACTGTAACTGTCTTCCAAATTTCAATTTATTTATTTATTTACTTGGGTTTTACGGCACACCAACAAAGTATAGGTCATATGGCGCCAAACAGGACTACAAATTTTGGTTTCACATCTCATTTACATCCAAATAAAAACATGAGGTATGGAATCAAAATTTCAAGGTTGTATCTTGGAAAACAAAGAAGTAGGTCAGTAGGGCCTTATTTCAACCCAGGGGCATAATTTGAACAATCTTGTTAGGGAGCCACTAGGCAATGCTGAATATCAAAAGCCTAGCACTTAAACTTTCAATGAAAAAGATTTTTGAAAGTCTTTTCCTATGCAAGTCTATGTTAAACTTTGGACCCCCAGGGCAGGGCCTCTTTTTACCCCAGAGGTAAAATTTGAACAATCTTGGTAAAGGACCACTAGTCAATACTACATACCAAAATCAAAAGCCTAGGCCTTGCAGTTTTCAGTCAAGATGATTTTTATAGTTTTTCCTGTATAAGTCTATGTAAAACTTGGGACCCCCGGGGCAAGGCCTCTTTTTACCCCAGCGGCATAATTAATCTTTATAGAGGACCATTAGATGATGTCACATGCAAAATACTGAGGCTCTATGCCTTGTGGTTTTAGACAAGAAGATTTTCAAAGTTTTACAAAGTCTATATAAAACATGTGACCCCTAGGGTGGGGCCATATTTTGACCCTAGATAAATAATTTGAACAGTCTTGGTAGAGGACCATAGGATGATGCTACATAACCAAATATAAAAGCCCTATGACCTATGGTTTTGGACAAGAATATTTTTAAAGTTTTTCCTTTTGGTTGCCATGGCAACCAGAGTTCTATATGGAATTCAATTCTTTGAAAAATCTTTAAATAAGACTATCCAAGGAACATCCCTCTGAAGTTTTATTAAAATTGGCCAGATGGTTTAAGAGGAGATGTTGTTTAAAGGAAAGTGTGGAGGGAGGGACTGACACCAAGCAATTAATAGCCTACCCTGAGCCTATGGCTCAGGTGAGCTAATAATAAAATCCATAACAAAAAGTTATAGTCAACTGGATGGAAACTAGGAGGAGGTAAGTACAGAATGTTCTGATAATGTTGTAGTCTTTCGAAGTAGGGCTGTTTCTCCCAAAAAATCATTGAACATAGAAAATGCTCATGTTTACTTCATGCTGATGATATATACCAAGTTCCATTTCAACTGGACAGAAAGTGCAGGAGTAATTGAGTACACAAGAAAGTGTAATTTATGGATAGACTCCAAACACTGTATGTCTCCAGGGTCTTCAACACTGGGAGCATAAAACCTGCTTTTACTAAAACAAAACATTTACAAGTTAGAACATTGGGAAATTCTGTAACAAAACCCCTTGCAAGTGTGAATCAATGTGCATGGAACAGAATGTGCTATATCTCTGTCCTGCAATCAAGCCTAACAAAGATTCTTATATTATTTCAAGGGCAATAACACTACAACATGTAAATCTTCTTGCATGTCTTTCTTGCACTCATACTGCAAAGCTCACTGCATACAATTTAATGCAGTCTCAACAATTGATAACAAGAGCTCCGCCAAGCGGGGCAATATATGCCAGAAGGGTTACATCATAGGATGGGAGCAAAATTTAAAGAACTTGACTGTTGTAGCCCAAAGGACTGGAACAACAAAAGGAAAACTTAAAAAAAAAACAAATCTAAGTCCACGAAAAAATATTCAAAGTCCACAAAAAAAATCTTTATTAAGTACAGGTATGTAAAAATACACCTAAAAATTGGAGGTACCACCCATGTTGTAACACAGGAAAGTGGTCTCGGTTTTTCCCGAAGGCCAACAATAAAAGTTTCAAATTAGCTATTTACAGTAACATAAAAGGGAGGTAATTAAAAAAAAAAAAATTTGCATGTCGTCTTGGTGTGGTGAATATTTGTGTCAAGTTTCTTCGAAATCCTTCAAGGGGTTCAAGAGTTACAGAGCTGACACGAAATAAACTGACATGACCTTTGACTCCTAAGTGTGACCTTGACCTTGAAGAGGGACATCCAAAACATGTGCTCTGCACGTCGTCTCTGTGTGGTGAACATTTGTGTCAAGTTTCCTTGAAATCCTTCAAGGGGTTCAAAAGTTACAGAGCGGACGTGAAATTGCTAACGGACAGACGGACACCAGCGTCATAACATAATACATCCCTTCAGGCATATAAAAAGTAAAATGAAAGTATATAAACACGTACTAGCTTACACTCATTGCTAAAATCAATCATTAAAATTCTACAGCCAAAATGCTAACATATCCAGTCTAACATGCTGGTTAAAATGATGACAAGATTTTCTGGTTATACACAATGCTGCTAAATATCATGAACATTAAAGCAAACTGAAACTTGCAGCCCTGAAGATAAAAGATTACAGACAGATATAGATACACAGACAATAGCTAAAAGCATGGACAAAACTCATCCTGAGCTATCCTCTGCCACGCTTATAAAGCAAGATGACTAAATTGTTTGTAACCATATAATATCGTAATGAAAACCACTGAGTAACAAACATACAAATAAAAGTGATTTTAAACAAGAGATGTCACAGAAGACTATTATGATGCTGGACAGTGAAACAGGGCACATCTGAAGAAACTGGAGTTGTCACTCGAGTGTTTAATGACTCCAATGGTGGATGAAGATATTGCACAACAGCTTGAGTGTCAAAAATATTAAGTAATAAGAAAGGTAAAGATAATTTGTTTGTTTGTTTTGGGTTTAACGCCGTTTTTCAACAGTATTGCAGTCATGTAACGGCAGGCTATGTTCCTGGATTCTGTATCAGTACAAACCTGTTCTCCGCATGTAACTGCCAACTTCCCCACATGAATTATCAGAGGTGGAGGACGAATGATTTCAGACACAGTGTCTTTCATCAAATCATCACGGAGAACATACGCCCCCACCCGAGGATTGAACTCGCTATCCATAAACCAACACCCTCCCTACTGAGCTAAACTGGCAGGCTAGGTAAAGATAAAGTGTAACAAAACACTATTTAAGTATAATTCTAAGCAAAACAGGGGCATAATTCATAAACAAGAGCTTGTAGAACACGGAATGCCCCCCCCCCCCCCCAACCTTGATACATCCAGTATAATTGCACAAGAAACAGAAATTATTTGCTCACTGTAAACAAATGTTCTACTGTTCTGGTTCAATGTGACCTTGACCTTTGACCTCAAAGTCAACAGGGGTCATCTGCTGGTCATAATCAACCTCCCTATTAGGTTTGGTGATCCTAGGCCCAAGCACTCTCAAGTTATCGTCCAGAGACGGTTTAACTGTTCCGGGTCAATGTGACCTTGACCTTTGACCTACTGACCTCAAAATCTATAGGGGTCATCTTCTGGTCATGACAAACCTCCCTATCAAGTTTCATGATCCTAGGCCCAAGCGTTCTAAAGTTATCGTCTGGAAATGGTTTATCTGTTCCGGGTCACTGTAACCTTGACCTTTGACCTACTGACCTCAAAATCAATAGGGGTCATCTGCTGGTCATGATTTACCTCTCTATCAACTTCCATGATCCTTGGCCCAAACATTCTTCAGTTATCCTCTGCAAACCGTTTTAACTGTTCCTGACCAATGTGACCTTGAACTTTGACTCAATGACTTCAAATTCAATAGGGGTTATCTGCCGGTCATGATCAATCTCCCCATCAATTTTCCTAATCCTAGACCCAACCATTCTTGAGTTATCATCCAGAAACTGTTTTACTGTTCCTGGTCACTGTAACCTTGACCTTTGACCTACTGATCTCAAAATCAATAGGGGTCATCTGCTGGTGATGAGCAACCTCCTCATTAACTTTCACGATCCTAGGCCCAAGCAATCTTGAGTTATCATCAATTTTCCTGAACCTAGACCCAACTGTTCTTGAGTTATCATCTGGAAACCGTTTAACAGTTCTGGGTCACTGTGACCTTGAACTTTAACCTACTGACCTCAAAATCAATAGGGTTCATCTGCTGGTGATGACCAACCTCCCTATCAACTTTTATGATCCTAGACCCAAGTGTTCTTGAGTTATCATCCGGAAACGGATTAGTGTACATTCCGACCGACTGACATCTGCAAAACAATATACCCCTCCTTCTTCAAAGTAGGGCATAAATATTGGTGCAAGAGTTATGCATCTTGTCTTATAAGATGTGGGTGACAATGTGCAACAACTACTTCAAGTTTGAATCATATCAATTTCATAATAACTGAGATAAAGTGAAAATGCATCAAAATTAACCTTAAATTCTAAGTAAAAGGGGGCATAATTCATAAAAAATTGGTACCAGAGTTATGCACCTTGTGTCACATGATGTGGGTGACAATGTGGAACAACTACTTCAAGTTCGAATCAAGTCCATTTAGTAACAAGAGCTGTCCGTAAGACAGCGCGCTCGACTTTTCTCAGTGCTTGACTCTGAATTTGAGCTTTGCCAGTAAAAAAAAAAATCCAAGTTAAAAAGGGGCATAACTCTGTTAAAATTCAAATTATAGTTATGAGAATTGTGTCTCCTAATGTAGACTTTGATAGTAACAGAGATATTTGACTATCAAAAACTTTAACTAAAAATTCTAAGTTAAAAAGGGGCATAATTCTGTCAAAATTCAAACCAGAGTTATAGGAATTGTGTCTCCTGGTGTAGATTTTGATAGTAAATAACTATTTTGAGTTTCAAGTCAAAAGCTTTAATAGTAACAGAGATATTTGACTTTATCAAAATTTTTAACATATTTTCTAAGTTAAAAAGGGGCATAATTCTGTTAAAATTCAATTCAGTGTTATGGGGATTGTTTCTCCTGCTGTAGACTTTGATAGTAAATAAGTATTTTAAGTTTCAAGTCAATAGCTTTGATAGTAACAGAGATATTTGACTTTATCAAAAACTTTAACCAAAAATTCTAAGTTAAAAAGGGGCATAATTCTGTCAAAATTCAAATCAGAGTTGTGGGGATTGTTTCTCCTGGTGTAGACATTGACAGTAAATAATTATTTTAAGTTTCAAGTCAATAGCTTTGATAGTAACAGAGATATTTGACTTTATCAAAAACTTTAACCAACTGCGACTCCGACGCCGGGGCGAGTGCAATAGCTCTACATTTTCTTCGAAAAGTCGAGCTAATAACTGAGATAGAGTGAAAGTGTATCAAAACTTTAAAGGGGTAAACTTCAGTAAAAAATCTAAGTAAAAAGTTGGGGGGGGGGGGGGGGGGGGGGTAATTCATAAAATATTGGTACCAGAGTTATGGGCCTTGTACTATATGATCCATTTAGGAATAACTGAGATAGAGTGACAGTGCATCAAAACTTTAACCTGAAATTCTAAGTAAACAAGAGCTCGTAGAATACGAAATGTCCCCTTGATGAATTCAGTAATTGCACAAGGAACAGAAATTATTTGGTCATTGGATACAAAAGTTCTACTGTTCTGGGTAAATGTGACATTGACCTTTGCCCTACTGAACTCAGAATCAATAAGGGTCAACTGCTGGTCATGATCAACCTTCCTGTCATTTTTCATGATCCTAGGCTTAAGCATTCTTGATTTATCATCCAGAAACCATTTAACTGTTCTAGGTCACTGTGACCTTGACCTTAGACCTGCTGACCTCAACATCAATAGGGGTCATCTCCTGATCAGGACGCTGACGCTGGGGTGAGTAGGATAGCTCTCCATATACTTCATAATGTCGAGCAAAAAACACAATTTTAGAGACAAAATCAAAATTTTATATTATCTTTTGTTCTATCTTATCCAGATATCACAATGAATACAAATCACAAGAGTTCTCTCCAATTAACTATAGATACTAAAATACTAAAAGCACAATTTAGTATTTCAAGAAGTAACACATTGTTTATGCTGTCTTCACTTACGAATGTATACATTATACGCTGACTTTTCCTATCTAATAAGTTCATGAGATGAAGAGAATGTTGAACATATAGAGTGATAGTTCATTTTCACAGACATCAAGTTCTGAATGGTTTCCAGAGCTGGGTTGTTCCTGCTGTCAGCCTGTATCTTCCTCAGTAGGCTGAAGGACGGCTCTGGATCAGCATTGCTGTGCGGTAGTGACAGGAGAAGTAAAGCCATCTTACTCAGTTCAAGACACCTCTCCTTTCCAGTGTGGAGCTTCACTTCCCCGATAGATGCCCAGTATGTCTCTAGTTGATCTGATTTGGTCAGTTCATTAAGTTAACCTTCATACTCATCAACCAGGGAAACACTAACAAACCAGACAAACAGATGGCAACTGCAACAGAAAGAAGGATATTTAGCAATTATGTTTCATTTAAAGAAATTGAATAATAAAGTAAAATAATGTTTGTTATATCCCTACTCCATCCCCTTCCAGGAAATGACAAAAAGTAGCTGCTTATCAGAAGTAGCTGCACTTTTTAATGAAATACCTCTCCTGGAAACTGCTGACAGACTGTTTAATATATTTTGCTACTTAAAATAAATTGGAAAGCTTAAATTATATACTGACCTTCTTCAGGTGAGACAGTATCCCTTCGGTCTGGTTTCAGGAAGCTCAGTGACTGAAGGGTAGTATCTTTAAATGGGAACTTGGTAACCATAGTAACTATCATAGAAGATCTGCACATCACTGAAATATACCATAACATGTATTCAAACAACAGTCATCCATTTATGTTGAAGTGAGAAATATAGGACTGAAAAAGCTTTTACAAGTCGTAAGCATTAATGTAACAAGCCATGACAAAATGGTCCCAAATGACATTTTAACACATGAGTTTTTCACATATTCTGAACTGTAGATGTGTCCTTAACATAAATTCAAAATTTTAGACCTGCATGTTTAAACATAACAAAATTACAGCATTTTTTTTTACAATACTTCCAAATCGCAAACTTGCACTTTTTGTTTAATAATAATGACAAATACTAAAATCATGTACTTTCATCATATATATTTTAATTTCATATTTTGTCCTCAATATGAAAAGTATTTAACATGATTATCACAGTTGATAATGCCTTCTTGCTATAAACTGAGTATAAATATGCTATTTCATATTCAAAAAATTGTCATAATTCATGTTTCCATAGCAACAAAATACAACAACTGCTTTAAATGTCAATTCAACAGATATTTCAGCCTACATTTGATGCAAAAAAAAAAACAACAACCTAAATTAAAATATATATATGTGAGTTCTCTAGAAGAACAAGAATTCATGTTTTTTTCTGATTTATATTCATCTCAAAAATATCTATAGCAATTCCATAAACATCTAATATCTGTAATGTGTTATTCAATTTCAAATGTAAGATGTATAGCTCAATGACAGTGTCAACTGAAATTTTAAAGTATTAGTGATGATTACATACATGTAACATTAAACTGTTTACATAATTATAATTAAAAGTCATATTACTGTGGTATGAAAGCAGACATACTTAATAATCAAGTTCTGTTTCCATGCACTGCGGAAAATGGTTCCGTATACGGGAGTGTACGCATTCCGTATACTCCAATATACGGGCTTATACGGAAACATTTTCCCCATATATGGAACATTCCATATACGGGAATCCCGTATTCTTTAATTGGACATTCATGTTTTTCTCACATGGATCCCTTCATTCATACTTAGCATAAATACGTTTCAACAGTTTATGTCAGTATTCAAAGTTAGGGATTGTCAAGGTCCAAAAGTATGTTTAAGACGTAGGTTTTGATCATACTTTCAGGAAAGATACGTTTTATATGATATTTGTATATTAGACATATACTGGACCGTATACTCCCGTATTTGCACATATTTTTCGCAGTGATGGCAACAAAATTCCTTAAATAAAGAATTCATTTTGACATCTATTTTCTTCATTTTACGTAAGTATCAATTCAAAAATAGGGAAGTTTTTTTTCGACTTCTATCTTCCTGGAGGGAAGCTTTTTTCAACTTCTATAGTTGCATAAAATATATGTTCACTAAAATATTTGATATTCAGGTAATTACTTCAAATGTAGAAAATCATCATTAAACATATTTAACTTTGATTATTGTATAAATCAACTGTGTATGTAGAGCTACAGTACTAAACAGTAAATTTGCTGGAAAATCTTCGTGTTTTAGAGGAATTTCACATTTATACTGTGTTCAGCCTTACATACATACAGTGTGTTCTATATTTAACCAATGCATAGTACTGCTGACACCATAACTTGCTAATTCAATGTTTACATAAAGTACATGTAGCATTTGTTCATATTCAAATATATGAAATTTGTGTATAGTACATCGTTAAAATTCAAAAACACTTTCACATTATTTAAAATTTCAGAAAATACCAAATAAGCCAAGCTCTTTCTTTGTATTACTTAAAATGTTAAACACTTTTTTCCATTAATTCTTCATTTTAAATGACTAAGTTCTCAATTTTAATGGCTTTGGCACTGCTGGTTTTGAGCATACATTGCTATTGCTGCAAAGAGATGCTATTTCATTATACAGGTACCACTGTCGACTGGCATCCAGCTCGAATGGTAATACAGTTGGGGAATTTACTCATCATACCGACCTCCTGCCTGAAAATATTAATCTCCGTCTCTGTGCTGAAGTTACAATCCTTCAAGAATACCATACCAGGTCATGCAGAAGCCTAGCTCAAAAAGAATTTCATATAAATTGATTAAACCTTGCATGAGTCTTTATCATGATATGAACTTGCGCACCTTCAATTTTTCGTCTGGCTCCGCCCTCTATTTTCAGAGTTATGGCCCCTGAAAAAGTCAAAAATGCACATTTTCACCTTGTGACATGCCTAGTCAAAAATGCTAAAACGAGAAGGGTTTGGTGGGGAAATTGTAGTACCGGGGTAGCACTTTAAAACAGGTTTTTAACCATGTGCATGATATTTAACCAATATATTGAATAAAAAACTTACGCCCAGATTTATAATTTTTGTTTACTTTTCCACTTTCATTTTTGAGCTTGTAACGAGAACAAAATGACGTAATGCAATCATGTAATTGGGCACACTGATATAGCATACATTTTTATCATAAAGCAATGCAGTATTTTCAATCCCATTTCAGGGATTTACAGAAAGTTCAGTGAAAACTAGATGCCCACGGGCAACATGTCGAGCCCATCAGCTGTCAAAAGGACTGGGAGTTGCATACGACACTGTCGCATTGAGACAAACATTTATGCCAAATAAAAACAAGGCAGTCTGAAAGACAGCTAAATCCCCCGCCACTGCTATGGATAGTGAAAGGGTAAACCTTTGATTTTAGCTGTGACCTTGACCTTGAACTGACATGGCTGACTCATGAATTCTGCACAACGTCTTGATGAGGTGATCATTTGACCCACGTTTCATGAAAATCCTTCAAGGGGTTAAGGAGATACAGAGCTGAAACCTTTGACCTTCAGTTGTAACCTTGACCTTGAGTTGACATGGCTGACTCATGAGTTCTTGATGAGGTGATCATTTGACCCAAGTTTGATGAAATTCCTTCAAGGGGTTTAGGAGATACAGAGAGGACACCAAATGGAAGGCTCAAACCTTCGACCCTTAGTTGTGACCTTGACCTTGAGCTGACATGGCTGACTCATAATTTCTGCACATCGTTCTGATGAGGTAATCATTTGACCCAAGTTTTATAAAATTCCTTCAAGGGGTTTAGGAGATATAGAGCGGACACGAAATGGAAGGCTCAAACCTTTGACCTTCAGTTGTGACCTTGACCTTGAGCCGACATGGCTGACTCATAAGTTCTGCACATCGCCTTGATGAGGTGATCGTTTGACCCAAGTTTGATGAAAATCCTTCAAGGGTTTTAGGAGATATAGAGCGGACACAAAATGGAAGGCTCAAACCTTTGACCTTAAGTTGTGACCTTGACCTTGAGCCGGCATGACTGACTCATGGGTTCTGCACATCGTCTTGATGAGGTGATCATTTGACCCAAGTTTTATAAAATTCCTTCAAGGGGTTTAAGAGATATAGAGCGGACACAAAATGGAAGGCTCAAACCTTTGACCCTGAGTTGTGACCTTGACCTTGAGCTGGCATGCCTGACTCATGGGTTCTGCACATTGTCTTGATGAGGTGATCATTTGACCCAAGTTTGATAAAATTCCTTCAAGGGGTTTAGGAGATATAGAGCGGACACAAAATGGAAGGCTCAAACCTTTGACCCTGAGTTGTGACCTTGACCTTGAGCTGGCATGGCTGACTCATGGGTTCTGCACATTGTCTTGATGAGGTGATCATTTGACCCAAGTTTGATGAAAATCCTTCAAGGGGTTTAGGAGATATTGAGCGGACACGAAAGTGTTACGTACGGAAGGATGCACATACAGAAGGACGGATGGAAGGACGGACGCAGACCGTTCCTATAATCCCTCCGCCACGGCGGGGGATTAAAAAGATTGCAAGAAGTTACAATATAAGTTATTTGTATTAAAAACAAAGAGAAGTAAATCTTAAAAAAACAACAGCTGTCTCTATAGGATGACATATGCCCCCGATGGCACTTTGAATGAGTAGTTATGGCCGATGTTAGAGTTTAGGACCTTTGACCTACGGAGCTGGGTCTTGCGTGCGACACGTTGTCTTACTGTGTCACACATTCATGTGTAGTTATTTTAAAATCCACGCATGAATGACAAAGATATGGAATGGACACGCCCATCAATGCACTATCATGAAAAATGACATTTAACGTCTAAGTGTGACCTTGACCTTTGAGCTACGGACCTGAGTCTTGCGCGCGACACATCGTCTTACTGTGGTACACATCCATCCATGGTTGACAAAGATATGGACCGGATATGCCCATCAATGCACTATCCCTTAAAGTCTTAGTGTGACCTTGACCTTTGAGCTATGGACCTGGGTCTTGCGCGCGACACGTCATCTTACTGTGGTACACACTCATGCCAAGTTATTTGAAAATCTATCCATCGATGACAAAGATATGGACCGGACAAGCCCATCAATGCACTATCCTTTAATGTCTAAGTGTGACCTTGACCTTTGAGCTACGGACCTGGGTCTTGCGCGCGACATGTCGTCTTACTGTGGTACACATTCATGCCAAGTTATTTGAAAATCTATCCATCGATGACAAAGATATGGACCGGACACGCCCATCAATGCACTATCCTTTAATGTCTAAGTGTGACCTTGACCTTTGAGCTACGGACCTGGGTCTTGTGCGCAACACGTCGTCTTACTGTGGTACACATTCATGCCAAGTTATTTGAAAATCCATCCATCGATGACATAGATATGGACCGGACATGAAAATTGCGGACAGACTGACAGACTGACAGACCGACAGACGGTTCAAAAACTATATGCCTCCCTTCAGGGGCATAAAAAAATCCAAGTCCACACAAAAATCCTTAACAGTAGAAAGAGGTCAAAATACACCTCAAAATTGAATGTAACATGCATGTTGTACTACAGAAAAGTGGTCTTGATTTTTCCCTATGGCCAGTAATAAAAAAAAGTTACAACATAAGCTATTTATAGTAATAACAAAGGGAAGTAATTATAGGTTCTTACACATGACACTCCATCTCATGATGGCGCATGACACTCCATCTCATGATGGTGAACAACTGTGCCAAGTTACATCAAAATCCCTCTATGCATGAAAAAGAAATGCTCTGGACAAAGTCATTCTTGTATCTGAAGTTTGACCTCTAAGTGTGACCTTGACCTTAGACCTAAGGAACTGGTTCTTGCGCATGACACTCCATCTCATGGTGGTGAACATTTGTGCTAAGTTATATCAAAAACCCTTTATGCATGAAGAAGAAATGCTCCAGACAAAATAGTCATTCTTGTATCCTTTGACCTCAAAGTGTGACCTTGACCTTAGACCTAAGGACCTGGTTCTTGCACATGACACTCCGTCTCATAAACAATGGTGCCAAGTTACATTAAAATCCCTCCATGCATGAAGAAGCAATACTCTGGACAAAGTCATTACTGAATTTGACCTTTGACCTCTAAGTGTGACCTTGACCTTTGAGTCAGGAACCTGGGGTTTGCGCACGACACTCCGTCTCACTGAGCTTAACATTTATGGCAAATATTAACAAGATTGCTCCATGCATGTCAAAGTTATGGTCCGGACAAACAAATCCGAATGCACGCACTCACATACACTGAACAGCCATTTGGACAACTATGTCTTCGCTTCCACAAGTGGGCTCGACAAAAAACCATAGAAATTATAAAGGTATCACTGTTAATTCCAATGTAAAATGTGCACTGTAAGCCTGTAACTTTTATCCATAGAGTCATGATTTGTTTGAAGACTGCGAAATTTAATTTAGTGATATATGGAGTTTCAAAGTTAAAACTGATATTGAAAAAAAAATGCATTTGAGGATACTAACACTAATATGAATGTAAACACTAACTTTAAAATCTTATACCTGCATGAGGATTCGCAGCAACTCCAAAGAATCTGCATTTATGTGTTGGCTTAAAATACAAGGACCCTACTTGCTGAGAATAGTATGGGCACAATACTTGTTGGACATAGTCAAAACTGCAGTGAACCTTTAGATCTCCTACTGCTGGAGGTTATCCTGAAAAATATATACAAAGAATTTTTCATTTATTTAGTAGTCTACCAGCATGCTGTCTACCAGTACTGGCAGTAGTGAGAATGAAAAATAAAGTAATTTTTATTGCAAATTGCATGTAAATTTTTTAGAAATTTTCAGGAGGTCTATTTTAGTTGCTATTACAACAAAAAGTGACAATTTAAAACATCACTTATCCTGTGTTATTGTACTATTCTTTTTCAATTGTCATAGATTCTACTGTATGTAATGACCATGTAATTATTCACATCTGTGACAGTTAAAAAAATGTAAAATATCTTACAATATTCCTGTTCATTTATAATTTCTAGACAGAAAATTTCCTACAGAATGTACTTAATGTAATAGATGCCGGACTGCCTTGGCAACAAGTATATTCTGCCACAATGAAAACTGACAAATATACAGAAAAGATATTAAGTATTTGACAGCAGATAGTGGACGCATTGGTCGAGAGGGCTAAGACGCTTTCCTACGAAGGTGAAGGCCCCTGGTTCGAATCTTGGCTATTCCCATTGCGGTGTGTCCTCAGTCCACTAAGCTGTAAATGGGTACCAGCAATTTGCTGGGGGTGAGGTATAATTGGTTTTAACTGTTCTTAATATAGGGTCGCAGAAAAGCTCTATAGAGCTTATGTTAATTGTTTCACCAAGCAACGGTAAATAAAGCTTACTTTTACCTTTATCGAAATGTCAACACGGCCATATAATTTTTCGCTTCCAGTTCTTAATCATCTTTGATAAATCAATAAACGAAGCGGTCTGTCCTTTCTTCTTTGAATTAAACTATGAATAAATTTATAACAAGAGGGTCATGATGACCCTGGATGACTCACCTGAGTAATATGAGCTACATGTTTCAAATGTCAAACTGATGATTATTAGAAATTTTTTGGAAGATTTTCCGATGTACAATCAAGTAACCCCTGGGGTGGGGCCAATTTTACCCCGGGGTCATGATTTGAACAAAGTGTGTAGAAGTCTACTAGGCAATGTTACATATCAAATATCTAAGATCTAGGCCTTCTGGTTTATTTTAAGAAATTTTTGAAGATTTTTCTATGTACAGTCAAGTAACCCCATGGGGCAGGGTCCATTTAACCCTTAGAGTCATAATTTGAAATTTTTTTGTAGAAGTCTTCTAGGCAATGCTACATGTCAAATATCTAAGATCTAGGCCTTCTGGTTTATTTTTAGAAAATTTTTGAAGATTTTCCTATGTAAAATTAAGTGACCCCTGGGGCGAGGTCAATTTTGACCCCGGTGGTCATGATTTGAACAAATTTTGTAGAGGTCCACTAGGCAATCCTACATGTGAAATATCTAAGCTCTAGGCCTTCTGATTTATTTTTAGAAAATTTATGAAGATTTTCCTATGTAAAATCAAGTGACCCCTTGGTCGGAGTCAATTTTGACCCAGGGGGTTATGATTTGAACAAATTTTGTAGAGGTCCATTAGGCAATACTACATGTCAAATATTTAAGCTCTAGGCCTTCTGATTTATTTTTAGAAAATTTTGAAGATATTTCTATGTACAATCAAGTAACCCCATGGGGCGGGGTCAATTTGACCCCGGAGGGTCATGATTTGAACAAATTTGGAAAATTTTGAAATACAGGTATGCAATGGTGGGCTCTGGTGCATTTTTTGGTCTAAATTTTAGGTATGGGAAGAGGTATCCAAGTCATATTAGGGGGGTCACCGTCAGGGGGCTGTCACCCTGGAAAATTTTGCAACACAGGTATGAAATGGTGGGCTCTGGGTGCATTTTTGGGTCTAAATTTGATTTGTTTGTTTGTTTGTTTTGGGTTTAACGCCGTTTTTCAACAGTATTTCAGTCATGTAACGGCGGGCAGTTAACCTAACCAGTGTTCCTGGGTTCTGTACCAGTACAAACCTGTTCTCTGCAAGTAACTGCCAACTTCCCCACATGAATTATCAGAGGTGGAGGACTAATGATTTCAGACACAATGTCGTTTATCAAATAGTCACGGAGAACATACGCCCCGCCCGAGGATCGAACTCGCGACCCCGCGATCCGTAGACCAACGCTCTTACCTACTGAGCTAAGCGGGCGGGCTTCTAAATTTGAGGTATGGGAGGAGGTATCCCAGTCATTTTAGGAGAGTCAGAGGGCTCCCCACCCACTCTGAAAATTTTGAAATACAGGTACAAAATGGTGGGCTCTGGTGCATTCTTTTGGTCTAAATTTTGAGGTATGGAAGGAGGTATGCCAGTCATTTTAAGGGGGTTCAGGGTGCGCTTCCCCTGGAAATTTTTGAAATACAAGTATGAAATGGTGGGTTCTGGTGCAATTTTTGGTCTTAATTTTGAGGAACTGGGAAGGGTACTTTTCTATTTTTCGGGGGCCAGTGTGTTCTCCCCCTGGAAAATAGTGAAATATAGGTATGAAATGGAGGCCTCTGGAGCATTTTTTGGTCTGAAATTTGAGGTAAGGGAAGAGGTATCCCAGTCATTTCAGGGGGTCAGGTGGCTCTCCCCCTGGAAAATTTTGAAATACAGGTATGAAATGGTGGGCTCTGGTGCATCTTTAGGTCTTAATTTCTAGGTATGGGAAGAGGTCTCCCAGACATTTTAGGGGGGTCTGAGGGCTCCCCCCTGAAAATTTTGAAATACAGGCACAAAATGGTGGGCTCTGGTGCATTCTTTTGGTCTAAATTTTGAGGTATGGAAGGAGGTATGCCAGTCATTTTAAGGGGGTCAGGGTGCTCTATCCCTGGAAAATTTTGAAATACAAGTATGAAATGGTGGGTTCTGGTGCATTTTTGGTCTTAATTTTGAGGTACTGGGTGGGGTATTTTCCTGATTTTCAGAGGGACAGTGTGTTCTCCCTCTGGAAAATTTTGAAATATAGGTATGAAATGGAGGCCTCTGGTGCACTTTTGGGTCTAAATTTTGAGAAAATATTAATCCTTAGCCAAAATAGTTGGGTGCAACTTTGATGACTATAGGTCACTTCTCAGCAAACTGGGGAGGTGGGGGCATGGGCACCCTCTTTCCAGCTCTGGATCTGGGTCTGAATCTTGTACATTTACTCACAATTACACAGCAGCACAATATATCAGGTCTTTCTATTTTCTTGATGCTTTGAGGTCCCCACTGTACATAGCTACCTGCAACCTCTTACGCTCCAATGTCAAGGTCAATATTCAACTCATATAATGAAGAGGTCATCAGCAGCATATTAAAAATATCTCTAGAGTCTCCCCAGTACACCATCAGTCCTTACATTATGTAACAAAATTCATTATACAAATAGACTTACAACATTTGTTAACATATTTTTTCTTCTTTAGATAAAAAAGTAGGAATAGTAGGAGTTTTTTCAAAAAAAGTAGGAAAAAAGTAGGAACAGACCTAAAAAGTAGGAAAAGTAGGAAAAAGTAGGACTACTTGCATAATGGGATCTGGCCAGTTCAAGAAAGGAACCAAGATCTTATAGTGATACAAGTTGTGTGCAAGTTAAAACAAGAGGACCATGATGGTCCTGAATCGCTCACCTCTTCCCACATGACCCAGTTTTGAGTATGACGTCGTTGACCTAGATATTATCAAGATAAAAATGCTGACCAATTTTCATGAAGATCCATTGAAAAATATGGTCTCTAGAGAGGTCACAAGGTTTTTCTATTATTTGACCTATTGACCTAGTTTTCGAAGGTACGTGACCCTGTTTTGAACTTTACCTAGATATCATCAAGGTGAACATTCTCATGAATTTTCATGAAGATCTCATGAATTTTCAGGAAGATCTCATGAAAAATATGGCCTCTAGAGAGGTCAAAAGATTTTTCTAATTTTAGACCTGCTGACCTAGTTTTTGATCGCAGTGGACCCAATTTCAAACTTGACCTAGATATCATCAAGATGAACATTCAGACCAACTTTCATACAGATCCCATGAAAAGTATGGCCTCTAGATAGGTCACAAGGTTTTTTTTATTATTTGACCTACTGACCTAGTTTTTTAAGGCACGTGACCCATTTCAAACTTGACCTAGATATCATCAAGGTGAACATTCTGACCAATTTTCATGAAGATCAATTCAAGGGTATGGCCTCTACAGAAGTCGCAAAGTTTTTCTATTTCAAGACCTACTGACCTAGTTTTTGATCGCAGTTGACCCAGTTTCAAACCTGACCTATGTATCATCAAGATCAACATTCAGACCGACTTTCATACAGATCCCATGAAAAATATGGCCTCTAGAGAGGTCACAACGTTTTTTCATTATTTGACCTACTGACCCACTTTTTGATGGCACATGACCTACTTTCAAACTTGACCTAGATATCATCAAGATGAACATTCTGACCAATTTTTATGGAGATCCATTCACAAGTATGGCCTCTAGAGAGGTCACAAGGTTTTTCTATTTTTAGACCTACTGACCTAGTTTTTGACCGCACATGACCCTGTTTCAAACTTGACCTAGATATCATTAAGATGAACATTCAGACCAATATTCATACTGATCCCATGAAAAATATGGCCTCTAGAGAGGTCACAAGGTTTTTCTATCATTTGACCTACTGACCTAGTTTTTGATGGCACGTGACCCACTTTCGAACCTGACCTAGATATCATCAAGATGAACATTCTGACTAATTTTCATGAAGATATCATGAAGAATATGGCCTCTAGAGAGGTCACAAGGTTTTTCTATTTTTAGACTTACTGACCTAGTTTTTTAAGGCAAGTGACCCAGTTAGGAACTTGACCTAGATATCATCAAGATGAACATTCAGACCAACTTTCATAAAGATCCCATGAAAAATATGGCCTTTAGAGAGGTCACAAGGTTTTTCTATTATTTGACCTAGTGACCTAGTTTTTGATGGCACGTGACCCAGTTTCAAACTTGAACTTGATATCATCCAGGTGAACGTTCTGACCAATTTTCATGAAGATCTTATGAAATATATGGCCTCTAGAGAGGTCACAAGGTTTTTCTATTTTTAGACCTACTGACCTAGTTTCTGATGGCACGTGACCCAGTTTTAAACTTGACCTAGATATCATCAAGGTGAACATTCTGACCAATTTTCATGAAGGTCTTATGAAATATATAGCCTCTACAGAGGTCAAAAGGTTTTTCTATTTTTAGACCTACTGACCTAGTTTTTGATGGCACGTGACCCAGTTTCGAACTTGACCTAGATATCAGCAAGATGAACATTCTGACCAATTTTCATAAAGATCCCACAAAAACTGTGACCTCTAGAGTGGTCACAAGCAAAAGTTTACGGACGGATGGATGGACGGACGGATGGATGGACGCACGGACGGATGACGGACACCGCGCGATCACAAAAGCTCACCTTGTCACTTTGTGACAGGTGAGCTAATAAAAGCATAAATGAAACCACTATCATGCAGACAAGAAATTGTGGACAGACGACGGATGAAGAAGTAAAACATTCAGTGAAAGGTATTATGTTTTGACTAAATAACTGATTATCACCATTTATTACAAAACTCAGCATGTTTTGCAAAGCAACACAATGCTTAAAATTTTGTCACAGTGCACAGAATCTTTTTTTCCCAGAATTTTTAAAGCGTCTGAAACACCGCTCGCTCGAGCATCGATGACCTGGTGACCTACTTTTTGACCCCTGATGACCCAATATCAAACTTGTCCAAGACTTTACTGAGAGTAACATTCTGACCAGTTTCAATAAGATTGGGCACAAATTATTACCTCTAGAGTGTTAACAAGCTTTTCCTTTGATTTGACCTGGTGACCTAGTTTTTGACCCCAGATGACCCAATATCGAACTCATTCAAGATCTTATTGAGGGTAACATTCTGACCAAGTTTCATCAAGATTGGGTCAAAAATGTGATCTCTAGAGTGTTAACAAGCTTTTCCTTTGATTTGACCTGGTGACCTACTTTCGGACCCCAGATGACCCATATCGAACTCATCCAAGATTTTATTGAGGGTAACATTCTGACCAAGCTTCATTAAGATTGGGCCAAAAATGTGAACTCTAGAGTGTTAACAAGCTTTTCCTCTGATTTGACCTGGTGATCTAGTTTTTGACCCCAGATGACCCAGTATTGAACTCGTCCAAATTTTGTTGAGGGTAACATTCTGACCAATTTTCATTAAGACTGGGCCAAAATTGTGACCTCTAGAGTGTTAACAGTCAAATTGTTGACGATGGACAACTGACGGACGGACGACGATGGACAACGGACACAGGGCGATCATATAAGCTCACCTTTGATCACTTCGTGCTCAGGTGAGCTAAAAATGAACAAGGATTAGTGACCTAATTTCAATTACATTAATGTGCTTAGGCTATGAACTGTCAATACTGAAATCGGTTTGTTTACAAAATGTAACTTCAGTTACTTCAATGGTTTGTGTCTGATGATACAATAATGGAACTGATGAGGAAATTCAACTTTATTACTAAACCAGCTCTAGTAATGTACATGTATCTTCAAGTTACTGAAATGTTATATATCATCCTTGTTAGGGTATGTAACCTAAAATTTATTTAAAATTAAACTAGATTTTCTCTTGGGTCTTCAATGTTTTTGCTTTTTCAATTCATTGTAACATTGTCATCTGGTGATTTTTTTTCCAACTTCAGCATCAAAAGTGGTGGACAACCTAATGAAACCTCTGGGCATTATTTCAAGCTAGTAAGTAAGCCACTGCAGATTACAAATTACTGATTACAATTTACCAATTACAAATTACTGAATAAAATTTACAGATTACAAATTACTGATTACAATTATATACATACTTGTATGTGAGCTTTCATCCTCTAGTTTCACCATACTGTACAAACTATCCAGCCAAAAGAATCCAAACTTCTGTACACCATATTGTTCAGTACCCAGTATAAACCTTTCAAAAATAATGAAAGATTGTTTGATATAAAGTCACACAGACACAATTCAGGCGATATGATCACATTCCAACTTTGTGGAAGAAGACCCAAGCTGCTTTTGTGGTAATTATTTCAGACATGAGCAGGGATCTGAATATAACCAGACCTTATGCAAGTCAGCAGCATGACTTTCTCTTATAATGACCGCAGCTGAGCTAGAGCTTACAGAGGTACAGTGCAAGTAATTCTAAGTCACCTGTATTAACCACTTAGCCACAGAGGTCCAAAATCAGACTCAAGCATATGGTATTATATGTAAGGTAAGCCAAGACATATGGCATTGCTGCTTGCTGAACAAGAGCTGTCACAGGAGACAACATGCTCGACTATTTCTTTGCTAGATAGTGAAACTGGGCACATCTGAAGAAGCCGGAGCTGCCAGACTCCAATGTGAATGAAGATATTGGACAATAGCCTGAGTTTGTGTTAAAAGTATTAAGTAATAAAAGAAATAAAGATAAAATGTATCAAAACATTAAATAAGTATACAAGAGGGCCATGATGGCCCTATATCGCTCACCTGAGTAGAGTTGCTTACTTGAACAAGATCTAGGCCTTCTGGTTTATTTTTAGCAAATTTATGAAGATTTCCCTATGTACAATCTAGTAACCCTGGGGCTGGGTAAATTTGACCCTGCGTGGGGGGAGGGGGAGTCAAGATTTGAACAATTTTTGTAGAGGTCCACTAGGCAATGCTACATGTCAAATATCTAAGCTCTAGGCCTTCTGTTGTTTTTTTTAGAAAATTTTAAAGATTTTTCTATGTACAATCAAGTAACCCCATGGGGCGGAGCCAATTTAACCCCAGGGGTCATGATTTGAAATTTTTTTGTAGAAGTCTACTAGGCCATGCTACATGTCAAATATCTAAGCTCTAGGCCTTCTGGTTTATTTTTAGAAACTTTCATGTGTAAAATCAAGTGACCCCTAGGGCGGGGTCAATTTTGACCCCGGGGTCATGATTTGAACAAATTTAGTAGATGTCCACTAGGCAATGCTACACGTCAAATATCTAAGCTCTAGGCCTTCTGGTTAATTTTTAGATTTTTTTTTTGAAGATTTTCCTATGTAAAATCAAGTGATCCCTGGGGCGGGGTCAATTTTGACCCCTGGGTCATGATTTGAACAACTGTAGTAGAGGTCCACTAGGCAATGCCACTTGTCAAATATCAAAGCTCCAGGGCTTATGCTTTTTGAGAAGAAGATTTTTTAAGATTTTCCTATGTAGAATCAAGTAAACCCTGGGGCGGGGTCAATTTTGACCCCGGGGTCATGATTTGAACAAACTTGGTAGAAGTCCATTAGGCAATACTTCACACCATATATCTAAGCTCTAGGGCTTTTGGTTTTTGAGAAGAAGATTTTTTAAGATTTTCCTATGTAAAATCAAGTGACCCCTGGGGCGGGGTCAAATTTGACCCTGGGGAACATGATTTAAACAAATTTTGTAGAGGTCCAATAGGCAATGCTACATGTCAAATATCTAAGCTCTAGGCCTTCTAGTTTATTTTTAGAAATTTTTTGAAGATTTTCATATGTAAAATCAAGTGACCCCTGGGGCGGGGTCAATTTTGACCCCGGGGTCATGATTTGAACAACTTTAGTAGAGGTCCACTAGGCAATGCTACATGTCAAATATCTAAGCTCTAGGGCTTCTTGTTTATGAGAAGAAGATTTTTTAAGATTTTCCTATGTAAAATCAAGTGACCCCTGGGGCGTGGTCAATTTTGACCCCAGGGTCATGATTTGAACAAAACTGGTAGAGGTCCACTAGGCAATGCTTCACACGAAATATCTAAGCTCTAGGGCTTCTGGTTTTTGAGAAGAAGATTTTTAAAGTTTTTCCTTTTGGTTGCCATGGCAACCAGAATTCTGTATGGAATTCAATTCTTTGAATAATTTTTAAAGAAGACCATCCAAGGAACATCCCTGTGAAGTTTCATCAAAATTGGCCTGTTGGTTTAGGAGGAGATGTTGTTTAAAGGAAAGTGTGGACGGACGACGGACGGACGGACCGACGGACGGACGCCGGACGGTGAGCGATCACAATACCTCACCCTGAGCACTTTGTGCTCAGGTGAACTAAAAAGGGATATGGTGAAAATACATCAAAATTAAACTAAATTCTTAGCAAAAAGGTGGCATTATTCACGAAATATTGATGCAAGAGAGACAGCCCTTGTGTCAAGTGATGTGGAACAACTACTTTAGTTTAAATCAAATCCATTTAGTAACTGAGATAAAGTGCACCAAAGTATAAGTAAACAAGAGGGTCATGATGACCCTGTATCACTCACCAGAGTAATATGAGCTACATGTTTCAAATGTCAAACTGATGATTTTTAGAAATTTTTTGGAAAATTTTCCAATGTACAATCAAGTAACCCCGGGGCGGGGCCAATTTGACCCTGGGGGTCATGATTTGAAGAAATTTTGTAGAAGTCTACTAGGCAATGCTACATGTCAAATATCTAAGATCTAGACCTTTTGGTTATTTTTAGAAAAAAAAAGATTTTCCTATGTAAAATCAAGTGACCCCTGGGGCGGGGTCAATTTTGACCCTGGGGGTCATGATTTAAACAAATTTTGTAGAGGTCCACTAGGCAATGCTACATGTGAAATATCTAAGCTCTAGACCTTCTGGTTTATTTTAAGAAATTTTTTGAAGATTTTCATATGTAAAATCAACTGACCCCGAGGGCGGGGTCAATTTTGACCCCGGGGTCACGATTTAACAACTTTAGTAGAAATCCACTAGGCAATGCTACATGTCAAATATCTAAGATCTAGGGCTTCTGCTTTTTGAGAAAAAGATTTTTTAAGATTTTCCTATGTAAAATCAAGTGGCCTCTGGGGCGGGGTCAATTTTGACCCCGGGGGTCATGATTTGAACATATTTTGTAGAGGTCCACTAGGCAATGCTACATGTGAAATATCTAAGCTCTAGGCCTTCTGGTTTATTTTTAGAAATTTTTTGAAGATTTTCCTATGTAAAATCAAGTGACCCCTGGGGCGGGGTCAATTTTGACCCAGGGGTCATGATTTGAACAATTTTAGTAGAGGTCCATTAGGCAATGCTACATGTCAAATATCTAAGGTCTAGGGCTTCTGGTTTTCGAGAAGAAGATTTTTTAAGATTTTTCTATGTAAAATCAAGTGACCCCTGGGGGTCTTGATTTGAACAAACTTGGTAGAGGTCCACTAGGCAATGCTTCACACCAAATATCTAAGCTCTAGGGCTCCTGGTTTTTGAGAAGAAGATTTGAAGTTTTTCCTTTCAGTTGCCATGGCAACCAGAGTTCTGCATGGAATTCAATTCTTTGAACAATTTTTAAAGAAGACCATCCAAGGAACATCCCTGTGAAGTTTCATCAAAATTGGCTTGTTGGTTTAGGAGGAGATGTTGTTTAAAGGAAAGTGTGGACGGAGGACAGGCTTTCAAGTGCTATTTGGCAAAAAATTAGGGCTAAAATTAGGGATATTTTTGCCCAAAACTAGGGCTATTTTTGTCAAAAATTAGGGCTGTTTTAGTCAAAAATAAGGGCTAAATTAGGACTTAATGCCCACGGGCAACATGTCGAGCCCGCCCTTTGACCATATTTTTAGTTGCTTTTCATCATCACATGGCCTGGGTCGTCCCCGGCCAGGTACATAGTGCGAGATGGTGCAGGTATGGGTGTAAGGCCTTTGTCCATGCTGAGAAGAATGGTGTCTCCCCCTGAAAGGTTATGATATACAGGTATAATATGGTGGCCACTGGTGCATTATTAGGTCTAAATGTTGAGGTACTGGAGAGGTATTTCTCTTAATTCAGGGGGGTCAGGGGGCTCTCCCCCATGAAATTTTTGAAAAATAGGTATGAAATGGTGGGGGGCTGGTGCATCATTATTTCTAAATGTTGAGGTACTGGAGAGGTACTTCTCTTAATTTAGGGGGGTCAAGGGGTTCTCCCCCTGGAAAATTTTGAAATACAGGTATGAAATGGTGGGTGCTGGTGTATTTTTTGTTCTAAATTTAGAGGTATACTTAGGAGGGAGTTAGCCCCCTAATTTTAGGGAGGTCAGGGGGCTGCCTCACACCTCTGGACAATTTTGAAATAATTTTGGTATGAAATGCTGGATAATATTGCATTTTTTGGTCTAAAGTTTGATGTGTGGGAGGGGTATCTCTGTAATTTTAGGGGACTCTCCATCTGGAAAAATTGGAAATACAGGTGTGAAATAGTGGTCTCTGGTGCATTTTTATTTAAATTTTGAAGTACTGGAGGGGTAGTCCCCTCATTTGAGGGGGGGGGGGGGGGGGGGGAGGGGGTCATGGGTTTTCCCCTGGAAATTTTTGAAATAATAGTATGTAATGGTAGCCTCTGGTGCATTCTTTTTTGGCTAAATTTCGAGATATAGTTGGGTGCAACTTAGATGATTATAGGTCACTTCTCAGCTAACTTTAGGAGGGGGGCTGAGGGAACAGAATCATCCTCTGTAAATGAATCTTAACTTCAATAAATTAACTGGTTCCTTATGATATTAATTATGCATGACTTTGTGCAAAAAAAAATTAAGTTCAGATAGAAATTACAAAAAAAATTAGGGATAATTTAAAAAATAAGGGCTGTTTTTAGGAATTTGGCCCTTTCTGGGTGTTTTTTTAGGGATTTTCGGGAGGCCTGAAAAAATTAGGATTTTTTAGGAATTTTAGGGGCACTTGAAAGCCTGGGACGCCGGACGGACGTACAACGGACGGACGGACGGACGCCAGACGGTGAGCAATCACAATACCTCACCCTGAGCACTTTGTGCACAGGTGAGCTAAAAAGGGGATAATTTATGAAATACTGTGCAAGAGTTACTGCCTTTGTGTCATATGATGTGAGTAATGATGCTGAACAACAATTTTAAGTGCAAATCAAATCCTCTCTGCAATAAAAGAGATATTGTGAAAATGCATCAAAATTAACTTTAAATTCTATGTAAAAGGGGGCATAATTCATAAAAAATTGGTGCCAGAGTTATAGACCTTGTGTCATATGATGTGGGAGATAATATGAAACAAGTTTTAAATTTGAATCAAATCCATTTAGAAATAACTGAGATAGAGTGAAACTGCACCAAAACTCTAACCTGAAATTCATATTGAGTTTACTATTTACTGACTAAAGGTTAGGACTAGGTTTAACAGTGTAATTTTAAGGTGTGCGTACACTCATTGCGGAAGATTTAATGCTGACCATAACTTTTCTAAATACAAATGATCTATTTACTTGTTAAATGTTTTCTATCATTTGCATAAAATCTGAAAATCCAATATTGTTCCCTCAATACAGCATGTAGAATACAGGCTTTCTCTTCTGAAGTCCATGGCTTGTAGCCATTTCGCCTCACTGCTATTTCACACTACAAAAGAAGAAACATTTTTTCTAACTGTACAGAAAATATATAGAATACTAAATGTAACTATAAGAAGTTATTGAACAATTTAATGATAACCTAACATTTATGACCTGTATCTTA
The DNA here is from genome assembly GCF_021730395.1 of Mercenaria mercenaria. NCBI lineage: Eukaryota > Metazoa > Mollusca > Bivalvia > Venerida > Veneridae > Mercenaria > Mercenaria mercenaria. The sequence goes on from NC_069368.1 coordinate 81,020,360, forward strand.
AAATAAGTGAAAAAAATTGTTTTACAAGGTTATTTAACAGCCAGTCATGCAAAAAAAAAGATCAAACTAAACAAGAAAAGTTTCATTAAGTCTTTGGCTTAACATGTCACTTGACCTTCCTTGTAACCTAGAAGTATTTCAGCTATCTGAAATTCCATACATTTCATTGTTCACCAGAAGAAACTAGATGCCCACGGACAACACACTTGCCCTTTGACCCCTGTGACCTTGACGTTTGAGATAGCGTCTGAAACATTCATGCCAAATATAATCAAGATTCCTCAAGGCATGTCAAACTTATGGGCCAGACAAGATCTGACATGACCTTTGACCTCCAACTGTGAACTTTAACTTTGACAGCCATTTAGGTAACTATCTAATGTATGCAAGTGAGCTCAAGATTACAGACCTGCAGACACAAACCTACAGCAGCCTAATAATTTAAAGACAGAAATAATCTGTGCAGTCTGATCAAGATCTGCATTGTTCGCTATTCAGTGAGTATCTTTTTTGGTAAGCATCCCTTCTAACAGCTAATTGTACTGTCCAAATTCAAAGATTGACAAGTTCATTAAAGAAATTTAGCAGGGTTAGGGTTAAAAGCCTTGTGACTAAATAATTTCAGATAATGAACACCTGATCAAAACCAGTTCAACAAATGGTGAACAACTTTGGGAAAAAGCAAAACAGATTTGTGTAACTGGAGAATTGTATATCTGATACTTTCAATCCAATACCATTTGTGGTTACTGACATACCAGCTTACATAAAACAAGAAACATCTTTAACAAGAGCTGTCCGTAAAACAGCACACTCCACTATTCGGGTATTTGACAGTAAAATGCATATATGTTACAATAAGAGACCTCTACTGTAAAAGGAAGATACACCAAGGGGCATAATTCCATCAAATACACAGATTTGAGTTATTAGGATTGTTACAACACATGCAGATGATGATGATAAAGATATATTTTGAGTTTCAAGTCATTATCTAATTTATCTTGTATAGTACCAATGTTAAGTCCAGAAAACGAAGTTTGTAAAAAATTTAAGTATAACAGGGGCATAATTCGGTCAAAAATACAAATCAGTGTTATGGGGATTGTTACCACACATGCAGATGATGATGATAAAGATACATTTTAAGTTTCAAGTCTTTATCTTATATTGCATTAAAGAAGTATCCAGAAAGCAAAGATTGCAAAAAAAGTTTAAGTACAAAAGGGGCATAATTCTGTCAAAAACACAATTTGAGTTATGGGGTATGTAGCTACACAAGCAGATGATTATAAACAAATTCTTTTAATTTCAAGTCATTATCGAAAAAATTTAACATGAAAATAATTCAAAGTATAACTCCTTGGTGACCTTGACCTTGGGTATAATGGGCCCAGCCCCTACACATACTTTGTTTGTATGCTGGACAATGTTTATGTGAACGTACAGTATGATATAAGCAAAAGTAACAAAAATATGACAGAAAAACAAAGGTTGCCAAAAACTTTAATCTTAAAAATAACCTAAGTATAAGACCTTGGTGACCTTGACCTTGGGTATAATGGGCCCAGTCCCTATACATACTTTGTTTGTATGCTGGACAATGTTTATGTAAAGTTACAGTAAGATATAAGCAATAGTAACTAGAACTGTCACAGGAGTGACTCATACCCCCACCATACGGTCTTGTCACAGAAGAATGGCAACCATAAGAAATCTTAAAAATACTTTGGAGCACTTCATCCTGGGCTTCCACATATAAGTAATACTAGTATAATACATACTAGTAAATATATTAAATCTCCAATATTAGAGATACACTTAAAGTGAATACAAAAAAGAGTCTTACCGACCCATGTTACCACAGAAAAATGTATTTACTTTTTACATAAGACTTATAATAAAAAAGTTAGAAAAATACCTTAAATATTGAAAATCTAAAAATAGGATTTCTAAAAATAGACTAATTCCTGGAATTAAAGGGGAAGAAACTAAGTACAAAAGTTAAAAAAAGGTTACTTTCCTTTGGCTCTAAGCCAATCAGGATGAGATATAGTGAAAATACATCCAAATTAACCTTGAATTCTAGGTAAACGGGGACACAATTCAAGAAAAATTAGTGTCAGAGTTATGCACCTTGTGTCACATGATGTGGGTGATGAGGTGGAACATCTATTTTAAGTCTGAATCAAATCCATTCAGAAGTAACTGAGATATAGTGAAAATACATCAAAATTAACCTTAAATTCTAAGTAAAAAGGGACATAATTCATGAAAAATTGGTGTCAGAGTTATGCACCTTGTGTCACATGATGTGGGTGATGAGATGGAACATCTATTTTAAGTTTGAATCAAATCCATTTTGTAATAATTGAGATATAGTGAAAATACATCAAAATCAACCTTAAATTTAAAGTAAAAGGGGACATAATTCATAAAAAATTGATGTCAGAGTTAAGCACCTTATGTCACATCATCTGGGTGATTTGGTGGAACAACTATTTTAAGTTTAAATCAAATCCATTTAGTAATAACTGAGATATAGTGAAAAAACGACAAAATTAACCTTAAATTCTAAGTAAAAGGGGACATAATTCATGAAAACTTGGTGTCAGAGTTATGCACCTTGTGTCACATGATGTGGGCACATGATGTGGGTGATGAGGTGGAACATCTATTTTAAGTCTGAATCGAATCCATTCAGTAGTAACTGAGATATAGTGAAAATACGTCAAAATCAACCTTAAATTCTAAGTAAAAAGGGGCATAATTCATAACAAAATGGTGTCAGAGTTATGCACCATGTGTCACATGATGTGGGTGATGAGGTGGAACATCTATTTTAAGTTTGAATCAAATCCATTTAGTAATAACTGAGATATAGTGAAAATACAACAAAATTAACCTTAAATTCTAAGTAAAAGGGGACATAATTCATGAAAACTTGGTGTCAAGAGTTATGCACCTTGTGTCACATGATGTGGGTGATAAGGTGGAACATGTATTTTAAGTTTGAATCAAATTCATTTGGTAATAAGTGAGATAATAGATTTCGGGACGCGACGGGACGGGACGGGACGCGACAAAACTGACTCCTATATACCCCCCTCAAACATGTTTGGTGGGGGTATAACAAAGATATGATAGAAAAACAAAGGTTGTCGTAAAACTTTATTAATTATTAACTTTATTATTAATAGCCCAAGTATAACACCTTTGTGACCTTGACCTTGGGTATAATGGGCTCAGCCCCTATACATACTTTGTTAGTATACTGGACAATGTTTATTTGAAGTTACAGTAAGATATAAGCAATAGTAACAAAGATATGACAGAAAAACAAAGGTTGCCGAAAAACTTTAACCTTAAAAATAACCAAAGTATAACAGCTTGGTGACCTTGACCTTGGGTATAACGGGCTCAGCCCATACACATACATTGTTTGTATACTGGATAATATTTATGTAAAGTTACAGTAAGATATAAGCAATAGTAACAAAGACAGAAAAAAAAGGTTGCCGAAAAACTTTAACCAAGAAGGGTTATGCCGACGCCAGGGCGAGTAGTATTGCCCCCCTATTCTCCGAATAGTGGAGCTAAAAAGAAAGGTTGCCGAAAAACTTTAACCTTAAAAAAAACCTAAGTATAACAGCTTGGTGACCTTGACCTTGGGTATAATGGGCTCAGCCCCTATACATGCTTTGTTTGTATACTGGACACTGTTTATGTGAAGTTACAGTAACATACATGTACAGAGCGCCGCCAAGCGGGGCAATATACGCCCGAAGACTTACACCATAGGATGGGAGCAAAACTTTAAGAACTTGACTGTTGTAGCCCAAAGGACTGGAACAACAAAAGGAAAACTTCAAAAAACAAATCTAAGTCTATAAAAAAATCCTTATCAGGTACAGGTATGTAAAAATACACCTAAAAATTGGAGGTACCATCCATGTTGTACCACAGAAAAGTGGTCTCGGTTTTTCCCTACGGCCAATAATAAAAAAGTTTCAAAATAAGCTATTTATAGTAACATAAAAGGGAAGCAATTCAAAAAAAAAATTATTGTAAGTACAAAAATGAGATCTGCCAAATAAAAACAAGAGCACTGCAATGCAGAGCAATGTACACAAAGCAAAGTCATATATGACCTTTGACCCTTAAGTGTGGCCTTGACCTCGAAGCGAGTCATCCAGAACATGCGCCCTGCACATCGTTACAGTGTGGTGAACATTTCTGCTAAGTTTCTTTGAAACCCTTCCAGCAGTTCAAGAGTTACAGAGCGGACACGAAACAAACTGATATGACTTTGACCCCTAAGTGTGACCTTCACCTTGAAGCAAGTCGTCCGGAACATGCGCTCTGTACGGCGTCTTGGTGTGGTGAACATTTGTGTCAAGTTTCTTTGAAATCCTTCAAGGGGTTCAAGAGTTACAGAGTGGACACGAAACAAACTGATATGACCATTGACTCCTAAGTGTGACCTGACCTTGAAGCGAGACATCCAAAACATGCGCTCATCACATCGTCTCGGTATGGTGAACATTTGTGTCAAGTTTCCGTGAAATACTTCAAGGGGTTCAAGAAATACAGAGCGGACACGAAATTGCTAACGGACAGATGGACACCAAGATCATAACATAATACGTCCCTTCGGGCGTATAATAAGCAATAGTAACAAAGATATGACAGAAAAACAAAGGTTGCCGAAAAACTTTAACCTTAATATAACCTAAGTATAACAGCTTGGTGACCTTGACCTTGGGTATAATGGGCTCAACCCATACACATACATTGTTTGTATACTTGACAATGTTTATGTGAAGTTACAGTAAGATATAAGCAATAGTAACAAAGATATGACAGAAAAACAAAGGGTGCCGAAAAACTTTAACCAAGAAGGGTCATGTCGATGCCGATGCCGGGGTGAGTAGTATTGCACCCCTATTCTCCGAATAGTGGAGCTAAAAATGATACAAGGTACTGGTAGGGATTTAATGTGTTGAAAATGTTGGATTGCAGTATAGATAATGAAGTATTATAGCGACCTTCTTTCATACTGTGCATGCTTTCCTTAAACTATGTAAAGTTTCAACAAAATCACTATAACTGTCAGTCATTACTTCTTGACAAAACTATGACACTTTACAAAAGAGAATACATGTACAGCATTTCTGACACTTTTCGGTAGATGTATCAGCAAAAAGATGGCATTTTGTGATTCAAAATCTTATGAAACGCTTGCATTTATTATAATAACTTTAATCAAGTAATGGAAATCAATCTGTAAATACACTACAGAGTTTATGGAGAAAGCCGAGCTCACCACGATCATCAACTACACTATACATAAATAGTTACATAAACTTTAAGTCCAAAGAATCAGGTACTTAAAACCAATTACCATTCAGGTAAAACAATATTACAAATATAAATATTTTCTGTCCACAGTAATCTTTGTGCTTCTCTGATAAATGCCATTTGAGTCAGTACCTACTGTATACATTCTGTGTTATGTAATGAAACTTTTGTGAAACAGTATATTAATTTCAGCAAATTCAAAGTCCAGCTGTTTCTATTGGTTGAATAATCATAAATATACAACATTTATTGGTTCTTGAAGTAGGCAAAAAGCTGGCTCTGACAGCTACACCAAAACACTTTAGCCTAACTTTGTACAAACACTTTAGCCTTACTTTGTACAAACCAAAAAGGGAGTTCTGTAACCCAGGTACTACATGCCAGATTATCACAGTGAACAAGTGTGTGATGTTTTAATCCATTCCCAGCAAGTGTAACCAGCTTATATACAACTTAGCTTAACCAAGATATGCAGAAAACTGAGTTATCTCCCTTCATTGTTCAAGTTTGTTCCATATAAAATTTTGATTTTTTTTCAAACAGTTTTATTTTTCTCTTACTAAGCTGGATTTGTAAAATATGATTCTACATATAAAATTGAATGATCTATTTACATGTTTTCCAAAACTGCCATACACTATGTTTCCCTCATCATGTAGGACAAAGACCTGCATCTCATTACCAGTACAGTTGCACTGCATACATTTCACTACAAAAGAAGAGACATCTTTCAGAGTGTTTAGTAAAGTCAGGGAAGTTCTAGATGCATGAGAATAATGTGGGTTGGGGGAATGACTTTGACCTTGACTGTTTGACCTTAAATATATGTATGAAACATTAAAGGTATGTCGCAGTCCAAAAATACCCTGGCTGAATTACTGGGTTTGGTTCTGCTCATTGGAGTCCGAGACTCGGGTCAAGGTATAATGCGGCGATTCGCACTACATTAAAAATAATTCAAGTTCAGTGTGGTTTATCTGTTTTAATTTAATACAGTTTCAATATTTTAACACAACAGAAATTTATTTGGTTCACCAGAATATGTTGGAACACCAAACACAAATTTAAAAGCTAAAGTCCATGTGGAACACCACAAATAAAAATAGTAAAGTTAATCTTTATGAAGGAGCACCTTCTACTTTGACATCTAAGAGTAAAGTGCAAGAATAAGCTACCGTAGATACCCATATATAATGCGCACCCGTGTATAATGCGCACCCCTGATCTTAGTCCAAAATCCTGGGAAAAAAAAATAAATAAAAATTTTCGGTCAATTTTGAGGTGGATGGAAAACGAAAGTAGAGTTTACATCGACACCGGCAATAAATTTTATCTCCGCGGCGGAGAGCAGCATTGGTCTCACGGTACTATCGATTTTTGTTTTCTCGGAAATAAAACCAGTAAATTATTGTTATATTTATTGTTTTACCTTTTTTAATTCACTATTTTGAATAAATAAATAGCAGCTGATTCAATATTTCGGAATGGTATCTTTCAAAATGACATGAGCTTCTCAATTCAAACTGATAACAAAAGGTGTGATAGTCTTTTTGTCACGATCATAAAGCCAGTAATTACCGGCAATTAACGTGTCACCTCGTGTCAATTTTGTTGTTCACAGTTTGATCTCGGTTAAAGATAATTCTCGATCTTTAATTAGTATCATAATTTTTGTGATTTGTAAACATTTCTTTCGTCAAAATACTTTTTAATTTATATGAAATTAATTTTGTTTGAAAGAAAAATAAACAATTCGATCTTTTACGGAACGTAACGGCAATCTTAGATTTTAGCGGAGACAGTAAGCGCGGGGAGTAGTTTCCCTTTACCAAAATGGCGAACTTCGGTAACAAACTTGTTTTGAAGTTGGAAAATTGTCTATACCTGTGTATTATGCGCACCCACGATTCGGGGGTGGTCCCGGGGGTAAAAAAACTGCGCATTATACATGGGTATCTACGGTACTTAAAATTAAAAGAAACATCATGTTAAAATATATGAAGGATTCTCATTGGTTATGTGAAATGACATGTGACATATTTACACATATGGCTTAAGTAATTACTTAGTTATCATATAACACAATATTTGGTAGGTACTTAATGATTAAACAGAACAGGAAAAACAACACAAAGCATTTTTACAAGTTGACAGCTTGGCTTCCTGGCTTAACAATCTTTTGGAGACTTTGAGAGAGCTTTACAAAAGAAAATGAAAATTTCCAGTGATTGAAATAAACATAAGAATTTACAAAAACTAATTATTAAATCAACTTTAACTTTAAAAGACAAACATTTTGATACTAAACATATAAGTATTCTATAAATATCATTTGAAATTTTATAAAAAAATGCAATGTATAAAAAAATTGACAAATATTTGCTTCATAATAAAGGGATTACCGGTCTGGAAATACACATTATAACGCCTTTATAATATTTTATTTGTCAGTGACAAAATCTGTGGCTTTGCCATCAATATTTCATTCCAAGCGTGCATGCGTTGTGCAAATTAGCCGGGAAATCTAAAATTAGAAGACAGGCCCATCCATGTGGTTAGTTATTACTGTTAGTGAATTATGAATAAGTTATAGGGGTAAAGACTTCTGGATATGGTTTATATGAGGTATACTGGATGAAGAATAATTCCTAAACAAGACTAAATACAACAACTAGACGACGGAAGACGATTACGGAATAATTACAATAATAAGACTACGGAGGACAATACAGGACATACATAACATAAACATACAGAAATAAGAGCTGTCAATTTTGTTGACAAATGCCCCGTAAGTAGGCCCAAGAATGCCACAGTTGTATGCGCAAAAACTCACATATCATTTTGTGACCTTGACCTACGAGGCCTCGGTCATAAGTGTGACACATCCTCTCAATATCAGTGTAGAAACGATTGAACAACCAAAACGGAAATAGCGATGTGATTTCAACCATTTGTTGAAATATGATAAACGTGTCTAACTTTTTCGATTGATATTTGGATAGTTACCAAATAAAGGTATGTGTATTCCTTGAGATGTTTTTTACCTACCCAAGTAAATCTAAGGAGAACAACTCTGAATTGACCAGTAAACTGAAGCTAACATAAAACATTGGACAAAAGTGAAAGAAAAATCAGATAGGTCCTTTTTCCAACAACTGATCAGGCAGACAAAATATGACCTACATTTGTTTAAATTTCATTGTATTCAATATACAATATGCACACCTTTCTCATGGCTTACACTGACAGTTATTTTATAAGTTGTAGTGAGGCCCTGATAGAAAGTTTAGTAATGCATGAAGATAATGTAAAATAATGCATAAATTCCTCTAAAGAAAATTTACGAAATTAAAAAACGTTATTGTTCTGCCTCTTCTAGTCAAAGTCATTTATTGTTCTCAATGGTGATACACTGGTTTACACAAAATTAATATATTAAAATGTAAAGTTTATATATCCAACAATGAGAAGTAACAAAAAAAAGTTAAACTGGAATCGCTTTTGTGTAACAAAGTAGCTAGACTGCGTATATTTATCACTTTTACCATTATCATTTTGAAAGTGTTTCATATGCGTTAGTCGTTTGGAAGAGTTTCTCTTACTGGTCAGGAATACTTTGCTTCAAATAATGTAACACAAAAACTCATTGTCATCGAATGTAATTACAATGTTTTAAGGTAGTGGTTGTAATTACAACATTTGAAGGTAGCTTATAGGTAATGACACTATGTAATGTATTTTAAGCAATTCAACATTCTCTGGATTGAACTATCATGATCATTTACATAAATGCTGAAAAAAGCATATGGAGTTTACTTTATTTGATGATTTTCGATACAGGTCAACTACCTTAAACAAGCTATAAGGTGTTTTATTTATTGTTTAAACAAAGTAAACGGATAACTTCAGATATCAACATTAATTTACAATTTAAACTGTTTACACAACTTGAAAAAAAAAAGATTTTTGTTGGGGCCTCTCATTTACAAATATATCAGCAATTATCACCTGAATTGAGGAAAATATTGATGGTAAAATGGTGTAGGGGTTTGTTTACATTATAAAATCTTTAATAACTTCTTTCAGGTGAATTTTTGATATGGTTTTGGCAAGCTTATGATAAAGAGTAAGTCATTCTCTTTCACTCAGAATTTTTTCAAGCGTTTTAGACTCTTGGCTAGTCTTGAAATTTGACTTTATTAAAAGACAAAAGGAAGTTCAGTATAGGCTCTTTCAAGGTGTTGAAAGTAGACTAAACTTACACTATACTCTACTGAATTTATTAAGCTGTGGAAACTTTTGATATAGACTATAACTGGGGAAATCCTAAAATCATTGAAAAACGGTCAGTACAAGTGTTGTCCATTTTGCTTCAGATATTTTGAAAAAGTCGTTTTTTAAATATCAAATAATTCTATTTTTACATGGAGAAGAGGAAAACCATAAATATATTTAGAAAATTGGTGCACTTAGCTATCATTTCACTCTGAAAAAAATATGTAAAGATGAATTTAAATTATTTAGATACCATCTCTATGTTTTTAGAAAGGCATGTTTCAAGTGTTCCTCAGTCAATATAAGTCCAGAATGACTTACATGAGTGGTAGGTAAGGTGAAATCAATGGATTAAATGGTGAATGTTTAGATGAGGTATACCAACAAGAGCTGTCTGATGACAGCGCGCTCGACTATTCGAAGAACTGATTGAAGAATGGGGTCAAAATATTTCCACAGATATTCAGACAAAAGAAATAAATAGATTAGACAAACAATGTTCCTGTATTTCTTTGATTTCGATAAGTCTTGCTCTAAATGGCAATGTATGAACCAATTTTAAAGTCCAGAAAGGGCCATAATTCAGTCAAAATAGTTATGTACTCTTGCTTACAGATGGAAATCATAATGATAAACAGTGTTCAAGTTAAAGCCATATGTCAATAATTTTGACAAAACATGGTTGTATGAAAACAGAACCAATTTCAAATCCAAAAGGGCCATAATTCAGCCAAAAATAGATGACAGAGTTATGTACTCTTTCCTACAGATAGAGACATATACTAAACAAGTGATTAAAGTTTCAACTATGTCAACACTTTACAAAATTGAACTGGTAGGGAAAACTTAACCAAGATTTCTAAGTCAAAAGGGGCCATAATCACCAAAATCTTGATGAGTTATGTGCTCTGTCTTTAACTGGCCATGTGATGGTAAACAAGTGTTGAAGTTCAAAGCTTTATTCAAAAGACTTTGTCAAATGTGATGGTACAAAAAACTTAACCAAGGTGTGACGCCGACGCCGTGGTGAGTAGGATAGCTCTACTTATTCTTCGAATAGTCGAGCTAAAAATTAAAGAGCTTTATCAAAACTAAGGCAAATTTTCTGAATGCATGTCATATTATAAGAAGTTCGAATATACATTTTGCTTTGATCACGATTTAAGCCTTAATTCATCCCCGATTTCGTTTAAAACATGAATTCACGGTGCTTTGCATTGCATTGTATTGTACGCCTTATTGAAATGATAGTGAACAACCTATTTTGATTTTTATACACAAGATTGTACTACTTATTGTAAATATTTTTATATGACTAATTATGATTAAATTCTGATTTCTGCCTGTTTCAGGTACGAAGAAGCGATACAAAAGTTACAAGAGCAAAGAAACGACACCAGACTTTGAAAACATAATTAAACACAATTTGATTCAAAACTGACGAAAATCAAAACGCACGACACGATAAAAAATAAGACAGTTTTATTTACAAAAGATTTCCAAGTAATCCCAAAAGAAGTTAACAACAGCAATAGAATGATAATACCAATTAGAAAATTCAACTATAACAAGGAGCTGCGTTCAATAAATGCTTGATGCCCCCAGTAGCATCCTTGTCAATAGATTTTGCACCCAAGTCCAAAACAAGGTCAAGGTCAAACTGAGGTCAGGTGATGTCTGAAGATGAGGAATGGTCACAGATTACATCTGCATTTGTATCAAGTCATTTTAGTAAGGGGTATTGATGCTAGATGAAACGGTCCCATTTGGTTAAACTCGTACGGATTGACAGACGGAAGGACAAATGAATGAATGGACAAATAGACAGGACAATCACTATATGCCTCCTGCATCAGTAGATGCTGGGGGCATAAAAAGAAAGTCATTTTGTTGCAGGGTGACAAATTTACATCTCTGTAAAGTTTTAAATCTCATTCTGTATTTCCTTTTGATGATAAACTTACATGTAGATTCTAGTCTGAATAAACTGAAGTTTCTCAGCAGGTAATCGTGTAGTGTCAAGAACTGCAGGTTGATTTTCGGTAAGGCAAGTGTTCCTGTCAAATAACAAGCATATATTAACATTTATAATGACAATCCCATCTAAACCTTTGACAACTTAAACAGCGTGAATTCCTTTATTTATGAAATGAACTGCAATGAAACACTGCCTGCAGATGTTTTACTGTTTTTTCAACTTTGTATCAGCTTTCTGTACTTCCAGTATGAAGTACTTCACCATTTCTGTAATGCACAGACATCGAATAACAAACCTCAAGCAGTATTCCATGCCACAAACTTCATGTTGGAGGTTGAAAAACTCATCTAAAACACCACTACTTTCCTTTTAACAAAACATTGTATATGTCAAATAGACAGTTTAACAGTCAGTTATTTTTTCAATGGTACTGCAATTATCTTAATAGTTGTCAGTTCTCTGCAAGCACCATTCAACTTCACCACATGTATCAGCAAATGGAGGACTATTAACTTCAAACATATTGTCTTCTGTTAAACTGTCAAGGACAACATTTGACTTGATCCTCAAGATTCAGCCTTCTGTTCTACCTTCTAAGCTAACCAGACTAGCAAACTTTGTCTGAGAGCCTACCTTCACTATTATAATACTCTGTTGGCACTATATTCTCATCCCAGATGATATCTTCTGTAGGGTACATTGGCATCTCATTAATCTGTTCCAGCTGGGACTTCTTTCTCTCATGGTGGATTACCTAAATATACAAGCCAACAAGTAAAGTTAGGCTGTATACAGTAAAACATGGATCCCTCAAACTCACAATGGAATGGGCAAAATCAGTTACCAATGGTTTAGATAAACCTAAGAAAACTGTTGGGACCCTAAGAAGTGCTCTTGCCATCAGACCTAATGCCAGTGGTGGTAATTACAAAATAACAGAATAAATGATAGCTTCATATTCCTTATTGAAACATAGAAATTAATCTCTAAAATATGACAAAAGAAACCTTAAAGAAACAACTAAAATTAATGAATCTTTAAGTAAAAACAGTGACTTTATTTTTTGTAATAAAGGCAGACATAAAGATTGTCACTGTGACAAAAAGTTAGAATATAGGTCCTATCTTAGATACTGAGCAAGAAATGTACATACTAAGATTTCTTGAAGACAATACCTGTCTGGAGTCGAATTCTTCTAACAAAATAGTAACATACTGAGATAAATATCAAGAGTTACCTGTCTTGTGTTGAATCCTGACCTTCCTCTAACATAGAAAACAAAAACAGATACGTACCAAGAGTTCTAGAATGAACTCCCTGACTTTTGCTGAGTCCTGGCCTTCTTCTAACATAGCTAACATTCTAAGATACACACCAAGACTCCATATCTTGTGTTGAATCCTGACCTTCCTCTAACATAAACATACTGAGATACAAAACAAGATATCTAGAAGGAACTCCCTGTCTTGTGTCGAGTCCTGACCTCCCTCTAATAAAGATAACATACTGAGATACATATCAAGAGTTCTAGGAGAAATACCTGTCTTGTGTAAAATCCTGACCTTCCTCTAATATAGATAGCACGTTAAGATACATATCAAGAGTTCTAGAAGGAACTCTCTGTCTTGTGTTGAATCCTGACCTTCCTCTAATAAAGATAACATACCAAGAGTTCTAGAATTTGAGTCCTGACCTCCCTCTAATAAAGATAACATATCAAAAGTTCTAGAAGGAACTCCCTGTCTTGTGTAAAATCCTGACCTTCCTCTAATTAGATAGCACGTTAAGATACTATCAGAGTTCTAGAAGAACTCTCTGTCTTGTGTGAATCCTGACCTTCCTCTATAAAGATAACATACCAAGAGTTCTAGAATTTGTCCTGACCTCCTCTAATAAGAAACATATCAAAGTTCTAGAAGGAACTCCTGTCTTGTGTAAAATCCTGACCTTCCTCTAATATAGATAGCACGTTAAGATACATATCAAGAGTTCTAGAAGGAACTCTCTGTCTTGTGTTGAATCCTGACCTTCCTCTAATAAAGATAACATACCAAGAGTTCTAGAAGGAACTCTCTGTCTTGTGTTGAGTCCTGACCTCCCTCTAATAAAGATAACATATCAAAAGTTCTAGAAGGAACTCTCTGTCTTGTGTTGAATCCTGACCTCCCTCTAATAAAGATAACTTACCAAGAGTTCTAGAAGGAACTCTCTGTCTTGTGTTGAATCCTGACCTCCCTCTAATAAAGATAACTTACCAAGAGTTCTAGAAGGAAGTCTCTGTCTTGTGTTGAGTCCTGACCTTCCTCTAACATAGATAGCACATTGAGATACATATCAAGAGTTCTAGAAGGAACTCTCTGTCTTGTGTTGAGTCCTGACCTTTCTCTAACATAGATAGCACGTTAAGATACACATCAAGAGTTCTAGAAGGAACTCTGTCTTGTGTTGAGTACTGACCTCCCTCTTATAAAGATAACATACCAAGAGGTCTAGAAGGAACTCTCTGTCTTGTGTTGATCCGACCTCCTCTATAAGATAACATCAAGAGTTTTAGAAGGAACTCTCTGTCTTGTGTTGAGTCCTGACCTCCCTCTAATAAAGATAACATACCAAGAGTTTTAGAAGGAACTCTCTGTCTTGTGTTGAGTCCTGACCTCCCTCTAATAAAGATAACATACCAAGAGTTCTAGAAGGAACTCTCTGTCTTGTGTTGAGTCCTGACCTCCCTCTTATAAAGATAACATACCAAGAGGTCTAGAAGGAACTCTCTGTCTTGTGTTGAGTCCTGACCTCCCTCTAATAAAGATAACATACCAAGAGTTTTAGAAGGAACTCTCTGTCTTGTGTTGAGTCCTGACCTCCCTCTAATAAAGATAACATACCATGAGTTCTAGAAGGAACTCTCTGTCTTGTGTTGAATCCTGACCTTCCTCTAACATAGGCAACATGTTGAGATGACCCAATATCCTGTGTATGTCACTTGTACTGTGAATAAGATGAACGAATTTAGGTATCATTAACTGAAAGGCCTGAGTCAAACCTGAATATTTACAACTTGAAAATCTATCCCAAATGAAACTAAACTATTCACTGACGTAAAAGTGTGTGTGTGTGTGTGTGTGTGTTCGGGTTTAACGTCTTTTTCAACAATTTTTCAGTCATATAAACGACAGTCTACTTGTAGCAGTGAGCACAATGCCCAATTTTATAGTGCTGCCTCACTGGAATATCACACCGTAGACACGTGGCATGATACCCCACCCAGTCACATTATACTGACACCGGGCTGACCAGTACTATCCTCTTAATGCTGAGCGCCAAGCGAGGAAGCTGCTAGTACCATTTTTTACGTCTTTGGTACAACACGGCCGGGGATCGAACCCACAACCTCCCGCACTCCAAGTGGACGCTCTACCATTAGGCTACTGAGGCGGTTTCATTGATGTAAAAACCTTTATCACATGTTTGACGTGGTTGACTTGAGAACACCATTACATAAATTTGGTAATACACTAGTATAATGAAGCTTTGACGTTGATTTCATTTATTCATAGAAAACATTGTTGAATTAACTTGGTCAATAATAGGTAAAGAAAGAAGAAATGATTATGTTTCAACAGGAAAAGCTTCCATGTGATAAAAACATTACTTTTGTGTCTTTCCACTTTGAACTTATTAAACTTGTTGAATAAAATTGATAAAATGCTCTTTCTATTTTTTTATTCAACTTGTTTAATAGATTCAATATGAAAAGACACTCATGTAATATCATCTATATTAAATAAGCAGATCTGAAACTCTCACAGTGAAATACAGTGGAATCTCACTAACAATCATGATTAGTAAAGTTCTCATTTATGTATAAAGATACTTCACTTGCACTTTACTTAATCAAAGACTGGGCATTCCATAAACTGATCATGGTGATAAATAATTTCACACAAAAACAGCCAATTATCATTCTGTTGTTCATTACTGCTTTGACTGCTGGTATTACAGCTTTGACTGCTGGTATTTCAAGGGGTATAATAAAGCATGGTATGCTAAGGAAACATTCTATGTACTACTGTGCACCAAGAAGTTATTTTAAATGTTTAATTCAAACCTCCATATATTTTCACCATACAGATTGCTACTTTGATTTTAAGCTATAGCTTGAGTTCTTGTGTACAGGTTAAGTTTTTTTTTGACAGTTTTCAGCAAATCAAATTCTCAAAACTTGCAACTAAGTCTTGACTTTCAGTTCATTTTGATGTTCAATGGAAAAAATATTAGCAATTGTGCCCTATTCTAAAATCAGTATTACTACCATACAGAGCTATATTTACCTGAGAGGATTAAAATACTTCAACAAGGACTTCCTGCTGTCTACACTTGCCACACTGGCTATAGCAAACTGATGTGAGTCTGGGAAATGTTTAAAGGCAACTTTCTGGAAATATAATAGTTCAAATACATGTGTATTTACTTTACATTGTTATAGAGAATAAAGTCCTTTCTGGATTTCTAACTAGACCTTTGTCTTAAACTAGAGATAGTGAAAACTGAAACCAACCTCCATTTAATTCTGTGACCCCTTGAACCGGAATCAGACGCTCTACCCTAACACTACTTCAAACAAGAGCTGTCACTAATGGTGACAAATGCCCTGCAGCGCCTTGACCTTGACCTTTGACCTGGTGACCCCGAAGTCAGTAGGAGTCCTGTACTCAATAAATACTACCAGCATGATAAGTTTGAAGGTCCTGGGTGCAGTGGTTCGCGAGTAAAGTGCCTCATACAAAAAGTTAACGTTGTGACGAATGAACTAACGAACGGACGGACAGTTGAAAACTAATATGCCTCCCTTCGGGGGCATAAAAATAACAAATTCCGCTAGTAAATTAGAATCGCCCTTGAAAAAAGTATCAAATAATACTGGTGCTCAGGAAACGAATACAAAGGCTTAGGCAAGTTAAGCAGTCCAAATTCATGACACTCGAAAAAAATAAGGAGAGAAATTCTGTATTCCATTCTTATCCTTTTCTACTTATCTTGTTCAAACTATGATGTATTTGATTTGTACATGTATTACTGGGAATAAAATATGTTTCACAGTGTTTACAGGGCGTGTTTTCGTCATTTGATAAAAAGATTTACCCAGGAAGAGAAAGAAAGCCATTGAGCACTCATCCTAAAACAAATAGATGACAAACACACAAAAATATCGTTTCAAAACAAAGATTATGTATGTACATGGACAAAAAGCACAAAAAATGTGTCCGCAGTTAACAAATTAGGCAGTCAGTCGCATGTTATTAGAATTTTTATTACCGGTTAGATTGTAAGGAACAACAGAAAAATGAACTAGCCAGCCGAAGAATCTTATTGCGATTTTGTTGTTACATATTTAGTAAACTATAACTATATCTAAACTATATCCATTATAATCATGAATAATTGGCACTAAATCCAACAGCTGCCAATTACAAAGCAACAAACCAATATTGAACAGCTTGGTTGTTGTATGTGCATTTGTATTTTATAAAACTGCATGTAAATGTTTTAAGTTTCTTTCAGGTGCAATACCACTGGCAATGTCCACAAAATTTCTCCCATTTCAACAGTTATATGAAAAAGAATTGCTATAATCACTCCCAATTAATCGCTATAAATTTTTAATAAAATCGCAACAAATTGTTCACATCATTATAGACAGTTTTCAATAAATCATTCATTTTGAAAATGAAACCTTGACTACAGATATCGGCATATTTCTACGTAAATGATAAATACCTTGTAAGGTATTAGTTCAAGAACAATTTATTAACAATGCTGGACTTATCTAATATGAATCTTATACACATACAGTATCAACTGGAAGGGAAAACTCTGTTAACTCGTGTGACACCTTCCGAAGTTTCAACAGAAATTGGTGATTACTTTTGATTACGGTTACATATCAACGGTACTTAACACACTTAATGATGAAATCTAAGCCAAATTATCTCTTCAATATATAAACTCTTGACTACTTAAAGATAAAGACATCGTGTCTGAAATCATTCGTCCTCCACCTCTGATAATTCATGTGGGGAAGTTGGCAGTTACTTGCGGAGAAAAGGTTTGTACTGGTACAGAATCCAGGAACACTGGTTAGGTTAACTGCCCGCCGTTACATGACTGAAATACGGCGTTAAACCCAAAACAAACAAACAAACAAACAAAGACTTGTAAACTTCCTTGAATGGTAAAAATAAACGAAAATAACAGCGGAATGTAACCCTAGTTACTGTCCATGTCGTATAACCACATCGCTATTTCAGTTTTGGTTGTTCATTGTTTCTACACTGTGAATATGGTTAACATTTGTGTCAAATTATTTTCAAATCCCTTGATAAATGGCAGAGTTATGGACAAGAAAAGAAACACCTTTGACTTTTAAGTGGGACCTTGACCTTGGAGCTAGGGGTCTGGGTCTTGCACATGACAACTCATCTCATTATAAGGAACATTTATGCCAAGTAATTTCAAAATCCCTTCATCAATGGCAGAGTTATGGACTGGACAAGAAACAGACCGTGTTAACCTTTGACCTCTAAGTGTGACCTTGACCTTGGAGCTAGGGGTCAGGGTCTTGCTCATGATACGTCATCTCATTATGAGGAACATTCATGCCAAGTAATTTCAAAATCCTTTTTTGAATGTCAGTTATGGACCGGACACAAAACATACCCTGTTAACCTTTGACCTCTATGTGTGACCTTGACCTTGGAGCTAGGGGTCTGGGTCTTGTGCATGACATGTCGTCTCATTATGGTAAAAATTTATGCCAAGTTGTTTCAAAATCCCTTCATGGATGGCAGAGTTATGAACTGGACACAAAACAGACCATGTTAATCTTTGACCTCTAAGTGTGAACATGACCTTGGAGCTATGGGTCTTGGTCTTGCCCATGACACTTCCCCTCATTATGGTGAACATTTATGCAAAGTTATTTCAAAATCCCTACATGGATGGAAAACTTACAGCCCGGACAAGACTTTACCGGACGCACGGACAGACGGACGGACAGTGCAAATTTAATATGCCCACCTTCGAGGGCATAAAAAAAAACTATGGGCAGTGTATACTTGACCCTGCGACACGTAAATGGTAACAGCTACGATTAGCAGGAGATGCCCACGGGCAACATGTCGAGTCTGCCAGCTGTCAAAAGGACTAGGAGTTGCACATGTCACACCCTGTCTCATTGAGGCAAACATTTATGCCAAATAAAAAATGATTGCAAAAAGTTACAGCAACAACAAAGGGAAGTAAATCTTTAAACAAGAGCTGTCACAGGAGACAGCGTGCTTGACTATTTCGATGCTGGATTGTGAAACTAAGCACATCTGAGGAAACTGGAGCTGTCACTGGAGAGTTTAATGACTCCAATGGTGGATGGAGATATTGCACAATAGCTTAAGTCTGTGTCAAAAATATTAAGTAATAAGAGTGGTAAATATAAAGTGTATCAAAACACTACATAATTATATTTCTAAACAAAAAGGGTGGCATTATTAAACAAGAGCACCGCCTTGCGGGTGCTGATGCTCATCTGATTTTTTTTGTATAATAGAAATATTGTCCTACCCATGATTTTCTAAGTCTAAAAAGGGCCATCATTCTTGCAAAAAGCAGGATAGAGTTATGTTTCTTGATGTACAGTGTCCACTTATGATGGTGAAAAACTGTTGCAAGTTTTAAAGCAATAGCTTTGATAGTTTATGAGAAAAGTTGACTTAAACATAATATTCAACCAAGAAAATGATTTTTCTAAGTCCAAAAGGGGCAATAATTATTGCAAAAAGCAAGATGGAGTTATGTTGCTTGCTGTACAGGGTCAGCTTATGATGGTGAACAAGAGTTGCAAGTTTTAAAGCAATAGCTTTGATAGTTTAAGAGAAAAAGTTGACCTAAACATAAAACTTAACCAAGAAATCTGATATTTTCTAAGTCCAAAAGGGGCCATAAATCTTGCAAAAAGCAGGATGGAGTTATGTTTCTTGCTGTACAGGGTCAGCTTATGATGGTGAACAAGTGTTGCAAGTTTTAAAGGAATAGCTTTGATAGTTTAGGATAAAAGCTGACCTAAACATAAAACTTAACCAAGAAAACTGATTTTCTAAGTCCAAAAGGGGCAATAATTCTTGCAAAAAGCAAGATGGAGTTATGTTTCTTGATGTACAGGGTCTGCTTATGATGGTGAACAAGTATTCCAAGTTTCAAAGCAAAAGCTTTGATAGTTTAGGAGAAAAGTTGACCTAAACATAAAACTTAACCAAGAAATCTGATATTTTCTAAGTACAAAAGGGGCCATAAATCTTGCAAAAAGCAAGAAGGAGTTATGTTTCTTGCTATACAGGGTCAGCTTATGATGGTGAACAAGTATTCCAAGTTTCAAAGCAATAGCTTTGATAGTTTAGGAGAAAAGCTGACCTAAACATAAAACTTAACCAGGCAACGCCGACGCAGACGCCGACAACCGCTCAAGTGATGACAATAACTCATCATTTTTTTTCAAAATATCAGATGAGCTAAAAAATATTGGTGCAGGAGTTATGCACCTTGTGTCATATGATGAGGGTGATGATGTAGAACATTAACTTCAAGTTTGAATCAAATGCATTTCATAATAACTGAGATATAGTGTAAATGGATCAAAATTAACCTTAAATTCTAAGTAAAAGGGGGCATAACTCATGAAAAATTGGTGCCAGAGTTATGCACCTTGTGTCATATGATGAGGGTGATGATGTTGAACAATTATTCTAAGTATGAATCAAATCCATTCAGAAATAACAGAGATACAGTGAAAGTGCATCAAAACTTTAACCTGAAATTCTTAGTAAAAAAGGGGGAATAATTCATTAAAAGTTTGTGCCAGAGTTATGCACCTTGTGTCATATGATGTGGGTGATGATGTCAAACAGTTATTTTAAGTTTGAATCAAATTCATTCAGTAATAACAGAGATAGAGAGAAAGTGCAACAAAACTTTAACCTGAAATTCTAAGTAAAAAGGGGGGAATAATTCAACAATTTGTGCCAGAGTTATGCACCTTGTGTCATATGACATGGGTGATGATGTTGAACAATTATTTTAAGTTTGAATCAAATCCATTCAGTGAGATAGAGTGAAAGGGCATCAAAACTTTAACCTGAAAATCTAGTGAAAAGGGGGGATAAATCATGAAATATTGGTGCAGGAGGTATGGCCCTTATGTCCGATGATGTGGGTGATGATGAGGAATAACTATTTTAAGTCTGAATCAAATCCATCAAGTAATTACAGAGATATGATGAAAAAGGAGAAAGTTTAAAAAAACTTTAACCAAGGTGGGGACGCGGAAAGACGCCAACACCGGGTCAAGTAGGATAGCTCGACTTTGTATAGTCAAGCTAAAAAATCTAAGTCCACACAAAAATCCTTACCAGTAGAGATAGGTCAAATACACCTCAAAATTGGATGTGACATGAATATTTTACTACAGAAAAGTGGTCTCGATTTTTCCCTATGACTAGTAATAAAAAACTTACAATATAAGCTATTTATAGTAACAACAAAGGGAAGTAATTCTAGGTTCCTGCACATGACACTCCGCCTCATGCTGGTGAAAAATTCTGCCAAGTTACATCAAAATCCCTCCATGCATGAAAAAGAAATGCTCCGGACAAAGTCATTCTTGTGTCTGACATTTGACCTCTAAGTGTGACCTTGACCTTAGACCTAGGGTCCTGGTTCTTGTGCATGACACTCTGTCACATGGTTGTGAACATTTGTGCAAAGTAACATCAAAATCCCTCTATGCATGAAGAAGAAATGCTCCGGACAAAGTCATTATTGAATTTAACCTTTGACCTCCCAGTGTGACCTTGACCTTTGAGATGGGAACCTGCGGTTTGCGCACGACACTCCGTCTCACTGAGGTTAACATTCATGCCAAATATAAACAAGACTGCTCCAAGCATGTCAAAGTTATGGTCCGGACAAACAAATCCGAACGGACACACGGATGCACATACACTGAACAGCCATTTGGACAGCTATGTCTTCGCTTCCGCAAGCAGGCTCAACAACTAGTGGGTCCTAAAAGGTGCCACCATTTGGATAAATTTGGGAGAGGATCTTACAATGATCTTATAGACTAAGCTTCATGAAGACCCACTTAGCAGTTCAGGTGAAAAAGTCATTTAAAACACACTTTTCCATTTTTAGATCTAGCAATCTAAAAGGCCCCTATTCAACAAACTTAGAAGAGCACCTTATAAAGATGCTACAGACCAAATTTTAGTGAAGAACCATCAAGCCGTGAAAAGAAGTCATTTAATGATATTTCTATTTTAAGCTCCAGCCACCCCCCTCTAGCAACCCCCAACGAACATTTCTGAGGAAATATTTCATAATAATTAAGCCTGCAGTTTTTGGGAAAGAGATTTTTAACCTTTCCTTTTGATTGCAATGGCACAAAAATTCTTGAAGATTAACCTAGATTTGAAGGAATCAGAAATGTGAACATCAAAGGAACATTCCTTGGAAGTTTGGTTGAAATTGGCTTGGTGTCTTAGGAGTTGTTTTTAAAGAAATTATTGATAACAGAAGGATAGACAGATGATCAAGTCATTCGGTGATCCTGAATGCTCACCTTCGATGCTGAGTGCTAGGACTGGGTGGGGATAATGTGGGTGAGAGCTTGAAGAAATTTTGTAAATAGTCACCTAACAAGAGCTGTCAATATTGGTGGCAAATGCCGCCGAAGCATGCCCAGGAATGCTACAGTTGTCTGCACAAAAAAAAAAACACACATCATTTCGTAACCTTGACCCTGACCCAATAGATCCGGGTCATAAGCGTGACATACCTTCTCAAAATGGTTAACATTTGTGTCAAATTATTTTTAAATCCCTTGATAAATGGCAGAGTTATGGACCAGACAAGAAACACTTTTGACTTCTAAGTGTGTCTTTGACCTTGGAGGTAGGGGTCTGGGTCGTGCACATGACATGTCATCTTAATATAGGGAACATTTATACCAAGTAATTTTAAAATTCCTTCATCAGTAGCAGAGTTATGGACCGGACACAAAACAGATCCTGTTAACTTTTGACATCTAAGTATGACCTTGACCTTAGAGTCTGGGTCTGGCACATGACACGTCGTCTCATAATGGTGAAAAGGTAAAAATTTATGCCAAGTTATTTCAAAATCCCTTCATGGATGGCTGAGTTATGGACCAAGTGCAAAACAGATCCCATTAACCTTTGACCTCTGTGACCTTGACCATGGAGCTAGGGGTCTGAGTCTGGCGCATGACACATTGTGTCATTATGGTGAATGTTTATGCCAAGTTATTTCAAAATCCCTTAATGGATAACAGAGTTACAGGCCAGACAAGAATTTAGACTGACACATGGATGGACGGACAGTGTGATTTTGATATGCCCACCGGGGGTATAAAAACATCTGTGTGAAATTATTGTACAATCAAACCATCAGAAAAGGGAAAACTTGCCCTATCATTTCAAATAAAACATAATGATTTGAAGGAATGTAGAAATTATTTTGAAATCGAGCCTGTGGTATTTTCTGAATTTTCAAAATAGCCATAGAGAGAAAACTAGCCTGGCCCATCTGCCATTACTTTAGTGGATTGAATTTAGTAGATCACCTAAGGAACACTGCTGTGAAATTATTTTGAATTTAATACTTATTCTCTTACATTACAATTCAATCTGTTGAGCAACTCCCTACATCTCATAACAATACCTTTCACAGACATACAGCCCCTTTTCTCCTGGAATTCTGGGTATATAGCTTCCAGCTTGCTTTCCTGCAGCTTCACTACAAAAAGACACATTTTTTCAAAAAATTCAAAACAGGTACACAAAATACCATAATGAAATTATATAAGAAAATTTGAAATTGAGTTACCTCCCTTCAATCATTTTCTATAATCTCTAGGTTTAGACCTCACACTGGAAAATGACTTAACTAAAATATGCCCTCTATTTAAATAAATATTGTAAATGATTTTAACAACTCAAAGCTGCTATGATAGTGTACAAAGCAAAACAACTAAATAATGTTGATTCCAGCAATTTTATCAACAAGTACATACCACATCCTTATCCCTGTATTTTCCATATCCCTTTTCCACCACTCCATGGCACCTAAGTATGCACACAATAGGAATTTCTTGGTTTGATCTCACTGCAGCATGATCTGCCATACAAAAGAAATGTTTCACTATATAACGTCTAATAAGGTACATAAATGTTAGTTAATAAATACAAAGTACATTAATACAATACATGTAACTGCAATTTTTCATGCAAATTTACATCAGTTAAATGAGCCGCACCATGAGAAAACCAACATAGTGCATTTGCGACCAGCATGGATCCAGACCAGCCTGCCCATCCACGCAGTCTGGTCAGGATCCATGCTGTTCGCAACGGTTTTTCTAATTGCAATAGGGTTTGAAAGCGAACAGCATGGATCCAGACCAGCCTGCGCATCGGCAAATGCACTAAGTTGGTTTTCTCATGACACAGCTCATACTAGTATGATATGTTTAATAAATAACTGATTTGATATTGGCCCTCTTACTTGTCTTAGCGCAGCTGTATTGGCCCCAAGACAATTTTATTAAATAACTATATGTACTTAAAGGATTAAAAATTTAAAATCTGGACGCGACCATCAGAAAATAAAAACATAGCCAGTTAAGTTATATTAGCCAGAACTATCCTTGTGTCTGTAACACTCTGTGCCTTCTTTACTGTTCAATTAAAAGAGCAAGTACAGCTTACTGGTACACAACATCTGTACTGGTTTGAAACCAGTATACGCGCAGGACCAGTTTCAGGACACATGTAATAACCACTTTATTTTGGCGTTATTCACACAGTTGATTCATCTGGATCATTTGGATGTTTATTCTTCATGTTAACCAGTTTTACAAGGCTGTATAATGTTAGGTTTTATGATAATACCTCACCTGTGTTTACAAAACAACTTTCCTTCATAACAGGGCATGAAGATAGCATTGTACATGCGCACTAGTTTACACTTGTCGAGGTATTAAGTGGGGAAGAAATAATTAAACTACAATTTTATATATTAATATATAATAAGTATATTAATCGTCTGCTGATAAAATGCGCTACTTCTAACTTCATGGTAATAGTTACATAAAATACAGGGCTGTCCAATATTGCTCCAATTTTATTCTATATTTATTTTATTCTATATTTATAAGAATTATCAAGAATTTGAATTAAACGGAATTTAAGTTTTCTGGTGTTTTTTTGTTTTTGTTTTTTTTGGTTGGGTTTAACGTCGCACCAACACATTTTTAGGTCATATGGCGACTTTCCAGCTTTGATGGTGGAGGAAGACCCCAAGTGCCCCTCCGTGCATTATTTCCTCATGAGCGGGCACCTGGGTAGAACCACCGACCTTCCATAAGCCAGCTGGATGGCTTCCTCACATGAAGAATTCAACACCCCGAGTGAGGCCCGAACCGACATAGATGAGGGGCAAGTGATTTGAAGTCAGCGACCTTAACCACTCGGCAACGAAGGCCCCTTAAGTTTTCTGTAGTTAGCCTCTCGTTGCTTTCGTCTACATCTACTCCCAACAATCAATTTCTGATCATAACTGGGAGGTCGGGGCAGTTGTTAAAAGCATGTTGCTATGTTACATGATACATGATATTCATGTTGTTAAGAGAGTAAGAGCAGTAATATATACAGCTTGTTAAAAATAAAAACAGGATGATGACATTAGTACATATACGAATCTTGGTTATTATTATAGCTCTTTGTTACGTCCAAAAGGTTTGCAAGATGAAAGACAATAACACAAAACCAAGATATATAAAGTCACATTTTCAATAATTTTTTGCGATAAATCATCTCTGAATTTTTCACTTGAGATAATCATCGTGTATATGACAAATTTATAAATGACTAATCGCAGAAATTCGCAACATTATGTATTGAAACTGAAACTGCATAGATCTCCATTCTTTGTGATTGTCTTTTGTCTCATAAACCACTTGAATGAGATAATAACTAGGTATTTCAATGACCCTGACCCCTATTGTCAACAAAGCTTTTTAAAGTGGAAAGTGTCTTTAGCTAAGTCAGGAATCAATGAATTCATCCAAAACACTTTGTTTATTAATCTTAACAATATTCTGAATTTGGTGATACAACTTTGCAGAAATTCTTTTTATCCAAAATAAGTTAAAAATTAGAAAAATGTGGCCACTTCCAATAATTCCTTCTTCATCTATATGAAAATTTCTGAGAAACTGCTAACTCTTGGAATGATAAACCATGCCATGCTCAATACCTAAACACATAATTAGAGGAAAAGTACAAGAATTAAAATATTTGTCGCTGAAATTAATTAGTTACACCATTTTTTATGAAAAATAGTGACCAACAAAATATGGGGGGCAAAAGTTGAAAGTGCTGTAGTTTTTTTGTAAAACAATTTATATGGTAAAATACTGTATTATTGTGAATGATATAATGTTAATGAACACATCTGCATCATTTTTGAAATGAAAAGTCTTTATCTTAAAAAGTCACTGAAATACCTATAATAACTATTTTATATTTGATATTCACCAATTTGAACAATTGTAAACAGTTTTATAGCTATTTCTAGCTATATATAGCTAGATTTTGCTATATAGCTAATTTGTGACTTTTCTGGGACCTGATGAAATAGTTTTTGCGGAAATAAATTAGGCAGTGGCTACGATTACGGTACCGTAATCCTAGCCTCCGGTTCTAGGATTACGGGAGTTCCGTATTCCTAGAGAACCCTATGAGGATAGGCTAGGACTACGGAAGTATTTTAAGAGGCATAAAGTATATGTTAGGACACGCATAAATGATGTTGTAAACTTACTTATTTCACTTAATTTTTCATGCCTGCCTTATTATTTCGTGTTTTCTATCCGCCGTTTTGGGTTAGTATAAACTTAATGGCGGCGCGCGGAAATATTTTAGAAATATGAGTGTCAAAGTTAGATTTAAAAAAAAATTCTATACTTTGAATTTTATGATTTATAATCATTGTATGTTATTAAAGACCATTTGTGGTGACTTGATGAAAAAAATGCAGGTATATACGAAACATAGATAATTCTATATTTCCGCCCATCGCCATTAAGATTATACTAACCCAAAACGGCCGATCGATAGCACGAAATATTTAGTGAAATTAAGTGAAATGAGTAAGTTTACAATGTCATTTATGCATGTTCTAACATAAATGTGATGCCTCTTAAATACTTCCGTAATCCTAGCCTATTCTCATAGGGTTGTCTAGGAATACGGAACTTCCGTAATCCTAGAACCGGAGGCTAGGATTACGGTACCGTAATCGTAGCCACTGCCAATAAATTATGGCGCCGAAATATGAAAATCTGTCCGACTACTGGTTCCAAACCAGTACAGTACCGTATACTCTGACACTAAATTAGCACAATGTCGCAGACCTCATTTAGAATCCTTACATATTTTTAAGTCATGTGCTTATAATTTATGTGTTGTTTAACTGCTCAAACGAGGAATTAATCACGACCTTCTATACAAATGGCGCATTTGGTTAAAGGGCAGTAACTGTGCGCCGTCAAAACCCCATACTACTGCCAATAACCGATTTACACCAGGGCAATCAATATGCTTGTGATTGACAACTTTTAACCATAATATTATTTTATATATATATATAGGGGGTATTTTTGTAAAGGTAGACTAGCTTCTACTAGGGTCTTATTGATAGAATTTCAGACTCCTGTGCTCTATCAGGATCAATTGTTCCAGGCTCTATGAAAACGATGATATCGCAGATACAGGTAAAGAGACCCCCGGAGAAGAACGTACAGCCCACACAAACCTATGCTATGTCTGATATTGAAATTTCAACAAAAGGTATCGACGAACTTCTCAACAACCTTAATCCCCATAAAGCTGCAGGGCCCGACCGAATAAGATCGGTCGTAGAATATTAGCCGAGAGATCTCCCTCATCCTTACAAAACTCTTCCAAAAGTCCAGTACTCTGCCAGATATATGGAAAATGGCAAATGTTGCTCCCATCTTTAAAAAAGGCTCTAGGTCAGACCCACCCAACTATCGCCCGATCTCTCTTACCAGTATCTTGTGTCAAACCCTGGAACACATTGTATCCTCTAGCATAACAAAACACTTCACAAAGAACGAAATGTTCTATGAATTGCAGCATGGTTTCCGAGAAAAGAGGCCTTGTCAAACTCAGTTACTAATGTTAGTAGAAGATATCCTTCTTTGTACACTTACTAGTAGTACAATAAGGAGGGCATGAACACATTTTACTTATTAATTAAAATAACAAAAACAGAATGTTAGATCTAAGTGCCCCCCAAAAAATATCCATGTTCAACATTTGATTCATCAAATGCTAATTTTAAGCCGTCATTTCATCATTTTCTCCCTTCTATTTTGTATAATTATGTGCAGTGTCATGCAAGCAGCCAACGTTTTGCGAGGTAAATCAATGACTGCAAGCGATTTCTTCCTCTCAGTGAATGTATCTTTGAATGATAGATCTATATATTGCATTATCGCAAAACAAAAATTTGATGAACCCAAATATCGTCATATTCATACGATATATAATGCCGCGTGACCAACTGACCATGCAGTATCGTGATCAAAAGGTTTGAGTCATACTTAGGCTATGATGCAAACGTAATCAGGGGCCTTTTTACACAAAAATGTTACAATTTTTATCAAAATTCTACAAAATCAGAAGTCCCTCATCAAAGTGTACAGAAGTGTTTACATTATTGGCAAGGAATAGCACTAAACAAGTGTTTGTGGCTGGAAGAGTACATAAGTGGGCTCCTGTCTCAGTGAGTCACTTGTTGTTTCCAGCCAAAAGTGACAAAAATAAGATAAACCCTTCAGAAAACTAACCCATGAAACTGATGACCGCGGAAATACACTCACCTGGCCATATTAATCCACGTTTCTGGAACCACCGCTTCTGCGAAAGCTATGGCCATTGTAATTTTAGTTACTTGAATGTTTTATTCCACCAAATGATTTAAAGTTTTAATGTAATTGTTATCGCAAGCAATTTGATAAAATTTCATTAAATATTGAAATATGATGATACTTTTGATGCTAAAAAGGAGGTGCGCGTTTTCTTCTCACCTTCGGTCATTTATATTGATAGAATACTGTTTAATTGTTTACTATATTTTTCATATTCAGTTGTATTTTCCATCATATATAATTAAATGACCAGACTCACGTTTCATTTTTCTTTCCTCTTTTGTTTCTTAAAAAAAGTAAATAATAATTTGTAAATGCTTACATTGTCTGAAAAAAATCAAAGATTGACAGACTCCAGTAGTCACGTTGCCTTGGCAGGATCCGGACAAAATCCCCTTGACACAGGAAGCCGCACCATGTTTTTCCTTTGCTTTTGTTTTATTGGGTTTAACGTCGTGTATACCGACACAATTATAAGTCATAAGGCGACTTTCCAGCTTTGATGGTGGAGGAAGACCCCAGGTGCCCCTCCGTGCATTATTTCATCACGGGCGGGCACATTAGTTCCGTAAGCCAGCTGGATGGCTTCCTCACATGGAGAATTCAACATCCAAAGTGAGGCTCAAACCCACATCTGTGAGTGGAAAGTGACTCGAAGTCAGTGACCTTAACCACTCGGCCACAGAGCTCCCACGTTTTTAAGCTGGCGATATTCGCCAGACTATAACCATATATCGAGTTTCTGTAAAGTTCAACAGGTGCTGAGACTGACAACACAAAATATAATTTCATGCGCAATTTAAATAGTCCGCCACGTTAATCAGTTTTGCCATAGAGTTGTATAAAGATTGTTAAACTTACCTGTTTCAATAGATCTACTTGCGCAAACATGTTATAATAATGTTTTATTTTTCTAACGGTAAATACTTGAAAAATAACATTAGAAAATATTACATAATGATGGTAAATTAATTCGCCTCCATGAATGAAATGTCCGTATGAATGGAACTAACTCAACGTTGACCGCTTCGTTATAGATTATGACCTCGGTCTATAAGGAGGTAAGTAAACAAACGCTGGTTCCGAGAAACAACGTCGATATGAATTATACTGCGCATTATTCGACGACCTGACATAACGTGGAAAATAAGAAATATGAAATATCAATTAAAATGAACTTATAGTGATATGAGTTGTGTCAGGTCTAATATTTAGGGCTTAAGTTTTAAGAAACTATTCATTTAGATCATTTGCTATAGGGACGTAATCGCCGCGTGATTGCCACAGTAACGTGATAAGAAACAAATGACCACATTATACCTGCTTTTAGGCTATTTTTATACTAAATTCGTTTTAAACATTCTGACGAATACTGAAAGATATAATGTAAAAAGCGCTTTGTCACCAATTTGCTTTAAGGGTGGGGTGTAGATGTAGTGAGTTTTGTTTAAACACACGTTTTAAACTTTTTTCAGGTTATATTAAGATAGTGGATCCGTATTGGTAATGTTTAACAATTGCACTAACTTGATACAGTTCTGAAGTTAACCTATTTCGCACTGTGATTCATCTTTAAATGACTTTTACCGTGTCGTTGTTGTTTGTTCGTTTGTTTTTTATTTGTTAATTTTGTATAAGTTATGTCTTTTTTTCCTCCAGCTGAAACAGAGACAAATTTCAAAGTGATAGCCATTGTGCAAAACGATCACAGAGAATTCATTTTACCAAATATTTTTCTAAATGAAACCTCAAAATATTGCGTAACAATTATAAAACACAAAATAAAATTGGCGATAACAATTTTTCTGTGGAGCCTCGAGTAAAAGGATTTAATCGGAATGAAATTAAGCTCCAACTTTTGAAAATTATGGCCTTGCTCTATGCATTCATAAAGAACCATAGGGCAGAAGTAAAACCTACCTACCTACATTTATTCAAAACTTTGTAAAAACAAATGCAAAATCAAGAACTTTTACAAATGTAATTAAGTATTTTTCAAAGATGTCTAAACATTCACCCTTCAGGTCAAATTCATTTGAAACAGCAAGAAATGACTAAGAAATGGCTAATCAAATAAAACATTTCCGCTTTTGTACGACAGATCAATGATAATATGTCTTAAAAAAAACAACAGTTTATTTTACTCGAAAAAAGAAAAATAATGAACAAAGTTTGGTCCTAGTAGGGTTTGAACCTACGCCCTCCTGAAAAATTAGTTAAAGTAATCTCTTGGTAGGAATTGAATATACTCTTAAAAAACAACATTATTACGGGTATGTCAATTTACCTAACCATCGTATTAAGGAAGCAACATGACCAGACAATAATCATTAACAGTCCGGTTTATAGCGGGGTTCGAGCCCAAAATTTCCCTCATACCGACAAGAAAATCGCCCCATTTGATCAATGTTCATACATTCACACATAATGTATGTGTTGGGTGGGGGATTGCATATCGAAATATAGATGTTGTGTTTGTTACCTTTATATTTTATCTGATATTATGTCCCTCAATGTTTATTATCGCTTCGTAAGAAACGTATATAAACGGTTATGGCACGCCAATTTTCCAATAATAACGTTAACCCAGGTTTACGGTAAAAAAGTAGAAATAACAATTACAGATAAACAAGGGTTTTCGAACGTAAAACCAGGTTTTTCTAATACTTACCCATATTTTCGGGCGAAAACACGCCTGTGAACCCAGGTTTCAACTAGGTTTTTCAATTGAACTTTGAATTTCGGCCTTTTTAAGTTCACGAGCGTTAACCTATGTTTACGGAAGTAAACCAGGGTTCTCAAATGTAAACCATAGCTTACAAACGTGAACATATGTTAACGATCGAGAATTTAGGGTTCTCGGATGTAAACCATAGCTTACGAACGTGAACATATGTTAACGATCGAGAATTTAGGTTTACGACCGTGAACATGGGTTTACAACCGTAAACATAGGTTAACGCTGGTGAACATAGGATAATGACCAAAAATCAAGTTCATGGTCGTAAACATAGGTTCACGTCCGTATACAATGGTTCTCGGCAATCAAATTATCCAACAATTACATTCTTTGTCGAAAAACTATGATTATCGAATACTAACATAAACTTTCGAGCGAATACACAGTATAACGGGCTTAAACTATAGTTTACTCTCCTGGACCCATGTTTACGTCCGATAAACTAGGTTTCTCGATTGAACTTTAACTTGGATGCAAGTTAGTCAAGATCACAACAATACCCTATGTTCACCTTAGTTTAATATGGAAAACTCATAATATCTAAGATTTTGCAAACATCTTTCCCGCACAGTTTTCATTCAGTGTTTTGTGGTAGCCAGCCTTTCTGTACTTTCAGTACTTTGATTCCTTTTGTGTTGGACTTTGATGATCCATACAGGAATATACATTACTTGACACTTAAATTGAAATGTGTACATGTCTTTTAATTAATCAAAGCATAATGCCAAATTTGTACATTCTTTAAGAACTCATGGAAATCGAAGTTTCACTGTGTGAACTTTCTGTAAAATCGAATTTCATTATTTGGAAACTATGATATACAACGAACCATGCATATAAGCAGGAAGGTCTAAACTGATACGGGGACTGGAAACCGGCATTTATCTTATCTGATGCTGTCGTCCAATCGAAGCGTATGCCGTAGGTTATTCTGCTATTACTCAAACACTTACGCCTTACAGTTTAACTCGTCCTTTCAGTGAAAATCTGGGAAAGCATTTGTTGAATTTTTTGTTGAAAACAAAAGTTCTGCCTTGAAATTATTGCCTGCATCTGTTTTTAAATGGAAAATATCTACATTAATGTTACTTTTCGCCCTGTGAAAATGGCTAAATCTAGACTTGTCTTACCCAGAGAGAAAGATGTCGTTTTTTACATGATATTTGCCTTGTTGATTTAGAGTATTTAGAATAAAAAAATTAGGACATATTTTAATAAAAATAGCAAGTCAAAACTGTAAACTGTTGCCTGAAAATATTTTTTTATGATATTGCTCTGTTCTTCACCATTTAAATGCGTGTTAAACCTAGATGATTTTCTGCAGTTTTATCTAAAAGTTCGGAATACTAAATGTAACTTCGTTGTCGGCCTTTTTAAAAAAAATATTGTTATTTTAATTTAAATACATTGTATTTTTCACATATCAGTTTTAAGATTAAATTTATTAAACTAATTTTTGGAGTTTAAACAACAATTTCGTTTGAAACATTCCCTACGTTCAAGAAGAATGTTTTGTTTCTGTATGTAGAAATCTGACATTATAAACAGTAATTGTTTATAATTATGGCTCTACAAGATTAAGAAAAGTGTCAGCTTTCTGTTATTTTCCATTTTTTATTCAAATCCAACAAAAATCGGCCCTTTGATAAAGGTTTGAAGTTACGTGGTAAAATATTTCTTCAGGGAAGTGAGCTCGAGTTAATTCATAATAATTAAGCATATCACCACATGCAGTCGCATGCTGTTTTTGCTTCAGAATCCCTTTGGATCAATCTCTGATCATCTAATTGTCGCCACTTAACATGTGACTGGTAAACCCTTTGAACAATAAGTGTAACAGCTCCATGATTAACATGAGGTAATATGCTAATTACGCGCTAATCGATAGTGGCGAAAACAAAATATCGATCGCTAACGACTGGTCGATATTTACAGGTATGGACGACAGCATAGTACAGATAAATGTATTGATTTATACGGAGTTTCTACTCCCCGTATTAGACCTTCCGTATCAGTTGTTCCAGATATACGTAAGAATCTTACACCAAATTAGTGAGTTACTGTACTTTTGTAAAAATGAAATATCTATGTCACTATTTCCTCATTAATGGTCTTCAATGTATTTAGAAAAGATCACTGTTGTAAAAAAAAAACGACCGCATTATTAGATTTTATTGTAATTTTATTGTGTTTGACGAGAATTTACATGTAGTTCTTTTTAAAGGTATTCCAAACAAGTTTGATAATATTCTATAATAGAAGGATTAGCGGCTGTTGCGTTCAACACACCTGATCTACATGTGTAGAGAAAATCACCTTTAAAATCATCCACATACTACTATCTGCTACGTGAGTTACAGTATGGTCCGTGTGTCTACACTCAATGTAAATACAAAATTAGAAATCCAAATTACCCTATCTCTCTCTATCTCTCTCTCTCTCTCTCTCTCTCTCTCCGCCTGTTCAGTCATTATCGCCCGATGGTGAAATGGTTACACGCTTGACTGTCAATTCAGAAGTCCGGGATTCGAATGGTCCGGGGTTCGAATCCCAGTACAGAAACTGGACATTTCTGAGATGCTCTTGAGTGTCTCCCACCTAACTAAGAGGCCAGTACTGGTTCTTCCAGGAAGGACGACTTTGCGTGTATCGGTGCTTCACACCGGGCACGTTATAGAACCAGCCGGACAGGCCTGTATCTAAGAGGAATTGTCTCTCTCTTTCGATTCTGTGGGCTTTGTCTCATTCTGCCCCTCTGGTCAGATCGCTCTGTGTTTGTACTAGTAGAGGATGAATTCGGCACCCCGAGTGGCTGTCTTTGCGCTATATAAAGCGCCTTTGAACGTATTTATCGTGCATGAAAAGGAAGCCATATTATAATTCCGGTGTAATAAAATATATAATATATGTAACCCGTCTGTTTCTTTCGTTACACCTGTCTTTTTTATCATTATACATGTATATCTTTTGATCGAACGTATCCCGTCAGTGTTCCTGGATTCTATACCAGTATCAACCTGTTCTCCACAGGTTTTCTACATGAGTCAGACGTAGAGGACGAAGGGTTTCAGAAACAATTGTCTTTTATCAAACCATCACAGTGTACAAACTCCTCACCGATGAATCGAACTCAGGACCCAGCTGATAAAATGGACCGTGGGGTCGTGAGTTCTATTATGTTGATAAATGACATCATGTCTGGAACCATACGTCTTCCACACCTGTTCCTTCATTATAACCAGTTTGTTCAATAATTCATGCTCCGTATGTTTGTTAATCATAATCGTTTGTTCCATCATTATATCTGCCGCATGAGTTCCATCATTTCACCCATATGTATATGAGAGCGTTCTTTTGACGAGCAGAAAAGTTCTGTTTGTTGTAGCTCTTCGCGACTGCAATAATGTAGTTTATGCCAAGACCCGCAGTCGAAAAATGGTCAGTAACTGGGTGAAGTCCGTACATATAAGAATTTAAAATCCAGTTGTAAGCGATGTCGCACTTCTTAATACCAGTTGAGAATTTTTGTTTCATTTTCTTTAAGAAAGAGGGCCAAGGACTCACCTAGGGAAGTTTGATTTTTAGCCATGGAATTCCATATCGGACAATGTAGTAATATTCTTTCAAAGCTAGCCATAGCAAAAATCTGAGTTGTGGTGCAGAAAAAAAAAGAACAGTGTTCAAGAAAATAAATCGTATTCCATATGACATACATGTATCACTGTATAACACCACCCGTTCGGTCGAATTGTTATCCTAGTGTAGCAGCTAACGGCTAGTGAAAGTGTAGTTTATTCTAAAGCTAACCAAAGTGCGAATCACGTGACATATGTTGGGCGTGAACTCATGTTCATTCAGTAGGCAGTCAGTAACCCGTCAGTAAAGGACGAGGAAGGACGCAAAGTGAAGCAGCGAAGGACACAGAGCGGGGAAGAAAGGTAAATATATTAAAAACAGAAATGTTTATTTACAGTTTCACTGGTTAGAGTTTTATTTGATATTCAGAATTTTGTTTAAATATGCATCAATTTTATATATTTTCTCGAGAGTGATTTGGCGCCAATGGCGGGAAGAATTTTTTTCTGATGCTGTGTTAGGCTTGAACCAGTTTCATGAGGTGAAGTTTGCCTATAAACATGATTATTTAGAGTGTTTGATTTGAATAAATCTCAGATTTTTAGAAATACAGGCCTGAATTTTGTAAATGACTGTCAGCTGATTTGGAGCACTTTGTGTGTGTGTGGGGGTTTTTTTTTTTTGTGGCCAATGACAATACTGTCCTCCAGCTTGCAGATACTAGTCCATTTTCCTTATTCCGCTTATCTTCTGTGCGTTTGGTACTCCTGAGCCGAATTAGCTGGGCCAAATATTTATATGCTAGCATATGTGTGCATCCTGTGTAACTCATCGGTTAGCAAGTGGTAAACAGGTAAAACATTTGACTAGTGTCTCAGTACAGTGCTTTAGGGTATAGCGGATAGCTAACTAATTTTTCCTGTATTCCGATTCAAAGAAATGAAATTTAATAGTTTTTAGCTCACCTGTCACATAGTGACAAGGTGAGCTTTTGTGATCACCCTTCGTCCGTCGTCTGTCGTCAGTCCGTTCGTGCGTCAACAATTTCTTGTCTGCAAGATAGTGGTTTCATTTATGATTTTATTAGCTCATCTGATTTTTTGAAAAAAAATGATGAGTTATTGTCATCACTTGAGCGGTTGTCGGCGTCGGCGTTGGCGTCGGCGTCTGCGTCGGCGTTGCCTGGTTAAGTTTTATGTTTAGGTCAGCTTTTCTCCTAAACTATCAAAGCTATTGCTTTGAAACTTGGAATACTTGTTCACCATCATAAGCTGACCCTGTATAGCAAGAAACATAACTCCATCTTGCTTTTTGCAAGATTTATGGCCCCTTTTGTACTTAGAAAATATCAGATTTCTTGGTTAAGTTTTATGTTTAGGTCAACTTTTCTCCTAAACTATCAAAGCTATTGCTTTGAAACTTGGAATACTTGTTCACCATCATAAGCTGACCCTGTACATCAAGAAACATAACTCCATCTTGCTTTTTGCAGGATTTATTGCTCCTTTTGGACTTAGAAAATCAGTTTTCTTGGTTAAGTTTTATGTTTAGGTCAGCTTTTATCCTAAACTATCAAAGCTATTGCTTTAAAACTTGCAACACTTGTTCACCATCATAAGTTGACCCTGTACAGCAAGAAACATAACTCTGTCCTGCTTTTTGCAAGATTTATGGCCCCTTTTGGACTTAGAAAATATCAGATTTCTTGGTTAAGTTTTATGTTTAGGTCAACTTTTTCTCTTAAACTATCAAAGCTATTGCTTTGAAACTTGCAACACTTGTTCACCATCATAAGCTGACCCTGTACAGCAAGCAACATAACTCCATCCTGCTTTTTGCAATAATTATTGCCCCTTTTGGACTTAGAAAATCATTTTCTTGGTTGAGTATTATGTTTAAGTCAACTTTTCTTATAAACTATCAAAGCTATTGCTTTAAAACTTGCAACTGTTTTTCACCATCATAAGTGGACACTGTACATCAAGAAACATAACTCTATCCTGCTTTTTGCAAGAATGATGGCCCTTTTTAGACTTAGAAAATCATGGGTAGGACAATATTTCTATTTCACAAAAAAAAATCAGATGAGCGTCAGCACCCACAAGGGGGTGCTCTTGTTTTAACCAAACTTGCACACAACTTGTATCACCATAAGATCTCGGTTCCTTTCTTGAACTGGCCAGATCACATAATGGGTTCCAGAGTTATGGCCCCTGAAAGGGCCAAAATTAGCTATTTTGACCTTGTCTGCACAATAGCAGCTTTATTTATAACTTGATTTTTACCAAACTAGCACACAACTTGTATCACCATAAGATCTTGGTTCCTTTCTTGAACTGGCCAGATTCCAATATGGGTTCCAGAGTTATGGCCCCTGAAAGGGCCAGAATTAGCTACTTTGACCTTCTCTGCACAATAGCAGCTTCATTTATGATTTTATTTTAACCAAACTGGCACACAACTTGTATCACCATAAGATCTTGGTTCCTTTCTTCAACTGGCGAAATTCCGTTATGGATTACAGAGTTATGGCCCCTGAAATAGCCAGAATTAGCTATTTTGACCTTGTCTGCACAATAGCAGCTTCATTTATGATTTGAATTTAATCAAACTTGCACAAAACTTGTGTCACCATAAGATCTCGGTTCTTTATTTAAACTGGCCAGATCCCTTAATGGGTTCCAGAGTTATGGCCCCTGAAAGGGCCAAAATTAGCTATTTTGACCTTGT
This sequence comes from Mercenaria mercenaria, assembly GCF_021730395.1. Lineage (NCBI taxonomy): Eukaryota > Metazoa > Mollusca > Bivalvia > Venerida > Veneridae > Mercenaria > Mercenaria mercenaria. Next base: position 81,058,106 of record NC_069368.1, read on the forward strand.
CTGCACAATAGCAGCTTCATTTATGATTTGATTTTAACCAAACTTGCACACAACTTGTATTACCACAAGATCTTGGTTCCTTTTTTGAACTGGCCAAATTCCATCATGGGTTCCAGAGTTATGGCCCCTTAAAGGTCCAAAATTGGCTATTTTGGCTTTTGCAGCCATATAGATACTTCATTTATGGTTTTATTTGATACAAACTTCCAAAATATCTCAATCTGACTAAAGTACTTGATCTTCTAAACGAAGATCTGAGAACGACCCATTCACATTCGTCTTCTGTATATTTTGGATTTCCATTATTGCTATTTTTATGTTATCCAATAAGACGACTTGTTCGATTGAATAACAAAGCAAGCGGCCTACCGACTGAGCTAACCGGCTATCTGATACATTACGACATAAGAATTGTAATTATCAAAAGTCAATGCTACATGTAGATTTGCAAGATGATGTAAGCTAGGCTCTGATTGGCTAGCGAAAGAGCCGTCAGAACGAGGCAATGAATAGGTCGTTTTCAGATCCTATGCGTAGCGTAATATAGGAGATGTACTTTAGTCAGATTGAAAATATCTTCAACAACAATAAATCTTGGATTCCATGACAAATCAGATCCAGTCGTAGGTTCCAGAGTTATTTTATATCTGATTACCTTGGCACAATTGTTCACCATCATAAGAGGGGGTGTCATGCACAAGAACCAGGTCCCTAGGTCTAAGGTCAAGGTCACACTTAGAGGTCAAAGGATTACAAGAATGAAAACTTTGTCTGGAGCATATCTTCTTCATGCATGAAAGGACTTTGATGTAGCTTGGCACAATTGTTCACCATCATGAGACGGAGAGTCATGCGCAAGAACCAGGTCCCTAGGTCTAAGGTCAAGGTCTCACTTAGAGGCCAAAGGTCAAATACCAGAATGACTTTGTCTGGAGCATTTCTTCTTCATGCATGGAGGGATTTTGATGTAACTTGGCACAATTGTACACCATCATGAGACGGAGTGTCATCACTGGTCCCTTCTTTTGAATTACTTCCCATTGTTGTTACTAATATGAAATTAGGTGCTACCTAAAAGGCAGAGCTCCCATGAAAAATCACCAGTGCCCGTTAAAAATTAAAGGAGTGGTGCTGGAATTATCTAGAATTATGGATTCGTTTAGGAAGTTTATGTTCTTTATTAATGATAATTCATGATTTCTGAATGCATGTTTTAGACTGCATCAAGATTAATTATCGACATGTGAAAACTCCACAAATATTCTGTATATAATCAAAAGAAAGTTTGGTATAAATTAACATCTGTACCAAGATAAAGAAAAAAAAACGTATTTGAATAATTTCAGTTATTCTTTTTAACACGTACTTCATCAACAATTTTACATAACTTACTATCATACTGGAAACCAGTCACAAAATGATAACTGCTTCAAATTGAAAAGCTTGAACTTTGAAAATTTCAAACCTAACAGAATCTCATTAGGCCAGTAGCCAAAGGAATTCTGTGTCTTTGCGTGTGAACTTTGGGCAATGAGGACTTGATGTAAAAAGTTAATGTTCCAATTCCAAAGTTAATAGAAATTAGAATTTACGTAATCCAGGAAATGACTATTGTAATTCTTTTAAATGTCATTATTGTCAAGTTTTGGTCCTTTTTGGAAGGAAGAATGTGTCCAACTTTCAGTCAAAAATACTGCTATAACAGATGCCTGGTATGAGAAAATTACAATAATTTACATGACTGTACAAAGCTTGTTTTAAACCCAAAAGTGGTTAATCTTTTAGCACTATAGAATAGGGCTGGTAGTAGGAACCTTTTTGATGTTTGTTGATAATTCATCGCAAATTTTTTTTTTTTTTTTTTTTTTTTTTTTTTGATAATTTTAATAAATCAGTGATTTTAAAGGTAATGGATGAAATATATGCGAAAGGGGAGAAGAGCATTATTTGCTTTTCATAGTTTAATGCCTGTACATTTTGATCCTAAAGCTTTCCTTTTTTAAGTTATGTCTACTGACTACTTCACAGGCACTACAGTGGAACCTGACATCAAAACTAAACACATGTTAAATTTCACATGAATGACTTTAGTTATACAATATTTTCAAAATTCATAATAATACAAAAAAAGGAAATAAAAAAAATTCTGGTCAAGGTGAGGTTCGAACTCACGACCTCTGAATTACAACGTGAACTCGCTAACCACTACCCCATTGTGGAGTTATGACGTCATGAGACAAACATAAGTATATATAATAAAGTTCAGTAATGGCAGCGTGACGAAAGTCGTTTCAAAATGAAATATCGTGTTTTATTTCTTTTTGTCTTCGTAGAAATTGAATTAAGCATTTATTTCTTATTATCAAACGCTCATTTGCATTTTTATTCAATATTCAAAGCAGTAAGCGAGACGCTTTTGTCAACTGTAAACAGTAAGCGTCTACTGACGTCTTTACTGATTAATTACTATGTGCATAGTGCACATGAAAAAATCCGAACAACACCGATTCCAAAAAGTACCAGGAATTTTCAACTCGATAGTATACACAGTTAGATCTCTCTATTCATTTTCTTTTTCATACGTCTAACTGTAATGCGACGCTGTCGGCGCCGCTTTGCGGCGCCGGTAGCTCTGCTATTAATAGCTTATATTGTAACTATTTCATTACTAGTCGTAGGGAAAAATCGAGACCACTTTTCTGTAGTACAACATGCATGTTACATCCAATTTTGAGGTGTATTTTGAGCTATCTCTACCTGTTAAGGATTTTTGTACGTACTTGCAATTTTTTTTTTTTTTTTTTTTTTTTTTTTAAGATTAACTTCCCTTAGTTGTTACTATAAATAACTTACATTGTAACTTTTTTATAATTGACCATAGGGAAAAACCAAGACCCCTTTTCTGTGGTACAACATTGATGTTACTTTCAAATTTTGGGTGTATTTTAAGGTATCTCTACCTGGTAATTTATTTTTGTGGACTTAGAAAAATAAAAGAATTACAGTAATTTCTAAAAAAAAACATTGTAAACAACTACAAAATCCATTTGCAAATACAGGTGCTAGTGTAAAGAAATTTGCTGTGACGGGCGTATATATTGTGACATTCTGGCACTCTTGTTTATTATTGGCCGTAGGGTAAAACCAAGACCCCTTTTCTGTGGTACAACATGGATGGTACCTCCAATTTATAGGTGTATTTTGACATTTCTGCACCTTGTAAGAATTTTTTTTCTTTCTGGTTAAATTTCTTCCCTTTGTTGTTCCTGTCCTTTGGACATAGATATTTTTTCGGAAGACTTAGATTTATTTTTAATTTCTTCCCTTTGTTGTTATGAAATTTTTATCTTGGTCATGTGGAGTAAGAAACTAGGTCATCGGGTCAAATCAAAGAATAAGCTTGTTTACACCCTAGGGGGCACATTTTTTTATGCCCCCGAAGGGAGGCATATTAGTATTCAACTGTCCGTCCGTTAGTTTGTCACAATGTTAACTTTTTGCATAAAAGCACTTTACTTGCGAACCACTGCACCCAGGACCTTCAAACTTCACATGCTGATAGTACTTATTGAGTACACGACCCCTACTGACTATGGGGTCACCAGGTCAAAGGTCAAGGCGCTGTGGGGTCATTTGTCACCATAAGTAACAGCTCTTGTTTATTCTATCTTCTTAAATTTTGGTCAGAGTATTTTGAGGGCTTGGTGCAAAACTATTGTAAGTGTATATAAATAAAGAACAAGATACAATAGTTTTGCGCCAAGCCCTCGATTTGTTGTCATGAAGTCTTTGGCAAGATCTTATCTAAGTCACATGGGGTAAAAAATAGGTCAGTAGGTCAAATCAAAGAAAATGCTTGTTTACACTCAAGAGGCCACATTTTTTTGGTCCAATCTTGCCGAAAATTGGTCAAAATATTTGTCTCCGTGTAATCACTAGGTAAAACATGTTTATAGTGTTATGGTGTGTAACACAAGACCTTACCTAGGGCCATCTGGCCCCCTTGTTTAGTTGGATTTTTAGATGTAAGATGGTATCTTAGTACCCACTAAAGGAAATGGATTATAACTTTACACACTTGTCCACTGTCATGAGCTGATAAGTACTGTGCAGGTTCCATAACCCAGTTTTGCATTTTTACAACAATAAGCCCCTTTTTAAGCTCAACTTTTTGTCAAAGAAAAAATAGAGCTATTGCACTCGCCCTGGCGTCTGTGTCGGCATCGCCATTGCCATTGGTTAAAGTTTTTGATAAAGTCAGATATCTCTGTTACTATCAAAGCTATTGACTTGAAACTTAGAATACTTATTAACCATCAAAGTCTACACCTGGAGAACAATCCCCATAACTCTGATAGAATTTTGACAGAATTATGCCCCTTTTTAACTTAAAATTTTTTGGTTAAAATTTTTGCTAAAGTCAAATATCTCTGTTACTATTAAAGCTTTTGACTTGAAACTTGAGATATTATTTACTTATAATCTAAGTTTACACCAGTCCCCATTACTTTGATTTGAATTTTGACAGAATTATGTCCCTTTTTAGCTCGAAAGAAAAAATAGAGCTATTGTTCTCGCCACGGCTTCGGCATTGCCGTTGGTTAAAGTTTTTGATAAAGTAAGATATCTCTGTTACTATCAAAGCTTTGACTTGAAACTTAAAATAGTTATTTACTATCAAAGTCTACACCAGGAGAAACAATCCCCATAACTCTAATTTGAATTTTGACAGAATTATGCCCCTTTTTAACTTAAAATTTTTGGTTAAAATTTTTGATAAAGTCAAATATCTCTGTTACTATTAAAGCTTTTGACTTGAAACTCAAACTAGTTATTAACTACCAAAATCTACACCAGGAGAAACAATCCCCATAACTCTGTTTGAATTTTGACAGAATTATGTCCCTTTTTAACTTAGAATTTTTGGTTAAAGTTTTGATAAAGTCAAATATCTCTGTTACTGTCAAAGCTATTGACTTGAAACTTAAATACTTATTTACCATCAAAGTCTACATCAGGAGTAATAATCCCCATAACTCTGATTTGAATTTTTACAGAATTATGTCCCTTTTTAACTTAGAATTTATTGTTAAAATTTTTGATAAAGTCAAATATCTCTGTTACTATTAAAGCTTTTTACTTGAAACTCGGAATAGTAATTTACTATTAAAGTCTACACCAGGACACACAATTCCCATAACTCTGATTTGAGTTTTGACAGAGTTATGTCCCGTTTTATGTCCCGTTTTAACTTGGATTTTTTTTTACTGGCAAAGCTCTAATTTAGAGTCAAGCACTGAGAAAAGTCGAGCGGGCTGTCTTACGGACAGCTCTTGTTAAATTGGATTTTTATGCCCCCGGAAGGAGGCATATTAGGTTTAAACTGTCCGTCCGTTAGTTCGTTCCTTCATTCGTCACAACATTAACTTTTTGCATGAAGGCACTTTACTCGCGAACCACTGCACCCAGGACCTTCAGACTTCACATGCTGATAGTACATAATGAGTACACAACCCCAAATTAAGGATCAAGGTCACCAGGTCAAAGGTCAAGGTGCTGCGGGGGTATTTGTCACCATTAGTGACAGCTCCTGTTTTTACTGGCAAAGCTCTAATTCAGAGTCTAGCACTGAGAAAAGTTGAGCGCACTGTCTGACAGATAGCTCTTGTTGACTTTTGTATTCATTCAGTTGACAAGGCTGTTGAATAGTAGAGCATTGCTGTCCTCCAACAGCTCTTGTTAATGAATTGTGTCCCCTTTTACTTTGAATTAAGGTTAATTTTGATGCATTTTCACTATGTTATAGATATTACTAAATGGATTTGATTCAAACTTGAAGTAGTTGTTCCACATCATCACCCACACCATATGGCACAAGGTGCATAACTCTTGCACCAATATTTTATGAATTAACGACTGTTACAGCTCTCAGAAGATTTCTAATTTTTGTATAGAACATATTGTAAATTTATTTACTACTGTATACCTTTATTCTACAGCTAACCAATGCTAATCGTGTGACGATTGTTGAGAGTGCATGTTCATTCAGCAGACAGTTGGTAAAGGACAAAAAAATGAACACAAAGCAAGGAAGATTTTAGGTAAAATAATTTAAAAAAAGAATGTTTAAATAGAGTTTTGCTTTTTTAGACTTGTATTGTTTGATCAGATTGTTTTTTCTAGATTTTCTTTAGAGTGATTTGGCGATAAGTATATTTTTTAATCCCCCGCTGTGGCGGAGGGATTATAGGAATGGTCTGCGTCCGTCCTTCCGTCCGTAACAAAATCGTGTCCGGTCCATATCTCCTAAACCCCTTGAAGGATTTTCATGAAACTTGGGTCAAATGATCACCTCAGCAAGACGATGTGCAGAACCCATGAGTCAGCCTTGTCGGTTGAAGGTCAAGGTCACAACTCAAGGTCAAAGGTTTGAGCCTGCCATTTTGTGTCTGCTCTATATCTCCTAAACCCCTTGAAGGAATTTTATAAAACTGGGGTCAAATGATCACCTCATCAAGACGATGTGCAGAACCCATGAGTCAGCCATGCCGGCTCAAGGTCAAAGGTTTGAGCCTTCCATTTTGTGTCCGCTCTATATCTCTTAAACCCCTTGAAGGAATTTTATAAAACTTGGGTCAAATGATCACCTCATCAAGACGATGTGCAGAACCCATGAGTCAGTCATGCCGGCTCAAGGTCAAGGTCACAACTTAGGGTAAAAGGTTTGAACCTTCCATTTTGTGTCCGCTCTATATCTCCTAAACCCCTTGAAGGATTTTCATCAAACTTGGGTCAAACGATCACCTCATCAAGGCGATGTACAGAACTAATGAGTCAGCCATGTCGGCTCAAGGTCAAGGTCACAACTGAAGGTCAAAGGTTTGAGCCTTCCATTTCGTGTCTGCTCTATATCTCCTAAACCCCTTAAAGGAATTTGATAAAACTTGGGTCAAATGATTACCTCGTCAGAACGATGTGCAGAAATTATGAGTCAACCATGCCAGCTCAAGGTCAAGGTCACAACTAAGGGTCGAAGGTTTGAGCCTTCCATTTGGTGTCCACTCTGTATCTCCTTAACCCCTTGAAGGATTTTCATCAAACTTGGGTCAAATGATCACCTCACCAAGAACTCATGAGTCAGCCATGTCAACTCAAGGTCAAGGTCACAACTGAAGGTCAAAGGTTTCAGCTCTGTATCTCGTAAACCCCTTGAAGGATTTTCATGAAACTTTGGTCAAATGATCACCTCATCAAGACGTTGTGCAGAATTCATGAGTCAGCCATGTCAGTTCAAGGTCAAGGTCACAGCTAAAATCAAAGGTTTTACCCTTTCACTATCCATAGCAGGGGGATTTAGCTGTCTTTCAGACTGCCTTGTTTCTGATATAGTGCAGTGGTCATGTTGTGTTATGCTTGAACCAGTTTTCTGTAAGATCCATGGTTATTTGCTAGGTCTTATGTCTATCTAATTTCATGTGGGTCATAGCTTTGACATGCATGAGCAGTATTTTTTATGCCTCCAAAGGGAGGCATATAGTTTTTGAACCGTCTGTCAGTCTGTCAGGTCCATATCTTTGTCATCTATGGATGGATTTTCAAAACACTTGGCATGAATGTGTACCACAGTAAGACGACATGTCGCGCGCAAGACCCAGGTCCATAGCTGAAAGGTCAAGGTCACACTTAGATGTTAAAGGTGATTTTTCATGATAGTTGGGCGTGTCCGGTCCATATCTTTGTCATTCATGCATGGATTTTAAAATTATTGTGAATGTGTACCACAGTAAGACGACGTGTCGCGCGCAAGACCCAGGTCTGTAGCTCAAAGGTCAAGGTCACACTTAGACGTTAAAGGTCATATTTCATGATAGTGCATTGACGGGCCTGTCCGGTCCATATCTTTGTCATTCATGCATGGATTTTAAAATAACTACGCACGAATGTGTGGCACAGTAAGACGACATGTCGCGCAAGACCCAAGTCCATAGGTCAAAGGTCCTAAACTCTAACATCGGCCATAACTATTCATTCAAAGTGCCATCGGGGGCATGTGTCATTCTGTGGAGACAGCTCTTGTTTTATATTTGACAGTTTTATTTGCCTATAGAGCACAAGCTGCAGGCTCCTAATTCAAAGGTTATGGTCACAAAAGTATCAAAGGGAATTGTTGTCCAAACTGCAACATTGACAGGCATGGATCAGTCTCCATATTATTTCTTGAAGGTCAAGGTCACATTTAGGGGTTAAAGTTCATGTAAGGTCTTGTCAGGGCCATAACTGTTTGCCACAGTGAAATAGTGTTTGGAGTAAGATGCAGGTTTCTATCTCAAAGGTCAAGGTTTCATTAATAAAGAGGTCAAGGGTAATGTTAGATCTTTTCTGAGCTGTAACTTTGACATGCAAGGAGCAGTCTTTTTTTTAAAATTGGTTAAATATATATTTCTGTCTCAACAAATAAATATTGTACCCTTTTGGCCTGAAAATTCTAGTTTCATCCTAGATACCAGTATGTATATCAAATAATTATTGCATTTCTTCTCATTGCCATCTGTCAATATATTCAGTGTAATTGAGTTCTGTTTTCTACATTAAAATTGCCATCATACAAAGGGGAGAAGAAATTGTACACATCCTAAAATTCAGTTATGGTTCAAGGTCTTTGCACTATGGACCATAATTCTATTTGTCACATACAGAAGGTAAAATTGATTTGTATGGTTTTGCTGTTTTAATATTTCAATGTGCAAGTAGTAGTTTATATAGGCTATATATTTTGAAGATTGTCAAGAAATTTAATACATGAAACAGTTCGGTTTACTATAAATATTGATATATTTGGATGCAGTTACCATTAAAAGGGCCATAACTCAATTATTTTTACATAGCACATGTATATGCAGATTATATGCTCAAGTTTGTTGGTAAATAATTTGTTTGGGTCAGGTCATTCGAAAACTATGAAATGGGTTATCTGGAAAGCAAATTGCAAAATTTTAATTTGCCAGAGAAATGAACCAGTATGCTCACAATAAATTAATTGGGAAAACATATCAGTGCTTTAAACCCGTGTACTCTCAATAATTGTAGTCGTTGTCTTGATTTGCAATAGATCTGAACCAGTGTACTCTGAAATATTAATTTTGGAAAAACATTTGAATGTTGTGAACAAATATCTTAATAGATTTAGACATTATTTTGATTTGCACTAGATCTGAACTAGTATCCTCAAAAACTTAATTGGGAAAGCCACATCTAAACCAGTATTCTCTCAGTATTCAACTTGGTTTACAATAGATTTGAACCAGTATCCTCTAAAAGTTAATTGGGAAACCCATGTCAGGTATTAACCACTCTTCTGTCAGTCAACTTGGTTTACAATAGATGTGAACCAGTATCCTTTAAAAGTTAATTGGGAAAACCAATGTCCTCTCAATATTCAAGTTGGTTTACACTATATTTGAACAAGTATCCTCTAAAAGTTAATAGGGAAAACATACCATGTCTAAACCAGTATGCTCTCAGTAGTCAACTTGGTTTACAATAGATTTGAACCGGTATCCCCTAAAAGTTAATTTGGAAAACCATGTCAAGTCTCAACCACTATTCTCTCATTAGTCAACTTGGTTTACAATAGATATGAACCAGTATCCTTTAAATGTTAATTGGGAAAACCATGTCAGGTCTTAACCAATGTCCTCTCAATAGTCAAGTTGGTTTACACTATATTTGCTAAGTTAATGGGAAAAGTATGTCAGGCTCTGAGCTAAGCAATATCACTATTGAAATCATTTACTTGCATGGTAGGGCTCTGAACAAGTTAATTTCATTTGAACAACATTGTCTTAACTGGGAACAGAGTTTGGGGTTCCAAATCTAAAAAGCCATTGTCATAATTTGAAACAGATTGATTGGCTCTCTGCAACCAGTATCCTGTTTTGGCATTCATCTTTCTGTATAAATAATTAGATTTTGCAAATTGGTTACACTTTATAGCACATTTAAGCCTAATTAAATTGCTCTTATTCTGTTTAGCTTAAATAAAAATAATATTTTGTAAAAAATTCAACAACTTAGTAAAATTGGAGGCAGGCTTTTTGCGTAATATACGTCTGCTGTTGCATTATCTTTTTATGGTTTCACAATTTTCTATGTTCATTATACTACAATTTTGACCTGGGACTTTATGTTCTTCCTTCCCTTTGCATCCTTCCCTTGCACTGTTCTCCTGCATTGTTCAGCATCCCAGCATGCACCTTGCACTATGCTTGCCACTTCCTCATAAAGTTCCAAGTCAAATTTAGTATAATGTACCATCAAATTTTGATTATATTCATGTTCTCATATAATCGCACTGTTAGTTTCTCCAAAACATCTAGTGTAATTTAAATGAAATGTTCAGCATGATGTTATGTTATGGAAAACAGTCAGTCTGAGGTCAGTACATCAAATGTCAAGCTCCCCAGTATTACATATTAAAAGGACTGTAATACTTATTTTGTGTCTCGGCAATATTTAAACTTTTAAACTATTCAGTGGATTCCAATGAAACTTTTATCAAAAGTTAAGCATAATGAGAAGCTATGTTGAGAGTCAATTCAGTCCCTCAAATATTAGGTCACAGACAATGGCACTTTTCCTCCAGATTGTTCATTCTGAAATAACTTTTAAGATTTCAAGGGATTTCAACGAATCATTTTCACACGGTCCAATTTTGAAAATCCTGGTTACCAAGTTTGGGCTGACAAGCATGGTCAATCTGGGTTGCAATCTGGGTTGTAGTTCAAATTGATATTTATTCATTAAACTTATGTTTAGGCCTAGCTTGGGATTGTATTGAGGCAGTTGGGGTCACTGTATACAGTTTTCTGCCAGTTGTGGTAATTGAATTTGGTTAAAACAGTGGGGTTAGGTTAACTGCATCAAATGTGGTTTCAGGTCAATAATTTAGTTGTCACCAAATATGGTGTGTAGCAAGTTTGAAATTATGAATTAGATATTGCAATGAAAGTTGATAGAAAGCTTTTTAGGAGAAAAGGCATAAGACTGGGGTCAAGGTCACCATTACTAAAACAGCATATTGTTACCAAGCTTAGTGAATAGCAAGTTTATAAGCTTATACAGTTTGTATTAAAGGCTACTGGATTCAGGTCACTGGTACTAAATGTAGAACACAGTTTCTGGTCAATAATTACCCAAGATAAACTAGCAAAGAGGTACTTGTTAAAAGATTTATGAATAAACCAAACTCTCAGAATCTATTTTTGGCTACAAGTTACAAGAATATTATTTAAAAGGAACTGGATTCTTCAAATAACATGAAAGGGCTCTAGTGGTATTAGACTTTTAAATACTTTTTATCAAATTTCTTTTAATACATTACATCACTAGCAGGGGAAGTGCTTCCGATTCACCCACCCGCTTAGCTCAATAGGTAGAGCGTCGGGCTATGGATCGCGGGATCGTGAGTTTGATCCTCAGGCAGGGCGTATGTTCTCCATGACGATTTGATAAAAGACATAGTGTCTGAAATCATTCGTCCTCCACCTCTTATAATTCATGTGGGGAAGTTGGCAGTTACTTGCGGAGAACAGGTTTGTACTGGTACAGAATCCGGGGACACTGGTTAGGTTAACTACACGCCGTTACATGACTGAAATACTGTTGAAAAATGGCGTTAAACCCCAAAAAACAAACAAACAAAGCTTCCGATTCAGGTTTAAATTGCATGTAGGGACAATGTCATTCATTTCGGAGGCATTTGTAATCTTTCAACTGCTTTAATAGCTAGTATGGGGAAATTGTAAAGAAACATGTATATGTTAGATAATATATTTTTTGTTATCAATATCAGATGATTAACTAGAAAATCAATATACTTTTGACCAAAATGCCACCAATCTTTCAAAAACACTGAAAAAAGTCATTGACAAGGGAAGTAGGTGGAATGGCTGCTGGTTCATGTAACTGCATTTAAAGACATCTTCATTTTTTTCTACGTCAAGATGCGAACTGTATTACAGGCCATTTTTCAGCTGATAGCACAATTTAAAAAAGTCGCATTTCTCCTAAATTGAGTCAACATTCTCATGGTGTTGATCATCTTTCAAAAATACTTGCAGCTGGCTATAATAGCTTGCTTTATATGGATTAATGTCAGAACAGTTTCAGTGTCAAACAGTTTTAACGTGAAGCTTAGCTGTTTGGAATATCATAAGACTGGGTTAAGAAATATTAGCTACTGACTAATATTGAACTACTGTATTTCAGGATTTAGATATGGTCTGTTTACCATTGGCCTGCCAACCCTATTTACCGCATACAAATGTATCCTTTATTTATTCAAGATAGTTTTCATACATGTTAGAAAAAAGTCTGTCCCATCTGCCTTATACTTGTTTGTTATTAGATATTCAGGGAGTAATAGAATAAATTTTAGGATGTTTACAGATTTTTTCAAGTTTTATACAAAGGGGATAATAAGGGGAAAAGGCATATTTTTGTTAATGTTTGCTTTAAGACCTTACCTTATTTTGAATTGTATTTCTTTCACAGACAACTTGCATGATTCTTGAATTTGTAGGTCATGAAGACTTTTATTTAGAACTATTTTTTGATAATTTAACAGATAAATAAAATAAACTGATACAATTACACCTTTCTTTCATGATTTTTATGAAATTCAAGGCATAAAATTATAGAAATTCAAAGCATATATTTGTAAGACAGATTCCTGTCAGCAACAACTGAAGAATTTTTAATATAGAACAGCTTTGATAGAGCATTTCTGTCTTTGCAGTGAAAGTGTTTGTTTGAAAATCTTTGAAAAATTAAAATCTTAACATCTTTTGAAAACTGAAAATGCATTGAGCAAAATTATAGCCGAGTCCAGCACTGACATAAGCAAAGCAAATGTTCAGGTCTTCACTTCCCTCAATGTTACATCTTAGTCTGTTAACTTGGGCAATATTCATCAGTGTGGTTCAATTTGTACTATGAAATAGAGACAACATTTCACTTATTTGTGCTTGTAAATTTAGAGCTAAAAATAAAAGTATGACTTTTAAAAAAAATCTAGGACGGGCTTGCTCATAAATTTTTGTCATAATGATTGGGGAATGTTTTTAAGTCCTATCAATTCAAGGTCAAGGTCACTACATGTGGTATGGTGACATCAAAGGCCACACAGGCACCATTTTACTATGTGTGCTGTTTTTTTCTTTTTACCTGAGTTTGAAAATTTTTCAAGAAGTTGGCACATGGTTTACCAAAGTAAAATGACCTGCAAGACACATTTTTCAGTCATGTTGGTTCAGTATCAAGGTCATACAGTGAGATCAAAGGTCAAATAGGCAGGTTTTTATGTGCATAAGATATCTTTATATAGCTTAGCAAAATTATTTGTGTTCTGCACCAGTCAAGGCTGTACATTTTGAGGTCAAGTTTACACTTTGAAAGGTCAAGGTAGAGGTCATACAGGCGGTATTTCAGGTCTAATTTGTAGCTTTATGGAAATATTTTCAAATAACTAGGGAGACATGCATATTTCATAAGTTACAGAATTTGCTCTTCAAATGTGTATGTGGTGAAAAACCACAGAAAAGGATGGAATTTAGTTTAAAAATTATAGTTTGTCTTGATACAAGATAATATTATGATATGAGAATAACCATTTTAGTGCAGATTTAAAATACTTTACAACATAAAGAAAATACATGAGAGGTCAATTTTGTATCAAACTGCCACAGCTTAAGTCTTTAAAATGAATATGCTTAAAAATTGGAAAAAATGTATAAGAACATCCTGTGGAAACCTACTAGCATACTTGGTACAAATGAGAAGTTTTGAGAGGTAATGAAATGTGCTATACCTCTCATGTCCCCTTAAATTAGCATAAGCATAAGCACTGGTTACTGTAAGTAGTTTTTCATATATTTTGTTGAATTTGAGTGAAATATCTATTGATCACATGACTTATTGATTGTACTATTTTGAAAAAAAGCTCAGTATTTAAAGACTGAAAGATAAGATCAATTTTCTTTATTCTACTCTGTTGCTTTTCTATCAATGCAGCTTGTTCGCTGTGCTTGTATCTGCATTTAGCTAACTTTCCCATCTAACTTCTTTTCCTATCCTATTTCACTGATATCCACCTAACTAGCTAGCTATCCCATGGTGTACCCCCATGATGCTACTAGGGTATATATTTCTTCCTGCTAACTATCATATCCACCGAACTCTAGCCAGCTATCCCATGGTGCTGCCTCCATGATGCTACTAGGGTATATGTCTTCAAGCTATTATATCCATGTAACTCTAGCTAGCTATCCCATGGTGCCCCTCCATGATGCTACTAAAGTTATATATTTCTTCCTGCTTACTATCACATCTACCTAGCTCTATATACCTAGCTATCCCATGGTGTCTCTCCATGATGCTAATATGGTATGTATTTCTTTCTTGTAACTACCATTAGGACCCATATTATATCCATCTAGTTGTCACATGTGCTGCCAGGTTGTATATTTCATCCACCAAGCTAGCCGAAGCTGCTACCAAGAGAGATGCTGCATACTGCCAGCCAGCCCATGTTTCTTCTAAGGGTATTTACCATTCTTTGCTTCTTACAGCCTACCCTATATATTCCTATAAGCTCATCTATCCTATAGGGTCTTATTGGTAGTATATTTCATTATGGTCTATACATTACATCTAACTAGCTCTCCTGTGTGCTACCAGGCTGTATATTTCATCCATCAGGCTAGCCAAACCTGTTACCTTGTATGGTTGTATACAGCAAGCTAGCTTTCTTTTCTTACAGGCTGTATAACTTCCAGTCTTCTACCTGTTGCTCTTGACAGAAGTCTTTCAGTCTTTCAGTATTTAGCAACTTGTTTAAACTTTAAATTATAAGTTAATCATTATGGAAATACGGGACCTATCAAATTAATATTATAGTAACACTTACAATTTAAGCCTACCACAGACAGTAATTAAAAACAATTAAGCTTGTATGATTTTTCCATGTTTGATAGAACCTTTTTTTAGTAAATGTAAGAAAGCAAAACTTGAAGCTTTTAAAATCTGCATCATAATGGTTGTTTTCTAAAACTCGTATGAGAGCATTATTTTCAGTAACTGTTATTTAATATTGAAACTTTACAAGTGACTATATTATAGGGTTATAAAAATAGATGATAGCATCAAATCCCATAACTCTGACATTCATTTTAGCCAAATTGCTAAATTATGCTCTCCCCCCCCCCCCCCCCCCCCCTTTTGACTAAGTAAATCCTTGTTAAAGTTTTGCATTCAACTCTGTAGTTATTTTAAAAATTAGGGTAATATTCCTGATTCAAATAGTAGAGCATTAATGTCTTAGGGACATCTCTTGTTCTTTGATCTCCTGCATACCGGATATTTCTAGGTCATTTCTGATAATTTGCTAATCAGGACCAGTTTTCTAGAGTAATTGCCCTTGAATAAATCAAAATTGCAAAATTTAAATCTATTAAGAAGAATATTATAGAAAATATAAATTAATTTGAAGGGTATACGTATATTGTGACTTCTACACTCTTGGTATCTCTGGCATTGTTTGACAAGGTTCACTTAAGTGAAGTGTTGGTTGCTATTTCTTAGTATTTGTACTATTCTCAGTGGCTGATGTTTAAAAGCAAGCAAGGCATGAACTTCATTTGATCCATTTTGGTTAATGGTGCGTTTCATTTAAACAGGGTTCATTAATACTGACTAGGTTACCAGGTTACTAGGCCAAGAAAAAAATTAATAAGATAGAAAGTTGCTGTATCAAGGCTTTAATTGGAAATAGTTTCCTTTATGAATCAAATTTACTGAAATGAATTGTTTTTAAATTCATTGGCATTTGAAATGTCTGTTTGAGGAATAATTTTTTAAGGTAAATTGGCAATGTCTAAAGTTGATATAATATGGAAAGTTAAGTGGCAAGGTGAATGAGATGAATGGATGCAAGAGTTGATCTTAACTTTCTTCAACATTTAACCCTATGGGCAACATTTTGTAAAGCCAATTAAAATTTTAAGATATTTGTAATTAGATAATATAAAGTATTTTGTTCAAGTTCAGTAGTAGACAAAATTGTTCAAAAACTCACCAAGGTTACATATTACATATCCTAGAATGTTTGTGATAAGATTTTTGGCAAGATCATTTTTGTAAAACCAGAGTTGTGGCCCTTGAACAATCTTATAGAACATAATACAGAGTACAAATTGTTGCAAGACAATAATTGGCAAGATTGATCCAATAACCCATGAGTCATTGGCTCTTGAGTAATGTCTTAATAGTGTAATTATGTCTCCCACCACACAGTGGTGTGGGAGACATATTGATTTACTCCAGTCTGTGTGTGTGTGTCTGTCACAAAACTTGTCGAACATTTCTCATCCGATTTTCACCAAACTTAAACAAAATGTGTTTGACCATAAGACCTCGGCCATTAGTTCGATAACTAGCCAAATCGGTCCAGGCGCCAGAGTTATGGCCCTTGAATTACCAAACATTGGTCTTTTTACTCTTGTCCGCACTCTAATTCGAATATTTCTCATCCAATCTTCACCAAACTTACACAAAATGTGTTTGACCATGAGACCTCGGCCAAGATCGATAACTAGCCAAATCGGTCCTGAACAAAATGTGTTTGACCATGAGACCTCGGCCAAGTTCGATAACTAGCCAAATCGGTCCAGGCATTTTGGAGTTACGGCCCTTGAATTATCGAAAAATTGGCCTTTTTACTCTTGCCCGTACTCTAAGTCGAACATTTCTCATCCGATCTTCACCAAACTTGAACAAAATGTGTTTGACCATGAGACCTCGGCCAAGTTCGATAACTAACCAAATCGGTCCAGGCATTTTAGAATTATGGCCCTTGAATTACCGAAAACATCCGTCTGTTTAATCTTGTCCGCTCTCTAAGTGGAACATTTCTCATCCGATCTTCACCAAACTTGAACAAAATGTGTTTGGCCATAAGACCTTACCCAGGTTCGATAACTAGCCAAATCCGCCCAGGCACTTTTGATTTATGGCCCTTGAATTACTGATTGGATCCACTTGTCTAAAACATCTAGAGAAACTAACATTTTTCATAGGGGCAGTTGTATGAGACATGCGCTTTTCTCAAAAGCATCTCTAGTTTCATATTGATTTCCTGTCCTATTAATAGGAAACCAAATCAAATTATTTTTTTAAAGAAGAAGATACAGAGTACAGTGTATTTACTTTGTCACCAGCTATAAACTAGGCCAATCATAAAAAATCCATGTTAGCACCATAGAGGAGACATTTCTACCTATCTTGCAGAAAGCTTGTCAGAAATGAAGTCAATATACAAGCTTGGTTATCTTGGGTAAAAAAAACCAACTTAAAAAATGATATTGGATAGAAATCCCATGTAAAGGCAATAGTAGAGACTTTCTATCGGTCTAAAGGTCAAAATAGAAACTTGGTCGTTTTTGGAATTAAATTTATGTTCAACTTGGTCATCTTGTGTTTAAAGTCACCAGGTATTATGTAAAGTGGAAGGTTCAGTTGGAAACTAAATCCATCTGAGGTCAAAAACTAGATCACAGAAAAATCCTTGGTTACACTCTATTTACATTACCTTTTAGATGTTAAGCATGGTCAGGCAAACTAGCACTATTGTGACCCACTTAGATTTTGTAAATTTAATCAGAAGTTTTAAGCAATTTTGGTGCAAGTTTCAGTTTGAATAATTTTTAACTTGATGATGCATTTAGTTATGGTTTAATAGGGTAAGGACTTTTTATGCCCCCGAAGGGAGGCATATAGTTTTTGAACCGTCTGTCGGTCTGTCAGTCTGTCCGCAATTTTCGTGTCCGGTCCATATCTTTGTCATAGATGGATAGATTTTCAAATAACTTGGCATGAATGTGTACCACAGTAAGACGACGTGTCGCGCGCAAGACCCAGGCCCGTAGCTCAAAGATCAAGGTTACACTTAGACATTAAAGGATAGTGCATTGATGGGCGTGTCCGGTCCATATCTTTGTCATCGATGGATGGATTTTCAAATAACTTGGCATGAATATGTACCACAGTAAGACGACGTGTCGCGCGCAAGACCCAGGTCCGTAGCTCAAAGGTCAAGGTCACACTTAGACATTAAAGGATAGTGCATTGATGGGCGTGTCCGGTCCATATCTTTGTCATCGATGGATGGATTTTCAAATAACTTGGCATTAATGTGTACCACAGTAAGACGACATGTCGCACGCAAGACCCAGGTCCGTAGCTCAAAGGTCAAGGTCACACTTAGACATTAAAGGTCATTTTTCATGATAGTGCATTGATGGGCGTGTCCGGTCCATATCATTGTCATTCATGCATGGATTTTAAAATAACTACGCATGAATGTGTGACACAGTAAGACAACGTGTCGCGCGCAAGACCCAGCTCCGTAGGTCAAAGGTCCTAAACTCTAACATCGGCCATAACTATTCATTCTAAGTGCCATCAGGGGCATGTGTCATCCTATGGAGACAGCTCTTGTTTTTTTACTTTTTAAGATGGTAGGAGTGAGCTTTTTTCCTTTTGTTTTATTTTTCTGCCAATCTTCCATACTGCTGAGGAGGAGATGCTGCTTCAGAAGATTGGCAGAGTTGCATTTTGTTACAGCTGCCAAGGCCTGACAGATCCCTTTACTATTGATCGAGACATGCTAGCGTGACCATCGAGGACAATCGGGTGCCTATATGTCCGCAAGATTTTGACGTGTGGGAGTAACTGGTTCTACAATTCTGTGCCCGCAGTGTTAAGATGAAGGTTATTCCTTTGTTTTGAGAAATGGGAATCAGGGATTGTGAGGATTTTAATTTTTTTCAGGTACACAGCCTGCCAGTGACAACTGACTGTGTGTCCCGTCCATACATACAGTCGGCAGAATTTTCTTTCAGCGTCAAGACCTGCCTAGGACAACCTTTATGAGGTGGGCAGGATTTCATCTTTTCCAGGTCCAAGGTCTGCCTAAGACTGCAGAAGATACAGAAGCAGCAGAATATTTCTTTCAGGTTTCAAGGCCTTGCAGATCCCATAACTGTTGATCAAGACTGCTATCGTGACTATCGAGGACCCGGTGCCTATATGTCCGCAAGATATAAGCGTGTGGGGGTGACTGATCTGCAATCCTTGCCGGCGGGTTGCTAGATGATAGTTGTTCCTTTGTTGAGTGAGACGGAAATCAGGGATTGCAAGGATTTCTTATTCATTTCAGGTCAATACCCTGCCTATGTCTTCTAATGCATGTTTTACTTGGACGGAACATACATTGGGCAGGTTTTGTATTTTTTCAGTCAAGCTGCGACGGCAGATTTCTCTCTTCAGATTTCTGAATGTTTGCCTTCTCTACCAGACAGCCATTCAAATAATCATGTAGCTCATTGCAATACTTGAATCTTTTCCTATTTAAGCAACTTACATTAAATAATTTTCATTTTTTCCTGTTTTGGCTTATTAATTTAGGCTTGGCAGACTTTCATTATTCATGCATGGAAACGAAGTCTTGTGTAGAGATCTAGACACTTTGTTCCAGTATTATACTGGAAGTGTTCATGCTATCTGCTTCCTTACTAAACCACTAACTGATCTTAGTGTCTCCAGTAGTATGGTAAGTATATCTTCTTTAAATTACTGAATTCAACAATTCCTTAAACGATTTGTCCATCATCATTTGTAATACCATTTATTGTTCCCCTACTGGTTGAACCTTTCGGGTATATAGAATGCGCTTTTTCCGTCCGTCATTTCTCTGTCTGCAATTTCGTTCCGGTCCTAACTCGTCACCCATAAGGGTTTTAGTATTACTTGCACAAATGTTCCCATAGTGAGACTGTCTGTCATGCGCAAACCCGACCCTAGCTTAATGCAAGGTCACAATTGAAGTCAAAGGTCAACAGGCTTTTTTCCTGTCGGTCTAACTGCCATCCATGAAGGGATTTTAATATTTTGGCACATAAACCTCATAAAAGTATTGTTTCAATGCACAACTTTATGACCCCAGTCAAAGGTAGGTCACACTGCAGTCAAGTTAACATGGACTTGAACAGGTCTGTTTTTTTGGTCATAATGTAATGGCTTTTCCTTTGTTTACTTTTCATGCCAAACAGTTTGAATATTACTTGGATAATGTTCACCTAGAGACGGAGCGTCTTGTGCAAGACCTATCCCAGTCAAAAGTTAAGGTCACACTTAGAGGCCAAGTTCAGATACAAGATGACTGGTCTGGACATTCTTCTTTTTTAATGGAGGGATTTTGGTGTAAGTTGGCATAAATGTTCACTAACATAAGACAGATTGTTGTGTGCAAGATTCAGGTCCCTAGGTAAAAGGTCAGGGTCACACTTAGAGGTCAAATGCCAGATTCAAGAATGACTTTGTTCAGAGCATTTCTTCTTCATGCATAGAGGGATTTTGATGTAACTTGGCACAATTGTACACCATCATGAGACAGTGTCATGCGCAGGCCCCTTCTTTAGAATTACTTCCTTTTGTTGTTACTATAAATAGCTTATAGTGTAACTTTTTCATTTCTAGCCATAGGGAAAAATTTTTATGTGGATTCAGAAAAACAAAAGAATTACAATAATTACTACACAACCACAAAATTGAAATTCCATTTGCAAATAGAGGTGCTGGTGTAAAGAAATTTGCTATGACAGGCGTACATTGTGACATTCTGGCATTCAGTTTTTTTTTTTTTTTTTTTTTTACTATAAATAACTTATGTGATAGATCTACCTTTTTATACAAACCCTGGCGGGCGGGCGGCGTCCACAGACCTTGTCCGGAGCATATCTTCTACATGCATGAAGGGATTTTGATGAAACTTGGCACAGTTGTTCACCATCATGAGACGGAGTGTCATGCGCAAAAACCACGTCCCTAGGTCTAAGGTCAAGGTCACACTTAGAGGTCAAAGGTCAAATTCAAGAATGACTTTGTCCGGAGCATATCTTCTTCATGCATGGAGGGATTTTGATGAAAGTTGGCACAATTGTTCATCATCATGAGACGGAGTGTCATGCGCAAGAACCAGGTCCCTAAGTCTAAGGTCAAGGTCACACTTAGAGGTCAAAGGATACAAGAAAGAAAACTTTGTCCAGAGCATATCTTCTTCATACATGGAGGGATTTTGATATAACTTTGCACAAATGTTCACCACCACGAGGCGGAGTGTCATGCACAAGAACCAGGTCCCTAGGTGAAAGGTCAAGGTCACACTTAGAGGCCAAAGGTCAGATACAAGAATAACTTTGTCCGAAGCATTTCTTCTTCATGCATGGAGGGATTTTGATGTAACTTGGCACAATTATACACCATCATGAGATGAAGTGTCATGCGCAGTTCCCTTCTTTAAAATTACTTCGCTTTGTTGTTACTTTAAATAGCTTATATTGTAACTTTTTCATTACTAGTCGTAGGGAAAAATCGAGACCACTTTTCTGTAGTACAACATGCATGCTACATTCAATTATGAGGTGTATTTTGACCAATCTCTACCTGGTAAAGATTTTTGTGTGGACTTACAATTTTTTTTTTTTTTTTTTTTTTTTTTTTTTTTTTTTTTTTTTTTTTTTAAAGATTATCTTCCCTAGTAACTTTTTTATAATTGACCATAGGGAAAAAACAAGACCACTTTTCTGTGGTACAACATAGATGTTACTTTCAAATTTTAGGTGATTTTTAATGTATCTCTACCTGGTAAGGAGTTTTTTTGTGGACTTAGAAAATCAAATGACTTACAATGATTACTAAACAACCACAAAATTAAAATTCCATTTGCAAATACAGGTGCTAGAGTAAAGAAATTTGCTGTGACAGGCGTATATTGTGACATTCTGGCACTCTTGTTGATAATTGGCCAAACTAAAGGTTTTTATACATACAAATTTTAATCCAAGTGTTTTGTTATAACATATTGTATATATAGTACAATATTGTTTATACATTATTGACAGATATCAGTTCATAATATTATACTGCAGTAGAGAAAATTAGTTGCCGGCCAGTAGGGGACTTTTTATTGCATGGCAATACTTCATTCACTTGTTAACTGAAAATTTACTGACTGAATAGTGAACAATGCAGACCTTGATCAGTCTGCAAGGATGTGTAGGCTGATCTGGGTCTGCACTAGCTGCAAAGGCACTATCACTTGCTGCCAGCAGGCGAAAGGTTAAGGATAATATGTGTATTTGTTGTTGGACTTTGAAATTAGATAATATTACTAATATTAAATTCTTTTTCTATTGTATATGGTTCTTCTTGTTTGATGTATCTTGTAGGAACTGTGATGACACTGACGAAATATTCTACAATCTTCACCATGGTTACGGTTGAATTGTGATTCCCACATAGCAATTGCTGTACAGAGTAATGCCAGCATGTATGTTTTTCTAAGAAAGTGACAAAGTGTGTCAAGGTGGAAGCTGTGCATCTGGACAGGTAAGGTTTTTTGTTTTGTTTTTTAGAAAATCATGACTTTGGCTTGATTTTTTATGTTTACAAAATACAGATTCTCGAAAACAGTTTGATACTTTTTTCTCAGCTTGAGTGGCAACCATTAAAATTTAAAAACGATGCCTTTGTTATTGCCATACTTTACTTCTTGCCAGTTTATCTGTAGGCATCCTGTGAATTTGTTATTATTACATTTATTAGTGTAGAATTTTAAGCAGCCTTTAGGAACTTTGTGTCAACTTCCAGCAAAATCTTAAGCAAAAGTATAGCTGTTTGGAAATTTTGACAAAGTCCTGCCTTATTATCGCATAGAAATTTTAGTGAAGGTTTTATATGGGACTTTGAAGCAGGTTTGTCACTTTCAGCTATTATTGTACTGAATGACATGTGATTTTGTTAAAATTGAATGTGAATAGGAGTCAGTAAAAGGATAGGTTTATTTATCTTGGCTATGGCAATACACGACAGGATTCTCTGTAAAATGCAAGGATTTTCAGAGTTACTGCCCTTGAATTACTAAATGTTTAGAAAATTTTGTATGCATTTAATACAACTTTGGTATATTTTCTTTGATATTGATCTTACTTATTCCTGCAAAAATGTAGGTCTGAAGATTGATAAAAATGCCAGTTTAGAGAAGTTACTTCAGAGTTATGTCCCTTGAATTTATAAACAATATAACTCCAGAGCAGATCTCTGAGTTATGCATTGATCAGCAGTGTTGATAAATTAATACAAAGAAGGATGTTCTGAAGTCCACATTAATGTGCTATATGTTGTTACTGGCACTATGTTAGTGAATGTACAGATATGATCTGGTTAGGTCCTGAGAATATAATCATGGAGAATTCCATCTTGGTAACTCCAGAAAGGTCTATATTATCTTTCACCAAGAACTGAATCCAAGCTTGCTTTGCTTAATCTACAAACTTTTTTTTGAGCTTTTCTTTCATAAATGCTTTAAAAACATTTTTGCAGTCATTTATTTCTCTGATCTTTGACAAGGAACATTCAGTTGAGAAGGTGGCATGCATTCCTCCCTTGCACTGTACACCTCCCTCCCTTGCACTGCACTTTGCATGTTTGCTGCTTTCTCAGTAGAAATTTCAAGTTGAAGTGTTGGAGAAATAAGTATGCCTAAATTGGGAGGGAAGATTTGTCTAGTTTCTCATAATTATTTAAATTAAGTAAACAAGCAGAGTTTTAGTATGCGGTGTTTATCAATCCATTATCTGCTATCTGGAGGTATACTGGTGTCACTTAAAATGGCTCTAACCAGTAGTCCTTAGGGAAGCGTCACACACTTAGCCACTAGGTCATCATCCGCCATTCATTTCATTTAAGATCATCATGAAAGTAATCTTACTTTCTCTTATTCAGTGTAGAACAGACAAAGTGGAAAGTTCCATAAAATTCATATATTTAATGCTAAAAACTGCCATTCAGTGTTCTGGTTATTTGTAATTATAATGACAGAATAAGGCAAAGAGATAAATAAACTGACTCCTCTTTCATTGTGAAATACCCATCATCAGTGCAGGTAAATGCATGACTGCATTAAGAAGTAAAGATTTAACATTTCCTAGCCATTGTGTTACAAATTGGAATACTGGAATTATGTTATTGTCCAAAATAGAAATTTATTAATCCCCCGCCGTGGCGGAGGGATTATAGGAATGGTCTGCGTCCATCCATCCTTCCGTCCGTAACAAAATCGTGTCCAGTCCATATCTCCTAAACCCCTTGAAGGATTTTCATGAAACTTGGGTCAAATGATCACCTCATCAAGACGATGTGCAGAACCCATGAGTCAGCCTTGTCAGTTCAAGGTCAAGGTCACAACTCAAGGTAAAAGTTTTGAGCCTGCCATTATGTGTCCGCTCTATATCTCATAAACCCCTTGAAGGAATTTTATAAAACTTGGGTCAAATGATCACCTCATCAAGACGATGTGCAGAACCCATCAGTCAGCCTTGTCGGCTCAAGGTCAAGGTCACAACTCAAGGTCAAAGGTTTTAGCCTTCCATTTTGTGTCCGCTCTATATCTCCTAAGTCCTTGAAGGATTTTCATCAAACTTGGGTCAAATGATCACCTCATCAATGCGATGTGCAGAACTTATGAGTCAGCCATGTCAGCTCAAGGTCAAGGTCACAACTGAAGGTCAAAGGTTTGAGCCTTCCATTTCGTGTCCGCTCTATATCTCCTAAACCCCTTGAAGGAATTTTATAAAACTTGGGTCAAATGATTACCTCATCAAAACGATGTGCAGAAATTATGAGTCAACCATGCCAGCTCAAGGTCAAGGTCACAACTAAGGGTCGAAGGTTTGAGGCTTCCATTTTGTGTCCACTCTATATCTCCTAAACCCCTTGAAGGATTTTCATCAAACTTGGGTCAAATGATCACCTCATCAAGAACTCATGAGTCAGCCATGTCAACTCAAGGTCAAGGTCACAACTGAAGGTCAAAGGTTTCAGCTCTGTATCTCCTAAACCCCTTGAAGGATTTTCATGAAACTTGGGTCAAATGATCACCTCATCAAGAACTCATGAGTCAGCCATGTCAACTCAAGGTCAAGGTCACAACTGAAGGTCAAAGGTTTCAGCTCTGTAGCTCCTAAACCCCTTGAAGGATTTTCTTGAAACTTGGGTCAAATGATCACCTCATCAAGACGTTGTGCAGAATTCATGAGTCAGCCATGTCAGTTCAAGGTCAAGGTCACAGCTAAAATCAAAGGTTTTACCCTTTCACTATCCATAGCAGTGGCGGGGGATTTAGCTGTCTTTCAGACTGCCTTGTTTCATTATATTTTGGCTAGAATTAATGGCTCTGTTTTTCAAGGTGATTAATCATTATTCAGGCATTTTTATAATGAATAATTTAATAAATTCATGTCTGATCTAAATATCCTGGCTGCTCTTTTTCAAATACTTAAATGATTAAGGTACTGGCTATTCATTATTGTTAAATGTTTTATGACTGATTAAGGCAGACAAGGAGATGTGGGAATATTACCAATTAAGCTTACCCGTTATTGTTACGGACTTTGTCATTAGGTACTGGGTACATTTTATAAGATCTCTCGGGGCGTTGAATTCTTCATGTGAGGAAGCCATCCAGCTGGCTTACGGAAGGTCGGTGGTTCTACCCGGGTGCCCGCTCGTGATGAAATAATGCACGGAGGGGCACCTGGGGTCTTCCTCCACCATTAAAGCTGGAAAGTCGCCATATGACCTATCATGTGTCGGTGCGATGTTAAATCCAACAAAACAAACAAACAAACATTTTATAAGAATTAACTAAATGGTTACCCTTTATTGTTATGAACTAAAATTGTTGATAGGTACTGGCTACATTTGATAAGTATTAATGGTTACCATTTATTGTTACGAACTTTGTCATTAGGTACTGGCTGCATTTTATAAGAATTAATTTTATAAGAATTAACTAAATGGTTACCCTTTATTGTTATGAACTTAAATTGTTAATAAGTACTGGCTACATTTTATAAGTATTAATGGTTACCCTTTATTGTTACGAACGTTGTCATTAGGTACTGGCTACATTTTTTTATAAGTATTAACTTGATGGTTACCTTTTATTGTTACAAACTTTGTCTTTAAGTACTGGCTACATTTTATAAGAATTAACTTAATTATTATTGCAAAAATGTTTGGCTACTGAACTGCTATTAATAGTATTATGCAGGTTGAGTTTCATGCTCATATTTCATGAAGTACATCTATTTTCAACCAATGGGTTCAATACTGGATGTAATTTTCATATTACATTAGTTAATCATTAACCACATAAAGAAAAGAAATATTTTAAGAAATACTGTAATGTTTTTAGCAAGTAAATTCATATTTTTGAAGTGTCGGACACTGTTAGGAGGAGGATGCCAGCCATTGCGTTAGGGAAGGTCAAAATTAAGTCACTGTAACAATGTTGACTATAGTTGTTATATCATATCACCACATTAATTAAGTTATAGCTGGTTAGGCTGAATAAAGCATATAATGTTAATTTAATGCAGGCATTGATAATGTTCTAGATTAAATGCAGTAATCATAGTAGTGTTTTAGAAAAGATGCCTGCCAATATGCTTTATGCCCCACAATTAAATGCAGTTCAAGATACTACCTTATCATTTACTTTGTCAACTCTTATAGATAGCCAGACGGTTTAAACAAAGTCAAGCGGAGGCCAGGTAATATAACTGACTACAATTAAGACTGAAAAGCTGCGACTTTCTACATTTAAAAATAATCTGATAGGGATATGGTAGGATAAGACAAAGGCATACTGGCTACAGGTTTCTAGAAACTACCATATCACTGCATCTTAAGGGTTGTATTTTTGGACTATATTTCAGTTGATAGGGATGATAAGGTAGAATAAGGTGTTTTTCTGCCACTGTTAGTGTGAAAGAGAACTGTACGGTCGTGTTTGTCAGCCCTCAAAATAACAATGTAATAGGTACTACCATATCATACAGTGTATGCATCAGTTGTAGCCAGGCCATTTACTTGGTTTAGTGAAAATCCACACATCAAAATCTGAGGGTTGCTGGTCATATCTATTTATTTTTTTTGCCATCAATTTTTTATTTGTATATGATTTCAGTGTTCTACCTGAACATTCGTTTAATTCATAACTCACTAATCCTAGTGTGTTTTTTGGAGTTATTGAATGTCTTTGAGGGATTCATCCAAAATTTGTCCAAAATTAAGATGATCGTACATCACAGAATCTCAGGGAGAACACTGAATTTCATTGCTAGGACTCTGGTACTGGTGATAAAAGCCAAAGAAAAACTGGCTTCTGGTTAAAATTTAAACTAAACTACTTGCATATTTGATAATTTCTAAATGATTAAATCCTGTAGCTGCTAGGGATATGGTAGAATTAGGCAAAGGTTCAATTCTGGCTACTGGTTTTGTATGAAAACTGCCATATCAACACATTGTAAGGGCAATGTAAATTGGCCATCATATATTTTTGGACAAAATTTTAGTGAATAGGGATGATATGGTAGAATGTAGGAAGATCATCAGCCATTCACTTCTTTCTGGAGCTGTATGATATAAATATCTGCATTGCAAGATAAAAAATGAACACATTGTTTTTTTCTTAACATTACACCCATACTCAAATGGCTTTACCTATACATTTAAATAAAAGATGGGAGACCTGTTCTAAAGATTGATGAAGGGAGCTTAACCTAAAAACTTAACTACTGTCGACAGAGTATTCCAACAGTATTTACTGGTACAGAAATTAGGCATCGGATTAATGGCTGGGTTCTGGATTCTCTTCTAAAATATTATTTTATTCAATAATTGTCCATAAGTTCATAGTTCAAAGGTTTTATTTATGATAATTAGTTATTATTTGTTTAGAGTAATTCTACCTTCAAGGAAACCTGAACATTCTCTTTTGAATTAGGTATTACTAACTGGCTCATTGATTTAAATTGTTGAAAGAACTTTGGGATGGAATCAAGTCTGTTTTACATAGAATAAAAGTCAAAGTCTCTTTTCTACTTACTTGCTTTTACTGTCCTCATGGCTATTTGCTCAAAAGCAGTTGTGGAGTTCTGTTGTCTGGGTGGTATTCAACCATGGTAGCTGTCCCGTACTTCTCCCACAAATAGCTGTCCAATTCTTCTAAGAGTGGAAATTCAGACCAGTTGGCTGTGGCCAAAACTGCTGCCTTGTAGAATTCAACCAAGCCAGCTCTCTCTCAGCTGCTGAGGACAATATTCCACAAGCCAGCAAACCTCCATACACCTGCCCTTTATTGTCCAATAAAGTCCTATATTTCTGTCCAAATAAGCTGTTGAGACAACTTCAGAAGGAGGAATTCTACCAAGCCAGCTGTCCCATCCAGCTATTGCGGGAGGAATTACACCAAGCCCACTAATGTCCTATACTTCCTTCCAAATTAGCTGTCGAGACAACTTCAAAAGGAGGAATTCTACCACGCCAGCTGTCCCATCCAGCTATTGCGTGAGGAATTCCAACAAACCACCTGATAATGTCCTATACTTATGTCAAAATTTGTTGTCAAGACAGCTTCAGAAGGAGGATTCTACCAAGCCAGCTGTCCCATCCATGCAGCTTTTGCAGGAAGAATTCCACCAAGCCACCTGCCCCAACCTGCTATTGGTGAGGAAGTCTTCCAAGCCAGCTTCTTCCTGGCCAGCTGTCCCAACAGCTGTTTTGGAGAAATTCCACCAAGCCATCTAATGTCCTATACTTACGGCCAAGTAGGTTGTCAAAACAGCTTCTTAAGGTCCCAACCAACTGTTGAGGAGGAATTCCACCAAGCCATCTGTCCCAACCATGTATTGCGGGAGAAGAGCAACCAGTCCTGTACAACTGTTTGGAAGGATTCTAGTAATCCTTCTGTCCGGTACAGCTATTGAGGAAAAATCCACCAAGCCAATTGCATTACTGTTGCCATGAGATAGAAACGGAATGGGAAAAAATTTTTGCCAACTTGTTTAGTTTTGATACTCATGTAATTCAAGCAATCACAGGAATTATTTGGTTTTCTAGCTGAATGTTAAAGAAATGAAATAATTACATGTTACTAAACAAAGTAATTCAATTAGTCATTAAGTCATACACTAAATTACTGTCTAGTTGTAGAAACATAACAATAGAAGAACATTTTCATCAGCATTGCTGTTTAGTACACATTTAGTTCTGCATATGGATTGGCATAATAACTTAATTTAATAAGTGTTTTGGAAAAATAGTCTTGTTGATACCAAGTCATCATTTCATTGTAACAGAAAAGATTGAGGTGTTTGTTTAGTTTAAGGCATTCCAGCAACCTGTAACCTAAATGCCAAATTTACTTAAAATCCTTGGGCCTGTAATCATTTCCATCATTTTTACAATGTGTATAATTGTATCAAAACTTAAAAATTACTTGTACTGTGTCTTCAGATATAATTTATATACAATAAGCTTTTGTTCTGTTCAAAATTTTTCATGTGCTAGACACTCTGCTCCAAAGAATTTTCCTCCACACACTGCCTGCACATCTGTTTAGGAATGGCAGCATTTTGGCAATTGAATTTCTAGTTTTCCATTTCAAAGACAATCTTGATACTTAAGTAGTAAGATATTATTTAGAGTTGAAGGTTAAGTAGAAATATGTTTGGTTGTGGTCTTCCTACAGACATTTTTTATTCATTATTTATGTGTGTTTGAGATGTGTGATTGTGTTGCTTATCATTCTGACTGCTGAGGAGATACTTCTGTGAGGTTTACTTATCTCCTGGACTGTACTGTGGACTGTACTGTTTTATAGCCACTGTCAAACTTGACAGTCCAAAGACACTAGAGTACCATATCATTATTATTGCTCAATTCTGTAACTGTAGCCAGTTCAGAGAAAATCCTAAGCTAATAAGCTTAATTGAATGCTGTTTAGTTCTATCAATTAAATCTGTGTTTTATCAATAATTTCAACTATTTAAATTTAATAAGTAATATTGTGTATTTTTGGAGTAAATTTCAAGAATTAGGGATGGTAGGTACAATAAAAGAAAATATTAACTTAAGAATGTTCGTTAAAACAGAAATCTTTTGAAATAAAAAATCATTTATCATGAAGTGAATGTTAAATGGAAATAGTTACTAGAATAATGTTGTGCAGTGTAATGCTTTTGTGCATTGAATGACTGTCAAAGAATTACATTGTATAATGCAGTGAAAGAACGTGCAGTGAATGAATGTTAAATGAATTATATTGTAAAATTGTGCGAGTGAATATCAAAATCAAAATGTTTAAAGTAAATTGTTTTTTAAAACACAATGACCAGACAGTAGAACTAATCATTTTGTAAAGCAGTGGCAGAGTTAGGTTATTCTGTTAAAGAGACAGTGGCATGGCATATTAATAATTTTTTGTGTTGTTAAGTGGTAAGAACTTTTGAGTGTATTTAATTTGTAAAACACAGTTGCAAGGTTAAAGTTGATTTAATTTTTGTATCACTCTGGCAAAGTATTTTTAAGTGGATTTAATTTCAGATAGAGTTTTCAAGTTTTTCAGTGAATAAGTCACAAACCGAGAAGTTTGATTTTTACTTTGAATAGAATGCACTCAAAGTAACAAAGGATGTATTTCAAGTAAATCATGCAAAAACCTTGTATTTCCATTGATAAAGAATTTTGTCAGTAGCCAATTTATCTCAGTTGAAGTTTAACGTTTGGTTACTCTGTTGACTGATTTCAGTCACTTTTTTCATTATACCATCTGTTTTACTAGAAAGTAAATTTTTTTTTTATTGAGATACCAGTTAAAGCTTGAAATAACATTTTAAATAAATTACAGTACCAGTATCAATTTAGGATTTTATCTTTCAACATAATTTTATCAAAATATGGTAAAGTACAAATACTAGTTAGCTTTTTTTAATTCAGTATAATATTGGTTTTGTATCGATAAGCTTGGCAGCTTTCATATTTTGCATGAGTTTTCTTTAATTAGTCATCTTGGCAGTCTTTGTCAGGTAAGGTTAAAAAGTAGGAACTGAAATGATAGCAAGATGTAGTGTCAGTAGTTTAACAAGCATAGTTTGCTACACCTTGAATTTTTAAACATGTTTGAATTAATTATAATTTTTGCTTCATTCAATTTTGTAATGGTCCTTAAGATAGCATAAATTATTATCATACTGTAAATAAATTCTGATATGATAGTTCCATTGTGCTGTTTCGGCTGCAAGTTTTTTTTTCCTTTTTTTACGAAGTCAAGCCTGAACAGACCTTTGTACTGTTGATCCACACAGCTATACGATGCCATTTAGGATCTGGTACAATATATCCGCAGCGTGGTCGGTTGGAAAGATACAGCTACAATATGGCCACATGTTTAATGATGTTTCCCAGTGTTGAAGAGATGGATCGGATTGTCAGGTTCTTTCGCCTTACCGTATTCAGCATTTGTTCTTTCCATATTTTAGTCTGCTCACAGTCGTAAAATTCTACATATGATCCTTTGACTGCCAATCAAGACATTCAAGTACATTAAGAAATTCTGGTGACAATATAACCGCAGATGGAGTCATTGGCAACAATCTACATTTTGCCAGCGGTTTGTAGACGACGTTTTCCTGTGTTGAGAGAGGTGGAAATAAGATTTTTCAAGATTTTTCTGTACTAGGTCTTCATTCACCAGCATCGCTGATACAGTTGAAACTTGTTATGCAATATACACTGATAGAATTCATTTTTCAAGACTTTCCAAAATGTATTTCCTTACCAAAGGTAAAATATGATAGATAGTTTTCGTAGCATCTAATTTTACCCTACTGTCAAAAAAATTCAATTTTTGTATTCATCTAATTTCATTTTAGACATGTTTAACAGTAAGCCACATTATAAGTTTTGAGGACAGATAAGGCCTTGGTGTAGCTGTAGACGCGACAAGTTCACATCACTTTCATAATATAAAAATACTTTCTACTAAGGGTTAAGTTTTGTTATACTCTCCTATTGATAGATCTTATTCCAACACTTAGTCAAAAGTATCATTTGAAATAAATGTCAAATTGTGACCAGTTAATAGCATCTGTTCAACTTAACAAAAAATTTTCTTTGAAGTAAGCCAGTATCAAGTAGAAATCTATTAAACTTTTTTCCTTTATTAAAGCATGTTCCATTTGCCAATTCTGTGAAATTTGATATTCCTATTAATATAAACTTTGGCAGACCTCTTGATAATTGATTCTACAGCTTCGAATATTTTAAGCCTGTTTCTTCCCGTCTTTTGGCAGCTTTCTTTTCTTTATAATAATTTCAGGATGAGAGTGGTTGTATCCAATGCTTAAAGCATGCAATCACCTGCCTTGTGCGAAGACATCTATGAATCGACCACAGATGTATACCTCATTAAAGTGAGTATTTTTAAACAAAACTTAAAGTGACGTTTAGCTAAATAATCGTTTCGCCACTGCCATGGCGTACCTAATTTTACTGTAAACTGTCTATACGACAATAGGAAATGTTTCTTGGCAAAAGCTCGCTGCAGTCAACTAAATGCAATATGGAAATAAAATGAATTTTTGTTCTCTGT
This sequence comes from Mercenaria mercenaria, assembly GCF_021730395.1. Classification (NCBI taxonomy): domain Eukaryota; kingdom Metazoa; phylum Mollusca; class Bivalvia; order Venerida; family Veneridae; genus Mercenaria; species Mercenaria mercenaria. The sequence goes on from NC_069368.1 coordinate 81,090,720, forward strand.
ACAAATCACTGTTGTATTGCACATTAGAATAGCTGCATCACTAGACTTGTGATATGTAGACCAGAAATCCATGTTGTTCCTTTTTTACTGTGTCGATAGGCTTACAGATCCAACTAGAGCTGCTTTGAAAAAACGCTATCTGCTCCACACTCTTATCCTTAGTGAATTCAAACGGGTGGGTGGTTTGGATGAATGGATCTGATCATAATTATTGGGTCTGATGTTTAGGATGAGTGGTTTCCTATCACAGGACCGTAGGAGCATTTTCAGTTGGGTGGGAAGGGACAAACTATGAATCAGGTCTAATCTGACTCCCGTTTCAAAAAAAAAATGCTATGATTATAACCTAATCGTCAAATTATTGCCCAATCCCCTGTTCCTACAGCCTGTATCATTAATGATCCCTTTTGACTGGATTCAGACCAATGGGTTTCCATTCAGTAATTCTGGGACAATATTCACAAGTGGAGTCATTTGGAGCACAGATCTACATTTGGGCCAGCTTTGCTAGACGACTGATTTTGTGTTGAGAGGGTGGAATATAAGGATTTTCAATGATTTTTTCTGTAAGGTCTTCATCAGCCAGCAGTCGCTGATATCAGTTTTAACTTGTTTGCAATATACACTGGATAGAACTTCTTTTTCAAGGACTTTCCAAAATGTATTTTTCCTTACCAGAATAGGCAAAATATGACAGAATAGTTTCGTAAGCCATCTGAATTTTTACCCAGTACTGTCAAAAAAAATTTTCAATTTTTTTGTATTCAGTCTAATTTCTTTTAAGACATGTTATAAAGTAAGCACTTATAAGTTTATAGGACATGATAAGGCCTTGGTTTTAGCTGCTACGCAGAACAAGTTCACATGCACTTTCATAATTATAAAAATACTCCTGACCCAAGGGTTAAAATTTTGTTATACCTCCTATTGAATTTTGATTCTTTATTCCAACACTTAAGGGCAAATAGTTTAGATCAATGAAATGGTCAAAATTGTGACAGTTAATAGCATCTGTTCAATAACTAAAAGAATTTTCTTTGAAGTAAGCCAGTATCACAGTAGAAATTATTTAAACTTTTGTTCCTTTATTTAATAGCCAGTGTCTCCATTTGCCAATTCTGTGAAATTTGATATTTTCTCTATTTAAATACAGTTGAATATCTTTACCTCGATATCGGTTAGCTCGATACTCCGATTAGCACGATGTGTTTTAGTCGGTCCCGATTTTTTTCCCTATATATTCTAATGTAATTATTTATCATTACCTTGATATGATTACTCGATATTTTGTTTAGCTCGATGAGATTTTTCAGTCCCGTCAACTTACCTGTAATGTTTTTACACCTGGTTTCGTCGATATCACAGCGTGTCAAAAATATCCATGCTATTTGTAAGGACGTGTGAAAAGCAACCTATTGTTGTCCGGCGATGTATTTATCATTATAAGTTAGTGTTTGTTATTTAATCTTTAATCCAATTCAAATGTTAGGAAGTTTGCATTTAATTTCCAATAATTAGTCTTATAAAACAGCGTGCAAGCGGGCAACTTGTTTTCCAGTATAACAATTAATTGGGATGAAATATTTTTCTGTATCTGCCATTTAGGATTGGGGTAACAATATGCGTATTACACAGGCAAATTTTGTTATCGAAGCACGTCAAAAAGGGCTACCAAGTAGGGACATCACAGCTGCATTCAATTGTTTATGGAAGGAATAAAATGCTAATGTTTACACGTATATTTTGAAAAATTTTTAAAAATTAAATGTAAGTATGTACTATTTAATTAAGAAAGTTATTTGTCAAAAAAAATTAAAATCGTATTTACGTTTATATTATTTTCTTTCCCCTTTCAAACCCTCTGAAAAAAAAGCATTGGATATAGTGACAATAAAGACGTCCGACACAAGTACAAAGTTGTCCCAGATAGTCGATAACGTTACGTCGAACTTCGGATACGTCGATGCAATTTTTACAGTCCCTTGAATATCGAGGTAACGGTATTCGACTGTATAAAACTTTTGGCAGTACCTCTTGATAACTTGATATCTACTAGCTTCGAATATTTTAAGCCATGTTTCTTCCCGTCTTTTGGCAGCTTTTTCTTTTCTTTTTATTAATAATTTCAGGATGAGAGTGGTTGTATTCCAATGGCTTTAAGCATGAAATCACCTGGCCTTATGCTGAAGACATCTATGAATCGACCAACCAGATGTATACCTCTAATTTAAAGTGAGTATTTTGTTACAAAACTTAATGTGTAGACAGGGTTTAGCTAAATCAATCGTCCGACTCACTGGCACATGGCTGTCACCTAATTTTACTGTATAACTGTTACACGAACAAATAGGAAATGTTTCTTGGCAAAAAGGCTCGCGCAGCAAGCTAAATTGGCAATATGGAAATAAAATGAATCTGTTGTGTTCTCTGTAGCAGAATCACTGTTGTATTGCACTTTAGAATAGCTGCCATGGCACTAGACTTTTGATATGGTATAGGCCAGAAATCCAGTGTGTTGCCCTTTCACTGTTGGAGATATTAAGACCAACTAGAGCTGCTTTTGAAAAAAGCGCATATCTCCCACAACTGCCTTATCCTTTAGTGATTCAAAGTGGTGTGGGTGGTTTGGATGAATGGTTCTGATCAGTAATGTATTGGGGGTCTGGATGGTTTGGATGAGTGGTTCCTATCACAGGACCGTAGGAAGCATTTTCAGTTTGGGGGGTGGGGGAGAGGGCACAAACTATGAAAATCAGCTGAAACTGACTCCCTGTCAAAAAAAAAAATGCTAAGATTATAACCATAATCGGTCAAATTATTGCCCCCACACCCCTGTTCCTACAGCCCTGTATCATTAATGTCTAGTTTGTCTGGATGGTTCAGACAAATGGTTCCCATCAGTAATTCAAGGGCCATAATTCAAAAGTGCCTGGGTGGATTTGGCTAGTTATTGAACTTGGCCGAGGTCTTATGGTCAAACACATTTTGTTCAAGTTGGTGAAAATCGTATGAAAAATGTTCAAATTAGAGTGCGAACAAGATTTGTGACAGACACACACACACGGACTGGAGTAAATATGTCTAACTCCACAGTGTGGTGGGAGACATAATTATGAAATAATTTTAGGGGAGTGGTGTTCTAGATGATAAGGTGTCGGTCACCCAATCCAGTGGGTTTGAGCCCCACTGGGGTCAAGACCATGACCTCATATGACACCAGTACTGGTTTTTCCAGGAAGCAGGCTCCAGAGCTGTTCCAATAAGCTTGAAGTTTTCATCACAATCGAGCTAAAACAAATTAGTATGAAATAATTAGTAGACCAGGACATTTTATCAAGTTAAGTGTTTTTATCAGGTTCAGAGCTCTGTGTTCTTATCAATTATTCATGTCTTTTACCTGATCCCACCATTGTTTAATACTAGAGGTAGATGACAACCGATATTTGGCTTTTAATAGGAATAACTACAATATTCCCTGGCATGTCTTAATCTCTTTAAGTTAACCTTTAGACTACTGGTGGCAAGTGGTTTTGCCTTTGCGACCAGTGCAGACCAAGGTCAGCCTGCACATCTCACTATTCAGTCAGTTAATTTTCAGTGAACATTTCTGTGAGTAAGATTTGCCCAAACTGAATGATGAACCAGTCCATTTTTAGCTCGACTATTCGAAGAATAGTCTAGCTATTCTACTCACCCTGGCATTGGCGTCGGCGTCACACCTTGGTTAAGTTTTTGCATGCAAGTACATACAGCTATCATTTAAAGGCATATAGCTTTGAAACTTATTTATTCTTTTTCTAGGTCAATTACCAACCTCACTGGGTCAAGTTCCATAACTCTAACATGTATTTTGAGCAAATTATGCCCCCTTTTGGACTTAGAAAATTCTGGTTAAAGTTTTACATGCAAGTCACTATCTCAAAAACTAATGAAGATATTGAATTGAAACTTCACATGTGTCTTTGGGGTTATAAAACTATTTGATAGCACCAAGTCCCATAACTCTGACCTTCATTTTGGTCAAATTATGCCCCCTTATGGACTTAGAAAATTCTGGTTAAAGTTTTGCATGCAAGTACATACAGCTATTACTAAAAGGCATATAAATTTGAAACTTATTTTTTCTTTTTCTAGATCAATTACCTACCTCACTTGGTCAAGTCCCATAACTCTGACATGTATTTTGGGCAAATTATGCCCCTTTTGGACTTTGAAAATCCTGGTTAAAGTTTTACATGCAAGTTACTATCTCCAAAACTAATGTAGATATTGAATTGAAACGTCACATGTGTATTCGGGATTATAAAACTAGTAGATAGAATCAAGTCCCATAACTCTGACATGTATTTTGGGCAAATTATGCCCCCTTTTGGACTTAGAAAATCCTGGTTAAGGTTTTGCGTGCAAGTACATACAGCTATTACCAAAAGGCATTTAGCTTTGAAACTTACTTATTCTTTTTCTAGGTCAATTACCAACCTCACTGGGTCAAGTTCCATAACTCTTACATGTATTTTGAGCAAATTATGCCCCCTTTTGGACTTTTTTAAAGTTTTACATGCAAGTTACTATCTCCAAAACAACAGGGCATTCTGAAAGACAGCTAAATCCCCCGCCACTGCTATGGATAGTGAAAGGCAAAACCTTTGATTTTAGCCTTGACCTTGAACTGAAATGGCTGACTCATGAATTCTGCACAATGTCTTGATGAGGTGATCATTTGACCAAAGTTTCATGAAAATCCTTCAAGGGGTTTAGGAGATACAGCGCTGAAACCTTTGACCTTCAGTTGTGACCTTGACCTTGAGTTGACATGGCTGACTCATGAGTTCTTGATGAGGTGATCATTTGATCCAAGTTTGATGAAAATCCTTCAAGGGGTTAAGGAGATACAGAGTGGACACCAAATGGAAGGCTCAAACCCTCGACCCTTAGTTGTGACCGTGACCTTGAGCTGGCATGGTTGACTGATAATTTCTGCACATCGTTCTGATGAGGTAATCATTTTACCCAAGTTTTATAAAATTCCTTCAAGGGGTTTAGGAGATATAGAGCGGACACGAAATGGAAGGCTCAAACCTTTGACCTTCAGTTGTGACCTTGACCTTGAGCCGACATGGCTGACTCATAATTTCTGCACATCGTTTTGATGAGGTGATCATTTGACGCAAGTTTGATGAAAATCCTTCAAGGGGTTTAGGAGATATAGAGCGGACACAAAATGGAAGGTTCAAACCTTTGACCCTAAGTTGTGACCTTGACCTTGAGCCAGCATGACTGACTCATGGTTCTGCACATCGTCTTGATGAGATGATCATTTGACCCAAGTTTTATAAAATTCCTTCAAGGGGTTTAAGAGATATAGAGCGGACACAAAATGGAAGGCTCAAACCTTTGACCTTGAGTTGTGACCTTGACCCGGCATGACTGACTCATGGGTTCTGCACATCGTCTTGATGAGGTGATCATTTGACCCAAGTTTTATAAAATTCCTTCAAGTGGTTTAGGAGATATAGAGCGGAAACAAAATGGCAGGCTCAAATCTTTGACCTTGAGTTGTGACCTTGACCTTGAACCAACAAGGCTGACTCATGGGTTCTGCACATCGTCTTGATGAGGTGATCATTTGACCAAAGTTTCATGAAAATCCTTCAAGGGGTTTAGGAGATACAGACTGGACACGATTTTGTTACGGACGGAAGGACGGACGCAGACCATTCCTATAATCCCTCCGCCACGGCGGGGGATTAAATATGGAATTGAAACTTAAGATGTTTCTTCGGGGCTATAAGACTAGTTGATAGCATCAAGTCACATAACTCTGATATGCATTTTGGTCAAATTATGTCCCCTTTCGAACTTAAAACTCTTTTGATATTTAACATTTTGGGTAATAATTTCCTGCTTCTGTGACAATATTTCGAATAGTCGAGCTTGGCTGTCTTACAGACAGCTCTTGTTGTTGAGCCCGCTTGCAGTCGGCTCGATATAGTCGCCACTTCCGGTGTATGTGCATGTGTCTGTCCGTGCGTCCATCCAATTTTGTCTGGACCATAGCGTGGACACGCATGGACAAATCTTGTTTATATTTGGCATGAATGTTTACCTCAATGAGGTGTGTCATATGCAAACTCCATGTTCCTATCTAAAAGGTCTTGGTCACAGTTGGTCAAAAGTCAAATTGAAGTTTGTCCGGAGGTCTTCTTTTTCTTGAATGGGGCAATTTTGATGTAACTTGGCAAGAATGTTAACCATTATGAGATGGAGAGTCATGTGCAAGAACCAGGTCCCTAGGTCCAAAGTCAAGGTTACTCTTGACAGCTGGCGGGCTCGACATCATGCCCATGGGCATACTTGTAGAAATTTAGCAGGGTAGATGTGAAGCACAGTATCAAAATGTAAAATCTTGAAGCATTGAGGATAGCTAACACAACCAGAACCTCACACAGTAAAACACTTCATTTGCAAGTTAGGCTGGGTAACAAGAAACCTCAGACAAATATTCATTTCATAGTGTTAGATCTTTATTAGAAATGTATGTTTTATTACATTTTATGAAAATTTGTGATTTTTCCCCGTTAATATGAAAGTATTCAAAAAGTGGACTATTGCTTTTGATTTAAATGTAATTTCTTAAGTTTACATTTTGTGTTTCATAGTTTTGGTATATTTCAACAATCTTAACCAACAGGCAAGTTTTAAAACAGTATATAGCTTTGGAATTCATTTATTTCCAATATATCCTGATTGTGCAGCAAGGATAAGTAAAGGGAGGTAATAAGAATGTTACAAACTGAATTTGTCATGAACCTTGGGTAGATATATATTTGTTAAATTAATGTTAATATTTGACAAACATAATACAGAAGTTCTCATATTCATATGAAGTATCTTTACTAAATTCATGCACATGCTAAAATAACTATCCTGGTTTCTAGAATAGGAAAATCAAATTTTAACAAAGCAGTCTGAAAACAGCTAAATCCCATGCCACTGTTGCAGATAGTGAATGGGTAAACTTTTGACCTTGAGCTGTGACCTTGACATTGAACCGAAAAAGACGTTAAACCCTAACACATACACACACACACACATGAATTTTGCACATTGTCTTGATGAGGTGATTATTTGACCCAAGTTTCATGAAAATCCTTGTAGGGGTTTAGGAGATACAGAGATCAAACCTTTGACTTTTGAGTTGTGACCTTGACCTTGAGTTGGCATGGCTGACTTACAAGTTCTTGATGAGGTGATCATTTGACCCAAGTTTGATGAAAATGCTTCAAATGGTTTAGGAGATACAGAGTGGACACAAAAATGGAAGGCTCAAACCTTTGACCCTAAGTTGTGACCTTGCCGTTCAGCCAGCATGGCTGACATGTAAGTTCTTCACATCATCTTGATGAGGTAGTCATTTGACCAAAGTTTTATAAAATTCCTTCAAGGGATTTAGGAGATATAGAGCAGACATGAACAATTTATTGGAAGGCTCAAACCTTTGACCTTGATTTGTGACCTTAAAATTCCTTAAGGGGTTTAGGAGATACAAAGACACGAAATTGAAGGCTTAAACCTTTGACCTTGAGTTGTGATTTTGACCTTGAGTCGACTAGGCTGACTCATGACTTATGAGTTCTGCACATCGTCTTGGATAGGTGATCATTTGACCCAGGTTGTATGAATCCTTCAAGGGGATTAGGAGATACAGAGTGGACACAAAATGGAAGGCTCAAACTTTTGAGCATGAGTTGTGACCTTGACCTTGAGTCAGCATGACTGATTCATAAGTTCTGCACATGCCCTGATGAGGTGATCATTTAATCCAAATTTGATGAAAGTCCTTCAAGGGGTTTAGGAGATACGGAGCTGACACAGTGTTGCGGAAGGATGGACAAAGACCATTCCTATAACCCCCCACCACCTGTGGCGGGGGATTAAAAATATCTACAGTGGAATTTCGACATGTATTGTGCAATCAGTGAACACACACATAAGTGTTAATGATCATTAATTTTGTTTAACTTTTGACCAAATCCATTACCTGATCAGAATCTGATGAAAATTACAGCTCCTGAAAATCCCCATGGTTGTTGGTGGTGCAGACAGAATGTGAGCCAGGAAGTACCTCTGTAAAAGCCCAGACATTCCATATGCAGGAGTACCTTCATTCTTCAAGTGAGTATAATTATGTATATGAGAATTTTCTCCAAATCTGTTTATCTTAAACATCTTTTTAACCCTTACCCTGCTAAATTTGTATAATGAACTTGTCCATCTTTTAATTTGGACAGAACCATTAACTGTTATAATGGGTGCTTACAGAAAAGATACTGACTGAATGGCGAACAGAGCAGATCTTAATCAGACTGCACAGATCCATGCTGGTTGCAAATGCTCTATGTTGGTTTTCTCATGGTGCGGCTCAAATAAGCTTTCAAACAAGCTTTATTGTATATACTCTGGCATATATCGGCTTACTACACAGAAATGCTTTAAAAAAGTGTTATTCTGAATAATTCCTGTTTGAAGCACTTGTTTCAACAGATCTAGCACTATTTGTAACTCTGTCATGTGTCAGATTTTATAAAGATGAAATAACATAATCACATTAATTGTGCATTAAAGAGACCCAACAGTGAAAATGAAGATCACAATTTGACACAAAAGATGTTGAATTCCATGTGATACATGGAGAGATCAGCACAATCAGATAGTAAAAAATAACTTCTTGTGATTGTTAATTCCTGTTTAATAGTTTTAAGGTGTATGCAGCCTATCTTCATGCATATTAATTAACTTAAGATTTTAGGTGTTAATCAAAAAGCTGTGTTTTGTTATTCTTTTTGAGAATGAAGGTAGAATTACAGGAAATATTACAATGCTGAACAAGAAATAACATATTTTAAAACATGTAAAACATTTGGTAAAACAGTGATGGTAAATTTTTTGTGAAAACTTGTAATTTTATAATATTTAACAACAGGTCTGTACAAGAGATCTATGTGAGGATGAAAGCCAAGATAATACAAAGATTCAGCACATCAGTCCAACTGAAGGACCAAGTATCCATTGATTCAGGTAAGTTAATCAGAAAATTACCTGTTTTACCTCACTGACAAAATTGTCCCCAGAGCTCTTCATGTTTAGACTGTGAACAACTCTAAGCAAGCTTGTGTCTCATTTATTACTCTTCACAAAAGAATGAAAGCTGAAATAGTGTGTCCTCCACCTCTGATATATGTGGTGAAGTTGGCAGTTACTTGCGGAGAAAAGGTTTATATTGGTACAGAATCTAGGAACACTAGTTAAATTAACTGCCCGCCACTATATAAATGAAATATTGTTGAAAAATGCCGTTAAACCCAAATAAATAAATAGAATAAATAAATGAAGTTTGCTAGGTGTACCCCCACAAAATGAAGTTTGGGTATATAGGAGTGAGCTTGGCGGTCGGTCAGTTTTCATGGTTTCTGGATGATAACTCTTGAAAGGCTTGACAGAGTTAAATAATTTTTTGTACACAGGTGTAACAGAAAATACAGGTCAAGTTTGAATTTTGGGCTAGTAGGTCAAAGGTTAAGATCAGAGTGACCCTGAACAGTTATATGGTTTCCGGATGATAACTCGTGATAGACTCGACTGATTAAAATAAATTTTGGTACACAGGTGTAACATCATGAAAAACAGGTCATGTTCTACACAGTGACTTGGAACAGTTAAATGGTTTCCGTATGATAACTTGAGAACAGGATCATAAATTTTTGTACACAGGTGTAACATGATTGAATACAGGTAAAGTTCGACTTTGAAGCTAGTAGGTCAAAGGTCAAGGTCACAATAACACAAAACAGTTACTGTTTCCGGATGATAAACCATTTCCAGACGATAACTTTAGAACGCTTGGGCCTAGGATCATGAAAATTGATAGGGAGGTTAGTTATGACCAGCAGATGACACCTAATGATTTTGAGGTCAGTAGGTCAAAGGTCAAGGTCACAGTGATCCGGAACATTTAAACTGTTTTCGGACAATAATTTCAGAATGCTTGGGACTAGGATCACAAAACTTAATAGTGAGGTTGGTCATGACCAGCAGATGACCTATATTGATTTTGAGTTCCAAAGGTCACAGTGACCTGGAACATTTAAACCTTTTTTTGGACAATAACTTGAGAATGCTTGGGCCGAGGATCTTGAAACTTCATAGGGAGGTTGATCATGACTGCAGATAACCTCTATTGATTTTGAGGTCAATAGGTCAAAGGTCAAGCAAGGTCAGCTTTGACATTGACTTAGTTCTGTCACAAGGCCATATTGTTGGGGTATAATTCGTCACTCGTGTGACAACTCTAGTTTCTGCTATAAAGCTAAAGGGTTTAATGTATGGAAATGCTAGTATACATGTCTGTACCTCAAAAAATCAGCCCGCCTGCTTAGCTCAGTAGGGAAAGTGCAGATCTACGGGTCGCGGGGAATGTCAGTTTGGTCCTTGGGCGAGGCCCTTGTTCTGTGACAAGTTGATAAAAAACATAGTGTCTGAAATCAATTATCCTCCACTTCTGATTTATGTGGGGAAGTTGGTAGTTACTTGCGGAGAATAGGTTTGTACTGGTACAGAATCCAGGAACACTGGTTAGGTTAAATACCCATAGCTACATAACTAAAATACTGTTGAAAAATGGCGTTAAACCCAAAACAAATAAACAAATCCTCCAACTATCTGCCCCCTGCCCACTTCCAAACCTCTATTCACCCAGAAGCAAATAATTTCCTCCTTTATTCCTTTAGGTCTAGAAACTGTTCTGGGATCCAGTCATAGCAATCCCCACTTCAGATCCATATCTTCCTAACTGCTTGGAAGATTTTCACAAAACTAACATCAGTTTTTTACCTCAAGACAAGGTGCAGAGTGCATATCCCATTTCACATGTCAAAGATCTAGTTTAAGGTCACAGTTTAAGGTAAATGGTCAAGTAGCTTAAAACTCATGTCTGCTCCTTATCTTCTAAACTGTTGGAAAGATTTTCATAAAAGTAGCATCAGTTACTTGCCTCATCAAGATATCTTGCAGAGCACAGAGCACACAACAAAAGTTACTAGTTCCAAGGTCAAGGTCACATAGCTCAAAAGATCATATATCTTAAGCTTGTGTCCAATCAGTATTTTCAAACCACTAGAATAAACTTCATAAAGGTAGCATCAATAATTATTGTTAACATCATGCAAAGGCTTAGGCCATAATCCAGGATTCTAGGTGAAGATCTCATTTGAAGGTCAAAGGTCATGATTTCACTTTCTCTGTATCTGTAGCTGTGTCTGAGTGTTTAAAATTCCTTTAGTGATAGCTCCAGTTTGAAATCTACTTGTCAGTAAAGAAACTTTACACTTGAAATGCTGTTTCTTCAGGTAAAGAAGTATTTTGGGTGTATTGCTTATTCTAGTGATAGCTCTAGTGTCCTATACGTATGTATTATTCACTGTCGAGCTAAGAGCTGTTGTTTCTCTTACTGATTAATATTGTTGCATTATTTCAGTTGCATCTTAACTAAGAAGTTAACTTGGATCTGCTTCACAGGGAGTCATTGATGATCAACTAAGTAGTAGGATACAGTTTTCTGATCAGATGAAATCGCTTTATCTTATCTGGCTGGAATTTAAAGAGCTGAGACTACCATTAGGAAAATCTGCCATGTAATAACACTAACCCAGAACATTGCTACTGAGTCTACCACACAGTAATGTGGACAAGGACATTGCTATTAAGAGTTTCCATGCAGTAACACTGACTTGAGTAGTCCACACAGGAAAAACACACAGTAACGTTGACTTAGGATGTTGCTACCGAGTATTATACACTGTAATACTGACCCCAAAGTGTAGCTTTTCTATGGAAAATTCAGACAGATAACTGAAGTTACCTGTCAATAGGTGCAATAAAATCTTTATTATCTGTTTATGTTAACACTCCTGATACTGAAGGCTGGACTCTGCTGAACACTGGGGAAAAAAAGTGGAGGTAAACATGCAACTCACTGTGTGTGACATTAGTGAAAAATTTTTTTAATGTGACCGTGATATATAGACATCCAAATTATTTTAAGTAACATTCAAGTAATGGTCAAAGGTAGTAGTGAAAACTCAATGAATGTGACATCAAAGTTTAGATGACTGAGAAAGAAAGACAGTTATACCTACTAGTAAAAATCTATAAGATTAGATATTAAAATAATGTTAAAAAGTGACAGTAGGTACAGTAAAATGTGAATAATATGTGTTTTGATTGATAATGTCAAATAATAATGTGTAACTCATTGTTCCAGTGTATATATATCATTTCGTTGAATCAGTTATCTAAAGAAACAAACTGGACCAACTGTTTTGATCATTTTGGATTGGTTAGTAGTTGCATAATTTTACCACAAGAGACCAAAAAATCTCTGCAATCTCCCTGGGCCACATTCACATGTATGCTGACATTCATACTGTACAATATGCTCCGTTTAAGCTTGAATAAGAAGAGTTATCCTACTCAACACAGCGTTGGCGTCACACTTTTAAGTTTTTCATACCACATTGATTCTACTTTAACTTGTTAAATTCAGAGGTAAAAAATAGTTAAAAAACACGAATCTTCCAACGGTTTTTGAGTGTTTTTATTTGATGGAACAATGTTTTCAACAGTGATCGAACATTCTGAAGTCAAAACAGGCCCTAGATTTTGTACCAGAATATAAGAAATAAACACCCAGATACAGTTAAATTAAGATATGTTATATTGAATGATACACATTTCCTCAAGGCCAAAATTTTGTTTTTCATGTTTTTTAAAAGAAAGTTTTATAAGAAATGGCATAATTAACAATTCTATAAAAAAAATTGTAATAAAAGTAAAATATTTCATATTTTCTACTTTCAATTTCTAAAAGTATTAATGTTTTTAAGAGAAAAACATCAATCCAATAATTTTATATCAAAATCGGTCAAGACCGTGCATCCATTTATTGCAATGCATATCTTGAAAGTAAAATTTTTTTAACTCTGCAAATCTGATATAACATGACTGTCCCTAGCATAACGTATCTCATGCTTTATGCAATATGTTTCTTAAAATGTTTAAAGATAAATTATTAATGTCTAACACGAAAAAAAAAACAGTCTAAAACCATTTATATAAAGTCAAATATTACTGGTTACAGCAGCTTTTTCTTTCATTTGTTTAAAATATTTATACAGCTATCACCTTCAGTGACGCACACAAAAGCAAGAAAAAACGTGAACAATTTATTCAGAATTACACATTACATGTTCAGCAATTATACTGTTAAAACGATACGTAGGTAATGTTTTTCCAACTATTTTTAAAAATACATCATCATTATCTCATTCATATATATAGTTTCTTAAGAAAATCTAAATATGATGGTTTACACACAATTTATTAAAATTTTTAGGTTCATATAAAGTTAATATAGAACATCAAATTTTATCTATCTGTAGGCCTCTTTCATATGTCTGATATATTCTGTTCATACCTTGTGTTTTTTTGGTGTTTTTAATGTGTTTACTGGCCATGGGATTCGTTTGTTTTAACTCTTTGTCCTTTTCAGATTATCAAGATCAGATTTCTTTGCTCTTCATCTCTATTATTTCTTCCTATAATTCTGCATTGTTGATGTAATTTGTGACAATAAAAAAAAATATGAAATGTAGATGTACTGATCCTATTGTAAGCATACAAGTTGTATTTCCATTTCTACACTTCAGAATAAAACAACAGATTTTCATAAGATACCTTATTGAGACATAATTCATTTTACTGTCAAATTGCAAATAGTGGATTATTTTAGGCTATACTTCTTTCATATTTCTAACACTCCCACTCAGTAAGCATTATGTGTAAACCAGATGTTGTTAAAGTACCTAATTGGCATACATCGATTTACGTAATTTGTCGTTGTGAATTAATCAATTATTTTATCAGCATAATGTACCTTATTTAAACATATCTTACGTGCATTTTACGTCAGCATTAAATCACCCCTATTTGATGTGCGCACGTATTGAGTGTATTATATACTGGCTAAATGTTACGGTTAGGTTTAACATTCAATGCGTGCGTACACTCGATGCAGGAGATTTAATGCCGACCGTGCATTTTATGAAACTGAACCCCACATAAAAAAGGTCTATTTACTACATTTTCTTAACGTATATAAAAAAGGCATAGCTGGCTTATTAATAATACGGTTTGTGGTCACCATTTCAAACAGATTTTCATTTTCTTGCAAACTCTGTATAACGTATCGTTTGTTTTTGTTGAAGAATTCCAGTCACAGCTGATCAACGTTGCTTGGGTCTAAAAAGAATTTATGATACTATGAAATAACTTGCAAACTATATACAGCTATGCTGTGTGTTCCATTTAAAACTTGTATGAGGTCCCATAAAACTTAGATCATTGGGTTTTTTTCAGTTAAATTCGCATAACGCATCTTACTTGAAAATCTGGACAAAGGACTTAGAAAATGCAAAAGGATATCACTCAATACACAAAGATTTTTTGTTTTAAAATCCACACTTACCCTAGTTCTTTTAGTTCAGGCTTTATGCACAAGTGTACAGTATACACTGACTGCAAAATAGCTTGCATTATACACGACTATGCTAGAGACAGGCAAAAATGGTCAAAACTGGGCTATACATGTATATGTAACTGCTGTTGATGAATGACTAAACATAAGCGTAAAAAGTGAAATCGTAATGTGAAGACAACGTATAATCAATGACCAGTCCACATTTTGTCAAATAGCTTTGTAACTTTCAACATTTGTCTGCTATCACCATGTCCAGTTTTAGGAAAGAGTAAACACCTCTGTTGGGGATTTTGACTGAATTATGGCTTCTTCTAAGTTACAAATCTTGGTTAAGTTTTTCGTAATTAACTGTTCATATTTTGTGTAAACTGTTAACTTTGATGTATAGCTTTCAAACTTTTATCACTTGTTTAGTTACTAATACTGTAACAGACTCTAACTGTAGGCTACATGTAGAGTACATAACTCTGTCAAGTATTTTGGCTGAATTATGGCTTTTTTTGGACTTGAAAATTGGTTCAGTTTTTTGTACAAGTCCACTTTTTGTCAAAATTATTTGGCATGTGGCTTTGAAACTTTGTGTAGGCAAGACTACATAGCTAGGACAAGGATTTTGACTTAGTTGTGGCGCTTGTTTAGACTATTTTATATATAGCTATGAAACTTTCAACACTTGCTTCCATTATGGTCTTTATCTGTAGACAAGAGTACATAACTTTTCTACTCAGAACTTCTAAGCTAGACTGTAATGGTTAATGAGTGGTTAAAGTTTCAAAGCCATATGTCAAACAGTTAAGACAAAATACGGACATCAATTCTTGGAATAGTCGAGTGCGCTCTTGTTACTTAATCGATTAAGTGCTGTCTGTCAAAGTTTATCTATATAACTCGAACACCAGTGGGGGGATTTATACCAAACTCCCAGAAGTGATCATTACCAAGCCTACTTGTGCATATTGTTGGCTTTTTCGGGTTCATTGATTAGCTCATCTGATTTTTTGAAAAAAAATGATGAGTTATTGTCATCACTTGAGCGGTTGTCGGCGTCTACATCGGCGTTGCCTGGTTAAGTTTTATGTTTAGGTCAGCTTTTCTCCTAAACTATCAAAGCTATTGCTTTGAAACTTGGAATACTTGTTCACCATCATAAGCTGACCCTGTATAGCAAGAAACATAACTCCATCTTGCTTTTTGCAAGATTTATGGCCCCTTTTGTACTTAGAAAATATCAGATTTCTTGGTTAAGTTTTATGTTTAGGTCAACTTTTTCTCCTAAACTATGAAAGCTTTTGCTTTGAAACTTGGAATACTTGTTCACCATCATAAGCAGACCCTGTACGTCAAGAAACATAACTCCATCTTGCTTTTTGCAAGAATTATTGCCCCTTTTGGACTTAGAAAATCAGTTTTCTTGGTTAAGTTTTATGTTTAGGTCAGCTTTTATCCTAAACTATCAAAGCTATTCCTTTAAAACTTGCAACACTTGTTCACCATCATAAGCTGACCCTGTACAGCAAGAAACATAACTCCGTCCTGCTTTTTGCAAGATTTATGGCCCCTTTTGGACTTAGAAAATATCAGATTTCTTGCTTAAGTTTTATGTTTAGGTCAACTTTTTCTCTTAAACTATCAAAGCTATTGCTTTAAAACTTGCAACTCTTGTTCACCACATTAAGCTGACCCTGTGCAGCAAGCAACATAACTCCATCCTGCTTTTTGCAATAATTATTGCCCCTTTTGGACTTAGAAAAATCATTTTCTTGGTTGAATATTATGTTTAAGTCAACTTTTCTCATAAACTATCAAAGCTATTGCTTTAAAACTTGCAACAGTTTTTCACCATCATAAGTGGACACTGTACATCAAGAAACATAACTCTATCCTGCTTTTTGCAAGAGTGATGGCCCTTTTTAGACTTAGAAAATCATGGGTAGGACAATATTTCTATTATAAAAAAAAAATCAGATGAGCGTCAGCACCCGCAAGGCGGTGCTCTTGTTTTCAGCTGAGTTATGGTCCTTGGTTCATCAAATGTTATGATGTCTTGGCCACATTTAGTATTTAGCAGATTTCCACCAAACCTCACAGATCATTGGGCAAATACTTGGCATCTTCCAGTTGGATGATTTTTAGCTGGGTTATCATCGATTCATCCAATTTTATGAGGTTTAGGCCACTTCTTTTATATAATTGGGTGGAATTCCACCAATCCTTACAAGAGTTAACAGTACCAAGCTTCATTATGCATATTGTCTGCATGTTCTGGTTCAGTGATTTTTTAGCTCACCTGTCACATAGTGACAAGGTGAGCTTTTGTGATCACGCAGCGTCCGTCCGTCCGTCCGTGCGTTAGTCCGTCCGTCCGTAAACTTTTGCTTGTGACCACTCTAGAGGTCACATTTTTTGTGGGATCTTTATGAAAGTTGGTCAGAATGTTCATCTTGATGATATCTAGGTCAAGTTCGAAAGTGGGTCACGTGCCATCAAAAACTAGGTCAGTAGGTCTAAAAATAGAAAAACCTTGTGACCTCTCTAGAGGCCATATATTTCACAAAATCTTCATGAAAATTGGTCAGAAAGTTCATCTTGATGATATCTAGGTCAAGTTCGAAACTGGGTCATATGCCATAAAAAACTAGGTCAATAGGTCTAAAAATAGAAAAACCTTGTGACCTCTCTAGAGGCCATATATTACACAAGATCTTCATGAAAATTGGTCAGAAGGTTCACCTTGATGATATCTAGATCAAGTTCGAAACTGGGTCACATGCCTTCAAAAACTAGGTCAGTAGATCTAAAAATAGAAAAACCTTGTGACCTCTCTAGAGGCCATATATTTCATGAGATCTTCATGAAAATTGGTCAGAATGTTCACCTTGATGATATTAAGGTCAAGTTTGAAAGTGGGTCACGTGCCATCAAAAACTAGGTCAGTAGGTCAAATAATAGAAAAACCTTGTGACCTCTCTAGAGGCCATATTTTTCATGGGATCTGTATGAAAATTGGTCAGAATGTTTATCTTGATAATATCTAGGTCAAGTTCGAAAGTGGGTCACGTGCCATCAAAAACTAAGTCAGTAGGTCAAATAATAGAAAAACCTTGTGACCTCTCTAAAGGCCATATTTTTCATGGGATCTGTATGAAAGTTGGTCTGAATGTTCATCTTGATGATATCTAGGTCAAGTTCGAAACAGGGTCATGTGCGGTCAAAAACTAGGTCAGTAGGTCTAAAAATAGAAAAACCTTGTGACCTCTTTAGAGGCCATACTTATGAATGGATCTCCATAAAAATTGGTCAGAATGTTCATCGTGATGATATGTAGGTCAAGTTCGAAAGTGGGTCACGTGCCTTCAAAAAGTAGGTCAGTAGGTCAAATAATGAAAAAACATTGTGACCTCTCTAGAGGCCATATTTTTCATGGGATCTGTATGAAAGTTGGTCTGAATGTTTATCTTGATGATGTATAGGTCAAGTTTGAAACTGGGTCAACTGCGATCAAAAACTAGGTCAGTAGGTCTTGAAATAGAAAAACCTTGTGACCTCTCTAGAGGCCATACCCTTGAATGGATCTTCATGAAAATTGGTCAGAGTGTTCACCTTGATGATATCTAGGTCAAGTTTGAAACTGGGTCACGTGCCTTAAAAAACTAGGTCAGTAGGTCAAATAATAAAAAAACTTTGTGACCTCTCTAGAGGCCATACTTTTCATGGGATCTGTATGAAAGTTGATCTGAATGTTCATCTTGATGATATCTTGGTCAAGTTTGAAACTGGGTCAACTGCAGTCAAAATCTAGGTCAGTAGGTCTAAAGTTATTAAAATATTTTGACCTCTCTAGAGGCCATATTTTTCAATGGATCTTCATTGAAAATTGATCTGAATGTTCACCTTGATGATATCTAGGTCAGTTTCAAAACTGGGTCACGTGCGATCAAAAACTAGGCCAGTAGATATAAAAATAGAAAAACTTGTGACCTCTTTAAAGGCCATATTTTTCACGAGATCTTCATGAAAATTTGTGAGAATGTTCACCTTGATGATATCTAGGTAAAGTTCAAAACAGGGTCACGTATCTTCGAAAACTAGGTCAATAGGTCAAATAATAGAAAAACCTTGTGACCTCTCTAGAGACCATATTTTTCAATGGATCTTCATGAAAATTGGTCAGACTTTTTATCTTGATAATATCTAGGTCAAGTTCAAAACTGGGTCACATGAGCTCAAAAACTAGGTCACTATGTCAAATAATAAAAAGAACGATGCCATACTCAAAACTGGGTCATGTGGGAAGAGGTGAGCGATTCAGGACCATCGTGGTCCTCTTGTTCAGTGGAATTATGGCCCTTGATTGGTCTATTTTATCTTGCCTGGGCAACTGCTCCAATACCAGAGGCAGATGTACACCAAACATCACGAGAGATCATTGCCAAGCCTAGTTGTGCATATTATCAGCATGTTACAGTTTGGTGTTTTCCAGCAGAGTTGTGGCCCTTGATTGGTCAAATCTTATGATGTTGTAGCCACTTCTCTTATATATTAGTTGGATTTTAACCAAACCATACAGAAATGATCATTATTAAGTCTTATGCATATCAGTGGCATGTTCCACTTCAGTGATTTTTAGCAGAGTTATAGCCCTTGATGTGGCATGTTTCAAATTACTTGCTACATACATTTATGATGAATTTCAGTAAACCTTACAAGTAATTAGTGCGAAGCATAGTTGCCCTTTTCTGATTAAATTATTTTTCAGTACTTTGTAATCCTTAGGAAAAACATAACATCTATTTATCAATTTCATCCTTGTTTCTTTAATTTTCTGTGCAGCCAGTTGTTAAAATGTCAAAGCAGAGTGATTTAAATAGTTTGTAGACATGGTAAATTTTACAGACAAAATAAAAAGACCATGAAGGGGTATTTTGTTCATCAAATTCAACAGTTACTTGTAGAGTGGTGAGAAAATGTTGAGACTTTGGGTATAAACAGGGTTTTCTGTGGTTTGGCCTAGTGACTAAACAAGTTTTTACCCTAGGTGAGCTAGCTTTGTAACTGACCTAACTTCAGTTAGTAAAGAAATTTTAGATTTATTTATTTATTCTATGGTTTGACCATGTGACATTGTTTATGGCCTTTCAAACTAAACCCATAGTGAGTAGATACAATGTTCATTCTGACAAGATTCCATGTGGATCTGGAAGAAAATGTGGCTTTTGGTGTATAAAGGTAGTTTTACATGTTCAATTAAACCGGAAGTGATGACGTAACATCATTTTAAAATATCCAGAAAATGTAGAATAAAGGCTGGATTTGGCCTACGGAAATGAAAATCATCTTGTGAAGTAATGGCAACCTGTGAATAAATTTCTTACAATGGCACTGTTACTATCTTTCTAAAATAAAAGTATAATATTAGAACATGTGACATGTTAGATTCAAAATAATGTCATAAAACTAGCTTAAAATGTGAGGTTTACTTTTATCATGGCCAAATATCTCAAAAGCAAGCACACGGACCTATAGATTTTATTTCATCATATTATAGACAATATGTTTATAAGTATATGACTGTGAGATGTTTGATTAAAATCCACATTGTAGAAAAATTTCTATTTGTTGCGATTTTCCCATAGACTCCTATTATGAAAGATTGCGTGAGGTCCAAATTTTTCAAATCAGTCTAGCAAAAAACAAAGCAAACGACCTTATCTTTTTTATTTGCTGACTTTTCTAAGTATATTCTGAAGTTTTGAAAAGTCCGAGTTTAATCAAATTCTACATTGTAGAAAAAAATTCAATCAAAATGTGCATAACTACCTTAAATAAAAGCTGTTCACAAAAATCTGTTTTAGCTCTGGTAGAGCCCTAATGTATGTTCGAAAAGAACCATTTTGAATAAACTTTGAAAAGGTTAGAGTCCACCAACTGTTCTCCCATAGACTGACATTGTAACATTATGGCTTGTACGGCCTTCCATACATCGAAACATGTATATTTAATTACAAGTTTTTCAAGAACTATCTTAGTTCTACCAAAATATCGGACGAAAAACATACGAATTGTGATACTTTATTTAAGTAATTTTTGTGTGAATGAGATGACCCCCTGTTTACATCTTTGACATGGCGGGAAAAATTCGTTTGATAAAACTTTTTTTTCAATACACATAAAATGTAGCAAATTTTGTCAAAATGTATAATAAAATACTGTAAATGCAGTGAAAAATCAAAGCCTTGAGATGTCTGGTGGTTGCCGGTTTTGCTAGATTTATTTTCATTTTAAATGCCAATCTATAAATATACATGTATAAGAAACAAATACTAATGTGCCTCATATCTAAGATAAACTCTGCCTGACCATACATGAACAGTTGGAAGTCAGTGATGTAACCATGGGCTGGAATACCTAATCATTGACAGATCTTATATAATCTAAATGGCCAGTGTGAATGGATAGAGGATGAATAAGAACTGCTTGATCATTGATAATTCATCCGCATTGTTCATGAATGGGACTACTTTGTGTAGCACATGAATATCCTTTGGATGTGATTTGGAATCAAATAAAGATGCTACATGAAATCAGAAATACACACTTAACTTTGGTAGCGGGATAAACCCGCAACCAAATATCAATTTTGAAAAAATAATTACTTCCTGGGTTTGTTTACATGACTGACCAATCAGAACGCACAGACGTCACCTTATTCCCAGGTATACACTTACCTCATACCCAGTAAGTTCCTTGTACTTTTTTGAATTGGTGGTCTCTGACCAAAAAGTCATTCTAAGGATACTACCAACCAAGTTTGATGAAGATGAAACAAGCTGTTCATAACATTACATTGATTTCAGCTTTTTTATGCTACAAAAGTGATGTCAAGTGGAACTATCTGACCAAACATGAAAAAGATGTTTTGAAGGGAGGTCCTCACAAGGATGTTATACCAGGGGTGTTTGAAAAGTATCGGGAAAAGTCTCATAACTTATTTATTTTTATGGTTATTAGAATAAAAATTTCAAAAGTGATAGTTTGATATATTTTGTACATAATCCAAAAGAAAACATGATACAAATTACACTAATTCAAAATCCACTGTCATCATAGCCACGTCGAGTGACGTTGAGCGGGGCAACTTAAGCAAACTGCGGAACATGTCAAGTTTTTATGTGTCTTTAAAGAGTACATAAAGACATCTTATTCTCGATGTCAAAAACTGCCCAAATAGTGCATCTTTCGTGCCCCTTTGTCAATTCCTGCGTAACGTCATGGGCTGAAATCTGACGTCATTTCCATAAACAATGGAAGTAGAGAACATTCGTCTTGCTGAAGCCGTCGATATGGCACTTGAACAGTGATATTCCATAAAGTTTTATGTATTAATGGGAAAAACAGAAGAGCTGTCACAGGAGACAGCGAGCTCGACTATTTCGATGCTGGATAGTGAAACTGGGCACATCTGAGGAAAGTGGAGCTGTCACTGGAGTGTTTATTATGTCTCCCCCACCCCCCCACCCCCCTCTGGGGGAGACATAATGTTTTTGCCCTGTCCGTCCGTCCGTACGTCACACTTGATTTCCGAGCAATAACTGGAGAACCATTTGACCTAGAACCTTCAAACTTGATAGGGTTGTAGGGCTGCTGGAGTAGACGACCCCTATTGTTTTTGGGGTCACTCTGTCAAAGGTCAAGGTCACAGGGGCCTGAACATTGAAAACCATTTCCCAATAACTAGAGAACCACTTGACCCAGAATGTTGAAACTTAATAGGATGATTGGTCATGAAGAATAGATGACCCCTATTTGATTTTGGGGTCACTCCATCAAAGGTCAAGGTCACAGGGGCCTGAACATTGAAAACCATTTCTGATCAGTAACTAGAGAACCACTTGATCCAGAATGTTGAAACTGCATAGGATGATTGGTCATAAAGAATAGATGACCCCTATTGTTTTTGGTGTCACTCCATCAAAGGTCAAGGTCACAGGGGCCTGAACATTGAAAACCATTTCCGAACAATAACTAGAGAACCACTTGACCCAAAATGTTGAAACTTCATAGGATGATTGGTCATGTAGTGTAGATGACCCCTATTGTTTTTGGGGTCACTCCATTAAAGGTCAAGGTCACAGGGGCCTGAACATTGAAAACCATTTCCAATCAATAACTTGAGTACCACTTGACCCAGAATGTTGAAACTTCATAGGATGATTGTACATGCAAAGTAGATGACCCCTTTCGATTTTGGGGTCATTCTGGTAAAGGTCAAGGCCACAGGGGCCTGAACATTGAAAAACATTTCCGGTCAATAACTTGAGAACAACATGACCCAGAATGTTGAAACTTAATAGGATGATTGGTCATGCAGAGTGGATGACCCCTATCAATTTTGGGATCACTCTGTCAAAGGTCACAGGGGCCTGAACATGGAAAACCATTTCCTATCAATAACTTGAGAACCTCTTGACCCAGAATGTTAAAACTTTATAGGATAATTGGACATGCAGAGTAAATGACCCCAATCAATTTTGGGGTCACTCTATTAAAGGTCAAGGTCACAGGGGCCTGAACATGGAAAACAATTTCGGTCAGTAACTTGAGAACCACTCAACCCAGAATGTTGAAACTTCATAGGATGATTGCTCATGCAGAGTAGATGACCCTATCGATTTTGGGGTCACTCCATTAAAGGTCAAGGTCACAGGGGCCTGAACATTGATATCCATTTCCGATCAGTAACTTGAGAACCTCTTGATCCAGAATGTTGAAACTTCATAGGATAATTGAACATGCAGAGTAGATGACCCGTATTGATTTTTGGGTCAGTCTATTAAAGGTCAAGGTCACAGGGGCCTGGTCATGTGAAATAATTTCCGGAAAATAACTTGAGAACCACTTGACCTACAATGTTGAAACTTAATAGGATGATTGGACATGCAGAGTAGATGACCCCTATTTATTTTGGGGTCACTTGGTCAAAGGTCAAGGTCACAGGAGCCTGAACAGTGACTTGAGAACCACTAGGCCAAGAGTGTTGAAACTTAGCAGGATGACTGGACATGCCAAGTAGATGATCCCAGTTGCAGCCAACCACCAGTGTCTCTTTGACTTTTGCTCCTGACCCCTACTGACTTCTTGCCTATACCACTTTGCATTGGGGGAGACATGCGCTTTTTTGCAAAAGCATCTTCTAGTTATGTCTCCCCAAGGAGACATATTGTTTTCACTGCGAAAAAAGGGTCAATATACGGGAGTGTACGGTCCCGTATATTTCGAAAATACGGGAGTATACGGGATGTATATTACAAATATACGGAACTAATATACGATCCCGTATTCGGAACATCTAGTATACGGGAAGTCCGTATATTTGTCATGCATATACGGGATCCCGTATACGCCGAATATACAAAAATGTATATTTCCCGTATATATGCAATATACGAACTTTAAAAAAAAAATCCCTAGAAATGGTGTTTATTCGTGTCCTGCTTTAACATAAGTTTCTTTTTCATGTATTCGAAGGGTCTTGAGATTTTTTTTTCCTGTATACTTTCCGTATTTTGGAATATACGGAACACGTATACGAGCCTGTATATTCCGAATATACGTAGTATACGGATCCCGTATTTTTGTCATATACGGACTGTGATTGCATCTAATATACGGGGCATATACGGACTTGTATTTTCTAATATACGGGCTTCGGATTTTTTCCGTATACGCATGATATACTAAGTATACGGATCCCGTATTTTTGTCATATACGGAGTGTTATTGCATCTAATATACGGGGCATATACGGACTTGTATTTTCTAATATACGGGCTTCGGATTTTTTCCGTATACGCATGATATACTAAGTATACGGATCCCGTACTTTTGTCATATACGGGGCATATACGAAACTGTACTTTTTGATATACGGGCTACGGACTAGTCCCGTATATGCATGGTATACGCAATATACGGATCCCGTATTTGTGTCATATACGGGGAAAATACGAAACTGTATTTTTTACTATACGGGCTACGGACTAGTCCCGTATATGCATGGTATACGCAATATACGGATCCCGTACTTGTGTCATATACGGAATGTATTTGCATCTGATATACGGGGATATACGAACCTGTAGTTTTTGATATACGGGCCAGGTTTTTCCCCGTTTATGCAAGATATGCAGAGTATACAGATTCCATATTTGTGTCACATTTAGACTGAATTTGGTTTTCGTATTCGGGGAATTCACGGACCAGTATTTCTAAAAGATACATTTACCAGACTTTTCCCGTGTATGCATGTGTAGTATACAAATCCCGTATTTTTCTTTTATGTGAACTGATTTTGTATATGGGCACACACTGACAGATGACAAAATGAATGTCGGTGATACCTACAGCAGAATACGGTATGTTAGAAAAAAGCAAGACAAAGACAGGGTATGAGAAAAAAATCATGATATTGTTATTAATTGGAGACATGTCAGATTAAACTAACATTTTATTCAACTTAAATACGTTTTAAATCAGTTTTTCAAACGGTTATGAATCATTTTCATTTCTTGTCCAAATGAAATAAGCAGAATTAAAATGTGAGTAATCAATAACATCAAGCATTTCTTAATATTATTATGTTCATTTCTAACTGAAAAACTAGCAATTCGCACATTTAATTCTGCGCGGTTGACTCAACAAATCAGTTGAGTATCACTTCTTTTACTATTGTCTGTACATGTTTTCGTTATTCCCATGAATGCTGATTACCGCTA
This sequence comes from Mercenaria mercenaria, assembly GCF_021730395.1. Lineage (NCBI taxonomy): Eukaryota > Metazoa > Mollusca > Bivalvia > Venerida > Veneridae > Mercenaria > Mercenaria mercenaria. Next base: position 81,116,085 of record NC_069368.1, read on the forward strand.
TAGGCTTTTCGATTTGCCGTCTTCTAAAAAGAGCAGTACACCCCTCCTAACGTCCGAAGATGTACTTTAAAAAGACGCATGTTGGTTCTGTACTGGAACACGATATGTAAGCAGGTTACAAATGATGAACCACATGGAAATATTCATTTTCCTGATCTCAATAAGTATAAGCTTTTATCTGTTGTTACGAATGTCACTGAGAACGAATGGCTCGTCCGGGCTGTCTGTCTGCATCTGTTGATCAAACTAGTAGAAACTTCACACATAAGTATATTCTCTATCGTGAAAATAAATAGTCGTCCATTTTTCTGATTCCAGTAAACAACTGTTGTGTCAACCTGGAATAAAAAAAATGCACGCATTAAAAGTTATAAAAAATGGACTCTTGCAATTCATAGATACTGATAATTATATCTTTTAAGTGATGTGAAAATTAAGACGAATAAAATGACATGTGGGCAGGGATGACGACATCATTAAGTGCCCATACTCATTTCGTCGCGAAAAGAAATTAGATATCGTTAAACGTGCCTGTTGATATTTAATACAAGTTATCTATGTAGTGTTTTATTTGCATTTTATGGTTATATTACGTTAAAATCTATCTCCCAAATTATATTTAATATAAAATACATGGTGTTCATAGTGCCGTCACACGTTGTCCAGTCAACCCTCACCTCATTTTGATGGATTGTCTTCAAACTGACATACAGTAATAACATAAATACGGGAGAGACTTTTTTCAAGAGAGATTTTACCTGTCACAAAACTTCAAAAGCACATAAAGTGCGGTAATGGGATCTAAATAACACTTCCCCATTTTATTCCTACCAAAATGTCAAAACTACAGCCACGGTATAATTTAAACCAACGATAGTGTTAACGTAAACTATGCTAAATTAGTGCTCCTTAACCTGTCCGCCATTACGCAATCCTTCGTGTTAGAACATTCAAAATGCACAATAAATCTTTTGTACAGTTTGGATAAAATATATCACAGTGACATAACAGCATTCTCGCATACCAGAGGTCTACCGTGGTTCCCCGGGATTTTGACGAACATCTGACTGATGAGAATGCATAACAGTCGCGTTGTTAAGCTTTTTTTTTTAATTTAATATTTCAAACATCTCTTTAAACTTTGTGACTGAACAAGTTCTGAACGATATATTTGCCTCTAAACGTTTAAATATTTGGTTAAACAATCTGAAGAGTTTCCAGAATTTCTAATCTCGCGGTCAGTATAATATTCTTAGACAAGTAAAATATTCATCATAAACGTCCCATCTCTTTATCATGTTCAAATAAATATAATGCATCTGTAAATCTGGATTTAAAATTATCCAAATCTCATAGATATAACCTAACTAAAATATAATAATAATATCAGGGTATCATATAATTTACATTATTTCATATTAGAGTTGCCGAATATTCGATAATAATTATGTAACAGTGTATACATGTCTAATCTGTGGTAAAATGAAAGAAATGGTACTAGTTTGATTGAATGTTTGAAGATCGAATTTACAGACATACTCGATTTCATTCCTAATAAATGACCACTTTGTTTTCAGAATGATTGGTTCAATATTTTACTCCGTAGTCGATCACATGTTAGATACCACGTGCGAATGTGTTGATTAACAAGTGCGCACGTAATAACTATCTTAGCTAACACGTTCGCATGTGATAGCTATCACGTTCGCAGTTGTTAGCTGACACGTGCGAACGTGAAATATTACCAACGAAACTAATCGAGATATCAGCCTTCTTTCAAAAAAAAAAGAAACACTTACTTCGTAAATTACAGCTAACTATAAATAACACTTCCTTTTGAAAGACATCCATTTAGATCTTTCACGCTTTTTCATTGATCAGCTAACACGTGCGCACGTGTTAGTTCACATGGGCACATGGTAGTATAACGTGCTGTCACTTGCGCACGTGATAGTTATCAACCGCGCACGTGCGAATTACCACATACGCACGTGGTAGCTAACACGTGACCACAGAAAAAATAAAATATTTCCTATTTCTCGCTATGCCACCGTACTATACATAGAACATCTGCAGAATTACTTCGAAACAAAAGTCAACGGATATGAAAATATTTTTCGCTTAATGATTTATAATTAAGTAACAGTTGAAAGTGAACATTGAACAAAAAGGTATAAAATACATATTTTATAGCTCTTTGAATTATATTAAACTGAATGACTTCGGTACATTATGTGCTTTCTTTATTACCAAAATGCTATGTTATCTACATGTTGGTTTAAAGATTCGGCCCACCTGGAGTGGGTTTCCGTGGTCGAGTGGTTTAGATCGATGACTTCAAACCAGTTGCCCATCACCGATGCGGGTTCAAGCCTCACTCAGAGTGTTAAAATTCTCCATGTGAGGAAGACATTAAGCAGGTGCTCGCTCGTCATGATGAAATAATGCACGTTAGGGCACCTGGGGTATTCCTCCACCAAGAAAACAGGAAAGTCGCTAAAGGACCAATAAGTGTGTCAGCGCAACGTTAATCCCAACAAAACACAAAAAACGACCTACTCGGTCGGTAGCAGACGATACTGTATTAAATCGAAACGAAAGGCGTTTGTTCGAATCTTTGGACGCAGACACATTATATCGATTATTTTTCGTCTGTAAAAATATTAGAATTGATTTCATAAGTAAAGTATCAATACATGTCTTATATACTTTTTCAGTAAAAATATAAATGGATTAGTTCCTCTTTTTTTCTACAAATATTTGCATTGTATGCACAAGCGTTGGAAATGTGCAGAAAAAGAGTTAATTTATGCTTGCATTAGATTTTTACAATGGCGATGATCACGGATGTATTTATCACTACAAATAAATAGGGATGAATTGATTAATCCTTTTTTTTCTCAGTCGGCTATTTAGATTAAATGTTAAATAAATCGGGAACGCGCTAGATGAAATGATGGATTCATTCATGTTTGATTTTAAATTTATACCTGTTTTGGTCCGTGAATGCTTTTTTCAGTTCATGTCCAATTGTATTAAACATTTCTTTCTTTCAATGTTGGCATTCATTCTACATACACGTACAAGTTCGAAAACATGCAAAACGTTTGACCTTTGAAATGGCCGGAGAATATATTTTTCACTACACATATTGATTGCATCCCGTATTTTTGAAATATATAAATTATTTAAACCCCGTATTTCCGGCATATACGGGAAACATACGGTGTTGTATACCAAGCATATACGGACATATACGTCCCGTATTTTCAAAATATACAAATTATATAAATCCCGGGTTTCCGGCATATACGGAAATATACGGAGTTGTATACGAAGAATATACGGGAAATTTAATCCTTGTATTTTCAAAATATACAAACTATACATACCCCGTATATCCAGAATATACGGGAAATATACGGTGTTGTATACAAAGAATATACGGGAAATATAAGTCCCGTATTTTTAAAATATACAAAATTATTAAATCCGTATTTCTGGCATATACGGGAAATATACGGAGTTGTACACCAAGCATATACGGAACATATACGTGCCGTATTTTCGAAATATACAAATTATTTAAATCCCGTATTTCCGGCATATACGGGAAATATACGGAGTTGTATACGAAGAATATACAGGAAATTTAATCCCTGTATTTTCGAAATATACAAACTATACATATCCCGTATATCCAGAATATACGGGAAATATACGGGGTTGTATATGAAACATATACGGGACATATACGTCCCGTATTTTCGAAAGATACAAATTATTTAAATCCCGTAATTCAGGCATATACGGAAATATACGGAGTTGTATACAAAGAATATACGGGAAATTTAATCCCTGTATTTTCGAAATATACAAACTATACATATCCCGTATATCCAGAATATACGGGAAGTATACGGGGTTGTATATGAAACATATACGGGAAATATACGTCCCGTATTTTCGTAATATACGGATTTATGTATTTCCGTACACCAGACATATACGGGAATATACGGTGTTGTATACGATCAGAATAACCCTTTTTAGAATTTCCCGTATTTCAATAATATACGGGGTATCGTATACTAAGAATTCCGTATTTCATAGTATACGGAAATCCGTATTTTATTAGTATACGGACTTTTAAATATACAAGCCCCGTACACGCCCGTATTTTAGTTTTCCCGTATTTCTTCCCGTATACGGGTAATATACGGGATCCCGTACACTCCCGTATATTAACTCTTTTTTCGCAGTGTTTTGCCCTGTCCGTCCGTCCGTCCGTCCGTACATCACACTTCATTTCCGAGCAATATCTGGAGAACCATTTGACCTAGAACCTTCAAACTTCATAGGGTTGTAGGGCTGCTGGAGTAGACGACCCCTGTAGTTTTTGGGTCACTCTGTCAAAGGTCAAGGTCACAGGGGCCTGAACATTGAAAACCATTTCCGATCAATAACTAGAGAACCACTTGACCCAGAATGTTGAAACTTCAAAGGATGATTGGTCATGAAGAGTAAATGACCCCTATTGATTTTGGGGTCACTCCGTCAAAGGTCAAGGTCACAGGGGCCTGAACATTGAAAACCATTTCCTATCAATAACTAGAGAACCACTTGACCCAGAATGTTGAAACTTCATAGGATGATTGGTCATGAAGAGTAGATGACCCCTATTGATTTTGGGTTTACTCCATCAAAGGTCAAGGTCACAGGGGCCTGAACATTGAAAACCATTTCCGATCAATAACTAGAGAACCTCTTGACCCAGAATGTTGAAACTTCATAGGATGATTGGTCATAAAGAGTAATTGACCCCTATTGATTTTTGGGTCACTCCATCAAAGGTCAAGGTCACAGGGGCCTGAACATGGAAAACCATTTCCGATCAATAACTTGAGAACCACTTGACCCAGAATGTTGAAACTTCATAGGATGATTGTACATGCAAAGTAGATGATCCCTATCGATTTTGGGGTCACTCCGTTAAAGGTCAAGGTCACAGGGGCCTGAACATTGAAAACCATTTCCGGTCAATTACTTAAGAACCACTTGACCCAGAATGTTGAAACTTAGTAGGATGATTGGTCATGCAGAGTAGATGACCCCTAACGATTTTGGGGTCACTCTGTGAAAGGTCAAGGTCAGAGGGGCCCGAACATTGAAAACCATTTCCGGTCAGTAACTTGAGAACCACTTGACCCAGAATGATGAAACTTCAAAGGATGATTGGTCATGCAGAGTAGATGACCCCTAACGATTTTAGGGTCACTCTGTTAAAGATCAAGGCCACAGGGGCCTGAACATGCAAAACCATTTCCAATCAATAACTTGAGAACCTCTCGGCCCAGAATGTTGAAACTTTATAGGATGATTGTTCATGCAGAGTAAATGACCCCTATTGTTTTTCGGGTCACTCTGTTACAGGTCAAGGTCACAGGGGCCTGAACATTGATAACCAGTTCCGATCAATAACTTGAGAACCACTTGACCCAGAATGTTGATACTTCATAGGATGATTGAACATGCAGAGTAGATGACCCCTATTGATTTTGGGGTCAGTCTAATAAAGGTCAAGGTCACAGTGGCCTGTTCATGTAAAATCATTTTTTGGAAATAACTTGAGAACCACTTGACCTACAATGTTGAAACTTAATAGGATGATTGGACATGCAGAGTAGATGACCCCTATTTATTTTGAGGTCACTTGATCAAAGGTCAAGGTCACAGGAGCCTGAACAGTGACTTGAGAACCACTAGGCCAAGAGTGTTGAAATTTAGTGGGATGACTGGACATGCCAAGTAGATGATCCCTATTGAAGCCAACCATCAGTGTCTCTTTGACTTTCGCTCCTGACCCCTATTGACTTCTTGCCTATAGGACTTTGCATTGGGGGAGACATGCGCTTTTTTACAAAAGCATTTTCTAGTTACATATTGTTTTTGCCCTGTCCGTCCGTCCGTCCGTCACACTTCATTTCCGAGCAATAACTGGAGAACCATTTGACCCAAAACCTTCAAACTTCATAGGTTGGTAGGGCTTATGGAGGAGACGACCCCTGTTGTTTTTGGGGTCACTCCGTCAAAGGTCAAGGTCACAGGGGCCTGAACATGGGAAACCATTTCCGATCAATAACTCGAGAACGACTTGACTCAGAATGTTGAAACTTCATAGGATGATTGGTCATGCAGAGTAGATGACCCCTATTGTTTTTGGGGTCACTATGTCAAAGTTCAAGGTCACAGGGGCCTGAACATGAAAAACCATTTCCGATCAATAACTCGAGAACGACTTGACCCAGAATGTTGAAACTTAATAGGATGATTGGTCATGCAGAGTAGATGACCTCTATTGATTTTGGGGTCACTCCGTTGAAGGTCAAGGTCACAGGGGCCTGAACATGGAAAACCATTTCTGATCGATAACTTGAGAACGACTTGACCCAGAATGTTGAAACTTAATAGGATGATTGGTCATGCAGATTAGATGACCTCTATCGATTTTGGGGTCACTATGTTAAAGGTCAAGGTCACAGGGGTCTGAACATCGAAAACCGTTTTCAATCAATAACTTGAGAACCTCTTGACCCAGAATGTTGGAACTTCATAGGATGATTGAACATGCAGAGTAGATGACCCCTATCGATTTTGGGGTCACTCGGTTAAAGGTCAAGGTCACAGGAGCCTGAACATGGAAAACAGTTTCCGAACAATAACTTGAGAACCACATGACCCAGAATGTTGAAACTTCATAGGATGATTGAACATGCAGAGTAGATGACCCCTATTGATTTTTGGGTCAGTCTATTAAAGGTCAAGGTCACAGGGGCCTGGTCATGTAAAATCATTTCCGGAAAATAACTTGAGAACCACTTGACCTAGAATGTTGAAACTTAATAAGATGATTGGACATGCAGAGTAGATGACCCCTATTTATTTTGGTGTCAGTTGATCAAAGGTCAAGGTCACAGGAGCCTAAACAGTGACTTGAGAACCACTAGGCCAAGAGTGTTGAAACTTAGCGGGATGACTAGACATGCCAAGTAGATTATCCCTATTGAAGCCAACCATCAGTGTCTCTTTGACTTTCGCTCCTGACCCCTATTGACTTCTTGCCTATAGGACTTTGCATTGGGGGAGACATGCGCTTTTTTACAAAAGCAATTTCTAATTAACTCCAATGGTGAATGAAGATATTGCACAATTGCCTGAGTTTGTGTCAAAAATATCAAGTAATAAGAGAGGTACAGATAAAGTGTATCAAAACACTATATAAGTATAGCCTAAGCAAAAAGGGGGCATAATTAATAAAATTTTGGTGCAAGAGTTATGCATCTTGTGTGATATGATGTGGGTGATAATGTGGAACAACTACTTCAAGTTTGAATCAAATGCATTTCATAATAACTGAGAGATAGTGAAAATGCATCAAAATTAACCTTTAATTCTAAGTAAAAGGGGGCATAATTCATAAAAAATTGGTGCCAGAGTTATGCACCTTGAGTTAAATGGTGTGGGTGATGATGTTGAACAACTATTTTAAGTTTGAATCAAATCCATTCTGTAATAACAGTGATAGAGTGAAAGTGCATCAAAACTTTAACCTGAAATTCTAAGTAAAAAGGGGGAATAATTCATGAAAAACTGGTGCCAGAGTTATGCACCTTGTGTCAAATGGCATCGGTGATGATGTTGAACAACTATTTTAAGTCTGAATCAAATCCATTCAGTAATAACAGTGATAGAGCGAAAGTGCATCAAAACTTTAACCTGAAATTCTAAGTAAAAAGGGGGAATAATTCATGAAAAAATTGGTGCCAGAGTTATGCACCTTGTGTCATATGGCATCGGTGATGATGCTGAACAACTATTTTAGTTTGAATCAAATCCATTCAGTAAAAACAGAAATAGAGTGAAAGTGCATCAAAACTTTAACCTGAAATTCTAAGTAAAAAGGGGGAATAATTCATGGAAAATTTGTGCCAGAGTTATGCATCTTGTGTCATATGATGTGGGTGATGATGTTGAACAATTATTTTAAGTCTGAATCAAATCCATTCAGTAATAACAGAGATAGAATGAAAGTGCATCAAAACTTTAACCTTAAAAACTAAGTGGAAAGGAGAGATAAATCATGAAATATTGGTGCCAGAGTTATGGCCCTTATGCCAGATGATGTAGGTGATGATGAGGAATAACTATTTCAAGTTTGAATCAAATCCATCAAGTAATTACAGAGATAAGTTGAAAAAAGCGAAAGTGTAAAAAAAACTTTAACCAAGGTGGGGACGCGGAAAGACGCCGACGCCGACGCCGGGTCGAGTAGGATAGCTCTCCTTATACTACGTATAGTCGAGCTAAAAATCAGAGACGTTCTCCATGATCATGGACACTTGCAGCGAAAATGCAATGAAGAAAACCAGCATATATATGAGTGGTTCAACGTCTTCAAGAACGATCCTTTGCACGATGTAGCTGACCGCCCAAGATCTGGACGCCCATGCATGATGTCAGGAAAAGCACTCTGTTGTCCGGGAAACACTGAGTAAATTTCCAAAGGAGCCTTTCAGGTCATCCTTTGACAAGTGGATTTGTAGGTGGGAGAAAATGTATATCATGCAAAGGCAAATATTTTGAAAAGATATAAATTTTAGAGGTGCCATGTTCCAGTAATGAGTAGTTTGCCCCCCCCCCCCCCCCCCCCCCCCCCCCCCCCACCACCAACATTACCCAACGTTGCCATAGTGACTGCAGTTTGTATCATTTTGTCATTAGGATTATGTACAAAATATATCAAAGTATCACTTTTAGAATATTCATTCTAATATTTAAACCATATAATTAATAAGTTATATATGAAACTTTTCCGTATACTTTTCGAACACTGCTCGTATATCAAATTTGGTGAAAATCCCATCAGATGGTTCAACAAAAACATTGTTTATTCTTTGTCTTTTTCTTTTTCAAACTGTCAGCCCCTTAATGCACTCAGGTAGGACTACTATTTGAAAAATAAACTTGAGAGGTTCATGCTACAGACTAGGTTTGGTGTAAGTCTGATTGGTTCAGTATAACCTATGCAGAGCAACATCTGATGGAGACAGGTATTTTGGTTGCTCTGGAGAGGTGTTATTGTCGGGAGGTTTTTGTCTTGAGGCTGTTGGTCAGAGGTAACATATATGCAACAAATAGAAAAAACAATATGTTTGCAGTTAATAGCTTTATTCCTGTGATGCATCAATTAAGTTGATTTTTTTAACATTTATTTTACTTTATCAATTATTTTCCCGATAAATCATTAAAGCTTTCCAAGACATAAATGACAGCAGACAATGTACTTGTTCAAACCTCAAGTTGAAAGAAAGATTATTTTTAGCCAAATCTGGAGGTCAGTGCCTTTTTCTGAGCATTGATAGAATATGGGAGTTCTTTTAAACATGTTAAAATGGTAGCGGAAGTTGCACACTGGCCATAGCTTTATCAGATCAAGTGGTTCCAACGTTGTTTGAGCGGTGAATTTTACGCCGATCAGATGGAGAAATATGGCCGATACTACAAATTTCCGGTATTGTAAGTATGATTTAAAGGAATTTCTACCCGTTAAATAACGAATCAAATGAAAACGATGGTGCACCTGGAGCGCAAATGTGTCTATATTTTAGCACATGTGTCTATTTAGCTGAGATTTGTGCCGTTTATTCAAACACTTCTGTACAATCCGGCGGGTGAAGAAAATTTTTGACAGTTTTTTGACAATATCGCCTCAAATATAGTGTTTATCGAGAGCAAGTAACTGTTAAAACACTTTTTATGTAAAGGGCTACCTCTTAAAACAAAGCGTGTGTATTTTCATAGAATTATTCAGGGTTGTTTCTGAACAATCGGCCGAAAACCTAATGCAACGCCGTTTCGAGTGGGTCGCTATGCAACGCAATCAAGTGGATACCGTTCTGTGTCTTACTTGCGAAGTCTTATCCGTCTAAAAAACAATCATTAAAGCCTAATAATGAATAAATTTAGAGAGTTTTATATCATTATAATGATCCCGCCATTTCTAATATCTTGTACTAATATATATAATACATTTTTATGTTCGCTTAACATTTAACATATTTTTGCGGACATTGTCAAAAAGATCAACACAAAAAACATAAAGCAATGGTGAACATCGAACAATATCATTAAGTAAATAATAGTAATAGTTCGTAAAAACAAGAACCAGTTCAAGGACATTTATCTCCTCCACGAATGGTACTGAACAGCATGCCAAAAGCGGGTTGACTCTTTATGAGGATTGTTCAAATATGAATGCATCTGAGCACATAAAAATGTATCCTTGATAGATTTCAATAAAAATTTTATTTGGTCCCCTCGAAGTATTCACCTCCAACTGATTTGCAAATTTTCAGTCTTCTAATCCAATCCTTGAAACCTTTTTGTAGTATTTTCTAGGTATACCATGAAGACACTGGAATATTGCAGAACCGGGGTGTTTGCGCTGCACAAAGTTTCGACCAGAAGCCTTGGGAACAAAAAGAAGTCACACGGGGCAAGGTCAGGCGAATATTGCTAGTCCGTTTATTTTCTTTCATTGCTGTCTGTATTTCATTTGTACATTTATACATTGATACCATACCCATTAAAATCCGTTCACTTTAACGGGGTCTATCGCTCGCTAAACATTGCCTACTCATGTATACTAATACAAAAATGGTTGGAAGAAGGTCAGCGTACGCCGTTGAAATACGGTCCTATATTAAGAATTGTTGTATGATCTTTAGTCTTATTAAACTTCGAATTTACGGATTTGCCTTTAGGTACAGCAACCTGAATGGCAAGACCTGAGTTGTGAAGAATATGGCATACATTACCTTCTTGACACTCATGGTCCGCTTTGTAATGCATGGTCTTTTGCCAGACTTTGTTGCCCATATTTTGTTCCGAATCTTTAGTTTGGGCTCAAAAAGGTGAACCCATATCTCGTCACCAGTGACGACATTTGCGAAAGATCGTGCATTGTAATCTGGAAACTGTTTAAGCAACAAGTTTGCGCATTGCACGCGTGCCTTTTTCTGCTTATCTGTCAACAGATGGGGAATCCATCTAGCACAGATCTTTTTCATTTTCAAATTACGTTTCAGAATTGTATGAGCTGCTCTTATGAGATGCCAACCATACTAGCTATTTGCCTAGCGGTGTATCTTGCATCAGTAGCAACTATTTCTTTCACTCTAGCAACCATCTTGGCAGACGTTGCTGTTTTCGGCCGACGGCCATGTGGTGTATATCTGTTGAAACTAATCCACATTTGAATTTCTTAAACCAACGAATAACTGTCGAAAAAGATATTTCATTATGCCCATAAACAGAACATATTTCATCAAAAATGTCTTTACACCCTATGCCAAGAATACAACGATTCTTAATATAGGACCGTATTTCAACGGCGTACGCTGACCTTCTTCCAACATTTTTGTATTAGTATACACGAGTAGGCAATGTTTAGCGAGCGATAGACACAGCTAAAGTGAACGGATTTTAATGGGTGTGGTATCAATGTATAAATGTACAAATGAAATACAGACACCAATGAAAGAAAATAAACGGACTAGCAATACTAAGAGAGACGTGTTACAGTTGTACTATTTAACTGTCTGCAACACAACTTTTTTTTCATTGGTGTCTGCATTTCATTTGTATTTTCATTTTTAAACGGCGACCATAGAGTTTTATTACATCGTTTCTGTTTTATGGAGGACAAATAAAATCTTGCCTTTTCCCTGGCCAATTTTAACGGTCTCTGTGATTTATCTCTCTGAAAATAAATGAACGTTCCACCAGGAATATGAATGAAAATATACACAAACAACTGATCAATATTTTTATCATGGACCAAACTTTATTTATTTTGTATGAACAGCTTAAATGCACAACAAATCAGTAATGAAATCGCAATGTATTGTTTTTTAGGGACTAAAAGTAACCAACTGTAACTATACTGATTTAAAGAGCCAACCCGCTTTGGTATGCAGTTCAGTACCATTCGTGGAGGAGATAGATATCCGTGAGCTGGTTCTTGTTTTTACTATTACTATTATTTACTTAATGATATTGTTCGATGTTCATCCTTGCTTTATGTTTATGTGTTGATGTGTTTGACAATGTCCGCAAAAATATGTTAAATGTTAAGCGAGCATAAAACTATAAAAGTACAATATATTAGAAATGGCGGGATCATTATGATGATATAAAACTCTCCAAATTAGTTTATTCATTGTTAGGCTTTGAAAATAATGACTGTTTTTAAGACGGATAAGACTTCGCAAGTAAGACACACAACTGTATCCACTTGATTGCGTTGCATAGCGACCCACTCGAAACGGCGTTGCATTAGGTTTTCGGCCGATTGTTCAGAAACAACCCTGAATAATTCTATAAAAATACACACGCTTTGTTTTAAGAGGTAGCCCTTTACATAAAAAGTGTTTTAAAAAAGTTACTTGCTCCCGATAAACACTATATTTGAGACGATATTGTCAAAAACTGTCAAAAATTTCCTTCCCCCGCCGGATTGTACAGAAGTGTTTGAATAAACGGCACAAATCTCAGCTAAATAGACACATGTGCTAAAATATAGACACATTTGCGCTCCAGGTGCACCCATCGTTTTCATTTGATTCGTTATTTAACGGGTAGAAATTCCTTTAAATCATACTTATAATTCCGGAAATTTGTAGTATCAGCCATATTTCTCCATCTGATCGGCGTACAATTCACCGCTCAAACAACGTTGGAACCACTTGATCTGATAAAGCTATGGCCAGTGTGGTTGTTGTATGATCGAGACATGTGCTCAGATTGTTTTAAAAAACAAAAATATATCGGCTGAAGGTTGGCAGGGGCGGATTCGGCGGGGGAGGGGTGCTGACCCCCAAGTGTCTGTGCGTTTTATCGACAATTATAGCCAATATAGGAAGAAAGCTGGTAAAGAATTATTTATCTGGAAAGGTAAAGTATTTCTTGATATGATACAACAGTTTACATACTGCCTCAGCATCATTGCAACAAGTTGTTTTTAATTATTTAGAAGTCTTATTTGTTATTTCATTTTTACCAAATTTGAACTGTAAATGGCCCTTAATCTCTAGAAACATGGAGATCCTTACCTCTAGAAAACCCCTAACAGGTCTGTCCAGAGGTACCACCTTTACTTCATTGGATGCTGATATTTTTCTTCCTTTTTGTCAGACCTCATCTTGAATACGCAAGTGTAGTGTGGACCCCAAAACTTGTGAGCGAAATGAAGGAATTTACATATGAAGAGAGACTTAAGAAATTAGGCCTGCCCACCTTGTATTATCGACGTGAACGAGCTGATGTTATACAACTTTTTAAGATAATGCATGGATATGACAAAGCCTATATTCCTAACATAAAGTTTTCAACATCTACGTCTACAAGAGGACACTGTTACAAACTATCTAAAAATCACGTAAACAGTCTAGTGAGTCAACATAGGTTTTCCAACAGAGTCGTAAATAATTGGAACAATATGTCCCAACATACAGTAGTAGCAGAAAACGTGAATGCCTTTAAGAGTGCACTAAACACAGAATGGAAAAATAAAGATAATAAGTTCACCCTTCAGTAGACTATGAAAATATTTCACCGTCCTTAATGTGTGCGTACATGTGTAACATAACTTATTTATTGTGAATGTATGATTTGAATTGGGCCAACACGAGTTTCAACTCAGAAGACGGCTATCAACATCAAGGTAAATCAAGGTAAATCATTAAGGACGTATGCTAGAATTTGGTGCGAAAATTTTCCCAATAACAGAATTTCTTCAAACTTTGGATATTGAAGGACAATCATCTAAGAAACAAAAAAAATGCAATAAAATCATAGGTCACCGGTATCGAAAAAGAGTTATCTGCCCTTGAAAACGGCATTTCCCTCAAAAATGACGTTTTCAAGGGCAGATAACTCTTTTTCGAATCCGGTGACCTATGATTTTTATTGCATTTTTTTGTTTCTTAGATGATTGTCCTTCTATATCCGAAGTTTAAAGAAATTCTGTTATTGGGAAAATTTTCGCCCATCTCATATACAGGGAATTCTAGCGTACGCCTTTAAGCCCTTTCCGCGGAAAGTGCCCTTTCTGGTATCTAGTAATACCGCAGTTAAGACGGTGTAAATTCAAATATCTCCACGATAAATTATCCTAGGTACAAAAATATTTTTCCTCGTTATGAAATATGAATATGAGTGATTCAGTTACATCAGTGCATTAACAAAAAAGGTAAATATGCTTTTGTTTAATGTTGGATCTGTAAGTCTGCAAGACGCAAGAAGACATTTACAAACTTTTTACCTGACTAAGACTCTTGGCAAGAGTCACCTTTCTCGATACATTTCCTCTTGATTTTTGCAAGTTCATAATTTTAAGAAATGGCTTGGGGTCCTGTAATTAATATACATGTACTATTACTGTATTACTGGTGACGCAGGGTCCCGCTGTCGGTCGCCAATGGCGCCAAATGCGACAAAAAATGAATTCTGGCGCTAAAATTCTTCAATTTTCCACACTAATCCTGACATGCTTTTGTCACGTAATAAACTCCGATGACAAGGGAATAGTAAACGACACTTTGAAAGTCAACAGTTTTTATTTAAAGTTCAACCCAGGTTCTTAAGGAAAAGTGAGACGCACTGACAATGATAGCTAACCCATAACTAATAGAGTCTATTCAGTTCGGTTCCCCGTGCCGTTCTCCGCGGTCCTCCTTTCTCTCTCATTAATCAGAGTTATATAGGAAATATACCCAAGAGCATTGTTGGTAATTAGCTATCATGTCCGAGCGTTATTACAAATATGGTGATACAACATTCTGCAGACTGCTGAATCTGCATGAAACTGCAATGTATAATGGAAATATGCCAGCGTCCAGTTGGCTACCTGTATGCCTGGTACAGAGAAGAACTGTACTCTGTTAACCTTAGGATAAGAAATATACAATTATACACATGTATGAAACAGAAAGATCAATATTTCGGAGAAGCAGTATTTTAGAATACTGAACTATTTCTATATTATTTTATAACTATGTCCTGAATGGCCATTACATTACAATTTCCTTTCTTTCTTCTCTTGAAAATAAAATAATAATTTAAATATGAATATGTCATTATAATAAAGTAAAGCTTAACTGGCCATTACATTACAATTTCCTTTCTTTCTTCTCTTTAAAATAAAATAATAATTTAAGTATGAACATGTCATAATAATAGTAGGCCATTACATTACAATTTCCTTTCTTTCTTCCGAAAAAAAATTCAAAAGGATCTTGTAACGATTTCAATTTAGACTACGTACTTATGATGTATATAAAAAAAAATACTTATAGAGAATATGATCTGGTTTACCAAAAAAAAAATCACTTATAAAATACTTCTTTATTATATCCTAATTTCTTAATCTATTCTCTTATCTTGACTCCTTTCTTTCTTCTATATTTAACAGAGCAGAAAAAGATGGTATCAGCAATATTATGTCTGAAATACCACACCACGATCGTATAGGAATTGTGATTACGCATATTTGTAAGCATCATGAAGAAAATACATAGATAATAACACTTCTAAAGATAATCTCCGGATGAACGTCTGTGAATTAATGCGAAATGCATACCTGGTAATTGCAGTTAATTAATGACAGAATACGTTTTGATAACATGAAAAAATAATGTCTTTATACATTCGGTATCTTTGATGTTGTTAGTTTTTTATACACAACATCTCCTGTATGGAGAAATCAAAGTCACTAGTTCACGAAAAAAAAAAATATATATATATATGTAGGTGTTTGTCACAATTAAAACGCACTTCTAAAAAAGTAAATGTAAGTTCGTCTACACAACGACTGTATGTTTGTATGAAAAGTAAAATGCACTTCTAAAAAAAAGTAAATGTTAATTCCGTGATGATTCCAGGACTGTAAGGCAACGCACTTCTAAAAAAATAACTGTAATTTCGTTTACACAACGACTGCATGTTTTTATGGAGAAAAAAAACCAAAACATGTCACTATGCCTGGAGAATAAATATATATGACATCAAACGCACTTCTAAAAAGTAAATGTTAATCCCGCGTTCACGATGATTCTAGTATTGTACAACTGACTTGTAATAATTAAATGTAAATTTTGTTTACGTAACATCTCCCGTATTGTAGGTAATGAATGTTCGATAGTGTTGATTCAATAAAAAAGCAGTGTAACATGTGTATGCCAATAAAACGGCACGTAGATTTAATTAATCCAATGCGTTTAAATCCAGACTTGGACTACCACGAGCTTGAGGTTCACGTGCGTAGCTCCAAGGATGAACAGTACAGTCATGTAGTTCCCTCACGCCCCCTTGGCAAGTTATCCAGGGGTGTAGTTCACATGTACTGGATGTATGCGTGTTACTGGCTTCAGCTGCCAGCTGTTTAAAAAAACTTTCTTCTGTGTTAGGGTTGTTCAATATTACGTGTTTAGCGTCGAGGTTGGTTGTAGCATACAGAGTGTGTAGGTCTACGCCCCTGTCTTCTCCATATCACATATTTGTACTCTTTGTATGAAGTGGTAAACACACTATGTATCATAACACAAAGAGTCAACTGCCTCCAGATAGAAGTCATAAAAGTTCTGCATGATTAGTGTATGTAATTTATGTAATATGATTTCACAAAAGTTCTGTAGGATTTATGTATGAAAAGTTCTATATATGCACGCTTCTTCTACCGTTTTTGCTTTTAACTGTGCGATTTCCATGGTATCAAAGTATACATTTTGCTTGGGACTGTCTGATTTTCACAGTATCAAAGTATACGTACTGGCAGGATTTGTATCAATATCATCGGAGAAATAAAAGTTTGATGTCCATACTATTCAAGTTTGGATGCAATAAGTTAAAAAAGGGTTCCAAGATGTCACCTTCATTAAAACAGTTTTTAAAAGAGGTTATTGTCACTGAGGAACAAATTTCTCATCACATTCATTTTCGAACGTATGAAGTTATCATCTGTAAAAACTGTATCACTGGAGCTAAAAATTTATAAAATGTCCAAAACATCGTATTTAGCAAGTTATTTCTTCTTCACTGTGTTTCACCAGAATATTACAATATATGTAATCTTATGTTGTGTCATTAGGGTAAATTATGACTGTCACAATACATATTTCTTGCGAGTTTACATGTAATATCTCCTTTGGCAACATTCTGACAACAGTTTATAATACACACTATCTCAGTTCTTAGAGTGTACTGCTTACGTTACCTAGCCTAAATCTCCATGTATTTTGCAAGCATGACTTACTTAAATTTTCAATTTTTCCAAAACAAAATGATAGAAAGGATGTACCTAGCATTTATAAATATGTGTTCTGTATTATATCAAAATACAAGACTGGAGTCAATTAACATTTAGATAGGAAAACGGTCTTACATCCACTGCTTACAAATGATGGTTAACCAAAAGTAATTGAAAAATGACAAGCCTGGATGAGTTGACAAGGTGCCTATGGCGTAACTTGAGAAACGAAAACAGATCTATTTTGCTCAAATACAACATATACTAGTCTAAGAGTATACCTCTATGCCTCTATATACACAACGCTATCAATGCGTCTATTTCTCAGATTGAGTGCCGACGTAAACACTGTCGGATGCGTCACTCGCGCACACCAAATACTTTGGTCACTATACATGGCCGATTTGCCATTCTACTACACTGGAGTCCCCTATTCCAGAATTCATAAGTCATAAAAAAAATAAAAAATATACTGAGGGAGTAAAACAGTTTGTTTACTCCACACCCCTGTATGGGTGTCCTTATATTTTCAGCAAAATAGACCGTCCTGCCTCAGGAAGCCTTCAGATAGATACTAATGTAACCCTTTGTCCACTGATGATCAAAATCAACAAGCTGTCATTTTTTCACATTAACAAACCAAGAGAATGCACAAAATGATATGCATTCCAAAACCCAATGCACCAAAACACAACATTCCTATGCAGATAACCAGCTGTCCTAAAAATAGACTATACACTTCGTTTTCCAGTTTGCAATTCAAATATTGTACCAAGTATCCTTATTTTTATTAAAACAGACAACTGTATGTACATTTGACCTCTGACGAAATGAAACTTTGTTCACGAATGACCAAAAAATGAAATGACATGCGGTAAAACCGGTACATATATTAACAAATACATTTCTAAGTAACACATTTTGCACTGAATCCGATAAAAACATATCAAGTTTACCAATGCCCAAACCAAGATTTTTTCATAAATAAGAGATAACCTTAATCATTCTAAATCAATGCTACAGACAGGAGATAACCTTTAATAATTCCAATACCATAGCCATACAGAACATACAGTACACAATTCCATTTATTTCTGTTCTTTTAGTTTTACTATTTTCTAACTTTTTCATTTTTTTTTTATTTCTTTTCTCTTTTTTTTTGTTACTATCTTTCTATTTTCTGACCATAGATATAAAAAGACTGTTTGAAAATATTTTTTTATGTTTTGCCGATGAAAAATATCCAAAAAGTAATTTTGTTCTTGTTAATCTGTACAAAATAGAAATAGGAAAACGTTTCCAGCTTGCAAAATTGTCTGAGAAGATTGAGGAAAAGTAACTTACAGTTTCTGGCATGTTGTTTTCTTCATAGTCTATGTGATCGTAGTGGCAGTATTCACAGATCATTACAGCGACAATCCATTTTAAAAAGTTCATTTTGGTCCAACTTATCCTTGGTCACGGCGCCAAACAATTGTCACGTAATAAACTCCGGTGACAAAGGAATAGTAAACAACACTTTGAAAGTCAACAGTTTTTATTTAAAGTTCAACCCAGGTTCTTATGGATAAGTGAGACGCACTGACAATGATAGCTAACCCATAACTAATAGTCTATCCAGTTCGGTTCCCCGTGCCGTTCTCAACGGTTCTTCTTTCTCTCTCGTTAATCAGAGTTATATAGGAAATATACCCAAGAGCATTGTTGGTAATTAGCTATCATGTCCGAGCGTTATTACAAATATGGTGATACAACATTCTGCAGACTGCTGAATCTGCATGAAACTGCAATGTATAATGGAAATATGCCAGCGTCCAGTTGGCTACCTGTAAGCCTGGTACAGAGAAGAACTGTACTTTGTTAACCTTAGGATAGCAATATACAATTATACATGTATAATATTTCGGAGAAGCAATATTTTAGAATACTGAACTGTTTCTATATTACTTTATAACTATGTCCTGAATGGCCATTACATTACACTTTCACTGTCAGGTTTTATCTCTCTCTCACTTATTTACTAACAATCTGACGTTCACTTATTTCCTGCCTATAACACTCAGGAGAGGGGTTGGCAGTATCCAGAGATAGATAGATAGATAGAAACCCAGTGGCGCCAACAAAAAAATGCATTGAAAAAAAACAAAGCAGCGATCTAAACTTTCTCACAGACATAAATTTCTTACACTGCACCGGAAATCGATGCAAGGTAAAGATCGCGCGTTATTGATTAGGTTAGCATTAAACTTAATAAAGGCAGTCGCGATGTTCAACACTTGACTAAAGGCAGTACTTAACACACAGCGGCAGTTGTAGACCACTTACCAGAGCTCCAGATAAGCTGCGTATTTGCGATTTACGCAATTAAAATTGCAGAAAACCCAGTTGAAGTCATATAGTGTGCGTACTAAAAAGCAATTAAAATTCCTAATACCTGTTTCATAAAAAATCGCTTGCGTATCCAGGGTTCGATCTTAACGCAGTCCCGCTATCCCGAGGACACCTATTTTAGTGGAGGGCCTCCTGAACTTGGAAGCTGGCTGTCCCGTTGGGACAGTAAGTTTTCAGTTAAATATAGCTAAAAAACTTATCAAAAATACCAAAATGACAGAAAACCTTGCTTTGAAACGATTTTCGAAGTCGACATCTGTTCTAACACAGTCCGGATGTTTACTCTCGAATACATACATGTACGTAGACGGGTTCCGCGTCCTTAAAATATATAGTTGAAATCATAGAAGAGACAGCGGGGTACCAGTCTAACATGAAAGGGTACGGCCCCGGGGTTTTACCATGTAGCCTCGCTTTCGGTTGTCCTATATTTTCGCGATTATTTGTTTAAAAAAGTCATGTGGAAATTTTCGTGGCGTTACAGAACCAGCCATTAAAAGCCAAAAACAAAAGATCGGGCGTTTGGAAACACAACGTGATTACGAAAAAAAAACAACGTAAGCGTGATTTTCAAAGTCATGGCTGAAGGACTGAAAAAGGGCTCTCACACGACGAATAAACAGGAAATGTATTTAAGTTGTCACTAAAGTTTGTAAATAAAAGAAAGATGTATTTGCTTTGGTTATATATGTTTTTTGAATCTTTTTAAATAGTGTTAACAATCGATAAAATCACTGAAATGGGAGGGATTCCTGAAATCAGCGAGGGACAGCTGAATTTGTAAGGAGGAATCCCACCAGGATTGTTAGAAAAAAAGTAAGCATCTAACCCTGGTATGCATTTTCCTTATTACTAGAGTGGGTACGAGACTTTAACGCTAGACAACTGACTGGTTATACGTCACCGCAAAACAGGTTGCAATTTATTGGAAAAATCACAGGACCATTCAATCAACTGATCAGTGTTATTTGGACGCTTTGTAAAAAGGGCAGAAAAAACATTGTCGCAACACAAACAAACAAATTAGTGAGTATTTTTGCTGTTCAACAATGGCAGACAGTTATCTCTTTGTGACGATGTAGTGTCACTGATACTGGATTACATCTTATGAAAGAACGCATACTGCGGTAAACTCATCGTTTGGGATATTGATGAATTGATCTCCGATTGCATTAAAAGTGAAAAAGAAAGCAACAGTATGAAACAAAACTATCTCAGAATACATTAAATGATTGGAGAAAAAAATATCTTTTGTAGAGTAACTTCGGGTATATTCGACACCTTAAGCATAAAAACGGTGAAGCAATTTTCGATTCAGAATGACCGATGCAAACATTTCATGAAAACGAAAGTAGACCTTTTCTGCGTCTTCAGTATAAAATGGCTGCCCGGGTGTTTGCATCCTAACCAATTCGTCAATATGATAGATTTTTTCTGATGTGGTCGTCAGGGTAAGTTCGACATCTTTCGGGCAAATTCGGCCACCCGAGATTTAAAATAAAAAGTAACATTAATCCCCAATTTTTTTTTAAAACCCCCTCTTTAAAACGCAATTCGCAACAGACAACACCTGGTTTATGCTGACGAGTGGGCTCTAATTTTCAGATTTCATAACTCGACTATAAAAAGAAAAACAAAAAATAATCTTATTGTTCAGTAGATGATACAAACGCCGGCTAATGTTTCGGGAAACAATAAATATAGCCTCATAAGAGTCATTAATGATGTTATTATTTAATTCGCTGCGCCTTCTTTTTTGATATGGTACCTTTTTCTACCATCTGAACACGGGGTCAAGTTTGACGGAGAGAAAGCTGCAACATTCACATGAATTTGTCTCAACATTTTAATCTGATAGAAGGGTTTTTGTTACCGAAACATGTGGAGTACTCGGCTATGATTTTTTTAAATAACGATCGATGATATGTTCTTATTGTATGCTATTCAATATATTATACTTTGCATGAATTTCTATTGTCTGTTGATAATTGTCATATATTCATATTGGTCCCAGATGTAATTAATGCATGCTAATTAAATGCCCCGGTGCTTTTTAAGACGTAATTAATAGCGACGTCGCTTGGTTAAACATACTTAAGAACTTGGGTGACAAATTGGGAAAGCTTGGATTGGTTAAAAAAAGTTTAAACCACTTGTTTTGCCGTAAATATCCTTTAAAGAAGATATAAGCGAATAATTTGGAATAGTATGATGAATTTGCACGACAATGTATACTGTAAGCAAAAAATACTCAATTGTTTGTGCGAGATTGGTGAAATACCCAATTGGTTTTAGCAAATACCCAATTGCATCTGAAAAGGCTGGGTAATGGTATTATTTTTACCCAGTTCAGTTCTCCAATACCCAATTCAGACAAAAAGTAATGGGTAAATACCCAATTGCACCAAAAGCTTATCTGGAGCTCTGACTAACCCTGAAATCCTAACTGCCTTTAACGTTAATGGATCGATTATACATGATACGTTGTTTATTTCACCTGTATGACACTTTGAGATGAGTGTTTTGAGTAGCTAGTGACATTTTGGGGGTCAGATATTTCATAATTGGATTAACTGACGAGTTTAATTACCCAGCAGATTAGATAATTACACACGCATTGTTTAATGTTGTTTGTAGCAAATTTAAAACAGTGAAAAGAAATATCGCTCGTGATGTTGCCGACGTTGTTAACTGGCCGGTATCTAAATGATTGAAATAAATTTTGATAACTATGTACGTGTTTGTTACTGAATGCCTGTAATTACTGTATCTAACAAAAGTGGTTTTTCGCCTCTTACAAACCAGACTTCCTGAAAGTCGTCGGTCCAACGGACATGAAAGCAATATTTTGACATGGTCCACCGTTTTTTAACCCAAATGCGGTCAAACTGACTGACATTTATCGTATCCTGAGAACTGCAACATCTTGGACAAAATAGCGTCAATAAAAAAAATACTGGTGCAGGATCCAGAAATTAATGAAAATACATGGCTGCTGAACATACAGAAATCAAAAATGAGTACGAAATGAAGAGATTCTATCTTAAATGATAAATGGCGAAGATTTGTGCCTAGCTTGTAAAACAGCGTGTTAAACTAGTAGTTTACAGAGGCTTTTTTTGGTTCTGCATTACAAGTTCATTTTCGGTCCGGTGGATTGTTTTTCTGTCTGGCAGATTTTTAGACATTGCCGGACCGAATGTCTGGCCATTTTTCCCAAATTTCCGGAATCTGCAGACTATTGGGTTCAACATTGGAGCCACTGGCGCAATCTTTTTTCTGATTACTGAATTTGTTGGCGCAAAGTGAAATTGACCCAGAGGAAACCCTGTGGTGTATATGGTATTTACTAGGAAAAGTTATGACAGTTGTCATAAAGTGTTCATTATAAAATGTTTTTTGTAAGGTTCCAAGTGGCAAGGGGTTCGTCAACTGGACCTCTAGACTAAATAGCTCACACTCAGGTTCTAGGCATATTGAATATGGAATTTTAACAGCAATTTCTGGTAGACATCGTTATTCATTTACTCAAGCAGTAAAACAAATTCAACATTTCATGAGCACAATCCATATCTTAAATACTAAAGAAAACAGTATGTTTATTATTTCAGTCTGTCAATCATGTCAATCTTGAGAAAAATACAAGTTTAATTAAAATAAAAAAACTTTCATTACAGCAAACAAGTTGTTAATTTAAAATTCTATTAATAATTTATAATAATAAATTGCATTCACAACATGTTTTTCTCAGGATTGAAGTTCCACAAGACTTTAGATTTTTTTGTTAAAAACAAATGAAACAGCTGTCCAAATAGATGTTATGCATAATTACATGGTTAGGAAAGCACTACTTTCATAATCAGGGCCTCCTCTGCCATTTGCCAATGTAGCCAAATGCTACAAATTCAAAAAAACTAGCTACAGATTTTTGAAAGTGGCTACAAGAATTTTATTAAAATGTGGCCAAATTTCAGCAGTTCAGCTTCAGTTTGACAGTTTCTCTCAAAAAGTGGCTACAACTTTCTGAGGCCCAGTGGAGGCCCTGATAATTGCACATGAACTTAAGGAGTTAGAGATATAAAGGGAGGTAATCAAAACAGTGGGTTCGATAAAACTTTCTACTGTTTTTATCAATATTCTGTTTCAATTTCAAACCTTTTTGTATATTGCAAAAAACAACTACCAAAAATAGGATTTATCAAAAAATTAATTTATTACCTGTTCATAACAAAACTTGTGGCTGCCATATTATCAACAAAGGCATTATGAGCCTTTAAAGGACTATAAGTAACTAGTGTTTCACTTGCAATATATTAAAATCCACAAAAAAAAAGAAAAATTTTGAAATTGTCAAGCTTCATAGGAATCGATTGCCTGTGGTAATTAGAGGACCCCTTACAGTTTTAAGGGTCAGTAGGTCAA
Organism: Mercenaria mercenaria; assembly: GCF_021730395.1. Taxonomy (NCBI): domain Eukaryota; kingdom Metazoa; phylum Mollusca; class Bivalvia; order Venerida; family Veneridae; genus Mercenaria; species Mercenaria mercenaria. The sequence goes on from NC_069368.1 coordinate 81,140,263, forward strand.
AGTTGAAGGTCACAGTGACCTTGAGACTGAAAACCATAACTGAAGAACACTTTGGCACACAAATGTCCAACTTAGTTGGCAGATAACCCCTATCCATTTCAAGGTTGGTTAAAAAATAATGGGCAAGGTCATGGTGACCTTGACCTGGAAATAAGTTTCCATCTATTACTGAAGAACACTAGTCAAAGCTGTCTGTCTGTCGACAATGGGTTTCCTAGGTGATTGCCTGTGGCCAGTAGATAACCCCTATTGTTTTGGGGGTCAGGTGGTAAAAGGAAAATGGCCATTTAGTGATCACAGGAGGCCATTATGGGGTGCATGCGTGTTTTACAAACACGTTGTGTTTAATTACTTTTTCTCAAAATGTAAAATCGGAAGTGTGACAAATTAAATAATGGCAAAAACATTAAATTTAGAAAAAAATTATCTGATGTGTTCGTAATTTGAATGTTTTAACATACTAACATTTTATTTAATATGCAAGTAATTTAAAAGCTAAAAATAGAAATACATTTAGTTGAATACTCATGAAATGCTTGATAGATCTTCATCACACTTGATTTGTAGCATCATTATAAGTTCCTTTAACAAATTTATTCAATTGAAAACACTTGGCCCCTTTTAGGGGCTGCTAGAGTTAAAAATAGAAGTACCTTTAACTAACTTCTTCTCATTAACTCCTGGATGGGTCTTCATCAAGGTCCTTTACTATGCAGGTTCAGTTGTCACTTTAGCTTAAAATAGAAATGCCTTTAAAGTACTTCTTCTTATAAACTGCATGATGGATCTTCATCAAACTTAGCCTGTAACATCATAAGGTTTTATGTCAAATTTATTCAAATGGGGGCACTTGGGCTCTTTTAGGGGCCACTAGAGTTAAAAAAGGAATACATTTTTGTACCTTTTAAATGATTTCTTTGATGGTTATATATATGTTTTTGGTGCGCAACAGCAAAATATATAAAAAAAAATCAATAACATCTGTTTTAATGAACGGCTTAAAGGATCTCCACCAAACCTAGTTAAAAGCAAAGTCAGATGGTTAAGGTTTTCTTTAGGTGAGCGACTTAGGTCAATTTGGAGCTCTTGTTGAATAGGAGGTTCCTATTGGTACAAATCTGTACCTCTAGAATCTGATCATCTACTGGTACGGATCCGTATCTATAGACAAGCCTGTTAGAGATTTCTAGGAGAACGGACCTCTGTTTTTAGCTCACCTGTCACATAGTAACAAGGTGAGCTTTTGTGATCACCCTTCGTCCGTCGTCCATCGTGTGTCCGTCCGCCCCATCCTCAACAATTTCTTGTCTGCACGATAGTGGTTCATTATGATTTATTTTAACCAAACTTGCACACAACTTGTATCACCATAAATCACGGTTCCTTTCTTGAACTGGCCAGATCCCATTATGGGTTCCAGAGTTATGGCCCCTGAAAGGGCCAAATTACTATTTTGACCTTGCCCTGCACAATAGCAGCTTTATTTATGATTTGATTTTTACCAAACTGGCACACAACTTGTATCACCATAAGATCTTAGTTCCTTTCTTGAATGGCGAGATTCCTTTAAATGGGTTCCAGAGTTATGGCCCTAGCTATTTTGACCTTGTCTGCACAATAGCAGCTTCATTTATGCTATTATTTTAACCAAACTTGCACACAACTTGTATCACCATAAGATCTGGGTTCCTTTCTTGAACTGGCGAGATTCCATTATGGGTTCCAGAGTGATGGCCCCTGAAAGGGCCAAAATTTAAGCTATTTTGACCTTGTCTGCACAATAGCAGCTTCTTTTATAAATTGAATTTAATCAAACTTGCACAAAATTGTGTCCCCATAAGATCCGGTTCCTTTTTTAAAAACCCGGGGCCAGACCCCAATGATGGTTCCAGAGTTTTTGGACCCTGAAAGGGCCAAAATTAGCTATTTTGACCTAAGTCTGCACAATAGCAGCTTCTTTTAAAGACTTGTTTTTAAACCAAATTTGCCACAACTTGTTCACCACAAGATCTGCTTCCTTTCTTCAACTGGCCAGATTCCATCATGGGTTCCAGAGTTATGGCCCCTTGAAGGTCCAAAATTGGCTTTTTTGGCTTTTGCAGCCATAAAGAGACTTCATTTTGGTTTATTTGAAAACAAACTTCCAAAAATACCTTCAACAACAAGAAATCTTGGATCCATACAAATCAGTCCAATCATAGGTTCCAGAGTTATTTATATCTGATTACCTCCCCTGATTGTAATCAAAATGGATTTATATCAGAAGACTACAGGATTAAATTTGAAAATTCAAAAAATTTATTAGTTGGACTGAGACAATCAGGGTAGATAAAATATGGACTGATTTTGTGTCAAAACCTCCCTTTATTTCAAATTAAAATTGTTTTATCTCCATAACTAATGAAGATACTGAACTGAAAAATTCCCTTTATGTCAACAGATTTATTTGGCAGATCCTTCTTTTGTCCACTTACAATATTTTTTTTTTTAATTTCTCCCTTTACGTTACTATAAAACTTATTTTGTAACTTTAATTATTGGCCGTAGGGAAAACCGAGACCATTTTCTGTGGTACAACATGGATGGTACCTCCAATTTTTAGGTGTATTTTAACATATCATACCTTGTAAATTTTTTTTTCTTTTGGTTTAAAAATTTTTTCCCTTTTTTGTTCCTGTCCTTTGGACTTAGATATTTTTCTGAGGACCTTCTAGTTCCCAAGTGCAAAGATAACAGGTGAGCGATATAGGGCCATCATGGCCCTCTTGTTCAGATATTGTGAATTATTTTCATCTTTAATTTTATTGCAAATGAAATATTAAATAAGATTAAATCAATACTCACCTAAACCTTGAAGCTATATGGTTCAAAGATACCGAGTTCACTTGATTGTTTACCATAAATGATCAAGGAACACCAGACAAATCATGAGGAATCGAACTTGTGAAAATAAATCAGATAAAATGATGTTAGATTATAATGTTGTAACAAATGTTTTTTTTCCTAATTTATTGAGGGCATAAATTTAGACTGAAAGATCGGGGTCTTTATTTTCCAATTGTTTGATTACCTTTATGAGATACAAGGGAAAATTTCACAATTCTGTTGGTTAATTGATTATAAAAACTAATTGTTCCATGCTGATCAATTTATTTTTAAATAACAACATAAATTGTTGCATGTGCATTCTCATATTGTAGCTTGTTATTGTAAATTTATTTGTGTTTTTCCTGCTGAATTCCAAATATAATTCATTAAAGGGCTTGAAGCGCTAGGTCAAAATTCCATATATTTGAAAATCTGTAACATTGGCTACATATTAATCTAACATTGGAATTTCTTCTGAATTTTTTCAGGAAATGGAAAACTGGAATGAAGTGTTCACTCTCCAGGAAGATGAATATCTCAAGGTTAATGTGTCGGTGTATAAATGCTCTGTATATGAGGGATCATCAAAATACAATGAAGCCGCACAGAGTTTGCATCAACATGATGAGGACCATGCCACATGGACACATACCTCAACCGTTAAACCACCACTCCTGAAGAATGTTCTGGGAGAAAGTTTATTCTCTAGTATTCAGGGACTGTTTGTTCAAAGTAAAAATGAAATTGCTGACTCTTCAACTGATTTAGAGGCAGAGAATCCATGCCACGTGATAAGAAGTGTTGAATTTCCAGTCTCGATTGTAAACTTAAGTCTTTGGCTCCTAGTTGTATTAGTGGCCATCATATCACTTGCTAGTATCATTGTTATAGTAAGAAAATGTATTGGGATGGTATGGTACAGACTGAATTTAAGGTTTCAGACTAAGACACAGAAAAAGGAAAAAGAAACTGTCAAGAGAAATGATGAATCTGGTTGCGAGGTTGAAAATTCTGCTGATGAAAAGATTGTTGTGGGAGAAGAGAAGAAGAAACCAGAAAGTAACGGTATTCATCTAAGTTATCAGTGCCTTGTTTTCAAAGATGCAGGTGTTGGTAGTTCAAATGTGATAACGTTCCTAGAACAAACTTCAGACAAATTGTTTAAAAAACTTGATAAGCATCTGCTTAGAGGGTTAGCAGAGGGACAGAGTCTTCCTCAGACCTGTCCAGCTACACCAAGGCTGGCACGACGAAATTTGACTCGGCGACAAAGAATTGGCAGTTCACCAATGCTTCAGTCTCTCACAGATACGGGGATGGATAGTTCAGAAAATAAAGAAACTGAAGAACAAGAACATGCTTGGGAGGGTTTTAAGAGCTTTTCTGAGAGTTTACAGTGGAAATTTCCCTTTGTGACTTTAACTGAATCATCTAACTTGAGCAGATCCTCACAGAAATTGCTACATTACTATCAAAGAGTTTGTCCAGTCCAAAACAACATGTGGAAAACGTCGTGTTTAGTGACCAACTATGTGCTGTACTTGATTTCACAAGAATTATCTGCCATTGAAAGCAAAGCAGGTTACAGGTTTATTCAGTTCATGGGTACAGGATCATGTAGAGATGGTACAAAGGTTGCAAGACCTAATCATATTGATGTGTTAATGGTTGTACAGCCACCTCTTGTACCCGATTTAGTCTACGGAAGTTCAGAGAGTGGTATACCTCCGGGAATGGTTGCCGTCAGTGTTAACGCTGCTAAACATTCGGCTTATGATAAAAAGATTATCTCAAATCTTGAAATTGATGGATCTTACAAGTCATGTCTGTCTGCAAAAGACCTTGCTCTAGCCTCTGAGTCATTGATTGAAGAATGTTTGCATTCATTATACACAAAATCAAGGTCGGCTATGGATAGATTGCCATTTCAAGTTAAAGGTGCACCAACAGCGACGTTGACTTTGAACATAAATACTAGAGCCCTTGTAGGTTTTGGCGATCCCGAAATCAAAGTGCGCATCATTCCTGTGCTCCCATTGCCGATGAACGGCTGGTACCAGATGCCAATGTTATATGCAACACCACCGGATGCAGATTACGAGTATAAACAAAGATCTGACTTGAGAGGAGCTGTTAATCCTCAGTTACTCTGGCAAATCAGGACAGGCGACTTCGATACTGTGTTTAATCTTGGAGTCGATTCCATGATGAAACACGCTAGAGTGAATTCATGCCATGTTGTCTGCTTAATGATTCTGAAATCCTTGCTTACAGGATGCAGTAAAAGCAATCTCCTTGATCGTGGCATCTTTCCTTCAAACCATATTTCAACTGTCATAAATTTCCTTCTGTTGGAAAGTGCACCATGTCAGTGGACTTTTGACAAACTCGGAGACAGATTTTCAGATGCCATACATTTCCTGAAATCGGCCTATAGCTGTAATCGGCTGCCGCATTTCTTTGTGAACAATCCACATCTGATCAGCAAAATGCCGGCTGTTGCAGAAAATAAAGTTCTGACCCAGACAAGACAGAGAAATTTGTTGGCAGATGTCAAGTCAGAAAGTGTTGAGAAACGTTTGGAATATTTAGAAACATGTTTACGTGAGACGGGACTCACAGACTGTGTAAAAGAGGAGTTTTCAAATGATATGTGGGAATTTGAGTTTTTTCTTTTTAATTGATATTAATGGACAATGTTTTTATGCATAGCTTTTGTATTGGCTTTGTGTTTTATCAGATATATAGGATGGCTTTTGACAATGTTGCAGTGAGGAATAGGGATCAGGGGTTCAGTGTAACGCATATTACAAGCATAACAGTTCAAATTGTGTTCATTGATTTGAGTCATATACATCAATTTTTACATGTAGAAAGGCTAGCAAGGTTTAGCGGATCTATATTCAGATATGATTTCAGTATTAACAAGATTATTTTTGGGAAGTTTGCCCAAGTATTTCCATGCAAGTATAATGTTTTAGGCTCTGTTGGTCTTGTCATTAATCCAATAGAAATGCTTATAAAATATGAAAGATTTATACTTTTTCGAGATTTTCAAATTCAAGTGCTTTCATTGCAAATACATGTAACGGTTAGTAAAAAGACAAGACCAGTCTCAGTTGGTTTATGCAGCATTTATACATGCACTCGGGTAGTTAAAAAATAAAGAGGAAAAGTTTGAGAAGTACAAGTCACTCAGTAAGAAGTTTGGTGTAAAATACAACACAGCTTCATCAAAGCGGTCTCTTAAAACAACATAATTTATTCTTTAACGACACATAAAAGGAACTGAAGAAAATACCTTTTAATGCAAGTGGTCTCTGATTAGGCATCATCCCGAGCAAGTTTTACTGTGTTTGGACTTTGATTGTACTATACTTGTGTCATATTCATGCAGTATCAGTTTGAATATTCCTAAACTCATTCTTTTTAGTATTTTATAGAAACCCTTATTGAATAGATATTCTGATGGGCATCTAGAGTTATGCTCCTGATACCGGTAGTTTTTTCAGTTTATTTTATGAACCAGTAGAGAGTTTATTTTGTATTAACATTGCCTACAGCACGCAGAATCACATAGTTTCCCATATTTGTTTATGTATTTATTACACATCTATATACACTTAAAATTTCCTAAATGGTCATTTTTAGGTCCAAATAATTTAAGATCTTCCATATTCCTGTAAATTGTCCACGGATAATTTTAAAAATAAAATAGCTGGTGTGTAATAATGCAGGTTTCCATTATGATGTAAAGAAAATCTGTTATCAGATTGTAAATACAAACTGTTTTAATTTACAACATTACAAATGAATTTAACAGGTTTATTTTGAAATGCTAAATTTTCAAGACTTATAGTGACCTATATTTTTTGTAAAATGAAACTTTAGAATGAAATTTCAGTGATGTACTGCTAAAACTGAATTTTAAAATGGTTTTCTGTTAGAACTAAATCTGTGCTAGTTACTTTGTGAATGAGATAATAGGCCTAGGGTTATTATAATAGTAGCTCGATTTGGGATGCTGTATTTGGCTCAAGTGGATATTGCCAGTGCAGAGTGTGATCCATCCTTGCAAAATCCATGAGAGCGGAATACAAAATCCCAGATCTAGCAACTGTTGTAATGACCCTTTTATTAGTCCCCTACTGGTTGAAAACCAGTTTTGGGGATTATAGGAATGCTCTTTTCCGTCATTCCGTCATTCCGTCCGTCCGCAATTTCGTGTCCGGTCCATAACTCTGTCATCCATGAAGGGATTTTAATAATACTTGGCACAAATGTTCCCCATGATGAGACGACGTGTCATGCGCAAAACCCAGACCCCTAGCTCAAAGGTCAAGGCCACAATAGGGGTCAAAGGTCAACAGGGTTTTTCCTGTCCGGTCCCCAACTCTCCCATCCTTGAAGGGGTTTATATTACTTGGCACAAAGTTCCCCATGATGAGATGATGTGTCGTGCGCAAATCCCGGACCCCTAGCTCAAAGGTCAAGGTCACAATGGAGGTCAAAGGTCAACAGGGCTTTTTTCCTGTCCGGTCCATAACTCTCCCATCCATGAAGAGATTTTAATATTACTTGGTACAAATGTTCCCCATGAGGAGACGACGTGTCATGCGCAAAACCTGGACCCCTAGCTTAAAGGTCAAGGTCACAATTGGAGGTCAAAGGTCAACAAGGTTTTTTTCCTGTCCGGTCCATAACTCTCCCATCTATGAAGGGATTTTAATATTACTTGGCACAAATGTACCTCATAATAAGACGATATGTCATGCACAACTTTCAGACCCCTAGCTCAAAGGTCAAGGTCACACTTAGCAGTCAAATGTTAACATAGCATGAACAGGGTCTGTTTCGTGTCCGGTCCATAACTCTGACATTCATTAAGGGATTTTAATATTACTTAGCACAAGTGTTCCCCATGATGAGACGACGTGTCATGCGCAAATCCCGGACCCCTAGCTCAAAGGTCAAGGTCACAATTGGGGTCAAAGGTCAACAGAGTTTTTTTCCTGTCCTGTCCATAACTCTGCCATCCATGAAGGGATTTTAATATTACTGGCACAAATGTTTCCGATGATGAGACAACATGTCATGCGCAACAACCCAGTACCCTAGCTTAAAGGTCAAGGTCACACTTTGAGATCAAAGGTCAAGAGGATTTTTTTCCTGTCTGGTCTATAACTTTGTCATGCAAAGCAGGATTTAGATATCAGTTGGCACAAATATTCCCCTGGATGAGACAACATGTCATGCGCAAGAACCAGGTCCCTAGGTCTAAGGTCAAGGTCATATTTAGAAGTCAAAGGTCAAATTCAAGAATGACTTTGTATGGAACATTTCTTCTTCATGCATGGAGGGATTTTGATGTAGCTTGGACCAAATGTTCACCATCATGAGGCACCCTTGTTTTTAGAATTACATCCCTTTGTTGTTACTATAAATAGATATTATTGTAACTTTTTTATTACTGGCAGTAGAGAAAAATCGGGACCACTTTTCTGTGGTACAGCATGCATGTTACATCCAATTTTTAGGTGTATTTTGACCTATCTCTACCTGGTAAAGAGTTTCTTGTGGACTTATATTATTAATTTTTTTTTTTTTTTTTTTTTTTTTTTTTTTTTTTTTTTTTTTAAAGATTAATTTCCCTTTGTTGTTACTATAAATAACTTACATGATAACATTTTTATAATCAGCCAAAAAAATTCAATATGAAAACAACTGTGGGTTTTTATATATGCACATTTTAATCCAAGTGTGTTGTTATAATGTTATAACATATTGTATATGTAGTACAATATTGTTTATACATCATTGACAGATATCAGTTCATTATGTTATACTGCAGTAGAAAAAATTAGGTGCCTTCCAGTAGGGGACTTTGTATTGCATGGCAATACTTCATTCACTTGTTATATATACCTACATCTTTTTGTTTGCTGATTTGTTATTGAACAAAATCTTAGATATTTGTAAATGTTAAAATAGAAATGAGTGAAGTTTTTGTGTGCGCTATCTATATACCTGTGTATGGTCATATTAAATGAAAGTAGTCGGGCAACATACAATACAAAAGGTACAATACAGAATTATTTTGCCTGTTCATATTTACTTGACAGAATTTATTTAGGTATATAATAAAGAAGCTTATCATTGAATGTTTTATTTCCATCATTACAGCTGTTGGTATTTGAAGTGGTAAAGTAATACATCATTCCATTTTCTGGTCTGAAAATTACTTAAAAGGCATTTTATGCATCTGCCATTTTCTGTTTTGAACCACAAGTATTTTGAAGGTTATAGTCTGGTATATGTCTAATAAAGTCCCAAATGCTCGTTTACATCCTCTCAGTGTATGTGAAGCCAGAAATTCATGATTAAAACTTCTTTAATTGGGTTTTCAGGGTGATAAGTATGTAACTTTGTTAATAGTTAGTATTTTACAGTGAGCTTACAGAGATCGTATCGCTCTAAGTTTATTAAAAAGGACATTTGGAAATCTGGTATCTGGAATAAAATATGTCTGTAAATACAAGGTGACCAATCAGACATTTTGAGGTGTGTTTACTTGTTGATTTTTCTTGTTTCAGTTCACTTGGTGAACACTAGATGCAGCCTTTTTATGAGTGTAGTAGCTAGGAGTGAAAAAATAAGATCTGAAGTTCACAAGTAAAAACATTTTGATCTTTCATTTAAAACAATCACTTTTTCATATTCTTTTAAATGGTTTCAGCTGAATTATATCAAGTTTAGAGTTCAGTGTCAGTGTATTTTGTATTTTACACTTTGAAATTACCAGATATGTTTCACTGCAGTATTTCAATAATTCACTGAAAAATATGCATGTAATGAGAATTCTGCCTCTATAGAAAAACAGGTGATGTCAACCAGGACATGAGCATATTTATATGTTTTCATGTTAAAAAATTGATACCTTAGGATATTGTTTTTGATAACATTACATGTCTTTTTGATGGTTTCAGCTAAATTGTACCCATTTTATAGTTCCATACCAGTATATGTAACATTTTTCACCATGAAATTACCAGGTATGTTTCACTGCTGTATTACCATAATGCACTGTAAAATATGCATAAAATTCTGCCTTGATATGAAAATAGGTGACATCAACCAGAATGTGAGCCTATCATGTTTATATGTTACAAAATTGATATCTTAGGATATTGTTTTTGAAAACAATAGAAAAACTTCAGTAATACTATTCAGTTTCCTCTGGCAAGTGTTAAGTGACTGGTGATGTTTGATCAGTCTTGTGGTGAAGGTATATAGAATCTGAATGGATATGTTACATTATCTTACAGTGGATAAATGATAATAAAAGTAACTTATAAATGTTTGCCATAACATTTTATTTTCATATATTTATGGTTCTGACATGTATATATTTATTTAGTTTGCCAGTCATTCCAGTGCTGAAATAATTTGATGTTTTTGAAATGTAGCCATATTTGCAAAGGTTCTGAGATCCAAGGCATTTGCTCCCACTCCTTTTCCAAAGTTCTTGAACTTGGCATAAAATTCACCTTTTAAAATGATTGGATATTTTCTCCCCATTTCTTATTTCAATTCTCTTTCGCCTACATGGGCTTATGAAATGAGACATACTATGAGAGCACCTGCAATGGTGGGTTGTTTAACAGCGTTCTCTAAAGTTGTCCACTCTCAGACTTCATATTCAGTGTTCACTTAACTTGGTCAGAATGTTGATGGGCATGATGCCTTGGCTAAGTTTGATAACCAGCTGAATTCTCAATCTTTTTGGAGTTACGGCCCTTGAATTACTCAATATTGCTAAAATTGGCAGTGTCTTCTCTCTGACTCAAGTAGTTCTTATCCAATGTTCACCAAATAGGGTGCCAATGTTTATGGGTGTACTATGTTGGCTGAGTGTGAATACCATCCAGATTGTCTCAGTGGCTCTTGAAATACTAAATTTTGCAAAAATTGTCTGTATCCACTCTCTAAGCTTGAGTACATGGAAGTCTTACCCAGTGTCCACCAAACTTAGTCACAGTGTTTATGTGCATAAATTTTTTATAAAACCAGTCAGATAATCCCAGTCACTCAAGTTAGGGCCCTTGAATTACATGAAATTGCAAAAAATTGACAAGTGTCTGCATATAAATTTGAGCTGTTTTTCGTTATTTGTTTTTCAAAAGGATCTTTTTCATGTCTCTTTAGTTTTTGTCTGTAAAATATTGTTTAAAAAATTGTCCCAAGGACTTTGACCAAAATGGAATGGGGAGTCCCAGGTAGGGGACAAATATTCATTGGTGCATTTTGAATTGAAGTGTGTTGCAAGCAAATGTCTGGACACTTACAGGTTTGGGAAGGAGTAAAGTATTTGAGCATTTTGTTTATGAATTTATAGTAATAATACATTTAGACACTCCATTTTTCAGTGTGTATATAATTATATTGATATTTTTGCTACTGTTTTTTTTAATAGAAGCTTACTTGTGATATAGCTACTTTTAGCATTACCAGATGTTTTGTATTTATTTATGATACTGAATGATTTTGTATTCTCGGATTGTTTATGTTTGCAGTTCATTTTAAATAAATAAAACTTGCTTATAAAACTTAACAGTATTTTCTTTTAGATTGAAAGAGCAATGACTATAGAGCTTTAATACAAACTTTATCAATATACATTCCATATTCACAGTGCAAACTTCTTGTATCTGTTTATCTATTAACAGTTTAATACCATAGCTTTGAGGCAACAATTTATATCATCACAATTTGCATCAAACTGGCATCAATTATTAATCTCATCAAAACAGTGTGCAGAATAAAACCACGCAATCTGGGAAGTCTGCCTTTAACCTTACGTCTAAAAAAAGAAAAGTGAAAGCTTTTTATTCTCATGAAAACTACAGTTTTGTGTAACATTTTTGTTTCTAAAGAATTCTGGTGAGACAGAAACTGTGACAAGAGCATACTTCATGCTAAATTATTGTGTTATTATAAATGGTCGTGATGTTAGGTCGGTCATATTAGCCCTTGTCCAATAGTCATAGGCAATTAATGTTTCACTTTTATGATATTTTCCAGTTAACACAGATCAGGAACTTACCTATATATTTCTTGCTTCTTTAGATAGCAGAGATAATGTCCCTTCCTTTAGTGCAGCACAGAACAAAGCAAAACAAACAATATGCATCTCCACCACTTCATACAAAATCTCTCTGCATAAATTTAAACCAAGCTATGCTCTCACTTAATATACACGAACCAACACAGTTCTACTGAATTAATGCTTTTATTCAGGTTTGCATAATAGAATTAACATTAAATAGTGGTACAAAATATGATTGATTAGATATAATACTAATTTAAAGTACATTTGATTATAAACCTATGGTAATGGTATTGAAGACGGAATGATTCACAAGTTTGATAACACAATCAATGTAAAAACAAACAAACATACAATACCAAACAGTTTGTACTGGCAAGAATTCCTAAATGTTTAATGCTGGAATACAATACAATATCATCAATATATTACAACTGCAGCTTAATATTCATTCAATGTGAAAGTATTGGAACTCTGGACTATCAAAAACGTCACTTAAAAAAGTTAAAATAATGAATACATAGACATAGGGGAAACAATTCTGAGTTACAGAACTTTCCCATCTTATGCTTCCTGAGACAACAGATTACCGGGTACACCAAAAAATGTTTAGTCAAAAAGGGGGCATACTGTAAAAAAGCAAAACAGAGTTATAAAACCTGTGAACTCACTGCAGCAGTGAAAAACTTTAAAAAGTTTCAAGTGGATACTGAGATAACAGTTTACTTATATAACCTAATCAAATTGGAAAGCTGATGCAGATGAATGGGTGAGTTCAATAGCTCTACCTATTCTTCCAACAGTCAAGCTGAAAGTTGCATTTTGTCTTTATTGCATCTGCACCATGGATGCAGAAAGAATATATGACTTGAAAAAATTTGACACAAAAGTTTATCAACATTTTTTTCTACATTATGCATATTGCTTGACTAAATATTTTCTTCTATGATTTACTGCAAAAAAAAAAATACTACATTTCTACATCCAGGATAAAAATTCTGTTTTTTCTTTTACAGTTTCTTTAAGTCGGAAGGAACAATTACTTATTCCAAACACTAAAATATTGTATAACAGTGTCTATACTAGCTTCTAGCAAAAATAGGTATTATTTATTACAGCACATTTACTGATATATAATGTATACAACTTTAATTTGGAATGTAAGTAAGATAAAAATAATACAGACAGATACATTACACATCACAGAAAAAAATTAATATCACATGCAATAAAACTAAATGAATATCTTTAAAATATATTAAGATTCCAAATGCATTTTTGGTGTGTGCTTTAGTGTGTATCACAGACATGTGTAAACATTGAACATACATATAACAGACAATACAATGGTGGGTTTTACTCAGAAGTTATATATACACTTAATTTTAATTTAGATAGCTCAATTTCCCTCATGTAGTCCAGTATGAATAATATCCTTTTAAATGAATGAGTCATGATGTCAATGTATTTTAACACTGTATATCTACCAATGGAACATTATTACGGTATGCAAGATGAGCCTAATAATATGATGATAAACATATTGTTAAACAAGGGGCAGTCGTTGCAGCGAATAACCTGAAATGTTGATATACATTTACATATATATATACACATGTTCCTGTAATTGAGTACCTTGAAATGATTGCCAAAATGATTTGACTGCAACAAAAAGTTGTTTCAGGTTTAAGGTTTTGCTACCAGTTATGAAGTAAGATTGGTAAACACATATCAGAGGAAACTGTGTATGTAATATTTTCTGGTACTGAACAGACCTGAGGGTCACTGTTGACTTGACCTTTAATGCACTGACCCTAAAACGATATGAATCACACTATAAAACCTGGAGGCTTTGAACCTATGAGTGCTTCAGATATTGGATGGCAACCATTTTCAATGATTCAAAAAACATTTTGGGTCATCTACTGTCTACAGACTATCCACTTGTGTAGGAATGTAGGCCTAAATATTAGTTATGGAGTGGAAATTGTTTCCAGCTTCAATATCACTGTGACCTTTGACCAGCTGACATAAAAAGCTTAGGATTTACCAATGACCACTGTGATCCAACTTATGATAACAGCAGGTCAAAGCATTATCTAGTTATTGATCAGAACAGACAGACCAACAAGAGCAACGTGGGCACAAAAAATATTTCATGAAGAACCAAGTACTAGTATCTTGAAATTAATATCATGGTTTTGCAGAATGGCTCTAAACCTATTTCTGAATAAATGATGAAATATGAGATAAAAACAGTGAAGACCCAAAATTCTGCCAGGATATATGAGACACATTGTTTTAATGGCTATGAACACATTACCGTTACTGCTTTATACCAATATATTGCAAGGAATGCCCTTTACATTTCCAACGTTTACACATCTGATATTGCAGGTACAATAATAATAAATCACAAATATTAATCTCAGAAGTTTTGTAGCTTAAAACATTTTACAGGAAACACACCATATATTAAGTAATTAATTTTAACACTTTCAAGACAATTTTGTACAATAACTAAAAATGTGCAATGGAAATGAACAGAAATATAATCAGGATAACTATATAGTATGTAAATTTTTTAAATAAAGTGGACGGAAGCTAAACTTAAATTCCAATACTAAGTAACTAGTAGTTCATATAGTAAACAATCATACATACCACTAAATGGTTTTGACTGATATAATACAAAAGTTTTTTTTTATATAAAGAGAATATGTAAACACAGTGGACGGATAACTATTGACTTAAATTCTACAGAAATTCATATAAACATATAAAATATTAGGCCTATAAATACAGACAACAAATATATCGTCAAAATTAATAAATAACTATTTATTAAAATATTTCTACAGATGATCTAATATCACTGTTACTGACAATATCTTCTTTAGGAAACTGGCAGTTTTATCCGTTTGACAAATAATTCATGACGACTAATCTCTATAGCCAGTTACTGAGTACAGTATGCAAATAAACAATAACTATGATTTACTGAACAGAAGAGTACGCACAAACTGTACAGTAACTATAATTTAATGTACAGTACAGTTTGTACAAGCTATACTATGATTTAGAGGCTGGTAAACCATAATGCATTGGAGGTAGACTGGCAACAGACAAATCTTCACTGTAGGAGTTGTCGGGGGATTCTGCATGACGTGGACTGTGGAAGCCAACTCTGGGACTGGGCTGGTGTGAGCGGACTCGTGGGCTGACCATGCTGTCATCGAAGTAACCACCAGAAGCTAGAAGAGCTTGTGCCTGTGACTGTGATCGAGCAATTATGGCATTGATGGCCTCCATGCGGTTCTTATGTTTCCTGAAAAGATATTGAAATCTTTTCATTACTTCATAAATTGCCTCAGGTTTCTGTTTTGTAGCTCTTTACCACTATAATAAGAGGCATACTGTTATGATTCTCAAACACGAAACTCTTAGTCTTGTACCAATATCTGCAGTAAACCAAGAAAATGAGTATCTATCAGATTACCAGATTAAAAGACATACATAGTCTATTAAGTTTTCAAATTACAAAAGACGTCAAATTTAAACAAGTGCTGTTAATAAAACGGTGCGCTTGGCAATTCGAAAGTGTTGCTATAGCTTGGATACTGAGTTATTTTATAACATTTTGTTAAAACTTTAAATTTTATTTTGGCAATGACATAAAACTTTACAACAAACAAACAAAATTCTGACATATGAGCCATGCCATAAGAAAACCAACATAGTGGCTTTGCAACCACCATGGATCCAGACCAGCCTGTGCATCCGCACAGTCTGGTCAGGATCCATGCTGTTCGCTAACGGTTTCTCTAATTGCAATAGGCTTTGAAAGCGAACAGCATGGATCCATGCTGGTCGCAAAGCCACTATGTTGGTTTTCTCATGGCGTGGCTCATTTCATGATTAATCTTTGACATAATGACACCAACAAAACTATTGTAAGTATTTAATGTTATATGTGATATTTCTGATAATATGTGAATTATATGTGATCAAATTTATTTTCCAATCCATTTTTGAAGCCAACCCATTTAGTATACCTGCTATAATGTCTACATAGCGGATATAATTTATTGTTTATTCCAATGTAAAACCAATATATCTTTCATGGAGTGATACTCCTGATGAAACATTTTTACAAATGGCAAAACCATGAGTGACAATTTAAAAACTGGTGTTCACAAGTGAAAGATATTTCAATCATACATGTGAAAAAAAACAAATTTTCTTTTTATTTCATGTCTTTTTATGAAAAAAAAATACAAGTTTTACCTGCACAAAGTCATGTGCATTGGGCAACATCATATGTAAAATTCTGACATCACAATATCAATACTGGTATAAAAATGTAAATTAATTCCTTGAAAAGTTCAGACTTCTCTTAAATTCTAAAATGGTGAAGCTCACATAGTCTAGTCCGATTTTGCAGATATATGCTTATTTAAGAAGTTACGAGCATTTTGTTAGTATTTGGTCCAACATACTTTTTTAACATATTTTGGGTATGCTGAATCCAAAAATATATGTTGGCCATCTGGCAAATGCCTCTGAAAGGGTTAAAAATAGGGGCAAAAATGACCACTGTTTTTACAATTTTTATTTCCATTGATATTATTTTATGATACAAATGTTTATCTTTAGATATGTTTGAAAATATTGTTTCATATTTTAGTATAATTGAGTTAATATTTATCAGTAAACTATTTTACAAGTTAAAAATTTGTACTTCAGGGGCTCAAAAAGGGGAATTTGAAGACATTTTAATTTTTTAGAAATATTCAACGTCATTCATAGAATAGAAAAAAAATGAGAATAAGTATAAGATTAAAAGATTAAAAGCTTCTGCTGGAATTTTGTCAAAAAGAAAATAATACTTTTGATGAAATGCATTTTTTAGAAAAATCATTTAAGACAAAAATAATGGAGAAATTAAAACTTTTAAAAATTAACATAACATTGTCTTTAATAGAGAAAAAAATAACATGTATAACATTATGTAATCCTTGTAAGATTTTATTGAACAATAAACTTTTTAATACCTAAGCATCATAATAATTGGTGAAAATTAAGTGTGACAGGGATTAAGATTATGGCTAATGTGAACTTAATTTATATAAACAATTACAATAATGATCTGAGTCTGATCATGTTATTGTAAAGTCCTTATCTAAACACTCTGGAATGCTTTACCTGTTAATTAATCCACATTAATTCTGACAAGGACACACTCTTTTGTGGTCATTACGGTTTTAGAGGTGTCAAGAATACTTCATGGAATCACTGCGTTTTGCAGGATAGTTTGCAGGTAGGAAAAATTTATATGTATTTTTTTCTATAAAATTTTAGAAATGCTTTGTTTCATATACATCGTTAAATTTTAATATTTGGTGAAATTGCATTTATTTTAACTTTTAATATTTGTGATACGTTTAGTAAAAAGTATCTGTTAAAGCTAGCTTTATATACAAGCAAGAGCCCTTGATATGGCATTCCATCTATTTCGGAATAATGCAGATACTCGTCCAACCTGGTCATCTTTCAACCAGTCTATCTGTAGAACTGACTCAAATATGACAAAAGTTGGATACATGCCGATTATACAAGCACCAGCCCATGATATCGACACATTAAACACTGTTGTTCAGAAGTGTATGCATATATCAGAAAGGCTGGGGCAGTCACATACAGTTATAACTGTAGACCAGGCTCTTTACTTTAAGCTAATGGATTTGAAATGGGCAGTGCCTGCATACAGGGACAAGCTTATACCTAGAATGGGTGGTTTGCATATATCAATGAACTATCTGAAAGTAATAGGTGACCATATGAAAGGGTCAGGTTTACATGAAATATGGGTTGAATCCAATGTTCTGGGTCCTATAGCCGCATATCAGGTCTTGGCAGAAAAGCACTACAATGGTGGCTCACAAGATAACAACACAGGCTCTCTGGACATTGTTTCTTCCACAATTACTGAATTACATTGAAGAAAGAGACATTAACTTGCATGGGAAATTAATGGAAGTGAAGTATTCTGGGAGCGTAGAAAAGCTTGTAGCTGAATTGCAAAATGACAACTTCAGAAGCCACCTTGACGATTTTGTAAAGAATGATCAAAATCCTAACTTCCAGTTTTGGTGGGCATACCTGGAAATGGTTTCAGTGCTTCTGATGTTCACGCGAGCTGTAAGGGATGGTCTTTGGGATCTATACCTATATGCGTTTCGGTGCATGCTCCCTTTATTTCATAGGTATGATCATACGAATTATGCACGTTGGGGAACTGTCTATCTGGCAGATGCACATCAGCTTCCTCAAGAAGTGTTGCAAGAGTTCAGAAATGGCAACTTTGTTGTTAAGAGGTCAAACTTAAAATTCAATCAGGTGGATCCTGATCAAAGTCAAGAATGGCTGAATTCAACTGGGAAGAAAGGTGGAGGAATAATTGGTATATCAAGAACCCCTACAGCTTTGACTAGATGGTCTTTATCGTACAACCTGAAGTCTCATATAAGCCTTCTTACCAAGTGTATGTAAAAAGTCAATGACGAAGACATACTTGTGCATAAGGAAAAATCAAAGAGCAGGCAAGCTGTGGACCAGCAAGCTGAAGAAGCAGTTCTAAATGTATTACAAAGATATAATGTGGCTGATCCACATCTGCAAGGTGAAAGTTTGCTGAATGTAGCAACTAAAGACATAGTAACTGATACCATAGAAAAGTCTCTACTGTCTGCCCTGCAATTTGGCCAGGAAAAACTTGATTGTTTTGTAAGAGAGAGACTACAGTTTGAAAACAGTGATAATGTATCAAAATTTCAGCTACGTGATACAGTCAAAAAGAATAATCCATCTACATTTGCTTCTTTGTACATCAGTGATAAAGCATCGAAGTCAACAGTTGAAAAGGGCAAAATATTAAGAGCAGATCAAAATACACTACATCGTTTAGTGACAGCATATAAGGCAGGCAGAGATGTTAATATGGAGGAAATACTAAAACATGAACTGTTGCCAGTTCCAGTTTCCATTTCCGAAACCAATGGAACTCTCAAAACGGGCAAACAATCCATATTGCTGGATGAGCTTGTCAAGGATATTGAGATGAGTGACCGAATAAACATACAAGGAAAGTCTGCATATATTGTCGATGGCCAAGCTTTAGTACAAAGTCTGAAAATAGAAGGAGAAACAACATTTGGTCAGTATGCTGATTTATTTGTTGCTGCAGTTTTAAACAAAGGAAAAAAGTATGAAAGAATAGATGTAGTGTTTGACCGATATAGGCATCACTCAATAAAATCAAACACCAGGAAACAACGCACAAGGACATATCAACCAGTGAGGAGAGTAATTGAAAGTAGGGATGTACCGTTACCAAAAGTCTGGAGTAACTTTTTAGCACTTCCTGCAAATAAAATTGACCTGGCTAGATTTTTATCAGAGGAGCTGATCATGCAAGCCCCTACTGAAAAGACATTGGTTGTTGGTGGTGGCTTTCAGGAAGAAGACATTGTTGAAAGCAATGTCAGTGACCTAAATTTGGATGAATTAAAGGCTAAACATGAGGAAGCTGACACAAGAATCATTCTTCATGCTGTTCACTGCAGTAAACGATCAAGTTTCAACACTGTTGTTGTTTCTGCCAGAGACACTGATGTGTTTTTGCTCTTACTGTGCCATCTGCAGGAAATAAATGCAACAGTATGGATGATGGATGGAACAGCAAAAAAACGAAAATACATTCAAGTCAACACAGTGTTAGATAAATTATCAATAACAGAAGAGTTACGTAGAAATTTACTTGCCTTCCATGCACTCATTGGCTGTGACACAACATCGTATGTGTGTGGAATCTCTAAAAGATCTGCATTTAAGGTCATTATAGGCAATGTAAAACTGATAGAATGTCTCGGATATGGACAACTGTCTGATGAAGTAATAAAAAACTGTGAATACTTTATTTGCAAGATGTGTGGCCAAGATACTGTTAGTACTGACAGTGCTCGAAATGTTATGTTTGGCAGGTCTACAAGTCCTGAACACATGCCCCCAACCAGTGATGCTTGCTCATTTCACATTAAAAGAGCTCATTATCAAGCTCTGGTATGGAACCAAGCAACTGTTCCTAATCCAGATCTGCCTGCACCTACTGACACGGGATGGTAGGTGGCAGATGACACACTTAAGCCAGTTCTTCTTACCTGTGATCCGATTCCTCAAGCATGTATGGAGTTCATTGCTTTCAAGTGTGCATCTGGATGTAGGACTCTCAGATGTAGATGTAAAAAGACTGGGCTTTTATGCACAGATATATGTTAATGCGATAAAAGCATTACCAGCTGTATGAACTCGAGGCAGTAAATTAACATATGAAATGGGACTGTGAACGCATACCTTAAGGTTCAAATATTTCAATCTATATGATTTTGAAATAATTATATGATAAACAGTTAAACTGTAAACTGATTCAAAACATTAAAAATTAGTGTACTGTATCAAAAATAGCTTTGCAAATATAACCAATTTGAGTTGAATAATATAAAAATAATCAAGTTAAAAGTTTTTTTTTAAGCTTTTTTTTCTCTGAACAGAGCACACATTTGGATTAAAAAGTATTTATTTTTGAACAAGAGTGTTGTTTCTTTCATTTGTTACTATGTTACACATCACTTTGATAAAGAGACCCACATATTTCTGGATAATTGTAATAATATTACCCATTTCTATTAGAAATATCATAATTTGGCGGCCATTTTGTTTTCCGCCATTTTAACCTATAAAAAATCATTTGTCAGCTGGCCAATATAAATTTTTGAATTCAGCATACCCAAGTTATACTAAAAAAGTATATGGGACCAAATACTAACAAAGAAACCCACATATTTCTGGATAATTGTAATAATATTACCCATTTCTATTAGAAATATCATAATTTGGCGGCCATTTTGTTTTCCGCCATTTTGACCTATAAAAAATCATTTGTCAGATGGCCAACATATATTTTTGAATTCAGCATACCCAAATTATACTAAAAAAGTATATGGGACCAAATACTAACAAAATGCCTGTACCTCTCACATTTATTGAAATTTGGACTAGACTAACATCTTTTATTGTTTTTTTAGGTTTCTATGTACTTCTATGTACCTGTGTACATTTTGGACAGAATTTCTGATTATAATTCATGTTCTTTTTCTTTCAAATGTAATTTGGTAACACTGAATGTTATGAAATGCAAATCCCACTGTTTGAAAATGTGGAAGTCATATATATTATATAATCCATCATTACATTTCAATAAACTACAGAAAAATATATTATAACAAGAGGGCCAAGATGGCCCTAGGTCGCTCACCTAAGAAACACTTCATAACAGTGTAAAACATGTTTGACCTAGTGATTTCATGGAAACAAATATTCTGACCAATATTCATTAAGATTGGACCAAAAAATTGGTCTCTTGCAATAAAACAAGCATTTTCTTAGATATGACCTAGTTTTTGACCCTAGATGACCCCTGTTCAAACTCGACCTAGATTTTATCAAGGCAATCATTCTGACCAAAATTCATGAAGATCAACTGAAAAATACAGCCTCTATCACATACAGAAGTTTTTTCTTTGATTTGACCAAGTGACCTAGTTTTTGACCTCAGATGACCCATATTCAAATTCGACCTAGATTTCATGAAGGCAATCAACCTGACCAAATTTCATAAATATCAACTGAAAAAAAACTGTCTCTATCGCATACACAAGATTTTTCTTTAATTTGACCTAGTGACCTAGTTTTTGACCTCAGATAACCCATATTCAAAACCGACCTAGTTTTCATCAAGGCAATCACTCTGACCAAATTTCATGAAGATCAATTGAAAACTACATCCTCTAATGCATACACAGTGTTTTTCTTCGATTTGACCTAGTGACCTAGTTTTTGACCCCAGATGACCCATTTTCGAAATCAGCCTGGATTTTATCAAGGTAATCATTCTGGCTAAATTTCATGAAGATCAGTTGAAAAATACAGCCTCTACTGCATACACAAGGTTTTTCTTTGATTTGACCTAGTGACCTAGTTTTTGACCCCAGATGACCCATTTTCGAACTTGGTCTAAATTTCATCAAGGCAATCATTCTGACCAAAATTCATGAAGATCAATTGAAAAATACAGCCTCTATCGCATACACAAGGTTTTTACGTGATATGACCTAGTGACCTATTTTTTGACCCCAGATGACCCATTTTCAAACTCGGCCTAGATTTTATCAAGGTAATCATTCTGACCAAAATTCATGAAGATCAATTGAAAAATACCGCCTCTATCGCATACACAAGGTTTTTCTTTGATTTGACCTAGTGACCTAGTTTTTGATCCGAGATGACCCATTTTCGAATTCGGCCTAGATTTCATCAAGGCAATCATTCTGACTAAAATTCATGAAGATCAATTGAAAAATACAGCCTCTATCGCATACACAAGGTTTTTCTTTGATTTGACCTAGTGACCTAGTTTTTGACCCGAGATGACCCACTTTCGAACTCGGCCTAGATTTCATCAAGGTTATCATTCTAACCAATATTCATGAAGATTAATTGAAAAATACAGCCTCTATCGCATACACAAGCTAAATGTTGACAGACGACGGACGACAGACGACAGACGACGGACGACGGACGCCGGACATCGAGCGATCAGAAAAACTCACCTGAGCATTGCTCAGGTGAGCTAATAAACATAGGTAAACAACAATTTATTACTGTGTTTTTCATATAACACATGTGAAAAATGACTTATTATTACATTCCTTTACCTTCCTGCTACCACTGGTACAGTTTGTAACCTTCAACATAACAGAGAAACAAAAATGTTGAATATTTTAAAAGCACATCTTGTTGTTTCTTTCTAACAGAGAGATTTTCTTCTATTTTTCTACTTTTCCTGAATACACATGAAAGTAACAATCAAAATGACAAGCTGCAGTGCAAACTTTTGAGGTACCAATATTCAAGAGAGATAACCCATAAGAAACAAGTGCTGTCTGTTGACAACGTGCTCAACTATTAGAGGAATTGATGGAAGTATGAGGTCAAATTATTACCAGAGAATTTCAGACAAAAGAAAATGAATAGATAAGACAAAATATCTCAAAAGACTTTGTCAAAATGTTGACTGATACGAAAAACTTATCCTAGGCGTGACACCAATGCTGATGCCGAAGCCGTGGTGAGTAGGATAGCTCTACTTAATCTTCGAATAGTTGAGCTAAAAACAGTTTTCCATCAAAGCATCAACAAACACTGTAAATCAACAATTTATATAAAGTAATAATCATTACTAAATTGATTTACTTTTCTCCTGAAGGTGGATCCCGTCTCCTGTGCTGATGTAGCTGTTTCCTCAGTCTCTGACAGTCCTCCTCTAGTGCCACCAATGATGTCTTCGTGATCTGGTGGAGCGATTTCTCCGTGCTCAGTTCACCTTGTGTATCTGCAAGCTGTTTTCGTAATCTAGATACCAATGACTCTGGACTTTTGTCCTTGTCTCCACCTCTTGTAGAGTCCAAGTGACTGGTCATCTGTCTACTCAAATCTTGAATCACACGATTCATCTCCTGCCTATAAAAATAATCACATTCAAAAGTACTCTGTTAACAGCTTTTGGTAAAAATTTAAGGGAATGTAAATTTGTTTTGAAGATTTTGTTTCTGTTGGGTTTCACACTGCACGAACATAATTATAAGTCATATGGCAACTTTGACTGTGAAGGAAGACCCCAGGTGCCCCTCCGTGCACCATTTCATCACAAGCGGGCACCTGGGTAGAACCATCGACCTTCCATAAGCCAGCTGTACCGCTTCCTCACATGAAGAATTCAATGCCCCGAGTGAGGTTTGAACCCACATCTGTGAGAGGCAAGTGATTCAAAGTCAGCAACTATAACCACTCGGCCACAGAGGCCTCTTTGTTTTGAAGTTTCCTTTATTCATAGTGAATGTCCTTGGTTTGTGAGGTTTGTACATCCAGTACTAGTTTGTGAGGTTTGTACGTCCATTACTAGACTCAGTATTGTTGTTATTGCAGTCAAGGAGACCATTCAATGTCAGTCTGTAATAAACGTCTGCTTAAGCCTGTACGTGTTAGCAGGGATGATGCAAATTTCATAACTTCTCATCTCAATTCTTAACTGTCTGTGACCTGACACAGGAGTGCAATGATGAGGTAATGGAATGCACAATTTGTACGTCATCAAGATGGAAATCTTAAAGAATGTATGATCTAGCATAGTTAATACCAATAATGTTTCATTGAGAAATGTTTAAAAAAAAAAATTACATTGCATTTTTTCATATGTCTGTAAGACAAAATTACCAGTCTGTTAAAACAACATTTGGAATATGTAACCAGAAATTACCTATTAACATGACAAGTAATATTTTTGACTTTGTTTCTACTTCAGTCTCAAGGGCAGCTCTGACTCATATTTCAACATACTACATTATTTTATTTGTTTCAACTCCCATTCTAACTCACCACACGGTTTTATCCAGTCCACAGACTGCTACTGTTAACCCTTAGTTACTACATGCTTTATCAACCTGCCACATGGTATTATGCGAGCACCTAGACTGCACCGACTCTAATTCTAACTTACCACATGGTTTTATCTGAGTCACCAGACTGCTCCACTTTCTTGGCAAGGAAGTTGCGTAGTCTCTTCAGTTCTTCCTCTTGTGCCTCAAACCTGAATATATATGTCAAATAGTAACACTCATCAAACAACTTTAATAAAATGCTCTAAAAAATGCTCTTGGCAAAATCACAATATCCAAAAAAAAACAAGAGGGCCATGATGGCCCTATATCGCTCACCTGTTATCATTGCACTTGAGGACAAGAAGGTCCTCAGAAAAAATATCTAAGTCCAAAGGACAGGAACAACAAAGGGAAGAAATTTAACCAAAAAGAAAAAAATCTTACAAGGTATAGATATGTTAAAATACACCTAAACATTGGAGGTACCATCCATGTTGTACCACAGAAAACTGGTCTCGTGTTTTCCCTACGGTCAAAAATAAAAAAAGTTACTAAAAATAAGCTATTTATAGTAACGTAAAAGGGAAGTAATTAAAAAAATGAATATTGTAAGTGGACAAAAAAAGGATCTGCCAAATAAATCTGTTGACATAAATGAAACAGTATCTTCATTAGTTATGGAGATATAACAAATTTAATTTGAAATAAAGGGAGGTAATTTGACATAAAATCAGTCCATAGTTATCTACCCTAATTGTCTCAGTCCAACTTATAACAATAATGAAATTTCAAATAAGTCCAATAAGTACTTACTGATATAAATCCATTTTGATCAGGGGAGGTAATCAGATATAAAATAACTAAGGAACCTATGATTGGATCTGATTTGTCATGGAATCCAAGAATTATTGTTGTTGATGGTATTTTGGAAGTTTGTATCAAATAAAACCATAAATGAAGTCTCTATATGACTGCAAAAGCCAAAATAGCCAATTTTGGACCTTCAAGGGGCCATAACTCTGGAACCCATGATGGAATCTGGCCAGTTGAAGAAAGGAAGTAAGATCTTGTGGTGATACAAGTTGTGTGCAAGTTTGGTTAAATCAAATCATAAATGAAGCTGCTATTGTGCAGACAAGGTCAAAATAGCTAATTTTGGCCCTTTCAGGGGCCATATCTCTGGAACCCATTACGGGATCTGGCCGGTTCAAGAAAAGAACCAAGATCTTATGGTGACACAAGTTTTGTGCAAGTTTGATTAAATTCAAATCATAAATGAAGCTGAAGGTCAAAAAAGCTAATTCTGGCTCTTTCAGGGGCCATCACTCTGGAACCCATGATGGAATCTCGCCAGTTGAAGAAAGGAACCGAGGTCTTATTGTGATACAAATTGTGTGCAAGTTTGGTTAAAATAAAATCATAAATGAAGCTGCTATTGTGCAGACAAGGTCAAAATAGCTAATTTTGGCCCTTTCAGGGGCCATAACTCTGGAACGTATGACGGAATCTGGCCAGTTCAAGAAAGGAACTAAGATCTTATGGTGATACAAGTTGTGTGCCAGTTTGGTAAAAGTCAAATCATAAATACAGCTGCTATTGTGCAGACAAGGTCAAAATAGCTAATTTTGGCCCTTTCAGGGGCCATAACTCTGGAACCCATAATGGGATCTGGCCAGTTCAAGAAAGGAACCGTGATCTTATGGTGATACAAGTTGTGTGCAAATTTGGTTAAAATAAGATCATAAATGAAACCACTATCGTGCAGACAAGAAATTGTTGACGCACAAAAATAGCAAATTCTGTCCCTTTAAGGGGCAATAACTCTAGAACCCATGATGAGATCTGGCCAGTTTTTGAAAGGAACTGAGATATCATGCAAATACAAGTTTTGTACAAGTTTAATCAAAATTGCTTGCAAAATGTTGTCTCTATCTTGTTCACAAGAAATTGTGGACGGATGACGGACAGACAGACGACGGACGAAGGGCGATCACAAAAGCTCACCCTGTCACTATGTGACAGGTGAGCTAAAAAAAAAAAAAAATATTACAAAAATTCTGCATGGAATAAGTACGATATCTCGAGAGTTAATAAGAATCCATTCACAAATAAAGTCAAAACTGAACTTTAAAAAAGTTTCGGTGGCGAAAATGGCTGAAATTTATATTAGTTCTACCCTATCAATCAAAATAGTTTTTTGACCTTATCAAGAGATTTTAAAATTTAACAAGTTCTATCTCATCAAAATAGTATTCTGACCTTATCAAGAGATTTTAAAATTTAACAAGTTCTACCCCATCAAAATAGTATTCTGACCTCATCAAAATAGTATTCTGACCTTATCAAGAGATTTTAAAATTTAACAAGTTCTACCCTATCAAAATAGTATTTTGACCTTATCAAGAGATTTTGAAATTTAACAAGTTCTACCCCATCAAAATAGTATTCTGACCTCATCAAAATAGTATTCTGACCTTATCAAGAGATTTTAAAATTTAACAAGTTCTACCCCATCAAAATAGTATTCTGACCTCATCAAAATAGTATTCTGACCTTATCAAGAGATTTTGAAATTTAACAAGTTCTACCCCATCAAAATAGTATTCTGACCTCATCAAAATAGTATTCTGACCTTATCAAGAGATTTTGAAATTTAACAAGTTCTACCCTATCAAAATAGTATTCTGACCTTATCAAGAGATTTTAAAATTTAACAAGTTCTACCCCATCAAAATAGTATTCTGACCTTATCAAGAGATTTTAAAATTTAACAAGTTCTACCCCATCAAAAAAAAATTCTGACCTTATCAAGAGATTTTAAAATTTAACCAGTTCCTATTACCACCCACAGAGATCTTTAAAAGGATGTATAATTTAAACGGTACTGTCTGATATTTAAAGAGAAATCAGAGAAAAGCTTTGAGACAGAAAATGTGGATCACACAGCAACTGCAAACTGCAAAGCCTTAAATCTGAAATAAAACTTTCATTCAGGAAATTCTTTCAGCAGTATTTAATCACAAAAATAGGAATCATTTGCATTTAGAATTACTGTCCATTTACTAATTAAAATATACTGCATTTCATTCTTCTAATAAATGTTACGAATAAAGAAATGACAAAGGAAGTATACAGTGATGATATCTGTAACCCTGACCAGCAAAATATTAACATCTACTGTATATGCCATATTCTATCCCTTGCCAAGTAAATTATTCATTTTCGCAAAAATATAAATGTTAAGTGTACAATGTGTATAAACTGCAAAAACTGTCTTGCATAAAAGGTAACAGTATGGTTTCACACTCAGATGTACAAATGTGCAAGTTAGTTCCTGTGAATCTAAGACTTCATAAAACTGTGCTAAGTCAAGTCCCACAAACACTATCTTTGCAACCTCACCATTTATCTTCAAGCTGAAGCCTATATTATATTAAATTTCAATGCAAATTAGATCTTTCATACAATGTCATATTGGTAATTGCTACTTTATGAAAATAAAATCATCTACAGTAAAAAGAGAAAATAAATGAAAATAGCTTTTTGAATAAAACAACAAGAAAGGCTATTTTAGCTGATCTATAGATGTCATTGTTACAGTATTAAAGCAAACACGAGAATAGAAAATCATTAACATTTATGAATTTTTATGTTACTTAGACAGTTTTAAATATCATGTGTAAGTAAAAAAAATCAATAACTTGTTTTTAAGGCTATCATAGCATATGCATGAAAATAATTAACTGTGTAAGGTTATTCTTTTAGTATACATTTATTTGTCGTTAGACAGATTGTAGACAAAGTTCTTAAAACTTCTGTTAACTTTGACTGCTTCTGGGAATTTTAACCAGTACTCTCACTAAACCCATATGTTCTGGAAATCCTGGTTAAATTCTGTTCTCACCAGAACCTGCATATAGTATGTCTGTATCATATGAATATGGTCAAACTTTCCATATGAAAAAACCTATGTGACGACAGTCAAAGTCTACTCTCATCAGGTTTTGATACAGTGGCCTCTTAGAAGTTATATATGTTTTTATGATCTGACTAATATCAAACTTTCAATATAAAACAGTATAAGGCTTTGCTATCTCACTTATAAAAATCATTTATTCTTTCATGTATTCTGATATTAAGCTCGAAACAAATAAAAACAGTTGTATTGAGAAAGAAACTGCAGTGCCAATCCCAGTTGATAATTTCTTACCATTTCTCCTCCATTTCCAAGCTAGATTTATAATCACAATAGATTAAAATACATTCTAAATTTCATATACACAGTGGCAACTCCCTAACCTTAGTAAGCTCTAAACCTGGAAATTTGTCAGGTGTGGAAAAGTCTCTCATTCACAGAAGTTTCATGACTGACCAGTATGCACAGATGCTAATATAAATGTATTCTTAGCTCAGTTTTAAGTATACGCGATGTAATCAATGTGGACTAATGTGTTTTTCAATATTTAATGCAAATGGTAAATTCACTTTCCTTATTAATTCTTCTAAGTCATTACAATAAATTGCCACATGCATAATTACATGTTCAGTGATACATTTATCTTCAGTCAATTCTACATATATTGAGTGGACTGATCAACTATTAAGCAACTGTGACAGTTTAAAAAAGCAATAACAATAATACAGTTGAAGAATGGCATTAAACGAAATAAACAATGTGGTACCTGGCATTAAGTTCTGCTTGTTTGTCTGCCTCAACACGTAGTGTGTCCTCAGCATGTTTCTGTTTCACCTTGCACTCCCTCACACTGTCTTCCAGCACCAATATCTCTTCTTGTAGCTAAATTAATAATATCATTTTTTGTTAAATTTTTAGAATGAACAACATTAACAATGAAACTGCTGCACACATCAAAATTGTCTTATTTGCTACATATTAAACATATGTTTAAGTTAAAAACACATGTTCAAAAAATAAATAAAAAGGGAACTCCTAACTAGGGCAATAGGGAAATATAAAAATCCTCTTCCTTCATTAGGTTCATAAACATACTATTAAAATAGAAGAACATTTTCTTTTCTAAATGAAAGTGTCTGAAATTAGCATATCTTAAACTTGACATATTCATATTCTATTTCAAACGTAAACTTTAGTTTCTATGCCATTTCAAACAGAAATTTTAGTTTTTTTATTTCTTTTGCATCATGTAAAAGCAGCATTTCAGTTTATGTTGTGGTGAATGATAAAATGAAATGTGATTCCAGACACTGCAAAAGAAAACTTCTTACATATGTTATACTGGGTATACCAATTACCGTGAGTCTTATATTCAGTGGACTTTATTTATAACAAAATGACTGTATGAAAGAATAAATTTTATTCTGTTTCATTAATTTATATTTTAGCTTTAGAATTTTGGCAAAAAATCATCAAAATGCTAGGTAAAAGTTCCAATGTTGTCTTTCAAAGAATAGAGGTGGGGAATTTTAGCATTTTCTGGCATATACCTATTACCATGAATTTCAACTTTCAATCTAAATAAGTTATTAAATTGATCTAAGACAAAGAAAGCATTTCTATTTTACAAGGGGCCAAACTAAATATGAAACAGATATGGCAGAAATAAGCAACTTCATTGAAAACTTGCGGAGAAAAATTGCAAAGATTAACCATAATGACCAGTAACTTAGCTAAATTCCCTAATTTCTGTGATCAGTGTGAAATAAAAAGAAAGACACTCCAATTTTCAAAAATAGTTTTGCTAAAAATCTGAGCACATTGAGCATGAATGATGAGAGAAAAAATGTAAAGCAATTTTCATGTTCAGTGTCAAAACAGGACATTCACGGTAATATGTATATCCCGGTAATTGGTATACCCAGTATAATCTACTGTGAAATCCAGAAATATGGTTAGATTAACTTACATCTAAAAACAACTGCAATACTGTTTAGAAATGGCAATCTGTAAGTTTACAATACAAAGACATAGTCAAACAATTTGTGGTTTGTATTTACCTTAAGATTTTCTTTATTTTTACTAGCAATATGTTCCCTACAGGAGTCGAGATCTGATGATAACTGTTGATTCTGTAACTGTAACTTATCTTTCTCCTCCTCTATATTTTCACTGAAATATACGGAGCAAAATGTCTGTCAAGCATTAAACATTTAACAAATTAGTTCTATAAATTCCATATAGGGCTTAAGGCTTGGCAAATACCTTTGCTATCACAGATTTATATATGAAAGTTTAAGTGTAGAATAATTGCAACTTATATCTATTAATTTAAAAGCTGAAAAAAACTGTTCCAGTAGCCAGTCTCTAATAACATATGATCCCAATAAACTGCAGGCTGATTTTAAATGTAAAAATAAATGGCTTTACAGGGAGGGAGTGCCTAACCATTAGTTGATTTATAGAAAGCCACAGTCCAGTCATCCATAAAGCTGATTTCTTTTAATCAAGATGCTATACGAGTTTAAGATGTAACATATGATATCTTATTTTGCTTTTGCTGAGAAAGTAGAGAAATTATTTTCTGAATTAGATTAATTTTATTTCATTTTGTTTGGTTTAACATTGCACCAACACAATTATAGGTCATATGGCGGCTTTCAAGCTTTGATGGTGGAGGAAGACTGAATTCAACACCTCAAGTGAGGCTGAAACCCACATCGATGAGGGGCAAATGATTTGAAGTCAGCAACCTTAACCACTCTGCCACGGAGGATGTACTTTCTGAATTAGAGAAATTCAAAACAAATAAATGTCTAAACATCATACACATCTGCCATTTTTAGCTCATCTGATTTTTTGAAAAAAAATGATGAGTTATTGTCATCACTAGAGCGGTTGTCGGCGTCGGCGTCGGCGTCGGTGTCGGCGTCGGCGTCTGCGTCGGCGTTGCCTGGTTAAGTTTTATGTTTAGGTCAGCTTTTCTCCTAAACTATCAAAGCTATTGCTTTGAAACTTGGAAGACTTGTTCACCGTCATAAGCTGACCCTGTATAGCAAGAAACATAACTCCATCTTGCTTTTTGCAAGATTTATGGCCCCTTTTGTACTTAGAAAATATCAGATTTCTTGGTTAAGTTTTATGTTTAGGTCAACTTTTCTCCTAAACTATCAAAGCTATTGCTTTGAAACTTGGAATACTTGTTCACCATCATAAGCAGACCCTGTACATCAAGAAACATAACTCCATCTTGCTTTTTGCAAGAATTATTGCCCCTTTTGGACTTAGAAAATCAGTTTTCTTGGTTAAGTTTTATGTTTAGGTCAGCTTTAATGCTAAACTATCAAAGCTATTGCTTTAAAACTTGCAACACTTGTTCACCATCATAAGCTGACCCTGTACAGCAAGAAACATAACTCCATCCTGCTTTTTGCAAGATTTATGGCCCCTTTTGGACTTAGAAAATATCAGATTTCTTGGTTAAGTTTTATGTTTAGGTCAACTTTTTCTCTTAAACTGTCAAAGCTATTGCTTTGAAACTTGCAACACTTGTTCACCATCATAAACTGACCCTGTACAGCAAGCAACATAACTCCATCCTGCTTTTTGCAAAAATTATTGCCCCTTTTGGACTTAGAAATCATTTTCTTGGTTGAGTATTATGTTTAAGGCAATTTTTCTCATAAACTATCAAAGCTATTGCTTTAAAACTTGCAACAGTTTTTCACAATCATAAGTGGACACTGTACATCAAGAAACATAACTCTATCCTGCTTTTTGCAAGAATGATGGCCCTTTTTAGACTTAGAAAATCATGGGTAGGACAATATTTCTATTATACAAAAAAAATCAGATGAGCGTCAGCACCCGCAAGGCGGTGCTCTTGTTTATGTTGTAATGGAAACAAAATGTCTAAGCAGACCATATGAACATGCAGAAATGTTGCCTTTCCATTTAACAAATACAAAGCGTGTGGCTGGTACATGTGGTTGTAGTTTCAGACAGAAAAACAAAAATAAAATAATACCAGCAGATTTTAAAATGTTTCAAGATACGTCAGTATAACACCTTTTTCTGACACAATTTATTCACAAAAGAATTTTGACCTACTCCCTATATACTCATTTACTGTAAATTATCACATGCATTTCATTATCGCAATATAATCTTACATCATGTAGAAACTTATATCAGTAATGTATACTTACATCTGTTGTTTATATTCTAATGTTGATTTCTTCATTTTACCATTTAGATTCTGCTTCTGCGTTTCTATCATTTGCTTCAAGTTACAGATCTCTTTCTGAAAATGTTCACAAAAACAAACACATTTTAAACTTTTCGAGAGAAAAATAAAGCAATTTTCACATCCAAAATTTAGATACAAGATGGACTTGGGTTTTTAGCAGATAAACATTTATTTCCAGCTATTGACAACATTTTTTTTTCTAAACCTAATAGTATCTGATAATATACTTATGAGCTAAATCATGTAATTTATACCTCTATGCCAAATGTTGATTATGGAAATTGACAAAGACCATAACCAACAAATTTCCTGCTCCTAATGTAAAGGTACAGCATTTAATTTAGTATTTTTTTCCCAATAATTTGTTAGAGACACATAAATTGCAATCAGCTCCATATTAATTTATAAATTCTTCATCAAAACACATTTACTTCTTAAACAACCAAATTAATGCTCCAGGTCAACAAGTAATTCCGTAGCAACACTTAAACCTTGGTGCTTTGTATTTAGAGCCCAAGTAAACAATGAATATTAATCTCTACCCATACAGCAGGTCCCCAGAATAACAACAGAGAAAATAATCCATGTACACTATTGTTATTCCATGATCAGTCTAGGAACAAAATTCTTGAACATGTTTATACAATAATTTTAAATCTATCAGTTCTTAGTCTATGTGTAAAGTTTTGACTAGTAATGTTTCTGAGTTTTAAGTAATACCTGCAGCATATCCACTTGTTCTGACTTGGCTTTTATGTTACTTCTGGTGGTATGAGAGACAGCATTCACTTCTTGAAGCTGTGCAGACAGAGTCATACACTTCTCCTCCTCTCTCTTTAATTTATCCTCTGCCTTCATCAGCTGGTTCTGCATTTCCACAAACCTCGCTTCAGCTACATTCTATAAAACAGTAAAAGTATATGAGTGACACCATTTGAGCTGCACCATGAGAAAACCAACATGGTGCATTTGCGACCATCATGGATCCAGACAAAGCCTACTGCAATAAGAGAAACCGTTCACGAACAGCATGGATCTTGACTAGACTGCGGATGCGCAGGCTGGTCTGGATCCATGCTGGTCGCAAATGCACTATGTTAGTTTTCTCATGGTGCGGCTCATATGTTTACAGTACAAATGTATGTCCCACATACAACAACAGTATTTCAACTTTTGATGAACTAAGCTGACTTCAAAGGCAGTGTTTCTCCTAAGGTCGTAGAGTCAGATAATGGTCAAATTTGTTTTACATACATCATATCGTCAAATGAAATCTGTGTACTGAACCAGATGTTACTCATAGAAAGTATGTGCTGTGTCTCAACATTAAAATAGTTTGCTATAAGTAAGTTTATGGCAAATGCTAAAAGATAATATTTGTAGAAAATGTTTAATATATGCATTATATACTCAAAGACACTCATCTGACTAGACAATAGCACTGCCTGCAAAGAATTCAATAACAGACTGACTTAACAAGATACCAATGGACAACATGTCGAGCCTGCCAGCTGTCATAAGAACTATGAGTTGCTCACGACACTTTAAATCCAAACAAAAATCCTTACCAGTAGAGGTAGGTCATAATAAACCTCAAAATTGGATGTAACATGCATGTTGTACTGCAGCAAAGTGGTCTTGATTTCTCCCTATGACCAGTCATAAAAAAGTTACAATATATTAAGCTATTTATATTAACAACAAAGGGAAGTTTTTCTAGGTTCTTGCACATGACACTCTGTCTCATGATGGTAAAAAATTGTGCCAAGTTACATCAAAATCCCTATATGCATGAAAAAGAAATGCTCTGGACAGTCATTATTGTATCTGACCTTTGACCTCTAAGTGTGACCTTAACCTTAGACCTAGGGACCTGGTTCTTGTGCATGACACTCTGTCTTATAATGGTGAACATTCAAGCCAAGTTACATCAAAATCCCACCATGCATTAAGAAGAAATGTTCCAGACAAACCTCAATTTGACCTTTGACCTCCGACTGTGACCTTGACCTTTGAGATAGGAACATGGGGTTTGCACGCACACACATACACTGAACTGCCAAAGTGGCGACTAAGTCGAGCTCACCGCTAACAGGCTCAACAAAAACTGATTCAGACTGGCCCATTGTAATAATATAATAGCACACTGACAAAACAAACAGTATCAGGCAGGTAAAATAATCTACATAATGGTCTAAACACAAGTCTATTCTCATTAACCAGACAGCATTAAAACCTTGTCATTTTTCATATCCTCTAGCTGAAGCCTCAGTGTTCCTACAGACTGTTCTGCCAACCTACGTCCTGTACTCTCGTCAGACATCTTTGACTGAAGTTCTTCTATCGTGTTTTCATGTAGACGTGCTTTTGCCTGCAGGGAATCTCGATCACTGGCTGCCGAGGCCAGACTTGCTTCCACTGAACGTAATCTTGTCTGAGTCTAAATACACAGTTTAAATGTGAATTATTAAATGACAAGAGGTTTAAATTCTATCAATGTTATCCAGTCATGCAAAAACTGTTATTATGAATTACATTTCAGTAAGAAAATTAAGTGTCAAAAAATTTCATAACATAGAAATTTGAACAAAATCTAACTGCACACGTTCAGAAAACATGTTTAAAAGTAAATTCCACTTCAAATTTTAAAATATCACTGATTACGACTTAATCAATTCAGTGAACAAACTTTGCACATGCTATTTATTAATTCCTATAGAAATTTACTACACATGTGTATATGGCTGAGCACTAAATTCTCAATCATGTATAGAGGTGTATCTGTTTAAAGAAGAACGGGAAATTCTTGTGAAAATGCACTTACAGCAGCACTTATCTAAGGATACAAAACACTATGTTTATTTTTGGTAAAAATATTAACTACTAAGCCCGAGTATAGTGGCATGTGCACAGTATGCAAATCTGGCTATTAAGGTAGTAGAGGTGTAATAGCAATGTTTACAAAATGGCATTTGCTTGGTATATTCTTAAAGATGACCGTGTTTTGCACTGTATTGCAAATTTTAAACAACTTTTACCATGCCGTTTTTTCTAAATTTTGTATAACTTGTGGTATCTCCTCTAGCTCAAGAAGAGAAAAATTTCAAAGTGATGGCCGCTATATAAAATGTTTGCAGAGAACTCATTTTACCATTAATTTTAATAAAAGAATCATCAAACTATTGTTAAACAATTATTAAACACAAAATAAAAATGTGGATATCATTTTATATAGTGTTCCTCAAGTAAACGGATTTAATGATACAGAATTCTTATTTCAACGCTGAAAAAATAAGGTCGAATCCTTGTTTCTGTTTTGAATTTTGCTTACTTCATTCAAAATTACCTTGGGACAGATGTAAAACCTACCTAAATTTCTTCCACAATATGTAATCTAAAGAATGGAAGCAAAATAGAGAACTTTTACCACATGTAACTCAATATTTTTACAGATGTGTAACTCTACCCCTTCTGTTTAAGTAGTAAATTCACTTTGAACAGCAAGAAATCGCTTAGCAAATGTTTTTTTTTTCATTTTTGTACAATAAATCTATCATAAGTCTTGAAAGAAGTAAAAACTTACTAGAAAAAATCGAAAATAAGGGGGAAAAAAATTTGGTCCCAGTAGGGCTTGAACCTACGCCCCCCTGAGAATTGCAGTAAATGTGGGTTTATGGTAGGAATTGAATACTCTTCAAAAAGGAGGTACTCTATTACACATCTACTACCTTAATATTTTAGTTTCAATGCAATGTGTTGGACTGTCCAGACTGGTCTCCAAACCAAAAGATTAATGAAAAATTACACAAACATTTGAATACACAATACAGACATAATTCACCAGTACCTGACTAAGATTATCATTGAGGTAGTGTCGCTCATTCTCATGCTGAGATTTCAGTTCATTTATTGCAATACTCAGTTCATGAGCCTCCCTGTTCCCAGATTCCTTCTGGGCCTTGAGATCAGCATGAACGGTGTGGTTCTCAGCTTCCAAACGTGTATTTCTCTCCTGCAGTTTGGCAAGGGCTTCATTAAGGGCCATCAACTCCTTTCTCTGTCCATCAAGTAGCACTTTGGAGTCCCCTGAAGAAGACTCCAGATTCTGGAGATGAGCCTCTAGTCGTTTCTTCTCTCTAAATGGAATTAAGCAAATAATAATCACTTTCGAATCTTTGATTTGTATTCCATCAAAATGTCTTGATGAAACTTTGTTAAAAATAGTAACAAGGGAAGTTACTCTTGTGAAAACCTAATATGGAAGGGCATATTCATATGGAAAATGGTTTTCATCATGTGATGTCAACTTAATGTTTAAAATTAAAGAAGATAAAAGAATGTTTTACAGTTTCTTAATTTTAATATCATGCCAGCAATGACAGATCTATGTTGACTTTGAGTTTAATTGTTCAGGAATACCGAGAGTGTCCATCAGGGCATTTCAGGTAAATGCAGGCATCAGGGTAGAATTATTGGCCTTCTGTTTAGCATGCACACTGGCTTTCTTGTATTCAAAATCCAACTTTTACAGACTCAGACCCACAGCACAATGGCACATGTAATACAATGAGGAGGAACTTAACCACTCAGCTACAGAGACCTCAAATTAAGTAACATTCACAGTTATTTGATACTGGATATTTATTCATCCATACTAAATGCATAATGATGGGGATACATATCAAAGCAAAATGGATAGAATTTATACTCATTTATGTACGGAATATTAAGAAACTTAATATAAAAATATAATAGAAACTTAATGGGTCTAGTATCCTGTTTAAAGTATCATGATAAAAGACAGATGTAGCAGACTGTCTCCAGCTACTGGCAGATCCTGGAGTTGTGAGATTAGTCTCAGAACAATGTTTAGATGACTTTGTGTGGACCCTGACTTACCTTGTAACTGATTCCAACTCCTGTAAAGTTTTACCAAACGTGTTGAGCTGTATCTCTTTCTGTCTCAGCTGTTCATTTATATTGTCCATCTCTTTTCTACAATATGTAAAATAATATAACATTGATTTGCTGTGGGTATACATTTATTTATCAGTACAACTGTAACTATCTGCTCTGAAAGTGTCTGGTCTCTGACACTTGACTTTTTGTGCAAAAGTTTTGACTAAAATGCTACACACAGAGTAAATATCTACACCAAAAAGACAAGTTTGATATATCAGAACAGTTACTTATTTTCTTAGTAAATTTCAGTTCATCCAATCAAACCTACCTATTGGCTCCTTAGTATGGAGTGAGATTATTATCTTATCACAGCTGCATCAACATACACAGCAAATTTACAAAACAGCATTTTATGGCAAGATTTAAAAGGCAAAAATGAACATACTTGGCCATATCTTTCTCTTGTACTGCCGCTGCCCTATCTTGCTCCAATCGAAGCTTTTCTTGCATATGTTCTTTTTTCAGATGCTCTATTTTCTCACTTGTTCTCTCTTTTAGCTCAGTTAACTGTCGTTCCTTCTCTGTAAGTGAGCGGCACATACCCTCATAGTCTGAAATAGCAACAATCAATGCTTGAACAAAACTATTCAGTTTTACGTTGTTATTTTTTTAATCAATCAAAACAGGCTTTTGTCTGAAGGTCACTGTGACCTTAGCCTTTGACCTATAGACTGAGAAAAAACTATTTATGACCACAGGCAGTCATGCTAAGAAAATTAACCTTTTCTCCAATCCTTTAGTAGAAACCATTTTCAGTCCGAAGGACAATGTAACCTTGACCTTTAATCTACTAGCCCAAAAATGGAAAGCTGACCATAAACAATCATCCTATAATGTTTCACTATTGTAGACCAAAGCATTCTCCAGTTATCTGAGTTGCAAAACATTTTGAGTCTGAAATTTACTACAGCCTATTCTTATTCTTGGAATGGGGGAATAACCAAACAAATATGTTTACAAAAGTAGGATGCTGATTTTCCCATAATTCACATCCATTTCAACAAAGTTGAGAACTTTAAACCACAGAATTAGAAGAATAATTTGTCAAAATGCATTTTTTTTTCAATAAGATTATAACCTGAAACCAGCATTAGAAAAATACATATGAACTGTCTGACACAGTAAATTCATTATCACCAAAATTCTGTGAACAACAGGCTCTAAAGATCAAGGTCAATGTTGAGGCTGTAAAGGTCAAGGTTGAATATCAAGGTCAAGGTTGAGGCTCTAAAGGTCAAAGCTGAGGCTCTAAATATCAAGGTCAAGGTTGACCTCCAGGACAAACAAACATTTACCTTGATAAATGGTGCTTTTATCCTGAGTTAATTTCTGTACAGTGTCCTTGGTGATGAGGAGCTGGCCTTTGTTACTGTCTAACTCTACTTTAGTGTTGCTGAGATCTTCCCTCATTGTTGATACCTCCTCCTCTCTCACCTCCAGCTCTCTCTAGCAAATAAAATAACAGTAAAACATCACTCAAAAATTCTAGAAAAGAATTATTGTTTTTTTTTTTTTAAAAATCTCAATTTACATCTTATAAAAGTAATTTATTCTGTTAGAGATACTGATTGATTTCACATGAAACATGCTACTTGCGGTTTAATGTTTTAAAGCCTAAATTTGCCTACATGTCAACATGCTTTTTTAGCAAAATTTGATATAGTTGAAGGAATCTCATACAGCTATATTTTCTAAACAATTGGCCACATCCGTTGTATGTAAAGTCAATTTGCTTAGGATGCAAGTGGCTTACAAAATATTTTTATTTAATTTAGATCATGCCAAACAAAATATGAAGGTAGAAATTTTTATTGCAAATCTGCTCATCACTAACTGCATAAATAAATTAGCGGGAGTGATTCATTTAACTCCTTTTAAATGCCTTACTGCTAAAGGACATTCAGCATAAAAATCTGACAAATCCACTGCATTCTATGGTATCAGCTAAATTCTATATTGAAGAATCCACTGCATTCTGGGGAATCAGCCTAGGTCTATATTGACAAATCAACCACATTCTGGGGTATCTGCCTTAGTCTATACTGACAGAACCACTGCATTCTGGTTATCAGCCATAGGCTATACTGACAAATCTACTGCATTCCAGAGTTTTGGCCATGGTCTAAATTGACAAATCAACCATATTCTGTGGCATCTCCATGGTCTATACTGACAAAACCAAAACACTGTGAGGCTTAAGCCATGGTCTATACTGACAAATCCTCGGCATTCTAGAATATTGACCATGGTCTATAAAAAGCAGTGGACATTCTTCTCATTTCAGAATTTTTTTATAAATCTGGCCAATTCAGAGTACTGGTAGTGGCATATTGTCCAGAAAATACAGAAGTTTTTTTCTACACTTAATCAGAAAATGACTAAACTTCAAGAAAACAAGAAATAAATACAAACTTTTAATTTATCAACAGTTTCTAATTCCGTCTGGTATTTATCACACAGCAGGGTATGGTCATGCTGTAAAACTTCGAAGTCATGAGATAATGTCTTATATTCCTCTTTCCATTTGGAAACGGCATTTTTCTCCTCCATTAGCTGAAATAAGAACATCAAATAACAAAAACATAACAACATCACTATAAATCTGTTAACCATGGTAACAAATAATAATGCCACCAAAAACATCAGGGTAACTGTATGCTGTAATACTGTTAACTGTTATAACAATATTTTAAACTAGGAAAATATCTGAACAATCTGTAAAGAACAGTTCTTAAAGAAAAGATCTGAACAAAGTGTAAAGAACAGAACTATAAAACATAAACAAACCATAAAGACCTGAGGTAACTTTAAACTAGGAAAAGATCCAATCAATTGTGAAGAACAGAACACTAAACATTACAGAATCCAAAAGACAAAAAAACAAGTTAAAAACAGAACTTAAACTAGCAAAAGATCTGACACAAAAATATTTTTCATATTTTAGGTATAAAAGAACTGTTTCTACCATTTCAGTCAGGTACTTGTTCTGGAATTTGTATAGTAATGGCAGTTTGTTCACCAAGCAGACTGTTTACCAGTACCTACCTGCCATGTGAAGAAACAAACAATACAGCCACACGAAACAGAGGCAATCAAATCATGATTTTAGAAAGTGCTCACCAGATTAAAATCATATTTTAATGTTTTCCATTCCAAACTTTAATTTTTTCCTCAACTCTGAACAGGGAAACAGTGAAATAAGTGTAACTAAATTAGGACACTTACAGAATTCTTTTCCGTTTCTAGACGTTTCTCCAAAGATCCATTAATACCCGTTAAGTTTTTAAGGTCTTCGTTCAAATGATCTAATTTATTCCTCAGCTGAGCAACTTCTGTTTCCATTCCTGTTAAGTTATGTTTTGTATTGCGTAATTCTGATTCAAGGGAGATAATAGCATTGTCTTTATTACGAGAATCTTTTTCAGTTGATTTCTGACTGGTTTCAGTCCTCTCAATCTGAATAACAAGAAATATTAGGACAATTAATCTGAGAAACTAAATAAGAAATATAGTCACGTTTGATGCAAGAAATCTCATTTGAGCCGTGCCATAAGAAAACCAACATAGCGCGTTTGCAGCCGGCATGGATCCAGACCAGCCTGTGCATCCGCGCAGTCTGGCCAGGATCCATGCTGTTTGCTAACAGTTTCTGTAATTCCAATAGGCTTTGAAAGCGAACAACATGGATCCATGCTGGTCACAAACGCACTATGTTGGTTTTCTCATGGCGTGGCTCATTTATATTAAACAAAGAATCTCATCAATTCTAATATGAGAAACTAAACAAGAAATTTCATCACTGTTTAAATTTGAGCAAAGTGTATTAGACACTTTTGAAATTATGATTTAAACAATTCTTCATGGGTTCTTTACAAATATTTAGTTAACATATTTTGTTACTTCTCAATGTCAGTTATACACTTTATCATTACAATAATGATATTAAAAACGACATCAATAAAGATAATTAAAAATTTGACTCTAACTGTGACTGAGAAGCATTAAGTATGATTTTAAAATTTTAAATTGTTACAACACCATATGCATAATAATGGAAACAAGTTAATATGACGTGTATGTAAATCATTTTCATCTAACATTTCACCATATTTTGCACATAAAATGTGTACATTACTATCTTTTTTTATTCCAAAAGCTGCTACTTCTGAACCATACTGTATTTTTAAAGATATTAGCTATAGAAAAATGACACTGTAATTGAAATAAGACACTATAAAAGAATAAGAAAACAAAACTCATGGTTCAAGTATTTTCCCTTCAAGTATGAAATACACTGGTTTTGTCTATGTCCTCTTACAATTCCAAGTTCACACATTACCAATGAAATTTACATCCAAATGAAAACTACCAAGTGGTGATACATCTAACTTACTTTTCTTATAACATCCTGGATCTCTTTCTTCCTTTCATCATTGTTCTTCCTCTCAATGTCAAGTTCCTTCTCCAGGTGAGTTTTCTCATTCTGTAGCTTGGTTCTCTCCCCTACCAGGAACTGATTTACCTCCCTTGTTGATACTGCCTCTTTCATCTGGTGATGTAAGATACACAATGTAAGCAAGTCATTGCAATTACCAACCATGTATGAATTCTGTATGAATATGCTAATTTACTGTGTAATTAGAAAACACCAAAATCTCTGTTGTTTGCATAAACACATCAATGTTTTGGAAATACACAAGGAATTCTAATACTTATGCTTTGACATAGGAGGTTGTTGCTCATATAAATGAACATGGAGTGGACCCTGGAAGTGTGACAACTCTTTCCATTAATACAGAAACAATTCTGTTTCTCATATGTTAGAAAACCAAGTTCAGTTTTTGTTACAACTGAGGTAACTTAGACATAAAGAAATCACAGCTGGCCTAAAACTGCCCCAACCCATTTCCCAATGCCCCTGCCATTGTAATTTTTTAAGTTTCTTCCTAAAGATGAAAGCCCGCTGCATGGCCTTTTTATACAAAAGAATCTTATTCTTGACAGAGGTCAAAGTGGTGAAAAGCAAGGAATTTGAAGTCAGAAATTGTAACCACTTCACTACATTCCAGATCTAAGATGGACAACTGTGAAGTTAGCTCATTACCTTAAGTGTGAGCTCTGAGATCATTCTAGCTATATCCTCTCTGTTTGCTATACTGTCATTGTGCACCAACTCCACTTTACGATGCAAGAAATCTATCTCTATATTCTGACGGCTAAAAATAAAACAGTTCTTCTTAAATGTTTTAAACATCTGATAGAAGCAAAAGTACCATTACTTAAGGTAGTTCTTCATGTTAGGATACAACAAATTTCTTCAATCCTGAACTTGATTAAACCCTTATTATTCAAAGCTTCAGGATCAATTGTGAATTTGACAACATTGGAATGTGTGCTTGACTGATACGAAAAATTTAGTAAGCTTTCATGATGGAATCAATAAAAAAAATAAAATAAACAATACAGGTTGCCATTTATTCATGGCATGATTTATGTGTTCACATTCTAGATCCAGTTTTTTTTATGCTACTTGGACAAAAGACGTCACATCATCACTTCAAGGTTACAAAACATGCATAACTTCTCTTAAATAAATTCCAAATTCCAATTCAGACACAAATCTTATGATAAGTAACATTAACTGGTAATTATGAGCTTGACCAAAATCTGCTGTAAGGACTTGTGTTTGACTTACTTGAGTTTATCAGTGAAGATACTGATCTCTCTTTCTTTACCCTCTACTATCAGTGTCAAAGCTTCCAGTTCTGATATAAGCTGCAATAAACATGGAATGTCGTATTTGATTTACAATATTAAAGGCTTAAAATTGATGATGTTAATTTTTCTGTTCCACAAAGATATTACCATATGTTACACTAAACTTCATTATTATTATTATTATTATACCAGATTTATATAGCGCCCTTTTCATGATCAATTTCACGTTTAAAGGCGCTTTACATAGTTCAAATGAAGCCACACAGGGCGCATAATTCATCCTCTACTAGTACAGACACAGAGCGATCTGACCAGAGGGACAGAGTGAGACAAAGCTCCACAACAGAGAGATCAGAAATCAGATACAGGCTTGTCCGGCTAACTTAGCCTAGCTCGTTGCGAATAGACAGCCTAGTTCTTTAACGTGCCCAGTGTATAGCACAGATGCATGCAAGGATTGCCTGGGTTCCTGACCAGTACACCTCTAGTTGGGTGGGAAACACTGAAAAGCGTTTCTGAAAATTCCCGAGTAGCTGCCGGGGATCGAACCCCCGACCTCAGGATTTGAAGGCCAGTGTGCAAACCACTGAGCTATCCGTCCACCATATACACATCTTCTAGTTAACATCAAGAAGCTTAGGTAACATCCATATCATGTCCAAACACAAGACAGTTCTAGTGAATTTAGTTTTCTTGAAGAATGGTAAAAACAGTAGAGGTAGACCATATGATTTATATTGCTACTCATTTCTGATAATTCCATAAACTAAACACAACTGCAAAATGTTATTCTACAAAAAAACTCAGATTTTACAAGGATATTTAAACGAATCAACAGCCTGCATAACCAAGTCAACATATTTCACTGAAATAGAATCAGCACACAGGTTACCTGCCGTGCCTCTGGGGGAAGTCCCGGGTATTCCTGTTCAAAGTTGTTGTGTTGTTTCCTGGCCTGGGTCTCGTATTTCTGTAATATTTCCTGCAGTTTTGTCTCTAACTTTATCAGATCTTCCTCAGCCTGTGTCTTCTCTTGTATCAAAGATTCATGCTCTTCT
This sequence comes from Mercenaria mercenaria, assembly GCF_021730395.1. NCBI lineage: Eukaryota > Metazoa > Mollusca > Bivalvia > Venerida > Veneridae > Mercenaria > Mercenaria mercenaria. Next base: position 81,184,694 of record NC_069368.1, read on the forward strand.
GCTAATTCCTGTATATACAAGTAATAAATATTTAGAGGATATTACATGAGTGTGTTTTCATATTGAATTTATTAAACCAGTTGAATAAGATTGATAAGACAATGCCGAGCATTTTATCATTTTTATTCAACGAGTTTAAGTCACAAATGTAATATTCTTTTTATCACATGTTAGCCTTTCTTGTCAAACATCAAAAAATCGACTTTCTTTTACTATATAAACAAGACAATCTGACCGACGTCGCCTACACTATAAATGACGTCGACGTCAAAGCTTTATTACACTAGTGTATTATCATTTTTATTTAATGGCTTTATTACACTCCCGCAACGTCAAACATGTGATAATAATCATTAAAATACATTATTCTTCAATAAACCTGTATACATCAATAGTAACTCACTATGAATTCCACTGACCAAGAGATGTAGCATTTTTAATTTTCTTCAGTGAATCAGTATACATCATGTGCAACATAATTCACTATGAATTTGACTGATCGAAAAATGCTGCTTTTACCAATTTTGGAGAGCTTGGCTAGGCACCCTTATTTTCTAGCATCCTGACAGACATGTTTACTCTACCAGATGTGTATCATTAAACAACTAAAAATGTGTCGATAGGACATGAATACATCACTAATACTCCATGTGTTGTAAAGACATAAAAGTGTGTGTACTGTAACTAACGGCACTCTGACATCATTTTGTTATGTTGACCATTTATGCAAAGTTATTCAAAAAGCTAAACATGCAATACACAGTTCTAGGCCAGGCATAAACAACTGTTGTCATTACAGTTCATATCACAAAACCTTGACCTTCAAGGTTTTAACATGGTATACATAGTCTTGTTATGGCGCACTGGTCATATAAGCAAAGTATTTTAGAAATTCAACCATGCACACATGCACACACAAACACTATATGCCTTACAGCCATTATCATGGCAGTGGCACAGGAAAGATATATGGCATATACTGCACTTACACAGTATATACTATCTACTTTTTTTTGCTCCGATCCATAGACATACCTCTAAATGTTGCTCTATTTCGCCTTTTTCTGCAGTTATTTGTAGAATAACTGTTTTTTCTTTGACTAATTCTTGTTCTAACTGAGCACTCTCAGTCTGTAGTGTACGGTACTGTTCCTCTGATGCTTGTATTGCACTGTATGCTTGCTGAAAACCAGAAATAACTGTCAACTGACTGTTTTTTTACCTTTTCATTGTAAAGTAATTTTCATCTTAATCCATGGTCTGGATAGAGTCTCGGAATTCAATCTTGCCATTGGTCAATTTTAATCAATCAAATGCCATAGCTTTCAACCCAACCCCTGAACTAAAATAAAATTTTACAGGCTGGACTGCACACTGCTTAAGCATACTTAGTCTAATTTCTTTGTATTATTAGGTCTCCAACAAAATAGTATTCTCTTGAATTCTTTCTTAAAAATGCATATCCGTAATAAAATAAATGTCACGCTGTAAATATGTATAAAATTATTTCAATAACAAGAAACAGAAGTATTTTATTTTAAATCTTTTCCAGAACAAAAATGGAATGTCACCAGTTCAAATTCTTTTCCTCATTAGAAAATGACTACACCTCATTTAAATTCTTTAAATTCTTTAACTGAAAAAAAATTCTCTGCATAAATTTCCCTACACAAAATTAGAACAATTTACCTCTAATTCTTGCTTGAGAAGAGATCTTTCTTTCTCTAACTCTTTGATCTTGAGTTGGTGGGCAGAGCTCTGCTCGTCTTCTGTGAACCCCTCCTGTTCCTCGTCACCTCCAGACTGAACTTTGCGTAGTCTTCTAACCTCCTCCTCCAACTCTGCACACTGATCTCGTGCTCCGCTGAGGTTCACATCCAGGGATATTATCTGTGATAAAACGGGAATGATGATATACAGCGGATGGAGAAAACAAACAATAATCAGTCACATTAAAATAAACATGGATGTTTTGGTAAGCTAGTACTGCAGAAATACAGTGTTTTCTTTATCAATTTAAATGACACAGAAATAATAGGAAAATGTGAAAGTTTGTAAGTAACCAGACACATAATACATTTTATAGAATAATATTACAAATAAGAAATCTAAATATGGTCCATTACACATTTCTTATTCTTTGATTTTCACTTTAAACTGCATTTTCAATTTTTTCCAACATCTACTTCTCTTTTGAAACTTTGTAGAAATGCATATCTGACAATTAAATTTTCCAGTTAAAAGTAGCCAAAGTGAAAACTAATTTAGGAGAAGATGGTGGTACAGAATGCTTTCAAAACATAAACTGCTGGCTGGTGTATATCTAACCTGTGCATGTTTTTGTGCGAGCTCCTGACTGACACTATCCAGTGTTTCTTTGAGTATCTGGTACTGTGCCAGCTGCTCTCTCTCACTGCCACTCAGAGACTCAAACATCTGGGCCCTCTGACTTACTGTCTGCTGCAGATTTTCATTCTACAACCAAACAATACTAAACATTTGTAAAGCAATACTTACACAGTCACACATTTGAGCTGCGCCATGGGAAAACCAACAGTGCGTTTGCGACCAGTATGGATCCAGACCAGCCTGCGCATCTGCGCAGTCTGGTCAGGGTCCATGCTGTTTGCTAATGGTTTCTCTAATTGCAATAGGCTTTGAAAGCGAACAGCATGGATCCTGACCAGACTGCACGGATGCGCAGGCTGGTCTGGATCCATGCTGGTTGCAAACGCACTATGTTGGTTTTCTCATGGTGTGGCTTATTAATACAAGAGGACCATGATGGTCCTGAATCGCTCACCTATCCCCACATGACCCAGTGTTGAACTGAGTATGACGTCATTATTTCTATTATTTGACATAGTGACCTAGTTTTTGAGCACATGTGACCTAGATATCATCAAGATAAAAAATTCTGACCAATATTCATGAAGATCCATTGAAAAATATGGCCTCTAGAGAGGTCATAAGGTTTTTCTATTATTTGACCTAATGGCCTAGTTTTTGAAGGCATGTGACCCACTTTTAAACTTGACCTAGATATCATCAAGGTGAACATTCTCACCAATTTTCATGAAGATCTCGTGAAAAATATGGCCTCTAGGGAGGTCACAAGGTTTTTCTATTTTTCAACCTACTGACCTAGTTTTTGACCGCACATGACCCAGTTACAAACCTGACCTAGATATCATCAAGCTGAACATTCTCACCAATTTTCATGAAGATCCGTTGAGAAATATGGCCTCTAGAGAGGTCACAAGGTTTTTTCTATTTTTAGACCTACTGACCTAGTTTTTAACCCCATGTGACTCAGTTTCGAACTTGACTTAGAAATCATCAAGGTGAACATTCTGACCAATAATCATGAAGATCTCATGAAAAATATGGCCTCTAGAGAGGTCACAAGGTTTTTCTATTTTTAGATCTTCTGACCTAGTTTTTAACCCCACGTGACCCAGTTTCGACCTTGACCTAGATATCTTCAAGGTAAACACTCTGACCAATTTTCATGAAGATCCATTGAAAAATATCGCCTCTAGAGAGGTCACAAGGTTTTCCTATTTTTAGACCTACTGACCTAGTTTTTGACCGCACGTGACTCAGTTTCGAACTTGACCTAGATATCATCAAGATGAACATCCTGACCAATTTTCATGGAGATCCATTGAGAAATATGGCCTCTAGAGAGGTCACAAGGTTTTTCTATTTTTAGATCTACTGACCTAGTTTTTGACCCCACATGACCCAGTTTCGAACTTGACCTAGATATCATCAAGGTGAACATTCTGACAAATATTCATGAAGATCTCATGAAAAATATGGCCTCTAGAGAGGTCACAAGGTTTTTCTATTTTTAGATCTACTGACCTAGTTTTTAACCCCACGTGACCCAGTTTCGAACTTGACCTAGATATCATCAAGGTGAACATTCTGACCAATTTTCATGAAGATCCATTGAGAAATATGGCCTCTAGAGAGGTCACAAGGTTTTTCTATTTTTAGACCTAATGACCTAGTTTTTGACCCTACGTGACCCAGTTTCGAACTTGACCTAGATATCATCAAGGTAAACATTCTGACCAATATTCATGAAGATCTCATGAAAAATATGGCCTCTAGAGAGGTCACAAGGTTTTTCTATTTTTAGAACTACTGACCTAGTTTTTGAACCCACGTGACCCAGTTTCGAACTTGACCTAGATATCATCAAGGTGAACATTCTGACCAATTTTCATGAAGATCTTATGAAATATATGGCCTCTAGAGAGGTCACAAGGTTTTTCTATTTTTAGATCTACTGACCTAGTTTTTGAAGGCACGTGACCCAGTTTCAAACTTGACCTAGATATCATCAAGATGAGCATTCTGACCAACTTTCATAAAGATCCCATGAAAAATGTGACCTCTAGAGTGGTCACAAGCAAAAGTTTACGGACGCACGGACGGACGACGGACAACGCGCGATCACAAAAGCTCACCTTGTCACTTTGTGACAGGTGAGCTAATAACAGAGAAAAAATAATTGAGACACTACATATATTGTTCTTGTGGATATGTAGATATGAAATGAACCAAAAACAATAAAGGCATAATTAGATAGCTTTTGTATAATGTTATGTAGTACAAAGACTGCCCATTCTTGGTAACTGCCCTATATTCTTACCAGATTATGCCTTTGAAATTTTTTTAAATACTCAGTGAAAAAGTATGTGGCAATAACATTATTTTTATTAACTGAATTACTTCTTATTACAAAAAACGCCATTTCAAGGAAAGAAATACTATACCACTTTCTTGTTTACATTTATAATATTGTCGTAAGAATGCTTTATAACATGCTTAAAAAAAGAACAGGAAGGGGGGACGTTGGGGGCAATACAAGTCTGATCTTCCAACTCATAACATTCACTTAATATACAGGAACAGAAACTGAAGCATTCACAAACAAAAATTATCAACTGTTTATTAAGGTCTACCTCTCAAACTCTCATTTAAAAGGAACGGAAACACAAGTATTCAAAATAAAATCTTTTTCTGCATTAAAGTACCTCTGATTCTAATTCTGCAGTATGCATTTGTTCTATATACAGATCTTGTCTGGTTTTCTGTAGCTGGTTTTCCAGGTCATCTAGTTGTTTAGTTAGACTGGTTAGCTTACTGTCTCTCTCCTCAATATCATCCTTCAACTGGTGTATAGTCTGAAATAATTACCTTAATTTATTATATAGTCATATAGTCATTGCAGGTAATTGCAAACATTTAAAGGCCAAATGTGTTTCTTTTTGATGGCACTATATAAAACTATTGTATTCTGATTCTGTAGTAATGTTTTGACCTGAAAGGCAGAATATTCGTGAGGTCACAACGTTGACTGGCCAAGTAGGTTAACACTGATATGAACTAAAAAAGCAATATTCATATCAGTCAAATATTTCTTTCTGGCAATTTGTATCAAATCATTTTACATTCACGTATGTTCACTTATGACTATTATTAAATCTGATATAATACGGTGATTTCTTTTGCATTTCTTGAAACCTGATTGCTGGAACCCTGAGCATATTGCGCTTGTGCTGTAACATGTGTCATACAAAATTCACATCATAAATGATCATAAAATGTTGAAATCCATACTACCCTACCAACAGCCTGCCCAAATGTTCTGAAATTTATGGTCTATTTATTAAGATCACTATATACTTTTATTCTTGTCAAAAGTAGATATATCTTAAAATCTTTCTGAACAGGTTTTAGGTTTAGAGGGGTTCTGTCAGTGGAATGTGTGCTATATTACATAAACAGCGTAAACTTACTAAAGACAAATCAAAGAATGCAATCTTGCCATCAGTCAATATCAAAATTGTGCCCAGAAACAATATATCAGATGATGAAGTTCTGAGACTCTCAACATTGTTTTATCATTTTGTGCCGAAATCTACATTACAGTCTAACCTGTACTAACGGTCACCTCTGATCAGCGGTCACCTCCGTTCAGCGGTCATTTTATGACGCCCCCGACGGATTTTCCTCTATTTTATCACTTTATTCAGCGGCCACCTGCTGTCCTAGGCCAGCAGCCACCGAAATTGTCTCCCGACCACCCTATTTGACCCCGTTCAGTGGCCATTTTTCTTCCAAAACCAATTATTTTTAGGCGATAATCGCCGAAGATACCTGATTTTTGAGAAGCACGTGATTGCTAAGTTTCTTCATCACAAGAACGACAAAATGACATGAGCTTCTCAATTAAAACTGATAACCAAAGGTGTAATCCCCTTTTGTTATGATCAAATGGCCAGTAATTATCGGCAATTAGCGTGTCACCTCCTGTCAATTTTGTTGTTCACAGTTTGATTTCGGTTAAAGATAATACTCGATAACTAATTAGTAGCATAATATTTGTGATTTTTTTTTATATTTCTGTCATCAAAATACTATTAAATTTATATGAAATTAATTGTGTTTGAAAAAGATATAAACCACTCTATCTTTTATGGAACGTAACGGCAATCTTAGATTTTAGCGTAGACAATAAGCGCGGAGAGTAGCTTCCCTTACCAAAATGGCAAAAATTGTAAACAAACTTGTTTTGAAGTTGGAAAATTGTCTGTAACAATTTTTGTTGTAAATAAAACCCACTGAAGTTTTAGATTGCTAAGAAGACCATTCGTATTGCAAAGGCAAATGCACGTCATTGTATACTGGTAAAATAATAATAGAAAACCGAAAAAAAAATGGGCCTAAAGGCTAAACTGGTTGAAAGTCTGAAAAATACATGTACTGGCTGCACCTCCGATCAGCGGTCACCTGTCTGCTTCCCCTGGCTGGCTGCTTAAGACAGGTTAGACTGTATATCAATGTAAAATAAACAATAACCAAACATAAATAAATGTTTACTGACCTTGCTGTCACTTTGTTCTGATTTATGTTGCTGGGTTTTGTGTGAACCAGCTTGTTTCCTCAGACTGGTGATATCAGACTCTAGTTTTGTATTTTCCGAGGATATACTGTTACATTTGTCTGTTATAAGTCTCAGTTCAACCTGAAGACTGTTCACCTACAATGTTAAGATAAAGATAAGTCAGAGTGTTTGTCTGTTTATTATTCTTCCTGCATGAAGGTTAAAGTGTTCTACATGAATTTAACAGTACTTTTTGACTTATCTAACAAAAAAATCAATGCAGTTTATGTTAGGACTCTGTACTTGATCTGGGATACCTGGTTTAATTGTCCTTAATTCTACTTTTTTTGTAGATTCTTAATCTTTCTCCTTTGTATTTAAAACAGCAAGGATCTGGGTATGTACTTAAGAATTCAACTTCCATGAAACTGAAGTAAATTCTGTAAAAGTAAATGTACTTTTAAACAAATTTCTCATTGAAACAGCACTGCCAGATGTTTCTTTCTTTTTATTAAAAACACAACAACCCAAAACACATTTTTAGTTTTACCTGAGCAGAGAGTTTGTCTATTTTCTCTTGTTTCCTGTCCTCTGTGTCATCTCCCTTGAGCCTACTATAGGCCAGATCTAACTCTGTCTGTACATCCTGAAATACATAACAATTAATCCTACATAGTCTTCCTTGAGTCTATTATGGGTCAGATTTAACTCTGTAAATCTTGAAATACATAACACTCAATCATACATAGTCTCCAATTAGTCTAATATAGAAGTACATCCTGAAATACATACCTATCAATCATACATATCTCTATTTAGTCTAATATAGGCCAGACCTAACTCTTACATCTTGAAATATATAACACTCAAATCACACATTCTCCAAGGCTAACTGTCTATACATCCTGAAATATGTACTGATGCTCTTGTTCCAAAGACATTATTCCAAGGAACACAGGGGACTTTTTATACAAAATATGAGAGAAAATTAGACCAGAGTCAATAAAAATGGTCTTGAAAACACTTAATAGACATCCTACTGCAACATTAAAAACAAAGAATGGAGGGAATTATAGACATTAATTTACATGACAGTCTCAACTGAAATCAAGAAATGTGCTAGCTACCTCCATACAAGATTGTCAAGTTATATCTTACCTTTAATGCTTGATCTCTTGCATCAAGTTGAACATGTATAGTTTTTTGCTCCGCCTCCATCAGCTGACTGGCTCTTGTCAGTTGTGATACCTTACTTTCCAGGTTTGTAACCTCAGCTTGTAAAGCCTCAGCATTCTTTCCTGAAACAAACACACAAAATTATATAATGTAAATAAAATAATATACATTTATAATTTAGCGTTTCTTCTATCTCATATGGAGACTAGATCTATGGTAACCCGTTATAAAACTGAATTTGGAGACCAGTCTCTTGACTGGTCCATTAAACATTGTGCTAAGAAACAACCAATCAGACTTTGCAGATATGTGACTTGTCGTCTTCAAACCCATCTGTCTATCATTCTGTCTGTCTGTGTTGTACTTAATGCATTTCAAAGCTTCAAGACTGAAACATAATAATTTCACCTAACCACTGGTTAATTTTAAAACTGCTCAGGTTTAACAAATCAGGTTCTAAAATTTTGAGACTGGTCTCAAAAATGAGTATCTAAATCAACAGATTACCACTGTCAAGAATTCACCATTTAGTGTTTCTATACATACCAGTATGTCCACCTGGTTGCCTGTGTCCCAGACTTGACTGACCAACTGACAAATTACAATGTAACATTTCGTTCTCGGCCCTTACTGCCTCCAGCAGATCTTCTGCTGTTTTCAATCTTGCAAATGCTTCATGTCTTTCATTAACTAACACAGTGAGTTGCCTAAGAAAAAATAATAATATTTTTTAGAAATTAAAGGCATTTCTCTCAGAACATTGAACAGACTTTAAACTTTACAACAAAATTGATACTGGGTTCAATTTGTTTTGTTACATTTTAAGTTACACTAAACCAGTTAATACGGCAACTTTCCAGCTTCAAATGATAGAGGAAGGCCTAAGGTGGCCTTCAGAGAATTACTTTAGGCAAAATCAGGTAACTGGGTAGAGTATGGCTTCCTTACATGACCAGATGAAGACTTGAAACCAGAGATAGGGGAAGACAGGAGGGGGTATACAAGAAAAACAAGTCAGCAAACTCAACCACTTTGCCATGCAGACCCTAAAACTGGCTCAGGCTGACTTAAAAACAATTCCAGTTTCTTATGGCTTTGTAAATTAGGTATCAGTACAAGTATTAAAAAATTAATTTTGTTGACTTGGTTATGTTTTCCAACACTGCATTTTTTACATTAAGCATACAGTTCTACCAAGATGCCAACCTGTGTATGGGGTATTCATCTACAATTAATACTGCAGTCACCACAGAATATTAGCTGCAAGACAGACTGACAAAGTAACACCAACTTACTGTTGATATGTAGCATCTAAGGTTGACACATGAGCCTTAGCATCCTCTACTTGCTCCTCCATCTCTCGTAACTTTGACTCTGCTTGACCGTACGTATCTCTCAAGTTCTATAAAGTCAGAATTAGAATGGTAATGAGGGTTTGGAAATCTTTGACAGCAGTGGTAAAACACTCATAGTTTATGTCATTTATAACAAGTACAATAAAAGCAACAACAGGTAATGACGGAAATTCTGTGTTTTTTTATTTAAAAAGTTCAGAAACAAAACAAGTTTGGAAGTTAAAATTTGCTGACAAGACAAAATTTCTAACCCAAAGATAAGAAGATATTCAACAAATCAAACTTTAGAAAAGAAACATTTTCAACAGAGGTAATGTTGTGTTGTTCATTAAGCTTACAAGCTGAAATAATGGCAAACATCATCTTTAACGTTTAACTGTATGTAAATTAGAGTTTCTACTTGGTAACCTGAACAGGCAAAACATCATTTGGAATTCTTATTGAAGCAGCTTGTTTTTGTGGTACTGAGTGCATACATATTTTGCATCATTTCACACCATTTCTTACCTTTTAATATGCCTAATAAAGTTTTATGATTCAAAACATCTTTTCTATGATGCTCTGCTAGTTTAAGATCTAACCACAATCTGATTAAAATACTTTTTATCTATATAACTTTCAAGTTGATAAATTTTAGATCCAAATATAACTTAAGGCAGTAATTAAATATCATTAAAAATCCTCATGATTCGATACACTTAGCACCATATCAGAAAACATGCAATAACTATTAATTATATGGTGTAATTAAAATAATTTATGTGATGCCAACTTTCTTTTTAGTTTTGATGCCAAATACACAGATTAAGGATAATTCAAATTAAAATGCTCCGTTTATAACTTTTGGCATTCTTTGTTTTACAATTAACAATTAAATAAACTGTCCCTGATAGTTTCATTTTAGTTCACATTTTATGTTTATGTGGCAAGCAAAAGAGTTACAAAGGAAAGTCTTGTCTTTAATATTTCAATTAAAACATTTTGCATTCCTCAAGAAATGAAGAAAGTAAAGTTGATCAAGATAAGGGCTCAGTGAGAGTTCTTTATAAGGTAATTCTGTAAGTATATGGTGGATTGTATATTAGAAAGATCTGAAAATGATCTTTAAATCAGCAATTTCATCCTAGACAGGAGAATAATATAACACAATATCATAACTGGCACTCAGGAATGCTACAACAGAACATACTACCTCTGATACTGTCTGTAAAAGGGAGATATTTTCAGTTTACTGCCAAGAACTAAAATTTTGATCAATTTGCTGGACCATTTCGAGCACAAAAATGCCAGCTTCTCTTCAATTAGTCTGTATACTTCTATGATTATTTTAAATGAAGCAGTTGATTGACAACTGCATTAACGCAATCCAAACATGTTTTTTTTCTCTGGTGTTGTTTTGCCTTTTTTCCAGTGCATGTCAATTTGCCAACCAATGTCTCAACTGAGGCTGATATAAGTTGACAAAATTTTTTTATTAGCATATTTCCTTTTTCAATGGAACATTCTTGCATGGCTACCAACAGCCAAAGGCATTTCAGGATTTTAACCAAAATGAATCATTTCTTTGAAAAAAAAACTATAACAAGAAACTAATAAACAAATTTGTAGCATGAAACCTTGAACTGAGGTCCGATTTCGTGGCAATTTAAAAACCTTCTCCCATGCAAATGAAGCATGTTTATTCATTAAATGATGGGCCTTGTATGTAACAGGTGTATGAATATATCATCTACATAAGGCCTCACCAAATTAAAAAGTTGTTCATCGGATTTGCCGCTCGTATATTTTCAGAAACACAAAAAAATATTTTGTTTTGTTTTTGGCTTGCGCTTGCCCCACTGAAAAAAATCAATCCAAAATGTTTTGGTGCGCTACTTTTTACGGACGTAAAAGTGTATAAATGCTTATACTTCCAGTCCCAGATTGTTCTCAAATGGATTTTAATCAAAATGAATACATACTATGCACACATCGTCTATAATAAATCATAAAACTTATATTTAGTTGCATTAAAGTTATTTCCCCTTTATGCAGTTACGCCATTTTCTTCAAATGTTTACCAAATTACATACTACAAAAATCGATTTATTTCATTGAAAACTGAATGAAGAAAAACATACTAATTTGTTTGATAACATCAATCTACATTATTTTGGTAAGGGTAAATACTTATTGATGCATGTCACTTATCTGTTTTCTGTTTTTTCCTGCCCAAATGATCAGCATTTGCATACGAAAGTTGGTGGGGTAAGGAATTTACATTACGAGTTGTTTTCAGGACAGTTTTGATTTTCAAATTTTCCAATCATTTAGTAGACTAATGTTAATGCACGTTAATCTCCATTTCAGACTTTAATTGAGACTTTGTTTCAACAAATTTAATATGTTATGAAAGTTTTAAAGTTAGAAAAAAGAGCTGTACATAAGACATCATGCTCGACTTTTCTCAATCAGAGCTTTGCCAGTAAAAGGGGCATAATAGTCAGAAGCTATCAAAGTACATAGCTATTGGTCATTATATAAAACTTAATTAAAAATATTTTATGTTAAAAAGGGGCATAACTCTGCCTAGATTCAGACTTAAGAGTATTGTTTCTCCTGGTGTAGACTTTGACAGTAAATAACTGTTCTAAGTTTCAAATCAGAAGCTTTAATAGATCTAGCAACACTCACATAGATATTTGATGTATCAAAAACTTTGTAAAGTCAGCTAAGAATGCTACATTTTCACAGCAGTAAATATTCGATTCGATATTTGATTACAGTGTACTGTATGACAATGTTATTACCTTTTTTCACGAGTTCGCTTTGTTGTACGTCTGTGGGTTAGATTTTCTCAATCCCTGGGGACTTACTTTTTAATTTAAAAGGGCTATACATTCTATTTTAAGGTTTTTATTAGTCAGTCGGGAGCCAAATGAAGCCAAATATATTTCTTCGCTCTTGGCTCGCTCCTGATTTTCCCAAAAACCTAAAAAAATATTTAAATTATTTTTTCGCTCGCCGCCTCAAATTTTTCAGAAAAAAATCCGATGAACAACTTATCAATTTGGTGTGGCCTAAGCCTGCATATTCATGCAGCCTGATCTGGATCCATACTGTTTGCCCATTCTTGCAAACAAGTGCTAGGTCTTGATGTTTAAACAGTATGGCTGTGGAGATAAACAAACAGTATGGCTGTGGAGATAAACAAACAGTATGGATGTGGGGATAAACAAACAGTATGGATGTGGAGATAAACAAACAGTATGGATGTGGAGATAAACAAACAGTATGGATGTGGGGATAAACAAACAGTATGGATGTGGAGATAAACAAACTGTATGGATGTGGAGATAAACAAACAGTATGGATGTGGAGATAAACAAACAGTATGGCTGTGGAGATAAACAAACAGTATGGCTGTGGCGATAAACAAACAGTATGGATGTGGGGATAAACAAACAGTATGGCTGTGGAGATAAACAAACAGTATGGATGTGGGGATAAACAAACAGTATAGATGTGGGGATAAACAAACAGTATGGCTGTGGGGATAAACAAACAGTATGGCTGTGGAGATAAACAAACAGTATGGATGTGGAGATAAACAAACAGTATGGCTGTGGGGATAAACAAACAGTATGGATGTCGAGATAAACAAACTGTATGGATGTGGAGATAAACAAACAGTATGGATGTGGGGATAAACAAACAGTATGGATGTAGAGATAAACAAACTGTATGGATGTGGAGATAAACAAACAGTATGGCTGTGGAGATAAACGAACAGTATGGATGTGGAGAAAAACAAACAGTATGGATGTGGAGAGAAACAAACAGTATGGCTGTGGAGATAAACGAACAGTATGGATGTGGAGAGAAACCAACAGTATGGCTGTGGAGAGAAACAAACAGTATGGCTGTGGAGATAAACAAACTGTATGGATGTGGGGACAAACAAACAGTATTGATGTGGAGATAAATGAACAGTATGGCTGTGGAGATAAACAAACATAATGGCTGTGGAGATAAACAAACAGTATGGATGTGGAGATAAACAAACAGTTTGGCTGTGGAGATAAACAAACTGTATGGATCTGGGGATAAGCAAACTGTATGGCTGTGGGGATAAACGAACAGTATGGATGTGGAGATAAACAAACAGTATGGATGTGGAGATAAACAAACAGTATGGATGTGGGGATAAACAAACAGTATGGATGTGGAGATAAACAAACAGTTTGGCTGTGGAGATAAACAAACAGTATGGCTGTGGAGATAAACAAACAGTATGGATGTGGAGATAAACAAACAGTTTGGCTGTGGAGATAAACAAACAGTATGGCTGTGGAGATAAACAAACAGTATGGCTGTGGAGATAAACAAACAGTATGACTGTGGGGATAAACAAATAGTATGGATGTGGAGATAAACAAACAGTATGGATGTGAAGATAAACAAACAGTATGGATGTGGAGATAAACAAACAGTATGGATGTGGAGATAAACAGTATGGCTGTGGGGATAAACAAACAGTATGGCTGTGGAGATAAACAAACAGTATGGATGTGGAGATAAACAAACAGTATGGCTGTGGAGATAAACAGACAGTATGGATGTGGAGATAAACAAACAGTATGGATGTGGAGATAAACAGTATGGCTGTGGGGATAAACAAACAGTATGGCTGTGGAGATAAACAAACAGTATGGCTGTGGAGATAAACAAACAGTATGGATGTGGAGATAAACAAACATTATGGATGTGGTGATAAACAAACAGTATGGCTGTGGAGATAAACAAACAGTATGGATGTGGAGATGGATGTGGGGATAAACAAACAGTATGGATGTGGAGATAAAAAAAACAGTATGGATGTGGGGATAAACAAACAGTATGGGTGTGGAGATAAAAAAACAGTATGGAAGTGGAGATAAACAAACAGTATGGATGTAGAAATAAACAAACAGTATGGCTGTGGAGATAACATACAGTATGGCTGTGGAGATAAACAAACAGTATGGATGTGGAGATAAACAAACTGTTAGGATGTGGAAATAAACAAACTGTATGGATGAAGAGAGAAACAATCTGTATGGATGTGGAGATAAACAAACAGTATGGATGTGGAGAGAAACAAACAGTATGGATGTGGAGAGAAACAAACAGTATTGCTGTGGAGATAAACAAACAGTATGGATGTGGAGATAAACAAACAGTATGGATGTAGAGATAAACAAACTGTATGGATGTGGAGATAAACAAACAGTATAGGGATGTGGAGATAAACAAACAGTATGGATGTGGAGATAAACAAACAGTATGGATGTAGAGATAAACAAATAGTATGGATGAGCACTGTGTGGATCTTTGCTGATTGCACAGCCCTAATGTTGGTTTTTGCACAGCGGCACTAACATGGACTAAGTTGCAAATCTGAAAATTGAAATTTGAATCACCTTGAGGCCATCAGCAATGTTATTATCAGTAATGTGTAACTCCTGAAACTGAAGATCATATTCCCGCAACTGTCTATATGCCAGTTCCCGTTTGTTCCAGAGTGTACGTATAATTTCCTCATCAACGCAGGATTGGAGGCCATCTTGTTTCTCAATTTGTGACAGTATATAATTCATATCATCAGAAATGTGCTGAAGTGATATACATTACAACATCAATAACAAGTGAACATGCTCGTGACAAATATAAATTTTTCTGATCTATACATTACATTATTATTATACCGTACTTATATAGCACTTTTTTCATACAAAATACAGTGAAACACCGCTCCCTTGAGCATCGATAACTCGAGTACCTGGACTCGCTCGAGCAATCAATGTGGTCCCGGCCAATTTCTTTCTATTTTCTATGTTAAATTACCATGGCTGGGTCGAGCATCGATAACTCGATCGCTCGAGCATGACACCTTGTCCCTGTGTATTAATTTACTATTTGTTAGTTTTGGCAAACTCGAGCAGAGGTGTCAAAATTTTTCACACCTTCGGTGGTTAGAATGTATCGGTTAAATAAAAAAGTATTAGTATTTTAATCAGCAGTTGTTTGCACGCAAAGGAAATGATACAGACTTTTCATAAAATTGAGACGATAATTTTGATATGCACTTGTTGATAAATAAAAGTAAAAAGTCCTAGCTTTTTCTTCACCTGTGCCATTTACAAATTATGTATTGAAATACTTGTGAATGGATCTCCATAAAAATTGGTCAGAGTGTTCACCTTGATGACAGCTAGGTCAAGTTTGAAACTGGGTCACGTGCCTTAAAAAACTAGGTCAGTAGGTCAAATAATAAAAAAACCTTGTGACCTCTCTAGAGGCCATACTTTTCATGGGATCTGTATGAAAGTTGGTCTGAGTGTTCGGCTTGATGATATCTAGGTCAAGTTTGAAACTGGGTCAACTGCGATCAAAAACTAGGTCAGTAGGTCTAAAATTATTAAAATCTTTTGACCTCTCTAGAGGCCATATTTTTCAATGGATCTTCATGAAAATTGGTCAGAATGTTCACCTTGATGATATCTAGGTCAGTTTCAAAACTGGGTCACGTGCGATCAAAAACTAGGCCAGTAGGTATAAAAATAGAAAAACCTTGTGACCTCTCTAGAGGCCATATTTTTCATGTGATCTTCATGAAAATTAGTGAGAATGTTCACCTTGATGATATCTAGGTAAAGTTCAAAACAGGGTCACGTACCTTCGAAAACTAGGTCAACAGGTCAAATAATAGAAAAACCTTGTGACCTCTCTAGAGACCATATTTTTTAATGGATCTTCATGAAAATTGGTCAGAATTTTTATCTTGATAATATCTAGGTCAAGTTTAAAACTGGGTCACATGAGCTCAAAAACTAGGTCACTATGTCAAATAATAGAAAAAACAACGTCATACTCAAAACTGGGTCATGTGGGAAGAGGTGAGCGATTCAGGACCATCATGGTCCTCTTGTTAAGAAAGAATTCAAGAGAATACTATTTTGTTGGACACCTAATAATACAAAGAAATTAGACTAAGTATGCTTAACCTTTAGCACACTAGATAAATTGTCGTCTGCTGGAAATGTCGTCTGCTAAAATTGTAAAGTTCATTCAATTTGCTCCAAAATTGGAAGAAATATTGTCAGAGTAGCAAACAGCTTGGAACCTGATCAGATGCCGATTTAATCGGCGTCTGATCTGGTTCCAAGCTGTTTGCAAAGGCTGTTAAATTCGCCTGCAGCAGGCTAAGGGTTAAGTAGTGTGCAGTCCAGCCTGTAAAATTTTATTTTAGTTCAGGGGTTGGGTTGAAAGCTATGGCATTTGATTGATTAAAATTGACCAATGGCAAGATTGAATTCCGAGACAGGTCAGGATCCATGCTGTTCGCTTTTAAAGCCTATTGGGATTGGAGAAACCGTTAGCAAACAGCATGGATCCTGACCAGACTGCGCGGATGCACAGGCTGGTCTGGATCCATGCTGGTCGCAAACCCACTATGTTGGTTTTCCCATGGCACGGCTCATATATATTTCAGTCATGTGAATAGTTTCAACATTTGTTAGAAACATCTGTTCAGAAGTTAGAAAGAATATATAAAAGTTTAATTATTACATGCTTTAGGGAATTTATGCATAATTATATGCAGTCCTGAGTATTCCCACATTATCATAGATAATGTTTGTAATACTTCTTGTTTTTTTTAAATGTCCCAAGTATGTTATCATTACGCATAACCGTTTACTCTGCAAATGGTCCCGATGACAACTGGTAAAACAAAATTCAATTTTATTCTTATGTTTGTCAATGTTCGGGTCGCTCGAAACCATGGATAACTCGAGCATTTTGTTGATCCCATTGCGACCTCGAGCGAGCGGTGTTTCACTGTATGTGCATTCAAAAGTGCAATCATTCACAAATTAAACTGGACAGATGATGTTGAGGACTGAGGAGAAATGTCAACATTTAAGTATGTTTCTTTACATTTTACTCCTAGAAGAAACAATAAAACAGATTTGTATTTATTCAACTATGAGGTTATATTTTATGGTCAAGGCAAAGTAATGTATGGTTTGCAGCTGATCATTGAGGAAGTTGTCAAGGATGCAACATGTCTGAAGACTTTGTTTCTATTTTACATCACCTTAAACAAAAATTCTATGTTGTCATTCTTTCTCATTTTACAATGAGACTTGCCTAGTTCAAGTGGATTCAGGACTATTTCCAGAGGTATTTAAACTGTAAACCATTCATCAGACATCTTTGCCTTCATACTTATAAATGTGTTACAGTAAAATCTGGTACTTGGAGCTGGTTTGCATGTTAGAATACTCATTATACATGCTGAACTTGTGAGACACATAGAATCTGTAACAAATATAAAACTTTTGAAAGTATTTATTTTTTCAAATAAGACCAGTTAGCCAATTAAGCAAAAATACATCACTGTTGTGAAAATTTAACATTTACAGTGATACAGAACAGACGATCATGTAACCCAAAATTTAGAACAGACTACATGAAAAACTACAGCATTATTACCTTCATAGTTTCAGCTCTCTGGTTACTATGACTACTGTATGGTATATCATAATTTCCCTTATTTGATAGAAGTGCCGCATCATCAAATGGCATAGCTAATCGTAATTTCTCATTTTCTTCACGTAACTGTTTGACTCGTTGTTCGAAATTACGGTTCTTTTCCTTCTCGCGATGCAGCTGCCGACTTAATTCCTTCTCTGAAGCCTACAGCATAAAATATTCCAAACAGTGACATCATTTATATTACTAGCATAAAATAATCTAGTCCATACAGTGAATTACTGTGATACCAATAGAATAAAATCTTGTGATCTTGGTTGAAAGGTCATTTCTTGTGGACATGAATCCATGGATTTCAAATTTTAAAGACAAAATAGATAGAGATTTTATGTGTTTGTTGGATTCAATTTTATGGATTGTGACAGCCATGACAAACATGAATTAGCCCACCACAATCATATAAATGATTTCACAGTATGTAGCTCAAACAAACTTCACCTTTAGGATCAGGTTTCAAAGGCAAAACATCAGTTTCTTCATAAATACTTTAACTGTGATGATTACGGGATCTTTAATCAACATGCACTTACTATTGCGATTCTTCAAATATATCATACATTTCTGAAAGAAAGGTTAACTACAGTATCATATGTCACTATAAACATCTCTATGTTAGTATACCTGGAGTTTAGCATTTTCTGTGAGCAGTTTGTCCTCTACAGCAGAAAGATTGTTAGCCCTGTCAGCACGTTCCTGGTGTAACCTATCCTCTGTTACCTTCAGTCTCTTCTCCAGAGATTTTAGCTGTTATTAATACCAAAATAATGTGTACAGTTCATAGTTAGGACCAATTACAATACTACAGTTATTCCTGGAAGTTCTATAATTGTAGTGCCACTGCTATCAGGAGTCACATTTGCAGCAGCTGCAGAAAAGATATTAGCAACTCTGTTAGCTAATTCTCATATCAGACCTTATTTTATCTAAAAATAAATCCATTTTACAGAAAAATATATTTATCAGGACTCTATTACTTGCCCATTTAATTGCAAATGAGTTGTACACTTTACACTTTGATTGACAGTGAATCAAAATTCTGGCAGTGTTTTAATGAATTTTAAGAACAGCTTAGTTGTAGATTCAGTGAGTAATAAAATGTACCGGTATGCTTGTGTATTGACTAGCGGTTATAGCTTTGGAAATTATTGCTAATCTAAGGTTTTGTAACTATCATACATACCTGTTTATCAGTATATTGAGCACTTCCCCCAGTGTCACACTGTTGTTGTAAAGCATTTTTCAGTTCTGTCAGTTTGACTATTTCTTTCCCTGCAGCACTGTGTCTTTCCTCCTCATCATGTAGATGTCTCTCACTCTGCTCTAGCAGTGCCTTCACTCTACCCAACTCTTCCTGTTACAATACATAGCAAAATTCTTGCCAAATGTTGAAAAAATACTGTGAATCAATAATATTCATGGGGGACTAATTTTCGATGATTTCGTGGTTGAGTCAATCCATTAAAATTTATTCCCAACGAACAAATAAAATTCCTATTCATTTTATGCTCAAAAATTGAAATCCACGAATTCATATCCCCACGAAACTTCTGTTTTGACTAAAACCATGAAATTTCATGCCCACAAATTTAAATGATTTTACAGTAGGTCATTACCTTCAGACAGACCCTCTCTTTAATTATTTTCTCTACATTCAAAGAAAGCTCACAACCTGGTTAAATGTCTTTATCAACTGTTATCCACCTATTAAACACTAAAGTTGTAGCAATTTTCAACATGTCTACATGATAACTGGTTGCTACTTTATGAAACTTAGCTATTGAGACCAGTCTTAAAACTCAAGCTTTTAACTGGTAGTTTCTCTACACAACTTTTACTATCAATTTGATATTCTTTATTTCTCAAATCCCCACCCCCCACCCCCGCCAAAACAAACACAAAACATGAGATCAAAATATACAAAATACTTTAATAGTTGATAGTAAATCAGCCCAATTGTAGCAATTTCTGTCCATGCTTGGTTTACTAACATGCAAAAATATGGACAGACCTGTATTTGGCTTCTCCTTTAAAGTCTAAGGAACTGAAATGTAATTTTAATCCAGTAATGACCATGTGCGAAAACTCTGAAAGGAAAACTTTACCTTTTTTTAATTACATTTTCAATAAAATTTTGGTCTATATTTTTCCTTGGAGACCATTCTTTCTCTTCTATAGTACCGGTATATAAATATTGAGAAGAGTCTACCTTTAAAGAGGATATTTCTGATCTCTGTGCCTCTAACGTGCGAGATTTCTCAGAGTTGTGTCTTGCCATATCTGTTGCCCTGTGTGAGCTCTCTAATTTCTTCTCTAGACTCGAAATCTAAAAATAGTAACAATTTCAAAATAGACACTTCAAGGATTAATGTACCGTAATTTAAAGTTTAATTACGTTACGGTAAAGGATGGAATGCATAAAGTCATTGAAATACTGGAATATCACAGTTTGAAAAATGTGGGAATACTCAGGACTGCATATAATTATGCATAAATTCCCTAAAGCATGTAATAATTAAACTTTTATATATTCTTTCTAACTTCTGAACAGATGTTTCTAACAAATGTTGAAACTATTCACATGACTGAAATATATATGAGCCGTGCCATGAGAAAACCAACATAGTGGGTTTGCGACCAGCATGGATCCAGACCAGCCTGCGCATCCGCGCAGTCTGGTCAGGCTCCATGCTGTTCGCTTTTAAAGCCTATTGGAATTGGAGAAACTATTAGCGAACAGCATGGATCCTGACCAGACTGCGCGGATGCGCAGGCTGGTCTGGATCCATGCTGGTCGCAAACCCACTATGTTGGTTTTCTCATGGCACGGCTCAATTATATTGCATTAACATGCCTCAAAAACATCTGTTAATACTGAATGTATCAGTATATCTATCTTCGTAACTGAGACCATATGCAGCTTTTATAGCTATAAAAGTAGCAACATCAGTGTGAATTTCAAAGGAGTAATATTACATATGAAGAGCAAAAAAATAATAATATTAGTCTAACAGTTCTTAAAAGACTTTAAACTTGTTAATACAACCTTTCACATGAGACTGTGAGTGTATTTCACTATCTAATGTCTTCAACAGTCCCTTTTTTTTTTATTAAAAAGGTAGAAAGTGGAATGTCAACACTAGTTTTTTGTGTAACAAGGTCATATCTACAACATTAATATAAGTAAGGTCAAAGATTATTATAATTTTGAAGTTTTGTTAATATTCCCCCAAACAGCATTTTTTCTAGTCTGGCCATTTATAGCTAGACCATCAATATCTACCTCAGATTTGAAGGCCTCATTTTCTTTTGACAGAGCCAAGATCTTTGTCTCGAGACCATCCCTGTCTCTGCTGATTTCCTGTTTAGTCCTTGCTGAGAGATCGGACACTTCCTGGTTCAGAGATTCCTGTAGGTTACCGAGATCTTCCTGAGCTTCTGACAGCTGGGTCTCCAGGTCTGAGATCCTTCCTGTATAATACAATATTATATGAGCCGCGCCATGAGAAAATCAACATAGTGGCTTTGCGACCAGCATGGATCCAGACCAGCCTGCGCATCCGCGCAGTCTGGTCAGGCTCCATGCTGTTCGCTTTTAAAGCCTATTGGAATTGGAGAAACTATTAGCGAACAGCATGGATCCTGACCAGACTGCGCGGATGCGCAGGCTGGTCTGGATCCATGCTGGTCGCACACCCACTATGTTGGTTTTCCCATGGCATGGCTCATATATCTTATGGTAAATAGTAACAAATTGTACAGGACAGAATCTAGTAACCCATACCAGTAACTGGAAGCATGAACAATAACCAGTTTATGGTACACTGTGTGACATTCCAGTAACCAGAATTATGTTTAGGTATATGATAAACAACTTATTAAAAAGCAATGGTCTGCCTTCACCACCTCTAAATCTAAATCACCCCTTAGGTCATGCCCTCATGACACTTAAGGTTTCATCTGGCCCATAACAGTGGCTGACATTCAGTAAGTGTACAGTATTATATTTGTTGAGATCTGTAGGCATGTGATATATGTGATGTGATCCAAAATTGCTGACTTTTCCCAACAGGATGTAATAAAGACAAATATTTGCCTGAAGTGTGTCGACTATATCATGGAAAAGCATGCTAAACTCCAGTCATACCTTGCCACTTTCCCATGATGTTATATTCAGTTAAAACCTCTGAAAAAATTTTGGGTCATCATATAAAGTTGTAAGGGCTTATTTTGTGCTATGTTAGGGGAAATAATGTGTGTGCAGAGAGGGGGATGGGGTATTAGGGTCAGGGTCCTTATTTGGTAGTATAAAATTTTATGCTGTTATCAAATTTAACTGATACTTTGAAGTATCATGGAAAATGTATAACCAGACCTTGAGCACGGTTGTATTTCTCTTTCAGCAGTTTATTCTCGGTCTGTAACGTCGCTATCTCTGTCTGAAGCTTGCGATTCTGACTCTCCGTAACTTCCTGAAAATAAACCACAGTACTGTCAATGAAAAAGTCTTTCTGCAAAATATCTGGTAAAGGAATGATAACTTAACCAACAACTAAAATTAAAGGCCGTTTTTTACATCCATAGGTGGACAAAAATCTCCTTGACCATTCAATGATCTAATCTGATAACTTGTGCTGTAATTCATCTTAAATCAAACTGACTAACAAACAAAATTAATACAAACTAAAACTGAAAATTCAAAAGGAGGACTTTTGTGTGCTCTCCTTGGAGGGGGGGCTGGAGTGAAAAATCATTGATCTATAAACTATCTGATGTTAAACAAGAGTTGCTAGCAGAGACAACATGCACCGCTGTACATTTCGATGCTTCATTGTGAAATGAAACTACAGCTAATCACTGGAGTAAGTCTGAATCAAATCCATTCAGTTATAGCAGAAACAGAGTGAAGTAAATAAAAACTTCCACAGGAAATTCTTAATTCACTGGTGCTGTAAGATTGTCTATACAAACTAAATTACTGGCCTTGGCATTGCTTGTTGAGATCAGGCTAAATCATATCCACATGCAAATAATACATTTTGACACAAAACATCACCAAACAATTGAGATATGTTTTCCCTAAGTAAGATAACTAGTACCAGTAGAATAAAAACTGATCAATATCTCCATATTGCAGATATCAAATCATAAATGCTGTTAAAATGTAAGTACATACCTTAGACTGGATAATTTCCATGTAATGTTTATTTTGCAATTTTCTTTAGATAACAGGCAATTAACAGGAATTAGCAATTCCAAGTATCTAAAACTTCTGTTTATACTGCTGCTAATACTGAGCATTTTGAATCAATGTGTATCTGCATTCATAACTATCAGCAAAAAATAAAACCATCTTGAATATAACTGTATCTTCAGTAGTCATATTTTTTAACTTGATGTCTGCAAGATAACAACAAGACTGCCAACAAAAACTGGTGCAAATAAAATGACATTATCATCACCATTATCAACATCTGCATATAATTCACTGTACATAATCACTGATGCACTAACTTTTTGTCTTGCTTTATAGATAATATAACAATTTTATCATAGAACTGATACCTCTAATCTTTGAAGAGAGGTGTAAACGATAGGACACACTTCAATGGTGCAAGTTAGTACAGTCATAATTGTTTTAGCACATACCTAATTCTTAATTACAACAAATTATTGGCTCCATCAGCTATGTACTTTACAAAGTACAGCAAACAAGAGCTGTTGCAGGAGAGAGCGTGCTCGACAATTTCAATACTGAATAGTGAAATATGGCACATCTGAGGAAGCCTGAGCTATCACTGAAGTGTTTAATGAATCCAATGTGGATGATGTTATTGGACAATTGTTTAAGCAAGAGGCAAATGTTTCTAGACTAAGAAACAACAGAAATAAAGTGAAGTGGTATCGAAACGTTAACTAAGAATAAACTGGATTTAGTTCAGGGATCATTTCTACAACAATAATGACATATCATTTGGCTAGTAATGTGGAACAACTATTTTAAGTCTGAATCAATTCCATTTAGTAATAATAGTGAGAGTGTATCTAAACTTCAACCTGATATTCAAAGTAAAAAGGGGAAATTATTCGTGAAATACTGGTGCCAGAGTTATGACCCTTGTGCTCTTTGATGTGAGTGATGAAGAAGAATAACTATTATAAGTTTGAATCAAATCCATTCAGAAATAACAAAGATACAGTGAAATTGCATCAAATTTAACCAAAATGTTAGGTAAAGGTGGGGAGTATAATTCATAAAATATTAATGCCAGAGTTATGGTTCTGTGTCATATGATGTGGATGATGATGAGAAACAAACAATTTAAACTTAGATAAAATCCATTCAGTAATGACAGAGATAGAGTGTATTACAGTGCATCAAAAATTTAACCTGAAATTCTAAGTAACGAAGGGGAATAATTAATGAAACATTGGTGCCAGAGTTATGTCCCTTGTGCCATTCGATGTAGGTGATGAAGAGGAATAACTACATAAGTTTGAAGCAAATACATTAAGTAATTACAGAGATAAAGAGACAATGCATTTAAACTTTGACCAAGGTGTAAACACTGAACAGATGCTGACATGAGGCTGATGCCAACACCAGGTCAAGTAGGACAGCTCTCCATATACTTTGTATAGTTGAGCTAACGATGAGCTATTCAATGGTCGCTGGCTGTTTTCCTTACAGTATCTATGTTTGGATTGCTCGAAACCTTGGCTAACACAAACAGTTTTCTAACACCCTTACAACTTGATGTTTTACCAATATATATTAATATTAATATACAGTAATGTTTGTTTGATCTGCATTAAAGTAATGTGTTCATATATTTTAATAAAATCAATTCATTACATTTTTTCCAAAAATATTATTTAATTAATGACTTTTATTACTCGCTATTAAATTTTTCATGTGATGTTTCTGTAAAATCTATGTCTTTGTGCAAGAAATATGGCACTAAAGATAGAGCAATCTCCAATGCAAATAACGATTATATTTGTATGAATGCATATCATGTAAATTTTATATCTTATACAGTTTTTCATCAAAAAATTATTTTTAATTATAAACTTTTGTTTTGAAGCTACATGTGAACATAGTTAATAATTAATGCTGTATTTGTTTTATAAATAGCCAATTCCAGGAACATTGCATTCTGTATTAACTTTTTTTGTAGATAGTATGTATTATACCTGATTTATATAGCACTCTTTCTAAAAGGCACTTTACATACAACAGAAGCCTGAACATTGACTTAGAGAGCCAAATTCATCCTCTGCTAGTACTGGCATAGAGCACTCTGACCAGAGGGACAGAGCAAGAGAGAGTCCCCAGAACAGACAGAGAGCCCCCCCAGAACACAGAGAGAGATCCTATAGATACAGGCCTCTCAAACTAAACTAAAATATGCCTAGATCTTTGTGTATAGACATTCTGTTCTATAAGCATCAATACACACAAAAATGGTAAAAGTAGCCCATGATATAAAATAATTGACATAACTAGAGATGCTTTTGAGAAAAGGGCATGTATCCCACAACTGCCTTGTTTGTCTGGATTGTTCAGACGAATGGTTCCTATCATGAATGTCTGGTTTGTCTGGATGGTCTAGACGATTGGTTCCAATCAGTAATTAACGGGCCATAATTCAAAAGTGCCTAGGCGGATTTGGCTAGTTATCGAACTTGGCCGAGGTCTTATGGTCAAACACATTTTATTCAAGTTTGGTGAAGATTGGATGAGAAATGTTCGACTTAGAGTGCGGACAAGATTTGTGACAGACACACAGACTGGAGTAAATCAATATGTCTCCCACACCACTGTGTGGTGGGAGACATAATTATGTATTACTGAAAAGAAGATATTTTTTTTACAAAAACAACTGAAAGGAATCAGACATCTGATTTTAAATGATGTACAATATCAAAATATCAATATTCTACAGGTTCTTACAAATACCTATCAGTTTTCTGTTCTTTTTTCAGTTGCATTTATCAGCGTCAGTTATTTATAGACAATAAGATTTGTATCAAGAAATATGAAAACAGTTCTACAGCAAACATTATTTTGTTCTTTTGCCTGTACATGTATATGTACACTGACGAGATATGAAAACGCAACAATCATATGCCTGAATATATTTTGTACTACAAAAAGCATCACCTTGAAATGTTGAACACATACACATCTCGATACTCTATACCTATTGTGTTCAAATATAATCAGCACAACAGACCGTAAAATTAACACAATGGGTATAGAGTATCGAGATGTGTATGTGTTCAAATATAATCAGCACAACAGACCGTAAAATTAACACAATGGGTATAGAGTATCGAAATGTGTATGTGTTTAACATTTCAAGGTGATGTTTTTTGTAGTACAAAATATATTCAGGCATATGTTTGTTGCGTTTTCATATCTCGTCAGTGTATATAATTAATCATTTTATCCTGACAACAAGTTACGTCATTAATGTTTATGAAATTTACTCATGAATATGGAGAAAAAAGTTTTAGGTTCCTTTGTATTTTATAGGAGTTAGGATGAGCACATACTATAAATTTATAATTGATAATCAAATTCTTTGTAAATGAATAGATCCATATTGTTCACCATAGTTGTGAATAAATAGCTGGAGAGTTTTGAATTAAATTAATTCTGACAGAAATGAAGTAAAGAGTTATTTTGGCATCATTCTTGAACAAGTGTGATATAGTTTTTTACTACTTTCAAAGTCTGTGTGCGATGTAAACAATACATGTCAATCAACTATCAGAACAAGACACTATTTTCAGAATCAAGTTGTAAATGTTACCTTGTCAAGCATGAAACGCGAGTCAGGTGTCATACTTCGGGATGCCTGTTTCCTCTTTCCCCCACCACCATCTCTCTACAATACAAACAGTCTCTATATCAAGCATAACAGATATTTTTTTAATGAAACCAACTTGTTTTATTGTTACAAAAGAACAATATTTTTTTCCTCCACTTCTGCAGAAGAGGAAAGAAACAGGTATCTGTTCTGGCATAAAAATAATGTCCATAAAAGAGTTAAAATATTGAATATAAAGCACAGATGTGTACTCATCACACTGGTGAACCATTCCCTTACTCCTTGTGGAGTTTACTTGACATTTCTTAGTTTTAAAAGTGTTTCGTTTTTCTTTTTAAAACAAGAGGGCCACGATGGCCCTAGATCGCTCACCTGGGTTTCACAGTTTAAACAGGCTTACAGAGTGTGGACCATAAATATGCTCCAGGTGTGGAAAGTTCCAGAGGCAGCAGTAGTTGGTTACATAAATCAGTGTGACAGATGACATAGTTTATACACAATATGCTTCTTAGGTCTTGGGTGGACACATAGACAATTGGAGCAGGCTGAGAGTGTTTTGGAAGGTCTCTTTATAATGCTTCTATTTTTATCTTTAGCAGCCCCTATATGGGACCAAGTGCCCTAATTTGCAAGAAATTGGGCAAGAACCTTATAATGATGTTACAGACCAAGTTTGATGAAGATGCATCCAGTGGTTCATGAGAAAAAGTTGTTTAATGGTATCTATATATTTAAGTCTAGTGGCCCCTACAAGAGGGCTGATGGTGCCCTGATTGAATTTTGGGAGCACACCTAACAATGATGCTACATACCAAGTTTGATGAGGAGAAGTTGTTAAAAGGTGTTTCTATTTCGTGCTCTACAGGCCCTTAAAAGGAACCAGGCAACCCTATTTGAACAAAATTGGGAGAGGACCTTACAATGATGCTTCAGACCAAGTTTGATGAAGATCCCTTAAGCTGTTGATGAGAAAAAGACATTTACAGTATTTCTATTCTAAGCTCTAGTGGCCCCTAAAGAGGCCAACCTCCCCCACTTGAAGACATTTTGGAGTGGACCTTTCAGGTGAAGTTTGATGAAGATCCACCAAGCAGTTCATGAGAAGAAGTCATTTAAAGGTCCTATTTTAGCCCTAGCAGCCCCTAAAAGGGGCCAAGTGCCACTGTTTGATCAAACTGACAGAAGACCTTACAGTGTTGCTATAGATCCAGTCTGATGAAGATCCATCCAGTGGTACATGAGAAGCTGTTCAGGTATTTCTATGTTAAGCTTTAGCAGCCCCTGACAAAGGCCAAGGTCCCCAGTTTGAACAAACTTTGGAGAGAACCTCATAATGATGCTATAGACTAAGTTTGATGAAGATCAATTAAGCAGTTTATGGGAAGAAGTCATTTAAAGGTTTTTCTATTTTTAGTTCTGGCTGCCCTCAAGAGAGGCCAAGCTGAAACAGTTGTACATACTTGATACAGGAACATGCCAAAATGCTACTAAACAAGTTTGGGGCAATTCTGACAAGTAATTTCAGAGAAGATGTCATCTGAAGAAAAGTGGACAAACAGATGGACGGACATACAACTGACAGTGAGTGATCATAAAAGCTCACCCCAAGCGCCTAGTGCTCACGTAAAAACCAATAAGGCACAAATATAACGACATCACTGCTTGTATCTATTCATTTAAAACTTATTTTTTAAATACAGCAGAAAACTCAACCACCTCTGTTAGAAAAGACTGGCATGAAAAAGCACTGTGAGCCAATTTAATGTTTTTAGACAACAGAAGTGATGAAAATATCTCATTACACATGTATATATGATCTAAGACTGCCCACCTCTTTAATAATACATTTTGAATAAGCAAATTCGATGAATTGGTATTCCCCGCCGAAAGGGTTTCAAGTGAGGAATGGCAAAAAAATATATCTGGCAAAAGTTAAGGATGTTAATAAGAAGCAAATAATTTCATTAGTCAAAATAAATTTAACAGAAAACAAATGTTTAATTAAAGAGTACATAATAAATGTATGATACTTTGATCCTGACTAAAGAATTTATTTTGAATGGGACATGCTTACTGTAATAAGCTTTTAAAATTAAATGCAGTTAATTGAAATGCGAGGTGGGGGAATGGTACAACTTGCATGTTGATAAATATTCATGGAAGGTTTGAAAAAAATCTAAAATAAGGCATGAAAAAAAATAATTTTTTTTTAGGGGGGAGCGGGGTTGGGAGGGGGAGGGGGTGTGACCAAGGCAAGTGGGTGACCAGGTGTGGGTGAACAACTTCATATGTTAATAATAAATGTTAAGGGAAAAGAAATGAAAGAAATTTAATGAAATTCCGCCAAATGGTAAGTTTGTTTTGTACAAATATGTTACCTATATAGTTAACACTAGAAACTTCTAAGGGCCATAACTCTGGTGTTACTTGGGAAATCTGACTGAAACTTGATGGGCCCAATAACCTCATAGTGGTGAACATGTGTATGACGTTTGTTTGAAAAAAAATCTAAAATAAGGAATATTTTTTTATGGGGGGGGGGGGGGTGTAATCAAAACTTCACATGTTTACAATAAATGTTCATGGAAAAGAATGAAAGAAATTTAATGAAATTCTACCAAATGGTAAGTTTGTTATGTACAAATATGTGGATTTTTATACAATTAAAGGGCAATAACTCTTAATTTACAAAATAAATCTGAACAAAATTGTGTGTACACAACCACATTATAGTGATCTAAAGTCTGTTTAAGTTTCATAGTTCTAGGTCAAATATATCAAAAGTTATGATGCAGCAATTGCCATATTTACAGTACCCTATATAGTTAACACTAGAAACTTCTAAGGGCCATAACTCTGGTGTTACCAGGGCAATCTGACTGAAACTTGGCGGGCCACAAAAACTCAGAGTGGTGAACATGTATATGAAGTTTTATATAAATATTCCCAACCATTTCCTAGATATGGCTCTGGATGGACAGACGGATGGAAGGACGGACGGAAAGACGGACGTTCCTTCATATGGATACTTATGTGGCTACTCTTTTGTTCTCTCTATTGTTGTTTTAGCCACGTAAGAGAAAAATAGCCACATAAAAGCCTTACTGAACGAATGACATCAAAGAACTAGAATGTGTCTGTAGGACACAGGGTGTGCCCCCCACTGGTATATTTGTCACAAATAAGGGGAAATCATTCAAATGTTTGCAGTCTTAATGGGGTATACTAGTAGCCTCAAAACAAAAAATGATGAAATGGATTCATTATTCTATACCATATACTGTTTGAGCTATGAGCATCACAAACAAAAAATCCACTAGTTTGGCTATTTCAAGGGCTATAACTCTGTAATAAATGCTAAAATTCTCAAGAAGAATGCCAAGTGTGCAAGGTCACATTATGATAAAGACTCAAGCAAGGTTTCATGAATTTACATTTAATACTTTTTGAGTGAAGCACATAATTGGGTGAAAATGTGCATTTTTTGACTATTTCAGGGGCCATAACTCTGGAAATAGGGTGCGGTCCCTGATGAAAAATAGGAGGTGGGCAAGTTCATATCATGATAAAGATTCATGCAAGGTTTCATCAATTTATATCAAACACTTTTTGAGCTAGGCGTGTCACAAGGTAAAAATGTGCATTTTTGACTATTTCAGGGGCCATAACTCTAGAAATAGGGGGTGGACCCAGATAAAAAAAAAAAAGGAGGTGCACAAGTTCATATCATGATTAGGACTCACACAAGGTTTCATGAATCTATATCAAATATTTTTTGAGCTAGGTGTGTCACAAGGTGCAAATGTGCATTTTTGACTATTTCAGGGGCCATAACTCTAAAAATAGGGGCAGAGCCACACCAAAAATAGGAGGTGCACAAGTTCATACCATGGTAAAGACTCATGCAAGGTTTCATCAATTTATATCAAATACTTTTTGAGCTAGGCGTGTCACAAGGTGAAAATGTGCATTTTTGAATATTTCAGGGGCCATAACTCTAGAAATAGGGGGCGGACCAAGATGAAAAATAAAAGGTGCCCAAGTTCACATCATGATTAAGACTCATGCAAGGTTTCATGAATCTATATCAAATACTTTTTGAGCTAGGCGTGTCACAAGGTGAAAATGTGCATTTTTGACTATTTCAGGGGCCATAACTCTAAAAATAGGGGACGGAGCCAGACCAAAAATAAGAGGTGCGCAAGTTCATACCATGATAAAGACTCATGCAAGATTTCATCAATTTATATCAAATACTTTTTGAGCTAGCAGTGTCACAAGGTGAAAATGTGCATTTTTGACTATTTCAGGAGCCATAACTCTAAAAATAGGGGCACAGCCAGACCAAAAATAGGAGGTGCACAAGTTCATACCATGGTAAAGACTCAAGCAAGGTTTCATCAATTTATATCATATACTTTTTGAGCTAGGCGTGTCACAAGGTGAAAATGTGCATTTTTGAATATTTCAGGGGCCATAACTCTAGAAATAGGGGGCGGACCAAGATGAAAAATAGGAGGTGCCCAAGTTCATATCATGATTAAGACTCATGCAAGGTTTCATGAATCTATAACAAATACTTTTTGAGCTAGGCTTTCACAAGGTGCAAATGTGCATTTTTGACTATTTCAGGGGCCATAACTCTAAAAATAGGGGACGGAGCCAGACCAAAAATAAGAGGTGCGCAAGTTCATACCATGATAAAGACTCATGCAAGATTTCATCAATTTATATCAAATACTTTTTGAGCTAGCAGTGTCACAAGGTGAAAATGTGCATTTTTGAATATTTCAGGGGCCATAACTCTAGAAATAGGGGGCGGACCAAGATGAAAAATAGGAGGTGCCCAAGTTCATATCATGATTAAGACTCATGCAAGGTTTCATGAATCTATATCAAATACTTTTTGAGCTAGGCGTGTCACAAGGTGAAAATGTGCATTTTTGACTATTTCAGGGGCCATAACTCTAAAATTAGGGGGCAGAGCCAGACGAAAAATAGAAGGTGCGCAAGTTCATATCATGATAAAGACTCATGCAAGGTTTCATTAATCTATATCAAATACTTTTTGAGCTTGGCGTGTCACGAACTTCGGACGGACGCACGGACAAGAGCAAATCTGTATGCCCCCACCACTCATGGGGGGCACAAAAAGTACAGTTACCTATTGTTCCTATAACCACCTAAGTATGCAAATGTGAGCTTGGACAGAAGGATGGACGGACAACGCCAAAACTATATCCCTCCAACTTTCATCGGGGTATAATAAAAAAGTGACATCTTATAATTATGGCCAGTGCCTCAATACCAAAAATTAGCTAAGTCATCAATTTCACTTGCACTACAAACAATTTCTCAATATACTAAATTGACCTGGACTAGAATTCTGGTAGACAGAAACACTCCCTGAAAATGCATTTAGCAAGCCTGAAACTTCATTAGAAATCTGATACTCTCATTATTTAATCTGCTTGTTCAGGTAGACAAAAATTGCAAAACTAACTGATATGCAATATGCACTTTGTACATAAATCTTCTATTGTTCCTGAAGTATCAATAACAATCTTTCAAGAGGAATTCTCAAGAAAGTATTCTTTAACATTGTCAGGAAAACATGCACTATTACAAATAGTCATAATTTAGAGAAAAATGCAAATAGAATGTATAATTGCTCATGTTTACTCCATCAATAACTAGAAAAAGGATTATTTATGTGGTAAAACTGCATTGAAAATGCATAATTCTACACGCTTACCCTGTCAAGATTCTGTGATGACCCAAACAACCTTTGACCCCTGTCCGGTGACCCTTCCTGAAGTTTAAGTGCAACAAGGTAAAGCATTGCAAAGCAATACATTGAACACACACTCGAAGGGTTAAAACACGGAGTCTGGAAACCAGTCTCATGATGAACATAGAGTTTGGATACTAGTCTTGGAATGAACACTGAGTTTCAAAACCAGTCTGTGTGATTGGTCAATTTAAAAAACTGTGCTCCAAAACAACCAGTCTGACACAGGTGGTTTGAGACTGGACTTCAAACATAGTTTCATTATAACCATAATTATACCCTCATGAGCTTGCAAATGTCTGACATCAATTATTCCAATATTTTGTCAAATGAAAACTGGTCAAGCCTACTGCAAAAAGAGCAAAGAAATTCCATAATATTTAAACATTGCTAAAAATAAAATGTCTTGTTATCAAAGCCTAAGGACTATATGATCTGCTAAGAAAATGCTTTTTTTTTAATTTTATAAACTTCTCTCTAGTTAACTTAGATTGATTTACAAATTCACTGAATTCTTTTTGAAAAAAATGATATAAATATTCAGTTATCCTTAACATCAAAAGTAATAATATGCATATTTTACATTGGCATTTGTACACCAGTTCATTTTGAAAATTACATCTGTTTAAAACAGTTTTCAATGATGATATCTAAATAATAAAAGACAAGGTTGGTGTCAGACTTCTGCAATAAAATTACAGATGATGAATATGGTAATATAGAAATATTAAATGTGCAAAAATTATAGCTGACAAATATGGTAATATATTAGGCTTAAAAATGCAAAATGCAGCTTTAAACCACACATAGACAAAGCATGAGCATGTCAAGAGATTGCAAGCAACTGCTATCTGTACAATATGACCTGATCATTCTAATTCTAAACAGTTATTTCTAAAGAAATAGGACTTAAAACAGATTTTGACATGAAGTTGTTTTCTCAGACACTTTATATTTTATCACTAAACAGTAGTACTTCATTTAAGAAATAACAAGTTCCCAAGTCTGGTTTATCATGGAATAACCCATGTTTTGAGTTCTTATGTGTAAGAATATATCACGAAGGCTGAAGGCCTGAGTGATATATTGTTTCGCATAAGAATGAAAAACTAGGGTTTTTTTTATGATAAATCACACTTGGGAACTTGTTATTTCGATTCTAACAGGACATAATAGTATCAACAGTGTTAGAAAAAATAGTAACTACTTTTTATGCTTCGCACCTGGATCGGATGACGTCATTGCACGCGAGTGGTTTGTTGCAGAATAACTCAAGATAGATTTTGCTCTACATGTATGTAGGTTATTCGCTGGTTGTGTTAGAATTTATAATAACAGCCTGTACGGCGGATTGATTAAGAAATGTGTCATATCTCTAAGAAATATGATTCCACAGAAAAATTATTTATTTACCTACACCTACATGTCAGAAGTGTTAATCTGCAAAAGCTTGAACCTATAAAGCCATTTTACAGATAAGGTCTGCAAAGGTACTTATTGTGCTAAAATGTTTTAAATTTTTGTTACGTTTAACATCGCACAGACACAATTATTGGTCATATGGTGACTTTCCAGCTTTGATAGTGGAGGAAGACCCCAGGTGGCCCTCCATACATTATTCCATCACAGGCACGTGAGTAGAACCACCGACCTTCCGTAAGCCAGCTAGATGGCTTCCTCACATGAAGAATTCAAAGCCTGAAGTGAGGCTCAAACCCACATCGGAGAGTGATTTGAAGTCAGATACCTTAACCACTCTGCCACGGAGGCCCCTAAAATGTTTCAAGGGGACAAAGAAATTTTGATTACACATACCATTAAAATAATACATCAAATGTTAAAAATGTACCAGTTTCATATTCAGAATTAAAGCGTTCAAATTTTTAAAACAATAAAAGGTATTTTACATTTTCATTCGCTCTCAATAATTCTTGTCTACCTAACTAAAGATATATAAAACATCTACAAAATTAAATGATCAGGTCAAATTGTTCTAAGCACATTCCTTTTCTCACCTCCCAACACCATTAAATGTAAATCTAGATTATAATACCCTTATCAATATAGTTCCTCTCTTAAGTTTACAAGTCCTGACAAATGAAAAATAATTGAAAATTACTGGACAGGTATAAAGATAACAGGTGTTACATACATGTTTTGCAGTTGCCTTTTTCCAGTGAACAAGGGATATAATGGTTTAACCTTTAGCCTGCTGGCGGCAAGTAATTCTGCCTTTTGCGACCAGTGCAGACCAAGATCGTGCAGTCTGATCATGGTCTGCACTGTTTGCTATTCAGTCAGTAAATTTTCAGTAAACACATGGTACTGCCCAAATGAATGATGGACGAGTCCATTATAGAAATTTAGCAGGGTAAGGGTTAATAAGGCAGCAAGTATCATAGCAACTGATATCCTATTTGGACAGCACATTTTTCAATATATTCACAGTATGTTTGACTCAATGCACTTGTTAACAGGCATAGAAATGGTGTGTAACTCGTTAACTTAGTGCAATGGTTGCATGTCTCATTATTGCCTGTGAGAATGTTTACTAAACAACAAGTGCAGATTGACAAAAACTTTCTTACTTAAAAAATACATATGCTGTATCCTGCATCCATTTAGATTAAACATGCCAAGCTGTACAGTTTCCTAGGTTTCCAAGTATTTTTCAGAACTCTTCATAAGAAACCTAAGAAATCCACTGTTATGAAAACTTACTCCTTGAAAATAGTTTCCTTAATTAATATGCATTTAATGCAGGTCAATTTGATCTTAACTCTTATGATCGAAGAAGCTTCCCTGAAAAATCTGCGATCAACAAAATAAACTTGATTCAGAAATATAATAAACTTTTTATTTAATCTGTATATATAACGCAATTTTAAAGACTTAAAACAATTTTCTAACACTATAAGATTTTAAGGTATTTATGCCTAGAACTGATTCAGAAGCAGAGCTGTGAAAACCCTTTTATATTAAAACAGACATCCTCTTTTGTCAGAATATAAAGTTAAACTGTTTATAAAATGTTTACACTATTTATCTTAACTTTGTTATTTTCACACTTGACAATCTAATCATTCTGTGTGAAACAAAGAGTGATAACAAACATAAGAAGAAACAAAACAATTCAATCTATGGATCAATAATAAGTAAATTCCACAAAGCATCTATAACTGGAATAACAAGAGGGTCATGATGACCCTGGATCGCTCACCAGAGTAATATGTTTCAAATGTCAAACTGATGATTTTTAGAAATTTTTTGGAAAATTTTCCGATGTACAATCAAGTAACCACTGGGGCGGGGCCAATTTTACCCCGGGGGTCATGATTTGAACAAAGTTTGTAGAAGTCGACTAGGCAATGTTACATGTCGAATATCTAAGATCTAGGCCTTCTGGTTTATTTTAAGCAAATTTATGAAGATTTCCCTATGTACAATAAAGTAACCCCTGGGGCTGGGTCAATTTGACCCTGAGGGGGTCAATATTTGAACAAATTTTGTAGAGGTCCACTAAGCAATGCTACATGTTGAATATCTAAGCTCTAGGCCTTCTGGTTTATTTTTAGAAAATATTGAAGATTTTTCTATGTACAATCAAGTAACCCCATGGGGCGGGGCCAATTTGACCCCGGGGTCATGTTTTGAAGAAATTTTGTAGCGGTCTACTAGGCAATGCTACATGTCAAATATCTAAGACCTAGGCCTTCTGGTTTATTTTTAGAAATTTTTTGAAGATTTTCCTATGTACAATCAAGTGACCCCTGGGGCGGGGTCAATTTTGACCCTGGGGTCATGATTTGAACAAATGTTGTAGAGGTCCACTACGCAATGCTACATGTGAAATATCTAAGCTCTAGGCCTTCTGGTTTATTTTAAGAAAATTTTTGAAGATTTTCATATGTAAAATCAAGCGACCCCTAGGGCGGGGTCAATTTTGACCCCGGGGGTCATGATTTGAACAACTTTAGTAGAGGTCCACTAGGCAATGCTACATGTCAAATATCTAAGCTCTAGAGCTTCTGCTTTTTGAGAAGAAGATTTTTTAAGGTTTTCCTATGTAAAATCAAGTGACCCCTGGGACGGGGTCAATTTTGACCCCGGGGGTCTGATTTGAATAAATTTTGTAGAGATCCACTAGGCAATGCTACAAGTGAAATATCTAAGGCCTAGGCCTTCTGCTTTATTTTTAGAAATTTTTTGAAGATTTTCCTATGTAAAATCAAGTGACCCCTGGGGCGGGGTCAATTTTGACCCTCGGGTCATGATTTGAACAACTTTAGTAGAGGTCCATTAGGCAATGCTACATGTCAAATATCTAAGGTCTAGGGCTTCTGGTTTTCAAGAAGAAGATTTTTTAAGATTTTTCTATGTAAAATCAAGTGACCCCTGGGGCGGGGTCAATTTTGACCCCGGGGTCATGATTTGAACAAATTTGGTAGAGGTCCACTAGGCAATGCTTCACACCAAATATCTAAGCTCTAGGGCTTCTGGTTTTTGAGAAGAAGATTTTTAAAGTTTTTCCTTTCGGTTGCCATGGCAACCAGAGTTCTGCATGGAATTCAATTCTTTGAACAATTTTTAGAGAAGACCATCTAAGGAACATCCCTGTGAAGTTTCATCAAAATTGGCCTGTTGGTTTAGGAGGAGATGTTGTTTAAAGGAAAGTGTGGACGGACGGATGGACGACGGCCGGACGGATGGATGGACGACGGCCGGACGCCGGACGGTGAGCGATCACAATAGCTCACCCTCTGCACTTTGTGCTCTGGTGAGCTAAAAATCATAAAAAATCAAAAACAGAAATTAGTCAGCAAATTCAAAACAATGGAATTCTTAAAGAACAATAACAGTCAAAATTCATTTTAGAAACATGATAATACCATGAGCAACAAATGGTGTTGTAAATCATCTGCAGTTATCCCTTCTGCCTCATCTTCGACACTGTACCATCCCTCCCTATCTAGCCTTACATAAGATGGGCCAAGATCCACTTCCACTTCCCTTGTATCCTCAGGGTACTCCAAACATGTCATCATCTTGATTGTTCTTGGTGAAAATTCTACTGAACTCCCTTCACTCTCTGGGACATGTACTTCTAATGAATCTTCAGTGACAGATATATCTCCACTTTTATCTGCTTCATCTTTATCCAGATTACAGCTTTCAGTCTGAATCTGTTCCATCTTTCTATCAACATTTTTGTCATGTGTATTACTTTTTACCTTTGTATCATTTACTTCTTGCTTCTCTGACATAGTTTTTGCAGTTTCATCTGAAAACTTATTTGAATACAACCATTTATCTACAAATTCTTTGGAATTAACAGTCCTGCTATCAGAATCATCTACATCACCAGTATAGCCAGTGTCACTTGATATACTCTTGAACAAACTAAAACTTCCTTGTGGAAATATCCTAACATCAACAGATGATTCAGTCTCATTTTCATCTGCATCAGTCTCAGCTAAGTACCCACTCTCAATTGAATCAACAGATGTTCCTCTAAGATCAGATATTTTACCAGCCATGCTGTTGCATGCAGTAAACAGCATGCATCTTGCCCATGCCAGCTGATGCATCAGTTTATTCAACAAGATCCTCTCTTCGTCTTGTGTAACAGTAGCCTCTTCATCAGTCAAATTTGACTTTACCTCATCTACTGACTTTTCTGCTTCTTCAATTTGGTTTGATACTTCAGTGATTAATGACTGTAAGAGCATTAGCTCTTTAAAATCATCATCACTTATTGGAATGTCATTAACATGCTTGTCCTGGATACGTAACAAGAAATTAATCAGTCTATGGTTGATGTATGCAAGAGTTTCATGCAGACAAGTTCCATCTGATTCTCTTATATATTCGTCATCGTCTCTCCTTGTACTCTCATAAAGGTCAGAATTCAGACATTCTTTACTACTTATGACATTACTTGTTGATTCATTTGATAATGTTTTCTTCAGCAGGATATCAGACTGAGAATGATCTTGAGTCCATCTCTGTATGTTGTCCAACCTTTCTTTTCTCTTGCATCTCTTTTGCCACTGTTCAACATTTTCCTTTCGTGGCTCTAGCGGATTGTATCTTATAGTTCCTTTGAACATTTTTTTAGGTACAGCATCCTTTTTTTCCTCATCACTCCAATCTTTCCAATATAAATGCATGTCCTTTTCTCTCAACTTATGGTCAACATCACGGTCAACATCATGGTCATTATCACATTTGAATTCACTATCTATACCAGAGTTCAAACTTTCTTGACTACTCATCAAACCATAAGTGGATGCATTTGACAAAGCCTTCTTAAGCAGGACATCTGACTGAGAATTATTTTGTGTCCATCTCCATAAGCTATCCAAATGTTGTTTCCTCTTATTTCTTTTCATCCAATGTTTTGCCTTTTCTTTTGTTTGCTCCAATTCCTTCAATTCTGCCTTCAACAATGCTTTATAAGGCAGACCTTTTAAATTTTGGATGCTTTTCTCTTCAGGTAATTTTATATCTACCACGTTACTGGTGTTGACCTCTTCTTTGCTTGCAGAATCTCTTGCAGTATTTTTACTTAATTCTTCAGGTTTGTTCAGTGGTTCTGGAGGAGACAAATAGCTAAAGGCACCAAGTCTAGGGCTTAGTACATTAAGCTTTTCTTGATTTTCATCCTTAGGTTTAGACTTTGAAGGTACAATGTAGTGTTCATCAGAAATAGGTAATTCATTACTTGAATCAGCTTTGATGGTACTTTTATCAATATCTTGTTGCACTTTGCATAATTCTGGTTGGGCAATGTAGCTAAATGCACCTATTCCTGGTGTAATTATACCTGATCTCACCATGTCCATAACCTTCTGGTGTAGTTTTGAGGGTGGTGTATAACTTAAACCAGAACTGACTGTTTTTGTATCTACAGACTTTTTCTCTGCTGAAAATTGACCATGACCTCTATTAGCTGTAGCAGGGTAAGTATGCGCAACATTAAAATTTTCATTTAGTATCTTCTGCTGGAGCTCTGGTAATGTAGGGAAGGGCATATGTTTTGTATTTCTAATACCGTTTCCTTGTTCATATTCTTTTCTGTCTTTATGTGTATCTGTTTCAATCATATACTCAGTAAATTCATACCCAGACAATGTGAAATTATCTTCATTAGATTTTGTAATGGATAAATGAGTATTCTCAGTAATTTTACTGTCAATACATTTTTCGTCAGAAATGCTATTCGCGCCAGACTGTGCCATGGATTTGCCATATGCATTGCTTTTCCCAGGCATTGTTATGTCTGAATCAAAAGGTAAAGGAAATTCGTCATCACTAGGAGGGCTAGATCTGCCTCCAACACTGCCAGGATCTACTGGCTGTGATTTTTTGCCGTCTTCAGTTGTTTCAGATCCTTGCAAAACTGGGTGAATGTTTTGGTCTGTTCCTGTAGAAGTTGAAGGTAATATACTTGCACTTTGCATCTGATTAGAAGCAGCAGCTTTTTGTTTTCTGTGTAGCAATTCAGCAGGTGATAAAAGTTTTGGCACGCTATTTTTCCTGCCAAGCTTTGATTCTTTGTTCTTCATTTCAGATTGCATGGCTGATAATTTTGTAAAATCTGGACTTACCTCTGCAGAAGATTCTGCTTCATTCAAGTATTGCTGATTTTGTTTTCTGGTTATTTCCCTTTCAAAACCAGACTCACTGGGAGCTGTGACTCTAGAAAGTCTCAGACTTGCAATTGGTGAAGGACCATCACCTTGTGCTAATGTTGCCTTGGTGGTGCTTGAAGCTGTGGGATCAGTTTGTGAAAACATTTCCACAGTCACTTCATCATTAAACTGTACTGAAGATGACTTTTTCTGTGGAGAATCAGAAGGGCTTTTTTGTAAAATCCCTTGAACTTCTTCAACTGACTCTCCACCAACAGCACCAAATTCATCCAGATTAATGTTATCTGAATCAACTGTGTTCATAATTCTTTTCCTTTCAAAAGCTTCTACAACTGTTTTAACATCCAGTAGATGTTTCAAGTCCACCATATCATTCTCATTTACACTACTTGTATCACTTTCGACATGGTCAGTGCCAGCAGCGAAAGCTGTATCTTCCCTTACTTCTTTTGGTTTGGTTCTAAGTTTACTGACTTTCTCTCCATGTATCTCTCCTGATGTTGTGCTTATTTCTATACCAGCACCTGCAGATTGTCTACTGTGTTCGTTAGAAGGAAAGGGAGGTGTAAGTGAGACTTTGTCAAGTGAGGGAGGTACAGTGTCAGTGGCAAGGTTGGATGTACTATCTGGTAAGGTTGTTTCCTTTCTCAGTTTCTTTGGAGCATTGTTGTTCTCATTCATCTTAGTAACAAAATAAGTTCATTTACCAATTCTATTTGACCTTATACAGACAAACCAGGCTATAGTGTAAATATTTAGTTTCAAAATCATGTCTGAAAAGAACTTAATGACTACAAAGTGCATTTAAGCATAAGGGGAACTGATATGTATGTTAAGGTGATAATATACAGACATGCCTATTCTCTCTAAGAGGAAATGTTACAAGCTGTCAAGATTTGGAGTAATGCTAGTCTTTTCAATAGTTTTTGCAATCATTAATGAACAATAAATTCAATGAATTGGTCAAAGCAGATCAACAAATGAATGCCAAATGAAACTTCTTGTTAAGCTGCCAGAGTTACTGAAAAAGGGATGTAAGGAGAAGTAAAGCTTACCCTGGAGACAGAGGTGACATCTCCTGCTGAGCCGTAGTGTTGCTTGTCATGTCTTCCATGTTGCTTTGGTGACAGAGAAGAATAACGTACGTCTGAAAAATGATAAACTATACTGTTAAAATTTTCAAAATGGACAAAATTTTATAATTTTGGATTTGAACTAAATAATGTTTAACTGTTAGGGAAACAGACACAGTTGTGGTAATTATAAATCTGCAATTAAAATGGTCCAATATTTTGCTTCAATGCACATACAATTAAGGCACACACAATCATAATTTGTAGTTCACTGTAATTTCAAGTGTATCTTACATTGTAGAACCTTATGTTTCTATTTAGTGCTTCTGAAAAAGTTGACTTCTACCTGCCTGTATCTTATTTTACAGCTAAAAAATGAACATTAGTCTAAAGAATGGAATTGTGGAAATTGAATAAAACATTTTTGTGTTTAAATTTCAAATAAGAATTAAAGGATCTGTATCTCAAAACAAGAAAGACACAGAAAGAAACTATCTGTGTATCCATAAGGCACCTCCACTTCCTGTCACTGAACATTGTTTCATGACAATGGGTGAAACATTTTTAAGATATACGCAAAACAAACTTTTAGGCACTTAATGAGTATTTTTCACTAGGTCAAGGACCGTAACTCTGGTCTAGCTCTGTGGAAGCCCAAAGAGAACAGCACTTGTACAACTTCACATATTAAAATCCCCTAATGTTTTAAGACTCTAATTCAAGAATATTTTGAGATACAAACGACACAAACTTGCATACCCTTTATGCATATATTTGACTTAAGGGCAATAACTCTGGTCTGACTGACAGAAATCCCAAACGAAACCCCAGGTACACAATTTCACATGCTGAATAA
This sequence comes from Mercenaria mercenaria, assembly GCF_021730395.1. Classification (NCBI taxonomy): domain Eukaryota; kingdom Metazoa; phylum Mollusca; class Bivalvia; order Venerida; family Veneridae; genus Mercenaria; species Mercenaria mercenaria. The sequence continues at coordinate 81,226,918 of NC_069368.1, forward strand.
TATTCCTATGTTTCATGACCCTTGGTAAAATACATCTTAAGATAATTAAGGGAAACACAAATTTTTATGCTCTTTTAAGCATTATTTATGACTAAGTAAAGGGCCATTACTCTGGTCTGGCTGAATGAAATCTCTAGCAAAATCTCAGGTGAAGAACTTCACAGGCTTAATAATATTCTTGTAATGTTTCATAATCCTAGGCCAAGTACTTTCTCTGTATGTGTGTGTGTTCGGGTTTAACGTCTTTTTCAACAATTTTTCAGTCATAAACGATGGTGTCTACTTGTAGCAGTGAGCACAATGCCCAACTTTCTGAATTACATGTGACAAAAACTTGTAGGCCTTTTTTATGCATATCTTTTATTATGTCCGATGTAATGATGTCGAACAACTGTTTTAAGTTTGAATCAAATCCATTTAGTAATAACTGAGATATAGTGAAAGTGCATCAAAACTTTAACCTTAAATTCTAAGTAAAAGGGGGGATAATTCATTAAACATTGGCACTAGAGTTATGGGCCTTGTCTCATATGATGTGGGAGATGATGTGAAACAACTACACTCAGTTTGAATCAAATCCATTTAGGAATAACTGAGACAGAGTGAAAGTGCATCAAAACTTTAACCTGAAATTCTAAGTAAAAAGGGGGGATAATTCATGAAATATTGGTGTGGCCCTTGTGCCATATGATGTGGGTAATGATGAGGAATAACTATTTACTAAGTTTAAAGCAAATCCATCAAGTAATTACAGAGGTAAGGAGAAAAAAGAGAAAGTGTAAAAGCTTTAACCAAGGTGTGGACGCGGAAAGACACCGACACCAGGGTGAGTAGGATAGCTCTCCATATACTTTGTATAGTCGACCTAAAAATGACTAACTGCAAGATAACTGGATGAATGCGTTAATCCAGTTGTTTAGGTAAGTTTATTAAACTGTTGCTGATGTAAAGAAATTAATAAAAATCATTTTTAATTTAAAATAATTTGATTTATTTATTTCGAGAAATGTTTTGTTTGTTGTCATAGAAACGTATCCAATCAGCTGTCAATCTGGTTCCGGATTTTGTAGTCCTTTATTTATAGCACTAAACCATTCAACCGAGAGCCAGTCATCTAAAATAACAGTATAAAACCGAAAACCACGTGCAATTTGTCTCACTTACACTGTTTCGTTTGACAAGTCACACCGATAAATTCTTTAGAGTAAATAGTATGTAATTTAAGTGGTAGTAAGATGCCACGTGGAAGACTGCGGCAACGAGGAGGCAGGGCTCAAGGTAGAGCGCATGGCAGGGATATGCCAAGACCCCCAAGACAATGACGCCAACCCGGTACCAGTGGCAAATCAGCCGGAGAACCGCCCGAATACACGCGGACAGAAGAGGAGGGCTGATGACCTTGGTCAGGAGGATAGGAGCCCTCAACGTGGTCCGACGGCACAGGCGTTAGGGGACGAAGAGTTTGATGAAGGGGACAACCAGCTCCTGCAAGGAGAAAAAGGTGAGTCAGTTATTGATTCTGAATGCATTTTACTTGATTCAGGTATTCTCCCTTCAGATAACAGCAGAAAACCATGTAGTCCGTTAGGTTTGAGTAAAAACGCGAGTACGGGGTGTGGCATCGCTCGCAATAATTTTGTTTCCCTGCCTCCTAGTCAACCTAATGAGTCAACTTTGCATGTGTCAGATTCGAGGCGAAGTTTTCCGTTCGTCCTTTGGCAAAAGACAACCTGTCGTTTCACGTACCCTCTACACTTAAACAACAGATCTGTCGAGGGGAATATATTAATCTTGCTTTACTCTTAAAAGGGGCTGTTGAATTGTCTGACTATTGCACAGGTAACATTTTCAAACTGTCGTCAGACGGTCATATTGAGGTGTCACAGCAAGTGTGCAAAGACAAAATAATGACCATAGAAAAATGGACGAAAGCTTTCATCATTTACGCATCCATTTATTTACAAACACACAGTGACAAAGTCCATGAATTACTTCATTACATGTTCAATATTCGGGATTGTGCTATGCGCCAGGGGGGAAATGGGTGGAGAGATTAGGATTAGCAGTTTCGAATCCGCCAAGCCTTAACACCCGGCTCCTGGTCACAAATGAATAATGAACTCTGGTGGTGCTGCATACAAGTTAAGGATGAGCAGACGTCAAATAATACTAGGTTAAATCCTGGAAAGTACACTTGTAATGATTTCAATATGGGTAACTGCAACTGGCCTAACTGCAACTACGCACATGTATGCTCAAAACGCCATGCACGACACCCAGAGGTTGCTTGTTTTCAGTCAAGATCCTTTGTTCAAGGTCAACACTCAAAATCTCAGCCTAATTTTCGTGGCAGAGGCTTCCGCCGACCCTTTAGAAGACCAAGAGGAGGTAACCCGAGAAATCAATAGGCCTAAGGTCATTACGCCCTTGATTAATGCATCAGATCAGCCGCATAACTTGGATGTCGTAAATTTAGCAAAATCCCCTGTCAAAATTGAGGCTATTAGGCACTATTCTCGTCTGTACGACACCAACAAATCAAAGTTTTTAATAACTGGTTTTACTCAAGGATTTCCAATCCAATATACAGGTCCCAGGTTAGCATGAGATGCAAACAATCGATGTTCTACGTCATTAAACCCAGATATCATAAAAAATCAAATTAATAAAGAAATAGAGGCAGGCAGGGTTGCAAGTCCATTCATTCACCGCCCGCTTAAAAATCTAATCGTGTCACCGATTGGCATTGTTCCAAAAAAAGCTCCTGGGGAATTCCGCATGTTTCACCATTTGTCGTACCCTCTGGCGGTTCAACCAATGATCATATTGACCCGGCTTTATGCACGGTCCAATACACTAGTTTTGATGAAGCGGTTAAACTGGTTCAAAATTTAGGACGAAACTGCAAAAAAGTGCATATCGCTTAATTCCAATCCGGCCATCAGATTTCGAACTGCTAGGAGTTTGCTATAATGGCTATCTTATTTTGATTAGGCCCTTCCTTTCGGAGCATCAATTAGTTGTATTACATTGGAAAGGTTTTCTATATAATATAATATTTCTGGAGTTCTGTGTCAAGCTTAAGTTAAACAAGAGCTGTCCGTAAGACAGCCAAGCTCGACTATTCGAAATATTGTCACAGAAGCAGGAAATTATTACCCAAAATGTTAAATATCAAAAGAGTTTTAAGTTCGAAACGGGACATAATTTGACCAAAATGCATATCAGAGTTATTGGACTTGATGCTATCAACTAGTTTAATAACCCCGAAGAAACATGTTAAGTTTCAATTCCATATCTGCATTAGTTTTGGAGATAGTAACTTGCATGTAAAACTTTAACCAGAATTTTCTAAGTCCAAAAGGGGGCATAATTTGCTCAAAATACATGTTAAGAGTTATGGAACTTGACCCAGTGAGGTTGGTAACTGACCTAGAAAAAGAATAAATAAGTTTCAAAGCTATATGCCTTTTGGTAATAGCTGTATGTACTTGCACGCAAAACTTTAACCAGGATTTTCTAAGTCCAAAAAGGGGCATAATTTGCCCAAAATACATGTCAGAGTTATGGGACTTGATTCTATCAACTAGTTTTATAACCCCGAAGACACATGTGAAGTTTCAATTTAATATCTGTATTAGTTTTGGAGATAGTAACTTGCATGTAAAACTTTAACCAGAATTTTCTAAGTCCAAAAGGGGATATAATTTGCTCAAAATACATGTCAGAGTTATGGGACTTGACCCAGTGAGGTAGGTAATTGATCTAGAAAAAGAAAAAATAAGTTTCAAATCAATATGCCTTTTAGTAATAGCTGTATGTACTTGCATGCAAAAACTTTAACCAGGATTTTCTAAGTCCAAAAGGGGGCATAATTTGCTCAAAATACATGTCAGAGTTATGGGACTTGACCCAGTGAGGTAGGTAATTGATCTAGAAAAAGAAAAAATAAGTTTCAAATCAATATGCCTTTTAGTAATAGCTGTATGTACTTGCATGCAAAACTTTAACCAGAATTTTCTAAGTCCAAAAGGGGGCATAATTTGGCCAAAATACACGTCATGTCAGAGTTATGGGACTTGACCCAGTGAGGTAGGTAATTGATCTAGAAAAAGAAAAAATAAGTTTCAAATCTATATGCCTTTTAGTAATAGCTGTATGTACTTGCACGCAAAACTTTAACCAAAATTTTCTTAGAAGTACAAAAGGGGGCATAATTTGGCCAAAATGAAGGTCAGAGTTATGGGACTTGGTGCTATCAACTAGTTTTATAACCCCGAAGACACATGTGAAGTTTCAATTCAATATCTGCATTAGTTTTGGAGATAGTAACTTGCATGTAAAACTTTAACCAGAATTTTCTAAGTCCAAAAGGGGGCATAATTTGCTCAAAATACATGTTAGAGTTATGGAACTTGACCCAGTGAGGTTGGTAATTGACCTAGAAAAAGAATAAAAAAGTTTCAAAGCTATATGCCTTTAAATGATAGCTGTATGTACTTGCATGCAAAAACTTAACCAAGGTGTGACGCCGACGCAGACGCCGACGCCAGGGTGAGTAGAATAGCTAGACTATTCTTCGAATAGTCGAGCTAAAAACGGAAATTTAATTCACTATCTTGATGATTTTTTGGGGGGAGACAAGTCGTTAGAATCATGCACTCGAGCATTAGAAATTTTCAAAAACACAATGTCAGAACTTGGTGTACCTCTAGCTCTCAAAAAAAAACGGAAGGCCCGACAGAAGTCTTAATATTCTTAGGATTAGAACTCAATTCAATCAATATGACGGTGAGAATCCCAATGCCAAAAATTCAAAAGGTTGTTCAAACAATTAAAGAAATACTTTCACGGAAAAAAACAACGCTTAAGAAAATGCAGTCTCTCATAGGGTCTCTGAATTTTTGTTGCAGGGCAATAGTTGTTGGCAGGCCATTTATTCGCCGCCTAATAAACTCTATTTGCGGCCTTACAAAGCCTTATCATCATATCCGGGTAAATGAAGAGATAAGACTGGACTTAAAAATGCCCTTACAGAAGAAAAAGGCCTGCTGCATACTCTTGCTGTGTACGTACAGCGTATATGATGCATACATGATGTGTACTGAAATCAAGGGCTTTAAATAATACGCAGGATATACACCGCACATACACCGACAGTATGTTTGTAGTACACTTTTGACATGCAAATGAGCTCTGCCGCGTACTACTTGCTGCGTACATGCTGTGGACTACATAGTACACAGGATGTACGCTGGAGGAATTTAGTATGCGGGAAATAGTACGCAGCATGTACGTGGCACATACACTTTCACGTGCAAATGTAGCCTGCTGGTGTACTACCCTGCGGCGTCATGCGTGCACTATCTGCAGCGTACATGCGGTGTACTCGCGGCGTACATGTGTGTACTCCTGGCCCGATCCTGCGGGTACATGCTGTGACTCCTGCTGCATACCTGCTGTGTACTCTAGTGGCGAAACTGCTGTGATAATGTAAATTCCTTACCCCCAACTTTGTATGCAAATGCTGGTCATTTGGACAGAAAAAAAACAGAAAAAGATAAGTGACAGCATCAATAAGTATTTACCTTACCAAAATATGTAGATTGATGTTATCAGATAAATTATATGCTTTTCTTCATCCACTTTTCAAGAAATAATCACTCAATTTTGTAGCATTGGTCTAACTTTGAAGAAAATGGCATAACTGCATCAAGTGGACAACAACTTTAATGCAACTAAATATAGTGTTATGATTTAATTATAGACGATGTGTGCGTAGTATGTTGAGGCATTATCTTGATAATTATTTCATGTTTACAAAATGTAATGCAATGAGTTCAAATAAGGCTTTTCAATTATCCAAGTTAGAAAGCTCCAGGATTAATTCAAAATGACAAAGAAATTATTTTTACACTGCATGCAAGTCAGTCAGATCACTTATGATGTAAGCTTCAAAGAACTTGCAATAGTTTGGCAAGTTATTGTTCAAATATGGTAATTGAACTATTCTATGTATAGATAAAGTTACTCGGAAATCAAGTTCTTGCTTCCAACAAAGAAAAAATGTACAATCCTTCCTGCTGAAGTGTACTTCAGACTTTACTAAAAAAATTCAAAGTTAACAACCAAAGAAATGAACATGTCCCTCCGCTATATGAAGTTACTTCAGACTTTAACTTATAAAAAAAAATTAAGTATAAATGCCAAAGAAACTGTAAGTCTTTCCGCGAATGAAGTGTACTGCACAAATTCAAAGTATTGCGGTGTACATGCAGTGTACTATTTTCTTGTACAGTCCCTCCTGCGTACTGCAGTGTACTCCTTAAATTTCAGAGTCTGTGCTGCGTACTTGAAGTGTATAGTGACCTCTGCGTACATGCTGTGTACTCATCGAATAGTACACGGCATGTACGCGGCATGCGATGTATTAAAATGTACTCCTCTGGCGTACTACTGTGTTCGCGGCATATACACAGCAAAGACGCAGCATGTACGCCACAAAGGCTTGCTTCTGTAAGGGTGTGGTTAACTCTGCTTCAGAATTTCAACGGGCATTTCCATTTTTCATGATCAGTATTGGGTCACAAATGAAGACGCACAATTGTACTGATAGCGCGAGCAGGACGGAGTTAGGATTTCGGGATTTACTTTCAAGGTCACTGGTGTCATGCGAATGGCCAATCACGTGGTCTTACGTCCGATATAACAGTTTTAGAGTTGTTCCCTTTGGTTGCATATTTATTTGGGAAAAAATCTAAACAAATAAGAAGATCAATTTAAGCGATTAATATGGCATAGTTCAGATCTTGATCAATTATCTTCTAAGTCGGAAAAAGTAGGTGCATTGTAAGAATCTTAACGTTAAGATGTTTTAACCTTAACATCGTAATTAGGCAGTTCACGTCCCAGGTCATTCTATACAACGTTTGTATGCTTTGTCTCGCTTTCAGTGGACAGGTTTCGAAGCTAGTCCAGACGCAGACCAGTGTCTCACCGGTACCAATTTTCCTTTGGACATTTCAGTTTAGAGCTAAACAGCTCCTTTTTTCAGGAACGCAGTAAACTCTAGACAGAAATTCAGGCAGTCTTATAATCTTCCAAAGTGTTGCCTCTACCTGAAGAACACATATGTTATTTACTGCATTCTGTTTCGAAGTTGTCCCAAAAACTATTACGAGTATAAGCAGGTTTAAATATTTCATAAACTGTTCGGATATTATAATATATCTGGGGTCTTTGCTATTAGCAAACTGTTGGAGGGTTGCCATAGGAACCGATAACAAGATATCGAACTCCTCTGACTTTACCAATCTTGATTGATATATGCAGAAAACTCCTCACATTTGTTTTAGTGATTATGAATCAAATTGTTTAATTCATTATTTACCCTGGCTACTTTGGACCTTTTTAGGGTTAGCGAATTAGTTTCTCCGTGTAAAGAATTATCAAAGGTTTCACTTCAGTTATCTGACTTGTCCCGGATAGGAAGTCAGTACGCTATAATTAAGCTTCTTCATTCTAAAACAAATCAAAGAGGTAAAGTGGTTACATTAAAAATACCCAGAGAATCAGGTTCTGTCTGCGCAGTACAATCACTACTTGAATTCTTAGTAGTGAGACCAAAACAGGTTGGAATATTGTACTGTCTTTAAGACGGCATCCCCGTTACGAGGTCACAATTCTCCGCTGTATTGTCAAAATGCGTTGGAAAGTGTCAAATTCCTGGTACTTTTCGATCACATAGTTTTAGAACCGGCCGGGCTACTGATTTAGCGTCTCAAGGTTTTCCACCAGAAGTTATTATGAAAATGGGTAGATGGACATCAAACTGTTATAAATTATATATTCGCTATCAGAAATAGGTCAGGGCACACAACTCTATCACTCTTGATTCAATAAATATACTTGTTTCCCAAGTACGGCATTTGCGTGGCCTTTGTGTACTTACGAAATATACAGTACAATCTTTTTAAAGCTATCCTGCTATTAAGCAAAAACCTCTTTAGAACAACATTCAAACTTCCTCATGCTGTAACATACCATCAAAATTACTTCCTCAGGGCAACAACCTTTACATAATAGTCAATATTTGTATTTCCCAAACGGTGTTACTTTATAAGGGTTGCACTGTACTTATTTCATTTTCGCTTTAGCGGCAAATTCTGACTACCAATTCTGTTTCTCAATACTTGTAGATGTATGGGTTTTAGGGGATTCAATCCCTTACTGGGCCGGCATCCGAGCGACGGACACAGGAAATGGTCAACCTTCACTTGCCTGACTTAACAATAATGCTTGGTGGGGAGTGAGGGGACTCGGCTGGACCTCTTTCCGCAACTCCATAGAGACCCAGGTGCTGCTATCGCCTCCACCCAAGATTATCATCATACATTTAGGTGGTAACGATCTTGCCTCATTATCTCTGATCAAAATGAGAAGAAGTTTAAAAGGGGAAATCGAATACCTCCGTGAGGCTTTTCCCGACACTGTTTTGATATGGGTTGACATTTTACCCAGGCGTGTTTGGAGGGGGGTCACGAACGTAAAGTCATTGGAGACAAAGCGCAAGCGTATCAATAGGTTGGGCCGTATAGCAACATGCCGTTCTGGCAGGGGAGATTTCATAAGCCCTGACATTGATACGGAAACTAACTTTTTTAGGGATGACGGTGTACACTTAAATGATGTGGGATTGGAATTTTATCTAGATCATTTGAAGACTGCAATACAGGAAAACTCTGTTCAATAATAATTTTTGGGGGATAAATTAAAATTTATTGTGGCGGAAAAAATTGTTAATTGACCGGAAGGTGACCGGGCACTGTGGTTTAAGCTAAGAAAATTGAACCATATACTTCACAATTTTACCTTCGAAACTTCCGGTTACGGGTGTATCAACTCTCGTCGATGGCATTATTTGCGCTACAGATGAGACTTGTGCATCTGTGACTTAATTGAGTTGACAGTTTCGGGTCCGTAGACTGTTTAATTACTTTTGTTTTGGGTTATCTCAGGTCACAAGCTTAGTAACGTGGTAAAATAATTGTTATGGTATCCTTGATGTTGTTCCGGGCTATTACTGACTCGAATGTTGCTTCGGGTTATTATACTGTGTTGACGCGAATGTCACTTTGGGTCCTTATGCTAGCTTTGACTGTAGACTCAAATGTCGCTTTGGGTCACTTGGTTATTTTGTTGCCGACTCGAATGTCGCTTCGGGTCCTTAGGCTAGCTTTGACTGTAGACTCAAATGTCGCTTTGGGTCTTTTGTTATTGTTGTTGTTGACTCGAATGTTGCTTCGGGTCTATAGGTCTGGCCCTTTGTGTATTGGTAAGACCTAGTTAATGTGGTTACCGTTTTAGATGTATTTAGCCAATGGCATTCCCTAACGCCGAATGTGTGGTTGTGCATTTTTAGTTTCCTAAGCTGGTACCTGTTGAGGGTACATTACATTGGGGAACTGGGGGTTTACGATTACACAGTCGGTAGGACTCTTATGGCTAAAGGTTCTGTGTATGGATACAGTTAATATCTCAGTGACCTGAGTGTATATATGCAAGTACGTTTTATTCATTTAAAATTGGTTGCCTTTTATATGACACGTCCGGTCTCCTTTCGGTTAACTTCCTTATTGCATTTGATATTAGTTTTCAATAGTTTGGTAGCGAGCTTTAACGCCTAACATACTGAACTCAGAGCGGCCATTTTACCCAACTCATATTAATAAATGTTTGAGCATTCATTTTAATGTAAACGGTATTAGATGATTGATTTAAATGTTTGATTATTCGCCGCTCAGGCGCTTAATAAATAGAGTGAAGACTGCATGTGCTTTTGTCTTTTATTTTGAGTAATTACAAATAATATAATTTCTTTCTATTGAAAGGGTATATTTTATATATAAGAAAAAGGCGAGACGAAATAAGGAAAAAATCGAGATTAATTAATAAACTCGTCACTACAGAAAAAACATGTTTTTCTCATGAAGTGCACATAAAATTCCCCTAAACAGTTGTTCAGGTCATATATGTGTCATAAAAAATACAGGTTAATAAATAAGCACGTCCCTAAAGAAAAACATGTCGCTTCTACTCACAAAGTGCATATATAATGCCCCTTAAACAATTAGTCAGGTCGTATGTTATAATGCGGTAAATTGATTGACACTGGGTTTAACATTGAGTGACAATTTATGTGTATTTTAAGAGAAATATTTTTATTGTTTATTACTTTTGCAGTTTGTACCTGACTTCATTTATTTTGCTTATGTAAATGATGTATTTGACCAATCTGTATAAATATGGAGACAAATTGTGTATTGTCGGACTAAACTGAAAGGGACACCCTCTCACACAGCAAACACGTGGTGGCTCGGAAGCCGGCCAGGGCTAAGGCCTTGTGCTGTGCACAGCCTGAGAAGGAATAAAGACGGAGACAGAGAGTTATGAAATGCTTAAAGGCTTATTTGTGCTAGATGGAATTTTGTTAGCTCTGTCAGTTAGAAGGTATACTATTGTTGACGGTAAATTAAAACTAGATAGAAACAAAAACAGTGTATTGAGTTATTTTTCCAGTGGACTTAAGGAGCGGCTACGCTACACTAACATAAAAATGTTGACACTTAAAAAATATAATCCATCTTATCTGTCCAAAGCATCAAAATTAATTAAGTCTACTTTTTTACAAGCCACTGTCATAATTCAGCAGTTTACCTGTAATTTGATTAAATCCTTGAGTGTACTTACTATATATAAGACTTGAGATCATGGTGTTCTCCAAGCACTGGGAGGTGGGATAATTTATAGAAGTGGCAGTGTACACTGGGTGGGCCAGATACAGATTGGAAATAGAAAGGGCTGACTCATATAATTACTTTATTTCTCTTACACCTTCTTGAAATAACGTAATTATTCTCATTAACAGCTACTCTTTCTACAACTTGTCTATAAAACAGACTTTTTCTCCACTCTTTAATTGTTAGAATCTAAGTATTATACTTGTTCACAAACCTGCAAGATGTCGTTTTGGAGGAGAACTCATTCTATTGTTCACAATCTCATCACCTGAAATTAACATTCAAAATGATAATATTTATCACAACAGACATATAAATGACATCTAGTGAATTAGTACAACTCGTTTAAATGGGTCAACCGTGTTGTTGTACTTATTAAACAGACTGGCCCGGTTTATAGGTTGGTCAGGGCTACAATATGTATTGTATTTTGCCATCGAAATATTTCTATAAAATGCTTCTTCCCCTTCCGTTTGGATCCGTCTATGTTTACAAACATGTTTGTTTATTTTATGGACTGTAGTTTCATCTATATAAGTGAGTACAATATGAGGACAGCCAATTTGCATATGAATGTATGGACAAATATAGTCAATTATAAAGCTTTACTGAATGCTTCCAAAAAAGAAAAGCTAAATGGCGGTAAGTAAAGTGGATTCTTTCAAAGAATGAAATCAGTGAGACCAAGGCAACAGCAATACTTAAAAGATATTTCAATTTTGCTGACTCTAGTTAAAACAGAGTTTCACTGTAACGGGATTAAAAGAAAATGTGAGTTTTATATGTGAATGTTTCAATATATGAGCCGTGCCATGGGAAAATCAACATAGTGGGTTTGCGACCAGCATGGATCCAGACCAGCCTGCGCATCCGCGCAGTCTGGTCAGGCTCCATGCTGTTCGCTTTTAAAGCCTATTGGAATTGGAGAAACTGTTAGCGAACAGCATGGAGCCTGACCAGACTGCGCGGATGCGCAGGCTGGTCTGGATCCATGCTGGTCGCAAACCCACTATGTTGATTTTCTCATGGCACGGCTCAATTAGTATGCTTTGATTTCATCTTTATAGCAAGAGACTCTGAGAAAATGCCTCAAGTATTGTGTAAACAACATATTGTGGTAATATTTCTGGTAAACATACACAAGTACAAATATACAAAGACAAAAAGTGCCACTGGCTAAAACTCAAAATTTCAGAACGATACATCTGCTTCACATATTGTCATTGCATTACTTCACTTTTACTACACTTTTTACAAAATATAATATTTTAATGTTAATGAAAGCAGAATTTTAAATTTTGAACCAGGATGAAAAACATGGAACAGTGATATCTATGCGGTAATATCTAATTATCACATTACCTTCAGTTATTCCTGATACTGTCAACCTGAGCAACATTACACAAATCATGATGATAAGACTATATTTCAATTGATCACAATATCTGCTATAAGCCTTGTGTGCATACTGTAATTATGGTATTTTATTATTTCAAAACTAAAGATGACAAAATGGGAAAAAATGACTAAAGGATTTTCAGTCAGTCGACCCCAGCAGAAAAAAGTATGTCTTTTCATCAAATTGAAGGCAAAAAGTCCCAAAATTCAGTTGAAAAAAATAAATGAAAGACAGTGACATATGTTTGACAAATGCATCTGATTAGCATAATATAAGCACTTTCTTTTAAAAGGAACCTTCATCAAAATATATTCCATTGCTATCGAATATTTCCAGCAGCAGACTCATGAAGTAATTCTAATATTGTCATACCTTACGACACTACTGATGATAAAAACTTAAGTCATTTATATTATGATACCATTTGTAAGTTTTTGGTAAACAAGCCGGAATGATATTAGGATATCGGTGATGTGAATGCATGTTTTTGGTATATTTTAAATATATACATGTATGTCAAAACTGACAAATTAAGATTTTATTGAACTGAATAGCAGCTAATACACTTTGCTCTCAGGGATCTAACTTCTGTCCGCATTTGGACAGTTATGATCAATCTTGAGATTTAAAAAAAAAAACATTCTTTTAATTTGATAAGTCTTACACAAAACATGAGCACTATCAACACCAGGTATACAACTGCTGCCCCAACTAGTGCTGCCAGTTATAGTACAGTTATAGTTTCTGTTTCCCTCATTTCCCCGCCCCCTAACATCAAAGTCATTTTTTTTTTACTTTCATGGTGTGATTAGTGGTAAGATTTTAAAAAATATTTCTTCCTAGGTTAATATAAAACAAATACCTAACAAACCTCCACCATTCAGAACTTGTAGACTGCGAGGAGATGTTGATCCAGTGTTTGGTACAGACTTGACACTAGCGAAAGTTTGTCGAAATAGGTCTACAAAGCTAGAAACATGCCCTACGGTGGGTCTATCTGCTTGTACAAGGATACCTGGCACTCTGAAATGAAAATATAAATATATGTCCTCATGGTACCAAATATATGTGTGACGTTTGAAGTTATGTATAGGTTAGTGTTTATTAGTAAACATTTATCAAATTAAATTGGTCTGGCATGGCACAGCCGCGTGACCAATTTAATTTGATAAATGCTTACTAATAAACACAAACCTGTTTAATGTTTTAAATTATTTTTTGTTTACAAATTTAAGCTCCACCTAAAGATACATGCTGTGTACCTGATTACCTAGTAGAGTCAAAGTGTCCAGTTAAAACAAGCCCCGCTCACCTATCTTCCAAGGCGATGGTAGCTTTATTCAAATTAGTTATGCATGTAATGTAGAACAGCTGATGTAATCACTAGGAAACGGGAATACTGCAATAATTATGAATGAAAACGAGAAAGACATGGAGGTTAGCTACGATCTGCTTGATTTTGAATGATATATCAGCGGTGCTCTGGAGCCGGATATTAAAAAACTGAAATTGAATTACCAGTAACCGCGCCGACGGCAATGATAAAGTTCCCGTCGTAAAGTCCGAATAAGTCTCTGAGATGCTGGAAATGGATCGGCCAAGTATGTCACGTAACAATTACATGAATGATGCGTTAGTAATTAATGTTTCTAACTGTGTAAAGAATCTAGTCATTATTAAAAATGACGAGAAGAAAATGATCTTTGAAGTATAAATATTGCAGACTCTTTAACAGTTGACATTTTAGTTGACCTGTTAAATGTTTAAAGTTATATAGTTTCTGTAACTGTTGCGCTGTGAAGGTAACACTAAACATGATTCTGGACTACAGCAAGTGTTTTTCATTTGTAATTGTCCGACTGAGATTATTCTCTTGGAATTTAACTAGATCTACTGGCACATAAGTAGACATTCAGTTTGTTTCCTTTTTTTTTTAATTGATACCATTTTTCATCAAAACTAGGAAAGCGTTTTAATTTCTGTCTAAACATTCGAGTTTACGATTTAGCTATTTTCCCAAACTACGTAATATTTGAATTAGGCCATCGGAACATTGTAACTTATGTACGGCCCCTATGAGGAATCAGATTAAAATTAGGTTGAGTTACATAGACAGCGAGTAAAATCAATAACACGCCCCTCCTATACATCACTTGTTAATCGTTTCACTTATAAGTATGTGACTTACCAGGTTAATAAACGACTGGAAGTAAATGCTGATTTCCAAAATAATTTCCGATGATTTTAAAATATTCAAAGCCATGGACAAAAAATTTTCAAACACTAATACACATTGCAGTTTGAGAATCAGCTACATGCAACCTGTGTCGCACTGAGGCCGATAAAGTAGCAACAGCTATACTATCAGAAAATTCAAAAATTAAGCTTTAAAACCAAAATAAATTTCCCGATGATTTTAAAATTATTCAAAGCCATTGGACAAAAAAATAATTTCAAACACTAATACACATTGCAGTTTTTGAGAAATCAGCTTACATGCAAAACCCTTGTGTTCCAGACACTGAGGCCGATAAAAAGGTAGCAAAACAGCTATACTATCAGAAAATTTCAAAATTAAGCTTAAAACCAAAAATTTCCCGATGATTTTAAAATATTCAAAGCCATGGACAAAAATAATTCAAACATCTAATACACATTGCGTTTTGAGAATCAGCTTACATGCAACCTTGTTTCCAGACACTGAGGCCGATAAAAAGGTAGCAAAACAGCTATACTATCAGAAAAATTTCAAAAAATTAAGCTTTAAAATTCCTATAGTTTGTTTGTCCACAATAATATTTAATAAATATATATTTAGTTTTATGCAGCTCCATCAATATGAATACATGTAAGGCAACTATCTTATTCAGTTTTTATCCTGCATAAAGTAATTCTTGTCAGATCTCAGGACAGATCAATGATCTCAGTTTAAAAAGGAGCAGTTTCCAGTGAGGACCACAGATATTAAATCTATATCCCTAGAAATATTTTGGCAAGTTAACTTAAAATGGTGCAATTCAACCTAAATATATGATATATATCTCTTACGACATATGTATATCAAGAAAGACCTATCGAATATTAAGTAAACTCTTCAAATTATGAAGGAAATAAAAGTACAATGTATCTGTATCCAGTTAATCTTTAATCAAGTGTTCGGTTAGTTTAGATGACGAAAGGAACTCCTGAATGAGGCAATATCAATCAAAACCAGCCCTTTTTAGTAAAATCTCATATTTTCATCAATCCAAAATTCTTAATGTAAGGTTGCATTGAAACAGAAAAACACATCAGTAATGATCACAGAATAAAGCTGAAGTTGCTAAGTGAGGTTCTGAAAGGAAGACTAAGAATATCATATACAAAATGTACCAAGTTACCTATAACATTATTCCTGTTTTCAGATAGTGCACTATTTACATATTACTAACTTTCCATGTAAACTGCTATCACTACAATATAAATTTTGATAAGTAAGTATTAGTTATTACCTTACTTTGAAGTTGTAAACACTACAAATATCTCAATATGTATATTAAGTCAATATTTTTCCCGCCTGCTTACTTATGCTGTATTAAGTAAAACCATCATACTATCTCTGACCTTTTCAATAAAAATATTTGGGAAATTTGACGCAGTAATTCCCTTCTAAAATGTTTAGGCTGTTACTTTGAACAAAATATAAATCTTATTTGAAATGAATACCACTATTAAGGCTTTAAGATTACCCAATTTATTGAGATGGTTTGTGAATTTATCATTTTATCAATTCCTATATCAATATTCTGTTAAAGGTAATTTGGTTTTAAGTCTAAACACTTTAATAATGTAACATAAAGAAGTAACACCATATGAAGTTTATATCATAATTATTACTTTCCTACCATAAACTTCTGCATTTTTTCAGTTTTTTAATAAAAAACTGGTAATTTTTAAATACTTCAAAGTAATAATGCTCGCCAAATTTTCCCTCCTACATTACCTATTTCATTTGTAATTAAACATGTAAATATTAATTTTAAGCACTAAATCAGTTTATAATGAAATGATTATTAACAAAATACTGCCCCATTTAAAAAAAACCACATCAATATGAAAAGAAAATTCAAATTCTTACAAAAAATCACTGAGTCAGACTCAGTGCGTATATCCATTTATCAAAAGAAAAAAAACACATCCAGGAATGTCTTAAGAAACTAAAGAACTTCTTTCCATGAAATTTGCAGATGCCTTCACTAATTAGGGATGCATTATGTATTGTAGAGAGATAATTAATACTTTTGTATTTCATTGATCACTACTCCCTGTATCACACAGTGACAGGTGTCTCCTGATTAATAATAGATGAGCTAATACAGTACAAAGCCTGGAAAAGTTGGAAGGTCATGCAACACAACAACATACAAATACAATAAATAGCAAGGGATTACAATAAAATATACACCAGATCCTTTGAAACCATGCAAAGTAATAGCAAACTCAGAATGAGCAAGACTTCTCATGATGGGTAAATAGATGTGAAACATCCCTAAGGCTTACACAAAATTGTATTATACAGATATATTGAATGTACTCCACAAGTTTTTCTTCTATTTCAATAGGATTTTGTTACCTTGCTCCTATAAAAAAAATTTCTTCAAACAACCATAATGTCAATATCCTGTATGTTTCAATTAAAACTTTACATTTTAACTTTTCAAGTTTAAAATCAACGTTCTAAAATCTACCTAGTATATTCTGAACATTTTTTCATTAGAATCTACATTGTAACATTTTTTTGTTAAGTAGTAACTGCTTCTAATATAATTCAAATTAAAATCTAATTCAAAAACATGTATTTCAATAAAAATTAACCTTTTTTCTGACCAACTTTATATAAAGGAAATGTCTTACACTAAAACCTCTGCTTATCATAGTTTCAAGGACATTTTTAAAACCATGAAGTCTTAGATTATTCAATAGGAAATATAACATACTCTGAATAAATGACAAATGATCTTTGTTTTGAAATGATTAAAAAAAATACAATAAAACAGAACTGATTAAATGACTATGTGCAGTTGTTAAAAACATATCTGTGTAGGGATAAATTTGTAGGTTTATTCATAAGTTACAACATCTAGTTTGGTTGATGCCTCAGGCCAGGTAAGGAGAGGGTACCAACGATTCCCGAGGGATTCTGAAAATGTTATAACAAGAAATGAACATGTGCTAAAGATATTCTAGCATAAAATGTGTAAAAATAATGAAAAAATATATTGTCCCTCAATTTGAGTCAAATGTCAATAAATTTCCATGAAATGCACATGAAATTATGTCTGCTTTGTTCTTTTTTTCATGTTGACATCATCAAAATTTTAATTTGTTTTGTTATTTACTGAACATTTTGCTCTTAGTTATATCTATTTCTAGGAATTTAATTCTTTGTAACTAATGCTCAGAGGCTTTAATGTAAATTAAAAGCAGCTGTTTATGTCATAATTATATAGATTTGTACAGAATTTACAGAATGTTATCATAGTTCTTAAATCTTCATTTGATCATGAAAACGATGAAATAAACATTTATATTTTAAGCTTTGAGAATTTTTTTACCTATGTTATCAAAATTTATGATATACTTAATAATTCTTAATTTTTGATCCAGTTTTGATAAAGCAGTGGTATATTTCATTGTATTATCAGTAAAATCTTGTTCTCTCCTCATAGAAATCATGTCTGCAAAGATGATGTACTGCTATTAATTTTATCATGACTTGGAAAATAACAAACTTTCCTCAAAAATTACTGGCATTGATGCTATCCATATTCTAGCATCAAACTGTTGTTTTTGTCACATATGTGTGTTAACAGAGATTCTCACGCTCATGTGCTGTTAAAACACCTTTTTATATACACATGTTCCATATGGTAAATTGTAAATGTATTACAGCCAGAAAACTGATATTTCAAAAGGAAACTGATTACCTATGTTTTGATTTCCCTTCCATAAGTATTTTATTTCTTAACTGACTTTAGTCCATGTAATGATCAACACTCTTTAGTTAAAGATTTCGACTACAAATAACATGAAATAAGTTTAATGAAAAAATTAATTTTCACATAGTTCATCTAGAAACTGCCAAAAGTACAAAACTGTTGCACTGGGGTTGAATGTCTATATTTACTAAAACTTTCAATTTACATCTACTAGTTTCTATTTCCTGTGCTTTTGGGTTCTATTTCAAACTAGAAAACTGTTTTTCCCGAAGTCCTGATGCAAATTCCGACTACAGACATCATGGCATACTTTGACTGCAGTACAATCACTTCCGGGGTTTGTGTTGAGGAACTGATGGTCCTGTCAATGGTGTGTAACATGTCAGTCAATGAAATGATCTGTTGATACAAACAACTGATTCTTGTCCATACACCTTAACACAGGAAACAATCAAGCACTGGTTCCACTACAAACTGGGACTGTGTCTAACCAGTGTTCAAAAAGTCAACACACACACCTCTATTGCTACAACTGCTAACTATCTTGAAAATCCTTTTACTAAGAAAACAAGTTAGGAAATGATTAAGTTTCATATTTCCATAGGAGCTAAGTAACCACAGCAAAGACTTAATTCCAGTAATTTTCCAGTTATTTCTTCAACTCTTTTCTGTTGATTTAGTGTTATTTTATGCATAAAAATATATTACTTTCTTTATATGAGTAAAATATCACAAAATTTCCTAATTCAGCAAGAATTGGTCATATTCCAAAATATGAAAATTATGAAAATAATAAACTATTATTCTTTACAGCTAATCGTCCATTTTTGTAGATTTATATTCAATTCCATTCTAAAAATAGTCTACCATTATTTATGGACCCTTCAACAGGTATTTTATCTTTAGTTTTTTTTTAATGACTTCACATACACACATGACAGCATAATCTGTCTTAAATCTATGTTAATCTGTGATAATCTACAACTGTCTATCTATACCTGGTCTTCCAGACAGAGACTTCCAATACACACCAACGGATGAATACCCCCCAGTTGTTCTGTCATCATTTTAAATGATCAATCCAAACATGTATTCTTTTAAAAAAATATATATATTGTTAAATGTATAACTATGCAATCAAAATGATTAAATAATCAGGTTTTTAACCCTTCTCATGCTTGACACTTGGGACCATGCAGGCTGATCAAGATCTGCACTGTTTGCCATACAGTCAGTATCTTTTTGGCAAGCATCCCTTTTAACAGTGTTAATGGTACTGTCCAAATCAAGGACAAGTTCATTATAGAAATTTAGAAGGATAAGGGCTAAAATCATTACAGGGTATAAAATTCAGAAATCTTTAAATACCATGAATTTTGTTCTTACACTTAAGATTTATATATTTACCAGCATTTCAGTTGACAAAATTAATGCCTCAAGTTCTGATTGACTGAAAGCTATGGGAGACTTTAAAATAGATTCCACGACATAATTTTCTTGTGAAAGTGACTGCTTGTAAATTAATATTTTCAGATGGACAATATACAGTAACAAGAGGTGTCTAAAGACAGCCCACACAACTAACTGAAACCCTTATACATACCGGGTAATACATACTTTAAAAAAAAAACACAATAAAATTTCTTCTCAGTGAAAAATGGTTATTGTTTTGTAAACTGTAAGTCAGAGATATGAAACCTGGCTCAGAGTATCTGATGTTAGAACTTTTTAACAATCTGAAAGCATTCAGTTCAATGGCTTTTGAGATGCCATCCTTTCATAAAATTTCTTAAAAAGAAAAAACAGGAGACATA
Source organism: Mercenaria mercenaria (assembly GCF_021730395.1). NCBI lineage: Eukaryota > Metazoa > Mollusca > Bivalvia > Venerida > Veneridae > Mercenaria > Mercenaria mercenaria. The sequence continues at coordinate 81,246,908 of NC_069368.1, forward strand.
ATCTACAAGGCATAATTTATGAAACCTGCCATGTGAGGTCATTATGTCAAAGACTTATGATGAGCTTTAAAGCATTAGTCATGTAGTTTCTTAGAAACCTGCTTACATGCTAAACTTTCACCAAAATTTCTATGTTAAATACTTCAAAGAGCTTTTCACTTTCAAAGCCTATTTTAATTTGCGAAACCGTTAGCGGACAGCATGGACCCTGACCAGACTGCGCAAATACGCAGGCTGGTCTGGATCCATGCTGGTCGCAAACGCACTATGTTGGTTTTCTAATGGTGCGACTCATATCATGTTTGTTACATACTTAGAGCAGAAGGTACATCTTTCTTAGCCCTCTACCTAATTTGAAGAAGCATAAATATGACAAAACTAATTTCTGCAACTATGTAAAAGACTGTACAATACTGATCAGCCAACTTTAAATACATTAATACATCAAATTACTCATATATCAAACTGTATTAGTTCAAGCCTTAAACAGCAATTTGTGCTAGATACTAGTAAATCAAGACTTTTCATCCAGCATTGGGAAGAGGCTTTGATAACTGCCCATTTATGAAAAAAGGGCACTTTACTGAAATAGGGCCTTTCTTCTTTTTGTTACAGACATCGAAATTTGGTGGCTTCCCAGTCTGAAATTTATCCATTTGTGAAATATAATTCCAAAATTAAAAATATATATGTTTTTTTTAAACATGTGAAGTTTTCTGCAACAATCAGGAAAAACGTAAAAACTGCTGGCCTTTTAACAGACTAAAATTAATAATTAATAACCTCACAAGACTGCCTTCCTATATAAAATAAAACCCTGGCTTTACTGCTGTAAAACAGAGTTTTAGAATAATATGACTGTGTAAAATGTTTATGGGGGATATAATAAACTCAATCAACCATCCATTCAAGTATTACTGAACAACCAAATTTAAGGTCAAAAATATGCCATAGCACCACCAAAAACTGGTATACTGAAATGGATCTTGGCCTTATTTCATAATAGATGAGTCACTGTCATATCTACCAAAAGGGGGCATAATTTGGCCAAAATAAATGTCAGAGTTATGAGACTTGATGCTACCACCTAGTTTTATTACCCTGAAGACACATGTGAAGTTTCAATTCAATACCTGCATTAGTTTTGGAGACAGTAATAACTTGCATGCAAAACTTTAACCAGGATTTTCTAAGTCCAAAAGGGGGCATAATTTACCCAAAATACTGTAAGAGTTATTGGATTTGACCTAGTGAGGTTGGTTATTGAAAAAGAAAAAAATAGGTTTCAAAGCTACATGCCTTTAAATAATAGCTATATGTACTTGCAGACAAAACTTTAACCAGGATTTTCTAAGTCCTAAAGGGGGAGTTATGGGACTTGATGCTATCACCTAGCTTTATAACCCCAATATATATATATGTGAAGTTTCAATTCAATATCTGCATTAGTTTTGGAGATAGTAAATTGCTTGGAGATAGTACAAAACTTTAACCAGGATTTTTCTAAGTCCAAAAGGGGGCATTATTTGCCCAAAATACATGTCAGAGTTATGGGACTTGACCCAGTCAATTGACATAGAAAAAGAAAAAATAAGTTTCAATTTTAGCTAAAATGTTGATCAATCCTTGTAAAATCTTAGTCCATGTGCATAAAACACACCTGCTTCTTTCCAGCCAAAAATATCTACATGAAAAACTCTAAGTATCAACCAATCAATTTGGATAGGGCTTTTCCTAATAGAAATATTTTGAACATATTTGTAGTGTTCTAAATTAGCGGTAGTCTGATAGCCCATGGCTACCGAATTTCAGCTCAGACTACCAATTTTCTGCAGATACAAGCTTAGCCCGACCAGGCTACCGGTTTTCCTAATGTGATTTAAAAAAACGTGCTAATTAAACACGTATAGCATCGTGATTTCATACAGTCTCCGTTAATAAACGCCTGTTATTCAAGAATGCATCATGCATTGTCCATATTGAATTATTGACAAATCGTCCAGATTGAATAATGCTTATTGAATTATTGGAACTGTATGAGCGTGCTCTATTGGGTGGTAGGAATCAGGAGAGAATCGAATTCAAACTGTTCCATAAAATTCTTCCAAACAAGTGATTAAGAGTTAGTCAGAACACAATCATGCAGTAGATCTAAAAAACTTTCACAAATGCAAACCAATGTTGCTCACATTACCTGTTTGAAGACTGTCGGAAGACTGTTCCGATGCATTTGATTCCTGTTCTCCTAGGAATTCCAAATCGAGCATGCCCTAAGTAAACAATATGGCAAATTTCTTGAAGTATTTTGATGGCCGCGAAACCAGGTTTGAAACATAAGTCAGGCAGGTTTTATGGTACAAAAATTAAGGTATTTTATGGTGTTTAAGTTTGGGCTAGTGAAATTGGTGTCAGGCTCGGAAAATTTCCTATCTGGTAGCTAGAACAGGCTAGTGAATTCAAATCCAAATTTCGTACACTGTATTTGGACGTGAAAGTCAAAAGTTAACACAATTATAACCTCCTATTATCAAGACTAAGCCCCTCTTGAAGACTGGTAGCCTCACTGGTTTTGTTTATCAGGTTGGCTTGTTTTAAGTATGATCTGACATTTTATAGTTGCCATCCCTCTGTGCTGTGAAGCCAAAATTGCCCAAATGTTATCACTGCCCCTAGCCTTAATCATTTGCCTTATCGGGATGACTTATTTTATGATATGATATTTTTTAGTTGTCACTCCTCTAAACATTACCTGTATCTGCATTTTACTGTTAGGAAAATGGAGACATTAAAGAATGATCCTAAAAACTCATGAAATACTGGTCAGACTTACTTGATCCAATAATTAAACATCAATATTCATGTAGAAACACAAAATGGGTCTAATTTAACTCATAATTTTCGTAATGTTACAGACTTAAAACGTGAACAGGTTCAATGACATATCTACCCCGACACCAATTTTAATACACAGCAGACTGCCGATGACATTAAATTGCAGAAACAAAACACAAAATGTACATGTATGCAAAAAATATCAGCGAGGCAATTTCATGCTATAATGTCAACATAAATTCATTATCAGAGATGTAATCATTACAAATACAATGTACATGTACCAGAAAACATTCCCAATGGATTTCATTGGGGATTTCCTAACAGAAATATGCAGAATAAGTTTGGACGTGTCGGGACAGTGTTCGTTTTATTGGTTTTTTAAAATGTGTACAAAGAAAGACTTTTAGTCTTTTATATGTAAATAGTTGTCCCTTATGGCTGTGCATGTACAGTATTTTAAACAAATCGCAGTGAAGTATACTCTGCTATAGTGCGGCAATTACTGAAGATGATGATGATGCAGACAAATGTTATCACGTTGTGCCGAAACGTCCTATTATTTGCACTATACTGACCAAAACTTCTTGTTATTTTGGAATAGAAGACTGGATTCACAATACACCATGTCATCAGAAAAACATCAAATAAAATAGATGAACGGGAAACTGACCCTATTAAATTTCAGCTTTTCGTCAATATAAAAATGCCAAACTGAACTTCACAACACAAGTGCTGTCCTTGCGGCTTTTAAAAAGACAAATCTAACCATTATTGCTGGAATGGTACGCTACATAAATGCATGAAATGATTAGTGCAATTAAAACATGCGTATACCTGTTGAAATTATAATACAATGGAATATTCCAATTTGTCAACCGGCAGCCATTTGTAAACAAATGCCGTAAAGTGGCGTTCCAAGCATGGATACAACCTGGTGAACGTTCCTTTACCGGCATTTAGTCCACGATCGTAATCTGCAACACAGGGCACGTTAAAGAACCAAGGGGTCTATTTAAAAAGAGCTCGGGTCTGGTACGCGGATTCCCCTGTATCTGAATATTTGTCTTTTCAACAAGTCTGCACCTGTCAGACGTTTGTATATATACACGTAATGTGCACTTGTAAATAATAGCACTTAGTGAGCACAGTTAATATAAAAAGGAGCACAGTTCATATAAAAAGGAAAATACCTCTCCTGAGGGTGCGCCTATACAATACAATACAATACAATACAATACAATACAATACATTACAATACATGGCGCTAGTTCGGAAAAAAGTGTGTTAGTTAACAATGGTTAGGTGCAAATGTAATTTTAAGCAGTTAAAGGTTTAAATGGAATAAATGATATACAGTGTGCTGAAAGAAACATGGGTGTGCGGCAAATGGCTGCATTGGGGTAGGAGAGTGGGGAGGTACTGAGCTATAGAAATATCCGAGAAGAGTTAGACTGTATATATGTGAAGAGACAATATAAATACATATGATATATTTCATGTAGCCACCATGGCTCAATTTTTTAGTCAGGTATGTTATCAGTTGCATGGTCTGAGTTATCATCTACCCATATGTTTTACACAAAAGCAGGCTTGTAAAGGTACATTCAATAAACTAAGAATATTGTTATCTAGATATCTACTGTGTACTGCCAAACAATCAATTCTGATTATAACTGGGAGGCGCTTGTCCGGGACAGGCTGTTAAAAGATGAGCAAGCTCATTAGGTGCAAAGTTAAAAAGAACTACAATTACTAAGATTAAAACATAGATATAGATTCGATGGTTACAGTTGCCAGCCTCTCAGTGAATAGGATCAAACTGGGGCTGGACTGTATGTGTAGGGGAAGACCATTCCAGGGACGAATTGTTCTTGGAAAGAAAAGGAGGTAGAATGGTATTGCGTATGAGATTGTGGGATCAAGTAATTCAGATTACTTGTAGGTGTGAGGTGGTTATGGTCAACTGCAATAAGACTGTACTTTATTTAAAAAAATATGATAAGGGAATTTTGATGCGGCGTTGTTCAAGGGCTAGCCAGTTGGGATGTATAAGCATTTGGGTGACACTGCTTGTTTGATCATAGTTGTTACATACGTATAGAGCTGCAGATCGTTGTACTCGTTCAACTTTATATGTGAAGGATTTTTGCCAAGGGTGCCATATAGAGGAACAGTATTCAAGCTGTGGGCGGACATAGGTGTTGTAAGCTGTTTCTTTTACTTTTCTGTTGTTTGTTTTGACATTTCTTTTGATGAATCTAAGTGAGTTTTTTGCTTTCGATGTGATGTTATTAATGTGATTTGACCAACTGAGATCTTTACTTAGTGTGAAGCCCAGGTATTTAGCAACTTCTGTAGTTTTTAGTGCTATATTATGGAGTGTATGATTGTAGATGATAGGTTTTTTTCTTTCGAGTATTCCTCAATACCTCAAACTTATCCGGATTGAACTCCATTGACCAGTCTTTTTCCTCAGGCTTCTAGGGAATGGAGATCATTTTGCAGGGATAGAGAATCAAGAGATTAACCGCAAGATAGACAATAGTGTCATCTGCAGAAAGTCGTGACTTACTTTTGATGGACTCTGGGAGGTCATTTATGTAGGCTAGGAAGAGACAGGGGCAAATGACTGATCCTTGTGGAACCCCAGAAAGAACAGGAAGTTCATCTGAGGTGAAGCCATCCACAACTACTCTTTGGGAACGGTCCTTGAAAATGACTTGACCCACTGGGATGCTAACGGTTGGACTCCCAGGGTATCAAGCTTATAAATCAATTTATGGTGCTCAACCTTGTCATAGGCTTTACTGAAGTCCATGACGATGACGTCAGTCTGTTGGCCATTCTCGAAGTTGTCAAATACCTCTTATGTGAAACTTATAAGTAGTGTTTCACAGCTATGCTTTGACCTGAAGCCATGTTTATACTGGCTAAGAAGATCATATCTGTCAAAGTGGGACATGATATTTGAGACAAGAATATGTTCCATTAAATTAGAGGCAATACATGTTAGGGATATGGGCCAATAGTTACTAGCCTTGGATTTCGGACCTTTCTTGTAAACTGGTGCAACGATTGCTCTATTGCTCTCTTCCAGTCTTTGAGACTTGACCTGTTTCAAGAGATAGTTGGAATATCGATGTAATGATTAGGGCTATCTCTTGGTGAAGCTCTTTTTGTAATCTTGGGGAAATTTCATCAGGACCAGAGGCTTTATTTAGATTAAGCCCCATTAGTAACTTGTCCACGCCCTCAACAGTTATGAGGATCGTTGGCATCGCTAGTGCTGATTTAGGGTTTTGCTGAGTTGTTTCAAGCTTAGGGGTTGGGGCTTTGAAAAGACAGATTCAAACTGTTTATTGAGGATATTTGCCTTTGTGATCGGGTCGGTATGAGTAAGGCCCTCATACTTCAACGGGCTACACCACAACTCTCTGTTTTGTTAAGTTTAATAAACGAGTAGAACTTTTTGCTCCTGCCTGGTTGGGAGTCGCCAGTAAAAATGACTGATTCCAAATAAGAATAATAGGAGGTTCTTTTTTCCTTTTGGATCCTACATTTTAGGGCCTTAGATGCTTGGGCAATGGCTGATTGCTTACCTTTCTTTTTTATGTTTAAATACATTTTGTCCCGTTTGCATATAAGTCCTTGTGGGATAACCAGGGGAGGTCAGCACGTGTCTTACTTAGTTTTGTTGGGATGTGTTTATTACTCAGCTTATTTATTTCTTCTTTAAATGTATTCCATGCGGAGTTGGGATCTGTATGGTTTGAATTGGAAAATTGAACACCAAACTCAAATATGTCTGATTTGAATTTAGACCAGTTAGTTTTCTTATAACATTTAATTAAAGGTCCAATACAGGAAAGTGAACTTTTTATTATTTTTAAAGACAGAACATTCATTTTTGGAAATGAATGGGCTATGTGAAATTCCAAATAAATTGCAGTATATTACAATAATTTTGCTATGAAGTATGAAAAGTTAAAAGACCTGGGACATTTTCGATCATTGAATTTCACATAATACAATACATTTCTTATTTCCAAGACTTCTTAAATTTGACTGCCAATCTTCATATTTAGTGTCTTGCAGAGTCTATGCATGCTATGAAAAAATTGCCAACCACTTTCCTTAGTAATGACTTTAATCTTGGTTTAACTATCTTCCTATGTTAATATTTAAGGTCCTTGTATGCGATCCAAATCTACCTATACACCCTTCAGGTTTACTAGCATTGCGCGTCAGTGTGACAGTTGAAAGGTATGACATGGATTTACACAATGATACACTAAATGAATTAGCACTTCAAATACTTAAAGCACTGTTCGCTAGAGATTATGGTCGGGTACAGGCTACTTGAACATCAAGACTAGGTTGCACAACAAGTTATGATGTAAAGCTGATCAATCTCACCACCGTATAAGGAAAGCAAAATTTAGGATATTTTCAAGCATGACCTGAAGGAAGCTTATGGATAAACAATATATACATAAATACTGTTGACTGTTCAACACAAATATATGTACGCTAAAGATCTTCGTGTAACAATCGCAAAAGACCTAAATTGGACCCAACATATAAACAATATAACAGCAAAGGCAAATAAGTCATTAAGTTTCATAAAACGAAAAGTCAAAATAAACAATAAACAGGCCATACAAGCAGCTTATAACACCTATGTAAGACCCCAGTTAGAAAATTGCTCCATTGTCTGGCACCTGGCAAAAACACCTTACCAGTAAAGTGTCCAGAGAGCTGCTGCTAGATATGTCTGTTACTACTACGACTTTACTGATAGTGTGACTAAAATGATTCATGAACGCCAGTGGAAATCTCTAGAACACCTTAGAATTCAAACTCTCTTATCTTTTTATATAAAATTCAGTATACACTTGTCTTTGTTGACCACAATCACCTGATACCAACACGAAACCCAAATTTTGTCATACTCCAGTCACGCATCCAGTATCACTCAAATTCTTTCTTCTCCAGAACCATCAAATACTGGAATGCTCTTCCCATATATGTTCAGTCTAGCCCCAGCCTAAAAGCTTCTCTGACAGGCTGGTGGCAGTCACATACTAGAGCTCAGTCTCCCCTTGTTTTTATCCTTCTTTTAGTACACTGTATACTGTTCTATATCTTTTAAACATAACTGTTATAACTTTGCACCTAACCATTGTAAGCTAACACACTGTTTTTCCAGACTAGCGCCTCCAAATCATAATCGTGAACTATTGCCCGGGAGAAACATAAAGTTGTAGATACACCAACTTAAAAAAATGTTTTGTATTTCATCGCATTGTATTGCATTACACAAAACTAAATGTTGCCCCCCTCTATACAAGACAGGACCTCAGAGTGATCCATCCAACTATCTTCCGAACGCATTTAGTGGTATTCTTTGTAAACTTGTGAAAGAAATATCATTGCATCCAATGTTTCTTCCCACTTTAATAAGTATAATTAAAAAAGTATAAATTATCTTTATAGCTCTTAGGTACAATATTCTATATGAACTACAACATGGATTCAGACAGCGTGTGAAACGCAACTCCTTCATTGATGATCTAGTCAGAACCCTTGTTTTGATTTTAGCAAGGCTTTTGACAAAGTTAGTCATACTAAACTACTTTACAACTTCATGAGCATGGTATCAGATGCTGCATTCTTGACTTGATTCGCTCCTTTTTATCAGGCAGAACTCAGAAGTTAAATCTTGAGGGTGAGAAATCTTTTGAAGTTGTTGTGACATCTGGCCCCGTGTTCACAAAGCGTTTTCAGTCTCAGCTGAGTTTGATAATGAAACTTTATTTGTCATTTATATCAAAATAGTATGTTTAAAACTTAATTTTATACTCGAAATTATTTTCAAGTGGCTATTTAGTATTGGTGGTCTGTCTCAGATGGAATTTAACCTTGAAGTTTTAGCAAAATTGATATTAAAATATCAAACTCAAACTCAGCTGAGATCGAAAAATGTTTTGTGAACACGGGACCAGGTGTGCCCCAATGTCTCTCCTTGGGCATGTTCTCTTTCTTTATATATTAATGACTTGCCTGATCATGTAAAATCCCAGGTCTGACTCGTTGCTGACAACACAGCTATTTAGCTTACTATCAACAACCCGACTGATTGCAATAAATTAATTAGGGGAAATAAATGGGAAATGCACTTCAACCCATGTAAATGCAGGGTTCTTAACATTTCACGAAATATATGTACAATACAACATGATTATATATTGCATGGTCAGATCCTTGAAACTGTAACAAATGCAAAATACTCAGTTGGAGTAGATCTGTCAGACGAAATTTCTACAAAATCTGCACTTGGTTTCATAAAACGTTACATCCAAATTAAAAAGATAAAGCAACAGTATATGAAACTCTTCCTGTCCCAGCTTATTTTGAAAAACCAAAGAGACTGACTCGTCGACCCCCACCCCCACCCCTGGCCTGCAGACAAATCCTTACAGTTTCCAGTTATTATAATTTTTCTATTTTCTTAGTACACTCAATTTTTGGAACAATCTTCCGTGTGAAATTGTTCGCCTGCCCACGCTTGAATCTTTCAAGCAGGCAGTATGCCAGAATAGTATGTTTTTAACCTGATTTTACAACTCTTCAATGTCTGTATATCTAACACTCTTATGTTTTTAGTCTCATTTTCTTACTTCGATACTTCTCACTTCACTGCCAATACTTTTGTAAAAATCTTCTTTTTGCACTGAATGCATGTCTTGAGGGAAGTTAAACAGTAATCATAGCTAGATTCATTGCGTTGCACTGCACGGCACGGCACCGCACAACACCGCACAGCACCGCACTGTACCGCACCGCACCGCACCGCACAGCACAGCACAGCACAGCACTGCGTATTGTATTGTATTGTATTGTATTTCATTGGATTGCATTGCACTGCGTTGTAGCGTTGCGTTGCATTGCATTACATTGCATTGCATTGCATTGCATTGTAGCGTTGCGTTGCTGCGTTGCGTTGCATTGTATTTTATTGCGTTGTTTTGCATTGTATTGAGTTGTATTGCATTGTATTGTATTGCATTGTATGTTGTATTGCGTTGTATTGTATTTTATTGCGTTGTATTGTATTGTGTTGTGTTGTGTTGCGTTGCGTTGCGTTGCGTTGCGTTGCGTTGCGCTGCGTTGCGTTGTGTTGTGCTGTGTTGTATTGTGTTGTATTGTATTACGTTGTATAGTATTACATTGCATCGTATCGTATCGTATCGTATTGTATTGTATTGAGTCATTCTCATGGACGTTCAAGGTGTGGTGACAATGGGACTTCGATTAAGCATTGAACAATCGGGGGTTTTTTATCAGTTCGTCCGTCTAAAGCCTAAGGTCTTTACCCATCTAGACCCAATTTTATCTATACCATACCGGATGTATGTGGACAAGCAAGATGGTGAATATTCCACTTTGATATTACAAGGATCCTATAGGCAAGGTGCTTGATCTTCTCTTTCCTGCGAGGAAGTTGGAGTTTTTTTTTTAGAATTTAACGTCATTCTTTAAACGCGTTTGTTCCAAAAAGAGGCGACTTGAAATATTCAGACCTTGGAGTTTTTCGATATCTAGATTGCCAAAATGGCACCAGTGACTTAAATTTAGTCGGTGTGTGCAAAGCTAAATTGATTTTCTATGTTTTTCTCAAACTAATACTGAAATTTACTTTCTGGGTGAATCGCCAACAAATGAGGTGAACAATTTTAGAATTGTCATGTATTAACAAAACATGAAAAACCTGAAAAGCGATATTTCATATGCTAGTTTACACTCTTGCAAAATGTTGATTTTGTATAAAATCTAGAAATAAAAACACAATCAACAAGTCTGTATCCCGGCCAGGTGTGTTTTATAGAACAATGGAGGTCGGTCAATTCATTTTCACTTGCTGCATGAGTGAAAGATGTTCTCAAAAAATTTGAAAGGAAAGGAGAAAAATGGCGTAGTAGACAGGCACAATTCTAATGGTTATTCAAATTATATCAGCTGGAATCAGTTAATTTGGAACTTTACTTAGCATGCAAAAACATTTTATAGCAGGTACACTTAGTTACGACTATAAGTTTATTCCAAAAATCACTTCAGCAAAGCAATATAAACAAGAGTTTGAAATAAACTATTTACACTTTGAATACAATACGAATATCACATTTCCCGGACATTGAAAACAACCATCCAGGTGTAGGATAATAGTGTGCTGTATTTACCAAGATGTAAACAAACATCTCGCTTACAACTTGTGCACTCTTTTAACAGCTTCCACGTCTTTCTTTTATTCACAAGTTCAAACACCGAAGCTTACAAATGGTTGAATGGTGCACAGGGATCCAACTTTAAAATCTGGCTCTAAAAATATCTTATGATCCATCTACTGTTAGTTCTGATGATATCTGGCGTAGACGAGATGGGGAAAATGTAATATTTACTTGTATATTTACAGTCCAAATGCATGTAGTTCGATGAAACTTGCAACAGCTTCTGACCCCACGAAACGGATACATTTGACGAGGACTTTCTACATTTTAAGTTGATATCAAAAGAGGAGATAGTTTAGAGAAGAATGAACATAGTATATTTTTATTTGATTTATTTAGTGTGCATGTGCTTTATATTCGTCAATCAGAATCAAGCCATGGCTATATATAGTGCATTTTTTTGTTACGCAGTATTCACAATTCATTCATATCATGATTATTATGCAAATGACAACCCATAACTGGTACATAAAATATCTGTTCTGTACTGTACTGTACTGTACTGTACTGTACTGTACTGTACTGTACTGCACTTCACTGCACTGTTCTGCTCTGTTCTGTTCTGGTCTATGCTACTGGTCAATGTTACTGGTCTTTATATGAGAACGTGTATTTTAGCGGACATCATGTGCTGTATCGCGACGTTTAAGTGTTTGCTAGTTCAGCTGCCACCCCAATCAAAGTTCTGTAACTTTGTATCCATCCCAGTTAAAGAAATATCAAGGAAAGAGAAAACACAGTTTTGTGTTTAAACGGAATTGTAACATTTAAATGTACCGCGCAGACACACACTGCGTACGGCCACCAGCCACCACAGACCGTGAACAAAATACAGGGTACCTCAGTATAGGTTATGTTTAATGTACTACAACAATTTACTGCCAGTAAATCGTATCAGTGATAAAAACGTCTTTTGGTGCATTCATGCATCTAAATTATAATGTTCATACGAAGTTTCCAAAAACTTTTCTGTTCGTTTCTTTATGGGTTGTAATCCATGTTTCCACAGCAGTTGACAACTTTTATTACAAAAAAGCAATGTTCTATAATTGGTAAAATGAAATGCCTTTAGATTGATCAACACAGATGCTTAACTTAATGAGCATTATCAAAAAGAGTTATATTTCTTGAACGGTAACCTGCTCATATTTTAACATGTCAATATTTCTGCTTGAAAGTTCAAACTTTATTGTCCACAGACACATCAAATCCCTTCTTAATTAGTTCAACAGCTAATTTTCATCGTCAAATTCGGTCTTAACTAACTTCAAAATAGGTTGTTGGTGTCAGCAGGTTAGCTGTAGCCGTGAATCCTGTAGAATATTAAACTCTCGATCTGTTGTAGGTAGACGCACATCACGAACACTGAAGCGATTTCTTCCATACAGATTAAACTCGTGACTTGCGACTTTCTGTCGATGTATGCTGAAATGCTAATTAATTTACATCAAGTAATAAATCAATAGTAAGGTTCTTTTTCATATAACAGTAGTAACTTTAATGCATCGCATTCGGTGGATATAGAAATAATCGAGACTATTTGTAAACATCTTTCAAAAGTTTTCTGAAATATAGTTTAATCAAGACTATCATCTATACTTAATAGACCCATTAATGCAAATACGACAATAAAACATGGATTTATGTCGAATTTCTTATTAACTGAAAGTGGATATAGTACGTGCACGGATAAAACAGTGTTAGAGTGTCCGCACTTCAGGAATTAATGACTAGTAACATGTTTTTTACCATGTTATTCAAAAGGTAAACAATATTTTCTTTCAATCTTTAGTAAAATGCTATTGAAATAGAATATAAGGTAAATGCCTATATGTATGAGAAGAATGTCTTTATTATACACGATAAGTAATAATTGAGCCGCACCATGAGAAAACCAACATAATGCATTTGCGACCAGCATGGATCCAGACCAACCTGCGCATCCGCGTAGTCTGGTCATGATCCATGCTGTTCGTTTTCAAAGCATTTTGCAATTAGAGAAACCGTTAGCAAACAGCATGGTCTGACCAGACGGCGCGGATGGTTTTCTCATGGTGCGGCTCAATTTATGAAAGTTACACTCATGCTGTATTTATCGAATGTCAATTTAAGATGTCCACTGTGTCATTATACGATATCTGATACTTTTAATTATGATTTGGAAATATTGGTATAATAAGAAAATCCTTTGATCTCTGTTTAAAGTGCCTTGTGCAGCACCGTTTCTCAGCTTTTGTTTTTAGGTATGATTCTTATTACTTTGGCAATTTTACATTCCTGGAAACTTTGTCGGTAGATTCCAACTCATGTCTAGACGCTTATTCATTACGGAAGCAATTATAGAGCATTATAGTATATCGATATCATGCAATTAGTATATCATGCACATTTTCTTAACTTATTTTCCTCCCTGTTGTTTGCATTGTTAAAGAAATCTCATATACTAATTTCATATGGAACAGAAATGTAAAATACAAAAAGTTATGTATAAAAGGTACATGTAATTTCACGAGGCTTATCGTGAGCTGAATCAATATTCACACGAAATGAGCCGTGCCATGAGAAAATCAACATAGTGGGTTTGCGACCAGCATGGATCCAGACCAGCCTGAGCATCCGCGCAGTCTGGTCAGGATCCATGCTGTTCGCTAACAGTTTCTCCAATTCCAATAGGCTTTAAAAGCGGAACAGCATGGAACCTGACCAGACTGCGCGGATGCGCAGGCTTGTCTGGATCCATGCTCGTCGCAAACCCACTATGTTGGTTTTCTCATGGCACGGCTCAAATGTTAAACTGTTACGAGGAACTATATCAAAAGCGTTCTTGATTTTCTGTTGAATCATTATATACTAGCTGATTAGATATATTTTCATGAAATGGAAAATAAAAACTTTTCCTACGAAAGCCCAGTGGTGACTCCACGTTTTACTGTTCACATTTCTATTTTCCTACTATACACTATATATGAACATATAAAAATTATAAAATTGAGTAATGACATTTGTTGACTTCATTTTTTTGTATCAAAAACGAGAAGTGAAAAACGTAAAAATGTAAAATTCACATTTCTCACTTCTAATTTCATAGTTTCTGTATGTTTCATAGTGCATTCTAAGAAATAAGAAATATGAAATTCACATTAAATTTTCTCACATTACACTTCTCAATTTTTGTATCGAAAACGTGAAGAGAGAAATGAGAAATTTCACACTTCTCATTTCATAGTTTCTATATGTTTCATAGCGTATAGTAAGAAATGAGAAATAAAAATTTGAAATGCGAATAGTCACACGTGAAGTCACCACCAAGCATTCGTAGTTTTCTATCAATTTCCATCAAATTTTGAAATTAAATTTGAATGAATTTGAATTTCCGCTTATCGCTTGAACTCGTTCGAAAAGATATGTTATGACAGATTATATTTGATCATCTTCAGCTCTTCCCCAGTTTGCAAACAACTCGAGAAAGATTGCATTAATTCATATTATTTATAAGGCATAAATTTTCAATTTTGTAACTGAAACTATTGAATGCGTGAAGTGGAGTGTTTATCGGCGAAACAAAACGGTTATAAACTTCTGAAATTGGTAAAATTCTGCATGCTTGAATCGGTATGGTTATTGACATGGTGTAAGTGAGTGCATACGTATTTTCTAAATAGCGCGCATTTTGCACTGTGCTCACCACATTACTTGCATATCAGTATATCCGAGTAATAAGAATTTATTTCATTTGACAATCCGATTCTAGCGCTTATCATGCTGGACACGACTGATTCTGCCTTAGCGACCAGTGTAGATCATGACCAGCCTGCACATCTGTGCAGTTTGGTCAAGACCTGTACTGTACGCATTTCAGTCAGTATTTTATTTGGTAATCATTCCTTTTAACAGTTAATTGAAAGATTGACAAGTTCATTATAGAAATTTAGCAGGGTGTGGGCTAATCAAGTAATACTATTAAAATGATACTGTTTCTCAAAAGCGATGGCAATGCAGCGGATAAATTGTTGACCATTCAGTCCGAAGATATTTGGTTAGAACCCACTACGATACCATGATTTACCCAAGAAACAGAATCTCGATTCAAATACAATGTTTTTAAAAAAATCATGTTGAATTCAAATCATTTCTAAGATCAGTTAGTAAATTAAAACAGCATAAGACTATCAATCAACAGGTCTTGAGTTCAATTGTTGAGCAGAGCAATTATCTCCGTTCCCATTTGACATAAGACACTACGTCTGATACAATTCGTACCACACCTGTATTTATTTCACGAGGGTAAGTTGTCAGTTAGCAACGGAGAACAAGTTAATGCTGATTAAACTACCTGTCTGTTCTGTAAACATACGATTATTATTATGAATATCAAAACGGCTAAAGCATTAACCTTGGTTACAAAGCTTAAGGTCAAAAGCCAATCTGAAACTTGACCATCTGAGTTGTTGATTTTTGTCTTGAAATTGGCCAGTGGCAAAGTCTTTTATCGAGACTCTTCAATTTCCAAGTCAAAGCAAGATGTTTTCAGGTTCATATAAGTGTTGCGAAGTAAAAGTCTGTTCTAGTAAGTCATGAGTAGGACGGACGGAGGAATAAACAGCCTGGCAGGTAGGCGTGCTGGCTGACAGACGGACATAAATACATGTCGAGTATTAGTTGTTCTCAGGTAAATTTGAGAACTGAAATTTGAATAATTTAACGATGTATGAAAGAGTTTACTATAATTAAATCGCGTGTGGTCTCTTCGTATCTAGGAATTCGAGATGTCTTTTTCTGCTGTAATGGCCCTCTTTTAATTCTTGACGCGCAAACATTGTTTCTAAAATATACCCAAGAGAAATCAGCGTGCAAGTGTTTAAACACAACACTGAGATGATATAATTCTGAGAATTCCTCCAGAGGCATTCGTTTTTGCAGTCGTGGGAATTCTAGTTTATTGGTATGATTTTATTACAACTCGAGCAGTAGTGGCAACAAGCTCCAGCATGTACTAACAAAAATAATCACGACCCGTTCAAAGTTCTATTTTCTAATACTGAGGATTTATGGTTATTACGTTGTCTTCATTGAAACTGTAACTGTAACTGATTAATTTGATTAAACGCCTATTTCTATACCGTGGCAATGACATATTCGATGGAGTTGTACGTAATAATAATAATAATAATAATAACAACAACAACTCTATTCAAACAAACAGTCATGACCGCATCCTGCCCACTGAGGCCATTTTACCCCTTTTGCAGAATACCAGTGCTTAAAACCTTACATGGTACGCCCAGACGGGCTGCATATAGAGGTTCAAACCCCCTGGTTAATGGTGCCATCACTTATTACTACTACACACTACCATACCCATAAAACCTGTACCAGCATGTACATTTAATTTAACAAACCTTGAAAATATAAATGTTCAAATATAAACACTTACAAAAATTAAAAAAAAACTGCTGTTACTGCATATAAAAGAAGTATACGTTTATGGACCCTTTTGACGTACTTCCAACTAAATGGGTCAAACAGCACCTTCTAACATTTAAACCTTCAATAGAGATGGTTGTTTTCAACAGGTTCAGCTGTATCGCCGAATTCTGCAGAATATTTTATCAACAAATATTGAAACGTTTTCTTTCATACAGATTAGAGTTGTGACTTGCAATTCTCTTTTTTTCTAATTAGTGTGCTTTAAGTCAGGAGATAATTTACATAGCAACAGTAATTTGCTCGTTTCAGTTAATGCAACGTCATCCTAGGTAGTGAATACAGAAATATCGACACTGTTTGTAAACATTTTACAAGTTTCTGAAATAAATTTTAATCAAGACTACTAGTATCATTTATGCTACCGTTAAAGATTATAAGATAAGTACCTATACCTATGCGAAGAATATCTACATCATAAAAGATAAGTAATATTTTGTTGAATTTACACTTGTGCTGTATTTATAACATGTGCATATGATTATTCATATTCCCGCTGTATTATTCTATACAACCATTTAAACACCATTTCTCTACTCATTCATTTTTAAAAACAATAATTCACATTTTTGTTAACTTGACATTTCTTGAATTGGTCAATTCTAACTATTTTCTAGACATTTATTCACAATTGTAACAATGGTATGACTTTATTATATAACACGCATTTACATTTAAGGGCTCATTTTCATTGCTGTGCGAAGTCGTGTTTTTTCCATAAAATAGAAATGGGAATGTATTACATATAGTATGTGTTCACAAATAATCCGATTTTCTAATATATGATACGAGTAATTATATCATAAGTGCATTTGGTTTTTACATGAGTCTTTTTCTTGTTAACGTTAAGTTGCTTACTCAGATGTTTAAATATCTTTTCATGAAATGAAAAAAAAAAAAATCAAAGTTTGCCACCACAGAGCTTATCGCCTAAACTCATTTGAAAAGGTGATAGGTTATGATTGATTATATTAAATTAACTAAAGCTCTTTACCTGTTTTGGAAAAAAACTGATTGCATTGATTCATATTATTTATAATGCATAACTGATTGAGAAAAAAACTGAGTGTTTTTCTGCAGAGCAAATTGTTTATAAATTTCTTATTTTATCAGAGTGTGCCTGCACGAGTTGGGATGGGCATTAATCTGGTGTAAGTCAGTGCATATAATTACCTTATATGATGCACATTTGCATTGCAAACACAATTTTAATTTGTTATCGCCATACCCCTCCCTGTAATTGAAGAGTTTTTTCCCTATGACCTATAATAAGACTATATTATAAACTATTTCACATGCTGTTTATGCTCAAGAACGATAAGAACAGGAGTGGTCATACAACGGATAGAATGTCGACCATTCAGTCCAAGGGTACAGGGTTTGAATACGCTAAGATACTGCTTTTCGCAAGATGCGAAATCGAGAGTGACTTTAAACATTTTCCTGCCTCATTTCAACAAAATAAAACAGAAGAATTTCTTATCTTAGTTAATAAAACACAAGACTGTCAACCGCGGGGTCAATCCTCTTACAGGGCAATAGACTCCAAGCAACGCCAGACACAAGTCCTGATGCACTAGAAGCCATGAAGGGAAGTTGTCACTCGCCTACTGAGAACAAGTTTGGGGTTTAAGGCCACTTGTTATGCGAGTTCTGTAAAGGTAGAATTAACAATTCAAAAATTTTATTAATTAACTGGTCCTGATCTCAGACCTCGGACAGAGCAATGATTTCCGTGTTTATTTGACAAAAGACATCGAAGACTATCGCAGTATGTACCCCACCTGTAATTCATCAGGTACAGTGGTATAATACGATAACAGTGGTCACGTAACCTGCCTGTTCTGCCACATCTGATTGACAATTTGGGTAGTACAAAATTGTTCCATTTAAGAAGACTAGTCTGAAAATAAAAACCAACACAATCTCAGTTATGATCGTTAGTTCAACTGTAGTAAATGTTATTAGCAAATACTCATATTGAATCTTGTTTGAATAGATAGTAAACATTACGGAGTAAATCACACGGTTCTTCCTGGGATCTTCCTCCTTCCTCCACCATTAAAGCTGGAAAGTCGCCATATGACCTATCATGTGTCGGTGCGACGTTAAATCAAAAAAAAAAAAAAAAATTACACGGAGGACAGACAGACAGGCTTGCAGAAAGACAGACAGGGTGTTTTGACAGTCTGATTTTTATACATATTCATGAAACATACAAATTTGCAACAACTTGATTGCATTTTCTATGTTCCTTTCTTTTTATGAATGAAAGTTAATTATGTCCTCTGTTAAACTTCTAGATGCAAAATGTTGATTACTTTTTCTATACTGTTCTTTTTTATGAATTGAAGCAAATGATGTTTTAAAATTCTAGATTTCTCCTAAATTAATATAGAGCTTACATGTTTATCAAATAAATAATTGAGAATAATAATTTAAGGAGATTACCATGAAAGGAACTCTTCATTAGTACTATTGCTACTGTAGGCCGTCAAGAATTTGTCTTTTTTAATTGTCGCGCTCTCATAAGATAGCCAAAAGAAATCAGCACGGAACTGCAAACACAGACAGCAACGGAATAATTCCGAGAATTCCTTCAGTGGCATAATTTAAGCAGTCGTGAGAATTCTTGTTTATATGCATGATTTCAATATAATTCATGATGTGGTTATACGCTATCAAACTAAAGTATACACTTAAGCCCCCACATGTATTGTCACGTTTCGGTTCATAAAATAAAGTGATACTTTAGTATTTATAGCATTATTACTGATGATTTTCAGATTCATATCGTGCATATCGAGAAGCAGTAGAAATAGAACTTACTCAAGAAATAATGATAAAGATGTTATTCACTCTAAAGACGCTTCCCATTTAAGTGCACATACTAGTAGTTTAACATGTGCTTTAAGGGGCAGACATAGAAGTATTATATTCTGGTCCTTTTGGATAATCGAATGTTTCAATGTATCTGTATAACAGAGTTTCGCTTAAGTCGGGGCAAGGGTCAAGAGAGGTGTTTTTAATTTCATTACCTTCTGTGAAGAGTCAATTTCACACTCGGGTTTTCTGTGAAAACCGAGTGTGCATTTATTTTGCTTAGTTGCTTTCTTATACTTCTATGCTTCCAAAGGATCTTCTTTTATGTTTAATTAGGTGAAAGACACCAAGAACATTAAAAGAATAAAGGAAACTAACACAAAATTGATTCTACTAATTCTGTTATTATTTGACGTGCAGATGTATCTGACATGTCAATGTATGGTGGAGGCTAAAAGATATTTGTTGTATGTGATGAAGTGCAAAACTGGTGTATGCATTTATTGCTGTCAAAATCTATTGCGCAAACCCTTCGAACCCATTCACCATCTTCCCATAAAAAAAATACATAAAAAGACATTTTTGAGTCAGTAGTCTGGAAAAAATAACCATATGAAAATGGTAAGTTTTGAAAAAGCAGAAAAGTATATTTGTCTTTACGGCAACAATATCTGATGTTGTGAAACGGGAGCCAGAGGAGAAATGATAGGAGTCATCTTTAATTACTTTACGAGTTTAGATATGGCTGGCATATTGCCATTAAGTTATGATTGATTGCACCATACTGATCTAAATTTTAAACCATACTGATGCAAAAGCTTAATCCTGTAAAGAATTTTACGAGTTTACCATTTTTACACTGGATTTGCAGCCATGAAAATAGTTTGCCATTACAGTGAAACTCCCCTAAACTGGAACCCTTGAATACCGGATACCCCACAAAACTGAATGATTTTTGCGGTCCCGAAATTTGGCCAAAATAGACATGTAAACTGGAACGCCTCAATTCCGGAAACCGAACAATTTTTCCAGACCGAACCTCTATTTCTCCACATGAAAATTAACCCTAAAAACTTTTTGAGGGGTTCCACTGTATACAGTTATTTTCCTTTTTTCTTAGAATTGGGTATCTGTAAAATAAGTCCGGACCTCAAAAAGTAATTGCAATGTTTTGAAATATATAGATTTTATACACAGTCACCGAAATATTTGATGTGATTTATTATATGATATAAAACTTTAAAGAAAAAAAAAACGTTCAGTATGACTGAATCATTTGTAAATGTAGGAAATAGTGATTTTGATAAAACTACCAATGCATATGTTATAAATTCCACTGCTGGTTTTGTTTTTGTTTATTGACAATTACAGTTAGATACTCCTTAAATCAAAAATCACATAATGCATTCGGATGCTGAAGATTACCGACATTTTACAAAGCGTAGATGCAAATTATGCAGCGTTATTTATGATATCAGTTCAATACGTTTTAGGTGTTCTGCAGTCATAAGGGCTCTCGAAATTTGTATACTGTTAATGTAATTTTGATATTGATCTCTTATTGTAAATGTCAAGTCTCAATGATTTTAATTCTGAAAGGTATCGTTGTAATGTTAATTAAAATACGATAATTATTAATAATTATTAAATAATGTGTCTTATTTTGACCGAAAAATGTCAAAATTTGACAACGGTAACAACAATTCACAAAGTGTGAAGTTAGAAAATAGAAACCTTTAAAATGAAAAGTTGAGTTGGGACCGGGATATTGAATTCATTCCTACCAAGCGTCAAGTTATCCAAGTTACAAGAAGGAACCTAGTCAGACCCCAGCTGGAGTGTAACTTCGAACCAAAACTTCCGGCGGTCCAATAGCGGGCAGCCCAGTACTGTCTGACTCTGTCGGCAATTCTAGTATGACGACAGAGTCAGACTTAAATAAAACGCTACTTGTACCTTTAGGTGGTATTTTCGCTATATATTTTATGTATGAAACGTTGGTTATTTAAGTTTAATTACGGTCCATCCGCCCTTTCAGACACAATGAAGCATATAAATGCCACGTAGAGTATAGACCGCACGTATGAAACGTTATAGAAATTTCGGTATATATAACGAAACTTTAAGCCTTTTTAAAAAGCTTTTCAAAAGTCATGAAATGAAATAAAACACGCTGTTTTGGATAAATGACCTTATATAAATTTTGAAATAAAAAGTTAGAAATGAAAGAGCTAAATTTTCATGTTTTAGAAACATCTTAGTAGTGAAAAATGACCATTAAAGGGAGATAATTCAAACTTGGCAAACTATATATAGGGATAGTTTTATAAATTTGTTTCGAAAATGATTGAGAAGATTAAAACCTCTTTTTGATTCAGTGTGATATTAGGATAGACTGGTTCAAGAGCAAATTGCATGGTTAAAGTATGAAATGGAAAAGAGATTGAAAAAAAGGTATATAATTTTGAACTGACTACTTATCTTCACATGATAAATCAATGTTAATGTGTATGCATCTGCTTGTTGAGTTATTTGTGGAATGTAGAAAATAAATTTAATAAAACTGAACTAATTGAGTGATATTATATTCATTCTAATTTTTTCGACATTATTGATCCTCTGCCGCGCGCAAGTTTTTCTTTAAAAAATTTAAGTGGCGGAAAAAAATCATGCCCAGTGGAAACCCTGAGTGTCTATAGTATAAAATGGAGTAGATTTATATGATCTTTGACACATAGATTCCCAACACTATCCAAGTACAAAGGAAATGAAATCCACATTGAAGGTTTTGTCACTCCCCCCACACCGTTACTAGGGTAACTCGCATAAGAAAGCATCTTTATACAACTTGAGAATATAACTAATAATATAGTAAGTAAGGCCTACATATTCTACTGTAGTTTTTGTGTTGTTGTTTATTTTTGTTGTTGTTGTTCTTTTTATGGGATCGGGGTGGAGAAAGTATTAAATATGAATGGAAATGTATCTTAACAATAAAGCTGCTGCTTTTTTTTTCTAACCTGCTATATTTGATTTCTGATTTGATTTGGGTTTTACGGCGCACCAACACAGTATAGGTTATATGACGCCAAACAGGTCTACAAATTTTGGTTTCACATCTCATTTACATCGAAATAAAAATAAGAGGTATGGAATCAAAATTTGCTTACCTACTGGAATCACAGAGTTACAGCAAAACTAAGTGTTAAGACCCTATTAGTCGCCTCTTACGATCATGCAAGGTTAAGACAGTGGTTCCAATTCTTTTCATACACAGATCGTCCCAGAACCACATGGGGCAACCTGCTATATTTAAGATAGAAACTCTTAGCAAGAACTATCACATATCGTCACATGAGTACAAAAACTGGATAACTGCTTCTTTATTTCAACACTCTATTCGTTTTTTGTGCTGAGATGTTCAAAGTTCTGATATTCTCAAATAGTTTTATAACACTATCATATTCCAGCGTTGATCATTTATAAATGCATTTCGAATTTTTGTTACTGTTGATACGGCATTTCTTACCTTCTGATGTAGATAAAAATGGTTTAATATCATACCTCTGTATCATATTGAAAGTTCTCAAAGGTTTTATAATTAAATGACACAAGATTACGTTGGATTTGCTTCAGCAAATCTTAAAATTTTAATGTTAGTTTGTTGGTATGCTAAAAGAAAATTTGATAGAATCAGTGTAATGTGACACGTTCCCCTCCTAAATTAAAAAGTGTTAAGTTCAAAGATTTGAATCAGACATATTATTGAAACATTAATGACTAAAAAGCGAAAAGTTAAAGGTTATGTTGCAATGACTCAGGAAGTTTATTTTTGCGTATAAATTGGATATACTTAACACCAGCTTACATCTAATTGAATTATATTTTACAGGAATTCTTATAAAACATGAACAATCTTTAAGAAAACTTCCACTTAGTATAAGATATAAGTAGGCATGATAAAATAGACATAAATATTTAAAGGTCCAATACTAAGGAAAGTGAACATTTTAATTTCTTTTAAAAAGCACAGAAACTATTTCATTTTATTGGAAAATGAAAGTTGGTATGTAGAAATTCGAAATAAATCGCAGTATATGTACAATTATTTTTCTATGAAGTATGAAGAAAGTTAAAAAGACCTGGGGGTCATTCTGTCGATTCATTGAATTTTCAACATAATACACATACATTTCTTTGAGTTCCAAAGACCTTCTGTAAATTTTGACCTGTCAATCTTCATTATTTAGTGTCTTGCAGAAGTCTATGCACTGGCTATGAAAAAAATTGCCAACTCACTTTCCCTTAGTAATGGACCTTTAAAGTAAGTGTATGATTGATATGAGAAAATAATTCTAACTTTATGACCGCTGCTAAACTGAACTTACATTTTATTATTAACAAAATGTTTCAAAATACAGTCATTAGTTATAAGTGATATGTTTGCATGGCTAACTCGGTTCTAGAGGTGACGATGAACCGAACTGCATCAACCATTCATGTAGATATTATTATTATACATATTTATTAAGCAAATTTGCCTTATCGGACTTAATAAATAATGCTTTGTTTGGGATTTTGTTTCAGGTTCAGCATAATGAACCCGCATTTCATCCCCAGTGACAATACAGTTCAAAAACGTATTTCATCACGGTCAAAACGCCCAAAATGTTCTTTTGCTATGGCCACCTTGGATGCTTTTTGGTCTTCTGTCAGCTGTATCGATTCCCACCTAACACCTTGCTCATACCTAAATTTGTGTGTGAAATCTGATGTGCCCATGACGCTTTACCGAGCCTAAAACTGATAAGCTACCTCCTGCAATGTCACTTTGCTATCTTTATTGTCAAAAAACTCAACATTCGCTTCCACTGTAGGGGTTACTGCTCCTCACTGTTGTCCTGCCCTCACTACTACTATGAAACCAAGCTGTATAACGTTGAATGGGATATGCAGGCTTTAGAAAAACTTTTCTGCAACCTTTTAAACATGTGGCAAGGTTTTTCACCCTTTAAAACCAGGAATTTTATCACAGATCTCGTTCATGTAAGATGCACTTGGATAGACAGAAGCATGAAAGTCTGAATTTCACGCTCGTATTTTGGAAGTTCGAATTGTACATTTAAAGTCCACTACCTACGAAAGTGAACATTTTAATTCTTTAAAAGCCAGAATATTCAGTTTATTGAAAATAAAGTTGTTTGTAAATCGAAATAAAGCATATGTAGCAAGTATTTTTCTATAAGTATGAAGAAAGTTAAAAAGACCTGGGGGTCATTCTTCGATTCATGTAAATTTCACATAAACACACAATTTCTTGATCCAAAGACCTTCTGTAAATTTTGACCTGTCAATCTTTATATTTGTCTTGCGAAGTCTATGCACGCTTGAAAAATTGAACTCACTCCCTATAATACTTAAAAGGACAGTTCACAAGTTCCAGTAAATGTGCATTACATCTATATCTGTAACTCAGTTTTATGTAATAGTGAATTACATTGTAGTGATGAAATACAAACTTTAACTGAATTTATGTACGTCTTTTATTTGAATAGAGCCAAATCCTAAAACAAATAAATATATATGACATTGTTCTCTTTTAAATATGTCAATGCATAACAGACAGAAAAATAAAGAATTTCACAGTTTTGACTTAAGGGTTAGCTTTAAAGAACTGGTTTGTTACTTTAAAAAAAATCCGGTCTGTCAAAGAACATGGGAACCAGAGGGCATGGACATTTTTCCCTGGATATATATCTTTTCGGAAACTGCTGGCTCGATTTTAAATAATTACACAGAATGTTCCGAGGGTGAACCTTTACAAATTTTAATCTTATTCAATAATTTGGCCACCAGGGGGTGCAGTCACTTTTCCTTAAATATATACAATGGAAATATTAAAAACTTTGTCGTCAGAAATTTCTGCCCCGACTTTGAATTAAAAAATTACGACGTATCCGTAAATGACGATCTGTCACGTGGTTCAAATAAGTTCGGGTCATTCTTTCAATTATTTAATGATAGCTTGTCATAAGCCTACAGCTCGATTGGGGCTATTTTTCAATTTCAGAAATAATATTTGTCAACTGTTAATCGTATCAGTGAAAGAGATGTCTGTATATAGCAATATTCTTACAAAGTCTGCAAGCATTTTTCTAGACAGTGAGTCGTCTCTTTTATAACTTGTAAGTGATTCCAGAGCAGCACACGGTATCTGTAATAGAACAAACAATACCATATTGTAATGACAATTTCCTGTAAAACTACATAGCTTGATACTTATCAAAATTAAGATTAAATTAATCTTTTATACATGTTAACCATCAGCTAATATTTCTTCGACAGAACATTATATAATCCGTCATTACCGAACTTTTAAGGCCCCATTCGAAATGAAGTGACAGCAAGCACGTAAGTCCCCCTTCATCTGCCAACAGCTCCTTTTCAGCGACAAAATCAGTCACAACTATCTAATAAAGAATGTGGTTGTTGTAAACTGGTTAAGCTGTAGCTGCGAATTCTGAAGAATATTAAACACCGATCTGTTGTAGGTAGACACACAGCGGTTTCTTTCATACAGATTAAAATTGTGACTTGCAACTCGCTAGGACCGATATTGTGGTTTTCTAATTAGCGAACTTCAAGTAAGGTTTATTTTACATATCAACAGTAATTTGTCAATTTCGCTTAATGCAGCATCAGTGAGTTCAGTGGATACAGAAATTATCGACAGCGTTGGTAAACATCTACTAAAATATAGTTTAATCAGGACTATCATTTATACTTTATAAACCCAGTAATGCAAAAACGACAATAAAACATGGATATATGTTGCATTTCTTATTAACTGAAAGGATAAAATAGTGTAATTTTCCACACTTCAGGATTTAATAATTTGTAGCACGTCATCTACCATGTTATTAAAAAGGTAAGCACAGCTGTCTTTCAGTCTTTAAGAAAACGCTGTCATGATAGAACCTGTATCTATAATATACAGTATATAACATTAAAGCATAATAATATTATAAGTAGTAATTAATAAAACTCGTCCTCGTCAACAGTTGCTATATTTCCTACTTAACTACCCATGGTATAATAATAATGATGGTGGTGATGATAATAATAATAATAATAATAATAATTATTATTATTATTATTATTAGCATTATTATTATACGAGCAGTATTTCTCTGTTCTTCTACTTTTTTTGAATTATCATATATAACATTTCGTCAGGCATTCCTGCATATTATATCGTTAGATTCAAGCTATATTTTTATACGCACAGTCATTAAACAAAGCTGAATTCACGTCTAAGTACTCTACCTCACCCCTTCCTCCTGAATGGAAATGCAACATAATTATATAATATGTACATGTATTTATTTGTAACTGATACTCTTACTGCACTTGATTTTCTTATGACTTTGGATGGTTGAATCTTTTGTGTTAGATATTTAATTTGTTATGAAAAAAAAAAAATTAACATTTCTCATCGCAAGGCTTATCGCTTCGACTCATTCGAAAAGACGATATTTTATGACAGATTTTTTTTCCCAATTAGATTAAGCTCTTCCTCTATTTGCAAACAGTTCGGGAACAGTTTTTTTTTTAATCATATCATTTATAAGGCACACATTCTGAAACTATTAATATGTATGAAGTGTTTATTCGCGATACAAGACGGTTATAAAGTTCTTAAATGGTTAAACTCTTCATGCATGCGGGCTTGGTGTAAGTAAGTGTATATAATTAAGTAAAATGCACATTTGCCCGGCCAAAACGTATTTTCTTAACGGATAATCTGACGTTTTTAGGTTGCTAGTATACACAAAGGTATTTACATGAAACTTTTCCTAAAGAGCAGTGACGAAATCTTGAGTGGAGTAGCACATCCTGTGTGGTCGGTTTTTATGAACTTTTGTAACTACTTTTACTACTCAGTAGATATGTGTAACCTGAATAAAACCATTTCTAAGCACAGCACAGCTAGTAGCGCACAAGACTGTCAGTCAATAGGTCGCGAATTGAGTCCTCGTGCAGGACAATTATCTCCGTGGCTATTTGACAGAACACACCAGGCCTGATGCCAGTTTATTATCCATGGGAATACGAAAAACAAGTTAATACTGGCACGGAACTGATGAACTCGAATGAAAGAATGAAAGAACATTGATGGATTTCATGCTCCATAAACATACATTTCTTCTAAATAAATATCGAGTTTTATTTTTTTTTCACCTATTACACTTGAGAATTAAAATTTAAAAAGTTTACCACCATACGGGAAATTCAGCTATAATTAAATCTTGTGTGGTCTTTTTGTATCTTAAGATATACTTTTACTATCTTAATGACCCTTAAGAAACTGTCTTACTTTATTGTCGAGGTGTCAAACATTTTTTTCCGTAAGATACTCAAGTGGAAATAGCATAGAACTATAGATATAACACAGCGATGATATGTTGTTGAAAACTCCTTCTGTAGCATTATTTATGCAGTCGTGGGAACTCTAGTTTGTATGTATGATTTTAATATAATTCATCTAATGGTAGTACGCTGTTAAAGAAATAAACGCCAACCTACGCATTATATTTGTTTTTTTCGGTGTTCATGCAAAATAAACGACAGAATAAGACCGACAAATTCATGAATCGCGGTTCATGTTTAATTTGCCAATCCTATTCTGTCGTTCATTTCGCACGAAAACCGAGAAAAAAAAGTTTCTTATATTTACATTACATTTCCTTTCCATTTGTAAACAAGATTTTATATTATAAATTTCACACATTTTGTTGCATTTAACATTAAAATCAGCTTCCCGGCCATTCTGTACACCAGACGGAACAACTGCGACGTCATCTAAGGAACGTTCTCCCTGGCTATACGCGGACGTCGTCAGCGGCCCGTTATCTCTCTGCAGCGTTGACGTAACTTTCGCGCCTTGAAATGAACGTAATAATTTTCAATGGAAAAGAATAGGGAGAATGCAAATATTGACAAATCTAGAACATCTCACGATCTGTTCATAACATAACACGTTACGTTATAATAATTGTCTAGTACTGCGATGTCTGATGTTCGGCCCTCGAGATGTAGTAACTATAGCATTTACTCTCCTCCTAGAGCTAATATTCTTCTGCTGGATGAATGACATATTGCACATTTTATTTCCTCTCGGTAGTAGACTCAGTTAAAGCAATTCTGCTAACATTTTGCTTGATAGCTGTCTACGCTTCCAATGAATCTTTTAAAGGCGTATGCTAGAATTCCCTGTAGGCCTATATGAGATGGGCGAAAGTTTTCCCAATAACAGAATTTCTTTAAACTTTAGATATTGAAGGACAATCATCTAAGAAATAAAAAAAATGCAACAAAAATCATAGGTCACCGGATTCGAAAAAGAGTTATCTGCCCTTGAAAACGTTATTTTTGGGGGAAATGCCGTTTTCAAGGGCAGATAACTCTTTTTCGAATCCGGTGACCTATGATTTTTATTGCATTTGTTTGTTTCTTAGATGATTGTCCTTCAATATCCAAAGTTTGAAGAAATTCTGTTATTGGGAAAATTTTCGCACCAAATTCTAGCATACGTCCTTATATGCTAACATCAAGGTTTAATGAAATTTGAAAGAACAAAATAATCGCAGCTATCAATCACTAATGTTAGATACGTTACTAGTATATTTATATATAATGGCAGATATTTACATTCATTTAATATTTTCTATAGAAAGAAAATAAAAATTTTGTATTGGCGCAATAATATCAGGGGTTGCCCATTCCCCGAGAGGGCACGCGTGATATTATGTTCTTTGCAAAATAAATAAATAATGAACAAAATGGTGTCGTTTGAAAATAAAATCTTTCAAGATCGGTCACCAAAATTTCAAAAAGTATTTACATTATATATGAAATCATTTATTCTGACGGTTAAGATAAAAAAAACTGAATCGACGGAATGTTTTGAATAAATTGACCGGAAGGGGAATTGAGCATTTCTTTTTTGCTAAATTGATTTTTAAAAGATCGACACCTTGGCAGTGAATGCCCATTCAGTTCACTCGAAATTTATACAATGAACTAATTTTGCTTCTTTGTTTATCTTAAAGGTTAAAGGGTAGACGAAACGGATTTTCCGGCATACAGTTTGATTTCGTTTACAATGTACCAGCTATCAAACTTTACTGCATTTTCCAAATTCTCAGTCCTGTACAACATAAATGAAAAATAAATAAAACGCGCACGAACTTCTAGAATTTATAATGATAAAATGAATTTGATATCGTTCACGTAATTTAATATAGTTTAGTTCTTGTACTTACTTTTATCAAATCTGACAAAACAAAACGGCAGTTTTCGTTGAGAAAGGGATTTATGCGCGTCATCAATTTGTATATCTTTAACAGTATAATATTATTACATAATTTGTCGTCGGATGTTCGAAAATTTTAACTTCAAGGACAGCAAACACATAATTTATGTCTCCTTTAATTAAACTGCTATATCCTGCTCTTCAATGTCAAAATCAGTCTTATAAGCGACGACTGTTTGTAGGGAAGGTTTATACGGATTAATGTCGCGACTTTCAACTCTCTGGGACCTCTAATTAGCGGGCTTCAGGTAAGGTTTATTTTACATATCGGCAGTAATTTGTCAGATTCGTTTAATGCAACATCATCCTGCGTTCAGTGGATACCAAAATAGTGGACGCTTTTTGTAAACATCTTACAAACATCTGTGAAATTTAATCAAGACTATCATCCCAGTAGTGCAAACACGACAATAAAACATGGATTTATGTCGAATTTCTTATTAACTGAAAGTGGATATAGCATGTGAAAGGAGAAAACAGTATATAGAGTTGGCAACACTTGAGGATTTAATGGCTTGTAACATGTCATGTAAAATGTTATTAAGAAGGTTAATACACACTTCTCTTCAATCTTACGGGAAATACTTTTATATAGAATATGAGATAAATATTTTTTTTTCTGTCAAGTATGTCTACATTATATAAGATAAGTAATGTTTCATTAAATTTACTTGTTTTATATGTCAGTAAACACACACGCGCGCGCGCACGCACACGCGTACATACACACAAAGTTTCATTAGTCTGACATTCTTTAAAATTATCATTTAAACATGTGAATTCACATTTTTTCTTTCATTTTTCTATCGGAGAATGAATTCGAGTATACTTAGTTTTCACAAATTAGATATTGAAATACATTATAAAAAATACGCGTTCACAAATTATTAAATTTTCTGATATTATAACTGATACCATAAATTATATTATAAGTACACTCGCTTTTCATGTGATTTTTATCGTTTACATGGATGATTAGATATTTTTTCATAAAAATGGTAAAAATAACGTTCCCTCCGCAGGGTTTATCGCTTGAACTCATTCTAAAAGATGATAAGTTATGACAGATTATATTTAATCAACTTGAATTTCCCCTGCTAGCAAACAACTCTCGAAGGTTACGATTACTTTATAATGCATACATTTTTAAAATTTGTAACTGAAACTATTGACTGTGAAAATTTGAGTGTTTCTGGTTATAAATTACTTAAATTTGGTTATAAATTACTTATATTGGCAAAGTCTGCATGCATGAGCTGGATGATTATTGGCTTAAGTAGTTTGTATGTAAGTGGATATGGTTATCTAAATGATGCATATTTACCTCGCAGCCACCACTTTATATGGTTATCAATATAAACCAGTAACTGAATAACAGTTTTTTTTTTGAAAAGCACGTTTCCATCGGTAGTACATGTATATCAATCTATTTAAGGTTTTGTTTGTCTCGAAGAGCGACTACAAGACTGTAATTGTGCTACAGATAATAAATTGTCGACAACTCGATGAGATACATGTTTACACAAGAAGCGAGAACGATTCAAAATATAGCTTAAAATTTTAATTTATAACTATAAGCTAAATAAACCAATTTCTGCGATCAGTTGCTAGAGCACAAAGCCATCGATCAATAGGTAGAGGGTTCAATCCTCGGGCTGGGCGAGTATATCCTTGGTTACAGTACCGTCTGTCGCAGTTTGTAATCCATCTGTAATTCTTAAATGTAAATTGTCAGTTACCTACGAAGGAAAACTAAGTTAATACAGGTACGGAGTTCAAGCAAAATGGTCTGTTAATCCGATTTTTATGTTGAAATTTGACTAACAACTCGGTTACTACATAAATAATCAGCATTGCAACAACATTAACCCAAGTTATAAAACTTGGAAGTTGAGACCAACCTGAAAATTTTATAATCTGATTGCGTTTTTCTGAAATTGACCAGTGACAGGATTAATAACCAAGAGTCGTCAATGTTAGGGTCAGAGCATTTTTTTCAGGTTCAGTTATGATCATTAGTAAGCGTCTTAAAGTCCTCATAAAATTGTCAAACTTTCTTGTTTGTTAACTTTATAGTTAGTCATTTTAATGGATTCAAAGAGACAGACGGACGAATATGACGTCTGGCAGGCAGACATGCTGGTTGACAGACAGACAAACATGCATACAAGGTGCTTTTGACAAACTGAGTGTTTGCTATAAATGTAAACTTAATTATGAGACATAGTATATCACTTTGCAATATTCCTTTCCTGATATGACTTTGGCATAAGTACAATTTTATCTAAAGTGTAGTTTTCTTCCTAAATAGATATCGAATTCTACTTGTTCTCAAGTAAACGGAAAAGTTTGATTGAAGCTGATTACCTTGTTACGGAAAATTCAGCCAAAATTTAAGAGCGTTTGGTCTTTTTATATCTTGGAATTTGAAATGTACTTATACACTTATTGGTCCTCTAGTAACTCTATTTATTTATTATTGTCGCGCTGTCAAACATTGTTTCCGTAAATCGTTTCTATAATTTAAAGGAGTTCATCACAATATTTTGTGCGCAGCTCAATCGCGCAGCAAGCGATAACCACTGTAAAGTTCAGGATTCGCCGCCGAAAGTGCTTAATTTCGGATATGCAGTGCACTCGCGCAAAAAATATCGTATGTACTGACAATATAGGTCGTGCATATTTTATCTTTAAAAGTGATGGTGTTTTATTGGAGGAGTAGTCGTAGGAAGTGCTCGAATCGAATACATTGTGAACAGCCAAAGTAAACTATTTTGTCCAGTAATGATTTAGCCAACTCCAAGTCTCATAAAATTCCAGAAAATCTTAACGTAGATCTATCTCCTTCAAGTTTAAATGTGACTTGCTAAAATGCTGTTATACTTTTTGTGCCCCATCCCGCATTTCACTTAGTAAGACCAGAGTTATAGCCCTTGGCAGTCAAAATGTACATAAAGGGTCTAAACATTTGTGTTGCATGTACCTCAAAAGTATATGCGCCAAGAGTCATGAAACCATACAAGAATTAAATTCAGCATGCGAAGTTGTGCACCAGTGCTTTTATTTTAGGTTTCACTCAGTAAAAACAGATTTACGTCCCTTGACGTGGTCAGATATATACGTAAATGGCATGTGAAAGCTTGTGTAGCACGTATCTCAAAAAGTATTTGACCTAGAGACATGCAACCTAAAAGGAGCATTATTCCGCATGTGAGTAAGAAAATTGGTTATGAAACTGATTATAACATTGTGCAATTTGTTGTGTAAGAAAAAAAAAGTTCATAATTTTTAGGTGGGTGGGGTAATGGAAAAATACTTTTGTGGGTGGAGTGAATATTTTTTAATTTTTCTTGAAAACAAGCACGGGTTGATATTATATTTTTGGTTTAGAATTTTTTGTCTTAGTTCTAGCTTACATAATATAAAATTTGGTAAAATTCTGTCCGCTAGATTTTTCATATCATTAAGAAATACTTCGTGTTTTTCTCAGTTTCAGATACTTTCGACATCTTTCAAGAGTAATTTTTCTGAGTTAATATATCTATACGTTAACATTTTATGCATAGTTATAGTGGTTTCATTAATTGTGATACAAAAACAGTAACATCAGAGTGAAATTTTAAGTAAATAGTTGTTTGCCGTAGTTTTATTATGACATGTATGTATTGTTTCTTCAGACAAAAGTACCGATTTGGTGTTGTCATACATCAATCTTTAAATATGCAAAGTTATAGAAAATTCTGTCCGCTAGAAATAATTGTGAAAAACATCTTTAAGCAGTAGTAAAACGCTACCAAAGAATGTATTGAAGAATAAAAATATCTAGCTACTTATTTTGCATCCGTGATACCTTAATATATTTATTGCATTATTTTTCTCGTACATGTACAGATGATATGGGATTAATACCATTGCGGCTCCTCGAGCAGCTAGTGCCGACTCGGTATCCTATTTGAACACGAATTGTGAAGTTAAAAAAGACCTGCAGAAATGGCAGCTCTGTTTTTCTACAGTTTAACACTATCCAACGAAGTCAATCAAGACAAGAAAACAACTGTCATGAACAATGTTTTTTTGCTATACTTCAATGTTTACAAACACTGTCTACATTTACATACACATCCGTTAAGGTGGACTGGTCCGGAGTACCTTTTAATCCTTCCGCAAAGAGTTGTTGTCCTGCAGAAAACAGACAAACAACTATTAAATACCCGAGATACGACATAAAACTTACACAGTGTCAATAAGTACATTTGAAATGTAATATTCAAAAAAAGGGTGGATTCAAAATTTCAAAGAGCTATTTACTATTTGACACCTGCAACTGAAATATCATTTACTCCAGATAGCTTATGTCCTTCGTTTACTCTAAAAGTGCTTACAAGTTAAGTGTTTTCAACATGACATGTGCTTGAAATGCCACAGCTTTTGTGTACTTTGGTGCTTTGGGATCATCGAGTTTATTCAATGTACATGTATAATGTTCGGCTCAGTCGTTGCTAGGGGTGTTGCACATTTAACTAATTCTCGTGAACAAACTCAATACGAAGTCGAGTCTAATATTTGTTTTCTTTGTTACGTAATTTTTCAGGACATTTGAAGGACCAACAAAAAAATTCGCACCTATCACGCATAAGATGCAAACAAATTCGTCTACTAATATAAAGAAAGGACAAGTTGTAGTTGTGTTAATATTTGGGGTAAAGCTGTGTTCCGCAAATTCTCAGCCTTCGTCAATGTTTTTTATTATACCTCACATAAATGTCTAATGCAAATTTCCCATTAGTTTAACTTGAATAATATATCATATTCCCCAGTGATTTTATATCACATGCGCACAATCGTTATTTTCCATTTCTGCGCAGGTGATATGATCCATAATTTCATATCACATGTGCAACAGCGTTATTTTGTTTTTTTCTGCGTCTGTGATATCATTGTTTCATATCACCCGTTGAGAGATTGATACTTTCGCATTGATTATTTTCTTTTTTTTATGCTACGTGCAAAATATTTCGAAAACAATTTTTCATCAAATATTGAATCGAAACTACAAAAATAAGTTTGGAAATGATCTAACTAAGAAAATGAGTACTCACACTTAGCCTATATGTTTCATTTAGAAAAAAGAAAGTTATCGCCGTTTTTCGAATGCTACTGTTTGACGCTATGTTGAAATTATAGGGGTCAGCGGTATGTAAACGTCTCGACTAAATCTACCAAAAAAGTCTTATTACAGCAAAGTCGCCACAAATTATTAGTCCTAACAAGTAAAGACTCTTTAATTCTGTCTTCATTATTTGGTTAGTAATTACTTTTTAATGTTAAATAAATCATTATGTTGATTTTCCAGTAAATGCTTTTACCCTTATAAGCTTTCGGTATAATAAAATAAATATTGCATTCCTGAGAGGGTGATATGAAAAATGTTCATCCCTCGAAATATGAATATAGACCTCGGCTGGCGCCTCGGTCATTATTCATATATCTCGCGGTGAACATATTTCATATCACCCTCTCAGAAATGCAATATTTTATAATATGGCTGAGGCTGAAAGATGGTGTGAAATTTAGGCTACTGCAAATGTTGTCTGTAATAACGCTCATATTAGATGTATACAAATGTACATTTATATTGCAAATATGATGGAGTTTAGACATTTCAGGTTCTTGTGTTATATATTGATAGTTCCATGCTGTCTGTTTCGTAAACCCCAAATTTTAGCGCTAAAACAGAATGAAATAGAAAATATTCAATAACTTTATCCAATTACCATTTATATTGTTACTTTAGAATATGTACACTTAAAAGCAGTTAACGAGTTAAAAGCCAGCAGGTGCACATAAGTCCGTCATTGGAATTTGATGCTGTGAAACGGAAACCGGAAGCAAGTGACATGTGGCAAAATTCCTTATGTCTGGCTTGACGCCAATACATGTTCGTTTTTATTCATTGCACGGTATAAATATACTCTTTTTTTTTAAATCCTTTTAATGCAAAAGCTTAATCCTGTAGAGAATTTAAAGAATTTTATTTATTCATTCAAACGACTGGTGTTACAGCTATGTTTATCATTAAACATAAAAGGTCTACCATTACTTCAAATATATATTTGTAAAGCATTTATTAAGGGGACGCATACTTTGAAATTAGAAAAAAGTGGGTGGGGTATGATAAAATTTACCTGCAAAAAAGTACAAGGTTTTGGTACATGAAATGGATACTGTTTCAACTGTTATAAGTACACAAAGGATTGCTCACTAAAATAAAAATGAGAAAACTGAAACAAGAAAGTTATTGTTGAATTACATAAGACTTCTTGTGTACATTCAAAGTCAACAATTAAGACTTTTTGGTGCGAAAATAATAGTGCTTCACCTTGTCCAAACATTTATCAATGTCCTACAGATTCTAATTTAAAGAAAGAATGTGAAATATGGTCACTGTCTTGCTTTTCATTTCGCATATGTAAGCTAAAACACATTATTTAGTTTGTTTACAAAGTAGTGCATAAGAAAAGATACGGTGGTCAAGGAATGCCACATTCCAAAACTAAAAAGAGTATATTCCCCTTAATACATTAAACATTTATCGTTACAGAAGTCTAGTGGCTTACAATAAGGGCCTAGAAATGTTGCCAGTATTAATTTTTAACTTGGTATTCATGAACTACAATGCACTTAAATATCAAAACACATTCAACAAACTTTTGAAAATGTATTGTCTTAAAAATCCCTAAAATAAGGTATGAAATTTGGTTGAGAGGTCCAATCAATGTGTATATGTGCAAAAGTAACATTCTAATCTTGTTCACAAAAGTTACTAATACACAGCAGGCATGTCAATGATCAAAACTGGACGAATATACAGTTATCCTAACTTTAATGTCATTTATAATTTGTCATTGAATTCTCCACCATACTTTTCATAATTCTGTTTGCACGAGTTGCACGAGAATGCTGTCATTCACGTAAAAAAATGGGGTCAAATAAGTTGTAAATGCAATATCATCTAAACGTAATTAATGGATTATGCAGTTCAAGATAAACTTTATCTCATAACGTAACGAACATGTATAATGTTGTAACAACAACTTTACTTACACTGATTTAAGTAGCAGTCTGTTTATAAGTGACTTTATTGATTCATTTTATGTTTTGTTATTGTTGTCAAAAAGTATAACGGAAGTGCCTCACAACTGAAGCGGAAACCAGTTTGATGCGCAAAGTAGTCCAATGCAAGTAATATTTTTTGACAAATATCCACAGAAATTAATAATTTTCTAATATTAAAGACGAATATCTGAATAGGATTCATTATTTGATAAGAAATTATAATCATCGACATGTTTTTTTAAAAATCGTACACGTGCTGACACCTAAGTTGTCTCCCGTTGTTTATTAGAGTTACCTTTCGTTCGGCGCAGTAATACATTTGCAGTGAATCGCCGAGAAGTCGTGGGAAAATTAAAAACCATGTAAATAAACTAAAATTAACCACCTTTTCAAGATGAATTTCAAGTGATCGCCATTATGCATTTAACCCGCCTGACCTGTGTAGCATCTTAGATATCTGTTCTAAGGTATTCATTGTGTAGAATGTCATGTTATGCCCTTGCAATGCTAATCCCACTCTGATTTTTTTTGTTTACATTTTTATCAATGAGAAATATGGCGTCCATCCCGAGCTGAAATGACATAGCGTTAATTTTTTACATGTTTAAGCAAACCTGGTGTGTTAGAAAGAAAATCTCATCCCTTCAACATTATTTGGAACACTTTTATTGTAAAAAACCTGTTTTTTCCTTATACAAAAGCTTAATATTTTGTGTTGAATGTACTTTCACAAAGACCTCTGTTTTCCTATTACATTCATAGTACCATATCCTTATCCACAAAATACTGAATATTACAGGTGTCCATCAGTATTATATCAGTTTAAGAATATGTTTTTTATTTTCCCACCATCGATTTCTTGAATATGCACCCCTTCCGCATTTCTGTATGAACTGTGAATGTAGCAATATGCGTCCCCTTAAAACTATATTGCGGTTTAGCCACTTTCCAAGTACTACAAGAACTGTTTATGTGCGTGCTTTTCATGTAAATAATAACAGGCCGTATTCATATAATACCTCTTTTTATGCTCCCCGAAGGATAGTTGCCGTTTTGTCCGTCCTTTCGTCCGTTCGTCCGTCCGCCACACTTTTGTCCGGAGTATAACTTGAAAAGTTTTAAGGTAGAACGCGACACTTTGCGAACTTTCGAGTAGCGTCTTGAAATTTTGCATGTGTAAAGTTGGCCATATTTCAAACAAGATGCAGTTTATTTTATACCAATAGAGCCGACCAGTTTTTGTACACGAGACGTCAAAGTTGACCACCAAAGCCCGTTTTTGAAACTGACGTTGCCGCGTATCCTTGGCAACTTTTACGGGTACTGCAACGGCACCAGCCAACACATTTTCTTAAATTATACATTATTCGACGGGAACTGGTTTTTCCTTTATGGTGATGTAAAAATCATTGTTTTACACCGACAAATATTTGAAAAATGGAAAGAAAATCGCCGTTTTTGACTAAAAATTGACGTTCAGTTTCGCAGCATTTTTCGGCTTTAAATCAGCATATTACAAAATCCCTGAATTAAATTTTTGATTTTTTTTTAATAAACGATGTTTAAAATGTATACCAAGTCCAATGACAAATAAAACTGGGGGTCACCGACTTAGATTTTTCGGTGCATGTGATTTTATTTCCCCCACCCCCATGCACAAATTTTGTACCATAATTCGACGTCTGCAGATACGTTCGAGACATCATAATTCAGTCATTTTGAAAATCGCTTTTAATATATTTTCTATATAATAATGATTTTTTTAAAATCTTTTTCTTATTCAAAGTACCAAATTAACAAGTTTTCCGTTGTAATACACTGCTAAAATGATGAATTCATACATATGCAATTATTGTGTAGATAGTTCGGAGATTTCACATTTGAAACAAAAGTTAAAGCATAATTATTGTGAAATATCATAGATCAGAATTGTACAGCAGTTTCATACAGTTTTAAGTTTGCCCTCCATGAGAGTAAAGTTTTTCTTGATAAACTTCACATAATCATAGAGGCCTTTGACGGGAAGTGCAGTGTCAAAGAACCATAACTCTACTTTACCTAATTTTTGAATTATCTCCCTTTATTATACAAAATAAGTAAGTAAGTAACGACTTTATTTATAGTGGATGACATATTTGGCAGAGCCAATTTACAATATGCTTGTCCGGAGCATTACTTGACAAATATTAATGGCATTACATTGAAACTTCACAAAATGATAGAGGCCATTGACGGGAAGTGCAGTGCTCTAAGTTACCTAGATTTTTTTTAATTATCCCCCTTTATTATAATTATATATACAAAATAAGGCTTCACAAAATGATAGAGGCCATGGAAGTGTAGTGTTGAAGAACCATAACTCTACTTTACCTACTTTTTTTTAAATTTCACCCTTTATTATACAAAATAAGGCTTGTCCGGAGCATTACTTGAAAAGTATTAATGACATTTCATTGAAACTTCACAAAATGATAGAGGCCATTGACGGGAAGTGCAGTATCAAAGAACCATAACTCTACCTTACCTAGTTTTTGAATTATCTCCCTT
Organism: Mercenaria mercenaria; assembly: GCF_021730395.1. NCBI lineage: Eukaryota > Metazoa > Mollusca > Bivalvia > Venerida > Veneridae > Mercenaria > Mercenaria mercenaria. The sequence goes on from NC_069368.1 coordinate 81,286,376, forward strand.
TATTCAATTTTGAATTATCTCCATTTTTTTTTTTTTTGGTTTCTAATACGTTATTCCTCATATTGGGACATGCACATGTATCGGGGAGCATCATTTGGTTTTACGGATTCCTTGTTTAATACAGTTAACAGCTATCATTAATTTTGTCTCTGCTTACGTGACTTCATTTTAAACTGACGTGAAATGGCCTGATTTGATTCGATAAGGCTTTTCTTGACCAATTTTCAAACGATAGAAGAGTATGAACATATTAACCTTTCAGTTCATTTTGCCTTTGCGACCAGTGCAGACCAAGATCAGCTTGGGTTTGTACTGTTCGCTATTCGGTCAGTAAACTTTCAGTGAACACCCCTTTGAGTATTAAGTAGTACTGCCTAAATTAAATGGTGGGCCAGTTCATTTTAGAAATTTCAAAAGTTATCATGATTACAACATATAATTATGATATGTAACATACATGAAAATATGATACTGAGGTTTTGTAAATTTAATATACAAATATATACAAAGCTTATTAAAAGCTGATTAACCATCCTGTATGCATGTATTTTTAACTGTGTCATATGAATGCTCTTTCTTTTATATATAAACTCTTGCAAAAAGTTCATCTATCTGCAGAAGAAGACAGTGCAATATGCATGCAACTTAATAGATCAACTCAACACCCTTAAGCCCATGGTTTACCTGGTCCTGAGCCAGCTGGAATATGATTCCGGAGGCTTGTCCCCATACACAAAACTCAAACAGGCAAAATGAAAGCGGTCTACGTTAAGTACAACATAACATTTCCTATTCCAATTGTTTTTATCTTTTATACACAAACACTTTTTTCTTTCTGTTTACTTAGACCGAAAACGCCTTTATTTCTACTCACTACCTATGTGGCTTCACGCGCTCAAAATATCAATGTTTCTATTAGGGGTTGGGCAGGCATGCATGCATGCAAGCAGGTAGATTGATAGATAACACAACAGTGGCAAATTATTATAAACTGCCCTGTACTCTCGAATGTGGCGCATGTTAACACTGAGGTTTGGTTCGCACCGTAGATCGATGTGTGTGGTTTTGTCACTGACCGATCGAAGGTTTTGCCCAAACATTGTATGTTTTGTCCATTGATCGGATTGCTATACGTTGTCAATGACTTTTTATGTGAATTTCAATCATTTACATATAAGTGAACTGCTTTAGAGTTTCTTTTCGGGGACGTTCTTGGAAAATTTCGAGTTTTACTGGAACTTTGTCCTTGCGTTATCTATTATGCTTGCTCTGAGGTCTTTAACGTTTTGTTCTTTTTTGTAAGTGTGAAGGGAAGAAGGGAATAAATGAGTGCAAATTACATTTTAATTACAAAATCTAATGGCAAAATTAACCGGGTATATTTAAGTTTTATACCACATATATTTAGGGGGCCTCCGCGTGGTTAAGGCCGCTTTAATCACTTGCTCCTTACCGCTGTGGGTTCGAAACCTATCATAGCGTGGAGAATTCTTTCATTTGAGGAAGACATTCAGCTGGCCTACTGAAGGTTGATGGTTTTGCACAGGTGCCCACCCGTGATTAAATCATGGCTGGAAGGGCACCTGGGGACTTCCTCAACCACCAAAAGCTGGAAAGAAGCCATATGACCAAACATTGTGTGACTATAAATTAAACAAATACAAAAGGAAAATATTTAGCTTATGGCACAGCTGTGAGTTATAGTAATAAATATATTTGTATTTCGAGTCTTGGTTACTACTAACCTATACACGGAAGAGCATTAGTGCCAAGTGTATGTTATTTATTAACTCGAACTTTCGAGTTACGTATTCCGAAATTTTGAGTTAATAAATAACATACACCTGGCACTAATTCTCTTCCGTACCTATAACCTTTTGTTATTTGAAAATGTTTGCAATTTATACCTGCTTTATGTATTTTGATATTGCAAAATAAAATAACATGCTATATTTATAGCGTTTGATTTGCTTCAGTAAATCTTAAAAATTTTAAGTAAATATACTGGTATGCAAATGACTTGATCGAATCAGTTTAATATATTTCCCCCTACAAATTAGAGGTGTTGAGTTCAAAGATTTAAATCAGGCATATTATTGAAACTTTAATGACTCAAAAAAATAAAAACTGAAATGTTATGTTACTACGACTAAGATGAGGAGTTAATTTTGCGTATACACTGGGTCTATGCAACATTAACGATAGACTATGTTCTCATTTCTTATTTGAAAATATGAATTACTCCACTTTATCTATAAAACAGAAAATGAATGTTTTTGTGTATAAACGGTAGCCTTTGTTAGGTTTAAATAAATTTAAATGAATAAAAGTAAACTCAGTTTAATTATTGTACCCCCGACAACAAAGTTGTAAGGGGGGGGGGGGGGGGTATACTGGTTTCAGGTTGTCTGTCTGTCTGTCCGTCCGTAGACACAATCTTGTGCGCACCATTTCTCCTCATCCCCTTGACACAATTTAATGAAACTTCACACAAGTGATCAGTAACCAGTAGTGTGCATGGGGCATGTTAGGTTCTTTCAGAAAAAAAAATTGCAGAGTAATGGGACTTTGTTTTTTGTTACTATACTATATACATAGACACATTATTGTGCGCACCATCTCTCCTCATCCCCTTGACACAATTTAATGAAACTTCACACAAGTGATCAGTAACAACAGTAGTTGTGCATGGGGCATGTTAGGTTCTTCCAGAAAAAAAAATTGCAGAGTAATGGGACTTTGTTTTTTGTTACTATACTATATACATAGACACAATCTTGTGCCCACCATCTCTCCTCATCCCCTTGACACAATATAACGAAACTTCACACAAGTGATCAGTAACAACAGTAGTTGTGCATGGGGCATGTTAGGTTCTTTCAGAAAAAAAAATTGCAGAGTTAGGGGACTTTGTTTTTTGTTACTATACTATATACATAGACACATTCTTGTGCGCACCATCTCTCCTCATCCCCTTGACACAATTTAATGAAACTTCACACAAGTGATCAGTAATAACAGTAATTGTGCATGGAGCATGTAAGGTTCTTTCAGAAAAAAAATTGCAGAGTTATGGGACTTTGATTTTTGTTACTATACTATATACATGGACACAATCTTGTGCGCACCATCTCTCCTCATCCCCTTGACACAATTTAATGAAACTTCACACAAGTGATCAGTAACAACAGTAATTGTGCATGGGACATGTTAGGTTCTTTCAGAAAAAAAATGCAGAGTTACGGGACTTTGTTTTTTGTTACTATACTATATACATAGAAACAATCTTGTGCCCACCATCTCTACTCATCCCCTTGACACAATTTAATGAAACTTCACACAAGTGATCAGTAACAACAGTAGTTGTGCAGGGGGCATGTTAGGTTCTTTCAGCGACAAATATTGCAGAGTTATGGGACTTTGTTTCTTGTTAACATACTCTGTACATACAGTCTGCATATGCAATCTTGTGCGCGCCTTATCTTCCGAACCCTTGCACACAATTTAATGAAACTTCACACAAGTAGTCAGCACCAACCATAGTTGCGCATGGTGCATGTTACGTTCTTTTAGATAAATATTTTGCATAGTTATGGGACTTTGTGTTTTGTTACTATACTATATACATACAGTCTATATACATACAGTCCACATAATTATGCAATCTTGTGTGCGTCAAAATGCAATGTACTGTGTCAGTGCATACAGGGGGTACATTCATCACCTTAAGTGATAGCTCTAGCTAAACTCTACTAATATTAGCCAAATGATTATTACAGGTAATTGTGATATACTGTTAGATTATATCTTTAGCCACGTTAGATATATTTAAAGATGATTTTCTAAATCTGAATTAATACCTAATGATAAAATACTTTAGTGAAAGATGAATACGGCTTGTTTAACTTGTTTGAAAGAGTCTACAGCTACCTAGAATATACTTTAAGGTATTTTTCAGAACTGTACTAACTTTCAGTGTAACACTGTATAAGTTATAAGTTATTCTTATATCACATACTTGTGCAAAGAAAGGTCGTGGACTATGATATACTGTACGGTTTAGGTGCATGCACGTTAGAATTGCCGAATATAAATAAAACATTTTCAGATACAAATTGTGTACTTGTTTTATTGATATTAGATAATGTCAATTAAGAAATATGTATAGCAGAACCATACTTATATAACTTTTAAGTCAATTATCATATTACCAAAACGCCGCCAAATTGAATTTGAATTATATATTGGTGGTAGGTTTGTCATTTGTGACTAGCAGTTTTACGACTGACTGTACTCTAAAACGTTTTGACGATGATGAACCTAACTGTAATATCCATGCATTTGTTATTAAAATGATAAGTATTTCAAATATCTGGAAAGCAAAAATATCTTACCCAACTTGATAAATGAGGGTTCTTTTAGTTCAAAAACGTACAGTGCCAGTCATATTTATATGAGGTATTACAAAACATCTGTAAAAGATATCTTCTACGCTAGCAGTATGACATTGCACAAACAAATTATCTGAGTTTTAGTGAACTAAACAGCAGACTTTAAAGACAATTGTCAGATATTTCGTTCTTGGTGTTAAATATATCCCACAAGCTTGGTGATGCTGACGACAGAAAAGAATACAGAAACTTCATTACAATTTTCAGTTATTCACCTATTAGTTTATCATAATCATTCAATGTGTACTTATTCTCGAAATACTGTTTTTAATGACGTCATAATTTAGACGATATAAGAGAAAGTCTGTTTACTTTATGTTTGGTATAAAGCATTTTTAACTGTAATTATTATTTGGGCTAATTAAAGGTTTCCAAACAACAGGGCTGATAAAAATTACATAAACCCCCGGGTAGTCTCAGGATATTTGTATTGAATGGGGAAGGTGAAACTCTATAAGGAATATAAATCAAGAACTTGTTAAGAGATTCAGGTAGCACTGTTAATGCATCTCCATACATTGTTATCAAAACAATCGTTAAAAAGGTAAGTTTACGCATAAGTTCAAAAACAGTTAAAATAAAATGAGTTACATCAAAGTCTGCCTGAATAAAAAGAAATATCCCGGCTGTTTTTAATAGCGAAAACCAGTATGGTTGAAATTGAATTTTGTGTTTACTGGGAAAATAACGGAGCCTAAGGGACCCTCGACGCGTAAAATGGCAATGTTTCGTGAAACATGACAGTAGATTAGCACCGAAAGCATTTACAGAAAGAATCTAAGCATCAAATTCAGAGAAACATTCGAATCACATTAATCTTACATCGAACTTGTGCCACTAGTTTTCATTTTCTTTGGAGGACACATTAAGGCGGTTTTTTATACTGTTGCGTTGTGTTAAATAAGAAATTCAATACTAATAAGCTAGTCTATGAAGAGAGCTTATTTGAAACATAGCAATAATAATAATAAATAATGACAATATTAATAATAATAATCCCTACGCTGTGAGCTTCCTAAATATGACGAGATTCATCATGACCTTGGCTGTTTCAAACTAAAAATCATGCAACTTTGTTTTAAAAAATCTTTCAAGCGTGGGCATAATATTATTACTAAAGTGGGGGAGGCTTTGCATATATTATCTTAAGAAATGATTACGGAAACTAATCATTAACTAGACATAATAATACTCAGAAACCTGAGCATGTTGGTACATTAAATTGCCAAACAAGCAGGTGCACATTACATCTGATGTTATCGTGCAAATTACTAAAAAAAATCACAGACAAATTATTAAAACTTGGGTTGAAAATAGTAGTCACATGCCCTGATATTCATTACTCAAACGAGGAAAATCACTATCAAAATTCCAAAACAACGAATGAAACCATTTTCCAAAATGCGTAGGATTTTTTCTGACAAGGTTTTGACACTTCTGGTTTGAATGATCAAGTTCAGTGAAAGAAGCAGAATTACCGTCTATCTTCGGCACTGTTCATGTGTTTGTACGCCTGCTTTTCTAATTAGCAGCTTTCTTAGGTTACTGAGGTAATCCCTGTTTGTTTTCTGCTGCAATCAGTTTATGTTAGTTTTTTGCAGACCGTAAAACAATGTTTTTGCATTGTTGCCAAAGTCATAAATTTCGGGAAAAATTGGAAAATAAGATTATAGGTATTATATTGCACTAAAACTACAATAAGTACTTAAAACTGCGTATTTAATGCAAAAATCATGATGAGTAAAACAGTATTATTGCAACTTTTATGTTATGAAACACTGCGATATATTGTAATTAATTTAATTTTTACCTAATTTTTCAAGAGCCTTGGACTACTTGTGATGCTTGCATTTGATTTGGCAGTGATCAGCCTTTACACCGTTAGCAAGGGGGATAAACCCGTTTATACAGCCAATATCAGTGTCAAAATTTATAAGAAAGTACTGTAACTACAGGTAAAAGATTCGTTTTGAAAAACAAAGTCATTCTTAGGCTTGTTTTCATTAAAGACCAATCAGAATGGATTACAGGTATACGATTACATTATTCCCAATAAGTTCCCCGTACTTTCTTGAACTGGTAGTCTCTGACCAGAATGAATATATGACGTTACCAGTATGTGTCATCTGTTCGTGGAATATTGTGTCGTGTAGAATGATGTATACTTAGGTATTTGAATAAGATATAAGTAACCCACAAAAACTGTGTGTGCGCGCGCGCGTGTGTGTACGTGTGTCTGTGTCTGTGTCTGTTTGGGTTTAACGTCTATTTCAACAATTTTTCAGTCATATAAACGACGGTGTCTGCTTGTAGCAGTGAGCACAATGCACAATTTTATAGTGCTGCCTCACTGGAATATCACGCCGTAGACACGTGGCATGATACCACACCCAGTCACATTATACCGACACCGGGCTGACCAGTCCTAGCACTATCCTCTTAATGCTGAGCGCCAAGCGAGGAAGCTACTAGTACCTTTTTTTACGTCTTTGGTATGACGCGGTCGGGGATCGAACCCACGACCTCCCGATCTCGAAGCGGACGCTCTACCACTAGGCTACGTACATCCGCTATGCGTGGGTGGAATTTATTGAGACCAGACAACAACCGTAACTCTGAAACATTATCATTTAAAAGTAAGCTAAACAAAAACAAACAATGTACCACGGCGTTTTATTACATCGGACAAGGAAACTGCTGGTTCTCCATACCCGACTACGTACTAAGTGCAGTGTATTGAATCGTCATCTTTTCCTAAAAAAATATTTCTCCCATTCAGTGGGGACAGACTGAAACTAACTTTCCCTTCGTTTTTGAATGCAGAACTTTATATTAATGTCGAAATGTTCTTCTGAATAATCTGTGGAATTTCATGATAGACATGGATACTGTTCTGTTTGGTAACCCATACCTTCTTGATCAGGATAACATATCTATTCATATACAGGTTTACATAACAGAAAGTAAAAGATTCTTTTAGCAGTCCTGGGGCATTTCCATTTCTTTTCTCTCTTTCTTTTTCATTTCTACTTTTGCCTTATTCCATTTTATAACAACATCTACTTTTCTATACTACTACACATTGTCCCCTTTCCACATTTTGCATTAATAACGATTTATTTTCTCGTATTTTAAGAGTATATTCCTAGCTCCATTACAGATGCTCATACAGTTATATATGACTGTTTGTTTGTTTGTTTGTTTGTTTCAGGATTTCGTGTGTCATTCCAGTAGTATTGCTGCTCATAGATGCCTTAGCTACGTCTGTAGGTGCGCAAGAAAATCAGAAGGTAAGTACATTGTAAACTTTTAACGTTACGCGAGTACGCACGTTAAGGGACCATCGGGTATCGGATTAAATTTTTCAAAAGACAATCTGAAGGTCCTTACTGACGCAACGAGTCAGACGTGTGATATAGGGGCACATTTTAAATGATCATAAACGATAAATATGTCTGTAGCATAATGAAACAATTAAAAGAAACTGTGAACGATGAATATGCAATCAAAGAAGATTGTATTCTGTGCTAACATGTGAAACAGGTGTTACAGGTTATATGACAAGAGATGACGGTCCTATGCGGCTAGTGAAACAAGAATCTATAGGGTTTTATAGAGTTTAATGAACCTTTTTATCAATTCTTAAAAATGATGGATGGGAAACTCAGCTTCAGTTACAGGATTAAGAGAATTTTACAAGTTGCAATTGCTTTCTGTAATGTGTACAATTATTATGCAACACAATATTCGCATTTTACCACGTGACTGCATGTTGCCGAAGGACCAGACTTGCAGAATACGTGAGTTACGTAAGAAATTAAAATCAAATGATTCACCTTTATAGAGCAATGTACTTTATCGGGATTTCCAGTGTTATGTAGATATAAAGTGTAAACATGGCCAATGTCCTCCAGTGTCAAGGATTCGTTGGTAAACTGTCTCATATCGTAATATATTCTCTGAAAAGTATTTTGTACTTGGAAATATTGGATTAATTCGAATACACAGTTCATGCATTCTTTTCCGTGAGAAACAAATCAAATAGTACATCTAATCAGAAGATGCCAGCCGCCTTTCTAACAGGTGACGTTAAAAAGGTTAGCATACTTTCTTGCTTATGATAAAACGACTAATTCATACGAGTAAAACATAGTTAATATAAGCGGCCAGCATTCGTAAGAACACGTATTCACATGGAGAAATGCAAATTGAAGAAACTCAAAATTAAATGAAACTTAATAAAACGTCTGTGGGATAGTGGTTATTGAAGTGACATGTCTTAATGTTTGATATTAATGTTAATATTATGTGGTAATTTTGGCGTGACGCGTCACAACGCACTGTATCAATGCTGTAAAATGACGAATGTTTTTGCGAAAAATAAAAATCCAATCAGCCTTTAATCCGTATCTAGATATAAATTATACCAGATCGCACTTGCATGGAACTGCAATATCATGGTAATCATTCACAGATTGTCATTATTGTTGTTGATGCTGTGCCACGGTGGTAAAACATGCTTATTTTTTCTCTAGGTTCTTGGCAATATCAAAACATTGTATTTCATTGATGCTGCTGAGGTTTGAGAGGAATGTTACTGTACTTGGAACACTATGATTAAATAGAAAGCATGGTTATATATTAAGCCTTTCATTTCCAATGCAAAGAACTGAAATAGTGTGGAAAAATAATTTATATACAGCAGAATAATAGACGTACCAATTGCCTTTTTTGATAGATTCACAAGTGTTTTGGGAAACTGCATTTGTACTCTACATTGTCTCCTTACATGAAAGCAACAATAAAAAGAAATAACTGTGACTATATAAGCAGTCCCGTCCTCTTTTGCACATATGACCAATGTACCAGTTGAACCAATCCACATATTCTTCACTCTTAATGTTTGTCTCTTGTTAACAATAAGGCTTAGGACGAAAGCCAAATAGACTCGTCAAGAAAATAAAATTAGGTGCTTATTATCTTGTTATAAGGGAAAAAAGGAGTTTGTAATAACAAGATAAGAAGCACATACCTTTTCTGAACATTCAAATATTTTGTCTATGATGAAAGTTAAGAGAAACGAACATACATTTATTAACCGAAGTTTCACGAGAAACATATGAGTATACAAAAAGTATATAAATCATTAACGCACTATGTGTTACATGTCTGTTTGTAACATTAGTTAAGATCCAATCGCTAACAGTTTTTGTCTGTATTCAGTATGTATACATTTTGGAAACGCCAAAAATATTTCCGAGTTATTAATCTGAAACAGGGGAAGGGGTAGGCTACTAGAGAAATCGAAATACAGTAAAAGCTGTTTTTTTGTTATGTACTCATAACTTTTGTAACTTTTCTTGCTGCAACGTTTAAACTTTGATTTTTTCCCAGTTTTTGCCAGTTCATTTAAGCACAAATTATTCATTGTGAGTTTTAATTAAAGATTGTTGAATGTCCGACGCCCGTCCTCAAATGGTAAATGGCTGCACATTAGATTCAACGTATATGACTATAAGGTCTAGTCAAATTCGATTATCTGCCAGCTGATACCTGTAACTTAAAGAGTTTATAAAAATGCCGCAGTCAAAATGTTTACACTTTCTTTTACCAGTAATACTGAACGTGTAGGACCACATGACTGTAATTACCCAGAATGTGTAACGTATCAGATCAAGTACATCTTTTTAAGTTATAGCATACGGACAAGATGCTCTTGAGTTCAGTGCCATTGATCTATAAAAATTATGTATTTGATCAAATTTAAACAAGACTGAGTATTTTTTAAAAAAGATACACGGCCGCATTAGTTAATGCACACTTTAAGCTACGAAACGTGCATGCACCCTGCACTTTAACATACGATCGGGTATTTATAAAGCAAAACAAAATGTAGTTTTTAAAGTAAAATGTAGAACATATTTTCGGAACACACATTTTACATCATAATTATATTACATTTGTAATCATAATCTAGGAAACTTTGACAAAAACCAGACTAAAAGGGAGGGGGCGAAATGACATTTTTTGAAATCGTCAAAGGATACGAAACGACCAAAATGGGGACGGGTTGACTGGGGGACGAGTTTGACTGTAAATCGCTTACGGGGGGCACTCCGTATCAGAGTGGCAGAGAAGAACTCTGCCGCAGGGGATTCAGGTTTATGACGTTTTACAAGCTATTTCCACAGGAGCCTTGCAACGGATTATACTGTCTAACAATACAGCTTAGAGCAACAAGAAAATTCGGAAACATGTGGTATTTTTCATCCACCAATCAAAATGTACAGTTTTTAATCAGCAGTTAAATGACCTTCACCCCAGATATAAACAGGAAGTAAAGATGAAATCAATACCGGCCTACGGCCGGAAAAATCAACTACATGTCTTCGCCGAGTCTTACCGTAATTTGTATACCATGTACCTATGGTGTCTTGTGCAAGTTCGATTATGGATAAGATCGTATCAGTAGATTTTTACTTACATACCTTTGATGGACTAATTCGTACCATTAGATTTAGACTCAACTGCCCTCAGTGGATCAGATCGTACCATAGATTTCGACTTGCATGTCTTTGATGGATCAGATGGTACCAAGGATTTAGACTAACATGTCCTTGATGGACCAAATCGTACCAAAGATTTAGACTAACGTGCCTTTGATGCTCAGATCGTATCAGTAGATTTAGACTAACATGTCCTTGATGGACACAAGAAACGTATCCAACATAGATTTAAACAACTGCCTTCATATATTATAATTAAACCACATGACTTTATTTTATTAAATATATCCACTTGCCAACTGCTAATTTTATAAATTCCATTATATCCATTGATTAGTTAAAAATGGCATAGTTTTATCTATTAAATTAGATTATAACATATATTATAAAAACTGTTATTTACAGCCTATATTAAACTAAGTATGTATTCATAATAATCACACGCCCATTGTTGAGACATAATTTATTTACCAATGTTGATCATATTTTGACATGTAGATCTTTGTGCTCATTATTAAGTTGGAGTAGTGATAAAGTCAAACAAAATTATTTTGTTGCGTGTTCGTGATCTAGCAAAGTTTGTCTTGGAACTTACTGGGTTGTAACATATTCTTTGTTAGCCCACCATCATCAGATGGTTGGCTATTCAAATCACTCTGCGTCCGTGGTCCATCGTCGTTCCGTCCGCCCGTTAACAATTTCTGGTTATCGCATCTCCTCAGAAACTACAGGGGGATTTTGACCAAACTTTGTCATAATGATGTATTGGTATCCTAGTTGTGTCCCCCTGAAAATCAGACTGGTTCAATCATTTTGAGTGAGTTATGGCCCTTTGTTTATCTTTATAGTTTACATAAATTTATATAAGGAAAAAATATAAAAATATTCTTGTCCAAAACCACAGAGCCTAGGGCTTTGATATTTTGTATGTAGCATCATCTAGTGGTCCTCTACCAAGATTATTCAAATTATTCCCCTGGGGTCAAATATGGCCCCGCCCCGGGGGTCACGTGGTTTATATAGACTTTTATAGGGAAAAACTTTGAAAAACCTCTTGTCCAAAACCGCAGGGCCTAGGGCTTTTATATTTTGTATGTGACATCATCTAGTGGTCCTCTACTAAGATTTTTCAAATTATTCCCCTAGGGTCAAATATGGCCCCGCCCTGGGGGTCACATGGTTTACATAGACTTATATAGGGAAAAACTTTGAAAATCTTCCTGTCCAAACCACAAAGCTTAGGGCTTTGATATTTGTAATGTAGCATCATCTAGTGGGTCTTTACCAAGTTTGTTCAAATTATCCCCCTAGGGTCAAATATGGCCCCGCCCCAGAAGTCACATGGTTCATATAGACTTGTATAGGAATAAACTTTTAAAATCTTCTTTTCCATAATCTACAACATTCAAATTTTGACCACATGTACATTTTTGAGTGACAAGATGAACCTTGACATGAGTTGACCTTGATTTTGACCTAGTGATCTACTTTCACATTTCTGTAGCTACAGCCTTTAAATTTGGACCACATGCATAGTTTTGTGTACCGAAAAAAAACTTTGACCTTGACATTGACCTAGTGACCTACTTTCACATTTTTGAAGGTACAGGCTTCAAATTTGGACCACATGCATAGTTTTGTGTTCCGAAATAAAATTTGACCTTGATTTTTACCTAGTGACCTACTTTCACATTTCTCAAGCTACAGCCTTCAAATTTGGACCACGTGCATAGTTTTGTGTACGGAAATGCACTTTGATCTTGAGATTGACCTAGTGACCTTCTTTCGCATTTCTGAAGCTACAACCTTCAAATTTGGTCCATGTGCATATTTTTGTGTTCTGAATTGAAATTTGACATTGATTTTTGCCTAGTATCTACTTTCACATTTCTCAAGCTACAGCCTCCAAATTAGAAGCACGTGCATAGTTTTGTGTACCGAAATGAACTTTGACCTTGAAATTGATCTAGTAACCTACTTTAACATTTCTCAAGCTGCAGCTTTCAAATTTAGACCACATGCATGAACTACATACACAGTGTTGTGTACCAAAATGAAATTTGACCTTGATTTTGACCTTGAGCTAGGCTTGAAATTTGGAACATTCAAAAATGGCTCAATGGTGGGCGCCAAGATCTCTTGTTTATGTTGGGTTTAACGTCACATTATTGTACTCCACGAAAAACGAAGTTGTAAGGGGGAGTATACTGGTGTCTGTCCGTCTGTCTGTAGACACAATCTTGTGCGCACCAACTCTCCTCATCCCCTAGACACAATTTAATGAAACTTCACACAAGTGATCAGTAACAACAGAAGTTGGGCATGGTGCATGTTAGGTTCTTTCAGAAAAAAAAATTACACAGTTATGGGACTTTGTTTTTTGTAGATATACTACATACATAGAGTCTGCATATACAATATTGTGCGCGCCTAATCTCCCGAACCATTGCACACAATTTAATGAAACTTCACACAAGTGACCGGTACCAAGCCTATTTGTGCATGGTGCATGTTACGTCCTTTTAGATAAATATTCTGCAGAGTTATGGGACTTCGTTTTTTGTTACTATACTATATACATAGAGCCCACATAATTATGCAATGTACTGTGTAAGTGCGTGCCAGGGTACATTCATCACCTTCAATGATAGCTCTAGTTATTTTTGGCAAGATCTAGCACCTCTTTAGATCCGCCAGCCTCGTGTAAACCGACTTAATGGTTTCGTCACATGAGAGAATTCTACACAAAAAATTAGGTTTCGAGCCTACATTTGTGAGGGGCAAGTGATTCGAAGGCAGCGACCTTAACAACTAAGTCAATTACGGACCTCAGGAAGATTTTATTTCATTTAAATGACGTGTTCCGCTCGAAACATGATTAATTGTCGTCAGATCTAGTTCTTACTTGCTTATCATGTAGTCAGGCCTAATATGTGTCAGAGAAAATGAAGAAACGAAGATAAAATTATTTTAAGTATGTAGAAATCTCGGAAATTTGATGCCATATGCATTATCTGATTGTAATGTTTACAATAATTAACAAACTAATATATCAAGTGCTTCAATATTTTTATGTAAATGCATGGGATGAGAAAATTCTTTGATTAGAAAATAAAATCTATAATAAGATCTTTTGAAGCCACTTTTAAAGGAAACAACTTGAAGACTGATGTTTCTCATACTACGATATCGTGGTTTTGTGTGAATTGAATTGCTTGTATTTAAATTGTGCGGATGTTAAATGCTTAATTTTTCGATATGCAGAAACCGCATGCTATTGATGCCAGATGCAGTTTCTGATTGTATGTTTACATTAATTCAATATCGTACAAATATAACAGGTGCTTTGGTATTTTAATGTAACTGCTTGCGAGACAGAGATATTGACGCCGTTTTCAAGTGAAAAAGACAGGACACTTCTCAACTGATTAACATGTGCTCTCAGTAGCATTAATTTTGAAATGAAAAGGAACTGTTTGCTGACAAGTATCCTAAACTTGGTGACAGCTTTTCGCATTTACACCTACTTCTAACATACAGTTCGTACTAGTGATGCAATTATCCAACGGAGGAAAAAACATGCCAATCGACTTTGAAAATATTATCAAGCAGCCTTGAAAACTCAACATACATTTTCTTCTTTTCGCTCTTGCGGCTGAAAGATGAACAACATTTAACTTGAATAGCAGACGACTAAGTGAAGTAGATATGCAGATCCACGTTTTCTGGCAGAGGCGACTATTATATCACTTAAAACAATTGAAAAGTTCGTACACAGACAGACTTTGTTAATTTATTGTTCATTCCAATGCTGCAAACACCTGGTTCGATTTGTCGGTATGTTAACCTTTACCGAAATGAAATGTAATTACACTTTTAAAGAATTTTCTTTTTTTATGTGAATGTTTATTTCATATTTTTTTCAGTAGTTTATTGAAATATAACGGTAGATTATATATTCAAAAAATTTGTTGCATGCTGGGAACGAAATCCTGAATGATCACAAGTTATTATACTGTTTCATCTATGTATAGTGGACGCAACTTGACCCCGATGGTTGACCTTTGTATTATAATACATAATGAGGCACAGCCTATTATTGAAAAGGAGTGTACGTAACACACGAGCTGCACGAGAAAAAGGAAATAAAAAATTGTGTAAATATAAATTACTGTATTGGAAAGTTTTAACTGATCAAATGTAAGTGTATATACCTTGAAACTGCATTATATACAAACTAATTCCATATAAATATATACGGCTACCCTAAGCACCCTTGATTTCTATAATGAAATAATCGATATGAATAATCAGCCTAAGGTCAACCATCGCGGTCAAGTTGCGACTACTATATATATATCTTTATTATTTATCATGACAACTCACTCGTCAAAACAAACTGATTTGGCATTCATGACCTCGGGTAAAATGTTTGTCGTAACGGAACTAAGTAATTAACATATGTCTGAGGCTAAATTGTACTTTGGTAGAACATCCTGTATGTGAAATATTAATCAGTCGGCTAAATCATTGCATGCTATTATGTGCCCATTTGCAAAATATCTGATTGTGAGCTTTCAGAGGCCAACTAGATTTTTTTTCAAACAATTTGTCAACATTTCTACCATGCCAAAATTGTCAGCAAAGCGTACAAAGGACCAGCTTGTAGACAAAGTTTTTGTTGCATTCTTGGAACTGGATATTTGCCACATGTTTGACGCCGTGGGACTGAAATAACGCCATGTTGTAATTTTTTATAACAACCTCGTTTGAAGTATAGGGGATGTTGCTTGAATTGCCTATATAGATAAAAGATTTCAAATATATACCTATAAACGATTTAAGTCAGCCCCTCTTCGAACATGTAATGCTGCAGCTATGGGCGATTGTGAAAGATATCCGATGCAAATTATTGCTGTTTAACTTTGTGTGAAGTATTGGCTTAGAATTGTTCATTTGCCTCCACACAGATAAGTTAGAAAATGCTATGATATGCTTTTATATTATGATAGTATTGGATAGAGAAAGTGGGTAACAGAGGTAAAGCTTGATTTGTATAAAAATGGATTTGGCTATATATGGGAGAATCAGGTTACTCCAAATGAAAATTTGGTTTATAGGTTGAAAGACCAGTATATGCATTTGTTGAAAAATGAGTGTGGCAATAGTTCAAACCCCGTTTCATATAGATATTCAAGACCTCTTTTAATCTATCTTTCGTTTAGTCAAACTACTGGGGAGCTAGACGTTAATTATGAAAGTTTGTGATAAATATTGTAAAAATTTCGATATCAGTTGGTTAGGATATCGTCACATACATCATCAAAGTAAATGATCGAGAAAAATGTGCAAGAGAGCAAATATACTGTTTTTGTTGTGAAAAAAAAATGTGCAAGAAAATGAATAACGCTTTTTACTAGTTAATATTATTAGAGCTGTTAAAATCTTGTAAGGTTTGAGTTTCATTCAATCAACTTAAGATAATAGTTTCTTGGTGTAATATTAATTTTGTGTATATGGAAAAAGTACAGTTAACACACATCTTAAATGTATTGCTGTCCTACATTCCTTTCATTGAATGTTTGTGCATGCATGTAATATATTTTAAGGCTTGTGAAATTACACTCCTAAGATCTGAATATACCTTTTCTTATCAGTGGGTAACTTTGCATTGTAAAGTGCAGCTAAAAGTCCTTGTGTAGAATATTCATCCTTGTCTCATATGTAAAATATAGCTGCAAACTCATAATCGAAATTCTAATTATGAATAAAGATGTAAATATATTTTTGTAAAATGTACTTAGGTAGGGCTTATGAATTTGCTATATTACATTCTTGTTATGTATTTATGTGCAGTCATACATACATTTGTGTTTATTATTTATATTTGTATTGTATACGTTTATGGGCATGGGCCTTTAACGCAATAAACGAGTCTGAATAAAAAAAGATGGTTCAACAGGAATA
This sequence comes from Mercenaria mercenaria, assembly GCF_021730395.1. Classification (NCBI taxonomy): domain Eukaryota; kingdom Metazoa; phylum Mollusca; class Bivalvia; order Venerida; family Veneridae; genus Mercenaria; species Mercenaria mercenaria. The sequence goes on from NC_069368.1 coordinate 81,303,300, forward strand.
GCTAACATGTGATAAAATATAATATTACATTTGAGTCTTTCCACATAAATATAAAATGCTCTAAAGAGCCTCGCAATTTATTAGTTCAGTCGTGTCTTTTAATGAACACATAAAAAGGCACTCATTTAAGATGCTTATATTATCCTAGTTTCATAACATTGGCTGTATTTATAGTGTCTGTTCAGGCCATTATATTTCACTTATGAAATGAACTGATAATTTTTTGGAGGAAAGTATTTTGACAATTTGGAAATGCCGCAGTATGTATCTATCTTTTCATTTCCGATACAAACAGATGAATTATTATGAATAAAAATAAATGTGCCACAAGCTTATTTAGATATACTTACAAGGGTCATTGAAATAAATTGCCTGCTTTTTCTGCTTTCGCTCTTCAAGATGAAAGACCGAAGTACATTATATATTTCCATCTGAAGTACACAATAATGTTTTTATCTAGGTAAAGGCAAGGAATTAAACGAAGTAGATGTGAATAAGTCAGACTGTAATGGCAGACCCGCGTATTCGGCGCACGCAATCATTGCACCACTTGAAGCAATTAGAATAAATTCTGTGTTTGTCACTTTTAGTAATGTAGTGTGCGTTAGACGGAAGCGTGCATTAAGTGTAATGCCAACGGAAATTGAGTCCCCCATATGTTAAATAAGAGCGCTGTCATATCAACGATTAGCTTCAAACTATTCTTTTTGCAGAAAGACAAATTTGTATACACTGCTGCAAAGTGGCTTTTATTTTCTTTATTTTTGTCAGTAAAATGTTACATCAGTTAAACGACAAGGAATGTAGGAATTAATTTTTTTTTACTTCTTGAAATGTAACAATACGAATGAAAACGTATTCTGGAAACCTGATTCTAAATGGTGAGTGTTAGCGACTTGACTTGTCACAACATGCGCTGTTAAAAAGCCAACAGTAAGTGTTTGAGTACGTAATGGCAGTAAAATTGTAACGAGTTACTTCAGTTAGTGTTGTAGACGATGGAAGAAAATTGAAATCTGTGTAGAACGTATGAATGAATGCATGTGTTGTAAGTTACAGGGCAACAACTAGGACTGTTACCAATCATAATATATATTTACACCCTAGCTGGCGAAGTTTTAGGTTGTATAAAATTATCTTACGGTCGGTTAGCCTGTTGCAAAAACTTGCAAGGCGAACTACTTCCACCCTTTTAAATTCCAATGAATCTTCACCATGAAGTGCGAACATGTGCGTGGCTTTCTTTAAGGTCCGTCCAAGTAATGTGCGAATTGCCCTTGGACGTTGATAAACATTTTTTTCCCTTTGATAAATTAGTATTGCATGGGGTATTAATCACGGTCAGTGATAGCTCTTGCTTCTTTTATTAACCTAATATAATGGATGAAATATATAAATAATATCAATAAGGGACCTCCTTGGCGGAGAGAGAAGTAATAATAATGTCGCCTACGTCAAAACACCGCTTTGAGTCCCAAGTCCGCCTTGGTTAATTGTGCGAGGGTGGTGGGGGAGCAGGAGCGTTGTCAGAAGGGGATTCTGTCATAAATTCTGTATAAGCAAAAAAAGGTGTGTGTGTGTGTGTGTGTTGTTTTTTCTTCTTTGTTTTTTGTTTGTTTGTTGTTGTTTTTTTTTAGGGGGGGGGGGGGGGGAGCGAAAGCGGCACACACACACATGATAATTAATAAATAGATTTCCATTTATGTATAAAATAATGCAAATTGCTGTAGAAAAGAAATGATTCAGTTATGCCTTCTGTCTTTAGCAAAAAAGTGAACGAAAATCTCTCCTTTTATTCAATCCGGTCTTGTAAACAAGCATTGTTTTAAAGTCTGATTAATTAGATTATAGATGTTTTAGTATACCCGAGTTTGTGAGTAACTTTTAAAAGTTGAGATTATGAAAACTTTGGAAGGCTTATTCGTGAAGGCCGTAAGCTCCGTCAATACATAAAGGCCGGATAAGTCCGAAAAATCTGCGTTCCCGACCTCGAGCTCCTGTGCTAATTCTCAGACAGTCTGACTTATAATATTAATACATAATATTTCGTTTTTAAGACAAAGTGTAACCTTCTCATAAATGCAGAGTCTGGTAGATATATGTTATGTAAATGCAATTTATTGTTCACTCTCTTTCATGCATGTATTGACCTGTTGTCTTCACGGGCTTTTTAGCTTAATGGATCTAACAAATAAACGTTGAAACTGCAAACATTTATTCGTGTCAAGTCGTCTCCGTCTACAGTCCGTATAGATCTGTTTGTTACTTGATTATCAAAATTGTTATGTAGCCAAGAAAACGAAGACATAAAGATATTTAAAGTATGTAGAAGCCTTAGAAATATGATGCCAGATGCAGGGTCTGATTGTAGTGTTTTACAACAATTATTGTACGTAAGTATCAAGTGCTTCCGTACTTTATATGAATGCATGTTTAGTGAGAAAATACACCTGCAAAACAACCTGTTTGTAGACTGACAGTTAATTAACATACAATATTTAATATCAAAGCGAGTTTTAGTCTTCTTTGGATATGATATAAACTGGCTGTGTTTAAATTGTTTGTATGTCAGAAGTTAATGCCAAATAGCGATATTGCATGGTGTTGTGGTTCGTTTAGAGAGTGCCAGTGGCCCAGCACCTCTGTCTTCAACTCTCTATGTTTCTTTCGGGGTTACCTCACCCTTAGTTCCGAGTTAAAACCCTATCCTGGGAACACAGGAGCTATTTGTCCCATAGCTGGGGGTCTGTTCATAGGCATTAGGGCGTGTCCACACACCGGTGGGCCTGGCATGCCACATGTCTGGGGGCAGACCTCCTCCCAGTCCCCTGCAGTTCTGCCTGAGACCGCAAGGTGCTCAGTTACCGTGTGGTGCCAACTGGGAGGCACTGCAAAAGGGCTTGTCTGCAGAGAGGCTATGTACTGGCAGGGAAGACTTACGCACTCGGCTCCTTTTTCAACAGAAGGCTAGCCAGCGGTGGAGGCTGAAAGCGGAAGGTGACAAGCACACAACACACAGCACACCACACTTGACGCATCAGTAGACCAATGTCACACTGCCAAATGTTTTAATAACTATGTAAAAACGCATGCATCAATTTGATACCACATGAAATATTTACAAGAATTAAATGTAACTGTTGCGTCGGGGTCTGAGACTGACAGTGCTTGAATGCCTGTCGTCACGAAAAAAACAGACGGTACTTCCGGACATTTACCACGTGTTCCAATAGCGTTTCTAACTAAAAAGGAAAAAAAATCATCTTAATATAAACAGCGACAGAACTGAAGTTAACTGTCTAGTTCTACAACACGGTTTATGCTCCTTTGCATTGATCAAACGTACCACCCGAGAGTAACAAGCAACCTTGAACAAAATCAGCATGCTTTTTTCTAATATCGCTCTTGCTTATGTTATTATAAACTAGAAAAGCAGACAATATAAAAATGTAGCAGCTCCGACAACAGTACCGTAGCACTTTATTAAGCGATCAAAATGGATCTGTTTGCATGTTTTCTTTTCTCACTTCTGATATTACACTAATCATTAGAATGCTACGTGCACCTGTTTTAATTTTGGCGATTATGCCGACTGGAATTCTCTAGACAGAATGTAATTAGCCTAAATTTCCTTGCATTATCTTTTTTTGTCATTTCCATTCAGAATGTTAGGGATAAAGGTAATAGATTTTCAGAGTTATTTGGAAAACCTGTAATATTCTTTTACCTCAGCACGAAATAAATAGCAGAAATTCATGCAAAGTCATAAATGATTGAAATTTTGCTCTTTAACTTAGAAGTAAACAGTATCGTCAAAATTTGACGAATTAGGAGTAAAATTAAATAAACACATGTATATACCCGCATAGAAGATGCTTTTATTGACGTTGTGTTGAGCTTTTTGGAATATGAATTTATTCTGAAAGCATACACGAAAACTTTGTTTAAATCAAAGGCAATTTAAACAAAGAGTTCATATTTACTCCATCGTCGTTTGTCCGTCGTATGTCGTACGTTTCTTGTTTTCAAATCAGAGGCCACATTTCTCGAACAGTCTTCGTGAAACATGCCAAGAAAGAAATTAGGCACATTCGATAATTGGAAAGATCGTTTGCCTACCACACTGTAGTATTTTGCCTCGTGTCAGCTATGGAAGCTACATCTGTTGAACAAAATTAAAAATACTTTGATGAAATGTGAGTGACTATCAATATGTAACAGGATAAAAATAGATACCGTCTATTTATCAAAATATGTTTACCTTAGCAATATTTCCCATGCAAGAACATAGACGTTAATTCTATTGTATGTGATTGGTTCCGTGGTATTGCACTTACACTGTCTATATCAAGTGCCCAGTATACGCAAACCAGCCGGAGCACGTGAATTCGTTTTAACTGTGTCAATCATTGTAGCAGTCTTACTGGACGATAGCTAAATTAACTTTTTAACTTAATTTGAAATTGTTTCTTCTGGCAAAAAGAGGCCATCCTCCAACCTAATGTCCAGTAACAAACTGTTTATGTACACCCCTTTGAGGCAAGCTGATCAACCAGTTAAGCAAAGGGCCATTTTGCATGCTGATGTCCAGTTGCAAACTCTTTGCCACCAGCCTTATGAGGTCAACAATTCAACAACGTTTCTACCATCAAAGAGTTTCAGGAAAGTGGTTTGTCCCATAAATTAGCTATAGTATTTCCGAACTGGTTTAAGAAATTTCTTTTAAGAAATATGTTTACACCTGATATGAGTTATAGATGATGTGATTATAGTGTCTGTAGACCTATCGTATTTCTCTCTAGCATTGAACTGATGCGATGTGAGAGGAGTATATTTTGTACTTGGAACAACCGTTGATTAACGTGAATGCGCTGTATATATTTAGCTTTTTATTTACAATACAACTTCAAAACACATGAGTTAATGTTGCAGGTGTTTAAAGAAACAAAAACATTCCGTCTTCAGTATATTCACTAGGGCATGTTGGGTCATTGAAATAAACTGCTGTCTTCTGATTTTACTCTTCAACATGACAAGAAGATTCACATTTATTTGTTATATTTATTGGAATAAAAAATAAGCGACGAATTAAATAGATTTAAATAAATGTGGTCTATATTAGCAGTCTCGCGTGTTTTGCATGCGCGATCATTGTACTTGAAGCAATTAAACTAAATTCGTTTTCTCGCTTTTAATAATTATTTTTCGTTAGACGGAACGATGTATCGACTCCAAAATTCTGACGTGTTTTACTGCAAAGATTTTTAGTGATTTTGTTGCGAGACAAAAATATTAAAATATATCTGTATACAGTTTTTGTATTTTTTATTTAAATTTTCCCCCGATACTTCTGCCAGTAAATGGATATTCATAAAAGTACAGACCACAGGAAAAAGAAACGTCAGAACGATTTTGCAGTAAATATTTCAATATAGCAATATTTACAAAATCATATTCCACCGTTGTTCTGTGAAACTGTATGGTTGTAGTTACTGACGTGACGGATTGTATTTATGTTGTCAGTAAGTGGTCATTAACGACTAATGCTTGTGCTTGATGACAGTAAAATGGTAACGAGTTACTTCAGTTTAGTACTGCAAATGATGAATTTGCCATCAAAGAAAATTGGAATCTGTGTAAAGCATGCCAGTGTAGTAAGTTACCTGGCAAGACAATGTAGGCGACACAAAATGGTTTGTACATCTTAATTGTATAAATTTACACCCTATGAAGTCTGCCTGCTATACTCAGTAACGAGAGCGCAGATCTACGTTTACATAGTCTTGAGCCCGATACCCAAGCGAGGCGCATGTTCCCAGTGATGTAGTTCGAAGTCATTTCACCCTCCATCTTTAATTAATGTAAAAACATTGCCAGTTATATGTGGAGAACAGGTTAGTATTGGTAAAGAATCCAGGGGCACTGCTTACTTCAACTGCTCGCACATGAGTGAAATACAGTTGAAAAACGGCGCTTTACCAAACAGACTCCATAGGAAACGAATTTTAGGGGGCGATAGAAGTTATCTTACGGTCGGTCTTTCTGGCACAATGTACATAGAGACTTCACCATATGATGTAGATGTATCATCATCTCTAGTTACCGTCTCACTCTCTCAAAGTATGAAAGTATACTTTTGAAGAGTAAGTGGCTGTTGAATTTCGACATTATGATCATGTATACACTGGTATTACTGGTACATTTTGTATGTGGTACGAACTTCTTCCGAAGTTTTAGATAGCTTCCAAGGAAACTTCAAACACATGATCACTACGAGGTCGATGTTGTACAAAAGTACAAAAATCGATAATTTTATGTAAATGTGCGCGATTCAAAACTCATTTGAAAAAGCACCGTGAAAAATAAATAACAAGTAGGTAGGAATTGCGGTATCGTAGTTGTCATTGGGAATGAAATTCAAAAAAAGGGCTGTCAAATGCTAAATGATGAACATGTGGCAGCCAGCAGGGTACATTTAATGCATAGAAAGGGGCAGTTTTTTCTGACAACTAAAGTTAATTACTCTAGTACTCTAGGTGGCTTTTTCTTGTATTTCAGACCCAACATGACGCTTTCTATAAAACGTATCTATCGCATTTTCAGTATATTAACAATCAACCTTGCAAGAACCGATATCCTTTTTTAAACTTTTACTCTTGAGGATAAAAGTACAATCGGCGTAGATGTGACTGTACTTGCAGACCCGCGATTCTTGGCATCCGCGATCTTTGTACCACTAACAACAATAAAAATAGCTTTGTACGCTCACATTAAATGGTTTACTGCTCATTAAATTTCTACTTGTACCTGTCTAAAGCTGGCATTAAAGCTCGCTGGATTTCAGTCACCGATTTTGATTAAACAGAATGGTATTCCAGTTTGGAGCCAGATTTAATCATATCAAAGTTTTTTTCTTAATGGTCGCTAAGACAACAAGTATATGTTTTTACAGTGCCAATTTATTTTTAAGGTAAGATCGAAAATTAATCTTAACCAAAACTTATGTTAAAATGATATCACATAAGATAGTACGTACAAAATATGCACCCATAAGATTTTAGATAATTTTGATAACTAATTTCCTTACACGACACCAGCGTTATGTATTTTTAATTAGTCCTATTTATCACTGATAGATAAAATGTGTTGAAACGTATACAGAACTATGGCTCTAGAATTAGCCACAATTGCCTTAAATAACCATTTGTTGAATACATTTGAAGACACCTTCAGAAAATTTATAGATCTCTATAGCAACACGATTTCAGTCAGTTCTTACATCGGTTGAATTGGAACAGTTAACAGAGTTACATTGCCTTTGAATGAGTTTATGCAGAATTGTGTTTTACTTTGCCTTACAAGAGTATTCAGTATAATATACTCTACCATAGTCTACAAAAGTATAAGACCATTTTCCATAAATAATCTTCGGTAATTTTATCCACTTATTGGATACGATAGTGAATTTTGTGCCATTGGGCAGTTTTCAATATCTCAGTGCCTGAGAGCTGGCTCCCTTGTATGTTACCCTTGTTGCGCAGCGTCAAGATGTGAAATGTAGAGTTGTCATGGTCCTCATTGTGAACTAAAGGGAAAAAAAATACTGGTTAATATAAAAGTAGGCTTTACAGTTAGTAAAAGAAACGAAATAACGTTGGCGAAAGTCCGTCCTTGCTCATGAAATAATTGTTTTTCGGTGAATAATTGAGAAAAATGGTTTGAAATGAAATCATGCGGTATTTTCATAATGAAAATATATTAGAGGTTTCATCTGGAAGAAGCTATAAAATGGCAATAGAAATGCTTTAAGTGTAAAATAAAAATATCGTTAGTTCTTCAACGTCATATCTTACATTTTCTCTCATAGATACAAATATCCTTTTTATATTATAAATAAAATAGATTGTGTATTAGAAAAACATAGTCAGAAACATGATTTAAACACATTTAATGACTGATTAGCATATTTGAACGTGCAAAGCACGAGAATACATTTAGATGCATACGGCTCATTAAAATAATCATGCATCTTAAATGAAGCACATCAAATATAAATCCTTTTATTTTCAAACTGAGATATTTAAACTATTCAGTAATGTTAACCGTGTTTTTTGTGTATTGACGTAATCATCATGAAAAGGAATGCTTGTATAACAGCGTACTGAGATCGCAGCGTTGCATGCTGGGAATGGAATCCTGACTGGTCATAACTTTTAACAGTTTCATGATTCTGCATACAATAAAATTCCCCCGACGGATATTTCGTTGAATTAAACTGAAGTGGAATTCATTACTTCTGGTAAAAAGGCTTCTTACGGAATTATATCAGGTTTAATTAAGTGTATGCAATTTCTTAAGAGTAAATTATAACTTGATGGTTCTTCCGGGCATGGGAAAGTTCAAATACTACAAACACCGATTGATTCAGTTTTAATTTCCTAATCGAGAATTTCAATGAACATAATCATTATATTACAAATAAATAGTAAGGCTACCGTTATTGTACATTGCGTGAATATATTTGCTAAATTTCACTTTAGATTTTAATAGACTTAAATACACTACTGCGAGGAAGTATAATAAAACTCGATTTTCTGGAGATGTCATTTACAGACTTCGTTTATATTTGGGTCATGTTTTTTTTTCCAACTGTATTCAGTAAATTTATAAAACGTTTTATTAAAAGAGGTCATGATCCCACTTTTTTAGACACACTACATGTTTAGTGTCCACCTTTTACAGTTAGACGTTATGCTTTCCTCTTTGATCGTGTCTAACGGAACAGGCGCTATGAAAGGTAGTTTATAAAGTCCACAGAAACTGAGCTGTTTTAATATCTGGCTTCTTGCCTGTTTCACCGGGCCCTTAAGTGTATTTCTATTGATGTTCTGTCTCCTGCAAAGGCATTGAGTATATACGTTTTTGGTTCATACGATTCGCTTTTAATATTAATTTACAAGAGTTTTATTGTGTTCTACATGCGATACATTTTGTTGCCATTACGTGTATTAGGGATTCGCCTTGCTTTTACTTACACTGTCTGTGACTTTGGAACCTTGTGGGAGAAAGAGAGAAGTTATGTGCGTACAATAAACCAATTTAAGCCCCACCCCCACCACCAGTGGGGGGTTTACCACCGGGAGTTCTGAGACGGTGCCCAACTATGTTCCTTTGTCTGTTTGTTTTGTCCTCATGTGTTTATTTTGTCTGTGTCTGTGCGTATGTGTTCATGTTTGTGCATGTGTTCTATTCACGTGAACATACGCGTGCGTGCTTTGAGTTGCACTTTGGGGAGGCTCTGATTTTGAAACGTGACTTGATATTCATCCTGTTTTTTTTTTATTCCAGCCTCTTACTTTGGTCAAAAATTATATTCTTGAAAAGAATTGCAAAATACTTGTTGAAAATTTCGGCAAAACCTATCTCCTCTGGTTACCGATATTATACTTCACTGCCAGAACAATTATGAATATGAAGGTTAACTAGTGTCCGTTAGGTGATATATTCATCATCGATGGGAACTAAATAATTATTTCATATAATATGATGACAAACACTGAAGTACGGTAATTTTCACTAATTTGTTAGCCTCTTGCAGATCGAAAAAAATGTTTAGTTAATTTAACCTCATACCTATGTGCTTTCATTTTGACATGTACAGATATATTTTGCCAAGTGTTCAATTACATGTATTCTTCTGCGAAAAAGACTTTTTTTGTGTGTAAGCGCCACAAGTACTATGATCTTATGCTGAAATAAAATGTCTCCCCTATGTCTATGACAGATCCTTGAAAAATTACCATAATGACATTTCATTCTTGAGAATTCTCCGAAATCATATCATAGTAGGGCCTGGGCGTTTATTAAGACATCTGCGAATTTATTGCATAATTTCTCTTACACGAGAATGTTAAAAATGATGAATTTAAATGCAAGCACGGTAAAATAATCAACAAATTCGCGAACTCGTGGAACTTTCCCTCCTAAGTTTCATCTGACAATATAATTACTGACAGAAACGTGACTGATGCTTTATTCAGGATTCTTTAACCTGCTAATTTTCTAAAATGGCCCGGTCTATCATTGAATTTGGGCAGTACCATTTATTATCGGAAGGGGTGTTCACTGAAAATTTACTGACTGAATAGCGAACAGGGCAGACCAGGCTGATCTTGGTCTGCACTGGTCGAACCGCAAGCAGGCTAAACGTTAAATACATTCCCAAAACTTCTCAGACAATTCTACCCTGTTTTAGAAGTATCCACATGAAATTAGATATTCTGTTAGAAACCACTTAAAGCTACAAGAATACAAAAATTATATGTTATAATTTTTTATTGGCTTGCTGTATCATACACGGAAAATGTTATATAAAACAATTGGTTTGAAATCAGCAAAAAAAAAAATGATAAATTTGAAATTCATCAGCTCGAGTTCCTCCTGACCACGGTAAGGACCCGGCATAACGGGAATATAAAATAACTTTAAAAGAAAATGATACAAATTTGTCTACATGAAACTGAAATGGAGCTAATTTCCCATGTTACCGTACAAAGATTCTATTTTAAGATCAAAGGTATTTAATAACATAGCACGCAATAAAGAATTGTGTAGACTTTAGTCATATTCGGCTCTTACAAGGCTTTTAACGCGCGATCTCCGGGTTAGAATTAGATATTATATGTATACTCTCACACACAACTGCACACTCGAAACTCACACATACGCTCGAAGAATGAAATATAAATACAAAATGTTCAACTATGAAAGCAGATTGTTGACGTTATAGTCATAGCAAAATATGCTTCTATGAAATATATGCAAACACATTCAGGATTTGAAAAAAAACTTAGCACAACTGAGCTTTTTAACGTCTTGTGTAAAAAAAAAAAATGAAACTAAAGTGGGGACATGCGTATGAATTGCTTCTAGTTACAGTGGTAGCGTATCTGCCTTTACAGTCACAACTACTTTATTGTATCGTGTACTTCTAAAATTACATATGAGTTGCCCTTTTCATTTCCGAGAGCGGAAGAAGTAATAAATATGCAACTTCTTTTCAATAGCTGGCGTGTCAGCAGAACTTCTGATAACATTTACCACATAATTTCGTCTGTTTGTAACTGAAAGCAAAACTTTAATACATAACGTGCTTGCTTATTTATCTAACAATGTCCACTTACTTAAAGGGTAAGCAAAGCCTGCCATCCTCAAGCCTTTCATAACACTGAAATAATTTTTAAAATCGGACTACTAATGAAAAAGATATGGCAGTTGGAAATTTAAGAAAATGGCTGATTATTATGGCAGTCATTTTATTGTGTTTATGACGTCATTTGCACACTGTTGAATTCTTTATATAGTAAATAATCTTTTAAATAGATTAAGTTTATATGTTTCTTGAATGTAAGATGTAAACCATGGTAATTTCTTTCATTATAGATGGAAAAAGTAAAGAAATTATTTTAAAGAAATAAGTAAATACAGTTCAAGTATGTGACTAGAAATTTAATAAATCCGCCATATTATTTTTGTTGCCATGGGAACAAAATGGCCACCAATTTAATCAAATATTTAAATGCTCATAACTTTCTCAATTTTTAAGCCAATTTTGAAAACTCTTTCACTTCTTTAATTGATTTAAGAAATCCTAGCAGACGGAATTAACATCAGAACAACATTGCCTTTCTCGTTACTGCATTCCTCTCAATACGTGTCTGGTTATTACTCCAGTTATATCATTCAGAAAATAAGGAAACAAAGACAAAAACAAAAGACTAATACAGCCCGCCATAGCAGCGACACCAACTATCTTAGTAAGTTAAGGATTACATTACCTTTGACATGTGTAAATATCCCAAATGCTGGGTTTTACCTATCATGATAGACATTGTGGAGACAAAATGCCTTTTGTTAAAAAAATTGGGGGATGCAGGGATTGTCTTTGTCTTGTTTAACATCACTTTGGCGCAATTACTGGTCATATATCGGCTTTCAAAAAATCAAAGCCCTGAAAGGATTGAGTAATATTTCAACCGGTACACCTTAAGGATCAACATTTCATTGTGCATAGACCGGTCATGATTTGAACAATTTTGGTAGAGGTCCACCAGACAAAATGCTACATGGCAAATATCTAAGCTCTGTGCATTGTGGTTCAAGACAATAAGATTTTTGAAGGTTTTCCCTGTACAACTCTATGTTAAACTAAGTTTGCCCCAGCGTTGGGCCTATTTCAACCCTAACCCTAACCCTAACCCTAAACCCTAACCCTAGAGCGGAGTTAATCCGTATATTTCGAATGTGAATATAAAGTTTATAATTATTCTAGAAACCGTTGCTGCTTGTTTTTGTTGTTTAAAACATTAGTCCTCAGTTGCTCACACACTCACACAATACCAAGATTATAAAAAATAAATATGGGACTATTTTTTACACGTCCAGAATATTTGTGTGATGCGGTCACAAAACTCAAACGACGCGAGGTTGAAACTTGGTAGTTGATTTAGAGCTATAGCAAGTTGCTAAAGCACTGGCTAAAACATGGTTCAGAAGTTAGCAGTAGGCCTACTCTGTGAGCAATTCTAACAGACTGGATGTTGTTTTACGACAGCAAGAAGTAGTCAGTGAGCAATAGTAACAGTTTGCAGTACTTAATGAGCGATACCAACAGACCAGATGTTGTTCAACAGGTAGCATTACTCAGTGAGCAATTCTGATAGATTATTGGATGTTTTTGAAAAGTTAAAGTACTCAATGAGCATTACACTAACACTCTGGTTAATGACGTGACGTGTAATTAAACGTTGATATCATTGCCAGCAGTAAGTGGTCATAAACTACTTATTGTAGTGTATAATGACGGATTGGCGGTAAAGTAGTTATGAGTTACTTAAGCCTAGTGTTGTAAACGATGAATATGCCATAAAAGAAGATTGGACTCTATGTAAAACATGCACATACAGGTTAGGTGTTATAATTTACTTGCTTAGATATTATAAGAGAAACCCAGTAAGAGCTGTTGAATGACAGCAACGCTCAACTATACAACAGTCTTGACAATTGAATGAATATTAATGTCGAAAAAGGGGCATAATTTTGTAAAATTGCAAAACAGGGTTATGAAACCTGTACAATGCATTATCAGCTCATGACAATGGACAATTGTGTGAAGTTTCCCATTACTGAGATACCAGCTTACATACAAAAATGCAGTAGAACCGAATGATTCGAAGTTTAAACGACGGTGTAAATAAAAGATTTCGCAAAGTTAAATTCGAGACCATGTGCTCGGTAAAACCTGTTTTCAACTAGATCCACAGATCCGTTGAATTTCTTTTTTGTGTTAAATTGTAAATGTGTAATACCTGTGAAGAGATCCTTTGGAAACCGATTCGCGACGTCTTACATTAAAATACGTCTGTTTTGCAGAAGTCAAAAATGTACCCCCTACTATTGATATATTTTGGTCTTTATTTAAAAAAAACAACAACAGGAAACATCCTAAAAAGGAATGATATGAGTAAATGGTAAAATATACATTTAATCCCACTGATTGATGAAGGAGGCTAAAAGATACTGAGTAACAAGTATTGTCAAAATCTTTACTGTTATTTGTCATTATTTATCAAAAAAAATTTTTTTTGCCTTTTTAATGACAAACTTGAAGGCATTAGTCAACCTTTATTTTCCTATATGTTTTATTAGTGAAAATGCGTGCCAAATGTTCATAACGAAACTGTATTTGTGACTTGTTTGAATAAACTTGCTGGCATCGGGCGACTCAAGAAGGAAACAATAAAGGGGCACTGAACAGGTAGTTCAATTTCACAAAACCCCGGATAAACCGCCAAAGCACAATTTTGCAGAAGAGATTGTTTAGACAGTACTCATAAGCTGACTGAAATAAATCTAAATTATTTGATTCCACACTAATTCATGACTTCTTCATTAGTTTATTATGACGAATGAGCCGATGTGGAATTTAACAGTATTTAGAATCGTTAAAATCTTTTAATACCTCTTTAAAACTTAATAATCTGTGAAAGTTATGCCCAGTCAGGATTCCATTCCCAGCATGCAACGAACTTTTCCCAGCATGTTGATAACCATATATTTCTTTTTATGATGATTACTTCGTTTCACAAAACATTGTTGGTATTGTTGAACAGATTAAATACCTCAGTTTGAAAATAAATTCAGTCAGCGAAAAAGATAGGGCCGTGTGCTTCATTTTTGTTAGACCGTGTTGGAAATATTTGTCAAAATTGGCATCCATGGGAAAATCGCACTTTTGGTGACATTTTCATGTATAGAAAAAAACACAATCTAGATTTTAATTACCCTTATAGATTTACCTTTTTCAGTCATATGCTTAAGTTTTCGCAATACGCCAAATATCAATGTTGCTTTTTTATTTTACGTTATCATTGGATATACAGCTGAAACGCTATAATGAGCCGTGCCATGGGAAAACCAACATAGTGGGTTTGCGACCAGCATGGATCCAGACCTGCCTGCGCATCCGCGCAGTCTGGTCAGGATCCATGCTGTTCGCTTTCAAAGCCTAATGGAATTAGAGAAACTAATAGCGAACAGCATGGATCCTGACCAGGCTGGCAGGCTGGTCTGGATCCATGCTTGTCGCAAACCCACTATGTTGGTTTTCTCATGGCGCGGCTCAAATCTCCTACTCGCTTATCTTAAACTCCGGCTATATCGAAGACATTTTCAAATCCCGTCCCGAAAACACGCACACAAAATATCATTTTAGGTCGAATTACGGTTATGTCGAAGTGAAACAATTCTTTTAGATTCCGAAATTGAATCGTATTTTCATCGAAATCTACATGTATTTCTACAGTAGCAATGACTGCTTAACACCCAATACACAGGATATGACTGTTATGCTACGATACCCATATAATAGCTACCAGTCATCCGGATAAATGACGTTACGCCGTGACTTCGGTTAATAAAACATGCGGAACGCTGTAAACGTCGAAAAATGTCTTATCTTTAAGTAGGGTCGTTTCCAACAAAACAAACGACCTGTGATAATAAATTGTTGTAAACATCAAAATCAGAAACTATATCTAACATAAAATGCTTGAGGATTGTACATATTAAAAAAGTATCATATGGCAACCTCACACTTTAAGGACAGCAAATACAATCCATACTCAGAAGTAAAAATCGTGTTCTAAATATAAGTCGTATATGTAACTTGCGGTCACTCTGCAAATTGGTTCTTTTTCCCTTGGCTTTCACATCAAACATTTTTCGGGCTGCATGCGTTCATAATGATATTATAGCACCTGTTACATGTGTTCAAAGATTGACTGTGATTTCTTCATACTTTAAATGCCTTTATGTCGTCGTTTTCTTCGTTTCAGACAAACGGTTTTCTTCCACATTAATTCACTTTGAATAAGATTTCGATTGTAAATGACATCTAGTTATACACTAGGACAAAAGCTTAGTCGGTGTTAAGCTTTGAGTGGTTTCGCAAGCTTCGTGTCCTTTTTTTAACAGACTGGGTCTGCTGTTAATCTAGAGTCTACGGTCTACCCTAAAACATTAGCGTCCTCTTACAACATTGCTGAAGACTCGGGATATACAGTTTCTCGAAATGCTGCATCAGTCGGCATTTCATCGGGACGCGTTCGTGCAATTATGACTAAACACTTGGAACTATCGAAGGTGTGTGCAAGGTGGATAACTCATCTTTTGACCAAAGAGCAAAACAAGTCCAAAGAGTGCAGCCTGCAATAAAACTAAAAAATCTATTAAATTGCAGTTGATAGGAGGTTTAATGAACTTCCCACAGGGGATGAGACATGGGATATTTCAAACACAAAAGCGGATCAACAACAAACAGTGGCTTAGGAAAGGAAATGAGCGACCAGTTATCTCAATAAGAACTCAAAATTGCAAACGGGTTTTTTACACAATTTTCTTCAATTCCAATGACCCAGTTGTGCAAATACCCAGTGCATCCGGCAGATTTGTTACTGGAAAGTACATGGACAATGGTCTTAGAATAGTTAGAAAACATTACGTGGAAAGTCGCCAACAAATTTGTTTATAGGGCCTCTCTAGCAACATTTCCACGGCCAGTAGGTCAAGCAATTGCCGCACCCTGTACATTCGCCCGACGTAAGACCCTGTGATTTCTCTCTTTCTTTTGATGAATAAAATGCTGGCATGGCGCCGCTACAGTTCCAAAAAGCGCCCTTGGTAGCACAGTGTATCAGTTTCAGCATATTATTCCAAGGACTGACTTTTCTGTGGCTTTCAAGATTGAGTGCGTTTCTGTTAAGGGTGATAGTTTAGGGACTGGTGTAAGCAGTATGCTGAAATACATTTTTTTCTCTCTGCATTTTATATGGACAGTCTTAAAGTTTTCTGAATTCGCCTCATATCTAAAAAAGTTTCAAAGAATTATTTCAAAATAATAGCTCAGATAAAGTACATAGCTCTCTTTTGAAATAATAAACCATTGACAAGTCCTCGATATAAATTTACTTTAAACTTTAGCTACTATTGCGCAAAACATCAAGATATGGGGGTTTCAAACATTCTGTTCTCATAGGTTCTCCTTGTTAATAACCGCACAAAATTTCTGTTACGTAGGATTATAAAGATAACCAATTAACGAACAACTGAAGCTGTATTTATTGCTGTTCAAAATTATGCAGTAAAGCTATAAATATTAGATAAAAGTATCAAAGCGTTTCCCTTTTCACAGCCATTTACAGTAGTAGACAAGTTTTTTTTTACTTTTCTTAAGCAAATTAACGTACTTAAGTCAACTAACAAACATAAGTATTTCGTGAAATTGGGGCCAGGTGCTTCTCCCGGCAGTGTTACAGGCTTAAATGGGCGCCTAGGTAGATACAGCCAGCTAGATGGCTTCCTAACAGAAAGATTTCTGCATCTCAAGATAGGCTTCGAACCCATATAGATATAAGCAAGTGATACAACATTAACCACTAACCATGGAAGCTCCTTTACAATAAATAAATCTAGCAAAAAAAGTAGCAGACTCGGCAAATCTGTCTGTCCATTAAATCATCTTCAGAATCAATAAAGCAACAACAGAATATTGTCCGAAATGCTCTACCATGAAAAGTGAATAATTTATGAAATAAATTGAGTTTAATAGGATAGCAAACTTGCCATTAATTTTAACGCAGACAAACATGGCTAAGCAAGCATTAAATCTGTAATGTGAAAAGATGCTTTACAAGCATAGAACGCGAGATTGATTAGAATATTTGAACATGCAATGCGCGAGTATGAATTTAAATGCTCAGACTTACGCTTGCTTCATTAAATAATCTTAATGTTTAAACTATTTAAACTATTTAAGTTGTTAAACGAATAAATGATCATGCATAGAGTTTGTTACACGCTGGGAAAAGTGTCCAACCCAATAAACTTTAGAAGTAACTAATTATTCAACAAATCGTGTTGTGTTTTTCAGGTTTTTCATTTCTACAAATATTTGACTGTATAAGTCATGTTTCACTTCAAGAAAAAATCGTGACTGGAAGCAGAATGTAGTTAGTACACAACGCAAGTACTTGTTAAAAATTGCGTAGGCCGACTATGTTTCCTTATTTACGCTAGTTGACATTCGCTAGTAAACATGTTTCACGGTGCGTAAAAGGAAGTGGCTAGGTCACGTCAGTGTTCGCTCAGCACTGAAAGGGCATCCGTGTCCGCTGACTTCAAATCACTTGCCCCTCGCCGATGCAGGTTCGAGCCTCAATCGGGGCTTTGAATTCTTCATGCGAGGTAGTCATCCAGCTGGCTTACGGAAGGTCAGTCGTTCTACCCAGGTGTCCGCTCGTGATGAAATAATGCACGAAGGGGTACCTGGGGTATTCCTCCGGAATCAAAGCTGGAAAGTCGCCATATGACCTATAGTTGTGTCGGTGCGACGTAAAAACCAAAACAAAACAAAAAAGAAAAGCAATGAATAGATTTAGTACTGAACGAGTTTGAAAAACAATATTTCTATGTAAGACGTTAGATATGTTTGCGCTTTATTTTCTTACAACATATGCTGCCTTTGACTAGAAACTATTTCAAATTATTCATAAAATCTTTAAATGATTATTTCATAGGAGGCCCTTGGCGTTTCTTGCAGACAAGTAATGTGAATTTAATACACGTTTTTCTTACTATAAAATGTGAAAAATGTTTAATTAAAATACTAGCACCGCGAGATAATTTTTCACAATCGACTTCTTAAATTGAAGTTCTCACACAGTTTGCCACAAGTGTACTTATCAACGGAAATATGCCTGACACGTGGTCCCATATTCTCTTAAATAGTTCTTAATGCCTAACATCCGAATTCCGCCCGCCCGCTTAGCTCAATACGGAGAGCACAGATCTACGGATCTCGGGGTTGTGAGTTCGATCCCCGGGCAGGACGTATGTTCTTCGTGACGATTTGGTAGATTACATTGTGTCTGATATCATTCGTCCTCCACTTCTGATTCATGTGGGGAAGTTGGCAGTTATTTGCGGAGAACTGGTAGGTTACTAGTAACTGCCTGCCGTTATATAACTGAAATACTGCTGAAAAATGACGTTAAACCCTAAACAAACAAACACCATTATATACCTCTCCAGAAGTATATGTGCTTGAAATCAGATTATTTTTGTATGATATTACGTTCACATAAGATTGAATATTTTAGTGATCTGTTAGAAAATTGTTGCATGATATTTATTTAATATGCTAGTAGTATCATTTATACCACCGTCTTTGATAATTGAAGGGGGCGTTAGGGTATGGGGTGAGGGGGAATATATATCTGCCATTGTCCGTATGTGGGGTTGTGTTTGTGCGAGCGCATGTGTACGTGCAAGCGTGTGTGTCTGCTTTGGTGCGTATGACTTGGCTAAATTTCTCTGCATATTTTTCTCAGTTCTAAAACTAAAGTTGAAGAGTGCAAACGTGAGTATATATTGTGTATTAAGTGGAAAAAAAGCGAGAATAAACGGAAGTGTTTTTGGTACAATCGATGACTATGTTGAAAACGTAGGGCTGCAGTACAGTCACAACTACCTCTTTTATCGTCTGCTGTTCAAATTATCTTGTGAACAAACTGAAAAGCAGTTGATGCGGCTTCTCGTTTGTTGGATAAAATTGCCAATAACATTTACCGCGCAATTTAACATGTTTGTTATGAAGAGCAAGAGCTGAGTATATACCGTACAATCTAATTTATCAAAGATTTTCCAATTACAGAATGCATTACTTTCAAAATTTGTTCGACTGTTGCTTTAGGTAAGAAAAAACACCGTAAAAGCCGAAATGGTACGTTTCGCTACAGCAGCAGCACTAGCAATGACAGTAACTCATTGTGTGTCATAGATTACATATGCTTTGAAACTATATATCTATTTTGAAATATATCAACAATAAGTTCATGATTTACTTAAATCCTTTATATTTTAGGCCATACGTTAGGAGTGTTACTTGGATATCTTGTGTAGTGCTAGTTTGACTTAATAACAAATTTATGATAAAAAGCACTACAGAAAACACTTTGATATAGAATACTCTCTCTTTTTGCAATGGAAACACTTAAATTTTCTATATAACGTTTCTCATTTGAAGTTGAAATGCTGTCAAACAGATGAGAGAACAATCAAAACGACAGATAGAATGATAATTGACAAACAACTGAAGTCGTGTTGTCATTGAAGAGTACGCTATAAAATTTTATTTGATAATTTTTTCTCAATAAGACGCTAGTCTAAAAGCTTGGTCTTTTTAAACACCCACTTACATCAACAGACGTACACAGACATGGTAAACGGAAACACATGTAGAATTGTGGACGAAAAGTAATATTTTTTAACTAATTTATTTCTCACATTAACTGACTTTCTTACTTAAGATGGGTAATTTGTTTCTTTCATTGACGACGTGGAAACGCAGATTTTATGACTGCATACCAGACCTTCGTACGCCATGGTCAGATTCCTGTCTTTGTTTTCGTTCGTAGTTGTATCGAAAGAACGAGATGGCACAAATAGGCCACCATAGAACTATTTATCAAAAATATCATGAACAGAATAAACCTAATAAATTTTGTTTCACGCTGGGAATGAAATACTATATAGTAGTAACTTTAATAAATTATGTGGGCCGTGCCATGAGAAAACCAACATAGTGGCTTTGCGACCAGCATGGATCCAGACCAGCCTGCGCATCCGCGCCGTCTGGTCAGGATCCATGCTGTTCGCTATTAGTTTCTCTAATAGTAATAGGCTTTGAAAGCGAACAGCATGGATCCTGACCAGACTGCGCGGATGCGCAGGCTGGTCTGGATCCATGCTGGTCGCAAACCCACTATGTTGGTTTTCCCATGGCACGGCTCATGTAATTTTTTGAGAGCGTTTGTACGGTTTAACAACTTTTCATTACTACAAATATTTTTACGATTCTGGTTACTGTAAATGTTCTAAATGTCCCGATGGTCAAATAAAGTGTAAGTGGGTTTCGTGACTGAAAATGGATTTCAGGAAGTTAGAACATAACCAATGCTTAACGCAAGAATGCTCGTTAGGATTTTCGCTGAGATTAAACGTATATGTAAAATGTAAGACGCGGACATGTTTTATTATAGAATCATACATAGGTTGACATTGATGTCTTTGATTAAATAGTCAAGATTTATACGAAAACTTTTCCGCAGAATCCTTCTAGACTTTCAAAACACTGCAAACATGCACTGTTACATTTAATTTAATTTAAGAAAAGTGTACTAAACTGAAAACAGGGAATCTTATTTGAAAAAAAAAACCAAAACAAAAAAAACAACAAAAAAAAACAAGTACGACCTTTTCAAATTGGTTACTGAATTCCATTTAACATTATTGTCAAAGTCAAAACAGGTATAAGAACAGTAAAATATATATGTTCTGTAAATTGAGAAAACAAAACTTGTAAAGCTAAACTATTTAGATTGCTTTTTAGAATACGAGACTGCCAATACAGTCACAGCTATTTCATTTAATCGTCTGCTTTTCAAGATAAATGTTTCATCCTCAAAACCAAGAGGAAAAGAATGCCATTTTTTTCCAAGCTTACTTATTAGCAAATTGAAAAGGCAGTTGGTATGTCTTCTGCTTTGTTAGATAGAATTGCTTATAGCATTTACCGCATAATTTAACATGTTTGTAATGAAAAACAAGAGCGAAATACATACCATGCATTCTTTATAATCAAAAGTTTTGTTTTCCAATTACAGAATGTGAAAGATGTTTTGATTCTTGATTTAGATATATTATTTAGGAAAAGAAAACAAAAGGTAAACACAAAATTGAAAAAAAACAACAACACTTATTCGTTTCGTCACAGCGGCAGCAGAGCAGCAGTAACAGTAAAACATCAAGAAGCAACAACAACAAAATACCATTTAGTTTGTCAACAATTGCATCAGCTGTACTAACCTATGTACCAAGTCTGACGCTCTCATAGAACTAAAGACTTAATCAAATAACATAGACCGAAAGTTAGGGCTGTAGCGTTGCCGCATTGTGACATGACTAAATAATAAATTGAAGGTGAAGAAAATGCATAAGAAGAAACAGTTAGAACTTTGAAAAGGGAAACAATAAAAAAAATGTTTTATAGGATGTTGCTCATTTGGCGTTTAAATGTTGGAATAAAACCTTAGAATATGCAAAGTTACATAATATTATTCATACCATATTTACTGTCATTTTTATGGAGAAAAACCGCTGTAAGATGATAATATGAAGAAAAAAATAAATAAAAAAGACATCAAAGCCAGGCGTTTTTACGAAGTGGCTTGCTTTTGTAGTTATTAGCACTCCCAAACCTACATTAACTTACGGGCTACGTCCACGTGCGAATATAGGTTTAGTCGTGCTATTTAGCCACTTCAGGACCGCCATTAAGTGTATTGTGTTAGAAACTACCCGGCTCTTAATATCATGATATGAAATGATGTAATGTCTTACTGAACTGTAATTGACTCCAGTGCCCATCTGACACTGAAATATTTTATCTCAAATGTAAAAACTCCTCATTAAATGTATTTAACTTTATTGAAGATATCAATTGATTGTGTATATAGAGCTACGCCATGCAGTATCAGGCATCTGTAGATTCTTTGGGTGTAACTGTGCACTAACATATTGATAAACTATATGAAGTAATTGTTGAAATTTTGGTTTAATTACGTTTAAAACAGTTTCTCTTGAATTTGTTTAAATTTGTAGACTCTCAAATCTACATTTAGAACATAATGCTCTTCTGGTGTTGTTTTCAGCTTGCAAAGAAGGGGCCTCCGTGGCCAAGTGGTTAAGGTCGCTGACTTCAAATCACTTGCCCCTCACCGATGTTGGTTCGAGCCTCACTTAGGGCGCTGAATTTTTCCACAGATACTTGGGGTATGGACCAGTTACGACACTGTTCTGGTCTAAAATTTGACCAAATGCAACAAAGGAACAACATCATAGCAACTCCCAAAATAACAATTTAATCAAAATCAGTCCACCTTTTTAAAATAATAGAAATACCCACTGATCAGAGCAGGGTCATAGCTGGTCCAAACACCAGGTATCTGTGAATTCTTCATGTGAGGAAGCCATCCAGCTTATGAAGTAATGCATGGAGGGGCACCTGGGGTCTTCCTCCACCATCAAACCTAGAAAGTCGCCATATGACCTATAATTGTGTCGGTGCAAAGATGACTTTCAGATCAGTAAAAGCAACAAAATGACTGTCAAATAGCTCGATCTTGAATGAAACAACCGAAATAAATTGTCCAAAAAGAAGGAAAAGTAACCAGTCTTAAAGCAGACAAGCATGATTTAATCCTGTATTCAACTTGATCAAGACTGATTAGCATTTGTATTTGAACGTGAAAAGCACGAGTATGAATATGCTTTTAATCATTTAAATCATATTATACTCGATTTAAACTATTACCTCGTTTCCCGAAACAAAAAATTATGATGAAAATAGAGTAGAGTTGATAAAGATTGGTTGCATGCTGGGGAATGGAATCCTGGATAGAAATAACTTCAAATATAATTATTCAAGAGCGCATTCCGGCTTAACCAAATTTCTTTGCTACAAATAATTATGTTTATGATAATAAATTTTGAAAATTCTCACTTAAAGTGGAATTCGTGACTGAAGAAATTTAGTGATATAGCAAGAACAAAGTGTAAGTTAGTAAAAGAGACCATTTCCTAAAATTGGAAAGTTGTTTAGTTTTCATCTTATTGACCGTTGTGACATCAGTGTCGACTGTTTAAAAATCCTACTGTTTTGTTCTTTGAGAAATAATTCAAAACTGAATGTTGTTCAACGGTGAGCAGTACTCAATGAGCAATATGCAGCGGACAGACATCTTCAGTTTGTTCAGTCAAAGTCTTCATTGAGTTTTTAAGCTTATTTTGACTCGGTTTCAATTAAAACACGTGCACAATATTCATTTATGTCTGTAATACATTTAGTCAGTGTATCAAAGAAAACACCTGGCATAAACTCATGTACTTTTTATTGCTTGTTGTTGACCTGTATGTCGGCAGAGTGAGCGTCACCTCACTGTTATTTGAGCCACCTAGCTTACAGCTATAGTTTCTACTTTTTCTATGGATCTAATTACAGAACTGTTGTCTGCTTTCTGTTGTTTAAAAATACCTCTAGCATTGAATTGTAAGTATAGGGTTTGTGAGAGATCATTGAAGGAATTTATCAGCGCGATATTGTAACTGATTCATTAAGCAATCAAAGATTATATCATAGGCGGGTCTGAGCGTTTTCTGCAGACATCTATGAATTAAATTCATAGTTTTTCTTATTAAATAACGTGAACAGTTATTAATTTAAATGCCAACTTTGCAAAATGATCAATCAAAAGTACATGGACAGTTTATTATAAGCTTCAGCTAACACAGTGAATGCTGACGGAAGCGTTTCTAATTCCTCAAAAGAAATTTCGTTATGCCATTTTTTTACATCCGACCTTCTAGACAGTTTACACTGTTCCAGAAGTACACGAGCCATGATGTTTTGGATATTTTATTGACACCATAAAAATCTTTTTGCATGCCATTTATTTAAAGATATTTTTTTTTGTAGTATCATATGTTTCGCGGAAATCTAATGATTTGAAAATATTTCATTTAATCAGCATTACGCATGATTACAAAATCTAGGATTTAAATGTAAAATACAATGACCTTTCTAGTAAAAACTGGCTGGTATCACAGTCAGAAACAAAATAGATACATGTACGAACGAACAGTAAAACACGCACGCGATGTAAAGTGAGGGTGTAAACGCAATTACTTGAATTACTTGGATTGGTTTAGTGGTGGCAGGGCTG
Source organism: Mercenaria mercenaria (assembly GCF_021730395.1). Classification (NCBI taxonomy): domain Eukaryota; kingdom Metazoa; phylum Mollusca; class Bivalvia; order Venerida; family Veneridae; genus Mercenaria; species Mercenaria mercenaria. The sequence continues at coordinate 81,327,698 of NC_069368.1, forward strand.
CCAATACAGTCACGGCTACTTCGTTTTATTGTCTGCTGTTTAGGATGTATTTGGCTTTGGAGTAAAACAAGTAGAATTGTGCTGGCTTGTTAGTAAATTGAAAAAGCAGATGACGCGTGGAAAGAATTGTTAAACCATTTACAACACGACTGCATGTGTTTGTAATGAAGGGTATATACCGTGCGTTCTAATCAAAATAAAATCCATTTACATATTATTATTACATTATACCAGATTTATAATACCATACAACAGTTCTGTTCTTTAACCTGCCTGGTGTACAGCACGATACCAGCTAAGCCCTTTATCCAAGAACAAACATTTCTGGGCCTTTAGTTGGGTTGAAGGCACTTTAGAGCATCTTACGTGCATTGACCGGGATTCGAACCCCGGACTTCTAAACTGACAGTCAAGTGTGTAACGATTAGACGACTGGATACTCCTGTCAAAGCTTGTGGTTAAAATGTATCAAAACAAAACAAAAACAATAGAAGCAACAGCAGCAGCAGCAACAACAACAACAACAACAACATTAGCATTATTAGGTGAAGTACGTCAAATATTACACTTACGTTGATACCTGCTGTAGAATATTATCATTATTTCCGTTACGAGAAGCTTCATTGTTAAATAAAATTATACATTTATATGGTGGACCGTAACTTGTAGCTGGACCTAAAACACACATAAAGGGTGGACAAACTGCGCAAAAGAAAAAAAAACACAAGTATTGTTTGTTTCTCTACAAATAAGGACATATTGTTTTATGTGAGGTTTTCCATTTTTGGGATTTGTTTGTTTGTTTTGGGTTTATCACCGTTTTCAACAGAATTTTTATTATTTAACGACGGGCAGTTGACGTAACCAGTGTTCCCGGATTCTGCATCAGTACAAACCTGTTCTCTGCAGGCTACTGCAAATTTCCACACATGAACCTGAGGTGGAGGACGAATGATTTCAGACACAATGTCTTTTGTCAGTTCATCACGGAGAACATGTGCCTCACCATGAACCGGCAAGCTGTAGATCTGCGCTCTCACCCTATTGAGCTAAGCGGGTGGGCCATTTTGAAGATGAAATGCTGTAAAACAGAAATTAGAACATAACTTCAGTGTGCGTTATGTCGATAAACGCTGTACATGTTTTCTTACAATAACGTCATATTTGCTGTGATTTTTATGCGACAAAATGTTATTCTAAGACATTCTGCAGCAATTGCTATATAAACATATAGCGAAATCGCCAATACATGAATCTACGATAAAATATGGCTGGCTGTTACATTTCACCCCCTATGATTGTGATGTAAAAAATTCTACTTGTGTTCCATTACATACGAATTATTTCAGGGCCAAACGGTTAAGAACAACATTTCAAAAACATAATTATGATAAAAAGTCATACTGACTTATGTGTAGGACCGAAAACACGTTTTGATCCCTACGAGCGTATTCAATTAGCTTAATTATGATTCAATGGTGACGTCATAAATGTATGACAAAGTATGACGTCATAATGATGTGACGTCATATAAAAGTTACGCTTGTAACTTGTAACACAGGGCCAACTTACCTAATTTGATTATTCTGTTCATAAATAATTTGCGAGCTGTTAGATAACTAGTGTATGAATACTTCTCAAAATTCTAATAAAAAAGGAACACATGTCTATACGTTCCAATGGTTATGTAACACTTTCTAACCATGGGGGTAAATTGTAACTGCATATGATCCGAATGACGTATTACGCTGAAAATGTAGTACTGTAAAATACAAATTATTTGCGTTGTTAGAATCGAAATAATAAATATGTTCCAATAATTTTATCAGTTAATAAAATATGAGCAGTCGACTCGTTCAGATGCGAATAATTGCTGCGCACTCGTGCTTACGCATCCAAACTCCTGCCCATATTTTATTAACTGATAAAATATAGGAACAGATTTATTATTTCTTAATTCTTGCAAGCAACGGATGCGTGTCTTGCACCAAAATATATAAGGTATACATATTTTAAAGATCTGTACTTTGTGTTTCAAACAAATTACTTTCTGTGACAGAAACGATTAACAAGAAGTGATAAGTATATTAATGCATGACAACCAATGAAGAATAAATAGAATCTATGCATATCGTTACTAACACTACAGTCCCTGAAAGTATTGAACACAATCTTTATATGTCTGTATAAAATGTCACTGAAACTGTCACTAGATCTATAGAAAACTATACAGTCAAACCTGTCTTTAAAGATCACCCTTAGGAGAGCCAAAATGTGGTCTTTATTGGGAGGTGGTCTTTATTCACAGGTTAAAATATACTTAAAAATGTTAAAATCGGTAACGAAACATGTGGTCCTTAGAGCCAGGTGGTCTCTGTTCAGAGGTTTGACTGTATAAGATTATGGAAAACTATTCTACTCTACCGACTCTCTTGAATTTGATCAAACTGGTAAAATCTGTCACACATAGTGATCTTCTGTTTTATTTAAAGCATATAATGATGTCTTTAAAATCAGTAAAAGCAACAAAATTTTTGCCTTGATCCAAAACTCAAGTAAAAGAGATAAACTGAGTGTAGAAAGATGCAAAACTTGCCATATCTCTAAAGCAAACAAATATGGTTTATAATTTATTCAAGTATTCAATTTGTCTGGGATTGATTTGCATTTATATTTGAACGTGCAATGCACGAGAATGCATTTAAATGGTCAAACATTCATTGAATAATTAGGCATCATTCAGTGAATATCATACTGTATGTAACCTATTCATCAAAGTTGTTAACCGTGTTTCCATAAACGAACAAAGTAGACTGTATACAGTTTCTTGCATGCTGGGTATTTAATCAAATAGATTATTTGATTGTTAAGAAAAGCCTGTACGACTTAATGAATACTTTTATGATCCCGATAACAAATATCTTCCCGTTCAATTGGAGCTCATGTGGAAAACGGAATTTAGCAATTTAGCACCCTGTTGAGTGATGTTAAATGGTTAGCAGTATCCATTAAGTTATATTTGTGAACTGTCCACGTGAGTTCTATTCAGTCAGCTGTCCCGGCCCCTACTGAGTTTGTTTAATGCTGAATAAATATTTTAGTGTTAATAACTTCAGTTGAAATACGTATTTTAATACCATAGAATGTTAGTCGCAACAAAACTGTGCGCTCTATAACCTATAACATTTCGTGCCTTTATTTGAAATTCTGTGACGACTGGTTGATACAACATTCCGGGCCAAGATTTTATAATATGAGGGTCCGGAGCATTTAAATGCAGACATCTGCGATTTAATGCGTATTTGGTCTGCAACAATAATGTAAAAATGATGAAATTAAATACTAGCTGAGCAAAGTGATACATAAAAATTGTAGTATCACCTACAGATGTCAGATGACATCTAGTTTGAACTAACAGAGTGAACATTGAATAAATGTGTTTAATACGTAGTCAAGGATATTTTAGGGAACTTCCGTTCTGACATTCTTTAAAACTCTAATTTCAAGACCCAAATACAATTTTGCACCCTTATTGCTATACTTGAAATTGGATTGTATTTCTACGATATTTTGTGCACAAGAGCTTGAATAATTTGTAACCTTTCCGCTTGCTTCCAGTACCATAGTGTTATACAGAGGCAAAATGATTACAAACATTTTCTTAAATCAGCGTCATATAAATACCATACGTCTAAAAACCGACTACTGGAACACTTTCTTACCGTTACCTTCTCTCTGCTTTGAGCTGACCCTCCGATTGGGATTTATATTTCTGTCATGTGAGAAAGTTGTTCAGCAAGTTTGCAGGAAGTTTGTCGTTGTATCTATCAAGTGACCGCCAATGAACGGGCGCCTGGGCCATACAGTTCAAAGCTAAAACGTAGCCTTATGAACTAATTGCAGTTTCATCAGTTTCATCGCCCTTACCATGAATAATAGCTAGAAGACAACTTTGGTCTACTTGCACCAATATAAAGGTAGCCACATGACGGTGTGTCTTAATACGCACCTAAACATAAAAACGCAGTCTTCTATCATTAAGGTATAAAAAATAACAGACATTTGAAGTAAAATCACATATACTGGGGACAGAGCCATTTTAATAGGTGATTAACAGTTGATTAACATTTAGGGTTACATTTCAACATTTTAAAAATCTTAGTAAAATTTTAAAGTGTTAAGAATATTGAAAACTAAAAAAAAAATGCTTTACAGTTTAATCCAAACATTATACTAATGTTTCCCAGCAAGGCTGATAAATTTGAATCAAAATTTAACTGGCGGTTTGTTTAACAGCCGTTGAAAATTTCGAACAACTGGGCTAAGAATGTTATTCGGAAATATTTCCCTAAATATTTTTCATGCATTTCAATAATGAAGTTCCTGTCATTTTATATTGTATCATGAAAAGGCAACGTGCCTACGAAATTCAGGTTACCGATGTAATTGTGATCTAGATAAAATTGGGAAAGAATTCATCTTGACATTATCGCCAAAAATATAACAGGTGCACGTACTCCTATAATCAACAATAAATTATTAAAAGTGAAAAAAACGAAGCGTACAAAAGAATCAATTTTATAGCTTTGAGAGGTGTAATGATCTCTGCCAATACACTCACAACTACTTCATTTCATCGTTTGCTTTACAAGATACATCAATTTATTATCTTTCATCTTCAGTAGGGCAGGAAGAAAACACAATTTTTCAAGTTTAACTGTTGATATATCGCGAAGGCAATACACTCGTTTGCTAATTTGTTGGATAAAATTGACTGAATTTGTGAACTGTACCTAAATTGAAGTTTAAGGGTTCATTTTCGACGTTTTGTTTAATATAAAATTCAGCATATTCACGATCTAATACATGTTTTACATTTTGATATTTCTGTAGCTTTTTTTTTCTTTGAAAACCTTCAAAACCCAATTCCCGAATTCTGTATTAAGCATAATGCCGCAGCGGAACCCTATAACTCAGCTTAGGCGCGTTTCACCTTATCTTGTACCAGACAATACAATTCGTTAAAATATGTAACGAAAAACAGAAGCTGAATATATATAATGCATTTTAAGAATGAAAATAATATATTTTCTCGAACTTCATCCTCGGGTATGCTTTAATTAATGAAATTTGTATTGATTAACATTAATTTTACAAAACTGCAACGTTTCACTGTAGCAGCAGTAACGACAGCAGTAGCAGCAGCAAAATAACAACAAAAATGTCATCAGATTTGTCAAGATAACAATGGTTACTTCTTTAGAAAAAATGCTCACACTGTTAATATAGATATATATTACATGACAGAATTGAAATAATAGTGCAGAGTTAATTAAACATTTAGCAGGAAGTCTTGGCGAGAGCATTTCTAACGTACGTACATTCTGTTCCTTCTGTTCATACATTGGTAAAATATGTGGCTCATTATATGACAAAATGCCGTGCAACCTATAATAAATACGCAGACGAACGATCTAAAACGTGTTCCATAAAAAGACGTATTCGTATAGCGACATTACTTTGAAGCAAAAGTTTGTTGCATGCTGGGAACGGAATTCTGACTAGTAATAACTTTCATACATTATGTGATTATTCAAGAGTAATTAAAGAAACAGTTTTACGACATTTCATTGCTGCAAATATCTTAATTATTCTGTACAATAAAATTCCCCGACGGCTTATAAGAACAGGTTGAAAGCGGAATGTACTTGTTGTAATTCATGAAAGTCAATTAAAGCATTTTCCTGCAGCTGAATTTTACTAGATTTTGGAAACGTTAAAGTTTTATTAAGTATATTAAGTTCAAACATATTTATTCCAAATAAATATACATACATACTTTTACAAATATAGCCGGAGAGGACTGAAATGAAAACACAAGTTGTACACAGTTATAAACTTATTAAGTTTAGTTAAAAGCCTTAAATAACCGAAGTTTACCTGAAATCTGTATTTTAAATGAACAAATTGTTGCTATAAGGCCAGTTTTTTTATCTTTCGTTTTACGGGAGATTTTCGAAAAATGAGCAGGGGGAGGAGGGAATAAAAATAAAAAGCTTGAAAGTCAGCATCTCGGAAAAAAATAAAAATAAAATAGAATTTTTTAAGATTTTTTTTATTTTGATGAACTTTCGTTTCAAGTTTTGTTTACTTGTGTTTGTGTCCAGTATTTAATATTGTGATGTATTGTTATGTTTTAAGACTATAAAAGCCATTTATACAGGATGAACATTGAATAAAAGTTTCATGCATACTTGTGAATAAACTGCTTCAGGCACTGTAACTCACACTGGCAAGTCTTTAAAATTCAGAAAGCTTGTTTTACTTAATTTAAGTGGAAGACAAAAATAATTTTATCTGTTACAACAGCCACAGTAAATTTCAGTGACAGCAAGTGGAGACTAAACACGTCTGGTATAAAGTGGCTTAGTAGTATAGTAGTTTTGGTGGTTTGGTTTGCTTGCATCTTCTGCTGTGTAACCTCTGCTTTTTATACATAATATTTACTTATTGTATCTTTCACCAATATCATCTTTAACAAGCTAACTTTACAGTTTATGCCAGCTCATAATATACTGGATTTTATCAGCAAAATAAAGTATTTAATAACTTTGAATAACAGTCACAGTGCAGAGGGCAAGATTTTTTTTTTCAGTGATGAAAAACGAAAGATAATCTAGGAAAAAGTAATCTGAAAATTTACCTCATTTAACTCATTTGCACCTTTTTATAATACACTTAGTTCAAGTACTGAAGTTGCTTCTGTAATTTGCACCTTTTTATACTACACTAAGTTCAAGTACTGAAGTTGCATCACTTTTTGTCAAAATATTGTTTCCAATAAAAAGTATTCTTTATTATTCTTTATACACTTATGAATTCTATTGAAGTTACAAAAGAAATGGACCATCTGTCTGAGATTTTGCCAACACTACCAGCTGCTTTATGCCAGACAGTCCCAAGCCTGTGTAAAGTGTGAGGGGTCACCATTGAAATGAAAATGTAAAAAAAATCTGCTGTTACAAACATTTATTTGTTCTGCAAACAACTAATTAATGTTTTGAATAAAATTTAATGTCAAAGCACCTTTGATATTGTATTACCTTTCTATGGCAAACTTGTAAGTTGAATCTATTGAAAACAAAATGTGAGTAAGACAATCTTTAGACAATTTAATACTTTTAATATTGTCACTTTTATGAAATGAGTATTATGTACAATAGTATTATTTCCCGAAAAATATATATTTTGAAAAGTGTCTAAACAATTTTGGACACAATCATCGTCCATCCACCCGTGTAGAAAGAGAGAGAAAAAAACGTTAAAGATTATCGGTAATTATTCAGTGATAAACTAAGTAATGTTGACCTTGTTTTCATGATCAATTTACACCCCCTCTAAGAGCTAAAAGAAGTGTGTCAGTATCTTGACATCTGAAGCGGAGATCAAAGCGGTATTTTTGCTCGAGATTGTCATGGCATTACGTTATGTTTTCGCGCCATGTGCATGTATCACTGTCTGATCGTACCACATCGGTTCTTAAAATTGCTGAGAAATAGAAATCAATAAAAAAATTCTTCTTTAATTTGTTATCAAAAGCGAATGTGCTATATCCCGTATAAAAGGTAAATGTCTCAAACGATAGTTACTATAGTGGATATCCTACCTCTGTGACCTATTTGCCCTCGAGGAATTTACATTATTGTTTGACAAGAAAAACTTTTAAATTGTTGGTCAAAAAATACATGTACAAAGATTCATTTAAAACTTATTAAAACCCGCAGTGACATCACATTGCTTTATTTTAAAATCGCATTTCTACTTACGTTCACGAGGTCACGTAACCTATTCTGCCGCACTTACAGAAATCTGTTTGCCAAAAATCGTCTTACTCCATGTATTGTAATCGCAGCCGCTTTTTCATTATTTAAGATTTTTTATTCTGTTTTTTTGTACTTTCTGGTCATAAGTCTGAATTTTAAGCCCATAGTATTCATCATTTATTTACTTTTAGAAAGAAATAAGTAACTAAGATCGCGCTGTTTGAATTTTTACAAATGATTATATGAAAATTCGACCGTTTTTATAGAATTTTGCCTACATTTCTGTCAATATCTTATTAAAATCATTATAGAAATCAAAAAGTATTATTTCTCAAGGGGTGTTGAAAACTTGAAGCGAAAATATTAAATAATGAATGCACTACGCACGGTTTTTGTGTACGTTTCGATGTAAATTAGATGTTACGATACTAAGGTCACACCTGCTTGTGGAATGGAAAATTACCGGCATGACGTTTTGATATCTTTACGATTCGCGGGTAAATTCCAGTCAATCCGGGTAGCGACTGAACCATCTCAAAGTTTGTTGACGTTTTGTAGATGTAATTTCTGAATTTTGGTAAAGTAAGGACGTAAAAAAAACCATTCGCCCGATCGTCCGAGTACACAGCGAGGTCCACTCGTCCTACTCAGACTTAACTCGCCAATGCGAGCAGGCGAGTGGAATTTTACACCCTGTTAATGCCGATAAATGTGCGGCAAAACACGATATTTTGCACACGTTAAACTCCCTTCCTGTGAAATTACGTCCAGGTGAATACGCTAATTTTATTTTCTTTGGGGCTGTAAACAGCCGACCGGCGGAAAAAATAAAATAAAACTCGGGAAAATGAATTTTAATTTTATTCCACTTTTGCAATATTCAGGACCGGCGCTCCCGTAAAACGAAAAATAAAAAAACTCTGGCCTAATCATAAAATGAACTCAACTCATTAATACAAAGTTTCACTAAGGATAGAAAATGAATATGATATCTTCTTTCCAAAAGGCAAAACAGATGTCTGTATGCATTTGTTGTGTTATTGGTTAGTAGACAAATCCGGAAAATAAGGGAATCTTCAGCGAGACCATGAAGAGGTGTCCCTAAATTAATATATATAATTTATGTTTAAGCAAGTGCACCACCACTTTCACTTACGTATTATTTAACTTTAACAGCTTACAAGATGATTTTACCAGGGAATGCATTGACAATGTTACTATATCCTATATAATCGCCTGTAACTTTTGTTTAAAAGTTCACTTTCTTTGAACGACTGTACGTTTGAGCGCCTACAGTGCTGCATGCAAAGACCTCTATAGAGATAATGCTGGATTTCCTGCGTTATAACAGAGGGCTGACCACTGTGCTTAGTGTTCCTTTGTCTGCCCTTGATCTTAGAATGTATCCTGAGCAGAATACGAAATATGTTTTGCCGTGTAACGGTAATATCTAAAAATATGAGCCGTGCCATGGGAAAACCAACATAGTGGGTGTGCGACCAACATGGATCCAGACCAGCCTGCGCATCCGCGCAGTCTGGTCAGGATCCATGCTGTTCGCTAATAGTTTCTCCAATTCCAATAGGCTTTAAAAGCGAACAGCATGGAGCCTGACCAGACTGCGCGGATGCGCAGGCTGGTCTGGATCCATGCTGGTCGCATACCCACTATGTTGGTTTTCTCATGGCACGGCTCATATCATGCGTGAAACGTTAACTCTTTTGTTGAAACACTCCTGAAATCGACAAAACAGTCTTATGTCCTTGTTTAAGACTTTTCGAAAACCATAGAACGTGTTTTTTCTGCATCAGTTTGTAAAAGGAGGATCAGATGACGAAACTCTACGAATACTGCTTACTGACAACAAAAATTCAAATTACGCAAGTTTATATACATCTCGCCTTAATACAAGATCGCAGATTCTTCTGGGATCCATTTGTTATTGACAGTACTGGCGTTTATAAGAAGAAAATGTAACGAATATTCTTTTTTTAAATGCTAAAAATACTCTATTGTTTTCCAGCAAAGACACGAAGGCCATCATCAGTACCGTCACATTCCAAACGAAAGATGGGACATTTGGAGCGAGTGGTCGCCTTGTTCTGTCGATTGCGGAACTGGTGTAACTACCAGATCACGTGATTGTCGTTCTACTTTAACTGGGTATGTATTGAAGTTTATGAGTCCAGTTTTAATTATCACATGCCAAATCGATATGTTTATGGCCTCACGTAGGAATTATTGTGGAGGATTTTCTCGGTGCGCTCGTCACCGGAACAGCTTGCTACCAGCTGAAGACCCCTGGTCATTTACATTCAGGTTCCTATATTTTAGGAAACAGACATTCATTACATAATGTGTACACGTTGGTTTAGTTCTGTGGTATTATATATATATATGTCTTAAATCTGTTCCCTCAAACCAGCATAAAATATCTACATCTGTTATAGTGACCACATTACTGTTACAGGTTAGCTGCGCTAACTATGGACAGACAGACAGACAGAACACAGTCCGGAACATCCACTTATACCTATACCTACATGGATTTGTATAGTGTTTACCAGAATATAAATTATTTCACTCTCTATGATACAATAACAACAAATCCTTTATTCTAGGATAATCTTGAATGTTGACTGATTTTATCCATTTTCGCATACCAGCCTCAGCCAGCGACGTACCATGGTTCCCAGTTTGAACTCGGAGATTATGACGAACATCTGACAGTTATTATATACATGTATATATATCCCTCGGATGAACACTTTTACATACTGATAGACAAAAGTCACGTCGCTCTTTTCTCGCACACTAACCCCCAACTTTTAATTCGTAAGCTCATTTCAGTTGCAATTCGCAGCATTTTATCAGGTTTTTTTTAAAAATACAAACTGGCTATCAGTACGTTTATATAAGCCATAAACTAGTGATCTGCCGATTAAGCCCAGCGTCGACGAATAATGAATAGATGGTCTTTTACGTGTGCGTCGATGAAAATTTTCATCATTGACCAAATTTTACTGTATTCCAAAAATGCTCCCAATTAATTCAAATCTGGCAAAAAGTGGCTTTTGTTAGTATTAATGTGCATGTGAAATGATTTTTCTAATAAGAAGGAATTGTGACAGTTGACAAATCTTAGGCATTGCGTTTAAAATTTCTAAAATTGCAGGAATCACATTATTGTTCAAAGTAGAGGAATTGAGCTTTTTCATCTTATGCTGGCTGAAATTGATACATCTGACTTTAGTCATGATTTCTCAATGGTTATGAATACTCGACGCGAAAATTATGACCGATTCCCATCGCTGTTATAAATCACTAAAACAGAATTCAATTCAAATCATTACGCTCCAGAAAACATATGCTAAATAATACCAATGACATCAGCCATGCTTGTGACCGCACACGTTGTTATTAATGATGATGAATTCAACCAACTCCTCGGACTTGGTTTTATTTCTTTTACTCCATAGCACTGTCGTCCAAGCATTCGCGAAGCAACTATCCATCTGACGAAGATGACACACTCTCTATTTCCCAGTTGTAACCCCGGCCACAGTCACACCAACGTCTCGCGCTTCGGCTTTACATTGTCTTAAATAGAAGTCATACAGTGTTGTCTTACGCGAAACTTACTTCTCCTTAGAGCATCATTAAAGTCATTGAACTTAATTGTTGGATCCTAATGAGGCATGTAAGATATCTCCTTTGAACAAGGTTTCAGTACCCTTAATAACGTTAAGCGGCACGACGTCAACTAGGACGACGACGTCTTTGTTTTAGTGAAGGATGCTCATATTTACGAATTATTCTTCTGATGATATGTTACATCGTCTTTACACCTCTCCTTCGAAAGTTTTGCCCATTGTATTCTATAGAGCAAACATCGAGTCATAAAATGCCTAATTATTTCAGACAAAGACACCAATTCCGTAAAATTCGCAAATACAGCACTTACACTGAACTCTTACAAAATATAGGTAAAGTGAAATAAGTGTGCAAAATACCACTAAGGTTAATCTATATCATTTATCAATTGTAACTAATGAATAGAGTGCACTTATTTTTGTTTCTCATAGTTTGAAAATAGCAATGTCGGTAATGATGTGTCAACTGTTGTAAGTTACCTTTCAACCGAGAAGCGGGAGTCTGCCAAGTTTCTTTGTAGAAACAGTAACAAAATTGTGTAAAACGGCACCCTTTTTGTTCCATCAGGAGGTAATAAGAATCACATTAGCGAAAACAATAGATCATCATTATTCAGCTGGATTTCTTGGCTTTTTAAGTTTTGCCCGTTTGATAAACCGGAAGTAATGGCGTAACGTCAATTTTCAGGATAACGTAGGATAACGCCAGGACTCGGTATATGAAAATGATTTAGTGGCAACTCTTGAGTAAATTTATTAAAACGGCAACGTTACTATCTTTCTATAAGGCATTTGACACGTTAAATAATACCAAATATTGTCTTAAAGTCAGCGTGTATTGTGCGGATCTCATTAATTATGGGCAAATATCTCAACAAAAAAAAAAAAAAAAAAAAAAAAAAAAAAAAAAGATTTTTCCATAGACGCTCATTTTGAAAACTTGTGTGAGATCCAAATTATTCAAACCAGTCTAGCAAAAAAATCATGCCCCTATTTTTTTTTATTTACCGAATTTGCTAAGTATACACTGAAGTCTTGAAAAATCAGGGTTTAACCAAATTCTGCTTTGTACAAAAAATGATCTATACGTACAGAACTACCTTAAAGGCAATTGATTACCAGTGTGAATCTTTTTTTTTTCTTCAAGTGTTTTCAAAACTGCTCTGCAATAGGTCCTTGGTGTTTATTTTTACGGATATGTTTCAGGATCACTATCCTATAGTTTTATGAAGGATACGGATATTTTAACGTTAATGCACTCTGTACTAGAGTTATCTCGAAGCGTAGTTAATTTTTTGTTAAATAATATATAGAGCAACGAAATAACGGTTAAGACTTGTAAAGTTGTAAGTCGCACAAGGAATTAAGTCCAGATTAACAAACTCTCACCAAACTTCGTATATAGCGAGTGTATATGGACAACTAGCATGCGACTGCATTTTTGGCTGCTGGGTTCAAAGTCAGTGTCACTGTTACTGAAAATAAAAAGAAGAATTCCCCTAATCTTACTTAAAGTAGCGTAAAGAAAAGAGGACCATAGCGATCCTATAGAGCTCAGTGAAGTTTCACAGCTAGGACAAGTATATCAAGGAACATGTCTGCCAAATACATTTGAATATAGGCCTGCGGCATCAGAGGATATGATTTTCAAATTATTCCATAGAGACTTACAGGGACAACTTGACCCATCTTTGGCAACCAAGCTGTTCAAAATCAAGATGGCTTTTGGAAACATAAAAAAAAAAAAACACTTCTGTGAAATTATTCCAGTGTCACACCAGTGCTTAGGATGTGACTTTTTTGACAAGTCAAAATAAAATGTTATTAAAATAAACTCTTAGAAGATTGCCATCCAAGCAACATTTCGTGAAATTGTTTCAAAACTGGACTTATCTTAATGTAGGGATTTTGACAAATCGGAATTTGAACAGTCTAGGTAGTTGGTCGTCCAAAGAAACATTCCTGTGAAACTATTTCAAAATTGGGTCAACAGTTTCTGACGAGAACATTTTTATATTTCCCACTATCTGCATGTAGAGAAAGTTTACCAGTCCTCATGTGGGCCAGATTTTTAGCTCGACTATTCGAAGAATAAGTAGAGCTATCCTACTCACCACGGCGTCGGCGTCGGTGTCGGCGTCGGCGTCGGCGTCGGCGTCACACCCTGGTTAAGTTTTTCGTACCAGTCCACATTTTGACAAAGTCTTTTGAGATAAAGCTTTGAAACTTTCAACACTTGTTTACCATCACCATGTCCAGTTATAGGCAAGAGTACATAACTCTGTCAAGCATTTTGACTGAATTATGGCCCCTTTTGACTTAGAAATCTTGGTTAAATTTTTCGTATCAGTTCATATTTTGACAAAGTCTTTTGAGATAAAGCTTTGAAACTTTCAACACTTGTTTACCATCACCATGTCCAGTTATAGGCAAGAGTACAGAACTCTGTCAAGCATTTTGACTGAATTATGGCCCCTTTTGACTTAGAAATGTTGGTTAAGTTTTTCGTACCAGTTCATATTTTGACAAAGTCTTTTGAGATAAAGCTTTGAAACTTTCAACACTTGTTTACCATCACCATGTCCAGTTGTAGGCAAGAGTACATAACTCCATCAAGCATTTTGGTTGAATTATGGCCCCTTTTTGACTTAAAATCTTGGTTAAGTTTTTCGTACCAGTCCACATTTTGACAAAGTCTTTTGAGATAAAGCTTTGAAACTTTCAACACTTGTTTACCATCACAATATCCAGTTGTAGGCAAGAGTACATTACTCCATCAAGCATTTTGACTGAATTATGGCCCCTTTTGACTTAGAAATCTTGGTTAAGTTTTTCGTACCAGTTTATATTTTGTGTAAAGTGTTTGACATATGGCTTTGAAACTTTTATATCTATTTCAGTATAATAGTCTCTATCAATAGGCAAGAGTACATAACTCTCTCGTCTTTTTTGGCTGAATTATGGCCCTTTTTGAACTTGGAAACTGGTTCTGTTTTGTATATGTCTATGTTTTGTCAAGACTGTTTGACATATGTCTTTTAAACTTTAAACACTTGTTTATCATTATGATTTCCATCTCTAGGCAAGAGTACATAACTCTGACAACTATTTTGACTGAATTATGGCCCTTTTTGGACTTTCAAATTTGTTCAGTTTTTTTACAAGTAAGCATTTTGTCAAAACTATTTGAACTGTGGCTTTGAAACTTTTAACACTAGTTTATCAACATGATTTCCATCTGTAGGCAAGAGTACATAACTCTGTCAACTATTTTGACTGAATTATGGCCCTTTTTGGACTTGGAAATTAGTTAAATTTTTCATATAAATCCATGTTTTGCCTAACATATAACTTAACATATTTGCCATCATGGTCACACATTGCCATTTAGTGCAAGACTAATCGAAATCCACAAATAAAGGAACATTTTTTGTTTAATCCATTTTTTTGTTTAGTCTGAAAATCTATGGAAATATTTTGACCCCATTCTTCAATCAATTCTTCGAATAGTCGAGCGCGCTGTCATCCGACAGCTCTTGTTTCTTAAGGAATCAAAATAGATAAGTCTTGGGAATACGTCACCCAAGGAATATTTTGGTGAATTTATTTTAACATTGGACCAACGGTTAAGTATGAGATGTTGTTTCAATATTATCTTAGGTCGGATTACCATGTCTTTAAGGAATCGAAATCAATTGAAAATTCTTCGTAAAGGATCACCCAGGCGCTTATGTTAATTTTCCACTACATACATGGTAGAGCACGTTATCATGCTGTCTGGCGGCCACATTTCTTTGAACAAATTAAAACAGGAACACTCGTGGTAGAGGTTAACCCAAAACAACATCATACCCTTGAAATTATTTCGAAAATATCTTAAGAGATTTTTAAATATAAGAAAACTTAACAACAGCCTTGTAGCGGCTATGCTTTTGGCAACTCGAAATAGATTGAAAACTGTTGGCAGAGGGATACTTAACAATTATTTTAAAATCGGGCAAATAGTCTCTTTGTCTATAGGAAAAAAGTGACCACGCTTTCTGAGGTCATGTCTTTTAGCGAAACAGAATAATGTTAACAGTTTTAGTAAGAGTGATCTTAGGATCATTCTGTTAAATTATCTTAAACTTGGGGTAGCAGTTTTTTGTTTTGTTTTTGTTTTTTTAAATATTGTTTGGCTCCCACTGTATAAATATGGAGAAGCTGTTTTCAGAGCTTCTCTGATCACAGTCGACTACTTGACTTTCAAAACTTCAAAAAAGTCTGTAACATCACACCAGTAATAAAATATTGAAATGTTAATACGACTGTATGTGTCTCACTACAAATCGTCAGCAATAAAATTATATGTTAAACGTGCAAATGCTGAATTTTGTGTTTTGGTCGCGAAATCTTATGACGAAAAATGCAGATTTTGCCACTTTTTAAACCACTGTGGACGGTACCGTTTCTACATCATTAATAATTTTCCTTATGCCCCTGTCGTGCTAAATGTACGAAGGCATATATTCGCATCTGCAGATCACTACATCATAATTACAAGGTCAAGACTACTTGAACGATTATCTCTGGATATATGAAACTTTTTTTTTTAATCAATCGTTGTACAAAAACAAGTGTATACAAACAAGTAAAATGGCACAAATAAACAAATATGTAGTACATTCTCTGTTATTATGTCATGATTCTGCATATTCATGAAATTTAAGTGTGAAAAGATTGTTTACTTTCCTGTAAGTAGGATATAAGAAACTCAGTATTTCCACTGGAGCTTGAATTCTAGCATAGAATTATCATTGTCTTAAAGTACAAGCATGCACTTCAACCTATAGATTGCCTATTATTTGTTAACTTTGTTAACTTTAATCTGGCCTAATCGACACAGTAAGCTGACTACTGTTTATTGTGTCCGTTACTGAAAAGGAAAATAAAGCTTTTGTCCAGTCACTTAGTTTAGAATGACATTTTTTTCAGGCCCCAATTTGGGTAACCCCGTTTATTTCAAATTGTATACATATATAGATACATATAAACACATGATGCAAACGTACAATTACATGAATTAATAATGTAAATATCAAGACATATTGTTAAACATGTAATCTTAGTGATCTATTATGTATACATATTTTTGTAACTACTTCATATACTAGTTAAAGTCGTATATTGTCATTGACATTTGTTATCAGGCAATTTACAAATTTGGGTAATATTTTACAAAAAAGAAAAATGAAAAAAAATGCGCGAAAAATGGAAAAATTAGGATCTATTTATTTGGGACTTCTTGCGACCGAATTACTGCATTATAACCTTTATTATTTCTTGTCTTTTCTTTCCACTCGTTTTGTATATTATTCATAATTCTATGTAGGTCTAAAAATGTACTATTTACTGAATATATACGTTTTAACTCATCTATCGTAAAAAAAAATTCCATTTTCATTTTAGAAGATCTATAACATTGATAATCTTATTCTTGTACCAATTGTTATTCATGTATGTTTTGAATCTGAAGTTGTGATTATTTTAAAGAGGAGAATATAAAATTTGTTGCAGGTCTGTAATATTAATAGATTCACAAAGACAGTACCAACTTTCAAGAACATCTTTCCAAAATGGATTTTGTATTCTCCCAGCCATTAACTTGGCATAACTTGCACCCAAATAAAAATATTCTTGAAAGGAAAATTTATTAAATCTTTCCAAGTGTCACAACCAGCTCAACTTCAAACTACGTATAAATGTGTTAATATTTATCATCTTGAAACCACCGGAATCGACATCATTTGTTATAATTGATCTCTTTACTCTATCCGGTCCATTATTCCATAAAAATTTAAATGCTATATTATTTGATTGATTAATAAATATTGACAGGGGATTTGGTAATGCTATAAACAAATGCACACATTTCGAAATTACAAGGGATTTGATAACTGTTACTTTGCCAAATAAAGTTAAGTTTCTCTTTGACCACGAGCGTATCAAATCTTTGCATTTTTCTAAAACAAGTGGACCATTTAAATCCCAAATATCTTTGACATGTGAAGAAAAGGTTACACCTAATATTTTTAGATGTGTTTGCGACCAGTCTAAATGTAAATCTGGACATAATTTTATCAATGACTGACTCAATGATCCTATCCAAAGTGCTCTTGTCTTTTCAATGTTTATTTTCAATCCCGAAATTTTATAAAACTTGTCAAGTGTACTCAAACAGTGACGTAAAGATTGTTCAGTTCCATCTAGAAACAATTGCGTATCGACGGTCTGCGTATTGACTCATTTTATATTCTTTGTTACTAATAGTTATACCTAAAATATTATTGTTCATTCTTATCATTAATCCAAGTATTTCTGCACACAAAACAAAAAGATAAGGAGATATTGGATCTCCTTGTCTGCAACCTCTTTCTAAACGAAAAAAATCTGACAAATACCCATTTTGTAAAATACAAGTCTCACTTCCTTGCTGAAATAATTTTATCCATTTTCTAAAGGAAGGTCCAAAATTGAAATATTCTAATGTTTTATGAATAAAATCCCATGAAATAGAATCAAAAGCTTGTTGAAAATCTATTGATAACAATAGTCCTGGAATATTTTGTTTTTCAGTTTCAAACAAAATGTCATAAATCAATCTTATATTTTCTCCAGTGAATCTGCCTGCAATGAATCCCTTCTGATCAGTGTGAACTATTTTGTCTAAAAACATTTTAAGGCGGTTCGAAATGACTGTCGAAGCTAGTTTATAAATGACATTTAAAAGTGATATTGGTCTCTAATTTTTAAGGTATTGTCTATTTTCATTCGGTTTTGGTAAACAAGTAATAACACCCTGTTTTTGTGTTACTGACAATCTATCATTATTATACCCAAAATTAATTGACCGCAAGATAAAATGTGCAATGTCTTTCCAAAAAAAAAAGCTTAAAAACTCTGCAGTATATCCATTTCGACCAGAGCTTTTATTTTTTTCATACCATTTATTGCAGCAGTGAGTTCGTCAAGTGTAATTCCTCCTTCTAGCTTCTGTGATTCCGTATTTGATAGTTTCACCACGGACAATGACTAAAAATATTTCCAAAAATAAATGATCGTCTGTATCTAAATTAATATGCTGATGATTAAAGTTGTCATCTTCTACTGGTATATTTTCATTTTGAATGACTACCGTATGCGACTCAATTAAATTTTTTAAGGTATTTTTAACTAAACTTATATAGTCTTCATCTTTCAGTAATGAGTTATTAAATTTCCAGTAGCCTTTTCCTTTTTCATTATTACTCAATTTTAATTTGAGTGTTATAGCTGAATGATCGGTTCTGTAACCAGGGATGATATTAGAATCAGTTACAAAGTTCATGGTGTTTTCAGTTATTAGAATGACATTTTGCTTAAAGTGCTTATTTAAAAACCTAGGTGATGCCGTTGTTACCAAAAAATCGCGGATTTCATATTTCAATTTTTTTGTGTTGAGAAAGTCCCCGGTCACCAACATTAACATTTACATGTCGTTGTTAAGGTTTGTAATGAACTATTTGTCAGTTTTGTCAAAGAACGGTGGAGAGAACTTACATAATATTTATGTAAAGGAGGAATAGTCCGGAATACGTATGGTATTTTGATACATGACAGTGCGATATTTTCGTGGATTGACTCGTTGTAATTATAACAATTAACGCATGTACAGGATTCATGTGAAAAGAAAAGAGATTGGTTATCCCACAATATTTAATGTTCTACATTTCAGAACATTTTCCGAAGCTTGCATAGGTAAAGGTGAAGAAATAAAAGTATGTGAGATTACGGTAAGTAAACGACTTCAGTGTAGTTGTTCGCACTTTTGATTAATGATGTTTTCTCAATTTTGCATATAACTAAAATGTACTTGTTGGATTTTTTGAAGCAACTCGACTACAGTACTTTTCCGTTATGTACAGCTTCTTTTTGTTGTGTGCCTACTTTGCGATGCATGGCTCTATGGCTGTGTTTGGGGTGCCCTGTGCTTCCGGGAAGCCCTTACCTTTTATCGTTTTATTATATAAGTCAGTTTCAGGATCATAACTCAAGAACGCTTGAGCCTAGGATCATGAAAGTTACTAGGGAGGTTGGTCATGACCAGCAGATGACCCTTATTGATTTTGAGATCAGTAGGTCAAAGTTCAAGGTCACAATGACTCGGAACAATTAAATGGTTCCGGGCGATAACTTGAGAACGCTTGGGCCTAGGATCTAGCAGGGACTTTGATCATGACCAGCAGATGAGGTCACTTATGACAGGTAAAAGACCCATAACTATTGATTTGTGGTCAGTACGTCAAAAATAATATCTGTTCCATGTGCAGTTACTGAATGCATGGGGGGAATGCCATTTCGTGTTCTACGATTCTACGAGCTCTTGTTTTATTTTGAAATATTACAACTACATTTGTATCTCATATACTCAACTCGTCCAACAGTTTCCGCCCAATTCACACCAAACTTGCCTCACACGTCATCATTTGTTATAAGTTATACCAAAGTGGCGATTAATAGACGCTCGAATGGAATATGTACCCCTAGTCCAAACTCCGCTTCCCGCTTCCCAATATAGGTTGAACCAAGAAAAATGATAGAAGCAGATTTTTTTTAATTTTCTTGGCTGCGTTTAACATCCAATTCTAACTAAAATTTATAATTTTTATAAAATTTAGTGTAATAACATCCCAATTTAGAATTTAAACGTCATTTACCCGTTCTGTTTTCTCCACGGCTGTCTTGATGTGAGATAGAGATGTCTGATGATTGTGAGATATACCACGACTGTACAGTGCATTTTCAAGTGTGCAATATCTTTATTGCACGTATGATGCATGTTATACAAAGATTTTTTCCTAGTTCTTTATCATAAAAAAAGAATTTGAAACATGATGTCTGACTGCGCAAGCAAGATTGATATTAAAGACAGATTGTAGCATAATCCTCTGTTTTACGGAGGCGTTTTCGTACCAGCACACACAGTGAACGTAATTTTAAAGTACAGTTTTGTCGATCCCGCTTGCGCGGACCGAAGAAATAGTAGTCCAAATGGCTGTTCGGTGTATGTGTCGCGGTTAGTGCGTGCGTCCGCTGGATTTTTTTTTGTCCGGATAATAACTTTGACATGCATGGAGCAATCTTGTTTATATATGGCATGAATGTATACCTAAATGAGAAAAGTCAAGGTCACAGTTGGGTGTTAAATATCTTATCCGGACCATAACTTTGACATGTATAAAGGAATCTTGTTTATATTTGGCATGAATGTATACCTTTATTAGACAGAGTGTCACATGCAAACCTCATGTTCCTATCCCAAAGGTCAAGGTCATCATTAGGGGTTAAAAGTCATTTCAGAGCTTGTCAGGGCCTAAACTTTGATTAGTATAGAGCAGTTGTTTTTATTCGGCATAATTATTTGCCTCGATAAGACGGAGAGTCACGCGCAACTCCAAAAGTACAACAAAGGTCAAGGTCACACTTAGGAGTCAAAAAGTCATTTTAGAGTTTGTCCGTACCATAACTTTGACATGCACTGAACAATCTTATTCATTTGGAATAAATGTTTGCCTCAATGAGACGGAGTGTCAAACCCCAGGCCCCTGTCTTAAAGGTGGACTTACATTTTTTTTATAGAATTACTTCCCTTTGTTGTTACTATAAATCCCCTATTTTGTAACTGTTTTATCATAGGCCGTAGGAAAAACCCGAGACCACTAAACATCAAATTTTTAGGTGTATTTTGACCAATCTCTACCTGGTAAATACTTTTTGTAGACTTATGATTATTTTTTGTGTGGATGGTCGTTTCTGTTAAATAACTTAACTTTGGGTCAAGGTATTGAAATGAAACTTGTTTTAATTGGCTGAGATGGTTGAGTCATTCATGCGGTGTGTCAACGACTTATGGGCTCGACATTGTTGCCCTTAGGGCTACAATATTCTAGTTTATATCTTACGTCCGCGAAATAAATGATATATTAACTATCTAACATTACACTTTAACACTCCTAGAACTAATGCGCGTTTGTAATGACTGAACTACTTTGAAGACAATAAATTTCCCTTTCACTCAGCAAAACTTTGTAAACCTGATAAATCAATTTTATATATTTTTTTAATTATTATTATCAAAGCATACAGCAAAATTTATTCTTAATATGTTATAGTCCATGTCAGTTAAAACAGCAAAGATGCGGATATTGACAAAGTTGAACAATAGGCCTATGGCGAAAAAGTAAAACCGGAACTCAATCGCATATATCCTGAATTTTGCACAGTATAAATTTCAGGACAATATTCGGCAAAAAAAAAAAATTGGGGCGCATTCCACCTTAACGTCACGTAGCCATCCTCAGGATGTCAAATTCAATAAACATTTCAGCAGGAAAAAAAAAACAGGTTTTGACACTGACACAGAAAAAAAGTGAAACAGCAAAAAAGCGTGATTTTGTTTGTTTTTCTTTTCATTCCGTCACTCAAGTTTTATGGCTGTTTACAAATCCTTCCAAAAAGCGTAAATAAAACATTGTATCCTATGTCGGCTCGAAGTAACTAGAGAACTTTTCCTTTGAACTAACATTTCTAATTACTAAATGTCTCGGCTAAGTTCGATAGCCGACCAGTCTGTATATCAGTATACCAAGAGTTATGGCCCTTAGTCCGAGATCAATTAGGGTGCAGGCCATTAAATGCATAACATGAATTTTGTCTTCGGCATTGCCAAATCATTGTTATCGGTAAATTTATATTTGTGTAAGCACATTTTAACGCTGCAAGGTGAAACACATTTTGCCATATTTGCAATGAGCAGGTTCCTAGTTCTGTTACGGCAGCAAGTAAATAATGTAAAGCTAAAGGTTTACACGGGGAACCAATAATATTCTACTCCAATAGTTGTAGCAAATATGAGGCCTTCCTGTAATATATAAGTAAAGTTTCAGAAAAATGTCCTGATAAAAAAGAGTAATAGTGTATATGCTTTGGTTTAAACAATATCTATTTAGAAAACTGCATATATGACAATATACATGGACTTTGTATACATGGATGCATTAGAAAACAAGTTTACAAAACTTGTATACGCTTTGTCCGTCTTACACAATGTAAGGTATGAAAATTGTTTAGACAAATTACTACATGTAATACAAAATGAAAAATAAAAAAATTATTCTTGTAATACTGTATATTGTAATAAATATAACAGGGTTGTTTAAAACAAGTGGAGCAGAGCTGCCGAGAACTTGAGGTGCGGGTTTATGGAGGGAAACGATACCGCTGGATTCCGTACACACATCGTAAGTATTTTTTATTACATGAGTACCTATAAATAGTAACACATTTGTGCTGAAAATTCTCCCATTATCGCATTGTGTCATGCATTATCACATTATCATAATAAGCCCCGGGGCCATTATCGATAATGGCCCTGGCGTTAGCGCGGGAAATTAACGTCCGTAAACAGAAATGACGTCATGGCGTTTCATGGAGGTAAAACAGCGAATATTTCCGTTTCATTTTAGATAAAATCTATCATCTTGAGCGTAACATCGTGTATTCTTCGTGAAATAACGTATTTTTATCCCTAAATTATGCAATAAGCAAGAAAGTACAACTATCCAGGTATTTGATTTTATACAGTAAATAGACTCTTATACAAATAATATAGAAACTGAAAAGCTGAAATTTATTGTGCCAGAAGATGCAAGTGCCCATAAAAATGACACAAAAAACATTCTTACTGTATATTATAGGTAAACATGTAATAAACAGGTAAATACATGGGAGAGCGGTGCCTTTGAGTGATAATGGCCCTGGAAGAAGATAATAGCCCTCGGGCTATTATCACCTTGCCAGGGCCATTATCACTCAAAGGCACCGCTCTCCCATATATTAACCTATACATCATACCCTATTCTGTTAGGCCGTGTCTCGATATTTTTTTTAGTATTTTGCCAATGTTCCCTCATATTTAGCGATGACTGTTATCAAAAGTACTGTACAAAGTAAATAAAAAAATATGTATCAAATGAAGGAACCTGGCAGATTTGTACAAAACCGGACAACCCTTCTATGTCAGATCAAGTTGATGAAAGGTGACCTCAGTTAGGGTCAGTTACTGCAAAACATGAGTTATTTCCAAAATTGGAGGCATGCATTTTACAGCATTTTCTTATGAATAGTTGGTTTCACTTTGGCATTTAATATCCATGTATCTGTTACGGGTTTGTCTCCATTGAACAAAGCGTGCTTACACCGTTTCTTCCAGTATCTAACTAGTTGAGCACTGAATAAATCACCTTCGAAGAAACCGAGTTTACTTGAGTTTTCTTATCAGTTCCCATAATGCTTGCGTAGGAGGTACAAAGTGTATTTTTACGGTTCCAGCAAAAATTCAAAAATCCTGATAAGCCGCAGAGATTTAAACTAAGTAAGATTTTATTGGAAAATATAGCTGTCAGATATAAAAATGCATGTGTGATTTTTTGCGGAATGGGTCCTGCAGATAATCAGAAGTATATCAGTGGCAGACTTTTTGCTGGGAGTTTTCTGCCAGAATATAGATCAAACAAATTGGTGTAAATGAGCCAAGATAAAAACATAAGATTTAATCAGTGTTTCGTTTTCACACACATCACCAGAATGCATTTATACTATTCATTTGTGATCTTTTCCGCTACAACGAACAGGCTCTTCTTTTTCTTCGAAACTTCCAGTTTTTTAAGTGTCATTAGTTTTATAGTTTTTTTTTAAAGTTTGTGGACCCGTCATGACAATCGACAACTTTCGTTTTGTAATGTATTCACCGTTATTACCACTCCACTACCTTAAAATCGAAACATTCGCAGTTTTGTTAATTAGTCCTTGCTAATCAGACAAGTCATTTTTTTTATATGTCTATGTTCTCTTCTAAAGCAAGCAGGGAGTGTGAGATGGCATGCCGTCCTATTGGTGCCGGGTTTTACTTGGGACTGGGGAGAAATGTTTCTGACGGCACGCCATGTGGAGATCTCGTGAACGAAGTCTGTATTGCAGGACAATGTAAAGTATGTTTGTTTTGTTAAACATACCTCAGCGAACACCATTGGGCGTCAGATTTCTTCAAGCATCTGAATTGTTTATTTATAGCTCAAACTTTAAGTGACCAAAGACAAAGCTCCGTTTTGAGACCCGTTTCTATACTTGGTTGTATAACTCGCCGGCATATGGGGTTTCAGTCCATTTCCACCCAGCAACTACTGGAGGCTAGCGGAGCCGATATTTCTGCGATACTTGAGGCGTAGATTCACAATGTAGAATTCAAGGTTAAGAATATTTGCCAGGTCTTGTTACAAAATAACCTAGCTGAACCAGAGAAGGTAGACAAAGCGACCCTTCTAAAATTTGCCAGGAAGACATTTTTATACCTTAAAATGAAAATCATTTTGGGAGAATATTCTACACGCTACCTAATATAAGGTTTTAATGGTTATTTGGGGACTCGGACGGTGGAGCCGCCCTTGAGTAATTATGTATACGTTTTTGTTTTAGTCCATAGGTTGTGACGGGGTTGTGGAATCAGAAGCCACAGTTGACTCGTGCGGTGTGTGCGGCGGAGAGGGTGACACGTGTAAACGTATCCATAAAACATTTACAGACAATGTTAAGTTTGGTTACAGCACGATAGCGACTATACCACGTGGTTCAGCTAACATACTCATCAGGGAACTTGCAAACACGAGAAACTACCTTGGTAATGTTCTTAAATTTTGTTTTAATGACTTTAGCTTTTACATGCAGTTGATAACTTGTTACAGCTGTGTCAGTTTTGAAATTTAATCAAAATTGATAGAAAAAAGTGAAAATAGCGACTTCAATTTTGTAACACAATAGTTGATATTGGTAAGTGTCGTAGAATCGATTTCAAACATTGGGAATTTGGTGGTATAAGATAAAAGACATTTTGACAAAAAAGAGAAACAATTTGCTTTTCATACAAATTGTCCGTGAATAAAAGCAAACCCTTTCCTCTGTTTACACTACGAAAACAAACAAGAGATCACAGAGTGATTTTGACCCCCACCATTGAGCCATTTTTGAACGTTCCAAATTTCGAGACTAGCTCAAGGTCAAAATCAAGGACAAAGTTCATTTTGGTACACAAAACTGTGCATGTGGTCCATGCATGTGGTCCAAATTTGAAAGCTGTAGCTTGAGAAATGTGAAAGTAAGTCACTAGATCATTTTCAAGGTCAGGGTTCATTTCTGTACACAAAACTATGCATGTGCTTCAAGTTTGAAGGCTGTAGCTTGAGAAATGTGAAAAATAGGTACTAGGTAAAAATCAAGGTTAAATTTCAATTCAGAACACAAACCATGCATGTGGTCAAAATTTGAAGCCTGTAGCTTGAGAAATGTGAAAGTAGGTTACTAGGTCAATCTCAAGGTCAAAGTTCATTTCAGTACACAAAACTATGCATATGGTCCAAATTTGAAGGCTGTAGCTTGAGAAATGTGAAAATAGGTACTAGGTAAAACTCTAGGTTAAATTTCAATTCAGAACACAAAACTATGCATGTGGTCAAAATTTGAAGCCTGTAGCTTGAGAAATGTGAAAGTAGGTTACTAGGTCAAACTCAAGGTCAATCTCAAGGTCAAAGTTCATTTCAGTACATAAAACTCTGCATGTGGTCCAAATGTGAAGGCTATAGCTTGAGAAATGTGAAAGTAGGTCACTAGGTCGAAATCAAGGTCAAATTTCATTTCGGAACACAAAAATATGCATGTGGTCCAAATTTGAAGCCTGTACCTTCAAAAAATGTGAGTCACTAGCTCAATGTCAAGGTCAAAATTTATTTTGGTACACAAACCTATGCATGTGGTCCAAATTTGAAGGCTGTAGCTACAGAAATGTGAAAGTAGGTCACTAGGTCAAGATCAAGGTCAGCTCATGTCAAGGTTCATCCAGTCACTCAAAACTATACATGTGGTCCAAATTTGAAGGCTGTAGCTACAGAAATGTGAAAGGTGGTCACTAGTTCAAGATCAAGGTCAACTCATGTCAAGGTTCATCTAGCCACTCAAAACTATACATGTGGTCCAAATTTGAAGGCTGTAGCTACAGAAATGTGAAAGTAGGTCACTAGGTCAAGATCAAGGTCAACTCATGTCAAGGTTTTGGGCTAAAAATGTTGCCATTACAGACGATCATTTGTGGACACCATCAAAGGAATCACGTTAGAACGCGAAAAGAAAACGATATAAAATCTACTTTATTTGACTATAACATATCAAGATATGTCTCTTCCTTGACAGAAAATATGTCACATAATTATGATGTTTTAATAATTATAACTAGACGGTGTGCTATAACACTACATCTCGCATTTTTACAGTCATAAAAGCGACAGACGGAAGCTTCCAGATTAACGCTGCATATCGGTTGTCACGCTTCGGTGATTATCCTGCCGCCGGCACAATGTTTACATATGATCGTCAGACAGGACCCGACTGTCCCGACGAATGTATTCGTGCCGACGGACCGACTGATGTTTCCATTGAGGTCATGGTAGGTATTCAGTATTTGCTTTTTGATCAATTTAGATAAACGTACACCTGTACATTTCTAGAATTCTACGATTGCCAGCAAAATGTCATCCAGTAGATTTAAGTCATCAGGTGGTTGTTTTTCGAGAAAGCCAAGTAATAGCAGACTCGGTTTGATTGAGTCTGTTCATGAGAAGTAATAAAAAGTACAACACCCCTCATTTCCTCGAGCACTGACAGAAACGGATTTCTATTATACAAATATTGATCCATAAGGACCAGAGAATAGAACAACACTACGGGCAGCCAATCAAATTCTATACGAATGAGCTCACGCCCTTCAAAGTTGTACAGAATCAAGATGGTGGACATATAACATTTATTAATAAACGAATCTGTGACTCTACTTTACCCCTAGCGGATCGCTTATCGGTTGTTGGTTCAGTTTAGTGTTTCTTTTTATCACCCTTTAACAAGTTCATTTTGTAACATGATTGAAACATTTTGAACTATGTTTTCAGATTCTGGCTTACACAGACAACACTGGTATAGAGTACTCGTACAGTGTTCCAACATCTTACGTACATTATGACGACAGCGAGGAGGACATGATGCCAGTTGTATACATAGAGGGAGGTAGTATAACATTTTCTTATCACTAACACGTAATTATCTTATTTAGTAAGTATTGTATTAACTAAGATAGAATAAGATATATTACAGTACATGACAAAAACATGGCATCCTAACTGATTTTTGTGTTCAAATCTGGGTCAAACTTCACATGAAAAGTATATTCGCCAAATAAAGTTTCCATATTTTACTCTGTAAGAAAATTACCGATTTACGACTAAGGTTTGTGAAATAACTTTTCATAATAGTCAGCAGCTTTTCATGTTATATGTAGGGAACAATATCCAAAGCTGTAAAACAAGTCACAATTCGACAGCATCTGGTTTTTTTTTCTCAACACAGTTTTGGAACTGGTCAATATAATGTCATTGTTACAATCTGACACTTGCTTAAACTCAGTAATTTAAGAACCCTAGAGTCAGGACCAGAAAACGAACTAGAAAGTCCATATTTTGTTGCTATACAATTAATAGTATAATTTTACGATATTCAAAGATTTCAAGCGATTTTGGAATTGAACTTGTCTAAGAGTTAGGAAACAAAATAGTTATGGAACTGGTATTAAATGAAAGAAAAGGTTCCTGGATGTATTAAGCTGGACACTTGTTTCCACCAAAATAGTCAGATATCTTTAATATGACACTCATTTAGTAATCATAGAAAGAAAATCATGCAATAGTGCACTGTATCGTCATTTGGCCGAACGTTTTAGAGTTAGCCTGATATCTTTATGGTAATAGACCCCATAGAAACAAAACTGCACAATTTGAAGCTATCCAAAAAAAAAACAACCCTAAACGTTATCAGAGTGGAACTAGTATGCTTGGAAACAAAACAACAATTCGGTTTCGGCACTTAACCAGCCAAAGAAACAAAAACACCAAATTACCCTGACATCTATTCTATGTGTACCGATTTTGTTTTATGTCGCTTTCTGTAGCTTCTGTTCCCCTGGCTAAAATGATGTATAATATTTTGGAAATTAGAAGTTCCATGCAGGATATAAAGGTAAAGATAAACCTCTATAAAGTTATCAACAGTCCATTGTCTATAATGTTCTAGAGATGAACGTTCAAAGGAAGTATGTTTACTCCTGTGTGTACTGTAGTTGTCCAGTAACAGTGTCCTTGCTGTATAATATATGCGTGGAACGTGACAAAACAATATCCTTGCTGTATAATATATGTGTGGAACGTGACAAAACAATGTCCTTGCTGTTTAATATATGTGTGGAACGTGACAAAACAATGTCCTTGCTGTATACTATATATGTGGAACGTGACAAAACAATGTCCTTGCTGTATAATATATGTGTGGAACGTGACAAAACAATGTCCTTGCTGTATAATATATGTGTGGAACGTGACAAAACAATGTCCTTGCTGTTTAATATATGTGTGGAACGTGACAAAACAAAGTCCTTGCTGTTTAATATATGTGTGGAACGTGACAAAACAAAGTCCTTGCTGTTAAATATATGTGTGGAACGTGACAAAACAATGTCCTTGCTGTTTAATATATCTGTGAATCGTCACGTTAAAACAGCTTGTAAAAACACCCTTAAAATAATATTTGTGTCTTCTGGCGTAATATCATGAATACGGTGTCCCGTTAGGGCCTTCACGGCATATTGTGAGGTTCAAAACAACGAAAGTACAATACTACAATGTCGTACATATACCAGTAATTTTATTTTAAAACATAAAATAACATATTGATAAAGTTCTGTCTGACGTGACGATTCGCTTACTGTGCTAGTAACGTACATGTAATTGATTATATGTTTTATAAGAATCATATGTATGATTTTAAGTAAAACTATAACATAATTAACTATAGTAAAATAAAGACTTTATATGATTGTTGATTTCTGTCATGCATTTATGTACATAACATTCATAATACATGTAGCTTTACTTTTCATTTCTCTAACATGTACCTTTCTTTGCTAATATTTTTCCTTTTGGTCTTTTCATTTGATCATAAAGAGATATAAATTATTTTCAAATTTTTAAAAATTTGACTGAATTGACTTCTAAATAGCTTATTTAAAACCTGCCAATATCTGTGAGATGCACCAGCTGTCATTTATTCATGCATTCTGAACTATAATCACAAAATGTAACTGCACTGACTGTTGAATTCAATAGTGTCATCTAAGCTCCACAACCAAGTCACACAAATGTCATTACGGAGTCACAATGTCACATCAATGCCACAACAAGGTATAAAAGGTCATTGCAATGCCACATCCTGGCCCCAGTAACATTTAAGCTCCGCAACAAGTTCACTTCTAATGCAACAGCATGTCACAGAAAGGTTGTTGCATGTTACAGTAGTTAAAGTCACTTCTATGTAACAGCAATGTCACAAAAAGGTCACTGAAATGTCACAACAGTGGTTCAACCAGGTCATCCCGAGGTCACAGGATGGTTAAAACTAGGTCATTACTGTTTCACATTCATCTGTTATTTCAGCGCCCCTTTTCATACGTTGTGAGAACAGAATATTTTTTTCCGGAATGTCACGTTCTTGCTATGGCTTATTGTAAGTTTCAGTATGGTTGAAAACTCTGTAGTCCACTTCGATAAATGTAAGAAAACTGAATTCTTGTCTCTCTAAGATATGAACCCATGTGTCCTCGGCTTTAAAATGCCAACTCTTACCTAATGACGCAAATGGTGAATATGTGGTCTTCAGTGTACACATTTTTGTTTGTAGGTAGAATTCCGAGTGAGAAAGAAGTTCGTGTCAATTCCGTAAATGGCGATAAAAAACGACCTATTTTCTCACACGATTTTAAGTTTAAAAAGAACAAAAACAAGCCCGTGCATGTCGAGCATGAAGGTGTGGCAACAGATACTAACAAGGTTGACAATCAGCATGGTATGGAAAGTACACAGTCAACTCTAGATACAGGACAAAACAAACCTGGTAGATATCTGAGGGATCTACTCAGCTATTGCTCTGTGAAAAAAATACTTTGGTTAAATTTATATTACGGACACATGCAGTAAATATTTGGTGGTCAGATACCTGGAAGACTGTGGTAGAGTCACGTAGTAACTAGGAAATCCTTACACATAATAAGTGGTCTTATACCTTGTAGTCTAATTAATAGGAAATGTTTAGTACTGTATACATAGAAAAAATGTAGTTGTATGATTTATGTTCCGTGACCTCTTGCCAACTACTGCCTTTCTGTAAGAGGTGCCGATGCGCTTCAAACCACTTACGTGGTATACAACTTGCAGGCGCCCTTGAACTAGTTACTGTTCTTAGACTTAGAGACAGTACTGGGCCTGTCAAGATTTGGAAAATCCCTATTCAGTTCAATTAGTAATTTTGAGCCAATACGACAGTGTGATTTTTCGGCGGTGTTTAGCTAAATCTGTACTAACAACAAAAACTTTTGCCGCATTCTATATTTCTATATTTCCAAATGTTTTCATTTACCAAATCACACTCAGGTGAGCTTTTGTGATCGACGTTCGTCCGTCTATTTCCTTTCTATAGTTTTGTTTTGATTTTTGTTTATTTTTGCTTTAAACAGAGTATGAAGCAAAATGGTTATGTTCACTGTGTGCTTAGGGTGAGCTGTTGTGACTACAAAACGCAATATTTTCGATTTGTCTTCAAAATAGATCTTATATGAAATCAATTTATGGAAATTTGGTCAAACATGGCATGATCCATCAATGTTTCTTTGATTTTTCTCTATGGTTTCGCATGGACGCACACATAGGACCTGTTGGAGCTAAAATCAGAAACAATATTCAAACAATATATCTACCTAAACATCATCCAGTCCGATATCTGATGATGCAATACCTAGCATAGCGCCTACCTGGTGAAAAAAACAGTAACATGGTCACCCTGAACTGCCAAATTGTATTTGCATTTAAATAATTGAAACTTAAAGAATTTTCTTTCCTGAAACGACTGGCCTAGTTTCAAAATCATTTAACACCATTGTTCTTCGAATGATCCTTTACCTTAAGTTTTCAGGTCATCATGATTTATTTCCCTGAGTCATTTTTGTAACATTATTTGATTTTTAGAAAGAATGACCGTTTTTAGGCGGGGCTATCCGATTCATTTGTGTTCATATTTTGCATATTGAATCTCGGGTGAGCGATGTAGGGCCACTGTAGCCTCCGATTACGCAAAATAGAACTTTCCTTTAATTAATACTACATGAATCCAAGAGGCGAGCTGCTCTTGACTTTCGTTTGGCGAAGTTTCGTTTTTATTTTGACAATTTTTAAAGAGTACAACTGCTATGTATGTATTTTATAATTGTATTAGTAGGATCTATGTAATGCTCATGTTTTCGCAGACGTTGAAACAACAACGACCAGTAACTCTGAGATAATAGTTGAGGAAATAGCTGGTGAAGGTGGGGATTCAAACGAAACTATCATCATAGAAACAGAAAACGGCGAAGACATCAGTAACAGAACAGACGCATTGGTTTGTTGATATGTTGAAATTGACGTTTTCAAGTTTTTCTAACACTTGAAATTATAAACACACCATTCTTAAGAACTTTTTCAACTGTAAAAACCTATTTTAACTCTTTTTTTTTTACAGTTAAAGGAAACTCCAGCTTTGTAGCTCACCTGAGCACAAAGTGTTCACATGAGCTATTATGCTCAGCCTGTGTCCGTTGTCCGTTTAGTCCGTCGTCGTCAGTTTAGCTGTTAACACTCTAGGTCACAATTTTGGTCCAGTCATAATGAAACTTGTCAGAATGTTACTCTCAATAAAATCTCGGAGGAATTCGGTTCTTGGTTATATGGGATCAAAACTAGGTCACTAGGTAAGTCAACAGGAAAACATTAATAACACTCTCGAGGCCTCATTTTCCATCTAATCTTCATAAAACGTTATCAGAATGTTTGTTACTATTAAATCTGTCACAGTCAAATTTGAAATTGGGTTATCTGAGACTTTAAAGCCGGTCACTAGGTCAGAACAAAGAAAACTTGTTTACACTCTAGAGGCCACATGTCTATTTAATCTTCGTAAAAGTTTGTCAGAACGTTTGTCTCCATAAAATTCAGGGAAAGTTCAAATTTGGATTACCTTGACTCAAAAACTAGGCATCTGTGTCGAATCATGTACAATCCTTGTAAACATTCTAAAGGTCACATTTTCTTCTTTATAAAACTGCCAGAATTTTTGTTTCGGTGAAGTATAGGATAAATTCAAAAATCAATTTACTGAGATAAAGAAAACTAGGTCACAGGGTCAAATCATAGGAAAAACCTTGCCAACACCCTTGAGACCACACATTTTTTCTTTGACCTTCATAAAATTTGTTAGAATGTCTGATTCAAAACGTATTACTTCAGGTTAAAAAGTAGGCCGCTAGATAAAATCGCAGATAAACCGTTAAACCTTCTAGAGACCATTTGGTAAAATACGTTACTACGTCAGATCGTGGAAAACGTTTATTAAGGCTGTAGAAGCCACAATTTCTGCTTGATCTTCATAAATCTTTCTGGGAATGTTTGTTGTTACATCTATGTCAAGGTAATAAGTGGGTTGTCTGAGGTGATTCAGGCCAGAAACTAGCTCACTTGGTATATTCACAGAAAGGCCTTCTTCAGTCTCTAGAGGGCACCTTTTCTACTTGATCTTCGTGAACTTTGGTCAGAATGTTTGCCAGTTTAAATTCTATGATAAATTGTTCACTTTGTTAAAAACCAGTCGCTATGTTATAAATCATTGAATAACCTTGGTTAATGATCTGCCTGTTTTCCACAAAACATGGCCAGAATGTCTGTATCTATGAAATCTACTTTAACTTTGGTGACCCTACAGAAAGTTTGTTCAAATTATTCCAGGGCCACAAGAGGGAGTTGTCATTTTATCATACATGTAAACAGTATTTCCTATAGCTTAAAAAAATCTTCCTGTTATAAAGCTCTGATCCAATTTCAAAATAATTTCACATATATTGACCATGCATGACCCCCTACTACAATTGTTGAAGCAGGTGAGCGATCTAAGGCCATCATGGTCCTGTTGTTTTATTTATCTTTTTTTTTGTTGCATGATACGTAAGTTAACATTTGAAATAATAAAAAGTAACCTTGATTTGAAATCTAAGAAAACTTTTAAGACATTTCAACGATACTGTAAGCAGCTTTTATCGAAATAATTCTTCAGATAGCTGTAACATTCCTAGAAAGTTTTTGAGGATTACAACATACATATGTTCCATTTATCAAACAAACTCTAACGAAATTACATGTTTCACATACAGCCTTGAATTGGTATCGTCCAAGTTATTTTTTAAGTTAAAGTTCTGTTATGGGTGTTTTGGAACATATAGTTTCTGACTAAAGTCATTGTTGAGGTCCAATGAAACTAGTATTTTCTTTATCACACTATTGTTAATTATAAATCATGCTAATGTAATTGATGAATTGTACGGATTAACATCACTCTTTTTAATCGTGAGCAACCAGGTACACAAATGTAAAGTGGTTTTATGAAATTGTCAAAAAATAAATGAATCACAAAAAAGTACTTTATTTATTTATGAAAGTGAGAGCCTAAACTTTTACATAAATCTAGAGGTGATAGACAGAGTGGAACTTTGATCATTGACGTGTTTATTGTTTTGAACTGAAGTACTATAAAGCTACGTCTCAATGTCTTAATAAATCAATTCTAATGAATTTTCCTTCCAGTCTGTAATATCAGGAACGTGCAATACTCGGCCATATTACACCTGCGTCGGATTAGATTGCATTAATCAAAATGTAAATCATTATTTTGCAGCAGGCCCCAAAGTCTGGCGTGATAACGGAGGAAGGAGAACCGGGAGTAACAATAGAAGATATGTATAATAACGACAACCGTATACCGTCACTGTATTCCTGGACGGTGTCGGGGTATTCAGTATGCAGTGCAACCTGTGGACAAGGTACCGTTTCTAACACGTATAGGCCTATGTAAAAGACAAGCTCCTCGAAATACGGCTTTTTATATAAAAATGGCATTTTTTTCTGAATCATTTCCCTTCATTTGTTTTTTTTTCAGTACAATTCTCACTCATTCACAAATGTCCTTAAGGGAGATAAAGTTTCCGCGATATAAGCCAAGGATGCAGCAAGACAGTGTAGTAAATTTGGTGTTGCTTTTTCTTGTCCATTGTAAGTACGATGCTTTCGTGGGGATTGCGACTTTTGTTATATGCTTTGGGCGGCCGGAATTGGGTGACATGAGGCCATTCAGAAACTCAGTTTTAACAAAGCAAGTTGTAATATAGCCGCATTTTCGTAAATATCTTAAGTGTATCGGGCTGTCGACTTAATATAATATATGATGGCGAGCTGAGAAGTCCAATATGGCGTCCAAGATGACCGCCACAGAAGTAAAGAGCACCACAATGTTTAAACAGATCCCCATTTCTACATTTTCATATACGTTGTATATTGTTTATTCAGTATTTTACTAGATATATCAAACTTTATGAGTATTTATTTTTACATAGAATGTCAAAGATTATGTCAAATCAGAATTCAGAAGACAAAGTCATGTCTTAAATTCAGAAATTCGCGCACTGGCAGTGTATCCGATAAATCAAGATATATAAAGCCCACATTCCGAAAATGTAAACAATATTTGTGTAGTATCTAAGTAAACATTGTGTGCACAAACAGTTCTACATGTGTTAGGGTCGAATAGTTAACATGCCATTATAAATACCGGAAGTTTCTTTAGCAGATTTGACATTGTTCTCCACACACATTAAGTTTATATAGTGTAACCAAATTAAATAGGTAAATTTCCAGAATTAAATCATTATCTGAATGATATTATCTTTTGTGAAAGATTACTTGGCCTACATCTACAGTGCTAGAAGGTCTGACGGCACTCAATACTGGTTTTATAAGGTTTCATTGCAATACTGGGTTTGCCGTAAAATTCCAGTAGCAATGCCCTCTTCAGCAAACATATTTTCAGTCCTCCTTAAAGGTGGTCAATCACATTTAATCAACATTTAATGACATTTTTTACTTTTTGTATATTCTGGTAGAGAATTATTTAAGGAACAAAAAGACCGATTACATAGAGTTAGATTCCTATTTGAAATATATATTTTATTATTTTTATAAAATTTTGTAATAACTCCCCTTTAATA
Source organism: Mercenaria mercenaria (assembly GCF_021730395.1). Classification (NCBI taxonomy): domain Eukaryota; kingdom Metazoa; phylum Mollusca; class Bivalvia; order Venerida; family Veneridae; genus Mercenaria; species Mercenaria mercenaria. The sequence continues at coordinate 81,363,514 of NC_069368.1, forward strand.
TGAAAGTATATAAAAAGCTGAGTATTTCTTTTTATTTCGATACAGTGTCTAGTTTTACATTTGCATTTGATAGACATATCAACTATTGAACAATCTGAACCAAAATGCAAGTTTTAAAGCTGTGTGTAGTTTCTGAATTCATTTATTTCCAATCTATCTTGGTTGCGCAACCAAGATAGGCAAAGGGAGGTAATAATAATTTTTCAAACTTGCGTTTCTAATGAATTCCATCTAAATACATAATTTTTAATGCAAATATTTTACAAATATATTACAATATGTCTAATATTTATACATTTCTTTAGGCAAAGTATGTTTATCAAATTTATACTTCTGATAAAATAACCCTATCTTGGTTGGGCAACCAGGATAGGAAAATGAAATTTTAAAAATACCTCCAGCGAAAATCTAATTTGTATTAAGTGTTAAGTGAACATGAGTGTAAATGATCAGATGCTAAAGTTTCGAACAAATCTGTTACATAGCCAAAATCTGATTATCCACCTTTAAAATGTCGCTATACATATGTTACTTTATATATTTTACATAATCAAGTTTACCTTCATACAGGCAAACAAACGCCTAACCTGGAGTGTATTGTCACCGACAAAAAGGTCAAGGTCAATAACACATTTTGTAGCGGGGAGGAAAAGCCTGCAGCTTTGGTGAAAGAATGTAACTACGGTCCTTGTCCAGCAAGGTTTGTAGAGTCTGTAGCAAATTGTCAATTTTGGATAGTTTAAACTGTCAATTTATTTTATATGTTCTTTTCAGTTTGTATGAACTGTATGAACTGTTTTGGAGCCATCTTGATTTCAAATATCACCGTAATTGTTGGTTTCTGTAAATACCTGTCATTCTGTAACTTCAGCTTTATTCGTTTGTATTCATTGAAATGTTTAACAGACATGCGTATTTTAGTCGACCCAATAAGGCGCATGTTTTTCGGGTGCTCTTGTAATTCCTGACTTAACAGAAAACTATAGTCGGTTAAAAAATTGTTAAATAAATATAAGTCAACTTTACTTACATAACGAGCCATCCAAATATGTATGTTTCCTGTATTCTATTGACAGTAAAGCTCCCAGAACCTATTAAATTTTCCTCGCCTTATTACAGCTGGAAACCAGGTCAATGGAGTAAGTGTAGTGTGTCGTGTGGAACAGGGTACCAGACACGCCAGTACGTTTGTACCCGTACAAACGGGGAACAAGTATCGAGATATGAATGTGGAGTACCTTCTATAGAACAAGAAGAAAAGTCGTGTGACATGGGATCGTGCACTTCCGGCTGGTATTACACGGAATGGCCTGAAAGAGTAAGTACAAATTATAAAAAAAGAATAATTCCATGAACGTCAAAGGGAAAAAATATCAAAATCAAACAGACATTTGTAGAGCATTCTTTTTTTCAAATTATAGCGCTTTCGATTATAATGTACGCTCGAAATGAATAAGATCACATATTTTACGTTTCAGTTAGATGCTTTGTTACATAATTACAAATTCAACTTCTTTTTTTTTTTTACTAAATTTGGCTTAGATGTAACTGTAGTGCACACGCAAGTCAACGCGCAGGCGTGAATCCGTCAAAATAATATTTTCGCGTAATTTTTGTGCAAATAATAGAAACAATATTCATGATTTTAATCTATTTTTTAAAAAGTGCATTATTAGATAAAATACAAATCGTCTTCCTTTTATGTCATGAATTATTGTCTGTACACCTTGTTTTAGTGTCCGGTTACGTGTGCGTATGGAACAATTTCACGAGACGTTCATTGCTTCAGTGATACCGGAAATGAACGAACAGCCTGTCCGGAGCGGGAAAAACCAGAGAGTGAGAAAAGCTGCAGAAATGATGATTGTGGAGGATTCTGGTTGACGGGACCCTGGTCAAAGGTATATTTCTTTAAACCGTTACTTTGACTTTATTTGACAACAGCTTGTTTTCTTTGCATTGTTTCCATGTTGACGATTGCTTTTTATTGATAAATATTAGAGATCTAGTGAAGATAGAAGCTACCAAATTTTTACTTTGTACATCCATGAAATTACGCCGGTTAAAAGTAAATGTAATATAATATCTTCTGTTTGGATTTCCCTTGTCTAATTAGCTGTTGATTGAGAACATTAAGACTGTAGGCCTACTTCACTTTTGTACTGGATAATTATGTTTTAAGCAAATGTTTGTTCAAATTTTAGTGCCGCTTAAAACTTTTGCTTTGAAATCTAAAAGCTGTTTTTTGTTGTTGTTGTATTTCTAGAAAAGTCCTGTTTATATTTAATAATCTAAAATTCAGTGCAACGGAACGTGTGGTATGGCATATCAAAATCGCGAAATAGCCTGTGCCTCGAAAAGATATGGTGGAAGAGTCACTGTGGTATCAGAGAGCGCATGCGTGAACGAGGAGAGACCGGCAACATACATGTCATGTGACTTCAAACCATGTCAACCAGATTGGTACATGAATGACTGGGGTCAGGTGAGTGTACTTTAAAAATTTTGAGTACTATCAGAAACATTTTAGGTAAACTGGATAGTGGAACGTTTTGCATATATCAGTTTTCATAAAACAGCAGACTTGTATAGCTCTTATATAACAATCTCTACTATAACAATTTTAACAGCATATTTTCTATATTTTTTTCGAAAACTGGCCTTTTAGTGTTCCGTCACGTGCGGATCTGGACAAAGATCTCGTGACATTCGTTGTCTAGACAGCAACATGCAAACAAGTTCTAGCTGCGATCCCGCCAAAAAGCCAGCAGACCGAGAACTATGTACCCAGAGACGATGTCCACTTGCGGACGAATCAATGCCAGCTGACAATACAAACCAGAGAACAGACCCACCACCTGCACCACCTGCTCCACCTAAACAAGGTAAATACGGTTGAAACACAGTTTTTCAAATTCCAGGGGATCGAGCATTTTATTTCGAAATAACCGAAAGTCGACTTGAAATATATTTTTTTGTTTACATGATTTTACGTTGAGTAAGAATAAAAAGAAAAGGTAATATAATATCTTCTGTTTGAATTTCCCTTATCTAATTAGCTGTTGATTGAGAACCTTAAGACTGTACTTTACTTTTGTACTGGATAATTGGTCAATGTGAGACGGGACTAGAAAATGTCTTCGAAATAACCGGAATTTTAAGATAAGTGGGTTCGAGATATCGAGTTTCAGCTGAATAGCTCGGCTGCATAATGGTGACCGAGTGCAACCGAATGTCAGTCTGCACTACAGCAGTAAGAAATTTCCAGACAAATAAAAATTGTTGGAAATGTTTACTATGATAAAGTTTTTGTCGCTTTTGATGCCGGGCAATCTAAAGAATGGTTGTATTGCTGTTAGGATTACTTTGTCTGTCTATCTTTTAATTACACAAACAGTTGTCACTACTGATTACTATCAGATGTTATCTGCAGATGTAACATACACGTTACTGACACGTGTTATTAAAAATGTTTTAACATTGCCCTGCTGTGAGGTTCTCAATGTTAGCGAAAATGAAAATATCTCAAATCTTCGAAAAATTGAATGAGAATGATGATGATGATGATGATGATGATGATGATAATAATAACCTTATTTACAGAGGCAAACATATTAGCTATTTTGTATAAGTATACTCCAAATGCCATTTTAATAAAATACAATGTTTATTGAAATCTTTTTCGTTTGGAATATTTGCGTTTATTCATAATCGGATTAAAATGCTATGTTTTACATTGACAGGTCCAGTTATTCCAGGATGTAAAGACAAGTTTTCACAGTGTCGCATGGTCCTACAAGCAAGACTTTGTCAGTATAAATACTATCAGAGAATATGCTGTGCCTCGTGCGAATCTTTAAAAAGGAACACGTGAAAAAAGGGAAAAAGTGTCTTAATGAAGGTGCAGAAATATGTTCTAAATTTGAAATACTAGAATACCAATAGTGTGATATAGAACAAGAAACATGTCATTATAGATCATTGAAGAAGCAAAATCAAACGGGGTTCCTTTGTAAATAGATGCTATAAATACACAAGAAGCTTTTGTTCATATTCCATGTGAGCAGGTAATCATACGAAATTCCGTGCATACAATGAAAGATGCGCATGTGTCTTTATAGAATTCATATGGAGAAAAAAAGCTCTGTATTAATAACAAAATGTAACAGTGGCATCAGACCCAGCAGGGAGTTAAGTAAGGTTATTGGACTCCCTGATAAAGGAGCTATTGAAGAGTTTGATGACATTTGACGTGTATAGAAGATTCAGGAACACTGTCTCATAATGAAACGAAGGTGTAAAATTATCACCAAACTCTACTAACCGAATTATGCTTTGCTTGCCATACACATACATAGTAAGGACATTTTGTACAGATTCTTTAGGATATCTTGTTTACGTCTTAATAATTGCCTCCGTAGATTCTGCGCAAAGCATCAAGTGTAACACTTTCTTGGTCCTACTTTTCATCTTTGTTTATATTTCTGTGTTTGGAATCAACAAATAGCCCCATTTATATACATTGTTAAACAAGAATTCTAACATGGCTTTATTTGATTCCCAGCTGAATCAAGAAGTTCAAGCTCTTTATATTTAAGAAATAATAAGTTCCCAAGCGTGGTTTATCGTAGAATAACCCGTGTTTTGAGTTCTTATGCGTAAGAATATATCAGGCCTGTGTGGTATATTGTTTCGCCTCTGGTTATTCTACGATAAGTCACACTTAGGAACTTTTGTTTCGATTCTAACACGACATACTAATATCAACAGTGTTAGAAAAAATGGAAACTACTTTTTACGACATGAACTACACTTCGTGCTAGCACCTGGATCATTCTATGCATAGAGGATGACGTCACTACTTTGCACGCGCATGGATTATTGCAAAATAACCGTTGATTGATTTTTTCCTATGTGTATATAGGGTATTTGCTGGTCGTGTTAGAATCTGCAATAAACAACGGTTGACGTGCGGACCGGTAAGAGAGCATTATGACGTCAAATTGCCACGTGACATCCAGTTTATTACTACTCGGATAAACGAAGACAAGCATAATTGTTATCAAAATATTTCAATGAACATGTTAGAATGAAAACAGTCAATGCCTTCTTGCAGTTTGTCGTCTAATTTACCACGGTTCATCGTTCAGATGCTCAGATTTTAAAACACTCGGACGCCCTCGTACGATTCTTGCGCATCTGAACTGCGAATATTGATAAATTAGACGATAAACCACTCAAAGGCCTTTTTTGTTAACTGAATTTCAGTCCAGAAGTTAAAACACTAGTTGAAATATTTGATATTCTTGAATTAACAAGAGTCATTACTGTTCAAAGCCATTTTCATTTGTTCCCAGATGGTCCAGATTTCAAGTAGTCATGTAAAAAAAGACTTAAGGCACTGTACACATGAACACGTTCAATTAATGTTAACTGGGCAATAATATTGTTTCTATGGAAGCGTGAAAGTGCCAACATATAGTTGTCGTGCCAACATATAGTTGTCACGCTTAGGTATGCTACAGAACTGTGTTATCCAAAGAATGTAGACCCCGAGGTCACAAATAGTTGTACAGTATTCAGTATAGTTTATAATGTACTAATAAGAAGGCTTTCTGTGTTTATAAATATATACACCAATGTATCATGTAAATAATGTTATCATTTTGGTAAATAAAAATTTACCTTTTTCATAAAATGTGCAGTTATTATACACTTCTGGAATGCTCTATCTTTGAAGTAGCAAAATTCACCAGAGATTGTTCAGTATACATTAGCTGTACACGCTTCTACCCTTGAACTCTAAATGTTCAATTATCATTTATTTATAATTTTTTTTTCTCAGTTACCTACTTTATATTACAACCAGTTCTCCATGCCTGTCTTAATTGAATGAACCCAGATTGAGGATTCTCGAAGACTTGGGGCTTTAAATGAAGAAATTTAAAAAGCTCTACCAATGACTATGTAAAAATACGAACCCACGTTCAGGCAAATTCTGATTCTAGGGGCATGATTTGAACAAACTTGGTAGAGGACAACTACACAACGCTACATGCCAAATACCTAAGCTTTAGGCCTTGTGGTTTGGGCATGAAGTTTTTCCCGGCTATGCAATTCTATGTAATACAAGCGAACCACGGACTGGGGCCAGTTTTGACCGATGGGGCATAATTTTGTAAAAACTTTGTCGAGGACCACATTATGATACTACATACCAAAATTTGAACAAATGTAAATGCTTCTGACTAAGTTTGAAGACAATTGCATTTAGCAGTTTATGAGAAGTTGTTTGAATTAAATAGTGGGAAACGGACATTCAGCAATCCTAAAAGTTCACTGTGAGCACTACATGCTCCGGTGAGCTAAAAATTCATAAATGAAACTTTCAACAGCATGCTCATGTCCACGTATACCAAATTAATATGAACTTGATGGAACAAGGTAAAGATATAGTTGTAATATTGTAAAACTCTAAAATGGGGCAAAACAGTCATAAAAATATGGCCACATCCACTTCATGTTGATGATGCATACCAAGGATGAACAAGAGGACCATGATGGTCCTGAATCGCTCACCTCTTCCCACATGATCCCGTTTTGAGTATGACGTCGTTTTTTCTATTATTTGACATAGTGACCTAGTTTTTGAGCTCATGTGACCCGGTTTTGAACATGACCTAGATATTATCAAGATAAAAATTCTGACCAATTTTCATGAAGATCCATTGAAAAATATGGTCTCTAGAGAGGTCACAAGGTTTTTCTATTATTTGACCTATTGACCTAGTTTTTTAAGGCACGTGACCCAGTTTCAAACTTGACCTAGATATAATCAAGGTGAAAATTCTGACCAATTTTCATGAAGATCCATTAAAGGGTATGGCGTCTAAGGAAGGTCAAAAGGTTTTTCTATTTCAAGACCTACTGACCTAGTTTTTGATCGCAGTTGACCCAGTTTCAAACTTGACCTAGATATCATCAAGATAAACATTCAGACCAACTTTCATACATATCCCATGAAAAATATGGCCTCTAGAGAGGTCACAACGGTTTTTCATTATTTGACCTAGTGACCTACTTTTTGATGGCACGTGACCCACTTTCGAACTTCTTCTAGATATCATCAAGATGAAGATTCTGACCAATTTTTATGGAGATCCATTCACAAGAATGGCCTCTAGAGAGGTCACAAGGTTTTTCTATTTTTAGACCTACTGACCTAGTTTTTGACCGCACATGACCCTGTTTCAAAACTTGACCTAGATATCATCAAGATGAACATTCAGACCAACTTTCATGAAGATCCATTGAAAAATATGGCCTCTAGAGAGGTCACAAGGTTTTTCTATTATTTGACCTACTGACCTAGTTTTTGACGGCACGTGACCCACTTTCAAACTTGACCTAGATATCATCAAGATGAACATTCAGACCAACTTTCATACAGATCCCATGGAAAATATGGCCTATAGAGAGGTCACAAGGTTTTTTCTATTATTTGACCTACTGACCTAGTTTTTGACGGCACGTGACCAACTTTCGAACTTGACCTAGATATCATCAAGATGAATATTCAGACCAACTTTCATACAGATCCCATGAAAAATATGGCCTCTAGAGAGGTCACAAGGTTTTTCTATTATTTGACCTACTGACCTAATTTTTGATGGCACGTGACCCAGTTTCGAACTTGATCTAGATATCATCAAGGTGAACGTTCTGACCAATTTTCATGAAGATCTTTTGAAATATATGGCCTCTAGAAAGGTCACAAGGTTTTTCTATTTTTAGACCTACTGACCTAGTTTTTGACCGCACGTGACCCAGTTTAGAACTTGACCTAGATATCATCAAGATGAACATTCAGACCAACTTTCATACAGATCCCATGAAAAATATGTCCTTTAGAGAGGTCACAAGGTTTTTCTATTATTTGACCTACTGACCTAGTTTTTGAGGCACGTGACCCAGTTTCGAACTTGACCTAGATATCATCAAGGTGAACGTTCTGACCAACTTTCATGAAGATCTTGTGAAATATATGGCCTCTAGAGAGGTCACAAGGTTTTTCTATTTTTAGACCTACTGACCTTGTTTTTGAAGGCACGTGACCCAGTTTCGAACTTGACTTAGATATCATCAAGGTGAACATTCTGACCAATTTTCATGAAGATCCATTGAAAATTATGGCCTCTACAGAGGTCACAAGGTTTTTCTATTTTTAGACCTACTGACCTAGTTTTCGACGGCACGTGACCCAGTTTCGAACTTGACCTAGAATTTACCAAGATGAACATTCTGACCCATTTTCATAAAGATCCCATGAAAACTGTGACCTCTAGAGATGTCACAAGGAAAAGTTTACGGACGCACGGACGACGGACACCGCGCGATCACAAAAGCTCACCTTGTCACTTTGTGACAGGTGAGCTAAAAATGTACGAGTTGAGTATAAAGTACAGATACAGTCCAAAAAAGGCTACAACTCGAAAAATAATGACTGGACAAGAAATTTAGTACAAGTAAAATGTGCATGTGCAGTTATTATTGTTGATGTATGGCCCTTGTCATGTCTGATGTTGGCGAAAACGTGCAGCAGCTATTTCAAGTTTAAATCATTTTTTTCCTCATTAATAACAGATAGAAGTGCATCAAAATTTTAACCTGAAATTCTAGGCAAAACTGGGTACAGTTCTTAAAATAATGGGGCAAGATTAACTGGGCTTGTGCCATAATAGTATATTGCCCATGATGATGTGAAACAAAAACTTTAAGTTTGAATAAAATCTGTTAAGCAATAACATTGAGAGATTGTTTAATTTCATTTTAGCGCTGTTTTTTAAACAGTATTTCAGTTATGCAATGCCGATCAGTTCACCCCACTAGTGTTCCTAGATTCTCTACAAATACATAACTATTCTCCACAACTGATTGTCAACTTCTGTACACGAATCAGAGTTGGAGCACGGATTATTTTAGACAGTGTGTATAAATTGAAACTGTCATAGCGGACATACGCCATGCACAAGTATCTAACTAGCCACCCTACTATCTATAGATCTCCACGCACCCTAAGGAGCTAAACTGGTACATGAAACTTCAACCTAAAATTTCAAATAAAAGTTGGGGACGGGCGAGCATAAATCATGAAATATTGCTCGGAGAGTTACTGTCCTTGTATGGGTGCTGATAAGGAAAAACTAGTTCTAAAGCAAACCCATCAAGTAATGACATCAAACCTGAACCAAGATGCGGACACCGTAAGTTGGATAGCTCTCCATATACTTAGTATGTCAAGCTAAAAACCATTAATCCCTTTTAATAGTAAACGTCTGTTTGAATAAAGTCATCTGTGAATGCAACCAGGAGGACGTCATAAAGCCAGGTAACAAATTACTAGATAATGAAAATGCTTTATTGATATTATTGTCATGTCATGTTAGCAACAATTCATTCATTTCTTCAACAATAATAAAACAATATCATAAACCAATATTACATGGTTAGAAACAGCATTTCCTAGCATCATTTTCATGTCTAAAAAAACATTTTCTACAAACTTAAAAAAGAAGAGAGTAACACGAGCAGCATTGTTGGATAATGGACATAAAAACTATTCAGGAGAATACTAGTTTGTGTTTTATTTAAACAAGAGGAAGAACCTGATATTGCTTAAGCTCCTGTACTGGTCAAGAAAGGTGATGATAATAAACAGACCGAGATTTCAATATGTGGTCTTACATGTACAAAAATTCCTTTCTCTAACGTTTTACTGTGGCTCCATCCCTCGTACTGCTATGAAATCCTTCAAGTTCACATATGTAGACGAGAATGAATCACATTTCTCTCCTTTATCATGTCCAAATAAATAGATTTTCTGGCCATTTTCCAGTCTGCAGCCTTCATGTTCTGACTAATCAATTTGTACATCAAACAGCATTTTCGCAATATTTGATAAACAATACTAACTGGTTAACAATTACACATTATATAAAAAAATGTAACATGTATCACAGAGAAGCATTTTTGGGTTCAGTATACTTAAACTTATGTCTAGATTTCAACCATAAATATGCTCTAGGCATTCTGTTGTGGAATAACTTTGAATGTGGCAGCCTATATGTAACTATTAAATTGTGACAACATAGCAGTCTTAAAGTTTAAATTGAAGTTTATTAGTACATTCCAACCTGTGCTATACACACCATCTGTGAGCAGAGACCATATGACATTAAAAGGCCACTAGTTACTTTTCTGATTTTAACATTTGCCATATACCCAACCTTTGAACATAGACCATTTAAAAAATGGTCTACCTATCTACATACCAGTTTGCCTGTATAGGACAGCCTGCTGAAAACTCTTAGTAGTCTTGTTTTCTCAATGATCTTGCTGTTTTAAATGTCTTTTGTAAATTGAAGAATATTGTGTAATATAGCTATATGTGGACTACTATCATAACAAAAACATCACTATAGTTAATATGTCATTTGTAATACTACACAGCGGTTGCAATTCACAAAACATTACCACAACAACATAGGTAAATTTCTGTTTCACACAGACACAAGAACATTCATATACTGGACAAGTGAAATCTGTATTTCAAATTACCAAACTGTACCTCAAACTTAATAAATATGTAAATAAATTAATATATACATCATTATTTGACAGACCTGATAGCAGGTAACATGAAATTGGAAAATACATGTGTAACACTTTAGGCAAATGTAGTTTTATATCAGGCTCCAAAGATATAATTAATTTTTTACGAGCAAGATTACCAACCAAATATAAATTTTTATAACCAGTCTCCTTGTTTACCTATTCCACTGGGAAACTTCAAAATTATGCTGGGAAACAATGTAATCAAATACTTCATTTTTTAGACTGGTGCTCCATACATGACTTTATAATCTTGCAATCTAGACTGGTTTGTCATAATTTACAGTAAGTCCTTGTAACAGACAGTTAAAGAGGAAGGAAAGCCCAACAATTTATTATATGAAATGCGTTGTCCAACCATTCATAAGTCAGGGAATCTTCAAATCAGACCACGATTACAAGAAATGACAATTTGATATTATGAGAAAATGGGTGATTATAGCAGTTATTTTAGTATTTATTAGGTCATTATAACATTACTGAATTCATATGTAAAACCCTTCTCAACAGAAGAATGACATCAGTTTCTGGAAGTGTAGAATATGCTAGTTTGTTTTTTCTGAATTAATTTTATGTTGCCATGGAAACAAAATAACAGCCATTTATTTTTATCTTTTTTAGAGAAAATTTTGAAAATTCTGTCACTGTCTAGAATGATTTACAAAATCTCAACAAAATGAGTGAACATCAAAACAATGTTGCCTTTCTCTTTAAATGTCTTTATAAAACTGCATTGAGTAAGTGAATGCTCTAAAGATGAATTCAGAATATGAAACTATGAAAGTCTGTTCAGTAATGAAAACAGGTTGTTTTAAGACAGACCTTTCTCACCCTGTCAGACTAAAAAAATCTACCCTGGTACATGGAAAATATCACAACAGGAAAAATATCAACATAATTAATAAATAAAACTTGAGACAGATTTGTGTAGACGGAAAACAAAACCAGTATAGCTGTACACTGTACATAAACTAACATAGAATAATAAATTAATAATGATGTAACCAATAACAGTGTAACCAAAGGATAAACAAATAAAATACAACAACAAAATCTGATGAGATTCAATATAATATCACAAAAGTAATAAGCACTTTAACAAACAATATTTACAGTATTAAACAGAAAATGATTTCTAAAGACATTCAGTGATTTACTCATAATAGTCTGAAGAAAACTCGCAATGTTTTAGTACACTAAATACACTTAAACTACATGTAACTGTGAAAATAAATAAAACCCAAATGTGGTTACATGATGCAGAGCAAAATGTATCATTTCTACCGACCTCCAGTCTACAAGAGGAAAGCAGCCGGCTATATAATTTTATATAATTTATAAATTTATATTTGGAATGTTTCATTTTTAAACATCAACTTTAAAACTTTAGAGAAGCACTATAGGAATATTCTATGGAAGCTTTTCATTGCCAATTTATTTACAAACTTATTTTATAACTCAGCAGATAATACACACTGAACAGGTAGAAGGAATTTAGAAATATCTCACCCCCCACCCCCACAAAATTCACATTTGTAAAACATTTAGATTGTTCAAACAGTAGCTTAACCATCATAAACAACATAGATTTATATTTACCCATATGTAAGATACAAAAACATTACCTACATGCTAAAATCTGAAAGGGCACCAACTTGGTTTTAACCCAAAGTTGTAAATATTCAAATAAAAAATAAAAATTTAAACTGGTTTTGAAAATTTTGTCTTAAGGGTCCTTTTCTCTGCCTCCAGCCCATATCTATGTTGAAAGTGTAGTCTGATAGACAACAAAATCTGAACTATGTGCTATCTGCAAACCTTACAATGTGCATACATTATCACTTACCCTTACTATATCAAACTCTAATTGTTAATGTCAAATTAAAGAGGAATATATTACAAAAAGTATCTAGAGCTTTGTTTGTTTGTTTTAAGTTTAACACCGTTTTTCAACAGTATTTCAGTTATATAAGGGAGGGCAGTTAACCTAACCAGTGTTCCTGGATTCTGTACCAGTACAAACCTGTTCTCCGCAAGTAACTGCCAACTTCCCCACATCAATCAGAGGTGGAGGCAGAGTGATGTCAGACACAATGTTTTTTATCAAATCATCACAGAGAACAATCACCCCATCCGAGGATCGGACTCACAACCCCGCGATCCATAGATCTGTGCTCTCCCTATTGAGCTAAAAAGGCGGGCTTACAAAAAGTAGAGAAAAAAACTGTTGCATAGTAATAATACAAATGTCTAAATGAACTGAATAGGAGTAAATACCCCCATTTTTTACACTTAGTTACTACAATGCCATTCAAACATACATTATATAAATTCTAACTCACTTCAGTGTAGCTTCAACAAGAGTCCCCTACATCATCAGCACTTTTTTTTATAAAATATTTCAAGAGAAATCTATGTTGATTTATACAGTGTTTATAATCTGTGTCTGTAATTATTTCACCACTCTCAACAACATGTAAGATGTTGAGGCCATTCTGCACAATACTGATTACACTTCCCATTTGAGAATGTCATAGGCCTTTAAACTGGCTAGGAGTATGTACAGACACCACAATCCAAACAGTGTCAAGCTGCTTCCCCATCTCACATATGAGTTCTTCCCTCCTAGTTCTCCTCCAACAAACTGTAACAACAAAACTGCCGAGTTATAATTGATGTCAACGTTCATTTTGCTGCATCAGCGAACAGTTTCAAACAATCTAACCAAAATCAACAGAAGAAGCCCTGGTATAAAAGAATTCAAGTTAGAACCTTTCCTTTAACATGGTGCATAGAACACATCCGTATCTCAGTTTACTTACTCAGAGTCAATATACACCCACGAGATTCAAACCACTGTACTCCAATTCAGCATCATGTGTCACCTAATCTTAACTACCAACTCATTACAATTCTTTGTGTCATAAATCGAGTTTCAGAATAATGAAAACTAATTATGCATAAAAATCAGAAATTGCTTTATTTCTTTTGAAAGATAATGTTATAAAGTAAAACAAAGACTTCTGTCAATTATCCGGCACATTAGAAAGCAATGATGAGCATAATGAAACCTTATTTAAATACCTGCAAACTTTTTCAAAACAAAACATGGGTAACCTGGAACTCTTTAATTAAAAACTTTACAATTATTCAACCAATGACTGTGGCAAAAGTTGTGTTCTACATTCAATTATGCAATATTTTCTCACCTGTGAGACAGAGTATTCCTTGTACAATACCCGTGTAAGGTGATCTCTCAAACCACTTGTCTCACACCAGTCATGACTACATTATTTACCCGATACTACATCTGTTATATCCAAAGTCAGATAGCAGTATTTTATTTTCAAAAATCAACTGTTTATCTACATATCTGATGATGTCATTGTTAAATGACATTATATAAATACCATATGGCAGCGTGTGTGACATTGATATTGTCAACCCGAGGGCAGAATGTCACCCGAGGCTAGCCGAGTGGTGACATTCTGTTCCGAGGTTGACAATATCATGTCACACACGCTGCCATATGGTATTATTTATTATACCGAACAAAACTAAACACATAAAAGTTTAAAAATGTTTCTGGTTCATTTAATCAACAGTTTCACTTTAGCGCGGTAATCAGTTGTGTACACACTGAATAGCGACGTCATTACAATATGACACTGTGTACAGGGACGCAATCATATGGCTAAAAACCTGAAGCAGTTATTTGCCCTTATATGACATTCAAAATATCAGCGCGGTCACATGACCTGACAGTCACTTTCGCTTGGTCACGTGTCAAAAAGACTGAAAATGTTTCTGATAGTCAAAATATCTCCTTTTCGGGTAATGGGATTTTCCCATTGTAGACAAAAGTGAGGTATAATAATAATATATGCAGTTATAGTTCTGGTCTGGTATATGTTTCCAATTATGCAGCCATCAAAGTAACAGATATTTTAAATGGTCCGAATAGTGAGAAAATAAATCTACCACACCAGTTAAGTTGCTGTAATAAGGAAATACCCCATTTGAGGGAAGTTTAAAAACGGAGCATAACCTCGTTTCTGGACATCTCAACACTGGCTAGAATTTTCTTAGCCACAAATCTAATAGCATTGTAGATTCAGTTTGTACATATACAGTAAGAACATTTAAATTTACCTTTCGTCTAAGGATTAAGATAATTATACAGATTGTGCCAACAGTACTAAAGATGATGACACTTTGTGTTAGGTTGTCTGAGGCTACCCTGTATGTTGTGCCCTGTGCTAGATGGTACATGGTACTCAGTACCCATGGAATGCCCAAGCCAAGGAATACATTCACACTGTTACTCCCTGCAATAAGAAATTTCATCAGGATGAAGAGCAAATACAGCTTGTTTGAATTAAAATAAAGACAGTGTTTCTATACAATTTTGGCCATTCCATGTAAAGCTTAGCAGTCAAAAATTTGAATGCAACACATCCTATATTTAACCAATGATTTTTTTTTTGCATTTTTGAGAGGAATTACCAAATATTTTACAGTTTATATGTAAAGATAGAAAATTCAAGTTTACATTCAAACTCTATGCTTGATGTGTGTATTTAAATGAACAGCAAAATTTGCATAACCATCAATAAACTAGAGAAGCTTTTGAGAAAAGCGCATGTCTCCCACAAGTGCCTAATCATCTAAATAGTAAGTCAGTCTTTATATACTGTTTACTTGACACCAAAAGGACCCATACACTATTTTTAAAAGTAGTATAGGGGTCCTTTTAAGGTCAAAAATGCACAAGAAATCTGAGCGTTTTTTGGTAATTCAAGGGCCATAATTCCGAAGTGCCTGGGCCCATTTTGCTAGTTATCGAACCTCAGGCCGAGCACTTACTGGCAAACACATTTTGTTCAAGTTTGGTGAAGATCGGATGAGAAATGTTCGACTTAGAGTGCGGACAAGCTTTGTGACAGACAGGCAGACAGGCAGACAAGACAGGAGTAAATCAATATGTCTCCTGCACCACTGTGTGGTGGGAGACATAAACAGATACTTCTGTAGCTGATAAAATCTGTAGGAAAATTTTAGAAATCTAGAAATACACCTAAAAATCTGAATCAAGAAAGCAGTTTCAAAGCTCCCCAGTATCTGATTGGTAGATTAAAGGAGTAGTCTTATAATTGATGCATCTCAAAAACCCGGAATAAACTAGAGATTACTTTTGAAACAAGAGCACCGCCTTGCGGGTGCTGACGCTCATCTGATTTTTTTTTGTATAATAGAAATATTGTCCTACCCATGATTTTCTAAGTCTAAAAAGGGCCATTATTCTTGCAAAAAGCAGGATAGAGTTATGTTTCTTGATGTACAATGTCCACTTATGATGGTGAAAAACTGTTGCAAGTTTTAACGCAATAGCTTTGATAGTTTATGAGAAAAGTTGACTTAAACATAATACTCAACCAAGAAAATGATTTTCTAAGTCCAAAAGGGGCAATAATTATTGCAAAAAGCAGGATGGAGTTATGCTGCTTGCTGTACAGGGTCAACTTATGATGGTGAACAAGTGTTGCAAGTTTCAAAGCAATAGCTTTGATAGTTTAAGGGAAAAAGTTGACCTAAACATAAAACTTAACCAAGAAATCTGATATTTTCTAAGTCCAAAAGGGGCCATAAATCTTGCAAAAAGCAGGATGAAGTTATGTTTCTTGCTGTACAGGGTCAGCTTATGATGGTGAACAAGTGCTTCAAGTTTCAAAGCAATAGCTTTGATAGTTTAAGAGAAAAAGTTGACCTAAACATAAAACTTAACCAAGAAATCTGATATTTTCTAAGTCCAAAAGGGGCCATAAATCTTGCAAAAAGCAGGATAGAGTTATGTTTCTTGCTGTACAGGGTCAGCTTATGATGGTGAACAAGTGTTGCAAGTTTTAAAGCAAGAGTTTTGATAGTTTAGGATAAAAGCTGACCTAAACATAAAACTTAACCAAGAAAACTGATTTTCTAAGTCCAAAAGGGGCAATAATTCTTGCAAAAAGCAAGATGGAGTTATGTTTCTTGATGTACAGGGTCTGCTTATGATGGTGAACAAGTATTCCAAGTTTCAAAGCAATAGCTTTGATAGTTTAGGAGAAAAGTTGACCTAAACATAAAACTTAACCAAGAAATCTGATCTTTTCAAAGTACAAAAGGGGCCATAAATCTTGCAAAAAGCAAGATGGAGTTATGTTTCTTGCTATACAGGGTCAGCTTATGATGGTGAACAAGTATTCCAAGTTTCAAAGCAATAGCTTTGATAGTTTAGGAGAAAAGCTGACCTAAACATAAAACTTAACCAGGCAATGCCGACGCAGACAACCGCTCAAGTGATGACAATAACTCATTTTTTTTTCAAAAAATCAGATGAGCTAAAAAGGGTATGTCTCCCCCATACTGCTACACTTTTCATAAATCTCAAGATTTTACAGATACAAATATTCTGTGTAAATATGTATAGGACCGGTTAAGAAATGGTTGTGCCAAGTGTACACAGTGATATATAGCTTTTTATTCAAAGGCCCATAACTCCAGCATAAATAAATAAACTGAAAACAAATCCATAAAATATGCACCCATAGGCTTGGTTCTAATTAATCCTATATTTACATTCAAATCCAGAAGTAATAGAAGAGAAGTAGTCTGCACAAACTTTATTTAAAAATGATTTTTACGGGGCCATAACTCTGTCCAAAATCAGGCAAATGGAAAATGCTGATAATATGCAAAACTAGTCTCGACACTTAACCTTTCTACAAAGTTCAGTTGAAATGCCACAGTTCTTCAGAGCAAAAGTTCTGATTTTTTTTTTGTGACTGACAGTACAACATAAATTCATCTCCACCATAATAAACTCACCAGTAACATTTCCAATGGCTGCATCAGCATGTTCATCTTGCTTTGCAGCTGTACGACTAGCAAATGTATCTGGCAAACTTGTTCCCAGTGCTATTATAGTTATACCAGTAACACTCGTCTTCAGGCCAATAACACAACCAATTAAATGGCCAAGCTAGAACAAGAAAAATAGCACATATGGTATTTGCATATAAAAGGAGCACATAAAAATTGATGTTACCTTGTCAAGGTCATTCTGCTTTAACATCTCTTCAGACCAAGATGTATTGAAATCAGGAAGAAAATTATAATCATGACTTTCCTTACTGCCAATAAAAAATGTCAAATGTTTCAAAATCATTCTGTCGTAATCATTAATTGTATATAAGTCAATTGTGAACAATATTCCAAACTTTCAGTCCGACAGAATGACTAGTTTTGGAATTATGCCCATTTAAAAGAGGTCACCCATACATCAAACGCAAAGAATATGTCAACTTTTCATTATCATCCTTCAGCCTTAGTTTTCTTTTTTCTATTACCTACTTGTAAGAAAGAACTACAAATACTCGAAAAGACAACAATTCCTGTCAGTTGTATCTTTTACGATGTCCCTGATGTGACATCAAGGTGTAGCGAATCAACTTTAAAATCAGGATTTACCGTAGATACCCATGTATAATGTGCACCCGTGTATAATGCACACCCCCGATTTTGGCCCAAAATCCTGGGAAAAAAACATTTCTGGTCGATATTGAGGTGGATGGAAACGAAAGCAGAGTTTACATCGACACCGGTAATAAATTTTATCTCCGTGGCAGAGAGCAGCATCGGTCTTGCAATACTATTGATTTTTGTTTTCTCGAAAATAAAACCAGTAAAATATTGCTTTATTTGTTGTTTTACCTTTTTAATTAACTATTTTGAATAAATAAACAGCAGCTGATTCAATATTTCGGAATGGAATCTTTCAAAATGACATGAGCTTCTCAATTCAAACCAATAACAAAAGGTGTGATAGTCTTTTTGTCACTATCAAATAGCCGGTAATTACCGGCAATTAACGTGTATTCTCGTGTCAATTATGTTGTTCACAGTTTGATCTCGGTTAAAGATAATTCTCGATCTTTAATTAGTATCATAATTTTTGTGATTTATTAACATTTCTTTCATTAAAATACTTTTAAATTTATATGAAATTAATTTTGTTTGAAAGAAAAATAAACCATTCGCTCTTTTACGGAACGTAACGGCAATCTTAGATTTTAGCGGTGACAGTAAGCGCTGGGAGTAGTTTCCCTTTACCAAAATGGCGAACATCGGCAACAAACTTGTTTTGAAGTTGGAAAATTGTCTATACCTGTGTATTATGCGCACCCACGATTCGGGGGTGGTCCTGGGGGTAAAAAAACTGCGCATTATACATGGGTATCTATTTTGACTACCCCATCATTTTTACCAAGGGGATTTTGACCACCCAATCATTTTTGCCAAGGGGGTTTTGACTATCCATTGAGGGGATTATGAACACCTTATTTCTGCTGAGGGTTTTTTGACCACCATGTCATCTTTCAGCCAAGGGGGTTTATCTGAGGGGATTTTGAGCATCTCCCTGTTATCCCTGTTTACTGATTTTAGAAGTTATTCTCCTTTTACACTCAATATTTTGGGTGTAATATAGGTGGCACTCAAGTTGAAATGCTGTCAATTTCAGAAAGAAGGCTACTGACAGCAGCAAAACGAATATATAGTAGATCACATTAAACAGAAGAAAGATAATTTATGTAAAATATAGCTTCAAGTGGGTCTAACTATTCCTTACCTGTTCTACCACCATAGTCAATAAAGCAATGTATAACAGAGAAAACACAAATGTTGGCCATGCTCCCCAGTATCTCCTAAAATAACAAAAAATATTCTAAGTAATGGAAATATGATCATCTATCAAACAAACCATATTTTATTCATGCATTGAGTACAAGAATATCTAGAGAACTGCAAGCAGACAGAATTATCAGCAGAAAGTGTGGTAATAACTACCTTTCACCTTTTTTTATTCACCATAACCAAATAATAAACTGACCCTAAATGCATCCTCTGTTTACATGCACTTATTTCTGTGCTGCCAAATTTGCAGACTGTGTGTGAAGGCATTCTCAGAATAGTGAACTGAAAAGATTTATGTACCAACAGCCACTGCAAGCTTTGACATACTAACCTCAAAATCAGTATTTATTCATTTGGGTTTTACGGTGCACCAACACAGTATAGGTTATATGGCACCAAACAGGACTACAAATTTTGGTTCCATCTCATTTACATCGAAATAAAAACATGAGGTATGGAATCAAAATTTGCATACCTGCTGGAATCACAGAGTTACAGTAAAACCAAGTGTTAAGACCCTATTAGTCGCCTCTTATGATCATGCATGGGTAAGGCAGTGGTTCCAATTCTTTTCATACACAGATCGTCCCAGAACCACATGGGGCTCAAAATCAATAGGAGCTATCGGAGCTATCCACTGGCCATGAACAATTTTCAAATCAGATTTGAGGATCACAGGTGAAAGCATGTTTACATAACTGAGTGGAAACATAATTGCTAACAGTCGGGCAGACGATTTGCACTTCGGCCATATGAAAAATCAGAATCGTAGGAAAAGACCTGAAGATTTACATTTCTGCTGTAATTAAATAAGTAATGTTCTATACAATAATTTACTTTAAATATTAAAGATTATATAGATAGGTATTCTTACGTAGGAGGAACACATGCTCCCACAAGTTTCCAGAAGAATGTAAGGAAATGCAGTAGGTAATCAGTCCAGCTTGGAGGAATATCGTTACCATCATCGTCTGTGTCACCTCCAACTGTCATAGCACTGCAAACAAATTGTCATAAAACAGTACAGATTACAGTCTAGCCAATTTAAACAAAGGACCTTTGAAAAGCAGGAACAGGGTCCTGGCTGTTGAGCTTATTACATCACATTTCTTCTTCTAATGAATGCTTATGTCAAGATATCTAAAAATAATAGAACAAAGACCTATATCACTCATCAGAGTTCCACAGCTCAAGCAGATTTCTGCCAAATTGCTTTGAACACTGGCTTGATGATTCAGAGGAGATTTTCATAGATATTCATAGCAGGGCTCCGGAAATTTTGATAACTCAATCAGTCCGAAACGAAAATCCTGACATCGGTGCTACCCCACCCACCGCATTCCCAATATTATATATTTTGTAAAACGTGATAGAGTAAAGAAATAAGCATGTCATGCATTAAAACTGAGTTACCGGTCACCGCGAGTTACCATACAATGAAGACAGTTATTCAGCATCATGAGTGATCGTTACTTTGTTTAAATTTCGATGTTTTTTTCGAGAAAATACTTGCAAGGATAAAATTGCCGAGGCATTGACACCGCGTGCGTAACTAGTCTTAAAGCCAACGCATGTGACTCAGGTACCGTATACACGGCATATACTTTGTGATGTTTCCTCATTCTTTGACGGAATTCTATAAAATACAATGCGTCAAAGTGAATTACACAATACATATTCTCTGCTACACAGCCTCAGTATTTTAAGAATACTCTGCCGCGGACAGAATGTGTACGTTATGTGAACGCTGAGATCAAATTTCCCGCATGTACAGTACCAAAAGGTCACGCGGGTTGGCCACAGATATTTCATTTCACTTACGTTGTACTTCAATAAGCAACTACATTTTATTAAGTTATATGTTCTCTTCTGATGTAAACAAAATTTCAATTTGAAACGTTTTTTAAAAAACCGATTTGATAAACAGCGCCGCTCCAGTTTTCTTTATCATTTGTGTTTGCCAGTCCATTTTTTTCTTTTTCTTTTTTGTACAGTCGGGTTGCAAAGACGATTTTCTGCACTTGTTTCAACTGGAGCCCCAAAAAATGAATCATGTAATTTTTTCAAATCAAGTAATTATAAAAATTATTTTTATCGGTTTTCCGTGTGATGTCTCATTAAATCAAAGACTTATAATGTACAATTATAGCTCTTTGATTAATTGCAGTGACCATTTTTTTTTTTACCGTGATCAAACATAGCCTTTTGAAATAAACCATCCATCGGATTCTAAATAAAAGAAGTGGATCCCCGTCGAAATGATTTGGATCCAGTCAGAAACCAGTCAAAAATGTTTAATACATTGCAGTTGGCAAACATTAAAGGATGTGCCGCGCGAGCAAAGATTGCGTCATGTGCTAATACGGACCGATTATCAAGGTGACCATCAGACCGTTTGACACGTTATTGATTATCCAATTTCCTGCTTGGCAGGTGATCGTGTATTGAGATATCGGACCGAAATTTATACTTTTCTCCATTTTTATGGGACCGATTGTTTTCGTTTTTTCACTTCACGAATCGGTCTGAAAAGTCAAAAATCGGTCCAAAACCGACAAACCGGCAAATTTCCGAAGCCCTGATTCATAGTGGATTGAAGATTTTTTTTTATATCTCTGGTGGCCATGTGTTTAAAAGACTCAAACAAAAGCTGTCACTATTAGTGACCCCGAAGCGTGCCCAAGAATGTTACAGTTGTCTGCGCAAAATATGCCAGAATAGTTTAGGTATGAATCATTTTGTGACCTTGACCTGAGAGACCTGGGTCATAGGTGCGACACACCTCAATATGGTTAACATTTGTGTCAAATTATTTTCAAATCCCTTGATAAAAGGCAGAGTTATGGACCAGACAAGAAACAGACCCTGTTAACCTTCAACCTGTAAGTTTGATCTTGAACTTAGAGCTATGGGTCTGGATCTTGCGCATGACATGTCTTCTCATTATGGGGAATATTTATGCTAGAAGTAATTTCAAAATCCCTTGAGGAATAACAGAGTTATGAACCCTACATGAAACAGACCCTGTTAACCTTTGACTTCTAAGTGTGACCTTGACCTTGGAGCTAAAGGTCTGGATCTTGCGCATGACACATCGTCTCATTATGGTAAACATTTATGCCAAGTTATATCAAAATCCCTTCATGAATGGCAGAGTTACAGCCCAGACAAGAACAAACATGGATGCACACATGGATGGACAGTGTGATTTTAATATTCCCACCTTCAGGGGCATAAAAAATTGTAACAATCTTGGTAAGGTCATCAAAGAAACATTTATCTAAAAAAATTTTAAAACATTTCAGGCAGTCTCTTGACAAAATTTCTAAAATATACACTATATACATACTGGGGAAAAATGACAGAACTCTTTTGTCAAATCTAATTAGTTAGATCAATCTTTGTAAAGGTTAAAGAAATCTTTATGTAAATATATTGGAAAAACCAGCATACAGTCTCTGACAAGAAGATTATTTTAAGTTTCAACTTTAAACATGTTGGAAAAAGTGATCATGCCTTAAGTTGGTGATGTTTATTTTTTCGACATTTCAGAATATTTTGTTATTTCTCTTTGTAGAAAGCCACCAAAGGAACAACTGTGTCAAATTATTATAAATTTTAGTTTCTGATAAAAGGACTTTCAAAGTTTCCACTATATTCATTTGTAAGAGGACCATTCAAGGAACATCCAGTCACAGTTTCATCAACTTCCACCAAATAGTTTTAAAGGAGCCGGCATTTGAAGAAAAGTGCAGGCTATAGACACAATGTGTGACAACATCAGCTCACCCCAAGCACAGGTAAGCTAAAAACAACTGTCAGAGGAGACAGTGTGCTCAATTATATTACAGAGGTTAGATAGTGAAATACGGAATATCTGTGTAAACTAGAGCCGTCACTGGAGTGATTAATACCCGATTTGGATGACAATGTTGGACAACAATTTAACTTTTAATCAAATCCGTTCAGTAAGAACAGACATACAGTAAAAGTGCATTAAGTAATTTGACCTGAAATCTTAAAAAGTGGCATCTTTCATGAAATATTGGTGCCAAACTTGTGCATCTTGTGTCATATGATGGAAACAACTACTTTTACAGCTGCAGCAAATCCGTTTACCTATAGCAAAGATAAAGTGCAACAAAACTTTAAGGTACAGATGTGGGTGCCATAGCGAGTCGGATAGCTAGCTTTATACTTTTTATAGTAAAACTATTGGGCTGAAAAATGGTTTCCTTACATTATGACCCTGACCTCAGAGCTTGGGGGTCTTAAATTTTGTGGAAATCACAAATCATAGTAAAATCTCTTCAATAGAGAAAATGGAAAACAATTATCACTATTTACTTTCTACCTGCAGGCAAGTATTACATTAATTGCTTCCTTTTAATGGACATTCCTATTTATATTCAAGGTGAAAGTTGTTCTCAAGGCTATTCTAATCATTATAATCATGTCTAGGTCTTCATTGAGTAAAAACATAATGTTCTGTAAATGCCATAACTTTCTCAAGGAACATGAAATAAGCATAATATCAATCAATGGTGCTGTAAATGTATCAGAAACGTCTAGACACTTTATATTATCAATGTGTTTTGTAAATTCAATTATTAACCAGTTAGATGAAATTTCTTCCTAAAATATTCTGGTTCCATTCCCAAATGGATACTGAGGCCAGAATGCTACTTAACAGGTTATAAGTACAACATTTTAGTGAAAAACAAAAACCTCCATATGAAACATATTTTCATCAGAAGTATAAAAACAAGAGCTGTTACAGGAGACAGCCCGCTTGACTATTTCAATGCTGGATAGTGAAACTGGGCATATCTGAGAAAGCTGGAGCTGTCACTGGAGTGTTTAATGACTCCAATGGTAGATGAAGATATTGGACAATAGCTTGTCTGTGTCTAAAATAATAAGTAGTAAGAGAGATAAAGATAAAGTGTATCAAAACACTAAATAAGTATAATTCTAAGCAAAAAAAGGACATAATTCATAAAATCTTGGTGCAAGAGTTATGCACTTTGTGTCATATGATGTGGGTGATGATGTGGAACAACTACTTCAAGTTCAAATCAATTTAGTAATAACCGAGATATAGTGAAAATACATCAAAATTAACTTGAATTCTAAGTAAAAGGGGGCATAATTCATGAAAAATTGGTGCCAGAGTTATGCACTTTCAGTCATATGATGTGTGGGTCACAAGGTGGAACAACTGTTTTAAGTTTGAATCAAATAAATTTAGTAACAGTTTACTAGAGATGCTTTTGAGAAAAGCGCGTGTCTCCCACAACTGCCCCTATGAAAAATGTCTAGTTTAGATGGATTAAATAAGTGGACCCAATTAGATAGCTTGGACGAGTGGACTCAATCAGTAATTCAAGGGCCATAATTCAAAAGTGCCTGGGCGGATTTGGCTAGTTATCGAACTTGGCCGAGGTCTTATGGTCAAACACATTTTGTTCAAGTTTGGTGAAGATCTGATGAGAAATGTTCGACTTAAGTGCGGACAAGCTTTTTCCCACAACTGCCCTATGAAAAATGTCTAGTTTCTGGCTTGGACGAATGGACTCAATCAGTAATTCAAGGGCCATAATTCAAAAGTGCCTGGGCGGATATGGCTAGTTATCGAACTTGGCCGAGGTCTTATGGTCAAACACATTTTGTTCAAGTTTGGTGAAGATCGGATGAGAAATGTTTGACTTTGAGTGCGGACAAGCTTTGTGACAGACACACACACAGACAGACTGGAGTAAATCAATATGTCTCCCACACCACTGTGTGGTGACAGACATAATAACTGAGATAGAAAGTGCATCAAAACTTCAAACTGAACTTCTAAGTAAAAAGGGGGATAATTCATGAACTATTGGTGCAAGAGTTACTGCCCTTGTGTTATACTATGTGAGTGTTGATGTTGAACAACTATTTTAAGTATAAATTAAATCCATTTAGTAATAACTGAGATCGAGTGAAAGTGCATCAAAACCTTAACCTGAAATTCGAAGTAAAAAGGGGGATAATTTATTAAATATTGGTACCAGAGTTATGGATCTTGTGTCATATGATGTGGGAGATGATGTGGAACAACTACTTTCAGTTTGAATCAAATCCATTTCGTAATAACTGAGACAGAGTGAAAGTGCATCAAAACTTTAACATGAAATTCTAAGTAAAAAGGGGGGATAATTCATGAAATATTGGTATGAGAGTTATGACCCTTGTGCCGTATGATGTGGGTGATCATGAGGTATAACTTTTTTAAGTTTAAGTAATAACAGAGATAAAGTACAAAAAAACTTTAACGCGAAAGGACGCCAAAGCCGGGTCGAGTAGGAGAGCTCTGTCGAGCTTTGTTTGTTTGTTTGTTTTGGGTTTAACGCCGTTTTTCAACAGTATTTCAGTCATGTAACGGCGGGCAGTTAACCTAACCAGTGTTCCTGGATTCTGTACCAGTACAAACCTGTTCTCCGCAAGTAACTGCCAACTTCCCCACATGAATCAGAGGTGGAGGACTAATGATTTCAGACACAATGTCGTTTATCAAATAGTCACGGAGAACATACGCCCCGCCCGAGGATCGAACTCACGACCCCGCGATCCGTAGACCGACGCTCTACCTACTGAGCTAAGCGGGCGGGCCTCTGTCGAGCTAAAAGCTTGTAATTTCCAAAGATCTTTCTAATGAAACCTTTCTCACCTAAAATATAATAACTGTTGGCAAAGTTCTCTCAAACCTTAAAATATTTTTCACTTCAAAACTACCTTGTAAGTAGAAGCCCTGTGTCATCACAGAAGTGACAAAATCTTCTTGTCCTAGAAGAAGAAGCCCCTTCATCCTCAACTTGGAAAAG
This sequence comes from Mercenaria mercenaria, assembly GCF_021730395.1. Taxonomy (NCBI): domain Eukaryota; kingdom Metazoa; phylum Mollusca; class Bivalvia; order Venerida; family Veneridae; genus Mercenaria; species Mercenaria mercenaria. Next base: position 81,389,778 of record NC_069368.1, read on the forward strand.
TGAACATACCTGACAAACTGGCCTTTCCATGTGGCCTCCTCTTCCTCTTCTTCAACAATCTCTCTTAAACGATCACCTAACTCATCTGCAAACATTACAATACTTAATGTACAATCATGTAAGACTTTTATTTTAATGTAAAGCAAGTGGTCAGAGCATCTTAACAAGAGGGTCATGATGACCCTGAATCGCTCACCTGAGTAATATGAGCCACATGTTCAAAATGGCAAACTGATGCTAAAATATTAGAAAGTAGGTCAGTAGGTCACATTCATGGTCACTGATAGTCAGTTTTAAGATCAGTGTGCAAAACTGTAAATGTCATCCAGATTTCAAGGCTGTATCTTAAAAAACAAGAAAGTAGGTCAGTAGGTCAAGGTCACAGTCAAGTGACCCATAATCACTTGGGGTCATCAGGTATTTATAATTAAACAGTCTAGGAAATATAATCTGATAATTTTTGAAGTATCTTTTTATATATATCTCATAATTATAACAAGTGACCCCCAGGGTGGGGCCTCTTTTCACCCCAGGGGCATAATTTGAACAAACTTGTTAGAGATCCACTAGGCAATACTACATACCAGATATCAAAGGCCTAGTCTTTGAACTTTAAGACAAAAAGATTTTTTCCCCTATATATATGTCTATGTTTAATTTGGGACCCCGAGGGCAGAGCCTCTTTTCACCCCAGGGGCATAATTTGAACAATTTTGGTAGAGGACCACAAGGCTACATACCAATATCAAAGCATAGCCTTGCATTGCTAAGACAAAAATTTTTTCCCTATATATGTCTATGTTAAAATTTGGACCCCAGCAGGCCTTCTTTTTACCCAGGGTACATAATTTGAACAATTTTGGTAGAGACGAAAGGCAATGCAACATACTAAATATCAAAGCCTAGGCCTTGCAGTTTTAGGCAAAGATTTTTAATTTTTTCCTATTAAGTCTATGTAAAACTTGGACCCCCGTAGCAGGGCTTCTTTTTACTCCAGGGTTACAATTTGAACAATTTTGGTAGAGAACGAAAAGGCAATGCTACATACTAAATATCAAAGGCCTAGGTCCTATGGTTTTAGATAAGATTTTTAACGTTTTTTCCTATATAAGTCTATGCAAAACTTGTGACCCCTGGGGCGGGCCTCTTTTCACCCCAGGGGCACAATTTGAACAACCTTCATAGAGGACCATGAGATGATGTCACAGGCCAAATATCAAGGCCCTACGCCTTGCGGTTTTGGACAAGAAGATTTTTAAAGTTTTTCCTTTTCAGAGTTCTGTATGGAATTCAATTCTTTGAATAATTTTGAAAGGGGGCCTCCCAAGGATCATTCCTGTGAAGTTTGGTGTAATTCTGTCACGTGGTTTTCAAGAAGATTTTTTTAGGAAATGTTGACGGACGGATGCCAGACATTGAGCGGTCATAAAAGCTCACCATGAGCCTTTGGCTCAGGTGAGCTAAAAAACGGAAAAATGAGCTGTTCTTCTTTTAAGGAGCATTTTCATTTCAATGCATGGCTTGATGCATCTTTTAAAACTGTTAAGAAGAAACGATGCAGCACCATAAAACCAGGTTTTTCAACATTTGACATATGACACTTTGATATGATTACAAATGTATGTAATGCTAGTATATTTCTGAGTATTAACAGAAGTTTACAGTGTCAACCTTTGTCTCATTAAGAGCTATACACACACCAGGTTTCCATTCAACATAATTATGTGTAATAGTTCCGCTTAAGCCGGTGCTAGGGGGCATGAGAGGTCTTGCACATTTCATTACCTCTCAGGAACAGACTCAATCGAACCGAGTCTGCTATTATTCTTCTTGGTTGCATTCTTTGCACAGGTGGTACAGTAGAAGAGTTACACCAATCAGTGTATGAGCAATCCAAGGTTGAACAATATGAATCCATATAAGGACAGTTGGCGTGTTTTGAGAATTTCAGAGTTCAAGCAAGCCAAGCAGAACTGTATATATATGTATACATGTGAAATGAAGTAATACGTACCTTTGGTTATATTACATACAATAGCACTTCTTGTACCAATTTTGGCTCCAAGACTAGGGTTCTTCAAAGTTATAATGAAATTCTTTGGACCCTGTAATTGAATAAATTAGTAATGACTTGATCAAGTTGACTGATAAAGATATGCTGATATTGGGGGTTTTCTTATCAGCAAAAGAAGAATATAGGTGCTCACTAACTATAAACTTCTTAATTATAAAATGTGCAAGACTATAACTTTGTGAAAGTAACACTTATTAACTCTCTTGATATAATCCATTTTTGTCAGCATTTGCAATATAATCGGTATTAAGAACAAACTTACTAGATCTAAGGTTAAGTATAATAGACTAAAGTATTGCTATATAACTAACATACCTATTCCAACAGGTTTGCCTACAGCATTAGCTCCCTTCGACCATGTATTTCAAATAATACCATCCCTTATTCAATAGTTTGATTATGTATGCAAAATATTAAAACTTTAATTCATAACTTTCAATTGTCCCTTACATTTTTTAAAAACAACTTATGGAACAATCTTATTCAAGTGAAGCAGTAAATTATCACAGCACAAGTGATTAAAGTAATTACTACACTGGCCTAGATTAATATTGACAAAAAAGCTTGAATAATTCAACTACACTTTGTTCTCAGAACATTTACATTCTTGTGTATCCATAACAAAAGCTATATAGTGGAATATATTTACACTACATTTTAAACAAAATAAAATCTAATAGCAAAGAAGGAAGAAAAAACCTGCACCTGAAGAAAAATCATAGATCACTATTATTATAACAGTTCACTATAAATTGCTAGGTCAACAGAATGGCTTTGATTAAATTATAACAATTACAAATTTTATTTCTTTGATGTAGGAAAGTTTGCCTTAGATATTAAACTTGTATCTTGATTTAATTGATGTGTACACAATGTTCACCAGTTATGCAGTTTCTTCAGTATGCTTGGTTAATACTGATGTATAAAACTGAAAAAAAACAAACAAAAAAAACCCCAAAAATAACTGGCAAAAGAACTGGCTTAAACACGGAACTTTCATAATAATATACCTTCAAGTCTGTTACACTCTGGTTTGAACATAAAAGTCATAATTCATAAATTTACAATTCATGTACATTACGTTGTATTTGGAAATATTAAAGTGCTGCATATCAAAGCTTGGTTGCATATCATAAAATCTGATCCTAAGTTATGGATATAAAATGTAAATCACAAACAGATTGAGAAAATTTGATCTGTGTCATTTAATAAGTTTATGTTAAATAATACTATATAAAGGTAAGACCTGTTGGCAGAGTAAACAAGTATCAGAAGTCAGTTTTAACATTTCTTTATTTCAAACCAATTCGATCTGTTCATTCTGAAAATTTTATGTCAAAAGATAAGTATATGATCTATTATACAGAAGGTCTACACTAATTATTTCTCTGTTCTGCAAACAGGTGACTATTCTGGTCGACTTCTTTCTAATCTTGCGTGTTAGTCAAAAGAAGTCAAGGAAGAGCATTTAAAAAAAATAATCTTGGACATCAACTATTTATGTACCAAATGTCACAAAAAATCCATTTCATCCGATTTGAGCCACAGTTTGTTAACACTCAAGTTTTCCTTCCACTTATGTTGAATTCTTATAAAACTTTTAGAACAAATTATATATAATACAGTCGAAACTCGGTATCTCGAATTTCAAGGGACCGTGCTTTTTATTTTGAGATAACCGAAATTCGATTTATGAGGAGGGATGTATATGGACAAAATAAGTACACAATACGAAGATTTAATAAAAAAAAACAAACTGTTTCCTCGATGCCGGCACTTTACGCATACAGGATTCCGTACAGTTTGTGTTTATCAAAGTTTCCTGTTTTTTGAAGAATAAAAATGATACTAACCTCAAATGTTTTTGAATCAAACTTCCTTTTTTTACCACGTTTCTCTCCCAGGGGATTGACATTCGATCTGACATTTTGAACGAATGATGCTTTCCCCCAAGAAGTTAATTTTTATACAGTCTCATCGCGGTTACCTCTAATTAATCCTTATTAAAGATCCCAACTGTTCAAACTAATAAATTCATTAGTTTAAATTAAAAGCAATTTTGATAACGTCTCAATAACAAATGACTGCTGATTAAAGAAATCTACTGTTTACATCAAACAATTATCATTATGGCACGTGCAAACAAGTATGACATCATGTCACCTTGATAATCGCCGCACCTTTGATATGCAGGCATCATGGCTTTCTGGTTAGGCAATAAACATTGACATGTGTTTGAAACCAACCACATTTACAATGACATGCGTGAAATTTTATTGCATATTTTTCTCACTTCCACTTACCAAGTTCACAATGCACGTGAATTTTAATGACGGGACTGAAAATCCCTTTCGACATATCCGGACTCGTAAGTCAAATTTTGACGTAACCGAAGTTGAATTACATAAATAAAGAAGGAAATTTGACGGGACTTGAAAATTTCTTCGACTTAAGCGGAATTTCGAGGTAAGCGAGTTTGAGATACAGAGTTTCGACTGTATTTCAGTAGCATGTTAAGAACACTTACATTGTAACGTTTAGAAGAAAAAAAAAAAACATACTGTATACAAAATAAGAGGCAAGAAAATATCTTTGAATAAGTATTTATACAAAATTATAATTGAAATAAATGATAAAAATATGCAAAGAGGCAGTGAAAAAGAAAAGCAGTGTTTGAAAGGCCTGTACATGTTGGTGTAATAAAGAATGTTGCTGGCAAAGAACTTGAATTAAGCAGGAACTTCTCACCACATGTATGACGTCACAAGGCTACCACTTACCAGACTCTGTTACAGATAGGTCATATTAAAATATTGCATATTAGAAGTATTATTTCACATATCATAGTATTGTAGTTAGAATACTGTACACTAAAAACTGTTAATTCTTTCCCACCAGCAGAGACAGAGGAAAGTTTCACAGCTGTTATTTGCGCCATTTCCTCTTTTAAAAATAATTGACAAGTAACTGTAATCAAATATTCTGTTAAATCCTTTTAACTATTTAAAATCTGGCCTGTATATTACTAATGTCTGCTAGATGAAACTTTCCTGTCTCTGACTATTTATTAGTAGAAACCATTTAATGGGTTACTTTGTCCTGGATAAAGGACAGATTGTGCTGAGCATGAAATACATTACTTGATATTGTCGGTCTTTCTTGTCTATCAGCTGTCAATGTCAATAAGCAAAGTAAAAAAAAAAAATGATCTAAAAACATGCAATCATCTTAAAACATATTCAAACCTTCTATTTAATTTTAAACTAGGTGATAAAACAAGAGGGCCATGAAGGCCCTGTATCCCTCACCTGACCTATTGACCTAAAGATCATCAAGATTAACATTCTGACCAAGTTTCATTAAGATATGGTCATAAATGTGGCCTCTAGGGTGTTAACTAGCTTTTCCTTTGATTTGACCTGGTGACCTAGTTTTTGAACCCACATGACCCAGATTCGAACTTGACCTAAAGATTATCAAGGTTAACATTCTGACCAAGTTTCATGAAGATACAGTCATAAATATGGCCTCTAGAGTGTTAACAAGCTTTTCCTTTGATCTGACCTAGTGACCTAGTTTTTGACCCCACCTGACCCAGATTTAAACTTGACCTAAAGATCATCAACATTAACATTCTGACCAAGTTTCATTAAGATATGGTCATAAATGTGGCTTACACAGTGTTAACTAGCTTTTCCTTTGATTTGACCTGGTGACCTAGTTTTTGAACCCATCTGACCCAGATTTTAAGCTGGTCTAAAGATCATCAAGATTAACATTCTGATCAAGTTTCATTAAGATTCAGTCAAAAATATGGCCTATAAATTGCTAACTAACTTTTCCTTTGATTCGACCCGGTGACCTAGTTTTTGACCCCACGAGACCCAGATTAGAACTTGACCTAAAGATCATCAAGATTAACATTCTGACCAAGTTTCATTAAGATATGGTCATAAATGAGACCTCTAGAGTGTTAACTAGCTTTTCCTTTGATTTAACCTGGTGACCTAGGTTTTGACCCTACATGACCCAAATTCAAACTGGACCTGAAGATCATCAAGGTTAACATTCTGACCAAGTTTCATGAAGATACTGTCATAAATGTGGCCTCTACAGTGTTAACAAGCTTTTCCTTTGATTTGACCTGGTGACCTAGTTTTTGATCCCAGATGACCCAATATCAAACTCGTCCAAAATTTTATTGAGGGTAACATTCTGACCAAGTTTCATTAAGATTGGGCCAAAATTGTGACCTCTACAGTGTTAACAAGCTTTTCCTTTGGTTTGACCTGGTGACCTAGTTCTTGACCCCAGATGACCCAATATCGAACACATCCAAGATTTTATTGAGGGTAACATTCTGACCAAGTTTCATTAAGATTGGGCCAAAATTGTGACCTCCAGAGTGTTAACAAGCTTTTCCTTTGATTTGACCTGGTGACCTAGTTTTTGACCCCAGATGACCCAATATCAAACTCGTCCAAGATTTTATTGAGGGTAACATTCTGACCAAGTTTCATTAAGACTGGGCCAAATTTGGACCTTAGATGTTAACGCAAACTTGTTGACGTGATGGAGGACGGACGATGGACCAGGGCGATCACAAAAGTCACTGAGCAAAAGGTACCGGATGCTATTAGGGCTGATCAACTCGTAATGGAGTTGAACATTGACTGTTGTGTGACCTGATCTTGAGTAAGGTCTGGGAGTTGTGCATGACAAGTTGTCTCATTATGGGAAACATTTGTGCCAAAAAATAATAAAATCCCTTGATGGATGGCAGAGTTAACTGGGTAGAACAGAGTAAAACCCCTATTTACTTGACTGCCAAGTGGACCTGAATTTGAGTTAGGGTCTAGGTGTGTGAAGTATACTGTTGTTATGGGGATTGTTTGGGATATAAAATCCCTGATGGATGCAGACTATGCGCAAGCAGGAAAAAACTTGACTATGATCAGAGTATGACTTCAGTAACAGGTCTGGGTGTTACATGACACATCATCACATTTGATAACATTGGCAAGTAATATTAGAATCCTTCAGGAGACTCATGTACCAGACATGAAAACACTTCTGAATTTACTCAAGTGTGACTTGACCTCTGAGCAAGTTTGAGTGTTGTCATGACATGTATTCATTATGGGATACATTTGTGCCTAGTTCAACAATGGCAGATTATGGCCAGGAGTGAAAAACACAATATGACTTTGAACTCAGTGTGACCATGACCTTTGGGCTAGGGGTCTGGGTGGTATGCATGACATACTGCCTTATTACAGGATAAATTGTGCCAAAAGAATTAAAATCTTCAAGAATGACAAGTTATAAACTGACAGAAAAAAAACATACTGACATTTGACACTAACGTGTGACCTCCTTTGAGCTATGGTTTGGTCATGACGCACTGTTGATTATTGGGAACATTTTGCAAAATATACATAATCCTTGTACGGGTTAAGTACAGACCTAATGAAAAAAGCCCTCTTGACTTTGGCCTCAAAGTGTGACATTGACTTTGAGCCAGGGAGCTAGGACTTGGATTAACATATAATTATATGGGGAAAAGTTAGTGCAAAGTAATATTTAAATCCATAGGGATGACAAAGTTAGACTGTACATCTAATTCTGAATGAACAAATGAAGAGGGAGTTGCTTGTGGTTGTTGGGGGGGGGGGGGATGCAAAGATCTATACCAAATGTTAACCAACATGGTATAAAAACTGATTTAAAATAACATCATTTTTATTTTCTGAACTTCTTAAATATATGACTAATTATAATTCTTCATACTTTAATATTGTACAAACTGCAACAATTGTTGGATTTCATACTGGAATATACACAGTACATAAGGTACATGTATTTTAGGTATTTTCTACTGCATTATCAAAGCTGACATGCATACATGCCAAGAATAATGTAAGCACTATATACAAAAACAAGTCAATTTTAAAAAGCTTAGAAATTTAGATCCACCACTTTCATACCTTGATCCTAAATGAATTAAAATGAAAATAATCAAAATTACTTCTTCAAGTTTCAAAACTATTTACATCTCATTATGGCAAGAACTTAAAATTTTGTTCATTTCTTTGTTGGATGGTGGCTTTTTAATGACAATCAATACTACATTATGTCTGTTCAGACAAGTTCTATAGGGTACTTTCATAACTTTTTATCCAACAAATTTTAATTCTAATTAATTTCACTACAGAATAAAATTATAAAATACGTTGAAGAAGTTAACGTGACTATTTATTTACATTAAGAGGATGATACAGATGGTTTTAGACATGCAGTCTTTGTTTAAACTGCCAAAAGAAAATAAAAACTTGGCATGCTGGAAGTGTAGTTCAAAGATCTGACAACAGTTAACAAGGAGAATGTTTTGATGATGAAAACTAATAAATAAAATAGGTTTTTTTTTTTTCTGCTTGGCTCTCATAACTTTTTTATTTCACATAAATTATTACTCACTACTTTTTAATCAACTTTATTTTGGCTTACAATTGAGAGAACACAGTAAAGGACTTTAGAGAGTACTGAATAATACATGCAATGACCAAACCCATGATGTGTTTTATCTGCAACATAGGACTAGTAAAAAAACTGTAAATAGAGGCAGTGAATAAAAAAAAGCAATTTATGTAAAAGCTGTAACAAAAACTGATTAAACAAAACAGGGCACATCTATATGAAAATTAAAGAAGACTTGAAATGCGAAGATGTACTTCTTACAGTTCTTATCTATTTCAACCAATGATAAGAATAATACTAAATATTCTAGCTGTTAGGTTGTGATAATTCATGCAATAACATAAATTGCTGTTTTTCATGTTGAAAAGAACACTACAGAATGAGTTGTTCTTTTCATTTGTGAACTTGTACATGTACTAACAAAAAAAGAAAGAAAAAAAGTAACAAACATGATCTGACAGGCAATGAGCATAAAACTTGTATAATTATATCCTTTCATAATGGCCTACATGATTCAGACAAAGACTAAACGAGAATTGTTTTTCAAACAGTTTTGCCCCATATGATGGCCTGTCTAAAGTAACACTGAGCTTACTTTTTAATCTCAAGTTTGCTATGACCATGACCTTTCAACTACCCTGTGCCCTGAAACCATTTTCAGTCTATAGGTAACTACTGACCTCTGGAATGAGCAGCAGAAACCTTAACAACTATTCCACCTTGAAGCTCATGGTTTAAATTATCTAGTTATTGACATGAAAGTGAAAAATGTACCAAGGACCAATTAACTGACTGACATGAGCAAAACAATGTACCTTCTTTCCTTTGAAAGGGAAGGGGACAAATAGAATAAAACCTCAATTAAATACAACTAAATAAAAAATGTCCATCCTTTTCCTCAATTTAGTCTTTACTCCAAATTATAAATAATGTTCACAGACTAATCTTCTTTCTCTTGAAAAAAAAAAACAACTTTTTTTCTGATTACCTTTGCATCTTTATTGATGTCAATGGAAATGGCTTTACTGGTTTCTGCATGGCCAAATTCTAATGTCCCTTTTTGGGAAATATAGTCCACTTTGGGACCAAGGTCCTTCCCTCCTACAGCTGTGCCATCACTGAAAAAGAATATATATTAGAGAGATGTAGTAGTTGCAATTAACTGAACATGGTATAAAAACATATAGAACAATTACTGTGAAATCATTATTATTCATGGGGGATTAATTTTTTGTGGATTTCGTGGTTCAGCCCAATCACGAAATTAAGTCCAAACAATCAAATTGTGCCCAAGATAATGCAAATTATACTCAATGTCGCCAAAAAGACACCATAGCTGTCCGATCTGGTCCCTAGTTGTGTGCATGCAGCAGTACTGACCTGCAGCTTCCATGTAGTTTCCATAAACATAGGCGTAGGTCAGAACAAAACCAATTATTTCATTAAGACATTTACCCATGGTTTGATACGAAATAGTAGTAAGCTGCCGCTGTTATTTGAATTTTTTCAACCCCGCTCTGCAATGTTTATACACTAGCCTTTATTTTTACTGGCATGTAGTAAACTACTAGTACTTTCGGACTTTAAAATAGTATAAATTAATTGCTAGATTTGCATCTGATGCATTATTACCCAATTCACATTAGTTTACACGTTTCTCGGCAGGAATAAACACATGCACAAGCTTGTGATTTTAGATGCAGACGCGCATTCATTTTTCAAAAAAATATTTGGATGAAAGTGTAGCAAACAGTTTATAATAGATTATGTAAGGATTACTATGGTTATACTAGTACTACTATATCCCAGGTGCTACGGTTTTGTCGCTTTAATTGGTGCTGCCTTTTCTTATTGAATATTTCACAGTTTCATTAAGTTTTGCAAATTAGGGGTCGTACAAGATAATGCGGTCGTTAATTGGCACATGATCACTTGCTAATTTCCTGCGGCGTAGATTGCAAATTCTGTAACCTTGGTAGCGCTGCTTGACACATGTAGGTTTCACATGTAAAAACAAAATGATATACTAGATCTATTCCTGTGGAATTTATGAAAAAAAACAACTGTTTTTTCAAAAATTTGAAATCCATGAATTATGTCCCCATGAAACAGTCATTTTGGCCAAAACCACGAAATTTCGTACTGATGAAATTATGATTTCACAGTACCTTAAATGAATTTTGGAGCTTGTTCTTCATGCCAACATACTGCGTTCTTTGAACTGGCAATATTAACTGGTATGCAAAATCTGGCTAAATTTTGGTAACTTTTTATCATAACATAATTATTAATTTACATAAAACTTAAACAATTATTTTATGACTTTAATACAGCTCATCCTGGGCTGTTAAAAATAACGTGACTTTTTCTTTAGCTTCTATTCTGCTTATTTAAGGTCATACATTGACGTTGACGTTATGGGAATCACATATGTTTATGTTTTACCTCTGACCTCCGCTATCTTAAGCAGTTTGGAGCATTGCGATCATTTGTACACATAACATATAAAACAGATGAAGTACATTGTTGGCCGCTCTGCTTCATAAATTTAACGTTTCAGTTGTGTTCGCAAATTTCAACATTACTACAACTGTCTGATTCATGCGCTTGATTGCGTACACAACATGATTAAAAGTATTATTCATCTATTGATAAACATTTTTACTCCCCCCCACGTACAATGATATCTTGGTGCATGTCACCACATGTTGTGACTTTGACATATTTTGGCAACAAGTGTTTCAGTGCGACTTAGTGATAAAATTCGTATCATGACAGATGAAAAATCGATGCGCAGTTATTGCATAAACTATGGTAATTAGAACGTCGACGCGCTTTGCAATCAGCAAAATGTTAAAATGTATGACCAATAGAGCGAAAATTGCAAATTACAATGAATTTTCACATTCTCTTACACTATATGCTGCTTCTGGACGCAAAAGCACGTTTTTTTTAACAGCTATATTGGTTGATGAACTTTTTATAAAACGTTTGTGGAAATCTTAAAACCCATGATGAACTACAAATTATGAGATCTGCATACTCAATTTATCTAATTATATATATCCAAGTTCTCCTGTATGTGAGAGATTAAAAAAATTCTAAGAAATATGTGACTAAAGGAAGCTTTGCTCCTAATTTCTCTGCAATTGCTGAACAAATTATTAGCTCTACAAAAAACAAGAGATCACAGAGTGATCTTGGCACCCACCAATGTGCCATTTTTGAGTGTTCCAAATTTCAAGAATTTTTGGCTAGCTCAAGGTCAAATTTCATTTCCGTACACAACACTGTGCATGTGGTCCAAATTCGAAAGCTGTAGCTTGAGAAATGTGAAAGTAGGTCACTAGATCAATTTCAAGGACAAAGTTCTTTGTACACAAAACTATGCATGTGCATCAAGTTTGAAGGCTGTAGTTTGAGAAATTTGAAAGTAGGTCACTACGTCAATCTTAGGGTCAAAGTTTATTTCGGTACACAAAACTATGCAAGTGGTCCAAATTTGAAGGCTGTAGCTTGAGAAATGTGAAAGTAGGTCACTAAGTCAAGATCAAGGTTAAATTACACTTCAGAACACAAATCTATGCATGTGGTCTAAATTTAAAGCCTGTACCTTCAAAAATGTGAAAGTAAGTCACTAGGTCAATGTCAAGGTCAAAGTTTGTTTCGGTACACAATCCTATGCATGTGGTCTTAATTTGAAGCATGTAGCTACAGAAATGTGAAAGTAGGTCACTAGGTCAATCTTAAGGTCAAAGTTCATTTCGGTACACAAAACTATGCAAGTGGTCCAAATTTGAAGGCTGTAGCTTGAGAAATGTGAAAGTAGGTCACTAGGTCAATGTCAAGGTCAAATTTTATTTCGGAACACAGAGCTATGCATGTGGTCCAAATTTGAAGCCTGTACCTTCAAAAATGTGAAAGTAGGTCACCATGGTTCATACAGGACTTGGCAAAAAAAATTCAAGGACTTTTCAAGGACTTTTTATCGATTTTCAAGGACTATTTTAATCGCTTTAAATCTTAAATTACAAAACCATTTAGGCTCTTCATAATTTATTTAAGGCATTATGACAGAAGAAAAGTTACAGAACAGTTTTATTTTCCATAAGCTACAATAGCATTTCTTAACCGTTATATGATCTTCAATGGGATTACCTTTTATGAGCTATATTTGCCTGTATACATACTTAGTACATGTTTCTTATAAGTCTTTCAAGCTCTCAAGACTAGTTTTCAATTTGTCCTCAAGGGACTTCACTTCTTGTTTTCGCGTGTGATTTCAACGCACTTTCTCCCATAGTTCCGACATCAATGAGTTTATCACATACACTTATGCTTGTCTGACTTAAACTCCTTTAACCACGATGAATAATCATCCTGTGTAAGCCATTTATTGGCGAAACTACATTTATTTTTTGGGCCACTCATTGTTGTTGTTGATAAGTCACGCTACAATGACCTTGCGCATAATATTTTAACGTTGTGAAAATCGCTGTTCCGTATCTAACTTCCGTACCCAAACGGTGTTCAACTAGCGTTCCCTCCGTGGGTGTGCATGTATTTTTATTTTACACCATTTTTTCGCTCGTTTTGACTTATTTATTATTTATTTTTTTGTATTTTCCCCCTACAATACGATTGCACCCCCGTTTTTAGCAAAATTTAAGGATTTTTCTACCTTTTTTTTCAAAATTCAAGTACTTTTTCAGGGGATTTTTGGATGAAAAAAATCAAGGACTTTTCAAGGACTTAGGATCAAATTCAAGGACTTTCAAGGACCTGTGCGAACCATGGTCACTAGGTCAATGTAAAGGTCAAAGTTTCTTTCGGTACACAAAACTATGCATGTGGTCCAACTTTGAAGGCTGTAGCTTCAAAAATGTGAAAGTAGGTCACTAGGTCAAAATTCATTTCCGAACACAAAACTATGCATGTGGTCCAAATTTGAAGCCTGTACCTTCAAAAATGTGAAAGTAGGTCACTAGGTCAATGTCAAACTTTTTTTCAGTGCACAAAACTATGCATGTGGTCCAAATTTGAAAGCTGTAGCTTGAGAAATGTGAAAGTAGGTCACTAGGTCAAAATCAAGGTCAACTCATGTCAAGGTTCATCTTGCCACTCAAAACCATACATGTGGTCCAAATTTGAATGTTGTAGGTTTTTAAAAGCTTTTCCCTATATAAGTCTATATGAACCATGTGACCCCCAGGGCGGGGCCATATTTGACCCTAGGGGGCTAATTTGAACAAAATTGGTAGAGAACCACTAGATGATGCTACATTACAAATGCCAAAGCCCTAGGTTTTGTGGTTTGGACAAGAAGATTTTAAAAGTTTTTCCCTATATAAGTCTATGTAAACCATGTGATCCCCCAGGGCGGAGCCATATTTGACCCCAGGGGGATAATTTGAACAATCTTAGTAGAAGACCACTAGATGATGTCACACACAAAATATCAAAGCCCTAGGCCCTATGGTTTTGAATAAGAGGTTTTTCAAAGTTTTTCCCTATATAAGTCTATATAAACCATGTGACCCCCGGGGCGGGGCCATATTAGACCCCAGGGAAAGAATTTGAATCATCTTGGTAGAGGACCACTAGATGATGCTTCAAACCAAATATCAAAGCCCTAGGCTCTGTGGTTTTGGACAAAAAGATTTTCAAAGTTTTTCCCTATATAAATATATGTAAATAATAGAAATAAACAAAGGGCCATAACTCACTAAACAATTATTGAACCAGTCTGATTTTCAGACGGACACAACTAGGGTACCAATACATCATTCTGACAAAGTTTGGTCAAAACCCCCCCAGTAGTTTCCGAGGAGATGCGATAACGAGAAATTGTTAACGGACGGACGGACCACGGATGCAGAGTGATTTGAATAGCCCACCATCATGATGATGGTGGGCTAAAAAAAAATGCTCACTGCGAATCGAGATATATAGATATATATTCAGTACTTTTAGAGTAATGCATTGAATAAAAAATCAGCAAAGGAAGATAACTGAAAAATAAGTATGGCAGAGTAATTGCCCAATAACAAACTCAGTACTTTTTGAGTTATGCTCTTTATAATAAACAATAACTAGAGCTATCACTAAAGGTGATGAATGTACCCCCCGCATGCACTGACACAGTACATTGCAATTTGACACACACAAGACTGCATAATTATGTGGACTGTATGTATATAGACTGTATGTATACAGTATAGTAACAAAAAAACAAAGTCCCATAACTATGCAGAATATTTATCTAAAAGAATGTAACATGCCCCATGCACAACTAGGGTTGGTACTGATCACTTGTGTGAAGTTTCATTAAATTGTGTGCAAGGGTTTGGTAGATTAGGCACGCACAAGATTGCATATGAAGACTGTATGTACATAGTATGTTAACAAGAAACAAAGTCCCATAACTCTGCAATTTTTGTCGCTGAAAGAACCTAACATGCCCCATGCACAACTACTGTTGTTACTGATCAGTTGTGTGAAGTTTCATTAAATTGTGTCAAGGGGATGAGGAGAGATGGTGCGCACAAGATTGTGTCTATGTCTATAGTATAGTAACAAAAAAACAAAGTCCCATAACTCTGCAAATTTTTTTTCTGAAAGAACCTAACATGCCCATGCACAACTACTGTTGTTACTGATCACTTGTGTGAAGTTTCATTAAATTGTGTCAAGGGGATGAGGAGAGATGGTGCGCACAAGATTGTGTCTATGTATATATTATAGTAACAAAAAAACAAAGTCCCATAACTCTGCAAATTTTTTTTCTAAAAGAACCTAACATGCCCCATGCACAACTACTGTTGGTACTGATCACTTGTGTGAAGTTTCATTAAATTGTGTCCATGGAATGAGGAGAGATGGTGCGCACAAGATTGTGTCTATGTATATAGTATAGTAACAAAAAAACAAAGTCCCATAACTCTGCAAATTTTTTTTCTAAAAGAACCTAACATGCCCCATGCACAACTACTGTTGGTACTGATCACTTGTGTGAAGTTTCATTAAATTCTGTCAAGGGGATAAGGAGAGATGGTGCGCACAAGATTGCGTCTACGGACAGACAGACAACCTGAAACCAGTATACCCCCCCTTACAACTAGGGTACCAATACATCATTCTGACAAAGTTTGGTCAAAACACCCCCAGTAGTTTCCGAGGAGATGCGATAACGAGAAATTGTTAACGGACGGACGGACCACGGATGCAGAGTGATTTGAATAGCCCACCATCATGATGATGGTGGGCTAAAAAAAAAATGCTCACTGCGAATCGAGATATATAGATATATATTCAGGGGGGGGGGGGTACAAATAGAGATAACTGAAAACAAAAGTTAGTTTGAGTTATGGTCCATGTACAATGCACTTCTTCTAAATTGTCCTCTATCATTATATGCAATTTGCAAAAAAATCCCTATAGTAGTTTTAAGAGTTATGCCCTGGACTAGAAAATTAAAAGGGAGATAACTCAGAGTTAGGAGGGTCGGGTTATGGTTCTTGCATGTGACTCATGGTCTTGTCATACTGATCACTGTGCCAAATGTTTTTGAAATCCATCTATGGTTGACAAATTTACAGACTGAACACAAAATCCAGATGGATATTCAATAAAGGAGATACCTCAAAACTTAAAGGGGTAGACTTATGGTTCATAAACAAGGCACATGGTTATATCATGCTTATTATTCATATCAAGTTCTATTTAATAATAGCATCCATCCATGAATGACAAAGTTACAGACCTAGCAGGAAAATGCCAAAAATTGTCTAATTCAAATTCTATGCCTGTTATAGTTATATGCTGCCGTAAATTTGCTTCATAATTACAACCTGTCAGACTTTTAGTATCTGAAGATCTCATTACAATAATCTACTGCCAATTCATAAATACAGGAACATGGTAACAAATTATATGCATCAGTAAGAATGCAGTCATCAAACATGTTTTTCATATTTTCATACAACAAGAAAGCTTTGGTTTTATTGTGCCTCAATGCAGTTGTAACATAACCAGGATACGTGAATAATTACTTACATAGTTGCATATTCAAGAGAGACCACACCATCGAAGCCATTGTCACGTATGACCTTGGTTGTCACCTTCCATTCACTGAGATCAGCAATACAATGATCTTCATCAAATTGAAACTCTCCTGGATCTGAAACATAGGAGAATATAATTATAGTCTTTATACAGAAATCTACACAGGAGAACATCACATCACACTTATTTCCAGCCAGAAAGAAGACTGGTCAAGCTGGCCAAAAAAAATCACACAAATAACATCAGCACTTAAATAAATAACACATACTTACTGTAAGCACAACTTACTTCATATTTATTAGCCTAGTCTGTGTTACCTTAAAGTGATAACATACCAATCAAAACTACAGACTGAAAAACATTCTACCATGTTGCATAAAATTAACTTTATCTGAAAGCAATTTTCATACTCAGCACATTTTAAGTAAACACATCAAAATTATCATGGAACAGCTTTTTGAGCTTTTCCAGTTTGTTGACAAATGCCTGTTACATTAAAAATTTAGATCAGATACAACTGATCTATCAAATATTCCTGGTTCAATTACAGGAATCTTCACATTGTCTGACATTCTCTGATAATGAAATCTAGTTTCTAGTATAGTGTTTGCATGATTTGTCTGATATGTAACAACTGATGAAATTTCTGGCTACAGTCCTGATATGTAATCAATGCTTAGACTTCATTCTCAACTTAAAATAAATTGATAATTCAGATAAGAACAAAAGATGTTTACACTTTTCAATATTAACAATATCAAGACGTGAAAAGACTAACATCCAACTGACAGCACTGAAAGTATTAGTTTTTCTGGCTGAAGAAATTGTCCCGCTGTAGCAGACTTGGCATGTATTCCTCCCTTCTTGAGTTATGTTAGGGCAGTCAGTCAACCAACCTAATATTACTCCAGTCTGGACCAATACAAACTTATGGTTTTTTTCCCAACCTATAAATGGTAACTTCCTCACTGAGGAAAACTGACTTCAGATATTTGTCTTCCATCAAACTGTAACAGGGAATGTTAAATTTTGCATGCTTTGAGCCTGACACACAATCTTTAGGGATATCCTCGATTCTCTCATCAACTGTAGGCATCAAATTTATTGCTCTACTAGAACAGGAAAGTTAAACTGGGAGGCTTTATATCAGCAGCAAAGTGCTGAATTTCACAATTTTGGCTACATCTAGAACAAACTATTTTTGAAATGGAGGGAAGCCAAAAATGACAATATTTACTAACTCAAATTGCTGAATGCTAATACTATACTAATTTCAGTAATATGCATTTGAATTCACTCTTAAATTCTACAACAAAACACTGAAGGAACTGAATATCCTAGAAAAAACTCTAACAATCTCAGTGACCTACTGCATTAAATGTAACAAAGGGCAGTTTTCAGCCTGAAAATAATCTGAAGTAATGCACAATTTACTCAAGAAGTACCTCATCTGAATTTCAAGCAACCACTAGCTATGTCTTTATTCATTATGACTGAAAAATGCATAGAACTTATGACCGCAAGCATAGGTTTAAACTGATATGATTTATAGTGCAGATATAATAGGGTTATTATAACAGTAGCTCAATCCGGGATGTTGTACAGTAGAATTCCACTATTAAGACCACCCATGGTTCTTTGTAAAACTTGTCTTATTAGTGGTCTGGTCTGATTAGTGGACAAGGCTATACGGGGAAGGTTTTGACTTCAACCATTACTATGGTTAATTAGTTCAACTTTATCTTTCAAACTTAACTCTTTCAGTTTTTAGCTCATCTGATTTTTTGAAAAAAAAAAAATGATGAGTTATTGTCATCACTTGAGCGGTTGTCGGCGTCGGCGTTGCCTGGTTAAGTTTTATGTTTAGTTTAGCTTTACTCCTAAACTAGCAAAGCTATTGCTTTGAAACTTGGAATACTTGTTCATCATCATAAGCTGACCCTGTATAGCAAGAAACATAACTCCATCTTGCTTTCTGCAAGATTTATGGCCCCTTTTGTACTTAGAAAATATCATATTTCTTGGTTAAGTTTTATGTTTAGGTCAACTTTTCTCCTAAACTATCAAAGCTATTGCTTTGAAACTTGGAATATTTGGTCACCCATCATAAGCAGACCCTGTACATCAAGAAACATAACTCCATCTTGCTTTTTGCAAGAATTATTGCCCCTTTTGGACTTAGAAAATCAGTTTTCTTGGTTAAGTTTTATGTTTAGGTCAGCTTTTATCCTAAACTATCAAAGCTATTGCTTTAAAACTTGCTACACTTGTTCACCATCATAAGCTGACCCTGTACAGCAAGAAACATAACTCCATCCTGCTTTTTGCAAGATTTATGGCCCCTTTTGGACTTAGAAAATATCATATTTCTTGGTTAAGTTTTATGTTTAGGTCAACTTTTCTCCTAAACTATCAAAGCTATTGCTTTGAAACTTGGAATACTTGTTCACCATCATAAGCAGACCCTGTACATCAAGAAACATAACTCCATCTTGCTTTCTGCAAGAATTATTGCCCCTTTTGGACTTAGAAAATCAGTTTTCTTGGTTAAGTTTTATGTTTAGGTCAGCTTTTATCCTAAACTATCAAAGCTATTGCTTTAAGTTGCAACAGTTTTTCACCATCATAAGTGGACACTGTACATCAAGAATCATAACTCTATCCTGCTTTTTGCAAGAATGATGGCCCTTTTTAGACTTAGAAAATCATGGGTAGGACAATATTTCTATTACACAAAAAAAAATCAGATGAGCGTCAGCACCCGCAAGGCGGTGCTCTTGTTTGTTTTTCCATGGCTATATATGTTAGTATCAGATACGAAAGAAGACTGTTAAAGATAAGCATTTCATTAGCCTTAAATACTTGTGTTAATAAAAAAAAAATACGGATCAAACTGTGTATTAATTAAGGACGCACTTATCTGATAATGATTTGAATTTTGTTCAATTAAAGACAATTACAACAATATCAAACCTTTTCAAACTTCATTCTCCGCTGAAATCCCAAACATATTTACATTAATAATAACAAACAAACACCGTTTATATCTAATTAAATCCGTTTTAATCCAGTCAATTCGATCAACGGGCATTTGTCTAATTACAAACAAATTAATTATTTCAATAATTTCTTATGTTAAAATAGCGATGTAAAACACCAAACATCTTTAAATAACAATTTCAGACAATCAAACAGTTTGATACGTTGTTTTGATAATGTTTAAAAGACTTGTTAGCTATCAACGGATAAATACACAATGTGCAACGCTAAACGTGTTAACACGATGTCACACGTGTTAATTCCTGTGGCGATTCGCGGTAACATACAGAAAAATTTTAGTGGTCGTAATTGCGGTGATTAATTAAGCGTGAAAAAAATCAAACAGTTCTGAAATTGGTGGTCGCATTAGTGGATTAGCGGTCTGGTCGCATTTTCGGACAAACGACCATTGGTTTTAAGAAGGAAATATTCCGTTCTTTGCAAAATCGGTCGTATTAGCGGTGCGGTCGTAATTTCGGCGTGGTCGTAAGTAGGAATTTTACTGTATTTGGCTCGAGTAGATTTTTGCCAGATCGGATCTCACAAGGCGCGCAAGCGCTGAGTGTTATCCGACCTGGCAAAATCCACGAGAGCTGAATACAAAACCCCAGATCCAGCTACAGTTAAAATGACCCTTTTATTATATACCTCTACCTTTTTGTTTGCTGTTTTGTTATTGAACGAAAATCTTCAATGTTTATCGATATTAAAATGGAATTAAGTGGTTTTTATGTGTGCTATATACAGAACTGTGTCAGGCCATGCATATTAATGAAAGTTTGTAGCAGCATACAATACAAAAGGTACAATACGGAATTTAAAAGGTACAATACAGATTTTTTTTCTGTCTGTTCATATTTAATTGTGAAATACAAGCCGATTTTTTACAGAATTTATATAGGTATATAATAAGTCAGTTATAGGTGTCAGTCAAGCAGAAGATATGCAGAATGTGCTGAAAGATCCTTTAACTAAAGTTCAAGGTTACAACTTTCTAAGACTGCAGGTCGTTGGATACCAGGTCATACAACAATTCCCTAACATTACAGTTGGTGGCAGGCTCTATGCATACGAAACCATTGGTCGCACAACTGTTTACCTAATAGGGAAGAATACACACATATGGTTTGAAACAAACAAAATTTACAAATTATCATAAATAAGTTCAAACTACTGACTATGAACTAAATGTTTGTGACATTTGTCAGTAAAGTTATCAAAAGTTATGTTAACACTTAGTGCTGCAAAGGGTGTAACATGTGCTTATATATTCTAAAGAGTTGCTTGATAAACAGAGGATTATCTTCCAGAACTAAAAAAGCAGACTGTCAACCATTTGTCAAAGGAATTACCAGATACTTAGTTTGTTATACACATCAAATAAATGAACCAGAAATCAAAGCAAAAATCTGTGCATCATTCGCCCAGAAAGTTAAAAAAATATCCCAAACTTTGGTTTTAAACTATTCTGAAGTAAATTTTATGTAATTTTTTTTCTTTCAACAGATGGGAAGACGTACGATCTGGTAATCAGTCTGCAATAATAATGATAAACAGAACAAAAAGCTCCAACATGAACAGTCAAATAATTCTAAATAAGTTTCAGTAGGTTAATCATTACCTTTACCGCCTGTATAGAAGGTAGAAAAAGTGAAATACATAATGAGAAACTCTTGTCTATTTCTTTTGTAATATATTATGTACTGTAGCAAAATAAGTGATGAAGTCTGTCAGAGTGGCTCTCTCTTCATTTTTGGTATCTTACCACTTACAATAAACAATTTTCTGGAGGCCTTATCAGAATTAGAAGGAAAATAAATATACACTCTGGCATGAGATTACTGAATCCTATCTCATCCAAAGAAAGTAAGAAACTTAATAAAAGCCCAATAGGAGGCCTGCCTCTGTGTCTCAGTTACCTTTCTCATTAATTTTAAAGGTGGTTAATCATATTTAACTAAATTTTAATGACATTTTCCACCTTTCATGTATTCTGCTGAAGATGTATTCAAGGAATAAAAAGCATTATAGTGAGTTTGATCCCTAATACAAATGTATTGTTTTTTTAATAAAATACACTTTTTTAATATGAAAGTATTTAAATGTGTGACTATTTCTTCCAATTTCAATATGCAGGGTTTTCCTTTGGCAACTCTATAGGGGATCATGGTGAACACCCTCATATTTTACTTTCAATTTTAGGTGGTCAATTTTTTGTAACCTTTTTACGACTTAACAAAAACAAAAACAGTATGATATCTATACAAATTTTGATAGAGGAATACATTTTCATTTATAAATACATCTCTGTTTTCACTCAATGTAAACTATGACAAATCAGGGCCATATGGTAACTCTGCTGAAAATCACTTAACCATATCACTTACACAATACATATCATTAGACTTTGCACTGATCATTCTGTAAGGTTTGTTAGAAATCCACTCAATGATATAAGGGAAGTGGCCAAAACATCATAAAATTTGAGGTGTCAAGGGCCATAATACCACTGAAAATCAGCAAAGATGAACATGCTGATGATTTGCACATCTAAGCTTGGCAGTGATCACTTTAAAAATTTGTGAAGTTTGTTTAAAATTTGCTAAGTGGTATCCGAGGAGCTTCTAGCAAATAGCTTCTGAAAAACTTTTGACATACCCATTACTTGAATTGTTTTCCCATTGTATCGTTTACACTTAGCTGGTCTCCTTTTTATAACTTTATACAACAAAACTGTTAAGACTAACAAGGATAAACATGAAGAACAAACTTAAACAGCCATTACAAGCTTTCATAAAAATGTGAAATATATTCAAAAGAAATTTATGTAAACACCTTCTTTATAGTGTAAAACTGTTTATTTTGTTAAGTATTTTCTTTTTTCACTTGAATAAAGCAGTAAGAATTCTGTATTTACACAGTAAAGTGGTAAAGTTTGCACAACTAGTTTAACAATTAAATATTTATAGCACTTTTAAATGCCATTAAAGTTTTACAGCTTTTTTTCATGCCTTACATAGGACCTTGCTCATTCAATAATATATCTGCCTTTAGCAACAGCAATCGATAAAAAACAATCCAGTTCATGCATCACATAGAGGGGTCCTACATTTGTTTTAAAAAATAGGGTAGTTGAGTTTTATCATAAATCATTTAGAGTTGTTTTAAAAGTTCCATACGTAACTTCATACACAACATATTGCCCTCAATCTATATACCCCAACCTTTTGAGACGTTCATTATTCAGAAGTTAGAAGTTAAACATGCATATAAAAATGTTGGTGCTGAAACAAAAAAAAAATCCTAAATGTTAGTGAAATAGCTTAAAAATGCTTGTGTGGACTTACTGTCATCATCAACAATAGTTACAGTTGCCACACTAGGATCTCCAGTGCCAGTGCCTGGAGTGGGATTCTTCAGTAAAATGTAAAACATGACATCATTCTCAAACTGGTTATCATTTACAATTGGTACTGATATTGTCTTCCTGTACTCATCTTCTTTAAATATCTGCAATGTAAGAATTGTTTATCTGATAAAAATTTCATATATTAAACAGCAGTCAATTAATCTACAGTTTTCTTGGATTTCGATTCTTACAGAGTTAACTTGCAACTTCCCAGCATGAAAAGGTGAAAGTAACAAGACCAGTGGCAGATAAGTTAAATATCTTTCTTCAAACTGCAATGAAAGACATTACATACGAAACAAACCAATCACCACCAACTCTGCAATCTTACACGCTCCTTTTTTTTCAGCTAACCTGTCAAGATATCTTTGTCATTTTTAAAGAAGAGAAAGGCCTTGAAGCATACAGAAACCAAAACCAGATTTTTAACAGCAAATAGTTTTTAAAGAAACAAAGTAGAATCTAAATGAGTCTTTCCTTTTTACAGAAAATAAAATATTCTTTATCGAGAATTCTGGTATCATAGGTATGCAAGTATTGTGCAAAATTTAGAATCAATCCTGAGCTAAAACTTCTAATTTTTTCAACCCGTGGCCTGACATATTATGGAATCCTAATTTTGATATTGCTGCAGGTGAAGTTTCATATAATCCATTTTGTCCCACAATGATGTACTGAGCAGGTTTTCTGTGTTTAGTAACACTGTGACAGTAATGCCTCTGACCCCATATTCAATCCCAACCTTGGTCTTACTAAGGTACCACCATGTAAACTTTCTTAAAATATCTCAATCAAAACTGGTTACTGAGCTGACCATTGCCCATCTGCCTGTCCATTTAACATGTCCTGTCAAACATCCCAAATCTATAAGTAGCTTTTCAATTTAGAAAAACCTAATTAGAAGATGGCATTGGTAGAATAAGTAATCTAAAACTTCTGGTAAATATTTATAAATGGACAGGCTGGTGGACTGACATATGAAAATTGTGTAAATCCTTTCTGGTTTTACGTGGGAGTAAAACACTTGTCTTCTTTGTGTTATTCATGAGCTTTAAATCTTGCACACTTTTAGATTTAATAGACATGCAGTAAAACCTTATCTTTAAACCTGCAGATTTCTTTGAAAATTCTCTATAATACCTAGATATCTATAAATGCATTCCTCATTATTTTTGCATTGTTTACATGAAAATATGCTGAGAAGCAAGTGCAGTAAGACAAATTTATCATAAAAATATGCCAAGTAATTTTAAATTCCCTTCATGGATGGCAGTTATGGACTGGACAAGAAACAGACCATGTTAAACTTTAACCTCTAAGTGTGACCTTGACCTTAGAGCTAGGGCTCTGGATCTTGTGCACGACACATCGTCTCAATATGGGGAACACTTATGCCAAGTAATTTCAAAATCCCTTGATGAATGGCAGAGTTATGAACCGGACACAAAACAGACCATGTTATGTTAACTTTTAATTTCTAGGGGTCTGTGTCATGCGCACAACACATTGTCTCATTATGGTTAACATTTATGCAAAGTTATTTCAAAATCCCTTCATGGATGGCAAAGTTATGGACAGGACACGAAACAGACCTGGTTAACCTTTGATCCCTGTGACCTTGACCTTGGAGCTAGGGGTGTGGGACTTGCGCATAACATATCGTCTCATTATGGTTAACATTTATGCCAAGTTATTTCAAAATCCCTTCATGGATGGCAAAGTTATGGACAGGACACGAAACAGACCTGGTTAACCTTTGATCCCTGTGACCTTGACCTTGGAGCTAGGGGTCTGGGACTTGCGCATAACATATCGTCTCATTATGGTAAACATTTATGCCAAGTTATTTCAAAATCCCTTCATGGATGAGTTATGGACTGGACACAGAACAAACCCTGTTTTAACTTGACCTCTAATAAAAATAAGTGGAAGAAAGATTTGTTCCTTAATTTTTGTCTGTGGTTTAGAAAGCACTATAGGGATAAGATTTTGACCACCCAGACATACAGACAGACAGATGGATGGACAAGGAAAAAGCAAATACAGTGAAATCCTTATCATTCATGGGAACTTATCTAGCATCTAGTGGATTTTATGATCGAGTCAATCCACAAAATTTAATCCCAACAAACAAGTAAAATTCTATTCATTTTACATGCAAAGGTTGACATCCACAAATTTATTCCCCACCGACACCCCCCCCCTCCCTTAAAACAGCCGTTTCGACCCAAAACTGATTGTCCACAAATTTGAATTATTTCATCTGATATCCCTTTGTGAAAAAAGACATAATTACCAAAGTATCAGAGACATATCTAAAGTCTTTCCCAGTTTTTGCTGTGCCCTCTCTTGTCTCATATTCAACTGAAACAACTCCTGGCACTGGTTTGTCAGACTCTGGATTGATCTTCACATTTCCATTCTTTGAATAAGCTACTGCATCTCCATTCTAGAAATGTAACAAGGACATGACATCATAAAACAGATCTTGGAGACAAATCTAAGATTTCTAGCATGTGATGGGATGACAAATATATCAACAATGAATCTGACCAATGGTATGTATGATTGCATTTTGACACTGGTGTTACATATTCACATCCCATTTTATTCTAACAGTCTCATCAATATTTAACTATGCTCGTATGCCAATTTTGCTACTGGAAGTAGTCAAGGAAGAACCACCAATCTGACAGGCTCATGAGCATGACAGAGGTCATTTACTGACTATAAACAATCAGGTTATAATGAAGTTGGACTGGACCAGGACTTGACTTTTACCTCCTGAACCACGAAACAACAGGTGCTTTTCTGTCTTAGTCACTATAACCTTGACCTTGCATTACTGTGTGCAGCAGTTTATAGGACATAAGCTCTTGATAATACTTTATCTGTTTGATTCTAGCAGGTATGAGTTTTTATTACATACCTGCTATTTTATGTGAAACCAAAACTTTTAGCCCTGTTCGGCACCAAATAACCTGTACTGTGAGTATTCCCACAAACTCAAAATAACACGAAATGTTGCATTCTATTCCTTTGTAATTCTTATAATGCGCATCATTTAATCATTCAAAAGAATTTTTAATTTCTGCACAATCAATCTTCATTAAAAGGAATCAACCTACTTACTGGAACATTGGTTTTTGAAGAATGCCTGTAAAAGATAAACAAAAAACATATTAGAGAAACTTTCAAATAACACTAGCTACTAATTGAACCCCAAAACTGCCAGAAATTTTAGAACATCGCTAACAGATACATTTAGTGCAAGAAAATCAGAAATACAGATTTAATGATTTGATGTTTTTTAAATCTCTGGAGACTGTATGAAAGTCCTAATGTGGTGAAGTGTGAACAGAACTTAATCAGTATTTATTTGTCTGGGATTCTTCTGAACGTAAGCTACAACAAGATAATGGCATTATTACATTATGGCCCTAGATTGCTCACCTGACACACAGAGACTAAGCCGGATTGAATAATTTTGTAACCAGGAAAGAAGCTGTGACATTATTTTAAAATTGGCCAGCAGTTTCAGCAGAATAAATATCCATATACAGGGAAAACTAGCTCCCACCCCACACTCCCCCCAACTGGCTGCCATGTTTTTAAAGAAACAATGTTGTTAATTTATCTTGAAATCAAGCCAGTAGTGTCAGAGAAGAAGACTTTGAAAGTTTTCTATATAGCCATACCTGCCCCACTGGCATCCATGTTTTTTAACAGAACAGATTGATTTGAAGGAAACTGACAGATAGTCACTTAATGATCATTTTTATGAGTTTAACTAAATCTGAAAATGTATAAGAATAAAGTTAGACAATTCAAAAAGACAATAAGATAAAATGTAATCATAATGCAGTGTTCTCAAGCATAAAATGGGGGTAAAATGCACTTTTGCAACAGGCCTATCTATAGTTCTAGAAATATTGCAATAACTGTGTGCACATAATAATTTTGGATATCTGTATGTTGAGAAGTAAGACAGTTTAATGCCATTTTTCAGACATGTAATTGCTTTTATTATAATTCGTTTATTCAGGTTACGAAATTTAATAACAAGATTTCTGGAGCTTGCTAATGGAATTAACACAAATTATAATGCAAGGATGAAGATCTTTAAACTGTTAAATATGTTTCTATTTTCAGCTTAAACAATTAGTTTCATCATACACATGGTGTCTGAACAGCAGTTTTATTAAAGGCGAGGGGCAGGATATAGCCCCAGCTACTTTTCAATGATTAATAAAACCCAAAGTTCAAAGTTATAAAGCTGAGTATTTAGCTCAGTCTAGCATTACTTTTGTGCAGTCTTGAATCTGACCAATGGCATGGCAACATACTTAAACTGACCTTAAACTCAGTTTTGTAAATTTTTCTACCAGGTCAAATGTCCTCATAACAATATCTTTACAATGGTGAACAGTCTGACCAGCATCATTCTGCTGGTCCTGCAATCCAGAGCACTAAGGATGGTCTACTTTCAAACTAAAATTACCCTGTTGTTAAAACTATTCTAAAGCCTTGAAAAAGATGGGCATGCATATGGTTTCATTTTGACTACAAACCATATTTGGATGGACGTGATGATGCACTTATTCGATGTAGTGTTGAATCTTTTTTTCTCTTTGTGTTAAGCACATATATTCATATGAACTTTAAATCATTTTCTGTGTTACATATAACAAGAGTCATGAAACATATTTTTGATTCCATACCTCATGTTTTTATTTCGATGTAAATGAGATGTGAAACCAAAATCTGTAGTCCTGTTTGGTGCCATATAACCTATACTGTGTTGGTGCGCCGTAAAACCCAAATAAATAAATAAATAATATATGCCTGTCTGCGCTGTTTTCAGTCTTAACGTTTGCTGTGACCTTGACCTTTGACCTAATGATCCCCGAATATAATGGGGTAAACTACTGACCACAAGCAATCATCCAATGAAATTTGATGACTGAAAGCCGAAGCATTCTTTAGTTATTGTGTCAGTCTCAAGGTCACTGTGACTTTGACCTTTAACCTACTGACTCTAAAACTAGATGCCCACGAGCAACATGTCCAGCCCTCCCTTTGACCCCTAATTGTGACCTTGACCTTTGAGACAGAGTCAGTCTCATTGAGTTAAACATTCATGCAAAATATGAACAAGATTCCTTAATGCATGTCAAAGTTATGGGCTGGACAAGATCTGACATGACCTTTAACCTCCAATTTTGACCTTGATCTTTGAGATTAGGAACCTGGGGTTTGTGCATAAAACTCCGTCTCAATGAGGTTAACATTCATGCCAAATATAAACAAGATTCCTCAATGCATGTCAAAGTTATGAGCCAGACAAGATCTGACATGACCTTTGACCTCCAACTGTGACCTTGAACTTTGAGATAGGAACCTGTGGTTTGTGCAAGACACTCTGTCTCACTGAGGTTAACATTCATGCGAAATATAAACAAGATTGCTCCATGCATGTAAAAGTTATGGTCCGGACAAACAAATTCAGACAGACGCATGCACGGATATACACCGAACAGCCATTTGGACAACTATGTCTTCGCTCCCGCAAGCGGGCTTGACAACAAGAGCTGTCGGATGACAGCGCGCTCGACTATTCGAAGAATTGATTGAAGAATGGGGTCAAAATATTTCCACAGATTTTCAGACAAAAGAAAAAAATGGATTCAGCAAAAAATGTTCCTGTATTTGTGGATTTCGATTAGTCTTGCACTAAATGGCAATGTGTGACCATGATGGCAAATATGTTATTAAGTTATATGTTAGGCAAAATATGGACTTGTATGAAAAATTTAACTAATTTCCAAGTCCAAAAAGGGTCATAATTCAGTCAAAATAGTTGACAGAGTTATGTACACTGCCTACAGATGGAAATCATGTTGATATACTAGTGTTAAAAGTTTCAAAGCCACAGTTCAAATAGTTTTGACAAAAATTTCGAAGTCGAAAAAAGGGCCATAATTCAGCCAAAATAGTTGTCAGAGTTATGTACTCTTGCCTACAGATGGAAATCATAATGATAAACAAATGTTTAAAGTTTAAAAGCCATATGTCAAAATAATTTTATAGTCTTGACAAAACATGGACATATACCAAAACAGAACCAATTTCCAATTTCAAAAAGGGCCATAATTCAGCCAAAAAAGATGACAGAGTTATGTACTCTCGCCTATTGATAGAGACTATAATACTGAACAAGATATAAAAGTTTCAAAGCCATTTGTCAAACACTTTACACAAAATATAAACTGGTACGAAAAACTTAACCAAGATTTCTAAGTCAGAAGGGCCATAATTCTGCCAAAATTCTTGATGGAGTTATGTACTCTTGCCTACAACTGGACCTGGTGATGGTAAACAAGTGTTGAAAGTTTCAAAGCTTTATCTCAAAAGACTTTGTCAAAATGTAGACTGGTACAAAAAACTTAACCAAGAATTCTAAGTCAAAAAGGGGCAATAATTCAACCAAAATGCTTGATGGAGTTATGTACTCTTGCCTACAACTGGACATGGTGATGGTAAACAAGTGTTGAAAGTTTCAAAGCTTTATCTCAAAAGACTTTGTCAAAATATGAACTGGTACGAAAAACTTAACCAAGATTTCTAAGTCAAAAGGGGCCATAATTCAGTCAAAATTCTTGATGGAGTTATGTACTCTTGCCTACAACTGGACCTGGTGATGGTAAACAAGTGTTGAAAGTTTCAAAGCTTTATCTCAAAAGACTTTGTCAAAATGTAGACTGGTACAAAAAACTTAACCAAGAATTCTAAGTCAAAAAGGGGCAATAATTCAACCAAAATGCTTGATGGAGTTATGTACTCTTGCCTACAACTGGACATGGTGATGGTAAACAAGTGTTGAAAGTTTCAAAGCTTTATCTCAAAAGACTTTGTCAAAATATGAACTGGTACGAAAAACTTAACCAAGATTTCTAAGTCGAAAGGGGCCATAATTCAGTCAAAATTCTTGATGGAGTTATGTACTCTTGCCTACAACTGGACCTGGTGATGGTAAACAAGTGTTGAAAGTTTCAAAGCTTTATCTCAAAAGACTTTGTCAAAATGTAGACTGGTACAAAAAACTTAACCAAGAATTCTAAGTCAAAAAGGGGCAATAATTCAACCAAAATGCTTGATGGAGTTATGTACTCTTGCCTACAACTGGATATGGTGATGGTAAACAAGTGTTGAAAGTTTCAAAGCTTTATCTCAAAAGACTTTGTCAAAATATGAACTGGTACGAAAAACTTAACTAAGATTTCTAAGTCAAAAGGGGCCATAATTCAGTCAAAATGCTTGACAGAGTTATGTACTCTTGCCTATAACTGGACATGGTGACGGTTAACAAGTGTTGAAAGTTTCAAAGCTTTATCTCAAAAGACTTTGTCAAAATGTGGACTGATACGAAAAACTTAACCAGGGTGTGACGCCGACGCCGTGGTGAGTAGGATAGCTCTACTTATTCTTTGAATAGTCGAGCTAAAAACTATAGGAATCATCCAGTGACATTTGACAATTCTAGGCCAAAGCATTCTCCAATTATTGATAAGAAATCATTTACAGTATCACCTTGTCACCTTGACCTTAAGCAACCCCCAAAGCAACTAGTGACAACACAAAATCAAATAAAGTTTCACTACTGTATGCCCAATAGACTTCTTAAACTGTTTCCAGTCTGAAGATCAATGTGACCTTGACCTTTGACATACAAAACCAAAAAGCTACGGTGGTCATCTAGTGATATTACAAAATCATACTATAAAGTTTGATCAGTATAGGCCAAATCCCTCTCCGGACTGGACTGAAACAGTGTTCAGTCTAAAGGTCACTGCGGCCTACTAGCCCCTACAATAATGCAGGTCATAAATTGACCACAAACAATCATCATATAAAGTTTGACCAAAGTTGACTAAAAGGTTCCTAGTTATTGAGAGGAAACCAAAGTGTCTACTATTTGGCAGACAAACATAAACAAAACATTATACTCCCCAGGAGCAACGGACATGCCATGTATGTGCATAAATACGATTTAATATGCAATTAAATTTTCAAAATATGCAATAAAAGTTATTTTAAAGCATATCAAACTGATATACAAGCCAAAATATTCAATTCTAATACCAGTGTGTGCATACTGTCATATACATCCCACAGAATTTAATATTTCGCTCACAGTCTCAGACACTTGCTAACAGCGATGCAGTCCAAAAATAATCAGTAATTATTCATCTGTATCAGTTATGCACTAAAACTGAATTGTCTGTATACAATATAACATCAAAACAGAGAAAGAAGAAATTTTAGGAAGATTTAAAGCAAAATACACATGCAAAAATAAAACCCCCCCTCCCCCCCTAAAAAAACCCTATTTTCATAGAAATCAGCCTCGGATAGGCAACAGGATGTGAAAATTATTTTGAGTGACATATTAATGGCGAGTTGTTTATTTCATTCACCACCAAACATAGCCTATTGCTAGTGATTTACTTCTTTGAAAATGTCTTGTTTGTAGGAAATAAGACATTCTGGCAAACTGAATGGACAAGTAACTGAATATCATTTATTTCTTTCATTTTTTTTTTTGTTCTACAGTTGAAAGCATACAGAACTGATAAGCTCCCACTGAAATGAATGCTTATTGCAATTAAGCCACCGAACTGAAGGGGTAACCTGAAAGCTTATCTTGAATTTTAATTACATTTCGTTCTTCTAAATTCACACAAAGTTTCCTTGACAATACAGGAAATGGCATTAAATCCTTCTTAATCTCAATACAACCACTTCTCACACTAAGCATGCAGATCTCCCTCTCTATCATTAACTTCTAAATGTAACTAGAGCTATCACTAAAGGTGATGAATGTACCCCCCCCCCGCCTCCCACCGCATGCACTGACACAGTACATTGCAATTTGACGCACACAAGATTGCATAATTATGTTGACTGTATGTATATAGACAGCAGACGAGATAACATGTTACGTCATAAGAAGATGATGCACGACGATGTAAGCAGTGAATCGGTCAATACAGAGGAAATGGACATCTCGTATGATGAGAGCGATAATGAATTCTCAAACACAATTGATTATAGAGAGGATGATGATGGTTCCTCCTCCGATGAAACAGAGCACCCGTGGAGTATCATTATAGATCAAACGTTTGAAAAGTGGCAACCGGAATACAATGAAAGAGTTCAAAGCTATGTGGAGGAGAAAGGTCTCACGATAGATACCGCTAGAAATCGCGTTTTTCGCGACATGAGAGACAAATATAGGGAAACGATAGCGAAAACCTTTGCTAACATTATGCTATGGTACCGCACCCTTAAAGAAGATCCTATTTATAGAACCATAAAGGAAAAGGCATCGGATCTGGAGTTGATGGATGGGTACCCTATCGAGGATGCTTGGAAGTACGCGATTAACAAAAAGATTTACCTTTTTGAAAATATTCTAAAACGATGCGAACCTCCAGAAATAACGGAAATAGAACCAGTTCAACAGGTTGGAGCTGGAGCTGGAAGAGTGCCACAGATAGACGCCAAGGGGCCGGCGCAGAGGGTCGAGCGTTGGGCAGAAAGCGAACTGTTAAGGTTAAAAAATCAGCCCTGAATATGCATTATTGGAAAACGTTATTAAAGTGGTTGAAGGAAAAGAGACAATTAAACTGTAAACTTGACTTTGTTTTATCTAGCGATTACTACTATTGAATGAGGAGGTGATTTATTGCTATGTCTACAAAAATATAAATAAATAAATAAAATTGACTATAATATAAAAAATGAAAATAAAGTAACATCAAAATTACATAGTTCGTTGACCTTTTCTTCACCAGGTATTTAAGAAGAGATCATGTTCCGCCTTGTCGCACACAGTGTAATTGAAACCGATTTAATAGTCATCACCCGAATTCCTTACTGTGTTGATATCGCTTACAAACAACAATACTCTTGTAATTGAATACTAAATTTTAAGCGATTAACGAGATACCATATATATGCCACGGGTCAGTTTAGATCGACCGTAATAGTTATTTGTTCTGCGGGTATTGATATAACAATTACTGGGTTAGATATTTGTTTTCATTTCATATTTCGTTTTATATAAAGTATGACTGTATACAATTAAGAATTTCATTATGATAGGACAATAGAAAATAGATTAAAAAAATGATAAGTCTGGAATGTTGGGTTGGGCCTGTAAGAACATTGACCGAGGTGACCTTGACCCAGATGATTCAACTGAAGGTCAGGCTGCTCCTATTGTTAGTTTGGAATGTTGGGCGCGGCAGTGACGTCATGGTAATTTCATACTGACTCACCTCATTACAGTCTGGTATGTTTGGTGCGGCACATGACATCATGGGAAATTCCGATTGACTCACCTACACTCTTTTGTTCTTTGGAATGTTGGGTGCGGCAGTAACGTCATGGGTTTTTCCCCCGTTAGCCCCGCCCCCACGCGATGACGTCATAGTCACATGGTATGGCACCAGGGCACCAGGCAAATTCCGAAATCGGCGGGAGTATACTACTTATAGTATAGTAAGAAAAAAACAAAGTCCCATAACTCTGCAAATTTTTTTTTCTAAAAGAACCTAACATTCCCCATGCACAACTACTGTTGGTACTGTTCACTTGTGTGAAGTTTCATTAAATTCTGTCAAGGGGATGAGGAGAGATGATGCGCACAATACTGTGTCTCTGTATATAGTATAGTAACAAAAAAAAAACAAAGTCCCATAACTCTGCAAATGTTTTTTCTAAAAGAACCTAACATGCCCCATGCACAACTACTGTTGGTACTGATCACTTGTGTGAAGTTTCATTAAATTCTGTCAAGGGGATAAGGAGAGATGGTGCACACAAGATTGCGTCTACGGACAGACAGACAGACAACCTGAAACCAGTATACCCACAACTGAACAATTAAACATTTTACAAAAAAAAAGTCTGAACTAGAGACGTTTTTCAGGAAAAACGCATGTCTCCCACCACTTCCCACATAGAAATTGTAAAATGCCACAAATTAAGGGCCATAACTCAGAGGAAATTACTGAACCACAAACTTTCATACTATACTATACAACTAGACTTGTTGAAGTCTGGTGGAATTCTAACCAGTGGTATCAGTGACTTATCACAGATCAAAGAATTTGACTAATCATTGGTAATGACTGATAGAAACAATATACTCAATACATGAGGTTAATATGCACAATTATGCTTCACACTAATTACTTGTGATGTTTGCTGAAATTCAGCCTAACTGTATACAGCATGTAGTGTAAACACTGTAAAATATGACAAATCAAGGGCCATAACTGTGCTGGAAATCACTGAACTGGTACATAGCGATGATATGTATAATTAGGCTTGGCACTGATAATTTCTGTAAGATTTGGGGGGAAATATGCACAATTATGAAAGAAAAGTTGCAAAATATCATAAAATTTCACAGAAAGAGGGCCAAAACTACCCTGAAAGTCAATGAACTTGAATATGCCAATAATATGCATAAGACTTGGCGCTGATCACTTCTTCTGGGTTTGGTGCCATCCTATTATATAACAGAAGTGGCTAAAACATGATAGAAGTAGATTGATTTGAATTAATGGTCATAACTCTGCTGAAAAACTCTGAACGAGAATTAGCAATGATCACTTTTGTGAAGTTTTGTGTAATTCCTCCTTGTAGTGTATGAGCAGTTGCCCACAATAAATCAAGGACTATTACTCCACTGAAAATCACTAAACTGGAACAAGTCAACAATATGCACAATGAGGCTTGGCACTGAACACTCCTGCAGTGTTTCATGGAAATCCATCCATTAGAATATGGCATGAAAAAATTTGATGGTCAAGTGCCATAACTCTGCAGAAATCATGGAAGCAGAAAATGCCAATAACAAACACAATGAAACTGGGCACTGATCACTCCTTTAAAGTTTGGTAGGAATCTGCCAAATAATATAAGAGAAGTGGTAAAAAAAAACACATAAAATTTGATGAATGTCTGTAACTCCACTGAAAATCATCGAAATTGGAAAATGCTAACAATATATTATATGCAAAACTAAACTTGGAAAATGAACATTCTTGTGAAATTTGGTGTAAATCCATGCAGTGGTGTTGAAAGAGTTGTGTGGACAAACCTTGTGACATACAGACAGACAGCACTAAATCAGTATGTCTCCACAACTACAAAATTTTTTTGGAGACATATTGACATTAAAATAAACATGTTAATGCAATTGCAAGGTGAAAATGTCAAGTGCTAAAATGTTACCACTGTTTCAGAATGGGCCTAGAAAATTACAAAGTTATTAAATTTTGTTAATTTTGCTTCACTATAATTTTTTAGTATAAAATATATGAAAATTCATTCCTGTGAAAATCATACCCAAACTTGAAGACTACAGGAAGCCTGAAGTCCAATGAATATTTTTTTTTTTATTTATTGTAAGTTGAATCTCAAAAATTCATGTCCCCATAGCATTTCTGGCCAAAACCTTGACATTTAAATGATCCCATTAACTCGATTAAACTAAGTAACAACTAATAACAATTTTCTCTATAGGGCAGTTCTGCATGTTTAATTTGATTAAATCCCGATTATTCAAAACATAACGCTACACCAGCAAAAAAGAACAAGAGGACCATGATGGTCCTGAATCGCTCACCTATCCCAACATGACCCAGTGTTGAACTGAGTATGACATCGTTATTTCTATTATTTGATAAAATGACCTTTTTTGAGCACATGTGACCTAGATATCATCCAGATAAAAAATTCTAACCAATTTTCATGAAGATCCATTGAAAAATATGACCTCTAGAGAGGTCACAAGGTTTTTCTATTATCTGACCTAATGACCTAGTTTTTGAAGGCACGTGACCCACTTTTAAACTTGACCTAGATATCTTGAAGGTGAACATTGTCACCAATTTTCATGAAGATCTCGTGAAAAATATGGCCTCTAGAGAGGTCTCAAGGTTTTTCTATTTTTCGACCTACTGACCTAGTTTTTGACCGCACATGACCCAGTTAAGAATTTGACCTAGATATCATCAAGCTGAACATTCTCACCAATTTTCATGAAGATCCATTGAGAAATATGGCCTCTAGAGACATCACAAGGTTTTTCTATTTTTAGACCTACTGACCTAGTTTTTGACCACACGTGACCCAGTTTCGAACTTGACCTAGATATCATCAAGATGAACATTCTGACCAATTTTCATGAAGATCTCTTGAAAAATATGGCCTCTAGAGAGGTCACAACGTTTTCCTATTTTTAGATCTACTGACCTAGTTATTGACCGCACATGACCAAGTTTCGAACCTGACCTAGATATCATTAAGGTGAACATTCTCACCAATTTTCATAAAGATCCGGGAAAAATATGGCCTCTAGAGAGGTCACAAAGTTTTTCTATTTTCAGACCAACTGACCTAGTTTTTGACCGCACGTGACCCAGTTTCGAACTTGACCCAGATATCATCAAGGTTAACATTCTGACCAATTTTCATGAAGATCCATTGAGAAATATGGCCTCTAGAGAGGTCACAAGGTTTTTCTTTTTTTAGACCTACTGACCTAGTTTTTGACCGCACATGACCCAGTTAAGAATTTGACCTAGATATCATCAAGCTGAACATTCTCACCAATTTTCATGAAGATCCATTGAGAAATATGGCCTCTAGAGACATCACAAGGTTTTTCTATTTTTAGACCTACTGACCTAGTTTTTGACCACACGTGACCCAGTTTCGAACTTGACCTAGATATCATCAAGATGAACATTCTGACCAATTTTCATGAAGATCTCTTGAAAAATATGGCCTCTAGAGAGGTCACAAGGTTTTCCTATTTTTAGATCTACTGACCTAGTTATTGACCGCATATGACCAAGTTTCGAACCTGACCTAGATATCATTAAGGTAAACATTCTCACCAATTTTCATAAAGATCCCGGGAAAAATATGGCCTCTAGAGAGGTCACAAAGTTTTTCTATTTTTAGACCTACTGACCTAGTTTTGGACCGCACGTAACCCAGTTTCTAACTTGACCCAGATATCATCAAGGTTAACATTCTGACCAATTTTCATGAAGATCCATTGAGAAATATGGCCTCTAGAGATGTCACAAGGTTTTTCTATTTTTAGACCTACTGACCTAGTTTTTGACCGCACATGACCCAGTTTCGAACCTGACCTAGATATCATCAAGATGAACATTCTGACCAACTTTCATAAAGATCCCATGAAAAATGTGACCTCTAGAGTGGTCACAAGCAAAAGTTTACGCACGCACGCACGCACGGACGCCACGTGATCACAAAAGCTCACCTTGTCACTTTGTAACAGGTGAGCTAAAAAGGCGATGAAGTGGAAGTCAAGCATGCTTTCATGATGCGAGTCTACAGGAAATTCCCAATTTGAGGAACGAATTCTCCTACTTGTGTAATTCACTTGTTTTCTTTTGTATGGTTAAACAAGAGGACCATGATGGTCCTGAATCGCTCACCTCTTCCCACATGACCCAGTTTTGAGTATGACATCGTTTTTTCTATTATTTTACATAGTGACCTAATTTTTGAGCTCATGTGACCCAGTTTTGAACTTGACCTAGATATTATCAAGATAAAAATTCTGACCAATTTTCATGAAGATCCATTGAAAAATATGGTCTCTAGGTTTTTCTATTATTTCACCTATTGACCTAGTTTTCGAAGGTACGTGACCCTGTTTTGAACTTTACCTAGATATCATCAAGGTGAACATTCTCACTAATTTTCATGAAGATCTCATGAAAAATATGGCCTCTAGAGAGGTCACAAGGTTTTTCTATTTTTATACCTACTGGCCTAGTTTTTGACCGCACATGACCCAGTTTCGAAACTGACCTAGATATCATCAAGGTGAACATTCAGATCAATTTTCATGAAGATCCATTGAAAAATATGGCCTCTAGAGAGGTCAAAAGATTTTAATAATTTTAGACCTGCTGACCTAGTTTTTGACCGCAGTTGATTCAGTTTCAAACTTGACTTGCAAGATATCATCAAGATGAACATTCAGACCAACTTTCATACAGATTCCATGAAAAGTATGGCCTCTAGAGAGGTCACAAGGTTTTTTATTATTTGACCTACTGACCTAGTTTTTTATGGCACGTGACCCAGTTTCAAACTTGAACTAGATAACACCAAGGTGAACATTCTGACCAATTTTTATGGAGATCCATTTATAAGTATGGCCTCTAGAGTGGTCACAAGGTTTTTCTATTTTTAGACCTACTGACCTAGTTTTTGACCGCACACGACCCTGTTTCGAACTTGACCTAGATA
This sequence comes from Mercenaria mercenaria, assembly GCF_021730395.1. Classification (NCBI taxonomy): domain Eukaryota; kingdom Metazoa; phylum Mollusca; class Bivalvia; order Venerida; family Veneridae; genus Mercenaria; species Mercenaria mercenaria. The sequence goes on from NC_069368.1 coordinate 81,428,216, forward strand.
TTATCAAGATGAACATTCAGACCAATTTTCATACAGATCCAATGAAAAATATGGCCTTTAGAGAGGTCACAAGGTTTTTCTATTATCTGACCTACTGACCTAGTTTTTGATGGCACGTGACCCACTTTCGAACTTGATCTAGATATCATCAAGATGAACATTCAGATTAACCTTCATACAGATCCCATGAAAAATATGGCCTCTAGAGTGGTCACAAGGTTTTTCTATTATTTGACCTACTGACCTAGTTTTTGATGGCACGTGACCCACTTTCGAACTTGACCTAGATATCATCAAGGTGAACATTCTCACCAATTTTCATGAAGATCTCATGAAATATATGGCCTCTAGAGAGGTCACAAGGTTTTTCTATTTTTAGACCTACTGACCTAGTTTTTTATTGCACGTGACCCAGTTTCGAACTTGACCTAGATATAATCAAGATGAACATTCAGACCAACTTTCATACAGATCCCATGAAAAATATGGCCTTTAGAGAGGTCACAAGGTTTTTCTATTATTTGACCTACTGACCTAGTTTTTTATGGCACGTGACCCAGTTTCGAACCTGACCTAGATATCATCAAGGTGAACATTCTGACCAATTTTCATGAAGATCTTTTGAAATATATGGCCTCTAGATAGGTCACAAGGTTTTTCTATTTTTAGACCTACTGACCTAGTTTTTATTGCACGTGACCCAGTTTCGAACTTGACCTAGATATAATCAAGATGAACATTCAGACCAACATTCATAAAGATCCCATGAAAAATGTGACCTCTAGAGTGGTCACAAGGTTTTTCTATTTTTAGACCTACTGACCTATTTTTTAACCGCACGTGACCCAGTTTCGAACTTGACCTAGATATCATCAAGTTGAACATTCTGACCAATTTTCATAAAGATCCCATGAAAAATGTGACCTCTAGAGTGGTCACAAGCAAAAAGTTTACGGACGCACGCACGGACGGACGGACGACGGACACTGCGCGATCACAAAAGCTCACCTTGTCACTTTGTGACAGGTGAGCTAAAAACAAGAGCTGTCTGATGACAGCGTGCTCGACTAATAGAAGCATTGATTGAAGAATGGGGTCAAAATATTTCCACGGATATTCAGACAAAAGAAATAAATAGATTAGACAAACAATGTTCCTGTATTTCTTTGATTTCGATAAGTCTTGCACTAAATTGCAATGTATGAGCCAATTTCAAAGTCCAAAAAGGGCCATAATTCAGTCAAAATAGTTATGTACTCTTGCCTACAGATGGAAATCATAATGATAAACAAGTGTTCAAAGTTTAAAAGCCATATGTCAAATAGTTTTGACAAAACATGGACTTGTATGAAAACAGAACCAATTTCAAAGTCCAAAAAGGGCCATAATTCAGCTAAAATAGAGGACAGAGTTATGTACTCTTTCCTACAGATAGAGTTTTATACTAAACAAGTGATAAACGTTTCAAAGCCATATGTCAAACACTTTACAAAAAAATATGAACTGGTACGAAAAACTTAACCAAGATTTCTAAGTCAAAAGGGGCCATAATTCAGCCAAAATCCTTGATGGAGTTATGTACTCTTGCCTATAACTGGACATGGTGATGGTAAACAGGTGTTGAAAGTTTCAAAGCTTTATCTCAAAAGACTTTGTCAAAATATGAACTGGTACGTAACATTAACCCAGATTTCTAAGTCAAAAAGGGCCATAATTCAGCCAAAATCCTTGATGGAGTTATGTGCTCTTGCCTATAACTGGACATGGTGATGGTAAACAAGTATTGAAAGTTTCAAAGCTTTATCTCAAAAGACTTTGTCTAAATATGAACTGGTACGAAAAACTTAACCAAGATTTCTAAGTCGAAAGGGGCCATACTTCAGCCAAAATCCCTGATGGAGTTACGTACTCTTGCCTATAACTGGCCATGGTGATGGTAAACAAGAGTTGAAAGTTTCAAAGCTTTGTCTTAAAAGACTTTGTCAAAATATGAACTGGTACGAAAAACTTAACCATGATTTCTAAGTCAAAAGGGGCCATAATTCAGCCAAAATCCTTGATGGAGTTATGTGCTCTTGCCTATAACTGGCCATGATGATGGTAAACAAGTGTTGAAAGTTTCAAAGCTTTATCTCAAAAGACTTTGTCAAAACGTGGACTGGTACGAAAAACTTAACCAAGGTGTGACGCCAACGCCGACGCCGTGGCGAGAAGGTTAGCTCTACTTATTCTTCGAATAGTCAAGCTAAAAATGTATCCCACTTCATTTTTCGTGTCCAATTTTTTGTCAGGTATAAATATCCTACAGTTCTAGACACAGGGTCTGCCGTTTGTTGTATATTATGCAGTATTCTTTTTCTTTTAATATTGACAGCCATTATAATACTGATCCTTTTTACAGATGTCAGGGACCCTTTTGTCTACTTTCTTTGCATATTATATAATAACTGTACTAGGTAATCCAAAGAAAAGTTGGGATTCCAAGTAAAGTACCAGTTTGCTAAGATTTTTTTTACCTCAGTAACAGTTGGAATTAAGTTCCAGATGTTGTGTGTGTGTGTGTGTGTGGAGGTGGGGGAATCACAACTGTTTAACAACTGCTTCAACAGCGTTAAAAGTTCCTTTTTTTTCAAGAATTCTTCTTTCCTTCTAAACAATTCTTCTTTCCTTCTAAACAATATATACAATCTGCAGAACTGACCGACTAATATTCTGCCGTCACAACTGTTACAGGAAGTACAAAACCCTGATATTTAAGGACATCAAACAGTTACTTTGCTCTGAATACAACCTCAGTATAGCCATATTACTGACTTTCTAGTTGGTGCATCATCTTGCTAGGTGACAATTTAACTTTCTGTTCAAACAACTTTGATAAATAATCTGGTGTGACATTGTTCAGGAAATCACATACAGTTGAAAAAAAAATGAAATTGCTGTTAATTAGCAAAAAAAAAAAGAAAAAGAAACTTGAAATCCTTTGGGAATTTAAAGATTGGATTAAGGGGAAAAGATACTGTGAAACCATTAATATTCGTGGGGGACTAATTTTTGTGGATTTCATGGTTTGTCAATCCACAAAATTTAATCCCAACGAACAAATAAACTTCCCATTCATTTTATGTTCGAAAATTGAAATCCACAAATTCATATCCCCATGAAATAGCCGTTCTGACCAAAACCATGCAATTTCATGCCCACGAAATTAAATGATTTTACAGTACATTTTTAAATTGGGAAGAACTGCTTATAACAGCACATAATTAAACAAAATGTTGAACTGGACATGGCAGATGCTTATAAAAATTAAAAACCTTTTAAACAATTCCACACTATATATACATACAAACTTCTTTTTAAAAGGCCCTTATTCATTTGTTGTTGATATCAAGCAAAGAAGATCCGGACAATATTTTCTTTCAGGGTTTCTCAATGCAAGTTGGTGCATATAGTTCATGCCAGGAGCTTGATACTCAAGCACTAATCAAGCTTATACAAAACTATAACTGGACAAGGACTTTGTTAGAATAGTAACATTTAAAATAGTTAATATTGTGTCAATGTGCACACCTCTTGAAACCTGAATGTCTTGCAATAAGTAAATCTACAGTTAGTCAAAATACAGAAAGGCAAATCAGTTCAAAACTATGTACTAATACATTCACTTCTAAGACCAATGATGAATTTGCTGAAAAACTCCAAATTTGTGCCCGCTTGTTGAATATGGAACACATCTCTTCAATTAATTTTTTTGCTTACTTCTTGACATTGAATTCTGATGTTTAAAAAACAAAGAATCAAGAAAGAGTTGCCTCAACGGCTTACAGCTTGTATTCTTGTGAGACTTTCACATTCAAGTTCCAAGAGTCAAATTAAGTGAGGGTATGACAACAAAATTTTGGTGCTTTAAAAACAATTACTCTGTACTGTCTTCTTGTGTAGACCCTCTTAAACTTTTCATGTAAGCTATATGAGGTCTGAAAATATTCAGTGAATGGCAAAATGATGTAAAAACCTTAACTGCATAAGGAAATTATCTACCTTAACAAAAAAGGTGTTTAAACCGTGCACTATTGTTTAAGGGTACATGAATATGTTCATATGTGGCATTAGAATATCATCATGTCCATAAATAGCGAATGTAACATTATGGCGTAATTTTTTTTTCTTTAATCTAATGTCCTTTTCAAGAATTGTTTTCGTTATATGCATATATCATGGTTGTTCATTTGTGAAAGTATGAACCGAATCTTCTAAATATTTGGTACACGAGTCCATATATCCTCAGTATTTTGGGGACTGGGTATCAGAATTTTACAAGAATTCTTATTCATGAACTAATATATCATGTAATAATAGTGCAAAATTACGAGCCTGAAATGGCAACCAAGGGAGCAAACTTATGCCAAGTATACAAATCATAAATATACTGGAAAAAATATTTACAACAATTTATGAGGTACAGACTGATGGATAAGTAATGTTTCAGTTGCTTTATAGCTGACAGAAGCAAATTTTTATACAATTTTAAGGTAAACAAGAGGGCCAAGATGGCCCTAGGTCGCTCACCTGAGAAACACACCATAATACACCATAACAGTGTAAACATGTTTGACCTAGTGATTTCATGGAAAAAAATGTTCTGACCAATTATCGTTAAAATTGGAGCAAAAATAAGTATTTTCTTTGATTTGACCTAGTGACCTAGTTTTTGACCCCAGATGACCCATATTCGAACTTGACCTAGACTTCATCAAGGCAATCACTCTGACTAAATTTCATGAAGATCAATTGAAAAATACAGCCTCTATTGCAAACATAAGGTTTTTCTTTGATTTGACCTAGTGACCTACTTTTTGACCCCAGATGACCAATAATCAAATTCAACCCAGATTTTATCAAGGCTATCATTCTGACAAAATTTCATAAAGATCAATTGAAAAATACAGCCTCTATTGCATACACAAGGGTTTTCTTTGATTTGACCTAGTGACCTAATTTTTGACCCAAGATGACCCATATTCAAACTTGACCTAGATTTCATCACATTCTGACATAATTTCATGAAGATCAATTGAAAAATATAGCCTCTATCGCATACACAAAGTTTTTCTGTGATTTGACCTAATTACCTACTTTTTGACCCCAGATAACCCATTTTCGAACTTGACGTAGATTTTATCAAGGCAATCATTCTGACCAAAATTCATGAAGATTAGTTGGAAAAATACAGCCTCTATCGCATACACAAGGTTTTTCTTTGATTTGACCTAGTGACCTAGTTTTTGACCCCAGATGACCCATTTTCGAACTTGGCCTAGATTTTATTAAGGTTATCATTCTGACCGAAATTCATGAAGATTAATTGAAAAATACAGCCTCTATCGCATACACAAGGTTTTTCTTTAATTTAACCTAGTGACCTAGTTTTTGAACCCAGATGACCCATTTTCGATATCGGCCTAGATTTCATCAACTTAATCATTCTGACCAAAATTCATGAAGATTAATAGAAAAATACAGCCTCTATCGCATACACAAGGTTTTTCTTTACTTTGACCTAGTGACCTAGTTTTTGAACCCAGATGACCCATTTTTGAACTTGGCCTAGAATTCATCAAGGTGATCATTCTGCCAAATTTTTTACAAAGATCAGTTGAAAAATACAGCCTCTATCGCATACACAAGCTAAATGTTGACAAACAGACGACAGACGCCGGACATCGAGTGATCACACAGTTCTACAATTAATATGTTCCGTCTTTGAGATGCGCGTATAAAAAAATCACTAAAAAAAATGGTACTCACGGAATATTTCTATGAAAGAGTATATCCACTTCTAAGAAACCAGCACTCTCTAACACAGCATATCTATCAGAGGAAAATGTGAACTTTCCGATTAGATCACCTGAAAAATAGCAACACAAAAGAAATGCTTAAATTTCTTCTTATAAAAAGAAACAACTTGTCATCTGTGTTTGATAAAGAGACCTCCCTACATTTACCTCTATGCAATATTATGTGATGTAATTCTTACCAGAGTCATAATACCTAGGATCATAATATTACATAATTTGGTCAACAATGTTTGAAAATCCATATGCCTCTATCCTTTCTACCAAGCTTTCACATGAAAATGTTGCATGAGCAGTGAGAGACAGTGGTGTAGATGACAAGTGTCTGTCATCTGTCCCAAGGATCATGGGTTAAAACCATTGTTGAAGCAGAATTTAACAGTTGTATGCCACCTCACACCAAAAATTGCCTAGCATACAATGTTTGAAGGGGAAACACACTGGTTTTTGTGCTGATTATAACTGTATTCATACAAATTCTGGCAAATTTCCTGAATCCAACATCTAATGTGCTATTCAAAATTTGTATGCATGTAATTTAGATCAGACCAAAATTCAGTACATATCCCCTAACCTGAAATTGAAACATGTCATTTGCAACAGAGACCTGTCATTTATAAAACAAGAGGGCCCTGAAGGCTCTGTATCGCTCACCTAACCTATTAACCTAAAGATCAAGTCATCAAGATAAACATTCTGACCAAGTTTTATTAAGATATGGTCATAAATGTGGCCTCTAGAGTGTTAACTAGCTTTTCCTTTGGTTTGACCTAGTGACCTAGTTTTTGACCCCACTTGACCCAGATAAGAACTTGACCTTTAGATCATTAAGATTAACACTCTGAACAAGTTTCATTAAGATATGGTTATAAATGGGGCCTCTAGAGAGATAACTAGTTTTTCCTTTGATTTGACCTGGTGAACTAGTTTTGACCCCACATGACCCAGATACGAACATGACCCAAAGATCATCAAGGTTAACATTCTGACCAAATTTCATGAAGATGCAGTTATAAATGTGACCTCAAGAGTGTTAACAAGCTTGATTTTTTGAACTGGTGACGTAGTTTTTGATCCCACATAATCTGGATTCGAACTTGACAAGGTCATCAAGACAAACATTCTGATTATGTTTCATAGAGATATTGCCATGAATGTAGCCTCTAGAGTGTTAACAAGTTTTTCCTTTGATTTGACCTGGTGACCTAGTTTTTAACCTAAGATGACCCAATATCAAACTCGTCCAAAATTTTAATTAAGGGTAACATTCTGACCAAGTTTCATTAAGATTGGGCCAAAATTGTGACCTCTAGAGTGTGAACAAGCTTTTCCTTTGATTTGAACTGGTGACCTAGTTTTTGACCCCACCTGACCTAGATTGGGACTTGACCTAAAGATCTTAAAGATTAACATTCTGACGAAGTTTCATTAAGATACGGTTATAAATGTGGCCTCTAGAGTGTTAACTAGCTTTTCCTTTGATTTGACCTAGTGACCTAGTTTTTGACCCAACATGACCCAGATTCAAATCTGATCTAGAGATCATCAAGGTTAAATTTCTGACCAAGTTTCATGAAAATACAGTCATAAATGTGGCCTCCATAGTGTTAACAAGGCAGTCTGAAAGACAGCTAAATCCCCGCCACTGGTATGGATAGTGATTGGGTAAACCTTTGACCTTGAGCTGTGACCTTGACCTTGAACTGACAATGGCTGACCCATGAATTCTGCACATCTTCTAGATGAGGTGATCATTTGACCCAAGTTTCATGAAAATCCTAAAAGGAATTTAGGAGATACAGAGCTCAAACCTTTGACCTTGAGTTGTGACCTTGACCTTGAGTTGACATGGCTGACTCATGAGTTCTTGATGAGGTGATCATTTGACCTGAGTTTAATGTAAATCCTTCAAGATGTTTAGGAGATACAGAATGAACTCGAAATGGAAGGCTCAAACCTTTGACTCTAAGTTGTGACCTTGACCTTGAGCCAGCATGGCAGACTCATCGATTCTGCACATTATCTTGATGAGGTGATCATTTGACCCAAGTTTGATGAAAATCCTTCAAGGGGTTTCGGAGATACAGAGCGGACACAAAATGGAAGGCTCAAACCTTTGACCTTGAGTTGTGACCTTGACCTTGAGCCAACATGGCTGACTCATAAGTTCTGCATATTGTCTTAATGAGGTGATCATTTAATCCAAGTTTCATGATTATCCTTCAAGAGGTTTAAGAGATACAGAGCGGACACGAAATGGTAGCCTCAAACCTTTGACCTTGAGTTGTGACCTTGATCTTGAGCCAACATGGCCGACTCATGGGTTCTGCACATCGTCTTGATGAGGTGATCATTTGACCCAAGTTTCATGAAAATCCTTCAAGGGGTTTAGGAGATACAGAGCCGACATAAAATGTTACGGAAGGACGCAAGGTCAGACGGAGACCATTCCTATAACCCCCCACCACTTGTGGCCGGGGATTAATAAGTTTTTCCTTTGATTCTGTGACCTGGTGACCTAGTTTTTGACCCCACTTGACCGAGATTTAATCTTAGCTTAAAGATCATTAAGATTAACATTCTGACCAAGTTTCATAGAGATACTGCAATAAATATGGCCTCTAGAGTGTAAACAAGCTTTTCCTTTGATTCGACCTGGTGACCAAGTTTTTGACCCTACCTGACCCAGATTTCAACTTCACCTATAGATCATCAAGATTAACATTATGCCAAATTTTATTAAGATATGGTCATATGTGGCCTCTAGAGTGTTAACAAGCTTTTCCTTTGACTTGACCTGGTGACCTAGTTTTTGATGCCACCTGACCCAGATTTTAACTTGACCTAAAGATCATCAAGATTAACATTCTGAAACAAGTTTTTATTAATATATGGTCACAAATGTGGCCTCTAGAGTGTTAACTAGCTTTTCCTTTGACTTGACCTGGTGACCTAGTTTTTGACCCTACATGACCCAGATTCAAACTTGACCTAAATATCATCAAGATAAACATTCTGACCAAGTTTCATTAATATATAGTCACAAATGTGGCCTCTAGTGTTAACTAGCTTTTCCTTTGATTTGACGTGGTGACCTAGTTTTAGATCCAAGATTTTATTGAGGGTAACATTTTGACTAAGTTTCATTAAGATTGGGCCAAAATTGAGTCTCTAGTGTTAAAAAGTTTTTCATTAGATTTTACCTGGTGACCTAGTTTTTGAACCCAGATAACCCAATATCGAACTCGTCCAAGATTTTATTTATGGTAACATTCTGACCAGGTTTAATTAAGATTTGGCCAAAATTGTGACCTCTAGAGTGTTAACAAACTTTACCTTTGATTTGACCTGGTGACCTACTTTTTTTACCCCAGATGACCTAATATCAAACTCGTCCAAGATTTTATTGCGAGAAACATTCTGACCAAGTTTCATTAAGACTAGGCCAAAATTGTGACCTCTACAGTGTTAACAGTCAAATTGTTGATGACAGACGACGACGGCGGGCACAGGGCGATCACAAAGCTCACCTTGAGCACTTCTTGCTCTGGTGAGCTAAAATCAAAACTTTGTCTACAAAACATATCTGTAGTATCCATAGTTGTTGAAGCAAAGAGACCTGAAATCAAAAATGAAAGCTATCATAATATAAAACTGTTCCCGCTTGAAAATTATCCTAATTATATATACATATGCTCCTAGATATACGTAATAATAGCACTGATTTTCATTTCTCTTCATCCTACCTTCTGGCTTTTTGCCTTCTTTTTCTTGTTTCTTGATCTTCATTTGAGCATCCACTACATCGGACATACTATGTTTATTCTTCGGTTTATGGTGAGTACCTCTTAAAGTAGCTACAATAGCATGACGGAACCTATAACATATACACATAATATATAGTTACATGTCAAGCAGATGAACTGATCTATATGCATTAAATACTTCTTACATTTATATCTTTATTGTTTTGACAAACATCGTTTATTTACCTATTCAGAAAGTGTATCATCAAAGCTGAATTTTTTTATACCAATAAAATTTTGAAATCTGTAAAAACATTATTAAAACCTGTGTCAATACTCTCCTTTCCTTATTCATACGTTGGCAATCTGGTCATGATCTTTTCTGTTCAAAGAAGCAAAGGGAAATAATTTTAAGGCAGTTATCAACCACAAACATCTTTAATGTCTAATTTATCAGCAGGCAAGAGCAACTGACTGAATTTCATGATGGAACCTGTTTGTCTAAAACAGATGACCTCATATCAAATACATCATCAATATAATGACATGATGTGTGTGAAGGACTGTGTACAGAGTTACATGCTATAAACACTGACCTTAGCTTTCTTTATGTGTTTTAAAACTCTGACATAGTAAACATTCAGGCATGCAGCTTAAAAAATTTTTATTTGACACAGATGGTATCTTACGATTCAAACATGAATACACAGAACTACTTACTCAAATGAAAAGAATCTGATATTTTTGATTTAATCATATTTTTTTTATTCTATTTTCAATTTCTGATAACATTAGATAAACTGTCCCTTGAGCTGAAACTACTGTAGTGATGGAGAGATAAAATTAAGGTAAACATTAATTGGATTGAAAAATACAGAATGCAGACATGGATGGAAATATCTGGCTCTCGGGGGTAAATGTTTTGCAGTAACTTGCAGTGTTTTTGCGAAGCCTCGTTACCCTTAATCAGTTACCCGAGAGCCAGATATTTCCATCTGCACCGTGACTTCTTATATTATTTATAATATTTTGTTGGGGCCTTGACAATAAAATCTGTAAAATGATCCTCTGGAAGCAAAGAATGCAACCAAGAAGAATAATAGCAGACTCAGTTTGATAGAGTCTGTTCATGAGAGGTAATGAAATGTGCAACACCTCTCACACCCCCTAGCACTGGCTTAGGTGGAACTCTATTACACATTATGTTGAATGGACTCCATGATCCTAAAGGACCAGAAAATTAACAACACTGAATCCAAGTACGGGGGAGACTTGACAAATCATTCAGTTTTCGGAATTCAGACCATATTTTTAAACTTTAATACTTAAAACTCTGAATTTTGAAAACCATACGAATGCTTTTATAAATGCACTTGTTAGGGAAAATATTGAGACTTTGAAAATCATACAATTTTTAAATTGCACATCTAGAAAAGCATAGGGTCTGAATACATGTCTTCTTTGCAAAAAGCACAAGCTCTGTATACCGGTACATCTGTGCAAAACAGCTCTGCCCAACAGTGCATAATATGCATGTTTGCAAGCAGAATAGGAAAGTGCCGAAAAAATGGTCGCAGTTAATTTTCGGATTTTTTCCCCAGCAATATTTAATATTTACCGGCAAAAAAGTTATGGCGGCGGCCATATTGATGCTGCGGACTGAATTATTATCAGAACCTGATTGGTGGAAATCGGACAGTGTTATTTTCGTTCCCAACCGTTTCGTACCAACAGTAGTATCGGTAACAGACTACATCAAAGAAAAGCGGCTTTTTGACACTAATTGGCAGCAGATGGTTTGCATTTACATTCTGTAATCATGCAAGTTTAAGTGTGAATTGTTTGCACAGCAATTATAACACCTTTCCGTGTCATGTAATTAACCACGTTCTTTTTATTCTGAGTAAAAAGATTAACAAAATATTTCTTTTTAGATTTTTTTCTTTTATTTAAAAATCAAAAGTAAAAAATTATCTTTCAAGTTTTTAAATACACTAAGAATTAGTATAAACAATGTTTGGAATGGAGGACGGATCTGTCCGGATTTTATCCAACCCGGAGTACATGTCAATGGCGTCCAGTAAAACGAAAGTAGAAACAAACGTAATTCAAACTGCAAAAGCATCTTTGAATAAAAGTCATTCGTAATTTTAATAGTCTGTATGGGTTATTTACGATATATTGGTTGAAAAGCCGCCAATATTGATATTATTTATCCATTTTGTTCGTTCGTAACAGATGCACATAATTTTGCGAGAGCAACGGTCAGAAAATTGGCCCGAAAAAAAAAACTCTGCTGGCAATGTTCTGTCGTATAGGTCGCAGGAACTTTTTCAGGCAGCAAAATGGGTAGAAAAAGTGTGACCTATACGCACCAAAATACGGTATTCTTTATGAAGAGTTTGGAAACCTTTTTCCGTCTCCATAATCAATGTTACCTTGACCTTTAACTTACTGACCCCATACAATAGGGATCTGCCTCATGTGGTGCTTAGCCATCCTGCAAAGTTTAAAAGCTGTAGCTAAAATTCTTTCTGATTTTGAGTCCGGAAACTGAAAATGTTGATGGACAAATGGACAGATAATGCCATTCTTAAAATATTTGACTACAGGTACTTCTACGCAACAAAGCATAGGATCTGAATACAAATACTCCTATGCTACAAACCACAGGGCTTCTTATTCTTCAGTTCACAGACAACAAAATTAAGCTTATGGGTTAATCTTTGACTTCCATGTAACACTATTTAGTGTGCATACAAATTTACTTCACAAGTCTACAAATATAGATATTACTCAATCTTGACACCTCATTCATAATGGAATTCATTGCCATGAGGAAATAAAAGAGGTCAGTTTTTTTTTAATGCTGGATGCTAAGTAAGGGAGCTACTGGTACTGTTTTTAATGTCTTTGGTACAACACAGCTAGGGATGGAACCCAAGACCTCCCAGTCTGGAAACAGCCATTCTACACTAGGCTACCTAGTGGTTATATACAGCAAAAGACAGCTTTGATGACATTACTGGTGTCAGTCATTTAAGGACTTCCTTTATCTCACAAATTTAAAGGACTCAGATACATGGATATTACCCTTCTCAGCTCAGTGAGGATAGTATCACCTACTGAAGAAAAAAAATCAATGCTGGAAAGAAGTGAAAAAGAACTGGGCAAGGAAGTGGATCAACAGGTTGTTGGTGATGCAGTAATTTCTATATAACATTCCACCTGGAAATGAGTACAACTTTGATGAGCTACCCTCTACTTGCTGTAAAAGTATAAACTAGAAAATGCTTTTGTAAAAAAGCGCATGTCTCCCCAAATGCAAAGTGCTATAGGCAAGAAGTCAATAGGGGTCAGGAGCGAAAGTCAAAGAGACACTGATGGTTGGCTGCAATAGGGATCATCTACTTGGCATATCCAGTCATCCCGCTAAATTTCAACACTCGTGGCCTAGTGGTTTTCAAGTCACTGTTCAGGCTCCTGTGACCTTGACCTTTGATCAAGTGACCTCAAAATAAATAGGGGTCATCTACTCTGCATGTCCAATCATACTATTAAGTTTCAACATTGTAGGTCAAGGGGTTCTCAAGTTATTTCCAAAAAATGATTTTACATGAACAGGCCACTGTGACATTGACCTTTAATAGACTGACCCCAAAATCAATAGGAGTCATCTACTCTGCATGTTCAATCATCCTATGAAGTTTCAACATTCTGGGTCAAGTGGTTCTAAAGTTATTGATCGGAACTGGTTATCAATGTTCAGGCCCCTGTGACCTTGACCTTTAACGGAGTGACCCCAAAAACAATAAGGGTCATTTACTCTGCATGAACAATCATCCTATGAAGTTTCATCATTCTGGGTCAAGTGGTTCTCAAGTTACTGACCGGAAATGGTTTTCAATGTCCGGGCACCTGTGACCTTGACCTTTCACAGAGTGACCCCAAAATCGTTAGGGGTCATCTACTCTTTATGACCAATCATCCTATTAAGTTTCAACATTCTGGGTCAAGTGGTTCTCGAGCTACTGACCGGAAATGGTTTTCAATGTTCAGGCCCCTGTGACCTTGACCTTTAATGGAGTGACCCCAAAATCGATAGGGGTCATCTACTTTGCATGTTCAATCATCCTATGAAGTTTCAACATTGTGGGTCAAGTGGTTCTCTAGTTATTGATCAGAAATGGTTTTCAATGTTCAGGCCCCTGTGACCTTGACTTGACGGAGTGATCCCATAATCTATAAGGGTCATCTACTCTTTATGACCAATCATCCTATCAAATTTCAACATTCTGGGTCAGGTGGTTCTCTAGTTATTGATTGGAAATGGTTTTCCATGTTCAGGCCCCTGTGACCTTGACCTTTGAAGGAGTGACCCCAAAATCAATAGGGGTCATCTACTCTTCATGACCAATCATCCTATGAAGTTTCAACATTGTGGGTCAAGTGGTTCTCTAGTTATTGATCAGAAATGGTTTTCAATGTTCAGGCCCCTGTGACCTTGACTTGACGGAGTGATCCCATAATCTATAAGGGTCATCTACTCTTTATGACCAATCATCCTATCAAATTTCAACATTCTGGGTCAGGTGGTTCTCTAGTTATTGATTGGAAATGGTTTTCCATGTTCAGGCCCCTGTGACCTTGACCTTTGAAGGAGTGACCCCAAAATCAATAGGGGTCATCTACTCTTCATGACCAATCATCCTATGAAGTTTCAACATTCTGGGTCAAGTGGTTCTCTAGTTATTGATCGGAACTGGTTATCAATGTTCAGGCCCCTGTGACCTTGACCTTTGACGGAGTGACCCCAAAATCAATAGGGGTCATCTACTCTTCATGACCAATCATCCTATGAAGTTTCAACATTCTGGGTCAAGTGGTTCTCTAGTTATTGATCGGAAATGGTTTTCAATGTTCAGGCCCCTGTGACCTTGACCTTTGATGGAGTGACCCCAAAAACAATAGGGGTCGTCTACTCCAGCAACCCTACAACCCTATGAAGTTTGAAGGTTCTAGGTCAAATGGTTCTCCAGTTATTGCTCGGAAATGAAGTGTGACGTACGTACGGACGGACAGGGCAAAAACAATATGTCTCCTGGGGGAGACATAATTAACAAAATACTGTTTTTAATCTACTGTTAGAATTAGCAAAGAAACAATAAATATGTTATTTCAAGGTCAAAATACATATAATAGGGCAAGTGCCTTTCTACAAAGTTTTTGTTTGTTTCCAAATACGGAAAGTGAAAAATATTTGAAACTCATTGAAGCTGTGCTATCCTTGAATCGTTTGCAAAACGAAGTTCAGTTTATACATGCAAGCTACAAAACATAACTTTTTTTTTCATTTAACATTCTATAATAGTTAAACTTTGATTATAAGGTGCTAAAGGGGAGGCTGTGTTATTTTACGCTACAAAGTTCTGTTTAGTCACCTGAATCTGCAAGGCAAAAAATGAAAAAATCAGAACATGTGGAGAGACAATAATTAGGCCATCCCAAACTGTTTCTTTTTAAGTGTCTAAAGATATTTATAAGTAGGTCCCCTGAAAAAGTAAAGACAGGATAATGCCATAAATCATTTACTGTGCAGATGGTTCTTTGACAAGTTTTCAAACTGTATTTTACAGAATTTACACTTAACAAAGAACAAGATAGGTATGGCCTGATTTTCTACATAACATCCACTCTCAATAAATTTCTACATAATTTTCTATCATCCAACTGATTGTATAATATATACTTATGACAAGCAAATGTAAATCTTCAAGTGCCACTGTGCAAAAGAGAAATAATTCTTTATTTTTCATAACAGTTGCGAGAGTAATTTCTTAGGTCCTGAAGCTGTAAGACAATTAATGTAACATAACCTAACAATTAATTAACTTTACAATAATTTCAGACTTGTTTCCTTAGTCTTATTTATGTAAACGTTGCAGATTAAAAATCAAGTGCACTTTCATTATTGGGATACCCTGACCTTTCTTAGGTATTAATGTTCCGGAGAATTGCATTAACACACATAAAACATACCAAAAACATACCAGTAAATGTCTAGGGAGATGGAAGAGATTTCTTAGAAACACAGAAGAGAGGTTCAGGATCAGTGTGCTAACAGAAACCAATTTAATGCTGAAATGTGAGGTCTCAAGAGAGAGATTGATTCATCACTTTCTAAGACAAAAAGATTCTCTCCATCTATTCACTCTGCTAACTAACACCCAATATTTCCAGTTAAAATACACAATTGTTTCATGAATAATTTGACATGTTTAGAACCACTGTGACATTGTGTACCAAATTTCCAAGAAAATTAGAACTAGTATTGGGTGTTAATACTATGGACTCATTAGACATTACCCAGATGGTGCTTCAGCAACTTTAGTAAATTGTGTGACTACGATTGGTGTGCTCCTAACCTTTTTTTAAATTGCCTGCCACACAGCGAAAATATTATCATTTGCAGCTCTCTTATTTCCTAATTCTAGACTTTTGTTTTAAAAGTGTGCATAACTTCATATTTTTCAATAGGGTTCAACGAAAACACTCAAGTCAGTTAATTTAGTTCAAACTTTTCCACGAACTGAAATATGACATTATTTACAGAAAATAAACGCAAATAACAATGTTTCAATACATACTTCCTTATATGTTTGCAGAATCATAATGTACTTGAAGCAACCCTGCACAATGGGTTAGTTTTATCAATTATGTGACAATCTTGTAAGTTGTTTTATACAGCATTGCCTACACTGTTTAAAAGATACGATATGATACGATATAATTATGATTTTCAACCTAGAGTGACCTAGTTTTTACCCCTGATGTCCTAGAAGATTTTACTGAGGGAAACATAATAACCAATGTCCATAATTATGTCATTTAGATTGGGCCTCTAGAGTGTATATAGTCAAATTGTTGACGATCACAGACACCAAACACAGCTGAGCTAAAAAGAGGACAACTTCTTACAAGGACAAAGTGTGAATCTATAAAATAGAAATT
Source organism: Mercenaria mercenaria (assembly GCF_021730395.1). Taxonomy (NCBI): domain Eukaryota; kingdom Metazoa; phylum Mollusca; class Bivalvia; order Venerida; family Veneridae; genus Mercenaria; species Mercenaria mercenaria. The sequence continues at coordinate 81,444,828 of NC_069368.1, forward strand.
GTTGTTTTTAAAGTTTTCACTAAGTCAATAAATAACTAGAGCTGCTTTTGAGTAAAGCGCATGTCTCCCACAACTGCCTTATCAGACTTTCAGTGCTTTGATTATCAAAAAACAAGTTTCAAGGGCCATAATTCCGAAGTGCCTGTGCCGATTTGGCTAGTTATCAAACTTGGCTGAGGACTTATTGGCAAACACATTTTGTTCAAGTTTAGTGAAGATTGGATGAGAAATGTTCGACTTAAAGAGTGCACTCCGCATGCTGACAAGATTTGTGACAGACACCCAGACATGAGTAAATCAATATGTCTCCCACACCACTGTGTGGTGGGAGACATAATAATGTGCTATATGTTATAAACCAAACAATGTTACATAATGTACCATAATTTGTAAAAATAAAAATTTACTGAAGACGTTAGTGAAACTGGAAATACAGGGTGGACAAAAGGTGACTTGTTTTAGTACTCCAACATTTCAGTGTAACAGTAACTTACTGTGCATTTGCTCTATTTGAACTGAAATACACGCATGTCATTGAGCAACATATTCAAATCTTTTGTAAAAGATATGAGTCAGAAGCAGACAAGTGCAAGAAGTATAAAAGGAGAAATAAGCAAGGAGAGACAAATATACACGGCAAATATTTTGTAATACAAAAATCAGCGTAGAACAATATCAGTTTTCTAACATTACTTTTGACAATATCCCCAAATTAAGGAAGTCAATATGTATTCCAACTGCTGCTGTTTCAACAAGGCAGTCTGAAAGACAGCTAAATCTCCCGCCACTGTTGTGGATAGTGAAATGGTAAACTTTCGACCTTGAGCTGTGCCCTTGACCTTGAACTAACATGACTGACTCATGAATTCTGCACATCATCTTGACGAGGTGATCATTTGACCCAAGTTCCATGAAAATCCATCAAGGGATTCAAACCTTTGACCTTGAGTTGTTACCTTGACCTTGAGTTGACATGCTGAATCACGAGTTCTTGAAGAGGTGACCCAAGTTTAATGAAAATACTTCAAGGCCTTAGGGGTTTAGGAGATAAAGAGTGGACACAAAATGGAATGCTCAAACCTTTGTGACCTTGACCTTCAGCCGGCATGGCTGACTCATGACTTCTGCACATCGTCTTAATGAGGTGATAATTTAACAAAGGTTTCATGTATCTCCTAATCCTTGAAGAGGATTAGGAGATACAGAGCGGACACAAAATGGAAGGCTCAAACCTTTGACCCTGAGTTGTGACCTTGACCTTGAGCCAACATGGCTGACTCATGACTTCTGCACATCATCTTGATGAGGTGATCATTTGACCCAAGTTTCATGAAAATCCTTCAAGGGGTTTAGGAGATACAGAGCGGACACAAAATGGAAGGCTCAAACCTTTGACCCCGAGTTGTAACCTTGATCTTGAGCCAACATGGCTGACTCATGACTTCTGCACATCGTCTTGATGAGGTGATCATTTGACCCAAGATTCATGAAAATCCTTCAAGGGGTTTAGGAGATACAGAGCGGACACAAAATGGAAGGCTCAAACCTTTGACCCCCGAGTTGTGACCTTGATCTTGAGCCAACATGGCTGACTCATGAGTTCTGCACATCGTCTTGTTGAGGTGGTCATTTGACCCAAGCTTCATGAAATCCTTCAAGGGGTTTAGGAGATACAGAGGGGACACAAAATGGAAGACTCAAACCTTTGACCCCGAGTTGTGACCTTGATCTTGAGCCGACATGGCTGACTCATGACTTCTGCACATCGTCTTGATAAGGTGATTATTTGACCCAAGATTCATGAAAATCCTTCAAGGGGTTTAGGAGATACAGAGCGGACACAAAATGGAGGGCTCAAACATTTAACCCTAAGTTGTGACCTTGATCTTGAGCCGGCATGGCCGACTCATGAGTTCTGCATATTGTCTTGATGAGGCGATCATTTGACCAAAGTTTCATGAAAATCCTTCAAGGGGTTTAGGAGATATAGAGCGGACATGAAAGCGTTAAGGACGGACGGAAAGACGGTCAGAGACCGTTTCTATAAACCCCTACCACTTGTGGCAGGGGATTAAAAAAGGGAGAAGAAAATCACAGACTAATTTATCAAAAATAGAAGAATTAAAAATTTAACTACTTCCTACATTAAATCTAGCAAAACAATTCTTTGTCAAGCCTTACGTTGGGAAACATGAGAATTCACTTACCAAGGTAAAGAAAAACATAAATCATATTAATATTCTATTACAGAGTTTTACAAGTATCATTTTAATTACATTTATTTTATGCAACAATCAACAGAAGCACAATGTTTCAAGCTCACATGTGAGCTGACATGCAATATCATCCACCAAATTATTTTGAAGCCACAGACACTTGGGGTCAGGATTCTCTCTCCTCTGTCCACGCCAACTGTTAGCCAGTATCTTTTAGCATTTTAAGATGAACTGAGTTTAGGTGGAGATTACAGACCATGTTTTGTAACAACTTCAGCATGTTTAGAGTTCAACAAAGCAGGCATTATATGTTTGAAGTCGAGATCAGCAGAGGAGGAAATACAAAGGTCTGATGTGAACTCAATTTGTGACCTTGACCTTTGACCTACTAACCAAGTTCATGCACTCATTGCCACATCACATACCTATAAGTCAAGTTTGAAGTCAATACCTTAAAAAGTTATTAAGTTTGCTCTGGATACAAAATATGACGGACAGATTTGACCTTGACCTTTGATGCAAAGACCTGTTTCGTGCACTGTGCATGTTGTCTTATCCCCACCTACCTATATGCTGAGAATGAAGCTAATAACTTGAGTGATTATAAAGTTGTGTTCCAGACATGGAATATGAAGGCCAAATTTGATTTTTGAGCTCCATTAAATTGTGACCTTTGACATACTGAACTGGTTCATGTGCTCTGCAAATCATCTAATTGCCACTTACCTATATGACAAGTTTAAAATCAACACCTTGAATAGTTATTAAATTATGCTGAAACAACTTTATTTTTTAACTTTTCCATCTTGTAATATATAAAGTGTATTGATGGTAAAATTTGTAGTTATAAAGCATGCTGAAATTGAAAAAAATGTAGTCTTTACTCTCTAACTAAGCTAAGTTTGTTTTAAAATGCTAAAACATACATGATACTGGCTAATAGTTGACAGGAACAGAGTAGAGGTGGTGGGAGTGGGTCCTTGATCCCAAGAGTCTGAGATTGAAGCTTGATACATTTATGGTAAAGAAACTACACATCATAACAAAACAATATTAGACTATAATATTGACATGCATTTAGTAGAGGTAGATAACACAATGTTCAATCTTTTGTTGACTATGTATGTAGGTGGATAAATCTAAATACAATATGATTAAACTACACTCAATAAAAGCTAATCAGCCACATAATAGTTACTGTTAACTAATGAATGGTTATCATATGGTTATTTAAGAAATTCGGTATGTATCAAAATCATTTCCTTGACCTTGAGATGTTATACACTGCTAATTGTGTCAGTTTAGCTTCATTTTTGCTCAGAAAATATGAAAATATGTCCCTAATGAATGTGGCTAATAATTTTATCGTGTGTATGCTAGCACTGAATAATCACACTGTAGCATGATTCCCATTTTATTCTTTAATTAAATATGAAAACAAAATCAAAACATCAACTAACAGCTTCAAAAAGAATTGATTACCAACCATATATTAACATACTGTGCTGCTATATTTTATGATTTCCCATCCCGGTATTTCAAAAGACATTATGAGTATCATGCTGCAACAGCTGAAAGTTTTCAAACCCCCACATTTCATAGCCATATGCATAATACTATTCCTACCTTGCTCTAGCAAATGCCTGTGGTTCAGCTGCATGCCTCTCTACATGTTCAGGTGTATTACCCTGGGAATTCATTTCTATAACAGTTGTATCAGACTCTTTTCCATCCCTGAAATAGACAATGTTTTAAACAGGGTATTAGTTTCTATAACAATGTTATTAGATTTTATAATTTAACCTACAAAATTATCAAAATGTTGGCTGCCATTTACGCAGTACAAAAATCATAACCCAGACAGATAGGAGGGGGAAAATATACAGAATCACAAATTGGCATCTTTAAGATGGCACTACTTCTAAGTAATTATTACTGTTAGATAACTGCCAGAAACATCTCAAAGTATCAGCTTATAACCAATACCAATAATCACCAATATGACCAAAATAGCATTTACTGGAATCAGCATTCAGAAAATCTTGAACCCTAAGAAATGAGACTAAGGTCTATTCTTGAAATTGGTAATGAGGCAATCTGTAACCAAAACCAGTTTGTTAATCTTATTTAGCCTAGAAGATAAGAAGATTCATCAATAAATGAGTTTTCAGAAAGACATGAAAATGCAGTTATAACAAACTTCTAAACAAAACTCACCAAACAACATCATTCTCAAGTGTTTTACAGAAACGTGCCTAGTGCAGTTAAAAAAATAATACTTTTACTTTCCTACCATGCTACTCATTCCCCACCCCACATCCCTACTCCCTCAGTGCAAGAATAATTTTTGTGAAAACTAGAATGCCCTTCATTGAAAAGGGGTACTGCAAGTGAGTAACCTGCTCCTAAGAATAAGTTTGAATCAGTTCTGCCCAGTAATGATAGGCCTTTAACACATGCAAAGTTTTATGGATGCATGGACAGAAAATGTCTGATCTAGTTATCCCAAATATTTCAGAGGAACAGAAAAAAATGGTTAATGAAAACTAGGAAAACAAAGACTACATCAAAAGTGTTACAATGTCCAAGTGCGGCTGTGCAAGGTGCTACCACAGAGGATGTTACCTGTATCTGGGATCCATTACAACTGTGATATTTGTAGTGGTGCGGGAAGAGTGCTCACTACCACTACCTGAGAAGTTCAGTGGCTCAGAATGACTGCTGAATGAAATATATTGATATGACTGAAGTTTTACCTAACAATCAAATTTGCTATTCCTAAATGTACAATAAAATAAACTAATATTTCATCTGTTCAATGCATTTTATTGCTTATTCCCTTGCAAAAGGTTAATTAAGTTTAATTAAGTTTAATTATTCAATAAATATGAAAGCAGTCTGGGAGAACATGTGAATTTACTGTTACAGATTCTTAACTGATTTGAGCTTTTTGTTTTTTAATTGTCTGGGATGCCTTTGAAACAAGAAATCCTAAGGATTAAACATTCTGAAACTGTTCACTGAAATTTATTCAACAGAAAAAAATGATTAACTTAATTCTCTTCATATGATAAAACTTCATTAAACTGTAAATATGAGACACCTCACACAGACATCATCTGTTACAGAAGTCAGAAAAATTAAATGAGGCAAAGAAAAGAAAAGATTTTTTACATGGTATGATAGACTCAACATCTTTTTTTTTATATATTTTCTCTTCATCAATAAATATTCAACACAAAGGTAAGAACAAGCTGGTATTTTGTCAAAGAAAATCCAGACATTAGTCTAGCTATGAAATAAACAGACTGTCCAAGACTGAAAGATTAAGTTGTAATACATATGCATTAATTAATTTACAGCTGTTCAAATTACAATGAGGTTTAAGGTAACTGATACATTTCAGGCAGTGGTTGGGAAAGGAGGGCACAATGCGCCATTTCGTACATTCAGTTAAAAAAAAAAAAAACCATTGAATTTCCCATAAAATGTACAAAAGTCACGGCAGAAAAAAAACTTACGAATTCGCGAAAATTGATAAAAAATATACCATACGACGACATTACAATAGTTAAGGGGAGTAACAACTGCAATACTGAATAGAGTATTCAGTCACGTGATGGCAACACAGCAACAAAAATAGTATTGAATCGTCATTGATGCGTCATAGTGGTACTTTCCAGGGATACCTATGCGTCTTAAATTGCTTACCGTGGAGTTTCTATTTAGGAATGGATGCAGCGATCCAATCAAAATGTTTGTTAAAAAAATCTCTTTACGTCACAGCTGGCTGGCCGGATTTTATGCATTCTGTAGTTTCTGAGTAATTATAAAAATAAGAAATGTATTGACGATTTCAACCAGTAAAAATGTGAATTTTATTTTCAGCCGGGTATCGTTAGAAAGGTATCTATCTATTAGTATTAGCCACAAGTAGCTTTTGTCTGATTTGCATTTGAAATGAATAGTGCAAAGCATGGTGAAAAAGACCACTGTCGGGACAACTTCCAACCGGTGACAAGAAATGGCTGATGCCGTCGCAATTTTTATGTTTGACATTTTATTTATCGTAACGATAGCAACAGAATGAATTAGATTTCGAATGTAAATAAATTAGATTTGCATTGCATTACATTTTAATTTCTGTATTTCTTTATAAAAAATTACGGTAAGTTGAAATGTAACAATTTTATAATTGAAAGTGAAAGTGAAACTAGAGAAATTTTTAGAAAGAGTACGCGTTTTGGATGCATCAGATTTTGTTATATATTATAAAATTACAATTGTCATTATTTTGTGGGTTGTGCTTGTCATATCTGGATTTTACAGTCAACCATGCTTTCTCTTTTCATAGCCAATTATGTTTTAATAATTCATGATGTTTGTCTTATTTTCTTGTTGATATGTTTCATTGCAATTAAAAAGCCCAATTGAATTTGAAAATCCCCCATTAATTTCTGGGTCAATGGAAGGATTTTTCACATTGCAAAAATGTTTTTCCCAACCACAGTTCAGGCCTGACAATCAGCTGTTTTGACCCCATTTACCTCTACAAAAAGAATGATGTCAACATTTAACAACACATGCCCATATCATCAAAAAGGGGTGAACTTACATATATAGCATGCCAATACAACACTATCTTCTAAGTAGGAGCAGCAACATAAATTATTAAGAATGTTTGTAAGTTATAACTATATCATATAAGTCATGAAGAGGTATGTAGTTTGAAAATGTCTGGAAAGCTATAACTTGTGAATGCTTTTTATCATATCAAAGGGAGGTAATTAATAAACAAATGAATGCAAGCATTTATATGGTACTAATGAAACTTGTATTTAAACTTGATGTGTGTCCACAGGACACAAAAAGCATAGGCATTAAACAAATACACACAATAAGGTAATATGTACTGTATTTTCCCTCCTATTTCCCTGTTTTAAAATTTCCCCTGCTAAGAGTATAATGCATTCCCTACCCCCAAAACCCCTCCTCAACCCTTGCCCTTCCATAAAAACGGTTGACAGTTCAAGAACTGCAGCACACAAAAATTACATCAATATGATAATTAATTAGCAACATGCATCCCAACTAAGGAAAACTTCCCCTGCTGTGAAAATGTTTTATTGGCATATGCCTGAAAACCAATTGAAACTCACTTCTTTTCTGTATCTGTTCAAGTTTAAAGTTTTATATCAAATCAATACAGGTTCTGTCTTTTATAATTAATGTCACAAAATGTAGACCAGCAGGGAAAGATGAAAATCACAATGTGCTTCAGCTATAGTGACAATAGTCTTGTAACTCTGAGTGTACCAGTAGGTCATCTTACTCTTAATCAAAAATGTCAATGGTTTTGAATCGAGCAAAACTTTAGTTTATAAAACATTAAAGGTCCACAAGTAATAATCAGACACTACAGAATATGCTGTAGGCATTTTTTCTAATTGCAACTACTCAAAATTTAATACCCTGTAAATTATCATACTTAACCATTTAATAGATATAGAATTTCATCAATTGGTTATTTAATTCAAATCTTTTATGTATATAATGAATGAAAAAGATACACAAACTATTTTGACTCAATTTACACATGCAACAAGTGGCACAAACAATGACCGTGGGAGGCAGCTACAATATCTTGGACTTAAACACTGATTACAAAATGTAACTATGGGTTTCAAACACAAAGGCATTTAATTACAAAACCACAAGTAAAATATGATTCATGCCTAGTTGAACAAACAGCAATAGTTGGTTTGTACCACAGGCACCAGTATCGGACCTGGGACAAAAATATGTTTGTTTTCATCCTAAATGAGTTCAAAATGAAAAATATGTAGTGAAATATGAGCCCCCATCAAAATATACATATGTCTACTGAAGGCCGGAATCTCGAGAATCGAGCCTGCGAGCAATGGGTTCACTTCCCGGGCCGTTGTGAAATAAATTCTCTAGACAATTAAACACACTACCTATCAGCATTTCACATGTACATTTAGCTACAAAATGAGACCAACTCCAAGTATCAAGCCCTTCCCGTTCATGAAATATCTATCAGAAAACGAGTGCCTTTCTGCTGCAAGTTCCAGGTAGATAGAAATGTGGCACAACAAAATGGTACGAAATCACGGACTAAAAGATTGTTTGTCAGCCTAGCAAGAGTCAAATTCATTTGACATTAATAACAAGTATTACTAAATGTGCAAACTATGGCCACTCACCACCGTCAGTAGCATCTGCTACATGCGATATTTACTTTTTTATTTTTCCGTCGGTCTTTCAATTGTATTATCCGCCACTGAAACCGATACGATAATATCAGAGTAATTTTGTGCGAAATGATGCGCTTCTGTCGGAGGTGTGTCACTATTGGCCAATCAGAAATTGCGTTTAAAAATACCTTATGAATTCTGTTCAATGGCGTAGCATTCAACTGAAAGACCTTGGAAAAATTTGAAACGCCAATATCGCGTGTTTGAGATGCTACTGACGATTGTGAGTGGCCCTAGTTTATGTATTTATTTATACTATTTAGTATTTTTTATTGAATTTGACCCTTGCTCGGCCGACAAACATATTTTAGTCCGTGATTTCGTACCGTTTTGTTGTGCCACATTTCTGTGTACCTGGAACTTGCAGCAGAAAGGCACTCGTTTTCTGATAGATATTTCATGAATGGGAAGGGCTAGAGACTTGGGGTCGGTCTCATTTTGTAGCTAAATGTACACGTGAAATGGTGATAGGTAGTTTGTTTTATTGTCTAGAGTTTTTTATTTCACAACGGCCCGGGAAGTGAACCCATTGCTCGCAGGCTCGATTCTCGAGATTCTGGCCTTCAGTAGACATGTATATTTTGATGGGGGCTCATATTTCACTACATATTTTTCATTTTGAACTCATTTTGGATGAAAACAAACATAGTTTTGTCCCAGGTCCGATACTGGTGCCTGTGGTTTGTACATGCATAAACGAAATAAGATCTATGAACCTAACCTAGAGGGCAAAAATGCCTTAATTAATATTACAATAACAATAAACAACAACGATTCCTGTCTCCAACTTATTAGGGCACTATGTAATTCAACCTCTTTGTTTTGAGCTGTTTTGTAAATGAATCAAAGATAATGATTAAGGTACAATATAAAAATGCAAGAAATAAACTTGATGGTAGTCTTGTAGATAGATGTATGCTTACTGTTTGTACGTTTTTTTTGTGTGGGTTTGTTGCATTTTTTTCAACAGCATGTCAGTTATGAAATGGTGGGCAGTTAACCTAACCAGTGTTCCTGGATTCTGCACCAGTACAAACCTGTTCTCTGCAAGTGGCTGCCAACTTCCCCACTTGAATCAATGGTGGAGGGCAATGATTTCAGACACAATATATCTATCATCAATCCAGCATAGAGAACATTCCCACTGCCCAGGGATCAAACTCACACCCTGAGATCCAAAGATCTACATTCTTCCTTATGAGCTAAGTGGATGAGCTTTTACTTATTGCCTATGACTGTATTTCTCTATATAACTCTTATATAACATGTGAGCATAGCTAAGTCTACAGCTTTTTCAGATTCAACTGTCCATACATGACATAATCAAAAGTCAAGTGTTTAAAGTGTTTTGAATTTAAACATTGTTTCAAATGTGTTTTTTCTTTTACATCAAAAGATGTTTAATGGTCTCATGATAGACTTAGTCCTTTTAACATTGGCAAAGACTTTTGCAAAAAATGCTCCTTGTCTCAATACAGAATATAGAATCTGCAGGCAAACACTTTAATTTCCAAACAATGTACCATAAAAGTCAATAATTGCTTCCTTAATTAAATTTATATACTGACAAAGATATCTACACAAATTTCTTTCTGAAATATATAAATTATAATTACAGCTCTTGAAAAGTTTGCTTCCTGCCCTACAATTTATACAAACACTAGCAAAGAATTTTGCAAACATTACTTTTCACAGGTAAAGCCCTTTACAAAAACTGAATCCTTTCTTAAGGATTATGTAGATGCTGGTAAAGTGTTTTCGAAATTTTCTCCCATCTCAAATTTAAATAGACACTTAAACTGAAACCTTTCTTATTATGCAGGTTTTCAAAAAATGCTTCCTAACCATACTGGCAATGATTTCTTAATGATTTCTTTGCAAACAATGCTTCTGACTTGTTATATGAATGCTTAAAAGATTTATACTTTAAAATTGTTTCTGGTCAATCATTGGATTTATCCGGGCATTCAGTGAAGACATTTATAAATCAAATATAATGCTAGAAAAATATTTTGAAATATTGATACTTTTGCTAAATGCCAGAGATGCTGTCTATAAAGTCATCTGCGTGGTCAGTTACTACGATATTCAGTGAGAGGATGAATGTGGAAAAGACTTCAAGATGCTTTGCTTACTCTAGAACATACAACAGCTTGCTCAAACATGCTCCTTTCAGCACCATAGGTTGTTGACATGCAGGAAGAACTATACAGTTTGGTGACTCTTGTTGAAACTTCAATGCACTTGTATATCAATGAAAACTCTTGTTTGCTGAGCATTGTTGTTTTTTTTTAAATTAAGCACAATTCATTTATAAAGGTTTTTCAACTTTTCACATAATCTTCTTGCATAGTTTACAGACTTCAACAAGTGACAAGAGTTACCATTTACACGGAGTATCTTCCTAAATTTATGGCAGAAAGCGCTGAAGGAACTCACCTGTGTAAAAGACCTTCTCTACCGCCCTGAGAGCTGCTGGAACTATGACTGAAGTAATAGTTTTGAAATAAATCTGCCATTCTGATTCAGTTACATGTGAAACTGACAATTTTAAGTTAATGCCATGCTTAATTAAGTTTGGTAAAGTTACATCAAATATATTAAAACAATTTATTACAACAAAGGTGCATACATGAATGTGCTCACACACCCATTTACAACAAGATATCACATAGATATTTAGCTAGAAGAATTTTAGGAAATTCCCTGTTATTCCTTTGAATAAATTTATTCTTCACAGTTTTGTTTATTCAAACACTGGACTTGAATGCATGCAAATACACATTACAGTAAATTTCTGTATAAATAAACTGCATTTCCTGCTCCAGGTTTACAGCTCATTAACCACTATGACAACTGCAATTTCCTCAAACCTAAACCATGTTTGATAGTGACACCATCAATTTTATAGGGATGCTTTTATTTTAGACAAAAGTAATGACACATGTTCTAGGAAATGATAAGTGATTTCTACAATTTATTTATCAACTCTTGGGTACTGTAAAACCATTTCATTTCATTGGTAAAAAACATTGTGCTTTTGTTCAAGGGGATAAGAATAAGAATACAAGAGGGCCATTTTGTACCACAGAAAAGTGGTCTCCGCTTTTCCCTATGGTCAATAATAAAAAAGTTACTAAATAAGCTATTTACTGGTCCAGTGCCTAAATCCGGACACTTTTGGTGGGTTTTTGACAGTAACTTTGCATTATGAAACTACACGTGCATAACATTTTAACTGTATAATTTTAGGTTCTTTATAAATCTCTTTGCAAAACAACAAAATCGTATATTGCTGATTTCATCATAAAAATGTCATCCGAATTGGGCCAGTAAAAGCTGTCAAAATTGACCTTCAGAGTGCTTAAATATTCGGACACTATTTGGATGTAAAATGCAAAGAATATGTGCACCTAAAAATAACAATAAACACGACTTTGTTTAAAATAAAGCAGTCAAATACAGTCCTGTAAATACATACAAACATCTCCGTCCGAATAAAATTTTATGACCTGTTCATCACGTGATCATATAGACTAGTTTCTAACTTTATATAATTGCCAAATATAACAATAATATAATAAAATTTATCTGAGCAAAAATTAATGTTTAAAATTATTCTTTCTTACATGCAGATTCTGTCGCTGTCGTTATACAGTTTGACACAACTACGGGGATCATTATAATGACACTGCGCTGATTTTATCTAATGAATTGCTTCCCTTGTCTGCAAAATGCTGGCATTTTTTTCTATTGAATTAATTGATATATAACAGAAATTGGCTAAATCTTTTAAATAAATACTGAGGGTAGTACAGAATTCTAAAACATGTTTTTACATCAGTTTCGATCAGCAAACAAAAAGAGTCGTCTGCAATAGGCAGAATATTTTTCTTATTTAATCAGTACCTCGTCGCACCTCAAAGAACTGGCGCGCGCTGTATGACGTCATACCCCAAAACACACAATGTTTACTTTATGCGATGCGGGTATTTGAAGGTAGTTTTCTCTGGAAAAGCTTACATTCGTACACTGTTGTTGACAGCTGGTCATCAACGCTTTCGTTTGCGTCGATCCTGTTCATTTCAGTAAAAATCATGATCGTAAAGCGTTTTTAAACAGTGTCCGAATTATTAAGCACTGTCCGGATTTAGGCACTGAACCAGTATAGTTACATAAAAGGGAAGTAATTAAAACTAGAAAATGCTTTTGTAAAAAAGCGCATGTCTCCCCCAATGCAAAGTTCTATAGGCAAGAAGTCAATAGGGGTCAGGAGCGAAAGTGAAAGAAACACTGATGGTTGGCTGCAATAGGGATCATCTACTTGGCATGTCCAGTCATCCCGCTAAATTTCAGGCTCCTGTGACCCTGACCTTTGATCAAGTGACCTCAAAATAAATAGGGGTCATGTACTCTGCATGTCCAATCATCCTATTAAGTTTCAACATTGTAGGTCAAGTGGTTCTCAAGTTATTTCAAAAAAATGATTTTACATGAACAGGCCACTGTAACCTTGACCTTTAATAGACTGACCCCAAAATCAATAGGGGTCATCTACTCTGCATGTTCAATCATCCTATGAAGTTTCAACATTCTGGGTCAAGTGGTTCTCAAGTTATTGATCGGAACTGGTTATCAATGTTCAGGCCCCTGTGACCTTGACCTTTAACAGAGTGACCCCAAAAACAATAAGGGTCATTTACTCTGCATGAACAATCATCCTATGAAGTTTCAACATTCTGGGTCAAGAGGTTCTCAAGTTATTGATTGGAAATGGTTTTCCATGTTCAGGCCCCTGTGGCCTTGACCTTTAACAGAGTGACCCTAAAATCATTAGGGTTCATCTACTCTGCATGACCAATCATCCTACGAAGTTTCATCATTCTGGGTCAAGTGGTTCTCAAGTTACTGACCGGAAATGGTTTTCAATGTGCAGGCCCCTGTGACCTTGACCTTTCACAGAGTGACCCCCAAAATCGTTAGGGGTCATCTACTCTTTATGGTCAATCATCCTATTAAGTTTCAACATTCTGGGTCAAGTGGTTCTCAAGTTACTGACCGGAAATGGTTTTCTATGTTCAGGCCCCTGTGACCTTGACCTTTAATGAAGTGACCCCAAAATCGATAGGGGTCGTCTACTTTGCATGTACAATCATCCTATGAAGTTTCAACATTCTGGGTCAAGTGGTTCTCTAGTTATTGATCAGAAATGGTTTTCAATGTTCAGGCCCCTGTGACCTTGACCTTTGACGGAGTGACCCCAAAATCAATAGGGGTCATCTACTCTTCATGATCAATCATCCTATGAAGTTTCAACATTCTGGGTCAAGTGGTTCTCTAGTTATTGATCGGAAATGGTTTTCAATGTTCAGGCCCCTGTGACCTTGACCTTTGACGGAGTGACCCCAAAATCAATAGGGGTCATCTACTCTTCATGACCAATCATCCTATGAAGTTTCAACATTCTGGGTCAAGTGGTTCTCTAGTTATTGATCGGAAATGGTTTTCAATGTTCAGGCCCCTGTGACCTTGACCTTTGACGGAGTGACCCCAAAAACAATAGGGGTCGTCTACTCCAGCAGCCCTACAACCCTATGAAGTTTGAAGGTTCTAGGTCAAATGGTTCTCCAGTTATTGCTCGGAAATGAAGTGTGACGTACGGACAGACGGATGGACGGACAGGGCAAAAGCAATATGTCTCCTGGGGGAGACATAACAAATTATTGTAAGAGAACAAAAGAAGGATCTGCCAAATAAAAACAAGAGCACTGCAATGCAACACAAATGCAGAGCAATATACACACAAAACAAAGTCATACGACCTTTGACCCCTAAGCGTGACCTTGACCTTGAAGTGAGCCATCCGAAACATGCGCTCTGCACATCGTTTCGCTGAGGTGAACACTTTTTTTTGAATTTGACATTCTTTAAAATCCTTCAAGGGGTTCAAGAGTTACAGAGTGGAAGGGAAATTGATAACCAACAGACAGACGGACACTGAGGCGATAACGTAATACGTCCCTTAGGGCGTATAAAAAGGAATCGAGATCTTATGGTGATACAAGTTGTGTGCAAGTATGGTTAAAATCAAATCATAAATGAAGCTGCTATTGGGCAGACAAGGTCAAAATAGCTAATTCTGGCCTTTTCAGGGGCCATAACTCTGGAACCTATTATGGGATCTGGCCGGTTCAAGAAAGGAACCAAGATCTAATGGTGACACAAGTTTTGTGCAAGTTTGATTAAATTCAAATCATAAATGAAGCTGCTATTGTGCAGACAAGGTCAAAATAGCTAATTCTGGCCCTATCAGGGGTCATAACTCTGGAACCTATAAAGGAATCTGGCCAGTTCAAAAAAAGTATGAAGATCTTGCGGTGATACAAGTTGTGTGCAAGTTTGGTTAAAATCAAATCATAAATGAAGCTGCTATTGTGCAGACAAGGTAAAAATAGCTAATTTTGGCCCTTTCAGGGGCCATAACTCAGAAACCCATTATGGGATCTGGCCGGTTCAAGAAAGGAACCGAGATCTTATGGCGACAGAAGTTTTGTTCAAGTTTGATTAAATTCAAATCATAAATGAAGCTGCTATTGTGCAGACAAGGTCAAAATAGCTAATTCTGGCCCTTTCAGGGGCCATAACTCTGGAACCCATATTGGGATCTAGCCAGTTCAAAAAAAGAACCAAGATCTTATGGTGATACAAGTTGTGTGCAAGTTTGGTAAATATCAAATCATAAATAAAGCTGCTGTTGTGCAGACAAGGTCAAAAAAGCTAATTTTGACCCTTTCAGGGACCATAACTCTGGAACCCATAATGGGATCTGACCAGTTCAAGCTTATGGTGATACAAGTTGTGTGCAAGCTTGGTTAAAATAAAATCATAAATGAAACCACTATCGTGCAGACAAGAAATTGTGGCCGGACGCCGGACGATCACAAAAGCTCACCCTGTCACTAAGTGGTAGGTGAGCCAATAAAACAAATGGAAATGTAATTTAATTTTTTAGCTCGACTATTCATAGAATAGAAGAGCTATTGGACTCGCCCATGCGTCGACGTCCGCGTCCCGATTTGGTTAAGTTTTTGTATGTAAGCTGGTATCTCAGCAACCACTTGTGGGAATGGATTGAAACTTCACACACTTATTCACTGTGATAAACTGACTTACATTGCACAGGTTCCATAACTCTGTTTTGCTTTTTTACAAAATTATGCCCCTTTTTTGACTTAAAAATTTTTGGTTAAGGTTTTGTATGTAAGCTGGTATCTCAGTAACCACTTGTGGGAATGGATTGAAACTTCACACACTTATTTACTGTGATAAACTGACTTACATTGCACAGGTTCCATAACTCTATTTTGCTTTTTTACAAAATTATGCCCCTTTTTCGACTTAGAATTTTTTGGTTAAGGTTTTGTATGTAAGCTGGTATCTCAGTACTCACTAATGGGAATGGATTGAAACTTCACACACTTGTTCACTGTCATGATCTGACATGCACAAAGCAGGTCCCATAACTTTATTTTGCTTTTTTACAAAATTATGTCCCTTTTTCAGCATAGAAATTTTGGTTAAGTTTTTGTATGTAAGCTGGTATCTCAGTATCCACTAACGGGAAAGGATTGAAACTTCACACACTAGTTCACTGTCATGATATGACAAGCAGTGCAAAGGGTCAATAACTCAACTTTGCATTTTACAAAATTATGCCCCTTTTTGAACTTAGGAGTTTTTGGGTTAAATTCTTATATGTAAGCTGGTATCTCAGTACCCACTAATGGGAATGGATTGAAACTTCATACACTTGTCCACTGTCATGAGCTGATAAGCACTATGCAGGTTCCATAACCCTATTTTACTTTTTTACTAAATTATGCCCCTTTTTCGACTTTCTTATTCATTCAAGCGACAAGGCTGTTAAATAGTCGAGCGTTGCTGTCCTCCGACAGCTCTTGTTAGATTAACACTACAAAAAAAATCCATGAAAAGTAGTTGCCCGTGAATATTAATGATTTCACAGTAATGCTGTTTTATTCATGTACTCATGATACAGTCCAACCTCTATTAAACAGCAACACAATCTTGATACATAAGGCAGTTCACTGCTTAAGACAAGTTGAAATTAGAACTTAAAGTCAATTCGAGAAGTTAGCTGACTGGCTGCTTTTAAGGCAAGTAGCTGTTTAATACAGGTGGTTGTTCAACTGTATTTGCAAATAATGAATATTCGTATTTTCTTTTTGAAATTGAGTACATTTAAAGCTTTTATCTAACACTGCTGTTAAAATGGTTTATAAATGTGGGAGACCCAGCTTTCAGAAAGTATCTTCCTACCCCTTCTGCCTCAACAGATGAATCGTGATTGATAAAAAAACGATGTGAATCAAATTACTTTTTACTTTATAAAAATGAAACTTCTCTTACAATTTAAGGCAGACATAAAACTGGACATGATTACGGACAACAATGCAAAAGTGTGCAAGGTTCTACCAAACAAACACTCCTACTTAATTTCTTAAAATGGAATGTTTCATGGCAAGTTTGTAACTATGTTAAAATTACTTACACAATATATAATGTCTAGCTGCATATCTATAACATTTTGCAATTTTATATGAGTGTTTCAAATTTCAGCTTAGTCCTCTTGAATAAGCAACAGGGCTAAATGTTTTTGTGGTTTGTCAACAATATATTGATCTATAAACAAGAGGGCCAAGATGGCCCTAGGTCGCTCACCTAAGAAACACACCATAACAGTGTAAAACATGTTTGACCTAGTGATTTCATGGAAACAAATAATCTGACCAATTTTCATTAAGATTGGACCAAAAAATTGGTCTCTTATGATAAAACAAGCATTTTCTTAGATATGACCTAGTTTTTGACCCTAGATGACCCATGTTCAAATTCGACCTAGATTTTATCAAGGCAATCATTCTGACCAAAATTCATGAAGATCAATTGAAAAATACAGCCTCTATCACATACACAAGTTTTTTCTTTGATTTGACCAAGTGACCTAGTTTTTGACCTCAGATGACCCATATTCAAATTCGACCTACATTTCATTAAGACAATCATCCTGACCAAATTTCATAAAAATCAATTGAAAAAAAAACAGTCTCTATCGCATACACAAGATTTTTTTTTAATTTGACCTAGTGACCTAGTTTTTGACCTCAGATAACCCATATTCAAACTCGACCTAGATTTCATCAAGGCAATCACTCTGACTAAATTTCATGAAGATCAATTGAAAAATACATCTTCTATTGCATACACAATGTTTTTCTTCGATTTGACTTAGTGACCTAGTTTTTGACCCCAGATGACCCATTTTCGAACTCGGCCTAGATTTTATCAAGGTAATCATTCTGGCTAAATTTCATGAAGATCAGTTGAAAAATACAGCCTCTATCGCATACACAAGGTTTTTCTTTGATTTGACCTAGTGACCTAGTTTTTGACCCCAGATGACCCATTTGCAAACTCGGCCTAGATTTCATCAAGGTTATCATTCTGACCAATATTCATGAAGAATAATTGAAAAATACAGCCTCTATTGCATACACAAGGTTTTTCTTTGATTTGACCTAGTGACCTAGTTTTTGACCCGAGATGACCCATTTTCGAACTCGGCCTAGATTTCATCAAGGCAATCATTCTGATCAATATTCATGAAGATCAATTGAAAAATACAGCCTCTATCGCATACACAAGGTTTTTCTTTGATTTGACCTAGTGACCTAGTTTTTGACCCGAGATGACCCATTTTCGAACTCGGCCTAGATTTCATCAAGGCAATCATTCTGACCAATATTCATGAAGATCAATTGAAAAATACAGCCTCTATCGCATACACAAGGTTTTTCTTTGATTTGACCTAGTGACCTAGTTTTTGACCCGAGATGACCCATTTTCGAACTCGGCCTAGATTTCATCAAGGCAATCATTCTGACCAATATTCTTGAAGATCAATTGAAAAATACAGCCTCTATCGCATACACAAGGTTTTTCTTTGATTTGACCTAGTGACCTAGTTTTTGACCTCAGATGACCCATTTTCGAACTCGGCCTAGACTTCATCAAGGTTATCATTCTGACCAATATTCATAAAGATTAATTGAAAAATACAGCCTCTATCGCATACACAAGGTTTTTCTTTGATTTGACCTAGTGACCTAGTTTTTGACCCGAGATGACCCATTTTCGAACTGGCCTAGATTTCATCAAGGTTATCATTCTGACCAACATTCATGAAGATTAACTGAAAAATACAGCCTCTATCGCATACACAAGCTAAATGTTGACAGACAGACGACAGACGCCGGACATCGAGCGATCAGAAAAACTCACCTGAGCATTGCTCAGGTGAGCTAAAAACAATGAATACTTTCTGTTCTTCCACAAATCACATTGTGACCTTCACCTTCATGCAAGCATTGAGCAGTGTTACATAAAATAAATTTCAGTGTCATTTTTTCATTATCCTCCACACTCTGTACATATAATTGAACTAATATCATAAATATATGTATCAGTTAAACAAGGGTAACATCTTAATGAAAAAGAGGAATTTATTTCTTTAACTCTTACCCTGCTATCTATAAAGAACTTGTCCATCTTTCACTTTGGACAGTACCATTAACTGTAAAAAGGGGTGCTTACCAAAAAGATAATGACTGATTTGCGAACAGTGCAGACCATGATCAGACTGCATGGATGTGCAGAATGATTTTGTTCTGCACTGGTTGCAAATGCAGAATCACTTGCTGCCAGCAGGCTAAGGGTTAAAACTTGACCTTAAAAGTATAATGGAAGAAAACCAAATTGTACCAAAAAATGAGTTTTATTCCCTCAAAATATCAACTTTTAGATATTAAGTCCTATATTAAAAGTACCAGAGGCTATACCAAATAGTTATAATGACAGTCTCTTCCTTAAATCGTCTCACTATTTAGCTTAATATGACTGGCAGACTGTAAAAAGAAAAGCAGTATATACCTGCAATCATTTCTGCAATTTTCCTTAAAAGTGAACAAAAAACATTTTTAAGTAGTGCACTGAAGAATTTGTTAAGGAAAACGGGTGCTTTTGAATTTTTTACACACAATCGCTGCTGCATAATGTGATACAGTGAAATATTATTTTATATTTGACATAACCGCACATATATATGGGATAAAAGCAACTGTGCACAATACTTTGTTTCAAATGTTTACTAGTAAAACTAACCAGAATATAGAACAGAAATCTAATTTTCAAGAACTTTTCTATACAAAAATTGACATTTTGTTTAGCAGTAAGCCAAGTTCCATAATTTTCGTAGACTCTTATAATATATTCGTATGTTTCCTCAAATCAAATATAAACAGAAGTTTCAATATTGTTTTAAAGCAATTACTAAATGAACATCAGCTTATTGACAGCATATCCAGGTATTCCCAAGAAAACAACAACAAAGAAGTTGATTAATTACTGTAAAATTTTCATTAATAATGTTACAATAAAGTAAGAATGAGAAAATTAACAGCAAAAAAAGAAAAATAATGGATTGGAATTTGTATATACAGTTACTTGTGTTAAAGGGTTCAAAGGTCTTACAACTATGTTACCATGGTTTTGGTTGACTTTACTGGGTTTTTTTATTAGTGAAATAGTTTTTCAATACAATTACCACAATACAAAAATGCCTCAATATTGGTGAAATTAACAGTGCCAGATAAATACAAAAAACTTTAGAACAGTGTCTCACTTAGTTTAAATACATGTAAAGGTCAACAAGGTCAGGCAAAGAAGGCAGCCAGATTGGTGTTAGCTATATTTCCATGCGTAATAAATAAACAGCCAGTTTTCTCTGATGTTTTCTTAAGGTGAAGGTCACAATGAGGCACCAGGTATATGAACAAGATAATAAATAGAGACACACACATAACATTGTGCTTTTTAGTGTTATCTATTGTGTTGCTGTAATTTTAACTGCTTTTGTATGTACATTCTCTAAAAGACAGACACTGTAAATTATACTCATCAAGTGATGGAAAACAATTCTTCATCTTTTTTGAAAAGCAGGCAAGCTAAAGCTATAAAGATTTCTGAAACTTTCAGACAAACTTCCATCCAAAATGTTCTTCTGATATACTATTATGAAAGAACTGACAGTAAACTAATGACAAAAAGGATTCCCAAGAGTCTTAATACATCAGGATGTTGAGAGGTTACTGTTCTCTCTAAAGAACATTACATTTTCTCTGGCAGATTTTACAGAAACTCTACCCTTAGTTCTGACATTCCATTATAATGATTTGTGCAAGACAAGTACAAACAGTTTCTACATTAATTGCCACTTTATAATAATTTGTACAATGAAACAAAGTACTGTAGCACATTTCTTCATGAATTGCTCAATCTTACCTGTCTAACATCTTTTTATGTTTTGTTTCGTTCAAATCAATTAAACTGAAAACAAAACAGCAACAGAAACAATCAAAATAAGCTTCCACTTTACTTCAGGTGCACACATACTGGAAACAAGCAAAGTTTCTCATTGTTTGGTGTAACACTGTTATGCTTATGGCTAGGCAATGTTGCTTCCTGTCTCAGTTCTGGTTTAAATGATTAGTAGAAATGCCCTTAAAAAATAAAGAAATTTAATTTAGATAATTCTGTCCACTTATTTCAGGAAATGTGGGGCATGTGGCTTTTACTTTTTACAACAGTATAATCTTAATACATAAAATAAAACTTGTATCAGCTCACTCCCCTATTTAAAATGTATATAGTGGTTTTATGATTCTACAAGTTTCTAAATCATTCCAGAAACCTGTGTTAATGAAACATTGCCCTCTTTAAAGATTAATTATTCCCAATGTGTGATTAAGTTTAAAAGCACTTGTGTAAAATCATTAAATATTCAGAAGATGAACATTTTCAACAGTTTTAAAGAGACACGTGTTTCTATAATCATTCTCAGCAATTCTGCTTAGTAGCAAGGGTAAACAAACAAGAGTCTCTTAAATACAAGTCTGACTGTTCTATCAGGAGCACAAAGCACTATAGAGTATCTTTTTACCGGTTTTACAAGCTATCAGTGTAATTGTATTCTGCTGGAACACCAAGAACTAAATTAACAGCTGAAATTGGTGTGATGTAAAAGAATAATAAATCTGTACCCCTTGTGTGCTCAAGACAAAACAGAAAAAAAACTTTAATTTGTTTGACATGGCAGTAACTTGTAAACAAGCTCTGCGGGTCTTCATTATTTCAGAAATATTGTTATGAACTCAAACCAATTAAAACAATTAAGACAGAATCCAGGTGTTTCATTTATAAGCTGCATGGTTCCATAAAGTTTGTGAAAAAGTATATACCATTCATGAGTGTTTGGTAAAGCTTTACCATCTGGTAGAACAAAAACATTTATATCTTAATGAAACAGGTGTACACAGCCTTTTTATCCGTAATCATCAGTTTTGAAGTCTGCAGAACATGTATCTTAATTACTGCCTGCATGTATTGCTTGAGCTACACAGGTTTATGATCTAAGTGACCCCAACATCTAGCATTAGGCCAGAAAATAAAACCCTGCATTTACTGTTACCCGACTGGAATAATTTATCGATGCCTACAATTATTCATATAACTGAATGGACGTCACTGGTTTCTGATATTTTGTCAAGTGTCCATGTATACAGGAACTTGATATTCAATCAGAAAATAAAATAGAACCATGTATCGTCTGAAAGATGATCTCCCTCTATAAAAATTACCATATATAGAGAGGGGTAATTTTTCGGAAGATACATGGTTCTATTCTATTTTCTGACTGGAATATCAAGTTCCTGTGACATACCATACCTTACTCAATGGAGTTCCTATTTTCTATGCTGCATGTCAGATAAATAAGCAGGGCTTCAGAAATTTCCCGCTTCTTACTTCAGACCATTTTTTACCTTTTCCAACTGATTAATAAAATGAAAAAAAAAAAAACAAAAAAAACTATCTGTCTGAGAAAATGAGAAATTCAAAAATTTGGTCAGAAATCTATCTATCTATTTATACTGCCACGCCCTCTTTCCAAGTATTACAGTATTAGGCTTATAAATCTTATACACTATCACCAGATGATATTAGCAAGAAATTATTGATGGCACCTTCAAATGTCAAACCCGGTTAAATTTAGCACTTACAGTGTTGGTGCTGTATGCTCTTTGATGCTTGCAATTAGCCAACCTTATGTTTTTAAATGCTTTTGATTGGTACTGACTCAGATTCAAGCACTTTTTTCATGCATTGCTAGCATATTATTTCATCCAACAGAGGCAGAAGCTGATCGGAGTACAAATCCCCAAATACTCTCAGGCAGTTTCGTACCCAAAGAGAATTGTGCTAATGCGAAAAATGCAATAATTTTACTTGGAAAGAGGACAGAGTTATATTTTTTGTTTGCCTTTATTTTTTTTTTTGACACCTTTGGTAAATAAAGAACAAGCACTTTGGAGAACAAAATCAAGCACTTTTCAAGTAAAAGTTACTAACACAAGAAAACACTCCCGACACTAAGTCTTGTTCAAGTACTTTTCATGGATCTGTCTGAAATTCAAACACTTTTCAAGGTCTGTACAAACCTTGGTTATACTACATTAATTTTTATGAACATTTACAAATCTGAAAGGCCGATTAGAGAATTTATTTTTGCTAAAGCTTTAGCTGCTGAAACTTGCATTTATTTAAAACAATAATTGTTGCATGGGAAATGAAGTAACTAAGACAAGAGTTGTACGTAAGACAGCACATTCAACTTTTCTCAGTGCTTGACTCTGCCAGTAAAAGGGGCTTAACTCAATCAAATATATAATCAGAAATATGGGGATTGTCTATTCTGGTGTAGACTTTGATAGTAAATAACTATTTTAAGTTTCAAGTCAATAGCTTTGACAGTAACAGAGATATTGGACATTATATAAAACTTTAACCTAAAAGTTCTAAGTTAAAAAGGGGCATAACTCTGTCAAAATTCAAATCAGAGTTATCAGGATTGTTTCTTCTAGTGTAGCCTTTGATAGTAAATAACAATTTTTAGTTTCAAGTCAAAAGCTTAAATAGCAACAGAGATATTTGACATTATCAAAAACTAAAATTAACCAAAAAATTCTAAGTTAATTAATTTAAAAAGGGGCATAAACCTGACAAAATTCAAATCAGAGTAATAGGGATTGTTTCTCCTGGTGTAGACTTTGATAGTAAATAACTATTTTAAATTTCAAGTCAATAGCTTTGAATCAATTGTAACAGAGATACTTGACTTTACCAAAAACTTTAACCAACGGTGATGCCGAGACCGACACAAGCGCAATAGCTCTAATATTTCTCCGAAAAGTCAAGCTAAAAATGAATAGTCATACCCATGGTCTTTATCCAGAAACAAAAAAGAATCAGCCATTTTTCATTCAGTGCCTGCCTAAGTGAGTGAGATATTACTATAGCTCTATTTGTTTCAAACTTGGCACTATCCAGTTATGTTCCCCACTGCGGAATGAAGTGCCTGTGTTAGATCCATCTCAATCCCCAAGCACCACCCCTAAGACTGTCTTAAAGATGTAGATATTTAATTACATGCTAAATCAATATATTTCTTATCTCCATTTACCATTTTTGTTCATTCTTTAGAGGGGACTATAGCCCAAAAATGCCTGAAACTTTGCACATAGCAGTAATTATCTAGTGAAACTTTAAAACTGTAAACTGAATTTCATCACTGACTTTTTTAAGGCATAAGCTAGTATGTTTTGTTTTACAAAATGCCAACAGTATAAGTTCATAAAAATGTAAGTAAACTTTCAGTATGGACAAGTAAATTACTTAAAATACTAGCAATTATTGACCTAGAAAAAGAGAAAATAAGTTTCAAAGCTATATGCCTTTAAATAATAGCTATATGTACTTGCATGCAAAACTTGAACCAAGGTGTGACGCTGACGCATATGCCAGGGTGAGTAGAATAGCTCAGCTAGCTAGGCTATTCTTCGAATAGTCAGCTAAAAATTATGATTAGAAAACTGCTTCTCCACGCTGTCATGAATAAGCGGAGATGGACAACGTCTTTTATTAAATCCTCACCCGAAGGTAAACCTTGTCATGTCAAACTCATCACACTTTGATCTGGGCCCATCCTCTTGAGCTCAGCAGGTGGGCTCTAAATATGTATTGTAACAAGAAGAGTGTAGTTATTTGATAATAAAACTATCCATAAACAGAAATTTTTTATCAAATATTAATGAAAATTAATTAGCATACCTCAGTTTTGTATGGGAATGTTTCTCAGCTTTTTCCTGCTCTAGCATTCGTAGTTCCTTTGGTAGTATATGACCAGTGAAGGAGCCAGCCCTTCCTCGTTGGTTTAGTATACGCATATGCTGAAACAAATCAAAATCAAAATTGTATCAAGTTGATGAAGTTTTGCATAGGGAAGTGAAAATCCCATTATTTTTCTCTTGTCCACAAGTAAGAATTAAAATTCCACTGTCTGCAGTCAAAAGTCTGGATTTTGAACATTAAAACCTGCATAAACTGCCAATAATTCTTTATTTAGGACAATGATCTACAGGTAGTACTTAACAAAAGCAAATATGATGCAGTGTATTACTGTAACTGTGACAAAAGATAAGCTGTCAACACTTCTGCCTGTATAAAAGGCTGATGTTGCATCCACAAGGCTGGAAACATTCAACGAATATAACAAAATATCATGCCTGAAACACTACCTGTGCAAAGCGATTTGAATTCAGAAAATCAAGACACTTGAAAAGTTTGGACTCGTTTCAAATCATACTGGCGATCTCTCTGTGCTTTTGATTTTCGTTTTTGCCTGACTATAGACTCCTATTTTTCCTTTTACTCTATCAATTGTGTCAACCACCGAAGTTCTAACAACGATTTTGCAAAAAAAATTTTACATTTCAGGTTTCTATAAATTATGGCAGTAGGCGGAGTGTCGTATATTAATTAGCTACTGAAAGATGTCAATCACGCCACGCGCCGACTGGCACGTAGTCATCTCGCAGTTTGTATTTAGTACAATAATGCCCGTCATTATCAAAGGTGTTTACTGATCAATGTGTTAAAGTTTACTGATAAAACAATGGAAGAGCAGCCTATTATTGTGTGTGTACCACTTGTTAATTAGCGGTATAGCTTACTGATAATTTACATTCTATTTTGTGTGCATCAACTTTTACAACTTTTGGTCCAGAAATTTTATCACAGTGACCTTTTTCCTGGCCTGTGTTTTGGATTTGGTAATGTTCAGAGTGCATAAATAAACTATTTATATATCTAATACGTTGAATCATGTTACCGGGTACTTTTCTAACCTGAATCCCTAGGTCCTCTGATGGTTAATATTTTTCAATGTTCACTTTGCAAGCTATGTTACTGTGAACACAAAATAAAAGGAAAGAAAGAAATATACAGATCAGGAGAAGAAAGCAATATAGTAGCAAGTAAATTCAGGTTTCGACACTAATGGTGTCCCGGGGGCCCGAGGATCCCAAATTTTGAGGAGGAACACCAACTTCTAAAAGCTGGGATTCCGGCTGGATACCTATTTTTTTTGTCAATGATATCCAAAAAGTAAAAGATAAATACCTGTTTGAAAAATATTTTAATTAATAATCAGTCGCTTTATTTTCGGGGAAACACTACTTTCTATAGTTTTGTCCGCCATAGTCCAGGCTTTGCACCACTAAAATTATGACTCTAATATACTGACTAAAGGTTAGGGTTAGGTCGACTATGGCCACAGTGGTTCGTTTGCCCTATGGAAAATAGCCTTACCCTTATTTTCGTTCTTTACCTAAAGAAACAAATTCCGGATGTTTACTAACTCAAAAAACCTCATTTTCTGTTCGGGTTTATCATCAGTACCAGTATGGGATTTCGTCATCATTATTTACGTACAAGATCATGTGCTTACTATTTAAATATATCGGGTACTTTTCAAAGAAAGACACCGGGGTTTTTTCCTACATGTGCACGACGCTACGTCATGGAAAATTACTGAGAAAACTGCTTGCAACTGGCGGTTCGCAGGACTTTCCTCGTTCTAAAAATAACAACCATTTAACATCTATTATTATCATATTTCCCTGAACAACAATTTGTGTTTACGATGGCTTGGAATTTATGGCCTTACACAAAGAAGTATAAAATATATTTATTTTTATAGCTCTTTGCCTTACATAACGGGAAGTGTTAATCAAAACAGAAGGACCGCGGCTTCCAAATATTTTATGACACCCAAGAGTTAATTGCAGTGGAAGTCACCCGTGATGTACCGACGTTTGATCATCAAAATATTACTTAATATTATCTAAAAATATTTTAATTTTTAGCACAAGAATACTGTAGTCGGTTACGAGTCTCGATCTCAGCGATCTTTTTGCACTTTCAGAAATTCTACGATCCGTTATTTTTGTAGTGTTATTCAGTTTGATGGATTTTTTTAATATATATAAATACTTACCGATTCCGATTCGGAAGATAAGTCTATTAACTATAAATCAAACTTTCAAACATCAAAATGAAATTGTATATGAATTTCAATGTGAAAGTAATCCAAAACAGAATTTTATGCCTAAAAATATAATTCCCTTACTTTAACACTTTATATCTTCAAACCTCAAAGAGAAACTACAATAAATTTTGTATCATCGGAAATATAAATGCCAGGTAATATTAAGATTTTATGTTTTAAAATATATGAAGAGAAGTCAAGAATTTCAAGAATTTTTTTTTGATATTATAATTTTTAGTGGTTGTCACAACAGACTTGACAATGATTATATCTATAAGATTCAAGTGTCTCCAAAGTCGAGTTGGCAAACATGTAAATTGATATCAGTTTGGATACATTCTTCTGTAGGAGTTAAGGTGTCAGCCACTCAATACAGAGGTTGCGGGTTCGAATCCCACTGGGGTCACGACCATAACTTCTCATAAGACACCTGTTGTGATTGTTTTTATGTATCATATTATGAGGGATCCCAAAGCCTGAGGAGGACCCCCAGATTTAAAAAGTAGAGATTCCTTCGGGAACCTTGTTCAAATAAGTTAGTGTCTAACCCTGAAATTTCATGAAAAGAAGGTTAACATGCTGCAGGGAGTGATAAGTAACCAAAGGTTACATAAATTGCACTGGTATGTTTTAATACATCATTGTTTCAATACTAAAAAAAAAAAAAAATATCCTTCCCTACCTACCTACCCTATTTTTTTTGGCCATGTAACAGGAACCACACATACTTTTTTTTTTTTTGCCTAATGAAATACTTCATAACATTGAAGGGAAGTTACTCTGTGAAGAAAATAAACGTTTGTTTTTAATTAAGTCAATATGACACACAAGCTTGTTGCATTGAATATTTTGTACACAATAACACTTTAAACTCGAAATTATATAAACCTGTCAATATGTTAATATCATAAATCATAACTTTTTATGGTCTCATTAATGAAATATTACATAATCTAGTTTTTTCCCTCTAATTTACAGACAAATGGATATTTGAGAGGCTATTTAAAATATCTTTATTGTCAGTTTTGATAGCAAGAGATTTATTGATCTGAAAAATTCTAATAATTACTGCTGATCTCTGACAATAGTATTTAAAATACTGAACATTTTTATCCATTCAACAGAGAAAAACGGGCTTCTATGAAAAGACATGCAATAGCTTAATTAATTAACCCAGATAATAGAGGATATTTGTTTGTTTCAATGTAAGATCAAAACATACTGCACTGAATGAACACCTTGTGCAATATTTTCACAGTGGAGCAGCCACAAGTGACAATGTAAATTATGGTGTTCACAAGAGAAATATATTTTGAACAAATTTTCTTTTTATTTGATGTTTTTACTAAATTTACCCATTTGAAAGTTTTTTACCAGAGAAAAGAAAACAATTTTTTTCACTGTGAAAATACACTATATAATTCACTCTAATATTTCCATAATTCACTGAAAAACATTATAATAAATTAATATTTTAAGAGTGAAGTTAAGTCAGTTACCAATTTACTCACCTAATTTGTTGACTGGGTAAAAGCAAATACTGTTAATAAAATAAGCCAGGAAAGAAATAATATTTTATATCTTCACAGTTGAATAGAATAAAAAGTTTAAAACTTCTATCAAAACAGCCCAATAAATAAATAATAAACATCTAGAAATAGTCTTTCTTCTTTTTAGAAATAGTCTTTCTGATTTGTTAACATAATTATGTAACAACTGTAAGCAGTGATTTGAGATCTCTGGTACCATTTCAGTCTGAGATATTTTTTACATTTTTCTTAAAGAAAGTTACACAGAGGTAAGGAATTTTTTGTTGAATATGTAATAGTTATAGTATGTGTGAGAGTGTGTTACCAGGATATATCAGAGCTAGGGGTACATCGAGGGTATTTTTCTCTGCACATATCGTCGAGGCCGGTAGGCCGAGACAGATATGTGAAGAGAAAAATAACGAGATGTACCCCTAGCTCTGATATATCCTGGTAACACACGAGCACTACATATTATAACTGTTTTATCGCATAGTTTATCATTAAAATTTATATATTATTTTCATTTAAATTTGTTTATTATTATTTTTACTATTTTGATTCCCTTTCTGCGCCTCGCTGACTGAAACACTAAAACTTCTGTTTTAGAAAATGTGTTCCCCAGATAAAAGTACCCAACAAATTTCTGCATTGGTTTTAAATCTTTGCATTTCATTGGCCAGACATATTGTAAAACTTGTTGTTTTGTTTGTAAAAAAAATCAAAGAAAAAGAAACATTTGAGAAATCTCAGAATTTCATATATTTCATGTATTTCTGAATTTGGCAATAACTATCAAGTTTTTGAAATATTCTAGTTTATTTATTCTTTTACTTTATAAATGTAGGTGTTTGTGACAATTCTTTCTCTGTGAACTGTAAATTGGAGCTAAAATCATCTTTTCTTTGAAAGGAAAAAATTATACTCCCTTGATAGGACCTCAATAGAGAAAAAGTGTTCCGATATATATCGGAACAGTTTTACTGTGCTGATATATATCGAAACACTTTTTTTCTTATGAAACTCCATAGAGATTTCCGTGTTGATATATATCGCAACAGTTTTGTAAGATATCAGCACAGTTTTGTAGTAATAATGTGTGTTACTATGTATAACATGCTGCAAAGATCAAAGGAAAATTGCCGCACTATGCGATAATTTCAGTTAGAACTTAAAGGCCCAGCCTGTCTATGTGATTATGATCTTATAAATGTGTATACAATATTGAAAGTAGTGCTTTTCTAACCATATTTAACCTTTACCCTGCTAAATTTAAACAAGAGCACCGTCTTCCTGGTGCAGACGCTCATCTGATTTTTTTGTCTCTGTATAACATAAATATTGTACTACCCATAATTTTCTAAGTCCAAAAGGGGCCATAATTCTTGCAAAAGGCAATGTAGAGTTACGGTACTTGCTGTGCAGAGGCAGCTTTTAATGGCAAATAACTGCTCCAAATTTTAAAGCAATAGCTTTGAACGTTAAGGAGAAAAGTTGACCTAAACACAAAACTTAACCAAAAAAATCTAATATTTTCTAAGTCAAAAAGGGGCCATAATTCTTGCAAAAAGCAGGAAGGAGTTATGTTTCTTGCTGTACAGAGTCAGCTACTGATGGTGAACAAGTGTTGCAAGTTTTAAAGCAATAGCTTTGATAGTTTAGGAGAAAAGCTGACCTAAACATAAAACTTAACCAGGCAACGCCGACGCTGATCAAGTGATGACAATAACCCATCATTTTTTTTTTTTTTCAGAAAATTAGATGAGCTAAAAATGGACTGGTCCTTCATTCAATTTTGGCAATACCATTTATTATTTGAAAGGGAGATTCACTGAAAATTTACTGACTGAATAGCGAACAGTGCAGACCATGATCAGGCTGATCTTGGATCTGCACTGGTTGCAAAGGCAGAATCACCAGCTGCCAGCAGGATAAAGGTTAATTGTCAACATTCTTTATCTACAGGGCTCCAGATAATTTTTTTGGCCTATGAGTATTTACTCATCATAATTCTTGCGAATGAGTAAAATGGTAAAACCTGAAATTGACTATGAGTAATTTTACTCCTGAAAATTTGTAAATGAGAAAAAAACAGAAATCAGTTTTATAACATATTTATTGGGTGTAACACCCATGAATTCATATGAATTTGTTTGCAGTTCAGTTTCAATTCAGCATTCAAGTTGTTGCTTCTTTTTTCTCCATTGGCTTGCTTCGGCTTCACACTCACTGCCAAATCCAATAGATTATTCAATATACCTTTAACGATGTTTTGGGAATCATTTTTTGTTGGCCTACCGAATGTGTAGCACGTTTGTTTACTTCAAACATTCTTAGAAAGAGACATGTTTTTGTTACTCCACACCGGAAGTTGATATTTTAAATCAACACCGCTTTAAAATTCACTACCTTACCATCAATATTAATTTCCAGCAATACGATTTACACACGCATTGAGCAGTGTTCACGAAAGACCCTGAAAACTCACAGGACACTCGGTCTGGTAAACATGATTTTTTTACAGGACCGGATAATATTTTACCAGACCGAATTCTTTTTAATAAATTTGATATCTGATCTTTAAAACTGGTATTTATATATAGTCTATATAGACAGCATTACACAAATTACATCCTTTAAGTTTATTTCCACTTATTAATTGAAACAGATTTCAGACATTAAGTTTTCAGGCTGTAAAAAGTCTCCCTGTACTTGGATTCAGTGTTGTTATGTTTTCTGGTCCTTTGGGACCATGGAGTCCATTCAACATATGTGTAATAGATCTAGAGTCCCGCTTAACCGTTGCTAGGGGGCGTGAGAGATGTTGCACATTTCATTACCTCTCGCGAACAGACTCTGTCAAAACGAGTCAGTTGGTATTCTTCTTGGTTGCATTCTTTGCTTCCAAAGGATCTTTAAGTAATTTTACAGATTTTATTCATATTCATTTGCTATATCATCGCTGTTTTTTACCCCACAAGTCTATTGTTTGCACCGAGGCACGTTGATGTTGACATATAGAGAAAGATGACCTCGGAATTTCTGGAAATTCCCGTCTGGTTCCCGCGTACATAAATCGAGTACCATCCACGATTAGTACGCATCCAATGATAACGCGCGTTCTTAGAATTGTCGTGACGTCGTGAGGGGTTTCCACTGTTTCTATTTTAAGTACCAATGAAACAAGCGCTTACTAAGATATAGTCTGACATCAATTTCTCGGGATTCCATTTTACAATTTAATGATGAAAGTCGAAATTTCGCGAAATCGTGGACTTTCTTCTTATTTTATCATATTGACCTGCAATTTTTATCGGACACTCGGTCTTGTGAACTTGATATATCATGCCGGACCGGATCAAAATTTACCGGAAATGTCCGACGGTCCGACGGCTTTCGCGACCTCTGATTGAGTGTATAATATAGTTTATTTGTTTGTTTGTTTGTTTTGGGTTTAGTGCCGTTTTTCAACAGTATTTCAGTCATGTAACAGCGGGCAGTTCACTAAAACCAGTGTTCCTGGATTCTGTACCAGTACAAACCTGTTCTCCGCAAGTAACTGCCAACTTCCCTACATGAATCTAATATAGTTTAACCTAGGTGTATAGAGTACCATTCAATGCCTGTGTACGTTCAATGTGGTAGAATGAATGCCGATCGTGCTCTGTTATGTAAAGCATCCAGACGATTCAGATTTTGTTTATGCTAGTAAAAAGTCATTACATGCGTTTCTGTAATTTCATGTACGTTTTTATACGCTAAAAAATTAACAGAGGTGCATATGGCATTATTTCAAAGCATAATTTACGCTAGTACGCATCTTATCTGGAGCCCTGATTTAGACAGCTGCTGCTTTTACTGTAAAATTAAAAGCATCATATGGAAATTTAACATCCAGTCTTGTCTCTTTTTGGTGCTTTGAATACCAAACACACTAACCCTATACACTTACACAGTGGCAGCAGTTAATTAACCCTTATCATTCTGGACACATTGATTCTGCCTTTGCGATCAATGTAGATCCAGGTTTTTTTTCCCTTATATAAGCGATACCGATAAACGGTACCGTTCCCAATGCCAAAAAGTGTCCATTTTTCCCAACTGTCAGTAAAAAAAGTTCCCATTTCCAAAAATTATAACTGCAAGTAAATCGGCCCCCAAATGAAATGCACCGCATTGTGATTTTTACGACTGCGTAGATTTTATAGGCGCCGTAAATATAAATACTCTCCAATTGTTTTCACACACAGACAATTCGTAACTACCGTTGTAAAAGCATGTAGGATTTGGGTCGAATCAAAATATTACTCGGTTATCAGAGATACGACTGTTACTTGCATCAATTCCCGTTTTACTGATAAAATGTCACACAACAGCAAATACTACCGAAAAAGATTAAGGCAGCCAGAAAAGAAGAAAAGAATCTATAAAATGCTTTCAAAACAACAGAATGCTCAAGAAAAAGAGGGTGCATCTCCAAGCAATAAAGGGGAAGAGAGGTCTTTCTCTGTTGGGTCTGGCAAACTGCCATTACTCAATTTACTGACAGTTAATCTACAGGTTCATCCTCACATGAGATGTTATTGAAAAGTTCAAGACTGCTAAGTACAGAGAGATTGCTCAGACTGTAAAGTGATAAATGAATGAAGTATTAATGATTTGACAGAGTTCAGAGCCTTTTCAGTTGTTATTTTAAATTAACTACTACAAAATGTGCTTCTTAAACATTTCCCAATCTGACCAACAATGTCGCAATTTTTCCCAATAGCACGGGTACTGGTACCATTCCCAAAATACAGAAAAAAATCCCTGAGATCATGATCTGCACTGTTTGCCATTCAGTCAGTATCTTTTTGGTAAGAACCCCTTTTAACATTCAATGGTACTATCCAGATTGAAAGATGGACATGTTCTTATAGAGATTTAGCAGGGTAAGGGTTAAACACCCTTTCTGCAGCATTTGTTTTTCTAAATTTCTTTGGAAATAAAACAGCTATAAATACGAAGATCAAAGGCCACTAAAGGTCATTCATATAAAGCTTTCTCCCAGCTTCTTAATATTTATAATTTTAGTAGGTCAAGAACTGGAAAATAAATCTCAAAAGAAGTGGAAGTCCAAAAAAGAAGGATCTTCAACTTAATTACCAACTAGAATACTTAATTCTCAAACTTTTGTCAGGACTTCTACAAACAAGGAATTGGTAAAACCGGATGATGCTCTCAGATGCATGTGCTTGTCCCAATATCCTTTCTGCAGCCTTAACGTACTAAAACGTATTAGCGTCTGATGGCCCTTTCACGCTTCCGTAGAAAGAACATTTATTACACGAAACTTATTTTGAAAATATTTCTGAAATGTCTAGGTTTGCAGCTCTCAAATACGGTTATATCTTACATCTGAGGCATATACTGACACTCTCAGACAACATCAAAAATGACAATATGAGCGATTTGATGAAGTTCCGAAATTATCACTGTACCCTTGGTCCGTTACGGACCCCTGTGGGATTTCTGTTTATTCAGAGCTCAAATACTTTTTCATAGATTAAAAGCTGACATGCTGTACTAAAGCCTTGGTAATTTCAATTCCTGATAAAGTGCTGAAAATTGGCTCCCCAATAGCAAAAAAAAAAAGTCCATGTGCATACATTTAGGGGTGACCCCTGCGCGTGACCCCTGACTATCTACGAATCAAAATGCGGCTTTTGTTTTTTTTCAACTTTAGCATTTCTACTTTCATTTTATTTACTTCCGGAAATAGCTGAAGGTCAAGTGATGTCATTTTCTGTGTTGTCAAAAACATACATATACCTGGCGAGGTTGCATAAATATGTGCTGGTCGTCCTAAGGTTATGGTGAACAATGGCCTCTATGATTATGTGAAGTTTAAATCAAATGCCATTAATACTTTCGGACAAGCCTTATTTTGTATAATAAAGGCAGATAATTCAAAAACTAGGTAAAATGGAGTTATGGTTCTTAGACAATGCACTTCCCTTTATCATTTTGTGAAGTTTCAATGAAATAACATTACGTAGTACTTTTTAAGTAATGCTCCTGACAAGCCTTATTTTGTATAATAAAGGGAGATAATTCAAAAACTAGTTAAGGTTTAGTTATGATTCTTTGACACTGCACTTTGTCTCAATGGCCTCTATGATTATGTGAAATTTCAATCAAATGCCATTAATACTTTTCAAGTTATACTCCGGATAAGCCTTATTTTGTATAATAAAGGGAGATAATTCAAAGTAGAGTTATGGTTCTTTGACACTGCACTTCCCGTCAGTGGCCTCTATCATTTTGTGAAGTTTCAATGAAATGCCATTAATACTTTTCAAGTTATGCTCCGGACAAGCTTTATTTTGTATAATAAAGGGAGATAATTCAAAAACTAGGTAAGGTAGTTATGGTTCTTTGACACTGCACTTTGTGTCAATAGCCTCTATGATTATGTGAAGTTTCAATCAAATGCCATTAATATTTTGGACAAAAGTGTGACGGATGGACGGACAGACGTGCCACCGTAATGATATAGGGGGCCATTTCTTTTATTTTCTTTTGTTGTATAGGGGGCCCTGGCCCTATAATCTATTGTTAACAGATTGAAGCTATTGTTCTCTGTTGTTCTCTTTTACAGTTAGATGGCCCTTTCTATCTTTTAAGTCGCTCGGACAGATGGCCGGACAAAGCAGCAACTATATGCTTGCCCTTCGGTGAGCATAAAAATCTGCTACTTTATGGCAGTCCATTTTAGAAATTTAGCAGGGTAATGGTTAAATACTCTTAACTTGGTTATGCAAGTACATTTTTTCAGGACAATATGGGGCAGGTAACTGATCGTTATGCCAATGTCAAATAGTAATACTATGTTTTTTTTTCTAATTTCAAACATAAATTGGGCAGGTAACTGATCGTTATGCCAATGTCAAATAGTAATACTATGTTTTTTTTTTCTAATTTCAAACATATATTTTTTTCTCCAGCCAAGACTCAGTGTCTTGTAATGCAACCTTGCACATCTGAAACACAATGCAAAATGCTAACTTAATGCATACATGCCATACTTTTTCAGGACATTTCCGGGATTCTGAGTTCAAATTTCCAGGATTTTTACTCTTTGTCTGGGACATACACCGTGACATTAGCATTCGTCTGTTTCGTGCATAAATATAATAAAACTAGAAAATGCTTTTGTAAAAAAGCGCATGTCTCCCCGAATGCAAAGTCCTATAGGCAAGAAGTCAATAGGGGTCAGAAGCGAAAGTCAAAGAGACACTGATGGTTGGCTGCAATAGGGATCATGTACTTGGCATGTCCAATCATCCCACTAAATTTCAGCACTCTTGGCCTAGTGGTTCTCAGGCTTCTGTGACCTTGACCTTTGATCAAGTGACCTCAAAATAAATAGGGGTCACCTACTCTGCATGTCCAACCATCCTATTAAGTTTCAACATTGTAGGTCAAGTGGTTCTCAAGTTATTTCCAAAAAATGATTTTACATGAACAGGCCACTGTGACCTTGACCTTTAATAGACTGACCCCAAAATCATGTCCAATCATCCCGCTAAATTTCAACACTCTTGGCCTAGTGGTTCTCAAGTCACTGTTCAGGCTTCTGTGACCTTGACCTTTGATCAAGTGACCTCAAAATAAATAGGGGTCATCTACTCTGCATGTTCAATCATCCTATGAAGTTTCAACATTCTGGGTCAAGTGGTTCTCTAGTTATTGATCGGAACTGGTTATCAATGTTCAGGCCCCTGTGACCTTGACCTTTAACGGAGTGACCCCAAAAACAATAGGGGTCATTTACTCTGCATGAACAATCATCCTATGAAGTTTCAACATTCTGGGTCAAGTGGTTCTCTAGTTATTGATCAGAAATGGTTTTCAATGTTCGGGCCCCTGTGACCTTGACCTTTCACGGAGTGACCCCAAAAACAATAGGGGTCGTCTACTCCAGCAGCCCTACAACCCTATGAAGTTTGAAGGTTCTAGGTCAAATGGTTCTCCAGTTATTGCTCGGAAATGAAGTGTGATGTACGGACGGACGGACGGACAGGGCAAAAACAATGTCTCCAGGGGAGACATAATTACATGTAGTTTCCGGAGATAAACATTGTTCACTCGCTTAGGAATAATTTGCTGCAAATGTCGTCTAGCTTTCTAAGGGAGGTAAATAGGGTTATTCACGTCTATAGTTCGGCACGTGAATTGGTTGCGTTCCTGAGGTGAACAGACTTAGGAGACTTACGAAGAATTAACCTGGTCATCGTGATTTAGAACCCAACTTATTAGGTATGATTTTAAAGCTTAAACATTTATCTAATCATTAATAAAATGAAATCCTCAAAGGAATAAAATAAATCTTGTAGATAAAATCGATATAAAATATTTCGGGTTGGGTAAATTTTCATGGTCGGCAAAGGCGTTCAATAGTCAAAATTTTAATTTAGAATATGTTTGACAATCAATCTACATTTTAAAAGATTAGAACCTTTTAAAATAATTATGGTTTAATTGACCGTTTTTAGCCATTTCTGCCATAAAGGCTACATCAGTACATGTAGCTTCACCGCCTACGTGCTAAAAACAACGAGATTTTCGGCTATTGTTCCTAATATTAAATTATCATAAAACTGTTATTGATTGCATAATTCTGACAATTCATAATCAGGGTCATCAAAATAGCCGACTGTAAATCTGGGTCATCAAAAGATCGCAGGGCGCCGTCAATATGAGTGTTGATCGGACCTGGCTTAATCAACATGTGTCCCGCTCGAGGGCATGAAACTGATATCGGATAATTAGGAATAAACAATGTGACACCGGGGACTGTTTATTGTGTTTTATTAATGTAAAATTCAACAATTTATAGACCAAAAAAAGTTAGTTTGGGGGGTTATTTTTGTTTTCTGTATTTTTAATTTTCCGGGAAATTTCAACACTGTCCGGGACAACGGGATGTCATTTCCGGGACAATCCGGGACGTATGACATGTATGCTTAATGCATTAATA
Organism: Mercenaria mercenaria; assembly: GCF_021730395.1. NCBI lineage: Eukaryota > Metazoa > Mollusca > Bivalvia > Venerida > Veneridae > Mercenaria > Mercenaria mercenaria. The sequence goes on from NC_069368.1 coordinate 81,482,453, forward strand.
GCATTTTTTATAATGCATTAATGGCATTTTTTCCTTAAATATAAGATTTTAATGAAAAATATCACTTTTTTAACAATTCACAATTTAGACATTTTTAGAAGCATCTTTCCAAATTGTAAAGGCCCTGGCCCCATTCCCAATGTGGAAAAATAACACTGAAGTACAACTGATTAGAAGGATGTCTTACTGTATAATTACTATAGTTGCTATATTTATAGTTGCTACTCCTGAAATACAGCTTGATATCTGCATGAAAAACTTTTAACCAAATTTTCTAAGCTGAAAAAGGGCCATAATTTGTATCTAATTCATTCAAATGTTATCTAACTTGTTTATTTCTGTATGTTTAATGACTGGAAAGCATAGTGTGAAGTTTCACTGTAATACATGCAATGCTTATTGAGATATGATCCTGCATGCTAAACTTTAACCAAACTGTGATGCTTGGGGCAATGCTCTCTGAGTAACCTGCACATTATTAAGTTTCAGGTGTACTGCCAGTTACTGACTGTCTATTGCAATATATAATCTGAAAGTAAAGTAAGACACTTTGTTATATCAGATAAGACAGCACTATAGCTTTGCTGACGTCATTTTCAATGTTTTTTGCAACTGAAATGCATTTTCCACACTTCTATGAAATAAATAGAACAGGTTAGCTGACTCACTGTTGCAGTAGACAAAAAAATATTTCCAAAGGATTAACTGGTTTATAAATAAATTTAACCTAAAGTAAATTTTTACTTAACAGCTTTTAAGTTAGAAACTGAGTTTATGAGTTTAAAGTTTTTAGCCAGTCTTGATCTGAAATATTAAGATGTACTTATGCAGAGGACATCCTAAAAATATTACTTCTACCAGCATTGTACATTATTTTTTAGTGTGCAGCTTTACCTGTCATCCAATGAAAACAACGCATTTCTTTTTTTTCTTTGTTCTAAATTCCATAGAAAAAGTCAACTGAAAAACCTTCACTGTACTGAAATTAATTCTATGGTAATTCTATGAACTGACTTCAAAAAAGTAAAGAATTTCTGTTATTCATTTTTACAAAAATCACAAGGATTTGAACTCTGAAATCAGTTTAGTTATGAGTGTAAGCTCTGTGAACATTTTGTACTAGGAAATAAAATTAAGGCAAGCATAACCTTTTTCAGATCATCTATATTAATAACTTCCTCCAAAAACACTCAAATTTAAACTTGTGCTCAAATCTTTTTCTGTAAAAAATCTTCAGAGAGGGTAATCAATCTGGTGTGGCTAAATAAATGTAACAGTAGCCATATACTTTGACTGTTTGAACTGATAATCTACTAATCGTCAAATTAACTAGAGCTATCACTTAAGTTAGTTAATACCCATTCTGCTCTGATACACAATAAGTAAAATGTTGCAATCATGACTTTTATCTTTCAAATGAGACCTTGACCTTGAACCTAATGACCCTGGCTGTGCTCTCAGCATGTTGTCTTGAAAAAGTTAACAATTCATGTTAGTTCATGTTGTTATGGAGATATAAAGTGGAAACAAATTGGAGCTATTTGATCTTTGACCTTTATGTGTGACATTGACCTTGGAATGAGTGACCTAGGTTCTGTGCTCTGCACATCGATGGGTCAGCGCAACACGGTCGTAACTAATTTTTTGAAAACTTTACAGGAGAAGCAAAAAATATTTTTGTATTCAAATGATGTTATGAAAAACAATACAATCTATATTATTTTTATCAAATAACAGTAATAACTACAATACTATGGGAAAAAATGTCAAAAAAATGTTCACTGAGGAGTTATTTGAAAGTTTTCCAGTTACGACCATGTTGCGCTGAAATGTGTGAAAATTTTGTCAAAAACTTAGTGCAACAAGGTCGTAATTAAATGATAACTAATAATTTATTGGAGATAATTCATAACAGAGATGTTTATTCAAAAGACTATTAATTAAATATTTTTAAGCATATCCATTTATCTTTTTCTGTACTTTCATTGACTTGTTTTACTCGCAAAAATGTCAAAAAAATCATATAATATGTAGAAATAAAAATGTACTACTATAAAAACACATTTTAAATTATTTAAATGTATTTTACAGTAAAAAGACAATAAGAGCTTGACTTGGTCCAAGATATTTGCATATTTTACTGAATGTAGGCGCTGAGAGTTTTAGTATTCAATGTTATTTCAGTATTTTACAGTAAATAGACAATAAGAGCTTGACTGGTCAAAGGTACTTGAATATTTTACTGAATATAGGCACTGGGAGCCTTTATGGTCAAACTTATTTCATTATTTTACAGTAAATGGACAATAGAAGCTTGACTGGTCTAAAATATTTACATATTTTACTGAATATAGGCACTGAGAGCTTTTATTGTCAAAGTTATTTCAGTATTTTACAGTAAGTGGACAGTAAGTGCTTGACTGGTCCAAGGTACTTGAATATTTTACAGTATGTAGACACTGAGTGTCTTTAAAGTACAAGATATTTGCATATTTTAAAGAATATAGGCATTATGAGCCTTTAAGGTCTAAGGTATTTGAATATGTCTGTGTTTAGTTATTAGATTTTCATAAGGAATATGCACCGGTTCTGCAGCATAAATAATGCATGCAACAGGAGCACAATACTATTCTGCAAAAGAACGTGTGCATGCTTCTTGATACAAGTCTAAAAGTCTTTTTATTACATAAAAATCTACACTTAAACAATTATCAATAGTATAAATTTGCTCTTTAGCTTGAGTAAAACTGAAATGTCATAATTAAAGAACATGATAAACACAACAACACAGTCACATGAAACTAACATCAAAAATGATGCCATACACCTGATGTGAAATTTGAATGTCAGTATAGTCTGTTCCTGGAAAATTTTGTAATAATTATATGTATGAAATGGCAGCCTCTGATGCATATTTTTTTGTCTAAATTTTCAGGTATTGAGAGGGTCCCCACCTCCTGTTAGGTTGGTCAGGGGAGTCTCCCTCTGGAATATAGGTATAAAATGGAAGCCTCTAGTGCTTTTTTGGGTCACAACTTCTGTTTAAGGGGGTCAGGTGGATCTCTCCCTGGATTTTCTCTTTTAATATAGGCTTGAAATGGTGGCCTCAGGTGCAATTGGGTTTAAATGTAAAGGTAGAGAAGGGGATATAAAGGTAGAAAAGGGGTTCAGAGGGTTTCCCCTAGAAATATTTTAAATACAGTTATGAAATACTGGCTTCTTGTGCATTTTTGGGTCTGAATTTTGAGGTACAAGAGGTTAGCCTTCCCTCCTGTTAGTGAGACTCACGTGAGGAGAGAGGGGAGGGGCTCTCCCCTGGAAATTTCTGTAATTTAGGTATGAAATGGTTGCCTCTTGTGCATTTCTGGGTCTAAATTTTGAAGTACAGGAGGGGATAACTCCTTCCTGTTTGGTATAATACCTCCTTCCTATTTGGGGAGGGGGAAAGGGTCTCCTCTGGAAGTTTTTGAAATTTAGGTATAAAACTAGAGCTGCTTTTGAGAAAAGCGCATGTCTCCCACAACTGCCAAATCATCTGAATAGTAGTATAAGATCGGACGAGAAATGTTCAAGCGTATACCCTACTCCCTATATATTCTTAATTCCCAATCAGACTTCCAGTGCTTTGATTATCAAAAACAACCCAATCAGACTTTCAGAGCTTTGATACAACCCAATCAGACTTCCAGTGCTTTGATTATCAAATACAATCCAATCAGACTTTCAGTGCTTTATAAATAACCAATGTTTCAAGGGCCATACTTCCAAAGTGGCCTGGGCTGATTTGGCTAGTTACCAAAGCTGGCTGAGGACTTATTGGCAAACACATTTTTTTCAAGTTCGGTGAATTAGATCGGATGAGAACTGTTTTGACTTAAGTGTGGACAAGATTTGTGATAGACGGACGGACGGACAGACAGGAGTAAATCAATGTCTCCCACCACACAGTGGTATGGGAGACATAATAATGGCCTGTAGTGCATTTTTTGGTCTATATGTTGAGGTATAGGAGGGGATATTTCCTTCCTGTTATGGGCTCGGGAGCACCTCCCCTCCTGGAAATTTTGAAATGCAGGCATGAAATGGTGGCCTCTGGTGCAGTTTTGGGCCTATATATTGAGAAAATATTATTTTGTTTGCCAAAATAGTTGCATGCAACTTCGATGAGTTTAAGTCACTGGGGGGTATAGGGGGAGCACGGGCTCTCTTGGCCATGGCCCTTGATCAGCCAGGCCTTTATGTTGGTGTTTCGCAACATAAAAATCAAGTAAATCATTCATTAAATTTAAATGTAAATGCTGGTCAATTTATTTATGTTTTAGTGGTTTAACGACTTATACAAATATTCGATATACCCAACAAAATCTTCTGTATATCCAAATAAAACTTATCGGAATACGAGCTTTACAAGCAGAAGTCATGCTTCACTTTATAGCACAAAAAAATTTCCACCTTTAATAATATCATTTTGTATTTTGCACAATTCATGGAAATATGCATACAAAAAGGAAAAATGTTATTTCATTGTCATCCTTTCACAGTTTTACATGAAACTTGCATAAAGGAAAGTTTATGTAATAATTACAAGTATAAAAAGGTGCCTTTTTTCCTCTTAAAATTAAGTCAAGGCATTATGAATAGGGCTTCTGATGCTAAAAAATATTGAATTTGGAAGAAGTTTTGCTGAGAAATAATTAACAGTATTTTTTTAACAGAATGAGTGTTTTGGTAAAATCCTAAACATGTTGGTCAATAAATTCTTAACACCACTTTGCATTGATGAATATGAAATATGGTAACAATATTAATTATGTAGTATAAATACCATTTTCTAAGTTGTTTAAAAACAAAAATCATCCTTATTTATCATTTAACTATTGTAATATGTTACAGTTTAATGTTAGTTACAACCATGTTGCACAGAAATTTCAAAGTGAAATAGCATACTAACTCTGTGCAACAAAGACGTATGTTGTGTTACGACCATGTTGCACTGACTGAAAGTGTCTTCCTGAGATACAACCTTTTGACAATTTTACTTTTTTCACTTTAATTTTAAGAATATGATTAAGATATTTTAACAAGTGATGTTTTTATGTTAAATAAGGCAAATTATGTAAAAAAGTGTATTTGGTAAAAAAATCAAGTTACGACCATGTTGCACTGACCCATCGACATTGTCTTGATGAGGGTAATATCCAATGCTAGTTTTATGAAATATTTTCAAGCAGATTAGGAGATACGGAGCAGGAACGAAATTAAATCATTTGACCTTTGCCCCTAAAATGTGGTCTTGGCCTTGTACATAGTGACAAAGGTTGTGTGCTCTGCATGTTATCTTGATTAGGTCAGAACTGATGCTTTAGCAGATAATGAGCGGCCACGGATTTGAGCTATCTGATCTCTGACCTCTTAACTTCGACCTTTACCTTGGACCTAGTGAACTGGGTTGTGTGCTCTGCATGTCCTCTTGATGAGGTTAATATCTGAACAAGGCAGTTTCAGACTTCAAAATTATTGTTGATGAATATAGGCCCAGGAGTAATCAGCCACCATAGCTAATTACTTTGTTGAGACAAAATGTTGAATGCTTATCACTTCCACTAAGACAGAGAAAAGGGATCATGTCGAAAGTACTCAAAATGTCAATTTTTCCAAAAGAAGGGCAATGCTAGTCTAAATGTGAACCAATTGTGTTAAAAAACATGCAACCACAGAAGTTACCTGTTCGTCCTGACCAACAGCATTGTCTTTACACATTTTGCAGCACCATCCTTTATCTTGAAGGTAAGCAAGGAAGACAAACAATGGCATATAGCCTAGAGTTATCCATGCTTCCCAGGGTGTTATTTCACCTGGTGTCCAGTATCCAACAACTATCAACATCCAGACATAGGCCAACATTGACCAAATAGCTGTCAAAATGAACACCCCGAATTCTCGAATTTGCTTTACATTATTATTTGGAACAGAGGCAATACAAACTGCAGTTATTATTAAGAGGTTAAATGCTGCACTTCCAATAATTGTAAAAGTACCCAATGAGTCTTCATTACTGGTATCTTTTCCAAGTGATCCTGCTGTCTCAATTGTTGCAAGAAGAATTTCAGGTGCACTACTTCCAAGCGCCATTAGTGTCAAATTTGCCACCGTCTCATTCCAAATTCGAACGTGAAATTTTACAATTTCTCCTCTCTCTTGGTCCCATTTGGCAACTTCCCTTTGTTTGCTTGTTAGAGATTCTATTGAACTCATAAATATATCAGATGCAATTGCGATGCCGACAAAAAAGTAAAACATGCAAGCAAGATATGCAGTACCTCTAATTCCTTCATGCCACAGATTCTCAGCTGGCAAAAGAAGCCAACTGGCACAGACCTCTTCATCTGGTGAATCTAAATATTCCACAACATAACCCAGCGAATAGTTTGTATAGTGCTTATACATTTTGCATTTAATCCTATTTACACTAAAATTAATCTACTTTTATACAGAATGCTGCTACTTCCAGTTTACCTTAACACAAAATACTGTTATCTATTTATTCATTATTCTCCTGTGAAATTTACAGAGTTCTAAGAATAACCTAACAGAAATGTTCAAAAAAAAGTTTTGCAAACCAATATTTTGTTAATTGTTGAAAATCTTGTCTATATTATCAGACCTCCTGCTTTTGTAGTAAATCTCCTACAACTTGTGTAGTAGATGTAACCCTAAGATAAAAACAATTGTAATATTCATCACTACAGGTAAGCCAACCTCTGCTTTTTATCATTTTAAAGAGGTCTGTATTTTGAACAGTAAGAATGAGCTCTTATATATACTTCATTCCATATATATAATTATATATACAATCACAGCTCTGTATGATTTGTATCTCACTAAATCCACATAACCCATTTGGCAAGAAACTCATCCACAGACTGAGCCTTTTAAGCATTAGGTCTCTATGACAAGACAATTATGACATCTATTTAAAGGAGAACCATTATCACCTTTCAAGACAGTCTTAAAACTTCCAAATGGAGTAACCTAATAAACTATCCTACAATCTTGATGTAACTACCACTGTGTATTATTAATGACTATTTTCTTAGCTTAAGTCTAGAATACCAGATTTACATTATCATTTAGAAAATAAGAAAGAAACAAGATAATTTTATCCAGAGTTAGAGTCTTTTCTCCAAAACAGTTCTCCTTTAAGTAAATGTCCAAAATGTCTTTTCAAAGTACTTGAACAAAACCAAACTAAGTAATGAACAATCACTAATTAGATAATTCAGTCTTGAGACCACCAACTGAACAAATTAAAAGCAATTAAACCTCCTGAAGAACAAAAGCTTCCGAAATCCAATCAAGTAAATCAATAGGCAGCAACCAAGGATCACAGGAGTGATCTATAAAACTTTATATATATACCTACAGTTTTATATACCAACAATTAACCTGTTCATCAGATATTAAAGATAATAGCTCTGTTATAATAAGCTACCTGTGCTTAAAACAGGTACATGCTTACTGTACTTTTCATTATAACAAAATGCTTCCAATATCAATCTGGTGTTGCTAATGAAATGCTGAATGCAACCTGGGAATTGTAGTAGGTTGAACAGGTTATCAAAATGCTTAATTCTCCAATGGAACCTGTTACTAAGCCAGTCTGACTGGCTTAAAAATGCAGGGCTTTTTTACCCTATAAATCTACCTCCAGTAAAAGGAGGTAATCCCAATGCAAAAAAAGTAAGTTTTTTTTCCCAAAGTTGAATTTAAAATTCCCAAATGATTATACCTTTTAGGGTTTTTGCTGTTTTAAGATAGTTTTGCTAATTTGTATGTATATTTTAATACTGTTGAACAATTACTGAAATGCAATTCATTAATATTTCACACAAAAACACATTTATGTAGATTTTGGTAATTTGCAAATTGTCCCAATTAAGACAATTTCCGAGAGCATTTTCCCAATTCCACCGGTGTCGGTGGCATTCCCAAATTCATGAAAAAAAAGGCCTGAAATGGGCTATACTGCCAGCAAATTATATAAGTTTTTCTGTAATCTTAACAAAATCACAAAATAATTATGCAGTCTGTACAATAAACAAGAGGGTCATGATGCCCCTATATCGCTCACCTGCTAAACTTGGCCTTGGAATCATCAAGATAAACATTCTTACCAAGCTTAATGATAGGATCATAAATATGGCCTCTAGAATGTTAACAAGCTTTCCCTTTGATTTGAGCGAGTGACCTAGTTTTGGACCCCACATGACCCAGTTTTGAACTTGGCCTAGGAATCATCAAGATAAACATTCTGACCAAGTTTCATTGAGATAGGATCAAAATGTGGCCTCTACAGTGTTAACAAGCTTTTCCTTTGATCTGAGTGGGTGACCTAGTTTTTGACCCCACATGACCCAGTTTTGAACTTGGCCTAGGAATCATAAGAATAAACATTCTGACCAAGTTTCATGAAGATTGATTCATAAATGTGGCCTCAAGAGTGTTAACAACTTTTCCTTTGATTTGACCAGGTGAACTAGTTTAAGATCCCATATGAACCAGTTTTTGAAGATGGCATAGGAATCATCAAGATAAACATTCTGACCAAGTTTCATGAAGATAGGGTCATAAATGTGGCCTCTAGGTTAACAATCTTTTCCTTTGATTTGACCTGGTGACCTAGTTTTTGACCCCACATGATCTAGTTTTGAACATGGCCTAGAGATCATCAAGATAAACATTCTGTGCAAGTTTGTATCAAATCAAAGCATAAATGAAACCTCTATATGGCTGAATAGGCCAAAATAGAAAATTTTGCCCCTTTCAGGGGTAGTAACTCTAGATGGAATGTAACCAGTTTTCAAAAGGCTCTTTCATGGGTCAATTAGGGGCCGTAACTCTGGAAACCTATGATTGGATCTGACAGACATCATGGAATCCAAGATCTATTGTTGTTAAAGATATTTTGCAAATTTGTATTAAATCAAAGCATAAATGAAGTCTCTATGTGGCTGCAAAAGCCAAAATAACATATTTTGGCCCTTTAAGGGGCCATAACTCTGGAACCCATGATGGGATCTGGCTAGTTTTCAAAAGAAACCAAGATATTATGCCAATTTAAGTTGTGTGCCAGTTGATTAAAATTGGTTGCAAAATGTGTCTCTATCGTGTCCACAAGCCAAAATAGCAAATTTTTGCCCTTTAAGGGGCCATAACTCTGAAACCCATGATGGGATCTGGCCAGTTTTGGAAGGGACCGAGATATTATGCCAATACAAGTTGTGTGCAAGTTTGATTAAAATCAATTGCAAAATGTGGTCTCTATTGTGTTCGCAAGAAATTGTGGACAGACAACGGACGGACGAACGAAGGGCGATCACAAAAGCTTACCTTGTCACTATGTGACAGGTGAGCTAAAAACAGTGGGAAAAAGTAATTGGTGCACAATGGATGAGAAATTATCCATAGCTTAATATGCATACAACTTACATATTTATCCAAGATTTAGGTAATTCGGGTTTTCCATGCAATAGATTGATTAATTTAACAATTTAATATCTATTTCACAGGAAGAGTATAAGTGAGCATTCATACAGAAGACAAAACAACTGCAACTCCAGTTCCAATGTCAACTGACCAGGAAACTGAAAAATGTATACAATTTTGAAATAGCAATGCAATTGCTAGTTCCTATCATCACTGTTGTTGTTACTTGTTTCAGAATTACTTTAATTAATTTATTTTTGTTTGAGCAAAGCAAATTAGACAAGGCAGTCTGAAGGACAGCTATATCCCCCGCTGCTGTTGTGGATAGTGAAAGGGTTGATGGTATTAGGTGAAAGCATTGTTTTCTTAGGTATATTTTATAGTCTATGTATGAGGAACTCAATGAATCTGAAAAATCTTCCAGGGGTTTAGGAGATACAGAGCAGACACAAAATGGAACGCTCAAACTTTTGACCCTGAGTTTTGACCTTGACCTTGAGTCAACACGACTGACACACAAGCTGGACATCGTCTTGATGAGGTGATCATTTGACTCAATTCTCATGAAAATCCTTCAAGGGGTTTAGGAGATACAGAGCTCAGATGTATGACCTTGAGTTGTGACCTTGACCTTGAGCCAACATGGCTGATACACAAGTTCTGCACATCATCCTGATGAGGTGATCATTTGACTCAATTTTCATGAAAATCCTTCAAGAGTTTCGGAGATACAGAGCTCAAACTTTTGACCCTGAGTTGTGACCTTGACCGTGAGCAAACATGGCTGACTCCTTAGTTCTGCATATTGTCTTGATGAGGTGATCATTTGACCCAAGTTTCATATGAATCCTTCAAGGGGTTTAGGAGATACAGAGTTCAAACTTTTGACCTTGCACTGTGACCATGACCTTGAGCCGACATCGCTGACCCATGAGTTCTGAACATCATCTTGATGAGGTGATCATTTGACCCAAGTTTCATGAAAATCCTTCAAGGGGTTTAGGAGATACAGAGCAGACACAAAATGGAAGGCTCAAACCTTTGACATTGCGTTGTGACCTTGACCTTGAGCCGATATGGCCGACTCATGTGTTCTGCACATCGTCTTGATGAGGTGATCATTTGAACCAAGTTTCATGAAAATCCTTCAAGGGGTTTAGAAGATACAGAGCGGACACAAAATGTTACAGACAGACAGAAGGACGGAAGATGGATGGAGACCATTCCTATAACCCCCCACCACTTGTGGCGGGGAATTAAAAATAAGTATGCTAAACTGCATGGTGTAGGTGCAATACTCAAAATTGAAATGGTTTACTTAATACTATCATATATTTCCTAATTAGCACTATCCCCATATTACTAAAGATGTGAAAAATGGTACTGGTAGCTTTTGTTTGTTTTGGGTTTAGGACCGTTTTTCAACAATATTTCAATAACATAACGGCAGTCAGTTAGCCTTACCAGTGTTTCTGGATTCTGTACCAGTACCAACCTGTCCTTCGCAATAAGTGCCAACTTCTCCACATGAATCAACGGTGGAGGGCCAATGATTTCAGACCCAGTTTTTTTTTATCAAACTCACAAAGAACATATACCTCGCCTGGGGATCGAACTGAAGCCATATGACCATTTCCTTTAGACATTGTGACCTGGATTGTGCATTTGGCATGTCATCTTGATGAGGTTAATATTTCATGCTGGTTTTATGAAAATCTTCCTAGCGGTTTAGAAATGGTAGTAAAATGCAGGCCTTGACACTGACTTTTTTCGGTGGTGTCCCAGAGGGCCCCCAACCTGTAAAATTTGGTGTCCCTCACCAAGACTTGGGATCCCTCCAGTCTGAAAGGATGATAGGTTTTGGTGCACATTAGGTGTAAAGTAGTAAGATCGCTGTTTACTCAATCAAGATTTTGAATCAAGAGCTGTTAGTTGACAACGCGCTCGACTATTCTCAGTGCTCGATAGTATAATATAAGCTATGAGTAAAACTTTAACATTACAATAAGCATATTCTAAGTCGAAAAGGGGCCATAATTCAGTCAAAATGCTTGATAGAGTTGTCTGCTCCTTTTTACAGACTGGGGTCATGATGGTAAACAAGTATGCAAAATATGAAAGCAATATCTCAATGGACTTTGAAAATATTTGGGGTGGTACACAAACTTTAACATTACAATAAGCATATTCTAAGTCGAAAAGGGGCCATAATTCAGTCAAAATGCTTGATAGAGTTGTCTGCTCCTGTTTACAGAATGCGGTCATGATGGTGAACAAGTATGCAAAATATAAAAGCAATTATCTCAATGGACTTTGAAAATATTTGGGGTGGTACGCAAACTTTAACATTTGTGTGATGCTCACGCCGACGCCGAGCGAGTGGGATAGCTCCTCTATTCTTTGAATAGTCAAGCTAAAAAATTGTATCAGACGACTTACTGAGTCCTATGCCTATGTTTCATGTAGAAAATGGGAAATTTATTGGTGTAAAATTTATGTATATTTCTGCTAAAAACTGCTTGTTTCTGTCAGGTTTTTAAAGTTGAAAAATATAGGGATACTGGCAACAAGAAGTATTTAGAAAAACACAAAATAAGGGTACCTATGCACATTCCTTCAGTTAGGTTTTCACTGTCTGTGCACATCTTTTAACAATATTTAGTAATTTACTAGCAGGAAATCCCTTTATCAAATGATAAAGATTCCAGGGCTGAATGTGGAGTAAATCTGACAGTGTTGCAGTCACAAGTGGTATGCACGCCACAACATATTCTGATATATATATATATATATCTCGCCATTTTTTATTTCCCTAACATCAACCAAAACTGCTACTGGTCAGCAACACCCCTGTTAACGCTTTATTTTGTGGCTAGTTTTGATCAGCATATCTTAAATCATATTTAATTCAACTTTATTTTGAAATAAAGACAAATTTCAAATAAATCTTTTACAGGATATGTCACGCCCTCGATGAAATTCACATTCAAACTCGCGAAAACTGTTTCAAAGAATGGCAACAAGTTCTCTCCCTGTGGTAATCGGGATATCTAGCATATCTAGGAGCAGGTCACACGCCCAAGATGATGATTTCACACTACGTCGCATTAAAACACCGGTGAAGTGAAATTTCGGTCAAATTTTCTGTTATTTGGTACTGAATTAGGACTATTACATTGCCTTTATTAAAAATAGGTATCCTGGAGGAACACCAAGCTTTGAATAGTTGATGTCCCTCACCAGAATTTGGGGTCCTCGGGATCCCTGGACACCATTATGTCAAGGCCTGAAATGATATCCAATAAAAGCAGCACCTAAATATTATATTAAAACAAAGTTCCTGAGGAATTGAAGTCTGCATACAGAATGCTTCACGAAACTATGAGAAATGAAATTCAAGAATGATATCCTTCAACGTGTTGACCAAAACTGTTACAGCTCTAGCTACTGGTACAATCCACTTTTACTTCACTCACACTGGTTCTGGGACTACTTCTGTATGACACTGTGTTTCCCTTGCATAATCTTAAAACAGTCTTCGTCATAACTGGGTTGCTCAAACCCTGTGACAAGTAAATCCTGTTTGAGGCAAGCCAAAGTTTCCAGGTGGTTGCCCGAACGGACAAGTGCATTTTTCCGAAATTTAAATCCCTTAATTTTCACAATAATTACAAAAAGAATTTCACAAATCCGAAATGAACGTCCTAAATACTGGCTTTCTTATATTTACGCATGAATTGGTGACATCACAGAATTTTTATTAGCCAAGATGCTTATTAAATACTACTGCTTGCAAGTGTTTTCAGCATCTTTGCAAAATGATGAATCTAAAATACTTCGAGGGTGCTCAACCCAACAAAAAGCAAAACAAGAGGGCCATGATGGCCCTATATCGCTCACCTGTTATCATTGCACTTAAGGACAAGTTTTCAAGGTCAAAAGATCATAATAGAAATCAATCAAAAGAATTATGAGAAAATATAGTTGAAATTTTCTTTAAGTAACTTTAAAAACAAGATTTGAAAACTTTTTGTAGAGGTCCACTAGGCAATGCTACATGTCAAATATCTAAGCTCTTCTGGTTTATTTTTAGAAAATTTTGAAGATTTTTCTATGTACAATCAAGTAACCCCATGGGGCAGGGTCAATTTGACCCCAGGGGTCATGATTTGAATAAACTTTGTAAAAGTCTAATAGGCAATGCTACATGTCAAATATCTAAGATCTAGGCCTTCTGGTTTATTTTTAGAATTTTTTTTAAGATTTTCCTATGTAAAATCAAATGACCCCTAGGGCGGAGTCAATTTTGACCCCGGGGGACAAGGTTTGAACAAATTTTGTAGAGGTCCACTAGGCAATGCTATATGTCAAATATCTAGTCTCTAGGCCTTCTAGTTTATTTTTAGAAAATTTTTGAAGATTTTCCTATGTAAAATCAAGTGACCCCTGGGGCGGGGGTCAATTTTGTCCCAGGGGGGTCTTGATATGAACAAATTTTGTAGAGGTCCACAAGGTAATGCTACATGTGAAATATCTAAGCTCTAGGCCTTCTGGTTTGTTTTTAGAAAACTTTTGAAGGTTTTCCTATGTAAAGTCAAGTGACCCCTAGGGCGGGGTCAATTTTGACCCCCGGGTCTTAATTTGAACAACTTTAGTAGAGGTCAACTAGGCAATGCTACATGTCAAATATCTAAGCTCTAGGGCTTCTGGTTTTTGAGAAGAAGATTTTTTAAATATTTTCCTATGTAAAATCAAGTGACCCCTGGGGCGGGGTCAATTTTGACCCCGGGGGCCATGATTTGAACAAATTTTGTAGAGGTCCACTAGGCAATGCTACATGTGAAATATCTAAGCTTTAGGCCTTCTGGTTTATTTTTAGAAATTTTTTGAAGATTTTCCTATGTAAAATCAAGTGCCCCCTGGGGCGGGGTCAATTTTGACCCCGGGGTCATGATTTGAACAATTTTAGTAGAGGTCCACTAGGCAATGCTACATGTCAAATATCTAAGCTCTAAGGCTTCTGGTTTTTGAGAAGAAGATTTTTTAAGATTTTCTTATGTAAAATCAAGTGACCCCTGGGGCGGGGTCAATTTTGACCCCGGGGTCATGATTTGAACAAACTTGGTAGAGGTCCACTAGGCAATGCTTCACACCAAATATCTAAGCTCTAGGGCTTCTGGTTTTTGAGAAGAAGATTTTTAAAGTTTTTCCTTTCGGTTGCCATGGCAACCAGTGTTCTGCATAGAATTCAATTCTTTGAACAATTTTGAAAGGGGGCCATCCAAGGAACATCCCTGTGAAGTTTCATCAAAATTGGCCTGTTGGTTTAGGAGGAGATATTGTTTAAAGGAAAGTGTGGACGGACGCCGGACGGACGGACGCCGGACGGTGAGCGATCACAATACCTCTCCCTGAGCACTTTGTGCTCAGGTGAGCTAAAAACAAGAGGGCCATGATGGCCCTAGCTCACTCACCAGAGTAACACACCATAACAAACATGTTTGACCTAGTGACCAAGTTTCTGACACCATATAACCCAGTTTCAAACTCATCTGAGTTTTCAAGGAGATAAACATTCTGACCAAGTTTCATGAAGATTAGAGCAAAAATATGGCCTCTAGTGTTTTTTCTTTCAATTTGGCCTAGTAACCTAGTTTTTTACCAAACCGGACCTAATTTTTGACCTGTCCAAAATTTCATGGAGACAAATATTCTAATTTTCATTAAGCAGGCTTAAAAAGTGCTTAAATTCGACTACTTTTCTTAAAAAGTGCTTAGGCCAGAGTTTTTTTATTTTTCGTTTTACGGGAGCGCCGGTCCTAAATATTGCAAAAGTGGAATAAAATTAAAATTCATTTTCCCGAGTTTTATTTTATTTTTTCCGCCGGTCAGTTGTTTACAGCCCCAAAGAAAATAAAATTAGTGTATTTTCACCTGGACGTAATTTCACAGGAAGGGAGTTTAACGCGTGCAAAATATCGTGTTTTGCCGTACATTTATCGGCATTAACAGGGTGTAAAATTCCACTCGCCTGCTCGCATTGGCGAGTTAAGTCTGAGTAGGACGAGTGGACCTCGCTGTGTACTCGACCGATCGGGCGAGTGGTTTTTTTACGTCCTTACTTTACCAAAATTCAGAAATTACATCTACAAAACGTCAACAAACTTTTGAGATGGTTCAGTCGCTACCTGGATTGACTGGAATTTACCCGCGAATCGTAAAGATATCAAAACGTCATGCCGGTAATTTTCCATTCCACAAGCACGTGTGACCTATCGTAACATCTAATTTACATCGACACGTACACAAAAACCGTGCGTAGTGCATTCATTTTTTAATATTTTCGCTTCAAGTTTTCAACACTCCTTGAGAAATAATACTTTTTGAATTCTATAATGATTTTAATAAGATATCGACAGAAATGTAGGCAGAATTCTATAAAAACGGTCGAATTTTCATATAATCATTTGTAAAAATTCAAACAGCGCGATCTTAGTTACTTATTTCTTTCTAAAAGTAAATAAATGATTAATACTATGGGCTTAAAATTCAGACTTTTGACCAGAAAGTACAAAAAACAGAATAAAAAAATCTTAAATAATGAAAAAGCGGCTGCGATTACAATACATGGAGTAAGGCGATTTTTGGCAAACAAATTTCTGTTAGTGCGGCAGAATAGGTTACGTGACCTCGTGAACGTAAGTAGAAATGCGATTTTAAAATAAAGCAATGTGATGTCACTGCGGTTTTTAATAAGTTTTAAATGAATCTTTGTACATGTATTTTTTTGACCAACAATTTAAAAGTTTTTCTTGTCAAACAATAATGTAAATTCCTTGAGGGCAAATAGGTCACAGAGGTAGGATATCCACTATAGTAACTATTGTTTGAGACATTTACCTTTTATACGGGATATAGCACATTCGCTTTTGATAACAAATTAAAGAAGAAATTTTTTATTGACAGTGATATGTCACATGGCGCGAAAACATGATGTAATGCCATGACAATCTCGAGCAAAAATACCGCTTTGATCTCCGCTTCAGATGTCATGATACTGACACACTTCTTTTAGCTCTTAGAGGGGGTGTAAATTGATCATAAAAACAAAGTCAACATTACTTAGTTTATCACTGAATAATTACCAATAATCTTTAATGTTTTTTTTTCTCTCTTTCTACACGGGTGGATGGACGATGATTGTGTCCAAATATTTTTAGACACTTTTCAAAATATATATTTTTCGGGAAATAATACTATTGTACATAATACTCCTTTCATAAAAGTGACAGTATTAAAAGTATTAAATTGTCTAAAGATTGTCTTACTCACATTTTGTTTTCAATAGATTCAACTTACAAGTTTGCCATAGACAGGCAATACAATATCAAAGGTGCTTTGACATCAAATTTTATTCAAAACATTAGTTGTTTGCAGAACAAATAAATGTTTGTAACAGCAGATTTTTTTTTACATTTTTATTTCAATGGTGACCCCTCACACTTTACACAGGCTTGGGACTGTCTGGCATAAAGCAGCTGGTAGTGTTGGCAAAATCCCAGACAGATGGTCCATTTCTTTTGTAACTTCAATAGAATTCATAAGTGTATAAAGAATAATAAAGAATACTTTTTATTGGAGACAATATTTTGACAAAAAGTGATGCAACTTCAGTACTTGAACTTAATGTAGTATAAAAAGGTGCAAATTACAGAAGCAACTTCAGTACTTGAACTAAGTGTATTATAAAAAGGTGCAAATTACAGAGTTAAATGAGGTAAATTTTCAGATTACTTTTTGCTAGATTATCTTTCGTTTTACATCACTGAAAAAAAAAATCTTGCCCTCTGCACTGTGACTGTTATTCAAAGTTATTAAATACTTTATTTTGCTGATAAAATCCAGTATATTATGAGCTGGCATAAACTGTAAAGTTAGCTCGTTAAAGATGATACTGGTGAAAGATACATAATTTATTATGTATAAAAAGCAGAGGTTACACAGCAGAAGATGCAAGCAAACCAAACCACCAGAACTACTACACTACTAAGCCACTTTATACCAGACGTGTTTAGTCTCTACTTGCTGTCACTGAAATTTACTGTGGCTGTTGTAACAGATAAAATAATTTTTGTCTTCCACTTAAATTAAGTAAAACAAGCTTTCTGAATTTTAAAGACTTGCCAGTGTGAGTTACAGTGCCTGAAGCAGTTTATTCACAAGCATGCATGAAAATTTTATTCAATTCATCCTGTATAAATGGCTTTAATAGTCTTAAAACATAACAATACATCACAATATTAAATACTGGACACAAACACAAGTAAACAAAACTTGAAACGAAAGTTCATCAAAATAAAAAAATTCTTAAAAAATTCTATTTTATTTTTATTTTTTTCCGAGATGCTCGCTTTCAAGCTTTTTATTTTTATTTTTATTCCCTCCTCCCCCTGCTCATTTTTCAAAAATCTCCCGTAAAACGAAAGATAAAAAAACTCTGGCCTTAAAAATGAAAATTCGTGCTTAAAAGTGCTTGAATTTAACACCCCTCTTAAAAAGTGCTTACCGTATTTTGGTGCGTATAGGTCGCACTTTTTCTACCCATTTTGCTGCCTGAAAAAGTTCCTGCGACCTATACGACAGAACATTGCCAGCAGAATTTTTTTCGGGCCAATTTTCTGACTGTAGCTCTCGCAAAATTACGTGCATCTGTTACGAACAAACAAAATGGATAAAAAATATCAATATCGGCGGCTTTTCACCCATTAGCGGTTACTTTCAATAAAATATATCGTAATTAACCCATACAGGCTATTAAAATTACGAATGACTTTAATTCAAAGATGTTTTTGCAGTTTGAATTATGTTTGTTTCTACTTTCGTTTTACTGGACGCCATTGACATGTACTCCGGGTTGGATAAAATCCGGACAGATCCGTCCTCCATTCCAAACACTGTTTATACTAATTCTTAGCGTATTAAAAGACTTGAAAGATAATTTTTTTCTTTTGATTTTTAAATAAAAGAAAAAAAAAATCCAAAAAGAGATATTTTGTTAATCTTTTTACTCCGAATCAAAAGAACGCGGTTAATCACATGACACAGAAAGGTGTTATAATTGCTGTGCAAACAATTCACTCTTTAACTTGCATGATTGCAGAATGTGAACGCAAACCGACAATTAGTGTCGTTAGTCGTTACCAATACTACTGTTGGTACGAAACGGTTGGGGTCGAAAATAACACTGTCTAATTTCCACCAATCAGGTTCTGATAATAATTCAGTCCGCGACATCAATATGGCCGCCGCCATAACTTTTTGCCGGTAAATATTGCTGGGGAAAAAATCTGAAATTTAACTGCGACTTATACGCTAGAACTTAAATTTTCCGACCATTTCCAGAGCAAAAACTAGATGCGGACTATACATTACCAAAATACAGTAAGAAGTCCTTGAATTTTACCAATCGATAAACATGGCTTCCAGAAAGTGTGTTTTGAACAAGAATTCTTGGGTGATGGATATGGATGATAAAAGAAAGGCTTGGTGCCGTTTATGTGCAAAAGACGTCAATATCGGTGGCATGGGGAAGACAGCGCTGAAATCTCATGCAAAGAGCGACAAACATCTAAAAAATGCAACGGCTTCATCCGGAAAAATGTCAAAATAGTTTTGACATTACCATACTGGTATCGCAGTGTTGTAACTAGGGCTGTGTATTGAATGGGAAAAATCGATATGATACGTATTGCAATAAAGAAGGATCAATACACGAAAGGTATTGACGATTCAATACAACATCTAGTAGGACCTATAACATCAAAGCTACAACATGACCGGCAGGGCTTCAGAAATTTGCCTGTTTGGGACCGATTTTTGACTTTTCAGACCGATTCATGAAGTGAAAAAACGAAGTAAATCGGTCCCGTAAAAATGGAGAAAAGTATAAATTTCGGTCTGATATCTCAATACACGATCACTGCCAAGTAGGAAATTGTTGGTCGCAACTTCAGATAATCAATAAATGTGTCAATTAGTTTGATTGTCACTTTGATAATCGGTCTGTAATTAGCGTGTGACGCAATCAGTGCTCGCGCGGCACATCCTTTAATGTTTGCAGACAGCCGACTGCGGTGTATTAAACATTTTTGACTGGTTTCCTAACGTTTCAGACTGGATCCAAATCATTTCGACGGGGATCCACTTCTTTTATTTAGAATCCGACGGATGGTTTATTTCAAAAGGCTATGTTTGATCACGGTAACAAACAAATGGTCGCTGCATTTAATCAAAGAGCTATAATAATAATTGTACATTATAGGTCTTTGATTTAATGAGACATCACACGGAAAACCGATAAAAATAATTTTTATAATTACTTGATTTGAAAAAATTACATGATTCATTTGTTGGGGCTCCAGTTGAAACAAATGCAGAAAATCGTCTTTGCAACCCGACTGTACAAAAAAGAAAAAAATGGACGGGCAACCACGAATGATAAAGAAAACCGGAGTGGCATTGTTTATCAAATCGGTCTTTTAAAAAACGTTTCAAAATGAAATTTTGTTTACATCAGAAGAGAACATATAACTTTATAAAATGTAGTTGCCTACTGAAGTACAACGTAAGTGAAATGAAATATCCGTGGCCAACCCGCGTGACGTTTTGGTACTATACATGCGGGAAATTCGATCTCAGCGTTCAAATAACGTACACATTCGGTCCGCGGCAGAGTATTCTTTAAATACTGAGGCTGTTTAGCAGAGAATATGTGTCGTGTAACTCACTTTGATGCATTGTATTTTATAGAATTCCGTCAAAGAATGAGGAAACATCACAAAGTATCTGCCGTGTATACGGTATCAAAGTCAAGTGTGTTGGCTTTTAGACTAGTTACGCACACGGTGTCAATGCCTCGTATTATCTCGGAAAAACATCGAAATTTAAACAAAGTAACGATCACACATAACACTGAATAACTGTCTTCATTGTATGGTAACGCGCGCTGACTGGTTACTCAGTTTTAATGCATGACATGCTTATTTCTTTACCCTATCACGTTTTACAAAATATGTAATATTGGGAATGCGGTGGGTGGGTTAGCGCCAATGTCAGGATTTTCGTTTCAGACCGATTGAGTTATCAAAATTTCCGGAGCCCTGATGACCGGTCCAAAATAATTGCTTGTTTCGGGGTAACATGACCATGAGAAACTGAAGATGTCTAGTTGTGTGGGCTCCTATAAAATTTGCACTCATTTAAATTATTAAAGAAACATTAAGGCACGATCTTTTTATCTAATACATGTATCAGTCTATATTTCAGAACTATACCTCGGGAAAATGCATATATTTCTGCTTAAAGTCGTAAATTTCGACTGAGAACTTAACACTTATGGAAGGCCTTTTATACCAGATCTTTTAGTCTGTTTTGTTTTTACTTATTTCTTTAATTACTAAGATTGCTAAAATTAAAACAGCAACATGCGCGGTAACAACATCCGTGTAAATGGAATTCCCCGCAACTGAAATTACGTAGCAGGTGGGCCCAAAATGGAAAACTACTGGCGTTACGTATGGATTTCATTTCATTTTAGCGGGTAATTTCCAGTAAGTGCGAGAATAAAAATTAAAAGCCAATGAAAACAGAGATTTTCTTAAATCATGTGCTTGATTTACATGAGATGTCATGCTTGTCGGCAGATGTCTTTGAACTTAGCTGTCAAAACAAAAAGTGGTTTACGCAATGACTGTTTTGGTATATAATGGCGGCCCGAGGTTACAAAATTGTACTTTCTTTTAATTTCTCAGAATATTTCATTGTAAAGTGATAAAAAATGGAGAAGTTTGATTTTATTTTGTGTTAAAAGGGGTGTCACTGAATATATCGATATATGAAGAAAGCCGACACGTGTATCGGTGTAAACATCAATATTCAATTCATATCGATATACTGGTATATTGATCCAGCCCTAGTTGTAACACATTGTTCAAACAAATCAAATGAAAGTGTTGGAGAAATATTCCAGCAGGTATTTCCTGACAGTGAAATTGTGAAAAAATTTAGTTGCGGAGAATGTTTTGTTTAGCGGATTATTTCCATCAGTTAACAATCTAAGTGTTCTTTTGCCGCTGGTGAAAAGTGCTTAAAAATCAAAATAAAGTGCTTAAAAAGTGCTTAAATTTTGCCACTCAAGTCTCTATGAACCCTGTTAAAACTGGACCAAAAACTGGAAAGTGTGAACTAGAACTGTCACAGGAGTGACGAATACCCGAACAATACGGTCTTGTCACAGAAGAATGGCAACCATAAGAAAGACATGGCCACAAGAAGGTGCAATTTAATCGAACTTGACCTGTATTTTATGATGTTACACCCATGTACCAGAATTTATCTAAATCTGTCAAGTCTTTCGCAAGTTATTGTCCGGCAACCATGAGTTTGGCAAATTTTAAGTTGGAAAGGGGCTATAACTACATAAAACAAGGAGCTGCGTTCAATAAACGCTTGATGCCCCCGGTGGCATCCTTGTCAATACAAAGCAACCTAAGTCCAAAACGAGGTCAAGTTCAAGGTCAAACTGAGGTCAGGTGATGTCTGAAGACGAGGAATGGTCAAAGGTTACATCTGCATTAGTATCAAGTCATTCTAGTAAGGGGTATTGATGCTAGACGAAATGGTCCCATTTGGTTAACCTCGTACGGACGGACGGGCGAACGGACAGGACAATCACTATATGCCTCACGCATCAGTAGATGCCGGGGGCATAAAAATTGGTGGTTTGTAGCCAAAGTCGAACTTTCACTGGAGTGTTTAATGACTCCAACGGTGGATTAATATTGCACAATAGCTTGAGTCTGTGTTAAAAAATATCAAATAATATTTAAAGAGAGGTACAGATAAAGTGTATCAAAACACTAAATAAGTATAATTCTAAGCAAAAAGGGGGCATAATTTGGGAAATATTGGTGCAAGAGTTATGCACCTTGTGTCATATGATGTGAATGATGATGTGGAACAACTACTTCAAGTTTGAATCAAATCCATTTCGTAATAACTGAGATATAGTGAAAATGCATCAAAATTAACCTTAAATTCTAAGTAAAAGGGGGCATAATTCATTAAAAATTAGTGTCAGAGTTAAGCACCTTGTGTCACATGATGTGGGTGATAAGGTGGAACATCTATTTTAAGTTTGAATCAAATCCATTTAGTAGTAGCTGAGATAAAGCAGAAGTGTATCAAAACTTTAACCTGAAATTCTAAGTAAAAAGGGGGGCATAATTTATGAAATACTGGTGCAAGAGTTATGGCCCTCCAGGCACATAGAAGTTATGGAGCAAAAACCAAATATCTAACCTTTGACCTTGAATTGTGACCTTGACCTTTGACCATCAGGCATAGGTGATGTGTTCTACATGTCATCTGGTCGTGCGGAATAATAATGTGAAGTTGAATTAAAATCCTTCTAGGCATATAGATTTCGGGACATGCCAAACTGACTCCTATATTGCACCCCCCAAACATTTTTGGTGGGGGTATAACAAGCATTTTCTTTCATTTGACCTAGTGACCTAGTTTTTAACCCCGAATGACCCAGATTAAAATTCCTCCATGATTTCATGAAAACAAACATTCTGACAAAGTTTTGTGAAGACTGGAGCAAAAAAGTGGCCTCTAGAGTATAAACAAGCTTTTCCTTTGATTTTACTAAGTGACCTAGTTTCTGACCCTACATGACCCAGAGTTGAAATCATTAAAGACTTCATGATACCAAACATTCTGACCAGGTTTTAAGAAGACTGAATCAAAAATGTAACCCCTAGAGTGTTAACAAGACTTTCCTTTGATCTGACCTAGTGCCATAGTTTTTGACCCCACATGACCCAGATTCAAACTTGGCCTGAAGATCAACAAGATAAACATTTTGACCAAGTTTTATGAAGATAGGTTCGTAAATATGGCCTCTTGTGTTAACAAGCTTTCCCTTTGATCTGAACGGGTGACCTAGTTTTTGACCCCCCAATGACCCAGATTCGAACTTGGCCTAGAGGTCATGAAGATAAACATTCTGACAAAGTTTCATGAAGATAGGGTCATAAATATGGCCTCTAGAGTGTTAACAACCTTTTCCTTTAATTTGACTGGGTGACCTAGTTTCAGTGTTCACGAAAGACCCTGAATATTCACAGGACAGTCGGTCTGGTAAACATGATTTTTTTTTAAAGGACCGGATAATATTTTACCAGACCGAATTCTTTTTAATAAATTTGGTATCTGATCTTTAAAACTGGTATTTATACATAGTCAGGCCTCGACCTTAACTTTTTTCAGCAGTTGCCAGCAGGTCCACCAACTGCTAAAATCTAGTAGACCTGCTCAGACTTTAGTGGACCTCCAATTCTATCACATAAATTGTGATGTTGTTGACGTCATAACTTCATATGACTCAAAGTAACAGGACTTATTTCTAAAATAATTAAAAATGGAAGACTGTAGCAATCTGTTATCCCGAAAATAATTATTTTAAAAAGTGTCCCAAAATATAGACACAATAATCATCATCCTCCCGACCCTGTTCAGGGCTTTTTCAGGGGGTTTTGGGAAAAAGGCCCCTGGTCATATTGGGAATTTTTAACGCGGTAAATTGTCAAATTTGGGAAAATATACTGACAAATTAATTGAGTTTTTAATTAATATATATTAGTTTAGATTTTCAGTTTCAAATTTTACTGGTAGTGTATCCCCTTGTGAAATTTTGAGATTTTTTTTTTCAGGATTGTGTTCCAATACTGCCTAAAAATACAGTAACTCTTTATTTGTCGTGCGAAAATTTTTGTTTACAGTTTGTTTTCACCAAAGTTATAACTGAAATTATCCAAAAAGTAAAATGGCAAAGTGTGTGTATTTTCGAGTGTAAAAACTGGGCCGCGAAAATATGTGACAATTGATTTTAATGGTATAAGAACTACCTGTCAACATGTTTTGGGTACTTTATTCAAATAATATTTGTGTTTTTATGCATTTTGAGAGGTTTTGCATACAAATCATACATTTCTTCAGCAAAATCTTGTAATTATTTTTGCCGAGGTTGCAGACGGTCATGTTACTAAAAATAGAAACGAGTTGGTTTTTCCAACATTTTGTTTGATTTACTTGGCAAACAAAACTAATTGTGCAAGAATTATTACTGAAAAACAGAAAGTAACTGATTTCAGTTGGGAAATTTTTCATTGGATTGGGAATTTTTTGCTCCAGATTGGGAAAAATAGAGCATATTTGGCATTGGGAATGGGGCCGAATATCGGCCCCGTGAGATAGAGTGAAAAAGCCCTGCTGTTGAAGTGAAAAAAGAAAACATCAACAATTAATTATCGGTAATTATTCTGATGATAAACTAAGTAATTGGCCTTGTTTTCATTTTCAATTAACACCCCCTAAAAGAAGTGTGTCGGTTATTCGTGGCATCTGAAGCGGAGATCAAAGCGGTATAGTTTCCCCGAGATTGTCATGGCATTACATCATGTTTCCGCGCCATGTGACACATCACTGTCTGATCCTATTCTCGATTCCTTTAATTGTTGAGAAGAAATCAGTAAAAAAGTTTTTTCTTTAATTTTTTAAAAGCGAATGTGCAATATCCCGAATAAACTGACATGTAAATATGTCAAACCGTGAACGATGATAGTGGATGTCCTACCTCTGTGACCTATTTGCCCTCAAGAAATTTACATTATTGTTTCAGAAGAATATCTAACAAAGTGTCGTGTCAAAACATACATGTACAAAGAATCATTTAAAACTTATTAAAAACCGCAACGACATCATACTGCTTTATTTTATACCACATTTCTATTTACGTTCATTAGGTCACGTAAGCTATTCTGCCGCGCTAACAGAAATCTGTTTGCCAAAAATCGTTTTACTCCATGTATTTAAATTGCTGCCGCTTTTTCATTATTTAAGATTTTTTAATTGTGTTTTTTGTACTTTCTGGTCAAAAGTCTGAATTTTATTACCATAGTATGTACCGTATATTTACTTTAAGAAAGAAATAAATAATCAAGATCGCGCTGTTTGAAATTTTACAAAACATTATATGAAAATTTGATCATTTTTAAAGAATTTTGCCTACATTCCTGTCGATATCTTATTAAAATTGTTATAGAATTCAAACTGTATTAGTTCTCAAGCGGTGTTGAAAATTTAAAGCGATTATATTAAAAAATGAATGCACTACGCGCGTTTATTGTGTCAAAAGTAACCGCGATGTAAATTAGACGTTACGATAGGGCGCACGTGCTTGTGGAATGGAAAATTACCAGCATGACGTTTTGATATTTTTACGATTCGCGGGTAGATTCCAGTCAATCCAGGTAATTTTGCCTGATGTAATTTCTCAATTTGGTAAAGTTACCACGTAAAAACCACTCGCCCGATCGGTGGAGTAGTCCATTCGTGCTCTCCTGACTTTAACTCGCCAATGCTTATAACGGTAGAATGCCGTACTTAAGGCAAAATCAACTTTCGTTTTGTGAATTCGCCGATATTTTATATTTTATTTGCAGACCGTGACTGAAAATTGGTTGACCGTCGGTCTACCCAACTT
This sequence comes from Mercenaria mercenaria, assembly GCF_021730395.1. NCBI lineage: Eukaryota > Metazoa > Mollusca > Bivalvia > Venerida > Veneridae > Mercenaria > Mercenaria mercenaria. The sequence continues at coordinate 81,508,548 of NC_069368.1, forward strand.
TTCATAGTTAGTGGACCTGCCGATATTTTGGTTGCGTCGGTCCAACGGTCCACCGCTAAGGTCGAGGCCTGATAGTCTTAAACTATATAGACAGCATTACACGAATCTACATCCTTTTAGTTTATTTCCACATATTAACTGAAACAGATTTCAGACATTAAGACCAATTCTCTGTAAAAACCAAAAAAAGTTGGAAACTCATAGTCACAGATTTCCTTTAAACCGATTTTTTCTTGAAGAGGGTGCAAAATTAAGAAAATCCTGTTTTTCACTTTTTCAATATATGTCCCAGTTACCATGGAAACGAGGATGCAAATCCCCAACTTGCTGAATTTTCAAAAAAGTAGGGGTGCATGACTATTTTGTTATCTGGAAAGTACTAGAAAGTGTCCTTTATTTTCGTACTTGCAAATTTTAAAGGCAAATGAACAAGGTTTCATACCAAACTAATATTTCCAAATATTTATTTGATTCTTGTATGATCTAGACTTTTATCTGCAAGAAAAAATATATTTATGGAGCAAAACATATGTTTATATTGTGCTCTACATCTTGAAAAGTGCACAGGTCTCAGCAGAAAAGTATATTTGTTTGTTTAAAGGGAAGATGATATTTCAAAAAGAAACATAAATCGTAGTGGGTCATTCAGACACATTCTTGTAGATTTGGGCCAAAGTTTATGAATTGGGGCATTTTTCCTATTTTTATTACCTCCCCTTGATGCTCTTCATTTAGGAAATCACAAAGAGCTTATCTAAGTTTACTTCCTGGATTATGCTGAATTCAGATTTCTACTCGGATTTTGCAAATTTTTAGTATATAGATACAATGACAGTCAGAGATTTTATGCTAAATGGGCATGGGATGCTTGGATGTGTCCCTTCAAACCAAGTCCACGTTTAAAATTTGCTGAATAGCGACATTGTTTGGGAAAAATACTCTGGCAGAAAAGAGTCTAAACTGTGGATCTATATATATAGACATCAGTCTGACATCTGTGTGTTTATTTCCATAAGTGAAGTTTGTATCAACTGACTGAAGGATCAGTGTTAAAGGATAACACTACAATGAAAACAGGTGAGTCTCATAATATTTTATGTTTTAATATGACATGTAAAAATTCCAAGCTATGCAAGATAAGTGCTCACTTCCTTCAACAGATTCAAAGACCATACAGAGGTTATTTTCTTAAATATTGGACAGACATTTCTTATTATTTTACCAAGATAAAACTTACAGGCATTTTTCCATCATTTTGGGAATACCATGCACCAACACCAGTGGAATTGGGAAAATGCTCTCAGAAATTGTCTAATGTGGAAATTTCCAAATTACCCAAATCTATGTAAAGATATTTTTTTGTGTAAATTAAGCAACACTATAAATGTTGTTGTAATAACCTAAATATAGATATATACAAATTTCAAAACCATTTTAAAACATCAAACAACCATATAAGGTAACACATTTGGGAATTTCATATTCAGACTTGGGAAGAAACATACTGTTTTCTTTGGGATTACCTCCTTTTATTGGAGGTAGATTTATAATGCAAAAAGCCCTGATTTTAGTTGTAAATGTCCATTAGCATGTTTTTTATGTTATTTGTAAAAAGCAGATAAAGACATATTTTCATTTCAAAATGTATATAGAGAATCTATTTTTGTAAATTTATTTGTTTTGTTTTTCAGCTGTGAGTTGTTTCTTTTGAAAATGACTGCTTGATGATAAAGTTTCAAACAACTATGAAGTGAGTGGATGTTCTAGAGAGGTAATCATAATTTAGTCATTTGCAACAGTGTATGTGTTTGCCAAAGTACCTGCAGAAATATAGACTTACTGAAGTAAAAACTCACTGAATGCTGAAAAATGAAAACATTTAATTGCATCCATTGCTACACATAAGTCAGCATGTTTTAATCTGCACATGCCTGTTTTACAAGTACATATTGAATGTTAATGTTTGTGTCAAAGTTAATATGTTTTTATATATATTTACACATCAGAGGCCTACATGTATTTAAATAAAGAATAAAGTCCCCCACATGCCAATATTCATACAAGTATGAAATCTTGACCTCTCAATCTATGATACAAGAATAGCTAGTAGGACTTCATATAACTTAAACTGACATACATTTGTATTGTGACTATAAATATTGATAAGTTTTTGAAATTTTAAAATATACCCTTTTTCAGAAAAGGACCCTCTGCATATGTATGAGAAACAGATTTTACTTTTAAAGTGGCCCACATAATGTTGAAAAGGATGAAATCCTGTATCTGTCAAAATGTAACAACAGTAACAACTATTTTAGTTTGATTTGTGTATATTTCAGACTAATTCTTCAAAGAATGAATGATCATCATCATGCTTATATTGGAATAAAAGGAAGGAAGGTATCTACATTTTATTTATAGTTTGTCTTAAGTCTCTGATCAGGTCTGATTTCAGATCTTTATAAATGCTTTATTGAATGTTATTTTTTGACAGAATATTTATGAACTTTGTTTAGAATTTCATGTATCTTAAATTTAATCAAAGTGTAGCAAAGTCAAAAGTATTTAATGTATTTCATACAATTGTTCCTTTTAAAATCATTTCAAGGAGGGGGAGGTCTATGTGATAAATTATTTTCATTAAAAGAATAAAAGAAAGATGTATATATTATACATTTACTTATACAAAATTTATTAAATGATTGAAATAGTGTAATTTTTATTCATTTACAAATTTGTGAAAGGAAACCCTCCAGCTGGCTTGTAGAATATCAGTAGTTCTACCCAGTAACATGATGTCACAAATATTTTAACTGGAGAGCCCATCCCCATGCCACCACCACCCATAGTCAAATGAAAGACATTCAGATTGTTATTCTCTCACATCTCTATTTTTCAGTGACAGCTGCAGTCAGGGTAAAAGTAAATGCAGTCAGAAGACCTCTGATATCACCTGAAGAGCCAGCCTTCTCAAGATTCTGTATCAAATAAAAATAACAAGGACTGCTAAAAAGACTTTTTATAACTTTCAAATGTGCAGCCTGTGACACAAGTTTGAAATGCAGTATGTCATTGTGAAGGCAAAATGTTTATGAAAATAGTGTGTGTGTGTCTATTCCCAAATAGAGAGGCTGAAAGTGGGGAATCATCAATTAGTGTTTTTGGAATAAGTTATGGACATCTGAATAGTAAAGATCTGTCCCTTTTTTGGATTGCCACAGACCAAAATAATGATTGGTGCCTTTGACATAAATAGAAGAACTCACACTGGACACCCTGAAGATGGAATTACAAGAATGTATGTTGTTTGCATTAATGCTTTTTTTTTCAGATTTATGGAAAAACAATTAGAATGTCATTTCTTAAAAATGTTGATAGTTGTTTAACCAAAGGCCCTGTAATTGAAAAATATCTTTATTCTTGACTTTATCATGTTTATATTAAAATAAAAAAATTTGATACTGTTTGATTACTTTTGCATGTATAACATTAAATTTGTTATATTTAAGTTTGATAAAATTTAATGTATTTTGAAAAAGATGCACTTGAACATATCTAAATGGAATAAACACATGACAGTCTTTGAATATCTGTAAAAAAGCACATATTTTGCAGTTCTCATCAGATTTGGTTACCAATTTACAGCATAATTATACATGAAGGCTTATTACTCAAACATATGCAGATCTAATTGTATATTTTCTACCATAAATAATTTCATTTCATATAGATTTTTTAAATCTTTAAAAAATACTGAGAAAATATAGCAAAACAATGGTTGAATTAGTATTCTTGATTTTGTGAGACTGTTGAAATATTACAATTCTTTTTCCCTCTTAAGCCTGTATCATAAAATCATATTTTCTGATGAAATTTATTTTTTAAGAATGTTGCAATGCAGATTTTAATGAAAATTCATACATTTGTAAAGTTACCTATATTGTGTTAGGTAATAACTTAAGCCCATATATACTAATTGGCCAATGATTGAAGAGAACATCTGAGTTTCTAGCTGACTTTCTGACTAATTTAAGACCTCATTCATGTAACAACATCTATTAATCTTCAGAAATCCAGTAACATTGTCATCTGTAAAACAGGTTTCATTCTAAGATATACAAGGCATATAACATCCTATTTTACCAGCATGTATTTACTTTAATAAATAAAGTAGATTTAGTTGTGTATTTTGATAAATTTTGGAAAAAGCATTAGGAGATATTTCTGCAACTGCAGTTTGTATTAACTGAGTATTTACTGGCACTGGAATGTGCATGATCAGGGTTTTTCTGAATAAACTTAGTAAAGTCTTAAATCTACATTATCTATAGCTATCCGTAAAAAGTCTGGCCATTGTCTTGATAGTTTGAAAGAATTAAATACATTTGAGCCGCACCATGAGAAAACCAACATATTGGCTTTGCGACCAGCATAGATCCAGAGCAGCCCGCGCAGTATGGTCAGGATCCATCCTGTTCGCTTTCAAAGCATATTGCAATTAGAGAAACTGTTAGTGAACAGCATGGATCCTGACCAGACTGCACTGATGCACAGGCTGGTATGGATCCATTCTGGTCGCAAACTCACTATGTTGGTTTTCTCATGGCGCGGCTCATTTAAAGTTGTATCTAGCAAAATATTGACTAAACTGTTCTTGGTAATTGATTAATTTGATTGTTAAAGGAAGAATGTGCATCATGATTGTTATTACATGAACATACTGTATTATTTTTAAATATCATGATATTTTTCAGTCTTGGATTACACTGTTATTTGTTCATAATTTTGAAATGTATTTAAAATGTAAATATTAAATCAAATGGCGAAGTAGACATGATTTTGCTTTTACTATTATTTGTTTCCATGGCAACAAAATGATTTCCAAAGGTGAAAGGACACTGTCTTTACACAAACACACATAGATATTTTTATGCCGATTCTTCTCCTTAAATTCCTCGATTTCTCCCTAAATTCTGTGGAGGACTTCTCCCTCAAATTTTGACCTAGGATGATCCCTGTTTTTTAATGCAAAATGAATGTTGTAACCATGGCAACTTGAAAAAAAAATTGGACAGTCATGATTAGTAACCATACAATACCTTAAAGGCCAGTGTCAGTTGGTTATGAGTATTTCCAACTGCTTTGAAACTCAAATTAGTTTACCCAAAAGAAAGAAAAGTGCATATAAGGTTGTTGAGAAACTGACCTTGTGACAATGCTTTAAGTTTCATAGATCATGATTATGGTTGTATCCTTCTTAATTCTGCCCAGAATGTGCTTCAGGTGCATTAGATGCATTGACAGTTTGCAGATGAACTTTTCTTGTTTCATAGAATACAAAATTGATACAGGAAGTGCTTTAAAAAGGTCTGAATTATAATTTTCTTGTACGTTGCCATGGTAACGGAACATTCCCTTAATTTCTAGACAAAGTGTTGGACAGTATAACTTTGTAAAATTATTTTACATGAAATACTTATGTTTTGCAACAATTCTGTATCTGGCAATGTAATATTATTTCAGGTTATTCTGTAATTTAGGCATAAATGAGTTTGCTGAAAACTCATTTTTGTCAATTTCAAATTTCTGTAAAAAGCTCAAATATGAATGACCCACTAAAATTCCTCCTTAAATTGAAATGGGTATCATAGCTCTGCTGAATCCATACAAGTATTATATTCAGATGCGTGCACTTTTTTCTATTAGAAGTTGAAAAATATACATGCAGACCAATTTTTAAAGATAATGTAAAATCTTAAAAGGGGGTATTTATAAAATTGTTGCTTCTAAAACTGTGAATATGTTGGAAGACAATATTTGTCTTCAATAATTACTTCAGGTATGTATTTCAGGCAAATATGAAAATTAGTGCTCTATTGCAGACATAGAGACCACTATGTGTAAAGAAAATTGTAACATTTTAGTAAAATTTGACTCTCAGAAATTGCCATTTTTCGCAAAAAGTATAATGTTCCCGTTTCCATGGTAACCAGAGCTGATTCATATCTTTTCCCCCTTGATTCTTCATATATGGCTTGAATACTAAAAAGGGTGCAAATATGAAGTAATTCTGAGACTATGAGTTTCCGACCCCTTCTTTAATTTTTTGGTTCTTACAGAGAATTGGTCTTAAGTTTTCAGGCTGTAAAAAGTCTCCCTGTACTTGGATTCAGTGTTGTTATATTTTCTGGTCCTTTTGGACCATGGAGTCCATTCAACATTTGTGTAATAGATTAAGAGTCCCACTTAAGCCAATGCTTGGGAGGCGTGAGAGATGTCCTCTCGCAAACAGACTCGGTCAAAACGAGTCTGCTGTTATTCTTCTTGGTTGCATTCTTTGCTTCCAAAGGATCTTTTTACAGATTTTATTCATATTCATTTGCTATATCATCGCTGTCTTTTCCCCCACAAGCCTATTGTTTGCACCGAGTCAGGTTGATGTTGACATATAAAGAGAAAGATGACCCGGAATTTCTGGAAATTCCCGTCTGGTTCCCGCGTACAAAAATCGAGTACCATCCGCGCGTAGTAAGCATCCAATGATAACGCGCCTTCTTAGAATTGTCGTGACATAGTGAGGGGTTTCCACTGTTTCTATTTTTAGTACCAATGAAACAAGCGCTTACTAAAATATAGTTTGACATCAATTTCTCGGGATTCCATGTTACAATTTAATGATGAAAGTCAAACTTTCTCGAAATCGCGGAGGACTTTCTTCTTATTTTATGATATTGACCTGCAATTTTTATCGGACACTCGGTCTTGTGAACTTGATATATCACGCCGGACCGGATCAAAATTTACCGGAAATGTCCGACGGCTTTCGCGACCTCTGTAGTTTTTGACCCCATATGACCAAGATTCTAACTTGACCTAGAGGTCATCAAGACAAACATTCTGATTACTTCTCATGAGTTTCAAACTTAAAATGTGGTATCTAGTGTTAACAAGATATTCCTTTGATCTGGCCTAATGACCTAGTTTTTGACCAGACATGACCCAGATTCGAAATTGGTTTAGAGGTCATCAAGATAAACATTCACGAAGATAGGTCATAAATGTGGCCTCTCCAGCGTTAACAAGCTTTTCCTTTGATTTGACCTGGTGACCTAGTTTTTGACCCCAGATGACCCAATATTGAACTTGTCCAAGATTTTATCGAGGGTAACATTCTGACCAAGTTCCATTAAGACTGGGCCAAAATTGTGACCTCTAGAGTGTTAACAGTCAAATTGTTGACAACGACGACCGACGCTGGCTGACGACGGACACAGATGCACCATATAAACAAACTGGTTTCGGGCAAGTAAAAATGTTTTCGGGCAAGTTTTGGCCCAATCACATTAGTAACCAAGTTTAAAGGTCCAATACTAAGGAAAGTGAACATTTTAATTTCTTTTAAAAAGCACAGAAACTATTTCATTTTATTGGAAAATGAAAGTTGGTATGTAGAAATTCGAAATAAATCGCAGTATATGTACAATTACTTTTCTATGAAGTATGAAGAAAGTTAAAAAGACCTGGGGGGTCATTCTGTCGATTCATTGAAATTTCAACATAATACACATACATTTCTTTGAGTTCCAAAGACCTTCTGTAAATTTTGACCTGCCAATCTTCATTATTTAGTGTCTTGCAGAAGTCTATGCACTGGCTATGAAAAAAATTGCCAACTCACTTTCCCTTAGTAATGGACCTTTAAAGGTCCCAGGTAAAAGTGTTCTCCAGTTATCGAGTGTAAACCATTAACTCTACCGACCAGCAGACTAATGTGACTAACAGGATCCCCATTTCTTTGAAGGGGGGCTTAAAAATGAATGAAAAACACGGAAGTTTGTCTCCAGTCGACTTAATTTCAAACTCAACAAATAGGGAAACTGACATATGTTTGAGAATCCCATTTTCTTATTTTATAATCTAACTTTTTACTTCTTTCATTGAATTTAATTTCATAATATTTTATTGTGAATTTTTTCATTATATCGCTTTTTTTTATTTTCAGTAACTAATTTTTCTTTTTAGAATTATTACCTTTTCTTATTTTTTCTGTCAACATCCATGTTTAACTCCTAACAAATTACTGTCAGGTGTTGTCATTAATGCCAGTTTTGTCATTTATTACTTTTAACCTTTATCTTCAAAATTCTTCGCTACAGAGAATTATTAAAGCCATCATCAGCATTATTATTAAATATTTAACGATACAAGTTAAAGCATAGCAAAAGTTCCTTCTAGGGCATATTTATATTTATAAATATAAAATGATCATCTTGTAAAATTTTGGTTGCAATGTCTGTTTTATACTGCCAAAAAATTTCAAGTAAGTATTTACGCTAGTTATTTAACATAAATTGTTAAATCCAACAACAAATTTAATCTGTTACCACTTTCAGTAGAGTAATTACGGCAATAAGACATTGACCCGGTTAATCATTTACGATTGGATGGGTGAATTTGTTGCGCATAATTAGAGGGTCGCAATGGGTTTTTTTTTCCATATATTAACTATGCATTTCAAGGTAACGATAATATTTAGTTGTTTACATTTAAATTTGCTGATATATGTCTATTTAGTTGACTGAATGTATGTTATGTTCCTCAAGAATGGAGGAAATAACATCCTCGGGTTTAGTAATATGTAATCCACGGAACGCGTTCAGTCAGAGATTCGCCTCAGTTAGGAAAGAATAGTCTAACGTCAGAGGTTATTTCTAAGGTCACGGAGTTTTATTGGCCAGCTTGTAATGACAACAGCTTTCGGTATCAGTAGCTCAGTCAAGTGTGACTTATTGAACTATAATATTCCTTCTCAAGAGAAGGAATAATAAGTTATTTTCATTTCATGTCTTATAAATACATGTACAAGATTTATGTTCCATGTGTTATTATTTTTATCTATAATATCTTGACTGAATCAAGAATATTAAATGTAAAAAGAACTAGAGCTATCACTGAAGGTGATGAATGTACCCCCACACACACTGACACAGTACATTGCAATTTGATGCAATTATGTGGGCTGTAATATTTATATAGTATAGTAACAAAGAACAAAGTCCCATAACTCTGCAGAATATTTTTTTGAAAGAATCTTACATGCACCATGCACAAATAAGGTTGGTACTGATCACTTGTGTGAAGTTTCATTAAATTGTGTGCAATGGTTCGGGAAATTAGGCGAGCACAAGATTGCATATGCAGACTCTATGTATAAAGCTAAGTAACAAAAAGCGAAGTCCAGTAACTCTGCTGAATATTTATCTAAAAGAAGGTAGCATGCACCATGCACAACTAGGGTTGGTTACTGATCAACTGTGTGAAGTTTCATTAAATTGTGTGCAAGGGTTCCTGAGATTAAGTGCGCACAAGGTTGCATATGCAGACTGTATGTATATAGTATATTAACAACAAACAAAGTCCCATAACTGCACAGAATTTTTTTTCTGAAAGAACCTAAAATGCACCTTGCACAACTAGGGTCACTACTGATCACTGTGTTAAGGTTCATTAAATTGTGTGCATGGGTTCGGGAGATTAGGCGCGCACAACATTGCATATGCAGACTCCATAATAGTAATTATAGTACAGTAACAAAAAACAATGTCCCGTAACTCTGCAAAAAAAAATTCTGAAAGAACCTAACATGCACCATGCACAACTACTGTTGTTACTGATCTTGTGTGAAATTTCATTAAAATTGTCTAGGGGATGAGGAGAGTTGATGCGCACAAGATTGTGTCTACAGACAGAAAGACAGATGGACAGACAACCTAAAACCAGTTGTTCGGGGGATACAATAAGAAAATACCATTTTCACTGTTTTTCTTATTTGCCCATTGAAGAAGACATTAAGACTCTTTCTTTACTTTTAAACCAGATCATTGTGTCACTATGACAATGAATTCCCAGATTATCATTGATTTTACAGAGCTGCTGCACTATTTCACTTGAAGAAATCTTCCAGGTTTGGGCCAACAGGTTCAAATGGACTAAGTCAAGACCATGTTCCCACGTCCTTGAGCCGATCCCACGATCCCATCCCTCGAGCCTAGCCCTGGTTTCCCAGTATCCCAATTTTTTCACCATATGACTGCACTAAGAATTGACTATCTTCTTTATATCTGCAAATGTTGGAAATTTAAGCAAACATGCTATTTGGATCTACAGTCACTTGATGTTTTTTCCGACCAGTAAATCAGTGAATCATGATCAAGTGCAGTAGACTTTAACTATTCTTCAGATGCACCTCTTATCTTAAGACAGTTGGAAAACTGCACATTAATTAAAGCTGTAAATACCATTATCATGTAATATTTCATAATCTGTAACCGTTGAGCAAACTTAGACCAAGAATAATAGAAAAGCACTTAAGAGAAGTTTCCAATGAACCTATGACAGGAGACAACTGATTGATTTACCATAAAGATAAAACATATTGTATTGATCTGATGGTCAATAGAACAATTCTGAACCAGAGTCTCGTTTCCTTTGCTGATAAGGAATTTATTGCATTGTAATGTTTTAAAGCAAAAGAAAAGCAGAGAACAATTAAAGGCACATAGAACAAATGCCAGTTACAGTCAGTTACGGACAATAAATTGTTCCAGTCAAGTAAAAATCAAATTTAAAATATCAAAGCTGTCCACCTTCATGGACACAACACACCATTTGGAAACACCAAAGAGATATATCAGTATCCAAGAAACAAGAGCTCGTAGAACACGAAATGCTCCTCTTGATGCATTCAGTAACTGCACAAGGAACAGAAATCATTTGGTCACTGGACATTTGAAGTACTGACCTCAAATCATTAAATATGGGTCATTTACCAGTCATAAGTAACCTCCTTTTCAAATGTGATCTTACACCAAAGCATTCTCTAGTTATTTGGAAAAAAATATTTCTACTGTTCTAGGTCAATGTGAACTTGACCTTTGACCTACTGACCTCAAAATCAATAAGGGTCATCTGCTGGTCAAGATCAACCTCCCTATTAAGTTCTGTGATCCTAGGCCCAAGCGTTCTCTAGTTATCGTCCGGAATAATAAAAGGTATTAAGTGAAAAGTAGAACAGGAACTGAAAAAACTCTATGTACTTTGTTTTACAGATTTCTCACCTTAACTATTTCTATCAATATTGAAGCTATTACAAAGGCACCACAGAATAACTGTATTTCCATGATGGTTATTATTGCATGGCCCATCAGGGCCGGGCATATAGAGGTGGTTTTAGAATGTGCAATGGGTTCGGATTTGACAATTTTTTCCCTCCGAGTAATATTTCTGTTAAATTTTCGTTTGACACTCAGAAAGTGAATATTCTAAAGTGTAATCGCAACAATAATGGAATTAATATTATTTAATTTTGTTCCTTCTGGTTTATATTTTGCAACATTTGCAGAATTTGCATTATATTGAATCGGATTTGATCAATTTCAGCCTTTCAAGTTATTGCTCGCACATGCGCAGTAAAATTATGTCATTCTTGCTGTACAGTCAGTGTAACGTCTTTTTTTATTAAAATATTTTGTAGTGGATTTTGTCAAGAACAAGGTAAGTTGTTACCAAAATATTGTTTTTGATAACAATGCATTTTGAGTGCCAATTCACATGTGTTGATCTAAATTTTAGAATACTGACAGTAAACCAAACTCTTAACGAGTCACCCTAAGTGATGACCTACTTACACTATCAATAGGAAACATAAATAAATAGCATGCTTTAGAAGACTTTTAGCTTAGTTACGCATTTTAATAGGTTTATAGAGGTGAGTTGCAGTTAAGTATCATTTTTTAATGTGTATAAATGTGAAGTTTTTGAAGATGGAATAGTGTAAACAATAGACCACGTGATTTTTGGCACGATTTTACTACACATACATGTACATATGCTACTTTTGGCAGGTGGCACTGTGTAAAGTTTTTCCAATTATTAAATGAAGCTATTTATAAACATATCCCAATGTCTGAAACAGTTACTGAAAAATTAGGCATTTTAATTTATCAATTTGAGACCGCGTCAGAACTTTTGACTCGGTGTCTTGGAGAGAATTTTCTTGTACTCCTATATATACCTAGTTTTTAACAACTGCCCTGACCTCCCAGTTATGATCAGAAATTAACTGTTGAATGTCGGGAGTATTTCCATAAATGTAGATACGGATTTATAGGGAGATTACGCACCCACCCTCGATGAAAAATGAAAATGTAATTTTAGTCCCATTCAAATACACTTGGGTGCTTTCACTTTGAAAAACAACTTAGGTGCTTTAAATTGAAAAACAGTGTACTGGTACTGATGATAAACCCGAACAGAAAATGAGGTTTTTTACCTGTAACTTTTTTATTTCTGCAAATTGAAATCAATGGTCGGTATCAAAATAAAGCTTAACCTTTGCTGAAAACTTTACATAATTCAAATTTATATTTAGTAAGCAAACTCACACGAAGTGAGGGCTTGAAAGGGGTATGTAAAAAGGGGACTTTATGAACGTTGACTGATGATAAATTCGAACCCTCTGTCATTTACAAAATTTTCTTGGTATTATTATATTGAAACTTTCCCCAAAAAGCTGCAACAGTCATTCCTGATCAAGTAATGAAAAGTTAACAAGTGTCAGGCCTTCATGTTTCGACAGTGAGCATGCGCAAAAAAATACCCTCTTCCCCAGTAATTTTGGATAAATATTTTTTATACAAATTTATGTAAGTCATTTATTATTTATACAGAATATTTACCAATTTTGTTTTTGTTTACACCAGTTGGTGTTTTAAGTGGAAACTATTAGATGGTGTGTTCAATTTTATAAATAACCGATTGCAATCGAATATTTCCAAGGTGTTCGACTTTATCATCTGTCCGGGTTTATCATCAGTACCAGTAGGTATAATTTCCAATCTGCAAACTTTCCTGTCTTAAAAATCATATAGTATTTAACTCTTTGCACGCTAAGTAAGTAATTGGTGGAATTGCACTCTGCTACTGAGTAAACTTTCAGGAATTTAAGAAATTCCAGGACATATTGTTAAGAATACTGTAAAACAAGTTTAATTGTTGTTTTTACCAAATAACTTTTACTGTTTGGTAGATATAATATATATGTAACAAATTTGTCATGCTATACACATATATTGTCATACATGTACGTAATTTTGGGTGAAAATATGTGTTTTTTGTAAATAAAACTGAGAATTTCTGAAATAGTTTGTTCTTATTCATATTCCCTCTCTGTATTGTCACCAAACTTAGTTATTTATTGCCTGCTTTTGATACTCTATTTATGCAAGTCTGGAGTACAGTTAATTTTGTAATTCTGCATGGTGTGATACCTCTGGAAACACGGATATGCACACATAGGTTTATTAGATTCCTGACAGAAATCCGATGTCTGATGTCTCTTTACTGCACGATTTGAACATACTTCACAGTCTGGATTGGAGCGTCTCCCACAGTGTGCGACATTAACTTTTTAACACCGTAGCCAATGGGGCTACGGACTTCCAATTTTTTGTAGCCCGACAGAATTTTTTGTAGCCCCACTATTTTTTTGCTCAAGAACGAACAAGACTTTCATTCTTAGCAATATTTAATTTCTTTCAATATACTGCTGTAGGTTGGTGAATATTGATATATTTCAGAAATTTGTAGAGTTTTTCAGAACTGATTTCGAAATCTGAAACAGTGTTCACATAGTTGTGCAGAAAGTCAAAGACACTGAGTCATGAAAAGAGATCTAAACAGCTTTGTAGACAAAGCTTGGCAGTAGACAGACCAGGGGTCTTGCTAGCCCCATTATTGTTTTGGGAGAAGTCAATTCTCCCTCCAACTGATTTAAGGAGAAGTCGAGAGACTTTAGGGAGAAGTTGGAAGACTCCATTAATTTTTATATTTCTACCTCGACGCTGTGAATTGATTCAATGACCATTCATTTTCTTGGTTACATCAATTTTACCATACACAGTGATTATTGTTTCAATACAAAATTCTAAGAAAAAAATGTTTTCTGCTCAAGTCGGTGCTGTATCTAACACGCCGATTTTTTTGTTGCTATATCGTGTAATATATGAATGCAGGATGAAAAGGGGTTCATCATTTATACCGAGTCACCACTTGTGTGAACAGTTTTTCATTCGAATAAAACTGAAACTAAACTGTGTCAAACCTTGAAATACATACAGGTATTCAAATCAATTCATCCATCAAAGTTAGTTTTACGAAGTTAATACTTTACATGTCGTTCTTTTACCACGGATACCAAATAATTGTGTCTATTATTCCAATTAATCGGACAATTTCTTTAGAAAACGACTCGCACGTGTTGACAATTAAATGCTAAGTGTCAAAGACGTAACCGCGGCGCTGATTGGCCTATTACAATTGCCTCTGGTGAAACCGATAATTTGATTTGCTTTCACACTTCTCGCGAAAATCTCACAAGTACCTGAAGTAGGCGGAGCTTAAATTATGCTATGTGTGAGTGTGTATGTGTATTTGACGCACATTATGACATGGTGCAAATTGTCAAAAGATTAGCGAGTGCGCATCCAAAACAAATTCGGGCGACTTGAATTCGCTTTGAGATTGGATTTGAGCGAAGTTTGAAGCTTCGAAGCAGCAATTTTCCTCCCACGTTTGCAATGATCTTTTTGGTAAATTTATTCCTCAGAAATTTTTCATAGCCCGACGGGCTACGGTCTGCCGATTTTCTGTTGCCCGAGCCGATTTTTCGTAGCCATTGGCGATCGGGCTACCGTTAATGTCGCACACTGCTCCCACCACCAATCCTTTTTGGATTAAGTGAGACAAAGTGTCTGCTAGTTAACCTGGAAGCTGGGTTGTTGACTGGTCTTCTAAATGGCCGGGATGTATTCTCGTATCCTTCCAAAAGACCTTCAATGATCGCCATACGAAACTTATGGGTTTTGACACGTTTTGTAGGATTCAAGTCCTTGTATATTACTTTGGCATTTACAAAACTAACTTCAAGAAGGTTGCAAATGAACAGTTTTTTCCACCACTTAAGCATACGATGCAAAAGCACACTGTATTGAGTCTGTTGATCAGCTAGGTCGACCCCTCCCATGAAATGAGTATACATCTGAACAGCACGTGGATGGTCGACTTCACGTCTGTAATTTTGATGAAGCCTAGATCGTACTTGTTTCACAAATGTTGAACCATTATGCACAGTACTTAGCAGATGTACAAGTCTCTTATCATGCCAAGTTATGAAGAGTTTATTATCAACCCTATGGAGCAGCGGGGGGGTCCCCTTTTGGCGGCTTAGCAGTTTTCACCTGAAAATATAAAAAAAAAAACCATAATAAATGACATGAAATTTCCAATTAAAACCTGCAAAACTGTTACAAGAATACATTTATAAGCATAATACAATATAATAAACAATAACTACAAAAAAGGGCAGATTTTGTTTTCTTTTTACCCAAAAATTATCAGAAATTTAGATTTTGACAAACGCAGTTTTCGGACAATACAAATTTTGGACAAACTTAACTTACGGCAAAAAAAGTTTTTTTTTCAGTTTTTATTTTTATTCAAATGTTGTTTTTTATTTCTCAAAGTAAATATTCTGGGGTAGTTTGATAAAAAATTTCAATTACCACAGCAGGAACCCCAATTCTGTTTGCTCACAATGTTCCACAGGCTCCAGTTTGGTTCTCCTCGAGTTCTTGGAACAGTGCTGGGCTCGTGAAAAAGTTATCACAGTACACATGATGTCCAAGCTGCAATAAGGGTTCACACAAACCAACAACAACCCTGTGTGCTACTCCCCTGCCTCTAGGATCATTATCAGGTTTACCAGTATAGAGTTGCCAGTTGAAAACATAGCCTGTTTTTGAGTCCGCTAATGTCCAAACTTTCAGTCCCCACTTATGTGGTTTATTTGGAATGTATTGTAGTAACTTCGTTCTACACTTGAAAGGTACTAAAGTCTCATCTACTGAAATTTCACGCCTCGGATGATAAGCATCTTGCCACCTTTGGATTAGTAAAGCAGCAATCCTGTCTATTTTGTATGCCGGGTTGTATTGCGGGCTATCTCTTGGCGGCTCTTGAGAATTATCCGCAGCATGAAAGAAAGACAGTATGTTATAAAACCGATCCCTTGTCATGTAAGAGGTTAACCTTTTTAGTGCTATCAGGTCATGTGTACCCCAGTACAGGTCATAGCTGGGAAGTTTGAAAAATCCCATGAATAATATCACTGATAAGAATATTTTCATTTCCTGGTAAGAAACAGCTTCCCACGTTCGAGCTCGTGCCTACTGCGGCAGGTTGTCCACACCTCCTTTTTGTTCAATATATTGTTCATAATACAAGTTAGTCTGTGTTACCAGAATATTTATTACCTCATCATCAAATATTTTAGCAAATATCTCATAAGGAGTACTGTCTTCATCAAAGTTTTTAGGACCAGGGACAGTATAGAACTCGCGTAACCATTCACACTGATAGGCACCGTGGAATGCATCCCTATCCTCGCGTTCTTCACGTGCAATTTCGTTTTCAATTTCCAATAAGTCTTCATCATCTAACTCAATATCGTTCGGGTCAACTTCCTGCAGTTCTAAATTCTCGTCTACTGGGTTAAATCCAGCAAATTCATCGTCATCACTGTCCGATGCTATTATATCCTGATAATCATTGTCAGCCATGACTCAATTTTTCAATTAGTTCCAATTAACAGCTCAAAATTCTCGAAAAAACGGCATCAAAGTCATTTTTTTTTACATTTTTACAATTTACATGGGCGCCGCCATTACAGGTGCCCGTATGTAGATATCAGACTAAAACGCTGACGAATACTACATAGCCTGCCGACAACTGGTATAAACTACGGTCCTACGGCGCTAGTGATCGCGGTATTAGGAGTCGCCGGCGGATGGATCCGCCGCTAGCATGCTAAGAGTTAAGATACCCAGTATGACTACAATTTAGGTATACATGTACTGTAAGGCCAAAAAAATGTTTCCAGTAACATGCTAAAGAAAAATAGGTAGATAGCTGGTCAGTAATTTAAAAAAAAAAAAAAATTCTGGATTTTATTTTCAAGTGGGACCTTTTGGAAACTATTTTTGTGTACAAAAATATGAATAAGGGAGTTATTCCTTTAGAGTTTCAGTAACAGGGATATAAACTAGCTATTTTTATTTAGGGGCCCAGACTGTCCAAAAAAAATGTTTAACATTAGGTATATGGGCATTTTCTCCAACAATTTAGGGTCCCAGTCCAAAATCTAGGAACCATGGGCTACTGGGCCCCTGCTAGGGGTGTAACAATATGCGAGTCTCACGATACAATATGTATCGTGATACAGATGCAACGATACAGTACATATCGCGATATGAATTGAGTATCGTAAGTAAGCATTTATGTGACAAAATAACAAGAGGACCATGATGGTCCTGAATCGTTCACCTCTTCCCACACAATCCAGTTTTGAGAATGACGTCGTTTTTTCTATTATTTGACATAGTGACCTAGTTTTTGAGCTCATGTGACCCAGTTTTGAACTTGACCTAGATATTATCAAGATAAAAATTCTGACCAATTTTCATGAAGATCCATTGAAAAATATGGTCTCTAGAGAGGTCACAAGGTTTTTCTATTATTTGACCTATGGACCTAGTTTTCGAAGATACGTGACCCAGTTTTGAACTTTACCTAGATATCATCAAGGTGAACATTCTCACAAATTTTCATGAAGATCTCGTGAAAAATATGGCCTTTAGAGAGGTCACAAGGTTTTTCTATTTTTATATCTACTGGCCTAGTTTTTGATCGCACGTGACCCAGTTTTGAAACTGACCTAGATATCATCAAGGTGAACATTCAGATCAATTTTCATGAAGATCCATTGAAAAATATGGCCTCTAGAGAGGTCAAAAGATTTTAATAATTTTAGACCTACTGACCTAGTTTTTGACCGCAGTTGACCCAGTTTCAAACTTGACTAAGATACCATCAAGATGAACATTCAGATCAACTTTCATACAGATCCCATGAAAGGTATGGCCTCTAAAGAGGTCACAAGGTTTTTTTATTATTTGAACTACTGACCTAGTTTTTTAAGGCACGTGACCCAGTTTCAAACTTGACCTAGATATCATCAAGGTGAACACTCTGACCAATTTTCATGAAGATCCATTCAAGGGTATGGCCTCTAGAGAGGTCACAAGGTTTTTCTATTTCAAGACCTACTGACCTAGTTTTTGATCGCAGTTGACCCAGTTTCAAACTTGACCTATACATCATCAAGATTAACATTCAGACCAACTTTCATACAGATCCCATGAAAAATATGGCCTCTAGAGAGGTCACGTTTTTTCATTATTTGACCTACTGACCTACTTTTTGAAGGCACGTGACCCACTTTCGAACTTGACCTACATATCATCAAGATGAACATTCTGACCAATTTTTATGGATCTCCATTCATAAGTATGGCCTCTAGAGAGGTCACAAGGTATTTCTATTTTTAGACCTACTGACCTAGTTTTTGACCACACATGACCCTGTTTCGAACTTGACCTAGATATCATCAAGATGAACATTCAGACCAACTTTCATACAGATCCCATGAAAAATATGGCCTTTAGAGAGGTCACAAGGTTTTTCTATTATTTCAAGACCTAGTTTTTGATGGCACGTGACCCACTTTCGAACTTGACCTAGATATCATCAAGATGAACATTCTGACCAATTTTCATACAGATCCCATGAAAAATATGGCCTCTAGAGAGGTCACAAGGTTTTTCTATTATTTGACCTACTGACCTAGTTTTTGATGGCATGTGACCCACTTTCAAACTTGACCTTAATATCATCAAGGTGAACATTCTGACCAATTTTCATGAAGATCTCATGAAATATATGGCCTCTAGAGAGGTCACAAGGTTTTTCTATTTTTAGATCTAGTGACCTAGTTTTTGAAGGCACGTGACCCAGTTTCGAACTTGATCTAGATATCATCAAGGTGAACGTTCTGACCAATTTTCATGAAGATCTTGTGTAATATATGGCCTCTAGAGAGGTCACACGGTTTTTCTATTTTTAGACCTATTGACCTAGTTTTTGATGGCACGTGACCCAGTTTCGAACTTGACCTAGATATCATCAAGATGAACATTCTGACCAATTTTCATGAAGATTTTGTGAAATATATGGCCTCTAGAGAGGTCACAAGGTTTTTCTATTTTTAGACCTACTGACCTAGTTTTTGATGGCACGTGACCCACTTTCGAACTTGACCTAGATATCATCAAGATGAACATTCTGACCAACTTTCATAAAGATCCCACAAAAAATGTGACCTCTAGAGTGGTCACAAGCAAAAGTTTACGGACGGACGGACGGACTAACGCACGGACGGACGGACAACGGACGACGGACGCTGCGTGATCACAAAAGCTCACCTTGTCACTATGTGACAGGTGAGCTTAAAATTAATCAATGTCTCTACCCTTGGAATGATACATTTCTTTAGTTACTATCTTTAACACTGAATGAATGTAAGATATCATGCAATATTTCTAGTTTTCACTTATCGTTTCTGTATTGTGTAACAGACCTATGATTCGACACGTGTATCGCCAAACTGACGTATCATGATAAAATGAATTTCGAAATAACAGGCCTATGATACGATATGCGTATCGCCAAACTGATGTATCATGATAAAATGAATTCCGATGTAGGAAAAAACTTTGAAAAACCTCTTGTCCAAAACCACAGGGCCTAGGGCTTTGATATTTTGCATATGACATCATCTAGTGGTCCTCTACTAAGATTGTTTAAATTATTCCCCTAGGGTCAAATATGGCCCCACCCTGGGAGGTCACATGGTTTATATAGACTTACATTTGTATATAGGGAAAAACTTCGAAAAACTTCTTGACCAAACCACAAAGACTAGGGCTTTGATATTTGTAATGTAGCATTCTAACATGGCTCGATTTGATTTCCAGTTAAACAAAGAAGAAAATCAAGCTCTATATATTCTGCGATAAACAACGGTTGACGCGCGGACCGGTAAGAGCATTATGACGTCATATTGCCGCATGACATTACATTACTCCTCGCGTAAACGACGTCCAGTATAATATCTATTAAAATATATCAGTGAGCCTGTCAGAATGAAAACAATCAAGACCTTCTTGTTATTTATCGTCTAATTAACCATGGTTCATCGTTCAGATGCTTCGGTACTTAACCACTTAGGCTAACGCCCTCGTGGTTCAAATCCTACGCATCTGAACTCTGAACCGTGGTAAATCAGACGATAAACAACTCGAAGGCCTTGATTATTTGTTAATGATCTTGTGGTTCTCTACCAAGTTTGTTCAAATTATCCCTCTAGGGTCAAATATGGCCCCGCCCTGGGGGTCACATGGTTCATAAAGACTTGTATAGGCAAAAAACTTAGAATCTTCATGTCCATAACCTACATCATTCAAATTTGGACCACATGTATAGTTTTGAGTGGCAAGATGAAGCTTGACATGAGTTGACCTTGATCTTGACCTAGTGACCTACTTTCACATTTCTGTAGCTACAGCCTTCAAATTTGGACCACTTGTATACCGAAACAAACTTTGACCTTGTTATTGACCTAGTGACCTACTTTCACATTTTTGAAGCTACAGACTTCAAATCTGGACCACATGCTTAGTTTTGTGTTCTGAAATAAAATATGACCTTGATTTCGACCTAGTGACCTTTTTTTCAAATTTGAACCACAAGCGTAGTTTTGTGTACCGAAATAAACTTTGATCTTGAGATTGACCTAGTTACCTACTTTCACATTTCTGAAGGTACAGGCTTCAAATTTGGACCACGCGCACAGTTTTATGTTTCAAAATAAAATTTGACCTTGATTTTGACCTAGTGACTTACTTTCACATTTCTTCAGCCTTCAAAGAACTTTCGTTTACAGTGAGCATATAATTTCTGTTCCTTGTGCAATTACTGAATGCATCAAGGGGGTGCATTTTGTGTTCGACAAGCTCTTGTTTCAACTTATCTCTGTAATTACTTGATGGATTGGATTCAAACTTGAAATACTTATTCCTCATCATCATCCACATCATCTGACATAAGGGCCATAACTCTGGCACCAATATTTCATGAATTATCCCCCCTTTTCACTTAGATTTTCAGGTTAAAGTTTTGATGCACTTTCACTCTATCTCTGTTATTACTGAATGGATTTGATTCAAACTTAAAATAGTTGTTCAACATCATCACTCACATCACATGACACAAGGTGCATAACTCTGGCACCATTTTTTCATGAATTATTCCCCCTTTTTACTTAGATTTTCAGGTTAAAGTTTTGGTGCAATTTCACTCTACCTCTTGTTATTACTGAATGGATTTGATTGAAACTTAAAATAGTTGTTCAGCATCATCACCCACATCATATGACACAAGATGCATAACTCTGGCACAATTTTTCATGAATTATTCCCCTTTTTACTTAGAATTTCAAGTTAAAGTTTTATGCACTTTCACTCTATCTCAGTTATTACTCAATGGATCTGATTCCAACTTAAACAATTGTTCAACATCATTACCCTTATCATATGATACAAGGTGCATAACTCTGGGACCAATTTTTCATGAATTATTTCCCCTTTTTACTTAGAATTTAAGGTTAAAAGTTTTGATGCACTTTCACTCTGTCTCTGTTATTACTGAATGGATTTGATTCAAACTTAAAATAGTTGCTCAACATCATCACCCACACCATATGACACAAGGTGCATATATATGCACCAATATTTAATGAATTATGCCCCTTTTTGCTTAGGATATACTTATATAGTGTTTTGATACATTTTATCTTAACCTCTCTAATTACTTTAAGTTGATATTTTTGACATAGACTCAGGCTATTGTGCAATATCTTCATCCAAAGTTGTAGTCATTAAACACTCCAGTGACAGCTCTAGTTTCCTCAGATGTGCCCAGTTTCACTATCCAGCATCAAAATAGTCAAGCGCGCTGTCTCCTGTGACAGCTCTTGTTTTGGGCCATGCGACCATCTATTTGCTGCCTCTTGCAGCAATTTTTTACTTGTATGTATGTTGAGAAATACAAGTATTTAGTTACAAACTGACAGTGACATGTATTAGGCCAAGACAATGTGTCTAATGTTTAAAGGTTTTCGCTACAGTTTCTGCATACGAGATGGGCGAAATATTTACAAATAACAGAATTTCTTCAAACCTTGGATATTGAAGGACAATCATCTAAGAAACAAAGATATGCAATAAAAGTCATAGGTCACCAGTACTGAAAAAGATTTATCTGCCCTTGAAAACAACTTCCCCCCACCCCGGCAGCATTATCAGACTGATTTTCAGGAGGAAAAAGTAGGTCACTAGGTTGTGGTAGGTCTTTAAAGAGGTGCTACAGATTTTTCTTTCCATATAGGTATTTATACATGATTTGTATGAAAAATTTGAGAAATATAAATGTCTAATTACAAACTGACAGTGACATATATATTAGGCCAAGGCAATGTGTTTAATGTCTAAACAATTTAGTGAATGAATGTAGCAGCATGCTCTGAAAAGAGAATAAGTTTGCAGATACATTTATTCAGGGAGGGCCTCAACACAGCAGGAATATTTAAATGATCTCATTACTGCAAAATGTTGTGTACTTTTCTCAGAAGTTTCAGCCCAACATGCTCTAAGAAAAAGCAAGTCTGATTATACAGCTCAGTTGTGGTTTTCTAAAAAAAAGACTTTGGCTTTTGCACACTTTCTACAGTAATTATCATTAAGTGACTGTTACAACAAAACGCTAATGCAAATACATTTTTGTACGTCAGTAATAATACCTCAATTTACTAGCTGATTTCTAACAGGAGTGTATTATATCTAGAACTGGCAATTCCTAGACTGTTTTACTTAGAACAATTACACCAACTTGCTATAAAAACATTCTACATAACATCAGTCAACACTGTAAGAAAGTAAATTTCCCCTTTTTGTCTAAACTAAAACACATGGAAATTATTGTAATGCTTTTTACAGGTTTCCAATGAAATTGTATACAGGAAAATATTATTAAAACTTATGCAGCTGTTACCTCTGTAACCTCTACAAATGGAGGTAAAATCACCACAGCTTTCATATAACTCAAAAACTTCAAGCAAGTGTTCAGACATGAAACCCTTTTGTACGTTCAAATTTACAAGATTGTCAGGAATTCGGTCTGAATGCAAGACTTTCAAATTACTAAGAACCCATTTTTGGTCTTCAATTTTGTCTTGTCAAAGCCTGGAAGTGTGAATTTACACTTCATTTCTCTTTACTTTGACACAATGATTATTTGAATCATTAGACTTCATTAATAGACAAAAATTAAAACAACAAATGCTAGACCTCTAAAGGTCTTAAAACTTGTATCTTTGATTAAAGTGGTTCTCAAACTGAAGTGGATCTGTTTCATATATAACTTTACTGTATATGTTGAAAATACATGATGCTTTTCAAATATGCTTCTACGAATTAAATCATTTCATTTAAACAATTTCATAGATGTAGAAACTACAAAAGACTTACATCATCTTCTCCTTGATCAACCTTGCTCTTTTTGAACCACCATCCATTATCCTGGCAATAAGCGAGACCAACAAATAGCGGCATGTGTAACAATGTGATCCAAGCTTCCCACGGAGTGATCTCGTCTGGTGTCCAGTATTTAACCGAAATCAACATCCAAATATATGCCCAAATAGAAAATATTGCAGTCAATATAAATACACCAAATTCACGAATGAATTTTGAATCAGGTTTTGGAACTGCAACAATACATATTGCAGTAATAATGAGCAAATTAAAGGCTGCACTTCCTATAATCGTGAAAGTGCCTAAAGAATCTTCATTTGAGGTATCTTTTCCAAGATTACTAGCCGTCTCTATAGTTGCCAACAATATTTCGGGTGCACTACTCCCCAATGCCATTAGTGTTAAATTTGCGACTGTCTCATTCCAGATGAGTACTTCTTGTTCATGTTTAACATTTTTCTCTTTGTCCCACCTAACTATAGTTCTTTTTTTACTTGTAATAGTTTCTATAGCACTCATGAAGATATCAGATGCAATAGCAATTCCAACAAAAAAGTAAGCTATAGCTAATACATAAAGAAAGCCACGTAGACCTGGGTTCCAGAGGTTCTCAGCAGGCAGGAGGAGCCAGCTCTCGCATGGTTCTGTGCCATTATCCAGCTCCTCAACCACATATCCCCTGTCATACTCAGTTTTTATTGTGTAAGGCATGTCTGTCTCTGTCAGCTTATACTGTACATCATTTTATGGCCCTGAAAATATAAAGGATAAAACCTGGTTATTTTTGATATGTTTAAGTATGAAAACCTTGAAATGACACCTTTCCTAAATCCTTTACCCCAAACAAACACTTCCTCTCTCATTTGTTCCAGACAAACCAAAATGACAAAACAAGAGGGCCATGATGGCCCTATATCGCTCACCTGTTATCACTGCACTTGAGGACAAGAAGGTCCTCAGAAAAAATACCTAAGTCCAAAGGACAGTAACAACAAAGGGAAGAAATTTAACCAAAAAGAAAAAAAAATTCTTACAAGGTACAGATATGTCAAAATACACCTACAAATTGGAGGTACCATCCATATTGTACCAAAGAAAAGTGGTCTTGGTTTTTCCCTACGGCCAATAATAAAAAAGTTACTAAAAATAAGCTATTTATAGAAACGTAAAAGGGAAGTAATTAAAAAAAAAAATATATTGTAAGAGAAGAAAAGAAGGATCTGCCAAATAAATCTGTTGACATAAATGTAATTTCAGATCAGTATCTTCATTAGTGACGGAGATATACCCATTTTAATTTGAAATAAAGGGAGGTAATTTGACATAAAAATCAGTCCATAGTTATCTATTCTGATTGGCTCAGTCGAACTAATGACAATAATGAAATTTCAAATATGTACTATACATACTGATATAAATCCATTTTGATTACAATCAGGGGAGGTAATCAGATATAAAATAACTCTGAACCTACGCTTGGATCTGATTTGTCATGGAATCCAAGAATTATTGTTGTTGAAGTTATTTTGGAAGTTTGTATCAAATAAAACCATAAATGAAGTCTTTTTATGGCTGCAAAAGCCAAAATAGCCAATTTTGGACCTTTAAGGGGCCATAACTCTGGAACCCATGAAGAAATCTGGCCAGTTCAAGAAAGGAGCCAAGATCTTGTGGTGATACAAGTTGTGTGCAAGTTTGGTTAAAATCGAATCATAAATGAAGCTGCTATTGTGCAGACAAGGTCAAAATAGCTAATTTTGGCCCTTTCAGGGGCCATAACTCCGGAAACCATAACGGAATCTGGCCAGTTCAAGAAAGGAACCAAGATCTTATGGTTATACAAGTTGTGTGCCAGTTTGGTAAAAATCAAATCATAAATAAAGCTGCTATTGTGCAGACAAGGTCAAAACAGCTAATTTTGGCCCTTTCAGGGGCCATAACTCTGGAACCCATAATGGGATCTGGCCAGTTCAAGAAAGGAACGGAGATCTTATGGTGATTTAAGTTGTGTGGAAGTTTGGTTAAAATAAAATCATGAATGAAATCCCTATCGTGCAGACAAGAAATTGTGGACGGACGACGGACGAAGGGCTATCACAAAAGCTCACCCTGTCACTATGTGACAGGTGAGCTAAAAACTAAATTGTCTAAATAGGTTGTTTCAATTTTGTCTTGCACAAAGTAAACATTTTTTGATTTTGGAATTATCTAATTGAGAAATTCCTAAGGGTGTAACGATACGCTCACCTTGTGATACGATATGTATCGCAATACAAAGTGTATGATACAATATGTATCACGATACATAGTTTTAGACGAAAAGACAGCAGAAACAAATTAAACTTCATTACAACTTGGTAACACATTAAAATAGATCCCTTGGATCATTCTAAGATTCAGATAATATAGCTACATTCAATCTAAAGTCTGTTAAAATGATTGCTAAGTTTCTGCTACACAAAATAGTCGCATATCAACTGCAATAATGACCTGCAGACTTTGTTATAGCAAGTGCTTGTGAAGAGGCAAAGGGCAATTTCCTGCATTACATCCTAGTGCCACAACTGATCTGTTGCACAAGTCGTAGATGAGGTTGTTCCCTTGTCGGTTGTATCTTTTTTGCTTGGATGAGAACAATCAGATACGTCAAAAGATGTACAGATGATGGCTTTCATATGCGCTGCCATATTGGATGCATTACTCGATTTATGACACATCTTGTAACAATGCCGGCATGTTGTTAAATTTTTTGTCATCCTATTTGATGGTCTTGAAACCAAAATGAATCCATATTTATTTAATTGTCGCCGATGGTGATTTATTTCAACTGACGCCATGATTGTTGATTTTTACTTCCCCTGAACTGGAGAATGAGAATACGTACCGTACGGGGCATGTGTTGTATCATAAACCGTATCGGTAACCAATAAATTTGATAAACCGCCCAAAGGTATTTAGTTACATCCTTAGTAATTCCCATATATCTCTTTGAGATTAATGATTTATGAAAACATCCTTGTGCCAACAAAGAGAGCAGCCCTACATACTAACCACATATGACTTACTGAATTCTATGTTAACTTTGTTTTATCACCTCTTATTACATTAAGTCCTACTAAGCAGTACATACTAGTTAGTAAGTCATACATAGCAGATGTAGGACTTACTACAAATCTCTGTTGGCATCAGTATGCTTCCATAAATTAATGTTTCCTTGCAGTTTGATATAAAATATTTTTATCAAGTTATTGTATCCAATGTGCTTTATAAAGATTGTTTCAATGAATGCATATAAAATCCACTGATCACAATAAAGTCTTTTGATAGTATCAAGGAATGATTTACACAGAAAAGCACTTTCTTTTTTCCCACAGCCTGATTTTATCATCCAAGAAACAGGGGAAAAAAAAAACCACTACAAAACTCCTTTTGAAAATAAGGTTTTGATTGAATCAAATTAAGAAACTGATGAATCAAGACATTGTGCAGGGTTAGACACTAACTTATTTGAACAAGGTTCCCAAAGGAATCTCTACTTTTTAAATCTGAGGGTCCTCCTCAGGCTTTGGGATCCCTCAAAATATGATATATAAAAACAATCACAACAGGTGTCTTATGAGAAGTTACGGTCGTGACCCCAGTGGGATTCGAACCCGCAAGCTCTGTATCGAGTGGTGACACCTTAACTCCTACAGAAGAATGTATCCAAACTGATATCAATTTACATGTTTGCCAAGGTCAAGACAAGGTCTTGACTTCGGAGACACTTGTATCTTATAGATATAATCATTGTCAAGTCTATTGTGACAACCACTAAAAATTATAATATCAAAAAAAAAATTCTTGAAAGTCTTGACTTCTCTTCATATATTTTAAAATATAAAATCTTAATATTACCTGGCATTTATATTTCCGATGATACAGAATTTATTGCAGTTTCTCTGTGAGGTTTGAAGATATAAAGTGTTAAAGTAAGGGAATTATATTTTTAGGCATAAAATTCTGTTTTGGATTACTTTCACATTGAAATTCATATACAATTTCATTTTGATGCTTGAAAGTTTGATTTATAGTTAATAGACTTATCTTCCGAATCGGAATCGGTAAGTAGGTTTTCTATTTATATAAAAAAAACAACCATCAAACTGAATAACACTACAAAAATAACGGATCGTAAAATTTCTGAAAGTGTAAAAAGATCACCGAGATCGAGACTCGTAACCGACTACAGTATTCTTGTACTAAAACTTAAAATATTTTTAGATAATATTAAGTAATATTTTGATGATCAAACGTCGGTACATCACGGGTGACTTCTGCTGCAATTAACTCTTGGGGTGTCATAAAATATTTGGAAGCCGCAGTCCTTCTGTTTTGATTAACACTTCCCGTTATGTAAGGCAAAGAGCTATAAAAATAAATATATTTTATATTTCTTTGTGTAAGGCCATAAATTCCAAGCCATCGTAAACACAAATTGTTGTTCAGGGGAAATCTGCATGTATCACGCGTGACCTTCATGACCTAACACATTTAAAAAGACTTAGATGTTAAATGGTTGTTATTTTTAGAACGAGGAAAGTCCCGCGAACCAGCCAGTTGCAGGCAGTTTTCTCAGTAATTTTCCATGACGTAGCGTCATGCACATGTTGGAAAAAAACCTGGTGTCTTTCTTTGAAAAGTACCCCATATATTTAAATAGTAACCACATGATCTTGTACGTAAATAATGATGACGAAATCCCATATTTTGAGTTAGTAAACATCCGGAATTTGTTTCTTTAGGAAAAGAACGAAAATACATTTCTATCTGGTAACTGATAGACACGGGTCAATACGTTTCTGTTTGGTAATCGATAGATACGGTGATAAACGTATCGATGTGGGAAAGGGTTAAAATATTTTTCAAACAGGTATTTATCTTTTACTTTTTGGATATCACTGACCAAAAAAATAGGTATCCAGCTGAAATCCCAGCTTTTAGAAGTTGGTGTTCCTCCTCAAAATTTGGGATCCTCGGGCCCCTGGGACACCGTTAGTGTCAAACCCTGTTGTGTGAAATGAAGTCAATTGTATCAGGGGAAAATATTAACTTTTTTCAGCCAGGGGCCACCTGGGCCCCTAACTTTTAAAAACTAGGGGCCCAGACCAAAAGTTAGGGGCCCAGTTAATACGGTCAGGTATCTGTAGTGAAATATTGCATTTCAGGTTGCTCTCATACAAACCGGGTTCAGTTGATTATCAACATTTACAGGGGATTAATTGATACAAGCTAATGCTTGTTTTATGTAATTGTACAATTGTATTTAATGGAAATTAAATTAAAACCTTTCAAAACTCAACAGGTCAAAATAAACATATTCAAAATACATTCAACATGTGACAGTGTTAAACTTTTCAACTTTAAACGTTTCTCATGTCCCCCAACAGTAAAAACTGCAAATGAGACCATTATCAGTATTTTGCAACCAGAGCCTGTTTTCTTCCCATTTTTTGTTAAAGTTCCTGGACCTTTTGTTTTTTCATAATCTTGATAATATTTTCGCTTTTCGGCCGCCGTTTGTACTTGCTTTTCAGTGGGCTTAGTAACC
The DNA here is from genome assembly GCF_021730395.1 of Mercenaria mercenaria. Lineage (NCBI taxonomy): Eukaryota > Metazoa > Mollusca > Bivalvia > Venerida > Veneridae > Mercenaria > Mercenaria mercenaria. Next base: position 81,537,741 of record NC_069368.1, read on the forward strand.
CCATCAAGAAAATGGCACATTTTTTTCTCAGTTTACTGGCTTCGCGTACATCACACATAGGGCGCCGCCATTACAAGGGAGATAACTCGCATCGGCGTGGTATGTCTAAAGTTCGTTCCAAAAAGCTAGCAGTTCATCGGCATCTCTACACGAGATGTGTAAATTAAGTTTGTGGTTCCGATAATAATGAAGCACATGCAACAGTGAAAACCGATGGCCACTTTTGCGAACCACGCTTTCAAATATTGCGCCACATTGGGAGGAAGCACTGCGCCGCACATGGGGTCACATGGCGTCGCAGTTTAAACGTGTCCGGTATAGACCGGTATAACGGACTTTCTCTTGACAGACCTCCATTTTTAAATGGAGTCGACTACGTTTTTGAATGATTCATACTATTGCAATCCATTTCCCAGTAGACATAAACATAAAGTCCAGACAGAGCAACTCATTATATTCCTTTCAGTTCCCAAGAGAACTGTGAAAAAACGAAGAGGCAAAAAAAAACACCGAATTATGGAAAATTTTATTTTTTTCACCCTGGTCGCCTCCTGGGCCCCTAACTTGCGATTTTTAGGCGCCCAGCCGATTTTTTGGTCGCACTGGGCGACTGGGCGACTGCTAATATTTTCCCCTGTGTATGCTTTCTACTCTTTGCTTTGTTTAAAGCAAATATAATGATACTATTTCTTTCAAACCTATGACAATATAGATAATAAGAAAAGTAAATAATCAATGATCTAGGAAGGATAAAATCTAAACAAGGTGTTGCAAAGTGTAATGGTGTTTTGAAATGTAAACAAAAAAGAATAAAACAAGTGAATGAAGTATTGCCATGCAATACAAAGTCCCCTACTGGAAGGCACCTAATTTTTTCTACTGCAGTATAACATAATGAACTGATATCTGTCAATGATGTATAAACAATATTGTACTACATATACAATATGTTATAACAACACACTTGGATTAAAATGTGCATATATAAAAACCCACAGTTGTTTTCATATTGAATTTTTTTGGCTGATTATAAAAATGTTATCATGTAAGTTATTTATAGTAACAACAAAGGGAAATTAATCTTTAAAAAAAAAAAATAATAATAATATAAGTCCACAAGAAACTCTTTACCAGGTAGAGATAGGTCAAAATAAACCTAAAAATTGGATGTAACATGCATGCTGTACCACAGAAAAGTGGTCTCGATTTTTATCTACCGGCAGTAATAAAAAAGTTACAATAAAATCTATTTATAGTAAAAACAAAGGGACGTAATTCTAAAAACAAGGGTGCCTCATGGTGGTGAACATTTGGTTCAAGTTACATCAAAATCCCTCCATGCATGAAGAAGAAATGTTCCGTACAAAGTCATTCTTGAATGTGACCTTTGACCTCTAAATATGACCTTGACCTTAGACCTAGGGACCTGGTTCTTGCACATGACATGTTGCCTCATCCAGGGGAATATTTGTGCCAACTGATATCTAAATCCTGCTTTGCATGACAAAGTTAAGGACCGGACAGGAAAAAAATCCTCTTGACCTTTGATTTCAGTGTGACCTTGACCTTTAAGCTAGGGTACAGGGTGTTGCGCATGACACATCGTCTCATCATGGGAAACATTTGTGCCAAGTAATATTAAAATCCCTTCATGGATGGCAGAGTTATGGACGGGACAGGAAAAAAACTCTGTTGACCTTTGACCCCCCAATTGTGACCTTGACCTTTGAGCTAGGGGTCCGGGATTTGTGCATGACACGTCGTCTCATCATGGGGAACACTTGTGCTAAGTGATATTAAAATCCCTTAATGAATGTCCAAGTTATGGACCGGACAAGAAACAGACCCTTTCATGCTATGTTAACATTTGACTGCTAGGAGTGGCCTTGACCTTTGAGCTAGGGGTCTGAAAGTTGTGCATGACACATCATCTTATTATGTGGTACATTTGTGCCAAGTAATATTAAAATCCCTTCATAGATGGGAGAGTTATGGACCGGACAGGAAAAAAGCCTTGTTGACCTTTGACCTCCAACTGTGACCTTGACCTTTAAGCTAGGGGTCCAGGTTTTGCGCATGACACGTCGTCTCCTCATGGGGAACATTTGTGCCAAGTAATATTAAAATCTCTTCATGGATGGGAGAGTTATGGACCGGACAGGAAAAAAGCCCTGTTGACCTTTGACCTCCAATTGTGACCTTGTCCTTTGAGCTAGGGGTCCGGGATTTGCGCATGACACATCATCTCATCATGGGGAACATTTGTGCCAAGTAATACTAAAATCCCTTCAAGGATGGGAGAGTTGTGGACTGGACAGGAAAAAAGCCCTGTTGACCTTTGACCTCCTATTGTGACCTTGACCTTTGAGCTAGGGGTCCGGGTTTTGTGCATGACACGTCGTCTCATCATGGGTAACATTTGTGCCAAGTAATATTAAAATCCCTTCATGGATGACAGAGTTATGGACCGGACACGAAATTGCGGACGGACGGAATGACGGAAAAGCGCATTCCTATAGTCCCCGAAACTGGTTTTCAACCAGTAGGGGACTAATAAAATCAAGTCAATACATAAAGATCTCCATTTCGGACTTTTTCGTTGTGAATTCCCAGACCCCATTATACAATCCCAACCTTGGTTTTTAGCTCACCTGTCACAAAGTGACAAGGTGAGCTTTTGTGATCGCGCGGTGTCCGTCGTCCGTGCGTGCGTCCGTAAACTTTTCCATGTGACATCTCTAGAGGTCACATTTTTCATGGGATCTTTATGAAAATTGGTCAGAATGTTCATCTTGGTAAATTCTAGGTCAAGTTCGAAACTGGGTCACGTGCCGTCAAAAACTAGGTCAGTAGGTCTAAAAATAGAAAAACCTTGTGACATCTCTAGAGGCCATAATTTTCAATGGATCTTCATGAAAATTGGTCAGAATGTTTACCTTGATGATATCTAGGTCAAGTTTGAAACTGGGTTACGTGCGGTAAAAAACTAGGTCATTAGGTCTAAAAATAGAAAAACCTTGTGACCTCTCTAGAGGCCATAATTTTCAATGGATCTTCATGAAAATTGGTCAGAATGTTCACCTTGATGATATCTAGGTCAAGTTTGAAACTGGGTCACGTGGGGTCAAAAACTAGGTCATTAGGTCTAAAAATAGAAAAACCTTGTGACCTCTCTAGAGGCCATATTTCTCAATGGATCTTCATGAAAATTGGTCACAATGTTCACCTTGATGATATCTAGGTCAAGTTTGAAACTGGGTCACATGGGGTTAAAAACTAGGTCAGTAGATCTAAAAATAGAAAAACCTTGTGACCTCTCTAGAGGCCATATTTTTCATGAGATCTTCATGAATATTGGTCAGAATGTTCACCTTGATGATATCTAGGTCAAGTTCGAAACTGGGTCATGTGGGGTCAAAAACTAGGTCAGTAGGTCTAAAAATAGAAAAACCTTGTGACCTCTCTAGAGGCCATATTTCTCAATGGATCTTCATGAAAATTGGTCAGAATGTTCACCTTGATGATATCTAGGTAAAGTTCGAAACTGGGTCACGTGCAGTCAAAAACTAGGTCAGTAGGTCTAAAAATAGAAAAACCTAGTGACCTCTCTAGAGGCCAAATTTTTCAATGGATCTTCATGAAAATTAGTCAGAAGGTTTATCTTGATGATATCTAAGTCAAGTTCGAAACTGGATCACGTGGGGTTAAAAACTAGGTCAGTAGATCTAAAAATAGAAAAACCTTGTGACCTCTCTAGAGGCCATATTTTTCATGAGATCTTCATGAATATTGGTCAGAATGTTCACCTTGATGATATCTAGGTCAAGTTTGAAACTGGGTCAGGTGGGGTCAAAAACTAGGTCCGTAGGTCAAAAAATAGAAAAACCTTGTGACCTCTCTAGAGGCCATATTTCTCAATGGATCTTCATAAAAAATTGCTGAGAATGTTCAGCTTGATGATATCTAGGTCAGGTTCGTAACTGGGTCACGTGCGGTCAAAAAATAGGTCAGTAGGTCGAAAATTAGAAAACCTTGTGACCTCTCTAGAGGCCATATTTTTTCACGAGATCTTCATGAAAATTGGTGAGAATGTTGACCTTGATGATATCTAGGTCAAGTTTAAAAGTGGGTCACGTGCCTTCAAAAACTAGGTCATTAGGTCAAATAATAGAAAAACCTTGTGACCTCTCTAGAGGCCATATTTTTCAATGGATCTTCATGAAAATTGGTCAGAATTTTTTATCTTGATGATATCTAGGTCACATGTGCTCAAAAACTAGGTCACTATGTCAAATAATAGAAATAACGATTCAACACTGGGTCATGTGGGGATAGGTGAGTGATTCAGGACCATCATGGTCCTCTTGTTCTATAAGCTACCTATAGGCCAAGTTTAATTTCAATACATCAATGCACACTGAAGTTACTGAGTGGAAACTTACCTCTATGCAAGCTACCTATATACCAAGTTTCATTTGAATCGGTCCCTCCTAAATCAAGTTATTGAGCGGAAACCAAAAGTTGATGCCGCCTGCCCGGACAACGACATTCGGCAATCTAATAACCAGTTTTTTTTTTTGATAACCAGGTTAAAGATGTAACATTATAACACTTAAAATATCATCAACTTTGGACTTGCCAATATTTGTGATTTCAGACTTTGTACCTTATTTACCAGTCAATCAGGCAAACACACCTTAGCAAACAATTAACTTATGGTGGAAACATATTTAAAATAATTTATTTCAAATTTTCTGAATTAGCTAAAATATCAGGTTCAGAGATGTTCATATACTGTTATTGATCTATGATAATAGTTGCGACCATTAAAAAAATAAAAAAAGCACCAGTTAAAGTATGGTAGCCAGAACTATAGGTATCGCACAGTATTATGGCGTTTTGAAATGTAAACAAACAAAAGAATAACATAAGTTTGAGTCTATATGTAACGTTTCCAGTATAAACACTAATTCCTCGTTGGCCGAGCGGTAACGCGCTCCGTCTCATACTTTTTTATTGCGAGTTCAAGTCCCGGACCCATATATTTTTTTTTAATTTGGAAAGTGTGTATAATTTTATACTGTTCGATAAAATTCAACGAGGACCTCTCAAGTTAGTATTAATTTGATTAACTGAAATATGTCATTATAATATACTAACATGTAATTATGTTTAAATACACTTCGCTTTAGATAATATGTAATGTTTTTGAAGCTCACCTGTGATATTTTAAAGCACAACGTGATGGTTTTATAAATTTTATGACAATCTTATATCTTACTTTAAAAAGCATTGCCAGGTCTTAATTTCAGTCTTGATTAATTTAAAGATACTACCGCCAACTTCATACGAAAATGAGAACAAATCAATGAATAAGAAACTGTTGAAGAACAAACCTATGTGAAGTATGTAATGCAAAATAAAACAAGAGCTGTCTCCATAGGATGACACATGCCCCCAATGGCACTTTGAATGAATAGTTATGGCCGATGTTTAGGACCTTTGACCTACGGACCTGGGTCTTGCGCGCGAGATGTCGTCTTACTGTGGTACACATTCATGCCCAATAATTTTAAAATCCATGCATGAATGACAACAATATGGACCGGACACGCCCATCAATGCACTATCATGAAATATGACCTTTAACGTCTAAGTGTGACCTTGACCTTTGAGCTACGGACCTGGGTCTTGCACATGACACGTCGTCTTACTGTGGTACACATTCATGCCAAGTTATTTGAAAATCCATCCATGGATGACAAAGATATGGACCAGACACGAATGCACTATCATGAAAAATGACCTTAAACGTCTAAGTGTGACCTTGACCTTTGAGCTACGGACCTGGGTCTTGCGCACGACACGTCGTCTTACTGTGGTACACATTCATGCCAAGTTATTTGAAAATCCATCCATGGATGACAAAGATATGGACCGGACACGAAAATTGCGGACAGACGGTTCAAAAACTATATGCCTCCCTTCAGGGGCATAAAAATAATCTTTGAACTGATGTAAGATTCAAAACATCAATCACTACAAAATGATCACAGTTCCATCCACTCATCTCCTGTGCCAACAAGCCAGCTATTGATTAACCTTCTTATAATCATAATTTGTGTTTTAAAGGAGACTGCTAGCCTACTGTTTGTTCATTTACTTACTGCTAAAAATAGAAATGCCATAATATTGTGTGGTATTTATAAAACTTCAAATATTTGTGAGTAGAAAGTTGATGCTGGTGTGAAAGGTTAAATTGGTAAATAAACGCTGGTTAACTAATTCTATACAAGCTCATTTTATTTTTTAAAATGGCTCAGAGCAAAACTAGTCTATGTGTATATAGAAATTGAAGCAGATAGACTAGTTTCGCTCTGAGCCCTATTGTTTAACCATACTTTTTCTGATTTTAAATAAAAACCATATCCCTCTGATTTTATGTAGATGTAAAAAGTCTTATGCAATGGATTATCATTATCACAGTCACGTTGTTCAAAATACATCGTCACTATCCTCAGTCCACTTAATAGCTATCCCCTATGCAGAAATTTATTTGTTTCGTCTATCCCTATAAATACACCTTAAAGCCATCATAAAATTATGAACATCTCCATAACAATAAAACATACTGAGTAATTACGAAACAAGGGTGCCATATTCACAAAATAGGCTTGTCGAGAGCTTGTGAAGTTGTCATTGTTGTACTGACCTTTGACCTCTAAGTGTGACCCTTGACCTTAGACCTGGTTCTTGTGCATGACACTCCGTCTCATGATGGTAAACAACTGTGCCAAGTTACATCAAAATCCCTCCATGCATGAAGAAGAAATGCTCTGTACAGTCATTCTTGAATTTGACCTTTGACCTCTAAGTGCAAGTGCACTAGACAACTTTTGGGGACAGGTACCCATACCCTCAGGAAGGGGAATTTTTTGTCGTTTTAAGACAAAAAGGGGAAGTATTAGCCATGTATATATAACTATTTTCCACACTTATTAATATTGTTGTTCAATCATATCTAACTAATGTAATTATATTTTAGCACACTTCCTTAGAGGCACTATAATATAACTTGAAAGAGAGTTCATATCTAATAGTGTCAAACAACCTATTATCAGGGGAATTTTCTTCTGAGAAAGGGGAAAAAAAACATATTATTTTATGAGGGGAATGGGGCCCATATTCGGCCCCAAAAATGGCCAAAAGAGTGCCCTAAGTGTGACCTTGACCTTAGACCTAGGGAACTGGTTCTTGCGTATGACACTCCGACTCATGGTGGAGAACATTTGTGCCAAGTTACTGTCACAAATTGACATACAGGCCTTATTTTATCTGTAGTGTAAATGCAGGTATTGCAACATATTTTTGTAAATTTTTGAGTTATTGAGGTAAATGTCAGATTTCACGCATAAAATACCTCTCACGTTTTTCTGTATTTCATAACTTAAATTTTCATGTAAATTTCATTAAATTCTGTTCAGTAATAAGAAAGTTGATATTTTATAAACTTCAGTAATTCATGTTTTTATCCCTAAAACCACTATAATGAGTGACGGCTTACCTCAGACAAGACAAGACAGATCCATAGCTTCAGCTAACCAGCTTTAGTGGTCACAGACTGATAGACAGTTGCTTACGACACTTGGATTCTGGGGTGAGTTCGTTCCTTTTATTTTTCTTTTGGGTTTATTTTGTCACTCTATGATTAAGCCACCATATATCTGTGCTGAGAGTGACCGCCCTTGACAAGGAGAGTTATCCTACTCACTCTTACTTGTGCGTTGCCCTACTTCTCCCAGTGATCCTATTATATATTAGTGTACTGTATACATCAGGGCTTCGGAAATTTGCCGGTTTGTCGGTTTTGGACCGATTTTTGACTTTTCAGACCGATTCATGAGGTGAAAAAACGAAAAAAATCGGTCCCGTAAAAATGGAGAAAAGTATAAATTTCGGTCTGATATCTCAATACACCATCTACTGCCAAGCAGGAAATTGTTGGTCACACCCTCAGATAATCAATAAACGTGTCAAACGATCTGATTGTCACTTTGATAATCGGTCCGTAATTAGCACGTGACGCAATCAGTGCTCGCGCAGCACATCCTTTAATGTTTGCAGACAGCCGACTGCAATGTATTAAACACTTTTGACTGGTTTCCAAATATGTCTGACTGGATCCAAATCATTTCGACGGGGATCCACTTCTTTTATTTAGAATCCGACGGATGGTTTATTTCAAAAGGCTATGTTTGATCACGGTAAAAAACAAATGGTCACTGCATTTAATCAAAGAGCTATAATTGTACATTATAGGTCTTTGATTTAATGAGACATCACACGGAAAACCGATCAAAATATTTTTTATAATTACTTGTTTTGAAAAAATTACAAAATTCATTTGTTGGGGCTCCAGTTGAAACAAGTGCAGAAAATCGTCTTTGCAACCTGACTGTGCAAAAAAGAAAAAGAAAAATGGAGCGGCGCTGTTCATCAAATCGGTCTTTTAAAAAACGTTTCAAAATGAAATTTTGTTTACATCAGAAGTGAACATATAACTTTATAAAATGTAGTTGCTTATTGAAGTACATACGTGAAATGAAATATCGTGGCCAACACGCGTGACCTTTTGGTACTATACATGCGGGAAATTTGATCTCAGCGTTCATATAACGTACACATTCGGTCCGCGGCAGAGTATTCTTAAAATACTGAGACTGTTTAGCAGAGAATATGTGTCATGTTGTTAACTTTGAAGCATTGGATTTTAAAGAATTCAGTCAAAGAATGAGGAAACATCACAAAGTATTTGCCTTGTATACGGTACCGGTCACGTGCGTTGGCTTTTAGACTAGTTACGCACACGGTGTCAATGCCTCGTTTATTTTATCCTTACAAGTATTTTCTCGGAAAAACATCGAAATTTAAACAAAGTAACGATCACACATAACACTGAATAACTGTCTTCATTGTATGGAAACACGCGGTGACCGGTAACTCAGTTTTAATGCATCACATGCTTATTTATTTACTCTATGACGTTTTACAAAATATGTAATATTGGGAATGCGGCGGGTGGGGTAGCGCCGATGTCAGGATTTTCATTTCGAACCGATTGAGTTATCAAAATTTCCGGAGCCCTGGTATACATACTAGATACAGTATTTTAATTTGTGTGTTTTAGCAAGCTTGTTTACTTGCATATACTTTTACCTACTTTTAAGTTTTAGCGCTACACAGTTGTGTTATACCTATACCTTATCTTAGGATAAAACACTTTGGTTTATTTTTGTTTTATTTGTTACACTAAAGTGTTAACACTAGTTACAGTTGATTGATATTTGATAAGGCTAGGGTATTGTTACAGCCTACTGTCACTGTACATTGTTGATTGTTGCCAATATGCCACCTTGATTGACACATAGTACTGTTGCGCAACTTAGTGTATTATTATCTTAGTGAGGACGTTTTGTATAGTATATACTTTGAGTATAGTATTTTGTTTTGGCTTCAGTAGTAACTGTAGAGCCTTAGTGTAAACTAGTGTAGTCTAGTATTCCCTCACGATTGTTTATTTAGTGTCTCAGGTTGTTATAGTAGCCGTTGTACTGTAGTGTTATATAGTGTTAACGTAGTGTAATCATTTAAACATGACTAGTGTAGTAGAGTTAACGAAGGTAGGAAAGGAGTTAGGTTATGAAGGAGAGGAGTTACGTAACTTTGTTAAGGAAGAGCAGGCTAGGGAACGTGAGGAAAGACATAGTAGAGTAGAAGCAGAAAAGAGTAGATTAGAAGCAGATAGGGAAAGATTAGAGTTAGAGGCTAGGTTGCAGAAGGAAAAGATAGAGTATGAAAGTAATTTAGAATTAGATAAGTTAGAATACGGACATAAGTTAGAACAGGATAAGTTAGAAATGGAAAAGGAGAAGTTAATGTTAGCTAGGAAGTTAGAAACAGAGAAGGAGGAAGCAGAAAGTAGGAAATTAGAAACAGAGCATAAGTTTAAGACAGACTTAGAAAAGATGAGTAAGAAAAAGGTAAAGGTTAAGATGTCTCCCTTTGATGAGAAAATTGATTCCATGGATGCGTACTTAAATGTGTACGAAATGTACGCTGTTGCGCAGGATTGAGATAAAGAGATATGGTCACTAAACTTACCGTTCCTTCTAAAGGGTACGGCAAGAGAGGTTTTTGATAGGCTTCCGTTGGAAGATAGGAAGGATTATGATAAACTGAAAGCCGCTTTGCTACGTCAGTTCGAACTCACTGACGATGGCTATAAGAAAAAGTTTAGAACTGAGAGGCCTCGTGATAATGAGACCTTTGTGATGTTTCTAGCCAGAATAAGTAGATATTTAGATATTTAGATGGTTGGCTTAGATTGAGTAAGGTAGAGAAAACGTACGAAGGATTGTTAGATTTTATTCTTAGGGACCAATTTTTAGATGTATGTAATAGAGAACTATACCAGAATTTGAGTAGTAAGAAGTTAGTTAAAGCTAAGGATGTAGCAGAAGATGCAGATTTGTTTGCAAAGACTCGTGGAGGTCCCAAGTATGTCGTGAATCGAACCAATAAGGACCGGAACCATAAACCATATGAAATACCTCAGAGACAGTATCCTAGTAGTCGTAATGTAGGCACTAGTAATAGAGGTAGTAGCAATGTTGCTAATAGAGGTAGAGGTTATCAACCCTTTGGTGTACTGAAGTGTACTAATTGTGGTTGTATAGGGCATAGTTCATATTACTGTAGGAGCGGAAAGTACGGTAACAGTGCTAATGCAGCAGCAGAGGTAGAGGTAGAGCAGGAACAGGAAAGTAGCAAAGGGGAGAATAGAAATAGTAAGGAAAATAGAAATAGAGGTAGAGGCCGTGACCGATCTAGGAGTAGAGGTAGTGGAAGAAATAGAGATAGAGATAGGGGTAAGTCAAGTAGGTCAGAGAGTGGAAATAGTATTATAGAACTCAGTGGTGTTGAGGAGTTAGGTATGCTTAGTGTAAGTACATGTCCTACAAAACCCGGTACTTGTAATGGTAGGGATGTAATCGCTATGCGGGATACAGGTTGTACATGTGTGATAGTGAAACGGGACTTAGTAGAAGCAAGTCAGTTTTTAGAGAAAACCCGTAGATGTAAGTACATAGATGGGAGTGAACATAGGCTAGATGTAGCTAGAATAAATACTGATTGTCCGTATTTCAAGGGTACAGTAGAGGCGTTGGTTGTAGATAATCCTACCAATGATGTTATAATTGGTAATGTAGAGGGAGCTGTAGAACCTCAGTTTAGTAGTTTAGCGTCAGCAGTAGAAACTAGGGCGCAAGCAAAAGTTAAGAAGCAAGTAAAGCTAAAGTTCCGTCTCAGATTTTAGATATATCTAGAGAGGAATTCTTAGAAAAGCAACAAAAAGATAGCACTTTAGATTTGTGTAGAAAGAAGGCTGAGGAAGGTACGATTAAGCAGTGTAGAGGTAAAGGTTCAGTTAGGTTTGAGATTAGGAATAGGTTTGAGATTAGGAATAGATTGTTATATAGAGAGTATAACGCCCAGAATTTAGACAAAAGTAGACAGTTGATTGTACCTAAATGTCTTAGAGAAACTGTGATGAAAGTTGCACATGATTCGTTACTGTCAGGGCATTTAGGTGTAAGGAAAACTAGTGATAGGATATTAGGCGAATTTTACTGGCCAGGAGTAATGGTAGAGGTTAGGAGGTACTGTCAGTCATGTAGTATTTGTCGACGTACTATAGCTAAGGGTAGAGTAAGTAAAGTTCCGTTAGGAAAAATGCTACAACACCGTATCACCCTATGTGTAACGGTTTAGTAGAGAAGTTTAACGGTAGTTTGAAGCAAATGTTGAAGCGTATGTGTAGTGAGAGACCTAGAGATTGGGACAGGTATTTGAATGCTATGTTGTTTGCTTACCGTGAAGTTCCGCAAGAAAGTTTGGGATTTTCTCCCTTTGAGTTACTTTATGGTAGAACAATCTGTGGACCGATAACTGTGCTAAGAGAGTTATGGGCTGGTAAGACGGAGAATGATGAGGTTAAAACCACTTACCAGTATGTTATGGATCTGCAAGAAAAGTTGGAGGATACGTGTAAGATAGCTCAGAAACAGTTAGCAAAAAGTAGTGCTAGATACAAGAAGTATTACAATAGGAAGGCTAGAGATAGGAGGTTTAAGGCAGGTAGTAAGGTACTTGTATTGTTACCTACGAAACATAATAAGTTGTTGTTACATTGGAAGGGTCCTTACGTAGTAGTAGAGGTAGTAAATAGACTAGATTACAGGATAGATGTAGACGGAAAGTTGAAAACTTTTCACGCAAACATGCTGAAACAGTACTGTGAAAGGAAGGATGATAGTAAGTCTATACCAGATAAGGTTATTTTAAGTAAGGTTGGAGCAGCTACTGTAGAGGAGGATCAGAGAGATTATGATAGATTAGATCCGAATGAAAGTAGTGATGAGTTTTCGAGTAGAGTAGAAAAGGATATAGTTTTGTGTCCTATAAAGCAGGGTACAGAAACGTACAAAGATGTAGAGATAAATCCAGAGTTACCAGCAGACTGTAAACAGGAAGTAGTAGACTTGTTAGACAATTTCTCACATGTATTGACAGATATTTATTTTGTATGTGTATTTTTATTGGTATTTTTTTAAGTTTATCTCAAATTTTGCCGCCATTGCAGTTCCACTCACAGATTTGACGAAAAAGGGTCAGCCAAATCTTGTAGAGTGGGGTGAAAGACAAGAAAAGGCTTTCCAGACTTTGAAGGCTAGCTTAATGGGTCCGCCTATTTTGAAGTTGCCAGATTTAGATCAGACTTTTATATTGAGAGTAGATGCTTCAGATGTAGGTTTAGGCTCAGTATTGCTTCAGGAAAGTGATGGAGAGAAATTACCTGTAGCGTATGCTAGTAGGAAATTGCTATCTAGGAAGCAAAAGTACTCAGTGATAGAGAAGGAGTGTTTAGTGATAGTATGGGCAGTAGCTAAGTTTCACCGGTATTTTTTCGGTAAGGACTTTGTATCAGAGACAGATCATCAGCCGCTCACTTATTTGAATAAAGCGAAACTTAGCAATTCCAGGTTGATGAGATGGGCATTGGCATTGCAGCCATCTAGGATCAGTATCAGAGCAATTCCTGGTAGAGAAAATGTAGGTGCAGATTATTTGAGTAGAGTGTAGACAGGTAGCTATATTATATGGTGTACAGATAGTGACAGTTTTTTTTTTTTATTGTGTTTGCTATTTTCAGTATGTCATTTTGTTTTCATTTAAGAAAATTATAAATTTTCTTTTTAAGGGGGGACATGTGTCACAAACTGACATACAGGACTTATTTTATCTGTAGTGTAAATGCAGGTATTGCATCATATTTTTGTAAATTTTTGAGTTATTGAGGTAAATATCAGATTTCACGCATAAAATACCTCTCATGTTTTTCTGTATTTCATAACTTAAATTTTCATGTAAATTTCATTAAATTCTGTTCAGTAATAAGAAAGTTGATATTTTATAAACTTCAGTAATTCATGTTTTTATCCCCAAAACCACTATAATGGGCCTCAAATTGTCAATTTCAATCTGCGCCAAAGTAGTTAGATTTCCCGGCTATATCGTGAATCCCGTAGAACCACAAATAGTCGGAGTCCACGGCTTAGCCGTGAATCCCATGAAATTTAGTATTTGGCGGGACATTATCCTTTCAATAGACTGGACTAGATATGCTTTGCGCACACCACCTTCCGACATTATAGACGAATCTATGTCTGATTAATTTTTCTTTCTAGCAAAATATGCTCGATCGAGGTAAGAAATTCATTTGTTAGATTTTTGTATGATTTTTGCATTACGATTTTTATTTGGTAAATTTTTGTTCATTCTACAGAATTCTGTAACATTAACTTTTCGGCATATGATTTTTGCTAGTTTCGGTATGTCAGGATAATTTATTAAATTTTTCAGACTTTTGTAAATTATTTGGAAAGAGGAATCTAAAATGTTTCATTTATATAAGATGTAAAATTTGTACTGAAATGTGTAACATGATATTTATAATGTACTTTGTTTCAAAAACTTACTATCTATAATGTTTCATCATATACTTTTCATCTTTTCATACTTTGACTTCAGTCTTTTAAGTAAGTAATTTTTGTAATAATGGAAGTAATTAGTGATGTATTTTAATAACGTGACGTATGAACTTAGTAGCACATATATTTTGTATAAGTAGCACGTATTATTTATGGGAGCCTACAGAGGTATGGTGTACCCAAAGGAGCAGTTATATGCCCTGACTTATTTGTTTTGCTATGGTGCTTACCATATGTTATATATTTTAGCTTCTCCCGCCAGACGATTTTCCTGGTGATGTCATAACCCGGAAGTACAATGCCCGAGGTTCACTTGTCTTCACTCGCCTGGATGTGATATTCCCAGCGCAGAGCTTTCGTCCCATGGTTGTGCCGTAAACCGCAAAGACGCTGATTTTTGTTATCCTCTGAAGTCAGCTCAGGGATGCAATCACCTACCACCATAGGGAGCCAATACGGAATCAACGTATTCACGGTTTAAAGGGACTGGATTAGAAGATATGTTGTCATATATTGTTTGTGTTACTTAAGTTCGCAATTAAATTAAAGAACTGTACCACATCACATTAGAATGGAACTATACGAACTTTGTATCTGGTGATACTGAACTTTTATTTTTTTTTTCTTGTAATCAGTTTTTTTTTCTTTTCATATCATCTTTTCATTGTTAATAATCATCTTTTGTAAATAAATTTGTAAATATTGTAAAGGGTGTTGATTTGTTTTGATGGTTGCTGTCGCCGGTACGGCCATTCCTGTCACAGTTTCTCTAAGACATTTAGACAAAAGTAGACAGCTGACTGTACCTAAATGTCTTAGAGAAACTGTGATGAAAGTTGCACATGATTCGTTACTGTCAGGGCATTTAGGTGTATGGAAAACTAGTGATAGGGTATTAGGCGAATTTTACTGGCCAGGAGTAATGGTAGAGGTTAGGAGGTACTGTCAGTCATGTAGTATTTGTCAACGTACTATAGCTAAGGGTAGAGTAAGTAAAGTTCCGTTAGGAAAAATGCCTTTGATTGATACTCCGTTTAAGAGAGTTGCTGTCGACATCGTTGGTCCGATCGAACCTATGACTGATAGGAAAAACAGGTACATTTTGACTATGGTAGATTATGCTACTAGATATCCGGAAGCCATAGCACTACCTAGTATTGAAACTGAGAGAGTAGCAGAGGCATTAGTAGATATGTATAGTAGATTAGGAGTGCCAGAGGAAATGCTTACCGATTGTGGATTGCAGTTTACGTCAGATCTTATGGCAGAAATAAGTAGGTTATTGTCATTAAGGCAGTTAACTACAACACTGTATCACCCTATGTGTAATGGTTTAGTAGAGAAGTTTAACGGTAGTTTAAAGCAGATGTTGAAGCGTATGTGTAGTGAGAGACCTAGAGATTGGGATAGGTATTTGAATGCTATGTTGTTTGCTTACCGTGAAGTTCCGCAAGAAAGTTTGGGATTTTCTCCCTTTGAGTTACTTTACGATGGAACAATCCGTGGACCGATAACTGTGCTAAGAGAGTTATGGGCTGGTAAGACGGAGAATGACGAGGTTAAAACCACTTACCAGTATGTTATGGATTTGCAAGAAAAGTTGGAAGATACGTGTAAGATAGCTCAGCAACAGTTAGCAAAAAGTAGACTAGTAATGAAAACAAGAGCTGTCCGTAAGACAGCCAAGCTCGACTATTCGAAATATTGTCACAGAAGCAGGAAATGATTACCAAAAATGTTAAATATAAAGAGTTTTAAGTTCGAAAGGGGACATAATTTTACCAAAATGCATATCAGAGTTATTGGACTTGATGCTATCAACTAGTTTTATAACACTGAAGAAACATGTTAAGTTTCAATTCAATATCTGCATTAGTTCTGGGGATAGTAACTTGCATGTAAAACTTTAACCAGAATTTTCTAAGTCTGACAGGGGGCATAATTTGCTCAAAATACATGTTAAGAGTTATGGAACTTGACCCAGTGAGGTTCGTAATTGACCTAGAAAAAGAATAAATAAGTTTCAAAGGTATATGCCTTTTGGTAATAGCTGTATGTACTTGCACGCAAAACTTTAACCAGGATTTTCTAAGTCCAAAAGGGGGCATAATTTGCCCAAAATACATGTCAGAGTTATGGGACTTGATTCTATCAACTAGTTTTATAACCCCAAAGACACATGTGAAGTTTCAATTTAATATCTGTAGTAGTTTTGGAGATAGTAACTTGCATGTAAAACTTTAACCAGGATTTTCTAAGTCCAAAAGGGGGCATAATTTGCCCAAAATACATGTCAGAGTTATGGGACTTGACCAAGTGAGGTAGGTAATTGATCTAGAAAAAGAAAAAATAAGTTTCAAATCTATATGCCTTTTAGTAATAGCTGTATGTACTTGCACGCAAAACTTTAACCAGAATTTTCTAAGTCCAAAAGGGGGCATAATTTGGCCAAAATGAAGGTCAGAGTTATGGGACTTGGTGCTATCAACTAGTTTTATAACCCCGAAGACACATGTGAAGTTTCAATTCAATATCTACATTAGTTTTGGAGATAGTAACTTGCATATAAAACTTTAACCAGAATTTACTAAGTCCAAAAGGGGGCATAATCTGCCCAAAATACATGTTAGAGTTATGGAACTTGACCCAGTGAGGTTGGTAATTGACCTAGAAAAAGAATAAATAAGTTTCAAAGCTATATGCCTTTAAATGATGACGCCAGGGTGAGTAGAATAGCTAGACTATCTTTCGAATAGTCGAGCTAAAAATACAATATAAGCTATTTATAGTAACAACAAAGGGAAGTAATTCTAAAGAAGGGAGCTGCGCATGACACTCCGTCACATGATGGTGTACAATTGTGTTAAGTCACATCAAAATCCCTCCACGCATGAAGAACAAATGCTCCGGACAAAGTCATTCTTGTATCTGACATTTGGCCTCTTAAGTGTGACCTTGACCTTAGACCTAGGGACCTGGTTCTTGCGCACGACACTCCGTCTCATGGTGGTGAACATTTTTTCCCCCCAACCTTTTGTGTTTGATAAAAGCTATCAACACACCATACTGACAATAAGTGTACCCAAACTAAAGATATTGAGTGGAAACTATTATTCTAGTTCTAGTAACAGTTACCCCAAAATTCAATATCATTCAAAGCTATTTTTCCAGATAAGCTTACTGAATACAAAGTTTGGTGGCAGTAAGTAAGTCCAAACTAAAACTAGAGATGCTTTTGAGAAAAGCGCATGAAAAAGAAAAAAAAAAAATTTGGATTTGAACCGACGCCCTTCCGTCCCACTGACTAAAAGTAGCTTTTGGCCCAATGCTCTAGATCAATGCGCCACCATGGAATTTTCCAAGTGTGAAGATTAAATAAGTTATACAGACCTTGAACTTGACCCCATATACAATTCCAAACTTAGTTTTTCTATTTATAAACTACCTATAGGGCAAGTTTAATTTCAATACATCAATGAAAACTAAAGTTATTGTAAGGAAACCAATTTTTCTATTTTTAGCAACAGCAACCTTGACCTTGACCCAAATGACCACAAATGCAATCCCAAGCTTCGTCTCCTTATCATCTATCTACAGGCCAAGTTTGATGTCTATAGCTTGTTCCAAACTAAAGTTGTTGTGCAGAAACCAAGTTTGACGCCCGCCCGGCGAACAACATACCCCAATCTAATAACCAGTTTTCTATGAAAACCTGGTTAAAAATGATTAACAGTTTTGCTTTGTTGGTTAAGTAGACAACAGTTATAATATACTGCTGCACAATAATTAACAAGAGTGCCAGAATGTCAAAATATACGCCTGTCATGTAGATGTTACAGTAAAACATATTCTGTATAAGTTTTGTAGACAATATATCCGATTCTAACAACCAGGTTAAAAAGTTTCAAGAATAAGCCATTTATAGTAGCAACAAAGGGAAGTAACATCTATGTTGTATCATTGAAAAGTGGTCTTGATTTTTCCTATGTCAATTATAAAAAAAAGTTACAATGTAAGTTATTTATAGTAACAACAACGGGAAGTTAATCTTAAAACAAGAGTGCCAGAATGTCACAATATACGCCCGTCACAGCAAATTTCTTTACTCTAGCACCTGTATTTGCAAATGGAATTTTAATTTTGTGGTTGTTTAATAATCATTGTAAGTCATTTGTTTTTCTAAGTCCACAAAAAAACTCCTTACCAGGTAGAGATACCTTAAAATACACCTAAAATTTGAAAGTAACATCTATGTTGTACCACAGAAAAGTGGTCTTGTTTTTTCCCTACGGTCAATTATAAAAAAGTTACAATATAAGTTATTTATAGTAACAACTAAGTGAAGATAATAAAAAAAAAAAAAAAAAAAAAAAAAAAAAAAAAATTGTAAGTCCACACAAAAATCTTTACCAGGTAGAGATTGGTCAAAATACACCTCATAATTGGATGTAGCATGCATGTTGTACTACAGAAAAGTGGTCTCGATTTTTTCCCTACGACTAGTAATGAAAAAGTTACAATATAAGCTATTTATAGTAACAACAAAGGGAAGTAATTCTAAAGAAGGGAACTGCGCATGACACTCCGTCTCATGATGGTGTATAATTGTGCCAAGTTACATCAAATCCCTTCATGCATGAAGAAGAAATGCTTCGGACAAAGTCATTCTTGTATCTGACCTTTGGCCTCTAAGTGTGACCTTGACCTTTGACTTAGGGACCTGGTTCTTGCGCATGACACTCTGCCTCGTAGTGGTGAACATTTGTGCAAAGTTATATCAAAATCCCTCTATGCATGAAGAAGAAATGCTCCGGACAAGGTTTTAATTCTTGTATCCTTTGACCTCTAAGTGTGACCTTGACCTTAGACCTAGGGACCTGGTTCTTGCGCATGACACTCCGCCTCGTGGTGGTGAACATTTGTGCCAAGTTATATCAAAATCCCTCCATGCATGAAGAAGATATGCTCCGGACAAGGTTTTCATTCTTGTATCCTTTGACCTCTAAGTGTGACCTTGACCTTAGACCTAGGGACCTGGTTCTTGCGCATGACATTCCGTCTCATGATGATGAACAATTGTGCCAACTTTCATCAAAATCCCTCCATGCATGAAGAAGATATGCTCCGGACAAAGTCATTCTTGAATTTGACCTTTGACCTCTAAGTGTGACCTTGACCTTAGACCTAGGGACCTGGTTTTTGCGCATGACACTCCGTCTCGTGATGGTGAACAACTGTGCCAAGTTTCATCAAAATCCCTTCATGCATGTAGAAGATATGCTCAGGACAAAGTCTGTGGACGCCGCCCGCCCGCCAGGGGCGTTCCCATAATACGTCCCGTTTTTCAAACGGGCGTATAAAAAAGTTCTAAATCGGCACAAAAATGTAAAGATGTAACATACATGTTGTACTATAGAAAAGTTGTCTCGAGTTTTCCCTACAGCCAGTAATAAAAAAGTTACAATATAAGCTATTTATAATAACAACAAAGGAAAGTAATTCTAAACTAGGTACCTGGTTCTTGTGCATGACACTTCGTCTCATGGTGGAGAACATTTGTGCCAAGTTACATAAAAATCCCTCCATGCATGAAGAAGAAATGTTCCTGACAAAGTATCGAACTTTGACCTCTAAGTGTAACCTTGACCTTAGACCTAGGGACCTGGTTCTTGTGCAGGACACTCCGTCTCATGATGATGAACATTTGTGCCAAGTTACATCAAAATCCCTCCATGCATGAAGAAGATTATGCTCCAGACAAAGATTGTGGATGCTGCTCGCCCTCCCGCCGTTCCCATAATACTTCCTTTTCAAACAGGCGTATAAAAAGCAATTATTGTGCAAATTTTAATTTTCCCCGATTAGCATTTAAGGCTTGCCAGGTTTAACTGGAATATCTCTACTGCAACTGAAGCCATCAATTGTTACTATCCATTTGATTTTCTTTGGAGATAGGTCTTAAAACAACACATGATTCTTACTGTCACACTAACCTTTAATACTGCTAAGGCATAAATCAGAAAATAATTGGAAAGAATTACTTACTTCTGGGGAAAGGGGATTTGACTTAGCAGGTTTAAGACTTGAAACTTATGTCACTGACTCAACAAAAATATTTTCAAAATGACTTTCACAAAATAAATTTCGATTCTACAGAAGTATGGAAATGCCATAAGGCACTATTACATCTTTTAGAATAATCTGTAAGAATTTGGTAGTCCAAGAAACACTGCTGTGGAATTATTTGGGTTTTTGTGTTCTGCCAGTTTTATTGCCACCTATCATTTCAACAAGTTCAATCAAAGTCCCTTCAGGAGTTGAAAAGGTGCTGTCAGGAAAAAAAAGTAGTAAAATCAGCAGTTTCTGACACTTTCTGAAATTAATACAACCTAATTAAATAAATAATCTAAAAATGATACTCATTTAAAATACAAGTAGCTCTGATGCAAGCAATCACAAAGTGTTGTAACAGTTTATCTGGACATACTTGGCTGGCCAACAAATCATAGTAAAACTAAAAAATAAGTCTTAGTGTCAAAAATTTTGGCACAGCATGTTTTATTTACATACCTAACAGATAAGCCCATTTTCTCTGGCTAAAAGCAATTACTTGTGCCTGTACAGCAATGCCAACTCCTGTATTGTTAGCAGCTATATTTACCTTTTCCTCTGATGAATAACGGTCTGTCCAGTGAATGAATTTATTACTCCCATGATATTCCAACAAAATTTGCTCTGTATTGTATGACAATGTTTGTAGACGACAACCTTTTTCATAATTATGACTGTCACTATTTCCTTCATTTCATCAACAGCACATAATAAAATATTAACACAAAACTGGATAAAATTCATTATATAGTTTACTGTTTGAGACAAGACCCCGCTTTTACATATTTACAAGGTCTTTCTTTCATGTTAGCTTGTGTAATAATGTAGTAAAATATTAAATAATCTTACCACATCCACCAGTCTTTAAGACAAACCAATGATAAGCAACGCATTTACTGTTAATTAAATGTATTATTCGAGAACAAATGATAGAATATTATGTTACAACAATACCATTTATACTTAATACATATGAGAAAGGTTTTTGTTGAAGTATCTCTAGTTCCAGTGATCTCCAGGGTATATTTAGTGGCTAACTGACATATTTCTATTTTTCAGAGAAAATTCCATACCTCTGGGGTTACAGAAAGGAGTATTCTTACAGCAACAACCAGAAATATCATCAGTTACTTATTTCTTTATTACATAAAAGTGAAATAGGCAATTTATAGCAAGCAAAATAATTATAATACAATGAGGTCATTACAAAGAAGACTTCTTAAATCCTGAAAGCTAAAGATAGTAGAAAACAATGTTTATTATTATACAACCAATTCATTTTTCCAAAGCTTTCCTGATAAAATCAGTTTTCTTCAGAAGGTGCATTTAAAGAACCAAAGAAACAATGCTAAAGCTATAGGCAAGATTTATTAAAATATCAATTATTCAGGGCTACAAATAAGAAAAGTTTATGTTGTGCTGAGTAAAAACATTCTAAATACCAAAATTATTTATTAGAGCGTAATTTATAGAAAGTTAAATGTGATTCTGACAATAAAAAAAACTGTTAGAAAGTGTAATATGAAAATAAATCACTCACCAGAGAGTAACTCCAAATGTTCACCTCAAGCAATCTCACAGATATAAAACAGTACTACAGACATCTGAAAAAAATGAAGAGGAAAAAAATATTTCTCCTACTTCAAACTGGCCAGTGGTCAATAACTATCAGGTTGTCTGGTTTCTGACACTTAAGCCAACATTTTGCAAGATTTTCCTCTGTTTCTCATGTTGTAAAGTTGGATTTTTACAACATAATATTACATAATACATAGTTTCAGTATTGCATAATATTATCTAACAGTCTAATATTTTATCATAAATGTTTGTATTTACAAATAGTATGGTATTTTAAGATTTGAAAGCATAGACATTTAGCTAGTCTATTGAGGGCATTCAGCTAGTCTATTAAAGACTGCTGATTTATCTATGTAGATCATTCTTCATGCACATTCACACAGTTCAGAATATTCATTTGATACTTTATTATTGCTTATTTACTTCATAGTCATCAGTACTTTCAGTTCATCTTTACTGTAACAAACTGCATTTGATATCATTACATACATGTATTTTCACTTTGTATTTTCATCAGCTATTTTAGTAAGACCAGATATGAAAGAACTTTGAGCTATTTTTAGATTATAGACAAAGAGGTTACATAAACATTGTCAAGGTCACAGCTGATATGTAAGATAAATGTTGAATGGCTTATCAGAAAAATGCTGACCAATCAGAATGTACTTTACATCCTTCATGGTTGAATGCATTCTGGAAGAGTTTACCTCAGTAGAATTTCAGAGCCATTTCTTCACTCTGTAAGGAATTTTTGGACCGACAACATCTTAAAAACTCTCTTAGGGTTTAGTAATTAATAATTAATTAATTTTGTTTTTATTTTTGGCTATATATTTAACCTAAGAGTTTTACTAAATTTATTGTAACTTTTCTCTAAATTAGTAAGTAATTTTCTTTAATTAAGTAACTTACATTCTATTGTTTTAACAGCAGTTGTTTTAGATTTTCATCTTTAAATACTTCAGTAAATATTGATAATTAATTTATATTGCTGTTATTTTTAGGCACAGAGTCATATAAGTACAGAGTCACTAAATACATTTAGATACTTAAATAATAACATTTATCTATTTAGATTATTATTTACTTTTTGGCAGAAATTAAGACTTTATTCTTTTTATCCATTAAGCTGATTTGTCATCTTCATCAGTATTTTTGGCATTTTTCTAACTTGTATATTTAGATCACTTTGTAAAATATAAGTTTAGAAAGATAAGTAAAAATTTGGTTGGTTTTCAAATTTATTCAGTATTTGTGTTTTTATTTTCCCTTTCTAAGTAAAGGGTGGTGTCATCCTGACGTGTCAGTTAATCTGACGTAATAATTTACTACTAGCAAACTGCTAGGCTAGACCACTGCTTCCAAGCAAACTATTAAACGAACATATAGACAGGCTGTTAAAAAAGACAGCGGTATATAAACAAAATTTGTATTCCCCACAACAATGGTGTCAAAATCGGGATAGTTTTGAAAATTGTTAATTTTCTCAACTTGGAAGCAGCTGATTTTTGGAAACAGTAAATTTTTGTATTTTTGAAACAGTAGATTTTTCAGAATTATTTTTGAAGGCAAATTCTGCAATTAAGTATCTAAGTGAACTGCCACACAACAGTATTATCTTGTCCTATCTATTCTTCCTTCAACTGTGCTAAGCAATTTGTTCTATTTCAACTGACAAGGATTGCCGTAAGGTTGAAGCTCGGTGCGAGTTTGATCAAAAAGCTTAGTTTCAGTTTAATAGCATATAAGATGGAACGGTAAATGCATTAACAACCTTCCGACTATACGGTGTGGAAGTCGGGTAAAACTGGGCGTTATATGATTTTATCGTTTTGTTATTATTTCAGTACAGCGGTAAGAGCATATTTCTGGCTATATGTTGAGGAAGCTGGAGCACGCAAGTGTTATATATGATTTTTATGGCTGTACACCTCTTTTCTTCCTTCTGCCCAGGCCTATTGTTCTCTTTTAAATTATAAAGGCCAACTCCCTTTAGAGACCCTGACTCCCAAGCAGTTCGAGTTAAGTACTCCAATATTACACTGAGATCTGCAGCAGACCCAGTTTCAGATCTATGAAGTGAAGTCTTTAGCCAACTAATAACTCATTCATTTCAGCGTCCGTAAGTGCTCTACATTTTTAAGTATCCACAATTTACTTTTGGCTTTATTGTGTGGATGATTTCGTTATTCTGTCCGAAAAAGGCTACCCTCTCAAATTTTCAACTTCAGAGCACTCCACAGGCATTTTACAAAATTAACATCAAAATTCTGTCCGTTTATTGGCTTCCACCAAGTAGAGAAAGAATATTTCTCTCAGTAATTGTCTCACCAAGATATTGTCAGCTGCCAAGAAACACAAAACAGCCGTACATTCTACCGAGCAAAACTACAGAAGATGGCACCAGAAACTAGTACTCTACCAGTCCTACCGCTCTACACCAACTACAAACTGAACCATCACGTCACGTCTACATGTGATGACTTTTTATCATCAGGCAACCAAATCAGAAGTCAAAACTTAATTTCTGACGAAGACCAGGCAACAAACAAAACACCACTGCTGCAAGATGTTACAATAACTACAAACCAGAATAGACCTGTACTGGAAGCAGGTAGAAGGAACACCACCACCAAAGTAACAATACAACCCCAACCTCTGCATGGTCCGTCACCTGCTCATCCATCTTCGACAAGCAATCAGCCAGATGAAAACACAAACCATCAGCCAGCCTTTGAAGCTTTATACAGTCACAGAGGAAAGCTTCAAGCAGGCCAGCATAGAACGCCTCAAACCACTGCTCTTGCCAACATCAAATTCAACTATCTTCAAGATGGTCTACCACCACTACCACAATTGTATCCTGTTCCTGTAGTGGGACACAACCTACCAACCAGGCTCCACAACAAGACCAGACTGCAGTGCCTTGTCTGTCCTCCACTGCAAAACTACAACATTGTACCTTCTTTGGCAAACCAGAAACACCAGAGGACTGTAATACCAAAGCCATACTTCAAAGAAGAAACAAGAAACACCAAATCACCAAGAGGCAGCTATCCAGAAGACCACCCCTGTTCAGACCATAACCATCTTCCTACATGGTTTACTCCAGGTTTTCTACCGAAACACACTACCAAAGAAAACCATGAAGCGGTTACAATCAACCATCGAATTGTCAACAAGAAGTTCATGAAAAACCACCAGATGTATACAATCAACGATGTCATTCCAAGATGTCCAGATCACCCAGAGAAGTCGATGTCTACAATTTTGCGACCAAGTACATATCGCTCAGTCCAGATGATAAACGATATTCCACTTGATCGCGGTAAAGACCAGTGTTAAGTATTTGTGTTACTAAGTATTCGCGTAAGAAACATCACTTTCTTTCGGCTCAATTTATGATTTCGGTGATCTAAGATTTTAAGTATCATACATTTAAAATGTTACAACTCCATGCCATGCCATTTTAAAGTGTAAAATAATTTTGTGTAAATCATTGTATATCATTTGATTTTCTGTTTGTTCATTATTTCTGTTAAATGTTAGATTTTTGCTTTTACCTTAGTTCATGTTCACCATACATTTTTCATGCTAAGAATTCAGGCTGATATATTTCAGTAATTTTAACAATTTTTACATATGATAAGTAAAAAGTTTTACTTAAGAATGTCTTGTATATGTGAAAATGTTTATTAGCTGTCATATTAAGAGAAGTTTTTCAGATTGAGTCTCTGTAAGGCTTCCTTAGGGTTCTTAGTGATTTTTTGTTCGTTTACATAGAATCTAAGTTTCTATGGGCTTGATATCATTATATAGGTATAATAGGTATCAAATTTTTGTGTTTTCTATAGGATCTAATTTCTATAGGCGTCTGTTGATGTTTATCACAGACATATTTTTGTTGCTATTGTAACCCTGGGATATAAGCGATCGTGTCATATTGGTGCGTATAGCCCCACTCGCGGCTAAGTCTAACGCACAGCATTTTTGTGAGTTTTCACAATGGTGTGAACTTTAATTTTGTTGATTAGTTGATAAATATATTTACATACAGAGTATATTTCTTTATAGAACTGTTAATCAGATGATGAAAACATAAAAACAATCTCTTGCATATAATTTTACAGACTGACAATGAGTTTTGCTTTAATAATTTCATTCAAACATGATGCATAGGTGAAAGATATAAAGATATAAATATCTTAGTTTGAACTTACAAGTTTTAAGTATGTGCACTACTTAATGCTTCAGTTTTCATAGTTTTATTGCTATTGTTGTATTGTATTTTTTAATGGAGATGTAACGGAGTAAATGTTTTCGTTATTCGATAGAACAAAAAATTATTTAAAAACAATGCATTTGCATAGTATATAGTGATGTTTCCTTTCCTTTCCTCAAGTGCTATTCTGACGAATAAATGTTAAAGAGAAAGAGTGTATATATAAGTGAAAAAGTGTTTCGATCAGAATAGCACCGCGCAACATCTACAAGACTAAGTTACGTTTACATTTGCTATTGAGAGAAATCAGTTTGTGCAGAGACATTAGGTACAATGAACATTTAAGGTGGTTGTACCTGCACACACAAACACGCGTACTGAATATAAGTTAACAACAGTGGGCACGATATAAACATTTAAGGTGGTTGTGTCCACACACACATATATATTCTCAAATAAACGCGCATCTGAAGACATCAGTAATCCCGAAACTAATGTGACAAAATCTTGTGCAAAGACATTGGGCACAATAAACATTTAAGGTGATTGTGTCAGCACACTAGTATTATATATCCTGAATATGACATAAAATTACCCAAAACTAATGTGACAAAATCTAGTGCAAAGACATTGGGCGCAATAAACATTTAAGGTGATTGTGTCAGCACACTAGTATTATATATCCTGAATATGACATAAAATTACCCGAAACTAATGTGACAAAATCTAGTGCAAAGACATTGGGCGCAATGAACATTTAAGGTGAGTGTGTCAGCACACTAGTATTATATATATCCCGAATATGACATAAATTTACCCAAAACTAATGCGACAAAATCTAGTGCAAAGACATTGGGCACAATGAACATTTAAGGTGATTGTGTCAGCACACTAGTATGATAAATCCCGAACGTGACATAAAATTACCCAAAACTAATGTGACAAAATCTAGTGCAAAGACATTGGGCGCAATGAACATTTAAGGTGATTGTGTCAGCACACTAGTATTATATATATCCCGAATATGACAAAAATTTACCCAAAACTAATGCGACAAAATCTAGTGCAAAGACATTGGGCGCAATGAACATTTAAGGTGATTGTGTCAGCACACTAGTACCATAAACCCCGAACATGACGTAAAAGAAGATGATGTGAAGAGACAACAAGAAGACAATAATTGTAATTTGTATTCTCACATTATATTAAACATGTACTTCTTTTCATATTCCAAGACATGACAATTACATCGATAACTCATGAATGCATGACTCCCAAGATAGATTGTTTCTTGAGCTAAAATGTCATATTTTAGTATGATGTGACATTTAGTTTTAGCATCCTTTGAATTTCCACAAGCTTTCGTTTTTTTGAATTTTCAAGTTTCATCTTGAAAAAATTTATTACTTTTCTTAAAGTAATAAATTTTTTCTTTTCCCAAAACCAGTGTGTTGTTGTAAAGTTGGATTTTTACAACATAATATTACATAATACATAGTTTCAGTATTGCATAATATTATCTAACAGTCTAATATTTTATCATAAATGTTTGTATTTACAAATAGTATGGTATTTTAAGATTTGAAAGCATAGACATTTAGCTAGTCTATTGAGGGCATTCAGCTAGTCTATTAAAGACTGCTGATTTATCTATGTAGATCATTCTTCATGCACATTCACACAGTTCAGAATATTCATTTGATACTTTATTATTGCTTATTTACTTCATAGTCATCAGTACTTTCAGTTCATCTTTACTGTAACAAACTGCATTTGATATCATTACATACATGTATTTTCACTTTGTATTTCCATCAGCTATTTTTAGTAAGACCAGTTATGAAAGAACTTTGAGCTATTTTTAGATTATAGACAAAGAGGTTACATAAACATTGTCAAGGTCATAGCTGATATGTAAGATAAATGTTGAATGGCTTATCAGAAAAATGCTGACCAATCAGAATGTACTTTACATCCTTCATGGTTGAATGCATTCTGGAAGAGTTTACCTCAGTAGAATTTCAGAGCCATTTCTTCACTCTGTAAGGAATTTTTGGACCGACAACATCTTAAAAACTCTCTTAGGGTTTAGTAATTAATAATTAATTAATTTTGTTTTTATTTTTGGCTATATATTTAACCTAAGAGTTTTACTAAATTTATTGTAACTTTTCTCTAAATTAGTAAGTAATTTTCTTTAATTAAGTAACTTACATTCTATTGTTTTAACAGCAGTTGTTTTAGATTTTCATCTTTAAATACTTCAGTAAATATTGATAATTAATTTATATTGCTGTTATTTTTAGGCACAGAGTCATATAAGTACAGAGTCACTAAATACATTTAGATACTTAAATAATAACATTTATCTATTTAGATTATTATTTACTTTTTGGCAGAAATTAAGACTTTATTCTTTTTATCCATTAAGCTGATTTGTCATCTTCATCAGTATTTTTGGCATTTTTCTAACTTGTATATTTAGATCACTTTGTAAAATATAAGTTTAGAAAGATAAGTAAAAATTTGGTTGGTTTTCAAATTTATTCAGTATTTGTGTTTTTATTTTCCCTTTCTAAGTAAAGGGTGGTGTCATCCTGACGTGTCAGTTAATCTGACGTAATAATTTACTACTAGCAAACTGCTAGGCTAGACCACTGCTTCCAAGCAAACTATTAAACGAACATATAGACAGGCTGTTAAAAAAGACAGCGGTATATAAACAAAATTTGTATTCCCCACAACACTCACAATGTTCTAATTAAATGTCAAACTACTTGATGCCTTACCAGATATATATCCTGCAGCATGATATTATACCAGGATGAAAATTTTGCTATTTATACTAGTTTCATTCAAGTTATTCAAAGACTTCAGACAGCTAGAATCTCTAATAAAGATCTATCATAAGTTATTCTTCAAAGCTTGCAACATCACAGGCAAAACATTATAAATCTCTGTGAATAATACTTTTATGTCAATCAATCAGAATTGGATGTTCTATCTACCTTTACTTGTTCACTCTAACAGTTATTGCCTACAGACAATTCCATCTATTGACAACTGTTAAACTATCATCATGACTTCTTCTTGCTAATTAGAATACTAGGATATGATAGTACGATATGAAATCATAGCCAGCTTTAAGCTTATCTTCAATTTCCTTGAATCAGGTTGATTCCAAGCAAGTTTAGATTTATGGACAATGCCAACAAACTGTATGAGAATGCAACTATTGTGGCAACAGAATTCAAAAATATTCTACTAGGCACAGGCATTCACGAGTGTCCTCAGTAGCAGCAATAGTTCTTGCAGTGTGAAATATACTGTGAAATCATTATTATTCATGGGGAATTAATTTTCGTGGATTTCATGGTTCAGCTCAACCACGAAATTAAGTCCCAACGAACGAATTATGCCCAAGATAATGTAAATTGTACTTATTGTCCCTGATAATGACACCATATCCGTCCGATCTGGTCCGTAATTGTGTGCATGTGGCAGTACTTAACTGCAACTTTCGTATAGTTTATGGAGGCTCCATTAACAATAAACATAGTAAAAGAAGATTCTAAAAATAGAAGTTTGGCGTAGCGTCACATGCCAACCGCACTATGCTGCAGCTGTTATTTGACTTTTTTGTTCCCGCTCTGCATTGTTTATATTAAAATTTTACTGACATGTAGTAAACTACTACTAATTTGGGACTATATTAAATATTATAAATTAATTGCTAGATTTGCATCCGATGCATCATTATCCAATTCACATTACACGTTTCTCGGCAGGAAATAACACTTGCACAAATTCAACAGCTTGTAATTTTAGATGCAGATGAGCCTTCATTTTGAAAAAAAAACAAAAACATTCGGATGCAAGTCTAGCAACCAGTTTATAATAGTTTATGTAAGTCCTAGTACTACATAATAAAAACAAGAGGGCCAAGATGGCCCTAGGTCGCTCACCTGAGAAACACACCATAACAGTGTAAATATGCTTGACCTAGTGATTTCATGGAAACAAATATTCTGGCCAAATTTCATTAAGACTGGGCCAAAAATGTGGTCTCTTGAGTTTTAAACAAGTCTTTTTTTAGATATTACCTAATGACCTAGTTTTTGACCCCAGATGACCCATATTCAAACTTGACCTAGATTTTATCAAGGCAATTATTCTGACCAAATTTCATGAAGATCAATTGAAAAATACAGCCTCTATCGAATACACAAGGTTTTTCTTTGATTTGACCTAGTGATCTACTTTTTGACTCCAGATGACCCATATTCAAACTCATCCTAGATTTTATCAAGGCAATCATTCTGTCCAAATTTCATGAAGATCAATTGAAAAAAAAAACAACCTCTATCGAATACACAAGGTTTTTTCTTTGATTTGACCTAGTGACCTAGTTTTTGACCCCTGATGACCCATATTCAAAGTTGTCCTAGATTTCATCAAGGCAATCATTCTGACTAAATTCCATGAAGATCAATTGAAAAATACAGCCCCTATTGCATACACAAGATTTTTTTTTATTTGACCTAGTGACCTAGTTTTTGACCCAAGATGATCCATTTTCCAACTCGACTTAAATTTCATCAAGGCAATCATTCTAAACAAAATTTATGAAGATCAATTGAAAAATACAGCCTCTATCGCATACACAAGGTTTTTCTTTAATTTGGCCTAGTGACCTAGTTTTGACCCCAGATGACCCATATTCAAACCCAACCTAGATTTCATCAAAGCACTTACTCCAACCAAAATTCATGAAGATCAATTGAAAAATACAGCCTCTATCGCATACACAAGGTTTTTCTTTAATTTGACCTAGTGTCCTAGTTTTTGACCCCAGATGACCCATATTCTAAGTCATCCTAGATTTCATCAAGGCAATCATTCTGACCAAATTTCATGAAGATCAACTGAAAAATACAGCCTCTATCGCATACACAAGGTTTTTCTTTGATTTGACCTAGTGACCTAGTTTTTTACCCCAGATGACCCATATACAACTTCGACCTAGATTTCATCCAGGCAATCATTCTGCCCACATTTCATGATGATCAACAGAAAAATACAGCCTCTATCACATACACAAGCTAAATGTTGACAGACAGACGACGGACATCGAGCGATCAGAAAAACTCACCTGAGCATTGCTCAGATGAGCTAACAACAGTCATGTACGGAATATTTTTTCATGATTCTAATCCATTTATATTGTACCAATCATGCACAAAAACAAATTTTAGCAACATAAAATCAGTAAATCTATAATAGTTTTTTTTTTTTTTTTAATTTGCAATACAATAACTAGTTCTTGTTTGCAACACGATCAAATGATCAATGTGATGAACTTTATATTTGTTTTGATTATGAATGCTAATTGTGCAAGACAATAACCCAGGAACTACGGTTTTGACATTTTTTAACTGGCGCTGACTTTTCTTATTGAATATTTCACAGTTTCATTAAGTTTTGCAAATTAGGGGTCATATAATTATAGATAACACGGTCGTTAATTGGTACATGATCACTTGCTAATCTCCTGTGGCGCAGATTGCAAATTCGGTAATCATGGTAGCGCTGTTTGACACGTGTAGGTTTCACATGTAAGAACAAAATTATACACTAGATCTGTTCCTATTGTAATTATGAAAAAAAATTTTTGTTTGATAATTGAAAATCCACGAATTTACATCCCCATGAAACAGCCATTTTGGCCAAAACCACGAAATACCGTGCTGACGAAATTAAATGATTTCACAGTAGCTGGTGCATTTTTCATTAGTTTACAGCAAGTTCTAACCAAATCTGACTGTTAAAATTTACAGATGACCGACTTCAGGCTGTAATTAATACTAATGCCATCAGAGTATGGTAACACCATAATAATAATAATGTGAAAACTGAAGACTATCATCACATTTCGGCACACTTCCAAAGCAACAAATAGGCACATTGAGCTAATATGAATCTTGTTTACTTTGCCTTTGTCTTGAACTGTATGCACCTAATCCCCTGATTTGATTGACCAACTTTTGCCTCTGAATGGTAGGCATATCAACAAACAAAGGGTCAAAAGGGCCAGTTTTGCCATATATTGCGCACCTGAGAACTTCTGCATGGCAACACATTTTTTTCTTTTTACTGTCAATTTACAAAATCGTTGTGCACTTTGGATATATAAGCAATCCTCTTTAAACAGGCTTCATGATTATCATTAAATGATTCCAGTTAGAATGCTTCCACAAAAGCAATAGATATATTTATGTGACAATGAACAGTGAATTAAATGTGCAAGTAAGCCTATGTCACACTTTCTGCTTTTTTTTCACTGCACTCACTACAATTTGACCTTACTTTTAGCTATCATTTTACTAAGGCGTAAAAAAAAATTGTTTGTTTCCGGTATCCCAACCTACCCTAAATTTTTGGCCCGACCCTAAATGTTTTTATGGCCTTGGAGGATAATTTTTTCAACTTTTTGACAAAGAGTTATAAAACTGCAATTTTTATGCTTTAAACATGGTCAGTGATGTTAGAAATCAACTTACTGATGCTCTAAAGGCATAACCCCCTTATCTGTATTCATTTTTTTACACAAAAATAATTTCCAAAAAGTCTCCCTTAATAAAAAAAAAATTAAAAAAAAAATAATTTTCCGACTTAACCCCTAATTTTTTTGAGCATGTTACCGGAAACAAAGAATTTTTTTTTTAGGCCTAATTTTGAAGTCATGACATTTAAACTTTGCATCAATATTTACACAATTGAGATGCATTCTCTGGTCATTAATTAAGAGTTTTAAGAGGCTGCAATATTTCACTGCTGCAGAGGTTAAAGCAAATGCCTCATTTAAAAAAATAAAAACCTACACTTGTCAGGTCAATCTTTACCCACTCAGTAAGTACAGTATGTGTTTGCTTAATGCCTTATTAAAGTCATAGATCAGAGGAGCAGGAAGTAAAAATTAAAAGAAAAAAATTAGTGTGTGGTGTTGGGGGAGTAACATAGATTGTTGCATTCTGTACTACATAATTATGTAGCATCACCATCTACCTTTATTTAAACCTTGATTAGTTCTTAAGCTGTGCTCCTGGCACAAATAGAATGGTTATTAAGTTATGCTCTGAACAAGAAATATGACAGATAGACTTTACCTTTCAGTTGAATGTGTGACCTTCACCTACCAACTAAATTCATCATCTTATCACCAACAACCTATATGCCAAGTTTGAAGCTAATTCTTTGAATTGTTACTATGTATAAATGTGTCCTGTACAAGAAATATGCTGGCCAGACAAACAGGCTGACAGACATACACTAGTGCTATCACATAATATGTTCTGCTTTTATAAAACAGGCAGAAATGTAGGCCACTATAATCAGCAAAACATAAAATTTTGTAAAACTAAATGTACAATGAACTATATAAAAGAAATTGGGGATTTTGTTATGATCATTCCAAATACAATATCAATCATTTTTTTAGCTACTTGTAATTTTTGAGGTTTCACTGAAATGTTTAAAATATAATTATCCTCTTGAAAAAACTGACAAATTCTCCAAACATTAAATTTCATATGAATATTAAAAATAATCCTTATAGCAGATAAAATTAATGACTTTAGAAAAAAGTCTTTATTTAAATATTTCTTACCTATAATGTATATGGCACTTATATTTGAATACACTTACTTATTCCGTACACAATAGAGCACACTTTTTTTTTTTACATAAATCCACTCTAAAACAATTCAACTGAAAACACAGACCAAAGGGGTCAAGAAGTCATGAAAAAAATCCAATTTACTTTTATTCGCAGTTTTAAAAAGATTAGCTTTCATAATCATGATATTTAAACCATTCAAACACTTGTTGAAAGTTTTATTGGTAGAAAGCTAATTACATGCAACGAAAACCATGATGTTTATCTATTTAACGGGTATATATATCTCTACGAAATAGAATTTGTTGGTCGAGGTAATTCAATTGAAAAATTGAATATTCATAAGTTACGGATATTCGTTTGGCATTATAAAGAAAAAGTAGTAAAATTTTAAATCAATTTTGTTCCAGATAGGAAAAGCCAATATTATAATAACGAAATTGATTATATCAACTGATCAAACATTCATGTTTGAGAAAGAAACGTCATTCTGGTAAAATATGAAAGCAGTGGTCTGGTTTTTCAGTTTATTGAAATCAATATTCCAAACTCAAAACTGGTCTTACATTTCTGAATAAACAGTATTTAAGCCAGCAGTCAAGTTTTTCTATCAGTTTCTATAAAATCTATATCAGGAAAGTCACAAACAAACAAAAATACCATGCATTTTAATTTGCCATAATATTGTTCCTAACAACCGTAGCTCTGACTCAGCAAATCAGAAGGTATTGGAATTAATTTCAACTCAGGAGGTACTCTGTTTCTAGAAAAGTATACTAAATAATTTTACACTTCTCTTGGAGTGTAAGTATTTTGCTTAACAGCGAGCACATTACTGGTATCAGGGGTCAAATTTAGCCAGATTGTCTTCTTGCATTTCTTAGCAAGTAGAAATTTTTTCTTCTCGCTACCATCTCGCGACAACACACTTATGTAAGAGTCATGGGACTTGATACTGTGTTCTTGCATTAATTTTGGATATAGAAATTTCCATGCAAAACTTTAACCTGCATCTTCCAAGTCCAAAAAGGGGGCATAACTTGGCCTAAACACAATGCAGCTTATTTACCATGTTTAATTCACTTCAGTAACTTGTATAGTTTCTTTTCAGTGTCTTCATTGACTTTGGAAAGTAGTATGCAAAACTTCAACCTAGATTTTTCAAGTCCAAGATGGGGGAATAATTTTGTTATAATTCATGTAAGAGTTACTGGATTTGATGCTATAAACTTGCATTTTTACCTGGAAGATAAGTCTGAAGTTTCGGCATAATACCTGCAATGGTTAACAAGAGTTGTTTAATGATAACATGCTGGACTATTAAGACTTCAATCTAATACTAACTTACATGTATACAAAAACTTTAGCTATTTGAGGTCATCCCATAATGCCAAAGATGTGTGAAGAATCTGAAAACATTTGGTCATGTAGTTCCTGAGAAACTTGCTTACTTGCAAAACTATCAGAAAGTCTATGTTAGTAAGAGCTCCACAAAGCAAGGCAATATATGCCTTAAGTTCTAAAGTCAGAGGAGGTGGAAGTAAAACTGAAATGATTTTTCTTATGACTGTATGTCACAGGGGTAATGAAATGTGGCTGTTTGATATCATCTCATGATGTTGAATATGGAAGTTTGAAAGCATTAGGCCTACTAGGTTTACATGCAAAGCTTTGTGACTCCGACATATACCCCGAGAAAAGGGTCACAACAATAGCTCTTATATTTAAAAAATTTCAAATACTCCAGTTTAAAATATGATATTGTACGTTCTTAAAAATTTAACCAAAATTCTGAAGTTAAAAAGGAGCATAAATCTGGAAATACTGCAGGTAGAGTTAGGCATATTGTCACACTAGTATTGAGGAAGTATAACAACTTTCAAATGAATATCTCAAGTAATAAAGAAGATGCTGAACATTATGAAAATTTTCATCAAAGTGCCAAACTTTAAAAGGGGCATAATTCTTAAAGTATAGCTGGTACAGTTACCTAACTTGTCACACTAATAAAGACTTTCACTATTCATGAGTGAAATTTCGAAACTTCCATTGAGGTGACTGCTGATAATTTTCCACCCATACACAAATTATTCCTTATGGAATTACTGAATAGAACAATGTGATATTTCCCCTTTATAAAATGTTGCTAAATTTCAAACAATTCATGTGAAGGGCAGTCAGCTATTGGATATATACAGGCTTTCTAAACTTACTGAAATACTAGACAAACTGGAAACAATAAACCATCCATTGCAAAACCTTAAAATCATCCATGAACACACTTTCTAGAATTATATTCTAGCAAACATCCAGACATTGTTTTGTTTTCTAACCTGAACATTACATAAAACTCAATTAAATAGAGTCTGCTATTATTTGCTTGGTTGGGTTCTAGGCTTCCACAGGATCTTCTCACAGATTTTATTGTCAAATGAACAGACATAAACTGATCAATTCTGTCTCTATTTCTCTTTCACATGTAATGCAATTACTTAAACTTTCAATTCAATATTTTGTAGTTGTTTTCGTCAACATGAGAAATAATGCCATAAACATATCTTAAAATAATTTTCAATCAGAAATTATAAACTCTTTGTCCATACAAGAAGTCTGTGATATGGTTTGTTGGTTCACTGACTGATTTGAGTAAATAGTGATATGTAAACCTGCTTAAGATAATAACAAGAGTGCCGCCAAGCGGGGCAATATACGCCCGAAGGCTTACATCATAGGATGGGAGCAAAATTTTAAGAACTTAACTGTTGTAGCCCCAAAGGACTGGAACAACAAAAGGAAAACTTCAAAAAACAAATCTAAGTCCACAAAAAAAATATTCAAAGTCTACAAAAAAATCCTTATCAGGTACAGGTATGTAAAAATACACCTTAAAATTGGAGGTACCATCCATGTTGTACCACAGAAAAGTGGTCTCGGTTTTTCCCTACGGCCAATAATAAAAAAGTTTCAAAATAAGCTATTTATAGTAACATAAAAGGGAAGTAATTAAAAAAAAAAAATGATTGTAAGTACAAAAAAGAGATCTGCCAAATAAAAACAAGAGCACTGCATTGCAGAGAAATATACACAAAGCAGTCATATATGACCTTTGAGCCTTAAGTGTGACCTTGACCTTGAAGCGAGTCATCCGGAACATGCGCTCTGCACATCGTTACAATGTGGTGAACATTTCTGCCAAGTTTCTTTGAAATCCTTCCAGCAGTTCAAGAGTTACAGAGCGGACACGAAACAAACTGACATGACTTTTGACCACTAAGTGTGACCGTGACCTTCAAGCAAGTCATCCGGAACATGCGCTCTGCACGTCGTCTTGGTGTGGTGAACACTTGTGTCAAGTTTCTTTGAAATCCTTCAAGAGGTTCAAGAGTTACAGAGCGGACAGGAAACAAAGTGATATGACCTTTGACTCCTAAGTGTGACCTTGACCTTGAAGCGAGACATCCAAAACATGCGCTCTGCACATTGTCTCGGTGTGGTGAACATTTGTGTAAAGTTTCCTTGAAATCCTTCAAGGGGTTCAAGAGTTACAGAGCGGACACAAAATTGCTAACGGACAGAAGGACACCAGCGTCATAACATAATACGTCCCTTTGGGCGTATAATGAACTAGAGCTATCACTAAAGGTGATGAATGTACCCCCCCCCCCCCCCCCCCCCCCCCCCCCCGCATGCACTGACACGGTACATTGCAATCTGCATAATTATGTGGACTGTATGTATAGGAGAGATCGCCCTGACGTCACGCATCAACACCTGTTTATCTGGTGGTGGGCAAAACAAAATATTTTTACATCGTTTGTGTATGGGATCGGAATTTTTAATTTTTAATAACTTTTTCGTTCATTTATGGATTTTAAAAATTCAAAAAGTTTTGAAATGCTTACAATTTTCATATTTTCTTTTTCAAATATCTTTTGAAAATGAATAACCGTTTTAAATGATATATGATTTTAATAGCGGCGTAGCGATGCTCCAAACTTTTAGAAAAAAAACACTGTAAGTTAAGCGTTCATAATTAATCCATTTTATTTCGAAATAATAATTAAAAGTTATCAATCAATTGCTTATTTTATATCTTTTCCATTGATCAAAAAAATTATCGATATTATTTATGTTTAAAGAAAATTTAAGCCGTTAGAAAAACATCACTGTTAACACAAAAAAACATGGACGCTCGGCGTCTGCCCACCCGATCTTTGTCTTATCAGTTCTAAAAATAGAATATACAAACGATTTGTGTACAAACACGATCTCTCCTATACAGACTGTATGTATACAGTATAGTAACAAAAAACAAAGTCCCATAACTATGCACAATATTTATCTAAAAGAACGTAACATGCACCGTGCACGCACAAGATTGCATATAATGTTATCAAGAAACAAAGTCCCATAACAATTTTTGTTGATGAAAGAACCTAACATGCCCCATGCATAACTTCTGTTGTTACTGATCATTTGTGTGAAGTTTCATTAAATTGTGTCAAGGGGATGAGGAGAGATGGTGCGCACAGGATTGTGTCTATGTATATAGTATAGTAACAAAAAACAAAGTCCAGTAACTCTGCAAATTTTTTTTCTAAAAGAACCTAACATGCCCCATGCATAACTACTGTTGTTACTGATCATTTGTGTGAAGTTTCATTAAATTGTGTCAAGGGGATGAGGAGAGATGGTGCGCACAGGATTGTGTCTATGTATATAGTATAGTAACAAAAAACAAAGTCCCGTAACTCTGCAAATTTTTTTTCTGAAAGAACCTAACATGCCCCATGCACAACTACTGTCGTTACTGATCACTTGTGTGAAGTTTCATTAAACTGTGTCAAGGGGATGCAGTGTGCGACATTAACGGTAGCCCGATCGCCAATGGCTACGAAAAATCAGCTCAAGCGACAGAAAATCGGCAGACCGTAGCCCGTCGGGCTATGAAAAATTCTGAGGAATAAATTTACCAAAAAGATCAATGCAAACGTGGGAGCAAAATAGTTGCTTTGAAGCTTCAAACTTCGCTCAAATCCAATCTCAAAAGCGAATTCAAGTCGCCCAAATTTTTTTTTGGATGCGCACCCGCTAATCTTTTGACAATTTGCACCATGTCATAATGTGCATTGAATACACATACACACTCGCCGATAGCATAATTTAAGCTCCGACTACTTCAGGTACTTGTGAGATTTTCACGAGAAGAGTGAAAGCAAATCAAATTATCGGTTTCACCAGAGGCAATTGTGATAGGCCAATCAGCACCGCGGTTACGTCTTTGACACTTAGCATTTAATTGTCAACACGTGCGAGTCATTTTCTAAATAATTGTCAATTACAAATGCGATTAATTGGAATTATACACACAATTATTTGGTATCCATGGTAAAAGAACGACATGTAAAGTATTAACTTCGTAAAACTAACTTTGATGGATGAATTGATTTGAATACCGGTATGTATTTCTAGGTTTGACACAGTTTAATTTCAGTTTTATTCGAATGAGACACTGTTCACACAAGTGGTGACTCGGTATAAATGTGTATGGTAAAATGATGTAACTAAGAAAATGAGTTGTCACTGAATCAATTCACATCGTCGAGGTAGAAATATAAAAATTAATGGAGTCTTCCAACTTCTCCCTAAAGTCAAATTTCTGAAATATATCAACCAACCTACAGCAGTATATTGAAAGAAATTAAATATTACTAGAATGAAAGTCTTGTTCAGCGACAAATGACCGAC
Source organism: Mercenaria mercenaria (assembly GCF_021730395.1). Classification (NCBI taxonomy): domain Eukaryota; kingdom Metazoa; phylum Mollusca; class Bivalvia; order Venerida; family Veneridae; genus Mercenaria; species Mercenaria mercenaria. The sequence goes on from NC_069368.1 coordinate 81,577,186, forward strand.
AAATCAAGGGCCATAACTCTGCTGAAAATCAATGAACTGGAACATGCTGATGATATGGTATCAGAGCAGTTGCCCGTAAAAGGTAAAATACAACAAATCAAACTTCCAATGAAAATCACTGAACCAGAACATGACAAGTCACAACAATATGCATAATGCAGCTTTGCACTGATAATTCCTGCAAGGTTTGATAATAACAAGAGCTGTCTCTATAGGATGACACATGCCCCCGACGGCACTTTGAATGAATAGTTATGGCCGATGTTAGAGTTTAGGACCTTTGACCTACGGACCTGGGTCTTGCGCGAAACATGTCATCTTACTGTGCCACACATTCATGCGTAGTTATTTTAAAATCCATGCATGAATGACAAAGATATGGACCGGACACGCCCATCAATGCACTATCATGAAAAATGACCTTTAACGTCTAAGTGTGACCTTGACCTTTGAGCTACGGACCTGGGTCTTGTGCGCAACATGTCGTCTTACTGTGGTACACATTCAGGCCAAGTTATTTGAAAATCCATCCATGGATGACAAAGATATAGACCGGACACGCCCATCAATGCACTATCATGAAAAATGACCTTTAACGTCTAAGTGTGACCTTGACCTTTGAGCTACGGACCTGGGTCTTGCGTGCGACATGTCGTCTTACTGTGGTACACATTCATGCCAAGCTATTTGAAAATCCATCCATGGATGACAAAGATATGGATCGGACACGCCCATCAATGCACTATGATGAAAAATGACCTTTAACATCTAAGTGTGACTTGACCTTTGAGCTACGGACCTGGGTCTTGCGTGCGACACGTCGTCTTACTGTGGTACACATTCCTGCCAAGTTATTTGAAAATCCATCCATGGATGACAAAGATATGGACCGGACACGAAAATTGCGGACAGACCGACAGACGGTTCAAATACTATGTGCCTCCCTTCGGGGGCATAAAAAGAGAAGTGGCCAAATGATTTCAGACATGTCTTTTATCAAACTGTCATGGAGAACACAGGCCTTGCCCAGGGATAGAACTCATGACCCCTCGATATGAAGAGCTGCACTCTCCCTACTGAGCCAAGCAGGTGAGCCCTTAAACAATTTAGCTTATCTACTGGCCACTGAAGTTATTTTCAGCCTTATGGTCACAGTGACCTCGACCTTTAACTTACTGATACCAAAAAACAATATGGGTCATCTACTGTCCACAGGCAATCATTTAAGTAAGATTGACAACTGCATGCCAAAGTTTTCTTTCTTTATTAAACAGAAAAAGGTTTCAGTTTCAAGATCACTGTGACCTTGACCTCTGACTTAATGGCACAGAAAAATAGTGGTCATTTATATAAATCTAATGACTGTAGGTCAAAGTGTTCTTTCCTTACTTTTTGAGCAGAAACTCTTCTCAGACAAGAGGCCATTGTGACCTTGACTTTTGACCTTGTGACACCAAAAAAAAAAAAACAAAAACAAAAAAACATGGCCAATACAATGACCACAGGCTATTATTCTATGAAATTTGACTATTCTGACTATGTGAGATCAAGCACTCTCTAACTGGAATGGTTTCACTGTTCAACAATGAGGAAAACAATGAGTATATATATGGCTGCAACTCTTGCCTTCTGACTATTTTGATGATCCCCTTGCATCCTCAAGCAATCAATATTTTATTGTAAATTTGTAATAAAATGAGTCACTTAAACTTCAATTGCAAAGAAAAATTTAATGGAATAATAAACCTTTAATTTCTATCAAATATTATTTTCTTTCACTGTGCATATAAAAATGTAACACATTGTTTATTTCTTATTGTGGTCTTTATAACTTTCCTACTACTTTTTGACGAATAACCCTGTTTCTATTTAGTTAAAAAAAAACAAACTACTATACACTTTTAATAAAATGACATAGACATTATTTTATAAACAAATGCCAATTTTTTTTTATTATTTTTTTGCTACAATGCAATTCAACTGATTTGTAAATGCGCAAGCTGTTCCCAATGTCTATTTTCTTTGTTCAAATTTGCGAATAAATTAACCTTTTTGAAGTAGTGTATCAATTGTTCAGTCAAATGTTAAACCTAACTATACAAGATTCAGTGACATGACCAATACATTAGTAGCAAAATCTTCTTTAAGTGTTTGATCCAAACTACGTTTGACGTCATTGCATGCTAGAGCAGTTTCAGGTCTATTGTCCTTGTATTTAAACTTAAGACGAATTACGATTAAATTCTTAAATATCAATTTATCGCTCTGTATTACATTACTATTTTAGGTAACAAGCATTTAAATATCTGTGTAAATTGGGTGACAGTGATTTAAATTCAGTACAGTAGTATATAGACTGTTCAATATGCATAGATTTATTTAGAATATGGGGTAGGATATTTTAGAAGACAGATTTGACAGTCAATCACTTATAAGATCCATTCATTTGACAGCCTTTTCAATACATTTAACATCCAAATTTGTAAGGATGCCATTGATTAAGATGCAGACCTCAGTTAGAAGCTAACAACTCAGTCACAGTTAGGGTGGAAAGTTTGAATGTAGTTTGATATAAAATGCATATCTAAGACTAATGATTACGCCAGCATTTTTTATTTACTGTTTTACAGGAGAGTCATGTTTTATTTTTCTGATAAAACCAAACAAAACTAAAATTCCACTTCAGTTCTTTTATATAATTTATATTTAACCTGCAGAATATCACAGATCATTACTTCTTCCCAAAATAAGAAATATATAGAATCATGGAATACAGTCCGGTATATACAATATACAAAGTGGTTACGTAATACTACGGTAATAGTACTAGGTTATACCGTTACTTGGAACAATTTGCGCTTATCGGTGAAGCAATTAAAACAAACTGACCATTTCAACGGAGCTCAACTTTTCAGCAAATTTGGGAAACTGTCAACTTTTTGCAGGGAAATTTCACCAGATATTCGAACTGGGAAGAGGATTTATATCTGCCTCTGTTATATTGGTAAAAAAGCTTTGTGTACAAAGGAGCGATTTTTTATCAGTTTATTTTTTATCAGTTTAGTAGACTCACACAAAAAAATCTTGTGTGTAATTAACAGAGCTCTTCACAAGCCCGGCGGCCAGCGATTTCGCCGGCTACTGACGGATGTACTGCCGGCTACTTTTCTAAAACTGAACAAAAAAAACGAACTTCAAATATAAAATAATAACCCGAAATTAATTGTCGAATGAAAACATAAACAAATAAACAAACCGCTACCATTACGGACCTACCATTACTTTATAAATGTGTTAACAGTTAAACTACGTTATTTTTGTATGCTGATGTCATATGGTTGTTGGTTTCCCAAGGCAGTGAATTGCGCAGGATCTTAGCGCATCTATTTTTAATCAGACTCACCACATGACGACCACGGACGAATAGTTTAGCAATATGAGCAGGCACCTGTGGGTTTTACCGCTTTCTTTATTTATCCGATCCAATGCATACTTTTTTCCGTACATTTCCGCAATCTTTGCAAAATTAAATAGCAAACCTGTACTTTTAGTTACTAAGTAGAATTGATTAATTAATTTTTAGTCTTGTTAGTTTCCATTCAGCCTGTTCTGACCGCTTGTAGCGTTATTTTAACTGGCATGATGCACTGCAAAAAACGTTTCGTACGCTGTTGCTCGCATGCTGTACCTAAACGGTTTGCATCTGGGCTTTGAAGTAAGATTTTTCTGAAAGATTACTCACTTGCCCAAAAGACGGTCAATCATTGATACATTTCTGCCAATTAAAACAAGTTTCATATCAGTTTCTTGACCCAAACTAAAGTTATTTAACAGAAACAATCATCCACAAATAAGAAAATAATGTCCACCAAAAAAATCTTTTCCAGGTTGAGATACATATGGCCGATAATAAAAATGTTAAAAAATGACTTTTTTATAGGAACAAGAAAGGGAAGTAATTCAAAAAATGTAATTCCACAAAAAAAGATATAATTCTCAGTCCACAAAAAAAATCCTTACCAAGTACAGATATGTCAAAATATACCTAAACAAGAGCTGTCACTAATGGTGACAAATGCCCCCGCAGCACCTTGACCTTTGACCTGGTGACCCCAAATTCAGTAGGGGTGGTGTACTCAATAAGTACTATCAGCATGTGAAGTTTGAAGGTCCTGGGTGCAGTGGTTCGCATGTAAAGTGCCTTCATGCAAAAAGTTAATGTTGGCCCCTGTGACCTTGACCTTTGACCCGGTGACCCCAAAGTCAGTAGGGTTGGTGTACTCATAAAATACTATCAGCACGTAAAGTTTGAAGGTCCTGGGTGAAGTGGTCCGCGAGTAAAGTGCCTTCATGCAAAAAGTTAATGTTGGCCCCTGTGACCTTGACCTTTGACCTGGTGACCCCAAAGTCAGTAGGAGTGGTGTACTCAGTAAGTACTATTAGCATGTGAAGTTTGAAGGTCCTGGGTAAGTGGTTCACGAGTAAGGTGCCTTCAAGCAAAAAGTTAACGTTGGCCCCTGTGACCTTGACCTTTGACCTGGTGACCCCAAAGTCAGTAGGGGTGGTGTACTCAATAAGTACTATCAGCAGGTGAAGTTTGAAGGTCCTGGGTGCAGTGGTTCGCGAGTAAAGTGCCTTCATGCAAAAAGTTAACGTTGGCCCCTGTGACCTTGACCTTTGACCTGGTGACCCCAGTCAGTAGGGGTGGTGTACTCAATAAGTACTATCAGCATGTGAAGTTTGAAGGTCCTGGGTGAAGTGGTTCGCGAGTAAAGTGCCTTTATGCAAAAAGTTAACGTTGGCCCCTGTGACCTTGACCTTTGACCTGGTGACCCCAAAGTCAGTAGGGGTGGTGTACTTAATAAGTACTATCAGCACGTGAAGTTTGAAGGTCCTGGGTGCAGTGGTTCGCGAGTAAAGTGCCTTCATGCAAAAAGTTAACGTTGTGACGAACTAACTTGCTAACTAACTAACGAACGAACGGACGGACAGTTGAAAACTAATATAAATTGAGGTACCATCCTTGTTGTATCACAGAAAAGTGGTCTCAGATTTTCCCAACAGCCAATAATAAAAAAGGCACAAAATAAGCTACTTCTAGTAACAACAAAGGGAAGTAATTCTGTAAAAAAATGTAAGTCCACAAAAAAAGGGATCTGCCAAATAAAAAAAAGACTGATCAAGATTGATCAATGCATGTCAAAGTTATTGCCTAAAATCTTATATGACCTTTGACCCATAAGCGTGACCTTGACCTATGAGCCTGGGGTTTGCAAATAACACTCCTTCTCACTGTTGCAAACATTATTTATGCCAAATAAAAGTATGATCAACTGTTCAATGTATGTCAATGGCACTGACAAGCTCTAAAATGACTTTTCACCCCTAAGCATGACGTTGACCTTTAAGATAGGGGTCTGAAAGTTACGCGCAAAACTACGTCTCATTGAGGCAAACATTAATGCTGAATAAAAAAAAGTTGCTCTATGCTTGGCAAAGTTACAGCCTGGACAAGCTCTAAAATGACCTTTGACCCCCCCACCCCCAAGTGTGACCTTGACTTTTGAGATAGCAACCTGGGGTTTGTGCATGACACTCTGGTCTCACAAAGGTGAACATTTATGCCAAATAAAAAATGATTGCTCAATATTTATCAAAGCTATGGCCTGGACACGCTCAAAAATGACCTTTAACCCCTTATTGTGACCTTGACCTTTGAGATAGGAACCTGATGTTTGCGTGAAACACTCTGTCTCATAGAGGTAGCAATACAGAAGTCCCCTACTGGTATAAAACTTTGATGTGTTCGTCCCTTGTGGTTGTTGGCAACAGCGTTAAGACTAAAAACGCTTAAAGGCATAAATTATAGGACCTAAACAACAAAAACTATTTTTACTTAAATGTCAATAGTGACCTTGACCTACAAACATAACTCATCATAGGGAACATTTGTGTGCAGTACTAAGAAAATCCATCAATGCACCTAAAATTCATGGAGCGGACTAATAACATTTTGGCAGATCCTATTGTAAGGTATTAACCGGTGAATCACCGTACCGCAGGATATCATCCACAGTTTTTGAGTTCTGATCAGCAAATAAACTGAAAAAGTTTCATTAGACCCTAGGCTACCAGTGGAACACCGGAGGGGACTATAGAAATGCCTTCCATCCGCAAATCTTGATCCTGCAATAACTCAGAAAGTATTCAAGTCCATAAAACTTGGTATGTGAATAGAGGGCAATTGTACATGACATATGCTTGTAGGTCAAAGCTCAAGGTCACTACTGACGGTCAAGTAAAAATTGTTTCTGCTCCATAAATTTTATATGCATGGAAGGATTATTTTAGTGCTAAACACAAACGTTCCCCATGATGAGACAAATGTGTCAATACATGATCTATGCTTGTCAGCTAAAGGTTAAAATGGTTAAGGGTCACTGTTCAAGGTCAAGTAAAAATTTATTTCTGCTCTATTACTTTTAATTGCATTAAAGTATTTTTTATTATTACACAGAAATATTCCCCATGATTAGACTATGTTTTGCGCACATGATCCATGGTTGTCAGTCAAGGTCACTATTGAAGGTCAAGTAATCAGTCTACAAGGAAGCCCATAGAAAATTTAATATATATTTCATAAATTGAGCTAGACTGTGCACACTACATTATTTTTGCTTGGCTGCATTCAATGATTCCAAAGGATTTCCCAGATTTTATTAACTATCACAACAGCAGTCATTAAGTATTGTGTGGCAGCTATAAAAAGTTTCCCATACTTGTATTTAGTGTTTCATATTTTCTGGTCCTTTTGGGATTATGGAGTCCATTCAGTATCTGTGTAATAAAATTTCCCATAAGCAAGTGCTACAAGGCTTGAGGGATGTTGCACTTTTCAGAACCTCTCATAACAGACTCTAATTTTTATGCTTCCTATCACAGTCACACTCGTTAAGTCAGGGGCGGCAAATTCAATTGTCCGTATTGCCCAGGTTGTCCCAAAGCTTGTAAGGACAAGTGAAATTTGACCAGAATTTACTATATAACTATCATACGGACAAGTAAAAAACAACAAATAACAAAAACGGACAAGCAAGTCAAATTCAGATTTCGCCGGCCCTGTTTAAAGTGCTGTGTGACAGCTGTAAAAAGACTCCCTGTACTCAAATTCAGTGTTTTTAACTTCTGGTCCTTTGCAATCATGGTTTCCTTTCAATATTTATGTAACAGAATTCCCCTTAATCCAGTGAAAGGATTGTGGGGTTTGGGAGTTGGAAAGGGGGTGGGGGAAGGGAGAGAATGAGAGTGTGATATTGTACTTGTCTTGACCTTTCATGAAAAGACTCAATCTCAATCAAACCAAAACTACTATTATATTTGCTTGGTTGCACTGTGTGCTTTACTGAATTTATTTGTTAACTGGAGAAGAATGATACACATTTCTTGACTTTCTATAATTTTGCAAAATTATCACTATCCTTATATACCAGTAATATCATATTCACACTGCAAATTTCCAATCAATGATGGACCTAGCCTTAATAAGTGCTCATTAAGGTAAACTTGTCATACTACTTCAAGTCACTTCCCTCTTTAGTTGTAATGAATTTACTTCACAACCTGAAAACATTTTCTGGAGCAATTTATTAGACCTTATATTGGTCTACATAACCTTATTCACACTTTAAAAAAAAATGTGTTATTCATCTGATAAGCAAAGTAGTGAATGCTGCATTTAGTCAAAATAATGATGTTGTCAGACACTAAATAAAAATTATTATGCTACATTTAACGAAGAATCAATCATATTGAAGTATAATCCATTTTCATGAAGGGTTTGTGATCAAAGAAGTATTTATATACTTTAAAACAGAATTACATATTCACTGATATCTAAAACCTCCCTGCCGAGAGGCATGTAATAGGATTATAGATAATTCATACTGTAATATTTCACAGTATTCAAACTTTTTCGAGCATGTAAATTTGAGAATTTAAGAAGACTGAAGGTAGATACTGAAGGTAGATAACTCCCATCTTGTTAAGAAATATTTGCATAGTAAATACTGTCTCCCTTGATAAACCTGTATGTATCTTATTTTAAACTAAGTAATACTGGTCTTATACATATTTTTGATGTATATGTAGTAGTTCAAACCCAAATAATATAATATTGATATTAACATTTTAACCTTTAGCATGCTAGATAAATTATTGTCGTCTTCTGGAAATGTTGTCTGCTAAAATTGTAAAGTTCATTCAATTTGCTCCAAAATTGGAAGAAATAGTGTCAGAGTAGCAAACAGCTTGGAACCTGATCAGACACCGATTCAATCGGCGTCTGATCTGGTTCCAAGCTGTTTGCAAAGGCTGTTAAATTGGCCTGCAGCAGGCTAAGGGTTAATTATATCACGATTTTTTTCTCCAAGAGGGGAAGGGGCCCAGGGCTTTGATTTGGGAGGAAAAATAGCTCGTTATTTGGGCAATGGGGGATAAAAAAACCTGATGTAAAGTCAATTTTTGGGGAAAACTGCAAGATTTAAAACAAATTTTCTGAGGGGAAGGGGCCTGTTGATGGCCCCTATTATAGAAGGGGGGAAAAACCTGTAATGACACTGTGTTTTTTCCATATCCTGACAGTGACATCACATAGTATTACAATGTTTGCTGAAACAAAATAGGTAAATCACTGTATCATACATCAATTGCATCAAAAAGTAAGAAAGGCCCCTTATGCACAGTGGTAACAAGCAGTGCCGGCCACTTACGCACAACTAGTTGAAACTCGGTATCTCAAATTTGAATAGATCAAGCTTTTCACTTTGAGATAACCGCAAATGATATCTTGTTTTTGGGACGGGACATTAAAATGTCTTCGAGATAGCCAGAATTTTTAGATAAGCATGTTCGAGATCGAGAGTTTCAACTGTATTTTGGATGTTGGATGTATGTTTAAACTGAACATTTGTCATTCCGTTTTTTAATGTTTACGTTTTTCTTTTTCGGTATGATGTAAAGCCTATATTAGTTTAGAAATTGACAAAATGTTAATATGTCTATTATTACACTGCGGCTTTTGTATAAACATCTACAAAAGGAATTAAAAGCGTATGATGATACACTAAAATTGTTTGCGACAACTTTGAAATTTTTAAAATCCCAGTCAGGATTTGAACCTAAAGAACTTTATATTCATGTACCATAACGTAAAAAACTGATGGATCTACCAGTTGCGCCACAGTTCCGATTAAAAATAAGTTAAAAGATAAAATTTATATTCAAATAAGAACACTGTCTGTCTGCTAAATCCTCTATCATAACATACTACATTCAATTTACCTTCGAAAAAAAGTAACTGTCACATTATCATAAAGCCACAGGACATAAAATTATGCATAGACGTTTATTTGTGATTGGTTGGATAATAGAAAATTCTGGTTGCCGACTGTCTAGTTGAACAAGAAATTTTAAGAATGTTAACATTTGTAAGCTGTGGGCTTATGGTTTACTCATGAAATGAAATATTACCACAGCTAAAAATTTCTACCAAATCATGACTATTCAATACTCCATAGAAATCATACTCATAAAGAAATAAACATATTTCCTGTCTTTAAATTCTTAAGCTTTAGTGGCACAAGACAGTCTGATTTCTAAGACAAAAGTAAGGTTTACTCATAAAATGAAATAATACATACAATTTCAACGAAAACCGCAGCTACATTTTCTTACCAAATCATGCTACTCAAATATCCATAGAATCATACTATACAAGTACCTCCATAGAATCATGCTCATAAAGAAATTAACATATTTCCTGTTTATAATTCTTACTGGCACTAGACAACAAAATTTCAATCTCCTTGTAGTGACAATGTAAGTTGTCCTTGCTGATTAAAACATTACATTAAGTCCAATTGAAAGCAGCATTGGGAATACTCCAGTTAGACATTCTAATCCCTTTGAAACATATTAACTACTATAATGGTGTATAAAGGTTAAACCTGATGTAAGATTTAAGTCATATAACAATTCTAACAGACTTGTTTGTCTTTACTGCTATTTATATTAATGTCCATTCTATTACATTTATTCATTCAAATTTCTAGGCCAAACAAAAGAAAAGCACTAAAAAATAAAAGTAAAGAAAGTAAACTTTGAAATTTTTTATTTAAAAACTGGGTGATACTTCAAACGAAATTCTAACTGAACAAAAAAGAAACATAACATTATTTACGTGATAAAATCATAGTGTGCAGAGCTCCAAATAAACTTTTAGGTCATAGGGTATTGTACTCCATAACTTTCTGTTCAAAGGTTTTTGTACCCTGTGGATTTTTTTTCAAACTGTATGGGTATTTGCAGATTTCTCATTCATTTTGTTGATACTGTAACTAAAACAGATTTACATGCAAATGGTTGCACTACCTTTTGCGAGAGATGAATACAATTTTTACCTAGGGTTGCTTGTGCCTCCAAATATGATCTATATTTTTTTGAAAGACATAATTATAGATTTAATTTGCAGCTATTCTAATGTTGTTGGTTCAATTGACCATCCTTCAATACCTAACCCATGCTTCAGATAATTTTAAGAATAGATTTAGTCTGCTGCATGTCACGCCATAAAGCTTAGGTGTTCCTCTATTTCAAATTTAAAACAGTTCATGGTGAGAATGAAGTTTTCTTTCAAAATTAGTGCCCAATTGTGTTAATACCCGAGTCACATATACGGCGCTGATAGTTACGTCTAGCCACGGATAGAAACGTAATAATCCGTATCGATCCGTACCCGAGTTGTACCTCAAATACTTAGTAATCCGTATCAATCCGTACCAACACTTGGTCAAAACGTATTCAAGACTTATCCCAAACTTGCAAGTTTCTCCAACTTTTGAGCCATTTGAGCGTGTTTTTTGTCCAACTTGGTTGAACCTTATTCATCCGTAGTTAAACGTACTAAAACGTAGTTATCCTTACTGAACGTAGTTATAGGAGGCTGCACGTACAAAAGCATAGTTCAACACAGACCCGTCCACGCTCTGGCAAATTGCCAGGCGCAGTAAAACATAGTTCAACGTAGTACTTATTCGCGTCCTGTATTTTTTGTTCCCCGTTTCTCACCATTTTTCCCGTACTAAGATGTACTGCACCGTACTTATCCATGTCCGCCCCACCGTTTGTATATTTTTCTTCTCAAAGCTTTGAGATTGGTTTTAATAAATTGGAATAATATGAACTATCATTTGACGGAAATATATTAGTGACTTCTGAAACAGACTATTATGCAGTGGTCATAAATGTTGAATAATCCAATGACTGCATATCTATGGTAAGATGTGGAAAGGCAAAACACAAGCAGAAATTGTACTTTGCAACAGAACCATTTCAATGGGTGTGTCATCGCACAACAAACAAGCACTTTTTAGCTCTAGGAAGAGCTATGTGACTCATCTGTGCGTCGGTGATCGCATCCCGATTAGGATGTTATTGTATGTAAGCTGGTATTTCAGTACCCACTTGTGGGAATGGATTGAAACTTCACAATTGTTCTCTGTGATATCTGACATGCAGTGCACAGATTCCACAATTACAAAATTATGCCCCTTTATGACTTTTTTGTATTTAAACTAGTAACTCGGTGACCCACTAATTGGAATGAAGTGAAACATCCCACACTTGTCCACTGTGATGAACTGACATTCATTGTACAGGTTCAATAACTCTGATTTTGCTTTTATACAAAATTGTTCCCCCTTTTCACTTACATCCATTCAATTGACATGGTTATTGAATAGTCAAGCATTGCTGTGCTCAGACAGCTCGATGGGTCAGTGCAACATGGTCGTAACTTGATTTTTTTACCAAATACACTTTTTTACATAATTTGCCTTATTTAACAGAAATACATCACTTGTTAAAATATCTAAATCACATTCTTAAAATAAAAGTGAAAAAAGTAAAATTGTCAAAAGGTTGTATCTCAGGAAGACACTTTCAGTCAGTGCAACATGGTCGTAACTCAACATACGTCTTTGTTGCACAGAGTTAATATGCTATTTCACTTTGAAATTTCTGTGCAACATGGTTGTAACTCACAAAGTGTAACATATTACAATAGTTAAATGATAAATAAGGATGATTTTTGTTTTTAAACAACTTAGAAAAGGTATTTATACTACAAAATTAATATTATTACCATATTTCATATTTTATCAATGCAAAGTGATGTTAAGAATTTATTGACCAACATGTTTAGAATTTTACCAAAACATTAAAAAGTCTTACTCTGTTAAAAAATAACTCTGTTAACTATTTCTCAACAAAACCTCTTCCAAATTCAGTAGTTTTTAGCATCAGAAGCCCTTTTCATAATGTCTTGACTTAATTTTAAGAGGAAAAAATGCACCTTTTTCAAACCTGTCAAGACACACGCATTTCAGCCCTAGATCACGCTCACACGCCTTCTATTCAAGGTCACACGCATTTTAAAGAAATAAAGAAATCAATTGTTTTTTTTTTCGTAGAAAATTTATAATAATACTGAATCAAACATGCGAGGCAACATTGACACGGTGTTTCCATACCGTATAATACAGCTTTTACATTCACCGGTGCAACGTGTTATTTCTACCGCATGAATAAACGTCACAAAAAGTAAACACGGAGGGAGACTATTCAAAACCAGATATATTTTGTGTTAAAAATCTGTATTTTCCATGTGAGGGCGTTTCCGGCTTTTAGGGATCATCGCCCTCTAGACCCCCACCAGGGAAAACCTTCCCTTTGAACCCCGATCACACTCGTGGCCTTTGTGGAGCCTTGACAGCTATGCTTTTTATACTTGTAATTATTAAATAAACTTTCCTTTATGCAAGTTTCATGTAAAACTGTGAAAGGATAACAATGAACATTTTTACTTCTGTATGCATATTTCCATGAATTGTGTAAAATACAAAATGGTATTATTAAAGGTGGAAATTTTTCTGTGCTATAAGTGAAGCAGGACTTCTGCTTGTAAAGCTCGTATTCCGATAAGTTTTATTTGGATATACAGAAGATTTTGTTAGGTATATCGAATATTTGTATAAGTCGTTAAACCACTAAAACATAAATGATCAGCATTAATAATTTTACATTTAAATTTAATGAATGATTTACTTGATTTTTTATGTTGCAAAACACCAACATAAAGGCCTGGCTGATCAAGGGCCATGGCCAAGAGAGCCCATGCTCCCCCTATATCCCCCACCCCACAGTGACTTAAACTCATCGAAGTTGCATGCAAACAAAATAATATTTTCTCAATATATAGACCCAAAACTGCACCAGAGGCCACCATTTCATGCCTGCATTTCAAAATTTCCAGGAGGGGAGATGCTCCCGAGCCCATAACAGGAGGGAAGTATCCCCTCTATACCTCAACATATAGACCGATGCAAATGCACTAGAGGCCATTATTATGTCTCCCACACCACTGTGTGGTGGGAGACATATTGATTAACTCCTGTCTGTCCATCCATCTGTCTATCACAAATCTTGTCCACACTCTTAAGTCGAACAGTTCTCATCCAATTTTCCCCAAACTTGAAAAAATGTGTTTGCCAATAAGTCCTCATCCAAGTTTGATAACTAGCCAAGTCAACCCAGGCACTTTGGAAGTATGGCCCTTGAAACATTGGTTTTTGATAAACAAAGCACTGAAAGTCTGATTGGATTGTATTTGATAATCAAAGTTCTGGAAGTCTGATTAGGTTGTATCAAAGCTCTGAAAGTCTGATTGGGTTGTTTTTGATAATCAAAGAACTGGAAGTCTGATTGGGAATTAAGAATATATAGGGAGAAGGGTTTACGCTTGAACATTTCTCATCCGATCTCATACTACTATTCTGATGACTTGGCAGTTGTGGGAGACATGTGCTTTTCTCAAAAGCAGCTCTAGTTTCATACCTAATTTTCAAAAACTTCCAGAGGAGACACATTCCCCCTCCCAAAATAGGAAGGAGGTATTATACCAAACAGGAAGGCGTTTTCCCCTCCTGTACTTCAAAATTTAGGCCCAGAAATGCACAAGAGGCAACCATTTCATACCTAAATTACAGAAATTTCCAGGGGAGAGCCCTTCCCCTCTCTCCTCACTTGAGTCTTACTAACAGTAGGGAGGGCTAACCTCTTGTACCTCAAAATTCAGACCCAAAAATGCACAAGAAGCCAGTATTTCATAACTATGTTTAAAATATTTCTAGGGGGGAAACCCTCTGAACCCCTTCTATATCTTTACGTTTAAACCCATCGCACCTGAGGCCACCATTTCATACCTATATTAAAAAAGAAAATCCAGGGAGAGAACCACCTGACCCCCTTAACAGGAGGGTGGTATCCCATCATGTACCTCAAAGTTGTGACCCAAAAAGGCACTAGAGGCTTCCATTTTATACCTATATTCCAGAGGGAGACCTCCCTGACCAACCTAATAGGAAGTGGGGACCCTCTAAATACCTGAAAATTTAGACAAAAAATATGCATCAGAGGCTGCCACTTCATACATATATTACAAAATTTTCCAGGAACAGACCATACTGACTTTCAAATTTTACATCAGGTGTATGGCATTTTTTTTTATGTTAGTTTCATGTGACTGTGTTGTGTTTATCATGTTCTTTAATTATAACATTTTCAGTTTTACTCAAGCTAAAGAACAAATTTATACCATTGATAATTGTTTAAGTGTAGATTTTTATGTAATAAAAAGACATTTAGACTTGTATCAAGAAGCATGCGCATGTTGTTTTTTTTTGCAGAATAGTATTTTGCTCCTGGGGCATGCGTTATTCATGCTGCAGAACCAGTGCATATTTCTTGTTGAAAATCTAATAACTAAACACAGACATATTCAAATACCTTAGACCTAAAAGGCTCATAATGCCTATATTCTATAAAATATGCAAATATCTTGTACTTTAAAGACACTCAGTGTCTACATACTGTAAAATATTCAAGTACCTTGGACCAGTCAAGCACTTATTGTCCATTTACTGTAAAATACTGAAATAACTTTGACCATAAAAGCTCTCAGAGCCTATATTCAGTAAAATATGTAAATATTTTGGACCAGTCAAGCTTCTATTGTCCATTTACTGTAAAATAATGAAATAAGTTTGACCATAAAGGCTCCCAGTGCCTATATTCAGTAAAATATTCAAGTACCTTTGATCAGTCAAGCTCTTATATTATGTCCATTTACTGTAAAATACTGAAATAACTTTGAATATTAAAACTCTCAGTGCCTACATTCAGTAAAATATGCAAATATCTTGGACCAAGTCAAGCTCTTATTGTCTTTTTACTGTAAAATACTTTTAATAATTTAAAATGTGTTTTTGTAGTAGTACATTTTTATTTCTACATATTATATGATTTTTTTTGGACATTTTTGCGAGTAAAACAAGTCAATGAAAGTACAGAAAAAGATAAATGGATATGCTTAAAAATATTGAATTAATAGTCTTTTGAATAAGCATCTCTGTTATGAATTATCTCCAATAAATTATTTGTTATCATTTAGTTACGACCTTGTTGCACTAAGTTTTTGACAAAATTTCCACACATTTCAGCGCAACATGGTCGTAACTGGAAAACTTTCAAATAACTCCTCAGTGAACATTTTTTTGACATTTTTTCCCATAGTATTGTAGTTATTATTGTTATTTGATAAAAATAATATAGATTGTATTGTTTTTCATTACATCATTTGAATACAAAAATGTTTTTTGCTTCTCCTGTAAAGTTTTCAAAAAATGAGTTACGACCGTGTTGCACTGACCCATCGAGCAGCTCTTGTTCAATTAAGGCCTTACATCAATTCTTTCCTACCACTTTTCAATAAAATTTAAATATTGAAGATGTCAGAAAAATTTAGAAAAATAATCATTCAAAGCTCTGTGCAAATTACATTATTCAGCTTCCTTACTAAAAAAAAGAAAATAACTGCACTTACAGCTCTATGATATTACATCCTGGTCAAGACATTTGAAACAAATTCCACTTCTTATGCATAAGGTATAAAGATATCTACTATTAAAAGCAAAAGCAACAATTTCATGAAGAATGCATCCAAGTGTAAAATCACAGAAATTTCACAATATTTTCATGACTTAGCAAGATATTAAGAGCTTTTTGTATCTTGATTCAAGTCAGTTAAATTTTAGACCTACACATATTTCCCATTAACAGGACCAGGAGAGGCATCTATCATTCTTGAAACAAATCTATCTATTTGCATCACCAAATTGAGTGACATGTAAACAGATAATATGACAGAAGCTGATATTAAGTAATATATATCTGTATTGATCTGAATACCAATTGTCAGTGTACAAATGATTATAATGAAGAGCCTTGCTGCAAGATCTGACCATGCTATAGAAATCTGCAATTTACAAAATTGATACCAGACCAATGTCAGAATTTAACCTCAACCCTGAGGACCATCCAGCACCAGTCCTGCAAATGGCTAAACACTTACATACTTTCAAAATTAACTTCAAACCAGAGTATATACAAGCACTGGACTATGTTTATAACTTTAAAAAAAAAAGTTTTATAAATCCAACAAGAAATTGTAACAGACTCAGTTACCAATGTCCCCCACCTAAGGACATTTTTCAGAAAATGTACTGCATGCCAATACAGCATCTTTTACATGATAGGGCATCATACTACTGATGTATGTAAGTCATAATTACATAGCATATCATTCATGAAGACATGAGTGTATTTCCAATAGGTGAATGCTTTCAAATGCTAATATCATAATATCAGTCTGTATTTTAAAGATTTAATTTTATTCTATTTTTTAAATTGGTAAGGAAAATTAAATATATAATTAAATATTGAAGGGAGGTAATAAATAAACAAATGAAATGCATGTACTAAAACACTTGTTTTTAAATTACACACCAGAAAACGTTAATTCTACTGTTGGTAATTGCAGAGCTGCACTACATATCAACAAATGTTTTACAACCATAGTAATGCTGCACTGACCTATAATTAACTGCATATTTTCTTACGTACGATTTTCTTAACAAGTCTGTCCTCCATAACACTACCGGTAAGCGTGTGTAGTACAAAACAGTTTTTCCATCAAACATCATGCGCACCCGTACCGGTAGTTATTGTGTTGCGTAATAAAAATCTGCAGTCTACGCACTATGTAAAAACGTCATCAATCAGTGCATACTGCATAGTGCCCTGAGTTTCCAGAAGCCCAGGTGACATTGATTGCAGTGTGTTTACCATGCATTCTAAAATTGAGGTGTGACGTATATTTAGAGTATTACACGCTTTTACTATCCGTCCATCCCTAACAAATGTCACTTTTACCTGTCATGCTGCCCCTATGGCAAGAATTCTAGCTAAAATGTTTCTGTTTCGAAAATGTTGATCATTAGAATGTAAAGACCTCACTGAAGAGATCTGACCAAGAACCGGCCTAGAAAAAGCACATAAGAAAGATCATGTAATTTTTTTTGTAATTCAAATTCTCATTTACACCTTTACAATAGTTTATGTATGACAAAAACAAACAAGAAATCAGGGTTCTGTCCAGGCAGCAGAATCTTGTGTAAAATTTATGAACGTTACGCTAAAATTGATCCAGAAGCGTCAGTTGTCACGTTGCGAAAATTTTGGGGATGAATGTGCCTATGGGACGATCGGAAATGAGTATGAATCGTTCATTTTTCTTCCGCATTCAAATAGAAGAGTTCCCCGCAAAAACGTCACTTTGATCCATCAGCAAAGAGAAGTTGTCATGACAGAGCGTGAAACGACGGTCATCACAAAATGCAGCACTGCCGACTTGTTTACTTTCAATTAATTAGTATATCATGAGTAAATGGGTGCTGGATTTAATTTTTTGGTCCTGGACTCTATAAAGGTTTTTATAATATATATCATCATTATTGACCAAACAAAGTATGCTGAATGCCTATGCTTACTAGAGAAGAAGTAAAAAATGTCCTTTACAGTTTTCACCACTAACAACCTACACAATGCAACAAAATAAAGGATATTCACAGAATGATTAATAGAAAATATTCTTGAATTACTGGCACAGAACTTGGACCGTCTTTAATGACATAAGAAGTTCAATAATTCAAGCCTGTTTGTATATGTTAAAACAGCTTTGTATCCAACAATAATTGTCCTGACATATCTTTATAATATTAAAATGTAAACATCAAACATAACAGAAATCAATACTCAATGGAGTTCCTTTGAAAAATACAAAAGCCGCAACAAATACAAATATGCTTAATATTTTCAACATTTTCATAAGCAAACTGTAATTTCGATTATTAATGACTTGTGTAAGTTTTCTCTAAAAGTTAATTGAAACTGCATCCAAGGAACTGATATAGAGAAAATATTGACTAACCTGTCAAGGAGAGTGTTTGGTATATTGACTGATAGGTATGTTATTACCAGTCATGGTGATGGATCCATCACAAAAAATAAATCTTAGTGACCTGTGTGGGAATAAAGAAGTTCAGCATATATTGTGCTGAGTCAAAGCGACCTAACAAAATGGCAAGAGTTTTCTAATCTTCCTTCTTAATTTTCAAGCAGAGAGAACTTTGACTCTTGAAATACAGACAATTATCAACACAACACTGATTAAAACACAACTAGAGATCGTTTTTCATGAGAAATGTAAAAATCTCCCACCAACTGTAAAATGCCTAAATAAAGGGCTATAACTCTAGAGAAAATCACTGAACCATAAAATTCCAACAATATTCTCAACCAATCTGGGCAGGGTTTTGGCTGAATTCCACCCAGTTGTATAGGAGCAGAAGCACAGATATCAAAGAATTTGACAAATCAAGGGTTATAACCTTTCTGACAATGATATGCACAACTAGCTTTACACTTATTACTTGTGAGATTTTGTGAAATAATAATAATAATATTAACAAAGGCCTCCAAGCAGGCTAAAATAAAAATTTAAATGTTCAGTTTCTGATCTCATTCCAGTTCTCTGCTGAATACTTGCATTTTCTGAACAATCCAACAACTATCAGAGGTCAAGAAACCGTCGAACATGTCCAGTAAATTTTGATCCCGTCCGCCGTGATATATCAAGTTCACAAGACCGAGTGTCCGATAAAAATTGCAGGTCAATATGATAAAATAAGAAGAAAGTCCTTCACGATTTCGCTAAAGTTTCAACAAAAAACAACTTACCTTCATTATTATTGTAACATGGAATCCCGAGAAATTGTTGTCAAACTATATTTTAGTAAGCGCTTGTTTGATTGGTCCTTAAAATAGAAACAGTGGAAATGCCTCACAATGTCACGACAATTCTAAGAACGTGCGAATCATTGGATGCGTTTTTCATGGTACTCGATTTATGTATGCATTCAATTTTTCTACCAATAGTGCGGGAACCAGACTGGAATTCCCAGAAATTCCAAGGTCGTCTTTCTCTTTCAATGTCAACATTTTGAGGGTTCTAGTGCAAACAATAGACTACATAAATGAACTTTGTAGGGGAAAGGACAGCAATGATATAGAAAATAAATATGAAAACTTAATGTCTGAAATCTGTTTTAATTAATAGATCTATGTGGAAATAAACTTAAGTGATGTAATTTGTGTAATGCTGTCTATATAGTCTATGTATAAATACCAGTTTTAAAGATCAGATATCAAATTTATTAAAAAGAATTTGGTCTGGTAAAATATTATCCGGTCCTGTAAAAAATCATGTTTACCAGACCAACCGTCCTGTGAATTTTCAGGGTCTTTCGTGAACACTGAACTATGTATGAAGAATGTATTGAAATTTGTTGCAAAACTTTACAGAGAATTTATAACATTTTTCTTGTTTATTTTGAGAAAATAATGCATTCAGTAAAAGGGACCCAAAGGCCACTGGTGCCAGATCAGAAAGAAAATGCCACTGTACATGTTATACCCTACCCCTAGGTATTCTATAAGAACCATGGTCATGAACGGGAAAATATACTAACCCGTTTCAGTCATAAATTTCTCATCTTAAACGCACAGTTCGGTGAATGGGTACCTAATATATTGAACAAGCGATAATTTATCTTCCATCGTGCACCAGTCACCTTGTCTCAAAATTCCATATTGCCGAGATTAACATATTTTATGCTTTCGTCAACATTGCAGAAAAAACTTGCCTGACCTTCCCTAATGAACATCCGGTCTAGAGGTCACGGCAGTGTGCACATGTTTGGTGAAATGTAAATAAACAAAAAACAGAATCTAAAAAAAAATTATTATACAATTTTACACTAAACTGGAACTGATGAATGAAATTATCTTGTATTATGATCTTTAATTTGAAATCGTACATTAGTCAGAGGAGTACATTTTACATACACCGCATGTCGCGTACATGCCACGTACTATTTCGACGAGTACACAGCATGTACGCAGGAGGTCACTAGTACACTTCAAGTACGCAGCACAGACTCTGAAAATTTAAGGAGTACACTGCATGTACGCAGGAGGGACTTGTACAAGAAAATAGTACACTGCATGTACACCCCAGATACTTTGAAATTTGTGCAGTACACTTCATATACGCGGGAAAGACTTGTACAATTTCTTTTGGCATTTATACTTTTTATAAGTTAAAGTCTGAAGTAAACTTCATATACGCCGAAGGGACTTGTTAATTTTCTTTTGGTGTTTACACTTTGAATTTTTTTAGGCAAAAGTCTGAAGTACACTTCATGCAGGAAGGATTTGTACATTTTTTTTTTTTTTGGAAGCAAGAACTTGATTTCCGAGTAACTTTTATCTTAATAGCATAGAATAGTTCAGATTACCGGTATTCTGAACAATGAAAATTTGCCAAACTATTTGCAATGTTCATTTGTGAAGCTTACATCTTAAGTGATTTCTGAGCTGCACCTTGCATGCAGTGTAAAAATATATTCTTTTTCATTTTGAATTAGTCCTGGAGCTTTCTGACTTGGATAAATTAATTGAAAAGCCTTATTTGAACTTCTTTGCATTACATTTTGTAATACATGAAATAATAACCAAGATAATACCTCAACAGCGCCCGAATGAGAAGAATTAATAGCTCTCACTGTTATTTGAATACTCTTAAGCAAAACACCATTCTATCATGTTTTATAAAGGCTTTAATGCTCATTATGTTAACTCATTAAGGCCTCACCAAATTAAAAAGTTGTTCATCGGATTTGCCGCTCGTATATTTTCAGAACGTTTTTGGCTAATTGCGCTCGCCCCATTGGAAAAAATCAATCCAAAATTTTTTGGTGCGCTACTTTTTACAGACATAAAAGTGTATAAATGCTTATATACCGTATTTTCCCAAATTAAGGCTCCCCCTCTAATTAACACCCCCCCCCACCCGTTTTGGAGGGAAAAAAGTCAACAAGAACGAAAAAAAAAATCACCTACCTCATTTTTATAAGTCCACATAATAAGTAATTTACAGTAAGTATCCAATGTATTAAGAATTAAACACACTTTTAAACAGTTCATGTACCATTAATCCAAAACGTTTATACTAAGTACGGTACGTATCCAATCATCAAATAGAAAATTAAACGGTAAATCCATTTTTGATTTGTTTTTGCACCACCCGCGCACAAGCTTCCTGTCGACTTTAAACAAATTTGCGGGAAAATGTTAACCTTTTCTTCGGCAGTTTTAATAACTTTTAGTTTAAAAGCCGACACATAAGCAGCGTGTCAAACCACTGACATTGTGTATTGCCACCCGCATGTACTAAGGAAAATATTATCGGAGTACACAGCTGTTTGGGTATGATGACGTAATGTGTAATGTCGCGAGCGTGTCACAGAATACATGAGGTACCGTATTTAAATGCATAATTTTAAGACACACTGCATTAAATTGGATGCCAAATAATTACGTTTTGGGGGAATTCAACAACACAGAAACACTTCACAGTTGGTTTGAACGATGTTTTTTTAGTTTTGTAAAAATTTTCATTTTTTATTTTTTTTACCTCTTTGGAAAATGTAACGCCCCCGGGGGTGTTTATTCGGGAAAATACGGTAATTCCAGTCCTAGATTGTTCTCAGATGGATTTTAATCAAAATAAATACATACTACGCACACATCGTCTATAATAAATCATAACACTTATATTTAGTTGCATTAAAGTTGTTTCCCCTTGATGCAGTTACGCCATTTTCTTCAAATGTTTACCAAATTACATGCTACCAAAACTAATTTATTTCATTGAAAAGTGGATGAAGAAAAGCATACTAATTTATTTGATAACATCAATCTACATTATTTTGGTAAGGGTAAATACTTATTGATGCATGTCACTTATCTTTTTTTCTGTCCAAATGATCAGCATTTGCATACGAAAGTTGGTGGGGTAAGGAATTTACATTATCACAGCAGTTTCACCACAAGAGTACACAGCATGTATGCAGCAGGAGTACACAGCATGTACGCCGCAGGACTTGGGCCAGGAGTACACAGCATGTTCGCCGCAGGAGTACACAGCATGTACGACGCAGGCTCATTTGCATGTGAAAAGTGTATGTGCCGCGTACTTGCTGCGTACTATTTCCCGCATACTAAATTCCTCCAGCGTACATCCTGTGTACTATGTAGTCCACAGCATGTACGCAGCAAGTAGTACGCGGCAGAGCTCATTGCATGTCAAAAGTGTACTACAAACGTACTATCGGTGTATGTGCGGTGTATATCCTGCGTACTTAGTGTTTCATCTAGCGCTATTTAGCCTGGCGCAGCGCCAGGCCCTTTTAAGCCCCGCCCACTTGCCCTAACTGCCGCCCGAAACTCTTAAAGTGCCCTTTTTTCACTCCGCCCACCCGTTAATTGCCGACATTAGCAGCCTTAATTAATCCGTTACACACGTCATGTATACTGTAGTATGCCCTTAGGCGTGTATCGAAAAGTCGGTCGATACGGTAGTAAATATCAGCTGACAAGTGTGGTGTGTATTGGTCACAGCACGCGCTGTGTTAAACGTGTTTAAAGTGGAGCAATAATTATACATAAGTAGCGGCGAGTTGAATATTTGTTGTGTATGATAAACGTTTTGTTTTCACGAGTGAGTGAATCAATTACATTATGAAATGGATTAATTAATGTGAATGATAAAGGATTAAAGACGTTTTACGGTTTACGATATTAATTAATTATTGTGTTAGAAAACTTGTTATTCGCAAAGAAGATTTGAAAATAACTGACGACGTAATTAATGCGGCGTGGATCTAAAACTTAATTGGAATCAATTTACAGGTAATTATATGTAATATTTCTAGCACTGAACGCATAATTATTAGCACAGAAATTGTTATTCGTTTCCAAAATTTTGACGATAACGCATCGTAAATTAAGGCAAGATGCCGTCTGAAAAACGGAAACTAATACAACTCCAAAATGAGAGAGCTAAAATAGCTAAAACAAATCAATCTCTTACTTCATTCTTCTGTGTTGCACAAAGGTAAATATTTAATAGAATTTTTCTATTTACGAGTTTGATTCACGATCGCGATGAATTCCAAGTGGACTGCAAATTGGAATGCACGGATTTTTCTTCTATACTAGGTCTGACAGATTCGCAGTAAAACATAATATAGATCTAAAGTTTTGTTTGACAATGTTTTATGATTTTTTTTCCGACACAATGGAAGTGTTCTACAGAATGATGAAGGTTGTTGTAAAACACTGCTCCCAGTTTTATAGATGAAAGAAATACTTTTTTAAATGAAATGAAATTTATTTGCTTGTTGATTTAATTTTTACTTTTCATTTTCAGCACCAATACAGGCACAGAGGTTGCAACAGAAACTACTGTTACGGAAACGTCAGTACCACAGAACAGGAAAATCGTTTGACCTGTCGTCAACACATATTTAAAATATTTGAAATGCTTGTACACTATTTTTTACATTCTTTTGTGTATATATCTATTTATATCATTAGTATCAAAAAATTAGAGAAAAGCCAATTATGTGTAAGGTTGTACATAATAAAAGTGTTCTAAACTGTTGATTTGATTTTAATGATCATTACAGTAAACTAGAAAAGTACTGGTAATTTCCAGGAAGCTATGGTAGTTGGTAAGTACTGGTACTAAATTGCCAGGAAATATGTTTAATCATTACGATGGTAGTGAACTGTGTAGACTACCACTGGAACAAATGTCATGACTTGTGATGGAACTTGTTGTCAAAGATCAGTTTGACATCTACAGTTGTGAGCAAAAGAATGTATTTTCTCCAATACTATGGGTATATAACTGATACAATTGCTATTGAAAGTTGGTGTAAAAATAGCCCAAAATGCAGGAAATCGCGCGCTCGATTTCAAAATTTTCAGGGGGAGCATGCCCCCGGACCCCCCTAGCACAGGCCCTCATTCTTCAGCACCAAGCCCTTTTTCAAGTCTAGATACAACACTAGTACTATTTAAAGCCCTTGATTTCAGTACACATCATGTACGCATCATATACACTGTATGTACACAGCAAGAGTACGCGGCAGGCCTTTTTCTTCTGTAAGGGTTTGCACACTGATGCCGCATTGTCACATTTTAGCAAACACGTGTAGTAAAACTGACATACATTTTCACAACAGCCAATCAGAATGGTTCTGTAATCTATAACGGAACTTCACCAGGGAAGGTCAAGCAAGTTTTTTGTGTAATGTTGAAATAACTATAAACTACATGTTGTTTTTCTAAGATAAGATGTACTGAAGAAATGTGACCAGGACACAATGGAAGATAAATCACCACATGTTTGATATCCATAGTACACATTTACCGAACTGCGCGTTTTAAGTATGAAATGCGCGATTGAAACGCGTTAGTATATTTTCCCCTTCATGACCATGGTTCTTATAGAATACCTAGGGGTAAGGTATTACATGTACAGAGGCATTTTCTTTCTGTTCTGGTGCCAGAGCCAAAGGCCACCAAAAGTCATGTTGAATGCTTTTTAACCCTTACCCTGCTAGATTTCTATAATGAACTTGTCCATCTTGCAATTTGGACAGTTCTATTAACTGTTAAAAAGGGTGTTTGCCAAAACGAGACTGAATGATGGCAAACAGTGCAGATCTTGATCAGATTGCATGGATGTGCAGGCTGATCAAGATCTACACTGGTCTCAAAGGCAGAACCAATAGTGTCCAGCATGATAAGGGTTAAAGTACCAGGGCTTTTTTTCCCCTATAAAGCTCAGTGAGCACCCGTAAAAGGATGCAATCCCAATGTAAAAAGTATGATTTTTTTCCCAATTCTGGACTTAAAATTCCCAAACCATTGTTACTGCCTAACTTTTTTTTGCTTTTCAACAACAGTTTTGCTATTTTGTAAACTGTTACTCATTAAATTTAGTAAACAGTTACCAATATACCATCACACATTTTAAAATGTTATTCAAAAAGAAATCAAGTATATTTCTTTAAGTTTCCATTATTCCCAGTTAAAACAAATTACAGAGGTATTTTCCCAATTGTACGGTGTTGGTGGCATTCCCAAAATGATGAGAAAAAGGCCAAAGTACTGTTTCAGTTTGAAAGATGATGTAAACTTTAAAAAGAAATTCGTAAATGTCCAATAGTTCGGCTTAATGCAGTTTACATGTTCAGCTTAGATTTAAGATCATCTCAATTGAAACCTGATCTTGTACAAACATAAAAACCACTTAGTGTAAAGTTTTCATATGGGCAGTTCAGGTACTTAAAGACATTTAACAGTCTGAAGAGATCTCTCATCTTGTGACCTTTATTGACACATCAAACATTTTGGTCACTGCACATAACATAAACCCAGCTTATGTTTTTCAGATTTGACTGTTTACTCTACACTTGACAACTTCTGTAGGAAAAACTTATACACAACTATTTATGATGATAATTATAAAATATTCTGAAAATACCTGCAGGTAGATATACTATTTCTGAATGTCTGCAAAACACATCTGCTAACTCATCACAATACTGCAACTCGGATCCAGTCCTGTAATTAAATAAAAAGAACTGTATTTATCATTATTAAGCACAGAAAAGTATGTCAGCTCTTTCATATTTATTTGAAAATAATAAATGCTCCTTTTTGAAATATGACATCATTTTATATATATATTCCTTTTTGTATGTTAAAATTTTGCTAAAAATTTCCTGGAAAATACACTAATCAGTACAAATGTGACAAATGCATGTGCTATATGTTACACATTTTTTTTTAAATTCTGATCAAATAAGCTTAACTTCTTTTTACACACAATGAATTAAATAAAATTCCTACAAAATGTTATCAACAACAGTAGATCCAGAATTATATTTACTGATAGATCATTTCAAGAAAGATAGATGTGTTAATCCATATCAATTATAAATAATAAACATATTTATACCTGTGAATCTGAGTAGTAACTAGGAGGTATACATTTATTTAAACACTGGACAATGCAAACAGTAGTCAATGTAGAAAATTATATAACTATATTTATAAATAGATAAGAAAAAACAAACCTGTAATTGTTTAACTAGGAAGCATCAATATTCCTCTAAATGTATCAAAAAAATAAATTATAAATCACAATATAAAATTCCAGTACATCTAAAAGCTTTATGACAATGTTTTAATCTTTTAACCCTTTTTGACCAGTCTTGATCTATACTTTCTTTAACTTTGTAAACTATACAAATCAGATTAACCAATTTATGATATACAAGGTAGATATTCTATAGAGGTTAAAATACACACACAACATGAAGCTACTGTTTAAACATTTGACTGTAAGCTTATATAAATCCAGACAAAGGAATAACAATATAAAATTTATTTCTTCAACTCATCCTTTCAGATACTACCTAACTGGTATTTTCTCACATACTGCAACCCAATTTTCTAAAAAAAACTTGTTCTAAAAAACTTCTACCTCTATTTATAATAGAAAATTTAAAGAAAGAAAGAAGTGAATAGAAGATTCAAGACAATTTGCTTTTTAGAGAATAGTCTGTTGTAACTGTTAATGTAAAATGATTATTTAACTATCACAAAGTGGTAATACTTTGTATTTAATCTAAATTTTCAATTCATGGCTTTCAAATTAAATCTATAAAGCTTTAGTGTTTTTCAAATAAATTTATCTATAAGAATGAATACAATTGTTTTTGCCATAGTTTGAAGAATTAAAGTGATCAACTTTATTCTAGTACTGTTGAAAACATGTCTTTGGAACAGACTAGTTACAGGTTGTTCGAAAAGTTGAAAGATATATCGGGTATGTCGGATATATCAGGCTATTTTCAAGCTGGTCCGGTAACATTTTACAATGTCCCAAACCAGATGTTAGTCATTAATACAAGGGGTGAGTGTGGGGGGAGGGGGAGTGGCAGGAATTATAACAAGAGCTTTCAAAGGAGACAACATGCTCAACTATTTCAATGCTGGATAGTGAAAATGGGCACATCTGAGGAAGCTGGAACTGTTACTGAAGTAATTAATGACTCCAATGTATGTAGATGAAGATATCAGACAATAGCTTAAGTCTGTGTCAAATTTATTTAGTAATAACAGAGACAGAGATTAAAATATTAAATAGGTATAAAAGGGACATAATTCATGGAAAATTTCTACAAAAGTAACGCATCAATCATGTGTCATGTCATGTGACTAATAATGTGGTTAGTAATAAATGAGATAGAGCAAAAGTGCATCACAAATTGAACCTGAAATTAATAGTAAAAAGGCATAACTCATAACAGTGTAATAAGATTTTGGTGATGATTGATGTTGTACAATCATTTTAAGTTTGAATCAAATCTATTGTAACTGGCTGAAGGGTGTTCTAATCCAGACTCATGTTGGATGCTCCTAGTGTTAACTTGTGATGTGACTCACACAAAAAAACTACTGAAGATGTACAACATTATTTAATGATTGCCGAATATTTACAAACAAAAAGAAAACAATCAAGTAAATTAATTCATGTTTCACAAAACAAAAAGAGAAAAAAGCTAGAAGTGGCTGAAACACCCCCTAAAGCAGCATCCAAGCTCCACCTCGAGATAACATGAAACTGACACTATCTAGGCACTTTTCCCGCCAAATTATCATGGAAGAAGCACATATGCAGTCATTGGGCATAACACTTACAACTGAACATAACACGTGTTCAGCAATGTCCGTAAAAGAAATGACCGTTGAGTAATTTTGTAACAAAAAAGTCTATAAGAATATCACTGGACGTTGCACGTTCGCGATCCAATGAAATTAAATGTAACAAATACAACTGAATGTGCATGAGACTTGATTTACAAGTTTCAAGATAAAAAAAAATAGATTAAGTACACATCAATGATCTATGAATGATACAGACAAATGTACAAGCAAGAAGGGTAGGTTTGATGGCCTATTACACTATTTAGTAACAACAGAGATAATATGAAAAAGCATCAAAAATAAGCTGAAATTCTAAGGAAAAAGGGGACACAATTCATGAAATATTAGTGCAAGATTTTTAGCTCTTGGGTCATATGATGTGGCAGTTGATGTGGAACAACGATCAGATCTGTTCAGTATTAACAGAGATAGAGTGAAAGTGCATCAAAACTTTAACTTGAAATCCTTATTTTTTTTTATTGCTTGCCCTTTTGGACAAGTAACTTAAGAAAAACCACTTGCCAGAAACATTTTTACTTTCCGAAAATCAGTTTGTAAAAAACCAACTAAAGTTTGCACAGGAAATACTTAATTGTTTAGCCAGGGCCTTTAGTGTTTTGTTTTTTCAAACTACACTTAGTCTAATGGACCAGACTTGACAAAATAAATCTAGCTGGGTTTTGTTATATTCCACAACATCAATGCCTACTAAGTTTTGAACTAAATTTTTCATATTATATGAATTTGATAAAAAGTACAATTCGCTTTTTGTTGGGTTGAGCACCCTCGAAATATTTTGCAGACGCAGAATACAAGAAAATGCTTGCAAGCAGTAGTATTTGATAAGCGTCTAGACTAATCAAAATGCAGAGAACGCAAAATGCTGTAACCTCACCAAATCATGCGTAAATATATGGAAGCCAGTATTTAGGATGTTCATTTCAGATTTGTGAATTTCTTTTTGTAATTATCCAACAAAGAAGTTCCCGTTGAGCTCATTATTTTCTTATGTTTCTCCGACTTTGCATGTGATTTTCTATTATTTTGTTGCAGTGTTTGCACATCGCTTTGTGCCGGTTTTCATGGTCCGCCAACCAAGAATACGTTAACAACCATTTTTATTGAAAACATAGCTTTTTTTAGTCGCCATTTCCCATATTTTTGACACTGCAAACAACAAAATATGGTGCGCATAATAATCACACGTCCTGAAAACCATAACTTGAAACGTTTTGTACTCAATACAATTTGTGCGTCATACGCGATGCACTATTTTTATGCGAAATGCTCATTTTTCATTACTTTTTCGATCAAAAAGGGATTACTCTGCTCGAAAGATTTAAGATTAAGGAAAAATAGGGACTTTTCCAGCAAATTTAAGCATTTTTAAAGTATTTTTTATTTCCCTGCAGAAGTTCAAGTACTTTCAAGGACTATTTAAAATTTGAAGTACTTTTCAAGGCTGTGCGAACCCTGTATAGGTGATAATGAGCAGCAGTGAATTTTTCTGGAAAAAAATAAAGGTGCCTATGCCCTCTGAATTGGGAAAAATAAGCGCGATGATTCCCAAAATTGGGAAAAACAGAAATATGTTTAATTTCTGTACTAAATGGGATAAATCTGTACATTTCCTATCTGAATGTTGTTTGAAGAGTTTACATTTTTTCAAAGTCACTTTTGGATTTAAAATCGTGTAATTTTTGGGTGATAAAATTAAGGAAGACACAAATACAACTTGTAAGAACTGTATTGTTCAATTTTCACTTCATGCCCTTTAAATCTGATACATCCGAAATTTTGACTTATTGAAAAGCGGTACAAACGCGCCGATTTTGATCTCCAATTTTTCAAAAACTAGGAGTGATATTGTCATTTTTCATTACCATAAATGATTAACTGGCATAATGGAACATATTCATACCGACTGAAGTCCATATTTCTCTTGAATATCCCCAATGTTTTGTTTATATGTCACGTGTTTTGGCTATGGTAACCTTGATGCGATTTTGATCATAAATAGGACGTTTTTGATGTCATTTCTGCCAATTTCATGTTTGATATCGCGGATCTCATGCTGGAATATAAACTGTTACATTCTGGAAATAAAATCTTATAATTGAAGGGGAAAAATTGACGATTTTTGGGGAAAAATGGCCTATTTTGGCAGGGAGAAAGTGCCGAAATTCTGCAGTAAGTAAGTAACAACTTTATTTAACGAGGCTACACAATGGGTGTCCCCATGCATCTACCATGTGGACCTCAACAATACGCAAATAAATCACTAGAGCAGTGATCGTGTTTATGGCGGAAATATATCAAAATATCCACCGAAATCAAATGGTAAGCCAAGTTTATCACCGTTGTAATCTGTTTACTAAAAATGTTGTAAAACTTGATGAACACACAGCTTAAATTATTGATAAATCCATGGTTAACTCTGCCTACCCTTACAGAAGCAAGCCTCTGTGGCGTACATGCTGCGTATTTGCTGTGTATATGCTGCGAACACAGTAGTACGCCAGAGGAGTACATTTTACATACACCGCATGCCGCGTACTATTTCGACGAGTACACAGCATGTACGCAGGAGGTCACTAGTACACTTCAAGTACGCAGCACAGACTCTGAAAATTTAAGGAGTACACTGCATGTATGCAGGAGGGACTTGTACAAGAAAATAGTACACTGCATGTACACCGCAGATACTTTGAAATTTGTGCAGTACACTTCATATACGCGGGAAAGACTTGTACAATTTCTTTTGGCATTTATACTTAGTTTTTTTTTATAAGTTAAAGTCTGAAGTAAACTTCATATATGCGGGAGGGACTTGTTCATTTTCTTTTGGTGTTTATACTTTGAATTTTTTTAGGTAAAAGTCTGAAGTACACTTCATGCAGGAAGGATTTGTACATTTTTTTTTTTTTTTTTTTTTTTTTGAAGCAAGAACTTGATTTCCGAGTAACTTTTATCTTAATAGCATAGAATAGTTCAGATTACCGGTATTCTGGACAATGAAAATTTGCCAAACTATTTGCAATGTTCATTTGTGAAGCTTACATCTTAGTGATTTCTGAGCTGCACCTTGCATGCAGTGTAAAAATATATTCTTTTTCATTTTGAATTAATCCTGGAGCTTTCTAACTTGGATAATTGAAAAGCCTTATCTGAACTTCGTTGTACATTTTGTAATACATGAAATAATTACCAAGATAATGCCTCAACAGCGCGCGAATGAGAAGAATTAATAGCTCTCACTGTTTGAATACTCTTAAGCAAAACACCATTCTGTCATGTTTTATAAAGGCTTAAATGCTCATTATGTTAACTCATTAAGGCCTCACCAAATTAAAAAGTTGTTCATCGGATTTGCGGCTCGTATATTTTCAGAACGTTTTTGGCTAATTGCGCTCGCTCCATTGGAAAAAATCAATCCAAAATTTTTTGGTTTGCTACTTTTTACGGACATAAAAGTGTATAAAATAGGGTTATTACAATAGTAGCTTGATCTGGGATGCAGTATTCGGCTCGAGTGGATTTTGCCAGATCGGATCTCACGAGGCGCGAAAGCGCAGAGTGTAATCCGACCTGGCAAAATCCACTCGAGCCGAAAACAAAGTCCCAGATCTAGCTACTGTTATAATGACCCTTTTATTATATACCTTTACCATTTTGATTCTTGTTTTGTTCTTGAATGAAATCTTCAATGTTTATCGATATTAAATGGAATTTACTGAAGTTTTTATGTGCGCTGTTTATAGAAATGTGTCGGGTCATGCATATTAATGAAAATAGTCCGGCAGCATACAATACGGAAGGTACAATACGGAATTAAAAAGGTATAATACAAAATTTTTGTCTGTCTGTTCATATTTAATTGTGAAATACAAGCTGAATTTTTACAGAATTTATATAGGTATATAATAAATGCTTATATAATTCCAGTCCTAGATTGTTCTCAGATGGATTTTAATCAAAATAAATACATACTACACACACATCGTCTATAATAA
Source organism: Mercenaria mercenaria (assembly GCF_021730395.1). Taxonomy (NCBI): domain Eukaryota; kingdom Metazoa; phylum Mollusca; class Bivalvia; order Venerida; family Veneridae; genus Mercenaria; species Mercenaria mercenaria. Next base: position 81,609,402 of record NC_069368.1, read on the forward strand.
ATCATAACACTTATATTTAGTTGCATTAAAGTTGTTTCCCCTTGATGCAGTTACGCCATTTTCTTCAGATGTTAACCAAATTACATGCCACAAAAATTGATTTATTTCATTGAAAAGTGGATGAAGAAAAGCATACTAATTTATTTGATAACATCAACCTACATTATTTTGGTAAGGGTAAATACTTATTGATGCATGTCACTTATCTTTTTTCTGTTTTTTTTTCTGTCCAAATGATCAGCATTTGCATACGAAAGTTGGTGGGGTAAGGAATTTACATTATCACAGCAGTTTCGCCACAAGAGTACACAGCATATATGCAGCAGGAGTACACAGCATGTACGCCGCAGGACTTGGGCCAGGAGTACACAGCATGTACGCCGCAGGAGTACACAGCATGTACACCGCAGGCTCATTTGCATGTGAAAAGTGTATGTGCCACGTACATGCTGCGTACTATTTCCCGCATACTAAATTCCTCCAGCGTACATCCTGTGTACTATGTAGTCCACAGCATGTACGCAGCAAGTAGTACGCGGCAGAGCTCATTTGCATGTCAAAAGTGTACTACAAACGTACTATCGGTGTATGTGCGGTGTATATCCTGCGTACTATTTAAAGCCCTTGATTTCAGTACACATCATGTAAGCATCATATACGCTGTATGAACACAGCAAGAGTCCACAGCAGGCCTTTTTCTTCTGTAAGGGTACTCGCCTGTCCAACTTCAGCTAGTTAACTTTGAACTTCAGCTGCCAATTTTGTGCATGTGTTTATTTCAAGATGTTAATGCAATTTTATCACCAAATGTGTGGGATGATACTCAATACTTAGATTTAAAAGTTAAATTATGTTTGAAAATACAGGAAAGTCAAGATTTACAAAAAAAAATCTCGGTAAGTGGCTTTATTAGTGTTCGAAAAAGGTCTCAATTAATGTATATCAATGTGAATAGTTATCACTCAAGTTGCTGATTATTCCGTTGCATGATCAAAAATTTAGATGTCCGTTTTCATTTATAAACTTTTAAACAGAAAATCAGAATAATTTTTAGACCACAATCACGTTGACTGACTCATTGGTCAGGTCTGTGGCGTCATGTCAGTCAACATTGTTTGAAAATTGTTTATCAAATATACATAGGTCACAATTACCGTAAATATTATGTGATTTAAGTTAATCTCGTAAAAAGAATCGAAAAATTGTCGAAAAAACAGCGTGGAAAGCAGCCATTTAAAACAAATGTGTTGTCGCTCTTTGATCAATAAAATTGGTTGGGTCATCGATAATTGGATCAATTAAAATAAACAGTAGCGGATACTTCAAACATTTCCATTGAAAACATGCTTTCTTTAATAATTGATCGCATCTGTTTTCCCCACTCTCTTCCAATTAACTCGCACGCGCGTGTCAAAACAGTATACAATACACACCTGTCAAAACATACATCATCGCATCAGCTGATTACTTGCTATCGGTTTATTTCTACGAGAGAGAATACCCGAGATGCGCGAAACGGGAACTGCGCTTCCAGATCAAATACACAATAACACACCGTGGGAAAAAATGAAAATATAAAATGGAGCCATAATGTTTCGCCACTGGAGATTTTTCTGAGCCACTTTAGTCAAAGTTTGAGCCACTGGCTCCAAATGCGATAGGCAGCGGACGCCCTAGTGGCAACCATTTGTTTGATGATTTACCTGCTTTTTGCGCATGTTAAGTGATAAATTTACGTTTTATGCTTTGGAAAATCTTCAACGTATTGAACGTAACCGGTACTCGGCTGATGTCAGATGCGTTTCGTGCGTTATTTCGGAAAATGTTTAGGGATCAAAACCACAGGAAGGGTCGAATTGACAAGAAGTAGGCATACCCTCGAGTAACCTCAAATCGTGATACCCTTCATTTTGTGATACCGAAAATATTACATGTAGCTCACGCACTGTTTTGTTTTCAAACATCATAACCTGGAAGCCAACTTCAGAAACGTCAAGTCAATATATTTATGCAATAATTCACTTTTATACTTCTTCAATTAGATTATATATAATACATCGAGGTTTCTCTAAAATAGCATGTTGCAGCCGATTGTTTACATTTTATACAAGAAGGTCACGGCCTCGCAAGCCTCGTTCAAAAGCTTTAATTAATTTAACGAAATGGATAGAAAAGGGTACTTCCTTATATGGCTAGAGACTCGAAAAAGACTTTTGCACAGTGTAAACAATCCTGAAGTATTGTTGTTGGTTAATAAGAAGATCATGCTCATTTGTTTCAATCAAAGCATGTTATCAATACACTGGTAACAGTCATATTCATTGATAGATTGTTCACAATACTGGTTTCCCAGTAGTTTCCAGACCGAAATCGCTATTTTTTGCCATAACTTTCAAACAAACAAGTAGAAACTAAATTTCATAGAAAAAAACTAGGTTCCTCATTTAACCCATGCAGAATTGTATTACACTTGCTTCATATACTAATGTAATGAGACCTCAAAGGGCAATTAATTCCATTAATACTCAGTTGTCCTGAGTAGTTTTCCGCGGACCTTTCATTGTACAGTGTAACCTTTCTCTAAAAACAAACATTCCGATTCGTTACATATAATTCAAATTAAAACATAATTCTAGGCGAGATGATGATTAGAAAAGATATTTCAAGAATTAACAAATACAGATTTATAATACGTCCATTACAGTTACGTCTAATTTCGTTGAATGACGTTTGCAACGTCAAGCTAAAATGACAGGACGTACTGAGCGAACTGGTAATATTACAAAACAAGAGCTGTCGGAGGACAGCAACGCTCGACTTTAACAGCTTGTCGCTGAATGAAAAGAAGTTGAAAAGGGTGCATAATTTAGTAAAAATGTAAAATAGGGTTATGGAACCTGCAAAGTGCTTATCGCTCATGACACTGGACAAGTAATGAAGTTTTCAATCCATTCCCATTGGTACTGAGATACCACTTACTATAAGAATTTAACCAAAAACTCTAAGTTGAATAAAGGCTAATTTTAAAATGCCAAAGTTGAGTTATGATCCTTTGCACTGATTCATATCATGACAGTGAACTATGTGAAGTTTCAATCCTTTCCCATTAATGAACTGAATACCAGCTACATACAAAAACTTAACCAAAAATTCTATGTTGAAAAAGGGGCATAATTTGTAAAAAAGCCAAAAAAATTTATGGACTGCTTTGTGCATGTCAGATCATGACAGTGAACAAGTGTGTGAAGTTTCAAATCCATTCCATAGTGATAATGAATACAGCTACATACAAAACCTAACCAAAAAATCTAAGTCGAAAAAGGGGAAATTTTGTAAAAAAGCAAATAGAGTTATGGAACCTGTGCAATTAATCAGTTATACATAATAAGTGTGTGAAGTTTCAATCCATTCCCACAAGTGGTTACTGAGATACAGCTACAACAAAACTTAACAAATTTCTAAGTCAAAAAGGGCATAAATTTGTAAAGAGCATAACAGAGTATGAACCTGTGCAATTAATCATTTATCACAGTGAATAAGTGTGTGAAGTTCAATACCATTCCTCAAGTGGTTGCTAGAGATACCAGCTTACATACAATAAACTTAACCAAATTGGGACGCGACGCCGACGCGGACGCCGACGCATGGCGGTCAATAGCTCTACTATTCTATGAATAGTCGAGCTAAAAAGAAATTAAGAACTTTTAATACAATTAACAATTATTTTCTAAAAAACAACAAGACAGGTCTCAGAATTGGTAGTCTAACGTAGTGATGGGCCGACAATCGGTGACAATCGAATATCGTCGCGTGATTCTGAGCGAAACGCCGACTTCACATTTTCCTGCGATAGAATTACTTGCACCTAAACAGATAATTTAGTGTTTCTGACCTTTTTCTTTCTGGTATTTACGTTCTTTGGGCAGTTACGCCAAGGAAAAACTCTAAGTAAAATAGCTTCCTCCAAAGTCTCGAAGAAACTGAAGTCATCTGTGACACCAGATTGGAATATATGGTATTTGCAAACCAACATACTAACTCTTGACATTAGTATGGCAGTATGCCATGCATGCCGTAAGACTTACGCAAGCATTTCATTTTGCATTGTGTGGGATTTGGAAATTATTCCAGCGTTAACTAAGATTAATAAATAAGTTTAATTAATAACATACACTGGAAAAGTCCCTGTGAAATTAAGACGAGTACCTGATCTGAGTTTTCTATCTTCACAAAAACTTTACTTTTATGCTGATTAACTTACTTTGTTTATGAAGGGATACAAAAAATAGAATATTTGATGTCTATTGGTTCATTTATTTTAAGTAATGACAAAACATACACTGTGATGAATTTATAGATACGCAACAAGCTAACGATTATCCCATTATATCCGATTATCGTTGGTTGCTTGTTTATTTTGCATTAAATGGTATGCAAATATTACCGATTTGCATCAAGTGTAACGCCCTACACGGCATGACATGATGCTATAATATAATTGATTGATAGACGGTAATCATAGTAAATCCCCTGTTATTTGTGTTACCTATTTTTAATCGTGATAATCGTAGTTAAGTGAAAAGGTAAATTTTTCTGACTTTCGTTTTATTATTATTACTATACAGTAATTTTTTTAACAGTATGTCTGTAAATGGAGCATCAATTGCAACTGATGTTTACCTTCAAGGGCCCAATTCTGCGATAGTAGCACAGTAACTGATATTCCCTGCGGTTGACAATCTCTTTTGTAACGTTACATGAAGTAAGTGTAAAACAACCGGGATTTTCAAATATTGAGAATAATATTAGTTTCGGTATCTAAGTTTTCGCTCTAGTAAAGGCAACAATGTCTGATAATATAGACTGTTACCCAGATTTTTACTCGGCGTAAGTCTATAACAGCACGAAATGTAAGTCCGAAAACTACTGGAACAGTAACTTCTTTGTAAAATTGCTGTAGATTTATCAGGCCCTCGATCGCGTTTATTGCCGCCGAATATCGTCTGCTTCCCCCCCAAAAAATATCCTTATCTGCTTCCTTCCAGAGAAAAAATTCCGCCTTACATGGCTTTCGGTGCCTAGAATCCGGTTTTGTCGCAGAAATCGGGAAAAAATCGTAATTTGATCCACAAAATATATGCGCCGTGCGTCAGGTTGACTCGCGGAATTTGTTTGATGCGTCTCGATTCGAAAGTTCTGCCCTGTCAATCAAATCACAGTCAATTTCAATATTGTTCACTGTTAAACGCGCAAGTATGGCAGTTGCCGACGTCATATGTTAATAGCTGCTACGATGTCAATCACGCACGCGCCGATTGACATGTGGCATCCCGCGGTTTAATTAGTACAATTAACCACCTGTCTTAATATAAGGTGTTTACTGATTCAGATAGGTAAAAAATAAATTGAAAAAATGCAGCTTTAGTTATCGTCTTTGCACAAATTGGATAATTTAAATCATATTTTGTTTGCTTGAACAAAGAGCTATAAAAATAAAAATTTATACTTCTTTGGCTTGAAGGATTACGTGAGCCGGTCAACCGTTACGGTCTATAGAAAATTATTATCATTGCCGGGCTTTGTTTGGTCCAACATAATTAAATGCTTTAATAAGCAGAAATTTAAGTTATTGAATAGGTATGGTAAAAAAAAACAATTTAAAACAGGTATTTCATCAAGAATTTTAAGTATTTACTTCCGTTTTCCATATCTGTCACCGTTTTCGCGACCGTGATTTTCAGATATTTTCATCATTTCTTACAAGATGTTATGGTACAATCTAAATAAAAAGCCATTTGAAAGTCTGCATTTAAGAAAAATATGATCACTGTTGAAAAGCAGCCCTTATTTTGAAGCATTTTTGATAATAAAATGCAAAGGCACCAAACCCCACCCACTTTTAGAAAACTAAAATATAAATTGATTAAAAAAAATGTGTAATGATAAATGTACTTGTTTTAAATAAACGCCTCAGTCACAATCAAATGCATTTTTTTGTTTCACTTGGGGTCAAAAATAAAAGTTTGTAAAACTCTTTTATTTTGAAATGTTAATTTACCATATACTTTGGCGTCTATGGACAAGACATTTGACCATAATTTCTGTCTAAAAGGCAGATAGAGTAATAATGTTTCTGATCAATGCTCATGCATTTAACGGGCTTAAGAACTGACCTTGCAGCCTGTTATGTACACCATTTAGACTATGTTTATTTATCTGTAATAACTTTTAACCTCAACTAAACAAAAAAAACCACAATCTTCCTGAAATTGGATGGTGGAAGAAACCACCTGACTAGACTTTGTTGAGGCAAATTATTTACATGCTGTTATCAACCATATCAATCAAGAAATGGTAAAAAAGTATAAACACAAAGTTTAACATGAAGAACTCTATGAGTTCATCTAAACATGTTCATTAAAGTAGAAACATTAAAAAAGTAGGAAGAACTTGTTAAAGTTATAGCTGAGAACAACATCTTAAAAAGATTACATCTGTGTCTTAAATGGAAAACTAATGAAACAAACTCCCTTGCTGACTCCTTAAATAGCTGTATGTTGTAAAATACGCATATGACATTTATTCTGTGAGATCCATAACTCGTACTAATATTTTAAGTATCCCTGCAAAATAAAATTCCTGTGAATTTTAACCTGTTTACAGAATAATTAAATGTTCACTGTGATAAGTTTTTATCACTTAGTTTTGCGTCAGCTAATGACTTACATATTATGCTTTTTTTCTTAAAATTCCCAAGATACATTCTTTTTTTCTAGCCAGTAATATTTTTGATTAATATTGACCTTTTTCCATTATATAAAATAGTATGACCGGAGACAAGGTTTTTTAATTATCTTTTTATCACATTTACTTCTTTTTTTCATGTTATCACCTATATTACTATTATTTTTTTGGAAAAATACTGGAACAAATGTTAGTAACTCCAATCGTAAATCAAACTATGATTTCAAAATTCTAGACCTTTGCCTCTGATGCATGTGGGGAAGTTGGCAGTTACTTGCAGAGAACATGTTTGTACAGTACAGAATCAATTAACAATTGTTAAAGTTACATAACTGAAATTCTGTTGAAAAAGGGCATTAAACCCCCCAAAAACAAACAAATCTAAATAGCTCTCATTTTTGAAAGGGAGAAAGCTGCAAGGAGACTACGGTAATCACGTAGTAAATTGCTTGTAATTTCTTTTTTAAGATGATTTAAACTGCTTCAATTTTATGTGATTTCAGTCAGTTACAGAATAAAAGTTGATAGGCAAATGAATAGAATGAAATCTTGAAAACCAATCACCATTACATCTTGTCCCTGAAGAGCACAGAAATATGCCATCTTGAGTGGATTATAATAAAATGTTTAAATTGAAAGTGGACAGCCCACACCATGTCTAACAACAGATCCATACTCCACTAGAATATGACCAAATGTCAAATGATTTTGCTTCTATCTTCTCATTCTTTCTGTTTTACTACTAACTTGTAAAAGATTAGTTTTTTTTGCATTTCAGAGTCTCTTGATTTATTTCAAAGAACTCTTGATATATTTCTAAGGTCCAGTGCTGGTTTTTATTGAAAACAGAAAATATATTGAATAGTATTTGCATAATGTCTTGTCCGTAGACACCCTCATTGCATGCCTTGTTTTAGCCATAACAAAGGGAGGGTTAGAAAGAAATGTATTATTCCTTTTTTGATAGCTTTTAACGTTTATATAAGTCATGTATAAGATTAAAACATATTCTGTATCCATTGTACTTCTCAGATTCAGATTGTACACACAAGAATAAATGGGTAACATTTTGCATTTGGAAGAAGTATGTTTCATTAGAAATATATTTATTCTATATTTTGTATAAACATTAAGTGTGGTGTATCATTGAAACTTGATAAATAGCTCCAGTATGATTTTATAAATGATATTTGTCAAAAAACCTTTGTTTCTTTAGTGTCTACGGACAAGACATGTGTCTACGGACAAGACATTTTGCAATTCAACAACTTTTTATATCTATATAACCCAGTTTAATTCTGTCTAATATTTATCAACTTAGACACTACCCTAGCAGCTCTCATACCAACAGTGATCAAACTCTAATATTGCATCCTTCACAAAGAAAATAGGTGTCTACGGACAGGACAAAAAAATTGGCGCATTTATCATTGTCTGTTCAGAGTCAAATTTGAGGAGATAAGAAACTTCCACCTGAAAGAATGCTATTATTTTCAGAAGAAGGTAGACTGAAGTTCACACAGAGACAAATAAGACAGTAAAAAAAGAATTATTTCATAATAAAATCACATATCTGATATGAGGAAGATCAAAAAGGCAAAAAATATAACAAAACGGTCATGTCAGTCTTCAGTACATATCTTCTGTTGTGGGTGACATAGACAGTTGAAATAAATTGCAGCTGAAAGAAGACAAACTTTCCTGTAAACTAAACAGCACAAAAAGGTCTTGCTGGTTCAGGTTTTAATTAAAATGAAAAGACAAAAAGCACATTTTTTAAGGTGAAACAATATAACGCTGAATTTTGGCCTTTTTTCTGTTACCTGATAGTAGTTTTACCTGCAACTGGGTAGTGATATGTAACTCCTGAAGTGCTGAAGACAGAATATATAAACATGCACTTTTAAATTTGGGTGTATAACATGGAGCACCTAAAAAGTATGCATTTGATTGTGACTGAGGCGACTGAAAGTTTGTCGAAGCTTCATTAATAACAGTATAGCTTGTCCCCTGAAAAGCTGATCTTGACATGATATAATTGCAGTTACCAGTAGTATGTTGACAAAAAGAAACAACTTTATACATGTTATAGTTCTTACATAGTATGTTATTCTTTGAAGGCAATGAAAATTCCCCCTTTTGGCTAAAACGACGCGAAAATTCCCCTGCCTGAGGGCTGCGGACCCCTTCCCCCAAAGTAGAGTGAGGGCCCTGTTTATACAAAGAGCTATACACTTCTTTCATTTATAGAAGCCCACCTCTAGCAAAACGATAATACAGGCAGTATTAAGAATAAGCGAGAATTCTATTCTTACTCTACATTAATGACCTGCCTGAAAATCTAATTTCACAGGTTCGGTTATTCGCCGATGACACTGCTGTCTACTTAACTGTAAATAGTTCTGCCCAAGAAAACATCCTCCAGCAAGACTTAAATAGGTTACAGATATGGGAAAGTAAGTGGGACATGGAGTTCAACCCCTCAAAATGACTGTTATGAACATAACAAGGTCAAAAAAACCTTTCAAATCAAAGTACACACTTCATGGCCAAGTCTTGGAAACAGTTCCTGATGCAAAGTACCTTGGGGTCACTATATCCTCAGATCTAAATTGGAATAAACACATCAATTTAGTCACGTCCAAAGCTACCCAAACACTAAACTTCATTAAACAGCATGCCCACTCATTTTTAAAGTTAAGGGTACATGTACCCCCTGCTTTTTCAAAATAGGGATACACTTCAAAATCTGGGGGTACACTACATGGTAGATCTGAATTTTTTCTATTTAACTACTGAAATTTGTATATACATGTTTTTTTTTCATGCAGAACTTTCGTGGGTGGGGTATAACAGATGAGATAATTTTAGAAAATTTAAAATGTTTTTCCAAAGTTAAGATAGGAAATTTTGAATCATAGGACCCCTCCCAATATTATACTAAATATAAATAAGTTTTCAGCACGGTTCATGTATTCCCGATTTCGTGGACGGAACATGATTTGTCCGAAATAACATACAGTCAACTGAAGACTGATAAAAATCGCCAATCAATAATAAATGCCCAAACTATTACAGATATGCAATGTGTATCAAAATTGCAGTTAAATATCCAAAAATGAAATACTGTTAACCTTTTGTTGAGTTTATAAAAGCTAAAATGCCTTTTTGCATTTTGTATCCATACTTTTTTTGAACAGGCACTTGGTTGCACTGATGGTATGTTGAAAATTCGCTTTTTAAAGAATCTTAAAAATTTGGTCTCATGATAGATATAAAGAGAAGGTATTGCACTCCGCCATTATCGGCAACGGAACTACGGTCGACTGGTTTTGCAAACGGTAGTAAGCCACTAATTTATCGTGGCACGTGGTAACTAAACTACCTAACTTATTTCATGCGTTAATATTACATATTAAGTCTGTATTACTAGAACAGATCAATGGAACAGACTGTAAAACGAACTGGAGTACATGTCGATTTTTGCCTACAGAGCCAGAACCATAACACAGACACGTCGACAAAGATTGTACAAGAATTATCATTACAATTTTTCACAGAATTCATGATGGACCTCCAGAAATTTATAATTTTAACATGACATCACCGTACGTTAGGGGTTCTAACTGACCAGTCAGAGAGCTGCATTTTCGAGTACCTGCCAGTTTCCACTTGGGTATAACGAAGTATATTTACAATGAAAATAAAGTGACTAGAAATAAATATCACACTATTTTAGATATCAAATTAAGATTTTTCACTGCACATGCTTCAGATGATGCTACAAACAACAAAACTTTGAAATTTTGTTCAAATATTATTATGGATTTAATACCTTTATTTCAGTTTAAAGTTTGAGATTTTACAAAGGGGTCTACGATAAAGTCCGAGTGAAATGTAATAATCACCAAAGTGGAAATAAGTATCATTGCGCAATGTTTTGGACATGATAAAATTATGAATGGTAATAACTGATTTGATCTATTGCTGTACAGTTATTTTTTCTTGTCTCTTGACATGGTTTTTTTCAAACATCTGATGTTGTTGGAGGAATACATAAGGTGTGCCTGCAGGTATAACTTCATTAGACACCTGGGTAGAACCACCAACTTTCCATGTACCAGGATAAATTCTTCAAGCGAAATATTTCTACACCAAAGCAGGACTTATAATCCACACTGGTGAAGAGCATGTAAATGTAACTCCTCAGTTATGATGATAGTCTGTGTAAATATTTACTTACCAGCAATATGTAGGGTTATGGAATAACCTTTTTGACATTTCACTGGTTTAAGACCACAAACACTAAAATAATCTATTTCATTTTCAAATTCAAAATTATCAATCCGTATTTAAACAAATCACCACTTTATCTTAGACAAAACTGACTTCAAAAACTTAAAATTCTATAGCCTTCTGAACATTGCCTCCATAATATCTGAAATTTCCATCGATAAAATGGATATTCTCAAATTGCTAGCTAACCTAAAACCAGACAAAGCTGCAGGACCAGACCATTTTTGTCCAGTTGTCCTCCAGGAACTTAATGATGAAATTGTTGATGTTCTACTGGTAATCTTCCATAGTCTTTCTTCTCAGGCACTGTTCCCACAAAATAGAGATAAGATTTTGTTTGCCTTCTATTCAAGAAGGGGGACCCGCATGACTTGGCAAATTATCTGTTATATCATTCACTGTGTAAAACACTAGAACACATCTATGCATCCGATGTCTCTGTCCATCTTTCTAAACGTAACATTCTTTATGACCTCCAAAATGGCGTTTCTGAAGGAGATATTGTAAAACTCAACCAATTGAGTTAATAGGTGAGCTGATTAACAGCATTTCCAGTCGTAAACAAACTGACTTAATTGTACTCGACTTCAGTAAGACTTTTGTTAAGATCATGGTGTCTGTCCACAAGTCATCAAGTGGTATTATGCATTTCTATTTGATAGAAAGTCAATTTGTAGTTTTTGAGGGGAAATTCCAAAGAAGTACCAATGGCATCTGGGTTTCCACAAGGTTCCATCCTTAGACCTCAGTATTTTCTATTTTATATTAGCGATCTCCCATTTTCAATCAAGTCTCAAATCAGACACTTTGCCGACGATAATGTAGTATACATATACCTTATTATGATATCAATTCTGTGGATGGAAACAAAATCCTCCAGGAAAATCTTAACAAGCTAGAACAATGGGAAAATAAGTGGGACATGGAGTTTAATCCTTCTAAATTAGGCACTACATGTCACAAAAATCAAAGCTGTCATCAAAACCAAATATTTACTCCATGGCTATATTTTATAGTTAATTGTCAGTGCAAAATAGTGTGACAGATGTAAAATATCACTAAAATATCTTTAAATGCTAATAAACGCTTAATTTCATAATCATCGCAACAACAAAGGAAAACGTCAAAACATAAGCATACAAATACTTGTCCGTCCACAGCTAGAAAATGCATATACCATCTTGCACCCAAGTAATACTATGGAATAACCTTGACCTTGTAGAATAACCTGACCACAAAGTTTCAGATGTACTGTGGAATAATCTTGACCACCCTGACCTTGAAGCTTTCAAAGTGGTTGTAGCAACCATAAAGTACATGTACTAGACCAGAGTGCTATGGGTATTTTATCTTTTAATGCTTGTTCTTTTTTAATCACACTTACCATGCTAACATTCCTTTAGCCTTTTCATTTTAGCTGATGTCGGACCCATCAGTCTTTTAGAACTCTTTTTCAATATAACTAGCAAGTCGACGTGTATCCCATGTCTCTATCAGTCGAAAGATGACTTGACATTATGAGAGAGAGAGAGAGGGGTGGGGGGGAAGGGGGAGAGATTTTTAGTACCTGCCTGCAGCCACTTATGAAGTATATACCTACCTTTCATACAGAAATACATTTTCAATTTTTATAAATTAAATATCTGACATGTGCATTGTGAATAAGTTCTTTTTCTATAATTTAATGTTGTGAGCTTGTTTTTGACCTTGTGTAACATTTTTATTACATCGTTTAAAAAAAAAAGACAACAGTCATGATCAACGCTCAAAAGCCGGAAATAATTTAGTGGTTCAAAACCTTTTCATTAGGCCATCCTTAAACAAGAGCACCGCCTTGCGGGTGCTGACGCTCATCTGATTTTTTTTTGTGTAATAGAAATATTGTCCTACCCATGATTTTCTAAGTCTAAAAAGGGGCATCATTCTTGCAAAAAGCAGGATAGAGTTATGTTTCTTGATGTTCAGTGTCCACATATGATGGTGAAAAACTGTTGCAAATTTTAAAGCAATAGGTTTGATAGTTTATGAGAAAAGTGGACTTAAACATAATACTCAAGCAAGAAAATGATTTTCTAAGTCCAAAAGGGGCAATAATTATTGCAAAAAGCAGGATGGAGTTATGTTGCTTGCTGTACAGGGTCAGCTTATGATGGTGAACAAGTGTTGAAAGTTTCAAAGCAATAGCTTTGATAGTTTAAGAGAAAAAGTTGACCTAAACATAAAACTTAACCAAGAAATCTGATATTTTCTAAGTCCAAAAGGGGCCATAAATCTTGCAAAAAGCAGGATGGAGTTATGTTTCTTGCTGTACAGGGTCAACTTATGATGGTGAATAAGTGTTGCAAGTTTTAAAGCAATAGCTTTGACAGTTTAGGAGAAAAGCTGACCTAAACATAAAACTTAACCAAGAAAACTGATTTTCTAAGTCCAAAAGGGGCAATAATTCTTGCAAAAAGCAAGATGGAATTATGTTTCTTGATGTACAGGGTCTGCTTATGATGGTGAACAAGTATTCCAAGTTTCAAAGCAATAGCTTTGATAGTTTAGGCGAAAAGTTGACCTAAACATAAAACTTAACCAAGAAATCTGATATTTTCTAAGTACAAAAGGGGCCATAAATCTTGCAAAAATCAAGATGGAGTTATGTTTCTTGCTATACAGGGTCAGCTTATGATGGTGAACAAGTATTCCAAGTTTCAAAGCAATAGCTTTGATAGTTTAGGAGAAAAGCTGACCTAAACATAAAACTTAACCAGGCAACGCCGACGCAGACGCCGACGCCGACAACCGCTCAAGTGATGACAATAACTCATCATTTTTTTTCAAAAAATCAGATGAGCTAAAAATTGTTTGTTTGCAGTAACGCGACCGACTCACGAAAATCGCCGCGACTCAAACAATTTTTCAACCCAAAACTCGGATTTTTTTTTATCGGTGCCATGTTTTTATTCTTTCCTGTTTCGTTATTTCTTTTGGGTAACTATTTGTATTTGTATTTATAAGTTTTCCTAGACAGTGTTCGTTGAGGTTCAACTACATGAATGATCGATATGACCGATAAGAAACAAAATATGTGAATGTTACGCTTTCTGTATACCGCTAATTAACAAGTGACACAAATACGATAATAGGCTGCTCTTCTATGCATTGTTTATCAATTAACTTTTACACATTGATCAATAAATACCTTTGGCAATGACGGACATTATTGTACCAAATACAAACCGCGAGAAGCCCACGTGTCAGTCGGCGCGTGGCATGATTGACATCTGCCAGAAGCTGATTAATATACCAAGCTCCGCCTACTGCCATACTTCCGCTTATGGCGGCGAACAATATTCGAATTCACCGGAATTTTGATTGACAAGGGGCAGTTCTTTCGAACTCGAGACGCATAAAAGAAAATTTCCTCGGGTCAAGCCGACGCACGGGAAATTTTTTTGTGTGGATCAAATACGAGTTTTTCTCGATAAGTGCGAGTGAAAACCCAGAACCTCGGGTCTACCGAACGCCCTGCCGATTTCCTGATATACTACAAAAATTCATGCAAAAAGTTGTTTAAAAAATTCCACATGGACAAATCGTGGTACATAGTGTTATCTGTGCAATACTGCAGGCGTATTTAACCGAGTTTTAGATTTGTAAAATAATGATTTTTCTCGTACGTAAAACATCTGGGATAGATAAATTCTTGGATATCTTTCTGTCATAATTTCTCAAACAATTTTGCAAACAAATAATAATTTTAGTTTCGATCTTTTGTCGTTGCATAATCTTCTTAATCTGCGCCGAGGATAAAACTGCAGTGACACTGCACAAGTCACTTGGAAAGAGCACAATAAACGTCAAAAATATTAGACAAACAAAATTTTCTTACCTGAAAATTTATTTATAAAAGTTAAACATCCTTTCAATGCAATGACTAACAGTGTTCACGAAAGACCCTGAAAATTCACAGGACAGTCGGTCTGGTAAACATGATTTTTTTACAGGACCGGATAATATTTTACCAGACCGAATTCTTTTTAATAAATTTGATATCTGATCTTTAAAACTGGTATTTATACATAGTCTATAAAGACAGCATTACACAAATTACAACCTTTAAGTTTATTTCCACATATTAATTGAAACAGATTTCAGACATTACGTTTTCAGGCTGTACGAAGTCTCCCTGTACTTGGATTCAGTGTTGTTATATTTTCTGGTCCTTTGGGACCATGGAGTCCATTCAACATATGTGTAATATATCTAGAGTCCCGCTTAAGCCGTTGCTAGGGGGCGTGAGAGATGTTGCACATTTCATTACCTCTCGCGAACAGACTCCGTCAAAACGAGTCTGTTGTTATTCTTCTTGGTTGCATTCTTTGCTTCCAAAGGATCTTTTAGTAATTTTACAGATTTTATTCATATTCATTTGCTATATCATCGCTGTTTTTTACCCCACAAGTCTATTGTTTGTACCGAGGCACGTTGATGTTGACATAAAGAGAAAGATGACCTCGGAATTTCTGGAAATTCCTGTCTGGTTCCCGCGTACATAAATCGAGTACCATCCACGATTAGTACGCATCCAATGATAACGCGCGTTCTTAGAATCAGAAACTGGGTTTAATCTGTTTGACAACTGTTTCTTTTAATGTGTGCCGACAGTAGCAGATCAAAGAAGACATGTATTATGTGTGATGTCATAGTGATGTCACTGCTATTGACATGTATTTAATTCAAGAAGTGACTGTGAAATGCTTTTATGGGTTTTTGTGTTTTGACTGTGAGTGCATTAACACTGGAAGCTTGATTTATTTTTTGCTGATACAGAATTAACCTAGCTTTTTTTAATTGTATTCATATTCAGATTAGGCTTTTCTTGGTTAAGGCAATCATTGCAAGAGAGAAAAAAACTCTAAGTTGCAGTTTAATCACATTAGATTCACAAGGATAAGAAATTAGGTTTACATTGATAAGTATATTTAGTTCCATTTTCAACTTGCATGTCATGGCGCTATTAAAAATCTTTCCGCGTTTCCCTAAAATCTCTCCACTTCTCCATAATCTTAGCTGAGGAAGAAATGACTTCTCCCTAAAATATTAACATTGCTTAAGCCCTGAGTAAACAATGTAAAACAATTAAGTATTGTCTTAAAATTACATGATACATAGGCTTTGAAGGAGTGCGGGTGCTAGTAATCAGACTCGGGTCTACAGGGTATTAAAATATCAAAGATTTTGCTATGTACTTCAATGCTGAATCCTAAGGAATGTAATGTTTTTTTTATTACCCTAGCCAGTGCAAGGACATTCAAAAGGTCTGGCTAATTATTTTTGTTTAATATATTGATAATCTTAAATTTTTAAGTTCATATGGAGATAATAAGCTCTGTTTCTGACTGGTGTCAGGCTATCTGTTGTTTTTATTGTTATTAAAAAGGTGATATTACTAGTAATATTAGTATTCATACTATGTGAAAACTACCACCCTTGCAGATATGTTACAATCAAGTTAGCATTCTACAGAGAAGTGTTAGTACCCAGAAGGTGTACATACCAGAGGGTTAAAAAGAAAATGCAGGTGTTGTACAATTAGCATACAAAAAAAAGAAAAAAAAAAAAAGAAAAAAAAAAAATCCCTACCTACCTACTCACACTAAAAATTCTGGGTCGCGTTACTGCAAACAAACAATTTTTTAAGGATGGCCTTACCCGTCATACACCGGCCATACACTTCCGTTGCCTCGTCAGGTATACCTTATAATATGTAATAATATACCAAAACCTAAAATTTTAACTTTTTTAATAAAAGGGATTCACTTACAGTAAATAATGTTTTTGAATACAGGGAGCACTGGTGCACATATTAAAACCATCAAACAGTAGGTACAGGCCAATATAAGAAAAATACTATCAGTGCAACCAAGTGCCTGTGTTTTTTTGCACACGACCCATGTGACGTCTGACTAAAACACTTACGAAACCCCTCTATGCGGCTGACAATTACGCCGAGAATTCGGTGATGGAAACGAAATTATCACGTCCCTGGACCCGATCTGCGTTTAAGACTGTACCAAACAATTGGCAAGTGCATGATGAAATAAACAGCGATTTGCCAGCTGAACAGGAGTTCCGAATCTCTGCTGTGTGATTTTTATGTGTGCATTTGATATTTTGTGCGTGATTCACGTACTGCAGTGCGTGAATGGGCATGCTGTAAACGAAACATCCCATGCAAGAACCCAAAAGTTCGAGAAGTAGCTTACAAATCACTAGTCAGGCCACAGCTAGAATATGCTAGCTGTGTTTGGAACCCTTACACCCAACAAAACATCCACCAGATCGAAATGATTCAGCGAAGGGCAGCGCGATGGGTAAATCATGACTACTCCCCTTACAGCAGTGTCACAAACATGCTATGTCAGCTGAGATGGCGTACCCTTGAAGATAGGAGATCTGATTCACGCCTCCTTATGTTCTACAAGATAGTGAATGGTTTGGTTGCTGTGCCACTCCCCCACTATGTCAGCCCCCCATCCCGTCTAACAAGACATATGCATCCCCACTCCTATACTCAGATCCTTTTTATCATTTCTAATAAACATTTCTTCTTTTCCGTCCATGACACTAGAAATGTCACATGATCATTTTTTGTATCAGTCATCCAATCAGAACACAGGTTTCATGAACTGTGTTTGACGATTGTCACGCGATATCAACATGCCGAGAAATGATAGAAAATAGAGCGAGAAAGACAAAATACACGAATTCTTCGTCGATAGAGCTTTCCGAGGTGTGTAAATGTTTGCAGTTAGTGTATTTATTATCATTCTTAAGAACCATAACTTGTTTTACCACGTTCTACGGCTATTTATTGCATTTTACACCTGGACATGATCGGGTTTATATTTTACGACTGTGTCGGCATATATAAAATCAAAGGCCTGAATGGCCTGAGTCAGCTAATGATTGATGTACTGACAGTATAGTCTACCAGTTTCAGTTTGTTTTTAGTTTTTTTCTTAAAATTTCATAACACAGCTCGATATTTACCGAAAATATTATATCCGGATACAATTACACTTTTCTCCAGTTTGAACAATATATTTTACAAATTGTGATGATACAAAGACATTTAGCAGCAATTGGCAGTATCTGACATTGAAGTTTACGGTTAAATTACCTCTTATTTAAATCTTTTCATAAAAAAGTTGTTTCGTTTCGCCAAACATAGATGATCTACTTTCGATTTCAAAAACTACAGGAAAATACAATTTAATGTTTCGCCGATTTGTTTATTTCTCGAAAAATAAGAATTAAAATCATTTTTAATATCAGTAGTAACTAAACAATCCAGTAAGAGCTTCTTCTTCCGATAATTTATCCGTTTACTGACTGCAAAATTCAATCCACGCAAAGTTTATAGAAATCATACGATGCGTGTTTACGTTCAAAGTGGGAGAATTAAGGCTGATCGGCTATGTTACCTAACGCATCCAGACGATTCAGATTTTGTTTTTAAAAAAGCATTGTGTGCGTTTCTGTAATTTTATATACGTTTTTATACGCTTAGAAATTATTAGACATGCGTATTTGCATTATTTCTATACGTAATTTATGCTAATACGCATCTTATCTGGAGCCCTGCAGAGGAACTATTTTTTGTCTTTCGCTGGATGTTACCCCAGTGTTCGAATTTCACGGTAGTCCGACAGCCCGTGGCTACCAAATTTCAGCTCGGGCTACCGATTTTCCACAGGTACAAGCCCGACTGGGCTACCGAATTTTCCTCATTTGTTTAAAAAAAACATGCTAATTAAACGAGTACTGCATCGTGATTTTCCAGACTGAGAAACGCTTATGGAATTATTGGTTTTTGCACTCTTACGTGTTGACAATCAAACACGGTGTCAAAGACGTAACCGCAGCTCTAATTGGCTGAATACAATCACCTCTAGCGTAACGGATAATTTGATTAGCTTTCACACTTCTCGCGAAAATCTCACAAGTACCTGCAGTAGGTGGAGCTTAAATTATGCTATCAGCGTGTGTGTAATGTGTATTCAGCACTCGGTATTACATCTTACAAATTGTCAACAGTCCGAGTTGCAGTAATTGGCGAGTGCGGATCCGAAAAAATCGGGCATAACAGTTTAGATTTCGTTTTGGCAAGGAGTGTCATGTCCAATGCTTTTGGACTCTGACGTAGTCTAAATAATGAGACCCCGGGCAGACCGATTTTACATTTTGATATTTTACTTTGTCTACCTAGAGGCGGATATCGACAAGTCAAAATAATATAACGATATTCAACTCTCGAGTACAATTATTTGGACTAGACTCTGACGATGCTGATCTGGACTGGAGTATTTAGAGTTAAAATTTTTCAAAAGTACTGTACGTCTTTTTTATTACTTCAAACATGCATAGAGATGTCTGTAAAACAAAATGTTATATGGTGCAAAAGTTATGTATTTTAAGGTGTTAAAGTTCGGGCTAGTGAAATTGGTGTCGGGCTTGGAAAATTTTTAATCTGGTAGCCCGAACGGGCTATTGGAGTCCGATCTGAATTTCGTACACTGTTACCCAAGCTTTGTAAGTCTGCGCAATTCTTAAAATGCACATTTATGCTTAATGAGTTACATTCGAGAATTGCACAATTACAAGTCATAAATATGACAGATTACATCGTATATTGGTCATAGCAAAGGGAATTGACACAACTTAACTTCATTCATGCAGTGAACTGTTTGAAATTTGAGAAATCTAATTGAACTACATCACTTCACATGTTATTCGGTCCATTTAGAGAATCGTTGGATAGCAAGGACTCGTCAAAAGGCTTTCAGCCTTTAGCCGACTCAATTATAAATTACGGCTTTGTTGAACATTTTAAGGTGGGAAAAGTATACATTTTCAGTTAGAGTGAGCCTTTGCTCATGTAATTCAGTGGTTATGAGTCGGATATTACAAATATGTGGCGCAATAGATGGGGTACAAGAAGGTAGTTGACAAGATCGAAATTGGCCATGTTCCGCCCCTTGTTTATATTTATGTTATTTATGGATGATTTTTTTTTTCACATATAAGTTCTTGAATTTTCATCTAAGAAAAATTTTAAACAAAAAAAAATCCCCTCTATCATAATTTTTTCCCCTCTATCATAGCACGTGACGGATCCTTATGGTTAGCAACATAAAATACGTTTTGAAACTTGGGGATAAAACAAGTAAAATAGTTTGAGCTTATACAATTTTTATTCACGAAATTGCGCTCTGTTTCCTTACCATAACGGAAACTGGATACTCGAGGGTACAGGTAGATAGATTGAATAACAGATGTTTTTTTTTTTTTTTTTATTTCCCCCTGGTACGATTATTCGCGATTAGGGATGAATCCCCGGACACCCAGCACACAAACGGACAATCTACTTATGATCTACTGAGGCGGTCAACGGGAGGCGTTTTAGCTGAGAGATCCATAGCCTCTTCGCAAAAATATATCTAAACTGTCTCCAAAACGGGTCACTTGATGCTTAACCTCTATTTGAATTTGACAAATATTTTAGGCTATAATTTACAGATTACCTGATAATGATATTAGAAAAATCATTACAGAATTGATCATATGTTCCATAAGATGGACTTATGCAATTTGGTCTTTTCTTTCTTTCGAAACTTGTCCGCCATCATAACTTGCTGACCGACACAAAGACAGTCCGAACATAGCGTTAATGTAAAAAACTATACCATACTGTTGTGATCGGAATCCGGTATAGATCTTCCGGTCTCCGGGATTAAGATAAAAGTTTTAATATTGATTTTATTAAGCTTACACGTGTAGGGAAAGCACAGTCGGCCTAATGTCGGTAATGCAAATAAAGATACTAAAGATAATAGGTAAGTGTAGATTTCTCGGAAGCACAGAGCACCAAAAAACACAGCCTCAGAGCCACGCATTTGCAAAGTAGGCCCACAACAAAAAGAAGCTGTAACGGAAAAATATTAAAGACAGGTTGCTTCAAAAATCCAACAAGTACATTTAAATTTTGTGCAAAGTTTAGATAGAGGGGGAGGAAAGGGGTAGGGGTAGAAAGGTAGGGTGGGGAGGAGTTTGAAGGGGAAAGTAGAACAAGGATGAATACACAAAGGGAATGCTACGTTCCTTAATTACAGTTACATTATAATGTAAACCACATTAGCACAGATATTTATGTACCAAAGATCAACATACACAACCACACCCAACTAACTAACATAGATAAACAAACAAGTAAGATACAACAACACTGTAGGGCACCGCTGTAGACACACAAGCACACAAACGCACACATTTAAGCAGGAAAAATCAGTCGTGTACTGCCTTAGGATTCCGGCAGCCAAAATAAATGGTGGGGGTGGGGGGCACGAAAACTAATTAATAGTAAAGTAAAGGGAGAGGGGATGCCAAAACAAGAGCGCAATTGCAGGGGGGGGGGGGGGGGGGGAGGGAGATCGGGTGAGTGAGGAGGAGAAAAAAAACGCTAACAACAAACAAGACAACATACGCAACACAAAAACAAGACAGACAGAAAACCAGTTGAAAAAAGGGGCACCGCCTTGGAACGGTCAGTAACCTGTATAAAGGAAACTTGGGGTTTAAACGCGTTTAGGCCATGCCAACCTCACACTTACCCTATCCTCAACAAGTTAGAAAACACAATGTAAATAAAATCCCCAAAGTAACATATACATACACTTATGGCCATTTCTAACCCGACACCTATATAATGTCATGTAATTTGATTATTTGTGAACGGAGTTTCCCCTTAATTTAATCATACTTGATTAATATAGGTATAAAACTTAACAAATAAAGATATTACTGTAAAAATCACGGAACAGTTTGTACGTCATGGCTTTCACAACATGCACTGCCTTATCGGAAGCACGTAGCTCCGGATGTCAGACCCATTGGAAAATATTCCTCTATTCCTGAAAGCTCGGGCAACCTGTAAAGAAAATAATACTAAAATTTCATTGATAAATGTACATTTGTTAGGCATTTAACTAAAAATACAAATTTTCAAGCAGGCACTATCTATATGTAGCTAACTGCATCAAAGTACGCAGTCTGAACAAATATTTAAGATATCATTTTCTGAAAAAGGGTTATTTGAGCTGGAAAAGAAAGATCCTGGGTAAAATATCTGGAAAAAATGGAGACAACTCCGCTTAAGGACACGTCACGGCTGAGATAGTTTAGCATTATTGCAATACACAATCGGTATTAAAATTGTGTTTCCAATACATGTGCTCATCAGATAAATCCTCAATATCTATGTGAAAATAAGGGATGTGTTTTATAGGATTGCAACACTGTGAGTTGCTCTAATTAGTGACAAATGGCTGAAACAATAGGAATTGGTACGTGATTTGGATAGACAAAACGATAGTAAGGTAACAACATATTCTTATATTGGTTTTATTCACGAGTTGTAAGCTACAATATAGAATACCCATTTTTAAGAAAATCAACTGGAAGTTAGAAATAGCAGGGAAAAAAAATAATTAGGTCATGAGTCATCATATACCTGTCAAAATTTGTCATTATTTTTCGCGAGCTGTCAAAAATATTTTTATCTCTCTATTCTGCAAATACATTGTTTTTGTAAGTATCTTGGTCGGATTGTAGTGTGTAACTTACTTTACATTCCACATAAATGTATGTGCTTGAAATTGCTTTGTTGGGCTCACCGAAGTCACGTATGAATTTCTATTGTTTTAGTTTATTGTCTGTTATAAAGATACCAGATCTCAATATTAAGATATAAGAATTGTTTCTTTCTGGTAGACAAAGGAAACTATTTGGTTGAATCATAGCATAACGGTTTTTGGAAAGAACTGAATATTCTTCGGTTTTTTATTAATCACCGGAAATTCAAAACGTGACATCACCTACTTTATTGTAGGCTTAGGTGGCTATGTACATAGTACCTCATGCAAAGCATGCCTTTTTTACATCTAGGTACGAAACAAATCATGCAGACTTCGACTTCGACGATGTACTCTCCAACGCCTCTCTGGACATCGACTGGAGAGTGTTAAATGCTGCACATGGCAGAATGAGAAACGCATCTTCAACGTGTATGCCAAACGTATATATACACTGTACAGTCTATTCTTCACCTAAGCAGAGAGTCCGGGCAGCGGCTGGACGGAAGACTTGAACGCGTCCAGGTTCGGCGCAGATACAACAGCGATGAGAAGAGCATTCTAATAATTAGTAGCAATTACTGTAAAGATCAGCACTTTGAAAATAAAAATATGTAAGACTTACTGCCCTGGGGGAAATTGTGACATTTTTGTGGTGAATTTGTCAACGAACAGACGATTTATTTTTCAAATGTTAAAACCCACAGAATTTCACGAGGTAAAATTTGTTGAGAAAGCTATTGCTGGAAAGAGAATGATCTCTGCTACCCGTATATATGCGTCAAAGTATGGGAAAATATCTAGAAATATGAGAAAAGCAAAGAAAACAATTTCAGGACTGTTAGATGCATGACTTTGTTATCATGTATAGCAGGTAACATAGATAGCTTACTTTTCTATTGCACTGGTGTAACATGGACAGAATTATGATTGTCAGACGGTATTCACTCAACAGTTTGACTCTATAAACATATTGGTTTCCCTTGTGTAAAGAGGGCTTAGGGTAACTCTCTACATTTGTATTATAATTTATTGTGAATAGATTCATTTTGTAAATATTTGCATTCAAAATATCGTTATATAAATGAAATATGATTTACTTACGTGTTTGAGTGAATGTCCGTCTTGCAACATGCCGATTACGCGACCGCACTCTGGGATATTCATCCTATCCATTACAATTTCAGGGTGGATAGAATTCTAGAAAACACTAAATGAAAATGAAAATCGACATTTCCTCGTGCAAAGTGTTGAAATCGTGCAAAACAAAAAGATTGCGTTTTGTAACCTTAACTCCGGCTTCCATATTTTAGTGCTTCTAGTATAAGAAAAACGTGAGTTCAAGCTAAAACAAAACATAATCAAAAATTAGACAGGTCATTTTGTAAGTAGAGAAATTTTGGTTTGAAAACGTGTAAACACGAATGACCTGGTAATCGAACTGTAGTTTCAAACTGATACATTGAACCATATTCTACAAGATACAAGAACATTTATTCAACGTTGGATTTAAAACACAAAACATTAGCTTAAAGCTATTGTCCGACAAACACAAGTAAATAAGCTCAACATAAGTAAAAACAGCTGTAAGGAATCACAAACATGTTAAAGCACATTTTTAGCAACATAACACATAGCTTACACTAAGAAAACAAGAGCTGTTTATAAAACATGTATGTCCTCATGATGGCTTGTCCCATGTCAGTCATGTCATCACCGTGACCATCTAACCCCCAAAACAATAGGGGTCATCAACTTCATAAGCTCAATCATGCTATAATATAAAGTTTGAAGATACTTTGTCAAGTGGTTCTCAACGTATTGAATGGAACCTGTTTTCAAGGTTCAGGCCCCTGTGGCCTTGACCTTTGACTTACTGAACACCAAAAATAGGGGCCGTATACTTCATTAAGCCCAATCATGATATCAAGTTTGAAAGTTCTTGATGAAGTGAATCTCAAGTTACCGTGAAAAAATAGTTTTCACTGTTCAGGTCCCTGTTACATTGACCTTTGACTTAATGACCCAAAAATAATAGTGATCACATACTTTATAAGCCAAATCATACTATCAAGTTTAAATGTTCTGGGTCAAGCGGTTATCAAGAAATTGATTGGAAACTGTTTTCAGTGTTCAGGTCCCTGTGAACTTGACCTTTGACCTACTGATCCCAAAACACAATAGGAGCCATCCACTTCTTATGCTAAATCATGTTTTCATGATTTAATGTTCTGGGTCAAGTGGTTCTCAAGTTATTGAGCGGAAACCGTCTTGTAGGTTAAGGCCTCTGTGACCTTTACCTTTGACTTACTGACTCCAAAACAATAGAGATCATTTCCATTATAAACGCATTCATGCTGCCAAGTTTGAAGGCTCTGGGTCATGTGGTTCTCAAGTTACTGGGTAGAAATTGTTTTCAAGGTTTAGGACCCTGTGACCTTGACCTTTGACATTCTGACTCCCAGAACAATAGAAGTCGTCTGCTTTATAACCCTAGATATACTTTTAAGTTTGAATGTTCTAGGTCAAGTGGTTCTCAAGTTTTGGGCGGAAACCGTTTTTGACCAATTGACACCCAAAAAGATATGGGTCATCAGTCACACCGAGTCTCAACGTAAGCGTTGACCGGTGGTATAATTACGTGCGAGCAGGTCGCTTTTTGCGGTTGTTTTCACCAGTCAAGGTAATATTTTCCTTCGCAGTTTTTTTTTTCATTTTTAAAGCTTTGTTATTAAGAATTGGCCGAGGATGACCTACAATGGAGATGTATTGAATTTTTCATGTCATTTGTATTTTTTTCTAACATTCAGGAATATTCACTAAAACACGTATTTGGATACCATACCGACGGTCTCTATAGGAAAATATCTTAAAGGTAGTGTGATAATGTTATGCCTCTTTAATGAATTAAAGAACATGTTTCATATATATGGGTACAATATTTTATATTTACAAAATAAAATAGAATGACAGTCATTTTAAAATTTATACATTTAACAATTTATGAGCAATAGGAAATGAATTAATTTCCATATAAAGCAATATGAAACTGAATTCATATATATTCAAGCTATATCTGTTTCTGTAAAGAAAACAGGAGAACACATATGCAATATTCCTGCACACTGTATGAATTGAATTTTTCAGAAGTAATTCAATATACAATACAACATTTTTTAAAAGATAAAATGCTGGACTCCGTCTGTGACAAAATTACACATAGTACACAACCTCGTTAGATTTCGGTGCTGCGGAAATAGGGGCCACCCATTCACCATACCGTACAGGAGCTCTTCGTGAACGAATAGGATATAGTGATCTTTGCGGACGGACGGTTCCGGCAGTATCAACGCTAGCTTGGTCTGTAATTGACTGTATGGGATCCGCTGCAGGGATTGAGTTGGAGGCAGAAAGTTCTGGGGCCGGAAGTTGTGAAACTTCAGGGTTCACACTCAAAGAATGCTGGAAAGAAGAATCTGACCTCACTGTTGCAGGGACAAAGAATGATTCTGGTTGGCCAGGATTTGTCGATAAGGACATACGTCTAGGAGCTGGAACTGGTATCTGTCTTCCAGTAGATGTAGAAGTGCCAGGCGTAGTCTTTGGTAATAAACCTGGCTGATTCGTAGGTCTATGGTGTGGAAGTCTGTAACGCTCTACTTCATTTTCTCACTCAGAGCTGTCAGAACTGGAGACTGGTTTGGGTTCTGCCAGAACTGGAGACTGGTTTGGGTTCTGCTGGATGAGTCTGCCTGGTCCTTCTAGGGGGAGTCTTGGCTGTATCTTTGCAGATAGGGCCTGTCCTAGATTGTTCAGGAAAGTCCACTGGAACAATGTTGAATCGAAGGAGCATATTCATTTGAAGGATTCTAACTGGTCCTTTGCCATTCTCAAGTTGTACCCGGTACACTGTATGTCTGGATTTGGCGTTGCTAGTGCAACATAAGTGTCGCGATCCCATCTGTCTGCTAGTTTGTGTGTCCCTTTTATGCCAACCTTCTTCACCAGCACCCTGTCTCCAGCTTCTATGGTGGTTTCTCGGACGTGCTTGTCATATTGGTCCTTGTTCTTAGCGGCTTGTTTACCGGCTTCTCTAGCAGCTGCTCTGTATGCAAACTCCAGCCGGTTCTGGAGTTTGGTTGCATATGTGTTTGGTGTGTTCTCACTGGGGTCTTGTAGATCAGTTCCAGTTCCTGTAGCGTCAACCTTAGCAGATGTTTTAATGTAGGTTAATGGATTGTTGTCTGTCACAACTTTGAATTCATCTCCACACAAATAATCGTGGATTTTATCCGTGACGCTCCATTTGAGTGCTAAAAACTCCAATTTATGGGCCGGGTAGTTACGCTCTGGGGGCCTTAATCTGCGTGATGCATAAGCGATAACACGCCTCCTTACCGTCTTGTACTTGGTATAAGACTGCGCCTAAGCCAAGAGACGATGCGTCTGTATGCAAAATAAAAAGCAGCGAATAGTCTGCGTAAGTTAACACTGGTGGGGATGTCAATCGGTCTTTGATTGTATCAAATGCAGTTTGTTGAGCTTCGCCCCATGTCCATTCTGCTGGATTCTTGTTCTTGGACATTTTGGATTTCTGTGAAATCCTTTGTGTTGAATCCATGTCCTTCAAGTAAGGAATTCAAAAGTTTTACAATCTGGGCGTAGTTTTTCACAAATCTGCGATAATATCCCGTTAAACCGAGAAACTGACGAAGGGATTTGACATCTGTACAAACTGGCCAATCCTTAACAGCAAAGACTTTGCCTGGATCAGTTGAAATACCTTGGTCTGAAATTACATGACCTAAATAAGTGACAGACTGTTTGAAGAATTCACATTTTAAAGGCTTCAATTTCAAATTGTGTTGATCTAGACGTTGAAAAACAGACTAAATTCTAGATATGTGTTCCTCGAAAGATGAAGAAAAGATCAAAATGTCCTCGAGGAAGATTAAACATTCTCGCAGATGCATATCACCCATACATTTTCCATGAGGCGTTGAAATGTGGCGGGTGCATTTGTGAGTCCATAGAATAGAGAAAAGTGGAAACTTCACAGGTTGCTCAACACGACAAAAAACGAAAATGTTGCAGGCTCGGTCATAGCCCATACGATTCCACTCGTAAAATCCGAGGGCTCCTACGCTGAAAGCTGTCTTGGCTTTGTCCTCTTCTTCTAATTCTTCCTGCCAATATGCAGAATGTAAATCAAGTTTGGAAAAATACTTGGCAGAAGAAAAAACATCAATGGTGTCGTCAAATCGTGGAAGCATAAACGCATCGTTCCGTGTTTTATTGTTCAAGCGACGCCAGTCGATACAAAATCTAAGGGCTCCTGATGATTTCCGTACTAAAACAACATTAGACGAATATGGGCTTTCTGATTCTCTAATGACCCCTGCTTCCAGCATCTCCTTAATATGCTGACGTACTTCCTCATACATGGCTGGAGGGATTCGTCTGTAAGGGTCTTTAAAAGGGGTATTGTCCTCTAACACAATCTTGTGTTTTACAATGTTGGTTTTTCCAAGGACCTTGATGTCTGTGGTAAAGACATGTTTCCACTTTCCAAGGACTTGTTGGAATCTTAACATCGGATCAGGAGACAAACTGGTATTGTCAATACTGACACCCAGGTGTTCTAGAGAAGAACCGGAAGATAAGTCCTGATTTGTAGAAATGTGTGATGAAAGATCATCTACAACCTTTGCTTCAGAAATCTCACAAAGTTCTGATTTAGGTTTAAAAGAAATGGTCTTGGCCGTCATATTGCAAATTCTGACTTGGACTTTCACAGTCGATTGTTGGTGAATTTTAACAATACGAGAGCAAATAGTATAACCTGATGCACTTTTAGGTGTTTCGGTAACAACCGAAGCAATATTGCTGTCAATTTTCCGTGCAATCCCATTAACAGTAACTGTTTCAAATGGGGCACCTGTAACAGGCTTTTTACCGCAAGCCTTTACCGTAAAAGTCTTGTAATTAAGACAATCCATGGCTGATTCCCATTCCGTACGAACTTCAGCTACAGCATCATCTGCAGACTGGGATAAAAAAAGACTTACACCGTCTTTGTACATTTGTCCCCACAATCATGGGACAAGACATATTAAAATCATTGTCTGGAACGACAAGAATGGGAATCCAGTTTAAAATCTGATAAAAACGGCAAGAGTGTCTAAAGGTAGTAAGAAACCTGAGAAATACTCTTGAAAGAAGAACAAGAAATAGTAGTTACTTGACTACCAGAATCAATCAAGGCCTTAAAAGAAATGCCATTGACAGTTACATAATGCTCATTCGAAGAACCTATAAGGCGATTCACAAATAGCTGTTCATCTTTAGGGGCTACTTTTTCACCAGTCTCTGTTTTGCCCGCAACAGAGACGGTTAACGGTTTAAAGTCTGTTTCCGCGTCCTCGGCCAACAGATCTTGAACCTTGATTCTGCTGTGGGCAGTAACCACTGTTATTAGGGACTGGTGTCATGTTTGCAGATTGCATGTTCTCAACTGGCTGGTTCCTATTCAAATTGTTGTGGTGTTGACCTCTGTATTTCTTTATACATGACCCCGGCATGTATTTTTTTATACATGACCCTGGCTACAAATGGCTCCCGGATGGTGAATCGAACCCCGCGTGTCACGCGGGAGACCGGGGTTCTATTCCCCGTCGGGGAGCCATTTGTAGCCGGGGTCATATATAAAGAAATATAACCTCAGGGTTTTCAATATTGTTCTTTCTTAAGGTGGTTTACCGTAAAGAATTATTGTAAGAGCCTGTAAACAATAATAAGACTAATAAAAATATGCACACAATACTCGTAAAACAATTCAAAATGCATTCCAATTGATTATTATTACAGGAATTCAAAATCGCAACAATTGATATAAGAAAATAATAATTACCAGAATCCTGTATCCAAGTATACACTTTATATAAATCTAATAAGTTGTAAAACTTATAAAATAATTTTTTATCATAATCGGACCTGATTGCAAAATCAGTCCATACACTAGGAACAGCTAGAGAAGAATGCCCAGGAGATGTTAGTTTGGCGGGAATTAGATATTCCGCGGGGTTAGAAAGGTTATGTGGGGTCAGGCACGTGATATTTAGTGAACTCTCACTCACAATTACTTTCATACAGCGCCCCACCCTTGATAATAACACAGTTAGGCATATACAACAGTTAGGCAGACAAATACATGTACGTATGACGTCACAGATCAATAACAAGGACAACACGATATTTACAGGGACGGATATCAGGACGGTGCGCTGCATTGCATGTATCAAAAAGAATATTAATGTTTGATCTACCATTAAAAATAAAGTTTACCATAATATAACCAGTGCTACAGTTGTATTTTGAAAAAGTTATCTTCAGAAATAAAACAGGGTATCTTGGACTTTTTTTTTCTCGTTAACTAGTTACTTGAAATGATAGATGTCAAGAAGAATCACATTTTTATGTTGATTTGCCCGTTTTTTTCCCCATCACTGCAAGTGCTATTTATGTATGAAGATGAAGTTATATTTACAGGACGGATCAGACCCTATAAAAATCAATAGATGAAGAAATTGATTTACTGCAAAATCTGTATTATTCCAAGTAGTTCGATCTTCGAAAGAAACGACATACGAGCTTCATTAGATCATTGGTGTTATTGCTTGACTGGTTGGGGGTTGCTCAACACACTCTACCATGTTATGTCGGGGTATTGTCATGCTGTCATACTCTCAGATTAAAGATAAACTCTTTGTGCTAAATAAGTGCATCTAAAATGTTTATTATGATTTTAAAAACAGTGTAAACGTTTTAAAGAGTAAAGAAAAATGGCATTTCTGTAATACATTAAAGAACAGGTGTAAAGTACCTTTAACAGTAGTTGCTTCAGAAATCCAACAACAACTACATTTTGATTATATGTAAGATGAAGAAATGAGTATTGTGTAGAAAAAACAGTCCTCCTAGACAGCGCAAAAATGGACACGCATAAGACCAACACGCACGCACGTACGCACGTACGCACGCACACACAGAGACAAGGTAAAACGGACAAGTAAGACAAAACAACACAGTGGGGCACCGCGCAGGGACTGTCGGTGACAAAAAAGAGAACAGATGGTATATCCTGCCAGTAAATGCTTGTTACCTAACCTTGCTAATACTAAAAAAGGGAGGTGGGGCGTAAAAGTAAGGGGCATTGTCGGGGGTGGGGCCGGGAGAAATAAGGAAAGTAACACTACCAAAAAACAAGACATATACATACCATGTAACACGAAACGGAAACAAGCTAATTGCGCATTGGAACTAGACAAAGGGTTATATCATAATAGAAGGGAACCAACTGTTAGTTTCTCACTTTCTTTTCCAATAATAGTTATTCTTCTTTCAACGTATCCTTCATCTTACGCATTTTGCATCTCATTTTAGTTAAAGGACCTTAAAACGGTGCGAAAATGAACACAAAAAAAAAAACGAAAACGCGTGTGTGTATGTCGGGGTGGGGGATGGGGCTGGAGGTTGAGGCGACAGGTTGTGCAAAGTTTGGTAGACTTCTTAAAACAACTGAATTATACAGATTACTTACAATTAGTCATCAATTCCTCCATGCTTCATAAATCATAGATACATACTTTTTATCGCATTATACAATTATTTAAAAGTACAACGACCAATTCTCAATTTATCCATCATTTGATTTTCTTCTACAAGGCGTTTTTTTTAATTGACATTTCCAGAAGAGATGTATTTAGGTTTCAGTTTAGTTGCTGCTGAGTGAACTATTATGAGTTTTATTTACAAAAATCATCAGGTTAAAAGAAAGGATAAATAACATTTTTCAGAATTAAAGCTTTACGAATTATATGTCAGTAACTGTTACCTCTAAGTAAATCTGTAAGAATTTCTTGAAAACAATTAGTGCAGTGCATCAAAATTTTTTAGCAAATTCGATTGCATTATGTTCAAGAAAAGTAATAAAATGTGCATCATCCATCACAACCTTCCGGCACCAACTTCAGCGGAATCCCGTGAATAAACTCCACGTGACTTGTACGAGATATGCGAAAGTTTCGCTAAAATATAAAGGCCAAACATAAGAATATTTGATCATTTGATGTCCACTGTCAGACATGGGGTTCAAAATGTTTGTTGAGATAGTAAGTTGTTAATGTCTGCGCAGGTTGTGCAAATCAATTTAACATACTCCAACTGTTCGTTAGGCAAAAGTATGTAATTGTTTGTTGCTGAAAAAAAATGACAGAAAATGTAACAACATAGGCTAAGTAGGGGAAGACATTTTAAGGCCGCCATACTGCATTTAATCAAAGTACTGAGAGGACTCATGGGGGCAGTGCTTTGCAGTTTCAAGACTTGATGTAACCCATTCATGTCAGGAAAGTACATGCAGGCATTATGTAATGCACTTGTGTGTGGCAAAGAATGGAGGGATCACCACTTTTACAGTGCACAACAGTAAAATTTATTAACTTTGTGTTCAATACACTTCTATATTTTGTTCAAAAGGTAAAGATAAAAAATCTAGTCTTGTTCAATAGCAGTTGTTCATCGACAAACAAAAACCTTTCATTGCCAGGTTTGATAAAATGTAAAAAGATAAAGCTATATAATGTATTTCAATTTCTTCAATACTTCTGTTTGCACTATGGCCTGACATCATGTTTCTTGACAGTCTAACAAAAACAGGCAAATTTTGTAACACTTTATGAAAGTTTGGAAAGAAAGTCAAAATATTCCACTATGTGAAAGTTTAAAGGAACAGGATTTCCTTGAACTGACATTGAAAAAAAACTAGGCTTTGTTTTCTAATGTGTACAATACTTATCAATTAAAAATGTCAGGAATGTTACAAATAACTTGAAATAAGCATCATTTTAATAAGAAGTCGTCATGGTGGACGGATAGCTCATAGGTTTGCACACTGGCCTTCCAATCCTGAGGTCGGGGGTTCGATCCCCGGCAGCTACTCGGGAATTTTCAGAAGCGCTTTTCAGTGTTTCCCACCCAACTAGATGTGTACTGGTCAGGATCCCAGGCAATCCTTGCGTATATCAGTGCTATACACTGGGCACGTTAAAGAACCAGGCTGTCTATTCGCAACGAGCTAGGCTAAGTTAGCCGGACAAGCCTGTATCTGATTTCTGATCTCTTTGTCGTGGGGGCTTTGTCTCACTCTGTCCCTCTGGTCAGATCGCTCTGTGTCTGTACTAGTAGAGGATGAATTATGCGCCCTGTGTGGCTGCATTTGAACTATGTAAAGCACCTTTGAACGTGAAATTGATCATGAAAAGGGTGCTATATAAATCTGGTATAATAATAATAATAATAATATAATAATAATAAGTTAACAAACAAACACCTGTAAAAAATATTTTTATAGATCTACCTTTTTCTATTCCAACTATTGCTAAAATTCACTGACTGTTTTCTTAAAAACATACATGACATATGATGATATTATTATTCGTATTGTTTTTTAAGTTTGTTGATCTTGAAAATAACATTGTCTGTTTCAGTTTTAGGTTATTTAATATACACCTGTATTTCAAACTATCAATATCATAATATAAGGAATACATTAAACACTATGTAAACCGTGATTCGTCATATCAATGAACCTACCGAACTGGCGTATACAGTTAGGTTCGAGTAAATTAGGATACGAAACGCCCGTGGAAAAAGAACAATATTTCTGGTGGTTCTGCCTTCGAATATCACCATCAGAAACCATTTCCACCCTAAGATAGATGAAATACATTAAACTGGTAACATAAATGTACATCTGCAGGGATAATTACCAAAAAAATGAGGCCAAAATATAACGGGCACCTGCGGCAAGTTATCATCGCGGAATGGCGGATTACCTCCCGTAGCAAAAATTACTCGGTCTGAAAAATGATAAAATATGTATATGTACGCGCAATTATGATAGTATTTAGCGCACTCTTTACGTTAAACGATAATTTTCCTGCAGATAAATACCAGTTTGGTCAGCTTATATGGCGTTTTTGATAGAAAAATCCGGGAATGAATTTTTTCTTCGGTCTTTTTTCAAGGATTTCCCGAACATTATATGTTACACACGTCATATATGTATATGTTCTGATCTTTAGACTAAAGAATCGGGCACATGCCGTACTTTTCCACAATAAGCGCGTTTCTATTGGCCCTATAGTAAGGTCGGATTTCTGGAAAAAGTAAAAAAAATATCTCCCCTGATTTGCGGTGGCGTGGTGGTTGCTACTGAAATTACAGCATGCCCGCAAGATTCTGATGCCATAATCTTTGACAACATCTCCATGTATACAAACCTTCCCTAGATGACATGTATTTTTAGGATGCTCTCTCCAATTCACAGTGCATATCCATATCAACGGACCCTTTGCGAAATCTGCTATATTATGGGATATGAACTGGTCCAAATCTCTCAGAAACCGCATCTTGCGGTTTAAAAGCGCATCATGCGGTTTATAAAGCGCATCTTGCAATATGCGGTGCCTAAAACGCAAGATGCGCTGGAACAGCTTTGAACCGTTTGTGCGTGAAATACTAAACCGCATCACGCGGTTTACCCGGCTTTAACCGGATGCAGTATAGTACCGTAGGGTATTGCTTTTCTATCGACCAATGAGAAAGCTCGTTATTCATTTGAGCGCGATTTGCGAAAGACTGAAAACAACAACAACAACAACACACAACAGCCAGCTAATATCAAATAATGACAAATTAAAATAATGGACTTCGGAAACTTCCTTGAGCGAGTTCGAGTTGCAATGGGATCGATCAATAGGTCACTAGAAATGTCACAGTCTCAAGATGCTTTAGACAGCGCCATTGATCATATCGACATTATAGGATAAATCCCGTCTTCCGGTATTTCCGTGAATAGGTTCATGGGGGCTGGCGAGATTAACCGATATAAAGACCGTGTAAAATATTAGCAATATTTTTTCCAGGAGATAAGGATTTAATAAAGTTCTTACTTTCTCACAATGAAAATAGTATTTTACGACCTTAGCAACAAAATCTTTGCAAAAATAATTTGTTAACCTTGAAAAATGCGAATAAATTCACACCATCGGTATCAAGCCACGGAAGCGGCAGTGATGAATAAAAGAAACAAAAATCAATAATAAAGTAAACTTTGAGGATATTTTTGATATGTACATTTTAATTACAACAATATTTTATGATAATCTGCAATACTTTTTATTAATTTTCTTTGTTAAAACCTTGAAAAATGGATAATCTTTAACATTACCGCTATATAGCGTAATGGCCGATACCCCGGCCCTTCACCGTAAAACCGTGAACAGGCGTTTATTGGTGGATAATACCGGAAAACAGGATTTATCCTAAAATGTCGATATCGAGAATTGTCCGGTTGGACGCGTTGATTAGAAATGTCAACAGAATGACTGTAGCCTATCCCGGATTAGTCCAAATAATTGTACATGAGAGTTGCATATCGTTATACTTTTTTGACTGGTCGATATCCCCCTCCTCTAGGTTGACAACGTGAAATATTAGAATGTAAAATCGGTCTACCTGAGGTCTCATTATTTAGTCTAATCCCGGATGTGCAAATATTTTGACCGATTTGTCAGAAGCCATGGAAGTAGTACAAGAGTTAAAGAGGTTTGTAGATTATAATTGTTTTTTTCTGTCAAACTGAATACATGGTGACCAGTAAGAAACCCCCTCAAACATACCCATCCCTATCCACAAGTGGCTAGGGGTCCGGTAACCGGACCTCTAGACCCGGAGTCAAACTGTCAAATTGATTTCCCCACGAACCAAATAAGTCATAAATTCAAACTGACGAATAAGTAATGAATTTTACACTGTTTTTTATTTTATTATTATTATTATTTTATATAATATTATTTTTTATAAATAACATATCTCTTGAAAATATTTTCTAAGACATGCGAAAAGTATTCCATTTCAGCACTGTATTTTTTGAATTAATATTTTAGAAATAACACCTGCACGGAAAAGATATTTTAACAGAATGCGAATCGGGATCTATAGGATGTTGCCGCATACTTATAGATTCGCCTACTGATAAACGGTATTGATCGTCGCAAACTGATAAAGATTCTCCATAATACACATCCACAACGGTGTCGAGGCACGGCAATGAAAAAATCAATAATCTATCGGCTTATCAGTGGCGTTGCAGCTGCTATTTTCACGCAGAATCAAGAACACATTTTTGGTTGCGTGTTTATCCCGCTACCAAAGTTAAAGTGTATTTCTGACAATCATAGCCTCTTTATTTTATTCCGAATCACATCCAAAGGATGTTCATGTGCTACACAAAATATTCCCATTCATGAACAGTGCGGATGAATTCTCAATGAACAAGCAGTTCTTATTCAACCTGTAAATACTCACACTGACCATTTAGATTATATGAGATCTATCAATGATAAGGTATTCCAGCCCATGGTTACATCACAAGGTTCATCTTCGATAAGAGGCACATTAAATTTGTATTTGTTTCTCATTTATGTATATTCATAGACTGGCATTTAAACAGAAAATAAATCTACCAAAAACCCGCAACCATCAGACTATGATCAAAATAAGCGTCGGTTTCAGAATCGATCACGTGATCAAATCAAACGTCTTTATTATTCTTACGCTTAAGTAGATCTATTATAATTTATATTTACAATGCAGTTTAGTTTTCTTCAGATACTGTTGTTAATATAAAATGTGTAGATCTATTTAATCATATCTGGATCAAAAATATAATTGCAAAATGCAATATTAAAGTTATGTTTGGTAAATACTTTGGAACTTGTTTTCTTTGTGTTGTCAGGTTGGTCATAAACTCGACAAGAAAATTAAAAGACGGTTTGTTAAATCTGGGGGCACTGCCCCCAAAAAGTAACTGCTGTTGTTCATAAAATTCATAGGATCCTGTGGAAACGAAGAATGCAACAACTCTTGGGTTTGATTCAGTCTTTCTACGACTGGTAATTAAAATGTGTAACACCGCACGCATCCCGGTGTAATTCTATAACAATACAAAACGAATGGACTCCATGATCCATGTCATAATTATTTCTGCATTTACGGGTTCAAGTCTTCCATGATCATAAGTTGTTGTTGCAGTATTTCTCGTATTTTTCTTTATTCTATCTGGTCCTGAATTTAATTTATTTTTAAAAGTCGTATTGGTTAAACAATACATGTTTTGTATATGACTTTGGGATGAGTAAACCCAAAAGAAGATGAATAACGTTGATTATAAATATGTGAAAATACTAATATTTCGAAAATGAAAGTTTTTTTTTTCAGGTTGTGTAATTTCATATATGACCATTGAGAAAATAATCTTTAATTTCTTCGATCTTAATAGAATAATTGGCCCTGATCGTATCATGCAAGTTAACGGTTCTGGACAGCTTCCCAAAATGGAACCAATCCATATTAATTACTGTTGATTTTAGGGGTGAACTATCAGCATGTTTGCATTGTGTATTTTGGATGCTTCTCAGATCCATGAAGCACTATAGTTGCGCCATCAGCTTGCTGAGGTAAAAAGAAGTTCTTGAATAGGAAGTTTTATTCCTTTTATAGGGAATCGATCCTACCGATTTTCGTCGCGAAGCGAGAAAATCTGGTTCGATCCCTCTACGGTAACATGCGATGTACCAACTCAACTCAGCTCAACATTTTTATTTTTGTAAAGAAAGGCCACCGGCCCATAATACATGTAAATTATAAACAACACATAATAACAGTGAATTGCACCATACAATAAGTCATTTTAGGAGTATTTAAACAGAAACATTGTATTTCTTGCCTATTTTATCATTATATTATGAATAAATCCACATACTTTTAATAATTCTGCTTTGTTATCAGTGGACATCGGGAAGGTTGTCCAAGGTAGAACTCTCTTGTTTGTGCGTATTTTCCACATTCAAAAACACATGAAACTCCTCGACAACGACTATCTGGTGCTCAAGACAATAGGTACAGAGTCTTTCTTCTCTGGGGATTTTAATATGTCTACAAAGTTCAATACCCAGTTTATGACTTGAACATCTAAATTTAGCAAAACTTTTGCGCAAGTAAAATGGAAGGTCCATTTAATCCCCCTTATACAATTGACTGATTTTGTTGCTTGCGACACCAACTTATATTGTGCTCTGGACCACGACAATTTAGGAGTAAATAAGAGGCCCATGTATTTGTAGCATGAAGTTATGTTAATTGGGATATCTCCAAATGTCCATGTCTCGGACTGTTTTAGAGGATCCCCCTCTTCGAAATACTATGATTTCCGTATTGGCTATATTTACTTTCATACCGACATTGTCACAGAATGATTTAATAGCGTTAAGTTGGCGTTGCAATTTAACAACAGTATGAGCTGGATTTGCAACATCATCAGCAAAAAGTAGAGTAACAATATCTGGAATTTCATTATTTACAAATATACCGCTACCACAGTGATCTCTTATATAAGTACAAAGATCATTTATGAAGAGAACAAAAAACATAGGACTACTTATATCACCTTGTCGTGTATCCTTTAAACACTGGTTAAACACTGGAAGCTATTTGTCAAGTGTCGTTGACCTGTTCTTACTTTAATCTTAAGATTATTGTTGATCGCGGCCGATGACAAGTATTTGCACGCTGGGGAAAATATTTCATGATGGACCTGTGAATTCTTTACTTATGGGTGAAACAGGTCTCATAAGCGTAAATACGACTAGCTTCTACTGATTATAAAAACATACCGTACGATTTGTTGTGAATTAACTGTTGTTGTACTTTTAGTAGTTAAACCGCCACCCTTGTTTAAGAGCAACATTTAAAAAACACGTTTTTTTTCATCCTCAAGTAATAAGTAAGTAGACTCGCCCAGTTTAATCAATCTAGACGCATAATCTAACTATACGAGCGTCTATTTCACCCGATTTACATTCGGAACATTTTCACGCGTTTCGGGCTTTATCGTATGTTTAACATGGGATTTTTGAACCGTCCAAAGATGTTGGAAATGTTTGTCTTATTGTTTATTTTTTTAATAAAACTGTTACTGCTTTCATTGTTTACCACTTTTTTTCCACCCTTGCCCGAAAAAACAGTAATGAGTTTGTACACTGTTCAGACAATTGTGCTCTGTTGAAATTCAACCAAACACAAGTTTACCTGCATAAACAGAAAGCATGATATGTCACCATGCGCGGATCCAGAGTGGGGGTACCGGAGATCCGGACCCCCTCTGGAAAATCTTTAAAAAAGGAAAAAAGACAAGAAGGAAAGAAAATGTTTTTCGAAAAAGGCATCATTAGGACTGCATGTAAAGTATATGCGGCTGCTGCTACATACGACCCCGACATAATTCATATTATTTATCTAAAAGAAACTAAGAATTTTACCTTCAAGAAAGCTTGATTTTATCATTTTCCCAAATTTAACAGGTTAGTCCATAAAACTGTCCCAGAATGCAAAAAATGAAGTGCTAAATTTCAAAATGTCCAGCGGGGGGGGGGGGGGGGGGGTGGAAGGGGATCGGCCTGCCCTCTGAGAAAATTGGCTGTGTCCGTGCATGGTCACTATACCTGTCCAGTACTGGACATTATGGTAAACGCTTCTTTCCTGCACAAATGACAATTTCGCAACTTCTGTCCGGTTTGTACAAATTTCTGGCCGCGAAAAACCATTTGACTTGTACATAGACTTGAATGCACACAAAAAATTACCTCCGATGCCTTTTCTTAGCAGGCTATTAAACATATGAGGATGACTAAGGTTATCAAAGGCCTTAGCGAAATCTACATAAAAAACATACAATCTAACACGTGGTTTAGACAAATACTTCTGTACAAGAGCTTGCAGTGTAAATAAATTGTCAATGGTCGAGTACCCATTCCTAAAGCCAGCCTGTGCTTCATCGATTTTGCCATTTTCTTCGGCCCATATATACAATCTATTATTTAATACTGACAAATATACATTACATAAAACATTTATCAACGAAATTCCACGATAATTGTTGGGGTCACGCCTTGAACCCGACTTATGTATTGCAAAGATGATGCTCTCCGACCACTGTTCCGGAAACTGACCATTTTCAAAAATACTATTAAATAATCGAGTGAGAGTCGGCAGTATTACGTGTTTAATACTTTTTACAAATTCAACAAGTATACTGTCCAGTCCAGGAGCTTTCCCGGGCGACAACTGATTTATCGCGAACAGTATTTCATCGTTTGTAAAAGCCGCGTTTAGAACCTCATCACCGCCGTTGTCATGAGCGGTTTCATGCGATTCTCTAGCCGCGTTATTGTCATTACCGAATGAGATATATACCACCCTTGTTATCCGGATAATACGAAATGCTGTGATAATTCCAAAATGCTACAAAATGACAGATGAACACTTCTAAAAATTTCAGGTTTTTCGGTAAATTGCTGTGGCTTGATAAGAGATTTTAACCACCAGATGGTGCAAAAAGAACGAATGGTGATTTGTTTCCATGGAACTCAGATTATTTTACTTTATTTTTGTGAATACAATACACAGTATGTTAAATAGTTTACAAAATCCATGTAAGTATAGTTTGAAAATTCATAAAAAAATATTTAGAATTGTTTTTTATGCTTGTTATTCACTCTATATACAGCTCTACCATTTCGCTATCTGACATAGTTTAGCGTAAGTTGTTTACATTTGCCGTTTTTATGTCAAAACCATTTATATTGATCCTTGTGTGAAAAATGGATAATAGCCGAAAATGACTATGGATAATGCCCTACATGTGTTGTCTTTGAAAGTGAATAATAGCCGTCATTGACTTCTTTCATTTACATACCATTACACATTGACCAGTTTTGTGTGTGTGGACATGTTTTGGTGAATGAGTTTGTAACAACATGATGATATGAACTTGTTAACGATTTTTAGCTCGACTATTCAAAGAATAGTCGAGCTATTGGACTCACCCATGCGTCGGCGTCGGCGTCCCGATTTGGTTAAGGTTTTGTATGTAAGCTGGTATCTCAGTAACCACTTCTGGGAATGGATTGAAACTTCACCCACTTATTCACTGTGATAAACTGACCTACATTGCACAGGTTCCATAAGTCTATTTTGCATTTTTACAAAATTATGTCTCTTTTTCGACTTAGAAATTCTTGGTTACGGTTTTGTATGTAAGCTGGTATCTCAGTTCTCACTAATAGGAATGGATTGAAACTTCACACACTTGTTCACTGTCATGATTTGACATGCACTGTGCTGGTCCCATAACTCTATTTTGCATTTTTTTGAAAATTATGCTGCCTTTTCAACTTAACAGTTTTATCTTTTTGAAAGTTTTTGTATGTAAGCTAGTTTTTCAGTATCCACTAATGGGAAAGGATTGAAACTTTACACACTCAGTCATGAGTATCAGTCATGAGCTGATAAGCACTGTGAAGGTTCCATAACCCTTTTCCCATTTTAACAAAATTATGCCCCTTTTTCGACTTTTGTATTCATTCAGTTGACAAGGCTGTTGAATAGTCGAGCGTTGCTGTCCTCCGACAGCTCTTGTTATACTGGTAACAGGCACAGCAACCTAATAAGTAGAACATATGAAACCCATCGCAGATTAAGAATTTTTGCCTCATATGTTATCGGAAAGAAATTTTAACACTCTCTTTCCATGAATGTAATTCTTACAATTATAGAGATAGTCTGAATGATGACTTTGGATAAAGACCCGATAAAGAATGCCGAAAAGATACGGCCATATATTGGCGCTTGTTTCATTGCTGGTGGGGGTACCCGGCAAGCAACCTATACAGATCTTTAGCTCCTTTAGAAATGGCTTCTGGAATTTGGCTGGAGGCTATCTTCATCCTACCAAGATCCACGAGACATATATTACTGTTTTCAGAAATGCCCAGGATTTTCAACACCACAAAACATACCACAGATTTTGAACAGCAGTCAAAATACCATGGTTATTATAGCCCAAGGAACAAAGCAAAAAAAAAAAAAATTGATCTCAATAACAATTCATAACACCAACTTAATGTATTGAACTTACAGAAGAAGAGGGAAATTAATATTGAACAAATATTAAGTTAATGAACGTAGATCTTATCCTATACACTGGGACCATCTCTTTATATTTCAGTATAGAAATGCATGTGAGTCTTGTATTGCAGATGAAAGTTTGGTAGGGGACAACTTTGTATGGAAAAGTTAACAAATGTACTAATATTAAGAACAATATCAAACTATTATCAGTTAAGGGATTAAGGGAATGTACTTCTATGAATTCACAGCAGTATTCAACATATTCCAGCAAAACTAACCTGTTAAAGTGCCATTATTCTCACACTCTTAAAATGCTAACAGACCCCTAGCATACTTAATTTCTAAATATGGGTGTACCCCCTCCCCCTGTGGAATCTCAGCACATTTAGATTCAGGTGTTAAATTTACCTGTTCTGGCTTGTTTAATTTGTTACCAAAATCTAGCAGAAAAGATACAGGTGTGTAAGCTTTAGAACCTACTGACAGCGAACCTGAGTTTTAAAACAGAATTTTACAAAGATATAGACATTTACCCTTTTGATAAAATGTTTCAGGAACATCTGGTACTGACCATGTGTATAAAACATTACCTTGGGCATGCTACAGCCATTAGTTACCACATTTTATGAGTATACTTCTTCAATATACAACAATCAGTACCTTTAGAACAGCATATGCAAAATTTCAAACTACAATATTGGCTATTATCCTCATAGCATTTCGGGCTATATCTTTGAAATTTCTATGAACACCTGGGTCAGTACCCATCAGCTACTACATAAGCTTAAATATTTGTCAATGTGTGTTATTTTATCTAAAATAAAAACTTTTGAACATGTTCATATCATTGTTTATATAATGACTGAATAATACAAAATAATATTCATTACCTTAAGTCCATTAAATGAGGCTGACAACGCTTTGAATCGCCAAACTCATTCTCAAAAGCAAAATGTACACATTGTTTGGGGCTCTCCATGCTGAACAATATGTTCCATATTCAAATTGTTTAGTGCAAATGGTACAGCTTCTAAACCATGTTAAATCAGTTAAATACTTTAAACGATCAGAATGAGTAATAAGAAAGTATTGACAAAACAATGTCCATACCAAGTTTGACATTTATAGTTTATAGCATTTTTGAATTATCACATCATTTCGTATTATCTGGATAACAAGGGTGTATACTGTCGAATTAAAAATGTGTCCTTCCGGCACGTGCACAGAGAGTCTGACTTCGGATTTTTTTGTGGAAGAATATGCTTTTTCCTTGTGCCTAATAAACATTCACATAACTTGTCCGAACCGCAACGTCTTGCACAGCAGTACAAATATGAGCAGTGTTGTTTTATTCCAAAATCTACCTTTAAAATGATACGGAATCGATGCTGTCATTAGACAGTTCTTTTCAAATTGTATGTGATGAGTTGAAGTCGGGTCGATTCCCGATTAAGGCAGTGCCTTATTTCATATTATTCTTATTATATTTGAGGTATTGTGAGCGTTTGTGCTTGCAGTATAAACGTGTAATGATATGGCAACACACTGACGACAACCACATTGATCTGTGGATTTGTCTGAAAGAAATATTAATATGTTTTGTAATACCTAATTACAAAAGCTGGTTTGTGGACTCACCCAGATACCATGTTTTAATAACATCTCTGATATATCAGTATTCCTTGTCTGGCACTGTGAAGTCTATTGCAGATAAATTACGAATGTGTTTCGTATAACAATCATATTTATACATTGTACTATCAAAATTAAATAAGTAACACTCACAAGATATTACTTATATTAAGAAACACACTTGCAAAATTAAATATCAAAATATGTGTTTAATGCGACTTTACCTTATGATTTTCATAAACATAATCATGCGCTTTTCCCAAAAACTGGTAGAATACAAGAGATGCTGCTGTAACGTAGGTTGGTAGAACACCGGAGTCTTGCTAATATGTCCACAAACATTCTACTATCGTTCTACTCATACTTTGTAAATAAATCCATAAGAAGATCCTTTGGAAGGATAGAAAACCATTAAATGGAAATATACTACGTTTCCTTTTGTAAGGAAATTTAGTCTGACATATTCCGCATAGGTTCGTAACATTGCATTGGGTCTCTTTACAGTAACATCAGGTAAATTTTAATCTTATTAGTTAATAAGCAAACATAAGTATTCTAGTAAAATATTTTTAAAAGAAATAAAATAACTCTATTTGCATATCATTAAAAAGCGACATTTTTATGCCTTACATCAGAATTTTTCTTTTATAATATTCTTATTTTGAGTTTCTCTCATATGATATAATACGAGACATATCAAAATAATGAAAAAATAATTGAAATATGATACTATTTATCCAAATATTTCTTTGCTAATAATTCGGATCAATTATTCATTATGATGTATAATTACGATATAGAAAATCAAAATTGACATTAAACCGCAGACCTACTGGCAATTACTTTAAATTTTCCATTTGTATCGTTTTGTTTACTTGGCTTAACAGACATCATTCATCTTAAAAGCTAGTACTGTT
Organism: Mercenaria mercenaria; assembly: GCF_021730395.1. NCBI lineage: Eukaryota > Metazoa > Mollusca > Bivalvia > Venerida > Veneridae > Mercenaria > Mercenaria mercenaria. The sequence goes on from NC_069368.1 coordinate 81,653,764, forward strand.
TGTTTAAAGTTAAACGTATAAATATGTAATTCTTACGAATGCTGTTTTTTTTCCTTTAAAGACTTCAATCCAGACCCAATGCCTCTCTAACTGTTCTGTTTGTTTTGTTGGGTTAAAAGACACACCAACACAATCATAAGGCATTTGGCGACTTTCAAGATTTTTAATGTTGAGGAAGACCTAAGGTGCCCCTCCGTGCATTAATTCATCATGGTCGTGCACCTGGGTAGAACCACTGACCTTCCATAAGCTGGATGTCTTCCTCTTATGAAGAATTCAACGCCCCGAGTTGGGGTCGAATCCATACCGGTGAGGGACAAGTGATTCGAAGTCAGAGACCTTAACCGCTTTGTCATGGAGGCCCCCCTCTCACAATCGATTTGTAAACTGATGCAAATTTAAAATAAGGAATTTAAAGTATTATCAGAAATAAGTGACATTAAATGAATGTTTATTATTTAGAAAACTATGCATTAAATGAGATAAAATTGTGTAGTTGAACCAGTATTATCATGCCAAGCCAAGGGATAGTCAAACTACAAGGCTGAGGCAACATTTTATTCATTGCTACAGATTTACATGAAGTGTGTTCACAATATATTGTTCCATGATGCATGGTCTTTATGAATGTCACAATTTGTCTGAACTCTCGTTTGCGTCTAGATTTTACAGTTATAATGAAATAATATTGTGCACAATACACCCCGTGTTGATATTAATTCTGATTCTTTATTAACATATATGATCCTTTGGGATCACTGAGCCCAATCAATCCTATTAAAAGTTGGGGTGGGGGGGGGGCGTGAAATGTGTTGCACTTCCCATTACCTCTCATGAAGAGACTCGAGTCGAACCGAGTCTGCTATTTCTTTGCTTTGTTTCTATGACAAAGATTCGAATACCAAAGAGTAATACACAATGCAATTATGCAGCAGACGATGTAACTGATTACAGATTTATCTGCTGAGCACTATCCTTTAACTCCTAAAATTATGTCTTTTGGTATTTCTGGAAAATTTTCAGCAAAGTCTGACAAATGTTGGCTGTCATCGTCTTGTCATTTATAACCCATCAGAAACGTTATTTTCTAAAACCTTTGCTAATACGTCAAATAAAACTTTGTAACTAAGCGAATAAGCGTACTGAACAGCCCATTGGTAGTTACTACTATATTCATTCTGATCTGTCAATCATGTATAAGCACAAACTGCATATTATACCTTCTGTTTTAAAGTACAGCACGAAAAATATCCACAGTCTGACAAATATAGGGTTTTTCAATACATTACTGCGGGTTTTTAATGGCCGCAAACAATTTTTAATGCTAACATTATGCCCAATTTTGTACATGTGTTGTGATGTTTAGCTATTTATGCCGTATACTTCTGTAGAATCGTTGATAAGCTAGTAAGCATGGTTCCTTATAACATTTTTTTAAAGCTGCTTCTACTGTATCAACAATGTTACAATAATTACATTTATTAATTAAAAAGCAACTGTTTCGACACGGCGTGAATTTTATCTGCACCAGCAACTGCTAGACAAATTAAAGGAAGACAATTTTGTACAAAAAGCAAACGTAATTTTCCCGTTAAGTGATCTCGCGTTCCTATCATATTCTGATACATCAGAAAGCTTAAAATTGTCTCTTGATTACCGGCAAAGGAGCATATCAATAATTTCGTAAAAAGTTCGTAATGAAGAACTTTTGGACAAATCAAATTCAGTTAAACCCTTAATATGCAAATTGGAAAAGTTGAACAATTCTGTCGCCAAAAATGAAATAGATTTAGATTATTGCTGTAAAATGGAGTAATCTTGAAGCATATTTTATTTGTCAGTATATTATGATAAATACCGTTACTTTAAAGTGAACGTTCAAACAGAAATTGAAACTCATCCTCAAACTACAATTACTGGAACTTTACATGTTTTCTACCTATTATATTCAGTTTCTAATCTGTCAGATGAAACTCGAAATCTATTATTTTACTATTAATATTTTTACCAGCTCAACATGTCTAGTAGAAGATACTTTGGGAAGCAAAGAATGCAACCAAGCAACAGAATAGGAGTCTCAGTTTGACTGAGTCCTTTCAAGAGGGGTAATGAAATGCGCAACTCCCGAGGTATACCCCCACCTGAACACCGGCTTTAACGGAACTGTTCAGATACACTAATTGGACTGCAAGGAACATACAATGACAGAGTCCACGTACAGGGAGACTTAATTATGTCGTGTTAAATTTTCCAAAGGACGTATATGACTCATCCATGAAAGCATTAAATTAAGAGCTAGAAGTTCATGTTTACCTCGCAAGATAAGAAGCAACAAACTACTATGTGAAGAACGGAATGTACAGTCAAAACTCTGCATCTCGAATTTCAAGGGACCGTGCTTTTTATTTCGAGATAACAGTCGGTTCTTAACGCGCACACGATTCCGTACAGTTTGTATTTGTCAAAGTTTTCAGTTTTTCGAAGAATAAAAATTATACTAACCTCAAATGTTTTTGAGTCAAGATTCCTTTTTGTACCACATTCCTCTCTCGGAGGATTGGCAGCATTTCGATCTGACATTTTGAACGAATGATGCTTTCCCCCAAGAAGTTATTTTTTATAGTCTCATTGCGATTACCTCTAATTAATCCTTAGTAAAGATTCCAACTGTTCAAACTAATTAATTCATCAGTTTGAATCAAATGCAATTTTCATAACGTCTCAAAAACAAATGACAGCTGATTAAAGAAATCTATTTTTTACATCAAACAATCATCATTATGGCACGTGCAAGTATGACATCATCTCACTTTGATAATCGCCGCACCTTTGATATGTCGGTATCACGGCTTTCTGAACAGAACAGAACAGAACAGAACAGAACAGAACAGAACAGAACAGAACAGAACATCTCTTTTATTCTGTCAATACATGTACACACATGCAAATATGAGGAATTTACAATAGACAATATGATCTATTGCGAGGCTACCATATATAAACACATCAAGGTACAGTATATTAGTTATAAACAATCAATATTAAACACATGATATGCACACTTCATATTAACGAAAATAATAATCTGTAAATATGGAAAAGAGATTACATTCTAATTTCTGGCAATTTGTAGGATAGCCTTTACAAACTTACAAAGCTTCAAAAATTCTGATTTGTTGCTAGTACACATTATTTTTTCTAATTTAAACATATTCGAACGTCGATAAAAATATGGTTTGATAAACTGTCTTCTGTCATCGGAGAACTGTTCACATTCGAATAAATAATGAAATTCATCCCGCATTTTGTTTCTACAGGAGTTACAAGTTCTTTCATTTATTGGTATTCTTGACCAGTTTCCCGTTTCAATAGGTAAGCGGTGATTCCTTGTTCTAAATTTAATGAAATTATATAATAAAGAGGGTTGTAGTTTGGATAAATAAGGTTCAATACCAAAAGATTTCTTAAATACATTGTATGTTTTTGCTAAAACTAAAAATACTAATTATTTAAGAATAAATCCTGTAGTTTTTGTTTAACGGTCATCTTTAACCATTTTGCAGTCGGAAAATTTTTATCCGTCCATATATTAACAAGGCCGCATTTAATCAAAATAGATCGAACATTGTGTAACCATGGGTACTTTATTTTAAGCATTTCAATGGGTATGGTTTCTGTTGACTGTAAAATATTTTTATAAACTGCAGTTGATAATTTGTTTGGGGTGTCTCCACCTTCAGTTACACAGAGCCTTGACCAAAAAGAAATTATTTTTTCTTCTGTATCTATTGACAATGGCATACATCCCGTTTCACCGTAAAAAAAATAATTAGGAGTAGACCTTTTTAATTTTAATACATATTTTAAATTTTTAATTGTACACGCTCTATTAATTCTAGTTTACCAAAACCCCATATTTCAGCTCCATAAAGTAAAATAGGTTTGACAGTTCTGTTAAAGAGATCTATTTGTAAATCTATTGGAAGGTTAAGACGATTGGAATTTTTAATAAGACTATACATTTCCCTAGTTGCTTGGTTTGAAATATGTTTTTTACAACTAAGAAAAGAGCCACTTCTATTAAAATACAGACCAAGATATTTATATTCATTCACGACCTCTAAGGCTTCATTTTTAAAAGTAAAATTATATATAGGTTGTTTGCCTTTAGCGAAAACAACAATATTCGTTTTTGAGGTGTTTACCGTAAACTTTCAAGTATCACAGTATTGTTCGTAAGTATTTAAAGCTTCCTGTAAATCATTCGCTGTTTCTGCCATTATTACTGTATCATCAGCGTAAAGTAAAATAAAAAAAATTAAAAAGATTAAAGAGTTCATTTTTATTTTGTTTATTTTGAATTGTTATTTCTGGTACATTACTATTATTTTGAAAAAAGTCCTTAAGATCGTTTAAAAATAGTGAAAAAAGCAAAGGTGATAAATTTTCCCCTTGACGAACACCAATATTACAAGAGAAAAAGTTAGAAAATTTTGAATTTACTCTAACACAGGATTTTATATCATTATACATGTTTCTGATTACTTGGAGACACTTTCCGTTGATTTTAGTATTCATTAATTTTTCCCATATACCTTTCTCCAGACCGTGTCGACTGCTTGTTTTAAGTCGATAAATGAGCAGAATAATTTTCTTTTGTTATTATTTAGATATTTACTTCAAATGTAGACAGCATGCAGAAAATGTACCAACTTTTAGGTCGTTCCATATAAAACATATATTAGTGACATGATATAATTATTGCATAATAAATAGTCTAAATTATTGAAAAAATATTGCTTTTCTTATATTCATGCAGAAAGTAAAAACTAGTATATTGCAATTCAATTATCTGAGGGAAATCAAATTCTATCATATTTTACAAATAAATATTAGTTGTGTTGTCATGGCAACTTAAAGTCCAAAAACACCATGAGAATATAGAGGCGTAAAGATAATATGCCCTTGATGAATGCCTTCAATGACTTACTTTTGAGCATTGTAAGTTTTTGAATAGTGAAGATAATTTCTTCAAATTTTCAGATTTGAAAGATGAAAGAATATTCTTAATAAATATTTTGTTATTTAAATTTTGACTTTTTTTATCCCTTATAAGGTTTTGTCATGGAACATCCCAGTGTATTAATGTATTTAGCGCTACGTCATACAGTAACAGTAGTTTGTTAAAAAAAAAAACAGTCATTTTTGTGGTAGTAGAACACATTTATACTGTGTTCAGCCAAACATGTATTTATGTGCTATATTACACCTAATACACAGTACTTTTGAAACACATACACTTGTAAATTTTATGTTATAAAACCACATGTAGTAATTGTTCATATTTCAAACATGAAATTTTGGTCTGATATGCTTTTAATATATTGCATGTCAACACGATTAACCCACTATAAACTGATTATTATCTAAACATTGCATGAATGAAATATTAGAACAGCATCAATGATAACAGAATTCAAGATTGTCCAACACGTTCGGAATAAAATATCTACAATGTAGAATATGATGAAACTTAAAAAAAACACTCTTGAACATACTTAGAAAATGTGCAAGATAAAAAGGCTTGAATTTGAAAAAGATGAACCTCAGGGAAGTTTTTATAATCACAATTTTTATGACATATTTGCGAATAGAAAATGTTCTACAGTGTAGATTTTAATGAAATTTATCACAGTTGTATATTGACCTGCTATTCATTATATGGTCAAATAAAATCTATATATATTTGTGCCTTTTTCTGGAATATTTGCCCATGATGAAAGAGAAAGAAATAAAGCAGGTTTAAGACATTATTTGGCCCAGGCACTTCGGAATTATGGCCCTTGAATTACCGATAGGCCGCTTACTCCAAAACTTACCCATAAGCCGCTTACTCCAAAACTTACTCCCAAACTATCAAAGGTATATTTTCTGTGAGTAAACAATATATAAAGACAGACTTAGTATTCAGATGATTAGGCAGTTGTGGGAGACATGCGCTTTTCACAAAAGCAGCTCTAGTTCGTAGATTGGTTTTCGGTTCCACATGCCGGGTCCAAGATTAACGATATGTCATCAATGTCATTTATCAAGCGTGCAGAACTACACTATCTGTATAGTACTAGTACTTTTAAAAATATTTCTCATAAATAAATGATATTAAAGTTAATATTCTCCAGGCTAAGCTTAACTTTTAGTGGAATCTCATTTGGTGGAAGGGAGTTTTCATGTATGAAACACATTTTGATTGCCCTAATCTTATTTAGAAATATTTCAAACTGAATGTATTTGTTGAATTTTTGTTACTTATTTAATATTTTATTTTGTTTCTTGAACTTACACATTCTAGAAGAAAATAGAAAAATCAACAATCAACTATCTCGTGTATTCGAAATGCATAAAACAAAGAGCTGTAAACATGCTGTTAAGACGTTGATTCTTACTCATTCTAGTATAATGCATTGAAATGCTGTTCCTGTCTTAGGATGTTGAAACAATCACATTCCGTTTAGATGAGGAATCATCTAACCAAAATAACTTGATATTTTCATTAAAGCTATGCTAAATCTGTCTAAACAGTGCTATGAGCTGATCATTTTTAACTTTAGACGTATTATGTAAAAATAATGTCACCTTTTATTTGAAGAATTCTATATCCAGACACGCAAAATTAAAATAGCCACACATTTCCACGTTTCCGCGTTTTATAAATGTTCAGAAGTAAAAGTAAGGTTACCTTCTACTTTTTTGGACAGGAGTACTTGTGTTGAGTTGCCAACCTAAAATTGTTGAACAACTGGATTTATAGATATTATTTCAAACATGTATTACTTTCTAGGATTGACATATCACACGTACGATTATTTTAAGGAAGGTAATAGCAGGCTGTAATAATATCCCAGAAAAAAATTCATTTAATTAAGAAATACTGTTGCCGTATCCATGCTTCTTAAAGTTATGAGGACAATGCTCTAATGCTGATATGCTGTCATACAAGGTCAAAGTTTTCACATTCATCAATTTGTTGAAACACAGCTGCTGTTTACATGTCTGTGTTGTCATGTAGACATTGATGCAATAAAATATGATTAGTAATATAGTATCATAACAACTACATAGTGCTCGTTGAAAAACAGTTATTAAATAGATGAGTAAAGTTAGAACATTCATCAGAGATAAAGCTAAAGTTAGATATAATAAACACACACGCACCATCCTGTAAATATGCTTCGATCATTGTCTTATAAAGTTGGTTAGTCACTTTGATGAAACTTTATAATACATAATGTCTGCACGAAATGTAATCAATGATAGATATGTCAGTCATAACGTATTCCTTTAACCTCAATATAAAAATTGTTTGTTCTGCAAAATGAAGTGCATTGCAAAATTGTACGAGAGAAAGTGTAGTTACAATGACCCAGAACATCTGTGAATTTATCGGTATGTCTGTGACCATTAGGTGTGCACAATGGACAATGTTTTCTCGCATGTCATAACAACTAGCCGTTTCATGTCTTTTCAAGTGTTTTAATACAATTTACCAATTTACCCATTACCGTTGCGTTTGATCAGAATCCTTAAAACTCTGATGACCAAGATGTTGTGTTTATGCATGTTTGTACGTCACATTACATGTCTAGACCACAGAAAAGCATTTTGGCAGAAATGGGTTGGAGTATAAAGATACTTGTATATAACCGTTACAGTTCAGTAAACCAATGAATATTTTTGTTTGATTGACCTCCTTTCACATAAATGTAACGTTTTGTATCTCCTTGGGTAGCTGAAAAACGTTATCTAAAACAAAAATACATTAGAAGTTAATTACATAATAAGCACATGCATTTGTGCAAAAATAACCAAAGATTTACCGGTACAATGTATATCATTACGTGTCTTGTTAAGCGTTAGTGGCTCAGAGATAAAACACGTCAGTGAAGGTAGTGTTCACTGAAATAAGCACTTATAATTATGATCTGTTAATACTATAATGATAGTAATAATAACAATAATAATTTGTTAACGTAAACGGTATATTTGGCTCTAGGCCAGTATGGAAACTAGTCTATGTTCTTACTTGAAATACAACGCGGGAAATATACAAACATTAGTTTATACACATCAATTGTTAATTACCGCTAATTTCTGCATTAAACCAGTAAATTATTCAATAATGCTAATACTAGACCCTCACGACTTCCGTAATATGCAGATAACACCAGACAACTATCATATTTTATCGACATTAATCAGGTATATGTATCGATTTTAACTGAATAGATATAATGGACATTCAGAAGTACAGCTTTAAAATCTCAAGGAAAGTCCATGCAGTGTTCATGTTGTTTTAAAATTATTAATTGCTTTCTAAAATGCGTATCATTATCCAATATAACGTGTGATTACACCTTATGACATTGAATAAAAGTAAAAAATGTTATTTAAAACAGTATGCCGGAATCTGGATTTCATATTTTTGACAAATACAAGTGTCACATATTCAATATGTGAATTTAAGCACGAGAAGTCCATCAGTGACCTTTTTTATTATTTTTTCTCGGAATAAGTAATTTGCCAAGCAGCTGGCGTATTTCCATCCAAAACAGGATATAGCCAGCAACAAAAGCTTCGACTTTATTCAAGTGTTCCAAGTTCTTGCTGCTCTGAAAAGAAGACCAGCTGCCACCATAATAATTTCCGACGCAAGGTACATGAATAAGTTGTGTAAAGGCCAAACAATCCGTTAAATCCGTCGACAGGAGCGTTGGACAATTCGCACGAAACAACAATCGGAAAACGGAACATTCAGTAGGAGAGTTTTTGCCCTTAAACATGAAATGAATAACATAGATTTCTGGTGAAATGGAATAAGTTTTCGTGTCGTTATCTATTTATCATAACATATGCTACATTGGAAAATATTTCGTTTAGTGTGTCACGGTAAAATATTGATAAAATTCTGATTTTTTTTAAGGGATATGAAAACGGGCGGTAAGTTTATATATTGTTTGCTAGTATATTTCATAATTTTATGTAATTTTTGAAACTACATTATGTTTGAATATAAATATGTAGTACCTATTTATACACTTCATTTATATTAAAGTGAAAACAGAATACAAGTTTTTAACTTTTTATTTACAATAGTTCTTTGTTTTTTACAAAATTGTTTTATTTGTCGTTTTAGTTGAAATAAAAGGGTTTGAAAAAGAGCAGTTTCAATTTCTGCAGACCTTTGAAGGTTTAAATTAATCAACATTTATATGTCCTTTGGTTTAAACATACTTATTCCCAATAATATGCATAATTATATTACTTACTTTACAAGTACAGTTGATGGAAAGGATTGCAGTAGAAGGAAAGACAAGTTTTATGGAGTTCTTCTCCTATATGTCCTTTCATTTTGCAAATAAAACAATATTACGTACTTATAATTGTTTTAAAGATATCCCCAAAATGTTAAAAAAAATGATTCGGATTTTCTACTTTTTGAAGCATTATGAAAATCAGTTTATTTTTTAGTTTTTGTGAAAATCAAGTAACCCTTATTTTTCGAGTTCATGCAAGTATTGAGAGAAAGAAGACGTGTTTAGTACATTACTGCAATACTTGACTGTGATGAAAACGATAATGTTTTTTGGGAAATTATGCTGAATATCAAATGGTCACAAACGAATTAAATGGAGAAAATAGTAATTTAAAATCTTTTCTTCTTTATTTTTTTTTTGTTTTAAGATTTTTGTTTTGATATAGTAAAATAAACTGAACATCGTTTTTATGTTTCTTTATTTAATACCTAATGTTTTTTTTCTCAAAAAGTAAATGATTTAGACTTGTATGTAAGCATACGGATGAAAATCGTAACTATTAAACACATTTTAGGTTCAGTGACATGAAACCGAGCTTTAACACATAGATCTTTTGTCACAGCAAAATATCCATTAAAATAGAAAAAGTGGAAAATCTAGTGAACAATGAAAACGAAAACTAAATAATAATAAAATAACATCGTTTTGACTATATCTGACTAATTACACAAAATAAGCACATGACCTTTTTGTAACCACATCGAAAATTCTACAAGAAAAAGTCTAGCCCGAAAAATCGATACTTCTCAACTTTCATAGATTTACGTACATCTCCGTAATAAAGCGGGGTCATATATCACGTTTAAAGTCCTTAAAAATTTTCTTATTTTATACAAAATAACAACTAAAGCTTATTCCAAAGATGCAGGTTTTTTTCACATCCTTTTGTTACTAAATTGTACACTTTTGGGCAAAGCAAAGCAGTTTGTACTTATATGCAAATAGACCTATTGAAAATCAGTCGTGCAAAAATTGTTTTTATCTGTTTTACTTTAATTTATGGACTTTTATTCTTACCTAACGCATATTCATTTTAATACCTTTATTTAGTTTAAGAGTAATTTGAATGTTGAACAAGAAAATTGCGATAATGTACACGAGTGATATAAAACAGTCACTTTACCGACAAATATAATACGGAAAAGCATGACAGTAAAGTAAAAAAAAATAAAGTAATCTTTTTTAATTTTGAAATATTCCGCGGCATAACATATTTCAAAGTAGACAATTTATAGCGGATAAAAGAATTATCTACGTTTAAAAGTCTGTACAAATTAAATGAAATTATCCCATTTTAACAAAAAAACCAACAAAAAAAAAAACAACAACAAAAAACCCCAAACAAAAACAACAAAAAACAACAACATAAGAAAGAAGTTTCAGAAACGCATATAAACAAATTCTGTTACTCAACTTTAGCATTTAGTTGTCTAGTAACGCAGGCCAGATTGGACATAATAGATATATCTTTATGCTATATTTCGTTTATAGCTATGGATTAGTCTGTAAAATATATATAAAAGAACTGCAACTTAAAAGTTTGTATAAATTCATTTTTATATAATTGACTTCGTCTGCATAACAATTTTCGAGAACTTTCGGAAATCTCCGAAGAACTTCAAGTCGACCCGAATCTTAATATTTATGGCAGTAGTGTTTGTATAAATTCACAAAGGTGAAGTGAAATTTGAAAAACAAATTATTTTTACAAAGTTAAGTTAATTAAGGAATGGTTCATTCTTTGAAATGTCACCTAACTTAAAAGTGATCATTTTATCTATTGTTTATCATACATTGTGCAATAGCTGAACAAAAAATGGCCCTAAATTTTGTCCAAACATATTGATCTCAAAGTTAAAAGGGTAAGTGAGAGCATTAATACTAGTATACAATTTTCAAATTATACCATCATTTATACTAGTATACGATTTTCAAAATCATTCCATCATTTATAGGAAAGATTTATATAGAATATACAGTTACAAAATACGTTTTTCAAACTATGTCTGTCTAATTATACAATAATGGCATAATAGTATAGGGAATATACCTATTATGTCTTGTTTGAAATTGAATCAGAATAGCAAAAGCGACGTGTTCACCAAAAGGCTACCGAGGCAGAAAATAATTTCTTACTATTATGCCTGTCATATTCACAGCTTCGAAAATGTGTTATTCCACTAAAAATAATTAAATGCTGTTTTATGTTGCCAGCCACCAGTAGTGTGTGTGAGTGTGTGTTCGGTCGTAGTGTGTTTCTGTTCTTTTTAGCAATATAAAGACCATGTCCACTTGTAGCGATGCACACAATGCCAAATTTACAGTTATGTCAAATAGGAATTCCACGTCGCAGACACGTGACCTGATACCCATGCTTATACCAGGCTGACCAGTTCTAGAAATATCTGAATGCTAAGCCCCAAATAAGGCAGTTACTAATATAATTTCTGAATTTCTTGGTACGACGCGGCCACGGGGCGAACCCGCACTCGAAGCGTGCGCTCTACCACTAGGCTACCGAGGACAAATACTGAGTCTATGTATTTATTTCAATAAACATTTAACCTTGAATTTCGATTCAATGTATTACTAACGGAAACAATATGCCGATTCAATATGTAAGAGACAAGTTTTAAGAATTAAACGCATGGTATTTAGGATTACGGTGCACGGCATTATTCTTTTATTTTTGTTGTTGTCGTTATCTATAGGTTTTACTTTATGTAACTTTGTGTTTATGTCAACCATGTACACATCAATTACATACACTACTATAGGAGTATGACTTGAGGAGACTGAATTGTTTGAACATGGCTTTCCTGTTGGATATATTTCCTTTTTTTAAATATATGCTAGCAATTGAGTGGAATGATTAAAAACCAAATTTCTATAAAAACAACAACAATTTACATTTCTAAGCGAGATGATAAAATCGTCAATGGTGACCTTATAATTAAAATCTACATGAAGACCATTTGGAACAAGCAAAACCAGAGGACTGTGGAAATGTTCAACAACGTTCACATCTTCTAGCAGATCTACCAGATTAAGTTTTTTTGTAAGGCCTAACATATTTGTACATATATTTAAGCGGATTCATGGACTCAAAATGACCTGATTTTATGATCAGTTGAACAAAGAAGGAAGTCAAACTCTTCGATAAAGATTGACGCACGTAAAAACATTGAGAGAAAATTATGACGCCAATTACAAATATCCGCATGACATTCGGTCCTGTAGACTTGTTATTTCAGTAATTTTAAAAAAATGTGTGTGGCTTTAACAAAAGCAGTTTGTTTATGATAAGCCAATACTTCTATTATCCTAGATAATGTGTTGCATCACCCCTTCACCAAATCAGATTTAGGTCTGTGAAGTTAGCAGTGGCTTAGACATTAGACATTCGTATAGCAATTCAAAAAATCAAGGCGAATGCCTATCTGCATAGGCATTAGACGTTCGTATAGACATTCAAAAATCAATATATAGTTTATGATAAGCCAATACTTTTATTATCTTAGATAATATGTTGCATAACCCCTTCTCCAAATCAGATTTAGCTAGATGTTTATTTACTTCCAGGTTTCACTGCAAATCGGCCGTAACTCGTTTAAAATTAAGAAAGAGATACGACCGTCTCAGAGAGTCATCAATATGCATGCCAGGCTACTACTATTCCTTAAGCATCATTACAGTAACACACGGAACAATATTTGGTCAAACTAAAACACGATTTTAAACGAAGTGTAAAACGGATGCATACAAAAAGTGCACGTTCAGTTAGGGAGCATGTAAAACCCATGTACTGACTATTCTAAAATGACGAACTATGTTGTTTTACCAAGGTGTCATGCCACTCACTTAATATAAAGAAAGAAATACGACCATTTCTCAAAGATTCATCAATATGCATGCCAGGCTGCAAGTATTCCTTAAGTATCATTGCTGTGTCACACGGAATTATATTTGTTCAAACTAAAACACGATTGTAAACGAAATGTGAAACTACATAACTGAAGGATGCATACATAAAAGTGTAAGTTCAGTTAGCCATGAACTGTCTATTCTAAAATGACGAACTACGTTGTTTTACAAAGGTGACGTCCCACGTACTCCTTTATTTATTTGTTTTGCATTTGTTTTCATTTTTATTTACTTTGTATATGTTTTGTGGTGTATTGTCTGTCATTCACACATTTATAAGCACACTTGTGGAGACGTGGCTATTTCTGTTGGTTCTTTGTTCTTGTTTATACGCTAGTTGGATTTTTATTGTGACTAATGAGTGAAGGAATAAAATCTGTAAGAAGATTTCTTTGAATTATAGCACGCAGTCAAGAAAAATAATAATAGTCTTGGTTTGATTGTTCGTGGGGTGGCCTTTTCTATCCAGTTGTCTACTGGTGCACGAAATGATGTCTTCCTCCATCCATCATTAAAGCTATAAAATCTCCGTACGACCATAGTTTCCCGGACAGCGTCATTATGCGATGGGACAGTAAATTCATTAGATGGAGAAATCAGAATGAGTCCGTGTCTTATTACGAGAGAACTATAATTTCTCCGTCTTAGGAGCAAGCTGAACAGATAATTTAATTTGTACAAAGAACGTCGTTCATCAAATAAAGATATCCTGTTATAACAAACATTTAGATAAAATGCAATCAACGGCATCATAAAATAATAACGTATTGTTATTAACAACAATTCAATTTCATTAAGCGACAGAAAACGTAACGAATAAAACTAAATATAATTACATAACACATGATATTTAGAAAATATATTCTGCATGAAAATAAAATGTTTTCATATACATGTATTCCGATATCAGTACATCACAGCTGAATTTTAACCTGTGTCGTTCGCATACATGATATGTAACTATTTTTTTTAAAAGAATAAAAAGTAAAAAAAAGGCAATTCGAGAATGATTCGTGTAACAAGGATACATAGTCATGCCACGCTAAAGTACAAAATTCTAGTTATACAATATCAGTGGAATTTGATCACTACTAGTGTAACATGTGAAGTCAAAATGGAACAGCTGTACGGATTCCACATTCAGTACATATTCAATGTTCTGTTTAGATAGTGCTGATTTTTTTCTGTATAATGTGTACCTTAAAAGAGTCATTAAATTTCTGTGTAGGCTTGTAGGTTTTGGATTTCACGGGATGGCTGGTTTGTTGGTTGTGATTTATCACTCTAGCCTAGTATTTTATGTGTTGGCCGTAATATTCAAATTACGGCTTAACGTACGTACTTCATCACGTTAAAAAGTATATGTGTAATGCTTTCTAGTCGGATAGAAAAAAATACGCCACACTCTCCTCATTAGAACCGATGGAATTTCAACAATACTTTCTCTTCTTTCATAGTTCAAACTGTTTCTTAAGTGACTTTTGAACAACATGTCTTTATGCAGAATTCTTCACTGTGTTGTATGAAATATGCAATCGATCACTGCTATTTGTATTGAAGTTCTTTCTTCCAGTTTGTTACGACTAATACTAGTAAATAGCCCTTTGAGAAGTTAAGAGAATTTTAGACAGAAATCCTGCCCTCTCTTTTTTCGTGGGCTGCTCATTTAGGTTCCCTTTACTGAGTGTTGTGTGAAGGAAGTATCTTAGTGGCCAATGCTTCTTTTACAGATATCATCTTGCAGACGAGTTGTTTTTCTAATAGGATCTTAAATGCGTAATTGACAATCTATCTTGCCCCGCAGGGGTTAATCGCTTTGTTCCTGGAAAGTTGTTTTGTCACGCTGTTTTGTATGCAATTACAAGTAATTGATCAATTATCTTTATAATTGAGGTTTAAACGTCCCGTCAGTACAGGAATATTCTGTCATGGCTATGTTGAATGGAGTATGCTACCCTAGTTTTACTGGATAGTGTGCCATTGACTACTGACAATCCGTTCTCAAGTGTAAAATTGACTAGGTGATCTTTATGGAACAAAAACTCACAAAATACTGTTTCAAACATCTAGCTTTGGTTATTGGTTATACAGTTCTTACATGTTACCATTGCGTTTTGTCTAAATATGCTTATGGTTACATATCTCACATTTCATCGTTAAGCACAGTGCATGTTTGGCGATTAACCCCTCTGCAGTTAGTCGCTACGCTGTCCTATTTGATAGTGCGATGACTAAAAAAGCGTATGACTCCGTGGTGCTTTTCTTCTAAATCCTATAAAAACAAACGGAGGGAGTGTCAAGACTTTTGTCTGGCAGCTTGCTTGGTTGTGCCCTTAAAAGTTAGACTCCTCGTGCTCTGACTTCAGACAAGTTGTTTAGTACATTGGTGTAATTTTACCTTAAGATTGACCCTATTTATACGTTTTACTTTATATAATCTGGTATTTTGTCACTTATGTTAGAGCATTTCTCAGCGGAAAGTAATTTTATTTAAACTGTCTTGTCCAACTTGGTGAAAATAGTGTAAGTGCGCCCTAAATGCGTTTAAACCCCCAGGTTTTTGGCCGCCAGCTGTTCTTGGGCGGTGCCCTTGCGTGTTTACGCTGCTGTGGTTTGCGGTTTAGGGAGGCTACGTTTTTGGAGCGTGGCTTTCCCTGCTGAATATTCATCCTTGCTTTATCCCACTTTCCCCACCCCCACCCCCTTTATCTACCCCTAAGCCATTTTGTATTAGCATGTCATAAAAAATATACTTGTTTTGGGATTTTTTTTAAGCAAGCTGTCATGATAAAAATAAATAATGATGATAATATACTATAATAAATTATTTTTTTTTTTATAAATATCGCAAAAAAAAATAAAAGAGTTCATAATTTGTTATAGAGTAACACGCATCTATGATGTATAACTTGAAAATTTGAAAGCAGGTTTTTGCTGAATCAGTTTCATGTGTAAATAAACAAGACGTAGATGTCTACATTCCTGCACAAAAGTGATTGTACAAACAACAGCAGTGTGTTATTAAAATTAAAGAAATCCTGATATGGCAGGCACTGCCTGCACATATTCATTATGTCGTACCGTTGCCTGTGTGTTATTTAAATGGTTTAGTAAAAATAAAAGGTAAGGGTAGATTTCTTCGAAGCACAGAACAGAGCAAACGTGGTCAGAGCCATGCATTGCAAAGCAGGCCAGCAAGGCATAGAGACTGTAGTGGAAAGATATAGCAGACGGGTTGCTTTAAAACTCCAACAATGGAAAAAATGAAGCCACGCTCCAAAAACACAGTCTCCATAGACCGCAAATCACAACAATGCACACAAGACCAACACACACGAACAGACGGACGCACATATGCACGTGCGCGCGCGAACACACATAGACAAAGCAAAGCAAACAGACAAGTAGGACGAAACAAGACAATGGGACACTGCTCAGGGACGGCCAGTTAGGATATGGGTACCTAACCTCACTCATAGTAAAAGGAAAAGAGAAAGGCTCTTACATTAGTGACAATATACTTGATTGTATAGAGCTTACCTGAAGTTAGAGTACAAACAATCTAACGTTTAAGGGCACTGCCAACAAGTAAGTTGCAAGACAAAATTCCGGAGTGTTACATGTTATTAATTAAAGCACCATCAAATAGGAAAGCGGAGTGATTCAGTTACCAAACATGCACTGTGCTTTACGATCTTCGCATTTCATCCCTAATACATTTTACAAATGTTTGTTTGAAATGAGCATTATGGTAAATTTTCCATTGTTTATAAACTACATCCTTATAGTATACAGGATGTGTCGGACCAAGGTTTAGAAGTGTAAGGTCTGTGTTATATATCTTCAACGGATGATCTGTAGTAAAATTTAATAAAAGCCTTCCGTAGTTTATGAATTTGGTAAACTGTTGTAATACGAAAAATTCTGTTATTAAAATTGCTCTTGCAAAACGAACACGTTGTGATATAGGCACCATATGTTGCTTGAGGTACATCTCCGTCCAGACGGGAGAAATTGACAATTTCAAAAGTAAGTTTAAAATGGGATAGGTTCTTAGAAGTGCACTGTGTAATATTTTATTCCTCTCCATTAATGACAATACAATTGATATATATTTTAGCATTCGACAGTTATGATTTTGTTTCTGGGGATTCTTTTCGTATTGTTTTGAAGGCCATGATTGCAAAGATAGGTTCACAGTTAGATTATACGTTCTAAAATATATCTATATTATAAGAATACCGTATTGCTTTCATTATGTATTTTGATGTTCTCTGTTATAATCATTACAAACACGTTATCTTATAGATTGTAGGAAATAACATTTCTTCAATAGACGAGTTTTAATGTATTGAGTAAATGTAATTGCTCTCGTTTTATGATCATCAGTGACTGAATCCTCTTTTCAAAAGTAGGAGTGAGGATTCAATGTAATATTTTAAACATGTATGTACACCGCATTTTTTTTTATTCTTTTGTTATCTATAAATACAATACAATTCTTTTCTGTGATTATAAAGTGTTATAACGTAAGATGCAACTGCATTTGTTAGAATGATACATGCTTCTTTGTTATCATTTTTTTTAATTCTACGGTACTTTGCAGACATATTCAAGCACATAAACAATCATACATGGAACTTCTGGTTTTCTTTTCTGAAATATGTAGTGTGTACGTGTATTTCCAAATTATGATAATCATATAATACATATATACATAAAAAAAGAGTATGTCAATGAACTGACTCTGAACCTTGCCCATCGATCTGATAACAACTTATGACAACAAAATAGTTTTTCTGGAAAATTTTAGTATTGTCAGACAGACTTTTTATCACAATGCAATATTTTAGCATCTGTATTTATCGAGTATTGCATACTGAAAAATCAGTTATGATGCAACCACGAAGGTTCTGACAGAGATTTATTTACCGGTATTGGGTTAACTGTAAAGGCCTTTAACATTTGCTTTGATTATTACTAGGGAAATATGGTCTCTTGGGAACTCAAGAAAATCATTCTAATGATCTTGATATTGATTGACAGCAAGTTGACACTAAATATTAAACCTGTTTACCGGCTATTTAACAAACAGCAAAGCAAGTTTTAGAATCGGTTTGTACATCTGCATATCAAACGTAAACAAAATAAAGATATACACTCAAAAAATTATCAACTGAGGTAAACAGTTTGAACACATTATTAAATTTATTTTCAACGTTAAACTGATTCGTACTTTTAATTTCATTTAAAGTCCATTCAACGCCAGTTAAAAGCTACTTATTCTAATATACACTAAACAAAACTTGTAACGCAACACCAAGCTTTTTGCCAGCACATTAATGGTAACATGAGTCATATTTCTTAAACTGGCAAACAATAAAGAAGTTAAAACCGTCTTATACATTGATTCATTTACGACAGCGTCTCACTTAAAATGTCCAAAAAACAAAACAAAAAAAAAACAAAAAAAAACCACAATTGTTTTGAATTTGCTAAAGAAGTAAATATGATTTTAACAAACACTTTCAAAAATGTTGATTAAGTTTTCAAAAGATACTGGCAAAATCCGAGTTTGCGTTAGAAGATTTGTTACGTGCACGTATGAATAAAACGTAAGTACCATTATGTAACTTTGAATGTTGTTACTTTAAAATGATTCTAGATGTCACTGATTTATAATAATTTGAAATCATTTTTATTAACTTAAAACATGGCTTCAGTCTGAGAAGAAATAAATCAAGCGTATATGACCCATATTTTGACCCTTATTTAGTCATCTTTTTACACCCCTCTTTAGAAAGCTTTCAGAACCCCATATTTCATGCATCACGGTATTGTTGCACCAATGCATTAAATTTCAGGCACGGTTATATTGATTTTCTTTCAGTGTATCTACAACGTGGTAAGAATGTTAAATATATTTTACATTGTGGACATTTCAACTTGAACTGACAGGACACGCAGTAACGCGAGTTTAGTTGCCATAAAATGTGCCACATTTCTCTCTGATTTTATTACGTGGAGAAGTTTCAAGATGATTTCATTTAGCCTAAAATTCAGGAAAGACGAATTTGTTATAGCATAGTTGGCACAACACATGGGAGATTATACCAAAAAAGTCTTGTATTATTTCCATGCATTTCATGAAAAGTGCACCACTGTTTAACATTTATTGAAAAACAGACATAAATGGAGAATATAAAGAAAATATGCGAAAAGATTATTTATTAGCATAACTCAACCAAGCAGCATAATATCACACTTGTTGTGATAGAGCCCCTTACCACCGGCTTCAGTGGAATTCTATTACAGGAAACAAAAATGTTCTCCATGATCCAAAGGACCAGAACAACACTGAAAACTAAGAGATGTAAAGCTGAAATCAAAGACTTTTATTTCTGATTTATTGTTCGCTTTCGTGGTGCTTGACAAGGTAAGCCAGCGGTATCTATTGTGTCCCTGTGGTCTGATGTCAATCTGAATGAAATTACCATATGCCACAGGAAGCGTCAGATAGACAGTGTTAAACAACAGTCCAAACCTTATATATGTAAAAATTGTTGTCCCTTCAGAAGAATCATTGCTGCCTCTATTATCTCATCATTTGTCTTCTCATTTGGCGAATAGAAATGGTTTTCTTCATCGTAAAGTTTTTCAGTTTCTAGTCAATATGTACTGTGAACGTCAGTCGTCAAAGCCGTCACGGGGTTGAGTATATCAATCATGGTCAATATTCATCCGGTATTTTTGCATTTTAAATCATGCATGCACGGATCAGATATGATGATCAATTATTACTTTTTTGCAGTGACTTTCTATAAATCTATGCATTCCATTTTGATGATCGTCCATTAGTCCATAGCCTGTTTAATAAACAATCATGTTACTTGTTTACATTATCATGGCTTTCTTCATGTTCCTTATAATATAATTTATCAAAAAACAATAAATGAATGATAGTTCATGAAAATTAACAGTTAATCTGCAGCTTTTGAATACTTTGGCTATTTCACATGAAATGAACTTGTTTTAATTGATGAGAACTAAACAGTAATTAAGAGACTAAACAATAATTAAGAACGTTACAAATCCTTGTCATGACAAATATTTAATAAACAATATGTAGTAGCACCAAATTAAAAACAATACGAATAAGTTAAACGCATGCGTAAAAAAAATCACAATGGTGTATACCATGGTCACAAGAACGGTACGAGCTCCGTACGAATAGGTTTTCAGTCGAATTTTGGCAAACTCGCACGGCGTCCGAACGGACATCGTTGATTCGTACGACAGTCGCGCGGATGTTTTGAACTCGTAGAGTACTCGGGAACTCGGTGAAAATTTTTCACCGAGCTCCCGAGTTCTTTACTAGCTCGTAGCGTTTTTCGAAGTTGGGAGCAGCTCGCAAGAGCCCGTACGGGAACCGCATGGGCCCCGGAGGAGCTCGTAAAGGCATCGCACGGATTTGGAAAACTGCGAGGCT
This sequence comes from Mercenaria mercenaria, assembly GCF_021730395.1. Classification (NCBI taxonomy): domain Eukaryota; kingdom Metazoa; phylum Mollusca; class Bivalvia; order Venerida; family Veneridae; genus Mercenaria; species Mercenaria mercenaria. The sequence goes on from NC_069368.1 coordinate 81,674,548, forward strand.
TGCTGATGCTCGCACGACTAAAAGATTCTAAAATTGATGGTCTCGTACGATTTTTTTTTTACTTCGAACGGTTTTGTGACCAAGGCAGTAGCGAGTGAATTATAACACGCGGCGTGTAACCGATTCATTAACAAGTGGTTTTCGATTCAAAAAGATAAAATAGGGCGCAAAATATAGTAAGTCGGCATGATGTCAACGCGTAACTGAGTTTAAATATTGTGAACATACGGGAGGTATCACGTCATGAAATGAGTTATTCTGCGATTCTGAAACGTCTTTTATAAAACGTAAAAGGTATAATAAAGTAAGGGTACAATTCCCGGAAGCACAGAGCATCCCAAACACAGCCATAGAGCCATGCATCATAAAGTAGGTCCGCAGAAATAAAACATTAGATTATGGCGTCTGTATGCCGCCAAATGATATGTCAGTATGACATAAGTATAGCCATATTTAATGAAAATGTGTATTTTTTGTTCATATCAGAATTATTCCCTTTGTCCTGAAGTAGAGTAATGTTTGGTCTAATCACGCGTTGTTAACATATTTATGAACAGATTTTCATTTTCCTCATACTTACACGTACGGTTAGTTTAAGGTCAAGCACACAGCTATGTAATGATGCCAGAGAACTCTAAACTTTAGAATTACGTTTTTTATGCAAAACAGATATATAACTAGATTAATGAAAAAGGTGAATATACAACGACCCAGGTAAAAGCTTGATGCATTTTTACTTTCCCTGAAGTATGTTTACACTTACAATACACGTTGTATTCTCACGATTTTCCTGTATCGTTATGAAAAGTTCTATATCCATCTTTATACGGTTGTTGAAAGACAAACTGTTATTTTATACACTTATTACACCTATGAAAGACATGCGCAAGATGTAGGGCATTTTCAGTTAGGTGTGGAAACGAACTAGAAGTCATTTGACCGTAACTTGTGCATTTGATTTTTCTGTACTTGATAAATGAAGCATAAGGTTACTACATGATATGCATGTAATTCCTTTCTTCTATTTTTCTTTAGTTTCTGTTCTTTTCATGATTGTTCGAGGTTTTCCAATTATATGGTGCATTAGGTTTTTGATATGCTTATAGAGAGTCAGCTAGTTTGCATTTCTGTTTTTCCGTTTTTACGTAAGAAATTAAAAATCCGGGTACTTGGCAAAGTTTCAATAATAATAACATTTTATTTCCTTTTGCTATTGTAGCAGATGTTCAAAAAATAAATTATGCTCAAATCAAACGAAGAAATGCCAGCATAAGAGTACATTTTATGTAAGCTATGGACATAAATAATTATTTTTAATAAAAAATAGTATTTATCATTTAAATATTTATCTTATGTTTACGATTCATATTTATATCCGAAGTTGTCTGCTTAAGAAAATGTGAACGAAACGCCCGTTTGGAATTTTCCAATCTCTGGAACTAAAAAACGATATACTGCTTTACTTGGCTTAGAGTCACGCTAACACAATTTGGGTCATATGCCGTCTTTTTCCATCTTCTGATGGTGGAGGAAAACCCCGGTTACCCCTCCATGCATGGTATCAGGCATGGGTAGGTACCTGGTTAGAACAACCGACCTTACGGAACCCAGATGAATGGCTTCATCACATTAAGAACTAACGCCCAAAGCGAGCTTTCGAACCCACGTTGGTGAGGGGCAAGTGATTCGAAGTCAGCGGCCTTACCCGCTCGGTCACGGAGGTCCCCTTTGAATTCTTGCAACGGGTTTTTAACACTTGTACAATTCTTTGACTAAGAAATTATGGTTCAGGTCTGTCTATTTTTCATCCTGTGTCATCATGGAAATTATTGATCCTTTTTACATGGAGTTTGAGAGGAAATTCTGAGGGAAAGAAAGCACGTCCGTTCATATAATTACTAAATTATTTTAGTACTACTGAAAAAAGCAACATATTTGTGAAAATTTCATTAACTGACCAAGTTTTGTTGGTAATATTCTAAATATATTCGTGAAAAGCTGTTTATAACAGATTGGTATTTTGCTTATAGTTTTACCAATATCGTCTAAGTATATTAGTACCATTTGTATAATGGCCGATTTCAATTGCTAACTTGAATAATTGACGACTAAAGGATGTTGAGAAGTTCCAAATTAAAGCATTCAGTGGACAGAGGGTTAAACTTGCTATTGTAAAGTGTTACGCAAACCAACGATTCAGCTGTTCAGCATATAGTGTTTCTTTGTAAGAAGTAATATAGGTACTTGCATATTACAAAGAATGTTTGTTGTAGACACCACAATGCATAAAAGTATACAATAATGATGAAAAAACAAAACAAAAACAAAGCGATGACAAGCTCTGTTTTACAATGTGATCTGACGTTACACAAACTGGTTATTCCTTAAAGGCGAGCACGCTCTTAGGGCACAAAACACAAGACATTCTGCAAACAGACATTTCAGTAGAGTTTGACTACATTTTTATTGCTTTTAAAGCCATGTCTATGTTTTTGTCTGTAGTATTTTTAGACACAGGGTATAAGTGATTTTTACTTGTATGTTGCATAATGAGTCAGGCGATCGATTTTTCAATTTAAGGTGCCATACAACAACAAGCTACATACCTCCACATCTTTGTCTGCTATCCCCAACAACATTTCAACTACAAAGACAAAATATTTCTACGCACATACATTCAGTATATGCCGAAGTATGAGAATCCAAAATTAGATAGAGGCATTACAAGTTTGTTATTGGAACAAATTATCAAATTAGTAAATAATTAACCATTGAGATGTAATTAGGAAGACTGGTAAGAAGTATTATTTTCGCTTTTGCCTTGAATTTTGCAATTAAATTGAGCCTGTTGGATTCAAGACAATAATCATTCTAGTGAGACGGCAACCTGACACTAGATATTAGACACTACAAGAAACAGATTTTCTCACCATTTACTTTTGGCAGGAGCGCCTCAAGTATAACAGACATATCTCGTTAAGAGGGGAAGTCATTAGATCTTAATTGTGATTTTTATAATCACTGATATTTTCTTAATTTCTGCTTTTCAAAAGTCATTTTTTGATATCATAGATAGGCTCTCTGTAAGTACATGATTATTTATTGATAACCTGACGAAAAGTTGTACTTTTTCTTAAAAGTAAATTAGGCATACACATACCTAATGACATCTTTTATTCAGTTGATTTGGTAAAGTACTTGCTAAGAAATTATTTGATAAAATATTTAAATATCCCTAAACGGTTTTGGTTAATAAACAATCTTATTAAAAATCTTACAAATGGATAATAATAAAGCTGGTTTTTAGCTTTCGGAGTAGTTCTACCGAGAAACCCGCCTTTGCCCGATATATAATCTGGAGGGTGATCTTGAAAGTTGTTTCACTACTGAATCTGAAATGTCGTTATTTGAATTAAATTGTGTCGGTGTGACATAAACATTAGAATGTAGAACAAACTCTTGGTAGTACCGATTGTTTATAGGAAAGTTGGCTGCGGTAGGTATGAACCAATATACACATCTTTGATATTAATATTATATCCCTACATTAGGCTTCGTTTTGATGCTTAATTGAGTACCAGTTTCATTAAGAACCAGCTTCATTAGGTACCAGCTTCGTTAGGTGCCAGCTTCATTAGGTACCAGCTTCATTAGGTACCAGCACCGCATTGTGTCATTGCTGACTCAGTGTGATACAAAACACACAGCGATTACATTATATTTAAGCATTTAGAACAAATAAACAAAAACTGTTACTCAACAAAAGGTAAACAATTTACAGAATAATCCACAGCAGTTGGTAAATCACAGGTATTGTAAAACTCATTAAACTAGTTACATTATCATCATATTTTATTTCTAGATAATATAATTGGATGCAAACAAATCAAATTATATTTTGATGAAAGTAATATTCGAAACTGACTTCGTATCACTCACAAATAAAGCTGTTATTGAGGCTAGAATCTGGAACTATCATTTCAGTATATTTAAAATGGAGCATTTTTTGCTCGTTCCTTAGCGTCCCAGGAAAATCTTATTATATTTTCTCGTTTGAAGCATTTAAACTGACGGGAGAAGTAATATCATGTGCTTAGCTGCAATAACACATGCCACATTTAACTCTGAGTTTATTAATTTGAGAAATCTGTCTACAAGATTACATTTTATTCAGCCTTTTCAACTCTATTCAAAATATATTCAGGGTGACAAGGAGACGACAAATGCCACTAAATCTTCTGTGCAAGTTTTAGGATAAATGTGTTTCAGTCATTGCCTATAATAGTTATTGGGATCGATTGGTTTATCTAAGTAATACTGAAGCATTACATCTCTTAATAGGTTAATAAAATATACGTCTACATACATTATTTGGTGGCAAATGGAGTACGCAATCTCCATTGCAAGACAGTCAATGTATCAAAGTAATAACAAATTTAATTTTCCTGGAATCCCATCCTGAGTGATTCAGCACTAACAATACTTGTTTTCCATGGATCGAACTCGTGATCTTTCTGTTCATATACTTGTGCTCTACCCTGCTCTACCCATAGTAGGTGATTAATTGTCATTATAGGCTGGTAAAAGGTATAATCGTCGTAAAAATCAAATGAATGACATTCGGCATTAGTATTTAATTTTACTTACCAATATATAAAATGCTGAAAATTAAGCAGAACTATTTTACTTTATATAATATGTGTAACATTATAATTTGACTCTTACTTAGTTTGATAAGTATAATTGGAAGCTTAACATTCACGCACATGTTTTGAAATATCACACCAAATATACCCTAAGCAAATACCCAGACAAATTACTTTGTTTATTTATGTTTGCTCAATCTGTTAAGTTTTGTTCAATTACCACAGGTATGCATTTTTTTCCTTCGCTGGTACAGCTGCGCACGTTAACTATACATTTGAAATTAATGTAATAGCTAGCAATTGTGAGATAAGAACAGGTATTTATTCATATCAACTCAGTGTGAATTATAATGATATACAAAATGAAGTGTTTTGGAAGCAGTAAGAGAGCTTCTTGTCAATGCTTACAGTTATAGTTTCCAGCTTTCGGTGCGTTCTGAAAAATACATTGAGGAAACTGCTGAATATTCCGATTTCCTCTATTATAGTATAAGGTTCCAAAATACAGAATAACATTTTGTTCAGGCAAAATACTGTTAATCCATATACTAGTTAGATGTTAGATGCGAAGGAAACTGGTATGGTATTTTATCTTATGTATATGAGAAATTAATAAATAGATAAATAAATAAAGACGACAGACTGACTATCTTCTATACTTCCTTTGGATCAGACTGACTTAATCAATCTCTGATTTTGTACAATTTTAAAGAAAATACTTTTTATACTTTCACTCTCAACAATTTCTCTTTACTAAGCATTTATGCTGAATTCAAATTCTAACCAAAACGCCATCATTAAAATGGACATCTGCTACACGTGGAAGATTTTAAGAAACCGCTGTTTTTCCTTTAAAATCCATACCTTATAATACCATGGAGCAAGTGGTGTGAAGTCAAGAGCCTTTATAGTTAGGAAACGCCGCTTCTAGAGGTAACTCGACACGAAGTCTTACTGTCCTAACAAATAGCATCAGCACCTTGACCCAGGGGTAATACAAGAAGGCATTTAGAATGAGATATAGACAACTGAATAACGTTTAGTGGACTGAATAAATAAACATACTTACTTTCCACATAAAAAGATGTATACATAAAATATAGGTGAACGTTTTTTTGTGTACTGTTGCACTTTCAAAAAATTACAGTCGTGCAACAGCTATTATTTGTGACAAGTTTTGTGGTCGTGTATACATGTGTTACAGAATACTTGTAAATTGCAAAGAAGGTTTCAATACCTTTTCACACAAAATAGAAACTGCCGAACTGTTTGATTAATCTGCATATCTAATCTGATCGCTCCGATATGTTTCGACATTTCATTACCGGCTACACCTTAAAAACGAGTTATCTATTATAGGAGAAAACACAAGACAAATAACAAAAAGCCATTTTAAAGTAATTTAATAAGAAATTATTTTGGTTTTTGAGTTTGTAAACAAATTTCTACTTTCTTCGTATTATGTCAAGTGATCAATTTTTCAATTCAAGGCAACATACAGAAAAAACTACGAAGCCATGCACTTTTTTGTTGCCCCAAACAACGGCTCGAACAGAAGAGAACAGAATAGAATATTTTATTCACTTATATACAAGTCTTGTCTACATACATAAATAGTAATCATAATCATATACAGAGCAAATGAATTTATACAATAAATCATAAAAAAAAAAAAAAACACACACACACACGCATTGAACTGGTACTGAGGCTGAAAAATTAGTTATGTATACTCTAGTTGGAATTCAATATTGCGTTTCTTAATGACATAGCTTCATTAATATATTTTGATATATTCATTCAAGACCGTATTTTTACGTATATATGGAAAACTTGGACATACACATACAAAATGATATCATTCCTCTAAATCTAAAAGGTTACACCACTGACAATATCTCTGCTCATGTGGTACATTATTAATTGCATACCTTCCAGTCTGTATTCTAAGGGGACGCGCAACACTCCTCACGGGCCCTAGAAATGATCTCAGCGGAATTCCATAATGATCACAGGGGACACACAAATTGTAACAACATTAAGTCAAACAACGATCGGAAGCATAGCTCTTAAAGACTGCTGTTGTAACAGTAAACCAATTCTATCAAGTCAGGCATTGCTTTTGATTGATTGATTGATTTATTTGGGTTTTACGGCGCACCAAACACAGTATATGTTATATGGCGCCAAACAGGACTACACATTTTGGTTCCACATCTCATTTACATTGAAATAAAAACATGAGGTATGGAATCAAAATTTGCATATCTGCTGGAATCATAGAGTTACTGCAATAGCAAGTGTTAAGACCCTATTACTCGCCTCTTACGATCATGCAAGGGTAAGGCAGTGGTTCCAATCCTTTTCATACACAGATCGTCCCAGAACCACATGGGTTGATATTTTCATAGGCTTCCATTATAAAAATGACTCTGTCACGTGCTTCAAAATGTCAGACCCCAGAAAAAAGTCACTTTATGCAGGCTAATCCGATCCATTTTTTTCCCTACAAATTCTCTTTAAAGGCAGCTATCCCATTTGTTGAATAGCGTATATTATTATTATTATTATTATACCAGATCGAAAGCCGCGTTTCAATTAAAACATCTGACCGGGACCGGGAGGTCGTTATTAGCGTAGGACGCAACCAAGCAAATCATGAGAGATACTGAAATCGACATTAAAGCGAAGTTAAATGCACCCCACTATCTATAAGAACTAGTAAATATAACGACATGGAGTAATCTCTCTGTACAGTTTTATAACACTTTTTTTTTCAGAGATTTTATAGTATAAGTTATCCACTTCAAATATATTGCACAAGTTCGGTCATTAAATTAGTAAATATATTCAGTGAAACATAAATAGAGGATAAGCAATTATGAAATCTTCTTTTTGCCTTGAATCTTGTAAAATATCAAAGATGATTTTCGAGAAACAGCAATCATTTTAAGGAGCATGATATTGATCGACAGCAAGTTGACACTAAATATAACAATGAACTTTAGAAATAGATCATACAGTAATAGTTTACACCTGTTACTAATGGCAAAACGCCTCAGATGTAACTGAAAAGTATCGTTTATATGGAAAGTCATTTGATCTTAATTACATATTTTGTGATTTGAATTTCTTCATTTCAAAAACTCATTTTCAATAAATATGCTCTAAGCACATTTAAGATTTCTTATTGCTATCATGAAAATAACTTGTTCTTAATGTATAATTAGCATCCATGTAATAAAATACATTTTTGATCAATCTTCAAAAGCTGAAATAGAATAAGTGGAAACTCAACAGGTCGCTCAACACGACAAAAATGAAAATGTTGCAGGATCGGTTTGATTGAACATGGAAATGCCATTTATACTAAAACTTACTTTATAATTGTCGGATATTGCACTCATTAGTTGATGCAGCTTTTCCACATATTGCAGTAATGTATTAAATATAAGAATTAAAAGGTAAAGGTAAAGTTTCTTGTTTAACGTATTTAGTCAACGAAAGTCCCCACCTGGAATGGATGGAACAACTTATTTCAAGCCGAGCCCACGACAGGCGTCATATTTACCTCCCCAGCAATACTGCTGGAAAGAGTACTAACTGAAGATAATCACCCAGCACTGAACACTAGTCGGGATATCCTGCCATGTAAAAATCAGCAAATATCTTTTTTTTAAATATCCGAAAATATATTTGTAATAATAAAGGTATAATCTTGAACACTTCATATTCAATATTCATCTTAAGATTCATATGCATGCTAAGAAAAGGACCAGCGTCAGAGAATTCCTATCCACTGTACATAAAACACCTTGCGTCAACGGACCTTCTGGTACCAGTTGAATCCTTTGGCAAAGAGTTAGGGTTCGGGTCAGATAATGTATCACTCTGTATATAAGCTTACGGCTTTTGGTGGTAGTTCGGAAAATTCTCAATGCTGCCAAATCATTTACCCCTGAGCCGGATATTGTGATCAGCATCTACTGCTATCAGAGTAGGAATGTTTAATGTTATCATTTTGGAATACTACATTTTTAATTTCAATTTTAATAGCATACTTGCTTTCCGTAACGAACACATTTTACACGTAAATATCAGCAAAGCAATTTCCAGGTAACACAAATTAAAAGTGACAAAAAACATACTAAATTTAATTTTCATTGAATCAAACCATTGTACACTATAGGATAAATAACTATTACTCAAGCGAAGACTGTATATATGAGAAAACGATCTGAACATATATAAAAATGATACATGTATCACGATTTGAAGTTCATTCTCACATATATTAAACTTACTTTCTGTTGACTAGGATTTTATTAAAATGGGAAATTAAAAAGACGTACAAATCATTGATTTTCAGTGATAGCTTTAATACGAGATTGTGATTATGTGCCATATTTAAAGTTAATTTCTGTTGAGCATCTTCGAGCGCATAGCTTTTTCCCATCATTATATTTAGCTAGCGGGAACTAACAATTTCTAAGAAAGGTTGAGTCAGCTTTAACATGTTTAAGGTAAAATGATGGACGAAAAAATCCGAGAGTAGCGACGTCAAGAAGTTTTATTTTGTGTCCAAATCACAGATCTGAACATCCATTCATCATCAAATAGAATAATGCTTATATTTTAATTGATCAATGTCTGAGAAAATAGTATACATTCAATATAAGTTTAATTTTTTTCTACAGATTTATGAATTTTGAACTTTTGTTTGACTTCCAGTATGTCAATTTTAATTGTTTATTGATTTTATAACAATCACTTGACCTCTTGAAACAAATAGTTTTAGGTAAATTTTATGACTGACCATTTGTTTACCCAGTTGGATTAAGTAATAGTCTTTGTGAATTTTAGAAGTTCAAAAAATCAGTCTCCGCAATTAGAAAATTGCAAACAATATTAAAGGCAGTGACCTTTTTTGATTTTGTATTTTTTAAGATAGTTTAAAAACAAAAACTATTTTTGTAATATTTAAAAGAAAAAACCTCAATATTAAAGAAAGATTATTTAAAACAAAATCTGGAATCTAGTCCCTTTAATGAAATAGTAAGAACATATTACTAAAACAGACTTTATCAAACACGGTGCAGAAAATGACAGCTTGACACACATAGGATCAACTTTGCATTGGACATCATTAATTTTCTGGCACGGGAAGACACCTAGATAGAAACACCGACAGAGCCAGCCGTCTAACATTCACACTTGAAAGAATTGTTCTCACAAAAGCAAAGTCAGGTAAAACCGAAGGTAGTAAATAGGCTGAACACCACTAAATCCAGCTGTTCTTTATTTCATATAAAATCCACTCACTTCATAACGGTGTTTCGACATTTTCTAGCATATCAGATTTTCAGAGACTTATATTCCCATAAAGAACTAGATCGCTACTTTAGAAAAACAAAAAGAAAAGGGGGTGTTAACTTTTATATAAGAAAACTACAGTTCGTTAAATACAACCCGCTGAATTTACTACTTTTCGCTTCTTTCAATTTCTCTTTTCGTGACATATTAGGTATGAAGGTATTAAATGCATCCGCTACTATTTTCTTTATAAAATTAACAACTTATAACATATTTTTATCAAGACTTCTAGCCTTTCACTTCCTGCGAGACTACCCTTGTCTTGAAGGTCTGTCTTTAGGCAATCAAAATATACACAAAAAATATGGGGTCGACCATAATGCAGTGAAACCATGGTCACGTGACTGAGACACGTGATGGAAACGCTAATATTGCGTAGGTAGACATCAGGAAATACCTACTTTCACTTTCATTTTACAAGGCAGCTTCAAATCAACTTTTGAAGCATATAACGTAGCTTAAAATCATCTGCGGACATTCCTTTTTACAATCAAGCATCAATAAAGCTTATATCTGGCATGAAAAGGGCCTTTACTAGGCGGGAAAATTGCACTATATATTGATATGGACTACATTCGAGTGGACCACGGAGGCATATCCGGCCAATTGCCCCCTTCATGCCTATAAGAAATACCAAAGTTTTCAAAATCGTTCTGTTGCAGTCAATTACTGTACGTAAGTCAATTGTGAACAATTTTGCCAACTTTCAGTTTCAAAGAATGGCTACTGTCGGAATTATGCCACATTCAGACAGACAGTCCACACCTGCAAAAAACGTGTCAGGGGCATAGATAATGCCAACTTTTCATTAAATATAGTATCATACGGCCTTACTTTTCTTATTTCTATAATTCGTTTGCAAGAAACAGCTAGAAGTACAAGAAAAAAAATCGATTTCTGTCATTCTTACCTAAAATGGTGTCGCTGATGCAAAACAGAGATGTGGGGAATCACCTTAAAAACAGAATTTTGCCTACTTTCCGAAAAAATCTCAAATTTGCCCAAAATATGCAAATGATATGCCATGTTTGTCTTAAAATGGTGCTTATTGCTCAATTCTGACCAGAAAGTACCAGTTTTACATCGGTTCAAGCAATTTTCACGAAGTGCGAATTTTTCATTTTTAGGTATGAAGGTATTAAATGCATCCGCTACTATTTTCTATATAAAATTAACAACTTATAACATATTTTTATCAAGACTTCTAGCCTTTCACTTCCTGCGAGACTACCCTTGTCTTGAAGGTCTGTCTTTAGGCAATCAAAATATACCCAAAAAATATGGGGTCGACCATAATGCAGTGAAACCATGGTCACGTGACTGAGACACGTGATGGAAACGCTAATATTGCGTAGGTAGACATCAGGAAATACCTACTTTCACTTTCATTTTACAAGGCAGCTTCAAATCAACTTTTGAAGCATATAACGTAGCTTAAAATCATCTGCGGACATTCCTTTTTACAATCAAGCATCAATAAAGCTTATATCTGGCATGAAAAGGGCCTTTACTAGGCGGGAAAATTGCACTATATATTGATATGGACTACATTCGAGTGGACCACGGAGGCATATCCGGCCAATTGCCCCCTTCATGCCTTAAATTCTTACGCCGCCATTTTTATCTAGCATGCGATAGGAACATGCCGATTTCATTAGAATGCAAAGTGATACATACTGAAACGCGGTAGGGTAAAAGTAAGCACGTTGCTGCCGAGAAAATGCACTAGGAAAGGAAAAAAGATTAGTACTATTTATATTTGGACTACTTGTGACTAGACCTGCGGAGGCTTACATTCTATTTGGTAGTGATCAGCCTATAAGAGAAAATTTTTGTTTGATTTTTCCATGAATTTGCATTCATTCTCAAAGTACACCTATTTCACAATGATTCTGCATTGTTTTGGTGCAAAATATTGAGAAAATATAGAGAAATGACAATTCATTACAGGTCACCCCCATCCCCAAAAATATGCAAAATTTAGCCCTGTGCAAGCAATATTTCAATTAATTTTACCTTATTCGTGGAATTTACATTTAACATCCATTTAATCGTTACGATGTTTGTCATTTTCATTCAGAAACATGCTAATTTCAATATTATTTAGACAACTGAAGTGCTAAAATGCGAGAAAAGACATTTACTAGGTCCTAAAACGAACCAAAATAGTGTCACCTGGTCGGAAATTCGATCTAAATTCCAAAAACACAAGAAATTTAAGCGTTTTCAGCCATTTGTTACCGTTTACATCATAAAGAATAGATTAATGGCATTTCCATTCATTTTCGAGTGGTTTCAGAAAATAACATATATTGTCCCTTATAGGCTGAACACCACTAAATCCAGCTGTTCTTTATTTCATATAAAATCCACTCACTTCATAACGGTGTTTCGACATTTTCTAGCATATCAGATTTTCAGAGACTTATATTCCCATAAAGAACTAGATCGCTACTTTAGAAAAACAAAAAGAAAAGGGGGTGTTAACTTTTATATAAGAAAACTACAGTTCGTTAAATACAACCCGCTAAATTTACTACTTTTCGCTTCTTTCAATTTCTCTTTTCGTGACATTAAATTCTTACGCCGCCATTTTTATCTAGCATGCGATAGGAACATGCCGATTTCATTAGAATACAAAGTGATACATACTGAAACGCGGTAGGGTAAAAGTAAGCACGTTGCTGCCGAGAAAATGCACTAGGAAAGGAAAAAAGATTAGTACTATTTATATTTGGACTACTTGTGACTAGACCTGCGGAGGCTTATATTCTATTTGGTAGTGATCAGCCTAAAGATGTATGTGCTACTTGCTTATCGGTGGTATTTTAACAGCTCTGTAGAGCTGCACCATGCCACGGCTACTAAACCCTTGTTCAACCACCAAAAAGTGGTGATAAAAAAGGAACTGTCAACATTCCGCGGTGCAGCTGTTACGCGTTTCAAACGAAGACTTATATTTTTCTAATATTGTTATTGATAGAACTTATTTCAAAACCCCAATAATAAAGTTCCGTGTAATCAATTGAACACATTTTCTACATGCTAGCTATAAATTTCGCCAGAAATATTATGTAAATTGTTTGAACAAGAGGTGACAATTAACACATATTGATATCGGTAACTAAGTCACCTACATCACGATGCAAAGAAACACTGTAAGGGCATTATTACACATGCATATAATGCAAATAGGCATGATAATCAAATAGGCACATAGAATTAATTTACATCATTATAAAGGAATTACGCCGGCGTATTTTTAAAAGTACAATAGTGGTGGCGTTGTGATGTACGATTTATTAGGCATTCATTCAACCGTGTTTCTGTTTCATTTTAGACTGAGCGAAGAAGTGATATATGGAAGTAAAAATCATTCGTACACTAGTCGGTTCATGTTGGTCTTAATTCTGAAATATAGTCAAATCACAATTCATGGAAGCATAGAGCACACCAAACGCAAAAAAGCCATCGCAATTCGAGTCACATATCATTTAACTTTAAATTCATTTAAGCACATGAGTTTGACTAAAATATAGAGCTCCAGTGTAGTTAGTTTGCTTATTCTAGTTATTCTAACACAAACTATATATCTAACAGCCTCACCACTAATGTATAGCTCCACCACAACAGCTGGCGTAGTTTTTGAGGAGGTTATATTAAATTTTGGTGTGTTTTCCTGTACGTATTATACACATTTGGAACATTTGCAGAAACAGAAATGTTGATAGTGTGCTTCTTTGTAACGAAATGTTGTTTGAATAAGCCGATATCAAAATGTAAAAATATCTGAATCGGGAGAAAAGTTCTGCACCATGGTTTCACGAAATAATAGCCAATCTGCAATAAATGTGCTTTATAACACGACTATTAATTCTCCAATTTTCGATATAAGTGAAATATTTATTATTGCATTACAATTTGAAATGGGCGATAGCTGCATGAACATCTTTCTTTATTACCACTTTGGGGTGGCGGGGCTACGGTTTAGTAGCCTTGCATGTGGAAAACGTGCAAATTGTTATTGTTAGAGGCATAATTTAATAATTGTGTGGCGAGGGTATTCGTACAAATTCCTGTCTTTATTCCAGGGGCAAAACCAAGAAAATAAGTATGAGAACCCTTTTCACACGAGCGTAAAATGACCTGCTTACAACGATGTAGCTAGGAATAGACTATCAAATCTAGTAATATCCAACAATTTTCAAAACCAATTGAATTTGATTTGATGTTATAAAATATAAAAAAATGTCAATGAAATATGACAGACAGCTGAACAGTACGAATACATCTATTGCAAATTCACCAGACTGTAATTCAATTAAGCGTTTTGATTTGGTGTACAATTCCAGTTTCTCTTCTTGTGTCATTTTTTTATTTGCAATTTGAAGCATGACATGCGTACAAACATATGAAAATATTATATCCCTCTCTTTTACACTTTAATTAACAATATGGACTTAAAAACCTTACGTGTCCCTTTCTACTATTCATGGTTTGCATTCGAAAACCACAAAAAAACCCGCAACCAGCAGACATTTCAAGGCTTTGATTAAATATTCTCGTTCGCTGTCGTTGTCTGTAAAGCTGTTTAGTATTTGATCGCGGCCTATAATAGCTTAAATCGGCTCGATATCTTTCTGCAATATTTGAGTGATAATCTTGTTACAGCGAAAGGAACCACTACATATGTTCCCAAAGGCCTTCTGCACGGCTTCTCAGCCTTTCATCGTGCATAGTAGTTCAAAAGTTCCCTTTCATTTACAAAATCTACATTATTTCAATACTGTACAAAAATTATATAAATACTTTTTGAATATTGTATTCTTTCTTGTGTATATATTTTTGAAATATGAATTTCTTTTGCCTTTTGCCTAACCCTGAGTACCTATTATAAACATTCATAAGTTAAAAAAAAAGCTTTTACTAAGTAACTGTCAAAATAACAGAACTTGTATTAACGGCAATCTAACTGAAAGATGATCTAATTAAAAGAACAATAAGGAGTAAATATTGCACACTTCCGGTTTGTCGACGACAGCTGGGGGTTAGGGACACATGATCTTGACGCGTTAAAGGAATTTCACAATCCCGCACACCAAATTCATCCAAGAGTAAAAACAGAGCGACGATACTCCCTAGACTTGATGTAAACACAAGCATATGTGATAGGGCGATCTTGACAGCTCTGTTTATAAAACTGACAGACACGCACAATTACCTTAACATAGAATCTTCGCACCCGGAGTCTACCAAAAATAAAGGCAATTCCGTATGACTTGGGAGTTAGGATAAAACTTAGCTAGAATGAAACAAATTATCGAATACACAGGCAAGAAATCAAGCCTTGAGAATGGGGATATAAGGGGTATTTGTGAAGAATTCACTCGGAAATGTAAATATTGTAGACAGAGTACAGAGAAAACAAGGATATACCACGCATAAATAAATACATAAATAAATAAAAAAGAATCAAATTGTATAAATACAGAAATATTCATGTTGTAGCCTTGTTCGTCATAAAACTGTTTAATGCGTTATCAAAATACCATTACATATGGAAATATAAAACATCAATTTAGTTTGGATGAATAAGTTTGAATGAGTTTATCTGAGACAGGAACAAAACAAAGGAACCTATCAGCAATCTGACCGTAGTGCATTCGATAATTGCACTTAGTACCGAATATATTCTAAGCAGTTGCTGCTAGACTGGCATCGTATGTCTTCTTTTTACCTTAGTGGTGTTTTATCTATCCGAATTAGTTTTGTAGAGATAATTGCAACTTATCATTTTAGTAAAACTAACAGAGGCTTTCTAACAGTAAAGGTCTACAGAACTCTGATTATTTCATTTAGCTAGAAAATCTTAGTAAGATGTACTAATTTCAAAAAAGAAACTTACTTAGAACATTGGCGTTTACAAAACTGTCTGGCGGTAAATGGGGTACATATATATGTTGAGTCTTCTATGAAGACGCAATAAAGTTAATATTTCTTAAGTTTTTAATTTTGGTACAAAATATGTTTTTTTTATAACAAAATATATTAGTTATAGTAGTAGCGACAAAATTTTGATATATAAAGTAGGCTATACATTTTGCATTTCTGATTCTTGCTCACAACCATTTACTAGTACGCAAAGACATATTAATATAGTCTATAGTTTGGTAACCTAGTATGCTATGTAGGACCACATTCGTAACATATCGCATTTGTAACAGGTGTTACAAATGCGATCGCATATGTAACACGTGTTACAAATGAGATCGCATACGTAACAGAAATCAAGCACATATGTAGATGGTCACGTGACATGTTCAATGGTGGTTGTGTTTTTTACCTGGGAAAATAAAATTTGAAAAACTGGAAATAAATAGTGTTATTTGACAATATTATGGAATAATTAAGATGCTTTTGATAACTATGTGATGTGTTGATCTATATGGGTTCGAGAAATAAAGCGAAAAGACGTAACAAACGCAAATACAGTAGTGGCAACTCGGGTAGCGGACGTTCAAAAACCGCGCGCCATGTTTCACCTCAAAATGTAAACAATGAAAATAATGGTGATTCCTATGACAGTAGTTGTGGATCTACCTATGATAATGTATGTGATTGTGTAAGTGAAACTATTCGAAAAGCTAATTCTGTTTTGTTTGACATTTCAATTTCTGAGATGGATAATTCAGTATTTGAGGCTAGTGGTGGTATTCCTAGTGCAGGAGCCACAAACAGTGACAAAAACTCCAATTCACAGAGTGGTATGGGATCTACTGCAGACATTATCGTATATTTAAAACGTATTGATGCTAAACTCAGTCATGTTGATCAGCGGTTGAATGTTCTAGATTCACTAGAGACAAAGGTCAGTCATTTTGAAAATGAAATAGCCAAATTATGGACTTATGTGCAAGATAATATCAAATCTGCAGATGAAAAAGTTTCAAAAATCAGTGACCGAGTTGATAACCTAGAATTCTCGCTTGGGTTGGCACATGACAACATCTCACATTTGCAGAAAGAAAAGGTCAATTTACAGGACAATTTACTATATGTGCAGTCACAAAGCATGCGTAATAACCTGATCTTTGCCAACATTACGGAAGATGATCACGAGACGCCCGTGCAAACTGAGATTAAATTGCGGCAGTTTATGGCGGAGAAATTGAAATTGGCTCAAGATTTAGTCGACCGAATCAGCTTTGAACGGGTGCATCGTATGTCCCAGAATCAAAATTATACTTCTAATGCATCGCGGTCACCGCGCAAAATAGTGGCTAAATTTACACTGTTTAAAGATCGGGAGGTTGTACGCAGGCAGAGTAAAGAACTCAAAGACACAAATTATTTTGTTTTCGAACAGTTCCCGAAAGAAATAGCAGAGCGTAGAAGGTCCTTGGTGCCCAAACTTAAAGCAGCAAAGCGTCAGGGCAAGTCTGCATGGTTGAGCTATGATACTTTGTTTGTCGATGGCGTTCCGGTGCGTGATGCTACTAATTAGCATAATGATGAGGCTGAACTATCAGTTTTATCCTGGAATATCAACGGGCTGAACAGATCACTGCTTGAAGATAACGACTTTATTGATAAAATCTCACAGTATGATATAATTTTTCTTTACGAATCATGGGCTAACAGCAAATCAAAAATTGATATAAACGGGTATAAGTGTTTTAATTTTTACAGGAAATTTCAAAATAGAAGGGCCAGGCGCTGTAGTGGTGGAATTGTTTTATACATAAAAAATTCTATAAGTAAAGGTATAAAAGTGGTGCAAAATCATTATGACACAATTATATGGTTACGACTGGATAAGACATTTTTTAATATTGAAGATGATCTGTTCTTAGCAGGTGTGTACATGTGGGTGGAAAACTCACCTGCGTACAATGTAATTACTGATGACTTGTTTGCATTATTAGACAATGATATACGTACTTATGAGCAACGTGGTCGTGTTATGTTGGCGGGTGATTGGAATGCACGGGTAGGCAATGGTGACAGAAAGGACTATATTGTATGCGACCGAGTGGTTGATTTTATAGATGATGATGTATATACTCCTGATACGCCCCTGGAAAGAACCTCCATGGACACTGGGCATAACAATCATGGTTTTAAACTACTCGATTTATGCAAATCCAATTCATTGCGTATTGCTAACGGTAGATTAGATAAGGATCACTGTGTGGGTAATTATACTTTTACAAGCGCTATGGGTTCAAGTGTAATAGATTATCTTTTGTTACGTCAATGTGATTTTAGTTGTATTAATTCTTTTGAAATTGAATCATTCAATGAATGGTCTGACCATGCACCTGTATCATTTTCTATTTTGTGTAATACTTTATCAGGTAATGACAGTCAGAGTTATGTACGTACTACTGTAAAATGGGATGAAAATCTGCGTGGGGAATTCCGAAGGTGTCTTATCTGTAAATTACCGGAGTTTAATAGAATTACTCAAAATGTAAATTTTGCAAATAGATTGGACGTTAATACATGTATAGAAAATTTCACACAGGTTATACGGAGCGTGGCAGATCCATTATTTTCCCAAAACATAATTTTGTCTGATAGGTCACGTGCTCACAGGTCGTTTGTGGTTTGATAATGAATGTATTAATGCAAAAAATACATATTTAGCGGCCTTGCATATTTTCAACAAATGTAAAAATGATGTTAATCGTATTGATATGTGTACCAAAAAATCAATGTATAAAAATCTTGTAAAAATGAAGAAACGTAACTATGAGTTAAGAAAGATGAAAAGTATTGAGAAATTAAGGCACTGCAAACCTAGAGATTTTTGGAAACATTTTTCACGTAAAAATGGTGGTACTACAAATAATATTAGCACGGAAGAGTTTTACAATTTCTTTTCGAGTTTAAACTTGGCAAGCGACATTACCAATGTGGACGCTGAAGCTTTTTGTAGTAATCATGATTTCAGTACAGATGATTGTATATATGAGGAGTTAGATACGACCATAACAGTTGCAGAGGTTGAATCCGTTATACACAGTTTAAAAAGAGGCAAATCTTTTGCTGGCGATAACTTATTGAACGAGTATTTTATTGAATCTTGTGATATATTGTCTTCTCATTTAGTAGACCTGTTCAATGGTATATTAGATAGCGGAATGTTTCCAGATAGCTGGATGGAAGGTATTATTATACCGTTATTTAAGAAAAATGACCCCGATGATGTTAACAATTATAGGGGCATTACACTGGTTAGTTGTTTTTCTAAGATTTTTACAGGTATATTAAAAAAAAAATTAACACTTTGATAGAAAATAACAATATTGTTAGTGACTCACAATTTGGATTCAGGAAAGGACGCTCAACTGTAGATGCTATTTTTGTATTGAATGCTATTGTTAGCAAAATACTTAGTGAAAACGGCCGATTGGCGTGTGCCTTCATAGATTTTAGCAAAGCATTCGACAGTGTTTATCGTAATGGTTTGTGGTATAAATTGTACAAATTAGGTATCACTGGTAAAACATTAAGAATTATTCGAGATATGTACTCAAAAGTAAAGGCCCGTATAAGGGGATGTAAATCTTACTCCGACTTCTTTGAATGCTCAATTGGCTTGAGGCAAGGGGAGGTAATTTCGCCTGTTTTATTTTCATTGTTCCTTGAAGACTTAGAGTTATTTTTGCTTAAGGATCATAATAGTGGTTTGACTTTAGATGAAATATCATTCATTTTAATGTTGTTTGCAGACGATATGGTCATTCTGGGTAAAACTCCAGAAGATTTGCAAACAAGCTTAGATTTATTAAAGACATATTGTGATAATTGGGGTCTTAAAGTTAACTCAGATAAAAGTAAAATTGTTGTCTTTAGAAAAAGAGGTCCGTTATTTAATAACGAAAAATGGCAGTTTGATGGTGCTCCTCTGGAAACTGTTAACGATTTTAATTATTTAGGTACTGTGTTTAATTATACGGGTAGCTTTTTGTTGAACCAGGAAATGTTAATTGGTAAAGGATTAAAGGCAATGTATGCATTATTATCTAACATTAGAAAATACAATCTACAACCGAAGACATTAAGTCAATTGTTTGATGCATTTGTTGGATCTACTCTGAATTATGCATGTGAAATTTGGGGATTTTCCAAGACAAAAGATATAGAAAGAATACATCTTAAATATTGTAAATTACTGTTACATGTTAAAACGGCTACCTGTAATATGGGTATTTACGGCGAACTTGGTAGATATCCTCTTTATATTAATAGGTACGTTCGTATTATCAAATATTGGTGCAAAATAGTATTGTCAGAAAATATTATTGTTAGACATTTGTATGGTACATTAGTAGATGGATGTAATCGTGGTGTAACCAACTGGGCCAGTAAAGTGAAAGCGCTGTTAGAAAATAACGGTTTTGGTTATGTATGGAGAAACCCAGAGAGTGTTTCTTTACGCAGCTTCTATTTACAATTTAAACAGAGGGTTATTGATGTATTTATTCAGTCTTGGAATAATAGTATATCAGAGAGTCAGAGTCTTTGTTTGTATAAATATTTTAAACCTATGTTTTGTTATGAAACATATCTGGACTTTGTACCTGTGAAATATAGAATTGCCTTGTCTAGATTACGATTATCGTCACACCAACTACGAATTGAAACTGGTCGGTATGGTAATGAAAGAATTGATAGAAATTTGCGTACTTGTAGAATATGTAATACTAACGACATTGAGGACGAATTTCATTTTGTGATCAAATGTAACGCCTATAGAGAAATTCGTACACGGTACATTAAGCCGTATTATTGTGTTAGGCCAAGTGTATTTAAGTTTACTCAGCTAATGCAATCCAATAAGAAATCAGTTATATTGAATCTTGCCAAATTTGTATATCATGCTTTTGCTTTACGTCAGAATATGATTGTTGTAAATACATAGACATGATTGAACATAATGTGACTATATTATAATATTTTGTAAGAACTTACAACGGGTCATACGGTATTTTCAAATCACCCCATGCATTCATAACCTATTACTTAGTAATCATATTAACTAGCGCTATAATTGCGCCAATTTCAGTATTTAAGTGCGGTGTACCAGTTATTCCCAGAGCCATTGCACTATTTTGTATTGAAAGCTATGTCTGTCGAACCGTTATTACTCGTTGTATGCTACTGAATCAGATGTATGTTTTCTACTGCGGTTGTGTTATGTATGTTCATACTGTTTGACATAAATTAGAATTTTGTACGCGCTGATTTCTTTATGCAAGACATTACCTCAGCATTTATATGGATCTAACTTTTTGTGCCTGTATATCATTTCGTTTAATATTAGGCCTATACAGCAAACCTTGTATTTCGTTTCGGCAAGCTTTGCTGTCACAGAGGCCTACAGTATAGTTAGTTGTCTATGTTTGTACCTTAAGCCTTGCTAACGTACGGTAAGGCTTATTTATGTGGCCAGTGTGTTGTTATACGCTTTAATGCATCGCGTAGCGATTGTAATCGTTATGGGTTCAGTTCTGTATGCATAATGTTATGTATAAAGAAATAAGCAGCTTAATTGTTTGTAGCTATGATAGATTATTTGTCTGTAGAATTATACCTACATATCACAAGTTATATCTATATGCTCCATGTAGTATTGCAAGTTCAAATTATCATATGTTTAGTTTACCCTATTGACACTAAAGTATATACTTTGTATTTCAATGCAGATTTACTACATCCCGTATCTGCAGGCTACGATTATTTATCATCTTAAAGGATATTATACGTGCGTGTTAAATACTGTATGTAACTCTTAATTGTATTTCATTAAACTCAGTTCGTGCCGTTTCAAATCATAGGAGATTATATGATTAATGACAATGTTTGCTTCATTTAAAGTACAGTAATGCCAGTTTAGAGCCAGTGCAATTGTTAGATTACAATGCAGTTCTTTAGTTCATCCTCTCTATTTAAGATATTAACGAACATACTTAGTTTCTCTATGCAATAATCAATAACATTTATATGTATTTCTATGTTTTTGTGTGCGAGTGTAACTATGTGTACGCTTGTGTATATGTGTGTGTGTGTGTGTGCGCGCGCGTGCGTGCGTACGTGTGCGTGTTATTTGAATGTGTCACGTTGTATTTGTTAATACATCTGTTTGTAACAAGATACTTTATGTATACGTTACAAGAAATAAACTTTGAATCTTGAATCTTGTAACATTTTTTGTGACGAATGTGATCGATGCCGATTTTTGATGTGACATCTAATCACATTTGTCACATGTCATTTTCAATCGGAAAAATGAACAAAAAAGTGCATTTTTACCTCTGAAACACATTTGTAACATGTTTTAGCTCACTTGTACGAAGTGACAAAGTAAGCTATTGCGATCATCCGTCCGTTCACATTTTTCTTGCGAATATGACAGAGACAACATTTATCATTTGATTTTGACAAAACTTGCACAGAACTTAATATAGATCTATATCTCGGTTCCTTTCGAAAACCAGCCATATCACCTTATTCTTCTAGGAGTTATGGCCCCTGGAATGGCAATAATTACTGATTTTAGCCTTGTGAACCCGATTAAGACCACATGTTTTGTCATTTTGACTCAGTATGCATACAACTTATATATCTATAAGATCTATGTTCCTTTCAAAGACAACCATATTGCACCATTTATTTGACTTCGAGTTACGGCCCCCGAATTGGTAAAAAATGCTGCTTGTGAACACAATGGAGACTACATTTATTACTTGATTTTCATTAAACTTATATAGGACCTTACTTCCTTTTAAAACAGCCATATCGCGCCATTTATCTCAGAGTTATGACTGAAATGGCAAAAATTGTTATTTTAGTCTTGTGAACACAATAGAGGCCATATTTATTATTTCATTTTGACCAAACTTGTATAGAAGTTATATATCTATAACATCTCGGTTCCTTACGAAAACCACCTATATAGCAACATTTGTGCTGGAGTTATGGCCCCTTAAATGACAAAATTTGCTGATTTTAGCATTGTGAACATGACAGAGATCACATTTATGATTTGATTTCAAGCTTGCGTAGAAATTATATACCATAGGAATTATATATCTTTTTTCCTCGAAGAGTAGCCATATCACGCTACTTGTCTTAGGAATTATGACCCCTAAAATGGCAAAATCGCACATTTAATAACATGTATAGTGTAGTATTACTCATGTGAGCGATAGTGGGCCATGACGGCCCTCTTGTTGATTAGAGGGATATTTCAGGTTAGGTTAATATCTTGGTACTGGTTGGTTATCTGGCAATTAAACTTGGCAAGAATACCGAACGGTTATCATGACTAGTCTGTTCATAGTACTTTATGTACATGTCACTAATAAATTTCCCATATAGGTTTTGGTTTGTTAGATTTCATTTTTATTAAATGCGTAAATACATGTTTATGAGTATGTATGATTAAAGGGGAAGATACACCACATGCAATCCCTGTTCATCTTTTATAATCGGCAATTCGCTGGTTGTATCGCTTCAACAACAAATAAAGTGCACTCGAAAATCAAGATCAAGGCAGTCTCAACTAACGTAGAAAGTCTTGTTAAAGCTGAACACTGGGTATATATACATCTATGTATACTTAAAAATAGTGACTAGCTTGACTATTCTAGGACTGCTAATGGCTATTGTTCTGATCCTGATGTCGCCGGTGTCCGCGGGTTCGCCGCAAGATAGGTTTTTCGTTTTCGTTTTGTTTATCTTTGTCAATTCGCATTGCTTTAAACATAAAAAACTTAAACTGACGACAAATGAAATATGTCCAACTTAAAACCCTGACGTGAACTTTATTGGATTATATTTACTATGAGAGTTTTCTTGCCAGGCCTGGTGTCTGAATTCGTATGGAAACACTCTTATTTTGTATCTCTATAGGAGCAGCAAGAGTAACTCAATCGGTGAGGCTGGTGCAGCGGATAGTTTGGCAGATTACGAAACCGGCGGAGCGGGTTGAATTCCTAGTCAGGGCGGGAATTTCCAGAGATATTGTGCCTCTCATCCACCCAGTTAATACCTTACGTGTATCGGTGCGTTTTACCAGACCCGTAAACGAACATATGAGTGTAAACTCGTATATGAGCCAGGGTATAATTTCAATTGAAATTAATGTGAAGAACTTACCATCGACTAGAGTGTCGAGGGACACACGTTCGAGACCGTGTGAAAACTATTCGTATCTGTTGCTATTTTCGCCATTCAGTGCTGTTTCAAGCTGGGACGTTGTCGGTTACTAACATAAAAATACTGTTGTAATGATTTTAATATTACTGACATTTTTATCATCATTATCATCATCATCATAATAATAATCATCAACACCATCTTGGACTGGTCCGTTCTAGGATCAGTGGTAAGATTAACTGCCCGAAACTGTATTACCTGAATACTGTTGAAAACAGGCGCTCTGAATCCAACAAACAAAGATAATATTCATCAAAACCATTCTACAGGGTCCCAAAATTTGAGACGTTTGCAGTAATAGGTGTAAAATGATCACTACAGATTGTCAATAAATGGTGGTTATTTGTACCAAAGTATTTGGAAATCTGACTAAAGCGGGTTATGATCCGGGCACAAACATATATATTACAACAAAATAACAAAACAAATCTAAGTTCAAAGCTGTGAACTTGATCTTGGATATACACATGTAGCAACAAGGATCATGATCTCAACACAACTTCTATCCATGCTGATCATTTGTACCAAATAATTTGAAAATCTGACTATGAATGGGCAAGTTATACCAAGGTCATGAACTTATATATATAACTGCACGAACGCACAGACTCCGCTATTTCACGGCGGGATTATAATAAAAGAAGGCCTATTACATGTGCCTCACAGACGGACTCAGTGGGGTGAGGGTAATTAGAAAATAAGGTGTATTTTCTTAAAATCCCGTAGACATTAGTTCGCAGCACAAGGTCGGGCCCTCCTAGACTTAAGGCTAACGACTCCGTCCATGACAAGTTGTATATAATTTGTCTCGTGACATAGCAGCTTCCTGTTTGTCAATCAACTTGAAACAGCTCTAGATGACGAAAGATAGCTACAAATGTATGTCGCCACCGGGTTCGAACCAGACCTGAGCATGTGGGTCTACATTTCAGCAAGTTGAGGTAACAGTAGAAGTAGCTGAAGCTGTAATCATTCATGCGCGTAGCGTGGCATACTCGGTTACTCAGCTGAGTATCATTTAAGATCCAAAAATAAAAAATAAAAAGGCTAAAAACTCCACAGAAGCAATAAAAAAAATAAAAAACTGATCAGGAGTAGGTATGGAGGTAGGGACAATGTCATAGCATATGAGTATGCTGTTGTCTTGATCCTTGTCTTTGTTATAATTTTTTGTGACGGCAGTCTGCTGTTGCTCTATTAGAATCATAGGGAGCAAAAAGAACAACTTCATAAATTAACATTTAGGCTTTGTTATCCGCATTGCCATAGTATAACACTCAACAGCAGTCATATAAACGATCAGTTCATTAATTTCTACCTTATGAATATACTTTCTGACTCATTATGCTAAGAGGCACCTACTCATCCCTACTTCAAACAAAGTTTCAACACCAGTCACCTTCTTCTTATGCCCTGACACCCATTTCCCAAAATTTATTGCAGGAAAAATACATAAATCAAAATTATTTAACGCATGAAATAATTATACATCCTACACCTCATTACCTTTGAAATACGGTAATACCTTGATTTCTTTAAACCTAGGATACACATATGTAATAAATGCTCATAACCAGCATTTACGGTAAATTTTCTTTTAGATATTGCAGTTAAAGAATAATGTTGTAAGCATTATATTGATTTCTAGACCAAGGTTATTTTAGCCATCTGTTGCATGTTTACAATCTTTACAAGTTGCATGTTGCATTTTAATATAACAATCGTCCTTGCCATGAACATTGATTTTCAAAAAAATGTATCTCTACATCCTTGGAAATCAAGTAAATAATGATACAGAGACAAAAGTCTTGTGACAGATGTTTAGGCTGAAATATAAAATCTAAGTTCACGGAACGATAATAAAGAAAATGTATAGACGACACTAGTAATTAAATATTTGTACTTGAAGAATGAAATAAGAATCTATTGAAATAGCTTCATTTTTTCCTGTTTTGAAATTGTGCATAAGTCAAAGTATGTCCTCAGCAGTCTAATCAGTTCCTAGGCAGTTTAGAGTATTTATTGCAAGATGACTTGCATATATTCCGTTGTAACACGTATGCACACATGTGTACTTTATTTAAGAATTGAATGCTATTTTTGGGGACTTCTTGCAAATTCATATCACGCTAGCGATTCTTTTGATTGATTGGCAAGAAGCCTTCCAGTGTGGTTCATGCCCATATAAACGCACAGAAATACCATCCAATTTTACGACAGCTTGCTACAAAAATAACTGATTTGCTTTCTAGGAGTATCAGAAAATTAAAATAAATGTCAAAACGGATATCGATTTTTTAGTCACAGTAAAAAAGACCCGCCCACGTTCAACTATAATTCGCATTCTGATAAAAATACAGTTCCTGGGTTTTATTTAAAATTTATGTTTAACTCCAGTGATAATTTATACAGTCGTATCATTCAGTTGTGGTCTTTGGCGTCAGAAAAAATAGTTAAAGCTATAATTAAATGTTCTTTTTGAATGTTTTGGCGTCCAATTTTGAAAGAATGTTTGGAACGAGGCCATTTTGTTTATGTTTTTGGTGAAGGACGTCAGATTACGCGTACAATCTCGCGGAAAGGGCCGT
This sequence comes from Mercenaria mercenaria, assembly GCF_021730395.1. Taxonomy (NCBI): domain Eukaryota; kingdom Metazoa; phylum Mollusca; class Bivalvia; order Venerida; family Veneridae; genus Mercenaria; species Mercenaria mercenaria. The sequence goes on from NC_069368.1 coordinate 81,701,384, forward strand.
CATTGATATTATTACTGCAATGTTTAACGCTTTTGTCTTTCCATAGTAAAGTGCATAGTGAATGCAAATTTTGTATACAACAAATAAGTTTGGAAAAAGAGCTCATGTTGCTTAATCTGTGAATAACAAATTTTGTCCTGAATAAATAAACAGCCTAGTGCAAGTCCTTCCAAAATGCCAGTCCCACCCCTCTCACCGACCCCGATTTGTATCGTTCATCAACTTATATAGACCTTTCTTTACATTTCGAGCCGTTTGTGAATATTTTGTTCAAAACTGAGGAAGCATAGTTTTGGTGAGAAAAGTCACCAAAAGCCACCCTGCCTTCTCTAGGTTTGCTCTAAAGTTTCCATGGGGGAGGCTCCCCGAACCCAGCCGGAAGAGGGGATTAATCCTCTCCCCCACACTCTTCCCTTGAGTAACATCTAAACTGATCACGCTACGCCCCTGATCATATTAAAGTGGTAGTGGCAGTGGATGCAGAAATGATTACAAAAATTGAGCCACGTCACGGAAAAATTGGCATTCGGACATTTTCGTGAATTTCCGAAAAGTCTATATTTAGGCTGACCTGTGCATTTATGCATCTGAATCAGGGTAATAAAATTTCATATTCAGGTAGAATAAGCCTTAAGAAATAACAGCGAACGTTGTGGGCCATGATCAGACTGCGCGGATGCGCAGGCTGATCTGGGCCCACACTGGTTGCAAAGCCTCGAAGATTCCCGAAGGCCCATTTTCTCATGATGCGGCTCAAATAATTGTATGTCATTGACCTCGACGACGACGACGCTAACTTTTTAATGGTGCTTATGGCAGTCATTTAATGATGTTGCGATGACAACCAACTCATTGAACATTTGCAGTATAAAACTCAACATGATTACACATTTGTGCTTCTCATGTCAACCCCCATGTTGGACAAACACATTCGTAGCGCATTTTACCTGTTACGAATGCGATCGCATACGTACGAAATCTGTTACAAATGCGATCTGTTACAAATGTGGTCCTACAATGCTATCAAATTAGTAATGAACTGCTTTGGAAGTATAGACTGCAACCAAAAAATCCTTAGCATACTTGGTTTGCTAGAGGTAATGATACTTGCAATATCTCTCATTCCCCAAAGTGCCGACCTAATGGAACTCTGTCATACAGTTCATTGCATGGATTCCTAGAAAATGTAGCAACACTGATTCCAAGTACAGGGAGGGTGAACTTTTCACAAATAAAACCTGCTGTTGTTACAGTACGAGATCATTCAAAAGTAGAGATCATAGATACACTACTATCGCCGCACAAATGCATGTTCTTTATTTGCTAACGGACAAATCTTAGTTTACTCTCAACAGATATCATAAAAGGTTTGCAGTAACATTTAGGATATACAATAACATAAAGGGTACATAGCAACATAATGTAATGGGTCAAGAAGTAACATAAATGATTAACAGTAACATAATGGATGTACAAGTAACATAAATGGTTTACAGTAAAATTATGGATCAACAGGTACCATAAAAGTTTTACATTAACAAAAATGAGCAACAGGTAACAAAAAGGGTTTGCAGGAACATTATTTACCAACAGATAGTAGGGTTTGAATTATCATAAAGGGTTTATAGCTACATAATGGATCAACAGGTAACATAAAGGGTTTGCAGGAATATAATTTATCAACAGATGGCAGGGTTTGAATTATCATAAAGGGTTTACAGCTACATAATGGATCAACAGGTAACATAAAGGGTTTGCAAGAACACTATTTATCAACAGATAGCAGGGTTTGAATTATCATAAAGGGTTTACAGCTACATAATGGATCAACAGGTAACATAAAGGGTTTGCAGGAACACTATTTATCAACAGATAGCAGGGTTTGAATTATCATAAAGGGTTTACAGCTACATAATGGATCAACAGGTAACATAAAGGGTTTGCAGGAACATTATTTATCAACAGATAGCAGGGTTTGAATTATCATAAAGGGTTTACAGCTACATTATGGATCAACAGGTAACATAAAGGGTTTGCAGGAACATTATTTATCAACAGATAGCAGGGTTTGAATTATCATAAAGGGTTTACAGCTACATAATGGATCAACAGGTAACATAAAGGGTTTGCAGGAATATTATTTATCAACAGATAGCAGGGTTTGAATTATCATAAAGGGTTTACAGCTACATAATGGATCAACAAGTAACATAAAGGGTTTGCAGGAACACTACAGGCAATTCTGATTAATTGAAGAAATAAGAGAAAAGCCATTACCTTACATCTTCCTTGGTTCCTTTGAAAAAGGCACACATGTCATAATTACTTTTTCAGGTTGTCTAATGAAGTTTACAAGAAATAACATCAAAAATATTTTTAAAAATGACTTACACTTTGGAACATGGTTGGAATCAAGATTGGGTTTTTTATTGATTCTGTTTATGTAAGGTAATGAATAGTGCAACCTTGCACTGGTTTAATTGGAACTGTGTTATTTCAAAACATTGAATAGACCCCGTGATTTATCCCAAAGGACCAGAAATAATAACAATTAATTCAGCAAATCATGTTCTGTCAAGAAAAATCACAAATAATACTGTCAAAAGTATAAAAACCTTTCCGCGTTTGCCGTATCAGTGAAGATTAATGCGCAACAATGGATTTGGCTTTCCCCATTAAATTGAATATTTAATGGATCTCAAGGTCTCCCTTGGCCAACAGCTGTATAGATCGGTCATTTTTTCAACAAATTATCATTTTGCTGTTGCATTTTGTTTTTGTTGTTGATAAAGTCGCCGCTTTGTCGGTTCGTCTGTCTGCATGTGCGTCCCTACCCGCAATTCATGTCCGGAGTATTTTTTAGCAACCACTTGCTAGAATTCAGTGAAACTTCATAGAAAGCTTTACTACTCAGAGGAAATGCGCATTTTATCTTCATGTTTAGGTCGGATGATTTTCCACTGAGATATTGCCCTTTTATGATTCAACATTAGTATACTATAGCACCGTCATTGTCCGTAGTATTTCCCAGCAACCACTTGCTGGAATTCAGCGAAAATTTATAGGAAGCTTCACTCTAAAAAGGAATGCGCCTTGTCATCTTAATGTTCTGGTCGGATGATTTTTCACTGAGTTATTGCCCTTTCTGTATTAACCCAAACTATTTTAGCGCCATCCTCGTCTAGAGTATTCCTCAGCAAGCCCTGGCGATGTTCAGAAAGAATCGTCGGAAGCTTCACTCCAAAGAGAACATGCGCGTATACTGAGCGTGCTTTTTCTCAACAACTACTCGTTGCATTTCTAAAAAAACTTATTTGGAACTTTCGCGAGGTATGTGCCCAGACGATGAATTCCGCTTTTCCTTTAAGTATGCAATTATCATACTTCGGGGAGCATCCATCAGTTTTACCGATTTTGTCTTGTTTTGTGTGTTTTGTATTCAGACTGCTTCAAAACTTGTCAAGCTTAGCGTCGTAAGAACAATTTTTAAAGACAGAAATCATAAGCTAATGACTAGCAAATATGATGTAGAATGGCGCTCGTTGTTCTTCCATTATTTCGTCGTTTAAAAAGAATGCTACATAAAAGGTCTTCACGCCGCATTGTTATTGTTATATTAAGTATGAGCAAATTGTTCAAATATTGGGTCTCAAAAGACCTATACCAGTTTTAATTGAAGGAAACTTGACCCAGCATTACAAAGCGAGCAACAGATGTCACACAATACACACTATACACAGCCACCAGAGATGATGGCACACGCTGACATTAGAGTAATTTTATCTTTGATTTATTGCATAATAATGTTCCTTTATAAACAACATTTAGTTTAGCTTTTGGTTTACGGGTCGACTTCTATACGACTTCTATACGTTTGTTTATATAGGAAATTTGCGCTATATGATTACAGACAAAAACGATACGGTAAAGAATAGACACAAGCATAACTTCGAAAAGCCATTTGACGCTCAGTCAGACTGAATCTGCTGTAAAGTTGTTTCAAGATGTTCTATGCTACCAGCAGATAATTTTATTGATTCACTAACAATATGACAAATTCTGCTAGAAGGGAATATGTTTATCATATTCAACCCATGCGAAGGAAATCTAGAGCCGTTCGCATAGCTGTCATAAAATGCGCTACACTCACGACATTATTGTGTGAAGAAACTTGACGACTGACGCAAAATAGATTTCCGAAATATGCTTTATAAATAAGATAGTAGTTCAATGACATACAAATGTTCAGTGTAACTTTGTCATCGATAAATCTTCAAAAAATGCTATACAGGGGTGGCTAACTCGAAACTTACGATATCGCTGAATTTACGAGGTTATTTACGACATTGTTAAGCTCAAAGCATACCTTATCGGCCTGACTTACGATACCGTAAATGTAAAAAAGTGCATAAAATGAAACGGGAATCTTTCACATTTGTAATGTAATGTTAATATGAATTAAGATACTGCCTAGCATGGAATTTATCTTTTATATATCTACTTACGAAGAAATGTTCAACACTCAGTTTACATTTAGTGTCATCATACCTCTTATAGCGAATATCATACTATGCAAAATTTACGGGAAGCCGCGACGGTGACGTCATGGTCAGACACTGCTATTAATTTTTCCATAGGCTTACATTGTAAGAAATGACTCTGTAGGACCCCCTTAAAACTTTTGTTGACACATGAGGTGCCATTTACCCTGTCAAATAGCCTTCCAGACACAAAAAAATAACACTTTTACATGGGCATGCAGGATCCATTTTTTTTCTATTTCCATTCAAAGACAACCACCCTCAACTGTGCATTGAATTTAGTGGTGAATTCCAACAAGTACTGACTTCACTAAATTGCTAATTTCAAAGTTAAATATATAGCCAGGCAGCTATAAAATACTTCAAAATGCACAGAAAACATTATATTTCCAGATTTTAAGGATATTTTCATGATTCAAAGCAACACATTTTTAACCAATCAGCTGAAGTCTCATTGAATGTTACGGGTTTCCCTACACATTTTTCAACCAATGCGAAGCCGGCAAATAATAACAACATCTGACCTAAAGAGAATATAAAATTCCAGTATACATGCATTTCAGCTATTATTATGTTAAAGTAAACACTTACCAAAGTAACAAATGTGTTATTTTTACTCTCATCCAAATCCCATGCCTCTTGTCCCCTTTTATCTATAGTGTGTCACAGTGTCTTAAATCAGCTATATTGAAAATATGGAGTAAAACTGCATTTTCTTATTTAAATGATCACCATGAAGTCAATGTTGAGACAATATACATGAAACCCCTCCTATATTGAATGAATATAGTCCACTTCAACCAAATACTACTTACATACACTTTCAAGCATAAATGCTACTGCAAAGAGCTGTTTTCATACCCCTTCCATCACAAAAACAGTGTTTTTCTGCATTATCAACACATTTCTCATCCTAGGGGATTACTGAAAGTGACTTAAGCATTCAAAATACAATAAATAAACACTAGCTGATACCAGCATAAAGATTACATACTATTGACACTGTCGTTAGAGCATTTTGCACCTTACATGTCCTTCAAACAGACCTCTGCTGCATATTCTTTTCATCAGTTTTTGGCCACTATGCCATAGATATAAGCATTTTTCCCATTGAAAGACAACAAATTATATAAAAATGATGCAAATATAAGCAAAAGGAGGCATAATCTTGCCAGGTATGTCAATTTTGCTGTTGAAAATTGCTGTACTCTCAAATAAATGACAGTCAACCACCTCTGAAGTGCCATTTTAAGGTTATTTTCACACATATTTTGATCATGGAAATGTAAAATACATATTTTAGAACATATTTTTGCAATTAAGAATGCCTGACAAACTACTCTTGCATGAAAATAATTATTGTAGAGCCCAAAATACTTCAATGAATCAGTTAAAAGCAGAAATATAAGAATTACAAACAATTAAAGGGAGATAATTCACTTAATATATGTATTACTTTTTCATTTCTGATAAATCCTTGGCTCAATTTTGGCATTTTTCAGACAACCTGACTAACAACAAGACTAAAAATGGGTTATAAAAGGTGTTCATCATACTGGAAAGCAAATAAAATATGTATCAACTTACCACCAAAGAAATGTGTTCAAATGACAAATACCTCTCCTGCTTTATCCAACAAGACAACACACAACAGACTACTGTTTGATCCTTAGAATGCCTATATAATGTAACTGAAGACTGGCCACTTAAACAATACAAGTAAAATAACTAATTTTTGTAATATAACTTCCAGCTGAACCCCACAAACAACACATTTTACTGAATAAGTGATTCTAGAGCAATGTCTATATAGCTGAGTCTTTACACAATATTCATGTGCCCTTTAATGTACTGTTTTGATAAAATATTGTAAGCAGCAAGCTTACAGATATTCTAATATTCTACTTACAATGTTATTCCTGCTTCAAATTGAGCTTTTGAGCATCTGAATCAGTAAAAATTGTCTGAAAAATGTGATACATAATCTTTGTTCACACAAAAAGAGAAATAAAAATGGCCAAAATGGCGCCCCGGAAACTTCCATTGCTTCAAGGAAAAGAGAAAAAAATTCTATATACAATTTTGAAGGTTGTAGGGGCAAAACTTAAATTAAGTCTGCCTGTAACTATTTATTTTTAGTGTCATACCTCTACAATTATTTATCAGTAAGCATTCTGGGCACTGTCAGTACATGGTTTTTCCTACAATCTTGTTCAAAAATCTTCATGGAACCACAGCCAGTTAAGTATGTTCTGAGACCTAAATAAAAGATTTACAAGAAAATAACAATGCATTCATCCAATACTCCACCCCTCCTTAATATCCTGCTCAATGAGAAAACTTTGGATCCATGCAGACACCAAAAACTTGAAATATCACTTAGATTACATGAAAACACATATTTGAAATATTGATAATACAAAGTTTGAGCACCTCTGGTCTTGATAGTGGCTGAAAGTATGTACCTACATGTTTAAATTCCTGCAATTGTAGTACTAAACAACCTTGGAAGCTTTGATTCTGTTAAAAACACTAGCAGAAGCATGTTAAATAGCAAAATTTATTTTCTGTACCTGTTACTTCAGTTAAGTCACAGCTGAAATGAAACCTTCTTTAGGTCAGACACTGCTATTAATTTTTCCATAGGCTTACATTGTAAGAAATGACTCTGTAGGACCCCCTTAAAACTTTTGTTGACACATGAGGTGCCATTTACCCTGTCAAATAGCATTCCAGACACAAAAAAAATAACACTTTTACATTGGCATGCAGGATCCATTTTTTTTCTATTTCCATTCAAAGACAACCACCCTCAACTGTGCATTGAATTTAGTGGTGAATTCCAACAAGTACTGACTTCACTAAATTGCTAATTTCAAAGTTAAATATATAGCCAGGCAGCTATAAAATACTTCAAAATGCACAGAAAACATTATATTTCCAGATTTTAAGGATATTTTCATGATTCAAAGCAACACATTTTTAACCAATCAACTGAAGTCTCAATGAATGTTACGGGTTTCCCTACACATTTTTCAATCAATCCGAAGCCGGCAAATAATAACAACATCTGACCTCATGCACCGCGTTCTGGCACTGGCTTTAGGATTTTATTGTTTGTTTGCACTCCACGTAGAAACTTGACAGCCTTTACACTTCCTTACTGTTTTAAAAGTGTTTTTCAATTGCATGTACAGTTTTCATAACATAAAAGAAGTAAAAAGAATCATGTTGGCGCGGTTTACGAATTTCTGTGACTGATTCGGGGTGCTCGGATGTTCTTGCAGACAACCAGTCTGCGTTTTTTACATAAACCGGAACCGGAAAACATTGAAAAAATTGCCTCAGTATTTGCAAACAACAAAAACGAATAACTATATACGGACGTTACCGTCTCGGGGATTTTCATCCCCTATTAAACTTTAATCAAGCAATTTCATATTGGCCTTTTTATTTGTCCAAGGGTTGTTGCATTGGTCCGAGGCCGTAGGCCAAGGGCCAATACGACTGCCCAAGGACAAATAACTAGGCCAATATGAAATTTGTTTTGTTTGTTTGTTTTTGGTTTAACGCCATTTTTCAACAGTATTTCTGTCATGTAACGGCGGGCAGTTAATATAACCAGTGTTCCTGGATTCTGTACCAGTACAAACTTGTTCTCCGCAAGTAACTGCCAACTTCCCCACATGAATCAGAGGTGGAGGACTAATGATTTCAGACACAATGTCGTTTATCAAATAGTCACAGAGAACATACGCCCCGCACGAGGATCGAACTCACGATCCCGCGATCCGTAGACCATCGCAGTACCTACTGAGCTAAGCTAACTTTTGTCAAACTTCATGAGCTTCAACTTAAGTAGAATGAAATCGGCAAGAAAACACTAAATTTACTCTCGGAAACGATACTATCGCTGGAGCTAATAAATAATCTGACTTGATTCAAGTACGCGAGCAGTGTGGCAGCCATTTTGTTTTTATCAAAATTCATATCTGAAATATACTAGCAGGATATGGGATATATCCTGTCTCCACGTGACGTTTTTTGACCAATAAAAATGCAAGAAACTTGTAGGAGGCAAAGTAAACTTACAATCTCCAGTTGATATAAGACGTTGTTTTTTTCCTGCAATCTTTTGAATTGTCTTACATTTACGGTATTAAGGTTTCTGTCTGTTTATATTATTCGAACGCAGTTATCAGGAGCTTTTTTCTTTCTGATTTTGTTTTACTAAAGCAATGACACTGCAACTTATGTTCATATTACGTACCAAGTAATGAGATCCAAGCAACTAAAAAGGCAAAAAGACTTACCTTGCGTCATTCATTTCGCTATTTACATTTAAAAGCAGTTTCATCGGACCATTTTTTTTCCATAGTATTGTAAACACTTTTTGCATTTAGTATTGTTTAGATTATGATGCAAACGTATTTAGTATTGTTTAGCTTATGATGCAAATGTATCTGATAACATATACTGCCATTTTAATACAGTAAACTTTTTTGACCGCTAAACTTGATTCAGTATTATATCTGGTAAATCATTTGAAGATTACTAAAATTTCTTTACTGACGTGTCTGAATCATAAAAGAATCATGAAAGGATATCAAATTATGTTAACCTGTCATCCAACATTTGTAATAGTGGTAAAACATTTGTTGATATAAATCTACATTTGAGCACGGTAAGCATTTACAGAGAAATAAATAAAAGTGCGCGTCTACAATAGAAATTATTATATGAAGGACAGTTGTGAAATATTTACTAAACTGTAGGAATAGGAGTAACAAAATCTGCATTAGGCAAGTACATTTATTTTGACCGTATCCCAGAGTTTCAGATATGCATATGCAACAGAAATGTTTTATCAGTCACTGAACTAGCTAATAAATTACATTAAAAAGTGGAACATTTTAATTGAAAGACTGAAACGTCGAGATCTGATATTTCTTCAAATATGTCCTCGTAAGCAGGAGTCCGAAATAAATGCGTTAATCACACAGCAAACTATATGACATAAGACAGAAGAAGTATCAGTATTATTATTATAGCTAACATACGAAATATCAGTTTATATAATAAAGATATGTTCTGTAATATTGACTGAAAATATTCAATATTCTATACACGTTGGGATTTAAAAAAAAATGTACATCGGAAGGTTTATACCATCAATTCAAAAAAGTGACTTGCAGGTCATTTGAAGATCTTTGCAAATAGTCATTAATTCTCGTATCTCTATGTTCTTTTCGCTAAACAAAATGCCATTGCTCAATACTTGTATTAAGGTAACTTTATATGGTTTGATATGACAGTTGCCTTGCAGGCAGACGAAAAAAAAAATCCGATTTTTTTAAGGAAATTACATCTATATCAATTTAAAAACAACCGGAAAAGTATAGATTATGAATGAAAAATTAATCAGGAAGTAAGACAAAGCTTAATTCCTTCAATTTTCTGTCTATTTACGATATAGATAAGGCACCAGTTTTTTTACCTTAAGATACAGCATTACTTCAGGTATGTCGTATCTTACGAGAAAATTGAGTTAATCAAAACAATCCTTACGAGCAAGAAAAGGTTTATTACGACCCCCTTAACACTTGAGGGACTTTTGAGTTAGTTACCCCAGAGTTTCATTATACTAAGAAAGTTAAAGTAAAGTCGGAACATTTGAAATCAGAACAAAAACACTCTTGATTTAGTATGCCACAGATTAGAAAATTTAAAAGCTCATATGTTCTTTAGTCTGTTGTGCACCAGTTATAGACAGAAACGCTGCATATATTTAGCCAACGTGTGTGTGGAATATGTACCTAAATTAGAACTTGTCCGAAATCTAGTTTACCTAGCTTATGTTTTGCTGTGCCTGCAGAGCATCTAATCGCAACAAGTTTGGAATGTGCTGATTTCGGCTATAGTGGAGTAAGGTAATAGGAGGACTTTTATTGCTTACTTCTTAGCTGGCAACGGATATAATGCCCACTTGTAAACTGGCAAGGAATATGTTGCTCACTTGTTAGCCTGCAACGGATATAATGCTCACTTGTTAGCTGGCAACGGATATTTTGCTCACTTGTTAGCTGGCAACAGACATATTGCTAACTTGTTAGCTGACAGCGGATATATTCCTCGCTTGTTAGCTGACAAGAGATATATTCCTCACATGTTAACTGGCAAGGGTTATATTTCTCACTTGTTAGCTGGCAATAGATATATGGCTCACTTGCTAGTTGGCAAAGGATATATTCCTCTCTTGTTAGCTGGCAATGGATAGTCCTCAGTTGTTAGACTTCAAAATACACTGAAAATGTTTGTTATGAAGATTAAATTATTAAGTTGAACTGTTCATTTGTCAAAATATAATTTTCGGCCGACATCAGGCCTGGAATACATGTACATAGATCAGAACGGATATGAATAGAATAATATTTACAGTTTATTTCATAATTCTGTGACATGATGATTTGGTTCAGAAAAGTCTATTGCCGAATTTGACGCAAGCCTCGTAGCAAGTTTTGTGGATTTTACACTTTGTTTTGGACCTTGAGCTGTTCATTAGTGTTTAGAAACATGAGTAAGGCAAAACATTCAAAACTGGCATACATTGTTTATGTCAAAAAGTATTGAAAACATGTACTTATTCTGATAGGATGTAGACAAAGGTCTTGATATGATCAGGGATGGACAGTGTTACGTTTCAGTAGCACTTAGCACATTTTCCATGTTATTATAAAAAAAACAACAACAACAACAAAAAAAAAAAAAAAAAAAACCTGGTACGTCAAAGAGTACCATATCCATTTTTCTACTTTTAATCCAAGTTTAACCGGTTTCTGTTGTATGCTGTAGTCAAATTGTACTCCGAGTTCTAAAACTGATCCGATTGCGACTTAAATAGTGCTAAGCAATTACTTAATATGGTATTGTTTCCAGCAATATTCGCCCTAGGTTGGATTTCTTGGTAGATAAATTTGACATCTACCGTGGACTTAAGCCCATCTCTTTCAGGTTGGAATTTTGTTCAACTATGGACGGTAAACCGTTTATCTTCAACACAATTTTATAAAACAAATCTGAATTACATGGAACAGAAATGCGCTAATTTTGCAAATAATTTATTCAATTGCCTTGCATGCCCTCTAACATATCACGTTTTTTTGCAAAGATTTTGATAGAAATTTCTTGCATCGATTTGCCTATTATAACTTTTTCTGAGTGTGTGTGTTCGGGTTTTACGTTTTTTTCATCAATGTTTCAGTCATATAAACGACGGGAAAAACTATTTTCCAACCTTCCCCGATCATATTTGTAAAGACGATGCACATTAAGATTTAATGAATCTGTATTTCTCCTTTTACATGTCCTTATAATGTATTTCATCACAACACGATGCGAGATTGGTAATATTGCAGGAGATATTACGATTAATTGGTAGCTTTAACTCTCTCTAAGAAGTGAAATGCTAACCTTTTGTAAACTAAATGGCTTAAGCTCTTGAGCAGGTTGTATATTGTGCACTTAAAACGTCTGCATATTTTAGTTCTGGGAAACATTTTAAGAATTTTGACCGCCACTAGTGTGACAAAGCTATTGACAGTATGTTATCACGATTGAATAATTTAACTAAAGTATGTCCCTTACCTGAGTGATTTCTGAAGTTTAAAGACCAGTTGGATATAAATGTTCTTAAGAAAATTGTGATTTTCAACTTGTTTACATAATTGTTCCTGGCTCGTATTTGTCGCTTTGAAATTAGGTATTTGTTACGGTGTTCCGTTTGGACAATCGTGACTTTTTATTTAAAACTAAACCGCGATGCACGATGGTACGATGACAAAAACGCGATGGCACGATGATGAAACAACGATGGTACGATGGTGAAAACGCGATGGCACAATGATGAAATCGCGATGGTGCGATGGTACGATGGTGAAATGTCGATGTAATATCGCGTTTTCATCATCGTACCATCGCGTTTTGACCATCGCACCATCGTGCCATCGCGTTTTCATTATCGTACCATCGCGTTTTCATCATCGTACCATCGCGTTATCACCATCGTACCATTGCGTTTTCACCATCGTGCCATCGCGTTATCACCATCGTACCATCGCGTTTTCACCATCGTACCATCGCGTTATCACCATCGTACCATCGCGGTTTCACCATCGTACCATCGCGTTTTCACCATCGTGCCATCGCGTTTTCATCATCGTACCATCGCGTTTTCACCATCGTGCCATCGCGTTATCACCATCGTACCATTGCGTTTTCACCATCGTGCCATCGCGTTATCACCATCGTACCATCGCGGTTTCACCATCGTAACATCGCGTTTTCACCATCGTACCATCGCCTTCCGGTTAGAAATGCGTAGTTCCGTACACTTGATTTTTTTGTCAACAATAGATGAATGTATCTCAATGTATTTTATGAGAAGAAATTTACCATTTAGATTCTGCTGTTTTGCAAAATGTTTATCAAAATATTCACTGCTCAACTCATTAAAACTGTGTAAAATCTTCAAGGCCACGAATTTATGTATGCATGAAAGTAAATAAAAAGCTGGATGTAATAGTTATTCTTGTTAGGATGTAGAAGGTACATAGTGCAATCTGAAAATGAGATTTATCAAGCCTGTATTACTGACACATATACTGTACCACTGCGCATGACCACCGGAAGGCGATGGTACGATGGTGATAATGCGATGGTACGATGGCGATAACGCGATGGTACGATGGTAAAAACACGATGACACGATGGTGAAAACGCGATGGTACGATGGTGATAATGCGATGGTACGATGATGAAAACGCGATGGCACGATGCTGAAAACGCGATTGTACGATGATGAAAACGCGATGGTACGATGATACGATGGTGAAAACGCGATGGTACGATGATGAAAACGCGATGTTACATCGACATTTCACCATCGTACCATCGCAACATCGCGATTTCATCATCGTGCCATCACATTTTCAACATCGTACCATCGTTGTTTCATCATCGTGCCATCGCACCATCGCGTTTTCGTCATCGTACCATCGTACATCGCGGTTTAGGATTCAATAAAAAGTCACGATTGTCCAAACGGAACACCGTAATTCGTTCATGAGAAACCCGTGGTAAATTCCCCGTGGTAAATTGCTATGATTCTATCGCAAAAACTTTTAATGAGGAATTTGACTGGAAGAAATTGGTCTATGTTGGCTTTCTCATGGTGCGGCTCAAATGTAAAAAATAACTTAATTAAAAAGGCGAACTCTTATCTGATACAAATACAAATGAGAAAAACACCAATACTAATTATATAAAGACTTCTGATTTTTGGTGAGTTTATCATGTGTGCTTCCAAAACAAAGCTAGATATCTGTCATTTGACCAAGGTGCATTCGATAATTGTACTTGATAAATACCGTTATCATGCTGATGCACAGTTGCTAGAAGATAGGTAGTTTTCAATTTATTCTAATTGGAGTTTCTGTGTTCAGTTTTGTCGATTTTGCCAGTCAGAGGCATTTTCCAGGTGTATTTGATTTAGACATTGTTTAGGTTAAATGCATGGCGTAGCTCATCCTTTCAAAATATAGGGGCAAAACAAGACAAGACTGAATGGACAATGGATGAGACTACATTCTTTCATAGTCATCGAAACTGCCAATGATAATTAAAGACATTCGTTAGATACTTTGTCGACCGAATAGAATCCAGAAATTTTATGCAAAAATACAAAATATAGAACATATAATATTGAAACTATATAGTAATTATATCAATAATAGTTCCCTAATAGTGTTCGCACATGTATTACAACTATGAATTGTGTTCATATCTTGAACAAATAATGAAATATGATTCTATTGACTGAATTTAGCATTATGTACAGTGTTTATTGTATTAAGCTGAGTTAATACCAGGGGTAAGAGAGTGATTAAACTTTGTTTTAAAAACTATTCTAGATATATTTGCAGTTGAAGTTATAAAACATATTAATTCAGGGAGTGTTGTTAAATACGGTAAAATGACGTTACAGAATGCATATTATATGTAAGACGATGCCGACCTGCGGAAAAAGATAATAAAGGATATAATATTTGATGATTATTTCAGACACTAATTAATTTGTTCAAACATATTTGTGTGGGTTGACTTATAGCATTTTGTTGCTCTCTTTGTAATGGATCCGTGTCATATTTCCTCTGTATAGGCCGTCAAGTTACTGTTGGAATGATATTCTTCATTATAATAGATAAGTCAAACATAGTTAAACCTTTGAGCACGCACATGTGTAAAATGTTTTGGGAAGTCAAAAATATCTCGCTAAGATATCTTTGATAAGTAAGGTTTACTAATTTTCTCTGCTGAAATAATCTGTTTTACAAAAGGCAATATAAATGCTACATCACATTAATCTTTATAGGGCACAGTAGATGTTGAGCAATACACTTAAGCAATATTGCAGACAGCCTTTTCCATGTAATTGGAGAGAGTGTTTCATTTTCTGTGACAGTATTGGCTTTTTTCTCGCGTTTGCCACCTAAAATTTGAACATTAGGCAACAAAGGCTGAAACTAAAGTTAGGTAATGTAATGTATTAATTTCTGGGACGAATTGTAAAGTTAGAGAAATTACTTAAAACAAAAACGGACACATACATAACACACTTGTACATACTTTTAGCTTCTGATGTTGCCTAGAAATTAAAATCGTTCCATACTACTACATACTGTATATACCACTGAGTGCTAGTTTAATACATTACTTTAATTAATGTCCTATATTACATTTACAAATCGATATGATAGAGGATCGTGTGTAACACTGACTATAGCCGAGTATGTTATCCTCGTTCATTAAAGTTATTATCATTGTATTATCATTATCATCATTATTATTATTATTATTATTATTATTATTATTATTATTATTAGTAGTAGTAGTAGTAGTAGTAGTAGTAGTAGTAGTAGTAGTATTATTATTATCATCATTATTATGACGATCATCACCATGATGATGATGATGATCATCATCATCATCATCATCAGGATTTTTATAATAATAATGATGATAATAATAGTATTTATTATTACTATTATTATGCACTATGATTTGCATAAAGGGAAGTTTGTAACGAGGGTGCAAAACTGGCAAAAATGCGCGTGACAGCAAGCAACTTGTATTTGATTTCTTTTTTCTCTACTTTTAACATACACTTAAGTTTTGAGTGTCAGCACTACAGTTTAAATATCATATTAGATCAGGCCTATGACAGGATCGTCATTTCTCGCAGACAGATAAAAGCTGGAAGAAAATGTGAAACTTAGGTATTCTGCTAAGCTTTCAGTCAGACACAATTTATTATGTGACATAAAACTGTAAGCACTGCAATTTTCTACAGAATAAACCACAGAGTTCCATCTTTCAGCAAGTGGTAATATTTTCACGGCATGTCTGAAAATCATAAATCCAAACTGTATTTGAAGAAATCGTTGACTGTCTGGCCTAGTCATGATTATTGTACACCAACGTCATGTTTTACAAACATTTATATATTGTAGACTTATAGTGAGTTATATATGTATGAAGGATGGACACTTAAATTCGAAAGGTTATGCGTTCTTACTTATTGTTTTGATTTTAAAAACAAGCGTGACTTACTATATATGTAAATCGATGAACGTTCTTCATAAGCTCTGAATAAAGTTGGAAGCCATTACTGCGGCCGGGCAACTGCTGGACCACTATTTTTATATATTGTGCGAACGGGTGTACATTCGAACTCTTAAAATACAAACCTGTTCGTAAACCTTTGGCAGAATCTTTCTGTATGTTTGCAAAGATATTTCTGAGTTGTTTTTAACACGGTTCCAGATTCTACCAGCATGTAATTGTTATTGGAAATAAAATGACTGGACAAGAAATCAGCCTTGATGGGTAACAAGTTAATTTGTATGATCTAGTGTCTATCAAAGATTCCTTCTTTCGCACCAGTTCCTTCACCAAGTTTCAGTACGTTACATAACAGTTTCCTTTGGAGTCGATATGTTTTGCAGTAAAGATAATGACATCTTACATTGATATTAATTTTCTATAAAAGCTGAAAAATTCATTGTAAAGAAGAGTGCTATAAGGTAAAGTACCATTGCGACCAGTGTAGATTATGATTAGCTATCACATCCGTGCAGTCTGATCAAGATCTGCACTGTTCACCATCCAGTCAGTATCTTTTTGGTAAGCATTTTTGGTAAGCACCCCTTTTAACAGTTAATGGTACTGTCCAAATTGAAAGATGGACAAGTTCATTATAGAAATATAGCAGGGTAAGGGTTAAGTACCAATTTCAGCTGAAGTCATCGTGTAAAACAATACGGCTCGTTCTCAAAATTCATTTGACACCTAATCACCTTGACCTTTCAGATGGAATTTATTCTCACTCTCGGAATTAAATCAGGAAACTATGTGCATCTGACCTTGAAGATAAGAGGATAAATAATGTGCCGCCCGCTATTTGTGAAAATATATTCTAGTAAAATAATGGAACGAAAAACCTGTCGACAAGGACATACAGTCAGATAGACAGACGGACGCTCCGGCGAACAGAATTATTACTTTAGGGATTCGGCAAAAAGGCGGCGTTATGCAATAGTTAATCTTTATTATTTATGGTGAATTTAAGGTGAACATTAATATGTACCCAACATTTCACTAAAGTTTATAATGTATGACATCGGTACTGTACCTTGTTAAACCTTAACAAGTTGCACTTTGACAGAGGGGCTTGTCAATCAGAACATTGTTTTTGTATTGAGAGTATTTCATTACTGTGGAATAATTACTACACACAGGTGTTTGAATTTCTAGAAATATTTCATAAAAAGTTGACAAAGGAAATACCGTTCTCACATAAAAAATGTCAAAATTTAATAGATCTCAGCTAGTTTATATAGTAGCAACTCATATGTCCGTGTATCAAAAACTTAAATACTGAATATATATGAGAGTATGTTTGTACTATTCATAGATTTTCATTAGGTGAAATCTGATTAGCTTTTAGCCGTGCTGTCCGTCGAGTAAGTGCCCAGCATTTCTTTTGTACAATTCAATCTGACCATTTCGTTTGATTAAAATAAACTAGAAAAGGCTAAAACACAATTACTCGAAAATACGAGTCATAAATCCGATGGATAAACATCATTTTGTTATAACTTTATAATGTTCAACAATTTTATAAATAATTCACTAGTCTTTTCTTCAAAACAACTCCAAATCCCCGTGAAAAAGGAAGCACAACAAAAATATTATTTACTTGATATACAATGTTATCAATTATTTCATTTTGATTTAATTGAGATACAAAAAAGTACTTCTCTTATTTCAAATTATGCCATTAAAAGATTGATCCGCGACAGTTGTCTATTCAATCCCAACACATGGAACCAAAATACTACCGAAGTGTAAAAAGGGTACTGCCATTTTATGTATCCGGTTACAGAACGGGGTAATTTTAGTAAACATTAAAAAGAAAAATAATATAGACATAATATCTATCAAACTACGTAAATATTGGGAACATATGCTATTTAATTGCTGTTAAGCAATTGATAAATACTTTTGGTACTGTATTTAACTCGGTGGAAATACTTCCTAAGCGAATGATATAAAGTTTTGAAAAATTCAGGATGTTTTAATTTCAGCTAGGAGGTATGTTTTTGTTCTTAATATCGAACATATTTTGCTCACGATTTCAGTATAACGTAATTTTATCCTTCAAAATACAATAAGCAGTATCTTTTCTATTTCAATAAAATTAATATAAAGACGAACTAAAGATTTTTCATGCAGTAAAAGGCATCTGGACTTAACCGTTCTGTTCTGATTTGTTTGAATTCAGCTGAACGCTACCATATGAAATTAAATGTGTACAGGGCTACAATGAATCATTTGTTTAGATGTTTTGCACTAAAAATAAACATAATCATGATGAAATGCATTTTTATCAAGAAGTGCTGAACTGAGCAGTCCACTATGGGCAAAAGCACTTGAAATACATGTACCGATTTCAGCAGTTAATGAAAAGCAAATAAAAATAAAAAGTTTCATAGATTGTTTCCATGTCCAAGCTAAAAAAATTAAGGAGACACTTTAATGTGCGTTTTATAGTATCATAAAAAGAAATCATAAGCGTTTCAGTATTACAAAAGCGGGAAATGCATTTTATCTTTATGAATTCCTTGTGGAAAAAATCGGTCTCTTGTCATTTAATTCATATAGAAGGTACACAGTTTGATGGATTTATTTTGTTGAATATATTTATTACTTGTTTTAATTAAGGGTGCCAGGTGTATTTTTTTCTCGTCGAAGTTCAGTAGACCCTCCACCTCCACCCCATGTACACACTCCCAAAGAGTCAATGGTACTAGGACAATATCTTTTCAGTACGAATAAGAGAAGTAGTTCTATAGTTATGAAATAAAACACCTGTTCTATGCGGCAACAAACGAGGCAGACATTTTTTATCAGTTAAACCGATTTTGTTATGATATGTTTGTAAACCCAACCTTTCTCTAATATTACAAGAAGTAATTATGAATTGCATTCATTTCAATAATGGCGATATAAGTAAAAATTATCTCTAGAATGTTCTTTACAGCCCATGTGGTATCAGCAGCCAATAAAAAACTAATTTAGTTAATAGGAAGTTTACAGATGGTAGCAAAACGTGGAACAGCGTTTATAGCAATATCATACAACTATTTGGCAGGTCACTATCCAAGTTCATTTTTTTCCTGGCTGTTTTTTAAAACTTGTTTAAAAAGCTACTTGTTATCAAAGTCAGCCACATAATTTTGGAAACAAAACGTTTGGATTATTTAGTATATAAGATAAGCAATAATTGAAAGTAATAAGTAATTTCATTTTAAAAACGTTAACTCGGCAATTTCTTCAACTAAGATTAACGTTGTGTCTATATCAAGCAAATTTGCGACGCATTAAAACTATTATTATCTGAGAACAAAGGATTATTGCTGAACTGGCGTTAACAGCAAGAAAAAACATTGGCAAACTTAAAAGAACAAGCAGTCAAAAACTATCAGTCGCTGATAAACCAACTAATAAATTGATGTTTAAAGACGTCATTATATAGATCTGCCTGTAAATGATAAAATGTTCTACGATTCTAGTAAAAAATCTCTCGTGAAAACGGTCAAAGGAGTAATGTAATAGGATCATTCTTAAGTGAGTACTTTTTAAAAATTCTGTTTCTCTTTTTTTTCGCATTGAAATTTAATGTTATTCCTCTTAAATAGTTACAGCGCACTTTTGTCAGTAAGGCATGCTTAATGAACTAGGTGTGCTTGTACTACGAGTTAATTAATTAGCGTTTAATATACTTGTAGAAAATGCCATAAAATGAAATTATTTATAAATACAGATTTCCAAAATTTAAAAGTTCTTGTACTACGAGTAAATTAAATAGCGTTTGATACACTTGTAGAAAATGGTATAATATGAAATTATTTATAAATACAAATTTTCAATGTTTAAAAGTCACAAAGAGGTTTTAACCTTTTCTTTAAAGACAATGTGCATTTTAATTATAAGCATGCCTGTAGGAGCAAATCACGTTGTCCAAAGAGAATTTGACTCTTGTCACGGTAAAGTGGACGTTGTAACAGATGTTGCTTGTTATCTATTTTTGATTAAGGTATAAAAATCGAAACTATAAAGAATAGGTTGTCTTGTTTGGTTGTTTAATATGTTATCTCCTGGTTAGAAAACTTGGAAAAAAAATGAAACACTGTAGAGAGCTTACTGATTTGTATAAATAATAAAATAAGTTACTCTGAAACCTTGTTTATTACGCATATGATATGACCTACATATTAACTGGAGATATTCATAGAAAAATATAAGGACGATGGCAGAAAGATAAACTACTTTTATTAACGATTGTAGATTAGGGAGGCTTTATGATGTCCTAGTTATTATATCGATAAATTGACCCATGAGAGTACACAAATTGTCTTTTCATATCTTCATTACAATCTCTCAATCAATTGTTTCATGGCAGATTAATCATTAATGTTACCGCCAAGCATAGAACTCCGTTCAGCCAGGGTTGCTCAAAGTTTTGAAAGACCATTGCTTAGCTCAATAGGTAGAGCGCAGATCTATGGATCGTGGGGTTGGTAGTTCGGTCATGGGCGAAACGAATGTTCTCCGTGGCGATCTAATAGAAGGCAAACTGTCTGAAATAATTCATCTACCACCTTTGATCATCTGAATTAAATGGTAGTTATTTGCAGGGAACATGTTATACTGTTAGAGAAGCTAGGAAATAATGGTTAGGCTAGCTATGCGCTGTAACACAACTGTAATACTATTATAAAACGGTATGAAAGCTTTACTAAAGTTTCTGTTTCTCTCTAATAACCTAATAACATTTCTAAGAAATAGCGGTTTCAGAAATTGAGCCATAAAAGTTAACAATCCATGTAGTTTTTGCACAGATTTCAGAGAATTTCTATTTTTTTTACACAGTTCATGCACGGAATTTTATGACCTTTTAATCGAGATGATTTATTCAATTGAGCTAATTTATATAATCAACCACCGTAGTTCTATCAGATCTAAGAGCAGGATAAAAAATCGGAACATCTTTAACACCAGATGCACAACTCGTGAAAATGTAAGATCTGATGGTTACAAATGGTAGATATTTTGATTTAATTTAATTTGATTTAAAGTAGGGCTATTTATACTGTTGCGTATTGACTGCTGGAAATGCGACTTTGCCTTAAAAAAGAAAACAAATAAGACATTTTGGACACATGAGTGTACAATGGTCTAAGGCCAAATTCATTAGGAACAGCACACACGGACCACACATAAACAGACCACCATATTATACAAATAGCGAGCTTTTCATCATTTTACAGCTATGGTAATACAATTAAATTATTCTCAATCTGATAATCAGGGTAGTAAGTATTCTGTGCAAAGCTTTCGTTCAATTTATTTGCGTTTTGATAGTTCTTACATGAAACAAATAAACAGTTCCGTTTGGTCAAAGTTAAACTTTAATATTCTCAAAAATCTAATAAATACCTTTCTTGAAATCAATAAAAACAGAAAGGTGGTATGTAGAGTAGATTAAGATATAACATCAAAAAAGAATTTGAGAATTTGAAAATGACTCCGTCACACATTAATCGACTGCACTCTACACTGACATTTCAGATGGCTTCCAAGCGTACCATATAACTGTTATGTCAGATATATCAACATTTCAGAAAGGGTAATATGGAATGCTATGTAGGCACGTGCAGTTAGGGCGATTATATGTTCGAATTAGTTCATCCCCAAAAGCTAAAATGACCAGCCTAAGTATCGTGTAGACGATTGAGCAGATAGTATTGTTTATCCAAACAACTTAAAAGAACAGATGATAAGAAAGACAAAGTCTTGCTTAATTATTTAAGATTAGCGATACGATACATATCTGATCATATGAGCTAAATAAAGTTATTGATAACAAATGAACCTAAATTAATTAACGATTGTTATCTATACAAAAATAACCAACCAGCATGACAAAAACAAACGACATTTATCGTGTCAAATGATACATTAGATTTAGCAAAATGATAATTATACTGATTTCGTACAAAATCCGTGAAAATAACAGACTTTAAAGACAACGATTTAAACAGAAGTCATATTTAAGAATACTTACATCATTAGGTAACAAGCAAGATATTTCTACTCTAAAGTATTTTGACCTGAAACAAAGCCTTCATTCACAAGGAAAATAGGAGATAACGAGAAGATATTGTACAAGTCTGAAATTATAAAAATAGACTAGACAGATTAAAAAACAACAATATTAATACCGATAGTTGTATAAAATTGATGTAGAATATTACTTAGATATTGCTCACCTTGAAAATGATATTGCTTTAAAAAATGTGAAGACATAAGGGGTAAGGTTGAACTATTATAAACGATATCAGATTAAGAATTCATGTCGAAATTTACAAAGATCCGGTTTAAAACATTGAAATGAACATTTGACAAATTGTTTGCTGATCGGAGAAAAAATCGGAGGGTCATTCACTAATAAATAACTTCCATAACTATCAAAATCTCTACTTTTTTTATTTGAATTTAACGAGGAGGAAGACATTAACCTTTTCAACTGAAAAGATTAACCAAGGGTAAAGTAAAACTTATACTCTCTTTTGAAGTAATCTTTTACAAAAACTGTTAGATTAATGATTAATTTCATTGTATTCTGTATAATTTGCTACGATATATTTATCATACTTTTCTTTAAATATTGAATCGTCATTGTACATGTATATATGTTGTAAATGGCAAAAAACATGTATATGTTTTTGCTAATAATCTTTTGAATTGAAAAAAAATTGATATAAAATATATATTATGTTTTTCTTTAAAAAGTGAGTACTACATGAATGTCTGTTCACACTGAATTAATTAATTGAGTTGAATTAAATAATAATATACTAAGCGGTTTATAAACTTAATAAATTCAATGTGGAAACATACAAATGTAATGTTCTTTTAATAATATGTTAGGGTTTCCCATTTCTTCTTACATTACTTATTACAGGCCAAGTCCCGACAAACTTCTCCTATGTTTGATGACTGTGTGATTATTAAAGTTATGTAATGGATTAATTTCACTCCCACGACGTCAAACATTTGATATCGTTGTTGCATCTAATATCTCAGTAAGCCTGTCAAAACATAAATAATAAAGGACATCCGTATGACTTAGCTTTTTTCCAGTTCTATTTTGCACAGGGAATAAAGATATTATCGCACAGTATATCATATAACACATTCAGTTATCAAATTTATAAATTATTTAAAGTTGCAATGTGTTTTCTTTGACGGATTATACATGTCGATACTTGTAAACTAAGTCATGTCATAGTCATCGCCGCCCTGCAACTAATCGTAAACAATTTGACCTATTTCATGAGGCTTGTATACGACAAAGTTAAAAGTAAAGGTGTAGATGTTTCACATACAGCATTTCAAATCAAATTATTTTGATTTTTTAAAGAGTAAGCACATGACTGTAACACAGGTAAATTCGTTTTTGGCCAGAATTTAACGATTGCGAAGTAGATCCTGTACAAATGCCTAATGAAATCACTGAAAACGTCAACATTTCTGAAAATTATATTGTTTTTACAACTGAAAAAATAAGCGGTAAATCCAAATGAAAAGTAAAAGTTAATAAAGTTATTGCTTACTTTACACAATGTGTATCATAACAAATTTAGGTATGTAAACTGTCAAACAGATTTCTATTTATCAAATCTGCATAAACAGTCATTTTTTCTTATATATCTAAAATCTCCAGAGAACATAATATTGAACGAATGAATTATAGAAACAAAAGAAGTTGAATTTCTCTAAAGACTGACTGGTCATCATATAACTCCGTCCGTTATTAAATTATAACGGACATTTTACTAGATAAAAATACTTTATTCACTAATTTTTTTTTTGGATGTAACGTCGCATAGGTCATATGGCGACTTTTTCTCAGCCGGATTTTAGTAAATCTAAAAAGTAGGACAATTAATAAAACTGAAGACAATCCTTTCTAGAAGTAATGGACTGGCGGTGATCAAATTCAGTGAGACATGCATAGAAGTTCTTCTTCCGATGAAATGCAAAGTAGATGAATCCCTGAGAAACTCAGTAAGTAATGCGGATCTATTAAATGGATTTTAAAAGGCTTTTTCTTATTAAACACATAAACTGAGCTCATATTGAATAAAGTGGCTGGCAGCAAGTTTTATAACAACTCGTACAATGTATGAGTCGTGTTTCTAGCTGTACACATTCAAAACAGTATGTTGCGTCTACTTGACCTCAGTGTTGTTTTAGTTCATGTGTCCATTCAATGTAACGATAGTGTTCCGCTTAGGCCGGTACTCGACGATTTTTGGATGTTTCACTTTTGGATGTTTATACCCCTGTGAACAGACTTAGTCAAACCGAGACTCTACCATTTTGCTTGCTTGTATTTGATGCTTCCAAAAGATCTTCTTATAGATTTTATTTGACATGCTTAGTTATGTGTTATCTTGTTTTAACGCCTAAATGAGTAAACTGACCATAGTTTTGTTTTTACCATTTTCACATTCTTTCGCGATGTCATATATTTAAGATAAAGGCTGTTTCTTTATTTCTTGTAATCATATATGTAAACAATCGAAATGTACCTCACGGACCTCGTTCGTACTGTCAAATCTCAAAATTAGAATTTTAAAACCAGGCTGCGACTTTTTATTCTGTATTCTTTGAACAAGGAAACAGTCCATCCACAGATTTTTAGAAAATATTTCCATGGTAAAAAGGCAAACAACCTATTCATATTACTAGCAGCGATTGTCATAATAGGATACGCTCCAGAAGATGACAGATTTGTTGCAAGGTTTACTTAGCAAGATATTGCACTGAAGTTGATTGGTAATCGTCTGGAGCATCAGGAAATTGATATAAATGTGAACAATGTCTACGTGTTTGTCATCGATCTGCTTGTTTTATTCCAGAAACATTTGACTTTATAAAGAAACAAGATTCGTGAAAAGTCAACAACAGAAATGTTGCAAGAAACAAGACATTATTTCTCACGCCTTACTGATGTTAGCATAATCGATCTTGTTTGCATAATCTTCATAAAAGCAAAAAGGAGATAAATGAAAATATAGAGCCACAGTGACTCAGCAACAGGTGTCATTATAGGGAGATATGCCACGAACCTTGCAAATTATCAGATTGACTGGGCTTTTCGAAAAGCCCCATTATTATATTTACATCAACGCGTTAATAAAGGTTATGATTTAATGCAAATATGATGCATATACGGCTGCAGTAACAGACAAGTTCAGACGAAGTCACCTTACTAGTTTCTGGCTCTAGGAGATTGTCTTGAAATTAACATGTTTGATTAATGTGTTCTGTCAGAAATCAAACATTGCTGAAGGTACATTAATGTTTAAATGGATAGTCTTGGCTGTATCAGTTTCCTGCAGATACCCTTCTAATGATGCTTGCGTTTTTCATCTTCCTAGAAAACTTAACAAGTTGGGAATCTTGTTACGTGAACTAATTATTTCGTGTATTTGTTTCTCTTCGATTTCTTTTTTCAAATCTTGGCAAAGACTAGATGGAGAATATGACTTAGACAATTGATCAAACCGTGCGCATGTTTTCTAACATAGGAGAGAGTTCATATGTTAATGTCAAAGAAGTGCATGAATATATAATGTGGACCAAACATTGATTCGATCATAAATATTATAGTAACTTACCAAGTAATGCATCAAGTGAAAATCAGAGTATAATGAAATAAGACGGACACATGGTTATTTTATAAGCGATTATTATTTTGCTAAGATTGTCAGTTAAATTCATAAAGCATAGCCGTTAAATAGTAGCTGAGACCATCAGTTAGGTTAGGTATCATTATAGTAAGCGGCGTGAGTAAAAAATACATTTGGTAGTGGTAATTAGAGGTTAATACTACTTGATCATGAGTTAAATGCCCATAGAATGCATAATGATCTGAGTGAGGACTGTAGGGTCAAAAACCATTATTCACATTGAGGGCAATAAACCCACAATCTCTTAGAGCAATCAAGCATTAATGTCTTTAATACCTAGGTCTCATTGTATCAGCAGGTACCCGAAACGGACTGAATTTTTATTTTGAAACCGGTTTATAGTGGTCAATTTCCGAGAATAAATTTACACTTTGTGTCACTTAATTAATATATTGATGACAAATGATTCAAAATTAGACTGAAATTTATATAAGATGTAATGATTCATCTGTTACACAAACGTGTTAACACCGTTTATCGTTTTATTGTTCCTTAGATTAACTATTAAAATATTAAAATAAATCATAGCATTTTTTTTTGCTTCTTGGAAACAGAACAAATGTCCAGTTAGGTAGAAACCCTAACAACAGCACTTAGAAAACATTATCAATCCAATTTGGCTAATGGACACTTTTGTAAATTCTGTATGAGAAACAGACCATAGTTTCGCCTCGAGCAGCCAAGAGGCATACCATTGTTTTACCTGATTAATAGTGCACCTGGCTCAATATCCAAACAAAATGCCAAAACACGAGATAGTACAGTAATATTGTAATAGCATAAATATCTTACCTAGTTATTTAATGATTCTGTACTGCCATGTACGAACATCTGCTTCACAGATTTTATTTCCAATTAATTGCATTGCATTGATTTTGAGAGTAAAGGTCATGCAGACGAAATAAAAGTAAATAATCAAATTACACTTGGGTTTGAGCAAGTATTGCTTCGTGTTGACTCATTATAATTTACAAAACTGCAAGTTTACTATATAAGTTCTTGGTGTGTCATCTGGTGTAAATAATTCGGACATACATTTTGTAATATTACGTTTTGTTTCATTTGAAAACAATATTGGCCTCATTTTCTTTCAAACGATTCTCCGTAAAATGATATTCACTTTCATACTTATAATACACACAGCCAACAGCCGTGTATTGGAAATTACACTTATTTTTCAACGTATAAACTTAATTACATACGACATGAAAATAAACCATTTTCAGTTAACGACTATAAAAGACGAACTATATTGTTTTCCGTTCAAAGAAAAACGCAATTTTAGTGGTAAAAACCGCTAGTCTATTCTTCCTTGTTTTTTAATACTTAAAGTAATCATAGAATTACTGATGGCTAAACGACACAAACTGCACTTTACAGCGAAATACACTTTGACGCTAATACAAGAACAGTTATTTAAGCTTTAAAAAACCGTCTTTGCAATTTGTGTCGTTTAACCATTGGTAACTAGAATTTCATATATTTATAAATATAAAATCTTTGAATCTCATCACCGTATTTACAAAAAAAAAAGCAAATATGAAATATGGAAGTGCCTTGCCACTCGTATAAAGTGTTTGTAGCACACTTTGTAGGTCCTAGCACTCTACTAGTCACATATTGTTAAAACTAAGTAGCAGACGTTAATCTGTAAATTCATAAATCCATATTTAAGGAGCCATTAATAACACTATGAAAATGGCATAATTGCGCAAAATAAAAAAAAAATGGTTCGAAGAAACAGATATCGCCCCGGAGCTGATTTAATTCCGATGAATTAGAAATTACGTTATTTACAAATTAATCTAGTTTATCAACTATTGATAAAATAACAATGCACAAAAATTGTTACAAACTTAGGCTGTATTTCTGTTATATTTCGTACGAATCACAGCCAGTAAAAAATTTGTCAATATCTTGCTAGATGAGAAAATGAATGAATTAAAAACTATTTCCCGTATTTCCCGTTTACTTCTTAAACATGATATATAGCAACATCATAATTTTGTTAAGAGATATGAAACATAAGGTAATTAGAAGGAAAATCGATGTTATATTTTATCTGTATCTTGACCAGGTGGGAAGCTACAGTAAGAACCTTACCTCCCACTTCAAATGGAAGCGATGAATAAAATTATAAACAATTCGCTCTACATTTGAACTTTACAACATGTTTAACATGTCTTAAACTGATTAAATAAAGAACGGCATATTATTCTAAAAATTGCTTTAAAACATAAAAGTGTTCGTATATATCATTTCAGGAACAAGTATTGTAAAAAGACTCTGAAGTTGTGAGATAATTATATTAATTTCTTGCACGGGTAACCAGAAACAATTCACGCATAGATGGATATACCAGAATTCTCAAGGATACTTGTTCTGATTGTCGGTGTTTTTCAACTTCTTCCAACTGGGGAAGGTAAGTTGATTATACTATTAATATGCTTAATATATGTATATATATGTTATATGTATTAGAGATAAAGGGTAAGGGCATTGTCTGAAACTATCTAAGGTCAAAATTTAGTCGAATTTTTAACCCGTGAATCCAGTTGTGTCGTTTGCTTGTTTTCGTTTTGTTTCTATGACAAAATGTAACTAACTCGTAGAAAAGTGATTTGTATCAATTTCCCTTCATTTTGAACGATTTGTAGCTTTTTTCTAATGCAATACACAAAATTGTTAAAATACTGAGAAATTAAAGATGGGAATAGATTCGCCCGAAGTACAAAACACAGATACACACCGCGAAGTAGGCCAACCACGAATGGCAACTGTTGTGGAAATATACAGCAGACGTGTTGCTTCGAATGTTCATCAGCAAGTTACGTTTTGATTATATCAAAGATACAACAAGGATGGATAGGGTAAAAGGGAGTTGGTAATTAGGGAAAAAGATAATAAAAAAGGGGATAGGGGTGCATATATTGTGGGGAGTAGTAAAGAGAAAGGACACAACCAACATACAACACAATTTATATATCATATCTAACAACACGGACAAAAAGCTAACTGAAAATAAGGGCACCGCTTGGGAACGGGGTAACCTATATAAAGGAAATTGTTTGCAGCATGATAACTTCACACTTTCCTATTTTCAAGTACATGTAGTTGAACAGTGTTAATAAATCTCGACCGAGATAAGCACTTACACTTGTGAAAAACAACAACACAGGACATAAATAGCATAAATACTGGGTCTAAGTACGCCAATGACCTCAATGACGTATATAAAGTTAACACCAAGGGCATAACTTCTCCTTTTTTGTTCGTTGTTATAGGATTTAGAATTTTACACTTGAGTACTCACCGCACAATCAAATAGAAAGCATGGCGACTAAGTATAGAGTGATCAGCCACCAAACATGCACCGTGCTTTACAATTTCTGCCCTGCATCCTCTTTTGATTACTTTTCTAACATATACTACAAATATTTATGACGCTTAATTTTCAGTAGTTAATGAACAACATCCCCATGATATACGGGGTGTGTAAGACTTAGTTTAAGTAGTGTCTTAAGGTTTGTATTCTATTTCCGTAAAAGTTCAAACTATCTGTGATAAAATGTAGTAAAATCTTTCCGTGGGTCGTGGTTGTAACGCATTTTTGTGATATAAAGATGTCTGTTATCAAAGTCCTCTAACTTCCAGAAAGTCCTTGCAATAGGCACAGTATGATGTTACTCGAGAGGCAACTCCGTCCAGGTGGATGAAATACATCTCTTGGATGAATAGTTATGTCTCCCCCAGGAGACATATTGTTTTTGCCCTGTCCGTCCGTCCGTCCGTCCGTCACACTTCATTTCCGAGCAATAACTGGAGAACCATTTGACCTAGAACCTTCAAACTTCATAGGGTTGTAGGACTGCTAGAGTAGACGACCCCTATTGTTTTTGGGGTCACTCCGTCAAAGGTCAAGGTCACAGGGGCCTGAACATTGAAAACCATTTCCGATCAATAACTAGAGAACCACTTGACCCAGAATGTTGAAACTTCATAGGATGATTGGTCATGAAGAGTAGATGACCCCTATTGATTTTGGGGTCACTCCATCAAAGGTCAAGGTCACAGGGGCCTGAACATTGAAAACCATTTCCGATCAATAACTAGAGAACCACTTGACCCAGAATGTTGAAACTTAATAGGATGATTGGACATGCAGAGTAGATGACCCCTATTGATTTTGGGGTCACTCCATCAAAGGTCAAGGTCACAGGGGCCTGAACATTGAAAACCATTTCAAATCAATAACTTGAGAACCTCTCGACCCAGAATGTTGAAACTTCATAGGATGATTGTTCATGCAATATAAATGACCGCTATTGTTTTTGGGGTCACTCCGTTAAAGGTCAAGGTCACAGGGGCCTGAACATTGATAACCAGTTCCGATCAATAACTTGAGAACCACTTGACCCAGAATGTTGAAACTTCATAGGATGATTGTTCATGCAATATAAATGACCGCTATTGTTTTTGGGGTCACTCCGTTAAAGGTCAAGGTCACAGGGGCCTGAACATTGATAACCAGTTCCGATCAATAACTTGAGAACCACTTGACCCAGAATGTTGAAACTTCATAGGATGATTTAACATGCAGAGTAGATGACCTCTATTGATTTTGGGGTCAGTCTATTAAAGGTCAAGGTCACAGTGGCCTGTTCATGTATAATCATTTTTTGGAAATAACTTGAGAACCACTTGACCTACAATGTTGAAACTTAATGGGATGATTGGACATGCAGAGTAGATGACCCCTATTGATTTTGGGGTCACTCCATCAAAGGTCAAGGCCACAGGGGCCTGAACATTGAAAACCATTTCAAATCAATAACTTGAGAACCTCTCGACCCAGAATGTTGAAACTTCATAGGATGATTATTCATGCAATATAAATGACCCCTATTGTTTTTGGGGTCACTCCGTTAAAGGTCAAGGTCACAGGGGCCTGAACATTGATAACCAGTTCCGATCAATAACTTGAGAACCACTTGACCCAGAATGTTGAAACTTCATAGGATGATTTAACATGCAGAGTAGATGACCTCTATTGATTTTGGGGTCAGTCTATTAAAGGTCAAGGTCACAGTGGCCTGTTCATGTATAATCATTTTTTGGAAATAACTTGAGAACCACTTGACCTACAATGTTGAAACTTAATAGGATGATTGGACATGCAGAGTAGATGACCCCTATTGTTTTTGAGGTCACTTGATCAAAGGTCACGGTCACAGGAGCCTGAACAGTGACTTGAGAACCACTAGGCCAAGAGTGTTGAAATTTAGCGGGATGACTGGACATGCCAAGTAGATGATCCCTATTGCAGCCAACCATCAGTGTCTCTTTGACTCGCTCCTGACCCCTATTGACTTCTTGCCTATAGGACTTTGCATTGGGGGAGACATGCGCTTTTTTACAAAAGCATTTTCTAGTTATCTTCTGAAAACAAATTTATGCAAGTTCAATTAATTGTTTGTGTGCTATTGCCTTATCTCTTAAATACAGGCATGATGTAAGATTCGGCTTCTGATAAAATCTTATTGATCGGGAAATCAAATTAGGAACATGCATTAACTGCCATATTTGGTGTTTATTGCGTAATTACGTTCACACATTTTCAGAATCTGATAAAAATCTTTATTTCTTAACTGTTAGTTAACAGAAAAAGAACAGATTATGTATTTTACAATGCTTTTATTCACTTGATGTGATTTAAAAGATGCAATGACCAAGAAAAATGTTACAGCATTTGTAAAGGATCAATAACGCGATTTTCACGCAACGTATTGTGGGAGAATGTTTACTGAATACATACACATGTGCGAAGAAAGTGATGTATATGCTAACCGTTCAGACAGTTTAGTAATCGGAAAGACCAAACACATGTTAAAACACCACTTACAAATAAAAAAAATGTTTACTACTTTTTCAGCATCACACTTCAATTGTTGTTAACCCTTATCATGCTGGACACGGTTGATTCTGCCTTTGCGACCAGTTTAGATCATGATCAGCCTGTACATCCGTGAGGTCTGATCATGATCTGCACTGTTCGCCATTCAGTTAGTATCTTTTGTTATGCACCCCTTTCAACAGGTAATGGTTCTGTCCAAATTGAAAGACGGACAAGCTCATTATAGAAATTTAGCAGGGTAAGGGTTAAGGACAAACAACCATAAATGTATTTATACAGAATTTTCGCACTTAGTTTTGATTATAACAGTCATATTATATCAGAATTGTATATACAGTAAGTGCTTATTATATGAACAAATAGCCAATAAGGAAAATGTATTCGCTTCTAAGTA
This sequence comes from Mercenaria mercenaria, assembly GCF_021730395.1. NCBI lineage: Eukaryota > Metazoa > Mollusca > Bivalvia > Venerida > Veneridae > Mercenaria > Mercenaria mercenaria. The sequence goes on from NC_069368.1 coordinate 81,733,676, forward strand.
GTTATTTCCGACTTCTCTATACTAACCAAGGAATATGTTACGTTTTAGATAAGATATCGAAGGTATGGGGATATGGTATGTTTAAGATAAGATTGACTCAATGCAGACGTAGCAAATTGGGGATTAAGGTGTATGTTGTCAGGTTTCGTATGAAATTTGGCGTAATGCACATGTAGCATATTGAAGATGGGGAGATATTTTACCTTTAGGACAAGATTTGGTTCAGTGCATAGGTAGCATATCAAAGACATAACGTTAAGGATAAGATCTGGCTAAGCATTGGTAGCATAATAAAGATGTTGAGTATGCTACGTGTAGTGTATGAGTTGACTCTGCATAGGTATCCAATGGAAGAAGTAAGATATGTTACATTTTCAGTGCCTAAGTTATAAAAATATGTTTTTGTTTTGTGAAGTCTTTTTTCACGAGTAAAAGAAACAATCACTATTTCTTCACTTCCAATATATGTAGCCTCATTTCAATATAATTTCTTTCTACTGCATTGCATTAAACAATTTACAGAACATTTTGCTTAGAATATTTGCATGGATACGGGTCGCCAATGAAAACTCCACTCTCACATTTTACCTTGTAAACAGTCGGAAACTTGTTACCGTAGCCAATGTATTACACGTTGAAATGCTCAGACTATTCCTCGAAATAGTGAACAACAGAATAAATTCAGGCATGTCAAAATATATACTCAACATCCACATGTTTCTTTATCATATTTGAGTCTTACCATAATATATATATTCATATAACTGAAGTCCCAAAGATAGGCCGCACAGGGAAACGGAGGCACGTGTAATCAACGTTGGAACTTCACGCATCAAGAGGGTCAAGTCAATTTTGCGCACCAGGCGTTAGAGCTTTAGTAACGTTTCAGATCTAAGAAACAGATTACTGATATCAAATCGAGTCGCCTCACCACCAGATCCTCAAATATGGCAGTACAGATTACTGATATCAAATTGAGTCTCCTCGCCACAGTATCCTCCAACATGGCAGTACAGATTACTGATATCAAATTGAGTCTTTTCACCACAAGATCCTCCAACTTGACAGTACAGATTACTGATATCAAATTGAGTCTCCTCACCACAAGATCCTCCAACTTGACAGTACAGATTACTGATATCAAATTGAGTCTCCTCACCACAATATCCACCAACATGGCAGTAAAGATTACTGATATCAAATCGAGTCTCCTCAGCACAATATCCTCCAACATGGCAGTACAGATTACTGATATCAGATCGAGTCTCCTCGCCACAAGATCTACAAACATGGCAGAACAGATTACTTATATCAAATTGAGTCTCCTCGCCACAAGATCCTCCAACTTGGCAGTACAGGTTACTGATATCAAATTGAGTCTCCTCGCCACAATATCCTCCAACCTGGCAGTACAGATTACTGGTATCAAATTGAGTCTCCTCGCCACAAGATCCTCCAACCTGGCAGTACAGATTACTGATATCAAATTGAGTCTCCTCACCACAAGATCCTCCAACTTGGCAGTATCATCAACCTATCATGCCACTTAATGACAGAGATTAATGACACCAAATGACATTTATTTTCAGAAAAAGCTCAATTAAAACTTATATTAAAACAGTATTCTACAAAAACGTTATTCTAAGTTTTGGTAAGAAATATTTTCGACTAAGTTTAAGTTACTTCAGTGGCGGCCGTAAAAAGTCGCCCCGGCCTCATCTCAGTGTTGTCATATTTTCTGGTCCTTCGGGATCATTGATTTCAACTCAATCAAACCGAGTCTGCAAATTTCACTGTTTGCCTTGTTCTCGGTGCTTCCGAGGGATCTACTTTCCAGATTTTATTTACTTCACAACAGCGGGTGTGAAGTGCTATGTGGCGGCCGTAAAAAGGTGCCCCGACTTCATCTCAGTGTTGTTATATTTTCTGGTCCTTCGGGATCATTGATTTCAGCTCATTTAGATTTGAAGATTGAATACTGCTTAAGCCGGTGCTAGGGGGCGTGGGCAATGTTGCATTTTCCATTTCTGCTCATGAACGCTAACACATAAACTGTTTGCCGTAGTATAGGCATTTCATTTCATTTCTTAGATATTCATGTCCGCAGTAATCTCACAGATCCCCTGCTAGTGTTTTGATTGGCTGCATTGTACATGTGTGCTTCCAAAGAATCCTTTTAGATTTTATTACACAAAAAACTAATTGACCAGTCATGTATGTAGTTTGCCTTGTATGTAGTTTGTAGGAATACACCATTCTTTGTAGGAATGCACCATTATTCTGCTGTCTATATTACAGAAAATCTTTTGTATATATATGCAGGGTGGGAAGGGCTCCTTGGCCGATGGTTTAAGATCACTTGCCCCATAGCCGATGTGTGTTCGAGCCTCACTGGGGACGTTGAATCTATTCATGTGGGGAAGCCATCCAACTGGCTTACGGATGGTCGGTTATTCTACCCAAGCGCCCATCCCTGATGAAATAATGCACGGTTGTGCACATGGGGACTTCTTCCAACATCCAAGCTGAAAGGTCGCAATATGACCTGCGAGGCTAAATCCATCCGAAATATATATATATATGTAGGTAGAGAGAATTTGTACGGACCATTCAAGTTACTGTACCCGGCAGTAATCTCTCTGTGAATGTTAACTAGATCACGAGGCTACAAAAATGTTAGTGCGCATTACGTTCCCGTAACTGAGAGTCGCGAGGATACAAGTTCACATTATAAATTATTATTTGTAGAGAGAATTTATAAAATCAGCCATCACCACCATACACCAGATCAGTTACGACAAAGCGCCTAGCAATTCAAACGAGCACACATAGTCTTCAACAAATTCTCTAACTCGGCAAGATTGATCTCGATATCTACATGAATGCAGTGTGACAATTTGAAATAACCTAATAAATAGTTCACGCCTCCAGATATATGACAAATTTACCATAAGTTAGAAAAACTGCAATAAAAGTATGTTGTTTATAGTTATTACGTGCGTTTTAATATTTTTATTATTTACAATAACACATGTTTTGTCAATAAATAGAAAAAAAATCAAAAGAATTTGTCATGCTATTGACATTTGTTTACAATAGTAGGAATTAAGGTGTACTGTCATAAACATTAGATACATATCTTAACAGTACTTGTTTATCATATTTTCGAAACCTTGCAGTAAGTCATTGGGTTCGGATTTCTTAAGTGCTACTTTTTATCAAAATTATTTTTATTACAAACCTTCAAAGTATTCCCCCCCTTTACCGAAACACATTTTATAACCTTTCTACCCAGTCGCGGAAAGCAGATAAATAGTCTTCGTTTGGTATCTGTTGGAAACACTGATAAATGACTTAACAACTTCGCACTTGATATAATATGGACTCCTGACCATCCTTTGCTTGAACGTTTCTTATTGTAAAACCTTTTCACTTTCTTCAGTACAGAGTTCCTGTAGAATCGTCCAGTGACTGTATGCCCAGATTGACAAGGCACTTGAACGACTGGCCCTACTAAAATTGAAAAAAATTGCGTACAACATCTTTTTAGAACTTCTCTTGGCAATACAGGGGCGTTTTAGATCTTTTCGCTTCCATTGCTTATTATCAGCCCTTTCGTCACCTGTAAGCAAGTTAGTAATAACCCGACTGTCACAGCCTTTGTATGTTTTCAAAAGTTCCCGGGCACATTTAAGGCGTTGTTTCTTTTGCTCCTCAGGGAGCAAATGAGGTACCCACCTAGCGCAAATATTTCTCAGTTCCAAACGCTTTTTTTTCAGAATTGTTTTCACACTGCCTTCTGATATGCCAGTACAACTGTTTATATCTTTCACCGACAATCGCGCATCCTGTTCGACCACAGCTTTTACAGTAGCGATGTTTGCCTTGGCAAGAGAGGTTTTAGGCCTACCAGAACGGGTATCATCTTCAACAGATAATTTCCCAGCTTTAAAAGCTTTAACCCGCCTAAAAACTGTGTGCATTGAAATGGCCTGTGGTCCATTAGTGAAATATCTGCTTTGAATCTATATCAAGCCTAATGCGGCATTTACGTCTTTTCGTCCATTTTACAATGTGACAAGTAAATTTGTCAGTGTATATGACTGTATGTATTTTAATTTGAAATAACTCGGTCATTTGAAAAGCAATGGATATCGCTAGCTATTTGACACACCATTCAAGTGCAATGAAGCGTTTTAAAAATACCTGGGATAAAACTACGGAAGCCCATTAGTGACAGAAAGTTTTGCAGGAACCTCGTATAACAATAGAACAATAGTTTTGGCTTTAAATTGAACGTTTGATGATGACCTGGAAGTAAATCCCTTTAATCAGCAAAAAAAAAAAAAGTAATGAAAGAGTTGAACAGCAAAGAATATCAGTGAATATAAGAGCAAATGTCTGAGCAAAAGCGATTATTGATACGCAAACATTATCTTAAAAGAAATTAATTAGAGCTCAAAGTAGAACTCGAACCTATGACTTTATAGATGTTTTTACACAAGTGATTGGTTGCTATGCAAAGCCGCGGATGTTTTGATTTTAACGCGCATGCGCTGTTTACGTGTGGCAAAAGAACTCTCAACGATAAGAAAACCTACATAAAATTATCATTACATTACGAATTGTTTTGCCATTATAAAGATAATTTCAGTCAAGTAATTTATTATACAGTATACTTTGATTAAAGACATGTATGTTAATTAATGATATCTTACCTGAAAAGCCTGCTTTATTCTTATTTTTGTCAGAAAAGAACAAGCATTTCCAGTCTTCCACACATCATACAAATATAAAACTTAATTGTTCCTTACATTTAAAAAATTCATATTTTTCATTATATCTATTTTTCCTACAACTTCAAATAGTTGTTATATGAGCCGTGCCATGGGAAAACCAACATAGTGGGTGTGCGACCATGCACTGGATCCAGTGACCAGCCTGGCATCGCGCTATGTCTGGACAGGTCCATGCTGTTCGTAACAGTTTTCCAATTCCAATTAGACTTTAAAAAGCGAACAAAGCATGGAGCTGACAACTTGCGCGGATGCGCAGGCTGGTCTGGATCCATGCTGGTCGCATACCCACTATGTTGGTTTTCTCATGGCACGGCTCATATATATTTATCTCCGCCTTAAATGACATGTACATACTTTGGGGTCGCGGCTCCATGCCACTGAAGTTGCTGTTTTAAGTGATAAACCGGAAATTATTGCGTAACTATTATGCAATTGACATGATAAAACATAGGTCACCTGCGTAATCAAGACCGTAAGGTAATTTCGAGAGTGTCCCCTAATTAGAGCAGACAATAAAAGTTACTGAAGCAAATAAGATGGCTTTGATGTGATATTTATTAATGCCTTCGGTCATCAATGTCATTAAAAGAACGCACTCAGATTAATATATCACGTGGCGGAGCTGTTTTATGGTTCAAAAAATAAATATTTCACGTGAATATCTAGTATTTCAAAATCTATAAAAATATACTTTGGAACTTTAATGGACATCTCCTTTTTAAAACGATGAAAGTGTAGTTGCAAAAAATCTCAATTTGTATATTGATATTAATCAAATCAAGGACTATAACTGCACACTGACTGAAAATACCTGATATAAATCTCTATTTATTTTATTTCTTATGTTTACATGCTGGATCATTTTCATATCGAAAATGTATCGCGCAAGAAGTCATTATCCGCGATTTAATAGAATAATTATGATAAACTTGAATTCCGCAAAAAATAGAACAGATAAAGAATGTAAGTATAGAACACCCCTCCCCGCTGCCCGCCCCCTCTCTATTAAATCTGACCGCTGCATTCGCCATTAGAACCACTTTCAAATTCGAAGAAACGATTAAAATAAAAATAACAATATTAAGATGATCATTTTTTTTTGAATACTGAATGAATTGATCCCTGTTTGAGTATATTTGGATACAAAACTAAAGGCTGAACTTTATTAATTAAACATTTTATTTTCAACTTCCACTGTTAAATATATTTCAAGTGTTATGTAAGCTAATTGCGACACGTGGTAAGTTATGAGGGATCACGTTAAGAAATTAAGAGCTGATATTTTTTCATTTTTCTTAACCTAAATTTGTCGAGATCAAAATTGCCGAATGAATAGTCCATTAATCCAAAGTCATCAATGATAATGCAAATTAGTTAAAGCTGTGGGTTTGCAAAGATTTACATACATACTTTATCTTTCGGTGTATATTTACTATAAAACAAACTCATTATTGATCGAATAGATCAAAATACAATGTATCTCTAACGTAATTTATATTGTGCAGTCATGTCTTTTTGCCTTACGTAGAGTGCGCATGCGCAAAAATTGTTTCCCGTTGCTAAGCAAATAGCTCTGTGTAAAAAGGTCTATACTCACGATATCTTAAAAAAAAAGCTGAAGCACTATCAGCTGAGCCAGCCGGCGCATGTACTTGTATGGTATAACATGGATCTTTCCTGGTGACTTCCTGACAGAAATTTTCGATCAACATTTGAACAGTATTTTCATCTTATTTACTTAAGTTGAAAAATACGACTCATCGGGTTATTCAAGTGTGACTCAGGAGAAGCGCTTTTGTCTTTACCATTCAGAGAGAGTCATGATAGCTGCCCGGTCCGTGTCCTTGTTCGCGGAATCAGTTCGTTCCAAAATTTCTTCCAGATATATTTCTTGCAGTTATGGATAACTTTGAAATTAGCCAGCTGGGCAGGATAGACCACCCTGAGTTAAAATACACGTAGCTGACCCAAGCACCCTTCAGAAAGTAACATAGAATTCTATTAAAACAAGAACTTTGCCGTATTTTTCCCGTGATTAATACTCATTTAGTATATGGTTCTTTGTTCCAGGAGTGTTTATATAGTTTAGCTAAATTTCAAACGAAAAATACATGGCTAGTGATGTATTCTTAAACGGCACAGACACTTGAGGTGAGATATATTCGGCTTCGGAACTTAAATATATTAAGCGTATGATGTAATATCCATAATACGCCAGTCTTAGTCGATGGTTCTATTTCTACTTCCATCAAAGTAGTTAAAAACATGTCGGTTAAACATAAATAACTATTTATCAATACGATTAATTGGTAGAATTCTTTCCAAATCAATTTAAGTTCGTTAACAACGCAATCCCCAGAGGAAATTTTGTTGAGACAATTTAGTCAATTTACATGCTTTTAGTCGTCTTGATTTACAAGACAGAGGCTTTTTCTTATTCCCAGTTGCCAATACAATACAAGATAATGGATTAAGTAAACATTAAGCTTTATTGTTTGTAAATAAAACCAGTCGCCTACGATATGGTTTCGAAGGAACATATCGCTTGGCTATATTCATAACGGAAATCTCTTCGACAAAAACAAATTAGTATAAGGCGATATGAGAATGCCGACTTTTTTTCTGCTGACGAGGACATGACGTGAAGTTTAGCAATAACCGTATTAAAACGGTATGACATTTCAGTTTGAGAGGAACATTCTACTAGAATACAGTTACATCAACTAATGTATAAATTATCAGTTAAGAAAGGTTAATTTCGAAAAAAAGTCGGAATTGGCGGAGGAATACTTACGAATCCTCAACACCCTCTAGTAAAAAATACAATAGATATACTTGTAAACTGTCCGCTTATTATATAGACTTGCTTCAGTCTTTAGAATCCTTTAAAATAAATATCTGTCAGAAAATAGCGTCATTATGAAGAAAGAAATAAACACTATTACAGATTATTTGACCTCAACAGACTTTGTAAGTATACTTATTATATGAAATCATCAAAATACTGAGATTTCTTATTTATGTTTGGTTTAACGTCACGCCGACACAATTATATGTCATATCGCAACGACTTTTCAGCTTTTGATTGTGGAGAAAGATCCCAGGTGCCACTCCGGGCATTATTTCTTCACGGATGGGATCCAGGGTAGAACCACCGACCTTCCGTTAACCAGCCAAATGGCTTCCTCACGGCCAAAGTGAGGTCTGAACAAACTTCGGTGAAGGGCAAGTGATTTAAAGTCACAAATAAATCCCGTGGATTTTGCAGACGTTAATATGCAAAAAAAAAGTGTATTATCCATATAATACATTCGCCCTATTTACCAGACATTTCTCATGATTGTATTTTCAAATTTTTTTTTCGCATTGGTATCAATGCAGTTTTGTGGAATTTACACATTTACTATCCCCTGCCCCCATAATTTGCAGTTAATTTTGTTATTTTTTGTGTATAACTCAGATATATTGTAACAGTAAATGTCGCATTTCAGATTTTTAGAGAAAAAATCTCATAAAATCACTTTAAAACAAGTTTTTCTTTCTCAATATTTTTATCAAACTATTAGTTTTTTATCATAACAAATAAACTTTGATCTCTTTGACTAAAACTGTCTAGGGGTTTGCCAAAACTCTTCATAAGATAATCAATTATGATATTGGACAATTCTGAAACAGACAGTTAACTAATTCAGATGGTCTTTTGATATTATTATTATAACGATAAAATATATCAGTCATTAACTAGTTATTTTTTTATAAATAAAGTGGATAACTAGATTAAATAAACGTATGGAATAGTTCTTAACAATAAATCTACAATGGACGTACTAGATTAAATGAACATTTTTCCTTAATGATATTTGAGTTAGGTGGAAATAAAAGCAATTTACCATGTATTAGCAGAATTGGCGTTTTACCCTCGTATCTTGAAAATCTCAATAAAGAAGGATGCATTTCCATGGAATCTCACAGTACTCTTAATTAGACTCCTACTGCCCATCTGTCTTTTAGATTGATTAACGACCTTCAGCAAAAGTATAGGCAAAAGGTCAATGCCTGCTTGAGGAAATGAGGTACTCCACGGCAATGTTTAAATTATACGGTTTGGATGATCGGTAAATGATGGATACAGCACATGCGCAGGGCTACTGATCGAGAAATGGTTCTAACTAAACGGTCAAGCATATACTGCAAAATGTTAGGTATCCATAAAATATTTGACGCTATTTTTGATATGTCTAACTGTTGAGGTCAGTTATATATTGCCTCATGATTTAAAACATAAAAATATAATGAAAAGATAATGTTTGCGGATAAATGAAAAATATCATATGTTTTTGTCATATTTTGAGAAATAACATGTTTATTACCAGCACTATTTTTTCAACCACAGACATCTCTTGTATCTTCTTGTGTAGTGCAACACGATGAGTGCCAAGCAAGGGATTTATTAGTACCATTTGTCATGTCCGTGGTGTGACGCAGCATGTTGGTGGACCTTTAACCATCTATGAGATACTACTTTCTGGAGCTGGCTTCTAGTACACATAAACCTAGAAAGGCGGTTCTTGTACCAATTATTTACTTTTGTATAAAAATATGTCTTGATTTGACCGCATACATATTGAATAGATCATATGTTCCACAAAACAAATGTTGACCAACTCTGCTGATCATAATGATTTGGCCAAGCACTAAGACTTTCTAATGCATAAGATAGAACAGTTTCAATAGCATTGACACGCTTATTGATTATGATTTTCTTTTTATTTGAGTGAGTGGGTGAGTTGTAAATTAATATGAATATTTTTGCGAAGGTATATTTCATAGGCGTAAATGACTGTCCAATATTCTAAAAATGTTCGAAAAAGTTTGACGATATGAAGATTTTGACGCATGGATGGCTGTTACTAGGAGACATTTTCCCAAGAGCAATGAAGCACTGTTTTGATTGACCTCCGATAACTCTAAATTACCATGATTGATCTTGTTCACAGCATTAACCGATAGATGGCCCATTAATATCAGAATGTCAGAAAATCATTCTTTACTAATCTGAACGAAGTAAATCTTTATTAATCTTTACAAGGGAACCAAATCTTTACAAACACTGTCTGTGAATTATAATTACTTTGTTTATTGGTGAAAATTTGTGTTTCAATAAAAATAAAGTATTGAAATAAGGCAAATTAAACACAAAACTTCCTTCACTTTTCATGAATGTAGATTAATAAAAATGATAGCTTAGGTTGGTGATAAAATACTTTTTGTTAAGTATGATTTCAAATATTAGTAAATAGATCTACACATGTATACACAATGATAAGACTATGGTTAATACAAAAGAAAGAATATATTAAAAGACACGTAAATATCAACCATATATAGCTCAGTTGCCCCATTCCTAATTGTCACGTTTTTATTGATTAAGTAGGACAACCTTATTCTAAGTAACATTTACATGGATATTACATGATTGTGAATGCGTCATTCTCTCAGATTCTGTAAGTGTTCAGTGTGCATCAAGACGTCAGTTCTATCCGCAGTGAGAGCCACATAATTGTGTAGCAGTATTGTTTTATACTGTCTGGTGATAAACGTTACATGTATGACTGAACAATAGATTACTAAAACACAGACAGATTTGTTGTGTTTCAGAGAAAGTAATCTCTGCATGCTTCTTGCTGTTAACTTGAATTGACAGCAAAAAGAGTTTGCATACAGATGTAACTTACAAATAGTACAGCACCCTTTTTTTCAAATCAGAGAAATGTGCCCAAATTAAGTCATTTATTTCTAAGTTTTCTAAACTTCCAAACCAAAATAAATTCTCACTTTATTTTTTATGGTTTATTGAGCCCAGTCTCTTACAACATCGACTGAAAGAGGATGAACTCATGCAAGATTAATCTTTTGTTGCTAGGATAACTAGAATGTAAGTATGAGTAGAACGATAGTAGAGTGTTTGTGGACATATTAGCAAGACTCAGGCGTTCTACCAACCTGAATAGTTTGTTATAATGAAATATGTCATAACCAATGTAGTGTTGCCTTTACCGCAAGTTTGTTTCTGTTACATGGATATAAAGTTTGACAATTAATTACAACTGTTTCAATCTGACTTAAGTACTTGATCTTCTAAACGAAGATCTTAGAATGACCTATTCACATTCGTCTTCTGTATATTTTGGATTTCCGATATTGCTATTTTTATTTTCGCAAATCTATTTTTATTTGAACCAATCAGACGACTCCTTTCAACAAGCATTTTGCTGAACCATCAAAATAGCGTAGAATGTCACAGGGTGAAAAAAATGTGCATTTAGTCCGGGGTTCGAACCCAGGACCCCTCTCTTATAGGGCGAGTGCTCTACCGACTGAGCTAAATGGCTGCCTGACACATATCTCCCCTTACGTGACGAAGTCCTTACCGTGACATGTGATACCTCTCAAAACACGACGGCGCAGTCATGATTTGGCCGTCATAATAAATATGAAAAACTCAGGCTAAATATAGATTTTTTAAACTTCTACTTTCACATAAAAATGTTGTAACTAAGGCTATGATTGGCTAGCGGAAGCGTCGTCAGAACGAGGCTGTCAATAGCACGTCTTCAGATCCAATGTGCGTAGCGTTAATTGGAGATGTACTTTAGTCAGATTGCAACTGTTTTGAATTTTAATAAAAGCAAGGCACAAAGCACCAAAACTTATATCTGCGTACTATGAAAAATTGAAGAATTGCGTATTTTCATGTATGAAACATCTGAACATTTCAAATACTGTTGGAAAGGATTAATAGTAATTTGCCGGAAAGATGTGTGTTCAAAATATACTTAACAACAATTCTAACTTCAGACTTTATTTTTATGATATTATCTCTGTCAAATATTTTGATATTTCTGTGACAGTTTGACACAATATATAATGAGTGTTTCATTTTTAACTAACTATAACGATATTCAAAACGTTTATTTCTTTTTTTTTTGTTTGCTCTGATGATTATCATCGTTCTTTCCACATTACCTCATTCAGTGTCTCTTAAAAAGGTTAAAGCAACATACAATCTTGCTGTTTAAGTTCGAGGAATCTTCTAGAGGATCTTATGCCTCGGTCACAAAACCGTACGATGTCCGTACGGTTTTTAAAAAATTGTACGAGTCCACCAATTTTAGAATCCTTACGGTCTCTGTGCAATCGTAGCTTCTGGTCAAAGTACCTACAGGCCCCGTACGATCTTTAGAGGATGCAATCGTAGGATATCAGTACGGACATCGCAGACAAGACGTGCGGAGCTCGCAAGGAGCCCGGCCATACCTCGTACGGTGCTCATGGGTTCGTACGGCGCTCACAAGGCACTCGTACTGTGTTCGTAGGTACTGTGTTTTTATACCACCTTGAATCACCAAGGATGTCGCACGGAGCCCGTTCGGCGATCGCAACGCCCTGCGAGCCCCGTGCGGACATCGCACGTTCTCCTAAATATCGTAAGGACATCGTACGTTGAGCGTGCGTGTCCCCTGCGATAGTCCTGCGAGCATCGGCAATCTCGCACTTGTCTAAATCCCTACGGACATCGTGCGATGCCCGTACGAGCTCTTCAGGGGCAATGCGGTTCCCGTACGGGGCTCTTGCGAGCTGCCACCGACTTCGATATCTCTAATAGCTCATAGAGAACTCGGGAGCTCGGTGAAACATTTTCAACTAGTTCCTGAGTCCTCTACAAGTTAGAAAAAATCCGTACGACGCTCGTACGAGCCAACGATGTCCGTACGGACGCCGTATGAGTTTGCCAAAAATTGACTGAAAACCTACTCGTACGGAGCTCGTAGCGTTCTTGTGACCGGTGTATTACTTTTCTTCTCTTCATTTTTATGTAGCTACGTGGTTTGTTTCTATTTCATATCAATGATATTTTGACAGGGTAACTTCCTTAGAATATTTGTCTGTCCCTGTAATGGCAAGAATCTCAAATGTTCCCTTTTTTAACGCTTTCCAGACAAGATTTTTTTCTGTCTGTTTTCTACATTCGTACCCCGTTATGTCTTATATTTGTCCAAGATGACAAAATGTCCAGACTGGTATTACACGGGACAAATAAACTATTAAACCTTCTGTGGAGTAATCTCGGAACTTTCTCTGTACATGCATGCTTAAAGCTAGGTATCTTTGACTGTATTCATTACGGAAATCTCTACAGCAAAAAAGTAGCTTAGGCGATATCAAGAACGCCGATATTTTCTTCTGCTGGGGAAGATATGACGTGCTATTAAGCAATTACCATGAAAAAGTCGTGTGACATTTCATTTTGTGTAATAATGTTACGATCAAACAAAGTATAAAATAATCTGTTTGGGAATGCTGATTGGAAAATGTTAAATTCGGAATATAGTCGCATATTATGCCGGACAAAAACAACCTCTAGTGATAGAAATTTTTCAACACTATATAACTTATCTTACTTCATTCATATTGTATACGTTATGTGTAAAACTAAACACACGATTACCACTGGTCAAGAACTAAGGACTTTTATTATCCCCCGCCGATGAAATCGGGAGGAGGGTATTGAAATGGCGTTGTCCGTCCGTCAGTCCGTCCGTCTGCAGCCATTTCTCAGTAACTACCTGGTAGAATTTTATGAAACTTGAAATAAACATGAACCAACATACTGCGATGATGCCCGTCAAGTTTTTTTTTGATTGATCAATTTCCCTTAGAGTTATTGCCCTTGATTTAATGAAAAATGTCCGTCCGCAGCCATTTCTCAGTAACTAGCAGGTAGAATTTCATCAAACTTGAAACAGACATGAACCAAGATACTGCGATGATGCCCTTCAATTTTTTTTCGATTGGTCAATTTCCCTTAGAATTATTGCCCTTGATTTAATGAAAAATGCACAAAAATGTCCGTCCGCAGCCATTTCTCAGTTACTAGCAGGTAGAATTTCATCAAACTTGAAATAAATATGAACCAACATACTTTGATGATGCCCGTCATTTTCTTTTTTTATTGGTCAATTTTCCATACAGTTATTGCCCTTTAATTGCTTAAAAATCCACAGATTTGTACATAACAAATCAACCAATTGGAAGAATTTCATTAAACGTCTTTCATTCTTTTCCATGAACAATTATTATAACCATGTGAAGTTGTGTACCCACACCTTGTCGCCATCTTGCCTCCCCCCCCCCCCCATTTTTTTATTTTTCATTTTTGATTTTCCATCAATATTTATAATCAACATGTAAGCTTTTGTACCCTCACCCCTCCACCCCCTCCCCCCCCCCCCCAACCCCCCCCCCCCCCAAGAAAAAACCATTCCTTTTCTGTTAATTTGATTTTGACTAATGAAATTATTTGCTTCTTTGTAACATTCTTAACTCGATATATTTTTTTGCCGTTCCTCACCACAGACCTTTTCGGCGGGGGATACCAATTCATCGAATTTGCTTGTTTCAGTTGAAACATATCAAGAAAAAGTAATTTCAGTAACATTGCTGGTCATAACTACTTATTTTTTCCAGTGACCTGTAAATCAATATAACACGTCCATTTCAGTGATGGCGTGCCCCGACTTTATATAGTCTGTCCAATTTTCTTAAAATGCTAAAATAGTTTTGGGTATATAAACAAGTAATGAGCGGACAGCTTAACTATGATACTTTGCATGAGAGCAATTTCATACATTTTGATTGACCTTCGATAATTTGAAATGATCATGATTAATCTTGTTTACAGCATAAGCCAATAGAGAGCCCATTACTATCAGAATGTCTGCAAAATCAGTATTTCTTTATTAATCTTTACAGAGTGACCGGATCTTCGAAAAGAACAGATCTATACAGATTTCATTCGGAGACACAGTAAAGCAGCAATTTGTTTTGTTCGGTGATAAACGTTACTTGAATGACTGAACAGCAGCATTCAGAAACCTATACGGAACACTTGTAAGCACACAACGTAATATACTACTATGACTGAACTATAGCATTCTGAAACACACGTCAAAATTTACTACTACGACTAAACATTAACATTCTAAAACACACGTCGAAATTTACTACTGCGACTGAACCACACGTCGACAACTTCCACTACGACTGAACATTAACTTTCTGAAACACACGTCGACATCTAATACTACGACTGAACATTAACTTTCTGAAACACACGTCGACATCTAGTACTACGACTGAACATTAACTTTCTGAAACACACGTCGACATCTACTACTACGACTGAACATTAACTTTCTGAAACACACGTCGACATCTAATACTACGACTGAACATTAACTTTCTGAAACACACGTCGACATCTAATACTACGACTGAACATTAACTTTCTGAAACACACGTCGACAACTTCTACTACGACTGAACATTAACTTTCTGAAACACACGTCGACATCTACTACTACGACTGAACATTAACTTTCTGAAACACACGTCGACAACTTCTACTACGACTGAACATTAACTTTCTGAAACACTGGTCGACATCTACTACTACGACTGAACATTAACTTTCTGAAACACACGTCGACAACTTCTACTACGACTGAACATTAACTTTCTGAAACACACGTCGACATCTACTACTACGACTGAACATTAACTTTCTGAAACACACGTCGACATCTAATACTACGACTGAACATTAACTTTCTGAAACACACGTCGACAACTTCTACTACGACTGAACATTAACTTTCTGAAACACATGTCGACATCTACTACTACGACTGAACATTAACTTTCTGAAACACACGTCGACATCTAATACTACGACTGAACATTAACTTTCTGAAACACACGTCGACAACTTCTACTACGACTGAACATTAACTTTCTGAAACACACGTCGACATCTAATACTACGACTGAACATTAACTTTCTGAAACACACGTCGACAACTTCTACTACGACTGAACATTAACTTTCTGAAACACACGTCGACATCTAATACTACGACTGAACATTAACTTTCTGAAACACACGTCGACATCTAATACTACGACTGAACTATAGCATTCTGAAACACACGTCAAAATTTACTACTACGACTAAACATTAACATTCTAAAACACACGTCGAAATTTACTACTGCCGACTGAACCACACGTCGACAACTTCTATCACGACTGAAACATTAAATTTCTGAAACACAGTCGACATCTAATTACTTCACTGAACATTAACTTTCTGAAACACACGTCGCACTTCTACTACGACTGAAATTAACTTTCTGAAACACAACGTCGACATCTACTATACGACTGAACATTAACTTTCTGAAACACACGTCGACATTACTACTACGACTGAACATTAACTTTCTGAATACACCTGTCGAAACTACTACTACGATGAACATTAACTTTCTGAAACACACGTCGACATTATACTTACGACTGACAATTACTTTCTGAAAACACACGTCGAACATTATCTCGAACAGAACATTACTTTCTGAAAACACGTCGACATCTACTAACACGATCGAACATTAACTTGTCTGAAACACACGTCACAATTCTACTAGACTGAACTATTACTTTCTGAAACACACGTCGACATCTTACTACTACGACTGAACATTAACTTCTGAAACACACGTCGACAATTCTACTACGACTGACATTAACTTTCTGAAACACACGTCGACATCTATACTACGACTGAACATTAACTTCTGAAACACTGTCGACATCTACTACTACGACTGAACATTAACTTTCTGAAACACACGTCGACATCTAATACTACGACTGAACATTAACTTTCTGAAACACACGTCGACATCTACTACTACGACTGAACATTAACTTTCTGAAACACACGTCGACATCTACTACTACGACTGAACATCAACTTTCTGAAACACACGTCGACATCTACTACTACGACTGAACATTAACTTTCTGAAACACACGTCGACATCTACTACTACGACTGAACATTAACTTTCTGAAACACACGTCGACATCTACTACTACGACTGAACATTAACTTTCTGAAACACACGTCGACATCTACTACTACGACTGAACATTAACTTTCTGAAACACACGCCGACATCTACTACTACGACTGAACATTAACTTTCTGAAACACACGTCCGACATCTACTACTACGACTGAACATTAACTTTCTGAAACACACGTCGACATCTACTACTACGACTGAACATCAACTTTCTGAAACACACGTCGACATCTACTACTACGACTGAACATTAACTTTCTGAAACACACGCCGACATCTACTACTACGACTGAACATTAACATTCTGAAACACACATCTACTACTACGACTGAACATTAACTTTCTGAAACACACGTCGACATTTACTACTACGACTGAACAATAACATTCTGAGACAAAATATAAAGGGGATAAAATGTACATTTTAAAGAATATCTGACACAGGTTCAGAAAGCAAATACAGTGTATAAAATGTAGTGTAACTTTAGGAATTATAATCCAACCCAAGTTGTTCAAATATTGTTGATAAGCATTTAATATTGTTTAGTATCATATATTTTTGCAGTCATAAATTCTTTAGGAGAAACATTAAGAAACAAGAGAAAATCATTATACTTTTTTACTTGGTGGTAGGGGGTCATGGACATTAAGAAACAATATCGATGAACTGAAAGCAAAACATAACATGGAGCTAAAAATGTAAACAAAAATCACCAAGTGTAGGTAAAATGTCACCTTTTGTTATTCAACACATGATACTTTATTATAACTTTCGACGGATATTCTAAGTCCAAATAGTGTGCTTCTTCTCGTCTACTTTTTACAAAAGAGAAACGTATTTCTTGAAAATGATCATTTTACCCAGATGCAACATAATTCATCTATTGAGATAACCTTAAATTATCACTAACAATTTACAGTGCTACATATGACTTGTGTTCTCTTAAAAAATGTTGAAACACTGTCGTCGTTTTTGTATTATTGTGTGACTATGCACTCGCGATTTAATCATTACGCATCCGAATGCATACCTTATATATATTGCAACATTCTTATTTCTTTTATTACATAATTTGTATATTTTCGTATGTTGTTCAAGAATTTTAGCAGTTAGGTATGCTATAAAACTATTTTCAGGTATTTTGAATAATACTTGGAAATGTCAGTGATTTTGTAAAATGACCAAAAACAGCCAGGCATTTTACTTAATACCTACTTTAAGAGAATACCTGTAACATATACTTTCTGAAGATATTCAAAAAGATAGAAACTTTTGAAGATTAAAGATAAAATTTCAAAAAGCTTTATACATCACCATAAAACATTCGAAGTTCGAAGTTTCTAACGAAATTCATGTTACGTTAACAACTCAATGAGCAGAACCTCTTATGACATTAAATGAATAGAGAAAATAAATCATGATACACGTATCCTTTATTGATAAGATGCCAAAGCATATTAGTATCTCAGATTCTTATATCAGTACTATTAGTGAAACTATTTAATTATTCTATGTCAAGGGGAAAGACTCCGGCGTTTTATTAACCTGAATACGTCCGTTCATAATGAGATATGTCAGAACCAGTGGCATTAAACACTGGACTGTGTCTGTTTCATGCGTATAAAACCTGAGGAGCAATATGATTAAAATCATATCTTATAATTATACGCAACGCCTTGGGTGATCTTACATTTATGGACGATCATGTACTTTAGTCAGATTCCTTACCATGTACTTTTGTCAGATTTACTACATTTATGGAAGATTGTGTACTTTAACAAGATTGTCTGCCGGGTAATTACTACAGTTTTGGTATTTAGCGAAAGCAAGACAGAAAGCCTTAAAAAGAAGAAATGGTCTGCTTTTGATAGCCCGACATCGTAACCTCGGAGATCAGCAAACAACTGTTTTGGTCACATTATCATAAATATTTTTCTCTAAAAAGCTATATCTAATGAAACAGCTGAACGTTTGACTTTCAAACATTGTGAGGATAATTTAGAAAATAGCATGAAAAATGTGCCGAAAATAGATTTTACGATTCATCTTTGTCAAAAACTGAAACATTTCTTTGAAATGTGGGCATAAATGATATGATATATCACTGCAGTTTAATAAAGCATGACAATGATAACAACCGATGCAATTCGATAACCCTAAAGACTCGGTGTCACGGTGTAAAGTTTAATGTGGTAGACGTATTTTTGTTCACGGTGTAAAGTTCAGTCTGGTAGAAGTGTTTCTTGTCACGGTGTAAAGTTTAATACGGTAGACATGTCTCTTGTCACGGTATACAGTTTAAATTGATAAACGTGTCTGTCACGGTGTAAAGTTATAAACGGTAGACGTGTCTCTTGTCACGGTGCAAAGTTTGATTTGGTAGACGTGTCTCTTGTCACGATGTAAAGTTCTAAATGGTAGACGTGTCTCTCTTCATGGTGTAAAGTGTAATGTTGTCTGATGTAACTGATCTGTTGTTTGAGTGATTAGTGTACAAAACAACTCTTTTGGAATTTGATGTCACTTCTGCATAACTATAACAGAAAGAAAAGACAGTATCTTGCTATGGTTTTATACATATTTGCTCCAGTTCAATATATTTTCGACACATTCATATAATATATAGAGCTACACCTGACGATAACATGAAAGAGTAAATAGGACCACGTAACGACCAAAATTCTGTGTACAGTGGTCTAATCGACTGGTAACTAGGTAACAAATATGTAACAGTATAGTTTCAAATAAGTCATAACGTTTCCAGTGCCAGTTCAAAAGCTTCTCCGGCAAGAAAAGCATATCTTTTTCACATGGCATGACTTACTTTCACATATAATTTACTTTGACGCGTGACTTCACGTAATATAGCCCACGCCATGCGTTAAGACAATACTTAATCCTGATTATTTGCACAGAACACTTAATTAAATTCCAATAGGCCATATATGAACGAACTATGAGAAACGCCAGGTCAGAAGTACAAAGATCGTTAGGAGAATATAAATTGAATTCAGAAATGGAGGATAATGTGTAAATTATACGATTTTGATGTGGGTTGAATACAGGAAAATCTAAAGTGTGTACATATAATTAGTAAAATATATGTTTGTACAAAGTTAATGCCCAAAGATTTAAAAAATACATTTCATTGACATAAGAATAAATATGTTGACAATCCTAGATTTGAATTTATCAAAGATCTGAATGGTCCAAATTATTCTTAGGCTTGAAGATAGCTGTGCTCATTAGGGACCCGTCTCTACCTTCTTCAGCTAAATTATTTGCAGTTTAATACAGATACGATGTATTTAAATTTACAACTTATCTATAAGAATGTAGTAAAGAGATCGTTGGGACGAGTCTTAGGTTTATTTAAGATATTTTCAGTTTGTATTATAAAATAAATACATGAGACAATACCTGTGGGCCAACACGACCCACATCACTTTTTGGTGTCGTATACACGGGAAAAATAAATCCAGTCAGGTAACATTTTTGCATATGTTTTATTTTATTATTTGCCAAGAAAAGTAGCGCTTTCAATTCCTCGTCACAAAGCGTCTACAACATTCTTAATACTTTCTCCAAAATCCCAATGTGCATATTACCTGCACATTGGGTCCGAGAAAAAATTTGGATGAAGTGTTTGAGAAAAGTACTAAGAATGTCTGGTATACTGTTTTTGTCAAGGAAAGCACTCGTTTTCAACGCTTTTCATATTACTAAAATCAATTAGGTAATTAGGAAATTATGAGCAAAAATGCTTAATCGAGCAATTTCCGCGTGTGAACGATACCGAAATGAACATAATATTCTATGAAATCACGCACAGAAAATGACGGACGCTTTATATTATTTCTATACATATTCACGTTTACAATTGTTATTAATAAGTCAAATTCCGTGTGTAAAGTTCATGCATGTCATGGTTCTGTACGTGTAATTAACTGTAAAACACATGGTTATGTGGCCACAATTATGGCATTTATTCTCGTATACAGCTGAAAATTGATGTTGATATTCTATTTTCTCGTAGCCACAGTTTTGACTGTCGTTGTTTAATGAGGGAAATAGGATGTTTTGAAATGTGTTTGTGTGCCAGTTTCAGTAAACAATTTCTTGGAATAGATTTTACATAAGCCTAAATAAAGTACGCCTTTTTATCTTTCTTGCTAGAGCAGGGCTTTAACTTTTACAATGTCTAATAATTTCTGATGGAGTCTTTTTATAAACGTTCAGCGCTACCAATCTCATATAATTTATGTGTGAATGTTGGCCAGGCATTGGACGTGAAACCACAGCCCCGGATCATAAAATAGATAATACAAAACATTAAGAAAAAAAGAAGAAAACAAGGACAACAACGTGAAACTGTTACATAGAATAATGTAAGAATAACACAGGGTAGCCAATCCACGTGACATTTTGGTATCGGACACACGGGGAAAATCGACCGATTCCGGTAATATTTTTCTTGTAATACCATATTACTTGACAGAGGAGCGTCGAAGACAGGAAAATGGGTGCTTTCCTCGGCGCAAAGCCATGTACCAAATATGTAGATAACGTACACACTGGAATCTGGGCGAAGCGTTTTGAGAAACTAGTTATTAAGAGTGACAGAAGTTTTGTGCCGAAGAAAGCACCTGATTGTCAGTCTTCGATCCTTTTATTTTATTAAAATCCATCAAGTAAGAAGGAAATTACAAGCAAAAATATTACTTGAATTGAATGATTTTCGTCATGTGTATCATATAAAAAGCAATTTCGATAAAATTGCGATTAATTTTGAAAGAGATTGAATAGACGTGCGTGGAAGTCAGAGAGCTTACAACTATACTACCATGTCAGCAGTAACTATGATATGTTATGTAAGCAATATAGATATTTTCAGGATACATATATTGCGTAAAGAAACGAAAAAGCCCGAAAACATTTGCGGTGACTAATGAGACCTATTTTAATACTAACGAACAATATTATTTACAAATATGTTTTAGTCATTTGATAAAAAATGTGAACAGTTCAAAATAGGTTGAATAGTGCCATATATGCTATTGTGCTGTTATATGGAACCCTCTATTCTAAGAGCATATGATATGGGTGATAATGGCTGTAATTTCGAGCAGGCTTGTTAAAAACAAAATGCAGTAGTTCATTTGTGCTCTTGTTTCAATGATCTAAAACTTCTTTTTAAATTTAATGAAAGCTGTCACTTCTGTTATTATTTTAAGGCAGTGGAATATGCTTTTCTTCCTTAATAATTGTGAAAACAGATGAATCATACAGAAACGGCAACTTTGTAGATAGTATAACATAACTTTGTTCAAAATGTAATAGAAATTCCTTTAGATTTATAGGACCTCTATGCTTAGATGGAAACGTCATTTTGATTTGACTTTACGCCACTTTAAATTTCGTATTAAAAGTTCTGCAAAAACCGGAGGTCGTTACAGATGTTGAGACTTGACATCAGATTACCTTTCGAAGAACATTTGGATATATATCATTTTAGCGAGAAGATTTTATAGTAACAAAGCCTGTACTAACAATAGACTGTACAAATTCTTGATCCATCTACAGTCAGATGTTTTGATGCTTGATTACTCTCAGTGGAGAATCAGTCAGACAGTCGCATTGAGAAATGTGTATACTATTGTGTTCCATTTTATAAAGAAAATATGTAAGTTACGTTAGCAATTTTTCATGTAGTCTGGTAACCACGATTACTTAACATGGCGGGTAATATCTTATTGTCACTGTATTTTCAGAAAGAGTAAATAACCATCTGTTTACTACATATTGTAGAAAGTAGGTTTTAAAGTTTCAGATTATATAAAAATTTCCAAATTATTCCAAAACATATAATTTCTTGTACGATGAAATACAATGCACTTTTCCAAATTCTAAACAAAGCTGTATCTACATCTGTTCGATGTTCTTTAAAGGAGGGTGGTTGGGATTTCTGTGAGAAGTTTGATTTTGCCCCCAAAAATATTCTATCTTAAATATATTGAAAACAAAACATTCTTTCTCAAATCACGGCAGAAAACTCAGGCTCAAGGTCGGATTTAAAAAAGAATTATTTTCATTACTCTGATTCATATCCTCTGCTAGTTTATAGTTATACAATAGTGTTATTATATCATTACAAAACACAATATGTTGTACTTTTAATTGTACTATATTATATTAATAATTTCAATATAATGTTATCAAATGTGATGCGTAATCCTAAAGGATTTTATTCTTAAACTCTCTAGATCTTGAAATATTCAAAATCATCTATGGTATGACTTCGTAAAATGCTTTCCTAGTATAGGTTAGTGTTTAAGCATTTATCAAATTAAATTGGTCTGGCGCGGCGCAGATCTTGCAATGATTGTATTTCATGCAATAAACTTGAGGAAATCGTTATATATATATATTTCATTATTTCGATTCAGACCACTGCTGAAAATTCGAACTGATGAACAACATTTTATCATACGGTCCACAGGCTGTTACATTGGAAAGCATTGCATAACGATATTTGAGGTGTAATATAGTAATCAATCAATTCGCAAACTTTTCATGGATCCAAACAGTTTACAGAGGTTATGCTATTTGACCTGAATTTGTGTATGACGTTTTATCATAATCATGTGACTTTGTATTTTAATTGTCGTATATAATATGGAATAGAAGTATAATCCTAGGATCTGGAATGTAACAGCTTCATGTACTTACGGCGTAAATGTTTGTTTGTGTCCTACCTGGGATTCTACTTTTGGCTTCTCCACTGGAAACAATACTAAACATACACAGATTATCACGTTTACAAGCAAAGTTACCTTAAATGTCTAATATCTAACTGTAACTGCATATCAGTAGAGCAATGGCCATTGGAAGAGGAAGTCATTCAAATGGCTTAAAATAAGTGCAGTACCATTACTGCAGATTTTAAAGCATGTATTAAAAGTCGTGTATAATAGATTTGTCAACTCATTTGGTAACAAAGTTGCATAAGGTTGTGCATTTTTAGAAAAGAGGTCGCAATGATACCAGTGCCTGCTAACTACTTAGTACATCAAAAGAAAAACATTACTATGGGACAATCACTCAATATGTTTAACATGTCACTCAGTCTTTTAGTTTGTCGTTGAAATTTTGATTCAATTTTCTACATTCATGCTAATGAATGTAATTAAATGGGAAAATGTCAGCAGTTTAATAGCATCATCAATTTAAAAGGGATAGTCGCGTGATTGAATCAGCTCTTGTTGAATGAACAAAAGCATGAAATCCATTTATTTCAAACGGAAGTTGTCTTACACGTTATACATAATACCACTTGTCAGTTGAAATCACGCGAACACTCTTCATGTCTGAAGTCATTGACAACAATGGTATCTGTTAATTCTGTAAGACATTGTTATACACTACATTATGGTTTTCAGCGGAAGTGAAACTGATGCTATTTATCATTATTTAAGGAATATAAACAACAACATGGACAAAGACACACGCTTCAAAACCGCAGAAACCTTACAAAAATGTATGTATTGATATATAAAGTATGACTATTCACAAAATACGTAGACAAAGTAAAAACTAGTGCCAATGTGAGCAAAAAGAAACAAATAAAGGAACACAGTAGAGCATTACAGTTGAATGGTCAATAGCAAAACACTACTGGACTGCTTAAGCTAACCAAGCCTCACTCTTGACGCCTGCTATGTTACAAAGTTACAGGACAATGTGAATAAAATTTGTCCGCGCATGCGTGTAATGGTAAAAGCACATATGATAAATAGAAATATCGTGTATATCCTTAAAAAGACAATGAACTAAATACTCATACACTTATAGAGAGTAAATGAGACCACAATAACTGTTGTGAAAAGCAAGCGCTTTCGATATGTTAAGGCAAGACGTATTTTTGCGGAATCGCAGACGACATTCGATTAATCACCAACTGACTGTCAATTATCGGACATCAGAATGTCTGAGGTAAAAGGACACAGCTCATTAGGTATATTGAACAGCATATAGAATAGGATGATGATATGTACATTTGGCTTGTTTATGTACAAAATGTTGCAGAACTCTTGATTTGTTTAGACGTCTATGCTATTTAAGGCATGAGAACACTATGCGATTCATACCATACTTGTAGGTCACTTTGATTGATAATTTTCATATTTTGCTCTCTAGACCAACGTTTTTACTGAGTGGTAGTTTGCAATTCTCAAATATTCAAATGGAATTTTCAAATATTAATACCCATTTGAATAAATGCATTATGGTATTATTGGTCTAAAGAATAAGGTGTTTTTTTTGTTCTAGTTGGTAAAAAGAAGATATATTTTTTTTCTGAATTATTCCAAAAACAGTTTAATATAAGTTAAAGATGCGCTGATTTCACTTTTTCATTTATTGTCGACATGGAATATTGTTTAAAACTGTTTCTTACTACCTTGAATTATTTGAAGAAAAGAGTTAACAACAGAGCAATACTGTCTTTCCGTTTGTTTTCTAATCACAATTTACCAATATTTTGTTTACAACTAGGTCTCAGTGTAATGCGTATCAGATTTACTGTTGTGCATATTTTAGCATTCAAAAATAAGCATAAGTACAGACAGAAAGCGTTGAATGAAGAAGTATTTATTTTGCTGTTTAGGGCTTGAATGATTGAATAGTATATCATAAAATATCTCTGTCTAACACAAAGCTGATTTGGGTATCGTTTTAAGAAGGACCAACTTATATTCCAGATGTTGTAACCCCGCTGTTCAAATTTTTAAATTACCTGTCTATCGAATAAAATATCTGACATTTTGCTTGCATATGAAGTAAAACCATTGTTTCACATATAAACAAGAGACTGCTAGGGTTTTTTCACATGTTGAATTCAATAGAAAATGAGGAAAAGAAATACGGAATACTGTCAATCTTATGTCATTGTGTGTGTGATCTGTCTGAGGAAAATGTCAATCTAAGGTCGTACAAACTTTACAGTTATATAACACGTTAAGTATTGTAGCAGAAATATAAATGTATACATGTCAAGTTACACTTAAAGGGTGTTGGATGAAAACGGTCTTGTTTATTTAAATTGAACACATTTGTATACATGTTTAACAAGACAGTGCGGCCCACCGGTATGCTAACTAGATCAGTTTGTCACACTGAGCATCCAATATTAACCTACTATTTGATGCACAACATTTTTGGATTATGCAGTGATTTGAGATTCATACGAAGTACTTCCTTAACAGTTAAGAAACGCAGAATTAAAAGTGTATATAACTGTGTTGTTTGGTGTATAAAATGCAAGCACAGCACGTTTCTGAAAAGACACTGCACGCGCAATATTAAAATTGTTTGACTTCGTTATGAGATTTTATTTTGCCATCTTTATGACCCTGTTTATTTTCCATACAATGTCATTTTACAGAAATTAAAAATGATTACACGAACTCAGATATAATTTGACAACACGTAGGTAACATATAATTCCCCACCCGCGTAAAGTTTCAAGTATTGTATAGTTTAAGACGGTATTATGGAGCGCGATTCTAAACGTTACGAACAGTCTCAATCCCACCGAGCCTGTTATAAATTTATTTGCTTCCAAAGGCTCTTCTTACATAGTCTATTAACTTTGGTCTTTCCGAGATTTGTGGCGGCTATAAATTGTCTCAGCTATAAATTGTCTTCCGTACTTGGGGCGGCTATAGATTGTCTCCCGTACTTAGATTCTATGCAACTCTGGTTAAGGAAAACCTTGTTTACATTTGAAGTTAACGTGTTGAATAATCACTGGGACAAGAGTAAGAAGTAGTAGTTTTGCACAGACCTTTTCCAGTCTGTACCGGGGGGTATTTTGTATCGTTGTTATTGGTTGTGCTTTGATAATTTGTATGTTTTGTGTTTATCTTTCTGTGTTGTTTAGTGACAATCTACGTGTTCCATTCTTCTTTGGGTTGCCGGTTTAGTGGTGGGCTTGGTAAGTTCAAACTAGTTGTATATCCTTTCCGCACCTGTAACGTAATAAAACGTATAAGCATTAGATGGCTCTTTCACGCTTCCGTTGAATCAACATTTATTACACAAAATTCATTTTGAAAATATTTCTTAAATGTATAGGTCTGCGAATACGGAAATATCTGACATCCAAGGCATATACTGACACTTTTAGACAACATCAAAAATTACCCTTTGAACGACTTGACGAAGTTTCAAAATCTCCATATTCCCTTGCGCCGTTACGGGCCCTGTGGGATTTGTGTTTTTTTTCTGAGTGCAAATACTTTTTCGTAGATGAAGAGCTGACATGTCGTGCTAAAAGTATTTTCAAATCGTATGAAAGTGTGAAAATTGATTCCCCTTTAGCAAAGCATCAAGGAACACAAACAAACAACAACAAAAAACAACAACAAGAACAACAAAAACAACAGAAGTCCACGAGCATACCTTTAGACGGGGTGACCCCTGCGCGTGAGCCCTGGCTATAGACCAATATAAATGCGACTTTCGTTTTCAGGTTAAGCCTGTGTAATTTCATTTTATTTACTTCCAGGAAAAACTGAAGGTCATCTGACGTCATTTTCAGTGTTATCAAAAACATAATGCCTGACGAGATTGTATAAAAACCGGCCGTCCCAAGGATATGGCGTTTGCTTGAATTCAGTGTTGTCTTTCTATTTGTATATTTTCTGGTACATGTACTTTGGGACCATTAAGTCCATTCAATCCATCGACAAGATAGAGTTCCGCTTCCGCCGGGGCTTGGGGCATGTATGAAGTTGCACATTTCAGTACCTGTCATGAACCGACTCGATTATATCTAGTCTGAACAGACTCTAGTCCAATAGAGGGTTTTATTACTTCCTATGTTGCCAAATATCTTCTTACAGATGTTATTATATCATTTACACGATGTTAAACGTATACATTAAAAGGTTTGACACAATTTTACTGCAGCTGTGTGCAAGTAATAGTCATATTGTCAATAAAACAATAATGCATGTGAGTACAGTAACTAGATATTCCAAGAGTATCAAGTGAAACGGATAGTTACCTTGAATATCGAGGCAACTAGATAATTTACTGTCTGTCCATATCACATGTTTTTTTTTTCAATATCATGGTATTTAAATAGAATTGATAACTTATTTAAGGACTCTAATACAAGAAAAGACGTAAGACAAGAAAATCTTTAAAAACTCGTGTTTGTAGCATTTGGAGTCATGGAAAGGGTGATCTGCATGCTCTTTGTTACGTTTTGGAAGTGTTGTGTCATAGCTATATGCAGTGGTAAGATCCATAGCCTAACGTCGGCAAATATATTAACAGTCAAATAGAAACGTTGTTTAGTCCGGAATGACACTGTTCAATTTTACATGTAAATGAGATCTGTATCTACATGTAAATGAGGTCGCCAGACTGGTAAATAGTTCTTCTGAACATTACTCCAGATAATTGCATCTTATAGAGAACGGCTGTATTTCATTCTGCCATCAGACTAAACTGTTTGTGTAAGCAATGAGGCATCAAAACAATATAATTCTCAAACAGCTTGACTAACATGTCTGTACAAGCAACAAAAGCTTACTTGATCACGGCAGGGGATATTCTCAATATTCATACACAGCTGCATGAATTTATTAATACATACTCGTAATATTTCGAAATAGATTTAACTTCACGACCATTTTCGAAAAGCGTTTACAACACAGTGACAAAAAGTAATTAGTTCGCAGTAGTGATACCTGTAAGGGTATTTAACATCCTTTTCCAAAAAAAAAAAAACCCAACGAATATTGATATGACTTCAAGGTCAATAAGAAGAATATTCACTATTACACCTTTGCCGCGGCGTGTCAAGATATATAAATATATTACAATATATATATATATCTATATCCTTTAATCAATATATATGATTAAAACATCAGTGTTATTAGATTCTATGTTCTATTTACAAATACTTGTGATTAATTTTACAACCTTGCACCTAACCTATTTTGCACCCGAGCATTACATTTTGTACTGCAATTGTATACACTGATTATGCTAATAGAGTCTTTGTAGATACAACATAACATTAGGGTACTTTATGGTGTTCAAATAAATTATTTTAGCTGCATGAGGATCCAACAACAGACAATGTTCCTTGCTTCCTTATTTGGTAGATCGATTTCCGAGGAGTAATACTAAACAATCGAAATCAGTTTATATCAATCCACACTGCTCGAATGTATGAATCACTAAAATTTAACATAGGCAAATTGTGGAATCGTCGATTCTTGTTTGCTACTTAACAATAAAGTCAAACATCGTTCGTGTTTCAGTAAAAAGAATATTATAGAATACAGACATACATCTTTTGCTAATATACATTTACAGCCTGGATTCGTTTCATTTAAGGTGATCAAAACCTAACATTTTGACTTGACTCATGCCATATTAAAATATGGTACATTATTTAAAAAATACATTTATACTGTATCATTTTTATAATCGTTAACATATAACATTTCTCTATGTGAAATTACCGCTCCTAGAAAATAACTGTGGTGTGAAATTTGATGATACGGATTTATTACTTGTATCTCTATTTTGTTGAGGTAATGATTTGGAAGTAGATCAGTCATTTATAACTGTTATGTGACAATGAAACTTCTCGATCAAAATATGCAAGAGTCTTATGTCAAGTATTTGTTAAACGACCAACTGGTATCACAATATAGAATTCACAAGACGTACCTCACAGTAGTTTCAACATGTAGATAAATGTTATATCACCAACTCTTTTGGGAATAAGGTACAAATATGTACTGACAAAATCACTCATCGGTCACTAGATTGTAACGTATACTTTATCCGTCATTTTACTTTTATATGCGTATTTCCTAGCATACTTCATTTCCTCCAGTGATCATTGTATTTTTGTCTTAGCCTACATATTGCGAGACTTTGCAGAATGTGTTAGACTGCTGCGAACAGCTTTCTTGTATTTCTTTGTCGACTATGATAAATAGTTTTTTAACTAGTAAATTAAACCAGATAACTTGTTTATGTTTGTTTGATTTGGATAATAAGCCGTTTACAGCATCATTTCAGTTATGAATCGGCGGACAGCTAACCTTATGTTCTTGGATTCTCTATACCGGTTCTAACGTGTTCTCCTCACGTACTTGCGAACTTCTCCTATGCGTTAGGGTAAAGTGCGGATCATTTCAGACACAATGTCTTCTTCTATCAAACCTTAAAGGAGAATGTACGCCTCACCTGGGAATCGAACTTCACAAAAGTGTGCTCTCCATATTGAGCTTTACTTATTGATGTTCCAAAATAACATTCTTATCATATAGATTAATTTTTCTGATCCTCATTAATAGATTGATAACACATCAACATACAATCATGCTTCATGGTGTTTTCTAGCGTGTTTCAGTAACTTTTTTTCCTTATATTTCAGCTGGAAGAAACAACAAAACTAAGCAACAGAAAGAACCAACAGACGAACAACGCCTTTACAAATACTTAATGTCCAACTATGACCATAACACACGACCTGTCTACAATGCTGCTTATCCGGTCAACGTGTCCATTGGAATAACGCTCACACAAATCTTCGACGTGGTAAATATTGACTTTTTTCTTCAGCGCATGACGCAACAGTTAGACATTGGAAGTTTCATTCCATTTACAGAGACAGATCATTTCCTATGCATAAAATACCAGCAAACTCTTTTTTTAAATAGTATTTTTTTTTTAAATAGTACGACTTTGCATCTCATAGTTGTAAGAAATTAAAACTTTACTTCATATATAGAAACAGAGAGTAAATTCTTCTTAAAATATACTTAGATGCCTAGTTACAATTTACGTAAGAATATCTTCAAAACAATTTTACAGACGGTATTTTCAGAAAAAAATGTCTATCTAATGACAATGTAAAACTGTTCCCAAAACAGGTTCAGTAAGTATGCTTTTTGAGGAAAGTCACATAAATTTATCTGAATAATGTAAAGCATTACAATCATACAATCGATTTAAAAGCAAATTTAACACATATATGTATTCAGAGACATGTAATTTCATAGAGTTCAGGGCATTCCGAACTAATGCAATCACGGGTAATGATATCATCTTGAAAGGAAGACAACATTGTCGACATTTTCCTCAATAATACAGGTCGCATAATATCACTCTAACCGACACTTGGCTGTCTATCCAATCAATACGTGTGAAAGAACATCTCTAGTCAGAATTGATAGTCTTATTTAAAAATGACAGGGGACTCCGCAGGAGTAATTTGTAGGACTTTTTCACCATCAAGAATACTTTCATATTGGGCAAGGAAAATCTTTGTTGTAACATTTGTTGATTTAATTTATAAATAAGAAATCAAGAAACATACTTGTAGGAAAAAAGATGAAATGCATAGAGCGTTTGCTTTCAAATTGAGGTATCAGTATTGCGGTGGTATTTTTTATTTTGTTCTAAGTATTTTATCGTTTACATCGCCTGGAGTACAGCTTCCGTCATCCACTATTCATAGACAATTGCAAGTTCAGACAGGGTTCAAAATGAACGAATTCTTTGGTTATCCTGTCTATGCCTTTGTCACTTGTATCATTATGATTAAAACAACTGCAGTAGGCGCAGTGAAATATATCTGGATTTGTCTTGGTCCCCCAAACATTTGGTTCTAGTTACTTTATAATTGTCTTATTTTACAGTGTATTATAATACAAATCGAATAATTATATTTTTCATTAAAACGGTAATCTTACAATGACAACGTCGCAACAGTTCACAAATCTCGGTACCAAAAGGCACGGCATCCCAATTAAAAGTAAATGCACTTATCAAGTGAAGGTATGAAATACAGTTTTCCTCAAGATTAGTAGGAGTTTTTTTTTTCTTTTTGATATATGACCTGTACTTCCCCTTAATGTTTGCAAAAGCTATTTAAAATTTTAGCTTTATTTTATTCAATTGTCTTTCAGGATGAAAGGAATCAAGTCATTTCTACAAATATTTGGTTTGATCAGGTAAGAGGTTTTATCACATATTTTTTTTGCGTAGGGTATACATTTGGGACAACCACGTTTTATATCTGGCCCTTCTATATTACATATATTTTATTCTTTCCGGTACACACACGTCTATTAACCCCGTCTGTATATTCCACTGTCATAAATTTTATTATGGTAACTTTATCTTAAACGCAAGTGTTTTGGAACGTGTTCATTACAATCGGATAGCAACGTATGTGGAACATCAAACGTAATAAATTAGTAATAATTAACTATATACTAAATATTACTTAGAGTACAGCCTGCTGACCCTATTGCAAGTTTTATTTTATACAACTGTATGTTAGATTAAGATGAGTTGGATTTAGGTTGATTGTGAGGTTGGCTAGCTACCAGTGCGTTTAAACTCAAGGTTCCTTCTTGCCAATGTTACGGACCGCCCGGTGTCCCTGACTTCAACTAGCTTTTTAACCGTTTTTATGTAATATCTATTGTTATGTAAAATGTTTTGTATCACACCCTGGCCCTCCGTGGCCGAGTGGTTCAGGTCGCTGACTTCAAATCACTTGCCCCTCATCGATGTGGGTTCGAGCCTCACTCGGGGCATTGAATTCTTCATGTGAGGAAGCCATCCAGCTGACTTACGGAAGGTCGGTGGTTATACCCAGGTGCCCGCTCGTGATGAAATAGGTACGGAGGGGCACCTAGTGTCTTCCTCCACAATCAAAGCTGGAAAGTCGGTGCGACGTTAAACCCAACAAAATAAATAAATAAATTGTATCACACCCTTTTTATATTTACTTTTTATTTTGAAATGTATCTTGGTAATGGCTATATAAAATGAGTCTACCACTCCAGTAATCTGAGGATAAGGAAATACCTGCCAATGATGAGATTTGTCCCAAAACGAGGTTCTACCGATCTCAGGTCGAGGGTGGGATTATTTATCCATACATTAATTGACATGTTAAATTTATTTTCTCACCGTTTTCTTTACTGTTATTTTCACGTTATTTTCATTTTTCATGTAAAATCTGTGCAACCACCAAATTAATGGCCCTTTTGTATAAAGGAGTGTGTGAGACTAGCGGTGTGAGATCAGATTTTGTCACATCGGTACTTATTCAGAATACCCTACAACGAGAAAAAGTACTCCGATTCAGATTATTTCACCTTTGTTATATATATTAACATGTGAATAAGAGGTCGATGACAATGTTGTTTGCTCTAGACTAAGTATATGTCATACAGCGAAATAGATCTACTGACTATGTCAGCAAGTATCTGAAACAACTACGTTTGCAGGTAAACACCTGTATATACGTCTTCATCTTCCAAATTAATGTGGAAAGAGATAGCACTGTTTCCTTGGTATGTTGTTATTGTGCATTCTCTGAGAAGTTAAACGGATGTGTGAACATGCCTTTTGTATTCCAAGCAAAGTGAATACAATACACGCATTTGAGTGTGTTGGCAGATATTGTGAAATCGAGAAACAAAATACCGACCGAGATATTTAAAACGTCTGCTAACACCCACATATTATATATCAAATTTACTTATTAAATGGTTACTGTTACACAGATGACATCACAATGACACATCTATAAAATAGCACGAAAGTCTAAAATAGATATTAAATTCCCATAATGCATGAATACATTTATCTATTCTCTACATGTTCATCCAAAATGTACACTTTTGACAGTGTTGTTACACATACTGCGACTCATTTCATATTACTTATTATTGCTCCGTTTTTGAGAATAATCTTAACACGTACATAGAATGACGACAAAAGATGTCATACTCGTATATCCTCTATGAGAGATTTGTCAAGTCACATTTGTTCACCATACAACTGCATCAAAATTAAAACAAGAAAATATCGGTAAAATCGATGGATGCTTCCTGGATATCGAAAGAACAAAAATGGAATTCATCGACTGGGTGCATTCCTCGTCCTAGTAGTGAAGCTACCAGAGAAGTTTCTTAGAACTCCAGCACGTAACTGCTAAGAAGCGTGCTACGGCTATGTGCATCTCCTCTTGGGAGTGAAACTTCATTTCAAGTTTTGCTGAATATCAGCCAAGGGTTGCTGAGGAATTTACTAATGTTGAATAAGCAAGGGGCAATATTTCTGTCTTAAAAACATAAAACCGGAACATGAAATTAATGTGCGTATCTCCTATTGCGAATGAAGCTTCCTGAGAAGAAAGTGTACCATAGTATACAAATGTTGAATAATCAAAGGGCAATAAATCAGCGAAAATCATCCGACTGGGAAATGAAGACAATATGCACATCTCCTCTTGAGAGCGAAGCATCCTATGAAGGTTGAAGGTATACAGTGGTAAATAAATTTGCTGTATGAAATTAGCAATCTTCTGAGAGCTGAATGACATAGCCAGGCCAATTGTAAAAAGGAATACTAGCCTTATGTTCGTTCTTAAATGAACTATAAAAGAAAAGTATGGGGCATGAATCTTTTAAGAGAGATCTTTTGTATGACAGGTCAACACTATGGAATATCTATCTTCCAAACTGACAACTAAAATGTGGGTATGAGCACATGAGTAGTAAGGTTTGTTTATATTTCTTTAAATGCAAAAACTCTCCTTGAAATTGCTACCAAAATGTCAAGTATAGGTCCAAAATGAAATGAAAAAAAGGACCTGACTTACATAAAACATGAAAATGCTACTTTAACTGGGAAAAGTGTAGGTTTCTTTCTTTCAGCCATTATCTGACTAGCCCGGAAGTGCTGCTTGATTACCTATTTAGTACTATTGTGCCTTTGAATGATCATTGAAGATAATATGCGCATCTCCAGCTTCCTATAAGTTTTGATGAAGAATCATCCAACCAGAACAGGAACATCACATGCACGTCTCAACTTATATGAATGAAGCTTCCTACGAAAATCGGATAAATTCCAGTCGGTGGTTGCTGAGGAATACTCCTGATAAGAAATGGTACTCTAGTATGTTGAATAATCAAAGGACAATAACTCAGCGAAAAATCAGCTGACTGGAACATGAACTTCAAGTAAAATGTGAGTGAAGCTTCATATGAAGTTTCGATGAATTCCAGCAAGTGTTTGCTGAGGAAACTCCGGACAAGAATGGTACCATAGCATCATTCTTATGTTGAATAATCAAAGTGCAAAATCCGACCGGAAAATGAATAGAACTATGCGCATCTCCCCTTTGGGAGCATAATGATGTGATCTGTAACAACTACTTATACTGCAAATATCAGATACATTCTCAGTTTAGCTTATTTCATGAAAACGAATGCAAATAATGTTTGAAGTAGTGTCCGATACCCTGTCCGCCATTACGAGAATAAGCCATTTCGTCGTCGCACTGGTTCCTTTAGTATTACAGATCATCATGTTGGTACATCTTTGAAACTAGTCCATTGGTCTCAAATGTTTGTAATAATCATTTTGCTTTTGTTGTTGGGTCATATAAGCATTTTACAGTATTTTATTCTGTATGATATAATGAGTGTATTGCATCGGTCAGGATTGCATTTATTGGGTTATAAACATGCATGTGATGTTTGTATAAAGCAATTTACTTAACAAATACGAACTAAAGTTTTGCCTTAGAGAAAGAACTTCACATTTAAAGCTTAATTATCTTACGACCTGAAATACAAGTTCATAGAAAATGTCCTATAGCATGCTCTGACACATCTCTTAAAGAAAGACATTTTTAAAATAGATGTTGAAAGTTTTAAAAAAGTTTCTGGTTCAGCATGATTACGTAAGATAATGAAAACATTCTAAAAGCTAAATGTTCGGAGAAGCATGCCTAGAATTTACAGAACTCAGATGTTTGCAAATCTTACTCAGTCATTTGGCTTATATTTTGAAAATACTATTAAGGTTTGCTGAACAACTCAGCAATTCACTCTTCATAGTATTTTTAAAACAATTTTCCCTTTCGTGGTGAAGAACCTAAACAAGATATCGGCATACATAGAAATATAGCACCGTCGATACAAGACTAATGGTAAAATCATCCAATTTCTCATTCACGCTTATTTGGCGATCTATTGTCGGCAATCAAGCTGCGAGATGCAATAACAGGCTGGCATTAATTGACTCCGAATGACGAGATGATTAATACTTGGTTATCGAAATGTCAAGTCATTTGATTATCTTCTTTTAAAAGGATGCTATTTTGTGATATATAGCACATCTTCGTGTCAAATTGATTTGAAGCCTACGTCTTAAGTATATGTTCTTTTCACGGGAGCTGCAATTTAGGATTATGAAAAATGGTTTCGTCAGAAGAAAGTATTCTGCCTGCAATGCGAACGTGTGTGATGGATCTCGTTAAGAATGGGAACATGATATACTTATAATGTCAATTTATGACTATATTAGAATATGATAGAGCCATTGGTCAACCTCAACCGGAATCAGTAAGATAAATCTATATAAAGTATTACCATTTTATGGAACAGTATATATTGTTTTAGTAGAGTGGTTAATATTTTTGCATTGATATAATTCAAATTCATGTGTAATTCAAGGGTTGTTATGGTGATAAATCGACGCCTCCTGACCGAATGATTAAGGTATCTTACTTCGAAGCACTTGTCCCTCACCTCTGCTATGTTTTTGTTATAATATATTAAGGACTCACCAGGTGGGAATTACATTCAATTACACTATCACCTAGCTTTGGAACATGGCTCTTTTATGGTAAAAACACCACTGTCCGTCTGGCATCATCATTTATATGTTTGTTTCATCTATCAGTGCCATTTTCTTTTTGTTTGTGTTGTATGTGCATTTCTATTAGACATCTCTCACCCGATGCTGTAGGGGTTTGATTTGAGGGAAATGCTTTCTTGGCACGCGACCTTCTATTGAGTCTTTGTTCTTGTTTATATTGAACTACTTTGATCAAGTGATTCTGTTCAGTTAATACGATAAGTTTGAATGGCCCAGCATTTTCTTCGAGAGCTATTTATATCTTAGACTAATGTATCCGTTTGCACAAGGCACAGTCATGATAGTATTATTTGATTCAGTATTGCAGTATTGGAGGATATAAAGAAGTAAAGAATGTATAATGATGTATAATGAAGGTAACAAGACTCTAAGGTTATAAAAAATAATGTGTAAATCAATATGCAGATGCAGCAAATCAGCTTAATATCCATGTACTAATCTAACAAACTCTTTTCCAAAGGCATTCTGTTTAAACGAGATAAAACATATTTTCTCAAAAGTCATTTTCTTTTAGGCAAGTGCATTTTGGGAAATAAATATTGCAACCTATCTAATATTGCAATCTACTTTGATATCCATAATCGAAAATGGCATGAACAAGAATGTGACATAAAGATGGAATGAGTTTTTCTTTACGTTTATTGCAAATATTCTTCTGCCTGCGGTGGCTTTGTATTTGCTATAGTAAGTTAATTGTGTGTGCTAGTTATGAAAATGTGAAATTGTTTGTAGAATAAAACCTAGTATAAGTCAAAATTTACAAGTCTGGCTATCAAGGATATCATGTTCAAAACTACTAAAGCAATCTGTCCTCCCAAAAAAAAACTACGTTTATTCAAGTTCGTTCTCTGATTCATGTCGCAGTCCATACAATTCGAAAAAAAAAATATATAAATCGACTTGTTAAAATATTTTTCATAAAAAATATCTTTTTTCTTCAAGTAGTCTGTGAATCGGTAACAGTGTTAATATCTTGCATTGGTGTTTTCCAGTAGAGATTTTTATGTATATATGTATGTATACGTACAGGAAAATATATTTATTTCATTTTATTTATATTTTCTGCCGTTGAAAATACACTGTACATAAATTTAACGAACTGATTATATTTATTATACATCTGGAATTTAGGAATCGTTTCTAAAGTACTTTTCACATATGTTATTCTAGACAAGTGTTTTCCCGTTTAGGATTTCCAAATATAAATTATAGCATACAGAAATAAAATGTGGCCATATAAAATTAAGAAAGGTATTGAAAAAAAGAAAGAGAGAAAAAATACTGGCAAATTATCCTTCCTGTATCAAAGTAGTGATAAACATGAAATATAAATATATTTTCAATAGTTCGTACATTGTCTGCCTTCAGGTCCAATAAGTTTTGTTTTGTTAACTTTTCCATACTACAAGTAAACGTCATCATCATTTTTGCATCCTACTCTATAAAACATTTATTAAATGGTAACAAATGAGTGTTTTTAACACTGAGATTCGAGAACTGTAGAGCAGTTATTTTCTACAATTGCCTAGCAAACCTTTCGTACACGTGTTCTGTTTTCAGGAATGGTATGACGAGAAGTTAATATGGGACCCAGATGATTATAATGGTCTAAAAGTATTTCGTATACCTTGTGCAAGTATCTGGAGACCCGATATTGTGCTTTACAATAGGTATCGTGTTACCTATGTTATTTGCATTAAAAGTAAATCTGCATCTTAGATCTCCTGATTGCGCTCAAGTTCCGCTCTCTTGTTTTGATTCGAACCTTGACATTAACATTGACCTTTATTTTACTTTAGTTAATTGTTACATGAACATAGCTTTGAATGATAATAACAGTATATAAAATAACTAGGTTTTCGTTAATCATGCAACTACACATATCATTAGTCTGACCGAAGTGCAACAACTTCTATGTTTATAAAATTAACGGCTCACAGCTTGTTGACCTCATGTTTTTCATAGTACGTTAACAGGCTTTCAGTTCAATATTGTCTTTGTCGGTCTTCTTTGTAGGATTTATTACAACGTGTTTAAAACACGCCTGGTGAACAAACACTTAATTTCCGAGAAATCGTTGTTGTAAACCACTGTGCAAAACATGTTTTAATTAATTTCCACTGTATTCACGAAGTAAAACAACTCATCTATCTCTTTCATAAATCTTTTATTGAAAACAAAGTTAACCTAAAATACTTTTAAAAATGCAATTTTCATTTTAAAGGGAGGGCACAATCTTAAATATTTGCACATATAACTGTCGTAGAAATGTCAAAAAGTTATGTTAGTTGTGTTGAAAGTTATGAACATTTCGGTATTTTTTAAAAATTTTACATGTATAATAATTATGTCAGTTTTACTATTATTCATTTTGGATGTATGTTGCATATGCGTTATACGAAGACACAGATTGAATGACATTGACCAAATCTAAGAATGTCTAATGCTCTTTCTGTCTTATAGTGCGGATGACTACAATAATGGATATATGCAAGCCTTAGCAATGGTTCACTCAAATGGTCAAGTGTTCTGGCCTCCAATAGTTAAGTTACGAAGTACATGTAATATAGATATAACGTACTTCCCTTTCGATGACCAAAGATGCAAGTTGAAAATGGGTTCATGGGCTTACGATGGATTTCAGGTAAGCAGTTATGACTTGCACAATCATATAAAAATTTCCCAAAATACAAATTATAGCTTGTATGATGAAACATGTGCTTTAGTGGTAAGTTGTTTTGCAACGGTTCTGGGAAACAGAAAGTTTTCAATATGTTCGAATAGATAAGTTTTAGAATAGTTGTCTCCATTTTTCTAAAATAAATCATTAGGATATTTTTTGACTGAAATAACACTTGTTCTCAATAAAATGTTTGTAAATCGTTCTTCAGCTTTTTTGATGACTTTAACTGCACATAAATATAAAAAGGCAGTAGTTTGTACATCATAATTTTAGATTTCTGTAGGCGTAGCTAAGACATTTTTAAAACGACTTTAAACAGTTATAAAATAGCAATGCACTCATTCTTGGATTTCGTTTCGGGTACAACATGTAGTTCTTTAATCACCTTTTTATAACATTTATTCAAATCTTTATTACAGAAAACCTCAAAAGCAGTAGTCCTTTCCATGGTTCTTCCATTGTCAATGTTTATTTTTCAAATATCTCGATTATTAGTACACAGTCATTCAGTCTTTACTACAATCTTTTAACTTGGATACACAATTAGTTCCTGCCGATTTTCTTTGCTTTAAAAATTCGAAAACAACCTCGGCAGTATTGAAATGTTCAAAGAAGTAGGTTATTACACTTTAATTACAGTATTGACGAATCAGTTGCTCCATTATCAAAAATAATAGGATAGTTTCAATGCTTAGATAGTTTTGACAAGTTAGATAGTGCCCGAAGGAACTCTTCGCCGTCCATCAACAATTGAACTGTTAACACATAAGCCATCCAATTTCTTCAGCAATATGCCTGAAACATTCTGACAATGTACCTGGCTATAATATCTCACTCAGATTCGACAATGGGCAAAACTGCTGTATTAACACCAGATTTGCGAATTCTAGTGCAGTACTGGCGATTGCTTTCTTTGAATGTGGCTTTCATGGTTGACCAACAAACGTCCTGTTTTAATTAGAACACTGACATTCTATACATTGATAAGACATTAGGGGTCATGTTTCTAGACCAAAATTTATATAGTGTTTATAGCCAGAGTTTCTTCTGACAGAAATGTGTCAAGTTCTTTGTCGCTGTATTTGTTAAAGAAAGAGAAACGCTGTTGCTACGGAATATCTGAATCAAACAGTAATTGTCTAAATTATCAGGAGGGAATGCTTTATGTAGACTCGATATGTTTATCTTTGATCTGATAAAATGATAATTTGAATTGAACTCATTTTCAAACAATTTCACTTCGATTTTCACACTGGAAATAATCCATGGACCGGAAAACTGCTGACTGAAAAGTTTTATGTAAATTTTTCCGAGAATGATTTATACAGTATGTACTTTTGAAGAAAGAAATTTGTCGACTCTTTGAACTTTAAAATAAACGATTTTAAACTTTCGAAATCCGGGAATGTGAATGCTTTAATTTACAATGTAATGACAGCGTGTATCTGGAACTTGTCTTTTAAAAATAGTTAAATGCTGCTCTTTATACAATAAGTGTATGATTGACAAGCAAATTTTACATATTAACTTTATTAAGCCGAACTTAATACGATCGCACTGAAATATGAGCATAACAATTTCACATTAGAACTAGATTTGTCGCAGATAACCTAGACAGACTAAGATTTTTGATGCTACGTAGGAATTACTGCGAAGACAATCCATATATCTTCCTTCTTATCTTTTGGTAAAATATCTTTTTTCGTTATTCAGGTTGATCTGTATGCAAGGGACAATCCAGTGGATCTTTCTACATTTGTCAGCAATGGCGAATGGGAGCTTATC
This sequence comes from Mercenaria mercenaria, assembly GCF_021730395.1. Lineage (NCBI taxonomy): Eukaryota > Metazoa > Mollusca > Bivalvia > Venerida > Veneridae > Mercenaria > Mercenaria mercenaria. Next base: position 81,774,729 of record NC_069368.1, read on the forward strand.
AAAGTGGAAGCCATAAGGAATGTTATAACGTACCCTTGTTGTCCTGAACCATTTCCAGATGTCACGTTTTATATACACATTAGACGGAGAACACTTTATTACACGTACAATGTTATTATACCGTGTGTAATGTTGTCCACTTTAACCTTATCCGGTTTCTGGATGCGACCTGACAGCGGAGAGAAGGTGACATTGGGACTGACAGTTTTGTTAGCTTTCTCAGTGTTTATGCTTCTAGTTGCAGAAAATATGCCGGCAACTTCAAGTTTCGTCCCTCTTATAGGTAAGCTATTCAGAATATCCGGCACCTCAGTTGTCCCTCTATAGGTAAAATTGAATAACAGTTGTTGCTTTCTCAGGTTATGCTTCTATTCAAAATTACGCAACTTCAGTTTCGTCCCTCTTATAGGTAAGCTTCTAGTTGCAGAAAACATGCCGGCAACCTCAAGTTTCGTCCCTCTTATAGGTAAGCTTCTAGTTGCAGAAAATATGCCGGTAACCTCATGTTTCGTCCCTCTTATAGGTAAGCTTCTAGTTGCAGAAAATATGCCGGTAACCTCATGTTTCGTCCCTCTTATAGGTAAGTCTTTAGTTGCAGAAAATATGCCGGTAACCTCAAGTTTCGTCCCTCTTATAGGTAAGTCTCTAATTGCAGAAAATATGCCGGCAACCTCGTTTCGTCCCTCGTACAGATAAGCTTCTAGTTGCAGAAAATATGCCGGTATCCTCAAGTTTCGTCCCTCTCATAGGTAAGCTTCTAGTTGCAGAAAATATGCCAGTGACCTCATGTTTCGTCCCTCTAACAGGTAAGCTTCTAGTTGCAGAAAATATGCCGGTAACCTCATGTTTCGTCCCTCTTACAGGTAAGCTTTTAGTTGCAGAAAATGTGCCGGTAACCTCAAGTTTAGTTCCTCTTACAGGTAAGCTTCTAGTTGCAGAAATGTGCCGGTTACCTCAAGTTTCGTCCCTCTGATACGTAAGCTTATAGTTACAGAAAATATGCCGGTGACCTCATGTTTCGTCCCGCCGATAGGTAAGTCTCTAGTTGCAGATAATATGCCGGCAACCTCAAGTTTCATCCGTCTGATAGGTAAGTCTCTAGTTGCAGAAAATATGCCGGTAACCACAAGTTTCGTCCCTCTAATAGGTAAGTCTCTAGTTGCAGAAAATATGCCGGTAACCTCAAGTTTCGTCCCTCTCATAGGTAAGTCTCTAGTTGCAGAAAATATGCCGGTAACCTCAAGTTTCGTCCCTCTGATAGGTAAGCTTATAGTTGCAGAAAATATGCCGGTGACCTCATGTTTCGTCCCGCTGATAGGTAGTCTCTAGTTGCAGATAATATGCCGGCAACCTAAGTTTCATCGTCTAGTATGAAGTCCTAGTTGGAGAAAATATGCCGGTACCCAAGTTTCGTCCGTCTAATAGTAAGTCCTAGTGCAGAAATGCGTACAATTTCATCTATTTGATAATAGTTCAGTTGCAGAAAATATGCCGGTGACCTCATGTTTCGTCCCTCTGATAGGTAAGTTTCTATAGTTGCAGAAAATATGCCGGTGACCTCATGTTTCGTTCCTCTTACAGGTAAGCTTCTAGTTGCAGAAAATATGCCGGCAACCTCAAGTTTAGTTCCTCTTATTTCATAAACTAAAGAGGAGATTAGCATTTTGTACGATTTTACCTGGTTTAGAACTATATTTCTACGTAATCTTATACAGACATGGTTATCTTGCTTAGTAGATAACTCAGTATGTAAAATGACTACTTTATTTCTGTTAATATGAATAATTACAAAACACTATATTATAATGAACTTTCATACAACTCAGTATATGCAGTTGTGTAATGAAGTTTTGAAATAACATAGATATTACAATAAACCGTTTTATATTATATGTTGCAATATGTGCATGTTTAACTTAACCAGTTTTACATAATAATTACATAATTTATTTCAGGTATTTATCTAACAACAGTTATGTCTATGACGTCATTGTCAGTGATATTGGCAGTTCTGACGTCAAACATAAATCACAGAGGTCAAAAGGAGGTCAGTGTACCAAGATGGCTAGCAGTGATATTAACAGGGCTTTCAAAAGTGATGTGCATGGACCTTGTATTTGTAAATGGGAGAAATAAACGATCAGCAGACGATTGGCAAACGGGGTCAGGGCGCGGCGTACAAAGACCATATCATTACATCAGCACGGCAGTGTCTGGAGATTCTGGGTGTTTAATTGACTACGAAAATGGAGATACTCATGCGCAGTTGCCAAACAATCATTCAAATCACATGACGCGGCAACAAGGAAACCAACGAGAAGATAACAAAGACTATCTTTTAATTATACAAAAACTAGATGAACTGATAGCTCGTGAGGAGGAAAGGGATAAAGCTGATTTATACATTAAACAATGGGTAGAAGTAGCTGAAATAATTGATAGATTCTTCTTTTGGTTGTTTGTAACGGGCACACTGATTGCTTCTTTGTTTTTACTGATTGTCTACCCACTTTTCAAAGAAACGAAAGAAATAGTACCTCAAGTTACTTAACACGCGGATAGAAACATTTGGATATAGAATATTGGTTACTGTGACAAGAAGATTTTGGAATCTGTACAGGTGGTTGTGCCAATAGTGGCCTTACATGAAACTGGAATTTGCTGGACAAATTCAGCATGAACTGTATGTACTGACAATAGGAGCGTTTGTTGAATCTCTGTGGAAAGAGAAAGTGTCCTAATTAGGGTGTAATTTTTGACTATCACAACGGGTGCATGAAATGCACAACCTTAAGCGGCTACTGTACATAAATTGTGTTTGTTTTTGTCATTATCCATTAGTTGTTTTTAGATGTATTTCAGAAAGAAATTCATTCATAACATTTTGTTTTACTTTGTTGAGGTAGATAGTATTGGGTAGTTTGGTATTCTATAACCTCGCTATGCATGTGTGTGAAATTCTTTATCTGACGTGTGCATCCTTCATGTTTATAAAGGGTTTTTGGTTTGATGGAGGCATACCAACAATTTACTATTCACATATCATTAAACAATTCACTGATTAGTATTTAATTGGTATAGAGAGAATCTTCACATTTGCTTGATAACTTTCATAACAATTCTGTTTATATGTTTATTTCGAGTCTATAATTTCTTATTTGCTAATCTCCTAGTCTAGAAGACATTTACTTTATTTCCTTATTTCAACATTTATGTAGAGTTGAGTGCTCAGTATTCATGTTTTGTGTTGTATGAGGTCACATTTTTGCCATGAAACGAATAAAATTTAAGAAGTCATTTTGTTTATCTTGTTAGCAACATTTTCCTAAATTTCACGAAGGATTAAATTAATGTATTGCTTACATGTTGTTTTATTTAAAAAATATCAAACAGATAAGTAATCAGCTGCTGTTTTCAAAACTTGTCTTGTCATCAGTGTGATTTATTTTCATTTTAAAAGCAATCGTATTAATCTAATGAATGCCAACACTATAATCCGACATGGTATTTTACCAATTTCGGAAATTATATCTATATGCAGCGTAACTAAAAGTATAAACTTAGCACAAGATTTTTTGAGTAAACCAATGTTGAACGTTAAACGGATGGGAATGTACTAGCGCAATTGTTTGCATTTACCAAGTTTCAGAAAACTATAATTCTATATACCAGATGGCGGTAAGCCAAGCTTAATAATTTAAGTACCAACAGAAGGCAACGACTACCTATGAATGTGAAATTATTTCAACAAAATAGCATTCATTATAAAGTTCTGTTACTTACAAAATCTTTTGGCTTTGATAGTTGATCATAATTAAGTGGTTATAAAATGTTCTCACTATTTGGAATATGAAATCAATGATCGTGCTATATGTGTCTTTAAATTCGCGGAAAAAAATTTTCGCGGCCTGGTTGATTATAGTTATTGATGTTATTGTCAAGAGTAATTTGTTTTTCGAATGTATTAAATATATTCTTAACGTTGTATAAGCACAGATAGTGGTTGATCCCCTTTATGTTTTATACTTCCTGCAGATACAGCTGAATTGCGGTAAATAATAAGGGTTTGTGTGTTTAATGGCTGATTGAGATTGAAGGCATTGATCCATAGATCCCAGTTTCACTCAACATACCATACACAATGTTAAAAGGGACTTGGTAGGTTCTCATTGTAGAACATTTTATACGATTTTCGACCAATCGGGACTCATTTTCATATATGTAGCACAGGACTGCTTAGGTATAAATATGAGTAAAGATGCAGAAAAACCATTCGGTATCTAAACTTGATGAAGGTACGCCATGGATACAATAACTAATTTATTCCAATACCTTTATCGGAGTCAAGCTTCTCTTAGAGCGGAAGAAATAGCAGAAGAAGTTGTTAAGAGTTTCATAGACAAAAGAAGAAGCAGGAAAATTAGAAGATAATAACGGTATAGAGAAAGGGTCTGCAGATGTTCTGATGTCAGACCAGGGTCATCCAATGCTCAGGGGCAAAGCCGATACGCCGTGTAACTATGTAGCAAGAACAATGGCAGGTGTATGGAACCAAACTCTTTTATATATCAAATATATAGTTATACATCCAATATTTTGAGATTGTGTGTTGACCATGAATGTCTTTTGTAAAAATGCTTTATACGCACAAATTGAAAATAATACATAAATGTATTTAGACTTAAATAGCATCTGCAAAAGGTGTTACTTTGCACGTGGTCTCGAGGCTGGTGGTATTATTACTTAAAGCCAGTAAAAGGCACTTAAAATGCCTTAATACCGCTTCAAACGTATGAACCCTGCTGGATTGTCACATAGAAGGGATTGTTACTTAATTAATGAAAATTTAAAAAGTCAAGTCTGAACATTATCAAGACATGTTAATTTTACTGACCGTGTCAGTAGAAATGACAAACATTCATTAAAAGATGAATCGTGAATTTCGTAAAGGTTATGGGGCAATGATTGTTTATATAATTGAATATGCCGAAGTCTTGATATGGATCGTTGATTTTGTTAAATTTGTTATAACGATATTTTTAATAAATGTTCAATGACCACAAGCTCTGTTTTGTTTATTCAGCGTTAGGGATCTTGTTGGAAAAGTCCACAAGTGTACATGTAGGGCAAAATTGCTATGGCATTAAGGGCACATGCATTTTTTAGTATGGTGAATCGCCACACGTTTGCGTGGTACTTGTGTTGTAATTCATGTCATACAAAAACAAAATGTTTCTATCTGTCATTTAGTCGAGTACAAACTAAGGAACAATTATTTCTTCAAAATTGTTTTTCAAATATTAATGTATGCCTATAAGTTTATTGTTTATAATAATTCTTATCAAAAGTTGGGGTATTTCAATTTGTTTTGCTGAAGCGTTATTACGCCTTTTTTTGGTGTTTAAGAGCTACCGAAAATATGCTTACATTATGACGTATACAATGCAACAAAAAATATTACAAACAAATATAACTGGAAATTCTGACCACTTTTATCATTTAATATTGTGAAGTCTTTTACAGTGGTTCGATATTCCTTATCGGATACGGAATCTCATTACATACCAATAAATCTAATAATAGAGATTCATGAGCCGTAATTATGCTTCTACTAGAACAGAGAAATAACAATTGATATCTGTACTTATTATGTATATATGATAAATATACACATTAGGAAAATTTTCTAGGAAGAAATTATCTCTGTCGTTTGATGAGGCTTTATTACATTTCTTGAGTGAATTCCAGCAACAAGCTCTCAAACGCACACTAAGATGCAAGCGCCTCTTTGGAACCAGGCCTTGCAAAATCACCCCACGATAACTAAATGCATCAGTGCAGATAAATCATATTGCATATAATTCTTTCTGGTGAAATATCAGCCAAAACTGATTTAATTTCTCGCTTGCTGAAATCTGTCTTACATCTTTACATGATAACAAACGTTTGTAGCACGAAACAAGTGATCGTGTATACGCACTCGAAATCGGCAAAAGAATTGCCAATTGTAACATAAATATTTATTCCTTTTATCCGTGATATCTCAGAAGCAATATCGATCCTTGCCTTTTTCACCATGTCAGGGGTCATTCATGCATCAACAATTATTTGGACATTTCCTTTTGACTATTAAAATCGAGTTATAAATGCGTTCCAGTGTTTGATAATAAACATTTTTTGAATTGCTTATCGATCAATAGTTGTGACTGTTGAACAGCAAATCATTTAATAAATATTTTATTACTATGGACTTTATGCGATTTATATAAGGAATCATGTAATATTTCCTATTAATACACAGTAAATATAATGAGAGCAAGACTATCATAAACTCTTGTGCAGTCTTTTTTTCTTTAAACTAAGGAAAAATTTGTTAAATCAAAAAATTGCCTCAAAATGCCCCATGGGGAAATTTTCACTGCAAAATAATAACTTAAAAGAACATCTTGATACGTAAAATCGTTTAAATGATTTGTTTTGGGGGTCCTATGTTTGTAAACGAGTAGTTTTTGGAAAACGTCCCGCAAAGAACCAAAACAAAAATTGGTTTTCCCCGGCTTTTTTGACAATTTTCCCATGTTGTTTTCTGCATTTATAAGTTAAAGGGTCACCCTAAAAAAAGCTTTGTTTTATTTAAAATAAAAATTTTTTGTTACCGAACTATTAGCTTTTAATTTACTTAAGCGAAATTGTTTCAGTATTAATAATAAAAAACCAAAAAGTTAAAATTTTAATTAAACATAAAATTGCAATTTAAAATTGTTTTATGCCGTTTTTAGGGCAAATCGGGAATTAAAAAGAAAGAAAAAAAGGGAATTTTTCTCATTAAAACATTTTTTGTCTTTACAAGAACGGTAAAAGTGTAAGTTCGGTTACCTTGTTGACCGTACATTTTTGGGGTAGATGCAACTATTTTTTCCTAATTTACTAGTGACCTAGTTTTTAAATCCATCTTAATAATTCATATTTTCCTAAAATCATCAAGATAAATTTGCCCAAATTTCAGAAATATCAGCAAAATTATTCTAGACGTAACTGAAGCTTTAGTTTTGACCTTGCCTAGTTATTTGACACTTACCCAAAAAATAATTAGATCTTAAGATTAAACTACTGACCGAGTTTCTAAAGGTTAAATTGGATTATTTTTCGAGAGTTTTTACTAGATTTCTTTAAAATTAGGAAATGTACTCTAGTTTTTTCCCCCAAAATGACACAGAATTCCCAAAATGACCATATAATCTTCAAAAAATTAACCATCTGACACAATTTCATAATAAAGTAAAGAAACTCAGAAATGTACAAAGCAATCATAAGTTTTGACTGTGCCCAAAATTTTGGACCCCCCCTACCCAACTGAAAATTAACCTAAAATTACAAAATTAACCTTCTAACCAAGTTTATTTAAATAAATATTCATGAATGTGGCTCTGGGAAAATGCTAAAGCTTTTCCATGTTTACCTGAAAGAATTTTGACTATTGACCGATAAAAAATTTGATAAAGATTCATCATGATTAAAACCGAACCAACTTTATTGTATCTACGTTTTAGTTTTTTCATCTCTGCAACATTTTTAAATAAGCGTGAAAATCGCAAGTACCATTTGGCAAGTTTTTTGCATGTAAGAATTAACGGGGCCTGGCCCTTCAAACCACCAAAGTCACAATTAACTGACAAGTTTATTGATAGTCTAAATGTCCCTAATCTAACCCAATTGCTATACCATTTTACATCTTCGTGACCTAAGATCACAAGATTAACCAACTTATGAATACATCATAAATGTGGCTTCTAGATTGTTACAGCTTACTTTTGACCTGGTGACAGTTTTTGACCCATGACCCAGATTGGAATTACTAAGATCATTAAATTAAATTTACAGTTCATAAGTATGGTATGAATGTGGTCTAGGTTCAAGATTTTTTTGATTTGACCTGGTGACCTAGTTTTAACCCCATGACCAATTCAAATCAAAACATCAGATTACATTCTGACCAGTATGAAAACTTAAAATTTGACCTGATTTTACAGCTTTATCTTGTTGACCTCGGACTAGTTTGGACCCCCTAACCAGACTGAACTACCTAAAGCTTTCAAGATTAACATTCTAACAAGTTCATTAATAGTCATGAATGTGGCCTCTAGATGTTAAGTAGCTTTCTTTGTTTGACCCTGACCTATTTTTGACCACCTGACCAGAAAGACTTGACCTAAAGATCATCAGATTAACATTTGACAAGCTTTATAAGATTATAAATGTGGCTTCTAGAGTGTTAACTAGCTTTTCCTTCGATTTGACCTGCTGACCTAGTTTTTAACCCCACATGACCCAGATTCAAATTTGACCTACAGATCATCAAGATTAATATTCTGATTGAGTTTCATGAAGATAAAGTCACAAATTTGGGGTCTAGAGTGTTAACAAGCTTTTCCTTTGATTTGACCTGGTGACCTAGTTTTTGACCTCACATAACCCAGATTCAAAATTGACCTAAAGATCATCAAGATTAACATTCTGACTAAGTTTCATGAAGATATATTTATAAATGTGGCTTCTAGAGTGTTAAAAGCTTTTCCTTAGATTTGACCCGGTGACCTAGTTTTTGATCCCAGAAATCCAATATCAAACTCTTTCAAGATTTTATTGAGAGTAACATTCTGACCAAGTTTCATTAAGATTGGACCAAACTTGTGACCTATAGAGTGTTAACAAACTTTTCCTTTGATTTGACCTGGTGACCTAGTTTTTGACCCCAAATAACCCAATATCGAAGTCATTCAAGATTTTATTGAGAGTAACCTGACCAAGTTTCATTCAGATTGGGCCAAAATTGTGACCTCTGGAGTGTTAACAGTCAAATTGTTGACGACGACGGACGGACGGACGACGGACACGGACACAGGGCGATCACAAAAGCTCACCTTGTGCACTTCGTGCTCAGGTGAGCTAAAAATATGTAAAGATCAAATCAGGAAATGCCCGAAGAAAATTGTGACATTTTTATATAGTGAAATTTATCAACAGCCAAAGTTTAAACGCACATAATTTCGAAGGATGAAATATATTTATAAGGCTTCTGATGGAAAGAGAACAATCTCTGCTGCCTATACATGTCTGTCAAAGTACGAAAAAATCGAAGAAAAACAATTTGAGAACTGTTAGATGAATGGTTGTGTTATCCTGTAATGGAAGTATTGTTTTATTTTTAATTAAATCAAAATGAGATTGACAAACGGTGTTCGCACAACAAACATGTTTTTCACTTCAGAATAAATATTCCATATGGAATTTCAACAACGGACGATGACATTTTGAGGACTTCTGTATAGAGCATATTAATTTTAAAAACATCTGGGATATCTGTTTCAAATTCCTTGTAATTTCAAGCGATATTTAAATGATTACTTTCTAAAGTATATTGAAAAGAAGAAACTTTGCCCATCTAGAAGAGTCAGAACGTTATACGCGCTCTGCGCTGTTAGTTCTAACATACGCATTATTAACAATCTACCCCTTGGCCAATGTAAGCAGCATCCACATTTTCACGTAAAATAAAACAAATGAAGACATTTTCATAATCTTAATTTCAGATATTAATTTCGCCTTTATTGATACACTTACAAGAGTCGATAATAAAATAACTGGAGACAAACAATATTTTTGACCCAATCTTAAAATAAATAGAATAGAAGTAAATAATCGGATTAACCTGAAATAGCGTTCCCAGTTATCTATATCTAATGTTCCCGCCTTTCTTTCGCTATTCAATTATATATTACCAACTAGCATAGACATTTCCCTATTTGTAATGAAGTGGTCAAAATCTGTTGTCTTCTGTTTTGACCAAAATGTCAGGAGCTATTGGCACAATGCCAAATTCTCATCAGAAACGGAAGTAACAGGCTCATTTGAACCTAACACAACAGATCGTATCAATGTTGTATCATACTTGATGATAAATATCTAAATACTGAGTGATCAATAGCTTTGGATCTTGCAGGGGATTTTTGACCACTGCAAATAGAATTCATATATTATTTTGTTGACGGTAAAACACTATCTGAAGTCAACTTTTGAATATCCCACAATTCTTATCTAACCAATATGTCATTAAATTATGTAATATGGATAATGTATATATAACTTAGATATAACATAGAATAGGCATTACGTACACATTTAGATAGCTCTGATTTTGCAGACCTAAGCTCGTGCGTTTGCATGTGCAAATGCTGACGTTTTAACAAATTTATAACATATCAACCTACTGGCTGATTCTGGACCAGTGGTTCCTGCATGTGTCGGTCGTATGCTGTCTTACATTGCAGATAGACGAAGCAACAAATCAAAGCCACATAAAAAAAAACCAACACCTTACAAATACTGTGTGGTATGACAATAAAACACGCTACTCACCCGGTCAACGTATCCATGACAACAATACTACATTTTTGTTCTCAGCGTAAAAACAAGGATGAATATCAAACATTGAATGCCCTGTTCCAAAAACGCAGACCCCCCCCCCCCCCCCCCCCCCCCCCCCCCTTAAAAAAACGAAACTAACAAATGCTCATTTCTAAAATAAGAAATCAGGTTGTTTCATTCCTTTTAAAAATTCAGTCTATTTGCTTAGACTGACCATTGATGACAACTCTCGTTAACAACAGTAAGTGTCATATTCAGCTGAAAATATGTTTTTCTTTAGACTCAATCAAACAAAGTTTTCAATCATTTTACCTGATTACATGCTATGCTTACAAAGGATCTTTTACCTTTCATTATTTATTAATTCGAATTATCATTTTAGAAGCAGTAAATAGCAAATTAAATCGGTATTTAACAAGAAGTGACTGATTTAAGACCGTGTAGGAAAAATGATTTTACCGTTTAACAAGAAAATAGTGGAATGTTGGTGGTAACAAAGTGTACTGTGCACGTTTTGGTAACGAACAAGAGACTTATTTGTCACATTCTTTACAAGTTACACCTACACAATAATTTACTCGATTTCAAACTTCCCTAAAAACATATTATCATTATAACTTGTTAAACTGAAAGCAAATCTTCATAGAACTTCATTTCGTGATGTTCCGAGTATTCCGTACTAATGCAATTACCGGTAATGATATTATCTTGAAAGGAAGACATCATTGTAAACATTATCTCAATAATATAGGTCGCATAATATCACCCTGGCTGACACTTCACTGTCTGTCTAATCAATACGCCTGATAAAAATCTCCGATATTGTCAAAAACGAGAGAGGATCAAGCAAGTGCAATTTATAATACCATTCATCAACAAGGATACTTGTGTATATATATTTTATGCGTATAAAGATAGCAGAAAATTCATATACAATAACGAAGCATTTTCTTTGGAGACAAAGAAATTTTATATAAATAAGTAATCAAACAAAGAAATGTAAGAAATAAAATATATAGAGAGAGAATGTCTAAAATAGAAACATTTAAACAGTTGTTGGTATGTCATTATTGTAATATCTAAGGATTTACTTTAGTAATATTAATTTTATCAATAGGTACACGTATAAAGATTTGGTTTAGGACATCCACATTCGGTTGGAGCAAAACATCTCGTCATCCAATATTCATGAAAAAGCTCAGACAAGGTTCTAAATGGACGACGTTGTCCGAATCACCGTCTTTGGTTGTTCTGTCTGTCTTAATTGCAACAGGCACATATAAACACTTATACAATTAAAAATATTTTGGTTGGTTAGGTCCTCCGAGTACCTTGCTCTGCTTTAGTTATTGTTATTATAATTAATCAGCAATAACAGGAGCAGTTACATACCATGCCATAACTTTGGCACCTATATTGTATGATTTATCCCCCCTTTCCACTTAGATTTTCAGTTTAAAGTTTTGGTGCACTTCCAGTCTATATCTGTTATTAATGAATGGATTTGATTCAAACTTGAATTAATTGTTCAACATCATCATCCCCATCACATTGTACTTTTTGATATGATTACACTTGAAATACTAAAATGTCCTTACATCCGAAAAAGCTTCACAATGACCAGCTGCTATAAATTATGCAGATAGATATTATCTATAACAAAGTTCTTTCCGCGAAAGCTTTACTGGCATTTGTCCTTTAATCAAGCTACGTCCGTTAAAGTTTATCTTACTATAGTAATATAAATAAGGTTTTGGGTTGTGAATACACTAACTGTACAGACTTACATTTTGTTGTTACCACCCAAAACAATTACGACGTTAACAAGACTGAAGTCAGACAAATATATCTGTAATTTTTACAACTGAATTTTTTATGAAAGTTTCATCTTTTTTTACAGTATTATTTATTTCCACGAAGTTCCAATAAAACTATATTTCTTTCTTATAAACAAGAAATTCTAGAGGGCATACAGGTACTCTAGTCCCAAATTTATATTTAAAAATATGAACAAATACTATATATAGTTTCTGTAAACATAAAATTAACAAGTTACATATATTAACAGTACTATGTATTAGGTGCTGTTTACATATATATGAACACAGTATAAATGTGTACTACATGTACAACTAAAATATGGAAGATACTAAATCAATTGCCTGTTACTGCTTGACATTTAATTGTAGCTCAGCATACACAGTTTCTTGATATATTTAGTAGAGTTTAGTTTATTGAAATATTTGATTTTTGATGAGTATTTTCTACTTTTGAGTAAAGATCTGATTTTAAAATATTTAGTGATCTAAGCGAAACGACCATAACAAATTGTTTAGTTTTGCTAAAAACAAACAAACATTTTTGAATATATTTCAAGGATATATAAATGTTACTTCATTGCCTTATTGTAATGCGGCAATACATGCATTTTATTCCCCTATTCCATTTACAATACTTACTTACCTGTCTTTACAGCATGCCTTCAAAATCGTAGAGAATATTAGCAAATTAACCCTCTACGAGCCATACACTTTAAGCTTGATTTCATCATAATAAAAAGAATCTTGAAGCTGGGTATAGTGAACCCTCTGGTATAGATCTATATCTAAGAAGCCGGTTTGTGGTGTATGACTTTGTCAGAGTGTTCTGTGTTCAAGGATTTTCATTTCCTATTTCATTTTGAAAATAAAGTAGAATTTTTACAATGATCTCTTAAAAGTAAGTAAAGTGTACATTACAAACACATGTAGGCTAAAAGTGAATTTCTTCTTTTAATATTGTATCTCAGTAATATGTATGAAATGGTTAACATAACTAAAATATTTGATTTTACTAAACTGCAGTTAAATAAAAATCCATATATCTTCACTGTTAGATGATATATAATAGTGATAAATTGATAATGTGAATATCAAAATATCGAGTATGTTTAGTATAAATCCTAATGGTTTTGGCCAGTAGTCGTCAACATTCCGAGTCTAAACTGTAAACGTTGCAAAACTTTCATGTCTTTGCTTGCGACTTAACACATCGCAATAAGAAATAAGCTTTTAAGCTTGATAAAATTCTGTTACATTTCAGAAGGTGCCGCCGAAATAAATATTTTGGCGTTATAGCTCTAGTCTGAAAATATACGGTAGGCTGATATATAACGGAAAGGACGCAACAAAGTAAAGAATATTGTTCAGATTTATCTAATTATATTCTAGCATGATTTGAGCCGCTAATTATAATTTAGCATGATTTGAGCCGCGCCATGAGAAAACCAACAAAGTGCATTTGCGATCCGCGCAGTCTGGTCTGGATCCATGCTGTTCGCTAACGGTTTCTCTAATTGCAGTAGGCTTTGAAAGCGAACAGTATGGGTCTGGATCCATGCTGGTCGCAAATGCACTATGTTGGTTTTCTCACGGTGCGGCTCAATTATATTCAGTGACTCTTTCTTCGGCTTCGGCATCAATAAACTGATTTGTTTTTAATTTGAATGAAGCTCTGTTGTACCAAAATTCTTTAAAGGAATATTGTCGAGAGATGACAAATGTTCAATGACGAAGTAAGATATTTTTCTATTCGGTTAAGCTTATATCTAGTTGATTTAGGAGCTCTGATTGGAAAAATGACTTTCATACAGTTGGCCAAATGAAATTTGTGTGTAATTACATAAGTTCGCTAATGAAACGAATAATAGGACGCGGTAAACCAGAAAATGTCTACGAATCTTGTATCCAGTTGATGTAAATGTAAGTCTAAATGTTGCATAAATAACGTTAGTCAGAAATGTCGAGAAGATGGAACTGGGTACAGATTATTACAATGGTCTGAAGGTATTTCGTATACCGTGTGCAAGTATCTGGAGACTTAATTATGTTGTACAATAGGAATCTTATAATTAGACTTGTTTTGTTTACAGTGTATTAACAGAAATGTCTTTAAACTTAATGTGTTTGCATTACAGACATTTGACAAGTACTATCTTGACTGGATTCGAACACAAAATTAACGTATAGATGTCATGTACTCTACCCATACACCACTGCATCTCTAAAATAATAGTATGTTTTTCATTTGTTTATAATAAGCAAATGAAGTATATTGTCACATGTTCGACGTCATGAGAGGGAAGAAGACGTAGATGTCGTTTTCGGCATAGTAGACATTGATCGAATTGACTGTTTAGTATAGGCAAAGAAAGAAGAAATTTTAATGTTTTGTTTTTTCAGGAAAAGCTAACGTGTGATAAAACAATGTTACATTTGTTTCTTTTCATTGATGAAATGCTCGGCATGCGTTTTGCTATTTTATTCAACTACTTTGATAAATTCACCTTTGACTTACTGATCCCCCAAACAATGGGGGTCATCTGCTTTATAAGCCTAATCCTGTACCAAGTTTGAAGGTTCTGGGTTAAGTGGTTCTCAAGTTGTTTTCAAGTGACCTTTGACCCCAAAAACAGCAGAGGTCATCTACTTTATTAGCTCAATAAACTATTTCAGAAAACGCAAGTAAAACTTTGAAGCTCAAAATCGCCGGAAATTCTTAGTTATACACATGATCATAAAGGTAAAAAACTATTTCCTAATAACGATAGCAAATTTTTGACATTCAAAAAAGCAATTAACTATTGTTATATTATTACTGAATGGTTTTGTTCCATTCTACATGAAAATGCTGTGTATTACTCCAGACTTAATAGTAAGTGTAAGCATTGAGGCATTAACAATTATGTAATACCCAAATAACTTATATTTAACTATGTCTGTACGGGGATTGTAAGGATATTTAATGATTAGGGATTGTAGGATTGTAAGGATATATAATGATTAGGGATTGGAGGATTGTAAGGATATTTAATGATTAGGAATAGAAACGGAAGTCTTAGAGCATCCTACTACATACATGCATAATAGTGTTAGTGTCAGTGAAGGATTAATTCTTTTTATCTGTGAACAGCATTCTCCTTGCTTTGTTATGATTAACCGGTAGGCATAGTCATCCTTCAGAGATTCATCAAAATCACGAGGCTCTACCAGGGACCGATGCTAGTAGTGAGGGGTGTGACACATTTCATTACCTCTCATTCAGATTCCATCAAACCAGGTCTGTTTTCATTTTGCTTGGTTACAGTCTATTCTTCTAAAGGATCTTTTTACAGATCTTATTGACTGTTGTGAAACATAGATCGTGTGATTCTTTAAACGTTTGCTTCTGATCATTTTAATCGATGTGTTTAACAAGATTGTGTTAGACGAGACGAAACTCAAAAAATGAAATGAGAGCAAGAAATCTTTAAAAACTTGTGCTGTCTAGTTGCCGGGGAAATAGGACAACTGTAAATAAGTTCTGCAAGGAATCCGAGATCTTATTTATTGATTGCTTCGTCTGTTAAAAGAAATCTTTAGAGAAGACAAGGGCAGTCAACATCAAAAATGTTATGTTAGGTTCATCAAATGTTTTATATACAATTCTGAATATCAGCTATTCAGGGAGCTGGAACTGATTTGCGAAAAGTGGCAGCATACGTTTGAGTATTACAAAATTATTGCAGAAATGAGATGATTAAAAGAACATCTACTGTGTTCTCTTTTATTTTCGAAGCCCCCTTGACTTTCTTTTTGAAACCTACAATGAACTGAAAATAAAAGAGTTGAAATACTCTGGAAAATATAGCCAAATCATCAATAATTTCATATGATATTATTTTTATGCATTAACAATATGATTAGCGTTTTCTTTATATTGCAATTCAGTTTCAATTGGTATGCCATATCGGAGATAAACACATTGTTTATATTCATACTTTTCTAAGTCGTACAAGTTATCATTTCTTTCATAACTGTTTTTCAATAACAATTGCAAATTCACTGACGTTCATAACAAGAATAACACAGGAACAATATTCTGTTCTACATGTAAATGAGGCTAGCACGCTATTAAATAGTACTACTGAAAATTACTCGAGATAAGTGTCTTGTCTCATATATAGATTGGATTGCAATTTTTTATTCACGTTATCAGGGTAAATAGTTAGTGTGAGCATTGAGGCATCTAAGCTTATTAAGCAATGTCTCTCCGTTGAAATTCAAGGCTATTAAATCAAGATAAGAGATTCGGAAGGAATTTGCACACAATTTTTGAAACCAAAAAAAAAATGGTCATTTTGGTTCGGATATTATGAATAAAAATAGGCATACTTATCCAAAATACGGTATAAAATAAATACTTAAGTAACATTGAACTATTTATTTATTACTTCAGCACTTACAGGTTAAAATCCACTTAATCAAATTCTTATCTGATTTAAATTACCTCTTCAGACCTTTCTTTTTATTTTTATAGAACATCACTTTTACCATCACCTATTTGTCATAAACGTGCCATCATAAATTGACGAAAGAAACAAACAGAAAAAAACTAGGATGTTGAGTAGTTCCTCGTGAAATGCCCGTCAGTTGTTGTCTTCTACAATAAAAAGACGCATATTTGCTTTTCTCCACACATTACCCCTACTTTCGGTTTCAATCTGCAAATAAATTGCGACCGTCGGTTTATAAACATAAAACCGTCTCATTCTAGCAGTGAAAAAGGGTGATTTTATTAAGACACACATCCTACATGAAAATGCGTAAATTTCGAATTCCTTCGACTACACTTCCGAAGTATACTTTTTATCCCAAGTACTGATCTTATTGCTACTAACATTTAGCCTATTTTGTCTTGTCTATTGATTCGAAAGTCTAACATTCAGTTAGTCTCATCTGCAAAAAGTATTAAATACACGCGGTTCTTTGGAAATGTTGCTTTTTCAACATTTGCATATCATGTACTATCTGGGGAATATGAGATATGTATAGTAAAAATGTTGGTCAGTAGCCTAGCACTTTATCTGTCATTAAGCTTTTATCTAAATTGTATGATTTATACATTATTCTCCATTTCTTCAAGTACATCATTTCCTCCAGCAATCATTATCGTCTTGTCATATGTTTTTTTGTCAAGGCCCGTAAAGTTGTTTTATTGACAGATGGTCGTTTGAAGGGTTATCAGGAGTAAAAGAAATCTGAAGCGCTTTTATGGAAATTGGCACATTATGGTGGCAAAAGGAGTTATATTTTTAATGTATACACTATCTTAATCCAGAATTTCAAAGGAAATGGTGCAATGTATAATTTCAATATTCATTATATGCAATTGTAAACGTAAATGTCATTATGGACAACGCGAAGAAATAAATTTACTCGTTTAAAATATCACAATACTCGTTTAAAATATCACAGTTATTTTCAATATATAATGTTGTTATTATATCAGTACTTTGATCTGCAATGCTGTATTCGGCTCGGGTGGATTTTGCCAACGAGTCACTTGCTCTGAGTGTGTTCCGATCTGGCTAAATCCACGAGAGCGGAATGCATCTTTTCAGATCAAGGTATTTCGTTAATGACCTTTTATTGTCATGCATATACCTATTAGCAAAAAATGGATTATAATTTTAGACAAATAAGACTAACAACTGGTTTGAAACGGTGAACTTTTTGATACATGGAGCGTCGCAATTAAAACAAGTAGCACCGCCATTAAATATTTTACCTTTCCATTGGGAATTGAATACAAGGGTTTTATTTACAGTCGTGAACAGGCTGTATTTCAGACTGAGAATTCGTAGGTATATAATATATATCAATAGCATATATACTATTTACATTTGCCTGGGAATATTGAAGAATTACATATGATAACGTGTAATCCTTTGCAAAAATGTAAATATTTCTATTTGATTTTATTCACGAGTTTTCCGTTTAAGATATGGGGCGTTGTATATTTCCTAACCTTTCATACGTTGTAAACAGACTTAATTAAACATATTCAGTAGTTCCCCTGGATAAGAAAATATTTAATAACTTCTTCTATATCAGATTAATTCTCACAATAGCAGTGTTCTGGTGCTTGTCAAGGTCGTATTTGGACTTAGTGTTGATATTATTTATGGTCTCTTTGAGTATACTAAACGAATAAAGATGTGTTGGAGAGCAGCTATGATGATATGTTGTTATATTTTACCATTGAGTTTATGCAATATTATTGTTTTAGAGTTTTCCTTAAGCAAGTGTTAAAGGACATTACGTGTGTTCCATGTTTATAAAACACTGAATTATCAACATATGTATAAGTGAAATTGCACATATCACGACTTCACGCACACATACTGCCTGTTTTCATATTTTTCAGTTGCGTTCATGCTTCCAAAGGTCTTCTATAGATTTATGTAACGAAAAGCACGAAATGGTATTTTACTACTGCCGGGAATATGTTAATCACATCCACTATTTCCACTGCTATTTATTCATTCAGTCTGCTGAAGCGACGCCAAGAAAATGTTACCGTTGTTGATATGTCAACAGCAAAATTGATCAAATCTTTCAGTTTAATTGATTTATTGACCGAATATGTCTACAATACGAAATTCATCAGCAAAGCATGTGCTGACTCCGTGTCAGTTTTATTAGGCTAAATGTATGTGTTAATTCTGTTTTTGTCGGTACATGAAATGCACTTCCATCTTAAAGCACTGTATGAACTTGATCTCTGCCTAAAATGTTGATGTTTAGGCAAACTATTAAATACTAGTACGTACTTTATTTGCTTCTGTCTACGCGAGCATGTTTTTATCCTACTGCAATATATCAGATCTTGTTTTGTTCAGACACAAAAGCAACATTTAGTATATCAGACAGATGCATAGTTTTCTTCCCCTACTCGTTTTGTCATCATCGCGGGCAATAAATATCAAATAAAATGAACAGTGGTCTATTGAATGTTATTTTCTACCTCGTTTTTAAAGCTTGACAGAATAATCACATTTGTCTGGGAATGTTTGCTGTGGGTGGATATAGATACCATATCAGCCGTTTGAATCCTAAGATATCTCCCAAACGAATGACTGATTTCGGGTTTATGACTGAAAAAATCGTACAATACATTTTGATATCAAAGACACCTATCTCATTGGCGCATTATAATGTAGATTTAACTAGAACAGGGATGCCTCCGCATTCTGTGTCATCCATTTAATAGCAAAGTGTTTAGTCAACTTCACTTGAAGCACGTTCGACTAAAATTTTGAAGCAAATTGTATTCAGATAAGATTGTGAGCAGTTTTGAATCCATTCCTTCAAAAAGTGTATGAGGAGTTGACCATACCAATTGTTTTTACTATGGCATATTTTGTGAAATTATGAAAGGGTCGTAATTCTAGAAAAAGTAGTCACAGCAAAAAGTCCATTACTTATGGTAACCTTCACATGAAGGTCATTCATCTGTGAAACTTACAAGCATATCCTTACAATAGTGTTTTAGGAGTTGGGCAGTGTTTTCTCCAACTGTGGTAAAATAGTCACAGGAAAAGTTCCTACCTTTACTGTCATCTGCACACCAGGCCACCTGTGAAAGTTTGAAGCAAATCAGGCTAATAGTGTGGGAGGAGTTGGACACACAATATTTTTCTCTATATTCTATATAGCAAGACAATGAAAGGGTCATAAGTTCTTTTTTCATATAACAGTTAATCTACAGAAAAAGTAATAAAGATAATACAAATTGATATAACCCGTGAAGACAAAATACAGAATAACCTTTTTTTCTGTTTTGTGCAGTTGTTTTCCTTTGTTTTGATCAATTTTGTTCGTAATTCCTATTTATTCATACTCAACACATAACACGTAAAATGGTTTTGAGAATTCAAATGAAAGGTTTTTTTTTATTGTAATACCAAGTATGAAATAGTATACCATGTCAAACAATTATTTTTTCATGTTTTGTAATTACGTTTATCCTTCTAAGATATGAATGCAGAATGTACGGATTTGGTAAAATTCTAGTTTGTTAAACTAACGAGATTTTGTGTGTAAATAAAATGACTATTCAATACTTGCTTATATCCATTTTCTGTATATGAAAATGTCAATTATTTGCATTATCCCAAAGAAGACTGGAATACAGTTTAATTTCAAAATGTGTAAAAAGCTTTTATGGAAGGGTCTCGTTACTTTACAATTTACTGATTTCTTGCATCATATAAACAAACACAAGAGTTGTCTCTTAGAAGTTGCACTTTTTATAAAAAAGACGAATGATTAAGTGATCATGAATAACATGTTTCAAATTTCAATTTAAAACAATTCTTAAGTAGTTAACTGTTTCATCTCAATCTGTTGTAACTTACTAGGTAATTTTTTGCCACTGATCATTCCCAAAATGGCATCAACTATGTTCCTTTACCTGTTTGTATTTTACAAATTGTCAGCTTGTTTTTCCTTGGATGAACATACCCGTCATGTATACACAGTCATACATACAATGATTATTGCTTCGTTTTAAGGGGATAGAGTTCTAACAATGTGGCTAATTCTGTTTAGAAACTTTCAAATATTGTCTGAATCCCATGCATAACTATATAACACATACCTTTTGCGCTAGCTTAAAATTCTACATGAAGTTCTTTTGGAATCAAGCTGAATAATCAAACTTATTTCGGCTATAAAACTGAGGTTGGCGGTCAGTTTCCGACTGGTCGCTTGAAATTTATCAATGGAAATTTTGAACACTGAGATTTCTTGATACCTATCAAAACCAGATTTAATCTATACGGGTGTGTTATTGCTTCCAGGTGGGGATCTTCTTTTTTATTACAATACTCATAACCTTGGAGCCTGGGCTTCAGTAAGATCATCAATATATATCAAGTGCCAAATATTTTTACTGAAATATGCGTGTGTAATTAAGATCGGTGATAACTATGGTAAGATAACCATGTTTAAAACAATTTATTTCTTGATTTGCATACATGTCATTTTAGAAAGAAATTCATTAAACTGAGACAGTAATGTATGGTTTGAAATACTTTTCTCTCTAAGGTCTTTATCAGCCTGCTGTTTGATTGCCAGTAAATATTGGCTACAGTTTAAGAATGTGAACATGATTAAGTGCAAAGTACAATGAACTGACAAGCCGAAGAAGAAAGATTCGTCGTACGTAATTAACTCTCCTGAAGTATTCTGACAGGGTAGTTTGAAATTTTCGTCATGGTTTCAGTTCTCATGATTTAGGAACTGATCAGGTGAGTTATTTCATTTGTGAATTCCCCCATTGACGACTGTATTTTTAATATTTTATTGTTTTTTGACACTAGTTATTGGCAGTTATGTATTACGGCACTAACAGTTGGGTGTCGTACTATTATTCATCAGCCTTACGCTGAAACATTCTTACGGACTAAACGTAGCTGGTATTCCATTTTCTATTTTGTAAAATTATCATATTTCCAATGACTGTAGACTTAGCTTACACCACAACAAACTTTTGTTAAATATCTTATTATAATACCAACATTATCCTGAAGACCCATGTCAGTGCTAAATGAAATACAAAATAGAACTATAGATCATGCTAAAGCAATATAGATATGCTCAGTAACTGTAAACGCTGCTTAACAATGAGTACGCATTGTAGTGGTGGTATTTGACCTTAAGTTATTGAATGGTAATTTTATGTCATGACGAGAATTCTACCACAATGTCAAGCATAGATTTGCCGTGTGATTTCAGCAAGATATTGCAAAGAATTTAAGAGTATTGCATGAATCATCGGTTCGTTTAATCACAAATGAAATGCTACACGTCTTAAATGATCTAAAACAGCACGAATTACTTCAAGGTTTCATTTTCTTCTTTCATAGAGTAATGCTGTCCATGTAAAACTGATATTTGCTGTGGTGATTGTCAACTGTTGATATGTTCGTCAATAATTCAGTTTCTAAGAACAACAGCTAATCTCCAGCAGAACCAATTGTGATAATAACACCAGACATCCGAGATTGCTTGATATAGGGTTGTGAGAGAGATGACAATTGATTGAAATCGAAAAATTCCTTGAAACTAGTACTTTTGGTTCATTATTCAGATTTGAAATTCCAGCATAATCATTATAAGCATGCTATGAACAGCTACATCATTACAATCTCAGACAATATAAGTTTCTGTCTTAATTTTAAAATATCTTCTGTTGATAAATGCTACTACATCTAGAATTGATTTTGACTGATTTTTAAAGATAGCTGATTGTGGATTTTACACAATCAATTGCTGTGCAATTCCGAAGTTGGACTCATTTAATATGCAAACTGTTTTTATAAAGTTGAAAAACTTGCATTAGATTAGGAAAATGTATTACCGTTAACCTACGTTTTATTTTTGTTTTCTAGTATTAATTTGATTGATGGAAGTTCATTTCCTTCAAGACTTTTGTCCGTGATTAAATAGATGAGCACAGTACACGTTGATTTAAAGGCATAATTTGAAATTGCTTAACGTGTCAGACTTTTTGATATCATATTTTATCTTCATAGAGATAGAAACGTTGCCGTATTTAGACATTTACTCACTGGCTGCCATGAATTCATAAAACGACTTCCATTTCTGTATATGGAGTCCAGACTTTATTCTATGTTATCCGGATAAAAAGAATATGTCCAGGCATAGCGTATTGTATGACGGCATAATTATGGATTTAAAGTAAATATAGCTTGATTAAACTGAAATTTATTTGCGCAAAGATCGACATTATTACGTTTGATACAAACAACGTGTTTTTTGAAAGGTTGGAACTTTGTAACAAGTGATAAACAGATAGATTAACTATCGACAACAATCTTTATTTGTTTCGCATGTTGTGTGAATGATACAAAGCACAAAATTACTGATTCACGTACTTATGTGGCTATTATTGGTCATAGCTTTATTCGTCGGATTAACGACTGCTTTCATCGTTCAGTTTTTCCTGCCAACTACGATCTGGAGGAGTACTTAGTTTTCCATAAGAGTCTCGATGGCCTCACTGCCTGTGAAAATTACAAAGATCTTGGTACCTGCACGACGGTAACATTCAAGCAGAAATTCAACAGTTTTCTGAAACAACACAAACCTAGTGTCGATATTCTACAGCTTTAAGAAAATGATTTGGAGTGGAACGTTGAACCATTAGTTTTGGCGAGTACTTTGGAAGAAATCGGTTTAATGATTTTAAAGGACTATCACGTTCATAGAGTTGTCATATGTGAACTATACACTCGTGCTAGTCCAAGATCTATGACAGTTCAACTGTACGAAGAAAAGAGGATGCAAACAAATTATATTTTAAAAACTCTGCTCGACATCCATGACAATGTACGCTTCTGGGAACACGGGCGGATATTCGGAGCCCAATATTCCATCTTCGGTAATGATGATGTCAACCGACAGCGGCGCTTCTACAGATGGCTAAGGCATGCTGTAATGACAGCTGTAAGACAAGGGCATTAGGGGAGTATTTTTTTAGTTTTATTTATGTAATCATATGAACACAAATTTCACATACATGTAGAAGTTCATATGATTACATAAAAAAAACAAAAACAACAGCAATACATGTATGCATGTTTAAGTATGTTAAGTAAATGCCATGCTACATGTATATACAAGAAATGTAATATAAACAGTTCCAAACTTCTGTTATTTACATTATATGCATTTTCATTTTAGATAACATATATTTGAAATTATATATATTTTAGGAAAAACCATTTCCTCATGTCTAGACTTATTCCTGAAGAACACAGAAATTAAAAATAATTAATAATTAGTCCAGCTGATAAATATGGTAGGTTTCACTCTCTGTAAGCCTTGTAGTACTAGCCACTTTTTCATGATGTGTAGAAAGGTCAAGGTCGGGAACTTAAAAATATTGATACACAGTCACCTTCTACGAGCCATATGGCGCTATCGCTGCCATTTTTGCGTTTTAACGGAATGGCCTTTATTTAAGTACATACGATTTTAACCACTTGTTTTGTGGCCTAGGTTTTGTCACAACATTTTTATAGTAAATGGAGTATTTTATGTTCGATAGTTTATACAGAAAATATTTACAGAAGACCCCTTTCTGCTGCGAATACTATAGCTTTACCGCAGCTACTTTGATAGTTTGTAGAGTGATCTTTTTCTATTTGCCAAGTTAATGGGAATATTTATGCTAACCACCTTCTGCCAGTCTTTGGGCTTTATTGCAGCCACATGTAGGCCTTTCTCTAAAGTCCTACCTTTTAGCTGTTACTAACCACAACTGTTTATTAGATTCTGACTATTTTATCTTTTTAATACCTATATTGTTTGGATAATTTTGGAAATCTGCAACTTACTTTTTTAACAATTAAACAAGTTCATTTATATGACCATTAATCACAACAGTATTTCATTTCTTGTCTTCTCCCGTAAGGGTCACAAATGATGTTACGCCATTGCACTCGGTTAATCAAACGTGCAGAACTACTTTAAACATAGGTGGCCTTTTTAATGGGCGGTTCCTATCTCACGTGATTTGTGTGTTCCTTTACAAAGAATTGCATTAATCGATTAACCTTCAAAGCATTTAAGAGGAAATACGTTTAATATTAAAATTTATTCAGACTTTGTTTGAATTATTTGTCAAAGAAATGAGACGGCAATCATAAACGAAAACTTGCATGTTTCGCTTGATATACCCATTTCCTAACACAATATCAATGAGGAAAGTGAAACAGCACACTAAAGTAATTAAAGTATAGTAAAGAACAGAAAAGACTAAATAATCATTTCCGGTGGTAGTAATATATATATTCATATTATATCTGGACATGAGTCATGGAGCAAGCAACAACAAATTGGCTGATTACTTGAGACAAATAGGTCCTAAATGATGTGGTACACATTCTGTCTTTGTTCAGTTCAAATCTATATGAATTGAGCAAGTGTAATTTTATTTATTTCATCTTCTAAGACATTAAAGTACAAGTCCGCCATGGTAAACTTTTTATCATTTTTCACCATCATGCCAAACTTCCACTCAATATTTATTTGAAATGCTGTGCTGTTATATTTCCGGTCTCGCTGTTGCTTCTGAATATTTATGAAGCAGTTCTACTTTTCAGGACTGAACTTGTCATTTGTTTTCCACACGCTTTATTGAACAAAGACCTCATTGAATAGTTGAGAACGCTTGGCTCTTGTAGCCTCAGTAAAGTCAATAAATTTAGTTTCTTAAAGTTTTGATGATATAAATACATTAAAATAAAACACGATTTTTTACACCTGAACATGACTGTACTACGAAGACGTAACTTTATTTGAAGTAGTTTTCTATCTATTCATTTAAAATCAACGTTTTTGATAAAATACTTATATAATCATCAATCATTAATTGATATATTATGTGTCAAGTTGGGATATATTTTGCGAGTATTTGGTTGTGAAAATCACCGGTTTATCTGTAAGTACGACTACATGTGTCAGACTTTGTAACAGGAAATATTAAAGGGCAGAAATATATCTTGAATGCAATAACCGGTTTATCATTGTACTATACAGCTATCACATCAATCGCCAAAGTCATCCGGAATTTCCTTTGTTCTCCACTTAGTGTGGGCAAAAACTTCATCTAACTAAAGCTCTTGGTAAATCTGGGCAAATCACAGGCATGATCTCTATCTAAGATAAAATGGTAAAAATGTTTTATATATCGACGCCCCAGAATTAGAAGGGCGTAAGTGTTAGTTACGCCCTTTTATGAATCATACATTTTTTGAAACTACACACCAAGGGGCATAATTCTGTAAAAAAAAATTTCGTCACAAACTGCTGTGTTGACCAAATTCACCAATAATAAAAGGGCGTAAGTGAAAAGTTTTTCAGAATCCTAGTAACAGAAGGGCGTATCTGCACTTAATTGTTGTACCAGAAAAGTCCACTTACGCCCTTAGAATTAGAAGGGCGTATCTGTCATAGACAGTTTTTTTCGTTTTGCCGAAAAGTATGATTTTCAACTTACGCCCTTCTAATTCTGGGGCGTCGAATTATTGACAGAGGTTTTCATCCAACCAGATCCAGATGTCAAGAGTTATTTTCAAAATACTAAAATCATCATTATCAACTGATTAACTAGCTCAGCAGACCATTCAAACTTAACGCAACAGATCGAATCTCTGAAAAACTGGCTGATGTCTGTACACATGGCAAAATGCCTTTACAAATGGCAGACTTCTAGCGTGAAATTTTGCACAAAACATTTTTCCAATGCAGACAGCGTCCGTATATTATTCTGTTGACGGAAATAAATAGTTGGAAGAAAACTACCTGTTCGATACTAGTAGTACTTACAGAGCCAAAAATCATATACAAGGGACATATTCTCATATAGACTATATATTTTTGTTCAAAATTTGATACAAGCACTAATTGCAGATCTAAGCTACTGCGTATGTATAAAGATTATGCCGGAGCAGTTTTTCTGGCATGTGTTTGTAACAGGATGTTGTATGTGTAAGTAACATCTATCGAAAAGTTGGCTGCTGTCGGTAAACATGTTGACAGTTATCCACAGACTGACAGATCGCCAGCGAGGAGTACTGAAGGGAGGTATTGACCACTGCAAATAGATTTCTTGTATCATTTTGTTGACGGTAATAAATAAACAGAAATCAGTTTGTTGATATCTCATCATCATTCTATATTTATATGATATGAATAACTTATATTTACCATACTATAAAATGGATTAGGCATTATGTTCCGGTGTAGAAAATCCTCATTTTGCAGAACTAAGCTTATGCGTTTGCATATACTAAAGCAGACTCATAACCTGCTCTCTGATTTAAACAGTGGTTGCTGCATGTGTCGGTAACATGCATTTAAGACAGAAGAAGCAACAAACCAGAGGAATAGAAGAACAGAAGAACTACGCCTCTACAATGATGTGTGTAAATATAATCATAAATACAGCATATGTAAAACGCTGCTCACCCAATCCATTGCAATAACGCTTACACAATCCTTTTGACCTAGTTTATTATAATGTTCCTCTCCACTCTCCGCGCGTCAAAATATTTACTCTTACAATAGGAAATTGGGATATTTTAATCCGTACAGAGCAAAATCATTTGCTTTTAATAAATACTACTAAACTCTTTCTGTCTACTACGGTGTCCCGTTAGAGCCATTGCCTCCTCCTTTTGTTGGATGTGCCTGGAAGGCCGACAGTGAAAATTATATTTCGCAATTTTGCCACAGTGTTCTTGAGCTTAGTATATAGCGCTTTGTGTTTAACGCTTCGAGCATCTTTTGCCATTCGCCAGTTACAAAAAAAATGCGAATTTTGCTCCTTGTCATCTTAATTTTGCGTTTCGCAATCGTGATCTCACGCTTCGAGCTTCGCCATCATGCAAAGGCGATATGCTAAGTGTGAGATCACCATTGCCAAATGCGAAGCGCGAATCCACGATTGCGGCGCAAGAGATCAAGATAGAGAACCTTCGAGTTAATAATGCGCTTCTACATCATGGTTGACATCATAGTTTAGCACTTCGCAATCGTGATTTCGCACTTCGAGATCAGGATTTCGCGCTTTGCGCTTTGCACAAAGCCATTATCAGAGCGGATACTGCTATATTCCATTTCAATTTGTCACGTTCAGTTTATTCCATATTCTTTTCTACAAGTATTGATCTGTAGTAATCCGAATTATCATTTAGGCAGAATAAGTAACACCCCCACAATAATTATAATATAGGAAATAGCAAATATCTTACTTGTAAGTTCTCGCTTGAAGCGGTATTTAACGAGAAGTGATTGAAGCGAGAGTGTGGTGAGAGTGTGGAAAACTCTCTCGAATTTTCAGCACGGACATCATCGGAAAACAAGAAAAGAGCAGTTAAATGTACATTCTAACAAAATGTATGGTGCACATTTTATCACTTTTGTCCCTATATATTTTTGACACATTCATTACAATAAATTGCGAAGTCTTTCGCAAAAGTTCGTTACCGAGAAGCAGGGGAAAAGTCTGATTTGGGCAAAAGTAACAGCAAAAAGGTGAAATTTTATGTGACTCAAGTTGGTCCAAAGCGCCAACATTTGAACCGTTTGTCCACCGCTCCCCTTTCGTTTGGTGAGTAACTTATTTGTTAAAACCTTTTTATTATATTTAATCTGAAATTCAAACATAAGGGTCAGTTATAAAGTCAGTATATAGAGAAAGGGTTTCTAACACTTGTCAGTCCTGATAGGACAATATCTGAATAAATATTATACTCTTCTTTGAAATAATACTGAAGTACATCATTATGAAGGCGTTTGCTACAAACCAATGGACAAAAAATTGCCATCAATTAATCGAGTCTGAAGGTGACTGTATTTCCTGACCTCATTCTGTTGGCAATCATTTTGTCTGTTTTAGTTGCGTTTAGAGTCACACCGACATTATTTAGTCCGCTGCGACTTTTCCAACTTTTTATGGTGGAGATAGATCCTTGGTGCCTCTCTTGACATACCTACAGACATGGACAGGGACCTAAGTTGAAGCATCGACCTTCCGTAAGCCAGTTTGATGGTTTAATCACATGGAGTTTCTGAAACCTAAGCGAGGTTTTCGAACTAACTTCGGTGAGGGGCAAGTGATTTTAAGTGAGCGGCCTTAACCATTTCGCCACGGAGACCCTGGATAATCAGTTTATAAAGAAAGTTGGGGAGTGGAAAAAGTGATCGTGTCTGGAGCTACGCGATAGTATTGAGAGTATTTAACAGAGGCATCATCGAGCCTTGCCACTTTCAAGTTAATCACGCAGACAACTAAGGTATATCAACGACAAGAATTAAAGTCGTTGTCTATATGAACTATATTGAATACGATGGTCGTTCAATGAATACGTAGACTGAAAACTATCAATTAAAGAAGTTTGTATCGCACTGAAACATAGAATCTTTGCTACGTATGTACTAAATCTGAAACTGTTACTATGACGTTTGTTTGTGCTAAGATTTGCCTAAGTTATAGTTAATCTTTTAATAAGAGATCACTCTTGGTAAATATAAAACATACTTTTAACTGAAACGTGTATAAAGTGCACTTCTGTTATCATTAATTTCACTGGAAATCATAAAAAATATTTATAAGTGTATTATTGATGTTAATGTGATTTCCTTTTGCAAAAAGTTATATAATCTTATTTCAGTTATTTATGTCTTAACATTTAAGGCATTAAAACGTCGACGGGGCCGCTACCATGTTGTTATGGTTATTTACGTGTTAATTAGTTTCCTACTGTGTGGTGCCATTATATTTTAATAATTACAGTGTTACTGGTTATAACAGTATAAGTTATACTAAATTGCATATAAAGGCGACAAAGTTGTAGCGCCAGCCTAACTATTTATTGAACAACCCCCGCCTACTGTCACACATTTTCAAAGGCAATACTTTTTCTACCAATCACCAAATTTTCCTTTTCAAATGATTATTTTAAACCACATACAGTTTTGAAGCAGAATAACCAGTAACCAGTGGAAATACTTACAGCAAAATTATTAATCACAACCATTCCGATGCGTTTGAGCTTTCTTTTGACCTAAAGTTGACACGAAAATATTTTCTGCCGTTATTGTCAGGTTGGGTGACAAGAGCTGGCCAATTATCGACATTTTGCTCAATAATAAGGGTTGCTTAAGGTCACTTTGACTGACAATTTACTGTCTGTGCAATCAACACGTCTGACTGAGCATCTGTGATCAGAATTTCTTGTCGAATCTAGAAAATGAGAGATAACTTTGAAAAAATTAATGTAATTTATGGTACTAATTTATTTCAAAGATCTTTCTACAATCATATAATTTATACGTAACGATAGCAGAATTATCGTTTTATTATTTATGATTAAATAAATAATTAATTGCTTAACAGGTAGTGAAAATATATTCTTCTGTATTTTTTTTTATTTTTTTCATTTTATGGTTTATTTATGTCTATAGGAAATATATACGAAATGAAATATCAATATTGTAATGGAGGAAATATTTTAGTAGTAATTGTTTGTTCTAGGAATTGTATCACTTCCCTCCTAGTTCCATTTTTTATATACCGGTAAGTACATACTGATATTCGTATTCACAGATAATCACCTTCAGCAAAGTTCCCGTCATTCAATCAGTATGTGCTCAACACTGTTGTCCGACGCACTTTCTTTTGTTAGTTTTCATGTGTCTTTCGTATTTAATTCAACTGCTATATGCATATTGAAAGCAATCATACAACGAAAAGATGTCCTTATTTTGTTGAGTCCTCTAGTTATTATTATTATAACTATCATCAAGAATAACAAGACACATATTTAATATTTAGAAACATCTTTACTTAACCTTGAGGTTTGATCATAGAATGCGTGGAATACATCTGCAAAAATTTTGTTTTGCATAGTGTCAACAACGTTTTATATAAAGCACCTTCACCATATTTTGAATTAATTATTTAGTGTACTGAATGTGACTTACCTTGGTTTTCTGTTTTCCTCTTTTCACAAAAGACAGGCATATCTAACCTGCCGGGGTCTCCATGGCCAATGTGGTTAAGGTCGATGACTTCAAACCATTTACTCCTCACCGATGTGGATTCGGGGCGTTGAATTCTTGATATAAGGAAGTCACCCAGCTGGCTATGAGGTACCCGCTCGTGATGAAATAATGCACGGAGGGTCATACGTGGACTCCTTCCACCATCAAAAGCTGGAAAGTCGCCATATGACATAATTGTGCCGGTGTGAAGTTAAACCAAACGAAGACAAAACAAATATTTAAGCTGCCTGTCCTATTCACCTTAAATGCAGCTTGGTTTTTAAGTTCAGGTGCATTACAGTATTATACATAAGAAACGTGTATGAAATATCAAAATCATAGCTACCTTTAACCCATTGACTGGATGTTGTCGTGTCGAATTAAGAACCATTTACACAATAATTATTATTTACAGGTAGTCTATAGGAGATGAGGCTCTTGTCCTTCTACAATGTGACTATGTTAGCAAAACCAAAGTTCATATGCTAAAACTTGTATATATGTCTACACATTATATAATAATACTGTAAAAGAACACTGTTTCATTGGAACATTATTCATATATATTTTCTGAAGGGTAACATGTGTTTGTTGCCTAGTGCATTGATGTACACATGGTATCAGGTAATGTACTATTCTGAACAAAATTGATTGTTTGTCATTCAGACAGAACTTCATAGACATATATACAGATATATACATAGCAATACAACACCTAATAATCAATACTAATGATTAAATAACATAATTTCTCATTCACGCTAATTTTTCTATCTATTGCCGTCAATCAAGCTGCGAGATGCAATTACAGACGGGCATTAATTGACTCCGTATGACAGCAAGAGTAATAGTTATCGGAATTTCAAGTCATTTGATTATCTTCTATATGTATGCTACTTTGTGAACCTCTTTATGTCAAATCGATCTGAAACTTACGTCACTTAAATGTACTTTCTTATCGAGCTGCAATGTAGGATAAATGAAAAAAAAACCTGTTACGTCAAGATAGAGAAGTGAGTAAGCTAATGTTGAATGAAACAAAACAGCTAATAATTTTCGAAATTTTCGAGCCACTTTCGAAGATCACATTGAAAAATTTCTTCACCAAATTGTATAAGCTGTTCCTGAACAAAAAACGACAATCTAGAACTTGCCAATATAGAACTTCACAAAGTTAATTCCAATGTTTGCAGTCAAATTCAAAGTCTAGAACATATATAATGGTGCAGAAATAACACACGTATATCTGGTGTTCCAGAAACTGAAGATGAAAAAACTGCCAATATTGTGTTGAATACGCGCGGTGATGGCATATCTTTGAGACAGAACAAAGAATTTGGTAAACCCACCGGGGTTTATATCAATGAAGACCTCACTAGAAATCGCAGTTAGCCTTCGTTCCATTCTAGAGAGCCGGTGTGCTCCTGGCATTTGATAAGCATGGTCTGCCGACGGGAACATTTTAGTAAATGATAAATTAATAAGTCTAAAGTGCATCGTATTCAGTCCGAAGACCAACTTGATACTTTCCTACTTTACCCGCCAAGGCCGAAAGACTTGGCTTTACTACAAAAGGAAGTACCCAACTCAGTACCAAACCCAATTCCATGAAACTATTCAATGCACTACCGTCATCTTGAATTTATAATGACCTTAATTTGGATGGTGAATAGATAGAGATCCAAAATCTTCAAATACAATAGGCCCATAGCACCAAAACAGCGCATTTTGCTAGTTTCCAATATAAATAACAATATAAAGAAGAACACTTGAAAATCGGAAATAGGAAGAAGAAATTTTATCTGTCATTTTTCGAATTTTCAGTAACATTTACTATTGTAGATATTCATGAATGTGAAATATTAGCTCAACGTATCAGTTAGAATACAACTTACCAAAAATGCACGTTGCCATTTCAGCATGCACAAAAGTATAGCAAGGTGTGGACAAGACATTTGCTATGTATGGTGTACTAAACTGTCTAAAAGTTGTAAGATAAATCTCAGACGCAGAATGGAAAAGATCGAAAATTCGTTTTACAATCAAAATTTAATAATGTGCTGTTTATCTCAGGGTAAGTGCTCATTTCACTTATTTTGATGGAAACGGCATTTTCGGCACTTTCCACGATACCGAAATTGCTAAACGTGTTATTTACACACATACGTATGTGTATATTTATAAACTATACATGCAAACTTTAAATTGCCTCCGAAATAATTGTTTCATCCCGATATATGCAGAAATATTTGGAATTATCATGTTTGGAGGTATTTCAGTTTGTGGGTAAACTTTGGTAACAATGAAAATTTGTGTAGTTTTAGTATTTTTGATGAAAACAATATTTGCGATCAGTTAGACCTTTCGCACGAAAAAGCTGATCGTTAATTGATCAAGATTAGAATAAAAATATCTCAAAAGAACCCGTTTTGTACTTTGGCCAAGGTAAGAACTCCATTATTGGCACGCTGAAAAACCAGTGCATTTCTGGAATCGGAGCGTCTTCTATATCGTGCACTATCCTTTCACTAAATTACCAACACTTTCCTAGAGAAATTACCTGTATAGGATACTGGTCATGACTAAAATAAGTCTTAATACAAGCAAAGTCTGCTACGTCACAATTCACCGATGAACGAAGAACAGTCCCACAATCCGTACGTGAACAATTTGTATAGATACAATTATGTGAAGCGAATTTATTTGAAAAAGAAAAAGTGGAAACTCCACAGGTCGCTCAACACGACAAAAGGCTCTGTTTGATTGAGCCTGTTCATGGACATTGGTGAAAATGCATGATACCGTCCACGCCCTCTAGCCCCGGGTTGAGCAGAACTCAACATTTACACATGCTACAAGTACAAAAATTAATTTAGAAAGATCCGCAGATGTATTCATACGGCGTTGCACATGGAACCTTCTATGATACACTAGCGTGTAATTCCATGAAAAGCGGCGTATGGTTCCCCAGCTAAAATAATGGGTATGCCCTTAACGAGAAAACAATGGGCAGAACTAAACAGACTGGAATATAGACAGGGGAACTGAGGTTATGGAGCCTGCATATTTAGAAGGCTTGCTATTTACCCAGTACGCAATTCTTTTTTCCGTCGCTTACATGCAGACTATCTATTTCACTAATTTAATGTTATACACATGCGCAGTCTTATAACCACTTTTTTAAAGTGAGAATCGCTGTTTGCGAAAATCGCCTCGAAAGTTTGTAATTGAACTATATGATTCTAGAAATTCAAACTATTCTAGAATCTAATGTTTTGCACAAACAACTGGAAAGGTCAATCGGTCTATAATAACTGGGGTTTATGTAATCATTTCCGGGTTTTTGTATTGGAATAACTATGGTATATCTCCATATATTCTTATAAATGTTCAGTTTTCCATGTTATATTGTTAATTTCTAGGAGTAGCTTTTATCATTCTTGTGGTAAGTGTTTTAAAAGATAATTATGAATTTTGTCTGCATCAGCTGCTGTTTCATGACATTTCTCAAGTCAAGTTATTCTGTGAAAGAAAAAATGTTTGTTATAATCTTCCTCATCATTGAATTAAAGTGTAAAGTTTTTCTTACTTTTTTGATATTTTGAAAACGTTGATCATAATTGTTTTATGGATAGCTTTTGGAAAAGAAGGCACCAAGAGTGTTGCAGATTTCTTTTTTGTGGTCTCATTTAGTTAGATAAGATTTTTGAAAGTTTCCTTTCCACTTATGTTTCTAAACATATCCCAAACTTTTTAAGCGAACACCTAGTATTAAATTTAGAAAGCTGTATGTGCCAAAACATTTTGTTTGTTTGTTTAATAGCTCTGCCAGCTTTTGCTCTCACAATCTTAAGTGATTGTAGATTGTCTGTAGACGGTCGTATATTGAACTTTTTAATGACCGCCCTAATGTTCGAACAGCGGTCTTACAATCTTCGTTATAGCATTGTTTATTTTTAAGTTTACCATTTCCTGAAGTTTTTGGTGTGGACTTATCAGCAACAACAGAAAGAATAACAGAAAAACGACCAACAGGATCACAAACATTGTGAACTTCTCCTTTTACATAAACTGATAATGTTGCCAATCGGCTTTATGTAATTTTGAACATGTAGGGTGATCTGTTGTTTGTTAAAAAGTACTTGATACACTAATTTGAAATTGTTCACTACCATGTAACCCATCAAGCACCCTCTATTCAAATCTGGAAAAAGGCTGGATGGCAAATTGATAAATAGAGGGAAGAATAATGTCCTGTTGCAGAATGAAGATATGTTTTGTATATATCATTTATCAAAGAGAGAGAATTTCTCTCAATAAATGTTTCAATAATTTGACCTCTAGCAAAGCTGTCAGAACAGCCCCATAATTCATGATGACCTCATGATTATAATCCATTTCTCCAAGGAAGCCGGTTTAGTGGGGATGCTAAGAGGTTTAGGCGAACGTCCATCCTCCTCCTCCTCCATATCTACATCTATTGCTAAATGTTCATACCGGTTGTAGCGGTTAATGGGGTCATTAGATCCCTTCCCAACATCACAGGTATTCGGCACAGTTTTTTTCTCTAGGTGTTTTATTCACCTTTGCCGCTTATGAATTGCTTGTTGAATTGCTACATGAATCGCGTGCTGAATTGCTAGAACATTGAGGATGTGGTTTATAAAAAGGGATTGTTTGAATTGCAGACGGTGCTTTGGCTGAAAGATTTCTCTTAACATTTGTTGATTCTTTGCTGGGTATCGAAGTTTGTTAAAGAAAAGGCATCAGTACGCAGTGTTGTTTTGCTAGAGACAGATTTTATTACTGATGAATACGTTGATGTGAGTGTTGGAGGTGCAAATTTGGCATTAGCAATTTGTCTTGCTTCGGCAAAATCAAATGCCATTTGTGAATTCTACATGAAGAACCTCCTTTTCGATTTTCAATGCCATGCAGTTGCGATACTTGACTCTATGTGCTTCGCTGCAGTTCACACAACGCAGTGCACGACTGCACATTTCATAGTCATGAGAATGGATATTTTGGCCATACCTTGGGCAAATGCACTCACCTTTACACCTAAACAAAATGTAGCACAGAAGAGGATTTGGTAAGTATGAAGAAACGTTTCTCATTAAATAGCAAACTTTTACAAACGAAGGAAGAAACGGAATACCAAAAATAAAAAGCGTTTGATATTGATACGTATAGCAGCAGTGACATGTTGTTCAGTAAGGCTTCGCACACTCCGGTTTTGACCTTGCAGCAAGATCGGGACAACAAATGACCCCTCTTAGGGAATTCTGAGTACAATATTCAATGCACCTACATGAACGGTTATAGAATGATGTTACAGTAAGTAGATTATGAGCGTATGCTGATTCTCCAACCTCAACGAGTAGATCTCCTGTGCTGAAGTTCCTAACCGATTGCGGTTAACAAGCAGTACTCTTGTGAGTTTCTTTTCTATTTCAAATCAAGAAAGACGTGTTATTCTGAAATTTTCATCGGTAGATTGAATTAGAAGAATTCGTGGAAATGCTAAGTTGGATGTGAACGGTCGTTGAGTTCTTCTCACCTTCCGTGCCCTCTAAGTCTGTTTTGGTATGCTGCTATTTATTTTTAGTTTCCTTATCAATATCAAATGATTTACGTTCTTCACCCGCAGCCCCACTCGTCGTGGTGTCCAACAAGGGAACACGTAAAATCCACAGATGAAATAAAAAAATGATATGGTCAGACATGTGACTCGAACTTAAAACCTGCAGACTAGTAGCTGAACGTTTTGTCCGCACAGCTATATCTGCACATATGACATGACGATATTGATTAAGAAATGTATTTTATTGGTTTTGCAATAGTTTTGTGGTTATTTTGGTTCGGACACCGAAACTTAATTTACGGGAACATACGTTATATTCATGAGTGCAAAGTAAACACTTACAGACATTACTTGTTTATTTTTTCAGGAAAAGACGAGATAGTTTTTTATAATGAAATAATTAACAAACATTTATATATTTGAAGTTGCAAGGACCTACAAGTGAAACAAGTAAGCATTTCTCATTTAACAATAATTTCATTCAGGTGAACTTTGACAGTGTTTATTTTTTATTTAATCTTGTGCTGAAACACTGATGTAGAGGTGAATTTTCAGTATTTTGTCTTGTTTTGTATGTTCTCGCATCTGCTTACATGTTGTTTTAAATTCACGAGTCAGTCCATTCGCGAAAATGAACCAAAACCAAAATAACAAGGGCGAGTATTATTCAATACCATCATTTTCAACAAATATAAATTCAGACAGTTAACGTAATGGACATCGCAATATCATTGACATATGAGAGATATAATCATGTCTATAAATGAATAAATCCCCAGGCATGTTTGGGATGCTATATGAAGCTTTATTCCTTTGAGTAAACCATGATGAATACTAAACGAAAGGAAATAAATTACGCAAAAATCTGTAACCTCAACATGCGTAAACTCAAAACGTTTACACGATTAAACAAGAAATATCTTTAAAAAGGATGGTCGGCGTGATGTAACTGAAGCACAAGTTATATATGGGCAGAAACCTGTATTTTAAATCTTTTGGCAATGTTGAAAGGGGCCTCTGTGAAGTTTTGTATAAATGAGGACAGTAGTTCTGAAGAAGACTGTGTTTAGAAATTGTGGAGGGACACACGGACGGACACCAAACAATCACAAAATCTCACTTTGAGCCTTTGGGGGCCTAAAAGATGGTAACAGTAAGCAAACAATATTGAAATACGTTCTATTCTTTATTTCTGGAATTGTTGGAAGCAACATGAACCCTTACCCTACTTCAGCTTATTATCAAATTTGTCTATCATTCAGAATATGTACAGCACTGTATATGTACACCGGAAAGATTAATTTAAAATTTAGAGTCTAAAATTTAACAGTATCGGACATTTTGTTGCAGGTTAGTAATGATTTGTACTGGTTAGAAATTGTTGCTGTAATGCAGGGTAAGAGTTAATGACTGTATAAAACAAATAACCTTTTTGTAAAAACAAAACTTAAGGAAAGGAAACTTAACAAAACAGAAATAACTTAACAAGAAAACTTAACAAAACAGAAATATGTCCGGATGAGCAGATGAATATTTGGTTACGCACACCTGTTCAGGTGATACGCATACAACCCGATGGTGCTGTACTTATAGGGGTTATAGATGTCGAACGCGTTGTCATTTCACTCAGTGTCACACATGACTCAGAGTGAAGCATTTTTAGCCTTTCCTCCAATCAGCGCCACTCTTACAAAATCTGTCATTATGGCTGAAAATACCGAGAATACCTTACCAAGCAATCCGACTGGTACATTATTCAGGCGGCATAAGGTCATACGAGGTCATAAAATCGTGCTTAATACGGCACGCCGAAAAATATCTTACGATGATTGATTCCTTACAGCATACCTCTAAAAGTTAATTGCACCTAAGTTTGACGTATACTCATAGACGGATCCTCGGACAAAGGTCCCGGCTTATCAAAAAAAACAAAAAACAAAAAAACACACACACAAAACTAGAAATGTGTCACAGACACGGATACCCCCGCAACATGAGAAAGGTCACAGGCATGGTATGCTCACAAACTAAAAGAAGGACCCTTGGCCCTATTTATTTTTACAAAAAGAAATATTGTAGGAAAACCCGAAAATTTGCTTACAAGAATTTTAGGGATTGAATGTTATAGACTACAACTATTTAAAATACAATAATTATCCATTACCAATTCAACCAAGGTATCTGACCTTCACCTTTGAGCAGCATGACATGTCATCAATCCATGCTGATGATTTGTGCCAAATTTATTTCAAAATCTGACTATGCTTGTCAAAGTTATGGACCGGACACGAAGACCACATTATCAGTATATATGTAGTGAAAATTGGCTAAATTCAACCAAGGACTGTGACCTTGACCTTTGAGCATGGTTTTTGTGCATGACAAATCGTCTATCCATGCTTATCATTTTTGTCAAATTATTCTGAAATCGGACCATGCATGTCAAAGTTATGTCTCGGACACGAACACCACCCTTCCCCCCCCCCCCCCACACACACACAGGGGTAACACTATATGCCCTAACCCCCGCATTTTATGGCGGGGGCATAAAAACCCAGCAAGCATACATCTGGACGCCTACAGTTGAGTCGTTAGCCATTTGAAAGAATTGCCACCGAATAACCGCAAAACAGTTTTCCGAGAGGCAGATGTTTCCCAAGCGATAGAATATTTTTCTTACATAACGTATTCTTCACTTATTATAAGAAATCGAGTAAAGCCAAAGTTTTTCTTTTAAGCACTATTTTATAATAGAGGCGTGTGAATTTACGCTTTCATTCATAAATTACAGCACCTGGGTCATCTTACACCCCGTTTTTCCAGCACGGCAAAACACGTGAACATCCAGTCTGGTATGCAAGAAAAGTTTATAACCACATTGCTAGTGAATGATTAATTTTTCATATCCGTGAAGTGTTCTCCTGTTTTCTTTTGACTTGTAGAACAAGCACCAGATCATATTTAAGACATTTGTTTTATCATTAAAATTGCATTGATCACTTTGTTTTGCAATTCTAAAATTCAGATTAACTATTTTATAAAAAGTATAACAGGTCATAGTTGTATCAGATCAGGTTATTCCAACGTTGTTTGACCTGCTTTGAATTTTACGCAGAACGAGTAAATACATATTGATGAAATGTCATTGTAAGTATTATACACATATACACAGACATTTCCACCATTTGATTACTAAATAAAATGAAAAGAATAGGTGGACCTGGAGCATTAATAAGTTCATTTAGCCAAGGGTATTACGTTTGTCCAAAATTTTAGGCCATACCAAATTGATTAATACTTCTTCGGAAAATTTTCAAAAAAATGGGAGCGAGCGAGCGAATTTTTTCTTCTTCTTAATTTTGATTTTTTCAGAGGCGGGTAGATTTTACATGGAGCGAGCGGGTATTTTTTTTCTCAGCTTGGACCCTATAGGCGGTTTAGATTATACATGAAGTTAACATTTCTTTAAGAATAACACAGAAATCAAACATTTACAGTGTGACTAACACAGTAGATAGCTTTTCTGTATGTTTTAAAGACTACATGAATGATTTTGCAAATAAATTCTTGCCAAAACTCACTGAATCACTTTGTTTTTATTTTGTATTTATAATTACTAAGGGTGATTGTCTTATTTTTCATTTTGATTGTTCTACATTAATCTAAAGGCGTGCCCATTAACGGCAGAGGATGAGGAATATTTAAGACAAAACGGGCACCTGAGTGGAATAACATATCTTCTGAAACCCAGTTAGATGGCTTCGACACATGAGCAACTTTGTGCCCCTAGTGAAACTCCAAACGGTAGAGGTGAGGGGAAAGTAATAAATCACTTGACCAATGAGACCAAACGGAGTTGGGCACACAAATGCTTCGACATTGCTCGAATCCCATTGGAATAATTTCTTAACAGATCAGGCTAGCTTAAGTTTTTGTGGTAGAGGTTCATTTCAGTCAAAAATGATAACAGACGGACAAAGAATAATCCCAATATGGCCACTCTTAAAAGTGTTATTTGTTGTGCTTTGATTGACCCAGAAATATTGAGTTGGGAAAGTCTGTTTTTTCAGTTTCTTTCTTTCAATGAATTCACAGACAATTAATATACAAACAGGGAATATTGGGGTTGCAATAGGACAGAAATTATTTTTATATTTACACTACTTATTTGAAAAGCTAAAGATTTTTTTTAAATTGAATATATGCATTTTGATAGAATATCTGACTGTCGTACTAAAGAAGTTACGTTCAAAAAGATTTGGGCCTGAGACAATTAATGTGATGGATCTGTCAGGATCTGTGAACAATTTTTTTTTTAAGATTGCACTCGGCTTTGGCTGTAGATCTAAAATATTGAACTAAACAACTGATAACAAATGGTTTTAAAAATCTATCTGAACAATAGTTCTATGTTTAATCCAAATACTTTTAAATGAATCCCCGTGCACGTCTTACAAGTCGGCCTTTGTTCTTATCACTGTATTGAACAATCGTAGAACGTGCCTACTTCATCACCTACCGGCACATCGAAGGCCATGTGTGGCACTAGCACAGATACTCTAGATTTAAAACAAATGATAAACAACACCATAATTCCTGACTTTTTGAGTTTGGGTCATCAGCTACATGTATTATGGACGCATGAATTCCGATCAATATCACTTTGACGCATTAAAACAACGATAAAACTTGTTTTGCCGTTATCATTCCGGACCGCGTAATCAGAAAAAAAAATTTCGGAGATTTTTATGTACGTGCGGGCGGGTGATTTTTTTTTCTCGGGAATGAAATTATTGATGCGGTAGTTCCGTCGAACGACAAATCAATTTGGTATGGTCTTAAGTACAATCTGGCGGAGGAGTGTGCTTTTCGTCAACACTTGAGCAAAAACGCATACTAGTATTCAAATGGTTACTTCCTAAAACAGAGCATCTCCATTTTCGTAGTTGTATTCCAGTTATGTCAAAATGGTTTGTCACAAATCTAACGTAATGCATTTTCAGATGGATAGTAACATAACGATTTATTAATAAGTAGATACAATCCAACTAGCGGGCCTCCGTGGCCGAATGGTTAAGGTCGCTGACTTCAAATCACTTGTCCCTCACCGATGTTGGTTCGAGCCTCACTCGGGGCGTTCAATTCTTCAAGTAAAGAAGCCATCCAGCTGGCTTACGGAAGGTCGGTGGTTCTACCCAGGTGCCCTCTCGTGATGAAATCATGCACGGAGGGGCACCTGGGATCTTTCTCCACCATCAAAGCTGGAAAGTCGCCATATGATCTAAATTGTGTCGGTGAGACGTTAAGCCAAACAAAACAAAAAAGAACAAAAAAAAAAACAAAAAAAAAACAAAACAACAAAAACAAAAAAAAAACAACAATCCAACTAGGTTTGTATTGGTATGTGCATGTCATTCCCACTCATGCTTTACTTTATTATTATTTTGTATTGATGACTCATTGTTTACTATAAAGCCTGACCTAGTTTTTAGACATCAAATATGTCAATAAGTTATTTATTTTTCTATGATGTTCCTGCATTTCTATCCCAAGTATTGATAGACAGAAATTTACAACTGTTTTTCGAACCTTCTTTTTATTCTTGGTTAACATGACATTGCTGGAACCTTCCATGATGTTTTAAATAGGGAGCTGTCTGAGGACAGGGTAGAACCTAAAGTAAAATCATATTGAAAAACTTTCCTGTATTTCTTAATAACAAAATATTACCAGTTTGTACATTTAACACTTGATGGATACACATTATCATTGTGGATTTTAAATTTGACCAGGACAGAATTTAGACTATTCTTGCATATCATATTGGACTGTACGGCTAGTTATTTTTCTTAATTAACTTTGTTATTGTTAATAGTTGGTGTTTTTTTTTTTTATTTGATTTTTTTTTGTTACCGAAAGTACTTCAGTTAACAAGCAATTGTTACCATTAGATGTAACAGTACGAATACACCTCTTTCACAGACCTCTTAATATCATTTGAAGCGTTCCTTCACCTCTGAACACAGCGTAGCATAGTAGGGAGAACGGAGATCGCGAGATCGTGAGTTGATCCCAATGCGAGGCGTATGTTCTCCTAAACGATTTTATAGAAGACATTGTGTCTGAAATCATTCGTCTTCTATCTGTGATTCATGTGGGGAAGTTGGTACACAAGTAACTACCAGGTTTGAATTGGTACAGAATCCAGGAAAACTGGTAGATTGCTGATATACTGTTAAAAATGACGTTTAACCCTAAGCAAAGAAAAAACAGACTGGTACATTCTTCATATGAAACCACTCATCTCATTTATATTTACCAAATTTGGTCTGTATTATCAGTGTATATACTTCCCTCACTTCCCTCATTTCTCTCAGATTGATCCATTCCTCTGAATCTAAGTACGTGTATAAGAAAGCATCAAATGAAATACAAAAAGACCAAGTGGGCGATACGGACTGTCTTATTGACACATTCATTCGGAAGCCCCATATGAATAGTTAAACACTAGTATATATATATAGTAAAACAGAACTTTAAGATAAGATTAAATTTTATGTTCAAGCTGTTAAGAATGCTCATCGCTAATAATTCCGAGGCAGTAGAATGAGATTGTAATTCAACGTTGTTCACAAAAGGCTATGGCCGGTGTTAAAGTGGCGCTAATGATTGATAACTGCAGAAATAGTGCACCAGGAAAGAAATAGTTATCCTTATGCACTCTGTTTGTAACTAGCAGCTGGACTGACTGTTTGAGTTAACTTTGCGACTGCATAATTCCTAGTATATAGTCGTAAATTTTCTGCTTGTGTATTGTTACGGACCTGCCCCTTGTGTAACTGAACGAAGTCTACATTGCGGCAATAGTGGCGCAAGTTTGAAAGTCATTGATACCTGTTTACCGATCTGCCCAGTCTCCCCATTAGAAAATAGAAAGATTTCTAAAATTCTAAAAACCTTTATTCCATTATTCAACTCGAGACAGACTGTCAGTACAAAACATTCCCTGAGTTAAAGGCAAACTATACAGTTCCGGAGCTTACTGTCACATGAAGACCAGTAAGTCTTGCTAGTTCTGGAATATTTTTTCAAGCAATAAAGTGACATTTTATAATGATAAGGATTATCTAGTATCTTGTAACTTCAGCAAATCACCGCACGCACGCAAACACATCCACACGCACGTACACGCATGCGCGCACGCACGCACTTACACACGCATGCACACACAGACACACATACACAGAGTACAAAAAATACAAAATTAATTTTACTTTACAATTAAGTGACACAATAAAATCGACTCCACTTGTATGCGACAATCTAAAAAACTGAGCAACGCTAAATGTAGGCTAAAAATCTTAAAAGTAAACATTCTGTTAATTATAGTCCGTGAAAATAAAACGGACGGTGCTTATTTTAGCATAGTCTTGTATTATTCAAACCAATTAAAAATTATCTGAAAATACAGCTTAGAGTATCATAATAGTTTAAACTCACTGTAATTTTGAAATTAGGCTTTAATATCCTTTACAATTCTAATGACTCCGGTCGTTAAAATAATTTGTGGCCATTTAGAAACCTCTCATACTGCCGGAAGTTTTAAAATTACAGCATTATATTTTTATTTAATGTTCTGTATGTCAGTTTAGGACCTGCTTTTCCAAAAGCCAATAACATTTGAGAAAAGAAAACTAAAAGGGAATTAACCGTAGATATACAGTAATAGCAG
This sequence comes from Mercenaria mercenaria, assembly GCF_021730395.1. Lineage (NCBI taxonomy): Eukaryota > Metazoa > Mollusca > Bivalvia > Venerida > Veneridae > Mercenaria > Mercenaria mercenaria. Next base: position 81,818,911 of record NC_069368.1, read on the forward strand.
TAAGGTTTTTTTCCTGAACATCTTAATATAGTTTTAGTTGGTTCTTGGTCGTTTTTATTCTATAACTGTGGTATCAACAATGAAGTTACTAAAAGGTACTTTGAGTGTCTTCAATGCCATCCTGCTCTTAGATATACACAAAGGTAATATCTTCGTTTTCCTGGTCTTCCTAGTTATAAAACTATATAGTCTCCCGCCTATTAGGTGAAATCATTCACCCTCGTTTGCCAGTTTTTAAATTGATATAAAAGAAGTCGTGTCCAATAGTAATAGTTTGCAATGTGTTTTCACATTTGTTTGCGATCCGACATTTTTTTTCGATTTTGTCCTACATGTTAATCAGGTCAGCAGGCGATTCAACAGAACTGCTGAGTACCACTCCAGATAATTATCTCATATATAAAACGGAATATCATCATACTTAATCTTTGTGTTAGCACTGGGGCATCAAAACAAATTATTTACCAATGCCGAGGAATGAAAGGTTAGCACTCGGAGGGAACCATATACAAACTATTGTAAATGTTTGTTTTGTGAAGATTTGTATTACCATTCATATGCATCTATCATGCATTGTTGAAACCAGAAAGTCAATTTTTTCATGAGGTCTATTGAGATAATATGAGGTATTGTAGTACATTTAATACTATTTTATAACTTACCACTTAAGTCTGTGTATGGGGGAGGGGGTGTGATGGGTAAAAAACTATTTCAATACTGCTTATAAGTAGGCTCAATAAAACCGAAGTGTTAGAATTCATTAATGATCGATCAGATTTTCTGAGCAGATAAACTGCCACCAAGGATATACTTTAATCATCCATTGTTAAGCAATGCCAACAACAAGCGTTCTTTTTATGCCCCCGAAGGGAGGCATTTAGTTTTTTAACCGTCTGTCAGTCTGTCGGTCTGTCCGCAATTTTCGTGTCCGGTCCATATCTTTGTCATCGATGGATGGATTTTCAAATAACTTGGTATGAATGTGTACCACAGTAAGACGACGTGTCGCGTGCAAGACCTAGGTCCGTAGCTCAAAGGTCAAGGTCACACTTAGACGTTAAAGGTCATTTTTCATGATAGTGCATTCGTGTCCGGTCCATATCTTTGTCATCCATGGATGGATTTTCAAATAACTTGGCATGAATGTGTACCACAGTAAGACGACGTGTCGCGCGCAAGACCCAGGTCCGTAGCTCAAAGGTCAAGGTCACACTTAGACGTTAAAGGTCATATTTCATGATAGTGCATTGATGGGCGTGTCCGGTCCATATCTTTGTCATTCATGCATGGATTTTAAAATTATTGGGCATGAATGTGTACCACAGTAAGACGACGTGTCGCGCGCAAGACCCAGGTCCGTAGGTCAAAGGTCCTAAACTCTAACATCGGCCATAACTATTCATTCAAGACGTTTAGGTGTCGGTGCTGGTTAAGTTTTTGTATGACAGTTGGTTTCTCAGGAAGCACGTGTCGGAACAGAGTTAAAGTTCACTCACTTATTTATTGTGAAATTGTCGTACAATGCACAGGTTCCATAACTCTAGTTGTCTTTTTTTTTTTCAAACTCATGCCAATTTTTCAACTTAGCAATTTTTTATTGTTGTATTTAAGCAGTTATCTCAGTACCAACTGATAGGAATGAGCTGTACTGACTTCATATATTTGTTCTATTTGACTGACTCTAAAAAGGATGTATACCCGTATATTGGTTTTATTCAGGGTTATAAAACAAATTTCATCTGAAGGCGCAAAGATATTTCATCATAGCGACCTGCTCAATGCCATTTTTCCATTGTATTGATAGTCTGACAAACAATATAATTACGCTTGTCTAGAAATGTTTTACTAAATCAATACCATAGCAGTCATTCGATAGTTAAGACATTCCTCAACCGAATGGAAAATTCAGGAGTGTGGATGCAGTAAAGAATTCATATTAGTTATAATGCATGAAAAAGATAAACCACTGACAAAAGTCAAACAGAAAAAGCTGCGTTCTTAGAACGCAGCCGCCCATACAGCCCATACAGCACATACAAATCAACGCATTATACTAAGAGAAGTTTCATTAAAATCTACATTGTAAAAAATACTATTCATGAAAATATTATCAAAATTGTGATTTTCCCATAGACTCCTATTATGTAAAACTGTGACGTCAAAATCTTTCAAATAGGTCTTGCGAAAAATCGAGCACACGATCCTATCTTTTTTATTTGCCAAATGTTCTAAATATATGCTTAAGTTTTGAAAAATCAGGGTTCAGTCAAATTCTACATTGTAGAAATAATTTTGATCTGAACGTTCAGAACTACCTTAAGAAGTTTTGACTGAACATTAGTATATAAGGAACTAGTCGTGATTTCTCAGCTAACTTGAATGATTGACCTTACAAAACAATGTCTATTTCTATACCATGAACCAGTGCAGTAAAAATGGTCAACCGGTCAACCGATGAAAACCTTTCTACTCCCACTGATGTTAAAACCTGACACCGTTATTGAAAAGGTATTTGCACGAGGATAATTACTAAACATATAATTATTTGTTAGTGACTAACATAGTGGACGTTTTTAAATAGTTTACTTCTTTTCAGGAAAATATGTACAAGTTCTTTTCCATTTCACACGTATTAAAATTAATGAAGAAAAAACCTGAATCTGCTTGCTACAATCCTGTAGTCGAAGATACTTTGTACCCACATCTGAATTTTCTGAAAAAGAAAAATGACGATCACTTTAATGTATTGAATGCCCATCGAACAAACTTTTTCAGTGTTGCAGTTGCAGTGTTGCTTACTGCAATATTCTTAGAAGAAAGGACAAATAGATATTTTCCATAAGTATTCCAGCATTTTCCTATGGATCCCGTCTTATTCTATTATCAGAGTGCTATCCGCAGAAAAAGCTTAAACTCATATTGCACCAGACTGTGATACATAGTATGTTTATAGTGTCTTTTAATGACCAACATGTTCTGGTGTAATTTTGAAAACATCACAAACATATCAAACATATGATATGATTAAATACTACACTAGAACACCCGACTGAAACGTTTTAGAAATATACCCTGTTTACATACGGAAGTATTCACTTTTCTTAAATATATACGCACTAAAACATATTAACATAGCTCACTTTCATTTGTCTGATATCAGTTTTACTAGCAATATTTTGAATATAGCTGGTATTCAACTTTAATCCAGACACTGGACAATGTTGAGCATTGCATCAGATTGTTGTGAGCAAGACTGCTGGCTACAGACCTATTCTAGACAGTTTATATACTTCATGAAATTAAAAAGATGTGACGGTGTCTTTGATGATTTTTATCAACAGATTTTTGTTTACATTGTCCTGCAAATTTGAAATATAACAGTTACTGAGGGCGAGCTTTGTTGTACCAGTAACCAGTTCAATCACTCAAATTGAGATTTTATCACCCGATAGTTACCATTGTGTTTCTTTATTTGTTTATTTTGACCCAAATTATGTACCTTTTGTATATTTTGACATTGCACACATCTTTGTCCTTAATTTCTAAAAGAAGATTAGCAATAATTATTTTAAAGAAACCCTTGCAAAAACTGGTTTACTGTTTATGTTTTGCATAATGGAAGGTTTCAGAAACATATTTGTTAAGTTTGATTTACTTAACTCTCTAAACTATTATTATTAACTACTACTACATGTACTAAGTTTCCTTAATATTTTTCATGATTAAAAATGTATCAAAATACTATGTACAAAACTTTCTATTATATAAGCAAGCTATTGCGATGTAATGAAAAAGTTTGCCTGTATAACTGGTATATATGATTGTTGCAAAATGTTTCATTACAAATAATATGCCCAAAGTATAAAGTGATCTTATATACTTGTAGATTATTTCCTCTTGCTTTTTAATGAACAAATGCTACACATGTACAACTAATTAGCTAATTAATTGGAAGCTCAAGCAAGAAGTCTGACAAAAGACATTTATATGAATTTTAATGAGAAAAGAAGAAAAATCATAAATTTTAACTTAACGCGTTTACAGTGACTTTGATGCATTGCATTGCATCAAACATCTGCTCATAGTTGCAGTGATTGTCTTTGGGTCATGTGTTTCTCAATAATTGAGCTTCTGCGATAATAGTTAATCTCCGAAAAAACCAATTTTGATAATTGCAACTGACATTTTTGATTGCCTGATACAGCGCTGTGAGAAAGACTACAGTTAACTGAATTCCAGAAACTGTCTGAAAGTTAATACTTTACGTATATCATTCAAATTTTAAATTTCAGCAAAGGCATTTGTAGCATGCTAGGAACAGTTAAACCATCTCAATCTCGTACTTTCGCGAAGACAACTGATTGCAGATTGTACAAAATCGATTGTATCGGTCTTTTCTATGCAAATTTTTAACTCACATAAAACTTAGCAAGATATATAACTGTTTGATTTACTTAAGCCGCTTGGAAATTACAAAAAAAAAAAAAAGAAATTAGGTGCTAACTTAAGAATCCAAGAGTCGTGAAGAAAAATGATATTTTAAATAAATAGTAGTATTAAATAGTATTAATTCGAGTATGAAAAAAAGATTTTTAGAAGTTAGTTGTTCAAAGAACAGTAAATTTAGTGTTTGTACCTTGCTGAACACAACTCTAGAGCAGTCCTTGTGCAAGACTGGATCATAACGGAATTTTTGGATAAACTATGATTATGAAAAAATCAGATAATACTTTAGTCGAACAAAGCCATAGATGTGACTAGTATCTAGACTTTACAGTTTAAACTATGTTTAAAAAAGAGAACATTGTCATTAAAATCTAGGCTAAACTCTGATAATGAGTAACTATTTAAACAAAAATAGATTGCAGCTTTCCTATGAAACACATAAATACATTGATTGAATTTAAATGAAAGAAGAACTCCATGTATAATTCATACACAGTAAAAAAGGTACGGACTAGTATTCAGGTATTCAGGTTTTAGCTCACCTGAGCCAAAGGCTCATGGTGAGCTTTAGTGATCGCTCAATGTCCGTCGTCAGTCGTCCGTCGTCCGTCCGTCAACATTTTCTAAAACAATCTTCTTCTTGAAAACCACTGGGCAGATTTACACCAAACTTCACTGGAATGATCCTTGGGTAGTTTCCTTTCAAAAATTGTTCAAAGAATTGAATTCTGCACAGAACTCTGGTAGCCATGGCAACCAAAACGAAAAAAAATAAAAATCTTCTTGTCCAAAATCGCAAAGCGTAGAGCCTTGACATTTAGCATGTGACATTATCTAATGGTCCTCTATGAAAAGTGTTCAAATTATGCCCCTGGGTTGAAAAGGGGCCCTGCCCCGGGGGTCCCAAGTCTTACATAGACCTTTAAAAATCTTCTTGTCTGAAACCACAAGACCTAGGCCTTTGATATTTAGTATGTAGCATTGCCTTGTGGTCATCTACCAAGATTGTTCAAATTATTACCCTGGAGTGAAAAGAAGTCCCGCTCCCGGGGTCCCAAGTTTTACATAGACTTGTGTAGGAAAACATTTTAAAAATCTTCTTGCCCGAAACTGCAAGGCCTAGGCTTTTGATATTTGGTTTGTTGCATGGCCTAGTGGTCCTCTACCAAGATTATTCAAACGCTTGACTGTCAATCCAGAGGTCCGGGGTTCGAATCCCGGTCCAGGCACTAGAAATTTCTGAGATGCTCTTGAGTGTCTCCCACCTAACTTAGAGACCTGTACTGGTTCCTCCCAGGAAACACGGCTTCGCGTGTATCAGTGCTATACACCGGGCACGTTAAAGAACCAGACTGTCTATTCGCAAAGAGCTAGGCTAAGTTAGCCGGACAAGTCTGTATATAAAAGGATTTCTCTCTATCTGTTCTGGGGGCTTTATCTCACTCTGTCTCTCTGGTCAGATCGCGCTGTGTCTGTACTAGTAGGGGATGAATTTTGCGCCCTATGTGGCTGCGTTTGCTATATGTAAAACACACCTTTGAACGTGTTTATCATGAAAAGGGCGCTATATAAATCTGGTATAATAATAAAATAATAATAATAATAATATTTCCTAGACTGTTTAATTATAATTATATGATGACCCCACGTGATTAGGGGTCACCACCTAACTGTGACCTTGACCTACTGACCTACTTCTTGTTTCTTTTTTCAGATACAGCCTTCAAATTTGAATGACATGTACAGTTTTGCACACCGATCTTAAAACTGACTTTCAGTGACCATAAATGTGACCTACTGACCTACTGGCTTAATATTTTAGCATAAGTTTGACATTTGAAACATGTTTACACTACTTGGAAAAGATTTCAATGCTTACTTACATTGACTTTCTTACCTGATCTCTTACACTTGTCAATGTAGCTCACATTTCTCAGGTTAGCGATCCAGGGTCATCCTGACCCTCTTGTTCTATTCTTCATTTAAACTCTTGTTCTATTCTTCATTTAAATGTCGTGTATTACACAGTTTTGACGCTATAAATCTCTTTTACGAACGCATCTGTCAATTGACAGCGGCTTACTGAACAGATAACGTACATATCCTATACTCTACAAAAATTCTTTCTTCGTCTAGTTATTTCAGACGAAATCTAATAATGATTATGTGAATAGGTTTATGGATATGACCGGGAGAAGACACGGTAACGATTCGATATAAACCAATAAATGTCCTGTCTTTATTGGCAAATGCTTTTAATCCGAAATGGACAAACTAATGACAACAGAACAGAAAACTGGTTACTAAAATAAGAGTTAATGTTACAACGAATAAAAACATTCTCAATATCCTGAAAAATCATAAATGAGTTTGTTTATTTTTTCATTGATTATCTTATCAGCCATAAAAAGTAAAACCGTCCTTAAAATGCTAAAACTACTTGTACTTGGTTATTATAATTTTCTGATCCTTTTGAATTATGGAATCCATTTAATGTGTCTATAAAATTACACTTCCGTATAAGCCGATGCAGGTGGCGTTACGAGTGTTTCACAGTCAATTAGACTCAAGCAAACCGGGGCTGTTTTTTTTCTTGCTTGGCTTTATCAAGGATTTGAATTAAAAGGATATGAAATTTCGTATGTGTCTCTTGTAAAATGAATAAGATAACGCCAATGGTCAAAACAGATATGAATTTACGACTTTATGATACTTCGGCATTATTGGTGGCACAGATGGATTTGGGACCTTTTTATAAAACCTTCTTGAAAAATTATATAATCTCAATAGAGATGAACATTATAACATCTTTAAACAGTAAAAATTTTATTCATGCTTGTATTTTGCGGCATGACTGATTTCGATCGATATGGAACAAAATGAAAATTTGGTCAAAGTGCATGTATGGTTACTTTAAAGGTGTAGGATTATGTGTTTTCCAGATGCTAGCCTATGAAAACTTCAAGCGAAGTTTGTAAAATTATTTGGACCTTTTTCAAGTGCCAATATTTTATTACCATATTGATTTTTTTTTAGATTCCGTTGTTCTATCATCTAACATACGGTTTCTTATTTATTTATGATATTTATGACATGAATACTATTTCAAATGCCGAATCAAGGATTTAGTCTATGTTTTCAAGATAAATGGTGTTGTGCCCATACTTAAGGCTTTCCAAAGAAGATGCAGAACTATCATAATATGTAGTTTTTTTCTGTTCACATATTCATTTGCATTCTCTACTTCATTAGATTTCTTGTACTTTACTAAATTAATCAATCACTTTTCATCTCATTAAGCCAATTTTGCATGCTTTTGGTGTTCGTATAGACCATTTTAAACTCCAAAGCTTTTTTGGATGTTTATATATGTTCGAAAATTAGCTTTTGGTTTAACATTGCCCAGAAAATACAAATTGACCAGACTTATGTTATTTTATCTCGACTGTGTGTCACAGGACTAAAAACCACGTGCTATTTTTTTAGAGAGAGAGGAAGATGTACTATTATATCTATAATAAGTGTTTTCTTCTTTTCGATATCGCTGCTATTTTGTTTTCACATTTAGTTATTTCTTTTCGGTTTCGGCCCATAATTCTTATGAACAAAATCTCCTTGAATTATTTAGAATGCTTGATTCCTCTCTGAAATGTGTGTTACTCCAAAGAAAGTACATTATGTGAATGGGCTTTTAGCAGTTCTCGAGATATGTAAAGCATTGAACATTGAAATCAGACACTCTCTTTTATTGTTTTAAACACCACAGAACATTATGAACTACGAAACGGTACATTTTTCTACATTCAAACTTAGCTTTTTCGAACGAAATATATTACTAGTAAACAGTGTGCGTCTACTACTCACGGCTCACATTAAATTGTAATATTACATTTAACAGCACTGTAAATACTAAAACAACAGGAGGTTTTGACCAGTTAACAATGATATTATCCAAGAATAGAGTTCTAATCCCAGTACAATACCATTCACCAAATGACTCACTTCCTGTTAATTAACACATAAAAAGGTTGTCCTTCTAGAACAGTATTTTATATTTACATAAATTGCGTTTTATATGAATGCACTCTTACTTCAATGAAACACAAATTATGTATCAAACGCGAAGTGTACCTGTAATCCCGCTTTAAAACTACTTTCAAGAAAATATACATGCATACATAAAACATTTTGCTTACGTTTATAATTTTCTTTGGAAAAATTACTTTGCCATAACTTACAAAATCATATGTACATATTCCGGCCTCATTAAAAACTACACACTGACTCACTTTTCCTGTTCCCATAATATCTGCTGCTCCGGAATTCTCTTTTTCTATAAGGCGAAGAATCGCTTTTAATAAAGCTTCTGGCAAATCTAATAATCTTATACAGATATTTTCTTAATATAAAGTCAAATGGCAGAAGTTGTCACCCAGGTTGACCTAGATGTGAAGAGATACTGTCACAATACCAAACTCCTCATCAGAAATTGACTTAGCTGACTCAGTAGCTTCGACAGATCGCATCTCCTGAAAGAAATAGATTGTGTTTGTATTTGAAGACAGCTTTTAAAATATTGCAAATTTGTCAGCATAGAATTTTGTAATGAATCTTCGACCAGAGCAAACATGTATTTTTCTGTTGACGGCCATAAAAATTTGAAATCAACTTCTCTGCATACACGCATTTGATGACACGTGTGAGTAAGGTATTACCTGGTAAAATAACTTTCATTTACTAGTACACTGTCTTGTAACTTTGGAGCATGACGGGAGATGTGTGTTGCACACTAATAATAAGTTTAAACTCCAAAGTGGTGGTTTTGCCACTGGCCGTTCAAAGGTGGTACCCTACTCAAGTTCTCCGTTTCTTTGCTTTGTCCTTGTTGGATTATTATGATTTACATACATCGCATTTTTGCTTAAATTTTAATAACTTACATTATGTCCATACAAACAGTGTGTAGGCTTTCATTTAGGAGAAGCTGTGTTCTTGGAGAACAACCTTCCTGTCCGATCTGTGTCATTATTTTTCCTTGATGTAACACAATTCTTTTCCTGCCAATATCATGAGTATGGTATATACACGAGAAAAATATATACTTGCCATAGTTTCACATAGACTAACTGATCTTCCCGTGTGAAATAGATTTAGCGGGGACTGGCTAAGTGCAATCTATGATATGTATTCATCACCAAGAATTAAAAAGAACTTTAATAGCATATTCTGTATGCGTATATGCGATAAAGAGGTCAGTACTGATCAGGCATGGAAAGTCAATAATATAATTATTATATATTATTATATTATTTTCATAATATTATTATAATTATATATTTCTTTATTATCTAAAGAAATTTAGACATAGAAATATTTTTATCGTGTTCTATGCATATTGCATTGATTCACCTACTTACATGAAAATCAGTGATAGTTACTTCATGAATATTTACCTTTTTAAAAAGTTACTATCTGACGTGATGCTTTTATATATTATATACACTATGTTTAACTTAATCTTAGGTTTTAAAGATAATCACAATCGCCTGTCATCCAATATTTACTACTAAGCAGAGCCAAGAGTTCAAAACGCTGTATTAGGTAATCCCGCCTAAAACGTGTCTTGATTCCGTTGGGTTCTCCAAGACTTTTGCTCCTGTAATCAACATTATCATTACAATTATTATCATCCTCATCAGGAACAGTTTGGGCATGCAGTGTATCATTACATTTCTGTAGTTTACATATTGGTTTTAAACTCCCTTCAGTTTTCAAGCCCTAAATTTCTTTTTTTTGTTAATTTTACTTTCAAGCAATGAATGATACCATCTCTGACTTTGGTATTTAAGGTTACATCAGTATTCAAAACGCATGGAAAACAAGAATCTCATATAACTTATATCAAGACGATGTGAAAAAATAGTGTTTTAACTATAACATTAAGCAAGTTTTACATAACCATGGTAACTAAAGGGTTATTTTTAATGGGTTAAATTACGCATTGCCAGAACCTCAGGGTCATTATTAGATATGCCACATGGTCTATATGAATTCTGTAAAGATTGACTGAAACTGTGAACAAGGTGACTGAAAAAGTCTTAAAGTTTTTTTTGGGTAACAATTTATATGAAAAGATGTGTGTGTGTGTGTGTTTGTGTTTGTTCGTGTTTAACGTCTTTTTCAACAAGTTTTCAGTCATATAAACGACGGTGTGTACTTGTAGCAGTGAGCACAATGCCCAACTTTATAATGCTGCCTCACTGGAATATCACGCCGTAGACACGTGGCATGAAACCCCACCCAGTCACATTATACTGACACTGAACTGACCAGTCCTAGCACTATCCTCTTAATGCTGAGCGCCATGCGAGGAAGTACTAATACCATTTTTTACGTCTTTTGTATGAGATAATGGTGTCATTTTGCTATTGGATTTACTGAGAAAATATAGTTATAAACTGTTTGAATACTTGGCCTAACTGAAGTATTATTAAAGGACAAAATAGTTCTAGGACTCCGTTTTAATTCTTTCTGGCTTTGAGAGACAGACAAAATTATATAAACTATTAAAATAGATGAATATTATGAACAATTTTGATTTAAAAAAGACAGTAAGTTTAATGCCTTTTAACATTAATTACAACAATTGTTTCATGCCTTCTAATGGATGGTTTAACAAACAAGATAGTAAATTTGACGTCATTTCGAAAACACGTATGTTAAATTTGTTATTTTGTTACTGATTTAGATCGTTTTCAGGTGTGCAAGTCGTCACTTTACTTGATAACAGTTTTACCTGTCCTGTAAAAAGATCCATTGATTGTAAACATTGTAAATATCTTATTTCCATAAAGTGCTTCAATACATTTGTGTCAGTTTTACTTCTATATTTTATTATTGCATTCGTTTATGTTTAAGTGTACACATGCTTGGCCACTATGTATGTGTATATTTACAAGTACCCCTCGTCCACATTATACATTATGCAAGAAACTTGTAGTATGCTTTTTAAACATACCGATTATCTCTCTCGGTGTCTTACATGACATACAGATATTTGCTTTGCTACAAATTGCATTCCGCCCTAGTTATACGAACATTTTGTCTTCTACTTAGCTAGCCTTTATGGTATAGCAGAAATGCCCATAATAAAATGCAGGACAGATGATACCCAGATATTACAGTCTAGCGTTCAATACACAATATCGCTGTCTACTTCATTCGACAGGCATACAATTTACAACACTTACAGACACGATACTCATGCACAATGAAACCCGAAAAAGAACATGGTATATTATTAATCTGAGCTTACTGCCAGCTTTTATTCTACACCAAATGTCTTCAGTATGAAGTATTCGTTTTCAAACAAGTTTTTGTAACAGAGGTCTGCCTATATTTAAATGGTTTAAACTCTACAAACCATTTATTAATTTGACACGCGTATATACAATTGTATAGATACGGGGTAGATGTATTCATTTGTTTAAATATCAACGTAAATCACTCTTAAAAACTGCGTGTTATCACAATACAAATATATTTCGAACATCCCTCTGCTTTACGTTTGTTTGGCATACGTTTTCGAAAATGTACGAGTATCTGCCGACAGCGACGTTTACTATCAAGTTCGTATACATTTTTCAACGGAACGTCAAGCATTTATTGCACTGATATTCTTGAATTGTCTCACCTTGGTTTTATGTTTGCTTTCACTTTCCTAAAAACATATTCATTTACTCTATATGTCTATTCATCTATCATAAACGTTATGTTACACTAGACCTGTAGAAGACCGTATATGTTTCACTGCTTAATTCCTTTATCAACTTAATCATCATGTTGTATAAAAGAAAACGAACAAATAGGAGTCATCGGAAGAAGTTCTTTAACGAATCAACTTTTACGATTTTCTTGTGTTTAGATGTTTGTTAAAATGAGTTTGTAATGTACATGTAGTCACCAGTAACTTAAAATAAATCGTTTCATTTTAGGATGAAATAACTTGAACTCAGAGAGATTGGCTCACCATTATTCCATCATTTAAAACATCTGTCAGTATTTAAATCCAGGGTTCCTTCTTGCTAAGATTACTGACCGCTACATATCACGGTGTCCATATTTTAACTCACCTTTTGTCCGTGCCTGTTTTATTTAACACATGTTGTTACTATGTTCGTAGCATCAACCACCAAACATATTTGTTTTGAAATGTATCTTGATAATATATAAAGGCACTGAAAACATCTGAAATGCATTTATGTGTCTTCCACCTAACTTAGAGGCCAGTACTGGTCCCCCACAAAGAGATCTGACCTTGCCCCTGACATGTTAAAGAACAAGACTGTCTTTTCGCAAAGAGCTAGGCTAAATAAGCTGGAGCGGCCAGTAATGCCTGAGTGTATCTAATGTACGCCTCTTTCTCTCTGTTCTGAGGGTTTTCTCTTGATCTGTCCCTCTGCTCAGATCGATATGTCTCTGTACTTGTGTCACAAACTGACATACGGGCCTCATTGTATCTGTAGTTTAAATGCAGGTATTGCATCATCTTTTCGTAAAATATTTAGTTATTGAGGTAAATGTCTGATTTTACACATAAAATACCTCTAATGTTTTTCTGTATTTCATAACTTAAATTTCCATTTTATTAAATTCGGTTCAGTAATAAGAAAGTTGATATTTTATAAACTTCGGTAATTCATGATTTTGTCCCCAAAACCACTATAATAATAATAATAATAATAACAACTTTATTTAAAGAGGATACCATATTTGGCTATAGCCAGTCTAACATATGGTCCTCTAACATAATAATGTAAAAAATCATCCTAATATATACAGTGAATTGAAAGACATGAATAAAAATAATGTATTATGAACAAATTAATTCTTAGTGGCATGAACAGTATGTAGTACAAGGAACAGAGATTAAGATAAGATAAAATTATGTACAAGTGGTGAAAGAATAAATGTTATTTGTAATCCGCGCACTAAAACCCTAAAAACTCTTTTGTGAGAAAAATACGGGAAAGCGTTGGATTACATTTAAGGAAATAATATTGTTATTATGTCACATATGTAATAACAGATATAGACTAAAGTAAACATGATAACACTTGATATAAAAATGCGAACATTGCAAGGCTGTTACACTTTTTGATAAGACAGGAAGGGAGATAAAAATGAATAAGAAAGACAAAAAAAAAACGAAAACAAATAAAATGTGGTTGGGTTTAACGTCGCACCGACACATTTTAGGTCATATGGCGACTTTCCAGCTTTGATGGTGGATGAAGACCCCAGGTGCCCCTCCGTGCATTATTTCATCACGAGCGGGCACCTGAGTAGAACCACCGACCTTCCGTAAGCCAGCTGGATGGCTTCCTCACATGAAGAATTCAACGCCCCGAGTGAGGCTCGAACCCACATCGATGAGGGGCAAGTGATTTGAAGTCAGCGACCTTAACCACTCGACCACGGAGGCCCTAAACAAATAAAAAGAAAAATATTTCTTTTGGACAAAATTGTCATATGAGTTATACATAACTAATTAGATAAAAAGAGAATAAGAATGAAAGCAGTGCCACAAGTAAAGTAAGTTAAAAAAAACACATGAAGAGAAGATTTGTAATGAATAATGAATATATATCTTTATAAATGTATGTAAGAATGTTTTTCGTGAAACTTTCAATGTCTGAGAACTCACGAGTGCGAAGAATGAACAGTTTACACCCATGAATGATATTGTGGATCGTGGTGGTCAGAGAAATGGAATGCACAAATCAGGAAATAAGGAAACGAACGAACATAATAGCACCCTTCCCCTGAGGCTATCTTACCCCTATTGCCAATACCAGTGCTGAAAGCCTTACATGGTACGCCCAGACGGGCTGCATATAGAGGTTTAAACCCCCTGGTTAATGATGCCATCAATATTGTTTTTTTTAAGAAACAATACTATACACTGCCCCACGAGGTTACAATACCCATGGAGCCTGTACCAGTAAGTATGGAAATATGTAAATTAAGTTTGAATTAATTGAATAAAAGCGAGATTGTTTACATAGTTTCATTTAAAAGATACAGTTTAAGGTGTTTTTCAAATTGACTTAGAGTTTCGCGATTTCTGATTTCGTAGGGGAGTCCATTCCACATCCTGGGCCCACCAACCGAGAATGATCTATCATATAATGCTGTTTTAGATCTAGGAACTTTGAGATGTTCATTTGTGACCGATCTTAAGGTTCTGTTGTTAGAATAGGAAACATTTGTGATCAATTTATTAATGTATTGCGGTGTCATATTATTATTAAGCGATTTATATGTTAAAAGACATGTGTGATAGGTCACTCGTTTAGTGATTACAGCCACCCCAAGTCCCTGAACATGTCCGCCGAGGGTGTCATAATGTCAGCTTCAAGGATTATCCTAGCAGCACGTTTTTGAAGTTTGTACAGTCTATCTATGTTGTAGGCAGAAGTACCACCCCAAACGACACAACCATAATCAAATAGAGGAAGAATGTATGAATTATAATATACAGTTAAAGATTCTCTTGGAACATATTTAGAGAGTAATTTGAGTAATGTTATTTTACGTGAAACATTGATGCACAATTGATCTATCTGTTCATTCCAAGTAAAGTTGTTATCAATATAGATTCCTAACAATGTTTGAGTTTCTACATGAGGTAATATTTTATCATCATATGAAGTATCTATTTGTGGTGTTATTGTGGTTTTTTGTACAGTACCTAAACTCATGACTGAAGATTTTTCTACATTAATCACCATATTGTTTTCTCTGCACCATTTATTGAATTCGTGAGCACTATTTTGTAAAAAAAAAACAAAGACAAATATCAAACAGGGAATGTTTGTTGCGACTACCGTATGGTCTTTATTATGGGTGTGTATCGTTGTGTCATCAGCAAACATATCTGTATCACAACTATTCATAAAAAGTGGTAAGTCATTTATAAAAAGTAAGAAAAGTACAGGCCTTAATACAGAGCCTTGAGGAATCCCTGATTGAACTAAATTTTTATTTGACATTTCGTTATTAGCAACGACATATTGAAACCGTTCTTCTAAATAAGATTTGAAAAGAAGCAATGAATTATGACTTATATGATAATAATTCAATTTTTCAATTAAAATTTCATGATCAACTAGATCAAACGCATTTCTTAAATCAAAGAATATAGCACCAATTATCTCTCCGTTATTTATGTTTGTGAGCCAATTATCTATGAGTTTAACTAGCGCAGTTTGACAGAAATGGTTTTGTCTGAAGCCTGACTGCGATGTCTGTATCAGGTTATATTTGTTGAGATAAGCAAATAAGTGTTTAGTGACATGTCTTTCAAATATCTTTGAAATAGTAGACAGTACAGAAATAGGTCTGTAATTATTTGCATCAGATGTATTACCAGCCTTATGAACAGGAAATACTTTAGCTGTCTTGAGGCAGGCATTTCGGGAATTCATTGTTGATTATTGCTACATTGATTAGATCCGTTATGGTCCGAGCTATGACGTTTGATGCTAATTTAAGTATTTTTTGGGCTGAGATCATCAATACCCGTTGCTGTCTTCGAATCTAAATCATTGATAAGTTTTAAAACGTCAATTTCCTTAACAAATGGTATCTGAAATTTTACATTCGGAGGAACTTTGTCTTCTACAAATTGAGAGAGTTTTTCAAAATGTCGGTTATCAGAGTGAGTTTTTTCTCTTAAGTTTGAACTTATATTAGTAAAGAAATTGTTGAAAGTGTTGATAATACTTCCTAGATCTTCAATCTTGCATCCATCGGTATCAATACTTTGTGGAATAGAATTTTGACTGCCTTTTCAACTGATCTCATTAATATGTTTCCAAAGGTATGAGTTATCCTTGTTGTTATTTATAGCATTTGAAAAGAAATTTTGCTACTTTTCCTTATTACTGTTTTAGTTTGATTCCTCCAATATTTATATTCTGGCCACTTTTTAGTTTTATGATAGAAATCTCTTTTCTTCAGTGCAGAGGAAATATCCTCGTTTAGCCAAACTGGTTTACTTTTCTTTTTAACTCTTTTATGTTTAGTGGGTGCATGACTATCAAGTACACTTATGAAAGATTTGTTCCATATTTCAAAGTTGTGATTTGGGTTATCTAGTAGTAACTGTATCTCTGATAGTTCTTTAGATAACTCTTCAAGAAAATCGGATTCACAAAAATGTTTATATGATCTATATTTAATTACATTATGTTGATTTCTTTTCACTTCGTTTTTGCCTGTGCCTCTTGTGAATCAAATAGGATAGTGATCACTAATGGAAATGTTAGCGACAAAAGACTCAGTAATATGATTTGTGTTGTAAGTATAGATATGATCAATCAATGAAGTTGTATGAGCTGTTACCCTTGTTGGATTCTTTATAACCTGGTGTAAGTCATGTAGCTGAAGAATGTGAGCCCATTTTTTGTCATTTGAATCTTGCGTGTTTGTTGCAAGATTGATGTTCATGTCACCCATTATGTACAACTCATAGCCTGTATGCATAGCTCTATCGATCTGTATGTTAAAACGTTCTGTCCAATTTGTTTTAGCTGATGGTGACCTATACACTGAACACAGTAAGATAGGTTTTTAGTATTTCAGTCTTATTTCGATCCAGATAGATTCAATTTCTTTGGTTTCGAGATCAGACCTATAACGGGCCTTAAATTGTTCTATTAAATCCGCGCCAAAGTAGTCAGATTTTCCGGCTATATCGTGATCCCTATGGAAATACAAATAGAGTACACGCATTAGTCGTGAGTCCAATGAAATTTAGTATTTGGCGGGACATTACCCTACAAATAGACTGGACTAGATATGCCCAGCGCACACCACATTTCGACTTAGACGAATCTATGTCAAATTGATTTTTCTTGGTAGAAATTTATGCTCGATCGAGGTAAGAAGTTTATTTGTTAGATTTTTGTATAATTTTGGAATTACAATTTATATTTAGTAAATTTTTGGTCATTCTACAGAATTCTGTAACATTTACTTTTCGGCATGCGATTTTGGCTAGTTTCGGTATGTCAGGATAATTTATTAAATTTTTCAGACTTTTGTAAATTACATTTGTATTTCGAAAGAGGAATCTAAAATGTTTCGTTTATATAAGCTGTAAGATTTGTACTGAAATTTATGTAACATGATAATTGTAAAGTACTCTTTGTCAAAAACACATGTCAAACATTTCGTTGTTAAGTATGGAACGCCATTACTGCATTGCATTGTAATGTATAAATCTATGTGGGGCCTCCGTGGCCGAGTGGTTAAGGTCGATGACTTCAAATCACTTGCCCCTCATCGATGTGGGTTCGAGCCTCACTCGGGGCGTTGAATTCTTCATGTGAGGAAGCCATCCAGCTGGCTTACGGAAGGTCGGTGGTTCTACCCAGGTGCCCGCTCGTGATGAAATAATGCACGAAGGGGCACCTGGGGTCTTCCTCCACCATTAAAAAGCTGGAAAGTCGCCATATGACATATCATGTGTCGGTGCGACGTTAAATCCAACAAAATAAATAAATAAATATAAATCTATGTGGCAAGCCTAGTACCATGTATGTAATATGTTATTGTAATTTAAAATTATTGTGTGCCAGTCTATAGCACATCTAAAGAGTGTCCGTTTTGTTGTATGGCATTTAATATTATATTCATGCTAGCTTTTGTATAACGTTTATTTCGCATTGCATTTTGTTAATTTGTAGTTGTTAATAATAGCTGCAGTTTATCATTTCCGTGTCTATTTTTCATCATAAACTTTTCATATCTTTTCCATACTTTTAACTTTAGACTTTTAAATTATTAATTTTAGAAATAATGGAAGTAATAAGTGACGTATTTTAATCACGTGACGTATGAACTTAGTAGCACATATATTTTGTATAAGTAGCACGTATTATTTATGGGAGCCTACGGAGGTATGGTGTACCCAAAGGAGCAGTTTTATGCCCTGACTTATTTGTTTTGCTATGGTGCTTACCATATGTTATATATTTTAGCTTCTTCCACCAGACGACTTTTACCTGGTGATGATGTCACGACTCGGAAGTACAATACCCGAGGTTCATTTGTCTTCACCTGCCTTGATGTGATTTTCCCAGCGCAGAGCTTTCGTCCCATGGTTGTGCCGTAAACCGCAAAGATGATGACTTTTGTGATCCACTGAAGTCAGCTCAGGGATCCAATCACCTACCATCATAGGGAGTCAAAACGGAGTCAACGTATTCACGGTTTAAAGGGACTTTACTTGAAGATATGTTGTATTTTTGTGCTACTTAAGTTCGAAATTAACGGAAACAACTGTGCCACGTCACGTTAAAACGGAACTGTCAGTGTTAGAACTTTATATCTAGAGATACTGAGCTCAGATTTTCTTTCTTCCTTTCTTATAATCAGATTTTTTTTCCTTTATCATTTATTCATTGTAAATAATCATTTTCTGTAAATTTGTAAATATTGTAATGGGTGTTGATTTGTTCTGATGGTTATTGTCCTCGGTACGTCCATCCTGTCACAACTCGTAGAGGTTGAGTGTCGCCTTTGTTGCTGCCATTGTATGCAAAACGCATTGAACGTGTTTATCATGAAAAGGGAGCTGTGTTTATCCTCTATAATAATAATAGACAATAAGGTAATAATACTAATAATAATAATAATAATAATAAACTACTTCGATTTATTGTGCGACGATATCTGACCGCTTCAAATATATTAAATGAATGCTTCAGTTGATTTTGTTTTGACTGTGGACAATTATGTTTGGCATATACGTTAGATTGTTATATTCTCTGTTGGCCTTTAACAATTGACTGGATGTTGTAGAGTCAAATCGAAAACCCTTTTGTTGCAAGATGCAATTTCCTTTACCAGTACTACGTTCATTTATATTTATGACTAGTTACACGTCATATTGTTATTTACAAATAAGTCTGTAACAGATGATGTAGTTGCCTGTCAACCATTTAACTGCGAGATATAAATGCATAGTCAGCAAATATATCAGGTAACGTCTGTTTGTACGCCCGTTGGGAAAATGTAAAATTATTAATCA
The DNA here is from genome assembly GCF_021730395.1 of Mercenaria mercenaria. Lineage (NCBI taxonomy): Eukaryota > Metazoa > Mollusca > Bivalvia > Venerida > Veneridae > Mercenaria > Mercenaria mercenaria. The sequence continues at coordinate 81,838,457 of NC_069368.1, forward strand.
AAATTTGAAGGGTATATCATAGTTTAAGGAATATTGTGTCACTGAAACAGCGTTCTTAAGCATTCTATGAAAGGGTGTGTAAATTTGTTAATATCCCTTGTGCATGGCATGTGAGTTTAATACATAATAATACAAAATGCTGAACAAAATACAAATCTTCGTCAGCTAGTACTTCAAAAATTAAATTGAACCTTACAAGATTTTATTGATATTCTTATTTAATCTATGACCAGAAATGGGATTGTAAGGAAAACGCACCATGTTATACTTTATTTCTTTAGAACATAACGTTTCAGTTTTAATGTCAAAATCATATGAGTCATGAAACTGGAAACACAATTGATGTTATAAGTTCACATTTCAATAATAAAAAAGACTAGCAACGTGAAATACATTTTCGTATTTAAAATATAATTATATAGAAGATATTTGTAAAAGCTAATTTCCAAAAGAAACTCACCTTTCTTTGATTGTTTTATGTGAATATGTAAGAATCGACTTTTACAAACCTCATCAACCTGTTTTATGCCCCCGAAGGGAGGCATATAGTTTTTGAACCGTCTGTCTGTCTGTCGGTCTGTCGGTCTGTCAGTCTGACGGTCTGTCCGCAATTTTCGTGTCCGGTCCATATCTTTGTCATCGATGGATGGATTTTCAAATAACTTGGCATGAATGTGTACCACAGTAAGACGACGTGCAGTGCGCAAGACCCAGGTCCGTAGCTCAAAGGTAAAGGTCACACTTAGACGTTAAACGATAGTGCATTGATGGGCGTGTCCGGTCCATATCTTTGTCATCGATGGATGGATTTTCAAATAACTTGGCATGAATGTATACCACAGTAAGTCGACGTGCAGTGCGCAAGACCCAGGTCCTTAGCTCAAAGGTCAAGGTCACACTTAGACGTTAAAGAATAGTGCATTGATGGGCGTGTCCGGTCCATATCTTTGTCATCGATGGATGGATTTTCAAATAACTTGGCATGAATGTGTACCACAGTAAGGCGACGTGCAGTGCGCAAGACCCAGGTCCGTAGCTCAAAGGTCAAGGTCACACTTAGACGTTAAAGGATAGTGCATTGATGGGCGTGTCCGGTCCATATCTTTGTCATCGATGGATGGATTTTCAAATAACTTGGCATGAATGTGTACCACAATAAGACGACGTGTCACACGCAAGACCCAGGTCCGTAGCTCAAAGGTCAAGGTCACACTTAGACGTTAAAGATCATTTTTCATGATAGTGCATTGATGGGCATGTCCGGTCCATATCTTTGTCATTTATGCATGGATTTTAAAATAACTATGCATGAATGTGTGACACAGTAAGACGATATGTCGCGCGCAAGACCAAGCTCCGTAGGTCAAAGGTCCTAAACTCTAACATCGGCCATAACTATTCATTCAAAGTGCCATCGGGGGCATGTGTCATCCTACGGAGACAGCTCTTGTTATCCTAGTTCTCGTAAATACTTTTAATTGGTAAAAATGTTTTAATCAACACAAAACCTCTACATGCATAGAAATGCACCACTATAAGCTGAAGACTAATGATTTAATCACAAACGTTTCATTCACGCTAATTTGGCGACCTATTGTCTGCAATCATGCTGAGAGATGCAATAACACACAGACATTAATTGACGTGGTATGAAAGCAGGATTAATATTGAGTTAACGGCGTGTCAACTCATTTGATTATCGTCTTATAGAAGGATACGATTCTTGTCAAATCGAACCTACGTCTTAAGTATATTTCCTGCCGCCAGAGCAGCGATTTCGGATTAGGAAAAAAAAACTTTCGCCAGGAGAAAGAAGTCTGCCTGCAATGCAAATATGTATTATGGAAGTCGTTAAGAATAGAAACGTACTTGTCATGTCATTTAGCATTATCAGAATATTATGGAGCCGCAAGGCAATCGCAGGCAATGAGATGCCCAAGTCATTATATAATTCTTTGAGCGTAGAATGGACAATAGGGTACTGAATACATTTGAAATATCATTACTAAAGCGCAACAAATTTTCTAGCGTGACTATGACTCACATGGAGCTTTTGGACTTTGTGGTTGAGCTCGCTAACTTGCCCCTAATAACTAAGGATTCGAAGCCCTCCCAAAAGAATAAATACAAATGTCGGGATCGAGTTCCAAAATAGGCTTATGGACTCGTATTTTAACTTGGATTATTATATATTTAACAAGTTTATGAGACATTTTTCTGACCATCATTAATTTAGTCTGGTTCCATGCTTTAGAAATATGCATATGTTTTAGGTCAGTAGTTACAGATAATATTGGATAGGTCTCGCTACACGTGCAATCTGGGTCATTTTTCACTCATAATTTAGTGTCCTGAAACCGAAATTTTAACCGCTTCGATAAGAAAACACAACGGAGAAGGCAGACAAAGTATGTTGTGTGAAGTTCTATGTATTTGTAATACATTGGCTCTATTTTTGCCTGACAATTCTCAAAATTGCATTTTTATGATTTTTCTGCACTTTTATCAATGCAAGTTTGGGGAGTTTTCAAATTACTGTACCCTTCATCATTATACAGCGAGAGTACTGCTCAAACTTACCTTTTTATTTCACAATATGGCTAACTTTCCCGGGAAACTTTCAGTGTCTGAGAAGAAATAACTTTACAATTTTCATATTCGGTTAAGTTTATATCTGCTAGATTTACAAAGCCTTCAGCACAGTATGTATATAGCTATAAAAGTTGAAAAATAAAACGATATAATTGAATACAGTGGATCAAAATAAAATAAGTGAACAAAGTTGACGTTGTCTAGTTAATATAAATGCAAGTCTGTAATGCGAAGACATTTCTGTTACACCTTTTTGTTTGTTTGTTTGTTTGTTTGTTTGTCCGTCCGTCCGTTTGTCTCCGCATTTATTTAATTCTATTTTTTATGAATAAATTTTCGAAGGAAACAATAACTTTTGCAGAAGCAATTAAGACAGTTCAATATGCATAAACAGCCTGAAAACTGCCCAACAATACCAGTTTTCTCAAGTTAATTTTTCCTGCTGATACAAATTATCTTACTGATAAGATCACATTTTTCTTAATATACATGATTGTTCTTGTCAGCTAATTAGCCTGTTTTTGACAAATGAACAAGGTAGAAATGGGTTAATTTGATTCGATCCAATACTGGAATGGGAACATAATTATAGTAATGATTACAATCGATTATGATTCAGGAGTTAGGAATCGAAAGCAGAGGCTTTATGACGTCTGCGCCAGACATTAAAGGATTGACACTTATAACGACGATCTCGCCGCAATAACGCCAGTAACATTGTGCAAATGACGTATATGCATTTAAGAAATAATATATAGAAGAACCGAGCTTTAATATGTATAAACAACACGAAGAGGTTATACGCCTGCGGAATACTTTCACGAGGGCTTAGCCCGAGTAACACGCGACGTATAGCCAATTCGTATTGTTGTTTGTTTGTTTGTTTTGGGTTTAACGCCGTTTTTCAACAGTATTTCAGTCATGTCACGGCGGGCAGTTAACCTAACCAGTGTTCTTGGATTCTGTACCAGTACAAACCTGTTCTTTAGACATATTAAAACATTGTTCTGCTATATATATATTATATATTAATATATATTATTTCGAATCTTAACACGTCTTTCATGTAAACAAGTAGATGAAATAGGGAAGCATTGTTTCATGGCCTATGTATTGGGCCAAATGCGTAACTTTGTTTTAACACTGTTAAAAACGGGAAGTAACGCGTCCCACGGAATAGCTTAGACGTGTGTTGACGTTTAGCGAGTGTTTTTTTTTTGAGCGTCTTATAATCAATACAGTATGTGTGAACTAAGTGTAACACCATTCTATGATATCGTTTCAAGTCTAAAGCGTAGTTGATAAAAAGTAGTAAATCAAATGTGATAGCACTCTAGTGGCTGTATGCCACCAAATAATATGTCAGCATGACGTCAATTCTGCCATGTTTTAACGGTAATGTGCATGGATATTTCATTAGAGTTGTCGTTGTTACAGTACACAATGCATAGTCATTTACAGAACGTCACTTCGGTGTCGTTATGTCAGTTCCGGGCGCTGACATAGTAACATCTTCTGGTTTATTTCCCAAATCTCGAATCAAACGAAAATGATATCTACAACATTCTGCTGTGGTCCCGGAAACTAAACACGCGTCACTATTATTTTTGAGACGAAAATAAGATTATAAACAAATAAAGTTAATAAGCGATTCAGCTAATAATAAGTTCACTAACCAAATCACATTCCATTTAAACGATATTACATATAATGTCTCAAAAGAGCATTCTTGGAAATAACACAGTTAAAGCTTATCTGACAATCTGCTGAAGCTTTTCTGAACGAACAGCCGAGACAAAACTCCTGATGCATAAAGATATTTCAAGCTGAAAGGAAAGAGTTTGGCCAAACTTCGTCCACAGTTGTTAGTTGTCATGTTTGTTATATTTTCTAAAATTGGTTGTGTTAGTGTTGAAAAAAAGGCGAAAATATTATACAGTTTATTAATTTGGTTGAGCGCCCTTTTTCACTAATATTTCAGTTATGTAACGGTGGCAGTTAACCTAACCAGTGATCCTGGATTATGTACCAGTAATGTGTCGGAGAACGGACGTGGACATCGATTAACGGACAAAGCTTAGGGATTTTCTCATAGTAATACTGATACATTATGAAAAAGTCAATGACACTGCGAACAGTTGTTTATTGTTTTTAATTTGAAAATCCAACAGATTGTATGTAACGCAGCCAATTCTTTAAAAGCCAAAGTAGTATATTTTTCTTTTTTTTCGTTCAGAAGATACAACAATGATTTTTCCGTCCATTTACACCTTTACTCCTGTGTTTGACTTTGATCTATAAAATTTCCATTTTATACCGATGGATATCTTGAAACACAATGCATTGTTTCTTAGTTTAATGTCTTCGTTTAATGTATCGCGGCCTATGTAGAAATTACTGAACTTTTTACCATAACTAGAATAAGAAAGAAAATTAGTAACAAATTATTTTCGAGTATATAATAGTTTTCTCAATAATGTCTACAATTTCAAATATGCACATAAGCCATTAGCTTATGGACTGAAGTGTGGTTCGTATACCAACTGCAACTATTTGGAGACTAGATATTGTGCTTTTTATATTTCAACTTTATTCATGTATAAAAACTTGACATGCATATGTTCTAGACTCACGCCAAATAATTTTTCAGAACAAGATAACGAATTTTTCTGAAATCCATCTCACGAGTCAGGCGATCTACTCATGTACCACTGCACATGTACAGTTTAGTACATATTTGTCGTGCCTGATTACCTGTCTTATTCAAATACTTACCACAGTAACAATGCAACATATGACAATTATTACAGGGACTTTTTTAAAATGATAATATATAAGATTGTTACACTAAATAGTCTGTGGCGAATTGTAATCCTGTGGATTTTTTTCCTATATTTTGAAAGTTATGTTTTCATGTAAGTTTATGTGATACCTTTTAAGAATTCCTTTGGTAACATTTGTTTCGGTCATCAGTGGGGCGGCAATCTTGAATTTCAAACTGGCTGCTATATTTCAGTAAGTATGCCCTGCTATATTCAATCTAGCCTTCAAATAAACCTGTTTTTCTAACTAAGACATGGAGATTTATATTTCTAAATGGTAAAGGCTTGTATTCCCAAGGCTTCTTTAAAGCTTTAATCAAGAATTGATTTTTTTTATACATGGAAAACATAATTTTCAAATGCAATTATCGGTAGAAAATCTTCTTTTTTCTACATCCAATTCTTAAATGGTAAAATGCGGTCATTCCATTCTTTAAATAAAATAGTACATTTATCGAAATACATGCTTAAGACATTCGTCTTAAACATAGTATAAATTATTTAAAGACATTGTATTTACAAATCAAAATTGTCGGGGTGTAGCAAAAGTCCCTGCTGCAATGAATACCTATTATAATGTAAGAAAACGGTGATGAAATTAAGAGTTTTTAACTGATTTTCCTTTCATTTAAACATTGTCAGTTAAACTAGAACACTCTTTATTTGTAAGAATACAGGAAGCCTGCTACAAATAAGATATGACAGTCTCATAAAGGGATACTGTTGTAGAAGGCAACATGTATTAGCATTAGCAATTTTGAATTACTTATAATAAGTATAATAGTAAAGATATGACTTCAATAAACCGCCTCGGTAGCCTAGTGGTAGAGCGTCCGCTTCGAGTGCGGGAGGTCGTGGGTTCGATCCCCGGCCGCGTCATACCAAAGACGTAAAAATGGTACTAGTAGCTTTCTCGCTTGGCGCTCAGCATTAAGAGGATAGTGCTAGGACTGGTCAGCCCGGTGTCAGTATAATGTGACTGGGCGGGGTATCATGCCACGTGTCTACGGCGTGATATTCCAGTGAGTGGGGCAGCACTATAAAGTTGGGCATTGTGCTCACTGCTACAAGTAGACACCGTCGTTTATATGACTGAATAATTGTTGAAAAGACGTTAAACCCGAACACACACACACACACACACACACACACACACACACACACACACACACACACACACATGACTTTAATAAACTGTCTTCAGTCTTATACAAACAAACATTGTCAATAGCCAAATTTCAGCATATGAACTTGTTGGTGTAACATGTGCATCTAAATTTGGATATAAATAAGCATAACTGTATGCAATATGATGAATTCTACGCCCACCACCTTCCCTCACACACTCACTGTATTTGATAACTCTTTCATTCTAACTGTACCTATTACAGTCCTAGATATCTATATGAATTAAAAATCCATTGTGCTATGGATGATATCAGTCAAACTGTGAATACAATACATGCAGTTTAACTACAAAATGTTATATTTTTTCGCACAGAGAAACATTTCATACGTGTTCTTTCGTGAGTTGATGATTTCAGTCACATTAAATGCAATACCTTCGGAAAACCGAATATCATTAGTTGCAAATGGAGAATTTAAGTATCACAATCACCCAGTGAACGAGTCCTGAACAAGGCCTTATTACACCATTTTCTTGAAGAAAAACTGCATGAGCTATGACCACTTTATTAAATACATGTAAATATTTGTTCAACAAAGCCAGCTTAATGGCTTGCAAACCGTAGATATGGCAATAACATTGTTAGACGTTAGTAAGCTTGTAGGGGAATTAATCTTCAAATCTACTTCTTTTCTATATTGTATTTACCAGTTTGGTTTAACTATTTCTTGAAATCTCGACTAACTGGTGAGACTATGCCGCAGAACAAAACCAGTGTCTTTACTTCCTTGACCTCTTGTGGTATCAAGAAATGGTAAGCAAACACATCTAAAAGGCGTCTTTAGTATTGTGTGAAATTCCTGAGATAAGGAAAAGTTTTACCATACATGCTGATATACATGTATAAATATTGTCATTTCTAGTTAAAAATGACCCTGGATGAGCATTACCGAATTTTACATTGGTACTTCACTTTATTCTCCCAAATTCAACGCCATTGGTTCTCTTTTGTAATCATATTTCATTCATCTTGGTTCAGTTAATGTTGAACAGTTTCTACATTTTAGCTCACCTGTCACGTAGTGACAAAATAAAAAAAAGTGGAAAACCACAGGTCGCTCAACACGACATAAACGAAAATGTTGCAGGCTCGGTTTGATTGAGCCTGTTCATAGACGGTGGTGGAAAAGGTGAGTTTTTGTGATCGCCCTTCGTCCGTTGTCGTCCATCCATAATTTCTTGTGAACACGATAGAGACCACATTTTGCAATCGATTTTAATCAAACTTGCACACAAATTGTATTGGCATTATATCTCGGCTGCTTTTGAATCCTGGCCATATCCCTTTATGGGTTCTAGAGTTATGGCCCCTTAAAGGGCCAAAATTTGCTATTTTGGCTTTTGCAGCTATATAGAGACTTCATTTATGGTTTGATTTGATACAAACTTACAAAATATCTATAACAACAATACATGTTGGATTCCATGATGAATTCATCATATCCAATCATAGGTTCTAGAGTTATGGCCCCTGGATGACCATTGAAAGCGCCAGAATTTGTTAATTTGTACCTTGTAAACACGATAGAAGTGGCATTTTACATTCAATTTTAACCACACTTACACACAACTTAAGTCACTTTAAGATCTCGGTTCCTTTTGAAAACCGGTTAGATTTCTTTATGGGTTTTAGAGTTACTGCACCTGAAAGAGGCAAAATTTTCTATTTTGGCCCTTTCAGCCATATAGAGGTTTCTTTTATGCTTTGATTTTTTACAAACTTGCACAGAATGTTTATCTTGATGATCTCTAGCTAAGTTCGAAGCTGGGTCATGTGGGATTAAAAACTAGGTCACCAGGTCAAATAAAAGGAAAGGCTTGTTAACACTCTAGTTAACACATGTATGATCCTGCATTCATGAAACTTAGTCAGAATGTTTATCTTGATGATTCCTATGCCTTATGGGATCAAAAACTAGGTCACCCGGTCAAATCAAAAGAAAATCTTGTTAACACTCTTAAGGCCACATTTAATACCCTATCTTCATGAAACTTGGACAGAATGTGTATCTTGTTGATTCCAATGCCAAATTTAAATAGATAGAGGGTCATGATTACCCTCTTGTAAAAGGATGTGATTGACATACCAATTGAATACCCATTTATATGTAAATAATTTACAGCATGTATTAAAAACTTTCTACTTATGTAGAACCTTATTTTTTTAAATTTTTCATAATAAACTCATTGAATAACACATTGCACAGAAATGTAAAAGTTCTATTTAGTAATGTTTTATTTTTGACAATCCAGCCTGCTTGGGGAAAGACAGCGGTTCTTCCAGGTGCCCACTTATGCCAGGAATAATGCCCAAAAGGGCACATGAGTCTTCCTCAACAATGACGGATAGAAAGTTCACTGTGTGAATGTGGTGTAAAACTTTAAATCATATATGTACAACTATCTTCAATAACTGGACCGTGAAAAGTTTTGATTTGTTTTAGGGTTTATATCCCTCCAAAGCAATGTAGGAATATGGCAATGTTTTAGCTTTGAAGGGTAAAGGAAGGCCCAGGCGCCCGCCATTATAGGCATGGGCAGATGCCTGGGTAGAACCAATAATCTTCGGTAAACCAGTTGCATAGCTAATTCGCCTAAAAGAATTTTACGTCACTTGAAGAGTTTCAACCCCACATTAGTAATGGCAAAGTAATTTGAAGGTCAACATCCAGCTTTGAATGGTAAAGTAAGGCCTTTTACCCACTCTGCAATGCATTACTCTGAGATTGCCGCCATTTAATAAAAGTATAACACCACAAAATGAACATTTGATGATAATAACAACAATGTTTCTTAAAATTACTCCCTGGAATTTCCTATTTATCTCATTCAAGCTAAAAGTTTTAGAATAAAGCATTGCATATCACAACAGCAGCTGATTTATTTAGCCTTTAGAATAGGTACAGTGCGAATGTTTATTCTAAAATATCAGAATATAACTCTCACATTTTGTAATTATTTCCTTTTTTTATTAACAGATATATACTGATAATAACACACAATTTTTATCTTGACTTATTTCATGTAATAAATGCAATTGCTTTGCTGATAATTGAATAATTTCAACAATAAAGGATGCCAAGATGCAAATGCACATTTTTACCTCCCTTTACTTTGTCTTTATCATGTTATTGATATGCTTTACATTGTAAAGATTAACTTAAAAGACATACAGTATGGTTTATTTAGACATATTTTGTATAAAGGAATGTATTTTGTTAATGTTATATCTGTATTTTGAATATATTGCAAATTATGCTAAATTTATAAAATTACAAGCAATTTATGTCCCTTAAAGCACAAATGACTTCAGTTTAAAAACACAAGATAGAATTAAATGTTCCGTTTAAACTTATTTAATACACTCTAGCAATTATGTAACATACAAAGTGCATACAGTACATTTTAGAGAAATCTTATTGGTAAGAAAATGGAAAATACCATAATTTGAGGCGGCCATTTTGAAATCAAGATGGCCGCTAAAGTAATGATGATAAAAATGTTACCAGTGGATTTTGAGAGGCAGTGTGTTTAAACTTTGAAAAAAAAAACTTTGAAAAATATAGTAAAAAATAATAATCACAAACTCATATTTTCGGACAATTCTGCAAATACATCATCAGTCTGAGCAAAGAGCAACGACCTGTATGTTTACAAACTTGACGTCTGCTGTGAGAGTCTACCACAGTTAAGAATCATATCTAGTTGACCTTTAGAATTCTTATAACCAGCTAATAGGATTTCAGTTCCAAATAATCTTAGCCTGTAATGGTTTTAGGAGATCTTTAAACTGGTTGGTGCATAAGGAGTTAATCTCTAAGAAATCAGATTTAGAAACTTCCAGAATGTTACAAAGATGAGAGTTATTTGTTGAAAATTATATTTCTTAGAAAGCAAATTCTGCTAGTTGTAAAATTGTAGCAAGGTATACGTTACACAGTGTACGTTATATAGTATAGTTATTAAGGGTACGTGGTTTCATTATTAGCGACTATTTTCAATATTTTGGTTAAGGTTATAATAATCTTAAATTATTTTCAAAAATGTGTTTTGTTATTTTAAGAGGACATCAGCATAAACAGCTTTTACATTTCTCCGAAGTGCCGACATGTACTGATGTGTAGTATTTCGCACTCGCTTGCTTTAACCATTCCAAAAGAGATGTTATAATAACGCTTGTCAGTAATTAACAAACAATTACCTTTATGTAGATGTTACATACATTTTTGTATAAGTGTTGACTATCAATCCCATGTAAGTTACATATTTTTGCTTTTCGGGCAGAAGTTTTTTAGGAACTTGTGTAGCGACAGAAAGGAGAACAGTCCCCGGCGCATTGTGAATCACAATTTGTTTTTCATATAAAAGAGATAAGCTTAATCGGTATTAAGTACAAATCTCGCAGTAATGTAATTATGTAAAAAAAATAAACTGATCACACAGATCAGGTAATTCTCATATTTTAGCGTCCATACCGCAAATGACAAGGTGTCATCAGTCAGAAGACACAGGGTTATTTTACTTACCAATACAATTTCAGATGATTATTATTTCAGCAAACTGTAAAACTAATACTAGTAATTTGATTACATTGAGTGGTGTAGAGAAAACGCCAATTTGCAAGATTTACACCAAGCACAGGAATATGCCAATCTTTTGCTGGCTTCACCACGAGTTGAGAAAAGAAATGATAAATTGCAACTACACTTTAAGCCGAAGCCGGCTTCTCTGACAGTTCTTGAGCTATTAAGACAAAAGGGGATTTCCCGCTTACAGACAGTCGATGTTCAAATTTATTGGCGATGCATACATTACTAAGTAAATAGATCTTCTAAAGCTACTCTTAGATTTTTGCAGTCTTGCAAGTTACCTAATGTACATATCTAACATTTACCATATGTTTAGACAGTTGTATTGTAAATATCATAGATAAATTTCAGTCACACATATTTAAACCATCACATCATTTTAGTCATTTTACGGCACTATCTATTAAAAACACAAATCTATTTTAACAAATGAATTTAATTTTAGTACAAAAACAAATCATAAAACGTTAAATTACACAACTGCTTTGTAAATGCTGAAAAGTAAAGTAAACTGTTTGAACATACTTTTGAGAGAAATAGTATCTATATATTTTTGTCCATTTGATCAAGTTTGTCACAGTTAAACTACTCGCATATACTTTAGGTTTCTAATGTAAAAAGTATTTCTGATATTAAAAGAGTGAAGTCGCTTAACAAATACTTGTAATACATACATAAATCTTCATTACATTAATCCTTTCAAAAGTGTATCATGGTATCAGTAACCCTTCCGCTAACACCCCATCCCCGATTTAAAAAAAAAGAAGAAAAATCTTTAATGGAGTCAAATTGCAAACTTGTTGGCATAATTATTTCCCATATCACTTTTATAAAGCCAGTGTTATTTCTTTCTCACATTCAGATTATTGCTCGTACTAAATCATGGCTTGCAACTCCATCGATTGGAATAAACTATGTGACAATTTTATAATACAAGTAATTTTCTTTTCCAATTTTGACCCTGTAGCAATAGGAATTATCATAATGAAAGAATTAGATCCCCCGCAAAAATATTGACGCAATATAATGTAGGACATAGCTAATGTGAGTTCTAGCTTCAAGCAATATTTACCGAGAACGGTTTGACTTGACAGACTAAAATTCTATTTAACGTTGTAATTTCTACAAAAATATTTCATTAACCAGAAAATGCCCAGAGTATGTCAATGTATAACATTGGAAAATGCACCGCATTGTTCCCTATAGATTCAAATATTGAAGTATATTCAGACATCTGTTTTCAAAACGTTGCATCTTCTAGTCTCTGTGTCGTATTCTCAGGTTTACTTTGATGTCTAGTATCACAATGTTTTTGCTATCACATACGGTATCTAAAGAGAACATCACTCCACGGAGTTCCGAGTATCCTGAACTAATGCAACCTCGGGTAATATTATTATCTTCAAGGATAACAACATTGTCGCCATTTTATTAGTATCAGAATTCGTTTAATGTCACTCTGCTGACAGATACTTGGTTGTTCATCTAATTTAGACGTCTGATAGAAAATCTCCGGTCCGAATTGATAAATTTTCTGGAAATGAGAGATGACTTTGGAAGTATATACATTTGTATTACATTAACTGAATACTAACCAGAATGTTCTGCGTATTATATCAACAGCTGAAAGGTTCTCACTTCATTGTTTACTATTACGCAATCGGGGCCAGACAACGAGAAACATTTTTCTAACTCTATTTTATTTGATCGACAAACTAAGCAATTATTTACTTAGAGAAATGTCAATATTCAATGTATTAGTCCTACACATATCAATGTGTTTATAAATATGTTTGCCAAATTTAATTGAGGGATATAAGTTATGGGCCAGTTCAATAACAACAACATTTTAACCTATTCTTGAAACTGAACACCAGCGGAAGTTTTATAAGCAAAATGAAATTGCAATGCTGGCGAAATATTCGTGCCAAATATCTCTTAAACCATTTAATCTTCATATAATTTTCTTTATAACTGTCTTTAAAATTCTTCCTGAAATAAGGCAATTTATTTTCCTCGTGCTATAAGAGAATATCCCAAACACGTTTATAAATCAGGTTTGATGAGAAAAGAACTGTGTCGAAATTTATTGGCTCTAAGTTTTGAGGAATCTGAAATGTCGATATCGGCTTGGTTTTACGTCCATTTACAAAATTACTTAAAAGCTTGATACTAGATTTACACATGAATTGCGACAAATAGGTAGCTGGTAACAGGAATTGTATTACTTTTAATATATCAAAGAGACACATTATTTAATAAATCAAACAGTTAAAATATTTGAAACATTTATTTATATATCAAACCGGAAAGTCATTTGATATAATTTAGAATTGTATAACACAAATCATGTGGAAGTATTTCATAACATGATGTCAGAGCTACTTCTCACAGTTTAATTTTCAAGGTTTTAACTTATGAACCCAGCAAACATGTGTTGAATATAGAGCACAGACTATTGACTGGCAATTTATATGAAATAGTCAGGTAATATTAACAACAATATACAACAATACAATTTATTGCATATAACATTATACAATGCTTATAGCTTATACAATTACAATGTTTATAACGTTTTGAATTATTAATACAGGAATGCTAGGTTTGTTTATATATATCTTTCAAGAATTCTTTGTTTTAATTGATAAAGTTTAACATATTTATATTATATTGTTTTTTTCCGCAGGTAAGATATTCCACATTCGTCGATAATAATTTTTATCCAGCGTCAGTTGTTCTTATTTTACTCAATATTGTCTACATCTATCTGAATCATGTCATATGTGTAAAATAGCAACGACTGGCTATTTAATTTTATGCCCTATTGTAAGATTATGGAATTCAAATTGGAAGTCATTCATTGAAATGCTTATGTAGGTACATATGAAGACAAATGAAGCTGTGAATTGTAATAATTGACGATTATCCAGTCCTTTAAGTAAGTCTCTCGACATTATCTGTTTCTTGGTCTACGTGACCATCTTCCTTTACATATAAGATTGTCCAAATGCTGTACATATTTTATACATGGAGCGAAAAGTTTTAACATGCCCTAAAATATTCATTATGAAGATATGGAACATGGTATCAATACAGCCGTTAATGACGACCTATTTGGATTTGCTAACAGTAACATGTTTAATAAAGGCGTACTACTTGCGTCTTGTTTCGTGTTGATAATAAAATGTATAGATCAAAAAATTGATTTAAGTGGGAAAACATTTTCGTTATTTGTTCATCAAGACTGCGTATAGTTTATGACTGTAAATGAACATTGTTTTTACATTTAAAAGTAATACATGCCTTGTATTGAATTACATTGGAAAAGACCAGACTAACAATAAAAACGTCAAATATAACAGATGCAATTTTAGGCAGCATTTCAATATGTTTGTAGACTGAAAGCTAAGACCGACACAACAAGTTCAGTTTTACCAAGTTATTCTACCCCCGGATAAGATAATAAAATTATTGACTTGCTATTACTGTGTTCAAATGACCTACGTATTTTAACTACATCTACATTTCATTTGACAGCTAATGCGCTTTTGAACATGTGAATAAAATAGACATTACCAGCTTTTATTATTATGTTTGAACTGGCATGTCATAATAGGTTGTCCCCCTTGAAAATAAACCGATTTCCGGCTGATAAATCTATATAAGAAAATATTTTCAATGATTAATTATTATTATTATTATTATTATTATTATTATACCATATTTATTTCAAATATGTCTTTTAGTTTGTGAATATTTTAACAGATATGACAGTATACATCAATTTCTCCTCTTCACTTTGATGTGAAAACATCTATTCTAATTGAATATCTTCTTGCTTACAATTTTGTTTTAAAAGTATCACCGCATATAGTGAAAATCACTTAAGTTTTCAATTTCTTATACTTTAGAGGCAAGTAAAACACATTTCCCAAATATGACAACTTATTAGCACATATGTAGGTGTTATGTAGGTGTTACTGAGTTTATTAACAATACGATAGTATATTTATAACTGTAATAGCTTCTTGCTTCCATTTTACATCAAAGTTTATAAAGAAACTAAAAACTGTTGGATTTCTAAAGTTCTGATGTAACTTAAATGGTGTTAATGTACAGAACTACATATACCAACAATTGACGATTCAATCTAGAATTTTGAAATAATAATGTTCGTAATTGTCTCATTAGACAAAAATAAAAAGAACATAATAGAACAGAACAATCTGACTAAAGTACATCTCCAATTAACGCTACGCTTTGGATCTGAAGACGTGCTGCTATTGATAGACTCGTTCTGACGACCCTTCCGATAGCCAATCAGAGCCTTACTTTCAACATTTTGAAAGTGAAAGTAGAAGTTTAAAACATCTATATTTAGCCTGGGTTTTTCATGTTTGTAATTAGTGTTTTGAGAGGTATCATATTAATAAGTTTCTGTATCTAGTCACCGTTCAGTTCGCATGCGCGGGGAGACTTTTCTAGCGTTTTATCTACATTTCTGTAATATTAATATCTGTTAAAACCGTGATAGGCATTAAAAACCCGGTGATAGTAATAAGAAACCCCGGTGATAGTAATAAGGAACCCCGGTGATAGTAATTGGACCTCTGATATTAGGCATTAGATCCCAGAGGATTGATATTAAAACCCCGTTGATAGGCATTACAACCCCGCTGATAGGCATAAGAACCACGGTGATAGGTATTAGAACCCCGGTGATAGTCATTAGAAATTCGGTGGTAGTTGAAAAATACTCTGGTAATAGCAGTAAGAACTCCGGTAATAGTAGTAAGAATCCCGGTGATTAGTAGACATTAGAACCCCGGTAACAACCCCATTGATATTTTAGAAAACCATGCATGGTCTGTCTATCACCAGGGTTCCTTCAACTATCACTGGGATTGTAATGTCTATCTACTTACTACTATCGCTCGGCCCAAATTTCATGAAAATACTTAAGTTTGTTAATTGACTTAAGTACATTGATTTGCTTACGTTTTGCTTCTCTTAAGCAAATTAATATACTTAAGTCAATTAACAAACTTAAGTATCTTCGTAAAATCGGGACCAGGGCTCTAATATCTATCACCAATGTTGTTGTGCCTGTCACCGGGGTTGTAAGCATATCACTTCGATTCTTACTACCGGGGTTTTAATATCTATCACCGGGGTTATAATGCCTATCACCAGGGATTTTCAAATACCTGGAAATCATCAGGGTTCTTACTGCTACCACCTTGGTTCTAATGCTTAAAGACTATCAGCAGGGTAATAATTATTATAATTATCAAGCGGGTACTATTGTCTATCATGAGTGCTTTTACGGCTATGACAGTTTTCTTTTTACTTTAGTAGAGCTCTTTTGTCTATCACCTGTTTTTGCTTGGTATATATCGAATTGAAACTAATAGATTAATATCATAGAAGTTTAGATAAAACGCTAGAGCTGTCTCCCTGGGCATGCCTACTGAACGGTGCTTATACCGGTGACAAGATAAGAAACGGATCACTATAAAACGCCATCGACGCCATTTTGATGGTTCAGCCGAATGCTTGTTGAAACGAGTCGTGTGATTGGTTCAAATAAAAATAGATTTGCGAAAATAAAAATAGCAATATCGGAAATCCAAATATACAGAAAGATGAATGTGAATGGGCCATCCTCAGATCTTCGTTTAGAAGATCAAGTACTTTAGTCAGATTGAATTTCATGCAGCTGACCTGTTTAAGAAATTGCAGCTGTGGGGTTTGTGACCAATACGAATCAACATAAATTACATAAGTTCAAACTGAAAGTCAATATTTTTGGACTATTGAACATTTGACGACACGAGAAAAACGTGAATAACAATCCGTTTCTTGAAAAATACTGCTATCTTGCAATTCAGGCGAACAGTGAAAGCTGGTGAGTTGGGGAGGGAATATTTATTTAAATAAAAGATAAAACATGAATTCCACAGCTGTTCAAAGCAGGGGGAAATTAACAGACGAGCACTATCATGTCTGTTTTACAAATGAAAAATCCAAGCTTGAAAATTAAAACAGTTCTTGCATGCCGGACAGGATTTTCCCGTGCACTTCCAGTGCTAGCAAATCTCATCTTACACCCATGACTCACGTGCTATAATTTATGAATGAATGTGTAAATTCATACGCTACTATAACAAAATAGCTCCTTAAAGAAAAACCTTCGTTTTTCTATATATCTTCTACAAATTGAAGAATAAGGCATACAAGAAAAAGAATCAATCACTGGCAGCGGGTAAAGATGGGAATATACGGCACGCGGGTAACTGTTTAGGCGGTAACGAGGCAGGAGCCTCGTTACCGCCTAAACAGTTACACTGGTGCCGGATATTTCCATTTTTACCCGCAACCAGTGAAAGATTGTTATATTATTTTTGGTTACTAACCCGCGAAGAACAAAAGATAGCATGCTTTCCATGAGAATTTTTACTGGAGGATTATCTCGACTTAGTACGACTTACATTTTGACACGGTTTTTTTTTTGTGAAAAGCATGCAAAATAGTCAATTTACAGCTAAAAACTGGTAAATATGATTTCATGATTGAATTGTATAATAAGCACAGCCAGATTTTTTTAGTATCTGAATGGCATGTTTGATTTATGTATATCATTGTTTATACAAGATTAAGTCGTGCTTTTTGTCAAACTTTGACACTATCAAATAAATAGACAGGATGAATCAGAACTATTTTTAAAACATTTAGGATCAGATCTCAATGACATTTTTTTCTAAAGGATTATGATTCACATATATAAACGCTGTTAAGAAAAATCAGAAACTTGATTCATAATAAAAAAAAATCATTCGTTTTACTAACATGCATGGTTTTTTTTTAAGTTTGTTAATTTGTTCGTTTTTTTAAAAAAGGTTGTTTTGTTTTGCCAATTTCATATCAAATACCGTATTTCTTAGTTTATTACTTTATTTTATCATGTTTTAAAGAGCAAACCTCTAGACATTCAAAGTTAAACAAAGGTACTGTTATATGGACAAGATCATTCAAACAAAAGGGGAATATATGTATCTTCACTTAAGTCTCCTTTTTTCTCGAAGAAAATTACTATACACGTCTTCTGGAAAGCTCGTTTATACAATAATCCTCGGATTTCAATGTATGACGGGATTTAAAGTTTCAAAGCAAAAGGAAAGAAATTTATCTAAATATCTTCATTTTCTGTTACATGAAACACGAATTTCGTAATATCATAAGCCAACATAATGTTTCATGCTTTTTACTGAAATGTTTTATATCTTTACAGAAATAATATTTCTATAAAACTTCATGATTTATACGAAAAATGGCCTAAATAGAAAGTTTTGTTGCTTTCTGTGGAGTAATATGCGAGCATTATTTCAATGTATTGCCGATCAATGCAAAATTTATGACATAGAATTATTGATATGGGCCATGAATGATACGACTATAGCTAATGTAGGGGAGACAATCCAATTTGAGGGCATTGCTTTAACACAATCAATAATCAAGGAAGGGAATACTCAATATTTCTCGTGTTTATAAGAAGTACAGCTGAATGTACTTAAAATACCTGTATATTCACTAATACAGTAACTCAACGGGGGATGTAAAAATAAAGCTATTCATTAATGGCTCCTTCGCTCGAAGAATAAGAAGTCAATATGCAGATTCAGCAATTCAGCTCAATGTTCATTTACTAATCCTGTCTCTCTTTTCAAAAGGCATTCTGTGCAAAAGATATCATATATATTTCCAAAAAAAAGACATTAGTGCATTCTGGGAAATAAACAATTTAAACTTTCTACTTAGTTCTCCGTGACCTAAACTTGCATATTGCTACATAAAGATAATCACGCATTAGGGAATGAGTTTTCCTTTCTTCTTTCTTGACTAGATGGCGTCTAGAAATGATGGTTTTTGATTTGATATAATTTCTTGCATTTTACTGAAATTTGGTTTGTTACTCTTGAATACGTGAAACTGTTTTAAATAGAGGAAAAAAGCAAATATGATTCATAATCTAGAAGACTCATTATTTTAACAACCCGACTACTGAATGATATACTATCCCACAAAAACCTACATATTCCCTGCTTTTGTCATATAGTTGAAATCTAAGTATAAAAAATACACCACATATATTTTTGTTTTGCAAATAAAATCAACTAAAATCTATACAAAAATAACGGAGGATTTCTGTCAGTTATTTTTGTCAGGTTTTGTTTCCGGAAAACTAAAAAAAAATAAGAATAATGATGTAGTAGGAAAAGCCATATCCTTGGTGTATTTAGCAATCTTATTTAATATTTTTACTATTATATCAAGGTTGTAACTTGATTTAGGCAATATTTTCTTTAAAAATGTATCATATGTAAAACTTGGTGTGGCAACGTTAAATGTCGCAACGCCGCTAAATGTCGCAACCACCGTTATATGTCGCAAGGTTGACGTTAAATGTCGCAACCACCGTTAAATGTCGCAAAATCGTCTGCCGCTAAATGTCGCACCTTTAACGTTAAATGTCGCAAAAATTTGCCCACCGTTATATGTCGCAACACCAACGCTAAATGTCGCACTTCCTATTTGACTCTATGAATATCAATTCCTTGTGTATATTTACTTTTTTGAGGGAAGAAAAATTAACAGGTTTATGTAATACAAATAATTATCTTAATGATAAGTGCTGTTACGTATAGCAACAAGCGGACCTTGTTGGCCCTAGATCGCTAACCTGAGTTCCACACCTTGCTTGAACAGTCACGCAAGAAAAATATTTATTATTTTGTAATAGGACCAGTGTTTTAGGACAGAAATATTCTGATGTTTCTTCTAACTAAATACGATTTAGTAATGGTGTTGTATGTTTGTGGGGGGTTGGGTATGGTTGGGGAACAGGGTGAATAACGACACAGAAATCTAAGACACAAAACACAAACACACAGCACCAAGACAATTAATAGAAAATAATTATAAATATTTACATTTCTGGAGTGTGTGTGTGTGTGTGTGTGCGTGCGTGCGTGCGTGCGTGCGTGCGTGTGTGTGTGTGTGTGTGTTGTGGGGGGGAGGAGGGGGTTATGTGTGGGTAGGCGGAACTGTAGGTTAATTAGGGGAATGAGACTAAACAAAACAATTTTAAGAGACTAGAAGTAAAATAATATCAAAATTCCCGCTTTACCTAAAAAAATGTACAGAGGGCCACATAGGATCTTTCTCCGCCATTGAAGCTTAATAGTTACCTTATGACTTTAAATGTAAACCTCCAAACCTCCAAACAAAGAAATAGAATCCATGGCTGATTAATAAAAAATCTTCGCACGGTTTTCTACAGCTGGTACAAAACACAGTTACAGTCTTCGTGTCGCGTAGTTAAACATCCTGTTGTGTAACAGGCCCGGATCGCGGCCCGAGCCGATCCCCCACCCCCAACCCCACCCTTGTTGGCTTAGTAGTGACTTATACTCATCTAGGTGGCACCCGACTATTTTATAAATAATATTTTCCCAAAATGTAGACCCAAAACGCCCCAGAGGCGAACATTTTACATTTTAATGTTTATTTCACTCTTTCTTTGCACATCCTGGAAACTATGCTTTGAAAGCTGGTGAGAGGGGGAGAGCATATGTACATTTATTTAAACAATAGACACAGCATAGTTTCCAGGATGTGCAAAGAAAGAGTGAAATAAACATTATACTATCATGTCTATTTTAGAAATGAAATCCAAGCTTGAAAAATTTGGCATGCTTTCCGTAAGTTTGCGCGGCAGGATTATCTACATTTTTTTGTCACGGTTTTGTTCGTGGAAAACATGAAAAACAGCCACCTTTACAGCTAAAGTTAGTTTTCACGATAAATTTGATTTCATGATTAAATTGTATAGTATGTACAAACACATCTGAATGGCATAGACAGGATGTATCAGAGCTAATTGTTTTAAAAAATGAGTTAGGATCTCTATGACACACACACACCTATGCTGATCAGAAAAAAAAGTCAGAAACTTGAATCATAATTAAATAGATTCTTTCTTTCTTTGATTTCTATGGAAAAAACCTTGGAACAAGACCATGTTATAAAACATGTGTGTGCGTGCTTTAGTACATGTATGTTTTTTGTTTAAATTGCTCGGGTTTTTCTTGCCATTACCTGTCAAATGCTTAGTTTATACTTTATTTATCATGTTTTAAAGAGAAAACTTCTAGGCATGAAAGTTAAAACAAAAGTACCGTTATATGGACAAGAAAAATAATCAAAATGGGAATCATGTATCTTCACACAAGTTTCGTTTTTCTCGAGGAAAACTATTATATATGCATGTGTTTGTGGGAAAGCTCGTTTATGAAATAATTTTCAGATTTCAATGTTTGGCAGGATTCAAAGTTTCAAAAGAAAAGAAAAGAAATTTATCTAAATGTTTTCATTTTCTGTAACATGACAACACGAATTTCGCAATATTCATTTTCATAAGCTAACATAATGGTTTTTTACAGAAACGTTTTATATCTTCACATGAATAATACTTCTATTGAATCTATAAAACAACATGATTTATATCAAAAACTGGCTACATGTGTTGTTGCTTTCTATGGAGTAACATGCGAGCTTAATTTCCGTGTATTACCTAAAGCAAAATATTAGACTAATGCAAATCTATGACAAAGAATTATTGACTTAGGTCATGAATGACACGACTTAGCTAATGTAGGGAGGTAATCTAGTTTGAAGGGAGCCAACAATTAAGGAGAGAATTCTTGCAAATTCTCGTTAAAAGCTGACCATGACCAAAAATGCACCAGAGGCAACCATTTTATACCTGTTTTTTAAACTTTCCCGGGAGAGCCCCTGAGCTCTCGAAAATGGCAGGAATAACCCATCCCATGCACCGAAATTTTGAACAAAAAATGCAATAAAAGTCCAGCATTCCATACCTGTATTGTGAAGGGGAAAAGACCCTAACCACCTAAAATAAGGGAGTGCCCCACTAGTACGTATCTCAAAAAATAGACAAAAATGCATCACAGGCCATCATTTCATACCTAAAAACTTTCCCACTAGTACGGATAGAGGAACCCTGTACCTACCGCACGTCGCCGGTGACGCTTTTGTTTTTAACTGGTGCCCCCTCCCCCCTCCTACATCAACAATTTCTGGCCCCCGGGCTGTTGTGTAACGAAATTCAGGTCGACTCAAGACATGCGATACAACGCGCGACAAAACGGAGCGCGAGCTTAATATCTCATGAGCTAAACAGGACTCCATAGAATTACATAGTTCAGACCTGAAATAAATTTAGAACTGTGGCGAGTACTACGTTAGTGCTCATACCTTTATATATAGAAGATTTAACGTATGTTTGGTGCGGGACCACTGAAAAGCAAACGTGCAGATTAGAGTGAAAGGTCATTTCAGCCCTTCCAAAATCAACACATTGCATACTGATGCATGCAAGCATGCATTACCCAATCTAATCTCTAAGTTGTAAAGACTCTTTAACTTACCTTATTTTGCTGTACGACATTTAGCGTTGGAGTTGCGACATATAACGGTGGGCAAATTTTTGCGACATTTAACGTTAAAGGTGCGACATTTAGCGGCAGATGATTTTGCGACATTTAACGGTGGTTGCGACATTTCGTCGCCTGATTCTTATAGTGCTCTATCTCCATTTTTTGAAAAAATGAGATTTTTACATCATTTTGTTTGTCTCGCCGAGCTCTATCGTTCTGGAGCAAGAAAACGTAACATTTGACGTCATAGAGAAAGATCCTGCGTAATACTTTGCTCCATGTCCTCTGTTTGAATGTAACAGTAACGATTAAAGTACTCTATCTCCAGGACTTAAAGCACTGTAATGTTTAAAATTATTCTGACCAATCATACACATAAACTAACATCATGTGATCATCATTAGACTTTGTAAAGGAGTGCTCTATCTCCATTTAACTAAATCCAGAATTGCTCTTACTCCATTTTAACCAATAGAATGCACAGTTACATGCATGTGATCACAACAAAATATGGCGGATAGGCATAGTTGTAGCATGTTTGAAATATAATTAAAATGCCTATCTACAGAACATTCATATGCTAGCCATAGGTGAGACTGCTTATACAGGTTAATGTATCATTTTATTACTTATACAAACACATAGCATTGTCAATTAAGCTGTAGGCAAGACAATACATGCAAGATTTGCAACAGACCTTATTGATGTGTATTTCGGATAGAAAATATTTCTATTAGTCATTCTGAAGCTGTATCTTAAGAAATACCACTGAATATAACAACAGTATTTGCAAACATGTTTCCAAGAAGCAAATTTGTGATAGTAAGTAATTGTCTATTAAGAACGGTAGAAATAAAACCAAAAACAGAACATATTTTACTTTACAAAGTTACAGTAAGGCGTTAACTAATTTTCTTGTTGATCACTTTTTTAACTATGCGAATTTTGCTGAATGCAGTATTCGTAAGACAACAAAAACTAGCAGTACACTATTACCAAACTTGCCAATAAAGTTTTCGTTCTTTCACCCTTGGAAGATGATCGACAATTATCAATATTGCTTCAATGCAAAATTAGACATAGAATTATTAGAAAAGGGCAATGCAATGATGACGAACTATACTAATGTGGGAGACAATCAATTGAGGACATGTTATATAACAAAACATATCATGGAAGGAATACTCAATAATTTTCTAGATTTTATAGAAGTACAGTTGAATTACTTAAAATGATGCTGTAATCATAATCAGTAACTCAACGGGGGATGTAAAATAAAGTATCATTAATGCTCTTACGCTCAACCAAAAAGTCAATATCAGATTCAGCAATTCGCTAAGTTCATTTACAATCCTGTCTCTTTTCAAAAGCATTGTGCAAAGATATCATATTATTTCAAAAAGACATTATGCATTTGGGAAATAACATTTAAACTTTACTTAGTTCCCTACCTAAACTTGAATCACATCAGATAACAACCATTGGAATGATTATCAATACTTCATTGACTAGATGGTCTGACAGGAATGGTTTTTGGATTTAATAATTTCTTGCATTTTAATGAAATTTGGTTTGTTATACTTGAATAGTGAAACTGTTTAAATAGAGGAAAAAAGCAAATATGCATTCAAATCTGAAGAAGACCTTATTACAACCGACTACTGAATGATTTACTATCCTGCAAAATCCTTTCATATCCTGCTTTGCATTAGTTTGTAATTAATATAAAAATACCCACATATATTTTGTTTGCATAAAACACCAAAACTAATCAATAATAACGGAGGATTTCGTCAGTTATTTTTGTCAGTTTTGTTTCCGAAAACTAAAAAAAATAGATATGATTATAGGAAAGCCATACCTTGTGTAATTAACAATCTATTTAATGATTTTACTATAATCAAGGTTGTATAACCATTGATTAGGCAAATTTCTAAAAATGTATCATTTAAAACTTGGTGTTTTGAGCCACAAACCTGGAACGAAACATACTTTTCATTACAAATTACTTTCAGACAGGCTCTTTGTATGAAACATTCTGTTAAATGTAAACAAAAAATCAAGACATTTAAAAAGCAGTAAAAGTAGATATTTGTAGTTTAAATGTGTGCCAGCATTAAGTGGCAGCACATGTTTTCACTGTTAACTACACATGTATTAAAAGTATTTTTTTTAACTGATGACATACTATTTTATCAATAATCTGTAATTTTATGTTACAACTGTATGATGTGGTAACTGTTCAAAAGAAATCTAGAAGAGTGTTCATTCTTTGTTGTATTGTTACAAATCTATGTAGGTACTATTGCGATAAATAGTTTAAACACTGTTCAGTTTTAAATATAAAATGAGTTGTAGTAACCTTAAGTAGTTTATTGAGGACATTTTCTTGAATCATCAAGTCCGATCATACCAGAATATTTCATTAAAATATCACTATTTCACATGTTCAATGTGATAAATTTTACCATATTCCAAGATACGATGGGTAAATAATAACAAACAAAAGTTATATAATCCGTATGCTCAAACGAAAGTATGCGGAACTTTTGAATAAAATCATTAAGTTGCGGGTCTGTAAACATTAACGATTGTGTTGAGATATTTGATAGATCTACGAATACATAGTTTAATATCATGGATGTATGTTACATAGTTCAATTTAAAAGGGAATTCAAATGTATTTCGAAATTAAAGGGGCTTATTTTGAGACTGTAAGTGTTTGGAAAAAGTAGTTATAATTGTTAAAATGTTTATAAACGTATCCAGTCAAATAGTACATATATGAGCTGTTCCTAGAAGCATGTTTAATTTAACCTTAGCATGCTAGATAATGCCTCTGGAAAGTTGACAAAATTGTAAAGTTATTCAATTATGCTCCAAAATTGGAAGAAATATTGTCGAGTAGCAACATCTGGAACCTGATGCAGACGCCCATTTATGGGTCTGATCTGGTTCCAGCTGTTTGCAAGGCTTTAAATTCGCTGGCAGACAGGCTAAGTTTTAATGAGAATAAGAGCAATCGCTCAAACCCGTGTTTATGTATGATTAAGAAAAGAAAAAGCAAATAGCTATGACAATACATTCACAGTAACAACCTTCTAATTTACTTGCAATAGCTTTTGATTAAGTGTGGGATCAACAGGTACGTCTATCATTTAAAATGTACGTTGCATGTTATTTACTGCAATATTTTGCATGCTATTTACTGCAGTGTGTTCTCATGGGTCTGAAGCCTTCTCAAAGATACACACAAATGTGAGTTCCTTATTTTCCCAGCCTTTTCATTGATCAGTTTGCATTTTTTTCAGTAATGACTAGGAATAAAATAACGTTTTTAGTCCTGAACAACATTGTTCCGTTAAAAAGTAAATGGGGTTACTGTAGACTGTACTGCTGGACATTACCCCAGATTATTGTCTCGGGAAAAGAATTAAACGTCACTTTATTCGCATCATTACACTAACTTGTATGGAAGGCATCGGGGCATCAGCAATGATCCAAGCGGCTTATCTCTCTATGAGCTAAGAAATGTGCAGAGATGGCATATGACAGTTTACAAAATAGTGTACAGGTTTTAAGAAGTAAACCTATTATTATATGCGCAAACAATAAAGGTTTAGGAGTTTATCATTAAAACAGAGAACTATTTGATAAACGAACAGTTCGTTACGGCAAGTTATGAATAATATATTGACTCATTTAAGAAACAATTTATAGCAAAAGAGTGTTTTAACACTATTTATGCAAGATGGGTGGTCACACGTCGGGTTTAATAATTTTTTATATGTACGACGTAGGCCTATCACCGCCCGAGTGTATAAATAGTGTTAAAACACTTTTTTGCTATCAATTAGTTCGATTCTAATATGCTCTTAATCTAAAACTTTAGATAAAATATAGAAGCGCTCTTTCTTGGTCGCAACAAAAACATTGACGTCACCGCACGTTAACGTGACGTCATTTTAGCGTAAGAGTGTTTTAACAGAGAAAAGCATATTAGAATATATTTTAAGGGATCGGCCGCTCAACCTGGGTGACGTGGGTTCGGGCCATACTGGGATTGGAACCACGCCTTCTCATATGACACCAGTACTGGTTTTTCCAGGAAGCGGACTTGAGAGTTGTTAAATAAGCTTGAAGCTTTCATCAAAATCGAAAGTAAATAAATTAATAAAAAAACTAAAAACTAAATGCTGTGCACCAAGCAAGGGAGCTACTGGCACCAGTTAAACGTTTTTCACATGACGCGGTCAGGGAGCGAACTAGCATTCTCAAAGTGGCTGCAGTATCACTATGCTCCCGTGGCGGTAATCTCGTTGTTACACTTAAATACAGGTTGTTGAAAGGATATATCAGTTTATTGTATTGCAACATTTGAACTATTTTTAGAGCTTAGTTTTTTTTACGTTTTCATGCACAATAAGAAAAGGTAGCTTAATGCGTATCCACCTGCTGGGCATTTGAGATGAAACGTTTGTTGACATTGATTCTGTTTTAGGTGTCTTCATTATAAAAAATGTGTCTATTTTCCCAATATTCCTGTACCAGTATGGAACCTTTATGCCTAGCAATTCCTCCTTCACTTGTTTTGGTTAGAAATTGACTACACTCACAAGTCTTGCAACGCAATATTTACATCTTTCCCAAAATATTTACTAAAATAACTACGAGTAAATGCTTGTGTTACAGTAGAAACATACAGCAAGTTTTACAAAGTCTCATCTCATCGGCATATAGTTTTACATTTTACGCCACAAGTAACTTAAATACAAAAAAAGGAACTGCAGTACTTTCTACTCTTCACCATCGTAGTTTCGAGTTTTCAACGTCGAAGTATCGCCTTTCTTTCGCCTATGCGCACAGGGCTGTTCCCCATATCAAGAGGTAGAGTGTATTCATGTTGTCTGAAGACGAAGGCACTTTGTTACTTTTGCATTCGTCCATTATTTAGAATCTTTTGCGCATGTGTAACAGGAACGCGATACGTTGAAACTACGATGGTGAAAAGTCAAAAGTACGATGATGAAAGTACGAATTTCGTTATTTCTACGCTTAATCGTCGTAGTATCGTTTTTATGTTGTTTCGTGCTTAAAATATGCGGCGATAGACCTAACGGGACACGGTAAAGAATAGCAGACAATGTTCTGAATTTGGTACCTCAGATGGTTATTAAAAGAAAGAAGCAAATTGTATGCGCATGCATATGAAATTACAACGTCGCTAACATTGCTGCGTTAAATGACTTGTTCAACATGTGAAGATTGGTAAAATGTCTTCTTTTCGGGATTATGCGCGAATATTTTCTATCCGTTTAGTATTCAGCATGGGCAGACTGAAAAGTACAAAGCTTGATATCGTATACCTAACATGTCTGCTGGTTAATTCATTTAAAGATATGCTAAAATCTCCCATAGGTCAAATAATCTAATAGTCGTCTAGAATATGTACCGTGTATAATAACATACATATCTAGTGCACTGGATACTACTCAAGGTGGATATTATATCGCCTGATACAATATGATGTGACGTTTTCGCTCATCAAAAAACAACTTTGTTAGCACCACTGTAATACAAAACAAAATCACTCTGTAATACTTTTAAAGAAACGTTATATTAAATCAAAAGTATGATAAATGAAAACTTATTAACAGAGTTCTAATTATAAAGTTACCAAACGGAGTACATATATTCGAACATGTCTTTCTATTATGATATTTTGAAAATGTGACACAATAGATAATTTACCTTTTTATATTGAAAACAAGTTGATCTCTAACAAATACTGATTTACGATACCTTCCTGACATGATCGGAATACGTCGCATTATAAATCCGTTAAAGACAATTCAAAAGCATTCTGCTTGAGGTTATGAAATACCAGACAACCTTGTCTTGTAAATGACTTTCTAAACTAGAATCTACATAATTATCCAGGGTGAAAATCGAAGAAAATATGTTTGATAATGATATCCCGAAACAACATCATTTTTATTCTTTTTAAAGTCCCAGACTAAAGCGAGACATTATTCTAAAGTTCTGCCAGAGAAAGAGAAACTGGAGACCATTATTAAATTCTGAAGATACATAAAACTGTTTTTGCTTGATAACAACAACTGTAATTTTGTTAGAAATAAGAATTGTGACTTAGAAAATTTCGACGTACATAAATCTACAGGACAGACATTTTCATTCAATGTTTTGTTTTACTAACTGGTAGGTTAAAGAGTGACTTCAAAAAGCTATATTCCAAAAATATAAAATCCCTCCTTTAACTAAATAGGTAATGCTAATAAATCTACAGTCATAATTATATTGAACGTCAATGCGAAAAGAATGCTACCAACCTTACCCAGTTGTGACGTCATCTAAGAGGTAAATTTGTGCGGGGGAAATGCTATATAACGCTAGAAAAGCAATGAATTCTGTTGTATAGGAGTATCAAAATACAGCTCTTCGGCTGCTTAAATAGTGGATATTGGTTGGCAACCAACAACAGTAAGACATTTGTCACCAGTTATTAATTTTTGGTTTAAACTTTGTAAAATGTCAGCTAGAATCTACTAGAATAAACCATAGACTTTTCCTCTAAACATTTTACGCAAGTAGGTAGTAACAAATGTAAAAATTGGTGGTAGGCCTATAGAGTCAAACAATTGTTTAGTTTGAATGTCTTAGCGTCTAAACAAAGTAAAGCGTCTAAACACGGTATAGAAAAATGTAGTTGAAGAATGTGTTTAAAACTGTAAAAGTGAAATAAACTAAAGTATTGAATGTAGTAAGGGGATATTGAAAAAAAATATGTTAATATCATTATGCTGATGCCCCCGTTAAAATACAAAATGCTAATGTTTTAAACTTTGCCATGCTACCCATTGATGATGTACACTCACAAATCTTAACTGAAACTGCTACCAAGCAGACGGCTTATTTATTCGCTTCAGAACATATCCATTTTAAAAATTTTTTTTGTTATTTTTCGTTATAGACTCTTGGCAGTAAGTTTTCGGACGAGTAGAGGGGAAATTCTCCTCTGACAATATTTACAACCAATGTTAAAGCTCTAATATATAAACTACGCGACTTCTTCAGACTTTAATCAAATGAAATCCTGTACTTCGCGAGGGGACATATAAGTTCTAGAAGGTTAAAGAGATATGTCTCTTAATAGCATTTGAAACCTCTAGGAGACATTGAGGTTGTCAACATACAGGTCGTTACTCCTAGGTCAGGATATAAACGCTTGTAGTATTACAATAAATGAAACACAAGTTATTTAATAATTAAATTATTTTGATTTGTCTCGTCTTGTCATTTTGTGAGATGTTAGTGTGAATATTTGCGTTTACCTAAATGTATTGTTTGCTAGAACTTATGTTAAATGACAGTTATTAAAGAAACACACTAATATATTTTAGAGGCAGATTAGTTTTGGTTCTTAAACCTGAACATCGGGTTTTGAATGCAGACAAGGACGGAAACCTACCGCGATATCCACGATATTTTGCTCAGAAGAATTATTTGTCAAAATTACAGAATGTAAACTAGCTCTTTATCAACCAGAAGATATTTTTATCTTTAAATACAACATGCCAAACGGCTAACATAGGAAGGCTTGTAATTGTATTAATATATTAAACTTCTTTGAAAATTAATTTCACTCTTTTAACACTAACACATTCATCTACATGTAATTATCAGTTCATGTAGTTAATCAATTACAACAAATTAAAAATTTTTTACAAAAATTCATCACTGAAGAGATATCTTAATCATAAGAGGAAAGAAAAATCATCCCATAAGGCCCGAAATGTTGTTGTGTAATAGGGGCTTTGTTCATGCCATATTAGTTCATGGAGCTCTAAACAAATTGCAAGATTAGATAATTTGAATTCTTTATTTCCCAGAATGCACCTGCCTCACTTAGTAAATGAATATCAAGTAGATCAGTCGCTAAATCTTACAGAATTGTGTTTTTGTCATTTACTTTCCAATCCATCATCCCATAAATCACTGGGAACTTTTGTGAAATATCAAATTTTCCTTTTTTATATCCCCGTCAAGTTGGTGATGCAAATGCAATACTAGATCAAATAAAAATCTACCTTTTCCATTTGCTGAAACGAAGTAATAAGAGGTAGAGCAATATAAAGTAAAATACCAGGACATTTGAAGAAATTTTAAAAAAAAATAAAGAAAATTCCCGTAGTTTCATTTGAATAGCAATTATTTAACTAAGGGGTGTGTGTGGGGGGGGGGGGGGGGGGGGGGGGAATTGACGATGGGCTTCTCAAATGACAACTTAGAGTTGGGGCAAGTGTAGCAAAGTAAGTGATGTGGACCACACGGTTGAAAGGTCCTCGGCTGTGCCTCATAGCCTCCCAGAAGAATAAAAATTTGTTTCAAATATATACTTAAGAAATATTTTATAGCAAAGAGTGCCTTAACACTATTTATGCACGATGGGTAGTTATACGTCGGGCGTAATAATTTCACGAGGACACAGCCCTCGTGAAATTAAGTTGTAGGACGTATTACCGCCCGAGTGTATAAATAGTGTTAAGGCACTCTTTTGCTATAAAATATTTCAATTCTAAAATGCCTTTAATTTAAGAAAGTAGATAAAATATAATAGCGCTTTTTCTTGGTCGCAACAAAAACGTTGACGTCACCGCACGTTAACGTGACGTCATTCTAGCGTAAGTGTGTTTTAACAGAGACAAGCATATTAGAATTGTATTTATCATCACTAAGGGATTTAAGCAAAATTACACACTGCCCCTAATATGCTCCAAATTTTATCTTATATGTTATGTAGAATCTTATTGGCGACTCTAAATAATCATTTTTATTCATTCATTATCATATATTCAGATATAGACTTGTTTCTAATCTAAATGAGATCCATCACACAAATTTGCATTGTAGACAGACTTCACCATTTTTTTCGTAATCCCAAATTGCAGCTCCGACGATAGAAAGATATACTTAAGACATCGGTTTAAGACAGATTTGACATGAAGTGGCGCTATATATCACAAAATAGTCAACTAGAAGAAGATAATCAAATGACTTGACATTCCAATAACTTACTATTAATCTTGTCTTCGTATGGAGTCAACTAAAGGCCGTCTGGTATTGCATCTCGCAGCTGAATTGCTGACCGCAGATTAGTTATGTGAAATTTTGTGATATAACAATTAGCCTATATGAATGCAGCTATTTTATGTTAGGGTTTTAGCCACAAAAGAAGGAATAGTTAAAAATATTTCCACGAAGACACAGGTAGTGAGCAAAACTAAGCAACATTTTCAATATCTAAGCTAAATCACGCTTGATAATGGTTATAAACGTCAGAATTTTACATATTTAATTATTTACTGTTTAGCTTTTAAATTGGCTTCTGCAGAACATCATTAACGGCTGTGAAGAATCAAATACCTTTTAAGCTCTTAAGTACAGAAGCGTCCTGGTGCCAAATCATAAAGAAAACTCTTAAATATGACTTTGCAAAACCTAAATAGCTCCTAATTTGGACTTACTAACTCCTAATTACTCCTAATTAGCTTTTTAGTCACTCCTAATTGGGACTGTGTAACTCTTAATTAGGACTTAGTTACTCCGCACGGCTTTTGTAGCACATTTCGTTTCGTTGTCCTGTCGTGCGCGCCAACATACCATAACAAAATTTGAAAAGCTTTGTGTGTCATCTTTGCGCACGCGACAAAACAAAACTAGCAACACGATAATACTAAACATAGAATACGACAAAACAGAAGAAAACATTTTACTTCATGTTGGCGCACGCCTTATGGACAAAGATTTCATCTAGGAGTATGCCAAGACGAAATACAAAGTTTCGCAGTGGCGAGGGGCGAAATTAAGAAAGATTTCATTTTGGCGTGTCGGCGCGTGCACCGAATTGAAATAAAATGTTTCCTTGTGTCGCATTGAGGTGCAAAGCTATTTAGCACATTTCGTTATGTCGTTTTGGTGCGCGCGCACCAACGCGAAACAACCAAACATTCTATTTCTTCTTGCCACGCGCACAGTAATAAAAATTACTAGAACTTTGTATTCGGAGGACTGCAATATTCCAGTAATTCAAATTTTAGCACTAAAAACATTTTTACAAGGTTAACAATATTGTCTTCCTTTCAAGGTTATATCATTGCCAGTGCCTGCATTAGTTCCGAGTACTCGGTAGAAAGATATGCTTCAAGATTTTTAACGAAGTCAAATAAAGATACGCAATTTGTCATAGTATCCTACGGGGAAACTTAACATTCAAAAAGTTTGTTAACAAAATTGCAAAATATCCGTGGAATTTAACACCTATGAAAAAGGAAAACAATGTGTAATGACAAATGGTTGTTGAGACATTCTACATTCAAACAAAGTAAACAGCTGACATGAAACTTGGTATATTTCATCAAGATGACGTGCGCATCATGTTTACCAAAAGTCCAAAACAGGATACGGAAAAGAACTTCGCCAATTGTGAATATGATCAAAATGTCATCATTACAAGGCGATCATCTCCATACAGCAAATAAAATGTATGCAAATGAAAGGACCATCAGAGAAAAAATATAAATTATCGCCTGTGGAAATCAAGTACTTCAGGAAACGATGGATAATGTGTACGATTGTATGATTCGGATACAAAATAAATGACTCAATACAAATATATAGTTACAAACCGATAAATGAGTTTGTCAGTTCATATTCCTACATATTGCTCTAGATAGTAAGTGATTATCAAAGATTGACACCATACTGACATACTAAAATTACTTTGACGTTCTATCTTGTGATTTCAATATTTGTAATAGCAGTTGGTAGTCATTACAAATACTTGTAAGCTGGTAATTCTGATCATAACATTTTCACCGAGCGTAATTAATTTTCTTCAGAATATATGAATGATTTACTCAGTATGAGATATTACTACTGGCATAAAAATTTCTACGAGGGGCGGTCAAAACATTCCAGAAAGAGTCTCTGTTTGCATTTTTTCATCGTTTTGCTACAAGCAATATACGAGTATACCTTTATTAAAAATGTAATTCAAATTGAATTTTTCATTCCATTAGTGAAAAGCAGTATCAATGGCGCAAAAATAAAATTATGTTAAGAATGACTTATTTTGGTATATTTTCCAAGGGAATGCATGTATATACAAGCTGAATTCAAATAACTAATGTCTCTAAGTTCATTCATGTCGATGTACATCAAGCCAGCCTGCAGGTTGATAGTACAGAAAACCAGCGGAAACAAATAGCAACTAGGAAAAAATGAACACGTCAACAAGAAAATAGAATATTGAATTTAACAAACTAAATATCATTGTTTTAATTCTTCTGGTAACTTCTAAATGTTTCACCGCCACATGCTGGGTGCGTTTGCTGTTAATGGGCAGAATATACAATGTCACTTCACCGAAGATACATTTTGTTTTTCATTTCTGACCCGAGCTGTAAGAAAACGTTATCATATTAACAACTTAAACCATAATTATTTGCACACGCAGTCGATGCATATGCACGTTTGCAAGTGAATTTTTATTAGAATTACTATATAGTTAAGGATTCCGCGGCTTTCTACAAATACTTTCATCTATATTGATAAAGACCTTGTAAGAATTTTGATGGAATTATTTTACCGCTCCTTATATATACATGTGAAATTAAACAGAAGATTCGGGATTTAAAAGATCCTTACTGAACAGATGTGTGTCACAGCTAAAAGATAAAGTAAAAAGTGGAGATGATAGCTTGTGTATTTTTAGTAACAAGAATGATCTTTATAAAAGATAATTGCCGTAGCTTGTACCTATTTTCTATCTGTTTCCACTACTCAAATTACAATTTGAATAGGTGTCGGTGCTGTCGGTTACCAGCATCAACTAATTAATACGGTTCAAATCGTTGTCCGCTGAGACAATATATTTGGATATCAAATTGTTATAAGTCAGCAAAATTATTTTTACTGAGAATTTATGCTCATACCACATTTTGGAAAGGTTTCTATCTGAAACTGCGTACATCAGGAAACATTCATTACAAAACCTTCTACAACATACAGGAAAGCCCTTGGAAAAGATTTCTTTCTTTTGAAACACGAACTTTTTTAGATCAAACGGCAAACATCCACATCGATAATGGTAATACATGATTTATATTATATTTTTAGAACTTTAGAAGCCGGCGAGTCTTTGGCAGGGTGCTTTAACTTTGTCAAGGCCAATAATGAATTTTTCATCCTTGTTCATCCGTACCCCCACTATGCTCGTTTTCATATCATGGGAAAATTTATAAAATAATATTATATTGGATTTCTTATTTTCGAAGTAATGATTACATTTTTGATGGGATTCAGATTCTTTTTTTTTCTTACTCTAAAACGCTCGAAATTCGTTCTCCGTTGACCCCAAGAAACAAAAATTTTCCGGGGGAGCACCCCCGTATCCCCACCTACCCCCATCTGGGCCCCTCCTGGGAAAACTTCCTGGATCCGCCCCTGAAGCTTTGGCAACAACACTGAGGTTTATTGCATATTGTTCATATTCAAATTAAGATTACGTCTATAAACATATATATGTTAATAACTGCTGCTCATAACAACTATTGTCTTTAAGTGACACCAAATATTTCTGAAATTAAAAACAAAGTTCTTTTCTTTCTATTATTGTTAAGATACTATAGTTTCATTGTAAATGTAAAATAACCACACTTCTGATTAATTACACGTCAGAAAGCAATACACCAACGCAAATATTAGTTGAAAGAATTTTGAAAAATAAGGTAATGAAATCTGCGTGAAGATCCAAGCAAAGAACGTTTCGTTTGATTGAGTCTGTTCATTAGAAGTTATGAAGTGTGCAACACCCCTAACGCCCCCTATAGCACCGGCTCAACTAGAATTTTATTACAATACATTAAAGATTTTTTGTACCTGATAAGTCGTAATTACAACTATCAAACGTACAATATGAGGTGGGGGGAGGGGGCGGGGGATGGTGGGAGAGGTGGTTTGGTCTCTCTCAATAACTTCTTACTATTATAGAAATCCGCTTAAGCTGATGCTAGGATATGTGAGAGGTAGTTATATTTCATTTCCTTTCATGAACAGACTCAGTCAAACCAAATCTTCTATTATTTTGCTTGTTGTGATATATGCTTCTAAAGAATCTTCTTATAGATTTTATTTATAAAACTGAGTCTATGCAATCTGAAAAACTGTAATAACATTTTATTTCGAACACTTTTTTTCTACATCGAAAACTATAAATAAATATCAACTATTGATACAGTTTGCACTTACAAAAGCAAGATGTTTTATGTTTTTTAAATTCTTGTACTTCTTTTTACAGACAAAGCAATCTGAAGATAAGATCTAAAATTCCCAGTAACTTTATGCTGCAGTTCTTGACACATAGTGTCAAATTTTATAATGTTTAAGGACACGTCACGGCTGAGATAGCTTAGCATTATTACAATACACCGTCGGTATTGAAATTGTGTTTCCAATACATGTGCTCATTAGATAAATCCTCAATATCTATGTGAAAATAAGGGATGTGTTTTGTATGATTGCAACACTGTGAGTTGCTCTAATTACTGACAAATGACTGAAACAATAGGAATTCGTACGAGAGATGGATAGACAAAACGACAGTGAGGTAACAATATATTCTTTTATTGTTTTAATGTATGAGTTGTAAGGTACAATAAAGAATATCCATTTTATAAAAATCAAACTGGAAGTTAGAAATAACAGAAAAAAATTAATTAGGTCATGAGTTATCATATACCTATCAAAATTTGTCATTAGTTTTCACGAGCAGTCAAAATTATTTTTATCCCTCTATTCTGCAAATGCATTGTTTTTGAAAGTATGTTGGTCGGATATTGTAGTGTGTAACTTACTTTACATTCCATATTAATATTTGTGCTTGAAATTGCTTTGTTGACCTCACCGACGTCACATATGAATGTCTATTGTTTTAGTTTATTGTCTGTTATAAAGGTACCAAATCTCAATATTAAGATATAAGAATTGTTCCTTTCTGGTAGACAAAAGAAACTATTTAATAGAATATAATATAACGGTTTTTGGAAAGAACTGAATATTCTTTGGTTTTTTGTTATTCACCGGAAATTCAAAAAGTGACATCACCTTAAAAGGAAATGTCTTATTGTTTGTTTCTAAAATGATCTGCTTTTGTGACTCACTGATATAAAGAGTTAGTCTTTCTCTGAAAATACGTTTATTTATTTCACGGCGTAAAAGTAGAATTATGTGAAAGTAACTGAAAAAGTATATAAATAAATTTATTTTTGGTGGGGGGGGGGGGGGGGGGGGGGGGGGGGGGGGGAAGGGGAACGAGGGGCGGGAAGTAAGGGGGAGTGCAAGTCCAAAATCCAAAATAAGAATTCTTGTGCACAACTTCACATGGTCAATAACATTCCTATAAACTTTCGTGCATCCATACCATACTTTGTGAGATATGCACAACACTAATTCGTACGGACAAGGGCAAATCTAAGTGTCCCCTCTCCCTTCTCCAAAAACAAAAACTTTGGAGCGGCGGGCACAACAAATATAACGATATTTTGACATTTCAACTTGTTTTACAGGACCGCTTTCTGGTCTGCATGTATGTCGTGAGTATTCATGAAATGATATGATGGACCTAAATAAATGGTAAATACTGTGGAGTAAATGATAAGAAAAATGGGGTATTATGCAGAGTGTATAAGGCAAACTCAAATAGCATATTAGTTGAGATAATTATGTTTTATATACAGTTTCTTCTGATTTAGTCTTATCAGGAGTTCTCGACAATGAAAATGACCATGAAATTTTGCTTACTCAGATTAAACATAACTTATAATGAAATAGAAAACATTACGATTTTCCGAAATTGTATGTGACAGTGAGTCGGCTGTATCATTACTCGACAAAATAATTGAACTTGGCTGTCCGAAATGTTTTCGATTTGGGCAAAATGATTTCTTAGACAGGAACTTCCCACGACTACTCATCTAATAAAACACCATCACATTAACAGCTTTAAAAGGCAAAACTTGCACGACCAAATTGTCAATATATATTTTTGCGCAAGGACGCTATGAACTCGTTAAAAGTGCTTACTGTAGTTTTCGCTTGCTGCGCGATTTAGTTGCGCACAAAATATTTTGATGAACTCTTATAAGCAGTTTAGCTATTTTAAGTACTTTCTTTCTGTTCGTGCCACTGAGCCACTAAATTAACTACATTAAGAATCGTACAATATCATAATGAAAATATGTTTTGAAAATAAAGAAGATCATAATTAACGCTTGCTTGTTTTTATTACATTGTAGTCTATGAAAACTTTTAAAAATTGGTTTCGCTTGTCGTCATATTGAACTTAAAATCTAGTTCGGTATCGTAACTGCGTGCATTTTTCTATTTAGTCTTTCTTTACAGAATTACTTGCTATATTCAAGATGTTAGGTATGTAATATTGGTTTACGCAAACATAACTTAATATGGCATTCTTAGCATGCGTAGTGGTTAATTCATTTGTAGATATTCTTATGTTTCCCATGTCTCTTCATAATCTAATATTACCATCTGGAATATTTAGCGTACATATCACTATACATCTGTATGGGAGATTTATTGAATTATATTCATGATCTTCATTTACGGATATTTTCGAAATGTCTTCCAAGGTTAAAGCAGTCGTTGTGTCTATAAATAGAACGTACCAAAATAAAACTACCTTCGAGGCGAAAATGCGAAACTTTTTGACCTGAATAAAAATAATATAGATCTATATAATAGAAACATTATCCAGTATACAGTAAACAAACATACTTGTAAAAAGGGTTATAACCGTAGGACAATTAATCAAACATGGATGTCTTGATATTAATAAATATGCCCATGTCCATGTTCATATTTATGATGTATACCATACAAGAAACATTCAAGAGGTAAAGCCACAGTTTCATTTTAGTTTGAAGGTAATTGTAGCAGGTTAAGAACACGATGTTTTATATAGCTTAATGTATTAATATCTCAAAAAGGCACATAAATCTACAATTCTAACACGACCCGATTTGTTTATCCTGTTTAACAAAGAAGGCTGAAAACTGTGTGTTATTATTCATTTTCTGATACGTCATAGCGTTAGACGGCATAGCGGCAGGTTGGAAAAGAAATCAGCAGACATCAGGCACATAATTGATGGATATCGTCAAGGACGTACATAATAATCCTTGATAACGTCGTTTAGATGCGTATTATTATATCACCCGGGCTGCGCCGTCGTGATATAATTCCTTCGCATCTAATTTCCAAACAGTGATTTTATTCAACGACAAATCACTGTTTGGGATATATTATAAGATTCTTTCACTGGTTATAGGTGCAGATGGGAATTTCCGGCCTCGAGGGTAACTGTTTAGGCGGTAACGAGGTTCCTACCGAGTTACCGCCTAAACAGTTACCCGAGAGCCGGAAATTCCCATCTGCACCTATAACCAGTGACAGAATCTTTTTCTTGCATACCGATATCAAGATATAATAATAAAAATAAAATCAGTCGTACGGCTTTCTTTTTAGAACTATTTCTTACAGCAGAGTATTTAAACAAAACGCGGGAAACCAACGTCCGTAAACAGGAAAGACGTCATGACGTTTCAAAGACAAATAACAATGTTTAGTTCCGGTTTTGTTTTATCAGTTGCAGCGTAACGTTATAAATTTTTGATAAAATAACGTGTTTTGAATCGAGAAATATACTATCAGGAACAAAGAGGAACTGTCAAGGTACTGGATTTTTATTCCGTTTATCGAAATAAAATATGAATAACTTAATAATTCTTCTACATATATGTAGTTCGTAATACGTCATTTAAAGCACGAGAGTCATCTTACACCCCGGGGTGTAAGATGGATTTTTCCAGCACCGGTAAAAATAACGGAAATCCCCGTCTGGTATGCAAGAATAATTCTTGAACATAATCGGACCTGGAAGTCCCGAATTTGTATACAAGAAAGTGTGACAGACGGACTTAAAGACGGACTGACAGTACACAAATTATATGCCTCCCGGGTAAAACAAAATGAAATGACTGACTTTTAGAATACGCATAAAACAAACTAATCATTAAAATCTAATGATATGACAACCACAATTTACATACAAGGGTATGCAATAGTTGTCAGATTAGACCGTAAGTATGCCACTTGAGCTTTCCACAAGAGATTCATAGATATACATTTATTGACTTTCAAACCATTCAGTAAATGTTGACTTCACAAAAAGTTCTAATTTGTTCTTAAACTTTTTTAACTTGAGGCTAGCAGAATTTAGTTTTGAACTATATACCGGGCAGTAGCAGGAGCTATAGACCCCAGATTGAGACATGTAATATTCGTTTCTATCATCAATGCAAAATATACAAAAATATAGTTTCTTTAAAGTCCATCATCTACAAATGTAAAATTAGCCTATACCTTGCAGTGTAACAGCCGAGCATATTACATGTCCGCATGAACAGTTACCCGGATACTATTACATTTTACGACCTATATAAACCATTTTCTAGCCTTGTTGCCTTCTTACTATATGTATTACTTTTTTGAATCAAAGTCTGCAAAATAAACAGTTTTTGTGTTGGTTTGTTGTTGTTGTTGTTGTTGTTCATTACATTTCTAAATGTCAATACCATACGTATCTGTAATTTAGGATCTAACATCTATGCTATTTTGCATCGCCTTCCTGCTCAGCATTGGAGGGTATGAACAGAGCGTCCCCGCTTCACCTCGGTGAACAATTGCAGCCTTTTCTTAGGGTGCAATTTGATGATTCACGTAATAACAGAAGGAGGAAACATTTACAAATCTGTCTATGGAATGATATTCACCTTAAAAATTTAAACAATAATTCAGTGATGATGTTTATTCATATTTACCATGCAACGCCAACTGTTTTAAGATGAATACCATTCAACAGATAGATTAATATTATTTTTATTGAATTCGCAGATGCTAAACTCCAACTCTAGCCCGAGTGAATTATTTTGGCGGCGTATAACCGATTTGGAGTGTATTAATTTAGGTAAAACACGACTTTGCTATATTATTTCGATTCTAATATGCCATTAATCTAAAAAAGTGGATAAAATAGTAGCGCTCTTTCTTGGTCGCAACAAAAACAATGACGTCACCGCACGTTAACGTGACGTCATTTTAGCGTAAGAGTATTTTAACGGAAACAAGCGTATCAGAATATATTAATAATGCATGTTGTATGAATTAAGTTGAACATAAAACTATTTCATCACATTTTTGACGTCGAGGGAGTGAAATTAAGCCATTACGTAAATTTGATAATACAATAGTGTAATAAAGCTTTGGCGTCGACGTCGTTTAAAGTATCGGAGACGTTGGTCAAATTAACTTGTTTATAATAGTTAAAGAAAGTAGATTTTTAATGCCTTGGCAGGAAAAGCTAACATGTGACAAAAAGAATATTACATTTGTGGCTTTCCACATTGAATTTATTAAACGAGTTGAATAAAATTGATAAAATTATTATTTTATTCGACTCGTTTAATAAATTCAATATGAAAAGATACTCATGTAATATCCTCTATTTATTGCGCTTCAGCCTGGCTTTGTGTCGGGTACTTATACCCTGTCCTGTGTCCTTGGGCGGCTTACAACATTCAACCGTTTCTATCCCCGAGATGGAGTATGACCTTACGTGAAATTTTGTTTGCTAAAATCTTCAAAGTGTTTTGGATCTGTATTGTTATTTTAGTAAGTACATAAACTTACTCATACTTGAAAATATTTTAGAAACCATTAACAGATAAACTAAACAGAACATACTGTTTGAAAGCATTGAAAGGGATACTTAAGTGACCATCATCAATCTTTAAACAAAGCAAAATTCTTAGCGCTAGGGAGAACCCCTGTGGCGAATGCAGCATTTTACATATAAAAAGAGCAGTTTTTAAAGAGTTTCTTCCATGGATATTTTTAAATGATTCCCTATATGCAGTTGGACAGAATGATATAATACTTTTGAACATAATATCATTGTTTGTTAAGACAATGAGATGAAGAATCGGACATTTTGCTAGTTGTTTTCTGTTTTATCAAACTTTTATGACCAAGGTTTTTTTCTGTTAACACACTCCCAAAATTTTCAAAGCAAGTTATCCAAAGGTAATGTCACTCCCTAATGCCTGATAAATTTGTATACAACAGGGTTTTTGTTCATGCAATGGTTATTTCATGGGGACTTAAATTAGAAAGCGTATTTGTTTTTATTTCGCGGAATGTTCTAGTCTTTTGAACGGCAAACGAGCTAATTTACTGACACTTAAATATCGTCGCCATTCAAAAAATTTTAAAACCACGTGGTTACATTTGAAAGACAATTGTTTTATCTAGCAGACAGAACAACTTTATTAAACTGAATTTGTTGAGTGTTCTCCGCTTTCAGGGTATGGACGCATGTTCAACTTCTGCCTAAATCTGCATCTGCAAATGTGAATTATTTCTTTTAGTAACTTAAGAGATAAGGACGTTTTTCACTTGATATGAGAAAAAATATTTATAGAGTTGATTTATGTCTAAAAACCGTGTCTTAGATATACATACTACATACAATAAAGGAGAACCGAATATGAATATTAGTATAAGCGAACGATTGGAACGTACTTCTTCAAATGAATATAATACTTCAGTATTTTCTTTTATTTCATTTCTTCATAAGATGCCCAGAAAGAGTCCAAAACCCAGTTAGATTTGGGACAAGTGATTCAAGGTCAGCAACCTTAACCACTTGGACTGGGAGGTTCCG
Source organism: Mercenaria mercenaria (assembly GCF_021730395.1). Classification (NCBI taxonomy): domain Eukaryota; kingdom Metazoa; phylum Mollusca; class Bivalvia; order Venerida; family Veneridae; genus Mercenaria; species Mercenaria mercenaria. The sequence goes on from NC_069368.1 coordinate 81,881,047, forward strand.
GCTGAGATTCATGGCATCTCGGGAACAAAAATGTGTTTTTCAGACATGTTCTTTCAAAGGATATTACCAATATGGAATTTAAAATTAAAATATAAAAGGCCTATAATATTCTCAACAGCTAGTATTCAGTGGAAGTCTATCTTACATTTTCGATTGACCGGTAGCTTTATCATTTTCCAATACAGCCATAAAATGACATGACAAGTAAATTATAATATTCTATTCCTAACGAGATCTATCACACATATTTGCACTGAAGGTAGATTCCTTTCTTCTGGCGAAATTCATCTTTTTCTAATCCCAAAGTGTAACTCTGGTGTAATGAACATATACTTACGATGTATGTTCCAGATCAATTTGACATTAAGTGGCGCTATATATCACAAAAAGGCATCCATCTTAAAAAAAGATAATCAAATGGTTTGACATTCCAGTAACTTACTATTAATCTTGCCTTCGTACGGAGCCAATTAATACCAGTCTGTTAATACATCTCGCAGCTTGCCTGCTGACAACAGATCACTTAATGTACATTTATGACAGGGTTCCACTTGTCGGTGGAAGGGGCAGTCGGGATGCCGCAAATTTCATATGCTCAGTCAACTTCAAAGATAGACTTCTGTTATAGATCAATATCATACAATACTGCACACACGAATCACATTTCTTCCAAAACTTACATTTTAAAATGTTTCTCACATCTTAAGAATTAAGCATGTTCCATAGCTATGTTGAGTAATACCTTTTTTTTTTAATAAAAAAAGTTGTTAGAATTATATTTTTATATGTTTATTGAAAAAAATATATAGCTTTGACAATAAAACTGAAACGCAATGTGTCTAACAAATTGTTTTGATAAAATGATATTTCGTGTCGTAGAATATAATTTAGAATTGTTATAAGCTCAAACGGTGCAAACTAATCTGTTTAAAGCAAATATTGTAATTCCCTCAGCATGTTTTTATTACCATGTAGCCAGTTTTATATTTAATGTACTAGGCATCATTACAAATCAGTATTTTCTTTCAGAGAATTCTTGAAGTGTATTAGTGAAACAAGAGTCCTTAAACGACGATATTACCTTATGACATTTATTTAGAACGTTACTTTCCGCGAGATGTATATATATATATAGAGTCCTTAAACGACGATATTACCTTATGACATTTATTTAGAACGTTACTTTCCGCGAGATGTATATATGTCTTTGCCTAGATATTAGCGAAAGAAGCCATATTTGTACATAACAGTATGTTATATAATTAGTCTTAGATCAATGAAGTTGTGTTGAAGGAAATTGCTTCTTGCAATAACAAGGTTCTTAATTAATCTCTACAGCATACAGTTAATCGGTCTGGTCCTATAGAGTATAACAACCATAACTAACTTATATAAGTCTAGACTAAACATCACTGCCACTGACCAGTTTTTCACAGTTCAATAATGTAAAAACGAAGCCAGGATCAGTTGAACGATTGATCATATTCAACGTGATCAGAGCCGCACGAAACCTGCATAAGACAGCAGATGCAGTTTTTAATTATTGAAGGGCTGTATCTCTCTTCATACTAAATTGACTTTATAAAAAATGCAGAGAAGATGATATGAATGAATACAATCACTTACGCCACATAGCATCCCAATCTAACTAACCATTACCAAGTTAAAGATGCAGAAGGACAATAAATGCAGTTTTAGATTGAACTTTATTAGCTGATTACTCTAGTCATACAGAATCAATGTTCAATTAAACATGTGTGTGTGTTCGGGTTTAACGTCTTTTTCAACAATTTTTCAGTCATATAAACGACGGTGTCTACTTGTAGAGCACAATGCCCAACTTTATAGTGCTGCCTCACTGGAATATCACGCCGTAGACACGTGGCATGATACCCCACCCAGTCACATTATACTGACACCGGGCTGACCAGTCCTAGCACTATCCTCTTAATGCTGAGCGCCAAGCGAGGAAGCTACTAGTACCATTTTTTACGTCTTTGGTATGACGCGGCCGGGAATCGAACCCATGACCTCCCGCACTCGAAGCGGACGCTCTACCACTAGGCTACCGAGGCGGTACTCAATAAAACGTAGATATGAATACATAAATACCAGCTAAATGTAACTATCTATTACCAGGCTACGGTTGTAGAAGTAGAAAAAATATATAATTTAAAAATGACCATTTTGAGTTCTAAGAAAACATTCTATGCTTATTACGTCAAAGATTTGTGTAAGTGTTATTCCAGATTTTATTGCATAGACATGTTGCTTGGGTGCGCAGCATTGCACACAGGCCTAGTGCTAAAGTCAAAATTAGTAACTATTAGTTGCGCTGTTTTTGTCTAGTGACTGTCTTATCTTGTTATTTCTTTGAGCTTTAATGTAAACCAGTTGTTCACAAAAAGTGGCCCTATATCCAGCTTTTTAAGAAAACAGATATAGTTAAATAAGTTAATATGAGACATATTGGACAAAATATCCTTAAACTTTTCGCCGCCGTAGACAAATTTGAAAAAAAAAATGCATCAAAGTCGTTTATTTGTTTGCAGCTCAGCATTCCTCTCTGACGTCATCTCCGTACAAAGAAAACTATCATCAAATTATACAGACAACAGCCGATTTTTCAAGAGATGCGATCTGTCGTGATCAGTTAAAATGAATGTCTGAGATACAAGACTCAATTTCCACTGAATATATTTGTATGACACTATTAGCTCTTGACATCTGGGTCAAAATAAAAAAAGACAACTGTTGCCAATAATTGAAACATTTTGAAACATTTTAACCATAACATTTGAGATTGCTAAATGGCCGTATTCATCAAGAGCTTTGATTAGATAGTTAGGGAATGGGATCATTACGGAAAAAGTTGTTTCCGTTGAAACCGGATTATTCCTAAATTTTAAGATTGGGAAAAGCTAATTTTCCACAAATAATTACTGTATTTTCAGAAACTAGACGGCGATTTTAATGTAAACCCTTTTATAAATTTGTCAATATAATTAAATTAAATGTTTCAAGTAAAGGCTATAGACATCTTCCTCAGCAAAAAAATCTTTGTATGCGTTAATATACGTGTACACATAGATACTGTTTCTATTTCAGAACATCAGCTGTAGGCATTAAAAATGCAAATTTTAAAGTCGATTTTTCAGATTTTATTCAATTTTGGCTGATAACATAGAACACCAATGTATGCGTCAATATACGTGTACACATAGATACTGTTTCTATTTCCGAACAACAGCTGTGTGTATTCAAAATGCAAATTTTAAAGTCGATTTTTCAGATGCTGATAACATAGAACACCAATTTACTATATATGTATATTTTTCTTCATTTCCTTTTAAAAACAAGAAATACTTAATACTTAAAAAATGACCAAAGCAAAATGGAAAACTTGTGTTAACTTGACTGTCTTACATAAAATACAGCCTCTATCAGAGGTCCCAAAGATATATATAATTTGTAGTGTAAGCTTGGAATGCTTTCAATACTTTAAAGAAAATTACATTTAATTTACGTTTATCTTTTAGAAAATTCAAAATCCAAGACTAGTTAAGGGTCTTGACAGATCTGAATTGAAGAGAATCATAATGCATTAGACCATGCCTAAACCATACAAATACCTAACCTGAAAATTATACCATCTAAACTTTAAAATTTCCACTTATGATTACATTTAAAGAATTAGATTTTGTTTTGTCTGGATATATACATAAATGAAAGGTCTCGAACAAATCTATTTTAAAGTTAGGTAAACAGGTTAAGATTGTATGCAAGTTTTAAGCTGATGTGTATGTCTTGAAGGAACACGAACAATAATAAAAAAAAAAATCTCAAAGATCCTTTTGAAGCATAGAATGCAACCAAGCAAAATAACAGCAAACTAGTTTGATTAAATCTGTTCTTAAGAGGTAATGCAACGTGCAAAATCCTCCACATCCTCATCATCGGCATCAATGAAATTCTTGGACCAGATAATATAACAACAATTAGTCATCATAATAGGCGCTACACAACACTAAGGCCACATCAAATTGATTTCTTGGTCATTGGATTTTTTTCCAAAAATATTAGGAGTGAGAGAAAAAAAAAAAAAAAAAAAAAAAAAAAAAAAAAAATATATATATATATATATATATATATATATATATTGTTTGTTTGTTTGATTTCACTTAATTTTGGAGCGGGCGAGGAGCGATTTGAAGAACAAAATAAAAAACCTTCCAAGAATCAACAAGCACTGCCATAACATGTCAAAAGGCTTGAAAATACATAAAAAAAACCACAGAGATCTTTAAATATTGAAGGTTTAATGACAAACTATCCCAAAATTAAATGGCAGCCACTCAACACCTGACTCCAATATATCTTTATGTTTACCGGGACGCGCTACATTGTAATACGGCATACTACAAAACATGGAGTGGAGTCGTGGAGTGGAGTCATGGAGTGGAGTGGTGGAGTGGAGTCAAAATTGGAGTGGAGTCGTGGAGTGGAGTCAAATTTGGAGTGGAGTCAAATTTGGAGTGGAGTCATTGAGTCAAAATTTTGAAATGTTGTATTAAGCCTGTGAAGCTCCATCTAAATTCCTGTTAACAAAATAATTGATTTATTGCCCTTTAGATAAAAGGCGAGTCAGTATATATATAATATATTTCTGAAAAAATAAATGTAGTGTCTATATCTATGTTCTAGTTCCATGTATTTCTAACACCTACCATGTGGTTGATTAAATATTTAAAGCTTTAATTAGGGTATATTGGATGGTTGTTGCCTACATTAATTTTCATTTTAAGTGACAGGAGAAAGGTTGTGCATTATCATAGTGGTGTCAATTCCAATTAAAAATGATGAAAAAAATTTGTAGCATTTTATGATGTAGCACTGGATTTATTATTTAAATTTGAAATGGCATTTGCATTTATATATTAAATGTTCATCACATGGAGATAACATGTTATTTTTCTTGGGTTTTTTTTTCTTGTTAATTAAAAGTAACAGACTTTTAGGTGAAACTTTATAAAATACATGTTTCTTATCTCTGAAATGCATTTGAGACCACTCGGATGAAGGGGCTATTGGAATCATTAGGTCAATGTGACCATTTGAAGAGAATTTTCTTTTAAACATTACAAGCATAAATGGTTATGATACAGCCCATTTCTTAACGATCTTACCATCACACTTGCACCAGATTTTAATTCTTCATATCATTTGGATTGATGCAGAAATGAAAGTGTAAACGTGGGAATCATTTTATTTTTTTATAGATCAAGGCCTTATAGCTCTGACTCTGCTAGACTTTTTAGTCTGATTTGCCTTGTAACCACTCCTGATCTAGATCTAGATCTTAAGATCACTTCATATTGTATATAAATATGATTAGGATTCATAAAGAAATCAAGATACATGTAATGTACTAGATCTAACAAGGTGATATGTAACTAATTGTGTTATACTGAAGGGCCGACAACTCTTGACTTACAGTATACAGGTGTAGCCCAGAATCAAACTTGCCTGAGATTTTAAGATTACATGTGCATTGTATTTTATTTTGATATGTGTGTTTATAGATGGAATAGTAATAAATTAACTAAATTATTTGCCCAATATATTTCCAGAAGGTATTTAGCTACCTGTGATAAACACAGAATGGTGAAAATTAACGAAAAATCCAAGTAATAGACAGTTTTGGATGCGCAGAAACTTACCGTAGAAGTGGTAAACTTAGCAAGGTGGAAATTTTGGCAAATTGTAAAAATTCGCTAATATTTGTAAATAAAATTGTAATGTACCATAACAATGTGTTATCATTACATAAGTCAGGAAATCAGAAATTTGCTAAAATTTGTGCACGCTAAACAGATGGATTTCAAAAACTGCTAACTTTTTGACACTCAGAAATACGAGGGTCGTTCAATAAATAATGCTACTCCATGTGTAGTTCCTTAACCGGTGGTTATTTTTCAGTGCGGTTTTACACTGTAAAGCAATTTTTTGGGAACAAAGTAACATCGGAATAAAACAATCGTTAAAGCCAAATTATAAAAAAATAATCATTTGAATGAGGTGTACACGCTGGTTACTGGAGCATATCAAAAAATAATCATAACTTCGGTTTGACCTGGGCATCCAGGTCTCAGAATAATAATAGAATAATTTGTGAAATCTCAAAATTCTATCATTTTTGTACGAGATACAGCAATTTGTGATGAGTTTGTGGTTGTTTTTAAATACTTACTGCGTTTTTTCATTTTACAAGACAACTAAAACATCTTAACCCGAGGTTAATTCCATCTGAAATGAGTCTCGCAAGCGATTAATCTTAAGTTGTAAGAACTTGTTTCGCAATCGAAAATAAAGAAATTAGTGTAAACTTAAAATACAAGAATTTTTTCAACGATCAACCTCACACCTGACAAAATTGCAGAGGCTTATTGTACTCAACTCCTCATTTTTCGAGTAAAAATGTGCAACCATTTAATACAGTAACACTAAATTGTTGGTTGCTATAATGGGAAAATGTTTCATTGTAGCAACCTGCAGCCCGCAAAATATATACATGTACACAAAATTGCGGGCTTCGGGCTGCAGGTCGCGGGTTGATACAATAGAAATTTTGTCAGCAATAAAATTAATGAATTTAACACACCAACATGCATGCTACTTATTTTTTTTATTTACCCGAGCTAAACGGTAGTCAATATTTCAATATCAGTGGACATAAACAATTTCAAACACTAATAATGCATATTCACAAATATTAAATTATTTATGTATCAAGTTTAAATATCTAAATTTTATCTGACTCATAAATTACTCTTGTTTATTTTAAATTATATGCTGCTGATATAATTAATCTAATAAGATGATTAATCAAGTGAAAAATTGGTTAAGTAAAACAACAAAAACAACAAACTTCAATAAAAAAGCACTGGTGAGGAGTGTTGTATTTGTTCACTGATAAAGGTTATGAAAAATAATGTCTATTATTATACCCAACCCATCAGAGAATACATCAAGTAGTAATTAGAGCATGCTCCTACAGTTGTTCAGTTGGAACTTAGTTTTGGAAATTTGGTTATTACTTTTTACCAGTATTTTATACTGTGGTCTATTTGAATATGTTCCCATGGGTTGACTGCCTTTTGATTTGTTTACAACTGTTCTCGAATAAATAAAATTGTATTTCATATCTATGTGATGCTTTAAAATCTCTTCAAAAACAATGAGATAAAATATACTGACAATTAACAATTTGACCAAGCCCTCTGTTCCGTGTGGCTACAATCAATGTAAGACAAAAGCATTATTATGTTGAATAGTTATAAAAATATCAATAAATAAATATTATTGATAAAACAAATTTGACTCCACTCCATGACTCCACTCTAATCTTGACTCCACTCCACTCCAGATTTGACTCCACTCCACGACTCCACTCCAATTTTGACTCCACTCCACTCCACCACTCCATGTTTTGTAGTATGCCTTGTAATACATGTATTTACAAATATTGAGAAATGTAAACAAGCTGATAGAAGCAATATACCATTCCTTAAAATCAAAGTTATATTAACATTACTTTATTTCTTACAAGTTATGAGGGTAAACAGCAGGACAAGCATATATGTGAATATGCGGATGTCAAATGCTTGAACCCTAAATAAACTCAAAAGCATGTATTTTACAAATGTCGGATTGTATTACACAAACACATGTGTGTAGTTCCATTGCCCTTACTATATGTGTCCTACGAATGCACAGACTAGACAACAGACTTGTTCAATTTTTATCACACATTTTTACCCATTTTTGGTCTCAAGGTATGCACGGCTGGGTAGGTAAGAGAACTTAATTATTCCCATGTGTACAACAAGTATTAAAATTGCCGAAATTGAAATTCACTCGAAACCAATATGATTTTGATGGGCAATCTGATCAACATTTTAGAATGGACAAATCATGAGAGGATATTCAGACGAGTCTTTTTTTACGATTAAAAAAATGTGCCTACTGCCTTCTTGCTGACGGGATAATGTGTAATCACAACCAAAAATCTGGTGACAGAATCATTATTTTCTATAGCTGCCTGAAACAATTACTGTTGTATCACACATACAGAATTAAATTTCCATGATGTAACACCGGATGTGTAGTCCAAATTGAAATATACCACCTGTTCATCATTTAACTGCTACCCAATTATTGCGGCGTATAATTTCAAGAATCGCAGCAAAACTTTTGTTCTTATCACCAATTATTATTTGATGACACTGTTTTAAAATAATGAGCTTGAGAAGACAGTTTATTCTTTATTTCAGTCTCTTCTATGTACAAAACAATATTAACATGAACGATTACAAAGTGGTACATAGCCATTCTAAAATCAGAATTATAAGAGACATATCACAGGTAAAAATCATAGTCATTTCAGAAATATATACATGTTAAAAGAAGAAACAAACTGAGGAGCAGTTGTTAATATTGACTAAATAACTGAGGAGCAGCTGTTAATAATGACTAAAAAGGAAAAGCAGGATTTATATTTAAAAGAGAAGAACTTTTAGCAACTTTAGTCATACGGAGAGTGGATTATTTAACAATACTACTCAAATGTAATGAAACTATATAAAGTAAGTTTAAGAAATGTTAACCGAGACTTATCTACAAAGATAGAAACTGCGTCTTTGTAAGACATTAAAACAGGTTTTGGCACAGCTACGTATTAAAGAAGGATGCGTAAGAAGAAACACTAATTTATCATTGAGAGTCTTGCTGATAAAATAGGGATCAACTGAAAAGAAAGTGACTCGCGACAACTCTACAAGATTTATTTACACAATCTAACTGTCATATTGGATGCCATTTTGCATACTGGTGCATTTGTTGAGACAAAACCAGAGCCTGTTTGTAATGAAAAATTATGATTAAAAGTATTAAATCTTATGAATTCCTGTCGCTTCACAGTGAAAAAGGCTCCTACACAGTAAAAAAAGGACCGCTCTAAAATTTTGAAATCAATCTGCAAAAATTGAAGCGAGTGGAAGCTGATTTTTAAAAAAACAAACTTGAATCTGAAAAACAAGTGGAGCGGGAAATCCGTTCACCGAGTAATCAATTTGGTGTGGCCTAATTGTTGGTCCAAAAATAATATTACTGTATCCACAATCGTGATAGTATTATCAAAATTATAATTCAGTTGTGATTATATATTATTAATCTTATTTTCCGGCATTGTTATCCTTTAAATACATAGAAATATATCGTAAATCGCTTTTTTTTCAAGACAGAAAAATGATGATTATTCATCTGCTAGAGTTTTAACAAATATAGATAATATTTTGTTTGATCATTTTGTTGAGAAAAAGACCCAATTCGTTTGCGCCCCCACCCCTCACTTCTAATGCTTTTATGGTGATTCCAGTTTATTGGTAAATGTTTTCCGCCATGAATACACTAAGGCAGGTACAATCTCTAATAGATTAAGGGGAAATGCCACATGATCATGCAAAGTTTAAGAAAATTCTCCCCGGGTTAAAAAAAATTTTTCCCCTTTTCCTATATAAAAAACCACAAAACCCTGTACCTTTTCCCCCTTAACACATTTGTAGTGTAATTTTAGTTAAGATTTTTTTTATTTACATACGTAGGGAAATTTAATTTGATTTTAATATTATTTAAAAATTTCAAAAATCCTCTATAATGAAAAAGTTACACGGCCGAAACATTCTTGGGAAATTTTATGTACATCTTGTAATTTATTGTATTGATTTTGGGATAAAAAGACAGGAAAAAATATAATATGACCGTCCCATGAAAAAACCCAAACATAGTGGGTTTGGCCAGCATGGACCCAAACCCACCCGCCATCCGCAGTCGGGGTTCAGGCTCCAGGGGTTTTTCGTTTTAAAAACCTTTTTTGGAAGGGAAAAAACTTTTAGCGAACAGCTTTTACCCTGACCCGACTGCGGGGGATGCGCGGGTTGGCCCCTGGATCCATGCTGGTCGAAAACCCACAATTTTGGGTTTTTTCCCATGGCATGGCTATATGAATACATGACGTTTCAAGCCTTCGTTTAGCATTACGGCCCCTTGTTTTAAAAACTTTTTATAAGATCAAAATTTTTTTTTTAAATGCATTTTTTTGTTTTTTAGAATCGAAAAAATCCATTAATAAAAATTTATTGCGCTTACAAAACTGGGGGAAGTCAAGTTTTTATTGAAAAATTTCCGGGGTAGTTGTTCACCCCCATTATTGAAAACAAGAGACTGTTTGTTAATGCTTTTTCCCTCATTGAATACAAAAAAAAAAAAAAAGAAAAAAAACCTGAAAAAAACTTTTTTTTCCCTTTGAAAAAAAGGGATTTTTTTTGAATTTTGGTTTTTTTAGTGAAAAACGAAATTTTTTGCCCCCAAAAAAAAAACCCAGTTACATAAAAATCTCTACAGATTCCCACAAAGAAAATTTTTTTTTTTCTGCCCACCCATAACATGTTCCCAATTTTTGAAAAAGCGTAAAGTCACTGACCCGAAAACTAAAGGGGGATATTTTTTAAGGAAAACCAAGTCAGGGAAAATAAATTATTTTTCTGAAGTTCATAGGGTTTTTAAAAAATTTAATTTTGGTAAAAGAAACAGGGGCCTGATTTATCACATGCCCCTTGATGTTTTTTTGCAAGAAAAAACTATTTCGCTGTTTATGAAAAATAGTTTTGAGTAAAAAAACGAACAACCGCCACAAAATCACAAAAAAGTGGATCCACTTTAAATAGTGTATACTTTTTAATCAAATATTTTTGAAACGTAGAGTTTCATTTAAAAGGCCCTAAAATTAGGGGTAGTGTTATTTAAAATTACTTTAACCTCCCAAGGTAACCGTTTAGGTTAAATATGGGATTTTTTGAGATTCAAGGAATCTCGCCCCAAAATAGGTTTGCCCCACATTTTTAAAACAGGGAGAAATGTCATAAAAACCCGGGAATTTTTAATTTTATTTGTTTTTTAGATTACCCCCCAAAAGCTTATTTGTGCTTTTTTAAATGCCCTCTGATGATTTTTTAGGAATTATGAATATCGAGTAAAAAATGGGGCAAGAAACCCATTGAGGGGCGTTTTTCCCGTTTTCAAAAAATTTTCAAACCAACTCCAAATTAGTCTGTTTTTCTCACAAAAAACCTTTTTTTTTGGAACAAAAGTAAACATAAAAGATGCTTTAAATTTTAAAACTGTTTTATAGCAACAAAAAAAGGCAAATAAAAACCGGCCAAATTACGGGTGGGCCTGTTTCGTCGCCCCAATGATCCTTGCTCATTTTTTTTTTAAAGCTCATATTGTCCCTTTTTTACCCCCATTGTTTGTGTAGGGATTAGCCTTTTGGGGATAAATTTAATTTACACTGTCCGAAACTTTGGGAAAAGCATATGGGGGTTTTTAAGAGGAATTTTTGGGAGCACCATTAAGCGGTTTAAACACTCTAGTAACCACGTGCGTTGTCATTGAAATGCCCAAAGGGGGGATCCCCCTCACGGGGTTTTTCCTTTTAAATGTTTTTGAAACATTTGTGTCCTCCTGCTCTTTCCAAACGAAAAAATTCTTTTTTCCCCTTTAAATCTCTTTGATATTCCCATGGGAAACTGAAAAGGGTTTTAAAAGTTTTTTCAAAAACAACATTAAAAAAAACCCAAGAAATTCCCAAAAAAATCGTTTTAAACGGCATGTAAAATATCTAGTATTTTGTAAAAATATGACTTCTTAATTTGTTTTACAGATAAAAAGGTTTTTTGAAATTTTATTGAAATAACTTTTCTTTAATAACAGTTTTAGGGCATTTTTATTTTAAAATTTAAATTTTTAAAAAAAACCACAATTTAAAAAAAAAAAAATTTTTTTCGTTCTGTATAAAGAGAAAAAAGTTTTTTCCTGATAAAAGGTAGATTTTGGGGAAAATTTAAAAAAAAAAAAAGCCCAATCAAGCTATAAGCCCGGTTTCGTATCCGATCGTCGCCCATACCCGGAAAAAAAAAAGCATTTGCCAAAAAAAGGGAGGAATAACAAATCTTTTCCCGGTTTTTTCCCGGGATAATGTCTTTTAAACCCCTTTCAAAAATTTTCATAGACCCCCGCCCTAAAGGGAAACCAGCCCAAAAACCCATTTTGCAAAAATTTTGGTTTTTAAAAAAATAAAAAATTTTGGTTTTTTTTAAGGGGTTTTTTAAAGTCTAGATATTTGTAAAACGTTTTATTGAAAAATTTATTTACGGTTTTTGCACCCGGGAAATTTTTCCCTTTTTGGGTTAACCCCCAATATTTACATTTTATGGGAGGTCCGCCCTGAAATTTATTTGAAATTAAACCCTTACCCTGCTAAATTTCTAAAATGAACTTTTTCATTTTTCAATTTGGACGTACCATTAACTGTTAAAAGAGGGGGTTCCCAAAAAAGGAATTGACAAATTGTTGTCAGGCTGATCATAATCAAACACGGGTCGAAAAGGCAAAAACGGGACAAATTTGGAAAGCATCAAAAGGGGTTTTTAAAAAAAAAGTAAGGGTAAAAAAAAAATTTGGAAAAAAAAAATTTCTACTCAAAAAAATGTATCTTTTTTCCACTTATTTGGGCCAAAAACAAAAATAAGCCCCCAGTTTAAACCCAGCGTTTAATCTCTGTCGCTTTTTTTAAGGCGATATTCCCAAAAATTTTCTCCATTACGAAACAAAAAATTACCCAAAAAAAGGACCCCCAAATTGGGAAAACCATCATTGCCATTAAATTCCCCCCCCCCCCCCCTTACATTTTTAAAGGAAAAGGGGGAAAAACTTTCAGTTGCTTTTTTTTTTCCTTTTTGTTTTTTAACCCCCGGGGTATATTCAAAGTCGGGACAGAAAGTTTTTTTTGGTCAACATTTGTGTTTTAAAACAGTTCTTTACATGCTTCCAATTTTTTGTTGGAAATTTAAAATTTTAAAATTTTTTTTTACCTTTTCCCCGACATTTTTGCCCCATTTCAATCAATCGTTTTCTCACCAAAAAACTCTTTTCAGGCAATCTTTTTTCGGGCTTGTCACGTGCAATTATCAATAATGAAATTCATTTTTGGGAAAAAAAAGATTTAAAATTTTTTTTTTGTTTTTTTATTTGGAAAAGAATTTTTTTTTGACAAAAAATTTTGATAGCGACAACCCCCCACGTAAATATCAGTGTCCCCCCCCGCCCAAAAATTTGAACGGAAAAGGAAAGGGGAAATAAAAGGGCTTTTGGGGGGCTTTTATATTGGTTTCCAACAAGACATTGGCTTTTTCCATTTGCCCCTGAAATATCCTGTATTTTTTATGAAACTGAAAATCCAATTTTTGGCTATGGTACTGAAATATCCTATTTTTACTATCCCCCCCCAAACCCCAACCACCCCCTTGGCCCAATACATGTGAAACTCAAAAACTAAATTCCCAAAGTATCTGCTAAACCTAAATTAACAGTCTATGCAAACGGGCTCGGGGTAAGTTTTTTGTGGGCGCCCGAAAAACCAATTTATCCCCTTAAAAGTACCTGGAAACATTTTTTTTGAATGTTTTAAAAATTTGATAGTTAAGTTTTTATTGAAAAAAAGAATGTTATTTTTTGTTAGCTAAAAGGTTTTTTTTTAAAAAATTTTTTGGAATATAAAAAATTGCTAAAGATCAAATTTGATAGTTTTGATAGAAAATTTTAAAGGGAAATTGCGAATTTCAGAAAGTCAAAATTGAATGTGCAAAAAATTGATATTTACGGGGCATTTTACTTTTCCTTTAAATTGGGAAAAACATTTTTTGCATTTTGGGGGTACTAGGTATAAAAAACCCAAAGTATAAAGTATGATATTCAAAAAAAAATTTTTTTTTCAAATTATGTCATTTAAGGGGTTTCCGAAGTTTTACCCAAGGTTCTTTTGGCTTTTGCATTTGAAGGGTGTCCAATAGCTAACGAACCCGATATTTCGTCCCAAATTTGTTTTTCAAATGCCCGAGTTATTTAAAAATTGAATGCACATTGTAAAAGGGACGAAAAGACTAAAATTTCGTACTATATAAATCCCCGTTTGGGGCCGATATAGATTAAAAACCCTATATTTGATAAATTTGGTGTGGTATATATGGACATCATCCCATTTCAATGCGCACAGTTTTTAAGGGGGGTTTAGAGTTTTAAAAGCTGGGAAATTTTTCTGTGGAAGATGTCCCTTTTGGGGAAGACCAAAAACCTTTTTCCCAAGGGCAAACGCCCGATTTTTGTAAAAGGGGTCAAAACGGGAATCGCAAATTATCGGTGAAAAAGTTTATAGCCAGTTGAAACTGGAAAAGGGAAAGGGCCCAGCGTGCAAACAATTTTGGGCCCTGAGAAAGGTTGGCTGGGGTGAGTCCCCCTCTTTTCTCACTGAAAAGCAAAAGAAACAACGCCAAAAAAATGTGCCCGGGAACTTTTGAAAACATACAGTGGGGGTTATTTCTTAATTTGCAAACAGGTGACGACCTCGTACCCCCCCAAATGCGCAGGTGCCCTCGGGATGGAATTCACCCAATTTAAAAAACCCAAAATGACAAAAAATTTCTTTGTATTTTGTCAATAACTTTGAAAAATTTTTTCACCCCATAAAAACCAAAAAACCCAAACCCTCATCAAAGTTGTAATCCAATGCTCAAAATTTGGTATGGGTGTTTTTGTCCAAAATTTTAAATCGTAGGCCCAGCCTTTTTATGCCATTTTTGGGCTTTGAAAATATGTCAACAAAAGATTCTGGGGGTTTGTTTAAATGGAAATTTCCCATTTTTTTAACCCTTAAAACTAAAAAAACCACACGGGGACGACATTTTTTTTCTGTATGTCAAAATCACAAAATTAAGGAAATTTTGTTTCAGGACCTAGCCCCTGCGACTCACAAAATATGCAAAAGGGGTATAGACATAGAATAGAGATCAATCAACGACCAAATAAAACCCTTTCCCCTTGCAAAAAACCTGTACACATGAAAGGAACCCTTTTTAATAGGAAGAATGAAAAACCCCTGTAGGGTTAAAACAACGTAGTGAAAAGAAATTTTTAATTTTTAATTTAAAATTTTCATGGTAAAATGCTGAAAAGTTTTTTTTGTTTTTATATATGATATGTGATATGGAAAAATAACTTTAATCTAAAATTTCAGCTTAAATAGTGGATCTGAATTTTTTTTATTAGTTTTAAAAAACTTTTTCCGAGCCCTAAAAATAATCTTTGCTTTTTGCCCAAGCCCAATTTTTTTGCATTGAGATAAGTTTTTCCTGAAAAAACCCCGGGTTTAAAATTTGGGGGAAATTAAATTTTGACCACGACTTGATAGGGGGACTACCTCCCCGGGGGGGATACATGGAAATTAAATAAAAAATTAAGAAATTTTAAAAACATGTTTCAGAATGACAAATTTAAAAGACTTAGTTTTTATATTCCTCTTAAATGTTATTTTTAAAAAAACCCAAAAGGGTTTTTTTTTAAAAATTGTTTTTTAAATTTTTAAAATTTTAGGTACTATCAAACGGTTTTGTTTCCCGTTCTGATTTTACTGGGTTTCCAAGACTATTTCTTTTAAATTAAACTTTTTGGGGAGTTGCAGGAAGAAATATTATATAGTTTTTATCAAAAGCAAAAATATAGCATACCCCGGGAAAACACTTTACATGAATCAGAGTTAAAACTATGTCGATCTTGTTTTGCAGATAACTTAAAAAATTAGGGATTTTTTTTTGGGACAAAATAGCTTTGCCCCTGCTAAGGGACATTTTTAAAAATTTTGTCATTTAAATGAGGGTTTTTTGGAAAAAGTGTTTGAGCACTATAACATTAAAAATTTTTTATAAACCCCCCTTTTTATACTTAATTTTCTTTTTTTTTCAAAAACGGGGGCAATAATAAAAAAGGGAATTTTTAAAGGGAAAATTTTCAGATCATATAGCAGTGAAAGGAAATACAGAGTCCCCTTTTCCCAAAGCATACACCCCTTTATTCCTAGTTTTTACATTTTTACGAGTCATTTTGCCTTCCGTTCCAAAAAAATTTTTTTCTAAGATCGTCCATCTATTTAGAAATTTGTGTTTTAAAACTCTTTTGGCAAAGGGCCCCTTTCCGAGGTTAAAACACAAACCTTTAAAGTTCCTATCCAAAAAAAGGTGTTTCAACAAGATCGCTTGGGGAAACATAGAAAGCAAAAATGGGATTTAAAAAAGAATTGGTTTGATCAATTCTGTTCATGAGATTTTATGAAAAGTGCATCTCTATGACCCCAAAGTACAGAAATAGTAATAGCAAAAGCCAAGGAAAAACATAAGGGGAAAAATTGGGGACCCTTGCTTTAAAAAAAAAGTTCTTAAGCCTGATGTTTTCAGAAAAACAGACAGCTTCTTTTTTTAAAACTTGTTGGGATTGGGCCCCCAAAAAATTGATACGAGAAATTCAAAATTAAAAATGAATCAAAAAAGCTGATTTACTAGTAATTTTTTTGTATATATTAATCCAAAAAGTAAAAATTTAAAATTTTTCCCAAGTGCTTGGGGACATGACAATACCCCAAATGAAAATTTCTTTCTTTTGTTAAAATGTTTTTTTGATAACAATTTCAGTGCAAAAATGATTTAAAGCAAATTTACTGAACCGATGAAAAATTGTCTACTTTTTATTCATGGGTTTACATTGCTTACATAGTGGTTTTGCACCTGAGAAAAAATGAAACCCTTTATTAAAAATAATCAGATATTTCCAATATTTATTTTTTTAACTACTGTAAGCCCAGAATCTCTTTTTAAACTTCAAAATTTTTGGACTGGCATAAAATTTCAAAGTGTTTTTCTCACCCAAATTTAAAGCCCGGAACCATATTTAAAAATTAAAAGATATAGTTTAATAGTTTTTTTTCAGTCTTTTTATCAATTTTTTATTTTTTATATCCTTTTTGTAAATCAATGGGTTTTTTACATTTGGGAGGCAAGAACAAAACACTTTTCCCGAGAATGGAGCGAGTCGTGCATACGGGGGAAGGGGGGTAAATTTTTAAAAAACTACGGGCGAAATCGCACCAAAAAGGGTAGATGGAACTTTGGGGATTATTCTATAGTTTCATATTAAGACCCGCCAATTTTACATCTAGATGCCTATTGCCAATTAACTGATTTATTCCCAGAATTTGCATGAATGAACGGTCCTTTTGAACAGTGAAACGCCTTAAAAATTCACTATTGTAGAATGTCTTGTTCATAAGTTCATAAAACCAGCATTAACTTCGTTTTCAGCAATGTTTTTTTTATTTCTTTTCAAATGACTTTTCTAAAAAGGTCCAATCTTGAGAATAATTTTTAAACAACCCGGGGGAAAAATGGACAGTACGGTTAGATATGCGTAACCAGTAAATGTTTGGTAAAGATGTTCAATCTAAATATACATAATTCTTCTTTTTTTTCATTGGTGAAACCTGTTGCCCTTTTCGGATTTTGAGCCCAAAAGGCCCAAAAAATAAAACTTTTGTAACACAAAAAAGAATTGCATGCCAAAAATAACATCCCTTTTTCTAATTAAAGGGGTGGAGTGGGGGTGGGGGGGGGTGGGGGGTTGCATGCCAAAAAAAATTTCTTCTAAGTAAGGGTGGGGGGGGGGGGGGAAAAAAGACAACATACTAAAATATAAAATCTAACTACAATCATATTATTCATGAAGAAGTTTTGGGGGTTTGAAAATGTTGGAAATTATAATCGTGGGAATTTTTTCCAAATGGCAATATCGGTATTTTATTTTAAAAAATTTTTCCGGGGATTATTTTTAAATTTGGGAAGAAAAAATTTAAAAAAAAAATTTAAAGAACTATTTTAAACCCTATTAAAGGGAGGTAATTTTTAAACAAATTTTTAATGCATGACATTTATATTTGGAAATTTTTGAAACTTGTTTTTTAAAAAACACTCCAAGAAAGTAAATACCACGGGGTCAAGGGAAACTGTTTCACTACAATCCCAAACCCAAAAGCACTGCAATCATAAAATGCAAAAATTTAAGAGGGAAACGGGGGAAACGAAAAAGGCACTAAATCGTATAAAAAAAATGGTTTTGCTGACTGGAAAACAGGGCTGCCAAAAAAGTTGCTGAAAAAATACGAAAAAGTTTTAAAAAAACCTCAAAGTCCAAAAAGAGGCGGGAAAGAGGAGTTAGGAAAAGGGGGGGAAAAAAAAAAAAGAAAGAAGATCCAAAAAATCCCCCGGAAGAAGTGAAAGGAAACAAGCCTCACATAAAGAGCACCCCCCCTTTAACAACCCCCCCAAAGCCTGGGGTTTAAGACCCATATATACCCGACGTTATAAAAAATGTTCCCGGGAAAAGGGGGGGGGGGGGACTATTCCCCCGGGAACCATCCAAATGGTATAATATATTTTTTTTTTTAATTAAAAAAAATTGACTGTTTTTTTTCATACAGCTGAAAACCAAAAATGCCCAGAATAAAATCCCCGTGGGGGATACTTAGAACATTGAATTGTTTCGGGTTTTTAAAGGTTTTCCAAAATAATCATTTTCTTTCATTATTGTCAGCAATTTCTATACCAAAAGTTTTTGGTTTTAAATAACAAAATTTGAAATTAAACCAAAAACAAAATAAGAGGGAATTCTTTTTCCCCGATTTTTTATATTTTTTTTTATTCCCCGGTTGGGATTTTTAAAAAAATCCCAAAATCCTAAAATATAATAAAAACCCAGCGGAGTTCCCTTTGGGAAAAAATTTTCCGGGGATTTCGACTATGTTTATGGTTTCAAGTAATATGAAAAGTGAATTTTTTATTTTCCAAATTTTTTTTTAAAATCTCTTTTTATCTTTTTTTTTTTGATATAAAATCGTATATGAACGCAAATTTTTCACCTAATTTCCCCTGAAAAAAAAAAAATTAAAAAGA
Organism: Mercenaria mercenaria; assembly: GCF_021730395.1. NCBI lineage: Eukaryota > Metazoa > Mollusca > Bivalvia > Venerida > Veneridae > Mercenaria > Mercenaria mercenaria. The sequence continues at coordinate 81,899,991 of NC_069368.1, forward strand.
TTTGGGTTTTCTAAAAACTTTATTTTTAAAATGCGTAAAATAAAAAATAGAATATTTATTAATTTTTTCTGCAAAATTTCCTGGAAAAAACTTAATCTTGCCCAGGTGTTTCGTTGTATCAGTTTTCCTGGAACCAGGAAATTTTATAAATTGCGTCTATGGATAAGAAAAAAACAATCATTGAGGTTTTTTCTTCACTTTCAGGAAAAGACCCACAGCCCCGAAGAAGATATATTATCTCACCCCTCTTAGTTTGAATTAAAGAACAGCGGGGGTTGTGCACCCTACTGTTCATTTTAAAAATGTGGGGTTAAATCACATTTTATGATCAATCTAGTTTTTTCCCCCGCTTGCAACTAGGCTAATGTAATTTTTTTAGTCCCTTTTATAATCCATTCAATGGTATCAGCAATTAATAATTTAGTTATCATATTTTTTCAATGTTAAATGTAATATCTTTTCACGTATAATGACAAAAGTTTTTACTAAAAACAATTCTTAAAATTTCTATGCGCCAGTGTTCTCCCCCTTCTATTTCAATTGAACGCGTCGCTTTGGGCTTGTAAAACAGAAAAGGGGGAAATGCACATTAATTTCCCCGGTTTCTGAACTCCCTGGTCACCCCACCTTCCAGCCCCCACCCCCTCCCCCCATCCCTTTCGTGTGCCTATCAAAAAACCCCAAAAAGGCAACTTAGCATCTTTTTTATGCTTCTTCTTTTTAAATTTTTTCGTTTTTTAATTTTTATTTTAGAAAAAAATTTTAGTTGATTGGGGGTTTTACTTTTGATTTGAATTAATAAACCAAAAAATAAAAAAAAGAAACAGAAAAACACATTATATTTTTTTAATATAAGTGAGAAATCAATAAGTAAAAACAGGGGAAAATATTTAAAGAAATCTTGTTTTTTTTTTAAATTTATATTTTTTAAAAAAATTTAAAATTTCTAAAAAAAGTGTTTTATTTATTATGTTAGCATTGGGATATTATACTAGGATGTATCAAAATTCACTCTAAGATACAGTATGATGAGGTAAATATAGATTTATAGTCAGACTGTTAAATGCGTAGCATGTATAAGAACTGCCATATTGGAAATTTACCATTTAAAAATAATAGTAATGCAAAATTAGGGCATTCCCAATAAATATATGCCGCTCCCTTTGGAGAGGGGGTTTTTTCTCCAGGAAAAAATTTTGGGCCCAAATGCCAGGCTCTTTTCCACGCTCCTGTTTTTACAACGATGGGAAGAAAAATCTCGGGGGACTCAGATTTCGGGAAATTTATATGTATTCTGTACAAAAAGTCCCTTTTTCAGTGCTTTGACTGCATAATTAAATGCTCAAGTGAAAGGATTTTTTTCTTATAGGCTATGTCCATTTTACCGAGCCCGGAACAGTTTTCCCCAGGGGTCCGTGCTTGGGGGCCCCTGTCTTCCTTTCATATATAAATGACCTCCCCCAAAAAAAAATTCAGAAAAAAGTTTCGTCTATTCCTGATATGTAAAAGTTTAAATTTAACCCTCTGTCATACCAAACAAATACCCCCCAAAAGACCCTTTAAAAAAAAAGAAAAATTAGAGTTGGGCTGGGATATGGAAAATTTTTTTCCCCCCAATGTCAAATTTTTCCCCGTCACAAGAAGGGGAAAAACCTATTCTCTCACAAAAACTACCTGCATACTACACTAAAAATCCCGTAAACCCCCGCAAAATTTCCTTGGGCGGATAACCAAACGATCCTCATGGGCGCCCCCCATATATAGGTCAATTAAAAAAGGGAAACAAACTGCAGGTTTCCTCCGCAGAAAACATAGGTTACTTTGTAACTCCCCCCCCCCTTAAGTTCAAAGGGATGCACCTCCTCGCCAGTTCCCCCCGCTTTAAAAAAACTCCCAATAGGGCTCCATACCTACAAACGCAAAAGACCAAAAAGAAACGGCCAAAGACGGGATTTATAGGGCTAAATCGGGGCCTTTTCACCCCTCCAGGGTCATAATACCAAATTAATCAAAGGCGCAGGCTAGACGCCAAACGCATTCTCTCGAAATCTCGCTTATGTATAAAAAAACCATGCTCAAACAATCAAATCATTGATGTTTGACCCAGCCGAGATAATTTCATGTAGAAAATATGAGAAAAACAACAGGGACCTCATGGATTGCACGTGTGAGTCCGGGTACATCGATAAAACCAAAATGAGGGTTTTTTCCAGCAGGGAATAATATAAAAGTTTGGGGTTACAAAAATCTTCAGCAAGGGGAAATCCCCCTTTTCAAGCTTTATGTTTTACTCTTTGAGGCCTTCAAAAAAAGGGAAACGACAATTACTGGTTTTTGCAAAATAAAATTAATTAACGCGAAAGGGAAAAAAACTTGCAAAAGAAATTGGGGGAATGTTCAGAAAAGCCAGTTCTGGGGTAGAAAAAAGATTTTTCTTTTTAAAAATTTTTAAATTGAACCCAAATCGTTTTCTTTTCCCCAATAATTTTGTTCGTGAAATTACAGCAGGAAAATGGCAGTCGCATTTGACCCCCCGCTTTTTTGCCCAGGGGCAGGTCAAAGTAACAGGGAAATTTTACTTTTTGTTTAAAAAATAATAAAAATTGCCTATATTTTATCAGTTAATAAAATATGGGCAGGAGTTCGGATGCGTAATAATTAAATCACGAGTGCGTAGCACGAGTGATTTAATATTCGCATCCGAACGACTGCCCATATTTTATTAACTGATAAAATTATTGGAACATATTTATTATTTCGATTCTAACCACGTAAATTCTTCGCATTTTACAGCACTACATTTTAGCTCGATATGTCATTCGGCTGGCCATATGCTATTATAAAAACCTCCCTACGAATGGAAAGCGTTGCATAAAACGGAATTTTCCGATATTCAACAAATTTTAATTAAAGTATTAAGTAGTTACCTCGGTTAAAATGTTATTTTCAATAACATCTAAGGTCGGATATAGAAATCAGAAGTAAATACTTCGTTCAATGTTTATATATGGAGTTTCTAAAAATAGTGCACGTCACCTACATGATGGCACTGAAACATACACGCCAGAACATTGCGGCGGTATATAAACACGTAAACACTTTAGTCTGGAAGATTGGAACATGAATTACAATTTATTTACTGTCAAAGTAGAATCTAGTTGACATTTGTGGTGCATACAGCGCAGAAATTGTAAACTACAGACACGACCAGACATAGATGCACTGGTGTTGAAGTTGAAACTTACCGGGCTGAAACATTTACTTACGGTAAAATTAAAAACAAATAAATTCATCAGTTACAAATTGTTTGTTTCAGAAAATTTGATGTACTTTTTATTACTAGTCTACTAGATCTACATATCACTGAAAAAGTCGAGTATTTAGTCGGTATATAACAGAAGCAGAGTAGAATCTCGCAGTCGTGTGACAATCGTAGGGTGGAATGGAAGAGCTATATTTTATCGTAGATTCATGTATAGGCGATTTCGCTATATGTTTATATAGCAACTGCTGCGGATCGTGTTAGAATTGCATAGAAATATTGTCCCCTGAATAATGATAATATTAGGCAAACAGAAAATATTTGCTTGTTGTTCAAGAATATGACCTAAGGCGGCTGTAAAGTAATTATAACTTGAAAGCGAATGGAGCAAAAATGTGCATACTTCCCGGTTTCAGTTTCATAGGAATATCGACAAGGTGATTTTAGTGACATGCGCAAAAAGCGAGAACATGCTTTGTGTTTAAAGTTTGCCTTTTATGTACATACGTTGTATTTGTACTCAAGGGAAACAACCTCTTGACAGACTGACATTGTTAAGTGAACACCATTTGTCGATCCTAACCCAATCTATGTTATATCCACGTCACACGGACAAGCCTTGGTAACGCATTTCTGAGCAAAGTTTTATGGGTTTCAGGATGATTTCTGTCTTAATTACCGTAACCGGAAAAGAATAGATGTAGGTATTTCACAAAATTGATATGTATGTTCAATATATGACTCATTTTGATGATATAGTGTGATTTTGCATAGAAAAATTGAAAAGATTATGTAAGTAACAAAATAAAACTAGTGCCTTTTTGTCTCTTAAAAGTCGCGAATTTCATGACGAACCATTTTTCCATGTCATGGATTTTTGTCTACAGTATGGCAGATTTATAGCTCAGAACCGAATCGATAGCCTAGTGGTTTCGGTCACCGGCCACGTCATGCCAAAGACGTAAAAAAATGTTACCAGCAGAGATCCCCCCTCTGCGCCCAGCATTAAAAGGGAGACTGGCTTCTCTTCTGTCGTACCCTCGTGGTGATGGAGTCCCTGAAGAATGAGATGAAAATATTGATCAATATAGGTTGTAGAACTTGTTTCACAGTCATCCTAAAATAAATAAGTATAACCTTATGTCTTAGTTTAGGTAATTTCCTTTACTGAAGGCTCATCCGAAATCATTTCTTCATGTGATCGACATCTTAAAGCGTTGTATAAATGCAGTGGAAAAGTAAATATTCTAACACGACCAGGAGAAAATCAATCAACGGTTATTTTGCGATAACCCATGCGCGTGCCAAGTAGTGACGTACGTCATCCTCTATGTATAGAATGATCCAGGTGCGAAGCACGAAGTGTAGTTCATGTCGTAAAAAGTAGTTACCATTTTTTCTAACACTGTTGATACTAGTATGTCGTGTTAGAATCGGAATAACAAGTTCCAAAGTGTGATTTATCGTAGAATAACCAGAGTTTTTCATTCTACAACCTTCGTGATATATTACCCAAAACACGGGTTATTCTATGATAAACCACGCTTTCTTAATTAGATACCGGCACAAGTGGAGGAATACATCGCTATTCTCCTGAGTCCGTGCAATGCGTGAATACCGAGCAGCGCCTGCTCGATAACTAAATGTCTGTCTCACCTAATTTTCGACCTCAACTTTGGGCTGATATGAAGACATAGAACGGAATCAAAGAATATAAAACATGTTTCTGTGAATGAAAAAGTCACCTTCGGGATTTTCAAAGATTTTTGCAACAATCGTCTGGTTTTCCCGTGCGACTGAATTTCATTTTCCCCATGGAAATTCGCTGTTGTTTGTGTCTGGTCGCCATTGCCAAATATTCTCTATTTTGGAAACTTACGGGAAACTTCACGTGTTATGTTTCGAAAAAACACATACAATCCTCGGGGACGTTTCACACTTATTTTTTTAACACTAATCTGTTTTTTCCTTCCGTAATTGAGTTTGAAATAGAATATACAAACAAAAATTTGAAAAATGCAAAAATGAAAATTAGAAAAAGAACATACTGTCATTAACTATTCACTCTTCCTTTAACCATAATTTCTTTAATCCAAATCCTTCAAATCGACGTCCAACATTTTTCAAAGTCAGAAGTTTCACACAGAAAATCCATCATCCGGAAACTCGACCGATTAAGTGCACAGGCGGCACTATGTGTGAGCTCTAACGCATAGCTATCCCAGTGACACTTAATTTAGTAATTAATGAAGCTCATTGAGTCCCGAATTTAAGAGGATAAAGTAAATTAGCAGTAAATGGTGCGAGTCTGATTTCATGGATAAAATTTAAGTCAAAGGAGGGGATGGTTGGAGTTACTTTAAAAGATGAAAGGTAAGGGTAAATTTCCCGGAAGCATAGAGCACACCAAACACAGCCATAGAGTCATGCGTCGCAAAGTAGGCCCACAACAAAAAGAAGCTGTTAAGTTTGAGCCCAGACCTAAATAATAAACTGGAAAAAAATACCCAGTACCGTATTTTTCCATATGTAACGTATAGTAACATTTGTAAATATTAAATTTTACTCCAAATTGATACCGTCATCCTGCCCTAACCAATGAACTGAATCGGCAGTGAAGCCCCTCAAATTGTAGATCACAATCTTAATACAAAGATATATTTCAATGATAGAGAGGGACAAACACATAAGTCACGGTGACACGATATTACAAAGGCTTGTAATATCGTGTGCGGATCCTTCTTGCGGTGAGTCGTATACGGATGAGTTTTATGAAAGCTGAAGAAAATTAACCAGTTCAAATATATCTGTCTTATGCAACGTAGAGTAACATTTGCTCTGTAAATATTAACATTTTACTTCAAATTGATACCGTCATCCTCCCCTAAACACTTTACCGATTCAGCACTGAAGCCCCTTAATTTAAAGATCATAAGCTTAATACACATATATGTTTTCAGTGCTAGAGAGGGACAAACACATATTTAGTCATAGTAGCCCGATATAACTAGGGCTTATAATATCGTGTGAGGTTCTAATTTGCGTTGAGGTTTTGTGAAAGCTGAAAAAAAAAACTCGGTGCCACATATTTTTCATATGCAACGTATAGTAACATTTTCTCTGTGAATATTAAATATAACTCCAAATTGATACCCACATACTGCCCTAACCAATGACCTGAATCGGCAGTGAAGCCCCTCAAATTGTAGATCACCATCTATATTTAAAAATATCTATAAAAATATATCTTAAGTGATAGAGAGAGACAAACACATAAGTCATAAAAGCATGATACTACTAAGGCTAGTAATATCGAGTGCGGTTCTCACTTGCGTTGAGTCGTATACGGATAATTTTTGTGAAAGCTGAAAAAAATAACCAGTGCCATATATCTGTCATATGCAACGTAGAGTAACATTTGCTCTGTAAATTTTAATTTGTTACTCCAAATTGATACCGTCATCCTCCTCTAAACACTTTACCAATTCCACAGTGAAGCCCCTCAATTATAGGTCATAAGCTTATATATGTTTTAAATGCTAGAGAGGGACAAACACTTAAGTCATAGTAGTCCTATATTAATAAGGCTTGCAACATCATGTGAGGTTCTCACTTGCGTTTAGTCGTATATGGATAATTTATGTGACTGCTGAAACTATTCAACCAGCGCCAAATATATTTCACAAGCCATGCATATTACCTTTTGTTATGTAAAATTTTAATTTTCACTTCAAATGTTGAATTCTTCATGAGTTGGCTTACGGAAGGTCGGTGGATCTACCAAGGTGCCCGCTCGAGATGAAATAATGCACGGAGAGGCACCTGGGGTCTTCCTCCACCCCCCACCCCGAAAAAAAACAACAACAAACAAACAAAAAAACATTGCACTGTACAGTGAAGTACATGTAATTTTGACATACTGTCTAAAAATATAAACATGTTAACATTTATTTTATATAATTGATAATTAACTCGGGATATTTTAGTGTTTGTCAATTTTGTCATTATTATTTCTATTACTGAGTCTGTTTCACGAAGCATACTTCTGACAAAGCTTAAACTAAGAAGAAAGATGTTTCTAGAAAATAAGGTCCCTTATAATATTAAGATAAATCGCAGGAACTGTATAAAATCAAATGTTAGAATTTTACCACAAAGTCGGTTTTAAAACAAATTTTAAGATATTGTTATATAAAACTGATCCAGAATCTATATTTTATAACAGGTCAAACTTATGAACTGATAGTCGTATTAACCTTTTACAATGCACGTACTCGTATTTCGTTAAACGGCTTCACATTTGGCTGCATGGCATCAAATTTTGATACGCCGCTCCAAATCACACAACACAGTTTCAGTATGCATTAGACGGCGCCAAGCTTTATGAATCGTTTCATTTTACACTGCACGAACTCATGTTGCGTTAAACGTCTTCACATTGGACTGCATGGCATCAAGTTTTTATACACCGCTCCTAATTACACAACACGGTTTCAATATGCATTAGACAGCGTCAAGTTGTAATAAATCATTTCATTTTACACTGCACGTACTCAAGTTGTGTTAAACGGCTTCACATTGAGCTGCATGGTATCATATTTTGTTGGATGATTTCATAGTACGGTGCATCGCAACAAGTTTTTCAATGCATGTTTAAATAGATGGAATAAAGTTTTGCATTAAATAGTTTCAAAATACAATGCGTTGAATGCAAATATATTGGACGGGATGGAGTTTTAGACTAGACGGCGTTGAAATGCACTGCACTGACTGACTTGTTTATGAATGGATTTTATATTTATTAATTTTGGCGGTTACCGCCGCCCGTACTATGGGTACTGTCCTTACCTGTATTATCTATTTTTGAAACAATGATACGCACTTGACTTGAAGAATAAATAAAAATACATTGTCAGAAAAAAAAGCTGAAAACCTGAAACGGAAATAACTGTTTAAGCAGTTCTTATGCAATATTGATCAAACTAGTCAGAATATTTATTGGGGGAGGGTGTATACTATCTTGGCAAAGTTCGGCAATCAGGCGGATAGTCATTGTTGCTCCGGAGCTATGACCCACTTGAATTAGTCAAAATAGCTGTTTGTGAAACACATGGGCCGCTATGATGAACTATCGAAAGCACAAGGGTGTATAATTTTGTATACTGTGACTTTGGCCCTTGACAAAATTACCTCCAAAAAGCCACAGGGGTAATCTACTGACAATAGGCAATCATTCTTTGAAAACTGAGAGTCACAGCGCTAATTAATTTTTGAGCGTGAAAAGTTATCCGTCTAGAGGTCACTGTGACCCTGGCCTTTGCTCTACGGACCCTAAAATGAGAGGCATCATCTACTGGCCATACGCAATCACACTATGAAGTTTGGCGATTATAGACCAAAGTATCCGTTAGTTGTTGATGAACTAGTTACCATCAAAACAATAGTGGTCCTCTACTGCCCATAAGCAATCTAGTGATCCTGTTAAGTATGACCATTGTAGGTCAAAGCGTTCTGTCGTTTCTGAGCGGATTATTTTCAATTTCGAGGTAACTGTGACCTTGACCTTTCACCAATCGATCCCCAAAACAATAAGGGTCATCAAATGGCCGTAGATAATTATGCTATGAAGTTAAATGACTAGGCCAACGCGCATTTTAGTTATTATGTGGAAACCACATTAACCTTGACCTTTTGACTTACTGACAAGCAAAACGATAGCGGTCATTTATCTATGGAGTTTGACTATTGTGAGACTAAGCATTCTCAAGTTATAGGTCGAAAAATGGTCTTCATGACCGACAAACAATGTGCAAAATAATGTACCAACGCTAACAGCTACATTTATTTGGTCTGTAAGTTTTTGCATTCCAAATATTTAAATGGGTGAATTTCAATCATTTTTCTCTAAAAACGTCACAATTTATGGATAAAAGTGGCTCGTTTCTAATGCTATCTGATTTTAAGTGTGTCTTTGTTTAATTCATACTACATATATTAGCTCTTTACCGCCAGCATTAACAAATAAAATACCAATCAAACAGTGACAAACTTGAAGTCTGGAGGTCCCAAGTTCTCAGAAAAGCAGAGGGAAAACTGTCGCTGACTTGGCTGTCCGTCACAAATTAGTCCAGTTTTTAGGGCTTTGCTGACACGTTCAGAAATTTATTTCTGAGAAAAGAGCTAATCTTATCTATTCTATGCAATATTTATTTATGTAACATTTTAGAATATGTAGAAAATACAGAAATTTACTCACACAATTAACTTCTTAAATAAATGAAAATAATGTAGTTGTTTCTTTTTAATATATGACTTCTTGTAACATTTCCACCAAAAAAATATTGATTCATTATCAGTTTTAATGTGTTCAGTTCTATAATGGCAACATATGACTGTATTAGTGTTTATATGTTAGCATTAGTGTTGTTAGAATAGATATAATACAAATCAAAGATCGGGTGAGCTTTTCGTTACTGAGACTTTTGATTTTAACATATGTGACTCCTCAAAGTAGCTCTAGCAAAGTATATACAAATACCATGCACTCAGGTATCTTCCAGGTAGGTTTTACTTCAGCATTGCCTTACTGTGTATTATTGTGCTCACTACAAGTAGACACCGTCGTTTATAGGACTGAAAAATTGTTGAAAAAGACGTTAAACCCGAACACCCCCACACACACATACTGTGTATTATTGCAGAAATTGTCAATCTGGGTTACAAAATGGTTTCCTCAACAAAAACACACAAGAATAGAACATATTTGATAAATTATCTGCATAACATCTCCGCTTGAGCTTCTTTTTACGGATCCAGGCTGTAGAGTTAGGGACCCGATCGTAGATGTCAATATGTACAACGTTTCGTATTGTTCAGTAGAACTATTTACCGAAAGCATACATATTTCTTAACTGATATAATTTTGCGTGTGCAGGTAGCTGCATGTGCGGACAAAGTGTTTAACTGCCGACCTCGGGGCTGTGAGTTCGAGTCCTACGTCTCAGACCTCGGGCAAAAGTTTGACTATTGACTGATAAACCATTCAGTTAGTGTATATTTAAGCATGTGTCATGTATAATGCAATATTTCGAACTTTACTGTTTGCTTCTGGTAATTCATAACCGATTTCTGCTGATCAATGTTATCAATTTGATATACTGTACAATTCGAACGAAAAATAGCATGCACCACAGGTTTCAGTTTAGGTGAGTTGTGGTGAGTTGGGGATCAAGTACATTGCAACATTACTTTATTGCGTTTAACATTTTACAATGCTTATGGTATATGTACAGATATAAACAAACGATGAAAACATATTCAACAGAGAGAGAGAGAGAGAGAGAGAGAGAGAGAGAGAGAGAGAGAGAGAGAGAGAGAGAGAGGGGGGGGGGGGGGGGAGAGAGAGAGGCCTAAATTTTCAGTCTCTACAGATATTAAGAATCACTATCTTGAAGAAAACGAAACTGAGAAGAAGCTAGACGAATTTTATAGAACTGATTTTATTTGTTTTGAATCCATGAAAGCAAAGCACTAAAAATGTATTAAATGCGGCCACCGGTAGAAATGATTTCAAGTTTGTCATTAGGTACGTTGTAGTAGATAGTGCCAACGGCATAATCCAGAGTCAAGAGAAGGATGCAATAAGACCTACTGCAATATACTGGTACCGCGATAGACTGGTTGGCATTAACATGACGCTGAGGTATGCTGCATTACTTTTTCGGATTATGTTTGGTTTACTTTTGACTGTTGTGGCATTTGTTTCGTATCAAATGAATGATGTACTAATAAGTTTTTCATATATATCTGTGTCTTTGAAATATTTTGATCGAGTTAAAGTAGACCAACTGTGACACCCATCAGGGACAAACTGTGTGACTCAGAACTCTCCACTCATCTCAAAAATAAGTATCCCACCATGTCTGATATTTCTGTAAGTCTAAATGGTATTCTCAAACTGTTGGCAAATCTTAAAACAGATAAAGCTGCTGGTCCTGACAACATCAAACCAATTGTCCTTAAAGAACTTCGTTGCCAAATTGAACCTATCCTTAAAATACTTATCCAAAAATCTCTTGACTCTGGTACTTTGCCATCAGATTGGAAAAAAGGAACAGTTGCCCTCTATTCAAGAAAGGACCCCAGAGTGATCCATCCAACCATCGTCCTATCACATTAACCTGTGTTCTTTGTAAACTGACAGAACATATTATTGCATCAAATATTTCCTCCCATGTTACTAGGTACAACATTCTATATGAACTGCAACATGGATTCAGGGAGCGCCGCTCATGTGAAACGCAACTCATACAATTGGTTGATGACATTGCCAGAACTCTTGTTGCAGGCCAGCAGTCAGGCCTTATTCTCCTTGATTTTAGAAAGGCTTTTGATAAAGTTAGTCACACTAAACTGCTTTCCAAACTTCATGAACATGGTATCAGAGGCTGCACTCTTGACTGGATTCGCTGTTTCTTAATAGGCAGAACCCAAGTGGTTGTTCTCGCGGGCGAGAAATCTATTGAATTTCCTGTGACATCTGGTGTGCCCCAAGAGTCTGTCCTGTGGCCTCTCCTCTTCCTTCTATATATTAACGACATACCTGATCATGTAAAATACCAGGTCCGACTTTTTGCTGATGACACAGCTGTCTATCTTACTACCAATAATACAACTGATTGCAATAGGTTACAACCAGATCTTGGCACCCTACAGAAATGGGAAAGTAAATGGGAAATGCACTTCAACCAAAGTAAATGCCAGGTTCTTAACATCTCACGAAACAAAGATATAATACAACATGATTATATATTACATGACAAGATCCTTGAAACCGTAACAAATACCTTGGTGTAGACCTAACAAACGACCTCTACTTTAACACTCATATTAAAAAAATCTGCACAACAGCAAACAGAACACATGGTTTCATAAACGTAACCTCCAAACTAAAACAAGAAGGTCAAAGAAATAGCATATAAAACACTTGTCAGGCCACAGGTAGAATACTCGTCCACAATCTGATCACCCTACACTAAACTTAATATAAATAAGACAGAAATGGTACAAAGAAGAGCAATCAGATGGATATACAACAACTATTCCACATATGACAGTGTCTCAGGTATGCAAAATTCTCTTGGTTTAAGATTTTTGGATAACAGACGAACTGATGCAAAATTGATAATGTTTTACAAAATTGTCCATTCACTAGTAGCTATTCCTGTCCCAGCATATTTTGAGAGACCAGGGAGACCGACTCGTCACCGCCCCCCGCCCCCACCCCCACCCCGGCCTATAGACAAATCCATAGAGTTTCCAATCACAGGCACCAGTATCGGACCTGGGACAAAAATATGTTTGCTTTCATCCTAAATGAGTTCAAAATGAAAAATATGTAGTGAAATATGAGCCCCCTTCAAAAGATACATACGTCTACTGAAGGCTAGAATCTCGAGAATCGAGCCTGCGAGCAATGGGTTCACTTCCCGGGCCGTTGTGAAATAAATTCTCTAGACAAATAATCAAACTACCTATCACTATTTCACGTGCACATTAAGCTACATAATGAGACCAACCCCAAGTCTCTAGCCCTCCCCGTTCATGAAATATCTATCAGAAAACGAGTGCTTTCTGTTGCAAGTTCCAGGTAGATAGGAAATGTGGCACAACGAAACGGTACGAAATCACGGACAAAAAGATTTTGTCAGCCTAGCAAATATTTTTAAGGGTCAAATTCATTTGCAATTTATAACAAGTATTACTAAATATGTAAATTATCGCCACTCACCACCGTCAGTAGCATCTGCCACACGCGATATTTACTTTTTTATTGTTCTGTCGGTCTTTCACATTGAAACCGATACGATAACATCCGAGTAATTTTTGTGCGAAACGTTGCGATTCTGTCGGAGATGTGGCGCTATTGGCTAATCAGAAATTGCGTTTAAAAAAACCTAATGAATTATGTTCAATGGCGTAGAATTCAATTTAAAGACCGTGGAAAAGTTTGAAACGCCAATATCGCATGTTTGAGATGCTACTGACGATTGTGAGTGGCCCTAGTTTATGCATTTATTTATACTATTTAGTATTTTTATTTAATTTGAGTCGTACTTGATTGACAACCATACTTTAGCCTATGTTTACGTACCGATTCTTTGTGTCGCATTTTTATCTACAAGGGACTTTCAGCAAGAAAGCACTCGTTTCCTGATAGATATTTCATGAACGGGAATGGCTAGAGACTTGGGGGTCGGTCTCATTTTGTAGCTTAATGTGCACGTGAAATAGTGATATGTAGTTTGTTTAATTGTCTAGAGAATTTACTTCACAACGGCCCGGGAAGTGCACCCATTGCTCGCAGGCTCGATTCTCGAGATTCTGGCCTTCAGTAGACATATGTATCTTTAGAAGGGGGCTCATATTTCACTACATATTTTTCATTTTGAATTCATTTAGGATGAAAACAAACATATTTCTGTCCCAGGTCCGATACTGGTGCCTGTGTTTCCAATTATCCTACGATATTACAAATTTTCCTTTTTTGGAGACGTCTAAATTCGTTTTCGTTACATATGCCACGTGACTTCAGTTTGCAAATCAAACTACTTGATAACGCATTATAGATAATTTATCAAAATGGAAGATTTATGCAACACTCTGCCTGATTGGACGAGAGTGTCAATTTCTTTCACTCTGTTGATTGTGCTACGCTGAGTGAAATGTAGACAAAGCGTTTATCCTAAACGACGCTGTTCACAGTTTTAAAGCTAACTTTGGCTCAGTATATTTAGCAAGAATATTGATATATCTCAAAATGATAAGTAAGTTTAATAAATATGATAAAAACCTGTTCAAATACCAACATATATCAAATTTAAGAAAGAGCTGAATACGGTCTGCGTATCACATGAATAAGGGTGTGATAAGAGTCTTTTATGTAGAGAAGTGCTTTTTAAAAGATTTTCCTTGTTACAATTGTCGTGTGTATATGAAAAGGTTTCCTGCTTTTGTGACTTATTCAGATTGCATATTAAAATGAATACTTGTTTGCTTTGATATATTTGTTATAAATTATTTAACTGATTTATTATATATGAATATTTTTCTTTAGTATGGTATGCAAATATTGAACTCAGTTGAAATCTGTTTCATTGTATATATGCTATATAATGACTGAATCTCATTACACTGAAATGAAGGTACGCTGCATACAGTTTATCTATGTGATATGACTAAGGTCACACTTTGCTTATGAAACAGAAATATTGAAATAATTACAATTATATGTTTTGCTTGACCTTCACTTTTTTATAGATATGACGTCATTGTCCAAAGATTCATGAATAGCGAATATGCATTTGTTAAAGCGGGATCAGTTGGCCTATTTTAGAAATAAATAATAAATAAAAAAAGTCCTTTAATTGATTTTTTCTCATGTATTCTAATCAAACTTGATTTGTAGCATCTTTATTAGGCCCGCAGCCAACTTTGTTCAGCTGGGACATTTGATCCCTTTTAGGGGCTGCTAGAGCTAAAACTAGAAATGCCTTTATACGGCGTCTCATGAACAGCTTGGTGGATCTTTGTCATACTAGGTCTGGAGCATCATTATAAGGTCCTCTTCCAAATTTATTTATATAGGAACTTGGGCCCTATTAGGGACCACTATAGCTAAAAGTAGATATGCCTTTCTTCGCATTAACCACTAAAATGTAATGGATTTTTATCAAACCTGATGTGTAACAATATCGAAAGGTCTCCTGCTATTTTGTTACAAATGGGGATAGGGACCAATTTAGCTAAAACTTTAAACACGTTTAATGACCTCTTCTCATGAACCGCTTCATGAATCTTCATCGAACTACTGCTGTAATTATTCGTCTAAGGATAAACGAAACAAAATTGCAACCCTACGAAATCTTTGCGAAAAATTAAAAAAGAACCATTTAAATTGTTAAAGTGTGGTGTTTATTTTTGCAGTTTGAAAAATGTTAGATGAAAGATGAATGTTAGATGAAAAATTCATAAACTTCTTTCCTTATTACAATTCGCCGACCATCATTTTTAAAGATATTTCTTGTTTCCAAGTACTCTGGTCTTATGGAACAACCTCCTATCTGAAGTTGTTCTCCTGCCTACACTCGAATCTTTCAAGCAGGTAGTATACCAACATACAATGATACATGCAATTAGTTGCAGCAAATTGCGTTGTTATTTTATATGAAATTTAGAACAATCGGATTTAGTGGTTTTCAGCCTATCCCACCAATATTTAGTAGTATTAAACCAAATATTTTCAGTCGCCTCCCCTGGAGGAGATACTCTTCAAATTGGAGGTACGTCATCAGGAAGAAAGTCGGACGTGTATGGGAAAAACATCATTCTTGGAAATAAACTGTTGTTCTTGCTCAGCGTCAACGTCGTAATAAGTCATGAAAACAACTTCATATTTATTACGTATTATTAATTGAACTCTTTATTAAATTTGTAAACATAAATATGACTTTATTTCGGATAAGCAGTTCCTGGTTTGGGAGTTTTATTTTTTTGTGCATATTTACTTTTATTCAGTGTGATCATTTCTTAAACAAATTTGCCGTACATATACCAGGTGGAGAAAGAGTAGCAAGAAACGTGGCAGAGCTGCATGGATACAGAAATCTAGGACAGGTAACAATGATTTTTTTGAAGAGTAAATTTTAAAAGGCAGTGGCTAGGGGTCTGGTAACAGGTCCAGTTACCAGACATTTTGACAACCCGTACAGGGCTGTCTAGAGGTACGGTAAACAATAATATGAAAGTAGGTGCTACCTAAAAGGCAGAGCTCCCATGAAAAATCACCAGTGCCCGTTAAAAATTAAAGGAGTGGTGCTGGAATTATGGATTCGTTTAGGAAGTTTATGTTCCTTAGATCTATTAAAATTATTAATGATAATTCATGATTTCTGAATGCATGTTTTAGACTGCATCAAGATTAATTCTCGACATGTGAAAACTCTACAAATATTCTGTATATAATCAAAAGAAAGTTTGGTATAGATTAACATCTGCACCAAGATGAAGAAAAAAATAACGTATTTGAATAATTTCTTTTATTCTTATTAAAACGCACTGCATCAACAATTTTACATAACTTATTATCATACTGGAAACCAGTCACAACATGATAACTGCTTCAAATTGAAAAGCTTTAACTTTGAAAATTTCAAACCTAACAGAATCTCATTAGGCCAATAGCTAAAGGAATTCTGTGTCTTTGCGTGTGAATGTTGGGCAATGACGACTTAATGTAAAAAGTTAATGTTCCAATTCCAATTTAATTACAATAGACTTTAGTTATACAATCTTTTCAAAACTCATAATAATACAAAAAAAAAATGAAATAAAAAATAAAAATTAAAAAAAAAATCTGGTTCAGGTGAGGTTTGAACTCACGACCTCTGGATTACAACGCGAACTAGCTAACCACTACACAATTATGGTGTTATGACGTCATGAGACAAACATAATTATATATAATAAAGTTCAGTAATGGCAGCGTGACAAAAGTCGTTTCAAACTGAAAATATTGTGTTTTATTTCTTTTTCTTCGTAGAAAATGTATTTAGCATTAATTTCTTATTATCAAACGCTCATTTGCATTTTTATTCAATATTCAAAGCAGTAAGCGAGAAGCTTTTGTCAACCGTAAACAATAAGCGTCTACTGACATCTTTACTGATTAATTACTATGTGCATAGTGTACTTGAAAAAATCCGAACAACACCGATTCCAAAAAGTACCATGAATTTTCAACTGGAT
This sequence comes from Mercenaria mercenaria, assembly GCF_021730395.1. NCBI lineage: Eukaryota > Metazoa > Mollusca > Bivalvia > Venerida > Veneridae > Mercenaria > Mercenaria mercenaria. Next base: position 81,917,059 of record NC_069368.1, read on the forward strand.
AATATACACAGTTAAATCTCTCTATTCATTTTATTTTTCATATGTTTAACTGTAATGCGACAGCGGCGCCTGTAGCTCTGCTATGAATACTGGGAATGGTATTAACAAAGAGAAGACTATATTTTATTTTTTTAAAAACGGGAGATGATTCAAGTTGCAATTTAATAGCTGTAATCGGGAGCTTTTATCAAATTCTTGTCTTTTCTCAAGAATGATGAATTCAAATTATAATAAAATTCTTAATTTTTCTTTAGTATTTAAGACATGTTTTTAATTTTTCTTTAGTATTTAAGACATGGATTGTTCTCATGAATTGTTGGATTTGTTTTACTGCTTGAGTAAATAAATATTCTAACACTATCCGATTCATTTTCCTATTAAACAAAGAAGGCAGAAATCTGTGAATTATTATTTATAAAACAAATCACTGTTCTGACATCACAGTTATTACGTCATGGCCTCAAACGGCATAGCGGCGCGCTGGAAAAAGAAACCGATTGAAAACAGGCAAATTTTTAATGAATGTTTTCAAGGATGTACTTAAAAATCCTTGGTAACGTGTTAGAATCGAAATAATATATCTCATTTAGTGATTTGCTCTTGAATAAATCATTGTTTGTCGTTCAGATGCGTATTATTATATCACTCGGGCTGCGCCCTCGTGATATAATTCCTTCACATCTGAATTCCAAACAATGATTTATTCAACGACAAATCACTAAATGAGATATATTATTTCTTAAACGATGACTACCGGAAATCACTGTTAAAATTTCATATTCAATATGCCTCGAAACCGAGTGAAAGCTAATTATAAATGAAATGAAATATTTACCAAAAAAAATATGTAATAATAGCAACTTTATGACGGCTTATCATAACTTTTACGATCAAATACCTTTTACACTTGTAATACAGTACATAATAATACATGAACATTGATTACCAGACCTCAAGACTCCGGGTCTAGAGTGTTAGTTACCAGACATTTTAAAAAGGCAGTGGCTAGGAGTTCGGTAACTGGACCTATAAACCCAGAGTCTATGGATCAGCTTACCGCACCTCTAGACAACCAGTTTAGGGCTGTCTAGAGGTCTGGTTATCAATATGAATACCGATTATGATATTTTATGAGAGGATGCTATAATTTATCTCTAGAAAAACAGGAGATAACAGGGATTGAATTTAACTTTTTTTCCCACTAGCAAATTTTTGCTAGTGCCATTTTTTTCCACTAGCAAAATGGTGGGTTCCACTAGCAATTATTTAAAAGCTGTTCACATGCTAAATTATCAAGTTGTTTTGTTGTTTGGTTTCATATAAAAGTTCACGGTCCAGACAGGCCGGGACTTTCTGGTTTCATACCGAAGTATTCAATGATTCTTTGGACTTTTGGCTGGATTCAGAAGTTTAAGGGTTTTTTTCAGGTCACTGCCCCTAGTGTTGCTAGCGTTTTCGGTCTCCACGGTTCTTTTTTGCCCAAAGAAACTTGTTAGTTTCCTCTCCATTACCGCAGAACTTTGCAAATCACCAACCAAAACGAAAATAAATATTGTCTAGACGTTTACTTAGATATCCGATAATTACATTTGTATAAAGCGACAAGCATCTACAAGCGGTCACGTGATTATCTGTAAATTAACTACTGTACTGCAAATGAGTTTTTAAAGAGAAAAGGACAGTTTGAGCGAATTCCACGATTTTCGAATGTCGCGAAAATACTTGAGTGCCATGATTTTCTTCTCGCATTTTCTTATTCTTATTCGAATTTCGTGAGTTGGCGACTGCTAAATTCGATCCCAGGGTAATTAAAAATTTTGCTTATATTTTTTCATGGTTTTGAATTTATTGTAAGTGAAAGGAGACAGAAGTATTTATCTTTACTCCCTAAAAAGACACTTAGCGACTTTGATAAATAATAGTAATTAGCACTTTGTTTGCCCTAATGGAAGCTTTTATCAGATTTGTGTTTTTCTAGGTATTGAAGAACTTATGACATTGTTTTTCTTTTAGACTTGGAGCATTTAGTAGCGTTTAGTATTTTAGACTTGGAGCGTTTAGTATTTTAGACTTGGAGCTTGCTCATAAATTGTTAAATTTGTTTAAATGCTTGAATGAATAAAGGTGACTAATGGAATTTGCTGTTAAACTTTCATATTCAATATGCCTCCAACCTGAGTGATAGCTGTTTCTAAATAATTTACAAAAAAATACACATAATGGCAACTTTTTGACAGTAATCCTAACTTTTCCCCAGCAATTACTGTATACACTGGTAATAGGTACAGTATCTTGTACATATTGATTAGCTGATTACCGGATACACTACATATTAGTGAAAATACATGTATACAAACTTGTAAAATGAACAGTGAAATTTATGATGAGGTATACTCAAAATACACTGTTTAAATTGCAATTAACCGCACCCCACTCCCCACCCTAAATGCAGTCCTCATCAAATTTGATTCATGAGAGTTCTCTGCAGCACGATGCTTGGTTTTTTAAAATCACACAGACCATAAGGTGCTATACTGCCACCTACAGTAGAAAGGAATACTCAGTCATGCTATACTGCCACCTGCAGTAGTTCTGTAAGGTGCTATACTGCCACCTGCAGAAGTAAGGAGTACTCGGTCAAATTTGGAGGGTAAATAATGAACAGACATATTCGTTGGGTCATGATCTTAATATTCATTAGAAAATCAGTCAGTTTTTGAAGAAATCAGCATAAATGCTAAGCTAAACTGACTTACTTAAGGACATTTTACCTGTACATATCACTTTGAACAAACCTCATTGTCATGTCTCCCTACAGAGCTAGCCTATTTGTCAAATTTCTTATTAGAATTTTTAATTTGGGATTGTTTTAAAATTGTTTTTTTAGCTCATCTGATTTTTTGAAAAAAAATGATGAGTTATTGTCATCACTTGAGCGGTTGTCGGCGTCGGCGCTGCCTGGTTGAGTTTTATGTTTAGGTCAGCTTTTCTCCTAAACTATCAAAGCTATTGCTTTGAAACTTGGAATACTTGTTCACCATCATAAGCTGACCCTGTATAGCAAGAAACATAACTCCATCTTGCTTTTTGCAAGATTTATGGCCCCTTTTGTACTTAGAAAATATCAGATTTCTTGGTTAAGTTTTATGTTTAGGTCAGCTTTTATCCTAAACTATCAAAGCTATTGCTTTAAAACTTGCAACACTTGTTCACCATCATAAGTTGACCTTGTACAGCAAGAAACATAACTCCATCCTGCTTTTTGCAAGATTTATGGCCCCTTTTGGACTTAGAAAATAACAATTTCTTGGTTAAGTTTTATGTTTAGGTCAGCTTTTCTCCTAAACTGTCAAAGCTATTGCTTTGAAACTTGGAATACTTGTTCACCATCATAAGCTGACCCTGTATAGCAAGAAACATAACTCCATCTTGCTTTTTGCAAGATTTATGGCCCCTTTTGTACTTAGAAAATATCAGATTTCTTGGTTAAGTTTTATGTTTAGGTCAACTTTTCTCCTAAACTATCAAAGCTATTGCTTTGAAACTTGGAATACTTGTTCACCATCATAAGCAGACCCTGTACATCAAGAAACATAACTCCATATTGCTTTTTGCAAGATTTATTGCCCCTTTTGGACTTAGAAAATCAGTTTTCTTGGTTAAGTTTTATGTTTAGGTCAGCTTTTATCCTAAACTATCAAAGCTATTGCTTTGAAACTTGCAACACTTGTTGACCATCATAAGCTGACCCTGTACAGAAAGCAACATAACTCCATCCTGCTTTTTGCAATAATTATTGCCCCTTTTGGACTTAGAAAATCATTTTCTTGGTTGAGTATTATGTTTAAGTCAACTTTTCTCATAAACTATCAAAGCTATTGCTTAAAAACTTGCAACAGTTTTTCACCATCATAAGTGGACACTGAACATCAAGAAACATAACTCTATCCTGCTTTTTGCAAGAATGATGGCCCTTTTTAGACTTAGAAAATCATGGGTAGGACAATATTTCTATTACACAAAAAAAATCAGATGAGCGTCAGCACCCGCAAGGCGGTGCTCTTGTTTTTTATCTATTTCTTTAATTGTTTACAATAATTGCTAAAATTAAAACCTGAATACTGACCACGATGTTACAGCAAATACATGTGTTCCATTTATTAAACCAATGCAGTACTGGTATTTTCTACTCTAAATTAGTTTGCATTTGCTTGCAAAGGCATGAGGTTTGGATTTACTCATAAAATCTTGTCAGTGTATAAATGAAAATAAATATCCAATGAAAAAAAATGTGTTTCCTTAATTTGCATAATTTATTATGAGATGTCATGCTTGATGGCATGTGCCTTTGAAGTTTGTTTTCAAAACATACATCATAACGTGATATTGTGCATAGCACACAGTAAAATAGGCAATAGCTGTCACGATGATGGGAAAATGTTGCAACAATGTTCTTTGAGCATGGTTATAGTTTCAGTATTTTAAGGAGTATGGAGATGTTCAATACAATGTACCTGAATCTCACCAAGTATAATCTATTTTCATTCTAGATTAAACATGATTGTGAATTCATAATGATGTATTCTTGTTTTTTTTTCCTAAGTCATGATTTGTAATGATGCAAAAATATTTGAAAACATATATTACACTTACTACAATAGTGAAAGGCCTCTGTTTATTTATTTCAAATTTCGAGGTAAGTCGTGGTTCAGTTTGTGGATAATTGACCCAGAGTCACCCATTGGATTGGCTCATGGCTGACAGTCCATAGCCCTAACCTGTGCTGAGTTAAATTATCTCTTGGTTGTAATTAAATTTTTTTACAGTCACATGTCCAGTTGGTCAAAAACTTACAGATTTATAATTAAGACATATTGATTTACTCCTGTCTGTGTGTGTGACTGTCTGTCTGCCTGTCACAAAGCTTGTCTGCACTCTTAAGTCGAACATTTCTCATCCGATCTTCACCAAACTTGAACAAAGTGTGTTTGCCAATAAGTCCTCGGCCAAGTTTGATAACTAGCCAAATCGGCAAAGGCACTTCGGAATTATGGCCCTTGAAACTTGTTTTTAGCTTGACTATTCGAAGAATAGGGGAGCTATCCTACTCGCGTCGGCGTGAGTGTGAGTGTCACACAAATGTTAAAGTTTGCGTACCACCCTAAATATTTTCAAAGTCAATTGAGATATTGCTTTGATATTTTGCATACTTGTTTGCCATCATGAACCCAGTCTGTAAAAAGGAGGAGGCAACTCTTTCAAGCATTTTGACTGAATTATAGCCCCATTTTGACTTAGAATAAATGTTAAAGTATGTGTACCACCCCAAATAGTTCCAAAGTCCATTGAGACATTGCTTTCATATTTTGCATACTTGTTTACCATCATGACCCCAGTCTGTAAAAAGGAGGAAGCAACTCTATCAAGCATTTTGACTGAATTATGGCCCCTTTTCGACTTAGAATATGCTTATTGTAATGTTAAAGTTTTACTCACAGCTTATATTATACTATCAAGCACTGAGAATTGTCGAGCATGCTGTCAACTGACAGCTCGTGTTGATAATCAAAGCACGCAAAGTCTGATAAGGCAGTTGAGGTCTTGTGCATAGTTGACTCAATGACATATACTACTATTCAGATGATTAGGCAGTTGTGGGAGACATGTGCTTTTCTCAAAAGCAGCTGTAGTATTTATTGATTTCACTGTTTCTTTTATTCTGAACACATGCTTTAAAGCATACTTTGCATTATTACACCAGTAAAAGATTTTAAAAGCAGTTATAATCATAGATTTTCAGACATACACATTCCAACCCAAACATTTTGCATTATCCTAGTATTATTGTATTTACATCAGACCCCAAGGTCATGCTGAAGTTCTTGGTTAAGGACTCTGTATATTGTGTGGCAGTACTTCATTTGCTTGTTTTACTTGTCATTTACAAATAGTTTAATATCATATTTGTTAAATAAATTATAATCATAATTTGAATTAGCAATGATTTCTGAATACGGTACATAATAATTTCATCCTTTAAATGTCAAAATCCCATAGTGTGAAATCATAAACAAATGATGACATAGCACACAGTTTTTTATATGAATATATGCAGAAACTTTCATATGGACAGAAACGGAAATATGTCTTAAAAATCATAGGTACCGGGACTTGGTCTTGGTCTTGAATATCAAGGCAAGGAAACTGTGCATTTCAATTTATATTTCTGTTTCGGACTTCACTTGCAGTCAGTGTAGAAAGTTTAAAGAAATTTGGTCTATGGGAAAAACCAGGACTTCGCAGTATCATTTTGTCATGTTCATAGTTAAGGACATTTGCTACAGTGTCTATATATTGACATGGGGCAAGATTTTCTTACGGACAGAATTTCTTCTTTATAAACTGTGTTTACTGACAGAGAATCAAATCAAAAACAAATCATAGGTACCCAGCTTTGGTCATGAATGATCTCCCCTTTAAAGTCGGAAAATACTGAAAAATCTATTTTCAAGGGCAGATAATTCAAGATCAAGCCCTGGTACCTATGCTTTTTAATACATATTTCCGTTTTAAACTTGATTCTCTGTCAATACACAAAGTTTAAAGAAATTCTGTCCGTAGGAAATTTTTTGCCTATATACATGTAGAAAACTTTGCGATATGTCTTTAAGCTGAAGTTTCTTCAAGGGGCTGGTTTGTATTGATGCATTGTGTTTTTAACTACTTTTTCGAAGAATAGGTAGAGCTTTTGGACTCACTTGTGCGTCGAAGTCCGCATCCTGATTTGGTTAAGTTTTTTTATGTAACGAGTTGAAGCTGGTATCTCAGTAACAACTCGTGGGAATGGATTGAAACTTCACACACTTATTCATTGTGATAAACTAACATATTGCACAGGTTCCATTACTTTTTAACAAAATTATGCCCCTTCTTTATTTTTGTATGTAAGCTGGCATCTCATTATCCACTTGTAGGAATGGATTGAATCTTGTCCACTTAGATTAACTGACATGCATTGTGTAGGTTACATAACACTGTTTGTATTTTTACAAAATTTTGCCCCTTTTCCCACTTATATGTCGTCAGTCAGCTCTTGTTTTTATTAAACCTAGCTTCTTTCGAAAGCCTTCCCTGCAGTGTACATTTACATTGTGAAATAATTTTGAAAAACTTGCAGAACAAGTTCAGTTCTGATTGTATATCTGTCTTTCAGTCAAAGTGTTACTCTGGGGATAAGAAGTAATTTGGCGAAGAAAAGCTGAGCTTTTATTATCAGAATCTCGTCTGGTTTCTGAAAACATTTACAACAGTCATGTTGGAGCCATGCATATGTTATTAACACCAATTCTCATGATTTTAGGAAAAGTGTTGTAAGGCAGTGACCCTGATAAAATGCATAAATAAATATATTTTGAGATAATTTAACTTTTATCTGATGTTACATTGAGCCAGTCTCTGTAAAGTTGACGGAATCTTTGTACTTTTGCTTCTATGACTTGTTTTGAAATGCTTTGGCTTTTAGAACAACAATATTAAAGATTCAGTATTTGAAGAGAATACTTAAGAATATTTCTCTTCTATTCTCATAATTCTTGTTTAAGGAAATGACTTAGTTATCTTAACAAAAAATGCAGTTAAATGAAGAAAATAGCAGAAAATTAAAGGTATGTTAGACCTAAATTTCGTATCCAAAATCATGAACTCAACATATATGTAAATACAGAATTAACAATGTCTATTAACAACACTATGCATTAAAGGTGGTCAATCACATTTAAGCAAACTTTAGTGACATTTTTTACTTTTTGTATATTCTGTTAGAGATTTATTTAAGAAACAAAAATACCCATTACTTAGAGTTAGATCCCTGTTAGAAATGTATACTTTATTGATTTTCATAAAAATTTGTAATTACTCCCTTTTAATATGAAAATATTTAAAATGCTTGGTATTTCTTTTTATTTCCATATAATTCCGAGTTTTACATTCGCATTGGATAGATATACCAAATTATGAATATTTAACAATCTGAATCAAAAGGTGGGTTTTAAATGCATGTAGCTTCTGAATTTCATTTTTTTCCATTCTATCTTGGTTGCGCAACCAAGATAGGCAAAGGGAGGTAATAATAATTTTTCAAACTTGCATTTCTAATGAATTCAATCTATATATGTAATTGTTAATGCAATTATTTTACGAATATAATACAATATATCGGTTAGTTATACATTTTCTTAGGTAAAGTATGTTTATCACATTTATACTTATGATAAAATAACTCGATCTTGGTTGGGCAACTGCAATAGGAAAACCAATTATCAAAAATATCTCCAGTGAAAACCTAACTTGTATTAAGCGCTAACTGAACATAAATGAGTGTAAATGATCAGATGTTAAAGTTTAAAACAAATCCAGGGGTCACACGGGAAATTTTTTTCTCTGAGCCACTGCTTTTTCCGAAGATAAAATTATTAGGCCAACAACGGTGAAGCGCATAGCATTGACGTTCTTGTAGGACTACATTATATGTACCAACGTACTCATACTACTCAAGAAATTAATGTAGTTATTACATATTTCTTAGTAACCCTTTAAAAAGCTATTTAGAAAATCAAATTTGTATTAATTTCTAAAATTATCATTTTTATAAACATCTGCCATTTAATAAAAAAATTCTGAAAATCACATTTAAAATAAAAATGTTTAAAAAGAACAGTGTCTTATTTTGCACATTGCCTAGAAGTGGGTGGGGTTCGATGCCTTCGCATGTTTTATTCTCGAAAAATACTTCAAAATAAGAGCTCCTTTTGCAACAGTTGTCATATTTTTCTTAAATGTAGACTTTTTATTGGCTTTTTATTAAGATTGCACTAAAAAATCTCGTCAGAAATGACAGAAATATCCGAAAATCACGGTCGCGAAAACAGGTGACAAATTCGGAAAACGTAAGTTAGAATTAAATATTTGATAAAATACCTATGTTTTATTGCTTTTCTATCATCATAGCTATTCAATACTTACAATTTCTGCTTGTCTAAAGCATTTTTTATTTGTTTTTGCCCAAACTAACCCTCGGCAATCATAGAAAATTTGTCTAACAGCTGACTGCTCATAAAATCGTATCAAGTGCACAAAATGATTATAATTACCCAGTTTGTTATTCAATAATCTAATTATCCCCAATTAACTGCCTGATCAAATAAAAAATTTGCAAATTGGCTCCCTCCCTTTCAATAACGGATGTTGTGTCTACACAGATTATCGATTTTTCACACCTTTTGTTTGTAAAACTGGCAATATTCATAGTTTTGCAGACAGACATAGCTTCGGGCCATTTTCGCCAGTTAGAAAATTTCGGAGCCACATTTAATTTTTTGTCGCAAATGGCTCAAGTGGGGATCGACAGGTTGACCCCTGCAAATCCGTTACTTAGCCAAAATCTGATTATCCACCTTTAAGTTTAAAATGGTACACATTGTAGCCATGTATAGCTAAACACACTATAAATGTGTACAGTTGTTAAAAAGCTGGAAGTTTTTTGGGTTTTCTTAACTATTGACTGTTACTGTTTGACATTTAATTATAAATGAATGTAGCTTAACACTCACAATTAATATATATAGTTAATAAGTTAAATACATTTGAAGAGGATTTTCTACATCTGTTTAAAGTATTTTAGCAAACAATATCCATTGAATATCTTTAAAGAAAATGGCAAAACAGCATGAAAATGTGTAAAATTTATGCGACTCTTGAAGTGTAATGGATTTCTCATATTTCATTTCCTTTTTGTTTTCCTGAAATTACAACTAAGGGTTTTTTTTCTTTAATATGAAAACTAGAATTGACAATTTATATCTTGTATTTGTGGGACTTGTCTTTGCCTGTACCGGTCGCAGATTAAGGTCTAATAATTTTCAACATCAATTATTCAAACATTTCTTCTTTTAAAGGTGGTTAATCAGATATTGGTGAAATAATGGATTTGTTTGAAACTTTGAAGAATATTTCTCTTCTATTCTCATAATTCTTGTTTAAGGAAATGACTTAGTTATCTTAACAAAAAATGCAGTTAAATGAAGAAAATAGCAGAAAATTAAAGGTATGTTAGACCTAAATTTCGTATCCAAAATCATGAACTCAACATATATGTAAATACAGAATTAACAATGTCTATTAACAACACTATGCATTAAAGGTGGTCAATCACATTTAAGCAAACTTTAGTGACATTTTTTACTTTTTGTATATTCTGTTAGAGATTTATTTAAGAAACAAAAATACCCATTACTTAGAGTTAGATCCCTGTTAGAAATGTATACTTTATTGATTTTCATAAAAATTTGTAATTACTCCCTTTTAATATGAAAATATTTAAAATGCTTGGTATTTCTTTTTATTTCCATATAATTCCGAGTTTTACATTCGCATTGGATAGATATACCAAATTATGAATATTTAACAATCTGAATCAAAAGGTGGGTTTTAAAATGCATGTAGCTTCTGAATTTCATTTTTTTCCATTCTATCTTGGTTGCGCAACCAAGATAGGCAAAGGGAGGTAATAATAATTTTTCAAACTTGCATTTCTAATGAATTCAATCTATATATGTAATTGTTAATGCAATTATTTTACGAATATAATACAATATATCGGTTAGTTATACATTTTCTTAGGTAAAGTATGTTTATCACATTTATACTTATGATAAAATAACTCGATCTTGGTTGGGCAACTGCAATAGGAAAACCATTATCAAAAATATCTCCAGTGAAAACCTAACTTGTATTAAGCGCTAACTGAACATAAATGAGTGTAAATGATCAGATGTTAAAGTTTAAAACAAATCCAGGGGTCACACGGGAAATTTTTTTCTCTGAGCCACTGCTTTTTCCGAAGATAAAATTATTAGGCCAACAACGGTGAAGCGCATAGCATTGACGTTCTTGTAGGACTACATTATATGTACCAACGTACTCATACTACTCAAGAAATTAATGTAGTTATTACATATTTCTTAGTAACCCTTTAAAAAGCTATTTAGAAAATCAAATTTGTATTAATTTCTAAAATTATCATTTTTATAAACATCTGCCATTTAATAAAAAAATTCTGAAAATCACATTTAAAATAAAAATGTTTAAAAAGAACAGTGTCTTATTTTGCACATTGCCTAGAAGTGGGTGGGGTTCGATGCCTTCGCATGTTTTATTCTCGAAAAATACTTCAAAATAAGAGCTCCTTTTGCAACAGTTGTCATATTTTTCTTAAATGTAGACTTTTTATTGGCTCTTTATTAAGATTGCACTAAAAAATCTCGTCAGAAATGACAGAAATATCCGAAAATCACGGTCGCGAAAACAGGTGACAAATTCGGAAAACGTAAGTTAGAATTAAATATTTGATAAAATACCTATGTTTTATTGCTTTTCTATCATCATAGCTATTCAATACTTACAATTTCTGCTTGTCTAAAGCATTTTTTATTTGTTTTTGCCCAAACTAACCCTCGGCAATCATAGAAAATTTGTCTAACAGCTGACTGCTCATAAAATCGTATCAAGTGCACAAAATGATTATAATTACCCAGTTTGTTATTCAATAATCTAATTATCCCCAATTAACTGCCTGATCAAATAAAAAATTTGCAAATTGGCTCCCTCCCTTTCAATAACGGATGTTGTGTCTACACAGATTATCGATTTTTCACACCTTTTGTTTGTAAAACTGGCAATATTCATAGTTTTGCAGACAGACATAGCTTCGGGCCATTTTCGCCAGTTAGAAAATTTCGGAGCCACATTTAATTTTTTGTCGCAAATGGCTCAAGTGGGGATCGACAGGTTGACCCCTGCAAATCCGTTACTTAGCCAAAATCTGATTATCCACCTTTAAGTTTAAAATGGTACACATTGTAGCCATGTATAGCTAAACACACTATAAATGTGTACAGTTGTTAAAAAGCTGGAAGTTTTTTGGGTTTTCTTAACTATTGACTGTTACTGTTTGACATTTAATTATAAATGAATGTAGCTTAACACTCACAATTAATATATATAGTTAATAAGTTAAATACATTTGAAGAGGATTTTCTACATCTGTTTAAAGTATTTTAGCAAACAATATCCATTGAATATCTTTAAAGAAAATGGCAAAACAGCATGAAAATGTGTAAAATTTATGCGACTCTTGAAGTGTAATGGATTTCTCATATTTCATTTCCTTTTTGTTTTCCTGAAATTACAACTAAGGGTTTTTTTTCTTTAATATGAAAACTAGAATTGACAATTTATATCTTGTATTTGTGGGACTTGTCTTTGCCTGTACCGGTCGCAGATTAAGGTCTAATAATTTTCAACATCAATTATTCAAACATTTCTTCTTTTAAAGGTGGTTAATCAGATATTGGTGAAATAATGGATTTGTTTGAAACTTTGAGAGCTGATCATTTACACTGAAAAGTTCATTGAGTGTTTAATAAAAACACATTTTAAAATTTGATTTTCTTTTTTTGGTTACCAAGTTGAGATTACAAAAAAATGTAGGTTGTTTTAGCATATATTAAAGTTTGTAAAACATAGTAACCCTAAAGAATGATGTGAATATAAAAACTATAGTAGTGTATTTGTCAAAGATCTGCATTGACATTTAATATATACTCAAATTAATTAGAAATGCAAGTTTGTAAAATTATTATTACCGCCCACTGCTATCTTGGTAGCAAAATCAAGATAGATTGGAACTTGTTGTTGAATTATCCCAATATCTGTCAAATGCAATTAAAGGCACTCACTACAGTTTTTCTGGACGGGTCGATATTTACCCCAACACCATGCCAATTTGGTTTCGATGTAGCTCACTGCAGACTTGGTGCGGTCTTCTGCGCATGCCCGGAAGTGATTATCTAATGTTGCGTACGGCAAAAATTCGCAAATTACAGTATGTTCGCATGCATTTAATGTACAGAATGTATAATATACTGACTAAAGGTAAGGGTAAGTATCACCATGGTTACAAAATATATACATTTAGTTCAAATTGCGTCAATCCGACATATACTGGAGTCTGTTATTTATACCAGCGCTCAGACTCTGCATTGAGTCACAGCTGTTTCTAATCCCATACCGTACCCGTACCGTAGATTCGTAAACTATAGGTTTTGTTAAAAAATAAAGAACGGAAACTTTCATCGTTCTATGCCATCAAAATGCTTCAGAAACGCCTTAAAATCCGCTTATTAAGAAATCTGCCGCTTGATAATTTTATATATATATTTCTAAGTCATTTGCTCAAACACTGAATGAGTATTTCGTACCAACCTGCGTTGTATAAATGCCCGCCACACCCCACCTCGTTTTAATTTGATTTAAGCGAAATCTAATACGGTGACCTATCAATTTTCTTTTTGTTTTAGATTAGGTAGACATAACCAAAGGTATGTGCAGAGTTTGATTAAATTCTATTATGTGAAACTCGATAAAATAGCAGAAGTACCAACTTAAAATTGACAAAAATATGCAAAAATAGCCCTTGAGTCTGCCGAACAAGTATTCCTTTCTTTACAAAATCATGTTCGTTTGATTCCTCTGAGCATGTTTTAAATAGATATATTGTTTTTCGTTATAAAAATGCTTAGATAATCAAATTTATGCTGATTATTGTATTTTAAGGAAATATATTTTAGGATTACAGAAATTTTGAAAAATGTTTAAAATAGCACCATATCTAGGGGCAAATTAAATTGAAACAAAGTTGGTGACCTAGTATTTTTATTTCATTTTTCAGTACATCATAACAAGATTTTTTAATATAAAACATTTCATCAAAATCTATTATTGAGAAAAAAAATATGAAACTGTAGCGAGCGTCTTTAAAAGAAATACTCAAAAATCAGTTGCTCATGAGAGTCAGTGTGCAGATGTTGCGGTAATGCGCTGGTTAGGTAAAAAAAAAAATGGGTTCACGTATTTGCCATAAATGATAACTCAATTGAAGGGACAGTCAGAAAATAAATATAGTGTCTGTGAGTTGCATTATGATTGTCATATCTGGGTCCAGGTAAATAATTTAGTTCTTTAAGCTGTCAGAAGGGCATTTTAATGTTGTTGTGGCTACTTGCCCAAAAAAAAAAATCCGAACTATTAAAATCATTGGAAGGAAATCTTCAACAGACTTTATTATAAGTAGAACAATGTAACTAATAAAATAGGAAGAGCGTTAAATTGTTGAAGTAGTATTGATATGCACACATGTAGCATGAAAATAAAAAAAGTTCAAGACTGTCCTAAATCTGTATGGACATACTTTTGTTACTTTTGTTTTGTTGTTTGTGAACAAGAGAAACATTGCATAGATTTGCACACTATGAATGTACCAACTTATTCTTGGCTGTTATGTTTGAGTGTTCCTGGCTGTTTATATTTGAATTGTCTTCATTTTATGGCCTTGGACAAATTTATGATTTTTTGTGTTGATAGTGTGTGTTCATGGCTGTTAATATTAAAGTCTAGTTTGGATCTTTATGACTGGTATAGGCATTCCTGTCCATAAAATACAAAAATATCTCCAAGAAAACGCATGCTCAAGGCAAGAACAGGAAAAAGTATGACAGTGCTTCTTTGAGGCTGGTAGAATAAAATGTAACTGAAACATAGCAGCATGCAGTTCAATGTATTGATTTGGCAGTATCATTGTCAGTCAGTAATCATTTCTGAAAAGACATACAAATTGTTCAGCTGTCATAATGGCATTGCCTTAAACAGACTCTGCAATAGAAAGGACATTGTGTAGACAAATAATAGGATGTTTAGAGACAGTGTGATAACTTTCGATTGTTGCTGTCCTGTCCCGATAGAAGGATGACAACTATAAAATGTCATAAAACATGCCATCCTGATAAGCCGAATCTGTAAGGCAAAGCATTGTGATGAAGTAGTTGTCTGTAGTTTCAAGAATGACACCTGTCCAGTAGTCCATGCAGTATACTGTTATTGTTGACATAAAGTTTGGGGTCACAGTTTTTGAATTGAGAAAAGTATACTCTTCATTGTTTTACTAAATCTTCTCTCATCATCCCTACATAGTAATGATATACTAGCAGATCATTTAATTTTCACAGCATTTTTTATGGATTCGGGACTTTCTTATTGGGATTTATTTCATGGATTACTGCAACTATGAAACAATGTCCATGACAATGAACCCTCACTATTAATAATAATTTCACTGTTTAATATTATTTTGTATCTGTTCTATTTTTAGATTGGGTCATTAGAGGATCACTATTTATTTGAGCACCCACATGTTCATCGTAGGTCTGCTTCAAGGAATGAAGAACATCATGTGAAACTGTCATCACATCCACAGGTAAGACTATACTAAATATTCTGAATATGCACTGGATTTGAATTTTGTAATCAGCTGTGAGAAACAGAAAAAGACATTGTAAATTAACAACCAAATGTTTCATAAAGTTTAACTGAATTTTTGAAATATCTGGCTCATACTCAGTTTAGAGTCAAAGCACTTCTCAACTTCAGTGTACATGTGGGGACATGCTAGGATTATGTAAGTTATGACTGGCTTGGTTGTTGGGTAAAGAGATATGAAAGAGGTTTTAGAAACCTGTTTTCTGTGACTGTAATACTCTACATTTAATGGAATTAAAATAATTGTTCAGAATCAGATACAGATAAATCATAACACTAGGCTTTTTATTTTAGAGAATTTTGTCCGCTTGTGTCTTTTATAGTCATATGTCTTTTATATTTAAAGTCATATTTCACATTGTTGCTGGTAGCAGTGCCATGGAAAATTCCAGTTGTGATAGGGTCAGTCAGGGATTGTTGCTTTTCTCTTTGTCTAGGGAAAAAAAGTATCTCAAAATTTAGCATGATGTAATGTAATGTGACATTTATTAGTGTGTTTAATATCGGAGTTTGGTTTCCTTTTAATACTATATAATAGACATCATCTTAAGCAGTATATGGAACAAAGATTTTAGTTTTAGACTTCTTCTTTTCTGAGAGGATTTTAGCATATTTGACACACCGTAATAGCTTTATTTTATTTGTTGCCTCCCCAAGGAAGCACTGGGAACCAGTATTGAAAACTGATTTAAAAGCTCTTGTATTGCGAGTTTACAAATATATAAGTATATGTATTTCTTCTGACAGGAAGAGCAGATATTTAAATGGGTAGATTTGTGTTTTAAAATAGTTATTGGCTGTCACTGTAGTAGGTCAGTTAGCTAAATAAAGATCAAACCAAATTACTGCATGATAAAATGCTAAATGTGTACAGTGTGACGTAAACAAGTGTTTTCAGAGTGGTTCAATACTTCCTTGTTTATCACTGTCAAGTTAATTAATTATTAATTGATGTTATTGTCTAATATGTTCAAGGGTATATAACCTTTATGAAATATTCATAGAAGTATTTCACAATAGCTCCTCTCTTTGTGTTTTATTGCCAAGCTGTAATAGCCTTGGTGTTAGACAGATTGCAGTTTCACCCAGCTATATTTATTTTTTAGGGAAATTAAGGTCAAATATGTGACAAAACTTATCCAAACAAATCATTAATATATTTTCATGAAAGCTTTATTTCAGACATTTCAACCTTTGTAGTACAGTTGTTTGGTAATGGGCTGCTATCTATATTTGCATTGGTATCGACTATCAAGTAAAATTTAATGTAAACCATGGACTTTTTGTCTAGGAATGAATAAATGATTTTAGTCATTATAAATACTGATTAACAGTGAATACTAATGAACTTGCCTGATGCAGGGAGGTATTTAGTTTTTAGCTCACCTGTCACAAAGTGACAAGGTGAGCATTAGTGATCGCACGGCGTCCGGCGTCAGTGCGTCCGTGCGTAAACTTTTGCTTGTGACCACTCTAGAGGTTACATTTTTCATGGGATCTTTATGAAAGTTGGTCAGAATGTTCATCTTGATGATATCTGGGTTAAGTTCGAAACTGGGTCATGTGGGGTCCAAAACTAGGTCAGTAGGTCTAAAAATAGAAAATCCTTGTGACCTACTTGATGGTTTTCAATGAAACTTAGCCACAATGAACTGGGTTGCGTGTGGACAGGTGAGCGATTCAGGACACAGTTCTATAAATAGCGCACATACAAACTTCACTTAATTCCATTTTAATATTGATAAACATTGAAAATTTCGTTCAATAACAAAACAACAAACAAAAAGGTAGAGGTGTATAATAAAACTTTCATACAGTAGCTAGATCTGGGATTTTGTATTTGGCTCTCGTGGATTTTGTAAGGTCGGATCACACTTGGCGTTTGCGTGCCTCGTGAGATCTGATCTGGCAAAATCCACTAGAGTCAAATACAGCATCACAGATCGAGCTACTGTTATAACAACCCTATTATACCTATAATTTTCTAACCAGAAAATTGAAATTTGGACAAAGCTCGATGTCTTTGATCATCATTTGGCAGCTGCTAAAATGGCAAATATAAAGGATTTGGTGAGGATGTATTTCTCTTGTACTGCTAGTTTGTAAGTTCAGATTCTAAAAAACATGTAAGAGAAATTTGGGCAGTTTTGACCAAATTAAAGTGCTGAGAAAACTAAGTTACCGTAGATACCCATTTATAATGTGCAGTTTTTTTACCCCCGGGACCGCCCCGAATCGTGGGTGCGCATAATACACAGGTATAGACAATTTTCCAACTTCAAAACAAGTTTGTTACCGATGTGCGCCATTTTGTTAGCTCGACTATTCGAAGAATAGTCTAGCTATTCTACTCACCCTGGCGTCGGCGTCGGTGTCAGCGTCACACCTTGGTTAAGTTTTTGCATGCAAGTACATACAGCCATCAATTAAAGGCATATAGCTTTGAAACTTATTTTTTCTTTTTCTAGGTCAATTACCAACCTCTCTGGGTCAAGTCCCATAACTCTGACATGTATTTTGAGCAAACTATGCCCCCTTTTGGACTTTGAAAATTCTGGTTAAAGTTTTACATGCGAGTTTCTATCTCCAAAACTAATGCAGATATTGAATTGAAACTTCACATGTGCCTTAGGGGTTATAAAACTAGTTGATAGCAGCAAGTCCCATAACTGATATGCATTTTGGTCAAATTATTCCCCCTTTTGAACTTAAAACTCTTTTGATATTTAACCTTTTTTAGGTAATATTTTCCTGCCTCTGGGACAATATTTCGAATAGTCAAGCTTGGCTGTCTTATGGACAGCTCTTGTTAAAGGGATGCTACTCCCCGCGCTTACTTCAGCGCTAAAATCTAAGATTGCCGTTACGTTCCATAATAGATCGAATGGTTTATTTTTCTTTCAAACAAAATTAATTTCATATAAATTTAATAGTATTTTGATGAAAGAAATGTTAATAAATCACAAAAATTATGATACTAATTAAAGATCGAGAATTATCTTTAACCGAGATCAAACTGTGAACAACATAATTGACACAAGGTGACACGTTAATTGCCGGTAATTACTGGCTATTTGATCGTGACAAAAAGACTATCACACCTTTTGTTATTGGTTTGAATTAAGAAGCTCATGTCATTTTGAAAGATACCATTCCAAAATATTGAATCAGCTGCTGTTTATTTATTCAAAATTGTTAATTAAAAAGGTAAAACAACAAATAAAACAATATTTTACTGGTTTTATTTTCGAGAAAACAAAAATCGATAGTACCGTGAGACCGATGCTGCTCTCTGCCGCGGAGATAAAATTTATAACCGGTGTCAATGTAAACTCTACTTTCGTTTTCCATCCACCTCAAAATTGACCAAAAATGTTTTTTTCCCAGGATTTTGGGCCCAAATCAGGGGTGCGCATTATACACGGGTGCGCATTATACATGGGTATCTACAGTATAAAGTTTGTTAACACAAAATTGGCATTTTGATAAATAATGAATAAATCTATGATCTGGATTACTCTGCACATATAACTGTCACAAAATGGTTCCATAAGTGAGTACCTACACTGCCATGCCATAAAAGCTTTTGTTATAGCACAGTGTAGAGTGTCCGTATTACCTGTGTGTATCAGGTCATCATGGTTCAGTGGTATAAATATTTGATATCTGTTACATCATATTATTAACACAATTTTTTCATCATTATACCCTGACAAAATGAAGTTTGGGGGTATATAGGAGAGCTTGCCTGTCTGTCCATCAGTCTGTTGGTTTTCATGGTTTCCGGACAATAAGTCATGAAAGGCTTGACAGATTTGAATAATTTTTGTTACACAGGTGTAACATCATAAAATACAGGTCAAAATCGACTTTCAGGTCAGTTGTTCAAAGGTCAAGGTCACAATGACCCGGAACAGTTAAATGGTTTCCGGATGATAACTTGAGAATGCTTAGGCCTAGGATCATAAATTTTGGTACACATGTGTAACATCATAAAATACAGGTCAAGTTCGATTCTGAGGTCAGTAGGTCAAAGATCAAGGTTACAAGGACCTGGAACAGTTTAATGGTTTCCTGATGATAACTTCAGAACGCTTTGGCCTAGGATCATGAAAGTTGATAGGGAGGTTGATCATGACCAGCAGATGAGCCCTATTGATTTTGACATCAGTAGGTCAAAGGTCAAGTTCACAGTGACCCGGAACAGTTACTAGTAAACCGTTTATGGACGATAACTTGAGAACGCTTGGGTCTAGGATCATGAAAGTTGATAGAAAGGTTGGTCATGACCAGTAGATGACCCCTATTGATTTGGAGGGCAGTAGATCAAAGGTCTTTCATGTGAAAATTTCGAATGCTTATCTGAACACGGAGTGCTCATGATGAGCTATTGTGATCATGCTGTGGAATGGTGTGAAAAACAGCGAATTTAGCTTTGTCCTCTCTCTAAGTCGAACAATTTTCATCCGATCTTCACCAAACTTGCTGACAATGTTTGTGGGCATAATATCTCGGCTAAGCTCGATAACCAACCAAATCGCCCCAGGCACTCTTAGATTATGGCCCTTGAATGACTCGAAAAACTGCAAATTTAGCTTTGTCCGCTCTCTAAGTCGAACAGTTTTCATCCGATCTTCACCAAACTTGCTGACAATGTTTGCGGGCATAGTAATGTCTCGGCCAAGTTTGATAACCACCCAAATTGCCCCATGCACTTTTGGATTATGGCCCTTGAATTAGGCCAATTTCGATGATGGGCGTATTTTGTGACAGTCTGGCACTCTTGTTCACCTTGGAAAAATAAGGTAATTTTGTATAATATATCAATTACAGACTTTTGCCAACTTGACATTGGTTAGAGTCTCAATATTAGTGAAAATGGATATTCTAAAAAATAATATACCTTGGCATCCTTTTTTTAAAAACTATAAATTGATTCCTCCATCAACAAAAATAACTCATTTCTTGTATTAATCATCTTTTACATTCTTTAAATATTGAGATGACAATGTAACTAAGTGGTTTCCTAGTTATATCAGCAAAGTTACTTGTCTAAAGTCTGCCATATTAATTGGCAAAGAGAAGGCAGTTGTCAGTATATCAGAGTCCTACTGTTTTAAATAGAAAGAAAGTCAAGCATGATTGTACTGTCACTGATATATTCCAAACTTGATGGAAGGTTTAATTGCAATTAAAAGTACGTTACATTAGGCCTAAAAAAAATTCTTTGTTTCTGGTAACATGCTAAAAAAAATTAGGGTAGCTAGGTAGGTTGGCAATTTGTTGTTTTGGGGAATTTTTTTTTATTAGGTGAGACTTTTCGGAAATTATTTTTGTGTCAAAAAATGAAAACAATTCAAAGAAGGAGATAATGCCTTTAGAACATCAGTAAGTTGATTTCTGACATCACTGACCATGTTTAAAGCATAAAAAGGTCAGTTTTGCAACTTTTTGTTAAAAAAATATTCTCCAAGGCCATAAAAACATTTAGGGTCGGGCCAGTAATTTAGGGTAAGTCAGAATACCGGAAACAAACAACTTTTTTATACGCCTTACGCAAAATGATCAGGATATACTGAAGCATTAATACCAGGTGTAATATCTAATTTAGCCTGCTAAATTTCTAAAATGGACTGGTCTGTCATTCAATTTGGGCAGTACGACGGTGTTCACTGAAAATTTACTCAATACTGACTGAATAGCGAACAGTGCAGACCATGATCAGCAGGCTGATCTCGGTCTGCACAGCCGCTGGTCGCAAAGGCAGAGTTGCTGCGAGCAGGCTGATCTTGGTCTGCACAGCCACTGGTCGCAAAGACAGAGTTGCCGCCAGCAGGCTAAAGGTTAAACAACATCTTCACATGAACTATAACTATTTCCTAAAACATGACTCCTCTTTAGTTTGTTACAAGGGAGTGACTGATGGCTATATCAAAGTAAAATGCCCTCCACTTTATGGCACTGTAATTAAACACCACTTTAACAGTTTTGATTACAAAAAAGACTTTAATATTACTGTAACAGATAATAATTAAAATGGAATATTATGTGCATGCTTAACATGCTTAACATGTAATTTGTAAAAAACAATTAATAAAACAGGTGAGAGATGTTGTGTAAATTTTATTTAACAGCTGCTGTCTGTGATGTGGCAATGAATATGTCATTTTACTTAAAGATGTAAGTCATTTATTTCTGCTGACAAGAAAAATATTAGACAATATGTGGCATCAGCTGTCTTTAAATATATCTTTGCTAGACATTTATTTGTTTCTGAGTGAAAATGTCTCCTCCCAGTTATTCTGCTAAATGAGATAATATTGATGTGTCCTTGTTGGTTAAGCTGCGGAACATTTATTTTCACTGGAAGGAAAGTAATAAATTTTATGTCAATATAAATATCACTTTATCTACTGACTATATTATTGATGCACCCTTAAGCGTTAGTAATTCATGGTTAAACTTTGTTGATTTTTGCATCTGCATACAAATAAAAAAGGTTGGTGCAATACTCTTGTAAGTAACCATATTAAAACTTAGAAAAAGTAATGATATTGGGCAATATTTTTGCTTCCAAATCAGTGAATAATTATAAGCACTTACATTAAACACAGTGCAGTCATGCAGAAGTGTTATTTCTTGAAATTGCAGATCTGTGTGTTACAGTCTTAAAAAATATTAAGAAAATTGATTGGTTAATTTGAAATTTCAGGATGCATGCTCGGTAATTGATGTTCTAATTATATTTGCTCATTACAACTATTTAAACCATTCATAGAACAGTTTAAAGATTGATTTGTTCATAATTAATGATAAAATAAAACCATATTTTTATCTAGTCTTTACAAAGCTGTCAAAGAGCCTTGGTTAAAGTTTTGAAGCATCTCACTTTTATCTCAGTTATTACTAAAACTGGGAAATAATAAAAGTGACAAACACGTCAAACACTGAGTCAAGTTTAACTAAATTTAATCAGTTATTACTAGATAGATTTGCTTCCAACTTGAAATACATCATTACCTACATCTTATAATGACACAAGGGCCATAAATCATGCACATATTGATTCGTGTTTAAGATATGCCCCCTTTTTATGTTGAATTTTTTCAGGGATGGATGAAAAAATGGACACTTTCACCCCCCTCCCCCACCTCCTATCCACACCACCACCAGTTTTCTTTATATTGTTCATTTAGAAACCACAAACATGGAATTTGTTGTTTCCACTGACAAAGCAGTATTACAAGGGTATTAATCTTTCCAGTGATAGCTCTAGTTACCTCAGATTCACTGTCCAGCATCAGAATAATTGAGCATGTTGTCTTCTCAGACAGCTCTTGTATCTCTAGATTTAATTTTTCAAGAACAATTGAGAGAAACAGAAGTTGACTGATAAGTTTAATGTCATATATACATGGATCCATTCTGAACACTTTATTTGCATCAACAAAATAAGTATCGTATTGCAGCAGATGTTGACAGTTATTGTAATCATGTTTGAAGAAAAACACAAGCTTTTTTATATTAATGAACTTTAAGCATATGGCTATCAGTACAAAAATCATTTAGCCCATTATAACTTAAGAAAGGAAAAAAATAGCAGACAAGTTTCAAAAAAAATTATTATGATTAGAATGAAGTATGTTGTTTTGTCGGATGGGGGAGTGGGGGTGGGGGGTGGGAGTGCAGGTGTCGAACAGATTTCTACTGGAGAACTTTTTATGGACCTGTTGTAATTTAATTGGTGTGTAGGTAATTTTGATTGAGACAAAGTTGGGATTGCATTAAAATTGGGGTCACTCTGATCAAGGTCAAGGTCACCATCACTTAAAATAGAATACAGTTTCAGCTGAGTAACTTTATAGTTTGGAATGATATATAGTGGTGAAACTAAAGGTTAATAAGACTAAATAAACAGCTTAGGTGTACGTGAGAGTTGGGATTGCAAT
This sequence comes from Mercenaria mercenaria, assembly GCF_021730395.1. Classification (NCBI taxonomy): domain Eukaryota; kingdom Metazoa; phylum Mollusca; class Bivalvia; order Venerida; family Veneridae; genus Mercenaria; species Mercenaria mercenaria. Next base: position 81,940,437 of record NC_069368.1, read on the forward strand.
TGGGGATACTTGGGTCAAGGACACTAAAAAAAAAAAAGGTTGTTTCTGCTTAATATCTCTAGTTTGATCCAAAAACTTGATATGCATATTGCTCGTAGGCATTACATAACCCCTATCAATTTTGAGACTGCAGGGGACAAAGGTCAAGGTTACAGTGACTGTTAGTACATAAACTAGTTCTGCCAGCCTTAAGATGTACTTTCCTCAAACTTGGTTGTCACATGAGCCATGCATGGAAGTGCATTAATCCTATTGATGTTGTGGGCTTACGGTCAAAGATCAAGGTCACACAGACTGTTAAGATAAAAACTGTTTCCTTTCATATTTCTTAAAGCAATTTGATGTATGACTAGTAAACTTTGTAGTGTTAATTATTGCCAGTTGGCAGTAAAGAACTGTATTGATTTTGGTGCCAGTAGGTGAAAGGTTTTGAGCTGAACAATTCGACGCCCCAGAATAACAAGGGTATAAGTGTTAGTTACGCCCTTTTATGAATTATATATTTTTTGAAACTACATATACATACAAGGGGCATGATCCTATTAGAAATTCTTTTTTGTTACAAACTGCTGTGATGACCAAATTCACCAATAATAAAAGAGAGTAAATAAAAAGTTTTTCAGAATCATAGTAATAGAAGGGAGTATCTGCACTTAAATTTTGTACCCGAAGGGTCCACTTACGCCCTTCTGTTAATTCTATAGAATTAGAAGGGTGTATCTGTCATAGACAGTTTTTTTCATTTTGCCGAAAACTATGATTTTCCACTTACGCCCTTCTAATTCTTAGTCAGAGGTGTCAAATTCACTCTTTCGTGGCATTAAATTGCCTACCAGGCAAGCTGCAATATATTTAGAATTCTAACTAAATGTTTTGTATGAGATATAGTCAACCAATTAAAATACTGATAAATACGGTACTCAGTCCAATCAGCATACTTGACTCTAAATAACATCTAATGCCTGCACCCAGATAAAGAGTCTGGTGTGGATTGTTAATTAGTTGTAGAGTTTTGATGGAATGCAAAGTTTTGCATATCTTTTAGTCTGATCGCTGTGGTGAACAACAATATTCATGAAAAATCAAAATTGCAACATAATATTATAGGACTTTCCTTGAAAAATGGACAATTGTCATTAATGAGTAGTCCGTCTTAGGCGTTGTGTGCACATATCAGAATTGGCTACATGCATAACACAGCCTCAGTTAAATATTGATATTCCAATCAGTTAACATTTCCATAAAATTGATGTTTATCAAGCATAATGGTGATGATGATTGTGTTTGATGATATAAAAGGTTCATCAATAAAAAAATACTAATTTCAGTAACAATGGTGACAATTATTGGCACTGTAAAACAATTAAATATGTATAATAGGCCAATTTTTAAGTGTAATATATTTTATCAAATAGTTACGCCACCACATTTTAGATTGGGCTCCTAAATATTGGCAGTTCCGAGTCAAGCTGACTGTTAATTTATATCGCTGTGGTCACAGTGACTGGTAATGTAAAAATCTTTTCTGCTCAGTGTTGACCTTCAAACTTTGCAGGCACATCGCTTATGGGCAGTGAATGACCCCTACTAATTTTTAGTACTGTAGGTCAAAGGTTCTAGTTACAGTGACAGTTAGTTAAATAGAACATACCGTACACCATAGACAGCTCAGTTGATCTTGAGCTTTTTGTTAATAAGTGAGAGGTCATGGTCACTTATTATGTGAAGTGAATCAGATGGACATTTTATATGATGGTGCTGTCTATTTACAATTTACTTTCCTCCTAGTCTCCTAATAATTTCAGAATAATAATGCTTTGACCTTATGATCCTCAGAACTGACAGGCACATTTGCCTCAGCCAGTGGTTCTCACCTTGTTGACATTTGAGGATAAACACCATATTAGAAGTTGTAGCTTTTCATATTGGCTTCAGGCAAATAACCAATAATTTACAGAAGAAAAGGTGATTTGTATTACCAAACCTAGCAAAGACTAATCTTTGTTAAGATCTTTCCATTAGTGAGCAACAGTATTAAACCTACTTAACTATATTTACATAATGAAAGTCTCCAGGGTTTGACTTCTACTGTCACTGTTATCTAAAACTTCATTCATCAGTACATCACCAGGTTGCATCGGTTTTATGTACCGTTAACACTACAATTTTAAAGCAAAAGCGAAAATATGACAAATGAAAAGTGGTTGACTCTTGGCAGTAGATTTTATACAGCCACTGCAATGTGTCCTTAAAAGCTTTCAATAGACTAGAGCCCCTAATAGTATTTTCTTTGCTATAATTTTCATCTTTAATACAGAGTTATGTGAATTCATATATTCTTATGAGAGATAAAATGAAAATTTCTTGCTTATTGTAAAATTTTTCTTCAAAAGTTAGTAAAATATATAATAGAATACACAATCAATGTGTTTTATGCACATGCAAATATTATAAGTAATAATAAATGTATCTAATGCTGTGGTTTGACAGAGTAACAGGGGACTCTGTATGAAGGAATCTGCTGACAAAGCTGGCAAACCTGCAGATGAAGCATTTAATATAATTGAAGTGAAATTGACTTGTACATGGCATCAAAATGAAAAAGATACAATGAAAATGATATCAAAAAAACATTAAATGAATTAAAAATAAGATATCTCAACATTTTTCAATAGGAAAACATAACATCACTGTGTGGTATAACTATTGAGCCATAAAATTAATGCTGATTTTGTAATCAACAGACAAGTCAATAAATTTAACTCTGAAGTGACTAAATCAAATTGTACTTTTGTAGAAAACTTACAAAATTCTTCGTTAAAATATATGGGGGCTATATGGAATTCACGCATGTCCATCCCTTCGACAGTCCATCTGTAGGTCCATCCTTCAATGGTTTCGCTCCTGTCTGTTCTTAGCTAGTTTCATAAAACTAGCATCAAATGTTAACCTGATCTGAACTAATAGCTGAGTGTACAACACATGTCACTAGGTCCAAGGTCAGGGTCACACTTGATGGTCCAAGGTCAGGGTCACACTTGATGGTCCAAGGTCAGGGTCACACTTGATGATCAAAGGTCTTGATCACTACATTGTACTTTCCCTGTATCAAAGGGTAATCTGAGGGTATTAATCGCCTCTTGTTTTGATCTGTTTTGAAGGATGCTATAATGGTTTTCATTCTTTAAAATGATTTATCTCATAGCTATTAACTGAAATGAATTGTATGAGTATTCTGCCATTGGCTGCTATAAGGTGTATCCGGCTGTGATTCCTGAGAGCCCAGCTGTGACAAAATCGTGGAGAGAATTAACGCAGTATTTCTGGAACTGGCATATTCTTAGATCTAAACCTAATTTTAATCATGGGATGAAAACATGCATCCCAGTGAAACTGTATACAAACAAAATTGAAACTTCAGCATCTTTCATTAAAAACTGAAATAAGCTAGAAAACCAGAGAAAAATGCAGTCTTTTCTTACAAACTTTACGTCATTTCTAGAAAATCTTATTTGCTTCCCCTTTTTTAGGTTTGGTGTTTAAATATCATGCAGTTAATTCACCTGTAAATCCGTAGAAATTTAAGTAGAGAATCCATGTAGCAGACAGTACATTGCATGCTTCATGGTTAATTTAATGTTGGAACCTGTTTTAACTTTACTTTTGAAACAAGTCTGTTATCTTCTATGGTAATTTACTTTAGAATTTTAGTTATTTTTCAATTTAAGAATGAAACGAGGATTAAGCAATCCTTATGGTTACTATAGCAATATTTCTGTTTTATATGCCCTCACATCCAGCCAGACAGTCCAGGGTGTCTTGCAGGACAAGGTGTATCTAATTAGTACATGTACAGTGAAACATCCTTCACTCAAGGTCAAAAAGGGATTAGCAAAATGCTCCAGTTATCTTTAAGGATTTTAGCAACTCAACTGTGGAAAGCATAATGAAATCTGCTGTAGATCATATGAACTATAGGAGTTTGAGTCACTAATGATAGAGTGACTATTGCCTAAGATGGGAGCCGCACGGACTGGTTGTTTCTGAGAGCAAGGAAGCATTCTGATGCCAATCACCTGTTTTAAACAAAGCTTAATCATTCTTGGAGGCAGTCTGTCCTCAAACTCCCACTAGTAAGGCCGCAGTATTAGATCATTCTAAAGATAAGAACCACAAGCTTTTTGAAACAAATTAATATAAACAAAAACTAAGGTTAAGAATCTTTTACACACAGTTTTATGAACACATCCTGTTGTAACACTGACATGGCCAGTCTGATATCACAGACAATGTTGTTACCTGCCGTGTTACCTTTGTGGTTAACAAGCAATGGGGATGTTTGATAATAACAAACAAGTGACTAAACACGGATATGTAACAGTCTATTCTAAAGAGATAGCTTAAGTTAAAGTCTTTCATGTGCATGTACTAGAAATGTTACATTTCTCGATACCTTTTGTTTTCAGACTGCAGTGTTAATATTGTACAAGATAGTAGCTTGGTGATTACATAATCAATGCAACTTGCCCTGTTGAACGTTTGATAGTATCATATTTATGAAAAATGAGCCTTATGATACAATTTTGCCGTAACTGTTTAAAAGAATTATTATTTATAAATATTGTAAAGGAAAAACTTTTCTAAAAGCATTTACAAGATAAATTTAATTTGGGCTGTGTACCATATTTATCTGTAGGGAATTAAAATTGTGACTATAGTGTTTAAGGATTTGAGACTGAATGCTGACACTGATAAATGTTAAGTACTTCCTTAACCCTTATCATGCTGGATACGACTGGTTCTGCCTTTACGACCAGTGTAGATCATGATCAGACTGCACAGATCTGCACTGTTCGCTATTCAGCCAGTATCCTTTTGGTAAGCCCCCCTTTTAACAGTTAATGGTACTGTCCAAATTGAAAGATGGACAAGTTCATTATAGAAATTCAGCAGGGTAAGGGTTAAACTTAATATAATGAGCATTTGAGGAAAAAGACTGTTCTAAAGCAGTGTTTGACAAAATTTAATATCTTATATTTACAGGTGCAGTGGTTTGAACAACAGCAGATATTGACACGAAAGAAGAGAGATTTTGTTCCAGTTGAAGTAGATACAGCGCAACTCCTGAAATCCAACAGTATTTATAAGCGAGAATTATTGAATCACAAGCGAGAATTAATGAATCGGAAAAAAGATCTCCACTTCAATGATGAGCTGTTCAGCAAAATGTGGTATTATGTGAGTATACATTGTTACACTCACAACTTGTTGGCCACTGTCTTATAGCTGTATAACTTGTTGGCCACTGTCTTATAGCTGTTGGCCACTGTCTTATAGCTGTACAACTTGTTGGCCACTGTCTCATAGCTGTACAACTTGTTGGCCACTGTCTTATAGCTGTACAACTTGCTGGCCACTGTCTCATAGCTGTATAACTTGTTGGCCACTGTCTCATAGCTGTACAACTTGTTGGCCACTGTCTTATAGCTGTACAACTTGTTGGCCACTGTCTCATAGCTGTACAACTTGTTGGCCACTGTCTTATAGCTGTACAACTTGTTGGCCACTGTCTCATAGCTGTATAACTTGCTGGCCACTGTCTCATAGCTGTATAACTTGTTGGCCACTGTCTCATAGCTGTACAACTTGCTGGCCACTGTCTCATAGCTGTATAGCTGTACAACTTGTTGGCCACTGTCTCATAGCTGTATAACTTGCTGGCCACTGTCTTATAGCTGTATAACTTGTTGGCCACTGTCTCATAGCTGTACAACTTGCTGGCCACTGTCTCATAGCTGTATAACTTGCTGGCCACTATCTCATAGCTGTATAACTTGCTGGCCACTGTCTCATAGCTGTATAACTTGTTGGCCACTGTCTCATAGCTGTACAACTTGTTGGCCACTGTCTCATAGCTGTATAACTTGCTGGCCACTGTCTCATAGCTGTATAACTTGCTGGCCACTGTCTCATAGCTGTACAACTTGTTGGCCACTGTCTTATAGCTGTACAAGTTGCTGGCCACTGTCTCATAGCTGTATAACTTGCTGGCCACTGTCTCATAGCTGTATAACTTGCTGGCCACTGTCTCATAGCTGTATAACTTGCTGGCCACTGTCTCATAGCTGTATAACTTGTTGGCCACTGTCTTATAGCTGTACAAGTTGCTGGCCACTGTCTCATAGCTGTATAACTTGCTGGCCACTGTCTCATAGCTGTATAACTTGCTGGCCACTGTCTTATAGCTGTACAACTTGCTGGCCACTGTCTCATAGATGTACAACTTGCTGACCACTGTCTCATAGCTGTACAACTTGCTGGCCACAGTCTCATAGCTGTACAACTTGCTGGCCACTGTCTCATAGCTGTACAACTTGCTGGCCGCTGTCTTATAGCTGTACAACTTGCTGGCCACTGTCTCATAGATGTACAACTTGCTGGCCGCACTGTCTCATAGCTGTATAACTTGCTGGCGGCTGTCTCATAGCTGTACAACTTGCTGGCCATTGTCTCATAGCTGTATAACTTGCTGGCCGCTGTCTCATAGCTGTATAACTTGCTGGCCACTGTCTCATAGCTGTACAACTTGCTGGCCACTGTCTCATAGCTGTACAACTTGCTGGCCGCTGTCTCATAGCTGTACAACTTGCTGGCCACTGTCTCATAGATGTACAACTTGCTGGCCGCACTGTCTCATAGCTGTATAACTTGCTGGCCACTGTCTCATAGCTGTACAACTTGCTGGCCACTGTCTCATAGATGTATAACTTGCTGGCCACTGTCTTATAGCTGTACAACTTGCTGGCCACTGTCTTACAGCTGTACAACTTGCTGGCCGCTGTCTCATAGCTGTACAACTTGCTGGCCACTGTCTCATAGATGTACAACTTGCTGGCCGCACTGTCTCATAGCTGTACAACTTGCTGGCCACTGTCTCATAGCTGTACAACTTGTTGGCCACTGTCTTATAGCTGTACAACTTGCTGGCCACTGTCTTATAGCTGTACAACGTGCTGGCCACTGTCTCATAGCTGTATAACTTGCTGGCCACTGTCTCATAGCTGTATAACTTGCTGGCCACTGTGTCCCGTAGCTGAACTTGATTTTCATAGTGACCTTTGTCCAGTATATAAGTAAAAGAGCTGTAAATCTAATTGTAGCTTATTACTTAAAATAAAGTTTTAATATGATCAGAAATAAAATATCAGCAAAATGTGATTTAATACAATATTGGTGTTTGGATGGAATTTTATTGAAAACACAATAAAGATGCTGGGGGAAATACAATTTCAGTTGTTTTTAATGAGTTATTGATAAAATGCTTGGTAAACACAGGTCCTTATTGCCACTGGTAAATTGGTATAATAATTATTTTGTAACCTCAGCCAAAAAATATTGTAAATGTATATAAATGAAGAAACAGGTTACCATATCTTTGTGCAGAGGCATACATCATTTATGATTTAAATTTTATGATATTTCTTTATCATTTTATTATCTGATGCGTTGTCAGAAAGTAAAAAATTATAAAAAGTAATGAACACAGTAAATGATTATAATTTAGGTTGATATTTTTTGGTATAAGGCGAAAAGTAAAGCTTTACGGTTTTTCTTTAAGAGCATTCCCCATGAGTAATGGTGTATTCGCCTTTCCTAGATATTTCACTAAGTACACATTAGTGGCTTATGTACAAAAAACAAATGCTTGCATGCTGAGAAGTCAGAGAAATAAATTTGCTTGCAATTTCTAACATAGGAACTGGTTTCGCTATTGAGAAGAAAGAACATAAATCTAGAATTATGTCACTTTAAATTGAGAGTGCAAGAACTATGGGAGCTGTTTGTAGTTTCTGTTTCAGTACATCAGTTTTTTGCCCAGTCTTGTTGTACTTATAATGTACAGTCAGACCTGTTCAAAAGTGCACCTGATTGTACATACTGCTAGTGTCATTTATCATTTAAGCATTGGAAGTGCATTTTATTAACTTGTATGTTCAGAGTTATAAAACTGAATAAATACAGGTGGCTGACTTCGATTCACTTGCTCTTCACCAATGTGGGTTCAAGCTTCACTCTGGGCATTGAATTCTTTATGTAAGAAAGCCATCCCGCTGGCTTATAGATGGTTGGTGGTTCTATACAGGTGCCCACTTGAGATGAAATAGTTGACAGAGGGGCACTTGGTGTCTTCTGCTACCATCAAAGCTGAAAAGTCGCCATGTGACTTCAAATTGTGTCGGTGCAATGTTAAACACAACAAAATATTAAAACAAAAACAAACAAATACCATTGGCAGGTAAGGGCCACATTTTGGCTGTCCCAAACATGGTCCTTTTATGCAGGTCTGATACTAAGTTATTGTCCTTTCTCAGTGAAATGCCATTATGTTTTTTTTTCTTTTTAGAATGCAGGAGGGCTCAACCATACAGACATGAATGTAAAAGGGGCATGGGCTAAAGGTGTCACAGGCAAGGATGTTGTGATCACAATATTGGATGATGGGATAGAAAGGACTCATGATGACCTCAAAGATAATTACGTAAGATAACATTTAAATAGTGCTTCGAGAATGATTATATTTACATCTTGTTATAACCCCAAAAACAAAGTTTGAGTGGGTATATAGAAGTGAGCTTGTCGGTCAGTCGTAATTAAGTCCGTCAGTCAGTTGGCTTTCATAGTTTTCGGACAATAACTGATGAAAGGCTTGACAGATTTAAATAAATTTTGGTCCACAAGTGTAACATCATTAAATACAGGTCAAATTCGACTTTGAGGTCAGTATATCAAAGGTCAAGGTCAAGGTTAAACGGTTTCCTGATGACAACTTGAGAACACTTGGGCCTAGGATCACGAAAGTTGATAGGGAGGTTGGTCATGACCAGCAGATGACCCCTATTGGTTTTTGAGATCAGTAGTTCAGAGGTCATGGTCACGGTGACCCAGAACAGTTAAACTGTTTCCGGATGATAACTTGAGAAAGCTTGGGTCTAGGATCATGAATGTTGATAGGAAGGTTGGTCATGAGCAGCAGATGACCTCTATTGATTTTGAGGGTGTATTTGACATTGGCTTACTTCTGTGACAAGGCTGTATTATAGGGGGAATAATTTGTCACTCGTGTGACAGCTCTAGTTCTATTTGTATAGAACATTTTCAGACAACATGATATGATTATTGACACCTAAAATGAAGCCCTGGGGCCAGGGTTACTATACTGAATTTTCAGTCAAGTTTACTATTAAATCTTCGTTTCAGAAGCAAGCAGTCTGATGCAGTCATAGTTTTTAGGGCTTACCTATACTCTAATTTTGTCTCAAGCTATGTCAAGCACAAAACTAAAAAATTTTTATTCTTTTGAAAAATAATTTGACATAATTAAAGAGTCACTTAACTCGTAGCAGATGTTGTAGGTTGCACATTACAGGGTCAGCCATTTCAGTCATTTTGAACTTTAGTTGAATTATTTTTATTAAAAGTTTGTTTTTTGAAAAATCAAGACATCACTAATTCTTTTCTGTGATATTTGGATTACAATGTGCTGTACAATTGCAGTGATTCACCTACCTATTTTACTCACTTAACCCTTATCATGCTGGACATGATTGATTCTGCCTTTGTGACCAGTGTAGACCAAGATCAGCCTGTACATCCATGCAGTCTGATCATGGTCTGCACTGTTCGCTATTCAGTCAGTAAATTTTCAGTAAACACCCCTTCAAATGATAAATGGTACTGCCAAAATTGGAAGATGGACCAGTCCATTATAGAAATTTAGCATGGTAAGGGTTATTAGTCAGACTAACAGTTCCTGCTTTTAGTGGCATAAAACTGTAGTAGTATATTAGAAGAAAGATACTGCTTTAATGATTAACCCTTACCCTGCTAAATTTCTATAATGAACTTGGCCATCTTTCAGTTTAGACAGTACCATTATATGTTAAAAGGGGTGCTTACCAAAACGATAATGATTGAATGGCAAAACAGTGTAGATCATGATCAGACTGCTCGGATGTACAGGCTGATCATGATCTACACTGGTCACAAAGGCAGAATCAGTCATGTCCAGCGTGATAAGGGTTAATGATTAAAGTTCTCTTTAGTGTAGGGGCATACAGTGAACGCTTTAATCAGCCAGATAAGGGTATGAGCAACAGAGGTATTTACCAAATCACAGTCAAAAAGATCTACCTGCATTTGAATTCTGACAGTTTTTACAAACTTCATTGAATTTATATACAGATAAAGGGTGAAAAATTTTCTTTTGAGTTTTTCAGTAATTTGAGTGAGTAGTTTATACACCTAGAAACATTGTTTTGTTGTTATGATACATGCAACAGAAGCACCAAAATGATCTTCCCTTCATGTTATTATATTGCTTTATAATGGGAACAAATAAAAACAATTTATTTAACTCCCACTCCACCTTTCAGTTCTTAAACATACTGTAAGATTTTTTTTATAAATCTGATTACGGCCAAGCATTTGGGGTTGCCTTTTTAAAATTGTAGAATGTGAAAGTTTCAGACCGATAGTGAATATGATTTAAAGGGGTAAAGTGTTTGATGTTTTGATTTTGAAGTGTGGATGTAACCTGTGTGACAGTGTTACCTTGCCATTCAATATAATTGTATTTTCTGTGTAAATTTTGAAATCCATGAATTTGAGTCCCTGTGAATAGCTGTTTATATGGTCAAAACCACAGATCGCCCATAAAAAATGGTTTCTTTCTAGCAGAAACTTTAGTGAAATTATTTTTAATAATTAAGTAGATGTGATTTGAATGTAAAGTCTGCCATTTTGCTTAAATGATTTAGATATTCATAAATTTCTTATGTTCTGAAAGACTGAACATTGTCCTGATCTTTCCCAAACTTTTAAAGAAGACCATGGATTATATTACAAGGTTCAGCAGGCCCCAGTTCTCCTTAAATTCATGTGACAGCATTGGAGAAAAAAATGCCATAAAATAATTATACTGTCTTGTTAGATTAGAGCATTTTGATGCTGCTGAAATAGCTCTATGTATTGATGTAAAAAAAGTAAATCTACCATGCCCTTGACTTGTGTATAAGGAAGTCCCAACTGAGGTTGAGATTTCGTCCCCCAAAAAGAAAGGTTCTGCTGAGTTATATAAAGAACATATTATAGAGATGTATTCTGTTTTTGTGTCTGTCTTGAGCCATTTTTTTTAGACATGATTTGAAATATTTTAACAGAACATATAATAGCAATCTTCACTGCAGCCCTACAAGTTTCAGTGAGGTTACTTGAGGAAGACAAGATTTATGGCCTTTTGTACTCGTGTACATGTATAGTGTTTTTTTCCATGCCATGAGTTAGACATGATTTGAAGTATTTCAATAAAGCATGGTATTAATTCATTTTGAAAAGTATGAGACTTTGTCCAATTCATTGGGAGATAACAATTAATTTAAGTTACTTTTTTGTACCCATAAACAACCAAACAGATGCTGGAGACACTACCGGTAGTCTGATTCTCAGACTTAGATACATAACCTTGATGCCAAATTCCTAGATAACTTTAGTACCAACAGAATTTGCTATACCGGTAACCTCTGTCGACAAAGGATGACATCAGTTGAATAGTTATAGTGCCATATGCATATAAAGAAGTAAAGCTTGCTGTTTTAGACCTCAGTTACAGTAACTGTGAAATCATTAATATTCATCGGGGGCTAATTTTCATTGATTTTGTGGTTGAGTCAATCCACGAAATTTAATCCCATTTGTGACGAACAAGTAAAATTCCCATCCATTTTAAGTTCTGAAGTTGAAATCCACGAATTCATATCCCCACGAAATTGCCCATTGACCGAAACCACGAAATTTCATGCCCACGAAATTAAATTATTTTACCGTATTTCTCACTGCGTATTTTATTCCGCATGGCAGTCACAAAGTCTTTTCGGGGCAGCTCTAAAATATAATACAAAATGAAGATTTTGAATATTGTTATGTCTCCCACCACACAGTGGTGTGGTAGACATTGATTTACTCCTGTCTGTGTGTGTGTCTGTCTCTCTGTGTGTCTGTCACAAATCTTGTCCGCACTCTAATTTGCAGAAAAAAATAGCTGAATGCTTCTGTTTGCCAAGAAATTGCAGAAAAGCTTTGATCTAAGAAATAGTTTTAAATAGTGTTTAAGGTCAGTATCTTGTTTATTACAGAAAAGGTCTTGCTGTTGTATTATGCAAGGCATGCTGTGTATGTGGGCTTGTAATTGCAGTGTTTCAGGAATTTCTGGTAATGCAATGTCTGGGGATATAAGACTGTAATATTGGCTGTTTCCTGCACTTCCTCTACAATTATAGTATTTCCTTCAGCTTTGATTACAGCAGTGAGCTGCCTCTAGATTTATATACCCTAATGTGCTTAGCTAAATATATCACAATAGCTACAGAAGTCGCAATAAAAAGATTTTAAGCTATTTCTTTTTATTTGTTTTTGGTTTATTATTTTCATTGCCAGTTTTAATAGTTTGGTTTGTAGCACTTTATAAATTTTAAGTACCTTTTTCTTTAATCATCAATTTCAGAGGTATTGCCTTTTGTTTGTTTTTATTCAACAAAAACATATTTTATAGAGAATGACTAGATGATAGTTCTAGTTCTATGTGGTACTCTGATTGTATTGCAGAGCAGCAAGCTATGTAGTCTGGCTATAGACTAGATAATATTTTTAAATATTTAAAATAATTTCTCTTATATATTCTGACCAGTCTTTCTTGGCTCTGATTATCATAAAGTAGCCGCAGACCTGTATATAAGTTGAGGACATTTTGCTCAGAGTGGGGGAAAACTGGTAGTTTGTTGAATTTTTACACATTTCTAATTTACTAATAGATTTTAAGAAAGATTTGGTTTATATTTTTGCAAAGTTAATGTGTTAATTATACAGACAGCCCAGGGGTAATGTTTTATCTTTGATCAGTTTTAAAAATGTTTTTGTCAGCTGAACTTTAATTGTTAGTTTAGATGAAAAATGCCTGTATTGTTTAAATTTTCATTATCACATATTTGACAGTAAAGCCATAACATGAATTTGGTATTTAACTTACCTAGTAACATTTCATGTTGACATTGTTTTATGTAAGTTGACTTTGTCTATAATAATGTAAGGAAAGAAGAAATTTTGACAAGTCCAGCCAAAAAAACTAACATACGATCAAAAGATAATTATTACATTTGTGTCGTAAAATTCTATATTGAAGTTATTGTTTTATTATTTTATTAAACTTTATTAATAAGTTCAGTATGAAAGAGATATACTTACTTATCTTAATGGATAGTGGATTAAAGCCTCACTGTTTCAAAACTATTTCTAGGGTATTTAAGAGAAATTGAGACAACCCTATCAGGATTTTTTATATGCCGAAAAGTAAATAAAAATCTGGAAACATTATGTTAAAATGTTTTTGAACTGTCAGAATGTTAATGTATTTTGTGGGTTTGTTACTTTGTTTTTGTTCCTTTGCATTTGAACAACATAAAGGTGTCACTTTTTCAGCATTTTGTCACAGCTGAAACTTACTGTCCACCCAATTATGCTAATTAACCATTTATATCTTACAATGAGAGCAGCATTTCTTCCTGAAACCCTGAAAGGATCTTTGTGTATTATATTGTTTGTGCACAAAAACTAGGGAGTGGGGAATAAACTAATTAGAGGGAGAAAAAAAAGGTTGATTTTTTCCCCGGGGAAAGAATTAACTAGTGTTTTTTTCCCCCGGGAAGAAATCAGCCGGTTGGATTTTTCTCCACTGGGGACTCTTACACCAGTACCTTAAAAGCAGTCATTGTGTCAAATCTGCTCAAGAAGCCACCTCGGTTATTTAAATAGTCAAATTTCAAGATAAGCAATCACTTTCAGTATGAATCTTATGTTTCTTTATGCACTTTAAGTGGCTGCATTAGTGACACTGCGGTATTCTGTAATTGAAAGCTTAAAGGTCCATTACTAAGGGAAAGTGAGTTGGCAATTTTTTTCATAGCCAGTGCATAGACTTCTGCAAGACACTAAATAATGAAGATTGGCAGGTCAAAATTTACAGAAGGTCTTTAGAACTCAAAGAAATGTATGTGTATTATGTTGAAATTTCAATGAATCGACAGAATGACCCCCCAGGTCTTTTTAACTTTCTTCATACTTCATAGAAAAATAATTGTACATATACTGCGATTTATTTCGAATTTCTACATACCAACTTTCATTTTCCAATAAAATGAAATAGTTTCTGTGCTTTTTAAAAGAAATTAAAATGTTCACTTTCCTTAGTATTGGACCTTTAACAATAACAGCACAACATGTTATACAGTCATTTCCTTGACAGACCAGAAAAACTGAAAGTTCCATTGGTGTAAATGTTTCAGATGACATATATGATAATATTGTATTTCTACCAGAGTGTCGATGACCTACATGAACAGGAAAAAGTTATAGAGAAATATCACTTGTAAAACACTTGTCCAAGATTCATTCTAACAAGCTCCTTTAATAAGTTTGGCACTTTAAGTGACTGCATTAGTGACACTGTGATATTCTGTAATTGTAAGTTTTAACAATAACAGCCCAACATGTTATACAGTCATTTCCTTGACAGACCAGAAAAACTGAAAGTTCCATTGGTGTAAATGTTTCAGATGACATATATGATAATATTGTATTTCTACCAGAGTGTCGATGACCTACATGAACAGGAAATAGTTATAGAGAAATATCACTTGTAAAACACTTGTCCAAGATTTCGTTCTAACAAGCTCCTTTAATAAGTTCGGCTAATTTAGATCCATTGTCTTTATAATGCTGAGCAGAGTTAGTTTTACATGCATGAGAAACATAGTAATAAAACTATAAATGCTTTATGAGATAAGATATAACACTTTAATGGATTGTAACGTAAGGAGTTCCCTCTTAAAATGTTTTTGTTCTAGCAAAACACAGCATGTATAACAAGAATTATCAAACAACAAGATCTTTTATTTTTACATTTCAAAGTCATGTATATTGCTTCAGCATTTTTGGCAGTAGATCCAGTTTTATTGCGAAAGAAGAAAATGTTTTTGTGCTAAGATCAAGGACTGCTATGAAGTAATTAATGGAAACCTTAAAATATAACTGTATATCTCCGAAGTAGGTTATTGTTACCATTTTGTAACATTAGCAATTTGTCAGTCTCACAAATATGCCTCAAACAGATATTTTACATATGGGATAGTATGAGGAAATATTGTTAAGCTGTTGTCCCTGATTATAAGGATCTAAGATGCCTGTTTATGTAGAACAGGGTTTTCACAGCCTGCGCTAGACAGCAGGAACAAGAAACCTAGCATTAACAAGTCCCCTTTCTGTGCTGTCTGCAGGATTAGGAAAAGACTTGCATGGCGTAGGCATACATGTAAGATCATTTATAACTTAAATATTTGAAATTTTTCAAATAGAAGAGATTTTGTTGCAACCCTTCCATTGGTGTCTGGATCATTGATGTCCACTTCACAAATTTTTGAGTATAAGCCAGTTTCTCTGAAACATTATGTCTTAGGCCAAACATCATGTCTAGGCCAAATGCTCATATATTTTGCATCATGAAATGATCTCACAGGACAAGTTATATAACTCTAACTGTTATTTTGTCAAAGTTATGCCAATTCTTAACTTAGAAATTATGGTTAAAATTTGCATAATTGAAGCAGGTTTCTCAAAAACTATTTGGCCAAATGCTTTAAAATTTTACATCTTTGGCATCATGAGATGACCCTTGGGGCAAGTCACATAACTCTAGCTGTTTTTTTGTTTAAATTATGACTTCTTTTTTTTAACTTTGTAGAAGGTGGTAGAAAGTGTATACAAAATATTTCTATTTCAGGTTTAGTTCTTACAGTGACAGCAGAATTGAACAAAGTTAAGACACTGGTCATTTTTATGGCCCCCTTCGAAGAAGGAGGGGTATATTGTTTTGCAGGTGTCGGTCGGTCTGTAGACCAGTCCGCTTCCGGATGATAACTAAAGAACGTTTGGGCCTAGGATCATGAAAGTTGATAGGGAGGTTGGTCATAACCAGCAGATGACCCCTATTGATTTTGAGATCAGTAGGTCAGAGGTCAAGGTCATAGTGACCTGGAACAGTTTAATCGTTTTTGGACGATAACTTGAGAATGCTTGGGCCTAGGATCACGAAACTTTATTGATTTTGAGGTCAATAGGTCAAAGGTCAAGGTCACATTTGACCCAGAACAGTAGAACTTTTGTGCAAGTGACCAAATAATTTCTGTTCCTTGTGCAATTACTGAATGCATCAAGGGGGCATTTCGTGTTCTACAAGCTCTTGTTACATTTACAAGGTTATTGCTAGTAGTTTACATTTTAATCTATATTGAAATGTTTGATCTAATTTCAGGATCCTTATGCAAGTTATGATGTAAATGGGCATGACCCAGACCCTATGCCAAGATATGACTACACAAACGAGAATAGGTAAGAATTTCTAAATTCAGTCTTTATCAGCAATGATAATTCAATGATAATTCACAGATTCTGAAGTATAATTTAAAACTGTGAATACATTTAGCACCATGAAAAGGTGGTGAAGAAATGTACATACTTATTTGCTCATATATGAAAAAGAAACCAATATAGTCTCTATTCTAGTTTCAGTTTCACTCAAAGACAAGATGTTTGTGTACAATGTTTGCAAATTATATAATAAAATCTGTATTTTCTGATTATTGTTAATATTCACCAAAAGAGTAACAGTTAAATGCATTGACTTTTGTGTAGCTGTAACATGATATTTTGTTACATGTTGTCATTGCAACATATCTGTCACAAGTGCTTGAAGCCCAAAATTCTGATAGTTTAAATATTTGGATTATTTATGTATTAAATATTTATCACTTACATATAACATAATTGCTTCAAACAACAGATGTTTTTGTTGCTGTCATCATGAACAGCTATATATAAATCCCGCACGATAACTCAAACGATAACATGTTTGATAATTATGATTTTTCTTCATTAAAATGTTTCAATACAGAAAATATTTTTGTATAACATTACAGTATGCACCTAACTTCTATCATTGACAACCTTTTTGAGTTCAAAGATGCATGTGAACCATAACAATCAAACAATAATATAAACATGCTATGTTCATTTTATCATGCTGGAGTAGTACTGATGCAATGGAATATGTGTTAATTTGATATACTGTTACATGCAGTAAGCTAGAGGGAAATAAATATATTAAATGAATTATTAATCAGAGCCATGTTTCTATGACTCTAATTTCCTATTGTTGTTGGATGTTATACATTTATATAGAGAATATTTAGTGGAAAACTGATAGCAAAAACTATCCAGAAGTGCCTCATGAAAAATATACATGCTGAAAGTGGTTCAAATAGGTCAAGTGTTGACACTGTTTTTAGTTTCTTTTTTATGTTTGTTACATATCTGTTATGTCTAAAGTAGGTCACCATCGCTAAGACTTTAATTCTGAAAGTAAGGTCTCAGATAAAATCTAAAATTTTCTATAAAGATGCAAGAGTTTTTTGTAATTAGAAGTCACTGTAAATATGAAGCCTTCAGACTAAATTTTTATTATGTTGAATGACTGTGTTGCCTCTTTAAATAAAGTCTTTATTATTATTATTATTATTATTATTAATGAGCTTTTTGACTGTACTTACATTATGTTTAATATTGAAGATGATAACCTATTTTATCCGATTAAAGTGTATATTCTTGATGCCATCCTGAATTTAAGTACACAGGCTTTTTCTCCTCACAATGGAGGTGGTAGCTGTGTTCTGATCATACCATATATTGGCTCAGAGGTACTTTCTCATGTGACATGTATATGGCTCAATGGTACCATTGCATGTGATACATGGCTCAGAGGTACCTTCTCATGTGACACATGGCTCAGAGGTACCTCTGTGTGTTGACTCAAGGCTCAGAGGTACCTTCGCATACATGTGACATATGACTCAGAGGTACCTATGCATACATGTGACACATGACTAAAAGATACCTCCCCATGTGACACATGGCTCAGAAGTACCTCCTCATGTAACACATGACTCAGAGGTACCACCCCATGTGACACATGACTCAAACATTACCTCCCCATGTGACACATGACTCAGAAGTACCACCCCATATGACACAGGACTCAAAGGTATCGCCCGATTTGACACATGACTCAGAAGAACCTCCCCTTGTAACACATGACTCGGACTTTAACTCCCCATGTAACACGTGATTCAGACATTACCACCCCATGTGACTCATGGCTCAGAAGTACATCCCCATGTAACACATGACTCATAAGTACCTCCCTATGTAACACATGACTCAGAAGTACCTCCCTATGTGACACATGACTCATAAGTACCTCTCTATGTAACACATGACTTGGAAGTACCTCCCCATGTAACACATGACTCATAAGTACCTCCCCTTGTGACACATGACTCATAAGTACCTCCCTATGTAACACATGACTCAGAAGTACCTCCCCATGTAACACATGACTCATAAGTACCTCCCTATGTGACACATGACTCATAAGTACCTCCCTATGTAACACATGACTCAGAAGTGCCTCCCTATGTGACACATGACTCATAAGTACCTCCCTATGTAACACATGACTCAGAAGTGCCTCCCTATGTGACACATGACTAAGAAGTACCTTCTCAAAACTTGATCTGATTTGCTATCAAAATGAGGTTCAAACTTTCTTCACAAACAGTGTAAACTAGATCAGCATAAAGTTGGCAAATATGTTTTTCAGAGCGATATAGAATATTAATGCAATAGATATAATAAGTTTATTTTTTGTATTACAGACACGGGACCAGATGTGCTGGTGAGGTCTCTGCCAAAGCAAACAATACCAAATGTGTAGTGGGAGTGGCTTACAACTCTAAAATAGGAGGTAATTATATCATCATACTCAAAATATCTCTTTGAATACACCCTCTTCTACCCGCCCGCTTAGCTCAGTAGGTAAGAGCGATGGTCTATGGATCGCTGGGTCGTGACTTCGATCCTCGGGCGGGGCATATGTTTTCCGTGACTATTTGATAAACGACACTGTGTCGGAAATCATTAGTCCTCCACCTCTGATTCATGTGGGGAAGTTGGCAGTTACTTGCGGAGAACAGGTTTATACTGGTACAGAATCCAGGAACACTGGTTAGGTTAACTGCCCGCCGTTACATGACTGAAATACTGTTGAAAAACAGCGTTAAACCCAAAACAAACAAACAAACAAACACCCTCTTCTCCCTCTCCCTCGTGTTTAAATTGACCAGGATTTTATCCTGCATTTAGGAAAGTGCTATGTAATGTTACTGGCAGAAAGTATAAGGAAAACAATCTCAGTAGCAAATAGTTTCCTAATAGTTTGCAAATTAGAAGGAAGGTTCAAGTTTAGTATAACACCTTGATTTTTTTGTATTTTCAAAGTTGTTTCAGACTTGGAATATTTTGCTTCACTATAACATGAAGTCTGTATTCTGGTTACAACTGTTTCTCTTACTACTTGATAATGTAAAATAGAAGAAATTACTAGACATGGTATTTAAAGATTCAAATTTTATTCAACATGGTTTTCTGTTGGAAACTTGGTAGCAGACAACCTCAGTTTTATAATCTTTATTTGGATATGTTTTTATGCTGAAGGGCAATATTTACTCTGAAATTTTGGTGCTGAAGTCGGTGAAAGGTAACTCTTCTGTGACGTAAATAGTTCTAAACTGTATGAATTTTACATTATCAGATCCCACAACACTTGATAAAATTTGCCTTCGAAGAAAAACATCTGGGCTCAAAATGCTTGAGAATAGTCATGACAATATAGAAGATTTTTTTCTATTAGATTATAAGTCACCATAAATCATACCAGATATTATGCTGAAACAAGTTTTATTCCTCTTTTTATGGCACACACCTCGTGTTTGTCTCGTGTACCTAATTTAATACAATATTATTGACAGAGGCTTGTAAGTTCATTTACATTGCAGAAATGTAATTATAGAAACATCTTTTTTTCTAGTAGTATGAATAAAGTGTTAATTAGAAAGAACTACCATTGCCTTGCTTTACTAAATCAACATAATTTTCTGCACTTGATTTGTTGTTGTTTAAAATATAGCATTTAGTACCATAATTATGTAAAACACTAAAACTTTCATAGTTTTGCATTATTGTAATAGCATGTACTCTTATTTGAGATGCATTTAATGACAAAGGGAAATGAGGTTTTTCTCAATTTCTAAGCTCTTGTGCTTTAACAGTATATTCTGTCATAACACAATGGAATTATTGTTTTGTGAACAGTTGTGGAAACTATAGAATTATATTGTTGGTAAATGATGATATCCTTATTAAAACTGGGGAGTATATTGAGTATTCTATTGTGGTTTTGCAGAACAAGTTTATCATAGAGATTAAACTATGAAATTTTGCCTGAAGTTGTCAGTATTATTGACAAAATGGAGAGAAAAAATTTGTTATGCTTTATTATGTGGATGTAAAAACTGATAATACTGTAATACAGTTATACTTCCTTACGTGACAGTATAGTTTGCCTGTTTGCAGGCCAGTAATGAAAGATAACTGATTCAGCTTTTTAGTCTTGATCTTTTTTTGTCACAATTTCTCAAGAGCTTCCTTATATCACTTAAAGTTTTTATATATTTTTTTTTTTCACTTTTTCATTTTATTTTTTTGGTATGATTAAGTATGGTTTGGTTTATAGTTTTTTCAAGTATTTTCAGTTTTGTAACAGAGTTTAGAAAATTTAATGGAGTTCTTGATTTCTTACAAGTGCACTTCTTTTATTGTAACTGATAACTGCATGACATTTTCCTTACAAGAAACAGTGACAGCAGGAAAACCATGTGAAATGTAATTTCTTTTCAAAAAATTATTATTGAAATCAACCACTGCTTAGAGCAGGTAATAAGGTTGAAAAACTGAGTATCAGACCAACCTAAGATTTTGATGTTACCATTGGTCAATTTCAGAGTTGAGCATAGAGGCAGCCAATCAGATTGGTTAAGTTTCAAATTGATTTTAAAGCTGCTAAACGTAGACTTGGGACAGCATCATGTTATTGAATGCCTGAAGTAGTTTAAAGAAGTATTATGCTCAAATTTCACATTTGAAAATACAAACTGTATATATGTAAACAAAAAATTACCATGTTTGTTGGCACAACACAATACTGTGTGTTAGGCCTAAAACACTTCACTCTAAAATGTGTAACAAAACATAGTATGAGTATGTAATGCCAACTAAATTTTTTACTAGAAAACATACAATTGTGATGCACCTCTGTGTACACAGTGCTTTCATATATTAAGTCAAGCCTAATACATTAAATTAAGGATTCTAATACATTAAATTAAGGATTTTAATACATTAAATTAAGGATTCTGATACATTAAATTATTATAACATGATGAAATGTATTATATTGTGGATGAACATAGTACATTTTTAAACATTTTCTTCACAATCCTTTTAAGATTTAGCAAAAACTAAATAGACAGTTGATAAAACACTGTGTAATACAATTACATATTGCCTATTAGATTATACTATTATACTTATTATGAAGCACTATTTAAGGTAGTTCTGCACTTTTGATAAACCGGAAGTGATGGCCTAACGTCACTTATCCGGAAAACGT
Organism: Mercenaria mercenaria; assembly: GCF_021730395.1. Classification (NCBI taxonomy): domain Eukaryota; kingdom Metazoa; phylum Mollusca; class Bivalvia; order Venerida; family Veneridae; genus Mercenaria; species Mercenaria mercenaria. The sequence continues at coordinate 81,962,164 of NC_069368.1, forward strand.
AGAATAAAGCCTGGATTTGGCGTACGAAAATAAAAATCATTTTATGAATAAATGGCAACATGTCAGTAAATTTATTACATTGGTACTGCTACTGTATTTCTAAAGTTAAAATATGATTTTAAAACATCTGACACGCTCAATAATTCAAAATAATGTCTTGATTTTAGCATGAAATGTGCAATTCCCTTTAATCATGGTCAAATATCTCGACAATAAGCACACGGACCTATACATTTTATTTCACCAATTCATAGGCTAATATGTTTACATCTGTGAGAAGTTTCATTAAAATCTACATGGTAGAAAAAATTCTATTCGTGAAAACGCTATGAAAGTTATGATTTTCCCATAGACTCCCATAGTGGCATTATGAAAAATTGCGTGAGGTCCAACTTTTTCAAATCAGTCTAGCAAAAAATCAAGCACACGACCCTTATATTCTTTTTTATTGCTGAATTTTTTAAGTACATTCTGAAGTTTTGAAAAATTAAGGTTTAATCAAATTCTACATTGTAGAAAAATATTTGATCCAAACGTGCAGAACTACCTTAACTGTAATTCTTTATTTACCTCAGTGGAAAGTAAACAAGGAAGTGAATGAATTGTACAAACAAGGAAAAAATGTCAGATCTGTATGATAGAGATAGAGAGAGATTTTCCAGATTGTAAATGATTGGATAATCTTTGTAATTTGTGTGTGATTTTTTTTTTGTATTAATGCGGAAGACCGAGAATATATTTTATCATCATTTTTGCATCAAATTTTGAAACAACATATATTTTGTAATTGTTACACCAAAGTAAATACAGGACTGTAACTCGACATAGGGGGCTGGGGTCAGTGGATTTTGGGTAGAGGAAGGTCGCATTTATTGAAAGGGGAATTTTATGTAATATATCTCCTACTCAACATTAATACAAATAATTACTTTTATTAGCTACTATTAGCAATGAGCAGGATTGTTGTTTTTTTTGTCCACCGGTCTGCTTGGCACGTCAGAACAGAAGATTTCTTGTACTTAACATACTTTCACATGTCCAAATGGTTAAATTTAGGTTGACATCATGTACTGTGACATTTGACATGACTGAGATTGTTACATATACAATAACAAAATATGTTAACATTGAGGGGAAAACATACCTTTTCTAAATTGTCACTGAAATGAGGGCATCGAAGTATTCCAAGTATCTGTTGCCTCTACTCACACAAAATTAAACCTTAAAGCAGCATGACCAAAAAGACAGAGAGTAACTGCCTATAAATTATCAAAAATCATAAGTTAAATTGATATGTTTGTTTGAACTAGAAAGTAAGCTTATATCCTTCTGTTTTATATGATGACAACACTGCTTGATTAACAGCTATATATTACAGAATACCAAACATTGTTTTTAAAGAATATACATGCAAATCAGGTATTTCAGTCAGAGTATTGCACTTTATAACTGCATTAACTAAGACATTATGAAAGTACTGTTTCAGTTTCAAAATAATTGAATAATTATGTCACCTATTAAGTTAGTCTGTAGTGCAGGAAAACAGCAAACTTCCAGACAGTAATTTATTATTTAACTGTATTTCAGGTGTGCGTATGTTAGATGGTGACGTTTACGATGCTGTTGAAGCCACATCTCTTAGTCACAATCGTAGTCATATAGATATCTACTCGGCAAGCTGGGGACCAGACGATGATGGTCGAGTTGTTGATGGTCCTGGTCAGCTCGCTAAGAAGGCTTTTCTAGACGGTGTCAGATTGGTATAAATATTTAAATGTTTTGGTCCCATCTTTGATTAATAAGGAAGTCAAGTTTTTCTTATTTGCATAAACAAAGAAAATCTTTACATATGCGAGATTTCTCTTCATTATTTGGCAACAAAATTTGCACTGTAAGGAGTACAAGGCTGTTTGTACAGTATATGGCACAAAATATACATGACAACCAGAGATAATATATCTGAAGTCATTCAACATCCAGTTCTGTTATATGTGGGGACAAATTTGGTTACTTCCAAACACAAATGAATTTACCCGTTTTCATGCTGGACATGATTGATTTTGCTTTTGCGACCAGTGCAGATCATGATCAGCCTGCACATCCGTCCAGTCTGATCATGACCTGCACTGTTCGCCATTTTGATATGCACCCCTTTTAACAGTTAATGGTACTGCCCAAATTGAAAGATGGACAAGTTCATTATATAAATTTAGCAGGGTAATGGTTAATAATATGATTGTAATAATATTATGATGCTTTGAGTGTACAAAAATTTTAGGGACGCAATGGCAAGGGATCAATATTTGTGTGGGCGTCGGGGAATGGTGGTAACCAGAAAGATAGTTGTAACTGTGATGGTTACACAAATAGCATATTTACCCTGTCAATTAGTAGTATTTCCCAGCATGGCAAGAAGCCTTGGTACCTGGAGGAGTGCTCGTCAACGCTCGCCACCACGTACAGTAGTGGAACCTACAGCGAGAAACAGATTGTAAGTGTAGAGGCGGCATGCTATAAGTGTTTTAATTTCATGCTTACTGACTTACTGGTGATTGGCAATTTAGAAATCACAGTATCTGATGGTCCTTGGAAGAAAGGATAAAAATCTTCTGAAAGACATTCACTATAATATAGTGTGTCTGCTGATTTTGATACATTTTTCTCTTTCTTCCAAAAAAAAAAAAGTTGGCATATTGCAATTGTTTGCTTTGCCAAAGAATAAAATTGGAAAAAAAACTGTGAATTCTTAAATGCTAAACCTCAGTAAGTCAGTAACTGTATTGTCTGAAAAGTATACTTGTCATAAATCATTGTACTCCTGTTTCATATCCAACAGGGTCGTAATGGCAAAGGTGCAATATTTGTTTGGGCAAGCGGCAATGGTGGGCGGCAACATGATAGCTGTAGTTGCGATGGTTATACAAATAGCATTTACACGCTGAGTATAAGCGGTGTCTCTCAGCGTATAACTAAACCATTTTATCTCGAAGAATGTGCCTCAACTCTCGCCACCACATTTTCAAGTGGTGGGGGTGCAGAAAAGAAGATCGTAAGTTGGAAACCCTGCACTATCGGCAGGTTGTGGGTCTCACAGTTGCTATAAATCTGCTCTCTAAACTGTTTCCTTTTGCTGTTTTATAATCTTTTATACAACGTAACATTCTCACAACAGTTACCTAACCTTTTCAAATCACTTTCCTAACACAAACCAAACTATTTTCACCTAACTCACAAAGCAGCAATTTACCTACCTTATCCAGTGGTATACGTTATAGAAAATAGCATATATTAATTTTGTTTTATAATTAGTGATTATGTAGAAATTTTTTTTCAGTTAGTTTAAATAGTAGAATTTAGTGCTTACATAATAGTGCAATGTCATCGAGTGTTGATTTTTTTTGTTTGAAAAGTAGTGTTTCGAATTTTTGTAAAAAAAAAATCAAATTTCAGGAAGCTTTGAGGTTAGTTGCAAAGTTCACTGAAATTCTGTTAGGAAAGAAACTTAAAGCGTATTAATGTAAATAAATGAATTTTCCAAATGTAAAGTTGCATTTTGATTTCTTAGCTATAAAACTTTCTGTGTTTCTTGACATGTAATCAGACATGATATCTGCTTGATGCATAATACTTGATATAATCAGTTTATAAACATTTCTAAAAACTGTAATCAAATTCTGCAGTTCATATACTTAATCTTTTAACAACACCTTTCAAATTGATGAGAAAATATCTGCTAACAAAGTCAGGTAAATATTAGGTTTGTGATTATTTAATTTCCCCTGAGAGCAACAGTGTTACAGTGATTTAGTGTTATATCAACAGGGCTAACTGTCTACTGCTTGACAACATTTTCTGAATACTGTATCCATCTCTACCAGGATTCTCAGTGCTGACAGATCTCTGTATCTTTCTGCCATCTGCATTGTAAATATGAATGTTTGATTGTTTTCTTGAAGTATGAGATATTATACTTCCAGGTTAGTTAAGGTGTAGATTCGCGATCTCTCATACAAAATTGTTGTTCTGCTTTAGAAGCTCTAAAGCAGTTACATCACATTTATAATAGACTTTTACAGTGTCTTAACCCGACTAAATTGTTCAAGAACCTTAAAAAGATAGCATTTGAAAGACGTGGTTGAGTAGGATACTTACCCAGTAATTAAGAAATTGACTCAGTATAATTGACATGAAAATAAACTCATTTTCTATTTGAAAAATTACTATTTAAAGTATGAAACTTTTTACACGATACAGACATAGTACTGCCTGTATATGGACAATGAGGTTAGAAATGACATGCCTGTCTATCTCTTAGCTCAGCAAGGTGAGCTCGAGAGCACCGCTACAAAGATTGCAAGTTTGTTGGCACAGTTCGCAGTGACCAATATGACTTAAGACATTCGGTGTCCTACGATAAATCGGGAGTGAAAGTTGTCAGGTACTTGTCCTGATGAAGAATTGATTCTGATACAAAATTCTGACAAACCTGATTATATATTAAACGAAATATTGTTAGAAAAAAAGAACATTACAGTTATATGAGACAAACAGAATATTGTAACATCTAAGTAACTGTTGTTTCATTTTCAACCTAATGAACAAGTTTAGCAGTCACTTACCTTTCACTACTGCTGATTTGACAGCACTTTCATGTTAGAATTTTATTTAGATTGCAAATTAATGATTAGCAGAGTAATTCCACTTGAGTGACTACCCTTTGCTTTATCTATAAGTAAATGAAAATAAAAAGGTTTTAATTCACTTTTGGAGAAAGTATAATATTATGCTAGAAACAGAGTCTTTGTTTACAAGTGCTGCAAGCTAGACAGTATTCACAAGTGCATTAACATAACATTGTGTCTTTTGACATGCCTGTATACATATTGACCAGTTACAACCTCCAGTTTCAGCAGCCAGTAAAGCTTTCAATAATTCTAAAAGATTTTCTTCTCTCTTTTTTTCTTACATTTTATGGTGGTTTGGTTTGAAACTGCTGATATTTGAAATTCTAGTGTGTGTGTTTTTCCCTTTTGTTTGGTATAAGCAAAGGTGTGAGACAGGGATAAGCACTCTGCTGCATGTTATTTATTCCATTTGAATGGAAAGTACGGACTTTTTCTCGAATAAGGGTGACTGTGTGTTTGCTGTGTTTGGCATTCTGAAGTGGAAAGGTGAAAGGAAATCTTAGTCTGTGTGTTATAAAGTATATAGGAAGAGTGGAATGGTTGTTTTTATTCTCTGATAATGGATTCAGTTTTATATGATAAATTGTGTTGTTGCTTTTTATCTTTAATTCAGAATGAAATAAAGCATGCAACTGATAACTGTTGAGGCATATTTTCCAAATATAGACTTCAGTTTCAAAAAAATTCAATGAACCGTGTAATTTTTAGCAAAGAATTAGTCAGTTATATATAAATTAGTACATAACTATTGTGTTTGTTGTAGTGCTGTTTAATTTGAAGAACTTTTCTGATTGTAGTGGTATTAATCGTTTTGTTTTACAGGTGATCCAATACCAGTTTAGTTCTTTGTTTAGTATCATTTAAATGTTTTAAGATAAAGCCTTTTCTGGAAAAATACCAGGTAGAGTGGTAAAGAGGACCAGATATATATGCAGTTTAAATCCACTGAAGCCAAATATATCCAAGATCAAATTACTGTTATGATAACCTCTTTATCATATAGCTGCATGTATATTTTTGTTTCTATCTGAACTAAATTGACAATAAACTCTTTTGAAACAAAGAACTATTTATGTGCTGGGTCATGAATATTAATGAAAGTAGTCCACACACAGGCTTGATACAGAATCAGATTTCCAACTAGTGCAATACAGATTTTGTTTTCTGTCAGTTCATATATATTTCTGATATAAAAGTTGTATTGTTTACACAATATTTATAGGACTAGTACATTTATAGGTATACAGTAATATTGCTTATTATTGTAATGCTATCATTTATAGCTAACTTAAAATATGCAGAAACTTATCCAGTTTGGACAGTAAGCAAAGAAACTGAGCTATCTAATTAAAGTCTTGCTTTAATATGCAACAGTCTTTAATTAGATTCTCATATATTGTAGTATATTTTATTGTATTTAGTGTGTAAGATTATATCAAAAGCATTGCTTTTCTTGTACCTGCAAATCAGAAATCTAGCTTTAGATGTAACAGCAAATCAGAAATACTGCAAAAAGCTATATGTATATAACCATAAGATTATTATTCCCCACCACGAAAGCAAGAGGGGGATACAGTAATGCTGTCTTTCTGTCTGTCTGTCCCCCTGTCTATCACACATTTTTGTCAGGACAATAACTTTAAAACTTCTGCAATGAAACTTGACATTACTGTAAAACCAATGAACACCTGATATAAATTTATATACCGCAATAAGACATAGTGCAAGAAACACACTTCTGTCCTGAATATTTTTTAATACTCTCCCTTTCTAGATGTAATTTTCTTTTGTCCAGATGATAACTTGAAGGTATACGATCCGCAAATAGGTAACATATTGATGCCTGGTGACCCCATGGTGTTTTGGTATCATTTGAAAGAGTTGTGTCTGCTGCACAAGAAATAGCAAATAAGATGACTATAAATAATATGCAAGAATTATTACAGTTGTGTTTTTATGCCCCCGAAGGGAGGCATATTAGTTTTCAACTGTCTGTCTGTTAGTTCATTCGTTCGTTACAACGTTAACTTCTTGCATGAAGGCACTTTACTCGCGAACCACTGCACCCAGGACCTTCAAACTTCACATGCTGATAGTACTTATTGAGTACACGACCCCTACTGACTTTGGGGTCACCAGGTCAAAGGTCAAGGCACTGCGGGGGCATTTGTCACCATTAGTGACAGCTCTTGTTTGACTGTGAAATGATAAACCTTACACTGTAATAACTGGATTTCTGTTAAAAGTATCACTGAAGACTATAAAGTAAAAAAATAAAAATTCTAGAGACATATTTTGTCATGTAATTTATATTTTCTTTTTCAGTAGTCAATACACTTACAAATGATACCAAAATAATATAAGCTTACCAGGCATCAATATTTGATATATTTTAATAGCACTGTTATATTATAGAACTTGCTTATTTGTGGAGCAGATACCTTAATAAAACTCGTAAAGGAAATGCAATGAAACTTGATAGCTGTACTGAAGGGAGTTGAGTTGACTGTTTTATTAATAGATGGTACCGATAATGACTTGATGTTCCTTATTTACTGATTTAACCCACGTTCCACTATAAAACACAGCAGTGATAGATATGGCTGTCTCTCCAACTGCTCTTGTTGCTTTATGAAATAAAGTTTGTAATTTGCAAAGCTAAGTCAGAAATTAATGCTTTAAAAATGGCTTCGTTCAGTTTGTTTGAACTTTCCATGATAATGTATAGAATCTGATCAAACTTCTGAGTGAAGTAGAATTTATTGTTGTTTGCCTTCAGCGTTTTGCAAATTTTCAGTATACTGAAGAAACTACATGTTAATAGCATATTATTGTTAGCAAAGAGTTTAAGGAGACAGCCTATAGCTATGACATTGTTGGAATAAATTTGAATCTAATTACTGCAAGGAAAGGTGATTTTTTTCTTAATCTAAAGTTGCTTAAGTGTGCAAATGTTCACGGTAATACAAACTTAAAGTATTACATGACTCCAGACTTATCAACAACAGTTGTATATACAAGTAATTGATTATGAAAATAATTTGACTTTGTGAGCCTCTACATAGTGTTTATTTTTTGAAAAGCCCCACTCTTATAGCTTGTTAAATATGTAGGACTCTCCATATTTCGTGATAGAAATAGTAAGACTTAGCTGTAATTTACAGTTTACATAAACTTTATAAAGTTTAGTAATAATTGATAAAAAGTAATTCATCCCTCAGTATAAAAAGTGGTTAACTGCTGTTTTATGTCAATGTAGTTAACTGGTTAACTGCTTCCTTATGGCAGTACAGTTAACTGCTTTCTTTTGTTAATACATTTAACCAATGTTCTGCTTCCTTATGTCAATGCAGTTAAGTAGATAACTACTTCCATGATGTAAATGCAATTAACCAGTTAACTGCTTCTGTATGTCAATGCAGTTAACTAGTAAACTGCTTCCATGATGTCAATGCAATTAACTAGTAAACTACTTCCATGATAACAATGCAATTAACTAGTAAACTGCTTCCATGATGTCAATGCAATTAACTAGTAAACTGCTTACATGATGTCAATGCAATTAACTAGTAAACTACTTCCATGATGTCAATACAATTAACTAGTAAACTACTTCCATGATGTCAATGCAATTAACTAGTAAACTGCTTCCATGATGTCAATGCAATTAACCAGTTAACTGCTTCCATGATAGTAAACTGCTTCCATGATGTCAATGCAATTAACTAGTAAACTGCTTCCATGATGTCAATGCAATTAACTAGTTAACTGCTTCCATGATGTCAATGCAATTAACTAGTAAACTGCTTCCATGATAGTAAACTGCTTCCATGATGTCAATGCAATTAACTAGTAAACTGCTTCCATGATGTCAATGCAATTAACTAGTAAACTGCTTCCATGATGTCAATGCAATTAACCAGTTAACTGCTTCCTTATGTTATTGTAGTTAACCACTTTTTACATTGAGATGACAATTAATATGTTATTTTATGAATTTTAATATCTACCTATTTCAGACATTTAATAATTTGATGTACAGGTCACCTGCTTAAAGTTGGCTAAAATTGTTGAATGAATATTATATTTTATTGTTGGTAAATGTGCTTTTGTTAAAACTTCAGATATTAACCAGGGCTAATGGGCTTAAAGATATATAGATTTTGAGGTGGACATTAACTTACTGCTGGGCTTAAGTGGCTACAAATGACAATTTTCAGTTAACAGGAAGTGAGTATATATGACTAACAGGTTTACCCTGTTTACAAGTTACGCATACTAAAAAAATTAATGTTTTTGAAATCATTTTTGAACAGGTGACTGTGGACCTTCACAATAAGTGTACAGAAACACACACGGGAACTTCTGCATCGGCTCCTCTAGCTGCTGGAATCGTGGCACTCATACTGGAAGTCAAGTAAGTCCTGAAAAGCAGCTAAGATTTAATTAAGTATTAATTCTGAAGGTGATGGTTGCGATGGAGTACAGCTCCCATACAGTATGATATAACATACATAATAGATTCATCACACAGGCACTGATATATAACTGTGGTACAATGTAGTTGATTTCTATCTCACCTGGTCATACGGACTAGAGATATGTATAGTCGTTGTGCATGGTGTTTTATACACCTGAAGGGATGTATTATGTTATACCCACCGGTGTCCGTCTGTCTGTCAGTTAGCAATATCAGTGTCCGCTCTGTAACTCTTGAACCTCTTGAAGGATTTCAGAGAAACTTGACACAAATGTTCACCACATCTAATCGATGTGCAGAGTGCATGTTCTGGATGGCTCGCTTTAAGGTCAAGGTCACACTTAGGGGTCAATAGTCATATGAGTGTGTTTCGTTTTCGCTCTGTAACTTGAACTGCTTGAAGGATTGTAAAGAAACTTGGCATAAATGTTTACCACATCAAGACGACGTGCAGAGTGCATGTTCTTTATGTCTCACTTCATGGTCAAGGTCACACTTAGGGGTCAAAGGTTATACCTTAGGTGTATATTGCAGTGCTGCTGTTATGTTTATGTATTAACAACACTTGAGATATAAGATTATTTTAGCCAAACTTTATTTAAACCATTTCCCAGTTGTTAATAAAAACATTTCTGGAACGTTGAAGTGAATGAGGTCATGGGCTGAGGCTAGAATTGACCAAAAATAAGTCTTAATTCGTAATATGTACATAGAAATAGTAAATTTTTAGCTCACCTGTCACAAAGTCCGTCGTCTGTCGTGCGTCCGTGCGTGCTTAAACTTTTGCTTGTGACCACTCTAGAGGTCACATTTTTCATGGGATCTTTATGAAAGTTGGTCAGAATGTTCATCTTGATGATATCTAGGTCAAGTTCGAAACTGGGTCACATGCGGTCAAAAACTAGGTCAGTAGGTCTAAAAATAGAAAAAAACCATTATGACCTCTCTAGAGGCCATATTTCTCATGAGATCTTCATGAAAATTGGTCAGAATGTTCACCTTGATGATATCTAGTTTAAGTTCAAAACTGGGTTACATGGGTTCAAAAACTAGGTCAGTAGATCTAAAAATAGAAAAACCTTGTGACCTCTCTAGAGGCCATATTTCTCAATGGATCTTCATGAAAATTGGTGAGATTGTTCAACTTGATGATATCTAGGTCAAGTTCGAAACTGGGTCACGTGCGATCTAAAACTAGGTCAGTAGGTCAAAAAATAGAAAAACCTTGTGACCTCTCTAGAGGCCATATTTTTCAAGAGATCTTCATGAACATTAGTCAGAATGTTCATCTTGATGATATCTAGGTCAGATTAGAAACTGGTTTACGTGCGGTCAAAAACTAGGTCAGTAGGTCTAAAAATAGAAAAACCTTGTGACCTCTCTAGAGGCCATATTTTTCAAGAGATCTTCATGAAAATTGGTGAGAGTGTTCAGCTTGATGATATCTAGGTCAGATTTGAAACTGGGTCACGTGCCTTCAAAAACTAGGTCATTAGGTCAAATAATAGAAAAACCTTGTGACCTCGCTAGAGGTCATATTTTTCAATGGATCTTCATGAAAATTGGTCAGAATTTTTTATCTTGATGATATCTAGGTCACATGTGCTCAAAAACTAGGTCACTGTGTCAAATAATAGAAATAACAACGTCATACTCAGTTCAAAACTGGGTCATGAGGGGATAGGTGAGCGATTCAGGACCATCATGGTCCTCTTGTTATGTTTTCAGTCCGTCATTAACCTGGAGGGATGTCCAGTATATCACACTGATGACTGCCAGACCATTACCAGATGGTCAGTGGGTGACCAATGGAGTCGGAAGACAAGGTTAGCTTAATTTTCATTATATTCTCAAATACACCTGAATATATCAGTTTATTTCTGTTGAGTAGGCATTTTGCAAAGCCAGGTCAGTTGTCTCTAAGGAAAGATCACACTGATCCAGGTGTTGTGAGTTTGATTCTGTTGTAGATTAGGTGTTACCCCCAATGATTTTGAGAGATGTCTAACCTCATAAAATTTTACTGTCCATCTATGAGTAATATGTGAATTTTATCAGTTAGTTTAAGCAAGTTAATGCCAATACAAGTCCAGAGGAACACATGGGTGTTCCCTATCTGACACATACACTCAGTTGAAATACTTGTACTCCTTGTATACTCTATGAACTAACAGAAAAATACCACAAAATATATGTAATGTAAGGTTTTTCATGAGATTTTCTTTCAAGGTCTAAGTGAGCTCATTATGAGAACAGGTATTTGTAGAAAGTGTCTTCTGAAAATTGGCAATAATTTTAATAAATGTCTCCCTTTAAATTTTCATAAAAGGTAATACAGTAATTTGAAACGTAATTTTTCAGTGAGTCTACGGTATGGCTATGGTTTAATGGATGCCACAGCTATGGTAGAACTGGCAGAGAAATGGACAAATGTACCAACTCAGCATATCTGTGAAGTACATTCGGAAAGGGTCAGTGTAAAGAAAGACAAACTGTAAGATTTTATCCTCTTTTTCCTGACTGCTTCATTATGTCTCCCACCACACAGTGGTGTGGGAGACATTTTGCTTTACTCCTCTGTGTGTGTGTGTGTACTTGCATACGTGTCTGTCTGTGTGTCCGTCTGTCACAAATCTTGTCTGCACTCAAAAGTGGAACATTTCTCATCCGATCTTCACCAAACTAGAACAAAATGTGTTTGCCAATAAGTCCTCGGCCAAGTTCAATAACTAGCCAAATCGCCCCAGGCACTTCGGAATGATGGCCCTTGAAACTTGTTTTGGATAATCAAAGCACTGAAAGTCTGATAAGGCAGTTGAGGTCTTTGTGCATGGTTGACTCGTATACTACTATTCAGGTGATTAGGCAGTTGTGGGAGACATGCGCTTTTCTCAAAAGCAGCTCTACTTTTTGAATTTTCCTCTATTGTTTGATGTTAATGAAGAATGATGTTTATCTATTTAAACAAACAGACAGAATTCAGTACAGTTAACAATAGTAACTTTTGCTTTCTTTTTTCGTGAGTCTGAAAATATATAAAAATACCAAGAATAGGAGCACTTGATAAAATCAGTTCAACTGCTTGTTCACAGGCAAGTTTAGCTGGCGATCTCTATACATGTGTTGAGCCTAAAAAAAAAAGTAATGCTGGTAAAATAAACAAATTCATTTTAGAATATTCTACAAAGACAGTGCCACATTATCAAAGGGCATGAATTATTTCTATGGAGGTAAATAAAAATGAAGATAATTAGTGGTTGTTAATCAGATAGCTAACCTTCTTACAAACAATTTACAGACAGATACCAGATTCCGGCTATGAGGAGATGTTAGATACAGATGCATGTGCTGGTAACACCAACGCTATAAACTTTCTGGAGCATGTGCAGGCCAAGATTACGTTGAAGAGTAAACGCCGTGGTGACCTTGTCATTCATCTGACATCACCTTCTGGTACCAGATCAACCATCTTGCCACAGAGACCGAATGATAGTGACAGGTCAGTGTATAGGAAACATTTCCTTACAGGGAATGGGGTTATACAATTATGTATTTATACTCACTGGAGATGGATATATATGTATTAATGAAACTGATATGATTATAATTTATTTTATAACACATTAGAGAAAAAATATTTTATTATACCCTCAGGTAAAAAGAATATATATTCCAATCAGACATGTCAATCAGTCCATGCTTTGGTTCGACCATTCCTAATTTGTGTCTTCTCCAGATCTACTTAACAGCTGGGTTGATCTTTATTAAACAGGCATCATTTATTTACCACTGGATTTAGGGTCAAGGTTACACTTTGTAGTCAAGTATTATAACTTCCGTGTCATCTCCTTAATGGTCTAAACCACTTGGAAGACTCATAAAACTGGCATCCATTGTTTACACCTTCCAGACAACAAGCAGAGCGCACAACCAAGGTCACTATGTCCAACGTCAATGATCAGATAGCTTAATTTTTGTCCACTCCATATCTCCTTCACCAATGAAAGGATTTTCAGACAGCTTTTCATAAGAGTTGGTTCATAGATAGATGACAATATGCAGAATTTGCTTGTCCTTTTATTTTCTTGTTATGGCAACAGATGTGGTTACTACAAATAGTCCAAAAATGTGACAAAAAGTGGATTCAGTGATATCCTAAAAAAGTTCAAGAAATTTTCAAGACATTTGCTAAATAGATAGAAGACAGTGTGGAGTACATACACATGATTTTATTTTTATGATGTGGTAATCCAGTTAAAAAACAAGATATTTTTACTTGAAATTATGGACATAGAAAGCGATATGTAAAATATACATAAAATTTTGTTTTGTCCCTTTATCTGTACATTTGTCCATACATCTGTTCATCTGTCAGTAACAGAAGATACATCCTTTATTAACTTTGAAAGCACAAAAATTTTTTTATGTAATCTGACTTACAGGTGGTAGGTTCTTTGGAGAATATGCCTTCCAGGTTATCTTGGCATAGAAATGTTGTTCCTGTGGCATCAGGTATGACAGATGCCTCTTCTGGTAGGGGACTTTGATTGCTGAAAAGTCTTGTTTTATTTGTGTGACCCCTAGTAAGCATGGATAAAAAAACCTCCCAAGCACTCAATTTTCTTTTCTGTGCTGGGCCTCGGGTTTGGGAAAATGCTGTCTGATAGGTAGGCATGTAAGATCCTTATAGTTGCTGTTCATTTTGATGGAAAGGAGTTGTAAGTGATTGATTTTGTCACTTCAGAATGTGATTTTTTTTCTGTTTACAGGGTGAAAGGATTCAATAACTGGCAGTTCTTATCTGTGCATTTCTGGGGTGAAAATCCAGTTGGTCGATGGAAACTTGAAATAGAGGTGCAGAAAAACAACCGTGGATATATTGGCGGCAGTAGCTATTCTGGTATGTATGAGAAATATAGGGTGTAAAACTGTAATTAATTTCTAACAGTAAATAGAGTAGTAGATTAAAAAGTGAGAGTACATTGATAACTTCTTTTCTATGTTTGAAAAATATAAGGTGATCAAACTTTAATATAGGTGGACAGTATTGTGTGTTTGATATCTGTAGGTGAAGGTGCTGAAAACAAACCAAGAACATTCTCCTGGCATTAGGTAGTAAGGTTTGGCATGCATTAGGTAGTAGGGTTTGGCATTAGGTAGTAAGGTTTGGCATGCATTAGGTAGTAAGTTTTGGCATTAGGTAGTAAGGTTTGGCATTAGGTAGTAGGGTTTGGCATGCATTAGGTAATAAGGTTTGGCATTAGGTGGTAAGGTTTGGCATTAGGTAGTAAGATTTGTATTATGAGAATCAGAATTACGATGGTCACATGAAGGAGGTACTTGAAACGAACTGCAGATAAATTAAAGGAAGTAGCTGTAAAATGTGTCAGTAAAATTAAATAGCAAACCTCGGGAAAGCCTCACAGGCACTCGGTTTTCTTTTCTACACTGTCCCTCCAGTTTGAGAAAATCCTGTCTCAAAGGCAGGCATTTAAGATCCTTATAATCGCTATTAATTTTGATGGAAAAGAGTAGTTAGAACTTAGAGAACCTAATCTGTCATCACAGGTTAGGATTATGGTTTTAATGTTAAAACAAATCATTAAAATGTCTTATATCTGCCAGAGTTATTGCTGCTATGAGTTGATTTATTACTGTTTAATTGTTACACATTATAAAACAAATCATAAACGTGTTTTATACCCATGTGTTGGTGCTCCTATAAAGTACATATTATACACATATTGTTGTCTAAATAAACATGAAATACAAAACTGAAATGCATTTATTATATTTTATGATTTTCCTTCAGAGGAAAGATTATGTTCATGATATGTCACTGAATCAAATGAATATATATTCTTTATTATATCTGATATGTCTTTATGTTAGACATGTTTTGTGAATAGATTGTATGAATAGACTTTATTCAAATTTATTTATTATTTAAATAGTTTGTCTAGACTGTTCATCTTTTGTTTACAAAATGAAAAAAGTTTAATTAACTTTCACTAAACCTTATTACAAAAAGAAGAGTAAAAGGGTAGAATCCCTTGAAGCAAGTGGAAAAGTTAACAGAACGCCTTAGTTTGTGACCATGACAATGTCAGTCATTTCTTAGATACAAATGTAAGCTCTCCAGCAGCTGGCTTTCTATAAAGTTAGCACACCCAGTTAGCTAGGAAGAGAAACTAAAGCTTGCATTTCAAGGGTTGAGTGTTTGTTCTTTGGGCAAGGTGATGGCTCTGTGATATTTTAACTGGAGGCATTAAATCTGAAGTAATTTTATTCTTTGTGTTTGATTTATGGTGAATATGAAGTCCATACACCACTGTTACATAGCTGGAAATGTTTCTAAAAGGTGACATAATAATCATATCAAACAACCAATTTGTCATTTTTTAAGAGAATAATTTCTTGTAATTAGAGACTGAGAGTAAAAGACTGAACTATTTGATACAGGTATGCAATCTACCAATGATCTGATAGACTGGAGTTTGAGCCTGTATGGTACTGAGGAGAACCCAGTGAACCTCGTAAACCCGACTCGTCCAGCTGGTCCATCCAAACCACCTCGGCCTTCTACAACCAAGGGGGTAAGTTCTTGTTTTACATAAAAATATTTCATAAATTATTTTCTCCTTTCTCTTAGAAAAAGCTTAAGGAGTAAAGGACTAGGTGGGTATTTGAGAGACACTGATACAAGTAAATATGCATTCTTACTCGTTCATTATGTAAATAGCACATATTCAAAAAGAAGTGTATGTGAAGCATAAATGTTTGTTTGGAACAATAGAGACAACTGTACAAAGGTGCAGTACAACATTTTACTTAAAATTTTGATGTCATAAAAATATAGTCCTTAGTTTTTTTCAACATCACAACTCTTCCATGTGTCAAATTAACAATGTTAATAGATTCCAATGGTTGAAGTGTAAACAGTAGCCAGGAGCTGAGTAGGTTTTTAAGTTATTGTAGGGAATAATGTAAAAATATGAATTGACGCTTTATGTGCTTCATAAATTTGTTAAGCTTCATAAAAGCAATATAGAAACTTTTTTTCAGACACAGAGCATATTACAATTTTTCAGACCTTGAAAGGGAATAAAAGAAATATTTCTGAGTTCCTTTGATAAGAACATAGTAAAAAAAAACATGCCCTGAAAGAGCATAAGAGAAGCATTTAAGAACTTATGATAGTATACTAAATGCATACAGGCCCTGTAAGGTTATGTAGGAAATAATTTATTGCCCTATGCCTGAAAGGGCTTATCCTTAACATTTCAGATACATTTGGACCTTATTATACACATTAAGATATAGAAAACATTTCACATTGTATGCAGCATATTTAAAACTCACAGGTCTTAAAAGAGCATTATAGGAAATATTTCTTAAGATCTTTTATGAGCATTTTTAAAACTTTCAGGCCCTTGAAGAACATACAGGAAGTATTTCTCAGAGCATTTTCAGATTGGAGTTTTATAAAATATATTTAGTCAGTCCTAAGTATTTTAACTTTTTCTTTCTTCAGGAGCCACTGGATGAACTTAACAAGGACAATACATACCTGGATAATATTTTTGATTTTTTTGTCCCAAAACTGTTTGGTAGACCAAAGAAGTAGGCTCTCTTGTGAAAAAAAAGCCTTGAAGCAAAAACTTTATAAAATACAGCTCATTTTTGAACAAACGCCCATAAATGATTGTGGTATAAAGGACATCACCCCGCCAGTATTCTAATATACATACCACCAAATTTGTGATTATCGGTGCATTTTTGTACTGTTTGTTACTTGAATATAAGAAAAGATTTTATGCAGTCAGTATTACATAAGTACCACCAAAGTTAAACAAGGAACATCTTTTTGTTTATGTCCATGGTTAATATTTATATGTGAGGCTTGTAATAAATTATCAGTGAGTCAATGTTTGTCAGTTTTATTGTCATGTGATATCAGCCAAGAAAAAATATTTATGATAGGGTATGATATCAGTCATGGGAAAAAGGGATTTAAGATAGTGTGTGATATCAGTCATGGGGACAAGTGATTTAAAATAGTGTGTGATATCAGTCATGGGGAAAAGGGATTTAAAATAGTGTGTGATATCAGTCATGGGGAAAAGGGATTTTAAATAGTGTGTGATATCAGTCGTGGGGAAAAGGGATTTAAAATAGTGTGTGATATCAGTCATGGGGAAAAGGGATTTAAAATAGTGTGTGATATCAGTCATGGGGAAAAGGGATTTAAAATAGTATGTGATATCTGTCATGGGAAAAAAGGGATTTAAAATAGTGTGTGATATCAGTCTTGGGAAAGGGATTTAATAGTATGTGATATCTGTCATGGGAAAAAAGGGATTTAAAATAGTGTGTGATATCAGTCTTGGGAAAGGGATATAATAGTATGTGATATCTGTCATGGGAAAAAAGGGATTTAAAATAGTGTGTGATATCAGTCTTGGGAAAGGGATATAATAGTATGTGATATCTGTCATGGGAAAAAAGGGATTTAAAATAGTGTGTGATATCAGTCTTGGGAAAGGGATATAATAGTATGTGATATCTGTCATGGGAAAAAAGGGATTTAAAATAGTGTGTGATATCAGTCTTGGGAAAGGGATATAATAGTATGCGACATCATTCATGAAAAATCAAAAAAGAAATGATAATAGTTTATGATATGAGGCATGGAAAACGGGAAATTTTGAATTTATGAGAAATGTTTAGTGAATAATTTAACAGGAAAATGCATCTATGGCAGCATATTACTGCATTATACAGTCAATTTAAATAGATATGATTATTTGATATATAAGTCGATAAGTCGTTGCCCAATGGAGATGTTTTGGATAAACAGGTAACAAGCTTATCCTAATATCCTGCATGAAGACCTAACACACACTTCAGTCTGTCAGTTCTTGAGGCAAGAATATCTTTGTATTGGGAGAGAGGGACTGTGATACTTTAATCCTCCAGTGGGCTTATATTGTGCATATTGCTTAAAATGTCATTGCTAGATAATAATTCTTCTATTTTTAATACTGCAGGTATGATTTCTTTAGTAACTGCTGTTATGGACTTTATAGCTTGTTTTACAGATTTCAGTTTTGTGTCCATATTCAATAACATTCACTGAAAGCAAGAAAAAGGCACAAACAAAACAAACCAAAATACATTAACTGCTAGTTTTCTTTCCTTTCTCATTAGAAACTCCTGTAAATCCTGTGAAATATGTTTGCTAGTTTAAGGCATTAGCCATAGGAAACCTTTCTGGTCGTGCATTGGAGGTTAGGAAACATATTTGCAGTTTTTTTTCTGTCATTGTTAAAAATGACTATTACAAGAACAGCTTTCCTAGTATTATTAAATAGACAGTGTAATTAACTTCACATGTCTGTTTAAAGATTGTCTTGACTTGGTAAAATAAAATTATAATACTTAATATGAACCCTGATTTCATATATAATATGCATATGTATATGTGATGCATTTTAATAAGGTGTGTCATTATCGGTATGGGACTATAGCTGTGGTATACATATAGTTATTTGACCGGTCAAAAGTGTTGCATGTGTGGTTTGGCAAAGAATAATAATAAACTGAAAAATTGAAATTGACTGCCCAGCTGTAATTGTCACAATATTCACCATCACCTTTTCATGTTGCATTAACTGCTATATAAAATAACAATTGAAGACATGTTTCAGTCAATATTACTTTCAGGCAGGTTAGCTGAACTACATATTGACCTCAACCTAAGACTGTAGTTGTATAGTATAATATCTTAATAAGATTAATATTTTTATGCCCCCGAAGGGAGGCATATTAGTTTTCAACTGTCTGTCCGTTAGTTCATTCGTCGCAACGTTAACTTTTTGCATGAAGGCACTTTACTCGCGAACCACTGCACCCAGGACCTTCAAACTTCACATGCTGATAGTACTTATTGAGTACACGACCCCTACTGACTTTGGGGTCACCAGGTCAAAGGTCAAGGCGCTGCGGGGGCATTTGTCACCATTAGTGACAGCTCAATCTGACTAAAGTACTTGATCTTCTAAACGAAGATCTGAGAACGACCCATTCACATTCGTCTTCTGTATATTTTGGATTTCCATTATTGCTATTTTATGTTATCCAATCAGGCGACTTGTTCGATTGTCAAAGAGTAAGAAAAATATGCAATTATTCCAGGACTCGAACCTGGGACCCCTCGCTTACAAAGCAAGTGGCCTACCGACTGAGCTAACCGGCTATCTGATACATTACGACATAAGAATTGTAAATATCAAAAGTCAATGCTAGAGGTAGATTTGCAAGATGTTGTAAGCTAGGCTCTGATTGGCTAGTGAAAGGGCCGTCAGAACGAGGCAATGAATAGGTCGTTTTCAGATCCTATGCGTAGCGTAATAGGAGATGTACTTTAGTCAGATTGAGTGACAGCTCTTGTTTATAAACATGTTGTATTTGTCATGAAAATTGTGTTACAAAAAATGTATACAGGAAGAAATCTAGGTATAATAAGACATCTTAAGAATTAAAACTACGGGTGCAACATGCCTACAAATGTCTAATTTTTGTTATTTTTTAAGCAAAGTATCAAAACCATAAAAACATCAGATCGTCATCATACTATCTTGATTCACGTAGTGTTTTCACTTATTTGTTTAGAATAAGTAAGCACAGGTTTGAAATGCAGGATCTCTAGGGAGACTAGCTTGCTACAATAACAGAATGGAGTGTTTATATTACTTTCTTGTGTATCTGTTTCAGCCATGTCACAGTCAGTGCTTGAATGGATGCTCAGGTCCAGGTGCTGAACAATGTACTGTTTGCAAAAACTACCAGATTCAGGACACTGGGTAAGTCCTTGCTTTTAGTCCCCTACCAGTTAAAAACCAGAGGGATGGGGGAGGGGGGACGGCTTATGTTCATCTGATGGATGTCCACAAAGTCATGATCCTGCATGTTTTTTTCCATTAAACAAGACATATTGTTACTTTATTTTGTTGTTTTCCAGCCTTTGCTTGTCTGTCTATCCATAAGTCACAAAAGGTGGATTCTGTCATTATGTTTAAAGTGCAAGAGATTTTTTCATGAAACCTTGGTTAGATTAAAAGAAAATATGCACAACTTTTTTGTATGTTTTTGAAGGAAATATGGAAAATATGTATGATTTGTTTGTCCATCTGTCTGTCAGTCAAAAATTTGGGTAAAGAAATAACAAAAATGAAAGAAAAAAGTATAAAAGCTTTTTTCCTGAAACCTGTTACATACTATTTACATTATACATACATACATACATACATACATAGAAGGAATTATAGAGAATATGCATTTTAATTCATTTTGTCCATTTGCCTGCTGGTCATCGTCGTCTGGCTGTCCTTAATTCACAAAAGTTTTATTCTGCTATAACTATAAAGTACAAGATATTTATTCATGAAACCTGGTTTATAGACAATGGGCATTTTTGAGAATATGCATGTCCATTTATTTGGGGCAGTGATTAAAATAGTGTGTTATATCAGTCATGGGGAAAAAAAGGGCAGTATCGAGAATCTGCACACTGTTTTATTTACTTGTCTTGTATTGTTGGTGCTATAGCAAGTTGTTTCATTAGAAAAAATATCACATTGTAAATGCTTTATTTGGCAATATGTTATAACAATTGTTGTCCAGTTAAACTTGCCACTGTAATTTGAGTTAGTGAGTTGTAAATATAAGGAAAGTCCAAAATAAAAAGAAGATTGGAAACAGTGTTATGAAAAATCCTGACCTGAGATATGCAAAATCATGTAAATAAAAGTGCCCTTATTATCTGAGTAAAATATTAGGGGGTTTCTAAAATATGCATTATCAGTAAAATATGAAAACAATAAGAGTTCTCTGATGATGCTAGTTGAAGGATATAAACCAGTCTCAGATTACAGCCTTTCCATTGGTCAATTTCAAGTTTGTGCCATGGAACAACCAATCAGATTCTGGACTTTCGAGACTGATCTTCATATTCAGTTTTATAACCATTGACACAGAAAGGATTCATATTTTATATGTTTGACAAATTTTTCATTAAGATCTACTATCATATACTCTAGGGAATGTGTTGAGTCCTGCCCAAATGAGTACTATGCAGATGTGTACCAGTGCAAGCACTGTAGTGAGACATGTGAGACATGCACATATGTGTCGACCAAGCAGGTCATGTGTCTGAAATGCAAACCTGGATATCTACTTGTGGAGGGCAAGGGGACATGTGAGAGAGCCTGTGATAAAGGATACTATAAAGGTTTTTTGTTTGTATTTCTGTGTTATTAATGGACTGGGTTGTAAGAATGATTACCAGTATATGATGGAATCGAGGATTGTTCTTTGATATTTAAAAAAAGGTAACAGAGTAAGGAAGTGATGTTTCTTAATGTAACATGTGGTTTGGGAAAGAAGATCATGCCTGAAAGTGTAGCATCATACCATCTTACTAGCAAGTTCTGTTGATTAATTGGTAGATTTCTAAGGAGTGAACAGAATAGAACAGGTTATTAACAGAGTTTTTCTTATGAAAAGGGTTATAAATTTGACATCCTGTTTTAATGATTGCTGTTATCACAAGATCAAGATATGAGCCGTGCCATGGGAAAACCAACATAGTGGGTGTGCGACCAGCATGGATCCAGACCAGCCTGCGCATCCGCGCAGTCTGGTCAGGATCCATGCTGTTCGCTAACAGTTTCTCCGATTCCAATAGGCTTTAAAAGCGAACAGCATGAGCCTGACCAACTGCGCGGATGCGCAGGCTGGTCTGAATCCATGCTGGTCACACACCCACTATGTTGGTTTTCCCATGGCATGGCTCATATGTGTTACTGTGTTCAAGCATTTCTGGTCAGATGTCATCAAATAATTGGATTGTGTTAGTTTTTTCTGCTTTACCTGTGAAATGTTTTGCTATTATGTATGCTTTTTCTATCACCTATGATTGGCCTTTTTAATTTTAATTTGTATAAATCGTATATTTTGTGAGATTTCTATAGTTCTTGTTTTGCCTGGCTGGGATATTCAGCTTAAATGCTATACCAAGTCCTGTTTTGCGGTTATTTTTGAAATGGTGAAAACAAACTGTCAAGGGAGGTATGAATTTAGGTTTTTCCCATATAATATCCATATTTCCGGCATGTAAAAATAGTTTTTGACCCGAAAAATTGAATATGTATGAAGGTGTCTGTTTTCCTTTTGTAAGTTGCTTAAAATGAAAACTGTAATATACTTTTTGTATCCCTCTAAAATCTTGCTCTTAAAACTTACTTTACCTCTTTCCTGTTTCACATTAACCTTTACCCAGCTATATTTCTGAAATGGACCAGTCTATCTTTCAATATGGGCAGTACCATTTATTATTCGAAGGGGTGTTCACTGAAAATTTACTGACTGAATCTTTGTCTACACTGGCCGCAAAGGCAGAATCACTTGCCCGCAGCTAAAGGTTAACAATTCTTGCATCACTTCTGGATTCTGTGTGATCCATGACACCAATTCAGAATTCATTTTAATGTATTTTTGATACTTTTGGAATATCAATTATAAGATATAATGAAAGAAGAGCACACATCAGTTTGTGTATTAACTCCCTTGATAGTTCCATCTCAAATTGCATGGGTCCTAAATTGATTTAATTGCTGGCTTCCAGTCACTTGACTGCTGCATATTTGGCATCTCCCAAGTGTCCAAGGTTATAAAGCTGTGTTTTAGAGAAAAGGTTCTAAACACTTACGTTTAATTGGTTTAAAAGTGACCAATGACAATCCGAGGGTTCAACGCAATAAGGGCATATCTTCATGTAGATACGCCCTTATTGCGTTGAACCCTTGAATCCTGCTTTCTAAGACAGATTTTTAAACTTTGTTTGGTAATTTTTACATGTGTACTGTTTCAGAGAAACAGCATCTATGTTTAAGGAAATGCTTTGAATACCATTTTCAAGTTGAAGCATGTATTTTATTTCTTGCTTTCCAAGTCTGCTTGCCTATGTGTATGTCTTCGCCTCTTGTAATAAGTTATATATTTTCCTCATACTCCATTGTGTAAGGTTAAAAAATACACATCCTTGTAACATTCTTCCAGTATTCAAACCAGAAGTCAAGTCACAAGTATACTGTATTGCCAAGTATATAGCAGCAGTATATTTCATTAATTACTTAATTCAAATTTTAAAAAAATGCAGAATTGTGCATACATTGTTTTTTAAAATGTGGTATTTCCTTTTGGATAGGAATGTATGGGTGAGCAATTCAATAGTAAATATAAAGTGTTGGGAATCAGTCAAAATATGCATGTTGATAAATTTGTACAAAAATACCGTGATATAAGAAAGAATGACCATTATGATCATTAAGTCCAGAACCAGTCAGTTTTTTACAGTTCCAATTTACATGCCAACTAATAGAGTGACCATTTTGCCAGTCTTAGATTTAGCTGACATTAGATTTGGAATGTACTGGAATGTTAGAACTCTTCAAAGATGAAAAGCTTTGTAAACAATCATGTCATAGACCATCAGCTCATGATTTGTTGATGTCCTTATTAAATATTTCTATGATTTAGTAGTCAGATTTATTTGAAAGCTCAATGCCATGTACATTTAGTAGCTTGACGAGATATCTATGGTAAGTAAAAAGTATTTACAGAAAAAGTGCTTTCTGCAACGTTAAGGACTTGTTAAAAGTATGAATTGCTTATTAAGTTTCAGAATTAGCAAACTTTTACTCAGAAGCAGATTAATATGTATATGAGTTTAGACATACTTTAATTTTCTGTTTGACAAAAATAGTAAATTATTTTTCAGATGATAATTTACATCATTGCCGTGTATGTAGTGGAGTCTGTGCAGAGTGTGTGGAGAACCAGAATAGGTGTACTGCTTGTAGAAGTGGACAGATGTTGGAGAAAGAGACGTGTGTTCCTGAGAGGGAGCCTTGTCCAGCAGGTAAACTCAAATACCATAGATTGGATAACAGTACCCTCACTTGGGGCATTGAATTCTTCATGTGAGGAAGCCATCCAGCTGGCTTACGGAAGGTCGGTGGTTCTACCCAGGTGCCCGCTCGTGATGAAATAATGCACGGAGAGGCATCTGGGGTCTTCCTCCACCATTAAAGCTGGAAAGTCGCCATATGACCTATCATGTGTCGGTGCAACGTTAAATCCAACAAAAAAAAAAAAAAAAAAAAAAAAAATTGGATAACAGTACAGTAGCTGTTACAGCAAGGCCTGAATTTAATTATTTTATTAGTACATGTACTTGAAGGATTTATATTACATATCATAAAAATCATCTGGGGTGTCAAACTTTATTGTAATTTTAGCAGAATATAGATTTATGTTAAAATTATTTGTAAAAGCTACATCTGAGGGGCCTCCGTGGCCGAGTGGTTAAGGTCGCCGACTTCAAATCACTTGCCCCTCATCGATGTGGGTTCGAGCCTCACTCGGGGCATTGAATTCTTCATGTGAGGAAGCGATCCAGCTGGCTTACGGAAGGTTGGTGGTTCTACCCAGGTGCCCGCTCGTGATGAAATAATGCACGGAGGGGCACCTGGGGTCTTCCTCCACCATTAAAAGCTGGAAAGTCGCCATATGACCTATCGTGTCGGTGCGACGTTAAATCAAAAAAAAAAAAAAAAAAAAAAGCTACATTTGAAGTTTAAAATCAGTAAATGTGCATGTATCAAGAAACTGGCTTTATGTGTAGGGTCAGTATATAGCACACCAATTAACTATATAACCGTAGATGGATTTTCTACTTACACATTATGAAAAGCAGAAAGCCTTTCAAACTTAATAATTTTCATGATCCTTCTATTGAAAAAAAAACAATGTTAAACTAAAGTTGCTTTAAGTTTGCTAAATCGGACATTGTGGTGTAATATCATTTATCCGAATAACTTAGATCATTTGGACCTCATGCAAGTTTTCATATTGGGAGTCATTGGGTTATCATATGTAAAGAAAAATCATCCTGTGTATAAATATCATCCCAAGTGTGCATTAATAAAAATGGAAACATTACTGTCTTTCTAAAGATAAGAAAGTGATAACAAAAATGTATAAATGTGAAATCATTCCAAAAGTTGTCTTCAGGTCCATTTTAATGTCTCCAGGTCCACTTGAAATTGATTACTTAAATCATGGGCAAACATCTCAAAAATAAGAGCACAGACCTATACATTTTATTTGACCATATGTTGGACAGTAATTAGTTATACAACTGTGAAAAATTGCATTAAAGTTTACACTGTAGAACAGTTTTGTGTTCGTGAAAATGTCATCAAAATTATGCTTTTCGCATGGACTCCCAATATGAAAACTTGCATGAGGTCCAAATTTTTCAGTACAGTCCATTGAAAAATCTAGAACGACCCCTATCTTTTTTATTTACCTGATTTTCTAAGTATATTCAGAACTTAGCAAAAATCGGGTCATAATCAAACTCTGTAGTGTACGATTTTTTATCTGAAAATGTAGAACTACCTGAAAACTGGTCGGTTTCTTTATGTCCTGATACTGTTCCTTTTACATGTGTTCACACTGTACACATAATGTTTCTGTATTATTCAGGAACATACCAGTCTTCAGGTGGATGTAAGTCATGTCCACAGGGGTGCTTCAGTTGTACTAGTGATACTAATTGTACCTGCTGTAATAAAGGGAGGTAAGTTGATACTAATTGTCAGATTCCAGCAGAGATTATCCCCCTAAACCCTATAAATTCTAGAATCCCAGTACTTTATCTCACATGACACTTAAAAGAATTAAGCTCAATGTCAATCAAGATTACAAAATCTATGTATAATATTTCAACGTAAATGTACAGGCTGTGATATAGGGAGGTAAGTAATTATTGTGTTATATTGGAGACACACCTTTCAACAATTGTCTACACCTGTGAAAAACAAAAAGTTTGTAATAAAAGATGATTTTTAAGTCACATACATTTGAATGGAAAAGAAAATGCAACATTGAGTTCAAAAGTTTTATTAGACTGTAAAATTATAAAATTGAGTTTTGAAAACCGCTCTCTGGATGTAGCATTTTCATTGATGCATCCAAATACAGTTTGTCAGATCCTTGAGGTTTGAGACTGGCCTCTTACTGTCATTTGAATTAACATTTGGTTTTATAATTGGATTTATATTTGAATTTATATGTAATTAGATCAGTAAGAAGATCCTTTGAAAGCATAGAACAAAACTATAAGGAAAATAATAGCAGACTTGATGGAGTCTGTTCATTAGAGGTAATGAAATATGCAACGCTCATCACACCACCTTGCACTGGCTTAAGCAAAATTGTATTAAATTAAAATTGAATTGACTGCATGATCCAGAAAGGACCAGAAAATAACACTGAGTCCAAGTACTAGGAGACGTCTGGAAACACCACCTCTTTCTTACGGTACACACAAGAATATTAACGTTACTTTAGGTTTTTATTTCTAATACTAATTTCTTGTTATATTACAGCTATTTGCAGAATGGGAGTTGTGTCAACAGCTGTGGTAGTGGTTTTCAACCTTTACATGTAAACTACAGCTCAAAATTTGTATTCCAACAGTGCCAGCAGTGTGGTAATGGTAAGTTACTTTTTTCAAACTAAAGCTGGTTTGACAGCAAAACTACATTGGCATATGACCAGGGTGATGGTGGGAATAGCCCACTTCAAGAATGGGCCTCCCCCTCCCTTAACATTTGGCCTCGAAGTCATTTAGTTTTTCCTGTATCAAGAGTGAATTAAGATATACACTGTTCTGTGGGACTTGAGCATACACGTATTTTAGTTTGCATGGCATTTCTGTGTGAATTTAGGTTATTTCAAAAGCGTGTATGTGACTTTAGAATGTCAAGCATGTCCAAATGAATTTAGGCCTATGAAGAATGTCCAAACCATTTCCATGAGTTTAGGTCAATCAACAATGTAAATATTTCAGATTTCAGTTGAAGAAATACATGATAAGATTTTTTTCCCGAAATTGTGATATTGCTCAATTTTACCTTGGGAAAAATACACTTTACACCATAAAGTTAACATTCTCAAAAATATTTGAAAAATTTAACAAGATCCAAGTAGCAATTTGCAAAAAAAAAAATATTATTATGTGATTATGTGCGTCATATTGAAGGTATAAGTAATAACAAAACATGTTTATATTTCAGAATGCAATGTATGTCCAGATGGGTTTAAGTATATCGCAGGTGTTTGTATACAGCAAAATAATTGCCGAGATGGAACATATTTCCAGTGGAACTCTATGGTAAGTCTTTTATATTGCTTTATTTCTCTGAATCTGGCTGCCGCTTATCCTTGTTTCACAAAATAAAGCAACATTTGCATAGAAATTTAACAAGTGTTTATTTAAGTTGCATATATAAAGAGTAACTGTATCTCAGATAATGAAGAAATTGTGCTATAAAGAAGAACCTGTGTTTAACCTCTCCAAATCTCAGTTAGCATTGGCTTAGCTTCAGCGGTGAGTGGACAGTGGTCCAGTGATAAAATACTTGGACTGTCAATCTAGAGGACACAGGGCTGATTCCTGGCCTGGTCACTGGAAATTCTGAAATTCCGTAAGAGCACTAGTTGCATTATACATAAAACCATTCAACTAATGTTTAGTATGTTTAAGTAAAAAAGAATTTATAACATTGTGTGTAATTATTGCACATTCTATATTTCAGTCATGTAAGAAATGTAATACAAGTTGTCGTGCATGTATAGGACCGAGTAACACGGATTGTTTATCATGCTACCCACCATCGGGATACAATAATTTATTACGTAAATGTATGAGATGCTGTGCTGAGGATGAGGCTCACGCTAAGGACTGCTGTCATTGTATTGAAGATGGTAAGGGGAAAAAAAGTTCTGTTCTTATCTGAACCAAAGGTTATAGGTGATCTGTTAGTATAGGTGGATGGTTCGGCATCAATCACCTGTCTTCAGGTGTACTGCATCAACATTTTTACTTAAACATTTATTTTCACCTCTGAAACTGCTGGTCAGAGTTACACCAAGTTTGTTCTGTATCATCTTGGCAAGGACCTCTGTCAAGTTTGTTCATGTGGTTCTTCTCAAGTCCATCCTCTCAGGAGGCTAAAAATAGAAAAATCTTTATACAACAACTCATCAACCACTTGAAGAATCTTCACCAAACTTTGTTTTTAGCATCCTTGTATAGATGTCTCCCAAGGTCATTCTTACGGTTTAACTTGACCACTTTTAGTGGCTGCCACACAGCTAAAAATAATAATACCTTTAAATGACTTTATTTAAAACAGCTTGAAGGATATGATTAAATTTGGTCCAAAGGTGTAGGTCAGGTGATCTACTAATGATCTAATGGCACTCTTGTTCTGCTTTCCACTAGTGGAATGCTAACTAATAACTTTGAGTAAACAGTACATATGTCAGAAGTTTTCCATGTGGAGGGGATGGGAAATCTTCAGTATGTTGTTTTTACACATGACATTTCAAAGAATGGTGGTTTTCCCCATATCAATCCTATTTAAAGATTTTATTTATGTAGGAAACATATTTCAAGGGTGTATGAGACTGGGTGACAGCTGTTTAAAACTAAAACATCCTTATATAATGTATTGCATTGTATTGACAGTTTGACCTGGGAATTTCACAAAAATCTTCCATTTCTCTAGTCACTATTGTGCAGGAAAACATACACTTTAGTAAAAAGAAGTGGAGAGGGGGAAAAAGCTGATTATTTATGTTAAACCTCTTATGTATCTTTACATTTGCCTTATACATTTCTACTCTATTTTTCACATGTTCTGATTTTCAGGTAAATGCGAGATCAAGGCACCTCCACCGACTCAGGCAGAACAACTATACAGTGTAGCTACAATAATCATTGTCCTATTAGTGATCGTTATATGTGCTCTAGCTACATTTGCAGTTGTAGCAATAGTAATAAGTTGTCGCAAACAAAACGACCACCCTGATGTTCAATATAAACAGTTAGTTGACAATGAGAGGGAGTTTGAAGACGATACTGAGGAAGCATGATCAATATCTTCTCTAGTTGAGCCGCGCCATGGGAAAATCAACATAGTGGCTTTGCGACCAGCATAGATCCAGACCAGCCTGCGCATCTGCGCAGTCTGGTCAGGATCCATGCTGTTCGCTTTCAAAGCCTATTGCTATTAGAGAAACTGTTAGCGAACAGCATGGATCCTGACCAGACTGCGCGGATGCGCAGGCTGGTCTGGATCCATGCTGGTCGCAAAGCCACTATGTTGGTTTTCCCATGGCACAGCTCAGGTTATAACCACACACCTTCAAGTCCTGAGATTTTAAAAATCTAAGACTTTAATCAAATTCATCGGCACTGATTGTCAGAAATTAAAGCCATTTTTTTTGTGTACTCTCAGTATATTTCTGTACAAAAACTTCTCATTTTACTGAAAATTTGTGAAAAAACATAGATGTAATCACTGTTACATTATCTTTTAAAGCCTAGTGGAGTTACTGAACTATATTCTTGGAACGAGAAATTTTGTGATTTTGAAGTTTTCAGTATAAATTTCTGACTTAGAGCATAAGCTAGAATTACCTGTCCTGTTGTTTGTATGACTGGGTCCAAGATTATGAAATGGGTTTGGAGACCAGTCACAACTCTTTAACGTCTGATTGGTGGTTTCTGACCTTAATTGGAAATTGACCAAATCTGCACTGTTAGACTGGTCTCCGGTCCCATTTCTGCAACCTTTGACCCTGGGCTTATAAAGCTGAGACTGAGTTTGAAATGGCAAAGTTTTCAAATGTCATTTTGACAGAATGGTTTAGTCCAGATTTTTGACTGAAATGAACCAAAGAACTGTCTCTCCTCATAATGATTCAGGAGCAAGAATTCAACTTAGATTTTAACAATTCTGCAGAAACTTGGCTGAAACAATAATCTTAAAGTTTATAACACCTGTATAAAGTTTCAGCATAATAGATGACTTTGAATAAAAGTATTGTAATCGAAGAAAAAAAAAGACACAGCTTTAAATCTAAAATCGCTAATTGGGAACAATTATGAAGATGGTACAGGGTTCATTTCAGATTCTTGTCCAAGCTAGTCTGGGATAAAAGTGTAGGATCATTTTTCTTATTCTCTACAGAAATATGTATGATGTGCGCTAATAAATACATATTGCTCAATACAAGATGAACATATTTTTGAGAGATGACAATTTCCTCTATTGTTTGATCTAGGCAGACAGGTTTTGCCAAGTTATTGTGATAATGATGATGATGATGATATGTCATGCATATGTTTTTGTTGTTGTTTTTTTTTTTTTTGCTGAAATTAAAGAAACATGCCTCCATATTTATGTCAAGTTTTTTTTTAGAGATTTGGTAAAGATGTCTTTTGTTTAAAAATGTGGATAAATAGTAAAATTCATGTGATCCAGTTAGACTGAAATAGAATCACATAAAATGTGATCTTGAACATTACTGATTTATATTTTTTTCAAATACTGTAAAGAATTTAGCTATACTGAAAAAACAAATATTTTGTATCAGATTGGCTGTTCTGAAAATAAAGTATTTAGCAGTACTAGTAAAAATGTCATCTTGAATATTCTGATTTATGATTTCTAATGCTAGAAAATAAGAAAATTATGTGTACTTTATACTGGAAAACAATGACATACTAATCTGGATCAGGGTTTCTTTAACTTTATAAAGTGCTGGTCATGTGTGTGCAAATATGTTAAGGTTAAGAAGTATTGCAGGTAAGCCTGCAGTTTCAAAAGTTTTCCTCGAGTAAATGTTGTCTGTACTCAATAATGCCACCATAGTTCTCTGTTATGTTAATATGCTGTCAAAGAAATTTAGCCATATATGTTATATAGAAGCTTTAGAAAATCATTTACTTACTGAGAATGCCTGTGTTAAAATCATGTCAAGTATAGAAATTGAGGATTTCTTGTCTTGTGTCTTCCTGACATGAAAACTTATTGTTACATTTTGTTGTCTGTCCTATCAATATACACACTGTATGAATATGATGTCATTTGTATCAAGCAATAAGTAATTTATAAGCATTATATGGAGCTTTGGTTTGCAGTTTTAATGAAGGAAGGCTTTTTGATGAACATGTGATGAAAATTTCTTTATCTTCCTTTTAGATTAAAAATATAATTGTTTGACATGAAATAAGATCTGTGAAATGAATCTTTATGGAAAATATACATTTGAATTAAGTTAAAGAGTTCTATTTTATGCTAACTAATGAAATACTGTATTCTATCAGTTAAATATTTTTATATCTCATCACTCACACTGAAAATATGAAATCTATATTTTCACACTGTGAGAGATATAGCTCTGCCCCCTCATACATTGTGTATGAGTTTTAAATTATTTGCTTAAAACAGGATGAAAATTGTAGTCGCACTTTGTTCTTTATAGTATATTTCTCGATTCAAATTATTTTACTTAATGAGAATTTCATAACGTCATGCAGCAAAAAATAAAATGAAACTTTTATGTTGTGTGCGTCATTCTAACATCACAACATGTCTGACATCATGTCTGTTTATGCGCGTCTGTTTCCCGTGCTGAGATTAAAAATTGTTGCAAAATGCACATCTCAACGTAATTGAGCATAATATAAAAAGAAAATTTGTTTGTTTTTTGTAAATATTGAATATATCTCACCTCGAAGTGAGAAAATGTTCACATTTTCACTCGCGCTACGTGCTCGTGAAAGTATTTGAAATGTTCTCACTTCTCAGTGAGATGTATTCCATATTCACTCAAAACAAACAAATATCCTCTTTGTATTTTTAGCTCACCTGAGCAATGCTTAGGCGAGTTTTTGTGATCGTTGGAAGTCCGGCGTCTGTCTGTCTGTCTGTCGTCTGTCAACATTTAGCTTGTGTATGCGATAGAGGCTGTATTTTTCACTTGATCTTCATGAAATTTGGTCAGAATGATTACCTTGATGAAATCTAGGCCAAGTTGGAAAATGGGTCATCTGGGATCAAAAACTAGGTCACTAGGTCAAATGAAAGAAAAACCTTGTGTATGCAATAAAGGCTGTATTTTTCATTTGATCTTCATGAATTTTAGTCAGAATGATTACCGTGATGAAATTTATAGGCCAAGTTCAAAAATGGGTCATCTGGGTTCAAAAACTAGGTCACAAGGTTAAATCAAAGAAAAACCTTGTGTATGCAATAGGGGCTGCATTTTATACTGGATCTTCATGAAATTTGATCAGAATGTTTGTCTTGATGAAATCTAGGTTGAGTTTGAATATGGGTCATCTAGGATCAAAAACTAGGTCACTCGGTCAAATTAAAGAACAACCTTGTGTACGCAATAGGGGATGCATTTTACACTGGATATTCATAAAATTTAGTCAGAATGATAGCCTTGATGAAATTAAGGTCAAGTTCGAATATTGGTCATCTGAGGTCAAAAACTAGGTCGCTAGAACAAATCAAAGAAAAATGTTTTGTATGTGATAGAGGCTGTATTTTTCAATTGAGGTTCATGAATTTTGGTCAGAATGATTGCCTTGATCAAATCTAGGTCAGGTTCGAATGTAGGTCATCTTGGCTCAAAAACTAGGTCAATAGGTCAAATGGAAGAAAATACTTGTTTACACTTAAGAGACCACATTTTTGGTCCGATCTAAATGAAAATTGGTCAGAATATTTGTTTCTATGAAATCACTAGGTGAAACATGTTTACACTGTTATGGTATGTTTCTCAGGTGAGCGACCTAGGGCCATCTTGGCCCTCTTGTTTTAATAAAGAAATGTCATGTTTTTCAGTATTAAAAGAATTGCTGTAGTTGTTACCAAACAAGTTGATTGATAAATGAGATTTGTATGTTTTTTTCTACTTCTGTAGTCCTCTGTATGTGAAGAGACAGGTCTTTATGTAAATGAAATAAGCAATTAAGGAACAAGTCTTATTGTATATACCTGTTAAACAAACTGTGATCTCATCTTGAACAAACCTTTATCATACTTTCGTTATAGCAGATTACATACTACTGGTGTTTCTCTGATTTGAAAAAAAGTTTAAGTTGAATCAGGACTTAGTGGGCATTCCCATTTGGTTGATGTGTACACACTACAAAGTGTAAACAGATAATCATAAAAATCCATTTTAGATGTTTTTTGAAAATGTTATTTAAGTGTTTTCCCCATGCTATTATATAAATATTCATTACATTGATACGCACGGGGGACTTCTTTAGGTGGGTGGTTAAGGTTGCTGACTTTGAAGCACCTACCCGTCACCTCTGTGTTTGAGCCCTTTATTGGTCATCGTGTTAGAAAGTCATCAAGCTAGCTTGCAGTGGTTCTAAATCATGTGTTGATGTGAGTTAAAACTCAACAAAACAACAAACATATAATTATGCAGACTATTATTAAAATGAAACTAGATTTTTGGAATAATGTCAGATATGATGCTGCATTAGTTGAGGAATAGATAAAGTTGTTATATACTACTTATTGCAGTTTAAAAAAAAAGGCATGCTTGTACACACATAATGTAGGAAGTGTGCATGGGAACATTAAACACTATACTTTGTTAGGGCAATACTTGAAAGCTTTATGCACAGTTCTTTGTTATATAAAAACGTGATACTGTGTTAAAACTGTAGCAATATGCAGAGGTATATCTCAGGCTGGTCTTAATAAGAATTAAACTCTCTCCATTCTGTTTCCATTCTGTATAAGGTATGTTACAATCAAATATTTGAAAGCAACATCAAAGCGGCTAAATCTCTATTTTTCTGTCTATATTATGATAGAAGATACATTTAAACTTTATCATTTTTTTTTTTCAAATAATTGTTTAGTGTAGTTTGAAGCTCTAATTTTTTTTATACTATTTATTACCTGTTTGTAATTTCCTAAGTTGTGTACAAGATTATGGTTGTGTATTTCAGTGTAGAAAACTGTCTATACACTTAATAAGGACTTTAAAAACGTCTCATCTATGCATGGCAATTACTTCTTTTTTTGCAACTTGTGTTAAAGTAATAAGATATTCATGTACATATATTATTATTATTCTTCAAACCTGATCCAGTTTGTGGTTTCTTATGTAATACTTGAAGGTGGTCATTGTCACCTGTGCCTGTGTAGCTTTTGCCTGTTTCGGATTTTGTTTGCTATGTGAAAATATATTTACTTAATGCCAAGGACAATAGAAAGGAAACACTATTATTGCAATGGAATGATACTAATTTTACTGGAACAATGTCTGTCCCTCATTTTTTTTCTGCAGTTGCAAGATTTTGTATAAAGCTAAGAAAGTTTATTTTTCATTTCAAGGTGTAAGAAATATTTCTGTTAAGTTAACCTGTACGTATTACAAAAATTGCAGCATTTTTCTAATATTTTGTTTTAATTGAGGGGCTTCTATGTTAGGATAGCAGACTTCGAACCACTTAAAACTTATAAAAGCCCATATTCAACCTTTAAGATAGGATTGTCATATGATCATAATTGTGTAGTTGTGACTTAAAATTAACAGCAAGAAGTCTGTTTTATTGGAGAAAGGTTAACGGTGTTTTTGTCTGGTACATATACATACACATAATTATGTTGAAGTCCTTCCGGTTTGTTCAGGTGATAAGACTATGATTGAGGAGATGATGGATTTGATTCCAGGTGAATGAATGTTCTCCATGGCAATTTGAGGCCTTTTCATCTGTCACCAGTTATCATGTTGGGGAAAATTTGATTTAATTGGAATCAAACACAATTACTGTAAATTGAGCAGTAGAAAATCAAAAGTCATTTTGTTAACAAAATCATTTGCAGTACATTGTTGTTGATATTTTGTAACCTAGAATCTATAGGAGAGATCGCCGTGACGTCACGCATTAACACCTGTTTATCTGGTGGTTGGCAAAACAAATGTTTTCACATCGTTTATGTATGGGATCGGAATTTTTAATTTTTAATAACTTTTTCGCTCATTTATGGATTTTAAAAATTCAAAAAGTTTTGAAATGCTTATGATTTTCATATTTTCTCATTTAAATATCTTTTTAAAATGAATAACCATTTGAAATGACATATGATTTTAGTAGCGGCGTAGCGATGCTCCAAACTTTTAGAAAAAACACTAAGTTAAGCATTCATAATAAATCAATTTTATTTCGAAATGATAATTAAAAGTAATCAATAAATTGCTTGTTTTGTATCCTTTCCATTGATCAAAAACTTATTGATATCATTTGTGTTTTAAGAAAGTTTAAGCTGTTAGAAAAACATCACTGTTTACAAAAAAACATGGACGCTCGGCGTCTGCCCACCCGATATTTGTCTTATCAGTTCTAAAAATAGTAAATACAAGGGATTTGTATACAAACACGATCTCTCCTATAGAGATTAGTTTTAATATTATAAATTGGCAGACTTCTTCTAATGTTTGTTTTCTCATTTGAAAGACAAGTCAGATTTTCTATTTATTTAGGGTGCTAAGGAACAAAATTTTTTAATATAGATCACTTTATAAAAACCAAAATTAACCAAATTAAGTAATATAAATAATTTCTCATAAACAATAATTGTGCACAGAGAGAAGCTATACCAAATTTCATTTTATCAAGTTATGAAGCTAAAAATAAAGATTTCTCTTACTCTTGAAAGTTGGTCACCTTATCCAGTTCAGGAAAAACATGATGTAAGAAGATGAAGTTGTGTCAAAGAAATTTTGATTCTAGAGATAGGAGGCATTCCAGTGTTAGTGATCACAGAATCTCTCACATTGAATCTGTATACTAGTATTTAATCGTTTATATCTGACCACACTAGCTACCCAAATTATACATAATTTTGATTTTCATTTTCTCTTAAGTTTTGACATTTGTCTTCATGTGCATGAACCAAACAACGCTGTCAGATATTGGTACAGATGTTCATCATTTATGTAGGATGCAAAATGGTTTGTTCGTCCACATGTTTTTAACCATTTGTTAAAAAATTATCTGTAAAATATTCACCAGCCAGTATTGCTTTGTGCATTTATTGACTCTTTTAGAATAGTAAAAGAATTTAGTTTTGATACATTTTCACAACAGTACAGAATTATTGAAGCAGAAATTTTATTTGCACAGATGCAGTAATGTAATATGAGAGAGAAATGGAAAACCGTCATAACTCATTGAATTTTAAGTTAACCATCATTGTAAAGGCACATGCTTCAAGTGCTGGAGGTAATGAGTTTGCTAATCCAGCAGGGTGTACCAAAGATATGAAAAATTGTACCAGTTGCTTCCTTGCTTAGCACTCTACATTGAAAAATAGAAATTGTCCTTTCTTATTTCATACCCTGATGATGTAGAATACCAAGAAGGTCTGATACAGGTTACAGAACTTATTTCACAGTTGATCTAAAATGAATTATTATTAACCTAAGAACAAAGTAGAAAGCTTTCTATTAAGCCATTGAGTAGTATGTAAGCAGTTTTGATAATAACTGTATCTATACCTTCATTTTATTTTCTTTACTTTACTCATTAGCTGGCTTTACACATTCAATATGTTTAATGCATTATTTGCCTATTTGATATTGTATACATATGTGTGATGTCAGTGTGAATATACATATTTGCTTACCTTGGCATGCATGTATGGTTTTTTATATATATATCTATATTTGTACAATTTTCAGGTTACATACACAATTATTGTGTTTGATAGGTTATGTTTTGGTTATGTATATATTGTTATTTTTCTGTTGAGAGATTGAACAGTTGATGTGCCATGGTATGGTAATATTATATATTAGAAGATATTGAAGGCATAGAGCAATAGGGTGTTATCTGTATATATAGGAAGATGGCAGATAGCACCTTTATACTGTACACCTTCAGTATGTGAGTAAGTGGAGTTTTTATGCCCCGGAAGGGAGGCATATCAGTTTTCAACTGTCCATCTGTTAGTTCGTTCGTACGTTTGTCACAACGTTAACTTTTTGCATGAAGGCACTTTACTTGCGAACCACTGCACCCAGGACCTTCAAACTAAACATGCTGATAGTACTTATTGAGTACATGACCCCTACTGACTTTGGGGTCACCAGGTCAAAGGTCAGGGTCACCAGGTCAAAGGTAAAGGCGCTGCTGGGGCATTTGTCACCATTAGTGACAGCTCTTGTTGTTTCTACAATATACTTGAGGGACCAGAATATCAACTGGTCAGGTTAAAGCTTAGTTTTCCATTGATGTGTAGATTGTGGCATGTGTTTTGATTTTCATAGTCTGTTTGCACTAAATAGCTTAATACACAGCACATTAAAGTATTGAGTTCCATAGCAACAGTTGTAGAATGCCTAAGCTTTTAAAAAAAATCTTGACGAAAGGTTGTTTTGTAATCTGTTGATACATTTATGCTATTTTTTGCAAGTGCAATGTTCTAGTCAAGTACTTACTATTTAAGTAATAATGGTGAAATTTCAGTTTTATATGCAGAATAGTTCTTGTTCATGCAAGGTGTTTTGATGCAGTTTCCAATTTTTCATAACTGAGGAAGTCTGTTTGAGTTGAAATTATACTTGTTTCTAACATAGTAAGTTTTATCTCTTGAGATAGTAATACTATGTGATTTTGTGATATACTGAACTTCTTGAAAACGCATTTGAAAAAATGTTAGTATATTGAACAGGTTGAATACCTATATCAGAATGTAATGATAAAAAATTCTGTTGATAGATTTTGATTGAAATTTGGAGCAGAATGTACTCAATGTTTTGTTGAAGATTTGAAATGCTATACTGCTCATCTTTTGTTTGCGGTATTTGCAGGTTTCAGAAATTTTAATGAGAACAAATATCATTGTTATCCATATCATTTCAGTGTGTTGCTTTGTTTCTTACTAGTTGTTGTACCCCCCGACAACAAAGTTGTTAGGGGGGGTATACTGGTTTCAGGTTGTCTGTCTGTCTGTCCGTCTGTCTGGTTGTCTGTCCGTAGACGCAATCTTGTGCGCTCCATCTCTCCTTATCCCCTTGACAGAATTTAATGAAACTTCACACAAGTGATCAGTACCAACAGTAGTTGTGCATGGGACATGTAAGGTTCTTTTAGAAAAAAAAATTGCAGAGTTATGGGACTTGTTTTTTTGTTACTATACTATATACATAGACACAATGTTGTGCGCACCATCTCTCCTCATCCCCTTGACACAATTTAATGAAACTTCACACAAGTGATCAGTACCAACAGTAGTTGTGCATGGGGCATGTTAGGTTCTTTTAGAAAAAAAATTTGCAGAGTTATGGGACTTTGTTTTTTTGTTACTGTACTATATACATAGACACAATGTTGTGCGCACCATCTCTCCTCATCCCCTTGACACAATTTAATGAAACTTCACACAAGTGATCAGTATCAACAGTAGTTGTGCATGGGGCATGTTAGGTTCTTTCAGCGACAAAAATTGCAGAGTTATGGGACTTTGTTTCTTGTTAACATACTATGTACATACAGTCTGCATCTTGTGCATGCCTAATCTACCAAACCCTTACACACAATTTAATGAAACTTCACACAAGTGATCAGTACCAACCCTAGTTGTGCATGGTGCATGTTACATTCTTTTAGATAAATATCCTGCATAGTTATGGGACTTTGTTTTCTGTTACTTTACTGTATACATACAGTCAATATACATACAGTCCACGTAATTATGCAATCTTGTGTGCGTCAA
This sequence comes from Mercenaria mercenaria, assembly GCF_021730395.1. Lineage (NCBI taxonomy): Eukaryota > Metazoa > Mollusca > Bivalvia > Venerida > Veneridae > Mercenaria > Mercenaria mercenaria. The sequence continues at coordinate 82,001,076 of NC_069368.1, forward strand.
ATTGCAATGTACTGTGTCAGTGCATGCAGGGGGTACATTCATCACCTTTAGTGATAGCTCTAGTTATGCCTGATTTCACATAATTTGTTACATCATTAACATTATGTCACAAGAAATCCACCTGCATTTAATCTTGTTTTATTAGCTCACCTGTCACATAGTGACAAGGTGAGCTTTTGTGATCACGCAGCGTCCGTCGTCCGTGCGTGCGTCTGTAAACTTTTGCTTGTGACCACTCTAGAGGTCACATTTTTTGTGGGATCTTTATGAAAGTTGGTCAGAATGTTCATCTTGATGATATCTAGGTCAAGTTCGAAACTTGATCACGTACCATCAAAAACTAGGTCAGTAGGTCTAAAAATAGAAAAAACTTGTGACCTCTCTAGAGGCCATATATTTCATAAGATCTTCATGAAAATTGGTCAGAATGTTCACCTTGATGATATCTAGGTCAAGTTTGAAACTGGGTCACGTGCCCTCAAAAACTAGGTCAGTAGGTCTAAAAATAGAAAAACCTTGTGACCTCTTTAGAGGCCATATATTTCACAAGACCTTCATGAAAATTGGTCAGAACGTTTACCTTGATGATATCTAGGTCAAGTTCGAAACTATGTCACGTGCCGTCAAAAACTAGGTCAGTAGGTCAAATAATAGAAAAACCTTGTGACCTCTCTAAAGGCCATATTTTTCATGGGATCTGTATGAAAGTTGGTCTGAATGTTCATCTTGATGATATCTAGGTCAACTTTGAAACTGTGTCACGTGCAGTCAAAAACTAGGTCAGTAGGTTTAAGAATAGAAAAACCTTGTGACCTCTCTAGAGGCCATATATTTCATGAGATCTTCATGAAAATTGGTCAGAATGTTCATCTTGATGATATCTAGGTCAGTTCGAAGTGGTCACGTGCCTCAAAACTAGGTCAGTAGGTAAATATAGAAAAACCTTGTGACCTCTCTAGGGCCATAATTTTTCATGGGATCTGTATGAAAGTTGGTTGAATGTTCATTTGATGATATCTAGGTCAAGTTCGAAAGTGGGTCACATGCCGTTAAAAACTAGGTCAGTAGGTCAAATAATAGAAAAACCTTGTGACCTCTCTAAAGGCCATATTTTTCATGGGATCTGTATGAAAGTTGGTCTGAATGTTCATCTTAATGATATCTAGGTCAAGTTTGAAAGTGGGTCACATGCCTTCAAAAACTAGGTCAGTAGGTCAAATAATAGAAAAACCTTGTGACCTCTCTAAAGGCCAATATTTTCATGGGATCTGTATGAATGTGGTCTGAATGTTCATCTTGATGATATCTAGGTCAAGTTCAAAACTGGGTCATGTGCGGTCAAAAACTAGGTCAGTAGGTCAAATAATAGAAAAACCTTGTGACCTCTTAGAGGCCATATATGTGAAAGATCTCCATAAAAATTGCTCAGAAGTTCATCTTGATGATATCTAGGTCAAGTTCGAAACTGGTCAGTGCCTCAAAAAGTAGGTCAGTAGGTCAAATAATGAAAAAACGTTGTGACCTCCCTAGAGGCCATATTTTTCATGGGATCTGTATGAAAGTTGGTCTGAATGTTTAACTTGATGATATATAGGTCAAGTTTAAAAGTGGTCAACTGCGATCAAAAACTAGGTCAGTAGGTCTTGAATAGAAAAACCTTGTGACCTCTCTAGAGGCCATACCTTATGGATCTTCATGAAAATTGGTCAGAATGTTCACCTTGATGATATCTAGGTCAAGTTTGAAACTGGGTCACGTCCCTTATAAAACTAGGTCAGTAGGTCTAAAATTATTAAAATGTTTTGACCTCTCTAGAGGCCATATTTTTCAATGGATCTTCATGAAAATTGATCTGAATGTTCACTTGATGATATCTAGGTCAGTTGGGAAATGGGTCACGTGCGGTCAAAAACTAGGCCAGTAGATAAAAAATAGAAAAACCTTGTGACCTCTTTAGAGGCCATATTTTTCATGAGATTTCATGAAAATTAGGTGAGAATGTTCACTTGATGATATCTAGGTAAGTTAAAAAGGGTCACGTACCTTCGAAAACTAGGTCAATAGGTCAAATAATAGAAAAACCTTGTGACCTCTCTAAAGGCCATATTTTTCATGGGATCTGTATGAATGTTGGTCTGAATGTTCATCTTGATGATATCTAGGTCAAGTTCAAAACTGGGTCATGTGCGGTCAAAAACTAGGTCAGTAGGTCAAATAATAGAAAAACCTTGTGACCTCTCTAGAGGCCATACTTGTGAATGGATCTCCATAAAAATTGCTCAGAATGTTCATCTTGATGATATCTAGGTCAAGTTCGAAACTGGGTCAAGTGCCCTCAAAAAGTAGGTCAGTAGGTCAAATAATGAAAAAACGTTGTGACCTCCCTAGAGGCCATATTTTTCATGGGATCTGTATGAAAGTTGGTCTGAATGTTTAACTTGATGATATATAGGTCAAGTTTAAAAGTGGGTCAACTGCGATCAAAAACTAGGTCAGTAGGTCTTGAAATAGAAAAACCTTGTGACCTCTCTAGAGGCCATACCCTTGAATGGATCTTCATGAAAATTGGTCAGAATGTTCACCTTGATGATATCTAGGTCAAGTTTGAAACTGGGTCACGTGCGGTCATAAACTAGGTCAGTAGGTCTAAAATTATTAAAATGTTTTGACCTCTCTAGAGGCCATATTTTTCAATGGATCTTCATGAAAATTGATCTGAATGTTCACCTTGATGATATCTAGGTCAGTTAGGAAACTGGGTCACGTGCGGTCAAAAACTAGGCCAGTAGATATAAAAATAGAAAAACCTTGTGACCTCTTTAGAGGCCATATTTTTCATGAGATTTTCATGAAAATTAGTGAGAATGTTCACCTTGATGATATCTAGGTAAAGTTCAAAACAGGGTCACGTACCTTCGAAAACTAGGTCAATAGGTCAAATAATAGAAAAACCTTGTGACCTCTCTAGAGACAATACTTTTCAATGGATCTTCATGAAAATTGGTCAGAATTTTTATCTTGATAATATCTAGGTCAAGTTCTAAACTGGGTCACATGAGCTCAAAAACTAGGTCACTATGTCAAATAATAGAAAAAACGACGTCATACTCAAAAATGGGTCATGTGGAAAGAGGTGAGCGATTCAGGACCATCTTGGTCCTCTTGTATGTATTTAACTTGTGTGTGTGTGTGTGTTTGTGTGTGTGTGTGTGTGGTTTAAGTGAAAAATGCATGTTAAATGCATTATCTTTCTAGTAAAAGATTAAAGTTTCAGATCTATTATGCAACTACATTAATATGTATAATATGTGACTAGGTCCTACTGTAAGCATACACTAGGACTTACATGAAAGCATTCAGTCTTGGATTAGGATATAGAACTCTAGGAAGGAGCCATCCAGATAGTATATGGAAGGTCATTGGTTCTACCCAGTGCTTGCCAGTGCCGGATATAGTACTTGGAGGAACACCTGGTGCCTTCATACATACAAAAAAGTTAGATAAATTGCAGAATGATTTTAACTGTTTCTTGTGTATCTTTAAACACAACAAAATAAGTATCCGTGGTTATGCTGGAGATCAGGGTTGTGGTCATATCTTACCATGATATGGTTAATTTAGAGAAACAGACCATGGAACTTTGTGTATGGCTGAAAGCATTGTTAATCCTTGCAGCTATGTGCATGTGATTTCTATAAGATAGTTAGTTATTTGTACATCAGGGTTGTATGATTGTAAAGTTATCACTTATTATATTTATATGAATATTGCTTACTCACCTGGACATTTAACATACAAGCTACTTAAAGCTGCACATGTTGAATATTTGGAACTTATGTGCACAGTAGTTGTTAACCAGGGTTTCATATTGACTGATCAGTGGATGTATATGATAAAGTCCTCCCAGAGTCATGGTATCTGATCTCTTTACATTCTATGTATTTCGGTTATGCTATAGCAGATTGAACCATGAAATATAAGAAATGATTAAGTATTTACTAAGTGATTAGAGTCAACATGGCCTATTTTGTTTATAGCAAGGTGAAATATTGAATATACTGAAACTGTTACTAAAAATAGAAAAACGATTTAGGCAAACATGCTTCAAAATTGACAAAAATAACTATTAGGTGACTTGTTCTCAGTTGGGATAAACCTGATGAGCTTGTATAAATTCCACAAATGTTTTACCATTATTGGTTGTTCTGTTGTTTCTTTGATCAGTAGATACTGTCTGTTTTTGTTTTTCCTTGTTTTGTTTTTGGTTTCCGCCATCTATCACAGTGAAGCTGTAAATAGTAAACACACAAACTATGCATGAGAACGTGATTTCTATGTGAAGTACAAAGGTTTTTTAGAAACTGTCTGGAATGGTCATGTGACATTTCCTCTGTTTCCTGGCTCAGTCAGAAGGAGAGGTACCAGGTGGGGTTTGAAAATAATACCAACCATGATACTCTACAAAACTTGTTTTCTGTTGTTTTCTCATTGTTTAATACATGCAAAAAAAAACAATAAATGATGTCTATTTCTGTAATTTTTATCTGAATGATATTTGTGGTTAATTATCCGCTTTGAAAAAAGAGCTATAAATTAAATAGAGGGAAATCTCAACCGGCAATAAAAATTATATATAGCCGAACCATGATTGTAAAAAAGGTGTTCCCATATCTAGTTTGACAATCTCACGTAGATACTATGATTATAGATACAGTGATTAATAAGATCCAAACAATACTGGCCATTCCATTAAGGTCTTGCATTAATGACTTTTAAGACTCCGACCTCATTCTAGTAGTGACTATAGGGGGAGCTATCCTACTCGCCCCGGCGTCGGCGTTAGCGTGAGCATCACACAAATGTTGAAGTTTGCGTACCACCCCAAATATTTTCAATGTTCATTGAGATATTGCTTTGATATTTTGCATACTTGTTTACCATCATGACCCCAGTCTGTAAAAAGGAGGAGGCAACTCTATCAAGCATTTTGACTGAATTACGGCCCCTTTTCAATTTTGAATAAATGTTAAAGTTTGTGTACCACCCCAAATATTTTCAAAGTTCATTGAGATATTGCTTTGATATTTTGCATACTTGTTTACCATCATGACCCCAGTCTGTAAAAAGGAGAAGGCAACTCTATCAAGCATTTTGACTGAATTATGGCCCCTTTTCGACTAAGAATAAATGTTAAAGTTTGCATACCTCCCCAAATATTTTCAAAGTCCATTGAGATATTTATGACCCTATCTTCATCAGACTTGGTCAGAATGTTTGTCTTGATGACCTTTAGACCAAGTTCGAATCTGGGTCATGTGGAATCGAAAACTAGGTCACTAGGCCAGATCAAAAGAAAATCTTGCTAACACTCTAGAGACCACATTTTAAGTTTGAATCATATGTGAATTGGTCAGAATGTTTGTCTTGATGAAATTTAGGTCAAGTTTGAATATGAGTCATCTGGGGTCAAAAGCTAGGTCACCCAGTCAAATCAAAGAAAAACTCTGTGTGTGTGGAATAGGGGCTGCATTTTTTTTTACTCGATATTCGTGAAATTTGATCAGAATGATCTTCTTGATAAAATCTAGGTCAAGTTCGAATATTGGTTATCTTGGGTCAAAAAACGAGGTCAACTGGACAAATCAAAGAAAAACCCTGTGTATGCAATAGGGAGTGCATCTTCATTTGATGTGCATGAAACTTGGTCAGAATGTTTGTCTCCATGAAATCTCGGATGAGTTTTTATCAATGTCACGTGGGGGTCAAATACTCAGGTGAGCGATCTGGGGCCATCTTGGACCTCTTGTTTTGTTATAAAGACTGTGTTTACGTATACCTCCGTACGGAAAGTTATTGTTTTGCATTAATTTTTGATAATTGTAGAATGTTCCTTAAAGTTGAAGATTTAATGAAATATTTTAAATGTTGTCTAAACATACAGGAAGTTCTCATATATGTATCTTTCATCCCCGTCGGAACAAGCTCCGATACATTATCATAGTTTTGCGAAAATACCCTAAATTAGTTATGTATCTGCATGTTTGAAAATAAAAAAAGGAATAGCCACTTCGTATTTCATAATCTGATACCAGATTTTGAAAAATGATCATCGTATTGTATTTTTGCGAGTTCCATACTAGTATCCAAAAATGTGTGCCGTACAGTAGCATTTTAGCGTCGCAAGTGCAATTATACGAAACTACAGTGACTCCACGTTTCCATATACACAACATACATTCTTTGATATCAAATATTCAATCAAGAAATAACTTGTAACATTATGTTGTTGCGATCCCCTACACATAGGGGTCTCCTTATCTAATATAGGTGAACCTCTTGCGTCGCAGGGGAAGAGTGTCTGTCTCCTCACCGGAAGGTCATTGGTTCATTTCCTGGATTATAGGGTATTTTGATCCATTTTCACTGCTAGCGAATACTGGCTAGAACCTCGCGGAATTTACAGGAAGCGTATAAATAAGTTGCAGCAAATCAAATAAAAAAAAGTACAAGTTAAATACAGTAGTCGAAATATTTGAATAGATACATTAACAAAAAGGCATTCTTACATGTTGATCGTCTACGAACAAGCTTCCTATCCACAACATCATAAGGTGCTGTCTGTACATACTGCTTACGGCTGGTGTATGTACAGCCGTGTGTCTGAGTTTTTGCCAACTCAAAGTTTGTGAAGTGTTATACGAATGTATAGGCTTGGAAGGTATCGGAAGTATGCTGTCTTCTAGAAAAAATAGTTCTCTCTTTCACTCACCATACATTCTACTGAACATTTTTAGCTCGACTATTCAAAGAATAGTCTAGCTATTCTACTCACCCTGGCGTCGGCGTCGGCGTCAAACCTTGGTTAAGTTTTTGCGTGCAAGTACATACAGCAATCATTTAAAGGCATATAGCTTTGAAACTTATTTATTCTTTTTCTAGGTCAATTACCAACCTCACTGGGTCAAGTTCCATAACTCTAACATGTATTTTGGGCAGATTATGCCCCCTTTTGGACTTAGAAAATTCTGGTTAAAGTTTTATATGCAAGTTACTATCTCCAAAACTAATGTAGATATTGAATTGAAACTTCACATGTGTCTTTGGGGTTATAAAACTAGTTGATAGCACCAAGTCCCATAACTCTGACCTTCATTTTGGCCAAATTATGCCCCCTTTTGGACTTAGAAAATTCTGGTTAAAGTTTTGCGTGCAAGTACATACAGCTATTACTAAAAGGCATATAGATTTGAAACTTATTTTTTCTTTTTCTAGATCAATTACCTACCTCACTGGGTCAAGTCCCATAACTCTGACATGTATTTTGGGCAAATTATGCCCCCTTTTGGACTTAGAAAATCCTGGTTAAAGTTTTACATGCAAGTTACTATCTTCAAAACTACTACAGATATTTAATTGAAACTTCACATGTGTCTTTGGGGTTATAAAACTAGTTGATAGAATCAAGTCCCATAACTCTGACATGTATTTTGGGCAAATTATGCCCCCTTTTGGACTTAGAAAATCCTGGTTAAAGTTTTGCGTGCAAGTACATACAGCTATTACCAAAAGGCATATAGCTTTGAAACTTATTTATTCTTTTTCTAGGTCAATTACCAACCTCACTGGGTCAAGTTCCATAACTCTTAACATGTATTTTGAGCAAATTATGCCCCCTTTCAGACTTAGAAAATTCTGGTTTAAGTTTTACATGCAAGTTACTATCCCCAGAACTAATGCAGATATTGAATTGAAACTTAACATGTTATTTATGCAGAACAGGTTGTGAGCAACAATCCCATAAATGTTTTATGTCAACTTTAAGATATCAACGAAGGTCCTGTTTACTTTACAATTCAGCTCTCTAAAAGTAGTAAAGTTGCGATCATTTTCGTGGACAATCCAGCAAAGATTCATGTCCATATTCCTGTGTTCTACCGGTTATGTTAGTTAACTGGGCAATGTCAACTTCTTTCATTAAATCATATATGTGCTAGGAATAGATTATTCTTGCAGACAGCGGTACAGTCCTACAAAAATGCATTGTAAATAAGTAGCGATAGAGATAGGAGCCACGAGTAAAAAGGCTTAGCAGCAAATGCGCATTGACAGTAAATTCGAATGATATTTTGTTGAGAAATGCTGTAAGCTGTTTCTGGGCCGAACAGATATAGTAACAAAACGTCACACGAACTCTGAATATCATAGTATTTCCACAAGAGGAAGAAACCACAGGCACTCACAAAGTGAAATTCGTTTTTTTTCTCAGAGTCCGTCTTCTTAGTAACATTAGTAACAAAAGGTAACATCCCTATATAACTCTTGTAACAAAAAAGGCACACACAGTCACAAATTCAAATGCATGAAGTTTTGACAGAACCTCTGATTTTATTTTCTTAGTAATATAAGTAACAAAAGGTAACATTCCTACATAACTCTAGTAACAAAAATGTCACAGACAGTCACAAAGTGAAATGGATTAATTTTTAGCCCACCATCTGATGATGGTGGGCTATTCAAATCACTCTGCGTCCGTGGTCCGTCGTCCTTCCGTCCGTCCGTCCGTCCGTCCTTCCGTCCGTTAACAATTTCTCGTTATCGCATCTCCTCAGAAACTACCTGGGGGATTTTGACCAAACTTTGTCAGAATGATGTATTGGTACCCTAGTTGTGTCCCCCTGAAAATCAGACTGGTTCAACAATTTTTAGTAAGTTATGGCCCTTTGTTTATTTCTATAATTTACATAGATTTATATAGGGAAAAACTTTGAAAATCTTCTTGTCCAAAACCACAGAGCCTAGGGCTTTGATATTTGGTATGAAGCATCATCTAGTGGTCCTCTACCAAGATGATTCAAAATATTTCCTTGGGGTCTAATATGGCCTCGCCCCGGGGGTCACATGGTTTATATAGACTTATATAGGGAAAAACTTTGAAAAACCTCTTGTTCAAAACCACAGGGCCTAGGGCTTTGATATTTTGTATATGACATCATCTAGTGGTCTTCTACTAAGATTGTTCAAATTATCCCCCCTAGGGTCAAATATGGCTCCGCCCCGGGGGTCACATGGTTAACATAGACTTACATAGGGAAAAACGTTGAAAATCTTCTTGTCCAAACCACAAAGCCTAGGGCTTCGGCATTTGTAATGTAGCATCATCTAGTGGTTCTCTACCAAGTTTGTTCAAATTATCCCCCTAGGGTCAAATATGGCCCCGCCCTGGGGGGTCACATGGTTCATATAGACTTATATAGGGAAAACATTTTAAAATCTTCTTGTCAATAACCTACAACATTCAAATTTGGACCACATGTATGGTTTTGAGTGGCAAGATGAACCTTGACATGAGTTGACCTTGATTTTGACCTAGTGACCTACTTTCACATTTCTGTAGCTACAGCCTTCAAATTTGGACCACTTGAATAGTTTTGTGCACTGAAAAAAACTTTGACCTTAACTTTGACCTAGTGACCTACTTTCACATTTTTGAAGGTACAGGCTTCATATTTGGACCACATGCATAGTTTTGTGTTCTGAATTGGAATTTGACCTTGATTTTGACCTACTGACCTACTTTCATATTTCTCAAACTACAGCCTTCAAATTTGGACCACATGCATAGTTTTGTGTATGGAAACAAACTTTGACCTTTACATTGACCTAGTGACCTACTTTCACACTTTTGAAGGTACAGGCTTCAAATTTGGAACACATGCATAGTTCTGTGTTCCGAAATAAAATTTGACCTTGATTTTGACCTAGTGACCTACTTTCACATTTCTCAAGCTACAGCCTTCAAATTTGGACCACATGCATAGTTTTGTGTACCGAAATGAACTTTGACCTTAAGATTGACCTAGTGACCTACTTTCACATTTCTGTAGCTACAGGCTTCAAATTTAGACCACATGCATAGGATTGTGTACCGAAACAAACTTTGACCTTGATTTTGACCTAGTGACCTACTTCCACATTTTTGAAGGTACAGGCTTTAAATTTGGACCACATGCATAAATTTGTGTTCTGAAGTGTAATTTGACCTTGATTTTGACCTAGTGACCTACTTTCACATTTCTCAAGCTACAGCTTTCGAATTTGGACCACATGCAAAGTGTTGTGTACGGAAATGAAATTTGACCTTGAGCTAGTCAGTAAGTCTTGAAATTTGGAACACTCAAAAATGGCACATTGGTGGGCGCCAAGATCACTCTGTGATCTCTTGTTTAAAGAATCTCAGAGTCCGTCTTCTTAGTAACATAAGTAACAAAGGTAACATTCCTATATAACTCTAGTAACAAAAATGTCACAGACAGTCACAAAGTGAAATGGATTAATTTTTTAAAGAATCTCAGAGTCCGTCTTCTTAGTAACATAAGTAACAATGGTAACATTCCTATATAACTCTAGTAACAAAAATGTCACAGACAGTCACAAAGTGAAATGGATTAATTTTAAAGAATCTCAGAGTCCGTCTTCTTAGTAACATAAGTAACAAAGGTAACATCCCTACAAACCCTAGTAACAAAAATGTCATAGACAGTAACAACGTGAAATGCATTAATTTTTTACAGAATCTCAGAGTCCGTCTTCTTAGTAACATAAGTAACAAAGGTAACATCCCTACATAACTCTAGTAACAAAAATGTCACAGACAGTAACAACGTGAAATGCATTAATTTTTTACAGAATCTCAGAGTCTGTCTTCTTAGTAACATAAGTAACAAAGGTAACATCCCTACATAACTCTAGTAACAAAAATGTCATAGACAGTCACAATTTGAAATTCATTAAGTTTTCACAGAACCTCTGTTTTTTTTTCTTAGTAATATAAGTAACAAAAGGTAACATTCCTATATAACTCTAGTAACAAAAATGTCACAGACAGTCACAATGTGAAATGCATTATTTTTTTACAGAATCTCAGAGTCCGTCTTCTTAGTAACATATGTAACAAAAGGTAACACCCCTATATAACTTTAGTAACAAAAATGTCACAGACAGTCACAATGTGAAATGCATTTATTTTTAAGAATCTCAAAGTCCGTCTTCTTAGTAACATAAGTAACAAAGGTAACATCCCTATATAACTCTAGTAACAAAAATGTCACAGATAGTCACAATGTGAAATGCATTTATTTTTAAGAATCTCAGAGTCCGTCTTCTTAGTAACATAAGTAACAAAGGTAACATCCCTACATAACTCTAGTAACAAAAATGTCACAGACAGTCACAAAGTGAAATGGATTAATTTTTAAGAATCTCAGAGTCCGTCTTCTTAGTAACATAAGTAACAAAGGTAACATTCCTACATAACTCTAGTAACAAAAATGTCATAGACAGTCACAATTTGAAATTCATTAAGTTTTCACAGAACCTTTGTTTTTTTTTCTTAGTAATATAAGTAACAAAAGGTAACATTCCTATATAACTCTAGTAACAAAAATGTCACAGACAGTCACAATGTGAAATGCATTGTTTTTTTACAGAATCTCAGAGTCCGTCTTCTTAGTAATATACAATGTAAGTAACAAAAGGTAACATTCCTACATAACTCTAGTAACAAAAATGTCATAGACAGTCACAAAGTGAAATGCATTATTTTTTTTACAGAATCTCGGATTCCTTCTTCTTAGTAGAGATTTTATCTCGATCGCATGACATCTTATATCGAGTGCAGGTCATCTTATTTCTAGAGCATGACATCTTATCTCTGGTGCACAGCATCTTACCTGAAGTGCACGACTTCTTACCTCGGGCAAACATCATCGTACATCTTACCTCGAGCGCACGACGTCTTATCTCGAGCAATCGAGACCTTATCTCGATTCTACGACATTTTATCTTTGGAGCACGACATATTATGTCCAGTATTCGAGATAATTTAATGTAAAAAATAAGTTCGTGTTTTAAATATATGCCACCGCAGAGGAAAGCGTTGACGCAGCTAGACAGATTACATCAATTCCTCTGGACAGTGTCATATAGATGAATACATATATACATGAAGCTAAATAACATATACACAGAAATATATCAAAAAGTTATCAAAATGTCAAGAACTGCAATGTAATAGCTGCAAAATAAATGAGTAAGAAATATATTGTTAAATGCAATACACAAAATAATTCAAAGCTTTTAAGCCTTGACATTATCAACCCTGCAAAATACACCGCAGAGAGTCACGAGTTGGGTCAGTCATCAAAGATTTATTACTCTCTGTCTAGTGTTTCGAGACAGATTAAAGACTGCTGTTTTCTGTAACAGCGGACTTGGACCATTTAGAATCGCCACTAGCCGTTACAGACTTCAGACTTTTGCGCAGGTATCTGATATTCCGAACGTTTACAACCGAACAAATTAATAAACTTAAGCCCTGCAGCCCATTGAGAACCAAATGCAAAATCCATAGCCACTCCTGTTTCACAAAAGCACCAATGAGACCTACAATCCACGTCAAGCCAAGAACCAGAGTCAGCTTCAGATAGACAACAAAGTATGATCTGTTCCTTGCAAATTTAGTTTGGTTTGCTTTAGAATATATTGCTTTTACAGTGAAGGCGAAAAAGCTGAAATTCAATAACAGGGATATAACAACCGGACCAATGACAAACAGGATTATACTTTTACCGTTGGACAGCCAGCAGACGTCATTATCGCCGTAATTAGGTTTGAATGTTGAATCTGTGAAGTCTAATGAAGCAGCAACAGAGACTATCAAGACTGGAAATACAAGTGATAAGAAACAGTATCCGAGATATCTTTTAAAGGGTGAGGACTGGGAAACAATCATGTCGCCTATGAATATACGTGTCATGTCGTAACCGATAATGCTCATCCAAGAAAAGATATTTAGAAGAACAAAATGGAGAAGAATAGAATATATTAAACAAGAAATCTTGCCAGTTATTGATGATTGGACAATCAGAAGAAGATGCATGAGCATTGTTAACAACGAAAGGGCTGACAAATTTAGACCGTGGATATTTTTAAGGCGTTTCAAACAACCATGCGCCACCACGACAACGGCGGCGGAGACCGCAGATACCAAAGACGTCACGAGGGATAGTACTCTATGATGAGCTGAAAATGCGAAAACATTTACAAAACCTTCTACTCTTGTTACTTTGTCTGCACAAATAAAAACCTGATTCTGAAAAATGATGAAGTCACCTTCGTCAAATGTCAAACTTGTGTTAATTATTTTCATAGATGTTTCAGAAATTGTTACTTCATTAAATCCGTAAGCTATCATTGAGCAATTCAAATTTGGTCTGTCATCATATATGGAGCAAGTTGCAGCCAGACTTGCTAACACTCCAGTTTTTTTGTCATATCCAATTTCCCAGCTGCAATTTTGTTCATACACTGTCATTGCTGACGAAGGAAGTGCAAAAGCTAAACTTGAAGTAACTGCAGACATTACACTTGAATTAGCCTTAATTATAGATGGGTTTTTTTCGACGACTAATTTCCCCGAAGAACATTCCAAAGAATTCAGTCGGTGGAAATTTCTGATTTTAATAAACACTGGAATAAGTGAATATCCACGTTTTTCTATTTCTTCCAATTTGTCAAAGATGATAACTAATTTCTGAAACAGTTCAGTAAAAATGTCAACTTCTCCTGCCGAAATTCTTATTTTCAGACAAAAGCATTCTATCATTTTGTATATTTTCATTTTCGGAAATCGTTCAAGTGCATCATATATGTGTTTTACAATAGTTTCCGGGGTTGTATGTAATGCGTAAAACACTAGGTTTGCATCGTCATTAGACTGCAATTCCAAAATAAAGGTATCTCCTCTATTCGTTAAATTATCAAATTTATCTACTGGTCTCACTGTTTCTATTATGGCATACCCACCAACAACTTGAGATGTCTCCGTGCATTCTCCTTCAAACGGCGTTTCACCTTTTTGGCAATAAAGTTGCCTGCATCGTTTTGAAGCACAGTCGTAAATTTCATAAGTTTTGCAAACTTCTTGCGGAACACAATAAACTTTTGACATGATTCCTTTGTCAAGAGAAAAGTCGAAAATAACTTGCAAATTTACAGGTCCGACGATATTCTCTGGTTTACTTGGTTTATACAGAGCATACAGTTGGTGGCAACGAAAATCACTTATGTTTAATGTATCATTTTTACAGGCAGCGCAGTGAGGATTTTTGTATATCTGTGATGGTTGAGAATTTCTGAAATTAACAAACGAGGGATTATGTGAATGTTCTGTATCGGGTACTTCAGCTAGTGGATACATGTATGCGTTACAGAGGTCTGCTATTTCAGCATTATCTGCTTTACCGCATATTTCCGGAGACCTGTCCCCTTTCATGCACTTTCTAAGAGAATTTGTAAACATTGAGTACGGTCGTAATACACATTCTTCCATCAATGCAATTTCATCTAATTCCATTTGGGCAATTCTTTCCACGTTTTCTATTTGACATGATATATTGATATTCCAAAATACTGTCTCATTTTGAGGAACAGCATTACATAGAGCACAGTATATGTTTTTGAAAGTTGCTAATACTTTACCATTAATGACGTGATCAACAGGGATATTCTGAAAACTGTACCACTCTGCTGATAATTCGCATTTCTCATAAATATCTTCAGAAGTCTTAATCATTTTATCACATCCGTTGATCATAATAAAGGCAGATTTATTGTTAACATCTCCAACGCATGCCGTGAGATCCTTTCTAAGCATTATTGTTTTGTTTTCTACTTCTCGAGTCTTTTCATGTAGTAAGTAAGCTAGTTGAGGTGTTCCGGCGTCTGCTGTCTGTACAAGTTTTTCTATCATTGGATAGCAGCAATCGGTATAGAAATAACACAAATCATCGCAAAAGCAATTCATTATTGAATCAACAAATTCGTCACAAAAACTTTTCTGACAGTATGGTGCAGTAACATTGAATAAAAGACTGACTGAGTCACTTTTCGGCACTGCTGTTTCCATTGGTTCTTCCCCGGGAGGTAACATTGAAGTTGGAACAATTGGCGACGTTTTCATAAATGTTTTATCTGTTGGTGAAGTAACTTTTGTGTCTGTTTCTATTCCTGCTGTTGGGGTAGTTGTTGATTGTTTAATAGTGTCTGCTAAAACTGTGTTGTCACCATAGCTGACGTTATTCGGGACTGAAATTGCAGGACCAGATTCCTTTTTATTACTTGCCTCAGTGGAAGATTTTGTATCAGCTGTTGTTTGAAGCAGGTTTGATGTCGTTATTTCTTTAGTTTGATGAAACGACTCCGCAGTTTTACTTTGCATTGACGTATAAGGTGAACTTTGTTCTTGTTCAGACACTGACATAGTTCGGCTTTGTTTGTTAGCTGATGTAGAAGGACTAGACACTTCTGATGTAGAAGGACTAGATACTCCTGATGTAGAAGGACTAGACACTTCTGATGTAGAAGGAGGACTAGACACTCCTGATGTAGAAGGACTAGACACTTCTGATGCAGAAGGACTAGACACTCCTGATGTAGAAGGACTAGACACTTCTGATGTAGAAGGACTAGACACTTCTGATGAAGTAATGCGGCTCTTTGAAGTTGATACAAAACTTTTGTCTACGCACGACTCTAGGGTGGTCCCTTGTGTATTTTCCGACTCTGTAGCACATGACGGTTTTGTTCTTGAAGTACCAGGAACGTCTGTTGTCGATGTATCGGCAGACGGCAGACAATAAGCCCGGTTCAATGCCAAAACAAACAGCAAAATTGCTAAAATAATAAAGGAGTAACTGTAATGTATGGCTATCTAAATAGAAATTACATAGAAACATTAATGTGTATAATGGTTTTTTTTCTAAATTCTTGACTGAATGAATAAACAAGTCGAGTTTTAGGGCGATTTGACACAAAAAGGTCATACTATCGCTGAGGAGAAATAAATTTAAAACATCGCTAAAAGTCTATTCATACGTGTACAGTGTTAAAATATCAGTTGACAGTTGATAAACATCGATCTCTTTTGATTTATGGTCAAAATAAATTTTGGTTATAATTCCTAAAATGTCTATAAACGTTTGGAAATGTAAACGAATAAGTTCACATGAGATATCTCTATTGTTAATGAAATGTTAGAACGTTGTAAAAGTCCAACTAAATATAATGCAAAGAAACGTTTCAATCTTGTTTTAAAATATTTACCAAAATATGTCCTCATCTTACTCGTGTCTCGGCACTCCGGACAACTAAGAAGTTATGATATAGATTTATACGCTGATTTAGATGTAACCAAACATGGTGGAGAAGGGTTGTTCCATTTGATATCAACTGTATGAAATTAGATACATGCGTCACACTAAAGTTATATAAATGAAAGTGCCGCCAATTCGATATTTGAGCCGCACCATGAGAAAACCAACATAGTGCGTTTGCGACCAGCATGGATCCAGACCAGCCTGCGCATCCGCGCATTCTGGTCGGGATCCATGCTGTTCGCTAACAGTTTCTCTAATTGTAATAGGCTTTGAAAGCGAACAGCATGGATCCTGACCAGACTGCGCGGATGCGCAAGCTGGTCTGGATCCATGCTGGTCGCAAACGCACTATGTTGGTTTTCTCATGGTACGGCTCATTTAAAATTTCACCTTAACCGCCTAAATGGTGTAAAATATAAATATACTTGTTTTTTTAAGTTTGAAAAAAAAACTCCATGTGATAGCAAGAGGATTTTTTTTCTTATTTAATAAGTTTCTACTTTCCGCGGCCGCGGTATTTACACACACTTGAATAGTATATGACTATTACAGATAACAAAATCTATAACAAACTCCTTTTGAAACAGGTGTTCGCGAACAGCTGATACTGTACATTATAACTTTAACCTTTCGTCCGTTTTCGTTTTGTTCAAACCAGTGTGAAGTTATTAACATGTTATTTAACACTGTAAAATGTTATTTATTAAAATATAATACAATATTTCAAGTTAAAAAGTACGTTTGTAATACTGTGTATATTATCTTGTAAATGTGATGTAGCCGTTTTCCATTATGCATTTTGTTTACTACTGCTATTGCGGGACTTATGCATTTATTGTAAATAAAATCTTGAAAATATTGAAGTATTTTTGCGTCGCATGGCTTTAAGCAAAGAACTGATTGGTCTTAATACATATTTGTTAATTCTTAGTTTGAAGTATATTTTAAGTTCTTGCAAACTGCAGATTTTTGGCAGATGTGGTAGAAAACATACTGAAAACCCAGAATGGTGTTGAACAACCCTCATTACTGATAAAAAATATCGATACTATAATTTCTGGATAAGTCACGTAACAACGATATAACAAAAGTTGTTTTAATTAAAGTAAACTCCTTTGGGACAGAAAAAATAACAGTACACTATAAATTCCAAATAAAACCGTAAATGAGACCCATTAAATCTACTAAGTGGTTCATCTTCCATTACCACAAACGAAAACGATAAAGTAATGATTAAATAATTGATAACGGACCAATATTTGAACATGTTGAGTGTATTTTACATTTAATAAAGCAATGTTTTCCCTTCTGACTGTACCGATATTACATGCTTTCAGATGGAGATCGAAAAAAGGAAATAGCAAATAAAATCTGTAAAAAGATCCTTTGGAAGCAAAGAATGCAACCAGGAAGAATAACAGCAGACTCGGTTTGATTGAGTCTGTCCACGAGAGGTAACCTCTAATGCCCCCCCTAGCTAGCACCGGCTTAAGCGGAACTTTGTTACAAACACATACGTTGAATGGACAAGGACCAGAAAATATAACAACACCGTACTTTAACAAATTTCTCCCTTCAATTGATACTTATAAACAGTTATATTTGTGATATTAATAACAGAATGACTATGTTTTAATAGGTTCTATTGCAAGGGGGGTATTCGATCTACTCCTTACCACCGAAACAAAATGGCGGTCAAAACTGAAAATGTGAGTTTTTCTTACTTTTTATCTTTTTCAAAGATTTCTAGACCATGACACATGGCTATCAACCTGCTCCACTGTTTTTTTCTATCTATCGGTACCTTTAACTTTAGAAACAGTGCTGTAATTTGTCTGGAATGCTGGTCATGGGATTTGAATCGATAGAAAATCCTCCTGAAAACACGGGATAAGGAACAGTGCGATTAGCAAAAATGGTATTTTTTTCCTAATATTCAAATAATTGTGAGCTATTTGTCTGATAAGAAGTAAAGTTTCAATATATATTTCTATCATGATTTGTCTGGAGCCGATTAAAAGTCGTAATTTTAAATTACACAGTTTTTTTTGTCTGATGGTAAGGAACAGTGTACGAAAATAAGAGGATAAGGTGCAGTTCACTTCTTCAAGCGACTTTTTTCTTCGCTCTTTTCAGAGACAATCAGGTAAAATTCTGTAACAATAATATTATGGTGATCATTTATAACTATCTCTTGCTCAATGTAGGAAGATTTAAAAGGTATCCGCCTGTCTATCAGACACGTGATGTACTGAAAGCCTAAAGTTTAGCAAGTACTTAATATAGTATCCCTCGCCAAAATTTAAGTATCCATAAATTTCAATTTAGTATAGCGCCCAAAGTCGTTAATAACAAGCAATTGCCTTACAAAAATGTTGAAATATTTTTGTCTTAAAAGGTTATACCTACTTAAAATACAATGTGTTCTACTAAAGATAGTGAAAAATCAGCAACACCACTTAACTTGTTTAGGCGTTATGCATTGTTGAAATATACCGCTCTTTGTAATTTTGCTTTTAGGTAAACATAGTTTGCTTTAGTCGTACTTAACATTTAGCGCACTAATTTACGATTTTATGGATACATACAGACAAGAAATTATTCGTGTTGAAGCTTTAACTATGTTAATACGACTTTTCATAATTATGGTTAATCTTACATTATAAGTTAACGTTGGCTTTGAGTTATTAAGGGAAATATACCCGCAAGCAGAGTAGTTTTTTCACGCCGAAATAGTGCATGCATTTTCAGTAAATCTATTTTGAAACAGAGGTCCATCTTAATTTAAATGGCATAAGAAATGACAAAATGATACATGATCGATACAAGCGTTACCAGTCTTATTTAAAATAACATAAACAAGAAAGTGTCACTCAGTTTTAATTGACAGTGTCATCAGTTTGTATAGTCTACGTCATAAGATGCAGATTTCACACATGTAAAGTCGCACATTTGACCTTGAAAACGTGTTTTCTTTTTCTGAAAATGTTCAACGGGCTCCGCTGGTAATGTTCGGTTTATATAGGAAGCTAATTTAATATTCCTTAAAGTAAAAACTATTTGTGATTATATTTTTTTTGTTTCAGTTAAATTTATGTTGTTATACATATTGAGTACGCCATAAATACAGTACAAACCATTGATACATACGTTACGTATGGTAACGTATGTATCCTTATATACTTGATATCTTACTGACAAACCATTTTATACAACATGAGGCTTCTTTTATATTTTAAGTTAAGGTTCCAAGATAAAACGCTCGGGCGTTTTAATTTGCTGAAAAGTTTTGTTTTTATCACTATTTTTGTTCAAAACGTCACGCGAATTCTATTTTTAAAATCTGATAATATATGCTTTAATATTAATTTCTTGTTAAAAAGGTTTTGTTTACAGAATTGGTCGTATGTCATGGCATTTTTATCATAAAGATAGATATTTGACATTTTTTTTAATACAAAATGAATGGAAACAGCATACCCGTGGTACCCATAGCACAGTGATCGGAAACGTATGTATCAATACATAGGTCACATAGGTTATTGGCGTATGTGTGCGTGTATCAGTAATAATAACTCATTGTTGACTTGGGGTTACTGTTAAGGTAAAATTCCTACAGTAAAAGTGCATGAAATTCTGTTCCAACCGTGATATGGCTTGAAATATTTTTTACAAGATTGTAAATATATTTGAAAAAGTCTTTACAGTAAAGACAGACTTAATAGAACTGTTAATTCTGAATGATTTTATATGTAGAATTGTCGGTTTGTGTTGATGCTTGGTTCATGAATGTGGTTGTACTCAAATAAAATGATCTTTTCTTCATTCTTTGGAAAAGTCCTGACATGGTGACTTTTGATTACATTTAATTTTTAATATTTGAATATAGTTCTTATATACAGTAAATGTTGTGTGATTCATGATTCAATGGCAAAAAGCACTTGTTATAAGGGCTGACCACCTTACAAATATACAATAGAACGAGATTATCAGCGCCGCCTTTGAAATTACGAATAATTAATTTGACAATCGTAAGAAATAATTATTTGAATTAATTAAGTATTTGTGCTTTTGATTTACAATGGTCGGTTCAGTTTGATGGCAATCTTGAACAGGAATTTTGGTGCCCGAAAATGAATTGATTCGTTATTCTTAATTTGGGATACATACGTTACCATAAGCATATTTCTGATCAGATGGTTACCAAGATTGTACAGTCATATTGTGCATAAGATTATGCTGCTTATATGTCAACGGTTTTACTACAAAGGAATAACCACAATATTTGTTGTTTAAAAGTACTATTGTAAAGTTGCATGTTTTATGTTTTGACAAGTTTATACATGTTTATATTGATTGACATAAATGTTTACAAGAAAAGCTTGATAATTAAATGAACTTAATTCGTGGTATAAGATGCATAATGTTGGTAAATAACAATCATATTTGCCACATATTAAGCCTTACTTGAATGTATTTTTTCTCATACCCATGTAATTCAGTGCACTTTGGTAGTGCAGCTTCAGATACAAGCAGGGCACAAACAATATTCAAATTGCTCTTCCAAATGTATACGTTAATGGCATCATAAGAGTATATAATGAATTTTATGAGCTAATTATGTTTGCGATTTGCCTTTGTCAATGTTTTTAAATATGTATTGTAACTGTTAAATGTTCGTTCAATAATCTACTAGTGAAACTTCCGAGGTATATTTCCCTTAATAACTCTAAGCCAACGTTAACTTATAATGTAAGAGTTAACCATAATTATGAAAAGTCGTATACATAGTTAAAGCTTCAACCACGAATAATTTCTTGTCTGTATGTATCCAGAAAACGTGAATTAGTGCGCCTAAATGTCGCATAACGTATGTATTTAAAGCAAAATACAAAGAAGAGCGGTATTTTCAACAATGCATAACGCCTAAACAAGTTAAGTGGTGCTGCTGATTTTCATTATCTTTAGTAAAACAATTGTATTTTAATTTGGTTAAACTTTTAAGACAAAAATATTTCAACATTTTTATAAGGCAATTGCTTGTTATTAACGACTTTGGGCGCTATATCAAATTGAAATTTAATAGATACTTAAATGTTGGCGAGGGATACTATATAAGTACTTGCTAAACTTTGGGCTTTCAGTACATCACGTGTCTGATAAAAGGGCGGATACCTTTTAAATCTTCCTACATTAGCAAGAGATAGTTATAAATGAGCCCCAAAATATTATTGTAAGAGAATTTTACTTGATTGACTCTGAAAAGAGCGAAGAAAAAGTCGCTTGAAGAAGTGAACTGCACCTTATCCTCTTATTTTCGTACACGGTTCCTTACCATCAGACAAAAAACTGTGTAATTTAAATTACGATTTTTAAACGGCTCCAGACTAGCCATGATGGAAATATATGAAATTTTACTTCTTATCAGAAAAAATAGCTCACAACTATTTGAATAATTAGGGAAAAAAGAGCATTTTTGCTAATCGCACTATTCCTTATCCCGTGTTTTCAGGAGGATTTCTATCGATTCAAATCCCATGACCACATTCCAGACAATTACAGCACTGTTTCCAAAGTTAAAGGTACCGATAGATAGAAAAAAACAGTGGAGCAGGTTGATAGCCATGTGTCATGGTCTAGAAATCTTTGAAAAAGATAAAAAGTAAGAAAAACTCACATTTTTCAGTTTTGGCCGCCATTTTGTTTCGGTGGTAAGGAGTAGATCGAATACCCCCCCCCCCCCCCCCCCTTGATTGGTTAGTTATCAAACAAACCATATTTTGATAGCGTATTTCCTTTGCATCTTGTCACTCAAAGTTTTGAATCATAGGAAGTTTTTATCAGATTGTCTTCAAATTATCTTTCTTAGTAGAAAAATAAAACAACAACAGAGTAATTGGACCCCACAGCCCACCTCTGAATCATGTGGGGAAATTGGCAGTTAGTTGTGGAGAAAAGGCTTGTACTGGTATAGAATCCAAGAACATTGTTAAGGTTAACTCCGCCGTACTGTTGAAAACGGCGTTAAACCCGATACAAACAAACAATTTCGTTTCAAAAATTCATCATATAAATTTTAATGTCACCAAAAATTTACAGTTCCCATTAAAATAATATATATACTGCAGAAGTATTGGAGACGAGAATAATGATGGCCCTAGGTCGCTCACATGACTTCCAAGGCATGCTCAGGAGGTTGAAATTTTGGTAAGTATTGCAAGGAAAACTAGTCCAGATTCACTTAACAAGGTGGCTTGAAAAAAGTTGTAAGAGGGTCACAGTTTAAAATTATAAAACAGTTTCTGACAGTTTCTTCTGTAAACGAAATTATAGTGACAAAAGATGTTTAAAAGCTCCCATTATTTATGTGTTACTTGCTTGTTGCTAGACTTATATAGGGATGTTACCGTTTGTTACTAATGTAACTAAAGAAATGAAACCTGAGAGAGTCTTTCATAAATTTATAATTTTGCCCTTTTTGTTACTAGAGATATACAGGACTGTTACCTTTCCCTAGAGTATTTACAACCATTCATCAACTGCAAGCTTGTTTGCCTGCATACAAGCTTGACATAATCAATTATTACACAAAATTCAATGATTTGTTACTTTCAAACGAGTATTATAAAAATTTGATATTAAGGCCCGCCGTCGGCGGAAAAGAATTTTTTTATCAGAAAGTCCATTCTTTTGTATTTTTACTGGCTATAAAACCAATGATTAAAGTTTCTTAAAGACGCGCCACAGAATAACAGTATCCTATTGCATTTCGATGATGGTAATTATACATGATTTGCATGAAAAAAAAGAGAGAAAAATAAAACCCAAACAAGTATCTAGTTACAAATATTATGCCAAGACAATGTGTTTAATATCTAAATATATTATTAAATGAATGTGGCAGTATGCACAGTACTTGATGTATTAAGCTGAATTTAAACCACACTTTGTTTCTACAGTGTATTTATCTGTGACGTAAAACTTTATTGAAAAGGGATTGAGTGAATAAGTTTGCAATCACATTATTTCAGGAGAGCTGAAATTGTCCGCCTGTCATCTTGTGGAATAGCTCTATTATTTCCGTATTATCAGAATGATTTTCACGAAGTTCATGTGGGAGGGAAAAGTAGCTCACTTAGGTTGCGGTGAGTCTTTAATTGAAACACGCACAACACACATTTCTCATACTTATAGATGGATTTACATCTGGCGCGATCCTTAGCAACAGAAGTCGAATTTCGCACATGCGCACTCTACGTAGGGCAGAAAGACATGACAGCACAATACAAACTACGTTAAAGTTATATCACATTTCAGTCTATTCGATCAACAGCAATCTGTATTATAATGAATTACCACTGCAGGACAAAGGAAAATATATCGAGGGCTGAACGCAATACTGTAGTAACTCCTGTTAAATAAAGAAGGACTTACGACAGTATTGCATTCAACCCTCGATATGTAAACCTTTGCACATCCACAACTAAGTTTAGTTTAATCATATTTTATTGTAATCATCACACAAGACATTATGGTAATGTACATCAAGACAATATTGTACAGATACATATGTAAATATATATATACAACACAAACTTACCATTATACAAGACATATATATTACTACTGTACATTTGGAAGTATTCAGTAACTTTGCGAATGTGTGATAATACAAAAGGGTTGGGCCACAATTTGCCAACATTTGAAATCGTTCCGTCCCCGGCTGTCAAATTAATTTTTAGATTAAACTAAATGGCGGATTTTTGTTTGGTCTAGAATGGAAAAAATATATATGCTTAACAAAATATAATTTTAAGATATCCACAACTGCCTTGCTCAAAATGAGATACTTCGACTATTGCGCATTATCGAACTGATAATGAACAGCAATAAACTATTTTCCAGCAATATTTATCTTTCATCTCGACAAATTTAGGTTAAAGAAAAATGAAAAATCGATATTTTGTATCAATCTAAAAACCTTATGTTTGTATGAACATTTTTAACATGATCTGACAGGACTTACAACCTGTCGCAATTAGCTTACATGATAATATGATTAAAAGTCGAACTTAAAAATTAAAGTTTGATTACGGGTAGTTGATATATGGATTTTAAAAATGTAAACAAGAGGGCCATGATGGCCCTATATCGCTCACCTGTTATCACTGCACTTAAGGACAAGTCTTCAAGGTCAAAAGATCATAACAGAAACCAATCAAAAGAATTATGAGAAAATATAGTTGAAATTTTCTTTAAGTAACTTTAAAAACAAGATTTGAAAACTTTTGTAGAGGTCCACTAGGCAATGCTACATGTCAAATACCTAAGCTCTTCTGGTTTATTTTTAGAAAATTTTGAAGATATTTCTATGTACAATCAAGTAACCCCATGGGGCAGGGTCAATTTGACCCCAGGGGTCATGATTTGAATAATTTTGTAAAAGTCTAATAGGCAATGCTTCATGTCAAATATCTAAGATCTAGGCCTTCTGGTTTATTTTTAGAATTTTTTTAAAGATTTTCCTATGTAAAATCAAGTGACCCCTAGGGCGGAGTCAATTTTGACCCCGGGGGACAAGATTTGAACAAATTTTGTAGAGATCCACTAGGCAATGCCACATGTCAAATATCTAGTCTCTAGGCCTTCTAGTTTATTTTTAGAAAATTTTTGAAGATTTTCCTATGTAAAGTCAAGTGACCCCTAGGGCGGGGTCAATTTTGACCCCCGGGTCATAATT
This sequence comes from Mercenaria mercenaria, assembly GCF_021730395.1. Taxonomy (NCBI): domain Eukaryota; kingdom Metazoa; phylum Mollusca; class Bivalvia; order Venerida; family Veneridae; genus Mercenaria; species Mercenaria mercenaria. The sequence goes on from NC_069368.1 coordinate 82,026,030, forward strand.
TGAACAACTTTAGTAGAGGTCCACTAGGCAATGCTACATTCAAATATCTAAACTCTAGGGGTTCTGGTTTTGAGAAGAAGATTTTTAAATATTTTCCTATGTAAAATCAAGTGACCCCTGGGGCGGGGTCAATTTTGACCCCGGGGGCCATGATTTGAACAAATTTTGTAGAGGTTCACTAGGCAATGCTACATGTGAAATATCTAAGCTCTAGGCCTTCTGGTTTATTTTTAGAAATTTTTTGAAGATTTTCCTATGTAAAATCAAGTGACCCCTGGGGCGGGGTCAATTTTGACCCCGGGGTCATGATTTGAACAATTTTAGTAGAGGTCCACTAGGCAATGCTACATGTCAAATATCTATGCTCTAAGGCTTCTGGTTTTTGAGAAGAAGATTTTATAATATTTTCTTATGTAAAATCAAGTGACCCCTGGGGCGGGGTCAATTTTGATCCCGGGGTCATGATTTGAACAAACTTGGTAGAGGTCCAATAGGCAATGCTTCACATCAAATATCTAAGCTCTAGGCTTCTGGTTTTTGAGAAGAAGTTTTTCCTTTCGGTTGCCATGGCAACCAGTGTTCTGCATGGAATTCAATTCTTTGAACAATTTTGAAAGGGGGCCATCCTAGGAACATCCCTGTGAAGTTTCGTCAAAATTGGCCTGTTGGTTTAGGAGGAGATGTTGTTTAAAGGAAAGTGTGGACGGACGGACGGACGGACGGACACCGGACGGTGAGCGATCACAATACCTCACCCTGAGCACTTTGTGCTCAGATGAGCTAAAAACTAAAGATTTTCGACGGGGTTACAGATTTATTTCAACTGATGTACCACTCCCCTACCCCAACACCCACACCTATAAAGTCCTCCATACTAAATTTAGGCTAACAAAGACGGACACAATCCCTCCCAATTATACCGGTAGTATCAGGTCTGGATAAGAAGCATGCAATATATATAAGGCCTGCCCCTCATTACATCTTACACAGCACGGGTGGATTTGACATTCCGTTATTCCCCTCTGCAACGACTAAGTGAGTCGTGTATACTCTAACTCTTTAAGTAAATACAAAAATAATTACAAATCTGATATGTTCTTCCAAATATTACAACATTTTTGTTTCTGGTTCCCTGCCCTGTCATAAAGTAAGATGTAAACATAGAAAAGCATTACGGTACACCTTTTTTAAAACTGAATTTCAGTTAGATGACACTTTTGTGCATGAGTCACCGACAATGCTTGCAGCAGCTCGTAGTATTTAAAATTTAAAGTACTTCTCATCAATCAGAGGTGCGTTCAACCAGGAAACCATTTGGTATGCGAGAATGGGTAAATTTCTCTTAAGCGAGAATGACGAAACCCTGCGAACGACAAAAACATTTATTGTACTGACTAGATTGTTGTTTCTTGCTCAAACATCATTCAGCCAGTTATGCAGATGTCCAATAAATGATTTTGGTGTGCAAAAGAGATGTACCTACGTATTTTCTACCATTTTAAATGACCATTATGATGCTGAGTCTGTAATTGTTAGACTATAGGCTGTCGCGTATTTTCTGTTACTAGTATTATTTTGGGACTAAAACGTGTGTAGAGTTAATGATTTTATTCGTAATTAATTCTTTCGATTTTCTAAATCGCTAATTCACGGGTATGAAACGTTGCCTGCGGCACAAATGTGCCACACTGAAATGAAGGCATCGCGCTTCCGACGGCGCAGGCATTGCGCAGGAATTTACAGAAATAACGAGCAAGGTGAGTAAAATTGAATGTTTTTGGTTATTGTCTTTTTACAGTAAAAACTTTTTAGAAATCGGGGAATGCAGCGGGATGTAGTTGTGTCTTGCCAACAAATCCGTGCCCAGTTTGTGAAGAAATATGTAATATTGTTATTTTGCGCGTGTTTTTCATCGGATACAGTAACATGAAAATTACAAAAGCAGTGAATATTCCGAGTCATTTCATATCCTACTGAAAAAGGAATGATGTATTTCTGTAGTATATTATATAAAGACATGACATCTGATCGATTGAGATAAAATACATGTCATGGAAGAGATATAACCCCACGTTCTGCCGACTATTCAGTCCAGTGCCGCAGGCATCTCGATGGTGCCGCAGACATCGTGAGAGGCGCAGTCATCTTGAATACTATTGTAGTCGGTAGTACGTGTAATTTCGACCTTCTAACATGTATTGAAGTACAAAAATATCAATAACAATGTTGTTCCTCCAGTTATTGTGTAAGACTAATCTTCTCAATCCGAACTTTGTAATATTAATAGCTATTTTAAGAATTTCACAATATTTTTTCTTGCTCCTTTGGGGGATGGGACCAGGTGCTTCCCAGTTGAGAAAATCACGTCATTTTGTATCGAATTTGGATTATTTTCTCTTTAAAAAAACAATATTCAATTACCAAACATTCTTATTTTTAACAATTATTGATGCTTAGTTCAAAGCAAGGTATGAAAAGCAGCATTGGAGCACAAAAACTGTCATAACTTTTGTCATTTTTTAACCAATTTTGATGTTTTTGTTTCAGCATCAAGTTTTTTTTCTTTACAGTTCGGGCGTACTAGATCTATTTTGATAAATTTTTGAATTTCGTCCCCCTCCCCCAACCCCCGAAAAAAAAAAAATGGCGAAAAATCACTGTTTTGGCTTTCCGAAGAAAAGGAACGCAAAAAGACACACACAAAACCGTACAAACATGAAACTTCCCTTAAAACGATACCGTTCCCAAGTTTTGTGTGGAAAAGAAGCAATGAAGTTATCGGTAGTTAAATATCTTGTTTATATTATATTTTCAGATGGATGTACATGCATTCAGTGTATATTAAAAGGAAAAAGAAAATCATTTCTCTTTATGATCAGACGAAAACTTTATGTGTACAGTCAGTGCACACACGTAAATCATAGTTGAACGACAAAGAGTGAGTAAAATACGTTAATATTTTTGTAGAATTTCAGAAATAATTAGAACAAGTTAAGCCCCATTTTGGACAATTTTTTCAATGGTTCTTTTCTGCACAAAACTAGGGAACAGTATCGTTTTAAATATTCTTCGTTCGTATCTAAATATCTTGACTTAACAGTGAAATTTGTGCTGATATACTGTTAAGGAAAAACATGGCGCGAGATGAGCAAGAGAAATTTCATGTTTTTATGTGTGTGTGTGTGTTTTTTTTTGTGTGTGTTTTTTTTTATTTGTCTTCTTGCGTTCCTTTTTTTCGGAACGCCAAAACTGCGAATCTCACCATTTATTTATTTTTTTTTTATTTTTGGAGGGGGAGGGGGTGAAATTCAGCTCGCCGCTAATAAAAAAGTACGCTCAAACTGTAAAGAAATAACTCGATGCTGAAACAAAAACATTAAAATTGGTTGAAAAATGACAAAAGTTATGACAGTTTTTGTGCTCCGATGCTGGTTTTCATACCTTGCTTTGAACTATAAGCATCAATAATTGTTACAAATGGGATGTTTAGTATTTGAATATTGCTATTTTACGGGAAAAAATGAATCCCAAATCGATACAAAATGACGTGATTTTCCCTGGCCCCATTCCCCTAAACAGCGAGAAAAATAATGCAAACTTCTTGATATTGCTATTTATATTACAAAGTTCGGACTGAGAAGATTTGTCTTACTACTACAATAACTGGAGGAACAACATTGTTATTGATATTTTTGTACTTCAATGCATGTTAGAAGGTCGAAATTACACGTACTACCGACTACAATAGTATTCAAGATGACTGCGCCTCTCACGATGTCTGCGGCACCATCGAGATGCCTGCGGCACTGGACTGAAAAGTCGGCAGAACGAGGGGATATGCCTTTTCCTAGGCATGTATTTTATCTCAATCGATCAGATATCATGTCTTTATATGATATACTACAGAAATTTATCATTCCTTTTTCAGCAGGAGGTGAAATGACTCGGAATATTCACTGCTTTTGTAATTTTCACGTTACTGTATCCGATGAAAAACACGCGCAAAATAACAATATTACATATTTCTTCACAAACTGGGCATGGATTTGTTGGCAAGACACAACTACATCCCGCTGCATTCCCCGATTTCTAAAAAGTTTTTACTGTAAAAAGACAATAACCAAAAACATTCAATTTTACTCACCTTGCTCGTTATTTTTGTAAACATCCTGCGCAATGCCTGCGCCGTCGGATGCGCGATGCCTTCATTTCAGTGCGGCACATTTTGTGCCGCAGGCAACGTTTCATACCCGTTTAATTATACATTATATAGCTATCTCACTTCAAAATCACCTTTTCACTTATGTAAGTGTACATTCAATGCTTTATTACATAACGCAGTAGATATCTCGGCATTTCAACACATTGTGGGTGGTATTCGTCTCCACACAAATCGCAGTACACATATATAGTGCGCGTATGTGGCATAATGTACATACACGGAACAGAGGTACAGCAATATTTTTTTTTCATTGACGGTCATATTCGCTTGCTTTCAGGCATTAGAATTAGTATTGATCAGATGCTCCCTCGTCAATCTTGGAAAGTATATTTGTGTTGGAGGGTTTCTTTCGTAGGCCAGGACAGTAGAATTGGCTTCAGTCAAAACCACTGGTTTGCATAGCTAAATTTGAAAACTACATCAAATTTGTTCACATTTGTTTCAGCTAGAACTCTTTAGTATAACGCAAGTCGCTGTAAACCTAATCATAAACAGTTTATATAGTGCTGATAATAAGCCAGTGTAACCCTCCGCCGTTAGGACTCCTGTTTATTATTTGAATGAACAATTTCTTGTGTTGTTCGAAAATAAGCTGATGAGCTAAGGTGCATGACCGAAACCTTTGTCAGTCGAAGTAATTGAAATAAATTGTCGTTAAAATGTTTCTTTAAAACACTGTAGATCCATAGATTTCGAAGTTTTCTTTCATTGATATTTTAGTTGTTAAATAACCACACATTATTTCCCTGTATCGATACCTCTAAACTACACCATACATCTTTTTGGTGTTGATGAAGGACGTTTTCAAAAAGATATCATTATTCTGTTTCTAATATTTGGATAAAACGATTCTTTCTGTCTATATTAATTCAAGTATGTCGGATCACTGAGGATTTTTTCTTCTTCTCATCGGATGTAAAGATATATGAAGGTTAATAGCTCTAACAACAAGTCGGTATGTTGCCATTAGTTTATACAAAAAATTTATTTGAGAAATAATTTACAGCAAAAGAGTGTTTTAACACTGACTTTTATGCACGATAGGCGGTTATACGTCGGGCGTGAAAATTTCAAGAGGGCGCAGCCCGAGTACGACGTAATACCGTCCGAGTGTATACATAGTGTTAAAACACGGCTTTGCTATAAATTATTTCGATTCTAATATGCCCTTAATCTAAAACAGTAGATGAACTGATATAGTAGCTCTAGCGCTCTTTCTTGGTTATTGACGTCACCGCACGTTAACCTGACGTCATTGTAGCGTAAGAGTGTTTAACAGAGAAAAGCATATTAGAATTATTTTATAGCTCTTTGGTTCATACGGACTCAAGATAATTACGACGAGTTATTTTTTGGCCAAAATTTAGTAGTTTTAGGCCTCTGTGACAAATCATGTACATACATGACGAAACACAGTTTTCTCCCCTCCCCTAATTACTTTCCGGTAAATCCCGGAAATTTTGTCTGAAATTTTAAAAGAAAAATTGTATGACTTAACGATTAAATAAATCCCCAAACTCAAAGGAGTGTCTTTATCTGTAAGTAAAAATGGTTCTGTAATATATATTTAACATCTTTATAATGTAATAATTTAGTTTGTTGGGGAAATCCCTGAAGTGACGTCATCTTCGTTAGATGTTTAATATGGCGGCGCGAACCGTCCGTAAATCACGTGACCATTCAGCTATTGTAAGCGCAATATCCAGGTATGAATGTTTGTCGCAGAAAAACATAAATTTCTGGTTTGTTTTTCCGGAATCGTGATTTCATAATAAGCCACTAATGAAAATGATATTTTCGCCTTACAAAAAAACTGGGTAGATGGTATTATGCTGTCGCTTTCAGTTGAAAATTTGGTTTTTCCTTGAAGCAAAATCCAGCATGGCGTCACATGGGAACTGTAACAGGAATGTTATTGTTTTCAATAACGTGTAAATTACGTAGTGAAAATGTTGTAATATAGGTGACATTTTATACATTTCCACTTCCTTGGTTTACTGATTTATGGTTTGGCTTGACGGTGTTCCACGCAACCTTCTGTGTACTTTGAATAATTTAATATTACCCCACCCACAAAAACCGGTAGAAACAGAAACAAAAAATTCTAATTTTATATTAATTATTATAACACTAGGAATAACTGCTGCTTGAATCTATGATAACCATAAAAGTTACTGGTAATTTTGATAGAAGTGCACATTAAACGTTGATTAGTACAGGAGTGGTAAACCAGGATTCCAGATATATGTTTTGTTGCATTTGTAGCAGTGTGTAAATAATGTATATAATTAGTCTATCGTATCGATTGTCCGATTAGCTCAGTTGGTAGAGCATCTGGACTTGCAAGCAGAAGGTCGCAGGTTCGAGTCCTGTATCGGGCTGCACATTTTTCCGCTCCTATTACATTGGTGCCGTGAGTGTGGTGACTAGCCTTGGAATCCTAGAGCTAGGGTGAAGCAATGGCTGGGTTAGTCAAAAAGAATCTGAGTTTGTCTTTAAAAAAAAGGAGGGAGGAATGTAGCAGTGTGTATATAATGTATATAATTAGTCTATCGTATCGATTGTCCGATTAGCTCAGTTGGTAGAGCATCTGACTTGCAAGCAGAAGGTCGCAGGTTCGAGTCCTGTATCGGGCTGCACATTTTTCCGCTCCTATTACACATTTATACATACACAGTATAAGCTGTAACTTGAAGTTGTATGCTTTCTACATAATATGTTTGAAGTTAAACAGAATTTTTGAAAAACCTTTGCTTGTCTGTTGGTAAAATACCTGCTCTTCTAGTACACCAAACGGATTGTATGACTGCCAGTCTGATTTGTAGCACGATGTTCAGGTTTTCCTTGTGCACTTTCCATCATATGCACAGTTCACTTTAATGACTAGACTTACACTCCATTTAACCATTCATTTGAATGGCCAATATTTCTTGAAAATAAATAGAGTGGTAATACTCAGCAATGTTTTGCGGTGCTCTGCAAATCACTACCAAAATAGTAAAAAAAATATCTTCCTTGATATCTTTGTCAGTATCGATCCAGGCATCCCCTGTTACCACGTCTGTACTAAAGCAACAAAACCTTATTTTTGACATTGGGATTCCTTATTTCATAAAACACATTTTTTTTTTTAAAAAAGCAATGCAGGTGGATAACTACTGCAATACACTTTGGATTCAGAACCAGAAACAATTACATTGATAGATTTTAACCTTTAAAAACTCACTACTGAATTACTAATATAGTGGAGGTCTTTGTAGTTCACTTGTCTTCTGTTTTTCATAGGATAGAAATGTTATTTTTCACATTATTCTGGTCTGTCTTAACGGGAATGTATTATGATGGTATTTGTGTTTGAAAAGAAGGCAAAGGCTGAAGTTTTCAAATGCAGTGATTGGGAAAGGAGGACATGATGCACAATTTCGTACATTTAGTTTTAAAAAGACCCATTGAAATTCCCCTAAAATGCGCAAAAAATCTGGCAGAAAAAGCTTGAGGATGTGAAAATCAGTAAAAAAAATACCATTGAATTGAGACAGAGTAAATGACGTGCCGTTGTGGTACTTTCCGGGGATAGCTAAATAAATTGCTTTCCGCGGAATTTCCATTTACGATTGGATGCAGCTCCAATCAAGATGTTCGTTAGAAAAAATCTCTTTACGTCACAGGTCTGTAGGATTTTCTGCATTCCGTAGTTGCTGAGAAGTTATAAAAATAAGAAATGTATTGGCGATTTCAACCAGTAAAAATGTGAATTTTATTTTCGGCCTGGTATTGTTAGAAAGGTATTTCTATTAGTATTAGCCACAAGTAGCTTTTGTTTGATTCACATTTGAAATAAATAGCGCAAAGCATGGTGAAAAAGGCCACTGTCGAGACCACTTCCGATGTGTCTTCAACTAATGACAAAAATGGCTGATGTCTCCACAGTTTTTATGTTTGACATTTTATTTATCGTAACAGTACCAACGGAATGAATTAGATTTCGAATGTAATTCAGTAAATAAAAAAAGATTTGCATTGCATTACATTTTCATTCCTGTATTTCTTATAGAAAAGTACGGTAAGTTGAAATGTAACTATTTTGAAAGTGAAAGTGAAACTAGAGATGGAAAGAGTACGCGTTTTGGATGCATCAAATGCACTTTTTGTTGATATTTTTCATTAAAATTAAAAAGCCCCATTGAATTTGAAAATCCCCAATTAATTTCAGGGTCAAGGGGGGATGTTTCACATTGCAAAAATTTCTTTCCCCAACAACTGCAGTGAGATCATATTTAACTGATGAGAAGTAAACATTGTTAGTGTGACATATTTAATACTGTAAACCCAAAGTTTTGACATGTATAAATGGTTGAAAGATGGTTGTTCGACAGGACGGGTTACCTCTAAAAAATAAATAGCCCTATTTTGAATGAATTCATTGGTCAGTAATTTTATGCAGCCATTAGCTGGTAACCACTACAAAATGGCAATATGATATTTATGTGAGAAACAATTAAATTTGTTCTACCAGGGCTCCAGATCAGATGCGCATTAGAGTAAATTACACTTGGAAATAATGCATACAGGCATGTCTGATAATTTTTAAGCATATAAAAACGTAATATGAAATTACAGAAACGCACGCAATGACTTTTTACCAGCGTAAACAAAACCTGAATCGTTTGGATGCTTAACATAACAGAGCACGGTCAGCATTAATTCTCCCACATTGAACGTTTGTTATCCCCCGACGATAGTCGGAGGGATAAAGTTTTGGCGTTGTCCGTCCGTCTTTGCATCCGTCTGTCCGTCCGGAGCCATGTCTGGGAAATGGTTGGGAATATTTATTTAAAACTTCATATACATGTTCACCACTATGAGTTCTTGCGGCCCGTCAAGTTTTAGTCAGAATGCCCAAGTATCACCAGAGTTATGGCCCTTAAAAGTTTCTAGTGTTAACTATATAAGGTACTATAAATATGGCAATTTCTGCATCATAACTTTTGATATGTTTGACCTAGAACTATGAAACTTAAACAGAATTTAGATCACAATAATGTGGTTGTGTATACACAATTTCGTTTGGATTTATTTGTAAATTAAGAGTTATTGCCCTTTAATTGTATAAAAATCCACATATTTGTACATAACAAACTTACCATTTGGTAGAATTTCATTAAAATTCTTTCATTCTTTTCCATAAACATTTATTGTAAACATGTGAAGTTGTGCACCCACACCTGGTCACCCCCTTACCTTGATCACACCCCTCCCCCGACCCCCCCCCCCCACCCCCCCTCATTATTTTACATTTTTTTCAGACAAACTTCATAAACATGTTCACCACTATGAGGTTATGGGGCCCATCAAGTTTCGGACAGATTGCTCAAGTAACACCAGAGTTATGGCTCTTAGAAGTTTCTAGTGTTAACTATATAGGGTACTATAGATATGGCAATTTCTGCATTATAACTTTTGATATATTTGACCTTGAACTATGAAACTTTTACAGAATTTGGAGATTTAGAGCACTATAATGCGGTTGTGCACACAATTTTATACGGATTTCTTTTGTAACTTCAGAGTTATTGCCCTTTAATTGTCTAAAAATCCACATATTTGTACATAACAAACTTACCATTTGGCAGAATTTCATTAAATTTCTTTCATTCTTTTCTGTGAACATTTATTATAAACATGTGAAGTTACACACCCACACCTGGTCACCCACTTGCCTTGGTAACCTCCCCCCCCCCCCAAAAAAAAAATTTTTTTTTTTTTTCATTTATTTTAGTTTTTTTTTCAAACCTTCCATGATTATTTATGCAAGTTGTACCATTCCCCCACCTCACTCCTCCATACAGGCATGCCCACCACTGATCATGCATCCTCTGCCCCCCACCCCCCAAAAAAACAAAAATCCACATATTTGTACATAACAAACTTACCATTTGGCAGAATTTCATTAAATTTCTTTCTTTCTTTTCTGTGAACATTTATTATACACATGTAAAGTTGCGCACTCACACCTGGTCACCCACTTGCCTTGGTCACACCCCCTCCCAACCCCCATTCCCCCCAAAAAAAACAAATAATAATTTTTTTTTTCATTTCTTATTTTAGATTTTTTTTTCAAACCTTCCATGATTATTTATCAACATGCAAGTACCCCAACTTCACTCCTCCATACAGTCATGCCCACAACTGATCATTCATCCTCTGCCCACCCCAGGGTTTCCTCTGCGTCAATTTCACTTTGCACCAACAAATTCGCCAATCAGGAAAAGTTTGCGCCAGTGGCTCTCAAGTTGGAGCCAATAGTCTGTTGTGGGCAACATACCATTTTCTTTTTCAATCTCTTTTTACATTTGATTCTTTACAGTAACCATGCAATTTGCTCTTGAACCAGTCTATCCTAATATCACATTAAATCAAAAATAGTTTTGAATCTTCTCAACCATTTTCAAGAACATTTTCTAAACAAAAGTAATTACTCAATCTATAAAATTATCCCTTTATATAGTTTGCCATTTTTAATTATCTCCCTTTAAGGGTCATTTTCACTAAATAGATGTTTTTAAAACATGAATATTTATCCTAATATCACATAGAATCAAAAAAAAGATTTTAATCTTCTCAACCATTTTCAAGAACATTTTCTAAACAAAAGTAACTGCTCAATCTATAAAATTATCCCTTTATATAGTTTGCCATTTTTAATTATCTCCCTTTAATGGTCATTTTCACTAAATAGATGTTTTTAAAACATGAATATTTATCTCTTTATTCTTTTAACTTTTATTTCAAAATTAATTTAGGTCATTTATCAAAAAAACAGTGTTGTTTTATATTATTTTATAACTTTTGAAAAGCTTTTTAAAATGCTTAAGTTTCATTATATATATAACTAAATTTTCTATTTCCTTTCATACTAATGTATAGTGAAAATACCACCTACAGGTATTATTAGCACTTTGTTTTGAAGCTCTGGGGTTGAGCTTTTAAAAATTATCCCCGGTGTATCAATGCTTTACGTGGGGCACGTTATAGAACTGCTTTAGTTCATTTGTATCTCAAGATTTCTCCGACTGAAATTATATAACCGCGACTGAAATTTACGAACGCGTAGATTTATTTAACAACCCTTGTGCAAAATTTATCTATTTACGATCGGAGAATATGTGTATCTTTTGACCGCACTTTGACGTGTCATTATTTCCGGCATTTTCTCGGTCTCAATTACTTAGGCGAATCGGATCGTTATTAAAATAACCTGTAAATTTATCTCGCGTTTTTTTGCATCATAAAAAGGTGGTGCATTAGACGAAGCACGCAGCTAATATTTCGTTTCATTTGCTTTCGTGTAAGTAGGCGGGGCTAAATTTGGCGAATCAGATTGACTGATAATCGTTCTTGCGTGGAGGAACACACTAGTGACTCGGCGAAGTTTTAAGTTATGCCCCGAGGTGTAAATCGATATCGACACGTTGTTTATTGTCTTCGTGTAGTGTTAAATCTCGGATAATCCTTTATTGCTTCATTGAGAAAGATCAGAAGATCAGATCGACGATTATCTTGTAACTTTTAATTTTCCATCAATATTTATAATCAACATGTGAAATTTTGTTTCCTCTCCCGTTCCCCCGCACCCCCACCCCCTAAAAAAAATAAATATATACATATACCGTATTTTCCCAAATTAAGGCCCCCCCTCTAATTAACGCCCCCCCCCCCATTTTGGAGGGAAAAAAGTCAACAAGAACGGGAAAAAATCACCTACCTCATTTTTATTAGCTCACCTGTCACAAAGTGACAAGGTGAGCTTTTGTGATCGCGCGGTGTCCGTCGTCCGTGCGTGCGTGCGTGCGTGCGTGCGTCCGTAAACTTTTGCTTGTGACCACTCTAGAGGTCACATTTTTCATGGGATCTTTATGGAAGTTGGTCAGAATGTTCATCTTGATGATATCTAGGTCAAGTTCGAAACTGGGTCACGTGCCATCAAAAACTAGGTCAGTAGGTCTAAAAATAGAAAAACCTTGTGACCTCTCTAGAGGCCATATATTTCACAAGATCTTCATGAAACTTGGTCAGAATGTTCACCTTGGTGATATCTAGGTCAAGTTCGAAACTGGGTCACGTGCCTTCAAAAACTAGGTCAGTAGGTCTAAAAATAGAAAAACCTTGTGACCTCTCTAGAGGCCATATATTTCACAAGATCTTCATGAAAATTGGTCAGATTGTTCACCTTGATAATATCTAGGTCAAGTTCGAAACTGGGTCACGTGCCTTCAAAAACTAGGTCAGTAGGTCAAATAATAGGAAAACCTTGTGACCTCTCTAGAGGCCATATTTTTCATGGATCTGTATGAAAGTTGCTCTGAATGTTCATCTGATGATATCTAGGTCAAGTTCGAAACTGGGTCATGTGCGGTCAAAAACTAGGTCAGTAGGTCTAAAAATAGAAAAACCTGTGACCTCTCTAGAGGCCATATATTTCATGAGATCTTCATGAAAATTGGTCAGAATGTTCACCTTGATGATATCTAGGTCAAGTTCGAAAGTGGTCACACGCGTCAAAAACTAGGTCAGTAGGTCAAATAATAGAAAAACCTTGTGACCTCTCTAGAGGCCATATTTTTCAAGGGATCTGTATGAAAATTGGTCTGAATGATCATCTTGATGATATCTAGGTCAGATTTGAAAGTGGGTCAGGTGCCATCAAAAACTAGGTCAGTAGGTCAAATAAGAAAAAACCTTGTGACCTCTCTATAGGCCATATTTTTCATGGGATCTGTATGAAAATTGGTCTGAATGTTCATCTTGATGATATCTAGTCAAGTTCGAAACAGGTCATATGCGGTCAAAACTAGGTCATTAGGTCTAAAAATAGGAAAACCTGTGACCTCTCTAGAGACCATACTTGTGAATGGATCTCCATAAAAATTGGGTCAGAATGTTCACCTTGATGATTCTAGGTCAAGATTGAAACTGGGTCACGTGTCATAAAAAACTAGGTCAGTAGGTCAAATAATAAAAAAACCTTGTGACCTCTCTAGAGGCCATACTTTTCATGGGATCTGTATGAAAGTTGGTCTGAATGTTCATCTTGATGATATCTAGATCAAGTTTGAAACTGGGTCAACTGCGGTCAAAAACTAGGTCATTAGGTCTAAAATTATTAAAATCTTTTGACCTCTCTAGAGACCATATTTTTCAATGGATCTTCATGAAAATTGGTCAGAATTTTTATCTTGATAATATCTAGGTCAAGTTCAAAACTGGGTCACATGAGCTCAAAAACTAGGTCACTATGTCAAATAATAGAAAAAACAACATCATACTCAAAACTGGGTCATGTGGAAAGAGGTGAGCGATTCAGGACCATCATGGTCCTCTTGTTATAAGTCCACATAATAAGTAATTTACAGTACTAAAGTCCAATGTATTAAAAATTAAACACACTTTTAAACAGTCCATGTACCGTAAAGCCAAAACATTTGTACTAAGTACGGTACGTAACAGAAAATTAAACAGTAAATACATTTTTGATTTGTTTTTACACCACTCGCACACACGCTTCCTGCCGACTTTAAACAAACTTGCAGCAATGTGTTTACGATATACCCTTTTCTTCGGCAGTTTTAAGAACTTTTAATTTAAAAGCAGGCACAGCAGCGTGTCAAACCATTGACATTGTGTATTGCGCTATTAGCTACCCGCATGTACTAAGGAAAATGTTATCGGAGTACACAGCTGTTTGGGTCATGACGTAATGTGTAGTGTCGCGAGCGTGTCAAAAAGCCAGACATGGAATACACTAGGTACCGTATTAAAATGCATAAAAGACACACTGCATTAAATTGGATGCCAAATAATTACGTTTTAGGGGGATTAAACAACACAGAAACACTTTATAGCTAGTTTGAACGATGTTTTTAAGTTTTGTAAAAATTTTCATTTTTATTGTTTTACCTCAAATAAACGCCCCCTCTTTGGAAAATGTAACGCCCCTGGGGGCGTAATTACGGGAAAATACGGTATATATTTTCATTCCTTTTTTTTTTTTTTTATGCCCCCAAAGGGAGGCATATAGTTTTTGAACCGTCTGTCGGTCTGTCAGTCTGTCAGTCTGTCCGCAATTTTCGTGTCCGGTCCATATCTTTGTCATCGATGGATGGATTTTCAAATAACTTGGCATAAATGTGTACCACAGTAAGACGACGTGTCGCGCACAAGACCCAGGTCCGTAGCTCAAAGGTCAAGGTCACACTTAGACATTAAAGGACAGTGCATTGATGGGTGTGTCCGGTCCATATCTTTGTCAACCATGGATGGATTTTCAAATAACTTGGCATGAATGTGTACCACAGTAAGACGACGTGTCGCGCGCAAGACCCAGGTCTGTAGCTCAAAGGTCAAGGTCACACTTAGACGTTAAAGGTCATTTTTCATGATAGTGCATTGATAGGCGTGTCCGGTCCATATCTTTGTCATTCATGCATGGATTTTAAAATAACTACGCATGAATGAGTGGCACAGTAAGACGATGTGTCGCGCGCAAGACCCAGCTCCATAGGTCAAAGGTCCTAAACTCTAACATCGGCCATAACTACTCATTCAAAGTGCCATCGGGGGCATATGTCATCCTATGGAGACAGCTCTTGTTTAAAGTTCAAATCTTCAACATGTTAAGTTGTGACTGCACAAACCTTGCCCTCAGCCATGTTCAAGATATCTTACCTGTGTTCTCTTAAGGATATCAGATCTGTTCTTTTAAGTTCAAATGTACATGTTAATCAGCAACACCTGGTGCCAAACCACTCAAAGACAATATTTCGTTCCAGTTAAACTTCAAGCTCACATTTCAGTTAACTGCATTTAATTTTAAAAGCTAAGCTTATTACAGTAAGCATATCCCATTCAAAATAAATTCTTTAGTCAGGATCAAAGTATCATACATTTATTATGTACTCTTTAATTAAACATTTGTTTTCTGTTAAATTGATTTTGACTACTGAAATTATTTGCTTCTTATTAACATCCTTAACTTTTTGACGGATATATTTTTTTGCCATTCCTCACCACAAACCCTTTCGGCGGGGGATACCAATTCATCGAATTTGCTTGTTTGTTTTTGGTTTAACGCCGTATTTCAGTCATGTAACAGCGGGCAGTTAACCTAACCAGCGTTCCTGGATTCTGTACCAGTGCAGACCTGTTCTCCGCAAGTAACTGCCAACTTTCCCACATGAATCAGAGGTGGAGGACTTATAATTTCAGACACAATGTCGTTTATCAAATAGTCACAAAGAACATACGTCCCACCCAAGGATCGAACTAACAACCAGGGGTCTAGCTAGGTCCAAATTTTTGGGAGAAGTCACTTCTTCCTCAAGCTGTTTTAGGGAGAAGTGGGGAGACTTTAGGGAGAAGTGGGAAGACTCTACCGCAATGATGTTGAGTGATTCGAAAGGTGGCTGTAATTTTCTTGTTTCTTGATAAAAAACATTGATGTGACCGTTCATTTTCTTAGTTAGATCATTTCCCATACAATGGTTATCGTTTTCTTACAAAATTCCGAAAAAAGTCGTTTTCAAAATTCAAGTCGATGCTATAAATGTAACACGCTGAATTTTGGTTATATCTTGTACATGTATGAAGTGTTTATTATTAACATCGAGCAAAGAAGTAGAAGTGTATTTATTTTTTATAGCTCTTTGCACCGAGTCATTCACCAAAGAATGTCAGTATCTCACTCGAAATATAAAACTGAAAGTAAAATGTGTACAGTAATCTAGAAATCTTCAAATAAATTCATCGATGGAAGTCAATTTAATGTAGTTAATACATTACATGTCGTTCTTTTATCATAGATAACAACAGTGTACGAAATTCAGATTTGAATCCAATAGCCCGTTCGGGCTACCAGATTAAAAATTTTCCAAGCCCGACACCAATTTCACTAGCCCAAACTTTAACACCTTAAAATACATAATTTTTGCACCATATAACATTTTGTTTTACAGACATCTCTATGCATGTTTGAAGTAATAAAAAAGACATACAGTACATGTTTGCCATGTTTTTAAAAAAATCTAACTCGAAATACTCCAGTCCAGATCAGCATCGTCAGAGTCCAAAAGCATCGGACATGACACTCCTTGCCAAAACGAAATCTAAACTGTTATGCCCGATTTTTAGCTCACCTGAGCACGAAGTGCTCAAAGGTGAGCTTTAGTGATCACCCTGTGTCCGGCGTCCGTCGTCGTCCGTCGTCCGTCCGTCCGTCCGTCCGTCCGTCGTCAACAATTTGACTGTTAACACTCTAGAGGTCACATTTTTGACCCAATCTTAATGAAACTTGGTCAGAATGTTACCCTCAATAAAATCTTGGACGAGTTCGATATTGGGTCATCTGGGATCAAAAACTAGGTCATCAGGTCAAATCAAAGGAAAAGCTTGTTAACACTCTAGAGGTCACATTTTTGGCCCAATCTTAATGAAACTTGGTCAGAATGTTACCCTCAATAAAATCTTGGACGAGTTCGATATTGGGTCATCTGGGGTCAAAAACTAGGTCATCAGGTCAAATCAAAGGAAAAGCTTGTTAACACTCTAGAGGTCACAATTTTGGCCCAATCTTAATGAAACTTGGTCAGGATGTTACCCGCAATAAAATCTTGGACGAGTTCGATATTGGGTCATCTGGGGTCAAAAACTAGGTCACCAGGTCAAATCAAAGAAAAAGCTTGTTAACACTCTAGAGGTCACATTTTTGGCCCAATCTTAATGAAACTTGGTCAGAATGTTAATCTTGATGATCTTTAGGTCAAGTTTAAATCTGGGTCAGATGGAGTCAATAACTAGGTCACTAATTCATACCAAAGGAAAAGCTTGTTAACACTCTAGAGGCCACATTTATGACTATATCTTCATGAAACTTAGTCAGAATGTTAAACTTGATGGTCTTTAGGTCAAATTCGAATCTGGGTCATGTCAGGTCAAAAACTAGGTCACCGGGTCAAATCAAAGGAAAAGCTAATTAACACTGTAGAGGCCACGTTTATGACCATATCTTAATGAAACTTGGTCAGAATGTTAATCTTGATGATCTTTAGGTCAAGTTTAAATCTGGGTCAGATGGAGTCAAAAACTAGGTCACTAGGTCATACCAAAGGAAAAGCTTGTTAACACTCTAGAGGCCACATTTATGACTATATCTTCATGAAACTTAGTCAGAATGTTAAACTTGATGGTCTTTAGGTCAAGTTTGAATCTGGGTCATGTCGGGTCAAAAACTAGGTCACGGGGGTCAAATAAAAGGAATAGTTAGTTAACACTTCAGAGGCCACATTTATGACCATATCTTAATGAAACTTGGTCAGAATGTTAATCTTGATGATCTATAGGTCAAGTTTAAATCTGGGTCAGGTGTGTTAAAAAACTAGATCACTAGGTCAAATCAAAGGAAAAGCTTGTTAAGACTCTAGAGGCCAGATTTATGACTGTATCTTCATGAAACTTAATCAGAATGTTAATCTTGATGATCTTTAGGTCAAGTTCGAATCTGGGTCATGTGGGGGCAAAAACTAGGTCACCGGGTCAAATCAAAGGAAAAGCTAGTTAACACTTTAGAGGCTACATTTATGACCATATCTTAATGAAACTTGGTCAGAATGTTGATCTTGATGATCTTTAGGTCAATAGGTCAGGTGAGCGATACAGGGCCTTCATGGCCCTCTTGTTTAGGATCCGCACTCGCCAATTACTGCAACTCGGACTGTTGACAATTTGTAAGATGTAATACCGAGTGCTGAATACACATTACACACACGCTGATAGCATAATTTAAGCTCCACCTACTGCAGGTACTTGTGAGATTTTCGCGAGAAGTGTGAAAGCTAATCAAATTATCCATTACGCTAGAGGTGATTGTATTCAGCCAATAAGAGCTGCGGTTACGTCTTTGACACTGTGTTTGATTGTCAACACGTAAGAGTGCAAAAGCCAATAATTCCATAAGCGTTTCTCAGTCTGGAAAATCACGATGCAGTACTCGTTTAATTAGCATGTTTTTTTTAGCCCACCATCATCAGATGGTGGGCTGTTCAAATCACTCTGCGTTCGTGGTCTGTCGTCCTTCCGTCCGTCCATCCGTCCGTCCGTCATTCCATCCGTCCTTCCGTTAACAATTTCTCGTTATCGCATCTCCTCAGAAACTACCAAGGGGATTTTGACCAAACTTTGTCAGAATGATGTATTGGTACCCTAGTTGTGTCCCCCTGAAAATCAGACTGGTTCAACAATTTTTGAATGAGTTATGGCCCTTTGTTTATTTCTATAATTTACATAAATTTATATAGGGAAAAACTTTGGAAATATTCTTGTCCAAAACCACAGAGCCTAGGGCTTTGATATTTGGTATGAAGCATCATCTAGTGGTCCTCTACCAAGATGATTCAAATTTTTTCCCTTGGGTCTAATATGGCCCCGCCCTGGGGGTCACATGGTTTATAAAGACTTGTATAGGGAAAAACTTTGAAAAACCTCTTGTTCAAAACCACAGGGCCTAGGGCTTTGATATTTTGTTTGTGACATCATTTCGTGGTCTTCTGCTAAGATTGTTCAAATTATCCCCCTAGGGTCAAATATGACCCCGCCCCGGGGGTCACATGGTTTACATAGACTTATATAGGGAAAAACTTTGAAAATTTTCTGGTCCAAACCACAAAGACTAGGGCTTTGGCATTTTTAGCCCACCATCATCAGATGGTGGGCTATTAAAATCACTCTGCGTCCGTGGTCCGTCCGTCCGTCATTCAGTCCGTCCGTCCGTTAACAATTTCTCGTTATCGCATCTCCTCAGAAACTACTGGGGGGATTTTGACCAAACTTTGTCAGAATGATGTATTGGTACCCTAGTTGTGTCCCTCTGAAAATCAGACTGGTTCAACAATTTATGAGTGAGTTATGGCCCTTTGTTTATTTCTATATTTTACATAGATTTAAGGAAAAGCTTTGAAAACCTTCTTGTCCAAAACCACAGAGCCTAGGGCTTTGATATTAGGGTTTGAAGCATTATCTAGTGGTCCTCTACCAAGCTGATTCAAATTATTTCTCTAGGGTCAAATATGGCCCCGCCCTGGGGGTCACATGGTTTATATAGACTTATATAGGGAAAAACTTTGAATAACCTCTTGTCCAAATCCACAGGGCCTAGGGCTTTGATATTTTGTATGTGACATCATCTAGTGGTCTTCAACTAAGATTGTTCAAATTATACCCCTAGGGTCAAATATGGCCCCGCCCTGGGGGTCATATGGTTTACATAGACTTATATAAGGAAAAACTTCTTGTCCAAACCACAAAGCCTAGGGCTTTGATACTTGTAATGTAGCATCATCTAGTGGTTGTCTACCAAGTTTGTTATAATTATCCCCCTAGGGTCAAAAATAGCCCCGCCCCGGTGGTCACATGGTTCATATAGACTTATATAGGGAAAAGCTTTTAAAATGTTCTTGTCAATAACTACAACATTCAAATTTGGACCACATGTATATTTTTGAGTGGCAAGATGAACCTTGACATGAGTTGACCTTGATTTTGACATAGTGACCTACTTTCACATTTCTGTAGCTACAGCCTTCAAATTTGGACCACATGTATATTTTTGAGTGGCAAGGTGAACCTTGACATGAGTTGACCTTGATTTTGACCTAGTGACCTACTTTCACATTTCTCAAGCTA
Organism: Mercenaria mercenaria; assembly: GCF_021730395.1. Classification (NCBI taxonomy): domain Eukaryota; kingdom Metazoa; phylum Mollusca; class Bivalvia; order Venerida; family Veneridae; genus Mercenaria; species Mercenaria mercenaria. The sequence continues at coordinate 82,045,984 of NC_069368.1, forward strand.
CAGCCTTCAAATTTGGACCACATGCATAGTTTTGTGTACCGAAAAAAACTTTGACCTTCACATTGACCTAGTGACCTACTTTTACATTTCTCAAGCTACAGCCTTCAAATTTGGACCACATGCATAGTTTTGTGTACCGAAATGAACTTTGACCTTTACATTGACCTAGTGACCTACTTTCACATTTTTAAGGTACAGGCTTCAAATTTGGACCACATGCATAGTTTTGTATTCTGAAATAAAATTTGACCTTGATTTGACCTAGTGACCTACTTTTACATTTCTCAAGCTATAGCCTTCAAATTTGGACCACATGCATAGTTTTGTGTACCGAAATGAACTTTGACCTTTACATTGACCTAGTGACCTATTTTCACATTTTTGAAGGTACAGGCTTCAAATTTAGACCACATGCTTAGTTTTGTATTCCGAAATAGAATTTGACGTTGATTTTGACCAAGTGACCTACTTTTACATTTCTCAAGCTACAGCCTTCAAATTTGGACCACTTGCATGGTTTTGTGTACCGAAATTAACCTTGACCTTAAGATTGACCTAGTGACCTACTTTCACATTTCTCAAGCTACAGCTTTCGAATCTGGACCAAATGCACAGTGTTGTGTATGGAAATGAAATTTGACCTTGAGCTAGTCAGTAAGTCTTGAAATTTGGAACACTCAAAAATGGCACATTGGTGGGCGCCAAGATCACTCTGTGATCTCTTGTTTAAACAAATGAGGAAAATTCGGTAGCCCAGACGGGCTTGTACCTGTGGAAAATCGGTAGCCCGAGCTGAAATTTGGTAGCCACGGGCTGTCGGACTACCGTGAATTTCGAACACTGTAACAAATAATTGTGAACCATATTCCAATTAATCGCATGGTTAATCAGCAGTTTCTTTAATAAAACATTGTTTGTTTTGCACTCGAACATGTTGACAATTAACTTGAAGTGTCAAAGACGTAAACGCGGCGCTGATTGGCTTAACACAATAGACTCTGGTGTATCGGATAATTTGATTTGCTTTCACACTTCTCGGCATAATCTCGCAAGTACCTGAGGTAGGCGGAGCTTAAATTATGCTGCCGGCGTGTGTTTGTGTATTCGACACTCATTATGACACGGTGCAAATTGTCAATAGTCTGGGTAGCAGTAATTAGCGAGTGCGGAAATCAGTACTTAGCGAGTGCGGAAATCAAAGAAAATCGGGCGACTTGCATTTCGCTTTGAGGTGAAATTTGAGCGAAGTTTGAAGTTCAAGAGCGTCTATTTCGCTCAAGTCGCGAGAGCCCTGACAACCCTGGGATCCGTAGACTGACGCTCTACCTACTGAGCTAAGCGGGCAGGCTCACATTGAATGTACACATGCATTGAATGGTACTCTATAAACCTCAGGGTTTACTTTTGGCCGCGATTTCGCGATATTTTCACATTATTTTGGTGAAAATCGCATAAATTTTGCTCAAATGTGCTTAAAAATCACATCTGCGCGGTCATAGATCTTTTGCCGAAATTGCAACTTTTCGAGCAATGCGGTTTTGCCTTTACTTACTTTTTGTATGACGTTCATTTAGACGCTTGAATTTCGCTTTTATCTCCATAGAGCGTCCGATGATTATGACTACCAGACAAAAATAATCTGTTTTCGCGATGTTTCAAAATACCACTGAAACAGAAATTTAAGCATTTGGAAGGCAAAACTTTCTACCTCCATTCGCGCGGATGAATAGCGGTGAGAATAACAAGATGATGGAGAAACCCCCGGTGAAGTCCCTTCATAAAAATCGCTGAATGCCCAAATTTCCAAACGAAATGGTTGAGGGTAGGGTTATAAATAAGTTTGATTTAGAATTGTTTTGGCCTAATAGAAGTGTTTCAAGTCCAGACAGATTAAAACATAACTGAACTTCAACTTTGACAAAGCAGCTTTGAAGTAAAATCACTAGGGGAAAAATGCATGTGGACCCAAGACTTGGTTATAACTTTCATCTACCTATTCAGCAATTCCTGGCACTGAATTTTAGAGTTGTAAAAGGTGTCTCTGAAAGGAACTGTTTTGTTTATTTACAAGATAATAGTTCTTACAAATGAACAGATGTTTGCTTTTCTGTGTAATAAAAGCTGTCTGCCAATGTGTAATCTCATTATAAAAAGAAAAATTCCCTTTCATTTTGTCAAAAATCTCATTGATTCAAGGCAAATGGGAATTAATCTCATAATAGTATCTGCCAAAAGTGATCCCTGAAACTATAATATTATACACTCAGTGCATGCGTAAATGAAACAGTTGGGAATTAATAATGATGGTACAGTAGTGTATTTTAAAGCGGTGTCCATTTAAAATATCCACTTCTGGTGCGGAGTAAACAACAAAAATGTTTCTTTCGTAGAATGTAAAAAGTGAACAAACACTTTACACATTCTTTAAACCAACAAAAATTATCCCCAAAACAAAGGTATATTGAATATATTCTTTTGGATTTGGTAGTGAATGTGAAGCCAAAGCAAGCCAAGGGAGAAAAAGAATCAAAAACTTGAATACTTGAAATTGAACTGCAAACAAACCCATGGGTGTTACACCCGAGAAATATGTTATAAAACTGTTTTTTTTTATGCCCCCGAAGGGAGGCATATAGTTTTTGAACTGTCTGTCAGTCTGTCTGCAATTTTCGTGTCCGGTCCATATCTTTGTCATCGATGGATGGATTTTCAAATAACTTGGCATGAATGTGTACCGCAGTAAGACAACGTGTTGCGCGCAAGACCAAGGTCCGTAGCTCAAAGATCAAGGTCACACTTAGACGTTAAAGGTCATTTTTCATGATAGTACATTCGTGTCCGGTCCATATCTTTGTCATCCATGGATGGATTTTCAAATAACTTGGCATGAATGTGTACCACAGTAAGACGACGTGTCGCGCGCAAGACCCAGGTCCGTAGCTCAAAGGTCAAGGTCACACTTAGATGTTAAAGGTCATTTTTCATGATAGTGCATTCGTTTCCGGTCCATATCTTTGTCATCCATGGATGGATTTTCAAATAACTTGGCATGAATGTGAACCACAGTAAGACGACGTGTCGCACGCAAGACCCAGGTCCGTAGCTCAAAGGTCAAGGTCACACTTAGACATTAAAGGTCATATTTCATGATAGTGCATTGATTGGCGTGTCCGGTCCATATCTTTGTCATTCATGCATGGATTTTAAAATTATTGGGCATGAATGTGTATCACAGTAAGATGACGTGTCGCGCGCAAGACCCAGGTCCGTAGGTCAAAGGTCCTAAACTCTAACATAGGCCATAACTATTCATTCAAAGTGCCATGGGGGGCATGTGTCATCCTATGGAGACAGCTCTTGTTTTTTTTTAGCTCACATGTCACAAAGTGACAGTGTGAGCTTTTGTGATCACGCAACGTCCGTCGTCTGTGCGTCCGTGCGTAAACTTTTGCTTGTGACCACTCTAGAGGTCACATTTTTCATGGGATCTTTATGAAAGTTGGTCAGAATGTTCATCTTGATGATATCTAGGTCAAGTTTGAAACTGGGTCAACTGCAGTCAAAAACTAGGTCAGTAGGTCTAAAAATAGAAAAACCTTGTGACCTCTCTAGAGGCCATATTTTTCCATGGATCTTCATGAAAGTTGGTCTGAATGTTCACTTTGATGATATCTAGGTCAAGTTCGAAAGTGGGTCACGTGCGGTAAAAAACTTTTGCTTGTGACCACTCTAGAGGCCTTACTTTTCAATGGATCTTCATGAAAATTAGTCAGAATGTTCACCTTGATGATATCTAGGTCAAGTTCGAAACTGGGTCACGTGCCATCAAAAACTAGGTCGGTAGGTCAAATAATAGAAAAACCTTGTGACCTCTCTAGAGGCCATATTTTTCATGGGATCTGTATGAAAGTTGGTCTGAATGTTCATCTTGATGGTATCTAGGTCAGGTTTGAAACTGGGTCACGTGCTATCCAAAACTAGGTCAGTAGGTCTAAAAATAGAAAAACTTTGTGACCTCTCTAGAGGCCATATTTTTCAATGGATCTTCATAAAAATTGGTCAGAATGTTCATCTTGATGATATCTAGGCCGTGTTCGAAAGTGGATCACGTGCGGTAAAAAACTAGGTCAGTAGGTCTAAAAATAGAAAAAACCTTGTGACCTCCCTAGAGGCCATATTTTTCAATGGATCTTCATGAAAATTGGTCAGAGTGTTCGTCTTGATGATATCTAGGCCTTGTTCGAAAGTGGGTCACGTGCGGTCAAAAACTAGGTCATTAGGTCTAAAAATAGAAAAACCTTGTGACCTCCCTAGAGGCCATATTTTTCAATGGATCTTCATAAAAATTGGTCAGAATGTTCATCTTGATGATATCTAGGCCATGTTCGAAAGTGGGTCACGTGCAGTAAAAAACTAGGTCAGTAGGTCTAAAAATAGAAAAACCTTGTGACCTCCCTAGAGGCCATATTTTTCAATGGATCTTCATGAAAATTGGTCAGAGTGTTCGTCTTGATGATATCTAGGCCTTGTTCGAAAGTGGGTCACGTGAGGTCAAAAACTAGGTCAGTAGGTCTAAAAATAGAAAAACCTTGTGACCTCCCTAGAGGCCATATTTTTAAATGGATCTTCATAAAAATTGGTCAGAATGTTCATCTTGATGATATCTAGGCCATGTTCGAAAGTGGGTCACGTGCAGTAAAAAACTAGGTCAGTAGGTCTAAAAAAAGAAAAACCTTGTGACCTCCCTAGAGGCCATATTTTTCAATGGATCTTCATGAAAATTGTTCAGAGTGTTCGTCTTGATGATATCTAGGCCTTGTTCGAAAGTGGGTCACGTGCGGTCAAAAACTAGGTCAGTAGGTCTAAAAATAGAAAAACCTTGTGACCTCCCTAGAGGCCATATTTTTAAATGGATATTCATGAAAATTAGAATGTTAATCTTGATGATATCTAGGTCAAGTTCGAAACTGGGTCACATGCTTTAAAAAAATAGGTCAGTAGGTCTAAAAGTAGAAAAACCTTGTGACCTCTCTAGAGGCCATATTTTCAATGGATCTTCATGAAAATTGGTCAGAATGTTCACCTTGATGATATCTAGGTCAGGTTCGAAACTGGGTCATGTGCGATCAAAAACTAGGTCATTAGGTCTAAAAATAGAAAATCCTTGCAGGGCTTTTTCAGGGGGTTATGGGAAAAAGGCCCCTGGTCATATTGGGAATTTTTAACGCGGAAAATTGTCAAATTTGGGAAGATTTTGATAAATTACGTGAGTTTTTAATAAATATATATTAGTTTAAATCTTCAGTTTCAAATTTTACTGGTAGACAGTATCCCCTTGTAAATTTTGAGAATTTTTTTTTCAGGATTGTGTTCCAGTATTGCCTAAAAATACAGTAACTCTTTATTTGTCATGCTAAAATTTTCGTTTACAGTTTGTTTTCACCAAAGTTATAACTGAAATTATCCAAAAAGTAGAATGGCAAAGTGCCTGTATTTTCGAGCATAAAAACTGGGTCGCGAAAATGTGACAATTGATTTTAATGGTATAAGAACTACATGTAAACATGTTTTGGGTACTTTATTCAATTAATATTTGTGTTTTTATGCATTTTGAGAGGTTTTTGCATACAAATCATACATTTCTTCAGCAAAATCTTGTAATTATTTTTGCAGAGGTTGCAGACGGTCATGTTACTAAAAATAGAAATGTGTTGGTTTTTCCAACATTTTGTTTGATTTACTTCAAGGGGGTTATTCGATCTACTCCTTACCATGGAAAAAAAATGGCGGCCAAAACTGAAAATGTGAGTTTTTCTTACTTTTTTGCTTTTTCAAGGATATCTAGACAATAACACATGTCTATCAACCTGCTCCACTGTTTTCTCCATCTACCGGTACCTTTCACTTTGGAAACAGCACTTTAATTTGTCTGGAATGCTAGTCATGAAATTCGAATCGATGGAAAATTCTCCGGTAAACACGGGATAAGGAATAGTGCGACTTGCAAAAAATGGTCTTTTTACGTAATATACCGCAGGTTGTAACCTATTTTTCTGATTTGAAGGAATATTTCCACATAATTATCTAATACTGTTGGTTTTGAGCAGATCACAGTTCGTATTTTCAAAAAAACACAATTTTTGTCCGATGGTAAGGAACAGTGTGCGAAAATTAGAGGATAAGGTACAGTGCAATTTTTTCAAACGGATTTTACAGTTTTCTCTCATCGTTTCTGAGATAACCAATTGACATTTCTCTACCATGTAATAATTAAAGAGGTCTGAATCGTGACCCTGGCTGTTAAACTACACTAATATTGTAGCAGTACCATAGTGTAAACCCTCCTATCGTTAAAAGTCGTAAATGACGAACAATCGAGTGTTCCTTATCGTGATTGTTTAAAAGTAGGCTCCGGAAGCAAATTAAACATACAATAATTCCAGTGAATATGTGTTTATACTTGTTACCTAATGTCAATTGGATTTATCATATCCATAATCCAAAAAATGTACAAAAGACAATTTAAAATGATACATACGTTACTGGCGCCATGCGCAAGTTTTATACAAAAATTCACAACGCTTGACCGCTTTTATAGTTAATGACGAATTTTTTAGTAAATGCAAAGAATACGTGTTCCCTAATTATTAATAACTGCATCATAATATGTATGTTTGTGTTATTACGATTCCTAAACAATAAAACAGATATGACGCCGATGAAGGAATACTTTGGTTATGGATCTATCCTACTATGAATATATGAGCTTGACATATAAAGAATAGCGTTTCTATGTCTTTAAAGGTTATCTATAGTTTTGTTTCAACTACATGTTATAACATTTGATACAAGATATACTTAGTAGTGATATATTTTTCACTTAAACTTTCCTTATGTAAAGATTCCACTTTCTATGATACAAACGTTACTTTTATTCTAAGACACTGAAAATCACAGCAGTTCATGTTGAACTAAGAGTAGTTTTTTCATGCCAAAACAGTGTATGCATTTTCAATACATCTATCATTTGTCTATTATGAAGCAGAGGTCCTTCTTAATTTAAATGGCATAAGAAATGGCAAAATGATACGTGATCGATACAAACGTTACCAATCTTATTTAAAATAACATAAACATGACAGTGTCATCAGTTTGTATCGTCTACGTCGTAAGATGCAGATTTCACACAGGTTAAGTCGCACATTTGTCCTTGAAGACGTGTTTTCTTTTTCTGAAAATGTTCAATGGGCTCCGCTGGTAATGTTCGGTTTAGATAGGAAGCTTAAAGTAAAACCTATTTGTGATTATATGTCAATTATATTTTTTTGTTTCAATTAAATTTATGTTGTTGTACATATTGAGTACGCCATAAACACAGTACAAATTATTGATACATACGTTACGTATGGTAACGTATGTATCTGTATCCTTTCATGCCTGATATATTACTGACAGTCCTTTTTATACAACATGAGGCTTCTTCTATTTTTTGAAGTCAAGGTTCCAAGATAATACGCTCAGGCGTTTTAATTTGCTACAAAAGTTTTGTTTTTATCACTATTTTTGTTTAAAACACGTCATGCAAATTCTATTTTTAAAATCTGATAATATATGCTTTAATATTAATTTCTTGATAAAAAGGTTTTGTTTACAGAATTGGTCGTATGTCATAGTGTTTTTATCATAAAGATACATGTTTAACTTTTTTTTTGAATACAAAATGAATGGAAACAGCATACCCGTCGTACCCATAGCACAGTGATCGGTAACGTATGTATCAATACATAGGTTATTGGTGTGTGTGCGTATATCAGTAATAATAACTCACTGTTGCCTTGTGGTGGGTTGCACATCAGGTTAACATTATTGTAACATCAAGGTCTAAAATCTGAAAGGTGTATCGAGAATGTGAGAAGGCTAAAGACAGTGCGCTACTTTAAAAAGAGAGAATCAGACAGTGAAACTATTATCTCCCTGCTAATTAAATCCTTTGGCAAACAGAAAAGGGAGGAGAGAAAATAAGAAAAACAAAACGAGAAACGGACTTCGAGACTTCGAAAAAAAAAACAGTACTTTTTCACAAGAAATGTATAATATGACATTATACATTCCCTGTGAAAATGTACCGTGTTTCTTTCGGAGTATCGAGAGTCTGTTTCTTAGTTTGTTGAATAGGCTTTGGTTGTTCGGGCGCAGGCTTAACCGAAAAGATAGTGTTTGTAGTTTTTACTAAGAACGTATGCGACCTTATATTACTTTATTTTCGTTTCTATTAAAATCGATACCTTAAAACGAATCGCTGCCGTAGAACTGGTAGCTAAAAGGTAAAAGAGCTAGCTTTAATTACTGTTAAGGTAAAAATCTGCAAGTAAAAGGGCATAAAGTTTTGTTCCAACCGTGATATATCTTGAAATATTTTTGGGATACATACGTTACCATCAGCATATTTCTGATCAGTTTTGACAAGTTTAATATGTGTTATTGTTGATTGACATGAATGTTTCCAAGAAAAGCTTGATAATTAAATGTTCTTAAATTCGTGGTATAAGATACATAATGTTGGTAAATAACAATCATATTTGCCACGTTTTAAGCCTTACTTGAATGTATTTTTTTCTCATACCTATGTGCAATGATGCTTACATTACTTTTGTAATGCAGCTTAAGATACAAGCAGGACACATAAAATATTCAAATTGCTCTTCCAAATATATATGTTAATGGCATCGTAAGAGTATATCTATGATTTTATGAGCTTACTATGTTTGCGATTTGCGATTTGCCTTTTGTCAATGTTTTAAATATGTTTTGTTACAGTTAAATGTTCGTTCAATAATCTACTAGCGAACCCGCGAGGTAATATTCCTTAATAACTCTAAGCCAACGTTAACTTATAATGTAAGAGTTAACCATAATTATGAAAAGTCGTATACATAGTTATAGCTTCAACCACGAATAATTTCTGGTCTTTGTATCCATAAAATAGTGAATTAGTGCGCCTAAATGTCGCATAACGTATGTATTTTAACGCAAAATTACAAAGAATGCATAACACCTAAACAAGTTAAGTGGTGTTGCTGAGTTTTCACTATCTTTAGTAAAACACATTGTATTTTAAGTAGGTTTAACTTTTAATGGGTTTTTTAAGACAAAAAAAATAATATTTCAACATTTTTGTAAGGCAATTGTTTGTTATTAATGACTTTGGGCGCTATACCAAATAGAAAGTTATAAATACTTAAATGTTGGCGAGGGATTCTATATTAAATACTTGCTAAACTTTTGGCTTACAGTACATCACGTGTCTGATAGACAGGCGGATACCTTTTAAATCTTACTACATTTAGCAAGAGATAGTTATAAATGATCACCAAAATATTATTGTAACAGAATTTTACTTGATTGTCTCTGAAAAGAGCGAAGTAAAAAGTTGCTTGAAGAAGTGAACTGTTCATTATCCTCTTATTTTCGTACACTGTTCCTTACCATCAGACAAAAAACTATGTAATTTAAAATTACGACTTTTAATCGGCTCCAGACTAACCATGATGGAAATATATATTGATTCTTTTCTTCTAATCAGAAAAATAGCTCACAACTGTTTGAATTATAAGGAAAAAAGACCATTTTTGCTAATCGCACTATTCCTTATCCCGTGTTTACCGGAGGATTTTCCATCGATTCAAATCCCATGACCAACATTCCAGACAAACTACAGCACTGTTTCCAATGTTAAAGGTACCGATAGATAGAAAAAACAGTGGAGCAGGTTGATAGCCATGTGCCATGGTCTAGAAATCCTTAAAAAAGATAAAAAGTTAGAAAAACTCACATTTTCAGTTTTGGCCGCCATTTTGTTTTGGTGGTAAGGAGTAGATCGAATACCCCCCTTGTACTTGGCAAACAAAACTAATTGTGCAAGAATTATTATTGAAAAACAGAAAGTAACTGATTTCAGTTGGGAAATTTTTCATTGGATTGGGAATTTTTTACTCCAGATTGGGAAAAATAGAGCATATTTGGCATTGGGAATGGGGCCGAATATCGGCCCCGTGAGATAGGGTGAAAAAGCCCTGGAAACGTGTTGGTTTTTCCAAGATTTTGTTTGATTTACTTGGCAAACAAAACTAATTGTGCAAGAATTATTATTGAAAAACAGAAAGTAACTGATTTCAGTTGGGAAAGTTTCATTGGATTGGGAATTTTTTGCTCCAGATTGGGAAAAATAGAGCATATTTTAGCATTGGGAATGGGGCCGAATATCGGCCCCGTGAGATAGGGTGAAAAAGCCCTGCCTTGTGACCTCTCTAGAGGCCATATTTTTCCATGGATCTTCATGAAAGTTGGTCTGAATGTTCACTTTGATGATATCTAGGTCAAGTTCGAAAGTGGGTCACGTGCGGTAAAAAACTAGGTCATTAGGTCTAAAAATAGAAAAACCTTGTGACCTCTCTAGAGGCCTTACTTTTCAATGGATCTTCATGAAAATTAGTCAGAATGTTCACCTTGATGATATCTTGGTCAAGTTCGAAAGCGGATGACGTGTGCTCAAAAACTAGGTCATTAGGTCTAAAAATAGAAAAACCTTGTGACCTCTCTAGAGGCCATACTTTCCACGAGATCTTCATGAAAATTGGTAAGAATGTTCACCTTGATGATATCTAGGTCAAGTTCGAAACTGGGTCACGTGCCTTTAAAAACTAGGGCCTTAGGTCAATTAATAGAAAAACCTTGTGACCTCTCTAGAGGCCGTACTTTTTATGAGATCTTCATGAAAATTGGTGAGAATGTTCACCTTGATGGTATCTAGGTCAAGTTGGAAACTGGGTCAAGTGCCTTCAAAAACTAGTTCATTAGGTCAGATAATAGAAAAACCTTGTGACCTCTCTAGAGGCCATATTTTTCAATGGATCTTCATGAAACTTGGTCAGAATTTTTATCTCAGTATCTAGGTCAAGTTCAAAACTTGGTCACACGAGCTCAAATACTAGGTCACTATGTCAAATAATAGAAGAAAACGACGTCATACTTGGTTCAAAACTGGGTCATGTGGGGACAGGTGAGCGATTCAGGACCATCATGGTCCTCTTGTTTTTTTTTCGCATTTACAAATTTTCAGGAGTAAAATTACTCCTATTCAATTTCAGATTTTACCATTTTACTCTTTCACAAAAATGATGAGTAAATACTCGTAGGCCAAAAAAATTATCTGGAGCCCTGTTCTACTGGGCAGAAAATAAATGAATTGTATGGAAGAGAGAATGAAGAAATTATACTATGTTTAATTTTCAGATTGTTTGTATATAGAGTATTGTAAATACTGTAAAGAATGAAGAACACAGGTGGCTCCGGCCGGAGCAAGTCCGCTAAGGACAAAGGAAGCAGTAAATCCGCACAGACACAGATACAAAACACAGCAAAGTCAGAGGGACCTCCAGTGAAGACAGTGCAGGTATGTCGTTTGTGCTGGAGCTTCTTAAATGAAATGCGATCTACTCAGAGCTGCAGTTTTTAGCTCACCTGAGCACAGAGTGAATTAGTGATCGGGGTGTGTGCTAATGTGATCACTCACCGTCAGTCTGACCTTCCACACTTCAAAGGCCATCTCATCTCTCTGTAACAGTTAGGTGGAAGTTGATGAATTTTAGCCTGTATGTTCCTTGGGTGGTCTTCCAACTTGTTTAAACTGTTCTTGTACCTTCTACCATTTAGGATTTTACAGAATGCTCTTGGACTTGAAGATTTCTTGAAATGAGCATGAATAGATGCAGGCCTTATTTTCATCATTTTGGGAATGCCACCAACACCCGTGGAATTGGGAAAATGCTCTCGGAAATTGTCTTAATTGGGAAAACTTGCAAAATACCATAATCTGTGTAAAGATACTTTTTGTGTATAAAATTGATGGATTGCATTTCAGTAAATGTTCAACATTATAACTGTTGTTTTATTAGCCAAAATATACATACAAATTAGCAAAACTATTTTAAAACAGCAAAAACGCTAAAAGGTTACACTCATTTGGGAATTTAAAATTCAGAACTGGGAAAAAAACATTACATTACCTTCTTTTACCGGAGGTAGGTTTTAGGGCTGTAACGAGTATCCGAGTACTGGGATATCCACGAGTTTGACCAAAAGTTCGAGTACATATATTCGTCATTGTGAAGATCGTTGGATCGCGATCTTTTTCATTAATACATGCAAATATGTAAAATTCTATCAATAAAACAAAGCCACATTAAACGTCTTTAATGAATTTTCTTGCTCATCTAAGATGATTACGCGTTGTCAGATTCTAAACCTGATGTAAACAAATGTCTTAGGTAGAGTTAGCATCGGTCTTATATTCGAACTAAAATTAATGTGAAATCTGTCAAAACAGTGAATAAACATTTATCGTTTAAGTTATTAAATTCAATAAAAAGTTAGATACAAAATTTCTGTCCAACAAATAAAATTTTCTTATCAAAAAATACGGAACTGTTACTATTAATAACTTACTAAATATTGTGAAATTAATGACCAGCGTCATATTGTTCATCTGCAAGAATGGCCGAACTACCCGCGAAACCTGACTTTTTATTAATGGAAGTGTTTAGGGGTATGGATCCGTACCTCTAGAATCTGATTCTAGAGGTACGGATCCGTACCTCTAGAAAAGCCTGTTAGGGGTTTTCTAGGGGTACAGACCTCCTTTTTCTAGATATGTAGGGTTATATGTATCTTAAATTTTGTTGAAAATGAAATAAAAAATAAAGACTTAACCAGTATTCACTTAACACTTGGATCTAAATGGTTTACAGATACCAGCGTTCACCCGATTGTATACCTTCTCTTTCAAAACCTAAATAACCGAGGAACTCCAAATGAATACACTGTTTCGTGCCGATAAGTTTGTTGTAAAATGAACTGTTGATAACAGATAAATGAGTGCTTGTAACCCTTAAATGAATTCTATTTGAAATTCAGCAGAAAAAAATAGATTAAGCATAATAATATGCACCTATTTATTTTGTTATTTAACAAGATATAATGATAATCGGCGCGGAACTGATTGTTTAATAATCGATTAACCGACATTAAGTAAAAAAAAACTGTTTGTGAAAACGTCCCGTATATCTCGTAACGGCTACCAAATGTGTGGAAAACATAAATAACCTAAGGGTTAATTATCTTTAAAAATAGTTTTTTTCCCCAAGATATTTAACATTTTTTGGTTTAATCTTTATATCTTTTTTCTGCCAGTTCGAATCATCATGATTTATTCGGTGTTCCTCGGTTATTTACGTTTCGAAAGAAAATGTAACAAATCGGGTGAACGTTGTTATCTGTAAACCATTTAGACCCAAGTTTAAGGTGAATTCTGGTGAATTCTTATTTGTTATTTCATTTTCAACAAAATTTGAAATGTAAATGACCTTTAATCTCTAGAAAATCGGAGGTCCGTACTCCTAGAAAACCCCTAACAGGCTCGTCTAGAGGTACGGTTCCGTACCTCTAGAATCAGATTCTAGATGTACGGATCCGTACCCCTAGACACTTCATTAATTAATGAGCAAAACATTAAACATAGGTCAAAACTGTTAAACTGAGCACTATGAGAACTGCAAAGCTTAGATTCCATAAAGAAAAAAGTACAAAAATAACAGGCTTTCATTTTTGTATCATAATAAGTTGTTGCTGGTGAACCGTGGTTCGATCTGTGAATCGTCAGCCCCGACTCGCGGATCGGATCGGATCGCCACTTGTCTGACGATCCACAGCCCTAGTAGGTTTGTAGCGGAAGAAAGTCCTAAGATGTTTTCTCTAGACAGTTTGCAAGTTTTTTTTAGCAGAATAGATAAACTGACTGTATGATGTGCCAGTCTGTTGAAGCTTATTCATCAACATATACCCACTTCTTGTCAGTACTTAACAGTTGGAATATTGATAAAATACCAAATTTGCAGTCAGTGACTGACAGTCCTGGTGGAAAGAATTCATAAAATGATATCACACTCAAGAATTGTCAAAAATAATTAAGTCATAAATATTTCAGAAAAGAAATGTTCTTAACTATAGATAAAAAAAAGTGAAAGACTCACATTGTGTTAATCAATTTGTTTTCTCTTGAAAGAAACTCTGAACACCCATTTATTTTACTATCATTTTTAGCCCACAGCAGAACAGTTAGCATTGAACAATTTGATTCACAGCAAAGACTCTGTCGCTGAGGATGCAGATCTCAAGGACAAAATCAAACAGGTAGGTGTATTTGCTAGGAAAAGGTCTTTTTACATTATCTCTACTGTTCAAAGAGTAAAGAGGCCTTGAAGTCCTCGTTGCCTTCAGGTTTAAATTTTATGGCAAGCTTTTCAATTTCTTTTATAGCTACAGCTTCTATTATCATCATTTCCTTTAAAATTGGTGTTTGTAATGGGTAAATATCTATCAGAATTTTTATTCACTAACAAAGATTTACTGTGAAGTCACATATCAGGGGTGTGGAAATCCCAGTATTTTTCACTTGTCCACAGACAATAGGCTATTTGATTGGTATGATTTTTCATGGTTTCAGCCAGAATAACTGCTTCATTTGGATATGAATTCAGTGATTTCAACTTCTGAAGTTAAATGTCAGAATTGGAATTTTACTGTTCCTTGAAATTTAATTTTGTTGATTGAGGCAACTGCGAAAAGTAGTCTCCCAAAATAGTAACAATTTCACATTATTTAAGAAATTAATCTCTGATTTTGCAGATTATGGAATTGACAGGCTGTTCCCAAGACAAGGCAGAGATTGTTCTGTATGACTGTAAAAATGACATGGATAAAGCTGTCAACACAGTACTAGAGGGGGCAACAGACGAGGTATGTTCTTATAGTGACATCTGATCTACAGAAGACCCACTTACATTTGCTTTAGTCCGTGTGTGTTCTGAATGCAACATGTTGTGAAATCATTTAATTAACCTTCACCATTCTATATTTCTAAAATGGACTGGTCCATCATTCAATTTGGGCAGTATTATTCAATTTCAAAGGGTGTTCACTGAAAATATACTGACTGAATAGCGAATAGTGTAGACCATGATCAGCCTGCATAGATGCAGGTTGATCTTGGTCTGCACTGGTCTGGAAGGCAAAATCACTTTGTCAGCAGGCTAAAGGTCAATATCTAGGGCACACAATTTCTTGTTTATGGCAAACAACGATTTTGTGTGGGACATAAATGGAAAGTTTGCTTATTTGTTGAGTTTTGATTTTGTGGATTGTCGCTGTTTTGATTTTGCAGTAATTATGTTTTTGTATAAAAGCCACAAAATTAATAAGTCACTAGTCTGTGTTTTATCCAAATGGTGGATTCTGCTGTAACTTCAAAAGTGCAAGAAATGTTTTCATGAAACATTAGGCTGGTTCTGGAAAGTTGTTGGTCTTGACCAGAAAATTTTGATGTGGTCGGCCGTTTCTTAATCCTTGGGACTGGAGCTCGGTGAAAATTAAACTCGAAAGATCTCTACATAAATGACAGGGTAATTTTTCATGCTATTAAATTTAAATGATTTTTTGCCGAGTTAGAATATAACTATTTCATCATGATCAGAATTCTTGATTTGTTATAACCAGAGTGAATGGCGGGAGTCTGGAAAGAAGAAAAAGAAACAAAAGCCGGAACCAGCTCCTGCACCAGTGGAGAATAACACTGACAGTAAACCTGATAGACGAGACAACCGAGACCGAAATGATAGAGATAATAGAGACAGAAATAAAGAGGAGAAAGAAAATGGCGACAGAAGCTATCGTGAACAATCAGACAACTACCGGCAACGAGCACGGCGAAACGACAACAGACCACCAAGATTGTCACGGGGTCGTGGCCGACCAGACAGAGCTGGAGACAGACCTGAACGAGAAGATGATACTGAAAAAGATGATAATCGCGACAGGGGATTTGAGCGCGGCAGGGGCCGAGGGCGAGGGTTTGGACCTCGACGTGGTAGGGGTGGTGGTGGAGGGTAAGTGATAAAATGTCTGTGTTATAGTTGGATATAGGTTCTTAGTTCTGTTTAATTAATAAGATGTCAGTACATGACTTAAAGGTATGAATGAGCTCTAACAAACTTTTCATTTCAACCATTGATCCAGCAAATTTATATATGAAAGTCAGCATTAATTTTTTTAGCCTCAGTTCTGGAGCATCTCCTTTAAAGTAGTGTCACTTACATAAAATCTTATGTTCCCACTATACCATGTATTAGACAGTGCTGATGCAAATTGTCTGTAAAAATTATTAGATTGATTTAAGAAAACATCTTTTTGAATGTTGTCTAGGAATTTTGATTTATACCGTATAACCCCGTATTAACGCCCCCCCCCCCCCCCCCCCCCACGTTTTTTGGGGAAAATAAAAAAAATCTTTCCTTCAAAAATTGGTCCTAGATCCAACACAATAATATCCAGATAATAACAATTCCATAACAATACAAATGAATTTCAAAAAAAACCCCCACATTTTATTAACACAAACTTTTAAACACGTCAACAGGCATGGCACAAATAAATCTACTGTGTGTAAGTACTGAATATGCTACGTGCAGGTAAATCCACATAAACATCTGGGTTCATAAAAGCTATAGTATTGATCGAATTTAACTCGGATCACGTCACTCAGTGCGCGACTTTACACAGTTTCCCAGTACGATGACGTGTCGGGTTAATATGTCAGTGCATGAATTGGGATGAATAGGGGGGCGTTTATACGAGTTACTGACATTGTTTGGATCAAATTTTTCGTAAAATGCATCGCCCCCGGGGGCGTTTAAACGGGGTTATACAGTATATTTTCATATTTTAATGTCCAACGAAAGGTAAGAGAGAATTGTAAACTGATGCAGTATATTTTGCTTGCAGGTCTTTCCGAACAAATCGTGGAGGGTTTGAAAATAAGAATTCCCAGTTTGACAATGGTCCTCAGATTGACACTTGGACAAACGAAACAGCTGTGATAGGAGAAAAGGAACCAAAAAGTGAGTTTTTAAGTAGACATATTAAATTTCTAGTTTAAATATTTCCTTGAAAGTTCTTTCAGCCTGTACTTTAAGCGATTCTCCCTCATAAGAAGGGACAATTTTGAACACGGTCAAGTTCAGCTCTCTCATATTTGAACCTGCCACCTGTTCATTGAAAATAAAATCTGTTGATCCTTAGAAGGAGAATAGAACACAACCAACAAAAAAATAGACTCACTTTGTTGAAAGATCTTCATGATACTTGGTCAGAATGTTGGACTGTTTGAAGATACGGTACCTTGGTCACTTTGGGTGAAAAGAAGTAGGTCAAATTATTGAAAAACACTTGTTAATGATCTGCCTAATTCATATAAAACATGGGCATAAGGTTTGTCTATGAAATTTAAATAATATCCCAGAAATGTTTCTTTGGTGACGCTATACGAAAGTTCAAATTATTTCAGTTTATTGAAAACAAAGCCACCTGAGGCGGTAGTCACTTTCTCATATATGTATACAGAATTTCCTATATGCATCAGGGCTCTCGCGAGTGGGCGACTTGAGCGAAATAGGCGCTCTAGAACTTCAAACTTCGCTCAAATCTAACCTCAAAGGGAAATGCAAGTCGCCTGATTTTCTTTGATTTCTGCACTCGCTAATTACTGCTACCTGGACTGTTGACAATTTGCACGGTGTCATAAATGAGTGTCGAATACACAAACACACGCCGGTAGCATAATTTAAGCTCCGCCTACCTCAGGTACTTGTGAGATTTTCCCGAGAAGTGTGAAAGCAAATCAGATTATCCGGTACACCAGAGTCTGTTGTGTTAAGCCAATCAGTGCCGCGTTTATCTTTGACACTTTGGGTTAATTGTCAACATGTTCGAGTGCAAAAAAAACAAACAACACAATGTTTTATTAAAGAAACTGCTGATTAACCATGCGATTAATTGGAATATGGTACACAAATATTTGTTATCTATGATAAAAGAACGACATGTACAGGGTGTTCGGTAGGTTCTGAAACTCAAGAGTCATTGACTCTTCAGCCTAAATTTTCAAGGGTCAAAATCAGATTTTCAAGAGTCAAGATCAGCTTTTCAGCGGTCAAGATATACTGTTATTAATGAAACTCCCACATACTTTATCTAAAACAAGTACAATAGTCATTACAGATTGTCTTAAGCAATTCATATTTTAGTTGTCTTATTTTGCACATTGCCTTAAGTGGGTGGGGTTTGGTGCCTTTGCATGACTTTATTCTCGGCAAATTCTTCGAAATAAGAGTTGCTTTTGCAACAGTGATCATATTTTTCTTAAATACAGACTTTTATTGGCTTTTTATTTAGATTGTACCAGAAAAATCTTGTAAGAAATGATAAAAATGTCCGAAAATGCGCGTCCCGAAAACGAGGGACAAATATGGAAAACGGAAGTACAAATTTAAAATTCTTAATAAAACACCGTTTTAAATTTCATTTTTTCACCATACCACTTATAATTTCTGCTTTTATTAAATATTTATTTGTTTTGGCCCAAACAAAGCCTCGGCAATGATAATAATTTTGCTATAGACCGTAACGGCCGGTCAGCTCATGCAATCGTATCAAGCACACAAAATAATTAACAAGTGGTACAAACACGATAATCTAAGGCTGCATTGTTTATCAATTAACTTTTACACATTGATCACAACAAACACCTTTGATAATGACATGGCATTATTGTTCTAAATACACACCGCGTGATGACCACGTGTCAGTCGGCGCGTGGCGTGATTGACATCTGTCTATAGCTAATTAACATACGACGCTCCGCCTACTGCCATACTTCCGCTTGTGCTGGCGAACAATATTGAAATTCGCTAGGATTTTGATTGACAAGGGGCGGGACTTTCGAACTCGAGACGCATCGAGGTAAATTTCCGCGAGTCAAGCCGACGCACGGGGGATATTCTGTGCGGGTCAAATATGAGTTTTGCTCGATTTTCGCGGGTCAAAACCCGGGACCTCCGGTCAACCGAACGCCCTGATGTAATGTATTAACTACGTTAAATTGACTTCCATTGATGAATTTATTTGAATATGTATTTCTAGTTTACACATTTTACTTTCAGTTTTATAATTCGAGTGAGATACTGACATTCCTTGGTGAATGACTCGGTGCAATGAGCTATGAAAATAAATACACTTCTACTTCTTTGTTGGTGTTAATAATAAACACTTCATATAAGATATAACCAAAATTCGGCAGGTTACATTTACAGCATCAGCTTGAATTTTGAAAACTACTTTTTTCAGAATTTTGTAACGAAAGGATTACCATTGTATGGGAAATGATCTAACTAAGAAAATGAATGATCACATCAATGTTTTTTATCAAGAAACAAGAAAATTTACAGCCACCTTTCAAATCACTCAACATCATATTGCGGTAGAAAAAGTCTTCCCACTTCTCCCTAAAGTCTCCCCACTTCTCCCTAAATCAGCTTGAGGGAGAAGTGACTTCTCCCAAAAATTTGGACCTAGCTAGACCCCTGTGCATATAATGGATACTTAAAAAACTTTCTTGTCAGAAAACACTGGCCCAATTTCAAAATAATTTCACATATATTTTCCATGCCAAAATTGTTCAATCAGGTGAGTGATCTTAGGCCATGATGACTCTCTTGTTTATCCGAACAGTATCATGCATAGTTTATATTTTAAACTAATCAATAATTCTGTGTTTTGTGTTTTTGTTGAATCAGTAGTTCATTTCATGAAAGAGTATTTTATAAGAAATTCAATAGAACAGTTGGAGTTTGAATATATGTTGTATGAAATCCAATACAGTTTCAGGTAATACTTTTGCTGCTTTTCACTAAAAAGCAGTTGTATTTCAGCAAGCATTGTGAGTATTTTTATTGAAATAGCCCACTGTTAGCAGGAGACTAAAAATGGTTCCAGCAATAAGTAAAGAACATTTTAGCTGTTAGCCTTCTTTGGATGGTTGCCTGTAGTCGGTAAATGACCGGTGGTCATTTTGATTATCTGATATGTAGTATTTGAATGGATTGTGGTTTACATTTCAGTATCTAATTGGGGTGATTCAAAAGAAGATTGGAACGAGGACATTGACAGCTGGACTGGAAGTGTATGTTATTTATAGCAGTAAACTTTAATATACGGCAGTGTATGGGTCAAAGTGGTAAAAGTATCCTCTAATAGGAACTCGATAAAAACAAAATTCAACATTATGTAAAGCATTAAAATTTGTGTTAGCAGCATAATAAGAAATATCTTCAGGATTTAACATAAATCAGGTGATGTGTCATCAACAAACTTGTTTAGCATTAGAAAATTCTGAAACAAGACAGCAGTTTAGGGCCAGAGTTCAGCATCAATCCCTTTATGTAAGGATCCCAAAAGAATAAATAAGCTGGCTTATGGAAGGTCGGTGGTTCTACCCAGGTGCCCGCTTGTGATGAAGTAATGCACGGAGGGGCACCTGGGGTCTTCTTCTACCATCAAAGCTGGAAAGTCACCATATGACCTGAATTGTGTCGGAGTGACGTAAACCCAACTAAATCAATCAAAAGAATAAAAGCTCTATACTTAATTTTTCATCCAAGATTGTTACTTTCAATGACTTTGAAACGCTTGCCAATTTGCTAACTTAAAATATTTATTAACCAATTTCTTAACCAAAGTTTTGATAAGAAATACCACTCTTAGCGATTTTGGAGTTTTACAATACATTTTTCCAAATTTTGAACAATGTTAACAACTCTAAAATCAGATACAATACCACATTGTGATATGTACTGCATTGTGATAAAGTACCAGTTTCTGTGGACATTATAAAGTAGAGACTGTTCATAAATGTCTCTGGAAATATGTCACACTGTGATGTAAGAAATGCAGGCTGAAGGGTACTAGGGTTATTTAGTGGATTGCAGGATAGATACAAATTGTTGCAGGATGTGTGACATTACAAATCAGCGCATGACAGGAGTACTTGCTTATAAGAATTCAAGCCCTTATGTTAAGTAAAAAAAGAAAAGAAAAATTTGGATATTTTTAGATGTTAAACGTTTTAGAAAGGAAAATTCTGATATTTTCTTGTTTTAATGTTTCAGTTAGCAGAGACCAAAGTTTTTACAGCCAGTGGTTCAACAGCACCTGAACCAACAAATCAAGTGCAGATTGAGACGAACACACTTGCAAACACGAACACGCTTGCAAACACGAACACACTTGCAAACACGAACACACTTGCAAACACGTAAGTTCATTACTCTTTCTGATATAACATGTGAAGAAATACTTTTATGGTATTCACACTGCAGTCACGGTTGTGTTTTTCCAGTTTTGTTGGTGGAAAACTAGCTGACCTTGTGGAGTATATGGGTAGAACCTGAAACTGGTTGTGTTTTCTTCACATTCATCAGTTTTTCTGTACCAAAGAGAATTCGCTAGTGACTGTCTTAATGCTACAGTTTTTATGGACTGTTTTAACATAGTCGTTATGCAAATTCTTTGTTGGCAGAAAACTTGGTATTTTTTACAGGAGTACAAAATTGTGTATTTAGATGATTTAAATTTAAATTTGAAAATGTAAGAAACATTTGAGACAGATATACTGTCAAAAATAAACTTCTTAACACACACACACACACACACCAGAGCTCCAGATAAGCTTTTGGTGCAATTGGGTATTTACCCATCACTTATTGTCTGAATTGGGTATTGGAAATTTGAATTGGGTAAAAATGATATCATTATCCAGCCTTTTCAGAAGTAATTGGGTATTTGCTAAAACCAATTGGGCATTTTACCAGTCTCGCACTAACAATTGAGTATTTTTTGCTTACAGTATACATGGTGTATATCATTAAACAGGACTGACTAAGTATTTTAATGGCGCCCTTCAATGTTTAATACAAAAATGTATTTAAAATTGTAATGAATGTTTTATACTGTTGTTTTCTTTTTCAATTTTAATGCAGTCTGAGATCAGTTCGTCCACAACATCCCGAACGATGTGGTCACCGCAATATGCATTCTCCCAAAAGATGTCATCCAGTATTGGTGACACTACATCGTCACAGACAGATAACTGTCTTTGTTGAACAGCAAAATATTCCACTAATTGTTTGTTTGTGCTGCAACAATGTTTTTTCTTGCAACCTCTTTACATTTTATCAGCGTAAAATTGTTTACAAAGCGTCCAAATAACACCGATCAGCCGACTGAATGGTCCTGTGATTTTTCCGATAAATTGCAACCTGTTCTGCGGTAACGTATAACGAGTCAGTCAAATCTAGCGTTAAAGTCTCGTACCCGTTCTAGTTATAAGGAAAATGCGATACGCAAGCTATTTTTTACGAATTGGGTATTAGGAATTTTACTTGCGTTTCAGTACGCACACTGTATGAATTCAATTGGGTTTTCTGCAATTTTAATTGCGTAAATACACAAATACACAGCTTATCTGGAGCTCTGACACACACACACACACACAGTCTACCTAGCAATTTTTAAGTGTCGCAAAATATTATATTTAAGGTCATAAACGAGTTTAAAGGTGCAGATGTATACATAAATTTAGTTGTGATGCAAGTACAAATTTCAGTACTTTCAGCAAAAATAGAAGAATATAATTTACAAGGATGTAAATTAGCAGGGGCCCAGTAGCCCATGGCCCCTAGATTTTGGGCTGGGCCCCTAAATTGTTGGAGAAAATACCCATATACCTAATGTTAAACATTTATTTTTGATAGTCTGGGCCCCTAAATAAAAGTTGCTAGATTATATCCCTACATGAAGTATATTGATGTAATTGCAGGTTTGATCTCGGAGGCTTGTACCCAAAACACCTACAGAATGACATGAGTGCGGAGGCAAGTTATATCAGCCAGTTCAATCAGCAGGCGACAGAGTCAATCAAGAATTCTATAGGGGTTTGATACATTTTCATATTTGTTACTACCTTACTCTTGCATGTGAATAGGGAATTAACTCAAGCAGATATGATAAAAGATTTACTTATTTCCAAGTGCTTTAAAGTTTGTGTTTGATATGTCTTAAGATATTTCACCTAGTCATGAAACTTCGTACAGTGACCAGAGTGGGGGACACCTGTGTCCTAAGGACAAAATCTAGTTCCCCTTCATATACAAACTTACACAGTTTATTACACTGTGAAATCATCAATTTTCGTGGGGGATATTTCGTGCCCAAAGAAATCAAATTCACTAAAAGTTATCAGCTTGTTAAACAATGGTACTAGAACATCATTGTTACTGCAAGAGAACTTTTGGAAATAAGTAAATCTTGTATCATATATGTTTGAGTTTCTTCCCTATTCACATGCAGAAGTGCTAGTTATTATAATTCATGTCATAGTACAATTTAAATCAAGGTTTTTGAATTTACTGATTGGTAAAATCCACATAGTGGAAATAAAAGCTCTGTGATTAAAAACCCGTGTACAATAGTTGAACCTAAATAAAAGTTTTTCTTTTCCTTTCAGATTGGGTCTGGTCAGAGTTCCTCTCTTCAGAATTCTATGACTTCACAGACTGCTTCCAATGTTAGTGCTCTTGTATCACTTCAACAGAATGCCTTGCATGAAAATTTGGGATCCAGTCTAACAGAATTGACTGGTAATAACTTGACAGGTTCAGGACTGGCTGGAAATAGTTTAGTGGGAACCAGTCTTGGAAATTCACTATCTACCAGTCTACCTGTGAATAGTCTGACTGGAAGTGCTTTACATAGCTCCAGTCTGAGTGGCAATGATTTAACAGGGAACAGTCTCACTAGTCTTTCAGGAACCAGTTTAGCTGGTAATAGTTTAACAGGAACAAGTGTCACAGGAAGTGGTTTGTCATCTTTGACTGGAAATAGTTTATCAGCAGGATCACAGTCTGTTGCAGGTCCCTCAAATGTCATTCCAGCATCAACTGTATCACAGAATGCAATGTTACAACAGAGACAGAAGCCACAAAGATCGAAGTTGCCACCACCATCAAAGGTAACGTAATCATTTATAATCTGTACTAAAAGAAAAAATTATTGGATGTCTTATCTGCAGGGGTGTGGAATTCTTATGTCCGACTCAGGACTTTTTGCTGGCAGACAAGTGCATTTTATCCTTCCGCTTTTAGCTCACCTGTCACGTAGTGACAAGGGTGAGCTTTTGTGATCGCATTTTGTCCGTCGTCCGTCAGTCCACAATTTCTTGTGGACACGATAGAGACCCCATTTTGTAATCAATTTTAATCAAACTTGCACACAACTTGTATAGGCATAATATCTCGGTTCCTTTCGAAAACTGGCCAGATCCCATCATGGGTTCCAGAGTTATGGCCCCTTAAAGGGCCAAAATTTGCTATTTTTGGCTTGTGAACATGATAGAGACCACATTTTGCAATCAGCTTTTATCAAACTTGCAGAAAACCTGTATTGGCATAATACCTCGGTTCCTTTTGAAAACTGGCCAGATCACATCATGGGTTCCAGAGTTATGGTCCCTTAAAGGGTCAGAATTTGCTATTTTTGGCTTGTGAACACCATAAGAGACTACATTTTGCAACCAACTTTTATCAGACTTGCACACAACTTGTATTGGCATAATTATAGTACTTAATTGAATCTATAAAAAAATCAAATATATCTTAGTTGCTTTATTTATCAGCTGAAAAACATGCATCGGCAATTCAGGTTCTAGTAAGGTTTAATAAAATTCCCTGACTACCATAGGTGTCAGTGTTTTACAAAAATTTAAAAGTTTAAAAGCCTCTAAGAAAGAAATAACCTGTTTTGAAAGCAGCATGTTTCACAGTAACCCAAGGGCCCTTGTGTCAAATGTGGGACCATAATAGGGGTATTGTACATAGAGATACATTTTATAAGGAAGATTTTAAATACCTTATTCTCAGAATGTTAAATATTTTGCCACAACCTTAAATGTATTTGCATGTAGCTCTGGGTACTGCTGTACTAGCACCCTGATCTTAAGACTTAACTTTAGGCCACCAAAACTATGTCCTGCTACCAAAACTTGTCAAAGCCAGGTCATTTCTGAGAATGTCGCATGCAAGAAAACTTGTAGAAATATTTGACGGGTTTCATCACATAACCTTTTCCATCCCTTCTCAGTGTAACAGAAGGCCAGTTAGGGTGTCTTTTCAAAATTGTAACCCCAAAATTGGTCCTAAAAATCTTAATTTCGGTTCTAGTCAGCGACCATTGGAAAGCCTGGTAAATTAAAACAGGGTTCCCACGCTATCAGGGAAAACAGGAAAAGTCCGTGAATTTCAAAAATTGACTCCCGGCCGTGAAAA
The DNA here is from genome assembly GCF_021730395.1 of Mercenaria mercenaria. Lineage (NCBI taxonomy): Eukaryota > Metazoa > Mollusca > Bivalvia > Venerida > Veneridae > Mercenaria > Mercenaria mercenaria. The sequence continues at coordinate 82,071,309 of NC_069368.1, forward strand.
TACCGGGAATTTGGCGAAAGAACGGTAAAGGTACGGGAAAATACCGGGAATTATCCCAATTTGCTAAGGGAAGTGACTCATGATTCAAAATGGCGGACATGGATGTCATTTCAATTTACTTTTTCGAAAATAACGATGTTTTTGTGGTTGAGCCTATATAGGTAGCTATGCTTGAATTTTTAAACAGTAATTTTAGGCTATTGGTCATTTTTGTGTTGATTTTTAAGAAGCCCTGTGAAATTCCGATTATTTTTCGAGAACAATTGTGAAAATCGTGATTAGTGACACGCTTGAATTCAGTGATCAAACATCAACTTGACTGAAAATAATTTAATTGCTAGAAGTGTATCAAAAATTATATAAATAATGTAGGTGGCACCAGAGGTGTAGTTATTATGAAGGAGTTGATTAATTCTTCACAACACGCTAGACAAGTAAATGATTCATAGTTTCCTTGAGAAACAAAAGTTTGAGGACAGTAAGGAAACAAAATGAAAAAAAAAAAAAGAAAATTTGCAGAGCCTGTATTTATTTAGTAGAAATTTTTAAGCAATATCGGGCCATCATGGCCCTCTTTTTAGCCCACCATCATGATGATGGTGGGCTATTAAAATCACTCTGCGTCCGTGGTCCGTCCGTCCGTCCGTTAACAATTTCTCGTTATCGCATCTCCTCAGAAACTACTGGGGGGATTTTGACCAAACTTTGTCAGAATGATGTATTGGTACCCTAGTTGTGTCCCCCTGAAAATCAGACTGGTTCAACAATTTTTGAATGAGTTATGGCCCTTTGTTTATTTCTATAATTTATATAGATTTATATAGGGAAAAACTTTGAAAACCTTCTTGTCCAAAACCACAGAGCCTAGGGCTTTGATATTTGGTATGAAGCATCATCTAGTGGACCTCTACCAAGATGATTCAAATTATTTCTCTGGGGTCAAATATGGCCCTGCCCTGGGGGTCACATGGTTTATATAGACTTATATAGGGAAAAACTTTGAATAACCTCTTGTCCAAAACCACAGGGCCTAGGGCTTTGATATTTTGTATGTGACATCATCTAGTGGTCTTCAACTTAGATTGTTCAAATTATACCCCTAGGGTCAAATATGGCCCCGCCCTGGGGGTCATATGGTTTACATAGACTTATATAGGGAAAAACTTTGAAAATCTTCTTGTCCAAACCACAAAGCCTAGGGCTTTGATACTTGTAATGTAGCATCATCTAGTGGTTCTCTACCAAGTTTGTTCAAATTATCCTCCTAGGGTTAAATATGGCCCCGCCCCGGGAGTCACATGGTTCATATAGACTTATATAGGGAAAAGCTTTTAAAATGTTCTTGTCAGTAACTACAACATTCAAACTTGGACCACATGTATATTTTTGAGTGGCAAGATGAACCTTGACATGAGTTGACCTTGATTTTGACCTAGTGACCTACTTTCACATTTCTGTAGCTACAGCCTTCAAATTTGGACCACATGCATAATTTTGTGCACTGGAAAAAACTTTGACCTTTATTTTGACCTAGTGACCTACTTTCACATTTTTGAAGGTACAGGCATCAAATTTGGACCATATGCATAGTTCCGTGTTTCAAAATGAAATTTGACATTGATTTTGACCTAGTGACCTACTTTCACATTTCTCAAGCTACAGCCTTCAAATTTGGACTACATGCATAGTTTTGTGTACCGAAAAAAACTTTGACCTTGACATTGACCTAGTGACCTACCCTCACATTTTTGAAGGTACAGGTTCAAATTTGGACCACATGCATAGTTTCGTATTCTGAAATAAAATTTGACCTTGATTTTGACCTAGTGACCTACTTTTACATTTCTCAAGCTACAGCCTTCAAATTTGGACCACTTGCATAGTTTTGTGTACTGAAATGACCTTTGACCTTTACATTGACCTAGTGACCTACTTTCACATTTTTAAGGTACAGGCTTCAAATTTGGACCACATGCATAGTTTTGTATTCCGAAATAAAATTTGACCTTGATTTTGACCTAGTGACCTACTTTTACATTTCTCAAGCTACAGCCTTCAGATTTGGACCACATGCATAGTTTTGTGTACCGAAACAAACTTTGACCTTTACATTGACCTAGTGACCTACTTTCACATTTTTGAAGGTACAGGCTTCAAATTTGGACCACATGCATAGTTTTGTATTCCGAAGTAAAATTTGACCTGGATTTTGACCTAGTGACCTACTTTTACATTTCTCAAGCTACAGCCTTCAAATTTGGACCACTTGCATAGATTTGTGTTGTGTACGGAAATGAAATTTGACCTTGAGCTAGTCAGTAAGTCTTGAAATTTGGAACACTCAAAAATGGCACATTGGTGGGCGCTAGAAAAATTGACGGGAACGTACAACCCGATATGTCGTACAGAGGTCCTTGAAAATCACAACAAGGTCCTGGAAAAGTCCTTAAATTTCATAGACGAAAAAGTGTGGGAACCCTGTTAAAAACAACAACAATTAATTAATGCCGTCATTTGATGAAATGATGTTTTAAACATAGTAGTACTAAAAAGGAAACGAAGACGAAATGAGAATAAATAATCTCCAAGCTTTAAATAAGTAAATATAACTGAATGACTTTAATTGTATTCAGGGTCCGTACAGATATTGAAAAGGCTTATAGTACTGATCAATTTTAAAACAACTCAAACCTTTAAATTAAAAAACCTGAAAATTTTGAAAAAGCTGCTTAAATTTTACCCTAAAACTCCTGAAAAACATTTGTTGGCACCTTGCTTTTGGAAAAGAATAAATTTAAAAATAAATTAGAAAAAAACAAAACAAAGTTAAGTTGAAAAAACAAATGTTTTTATTGAGCACCAGTAGCAGTTATCAGTAGTAGTTTATGACCACATTTTATTGCAGTTTACACCAACAGCAGTTTCCACTATAACACTGTTTATGGATGTAGCTGATGGAAGTTGTCTGTAAAAATTAAAAAGGTACTTCAGTCTTATAAGTACTTGAATTTTATCTGTCATGTATTAACCATGTAATGTTTTACAGATCCCAGCATCTGCTGTAGAGATGCCAGGCAATATGATGACCACCCTTGATGTGCAGTTTGGCAACCTCGAGTTTGGTTCAGACAGCGCAGCATTCTCATTTGGAGGAAATGAATCTGTAACAAGTTCTTTCACTAGTGCTGAATCCAACAGGTAAGTTTCACATGGTTTCAGATTTCGTACTGGTAATATAAGGGCTATTCTAGTTCATGTATTGAAATATATTTGAGATACTGCCTGTATTTGTTTGACTTACCTTCGTTTATTTTTATGTTCCCAGAGTAAGAAAGATTATGATGTCAGTAAGTACATTTACAGTTCAAAAGCTGTTCATAGCTTATGTTCGTAATATTCTATGATTACGGACAATAAATATTGATGTGATTCGAGTTTATTAATCCAGCAGAAACATTGCATGAGGGATAAAATCATAACTTTGATTGTTACTTGCAGCACATCAACAATCAACGACCATGTTGGTGCTACAGTGGGCCAGGTGCAAGTACAGAATCATAATAAAACGAGCGAAACTTTGATATCAGGAGGACTGGAACAGAATTCTCCGAGAAGCAGTTCGCTGTATCAACAATCGCCGTACACAACACCAACTAAACAAAACCCTGTAGATAGTGCAAATACGGTAAGTGGCATTTAACATAGTGTGAATGTAGGCATGGTAAATAACTGGTATTCAACACCGAGAAATGCTAGAAAGAAACTGAGCCAGTTGATAAAATAGGGTTATTATAGCAGTAGCTGGATCTGGGATGCTGTATTCGGCTTGAGTGGATTTTGCCAGATCGGATCTCACGAGGCGCACATGCGCCAAGTGTGATCTGTCCTTGCAAAATCCATGAGAGCCGAAGATAAAATCCCAGATCTAGCTAATGTTGTAATGACCCTTTTATATGCCTCCACCTTTTTGTTTTTTTTTTTTTGTAATTGAACGAAATCTTAAATGTTTGTTGATGTTAAAATGAAATGAGTGATGTTTTTGTGTACGCTATTTATTAGCTCACCTGTCACATAGTGACAAGGTGAGCTTTTGTGATCACCCGTCGTCCGTCGTCAGTCCGTGCGTCCGTCAACAATTTCTTGTCTGCACGATAGTGGTTTCATTAATGATTTTATTTTAACCAAACTTGCACACAACTTGTATCACCATAAGATCTCGGTTCCTTTCTTGAACTGGCCAGATCCCATTATGGGTTCCAGAGTTATGGCCCCTGCAAGGGCCAGAATTAGCTATTTTGACCTTGTCTGCACAATAGCAGCTTTATTATGTCTCCCCCAGGAGACATATTGTTTTTGCCCTGTCCGTCCGTCCGTCCGTACGTCACACTTCATTTCCGAGCAATAACTGGAGAACCATTTGACCTAGAACCTTTAAACTTCATAGGGTTGTAGGGCTGCTGGAGTAGACGACCCCTATTGTTTTTGGGGTCACTCTGTCAAAGGTCAAGGTCACAGGGGCCTGAACATTGAAAACCATTTCCGATCTATAACTAGAGAACCACTTGACCCAGAATGTTGAAACTTCATAGGATGATTGGTCATGAAGAGTAGATGACCCCTATTGATTTTGGGGTCACTCCATCAAAGGTCAAGGTCACAGGGGCCTGAACATTGAAAACCATTTCCGATCAATAACTAGAGAACCACTTGACCCAGAATGTTGAAACTTCATAGGATGATTGGTCATGAAGAGTAGATGACCCCTATTGATTTTGGGGTCACTCTGTCAAAGGTCAAGGTCACAGGGGCCTGAACATGGAAAACCATTTCCGATCAATAACTAGAGAACCACTTGACCCAGAAAGTTGAAACTTCTTAGGATGATTGGTCATGAAAAGTAGATGACCCCTATTGATTTTGGGGTCACTCCGTCAAAGGTCAAGGTCACAGGGGCCTGAACATTGAAAACCATTTCCGATCAATAACTAGAGAACCACTTGACCCAGAATGTTGAAACTTCATAGGATGATTGGTCATGAAGAGTAGATGACCCCTATTGATTTTGGGGTCACTCTGTCAAAGGTCAAGGTCACAGGGGCCTGAACATGGAAAACCATTTCCGATCAATAACTAGAGAACCACTTGACCCAGAATGTTGAAACTTCATAGGATGATTGATCATGAAGAGTAGATGACCCCTATTGATTTTGGGGTCACTCCGTCAAAGGTCAAGGTCACAGGGGCCTGAACATGGAAAACCATTTCCGATCAATAACTAGAGAACCACTTGACCCAGAATGTTGAAACTTCATAGGATGATTGTACATACAAAGTAGATGACCCCTATCGATTTTGGGGTCACTCCATTAAAGGTCAAGGTCACAGGGGCCTGAACATTGAAAACCATTTCCGGTCATTAACTTGAGAATCACTTGACCCAGAGACCCAGAATGTTGAAACATAATAGGATGATTGTTCATGCAGAGTAGATGACCCCTAACGATTAGCGGGTCACTCTGTGAAAGGTCAAGGTCACAGGGGCCCGAACATTGAAAACCATTTCCGGTCAATAACTTTAGAACAACTTGACCCAGAATGATGAAACTTCATAGGATGATTGGTCTTGCAGAGTAGATGACCCCTAACGATTTTAGGGTCACTCTGTTAAAGGTCAAGGCCACAGGGGCCTGAACATGGAAAACCATTTCCAATCAGTAACTTGAGAACCTCTCGACCCAGAATGTTGAATTTTCATAGGATGATTGTTCATGCAGAGTAAATGACCCCTATTGTTTTTGGGGCCACTCCGTTCAAGGTCAAGGTCACAGGGGCCTGAACATTGATAACCAGTTCTGATCAATAACTTGAGAACCACTTGACCCAGAATGTTGAAACTTCATATGATGATTGAACATGCAGAGTAGATGACCCCTATTGATTTTGGGGTCAGTCTGTTAAAGGTCAAGGTCACAGCGGCCTGTTCATGTAAAATCATCTTTTGGAAATAACTTGAGAACCACTTGACCTACAATGTTGAAACTTAATAGGATGATTGGACATGCGGAGTAGATGACCCCTATTTATTTTGAGGTCACTTGATCAAAGGTCAAGGTCACAGGAGCCTGAACAGTGACTGGAGAACCACTAGGCCAAGAGTGTTGAAATTTAGCGGGATGACTGGACATGCCAAGTAGATGATCCCTATTGCAGCCAACCATCAGTGTCTCTTTGATTTTTGCTCCTGACCCCTATTGACTTCTTGCCTATAGGACTTTGCATTGGGGGAGACATGCGCTTTTTTACAAAAGCATTTTCTAGTTTATGATTTGATTTTTTACCAAACTGGCACACAACTTGTATCACCATAAGATCTTGGTTCCTTTCTTGAACTGGCCAGATTCCATTATAGGTTCCAGAGTTATGGCCCCTGAAAGGGCCAGAATCAGCTATTTTGACCTTGTCTGCACAATAGCAGCTTCATTTATGATTTTATTTTAACCAAACTTGCACACAACTTGTATCACTATAAGATCTTGGTTCCATTCTTGAATTGGCGAGATTCCGTTATGGATTCCAGAGTTATGGCCCCTGAAAGGGCCAGAATCAGCTATTTTGACCTTGTCTGCACAATAGCAGCTTCATTTATGATTTTGTTTTAACCAAACTTGCACACAACTTGTATTACTATAAGATCTTGGTTCCTTTCTTAAACTGGCGAGATTCCATTATGGGTTCCAGAGTTATGGCCCCTTAAAGGGCCAGAATTAACTATTTTGACCTTGTCTGCACAATAGCAGCTTCATTTATGATTTGAATTTAATCAAACTTGCACAAAACTTGTGTCGCCATAAGATCTCATTTCCTTTGTTGAACTGGCCAGACCCCTTAATGGGTTCCAGAGTTATGGCCCCTGAAAGGGCCAGAATCAGCTATTTTGACCTTGTCTGCACAATAGCAGCTTCATTTATGATTTTGTTTTAACCAAACTTGCACATAACTTGTATCACTATAAGATCTTGGTTCCTTTCTTCAACTGGCGAGATTCCATTATGGGTTCCAGAGTTATGGCCCCTTAAAGGTCCAAAATTGGGTATTTTGGCTTTTGCAGCCATATAGAGACTTCATTTATGGTTTTATTTGATACAAACTTCCAAAATACAAAAATGTATCTTCAACAACAATAAATCTTGGATTCCATGACAAATCAGAGCCAATCGAAGGTTATTTTATATCTGATTACCTCCCCTGATTGTAATCAAACTGGATTTATATCAGTAAGTCCTTATAGGACTTATTTGAAATTTCATTATTGTCATTAGTTAGACTGAGCCAATCAGGGTAGATAACTATGGACTGATTTTGTGTCAAATTACCTCCCTTTATTTAAAATTAAAATTGGTATATCTTCGTAACTAATGAAGATACTGATCTGAAATTTCATTTATGTCAACAGATTCCTTCTTTTGTTCACTTACAATAATTTTCTTTTTAATTACTTCCCTTTTACGTTACTATAAATAGCTTATTTTTAGGAACTTTTTTATTATTGGCTAAAACCGAGACCACTTTTCTGTGGTACCTCCAATTTTTAGGTGTATTTTGACATATCTGTACCTTTTAAGAATTTTTTTTTCTTTTTGGTTAACTTTCTTCCCTTTGATGTTCCTATCCTTTGGACTTAGATATTTTTTCTGAGGACAAGAAGTGCAATGATAACAGGTGAGTGATATAGGGCCATCATGGCCCTCTTGTATAATTGTGTCAGCTCTTGCATATTTATGAAAGTAGTCCGGCAACATACAATATGGGAGGTACAATACGGGACTTTTTTCAGCCTGTTTGTGTTTCCTTGTGAAATGCAAGCTGTATTTTTAACAAAATTTATATAGGTATATAATAAAACTTACTCTGTAAACTCTGTGCATAAGATTAAGACTTGAAAACATTTTAAATGTTAACAATAAAATGATGTTTTATTACAGTAGTACTTAACTATAAGTTATGAATAAAATATAATTTACTATAAAATTATACGTTGGGAATAGGGTTGGATATCGTTAAGGACGAAGCGGTCCGATACCGATACCGATATCAACGAAACGATACGGTATTTTTAACGATACCGATACCGATACCAAGCTTTGAAGTGATCACATAAGCAATGATTTGGTTAGTATTAAATACACCGTTTTAAGTAGTTATACAGGAAAATTTGCTTTGATATATAAACATTTTAAGTCTGTTAATTTGATGTTGTACTAAAATTATGAAAGAGTAAATAAAATAAACATATTTTACAAACTAGAGTTTTCCAAAATAAAAAAAGAGTAGATACGTCGCTCACTGTGCAATTTAAATCTAGGACTCACTGACTGTGTTAATGCTTGCTCTGCACTGACGAGAACTGTGAAATTCAATACTTACTAGCTTTCAAATTAACCCATTTTACAAGTCAGACTCGTTGTCACTCATGATAAATCTTCAACCAGGTTAACTAGTAATGTACTTAAATTGCAACATTTTTTCCAACACAATTTTCATTGAAAAATAACCCTCAAAACGCTTGAAACAACCAGCAATAACGTATTTCTATTAGTTCGCGAAAACCGATGACTTGTTTACGTAGGTTACAGCTTAGTTTCGTAACTTTTTATTAAAATAGTTTTTTTTTCATTTGTTTTGATAGAATATGACAAAGAGCAAAAAAATGTCGTATATTTTGCAATTAAGTATGATTCACGTAGTTTAAAACGACGGGAAAAGAAGTTTTTTATAATAATATTTAGCATACGAAATTATTCGCAAGGCCAGCTCTCCATGTTACTCGGAGCGGTGTCACAGTAAACAATGTCGATCGCGTTATAACTGTGTTTCAAATACTATTTGCTTATTTTCTGCTTTCTTTTGCCGCGGATTTGGTAATTATTTTGTTTATTTACTTTTATGGAAATACCGGAATCGGAACCGGTTCTTTACGAAACGGTATATACCGGTACTTTACGAAGTGATTATTCGGTACGGTACCGATACCGGGAACCGGTATCCAACCCTAGTTGGGAAAAATAATAATAAAGTCCTGTAATTGAATTGGAAATGTAATGCAATGATGAGAGTGCAGGGGTCCAGAATTTAGCCAAGCTATGTGGGCTATTGTTGGTTACATGTAACTGCTGTATCGTACATGTGGTACGTCAGTGGTGTATGTTCCTAACAGAATCTGACTGCAAATCTGAAGCATAACAAAATCGTACAAAATATAAAGGAATGATCTGATGAAAGGTATGGTCGGCATTATATAAACAGAAATTTTATTACCCAACTTTGCCAGATAATGTGATTTTACCATGTCAGTTGATATGAAAGTTTGGTGACTGTCGCATAATAAGCACTTCCCTAAGTTGAATAAGCACCTCCCTAAGTTGCTGCTGCAAATGTCAAGTCATGGGCAAAATTGGTGTATAAAATAATATTTACAATTTCCCGGAAAGTCTTTCTGTTAGAATGTAATTATACAGGTCAGACTATGTTAGACTGTCAGAATGTCTTCTAGTTGCCTAACTTTGTAATGATTTTGTCATAGACAGATTTTGATAAAAGTATTGTATGATCAGATTCTAACACCAGTTAATTATATTTGAATTCTAGATAAATTCTCCCAGTGAGCCTCTACAATTGCAGGGAACTACATCTGATCTGAAATCCAATCAGCTCATAGCTGGACAAACACAGCCAGGTACCAGTGTAACTTGTTCATTAAGTTTGACTGTAAAATAACTTCAAAAAGTAAAAAGGGATCTAATTGGCTGAGCGATTAAGGATGCTGACTTCAGATCGCTTGCCCCAGACAGATGCAGGTTGAAAACCTTGCTTAGGGGATGTATAATTCTTCATATGATGAAAGTGAATGAGCTGCCTTATGGAAGCTTGATGGTTCTATCCTTGTGTCTGCTTGTGATGAAACAATGCTGGGAGAGACACCTGGGGTCTTCTGCTACCATCAAAAGCTGGAAAAGTTGATATACTACCTTTATTGTAGCAGTTTGACTCGAAATGCAGTACTCTTGCTGCTGCTGCAAAGTGGCAAAATTTTGTTGTGGTATAAATTTATCTTGTTCTTTTGTCAAAACTAAATTAGATTTGCAATCATTGATGATTAAATATGATTATTTGAAAATACCTTTTTTCGTAGTTTTTTGTTTGTAATGAAAATTGGATGTAAGAGATGCTCTGGTATTCATTGAAATTTTCACACTATTTCAGTGTCACTGCCATCCACAAAGATAGATTCTAATCTTGGTTCTTACTCGTCTGGTTCTTCGTACCAATCCACTGGGTATCAATCACAAAAATCTTCAGCTGGGTACCAGTCTTCAAGTAAACCTGGATCTTACTCTGGAACTCAGTACCAGTCTACTCCAAGTCAGAACCAATCAAATTCAAGCCAATTTTCTAGTCAATACAGACAGTCTAATCAGAATCAGTACCAGTCTGGTAGTAGCCAGTTCCCGTCTGGTTCTCAGTATCAGTCTCCTCCAAGTGGGTACCAGCCATCACAGTCTGGGTTCCAGTCAGCCCAGTCTGGCTTCCAGTCAAATCAGCAACAGTACCAGTCTGGGCAAGGTCAATTCCAGAACTTCCAGTCTGGTTCGACATTCCAGAATCAGTCTAATTATTCCTCAAACCAATCGAATCCAAGTGTTTTGTATCCAAATACTACATCGTCGTCATATTCAAGTCAGTCTCCGCAAAATTCTCTGTATTCTCAAAGTTCGCGACCAAGCTCTTACTCAAACCAGTCTTATTTAAATGAGCATGCCACAGGTGCAGGTTCATCATTTCAGACATCAGTGACACAGTCTAGCTCTGGGTTTAAGGAAAACCAATCAGGTGCAAGTTCGTTCAGAGACAATGTCCCTTCATCAAGTAAAACGAGAGACAGTCAGTCGGATAGTTCGACATATAACAGGGATACTCAATCAGCATCAAGCTTTAGTGATAGCCAGACTATGGCATATAATCGTGACAGTCAGTCAGTGGGTAGTTCGTATAACAGAGACCCTAGTAATTCGTTTAAACGTGACTCAAAGTCTGCTAGCGGATCTTATCCTAGGGACACTCCCGCAACTGACAGTGGTGCATATAGTCGCGATTCCCAATCAGCCAGTGCCTCTTATTCTGGTCGGGATAGTCAGTCGTCCTCGACTGGTTTTCGTGATACTCAAACTGGTGCCTCTGGGTATGGAAGCCAGGCAGGCTCATATCCTAGAGATGCCAGTCAGTCTCAGTCCCAAGCTGGATATAGTGCTAAAAACTATCGTAACTCAACGGAGGTAACCTTACAGTCATCCTTTACAGGAAGTAAATTAGCGGATAATTTTTCAAAAATTGGAGTTAAAGATGGACCATTGGATACAATCCAGTCATCAAGTTCACAGGTAAAGTTGTTACAATATTTACTGGATATCTCATTCATTAGAAAACCTGATCATGATTTATGTAGCTCCAAGACTGCAGCCATGTCAATGCTGAAGTGCATATTTAGATGCTTGGTTAGATGCTTGGGTCTTTAGACATCCTTGATATAAAAATACCAATAGAAATTTGCAAATTTTTATCTTTGACACCTGAACTATTAGGATCATTCAGTGTATGTTATCAACATCTGTTCAGTGGAACTTGATGAAACTTAGTTTGGATATTCCTTGGATGGTCCTTTTCCAAGGCTGTTTAAGCGAAAGAAACTGCGAGTGAAACATGAAAAATGGGGGTGACAAAATTAAAGTGGTCAAATAAAAGAACTGAACTATTTTCTAAGTATATTATTTGTTGTTTATTCCAATAATATGTAATAAGAAGTGTTTGACATCACTGACAGATTTCAGTTGAAAGAGAGGTCATTTCAAGTGTTTCAAACTTTGTTAGCAGACATGCTCTTGCAATGACCTCTTTCATTGGAGTTATGTCTGTTGGCTTGTCCAACTAATCCTAGGAAACATTGAGTTATTTTTATTATCCATGGGTAGTATATCTTAACGCGCGTCGAAAGACCAAAATGGTTGAGGAAATTTCCGATGAATTTGTCATCTTTGCCGATTTGGGTTTAAATGCTGATTTTGTTGCGAATACGAGATAGATTTAAATAAAACTTACATGTATCAAAAGGGGATTCAATTCCTCATTGATTTACTTAAAAAATATTGAATTATTTCCAAAATTATGAATTTTCTGGTGATTTAAACCTGTTTGTACTGTAGATGATTAGAATGTTTACCGAGCATAACCTTTACAAGCGATAAAACCAGTAACTTTACATGACTGTGTATTATAATTCAGGGCTCCAGATAAGATGCGTATTAGCGTAAATTCAATCTGACTTAAGTACTTGATCTTCTAAACGAAGATCTGAGAACGACCCATTCACATTCGTCTTCTGTATATTTTGGATTTCAAGTATTGCTATTTTTATTTTATCCAATCAGACGACTTGTTCGAATGTCAAAGAGTAAGAAAAATGTGCAGTCATTCCAGGGCTCGAACCCTGGACCCCTCGCTTACAAAGCAAGTGACCTACCGACTGAGCTAATCGGCTATCTGATACATTACGACATAAGGATTGTAAATATCAAAAGTCAAGGCTACAGGTAGATTTGCAAGATGTTGTAAGTTAGGCTCTGATTGGCTAGCGAAAGGGTCGTCAGAACGAGGCAATGAATAGGTCGTTCTCAGATCCTATGCATAGCGTAATAGGAGATGTACTTTAGTCAGATTAGCATAAATTACGCTTTGAAATAATGCATATACGCATGTATGATAATTTTTAAGCATATAAAAATGTTATGAAATTACAGAAACGCATACAATCACTTTTTACTAGCGTAAACAAAATCTGAATCGTCTGGATGCTTTATCATTTTATGTAACAATGCATGGTCGGCATTAATTCTCCCACATTGAACGTACACACGCATTGAATGGTACTCTGCAAACCTAGGTTAAACTATATTATACATTCAATCAATGCATGCGTAAATCAAATAGTTGGGAATTAATATTGATGGTACGGTAGTGTATTTTAAAATTACTCCTACAGGCTAGTCAATTTCAGATTTTACCATTTCACTTATTCGCAAAAAATATGATAAGTAAATACTCATAGGCCAAAAAAATTATCTGGAGCTCTGATAATTTATCCTCCATTATTTTGATCCTTTGAAGTTTTGATGGTTTGATTGCCTGTCAAAAATATAAAACAATCTGACCATCAAATTAAGTCTGTTAGCATGTCAGAAATTTTTCGGTTCTCCATTTTGTTGCAGACAAACATGTGACGTTGGAATTGCGTGGTTGACTGTGAACTGCACAAGTGAATAATTTCTGTACATTACCAATACTGCATTATCGAATATTAGTACAAGTCCACGGGTTTCCAAAATGAATAGAAAAAGAAAGTAAACAACTTGCGTCAGAATTGAATAAATATTTTAATTAGTGCCCACAACAAAGGTATACGACGGCGATATTATTGGATTCCATGATGAATCCTTTAGATCCAATGATTGACCCTGAAAGTCAAAATTTGTTAATTTTTACCTTGTGAACATGATAGAAGTGACATTTTACATTCAGTTTTAACCACACTTACACACAACTTAAGTCACAATAAGATCTTGGTTCCTTTCGAAAATTGGCTAGATTTCATCATTCGTTCTAGAGTTACTGCCCTTGAATGGGGCAGAACTTTCTATTTTGGCCCTTTCAGCCATATAGAGGTTTCATTTATGCTTTGATTTGATACAAACTTGTGTACAGAATGTTTATCTTGATGATCTCTAAGCCAATTTTGAAATGGGGTCATGTGGGGTAAAAAACTAGGGTCACCCACTCAAATAAGGAAAAGCTTGTTAAAACTCTATGGGCCTTATTTATGATGCTATCTTATGAAACTTGTTAAGAATGTTTTTCTTGATGATTCCCATGTGAAGTTCGGAACTGGATCATGTGGGGTCAAAAACTAGGTCACTGCTCAAATCGGAGGAAAAGCTTGTTTACACCTTAGAGGCCACATTTCTGACTCTATCTTCATGAAATTTGGTCAGAATGTTTATCTTGACGATTCAAAGGCTAAGTTTAACAGCGATATAATGACCCTCTTGTTATGATTAGCACCAGTAGTGACTGTTGTAGTCGGGGGTGGGGAGGTGAAGGAAGCATATCCAACACATCCTATTTGCTAATTTCAAGGAGCTGCCAGGATGTTGCCCTGGCCCCCAGTAAAACTTTCATAGTTTTCGACTTCCTCCAATATATCTGGGATCTGATTATTTTAATATTTATATAATATTAAAGTGCAGGGCTTTTTTCCCCTATAAATCTACCTCCGGTAAAAGGAGGTAATCCCAATGCAAAAAAGTATGTTTTTTTCCCATAGTTGAATTTAAAATTCCCAAATGATTATACCTTTTAGGGTTTTTGCTGTTTTAAGGTAGTTTTGCTAATTTGTATGTATATTTAGGTAAATTATAATACTGTATAACAATTACTGAAATGCAATTCATTAATATTTCACACAAAAACACATTTATGTAGATTTTGGTAATTTGCAAATTGTCCCTATTAAGACAGTTTCCAAGAGCATTTTCCCAATTCCACGGGTGTCGATGGCATTCCCAAATTGATGAAAAATAGGCCAGAAGTGAATGATGAAATGTTTTATTTTCATAATAATAGTAAGATAAGATTTAAGATTCATGGAAAGTAATCCTCATGCCTTTATTTCTTAACCAGTTTGATAGTGTATCGAGTTCATCAAAAGCGACTACGAACACGACATCATTGACGTCAAGTACAACCTCATCCACAATATCATCCACTGGAACTACTGTGATAAGCAGCACGACAACTAAAATCTCAACGTTGCCGTCTGCGTCAGCTACTTGTAAGTCTCTCTTTTGATTTAATATTTATAATCATACGGATTTGGTATAATCAAGATATTTAGAAGTTTGCTGTAGATGTTATATCTTGGGGTATAATTAAAAATTGATAAACTTATACATACATGGGGCCTCCGTGGCCGAGTGGTTAAGGTCGCTGACTTCAAATCACTTGCCCCTCATCGATGTGGGTTCAAGCCTCACTCGGGGCGTTGAATTCTTCATGTGAGGAAGCCATCCAGATGGCTTACGGAAGGTCGGTGGTTCTACCCAGGTGCCCACTCGTGACGAAATAATGCACGGAGGGACACCTGGGGTCTTCCTCCACCATTAAAGCTGGAAAGTCGCCATATGACCTATCATGTGTCGGTGCGACGTTAAATCCAACCAAAAAGAAAAAGAAAAGATGTACATACATGATAGCTTTGAGGAAATACTTTTTGTTCACTGACAACAGTGAGAACAGTTTACCGGATTCTGAGCTATAATTTTGTAAAGTATTTACTATAGTTTTATAGTTATCCACTGATTTGTAATGAGTACAGTGTTCATCAGGCTGCTCATCTCAGATGCACGCGAGAAATCATTATATGTAATTAGTAGTGTACCGAATGATTGAAGAATCCTCTGTAAACAGTTAATGCAAGTAGAAGTTAGAACCTTAAAAGTTACACTACTTGTATGCTCACATAACATAGAAATTTTACTGTCAGTGCTTAAATACTTTTGCAGAATAAAAGATTGTTGAATAACTGTGCCTTGTGTATTTTCAGCTTCGAAAGCGCCGCCCAACTTGCCACCAGGTGTACCATTGATGGCACAACAGTACATTATGGGACAAGCTGGAACTTTGCCTTTCTACGTAAGCTTACATTTGACATCTATACTAGGGCTGTCCTGGAACTTAATTATTGGTGTCCTAACTGTGAATTGATTTTCCGTCTTCATAGGTGATAACAGTTTTTTTTGTTATCAGAAATACTCCCAGTAACCCATTAATTCCTACATTTTTTTAGCCAAAGGTAAATTCCCGATACATTTGATGATATACAAGTATATTTCTGTCAGGAGAATGCGAAATGTAGAGCAATTAGTGGTTTAGTATGTATTTTCTGTTGCAACGAGCACTTACGCTTCTCAAAATGATTTTTATCCATTTAGATATTGTCATAAAATTTAAGTATTCTAAAATAACTGATGTCAGTTATTGCAGATCTGCTGTTCAGATATATTACAAAATAATGAAATTGTCAAGTAGATACATCCAGTATTTGTATCATTATTTTTTAGTAAGCCAGTGTAGGCAGTTTCGGTACTGGAATTGATTAGATAAATGGAGATTAATACTGTTTCTGTCAGTAATGGCCCAAGGTTATTTTAATTCACAGATCTACATGTATACTTAAGTAGTAATGGCATTCAGCAGAAGGGACCTTCATAAAGAGCGTTTAAGTCCAGCCATATGTCTCTCAACGATGCAGGTTTGAAACTGCACTTTGGATGTAAAATTCTTCATGTGTCTTAGAAAGCCATGCAACTTCCATTTGGTTCTTACCAGGTCCCGGCCCATTCCAGAAATAATGCCCTGTGTGCCCGAAGAGGCTCCAGGAATCTTCCTTCACCATCACCAGCTGGCTTAAATTAAGTTGGTGTGGCACTGAATGAACAAGCACAAAACAGAATTGTTTGAGTATGGTGATATTATCTGACTGTTTATTCTTGCAGGGTTTACAGGGTCTGCAGGGATTACAGCAGCCCCAGCTTTATGCTAACTTGGAAGAATTCCAGTATCTTCAACAGAGAATGCCACCTCTTGTAAGTACTTGCTTGTGTTGTCACTTTTATACTCTCAGTTGTTTATAGGTTTTAGAAAGCTTAAGTTTTAAAATTGATGATGTTGTTGAACACTTTCTAGCTCAACTACCCCTCCTTCACTTCTACTTTATGCAGGGGACTTGAAATAGGTATATTGCACGCTTATGGAAAATTTTGGCTTGTTTTGAGGTGGCAATGAGGAAAATCTTTCATTCACTGACACAGAGTGATTACATTTACCGGATTCTGAGCCATTTGTTGACTATTTTCAGAACATATGCAATAAGTGACATTACTATTGGAAAATGAGTACTCATTTTCTATATTTGGCAATGAGAAAGTCTTTAATTTACTGATGTCTTTTGAAGACATTTTACCGGATTCTGAGCCAAAACATTTTGTGACCTTCACTGTTAGTTAGAAATACCATTTACGTTATCAATATTCAACAGTAAGATTTGTCAGTTAGGAAATACTGAATGTATCTGTGTTTGTATTAAAGATATTCAACCAGGTTTGGAGTGATGTTTTACCTTCCTTATTTTGTTTATACTTTCACATTACTGTTGTTGTTACTTATATTAACTGAACACATGTATATTTTTGGCAATGAGGAAAACTTGATTTGACTGACACTTGTATTGAAGACATTTTACCGGATTCTGAGCCAAATTTTTTTCAGTAGTTTAAGAAATAATATATCCCAAATAGTGATTTGTCATTGAATAAAATCATTGTTTGGAGTTTAGATGCGAAGGTATTATATGTGCCCTCGTGATATAATAATACGCATCTAAAGGACAAACAACGATTTTATTCATGAGATATATTATTTCGATTCTAACACAATATCAAGGATTATTCTGTACGTCCTTGACGATATCCATCAAATATGTGCCTGATTTCTTGACCAGCGCACCATTATGCCGTCTAACGCTATGACGTAATAATTGTGACGTCAGAAAAATGAATTGTTGAATAATAACACACAGCTTTCAGCCTTCTCTGTTTAATAGGAAAACAAATCTGGTCGTGTTAGAATTAAACATAAGGTAAGGAGGCTGTTTCTTGATAAATATAGTACACTCCACTTGCCCCTCACCGATGTCGGTTCGAGCCTCCCTGGGGGCGTTCAATTCTTCATGTGAGGAATCCATCCAGCTGGCTTATGGAAGGTTGGTGGTTCTACCCAGGTGCCCTCCTGTGATGAAATATTGCATAGAGGGTCACCTGGGGTCTTCTTCCACCAGCAAAGCTGGAAAGTTGCCATATAGCCTATAATTGTCGGTGCAACATTTAATCCAAGAAAAAAACACAGTGTTAATTGCGTACATTCTGTTGTCTACCAGTTGTATTTTCAAATTGCCTGATAATGACAGTAATGCCTTTAGGGGCACATGGAGTTTTCCAAAACGTTTGAAAACTGGAGAAATGGTAATCAAAAACATTTGCATACAGGGGAAGTAAAAGAAAAAAGAGGCATATTAGTGTTTATTTAACACGTGACAAATTTTGAACCACTTACAGGGTAATATGATGCTAGCGGAGCATGAGGTGAGATAAGTACTGATGTGTAATTTAGGAGTTGAATTATGTATTGTATATTTCAGGCTACAAGTAATATGTATGATTTACAAGCTACGGCAGCTGCAGCAGGGCTACAAATCCCTCCAACAACGCTGAACTCAAACAGCACACAACAGACAATTCCCACTGTGCCATACTCTGGTATATACCTGTTATGTTCTTTCTTTTATGCATGTTGAGAAGTCAAAATACTTGCCAAAATAGTTATTTGGTAGTAGTGAGAGATTTCAAATTATGTAACATTTGTATCAAACTCACACACTGCATGTTGATACAACACTAGATAAAGCCAACCCTGATGAAATCCATACTTTATGCAGGGAACTTATATGTATATGTTGAAAAACACATTGCACACTTATGGAATATTTCGGCTTGTTTTGAGGTGGCAATGAGGAAAATCTTTCATTCACTGACACAGAGTGATTACATTTACCGGATTCTGAGCCATTTCTTGACTATTTTCTGAACATATGCAATAAGTGACATTACTATTGGTACTCATTTTCTGTATTTGGCAATGAGGAAATCTTTAATTTACTGATGTCTTTTGAAGACATTTTACCGGATTCCGAGCCATAACATTTTGTGACCTTCACTCTTAGCTAGAAATACTGTTTAATTTAGGAATAAAATGGTATATAATTTATTGATTACAGTCATCATTACACAATTTTAAGCAAACAATATTGAAATCTTAATTTCAGATATTTGGTGAAAAAAAAAGATATATTTGATTTGTATTTTTTTTCTGCTTTAATATGGGAGTCAAAAACATTGCAAATTACAGGTTCTAATGACAGCAGTAAGTTGCCTAGAGTAGATGCGCAATCACCTACAGGGTCAGTCCCGGCAAACTCTCAGCCCTCTGGTACAGGCCAGTCGGCGGCACACCAGCAGCCATACATACATCTCAACTACAGTTACTACTATCCACCATCACTGATTCCGGGAGCTGGCTTCCAGTATCCAATGATTCCAGTATGTCTGTTTTCTTTCTGCTAGATAAATGTATTCCTGTACAATAGAGAGAATACAAAGTAGCATTTGAGCTTATAGTTATTGAACAATTTGCAAGGTCAAAGGTCACATGTAAGAGCCCTAACCTAACTTTAAACCCTTACCAAAAGGCAAGGGCACTGCACTTTCAGGGCATTTGACACTTACTATTGTATGTTTCAGTATATTGTATTTATCAGCTTCCTTTTAAACTCTTTGAGCCTTCAATAAATATTTCACCTGGTCATGTAATTTTAGAAAATTGATGTGAATGTTTTAAATTGGAATGATACTATATGAATAATGCAATGATCTTGTTATAGATGCCCCAGGTAACAAACGCTGCCCATGCTGGCACTCCAGCTAACACACAGTACCAACAGAAAAATTACGGCTCACATGTACAATATGGAACAAATAAAAGTAAGTGCTTTAAATATTACCAGCAGAAATTAGTTTATCTTTGTCTCAATTTCGATTGAAGAATATTGCAACTTGTGAAATAGGATAAGTTTGTTTTGCCTAAATTTCCTGGATGTCATTTCTGTGTATATGTTATGTTGTTCAAATTTTTGCCTCTTTGGTCTTCTTTTAAGTGCTAAATATTCATGCCACAGTTGTTGAAATATTGCATGGCAGGTCTTAAAGTGGAATTATGTGCATTTTTCAAGTAAAAATCCAGCTGAAATAGATGTGTGTTTAAAAAGGGTGGATGAATTTATAGCTTTTAACACAATATACCAATCTCTTCCTGTTACCATTACAAAATAATAAGTTTCCAAATATGACTTTTCTTATTTTGACTGGGGCAGTCCTTTTAGCTCACCTGAGCCAAAGGCTCATGGTGAGGTTTTGTGACCGCTCAATGTCCGTCGTGTGTCCGTCAACATTTTCTTCTTGAAAACCACTGGGCAGAATTACACCAAACTTCACAGGAATGATCCTTGGGTGGCCCCCTTCCAAATTGTTCAAAGAATTGAATTCTATGGAGAACTCTGGTTACCATGGTAACCGAAAAGAAAAACTTCAAAAATCTTCTTGTGCAAAACCACAGTGCTTAGGGCTTTGACATCTGTTATGTAGCATCATCTAGTGGTGCTCTACCAAGATTGTTCAAATTATCCCCCAAGGGTTAAATATGGCCCTGCCCTGGGGGTCATATGGTTTATGTAGACTTATAAAGGGAAAACTTTGAAAATCTTCTTGTACAAAACCACATGGCCTAGGGCTTTGATATTTGGTATGTAGCATCATCTAGTGGTCCTCTACCAAGGTTGTTCAGATTATCCCCCGAGGGTCAAATATGGCCCGGCCCCAGGGTCCCAAGTTTTACATAAACTTATGTAGGAAAAGACTTTAAAGATCTTCTTGTCTGTAACCACAAGACCTAGGCCTTTGATATTTGGTTTGTAGCATTGTCTTATGGTCTTTTGCCAAAACTGTTCAAATTATACCCCTGGGGTGAAAAGAGGCCCTGCCCAGGGGTCCCAAGTTTTACATAAACTGATACAGGAAAAAACTTTAAAAATCCTCTTGTCTGAAACCACAAGACCTAGGCCTTGATATTTAGTATGTAGCATTACCTTGTGGTCCTCTACCAAGATTGTTCAAATTAACCCTGGGATGAAAAGAGGCCCTGCCCTGGGGTCACTTAGTTATTATATGGGTTATATAGGAAAAATACTTAAAAATCTTCTTGCCTGAAACTGCAAAGCCTAGGCTTTTGATATTTGGTATGGTGCATTGCCTAGTAGTTATATATATGAGTTATATAGGAAAAAATACTTTAAAAATTATCTGATCCTATTTCCTAGACAGTTTAATTATAATTACCTGATGACCCCAAGTAATATGATGTCACTTTACTGTGATCTTGACCTGCTAACCTACTTTCTTGTTTTTTAAGATACAGCCTTGAAATTTGGATGACATGCACAGTTTTGCACACGGATCTTAAAACTGACTTTCATTGACCATGAATATGACCTACTGACTAACATTTGAAACATTTAGCTGATATTACTCAGGTGAGCGGTCCAGGGTCATCATGACCCTCTTGTTAAGAAAAGTAAAACTGCATGCAGGAGTTGCTTCCCTTAATCTTCAGAAATCTCTACCTATAGGTAAGGGAGATCACTGCGTAGAAGATTGAAGAAAAGAAATATTTTATTAGTCCGATTTCTTTATTTCTAAAGCATCATTGTCAAGTACTTATGCGGCATTATCATTAATCTTAACACATTTAAATGCACAGCATCTGAAAATTACTTTTATAAAATATTTACCAAAAACACACTATATGCAGTAAGATAATGTCACTTCAACAAAAGGTAACTGACAAAAAGGTTTAAAAAAAAATTTTTTAAGACATTTTTGAACACTGTTAAAGGGAAAGAACTTTTACATTAATATTTCAGTGTATGATGATCTGACAGCTCAAACAGGTGGTGATTTCTCCAAGAGTCCTTACGTAACCTCCCAGACACAGCCCAAGGCTAATATCAATTGTAAGTAAAATATTTTCCCACTAGCTACTTTTTCTTTGCATCTACATATCACAGTAAAATTAATGCAAGTACCTTTTGACAGGAAAGTTTTAAAGACAAAATAGTGCATGTAAATAAAAACACTGCTGGTATTGTAAAATTGTGAAAAAGCTTTTAGCGATAGTCACAAATAATAACTAAGGCAATGTTTGAACTGAAGTCTTGATGACAAGACGTTTACTAGACAACACTTTATCCTGGCTCCCAAAAGTTCCTAGCATGTCACACAACTTTCAAGCACGTGTTGTAACTTCGTAAATGATTTGACTGGATGTAGGACAGTTACAGTAACTACCATGCATTATGAATTTGGTGAAGAACAGTTTCCATTAACAAAAAATGTAACAGATATTTTGATATGTGTCAGTTACTGTTCAGCATCCAGTCTGAAGCTGTGTTTATCTGCCTGTTATGGAAAAATGCGGATGTATTTTTTTCACGCCGTATGGGCAGGAAAGCAGAAGAAATAAGTACCAGCTTGATTACTACAGTCAGAACTTAATTATACCCCCACCAAACATGTTTGAGGGGGGTATATAGGAGTCAGTTTTGTCGCGTCCCGTCCCGTCGCGTCCCGAAATCTATTATCTCAGTTATTACCAAATGGATTTGATTCAAACTTTTTTTTTTTTTTTTTTTTTGACTTTTATTTTATTTTATTTACAACAACAGGTAACATAACATGACATGCAAATTATGAAGGGTTTTACGTTCAGCAATGCATCATATATCATATATAGATTACAATGAAATGTCTTACTACCCGTACATATGGATAACATTATATTGTGTATTGTTTTTGAAAAACACACAAAAAAATCAACAACAAAAAATCCTTTCCCTAACATAGAGTTCAAACAAGTTCGAAACAGATCTCTGTGTTTAGGATAGTTTTAAAAAAGTATATTGACCTGGTGCGTTTTAAAGTACCGATCTTACAAATACATATACTCGAAAGAATGCAAGATCAACATAAAATACGGATCTTACAAGATAGATACATGTGTATATATACCCGAAAGAATGCAAGATCAACATAGCACGCACTCGTCAAGCTGTTTGGGTTGTTCCCCTTTAATCATATCAACTTGATTCTACTGAGAACTTTTATATCTTCTTTGTTTAAAGTCTGAAATTTAAATAAATCTTTTACATTTGATATGATTTTTTTTTCCATCACAGCACTTCCATGCTTAACATTTGAAAATTTTAATTCGTTTCTGTGTTTCCAGATAGTAAATTTCGTTTCAAAAATGAAAGTATTTAAAACGTTAGAGTTTTTCGAATAAATTGTACTTATACCTAGTGCTATCTTGGAATAATCGAGAGTAATGTGCTCCTCGGGCAGAATTAAATGGAATATTTCGTTTACAAAAATCCATAATCGTTTAATATCACAGCATTCCCAAAAAAGATGTTTTAATGTTTCCATCTTCGTTTTACATATGTTGCATAACCCGTTAGATGTGTTCATTAAGAATAATCTGTGTTCCGTGAAAATAACATTGTGAACAAATCTCCATTGAAAATATTTCGTGCTCGAAGGGCAATATGATTTGTAAATGTTCATCCAAATTTTGTCCCAACTGTGAGAGGAAAGACTTAAATTTTGTTCCCATTTCAATTCAACTTTTGATGGTGATTTATTATCACAGTATACTAACTGTTTCATTATATCACGTACATGCAAGTTCGAGTAATGTACCAATTTACACCCATTTGTCAAAAGTTCAAGATTTTTAAACTTAAAAAAGGGCTTATTTGCTGTTTTTGAGTCTTCATTTGACTTTAAAATAGATAAATACTTTGCTGGAATACTACTTCTTACAACTGACCATTCAGATATCCAATTTACCCTTCTTTTTAGCTTTTGAAAAATCTGATTACTTGATATAAATTGCTTTTTTTCCAGATCCCATATATGTCTAATGCTTGTAATACCGCTTTCTAAAAAGGATTTAATGAGAATAGGATTCATATGAAAAGTATATCTCTATTATTAAACAAGGAAGTATCTAAAATATCTTCTACTGTCACTGGTGTTATTTTTTTGAAGTAGTTTACTCCAGTGCTTTATTGCCAGTGCATAATACGAAGACATTCTTCTTTCATAATCGATATTACTTAAATATGAACATCTGCAAAGAAAGAATGTCTGTGAATAGATGTTATCTAACGACTGTAAATAATATTTGCCAATTGAGTTCCAGTTATCTAACTTTGAGTGTATGATTTTATAAATCATTTTAATGTTAAGTGATTCTCGTATATCTGAAATATTATATAAATTTATTCCCCCTTGCCATTTCTCTTTTTTCAACGTCAGTTTAGCAACAAGCGACTTTTTTCCGTTCCATAAAAAATTCGAAATCAAATCTTCAAGTTCTTTTTCATATTTTTCCGGAATACCTCTACTTTCAATTTCAAAATTCAATACAGAAAAAACATACGTTTTTATCAATAAAGATTTACCCTGTATGGTCAGATTTCTTGATTTCCAGACTTGTAAAGAGCTCTTTATTTTATTTATTTTAGCCCGCCATATTGCATCATTGTCGAAATTGTAACCGTGGTGAACGCCAAGTGTTTTTACATACGATTTCGTCCATTTGATTTCCTTGAAAGACAGCGTTTATCCTTTTAGTTTGCCAATAAAAAGTCAAAACGTTTTATCTTTATTGAGTTTAGCACCGGATGCTTTTTCGTAATATGTCAAATCTTTGAATATGTATTTCAGCGACGTTTCATTTTTAGCAAAAAATTGTGTATCATCAACAAACTGATTTATTTTCGCCGTTAATATAAGATCTGTTGACGGTAGCGCTATGCCTTGAATATTTTCATTTTGTCTTATGCAGCATGCCATTGGCTCTGCTTGAATAATATATAAAATTGGGGCGCACGGACAGCCCTGCTTTATAGACCTTGAAATAGGGAAGAACCCAGACAAAAAACCGTTTGTAATAATTGCTGTTTTTGAGAATTTAAGTAGTGTTGTTATCCAGTTCCGAAATTTTAAACCAAAACCAAATTGTTTAAGGCACATGTCGATCCACTGCCATTCACATCTATCAAAAGCTTTAGTTTGATCTAGAAATACGATAAGCCCCTCCTGATTTTCACGATCTGTATATTCTATCAAATCTTGTATAAATCTGTTTGCTTCATTAATGTTTCTTCCTTCAACGTAACCTTTTTGATCAGAATTTATTATAGTCGGAAGCAATGGTTTTATTCTATCCGATAGGCATTTAGCAATTATTTTATAGTCGACGTTTAAAAGGGTGATTGGCCTCCAGTTTTTTAATGTTTCGCGTTCTCCGTTTTTATACATGAGTGACAAAATACCTTTATATTGCGAATTCGTCAGAGTGTTATTATCTTGGATCAGTTTTGAAAGCGCGTGAAATTCATGTTTGACTAAGTACCAAAATTGTTTATACCATTCCGCAGGTAGACCATCTTCTCCGGGAGATTTTGATTGTTTAAATTTGAAAACAGAGTTTTCTAGTTCTGAGAGTGAAATATACTCATCGAGTTTATCTGCATCTACCTGTGAAATTTTTGTTGAGACCTTCGACAGTAAATAGTTTGCAGCTTGTTCATTCACCCCTTCCGACGTAAATAACTTTTTATAGAATTGACATTGTTCTTTTAATATATTATCTATTCCATATTTTATTTGACCGGAATCTGATCGAATTTTCGACCATAATTTTTGTTTTCCCCGTTTCTTTTCTAAATTGAAAAAGTAGGATGTTGATTTTTCATTTTCTTGTATATACTTCTCTTTTGAACGAATTTTTGCGGCTTCTGCTTGCTTTTCGTAATATTCACTTATTTCCGTTTTCAAAGAATCTATTTCAGCTTCATCTGAAGTCGAATTGTCTTGAAGTTTTTGAAGTTTATTTTCTAAAACACCTATATTTATTTGCGAATTTCTTTTTGTTTTACAATAATCAATTGTTATGTTTTTTTACATTATGTTTGAACATATCCCACCAGTCCTGTATTGAATTAAATGTTTCCTTCCTTATTAGCCAAATATCCCAAAACTGTTCTATTAGTTCTATATAATCATTATCATTAAGTATACTGACATTTAATTTCCATATCCCCGGGCCCCTTTGAACATTCTCTGTATTTATTTTCATCGAGATAGAGTCATGGTCTGAGAACGGGAAATATGTAATACCGGTGTATTCTATTTCATTATCTATGCTTTTTGAAGTTAAAAAATAATCAATTCTCGACTTGGAATTGTTGCGTGAAAATGTGAATTCTTTTTTGGTCGGATTTCGTCTGCGCCAGACATCTTCTAAATCCAACAGTGATTGAAAGTCAAGGAGCTCACGTGTGGTGTAATCTTCATGTATCACGTGATTTTTTGCCGCGCGGTCATATTTATTATGTTGTGTACAGTTAAAATCGCCTCCCACAACTTGGTATGTAGACTGTGACTCGCATAAATATTCGCTTACTTTTTGAAAGAAAGACTTCCTATCAGAGCTATTATTAGGTGCATACAAACTAGATATTCTATACAACTTTTCATGATTCAAAACAAGATCTACCGTTATTAACCTGCCCTCCGTATTAAATTTACGTGATGGTTTATTCGCTGTTATGTCTAGATTTGGTTTAATTAGAATAGCGACCCCTTTCGTCGCGCTGTTGCTACTTTCCCAAAAACTTGTCCCGCCCCATTGATTGCCCCATTGAATTTCTTCCGTATTATTTTTGCAGTGTGTTTCTTGTAACAGTGCTATGTCAAATTTCTTTTCCTTTAACCATAAAAAAACCTTATTTCTTTTCCTATTATCTCGAATGCCATTTACATTTAGAGAACATATGTGAAACATACAAAGAATATAAACAGAAGTACAGTAAAAATCTAAAGCATAACAAAATTACACTTCATTTCTACCTTGTTTGGATTTGATTCAAACTTAAAATACATGTTCCACCTTATCACCCACATCATGTGACACAAGGTGCATAACTCTTGACACCAAGTTTTCATGAATTATGTCCCCTTTTACTTAGAATTTAAGGTTAATTTTGTTGTATTTTCACTATATCTCAGTTATTACTAAATGGATTTAATTCAAACTTAAAATAGATGTTCCACCTCATCACCCACATCATGTGACATAAGGTGCATAACTCTGACACCATTTTTTTTATGAATTATGCCCCTTTTTACTTTGAATTTAAGGTTGATTTTGATGTATTTTCACTTTATCTCAGTTACTACTGAATGGATTTGATTCAAACTTAAAATAGATGTTCCACCTCATCACCCACATCATGTGCCCAAGTCATGTGACACAAGGTGCATAACTCTTACACCAAGTTTTCATGAATTATGTCCCCTTTTACTTAGAATTTAAGGTTAATTTTGTTGTATTTTCACTATATCTCAGTTATTACTAAATGGATTTGATTCAAACTTAAAATAGTTGTTCCACCTCATCACCCAGATGATGTGACATAAGGTGCTTAACTCTGACATAAATTTTTTATGAATTATGTCCCCTTATACTTTAAATTTAAGGTTGATTTTGATGTATTTTCACTATATCTCAATTATTACAAAATGGATTTGATTCAAACTTAAAATAGATGTTCCACCTCATCACCCACATCATGTGACACAAGGTGCATAACTCTGACACCAATTTTTCATGAATTATGCCCCTTTTTACTTAGAATTTAAGGTAAATTTTGATGTATTTTCACTATATCTCAATTACTACTGAATGGATTTGATGCAGACTTAAAATAGATGTTCCACCTCATCACCAACATCATGTGACACAAGGTGCATAACTCTGACACTATTTTTCTTGAATTGTGTCCCCTTTTACCTAGAATTTAAGGTTAATTTTGATGTATTTTTACTATATCTCATTCTGATTGGCTTAGAGCCAAAGGGAAGTAACCTTTTTTTAACCTTTGTACTGAGTTTCTTCCCCTTAAATTCCAGGAATTAGTCTATTTTTAGAAATCCTATTTTTAGATTTTCAATATTTTAGGTATTTTTCTAACTTTTTTATTATAAGTCCTATGTAAAAAATAAAAACATTTTTCCGTGGTAACATGGGTCGGTAAGACACTTTTTTGTATTCACTTTTAGTGTATCTCTAATATTAGAGATTTAATATATTTACTAGTATTACTATACTAGTATTATACTAGTATTACTTATATGTGGTAAGCCCAGGATGAAGTACTCCAAAGTATTTTTAAGATTCCGTATGGTTGCCATTCTTCTGTGACAAGACCGTATGGTGGGGGTATGAGTCACTCCTGGGACAGTTCTAGTTAAACTTGCACAATATATGTATCTCTGTAAAATCTAGGCCAGGTGAGAAAGCCAGTTAATTAGGACCAGTATCTCCAGAGTTATGGCCCTTGAATCTGTAAAAATTGCAAACTTGACCGTGTCTGCTTAATAACTAGTTATTTTTCTTTTATGTTAGCCATATTTACACAAGATATGTATTACTGTAAAATCTAGGTCAGGTTTGATAACCCAGTCGGTATTAGAATATTATCCCAAAAATTATGGCCCTTGAATTGAATAAAATTAGGCAACTACTGATGCAGTGCCAACATTATATTTTCTCAGAACCAAACCAAGATTATGTAGAGTGCATATCTTAGCTGAATAGATAAAATCTAAGGTGAAGATAAATAACCAATCAGATCAGATTAGTACAGTTGAAGGTGTCTGCTCAGTTACCATGGTTACTGTAGTCTTATTATTTGAGGTCAGCCATACCTATGCAGAAGATGTATTACTATTAAGTCTAGATCAGTTTTGATAACAAGCCAGTTTGTAATATCTTCAGGTTATAATCCTTGAATTCGTCAAAATTGGGAAAATTTACATAGTCACTCGAGAAGTAGAGTATTTTAAAATGAAAATTTATTTGCTGTAAAAGGCATATATTGTGACAGGTTGGCACTCCTGTTTATATAACAGTTGGGATACCTTTCTTGAATTTTGAAAATGTCAGTCAGATGCTTTTTGAAATTTTCAAATTGGACAATAATTATAAGTTTCTCTGACTGAATATTAAGCAATCTGTTAAGCAGTTTTGCGGAGCCTGTGTGTCTTTTTAATGGATCTTTTTACAGATTTTATTATTAAACACCTGTTCAGTCAACAGGACTACCACTTTGAGAACATAAGAGTTACTATTTTTATGCCCCCAGCATCTACTGATGTGGGAGGCATATAGTGATTGTCCTGTCCGTCCGTACGAGGTTAACCAAATGGGACCGTTTCGTCTAGCATCAATACCACTTACTAGAATGACTTGATACTAATGCAGATGTAACCTGTGACCATTCCTCATCTTCAGACATCACCTGACCTCAGTTTGACCTTGAACTTGACCTCATTTTGGACTTTGGTTTCTTTGTATTGACAAGGATTATCGGGGGCATCAAGCGTTTATTTAACGCAGCTTCTTGTTTTTGTTTGGAAATGAAATGTTTGGCACAGAATTTACTTTGTTGAATTTGGATTTCAGCATCAGCGACTGTAGGTTCTGGATCCAGTGACATACAGATTCCCGGATATGGAGGAAAAACACATGCTCAGGTATATACAAATAATGATGTAGCATTTCTCGTTACAAAGATCAGGATAATGTGTAATATTAAGCTACATGTTTGTCGTAATTTTTTCATATCAGAATGTTACTGATAGATTCAAAATGTCCATTTTGTAAGCTAAGTAGAGAGAGCTCGCTTCTTCTTTTGAATTTTTGTTTGTGATGCGATGACAGAAAGTTCTGAGTCATCCACTTCCAATTTATATGGAACAGTTGTCTCCCATTTGATGGAATGAAGGAATGATAGGATAACGGAATGTTCACTGTTTACAGTAATGTGTTGAAAACATGAAATCCTTAAAATATTTACTTGTGATAAAAGTTCAGTCGAACCTCTTAAGCTGCCAGTCAAGGGAGTAACACATTCTGGCTGCAAAATGCAGGTGGTTGCTCAAGACAGGTTTAAATTAGAAGTTTGGGAGTTAGGTGAATGGCTGTTTGATGCAAGTGGCAGATCAATACAGATGCTTGCTAAGGCAGATTCAATTGTTTATTGAAAAGATATGAATTAAAGAGAAGATAAATGTTTGTAGGCATTTGACAAGCAGGGATTTCATGCTGGTACTCCTCCTCCCTTCAATCTACAGATGGCAGCTGGTCAACTTGCTACTGGTACCCAGGCTGGACCCCTTGGAGCCCCTACAGCAGCGTATGGTGCACCATTTGTCCCGATGATGACTCACCAGCCACACTCTCAGATGCTACACCATCCTTTACAGGTATCTATTGTTTACTGATTCTAGCTTCTCTGTTATAATACATCCTTTCTGCTTGAAAGCTGTAATCATTGCAGTCATAAGAATTGAATTTATAATGAATTGAGGTAAAATATCTCTATTACATAAGTCTTGCCAAGTTATGGCCCATGTTGGACTTGAAAGTTGTTGAATCATCAAGCATGCTGTCTGTGGACAGCTTGCTTTTTTCTGGGATGGCTAAAGGTTGGGGGTGCCAGTAGGTGAGACACCTACCAAGTTGGTGGTGTTGAGCTACTACCACAGTTTTAATCGGACCACAGCGGATCTTAATATATTTTTACATGTACTTTGTTGGGCAGATGTTGGAGTTAATAATCACATTTAATGATAGCTATAACTTTTTTTTAGCTCCACTGTTAGTCTATTCGGAGAATAGGGGGGGCTATTCTACTCGCCCCGGCGTCAGCATGAGCTTTCTTGGTTAAAGTTTTTCGGCAACCTTTGGTTTTCTGTAATATCTTTGTTACTATTGCTTATATCTTACTGTAAGTTCACATAAACATTGTCCAGCATACAAACAAAGTATGTGCAGGGGCTGGGCCCATTATACCCAAGGTCAAGGTCATCAAGGTGTTACACTTGGGTTATTTTTAGCTCGCCTGTCACAAAGTGACAAGGTGAGCTTTTGTGATCGCGCAGTGTCCGTTCGTGCGTGCGTAAACTTTTGCTTGTGACCACTCTAGAGGTCACATTTTTTATGGGATCTTTTTGAAAGTTGGTCAGAATGTTCATCTTGATGTTATCTAGGTTAAATTCGAAACTGGGTCACGTGCGGTCCAAAACTAGGTCAGTAGGTCTAAAAATAGAAAAACCTTGTGACCTCTTTGGAGGCCATATGTTTGTATGGATCTTCATTAAAATTGGTCAGAATGTTCACCTTGATGATATCTAGGTCAAGTTCGAAACTGGACACGTGCCATCAAAAACTAGGTCAGTAGGTCAAATAATGAAAAAACCTTGAGGCCATATTTTTCATGGGATCTGTATGACAGTTAGTCTGAATGTTCATCTTGATGATATCTAGGTCCATTTTGAAACTGGGTCAACTGCGGTCAAAAACTAGGTCAGTAGGTCTAATAATAGAAAAACCTTGTGACCTCTCTAGAGGCCATACTTTTGAATGGATCTTCATGAAAATTGGTCAGAATATTCACCTTGATGATATCTAGGTCAAGTTCGAAACTGGGTCACATGCCTTCAAAAACTAAGTCAGTATGTCAAATAATAAAAAAACCTTGTGACCTCTCTAGAGGCCATATTTTTCATGAGATCTTCATGAAAATTAGTAAGAATGTTCACCTTGATGATATCTAGGTCAAGTTCAAAACTGGATCACGTACCTTCAAAAACTAGGTCAATAGGTCAATAAATAGAAAAACCTTGTGACCTCTAGAGGCCATATTTTTCAATGGATCTTCATGAGAATTGGTCAGAATTTTTATCTTGATGATATCTAGGTCAAGTTCAAAACTGGGTCACATGAGCCCAAAAACTAGGTCACTATGTTAAATAATAGAAAAAACGACATACTCAAAACTGGATCATGTGGGAACAGGTGAGCGATTCAGGACCATCATGGTCCTCTTGTTAAGGTTAAAGTTTTTCAGCAACCTTTGTTTTTCTGTCATATTTTTAGCTCACCTGTCACAAAGTGACAAGGTGAGCTTTTGTGATCGCGCGGTGTCCGTCGTCCGTCGTCCGTCCGTGCGTCCGTAAACTTTTGCTTGTGACCACTCTAGAGGTCACATTTTTCATTGGATCTTTATGAAAGTTGGTCAGAATGTTCATCTTGATGATATCTAGGTCAAGTTCGAAACTGGGTCACGTGCCTTCAAAAACTAGGTCAGTAGGTCTAAAAATAGAAAAACCTTGTGACCTCTCTAGAGGCCATATATTTCACAAGATCTTCATGAAAATTGGTCAGAATGTTCACCTTGATGATATCTAGATCAAGTTCGAAACTGGGTCACGTGCCGTCAAAAACTAGGTCAGTAGGTCTAAAAATAGAAAAACCTTGTGACCTCTCTAGAGGCTATATATTTCAAAAGATCTTCATGAAAATTAATCAGAACGTTCACCTTGATGATATCTAGGTCAAGTTCGAAAGTGGGTCACGTGCCGTCAAAAACTAGGTCAGTAGGTCAAATAATAGAAAAACCTTGTGACCTCTCTAAAGGCCATATTTTTCATGGGATCTGTATGAAAGTTGGTCTGAATGTTCATCTTGATGATATCTAGGTCAAGTTCAAAACTGGGTCACGTGCGGTCAAAAACTAGGTCATAGGTCTAAAAATAGAAAAACCTTGTGACCTCTCTAGAGGCCATATATTTCACAAGATCTTCATGAAAATTGGTCAGAACGTTCACCTTGATGATATCTAGGTCAAGTTCGAAACTGGGTCATGTGCCATCAAAAACTAGGTCAGTAGTTCAAATAATAGAAAGACCTTGTGACCTCTCTAGAGGCCATATTTTTCATGGGATCTGTATGAAAGTTGGTCAGAATGTTTATCTTGATGATATCTATGTCAAGTTCGAAACTGGGTCACGTGCCATCAAAAACTAGGTCAGTAGGTCTAAAAATAGAAAAACCTTGTGACCTCTCTAGAGGCCATATATTTCAAGAGATCTTCATGAAAATTTGCCAGAATGTTCACCTTGATGATATCTAGGTCAAGTTCGAAAGTGGGTCACGTGTCTTCAAAAACTAGGTCAGTAGGTCAAATAATAGAAAAACGTTGTGACCTCTCTAGAGGCCATATTTTTCATGGGATCTGTATGAAAGTTGGTCTGAATGTTCATCTTTATTATATCTAGGTCAAGTTCGAAAGTGGATCACGTGTCTTCAAAAACTAGGTCAGTAGGTCAAATAATAGAAAAACGTTGTGACCTCTCTAGAGGCCATATTTTTCATGGGATCTGTATGAAAGTTGGTCTGAATGTTCATCTTGATGATATCTAGGTCCATTTTGAAACTGGGTCAACTGCGGTCAAAAACTAGGTCAGTAGGTCTAATAATAGAAAAACCTTGTGACCTCTCTAGAGGCCATACTTTTGAATGGATCTTCATGAAAATTGGTCAGAATATTCACCTTGATGATATCTAGGTCAAGTTCGAAACTGGGTCACATGCCTTCAAAAACTAAGTCAGTATGTCAAATAATAAAAAAACCTTGTGACCTCTCTAGAGGCCATATTTTTCATGAGATCTTCATGAAAATTAGTAAGAATGTTCACCTTGATGATATCTAGGTCAAGTTCAAAACTGGATCACGTACCTTCAAAAACTAGGTCAATAGGTCAATAAATAGAAAAACCTTGTGACCTCTAGAGGCCATATTTTTCAATGGATCTTCATGAGAATTGGTCAGAATTTTTATCTTGATGATATCTAGGTCAAGTTCAAAACTGGGTCACATGAGCCCAAAAACTAGGTCACTATGTTAAATAATAGAAAAAACGACATACTCAAAACTGGATCATGTGGGAACAGGTGAGCGATTCAGACCATCATGGTCCTCTTGTTAAGGTTAAAGTTTTTCAGCAACCTTTGTTTTTCTGTCATATTTTTAGCTCACCTGTCCAAAGTGACAAGGTGAGCTTTTGTGATCGCGCGGTGTCCGTCGTCCGTCGTCCGTCCGTGCGTCCGTAAACTTTTGCTTGTGACCACTCTAGAGGTCACATTTTTTCATTGGATCTTTATGAAAGTTGGTCAGAATGTTCATCTTGATGATATCTAGGTCAAGTTCGAAACTGGGTCACGTGCCTTCAAAAACTAGGTCAGTAGGTCTAAAAATAGAAAAACCTTGTGACCTCTCTAGAGGCCATATATTTCACAAGATCTTCATGAAAATTGGTCAGAATGTTCACCTTGATGATATCTAGATCAAGTTCGAAACTGGGTCACGTGCCGTCAAAAACTAGGTCAGTAGGTCTAAAAATAGAAAAACCTTGTGACCTCTCTAGAGGCCATATATTTCAAAAGATCTTCATGAAAATTAATCAGAACGTTCACCTTGATGATATCTAGGTCAAGTTCGAAAGTGGGTCACGTGCCGTCAAAAACTAGGT
Source organism: Mercenaria mercenaria (assembly GCF_021730395.1). NCBI lineage: Eukaryota > Metazoa > Mollusca > Bivalvia > Venerida > Veneridae > Mercenaria > Mercenaria mercenaria. Next base: position 82,105,646 of record NC_069368.1, read on the forward strand.
CAGTAGGTCAAATAATAGAAAAACCTTGTGACCTCTCTAAAGGCCATATTTTTCATGGGATCTGTATGAAAGTTGGTCTGAATGTTCATCTTGATGATATCTAGGTCAAGTTCAAAACTGGGTCACGTGCGGTCAAAAACTAGGTCATAGGTCTAAAAATAGAAAAACCTTGTGACCTCTCTAGAGGCCATATATTTCACAAGATCTTCATGAAAATTGGTCAGAACGTTCACCTTGATGATATCTAGGTCAAGTTCGAAACTGGGTCATGTGCCATCAAAAACTAGGTCAGTAGTTCAAATAATAGAAAGACCTTGTGACCTCTCTAGAGGCCATATTTTTCATGGGATCTGTATGAAAGTTGGTCAGAATGTTTATCTTGATGATATCTATGTCAAGTTCGAAACTGGGTCACGTGCCATCAAAAACTAGGTCAGTAGGTCTAAAAAATAGAAAAACCTTGTGACCTCTCTAGAGGCCATATATTTCAAGAGATCTTCATGAAAATTTGCCAGAATGTTCACCTTGATGATATCTAGGTCAAGTTCGAAAGTGGGTCACGTGTCTTCAAAAACTAGGTCAGTAGGTCAAATAATAGAAAAACGTTGTGACCTCTCTAGAGGCCATATTTTTCATGGGATCTGTATGAAAGTTGGTCTGAATGTTCATCTTTATTATATCTAGGTCAAGTTCGAAAGTGGATCACGTGTCTTCAAAAACTAGGTCAGTAGGTCAAATAATAGAAAAACGTTGTGACCTCTCTAGAGGCCATATTTTTCATGGGATTTGTATGAAAGTTGGTCTGAATATTCATCTTGATGATATCTAGGTCAAGTTTGAAACAGGGTCATGTGCGGACAAAAACTAGGTCAGCAGGTCTAAAAATAGGAAAACCTTGTGACCTCTCTAGAGGCCATACTTGTGAATGGATCTCCATTAAAATTGGTCAGAATGTTCACCTTGATGATATCTAGGTCAAGTTTGAAACTGGGTCACGTGCCTTAAAAAACTAGGTCACTAGGTCAAATAATAAAAAAACCTTGTGACCTCTCTAGAGGCCATACTTTTCATGGGATCTGTATGAAAGTTGGTCTGAATGTTCATCTTGATGATATCTAGGTCAAGTTCAAAACTGGGTCAACTGCGGTCAAAAACTAGGTCAGTAGGTCTAAAATTATTAATATCTTTTGACCTCTCTAGAGGCCATATTTTTCAATGGATCTTCATGAAAATTGATCTGAATGTTCACCTTGATGATATCTAGGTCAGTTTCGAAACTGGGTCACATGCGGTCAAAAACTGGGCCAGTAGGTATAAAAATAGAAAAACCTTGTGACCTCTCTAGAGGCTATGTTTTTGATGAGATCTTCATGAAAATTAGTGAGAATGTTCACCTTGATGATATCTAGGTAAAGTTCAAAACAGGGTCACGTACCTTCGAAAACTAGGTCAATAGGTCAAATAATAGAAAACCTTGTGACCTCTGTAGAGATCATATTTTTCAATGGATCTTTATGAAAATTGGTCAGAATTTTTATCTTGATAATATCTAGGTCAAGTTCAAAACTGGGTCACATGAGCTCAAAAACTAGGTCACTATGTCAAATAATGACGTCATACTCAAAACCGGGTCATGTGGGAAGAGGTGAGCGATTCAGGACCATTAGGTCCTCTTGTTGTTACTATTGCTTATATCTTACTGTAACTTCACATAAACATTGTCCAGCATACAAACAAAGAATGTGCAGGGGCTGGGCCCATTATACCCAAGGTCAAGGTCACAAAGTTGTTATACTTGGAACTATTTTCATGTTAATATTTTTGGAAAGCTTTGTTTATAGACATATCTTTGGTTCTTTAAAAGATAATGACTTGAAATTAAAAATATCTCTTTATAATGTGTGTTACAATCCCCATAACTCTGATTGTATTTTTGACAGAATTATACCCCTTTCATAATTAAATTTTTTTGGCAATCTTCGCTTTCTTGATATTACTTTAGTACAATATAAGATAAGGACTTGAAACCTGAAATGTATCTTTATCCTCATCATCTGCATGAGTGGTAACAATCCCAATAACTCTGATTTGTATTTTTGACCAAATTATGCCCCTTTCATACTTCGATTTTTTGACAATCTTTTTTCTGGACATAACTTTGATACTATATAAGGTTATGACTTTAAAAGTTAAAATATATTTTTACCGTCATGTGTGAAAACAATCCCAATAACTCTTGTTTGTGTTCTTGACAGAATTATGCCCCTTGATGTATCTTCCTTTTAATGTAGAGGTCTCTTATTGAGACATACTGGTATATTCATTTTACTGTCCAATCGTCGAATAGTGGAGCGTGCTGTCTTACGGACAGCTCTTGTTTGTTATAAAACCACATCGGTAGATTCATTATGTTTTAGTCATCTCTTGAGGAAAATTTGCTTTTTGGGTTGAAAGTTAACATACATGTTTCTTGCAGGACACATCTTCATCCAGTCGTGGGAGTCAACAGACTGGTAGCCACACACAGTCGAAAACTGCCAGCAAGACATACACTGGCGGCTCAAACTGGGGTTCCTACTAAATCCACCGAACACCAAGGCATATAGAGACGGACGTTAACATGACAGTTCAGTTGTGAATACTCTTGGCTAAATTTTATTGCACTGATGATCAAGAATTTCTCATAGGTGTTATATTAACACGAAGATTTTACTGCTATCTTGTAGTTAATTTGTTGAATATTGCAGTGTCTGAAATTTAGCAAAAAGTATTAGCAAGTTGATGTTTGTTTTCATTCAAGATCAGAGAAAGTGTATGTGTCTGTTGATGGTTTACTGCTTAAAGAAGACGTTAATGCTGAATAAATCTGGATACTTCATGTAACAGTAGCTGAATGGTGATAACACATGGTTGTTATTATAGATAATATATTTTTTTCAAGGTTAATGGAAATTGTTCATTAGAAGTATATAGGATATCTGTCATCACCAAAAAAAAAAAATTGAACAAAATATCAGAATGCTTTAAACATCCAACTAGGTTTATATTTTTAAAAATTATGTTTGTGACTATATTGTGTGTAAATATTTCTCTTTCTTTCTTTCTTTTGATGCTTAATAAATTCCCTACCAGCTTTGTTTTTTATTTGCAGAGTATTTGAAGTAAGTCAAAATTTAAGTTCACTTGAACAGTGGAAGCAGCATACCTAGGACTTGCTGCAAAACTGTTTTACCTCCTGTCTTTATGAGTTATGACAATTTTGCGCTGATTCTGGGAAATTGAAGTTAGTTATTTTGTTTGCTATATATGTTTTCTCCCTCCCCTTCTCCCCTCGGTTTCTCCCTCCCCTTCTCCCCTCGGTTTCTCCCTCCCCTTCTCCCCTCGGTTTTTGTTGATGTAGTATTGCGCTTACAATAACTGTTATGTGTACTTCATATTGTTACAATTTACTGTAAAAGAGAATTAATTATTGCTCTTTGATTGGGCTTTTTTCATTCTTAATTTAAGCTTTGAGAAGTTTTCCCTTTCGATGTTTCCAGTAACTGAAGGTAAAATGACGGTTTCTACAGCACACAGGCTTTTGATTGATGAACTTCTATTTGTTTGGAATGTTTGTCTATCTTTGTTAGTCACAGATTGTTTAAAAGGCCTGGACTAAACGATACAATGAAAATATGCATTGAAATCACACAATCACTACCGCGCATCCTTTGAACGCAGTTAATATGCTACAGCCGTAAAAATTTCATTACAAAAAAATTGTAAAGTAAAAGTAAAGTAAACTAGATGTTTTTTATATAGAATAAATATTGATCTTTTATTAAGTTGGATTGCTTTCAAGAGATCTTTCAAGATTTTTTTTTACATGTTGATATGACAAGAAACCAGATGATTAAGCAAAAAAAAAATTGAACTTTTAGACTGAATAGAACTTACCATGTGCATTGCAGCAAGATTTTGTATAGTCATATTACCTTCAGTATACTGGAGTTTTTCTCTGATTTACTCTATTTCATCCAATTTAATAGTATTATACCCAAGTGTAAATAGTATTGTATAGCTATATAGAGTATATTATAAATATATATATATATTTGATGCGATGTCAGTGTTTTCTCTGGTTATAGTACATTTATTATGGTGTGATCATTGTGTATTTACTTAGTGAAGTTTTTGCTGATTTTATCTTTTTTCTGCTGTATATTTGTGGACCAAGTTGTTTCTCATATAATATCACTGTGTGTTTTCTGAGGTTATTCAACTACCATTTTTACTGAATGCTTCACGGTATTTTGATAGTTAGATCGCACATGGATATCTAATAAATAAGAAAGACTTGATGTGATGGTGAATTATTTGCTAACATCCTTTTTATTTTGACAGTGTAGAGATTTTACTTTGTTGTAAACAAAAATCATAACATTGAAAAATATTTTGTTTTGTTTTTTAGACGAGCCAGATGTAGAAGTTAATGATCATTTTACCTTGGAGCGGTCAGTAAAATCATGAGGTTTCTTTTTTGTACTAGAAAAGCGCAGTTTGTCACAAACTAGAACAAAATCTGTCTGATTACTTATTGGTGCATAGATCTTTTTATGTTTCTCTTATGTGATATAGTATATGTAGAATATGTGTTGTTAACTGATAGGTACAGATGTTCAATACAAGGACTGAGTAATATTTACTAAATGTTAAGTGTTAAAGCAACACCACACTTTTTAATGTAAAATTGAAATCCTCTAAATTAAAGTTGTTAGAATTTGGATTTTGTAGAAGTGGTCTTTTGTTAAAATTATTGTCTTGGCTTTTTTGCAGTTTCACTTTTCATTTAAAAAAACAATATTCAGAATACTGAGAAATTACCAACAAAGTCAACACTTTACAGTTGGTTTACAAATAGTTAATGGTGGTTTTCTTTTACTTCCGTATTTCTTAATTTATGTATACATGTTGTTCATGTCAGACCCTATTTAAATGTTTTTTCCAAATTTTGAGCAACTAGCTTTAAAATGAGTGATACTCTAGCATTCTGTGAAGTCTGTCGTGGAGTTAGAGACAGCAAACATGTAGATTTCCTTCTGCATAAAACAATTTGTTTACCTGGGAAAACTTACTGAAATATTGAAAATGTGCTTGTGTTTTTCCAACAAGTAATAGGGCAGACTACTGGTGTGTAGATACAGAATATTTGTTTCTTTGTTACCTCCCTTCCACTGTATAACCAGAACCGGATGTTTCGATGGAGTTTTTTTAACATTTTCTTCTGTGTTTCTCCCAACCAATTACAGCATTATTATAAATATAAGGAACACTCGAGTATGATGATGTATTTATATATTAAAACATAGAAACTTAATTGGCTTTTTCGATGTAAATGAGATGTGAAACCAAAACTGGTAGTCCTGTTTGGCGCCATATAACCTATACTGTGTTGGTGCGCCGTAAAACCCAAATAAATAAAGAAATTCCCCAAGCTACCTGCATAACAATGTTTTGGTATCAATTAAGCTGCTATCACATACAAGGCATTAGCAATTTTATAGTTCGACACATACTGTGGGAAAAAAATCCCATGATCACACTGTACACAAGATCTGAGTAGGATTCACTGGTTAATAGCATTGACTGAATATGTGTCATGTATTATTTAAATCATTATATAAGTAGTCCTATTTGTTACATTTTAGGATTGAATGGAATCAGAAACATGTTTTCACAGTTGTAAATTCATTGTCTCTTGTATATCATTATTTTTATGTATTTGAAACATATATTTAGTGCATGTGAATACTGCATTACAACTTAGGACAAGTTATAAATGAGGCTGACAAAATTGTATATTTGTCTTGTATTATAGTCTTTGTTAACAGAATTTTTTTCTTTGCTTTTTAAATGAATGCTAAAATTAATACAAAAAAATGAACATTGTGTCTGTAATAAATTTCTAATGTGGAACTGAGTTGTATTCTTATGTTTAAACACAGTCCATTTACCTTTTACAGCTTTTAGAATGTGAGCCCCTTACCCCTCGCTACTGTGCATCTTGGTCCCCTCACCACACTCACTGTGCTTCTTAGGCTCGAATCACTTCCAGCTGGCTTACGGAAGGCTGGTGGTTCTACCCAAGTGCTCGCTCGTGATGAAATAATGCCCGCGCGGGCACCTGAGGTCTTCATCATCAAAGCTGGAAAGTCGCCATATGACATAATTGTGTTGGTGCGACGTTAATCCCAACAAAAAGAACCCTTTCCCCTCACCACTTACTGTGCATCGTAGCCTCGAATCAATTTCCACTTGCTGTGCATCATAGTCTCGAATTACTTGGCACTCACCACTTACTGTGCATCGTAGCCTCGAATCAATTTCCCCTCGTAACACATTGTGCATCGTAGCCTCGAATCAATTTCCCCTCGTAACACATTGTGCATCGTAGCCTCGAATCAATTTCCACTTGCTGTGCATCATAGTCTCGAATTACTTGGCCCTCGCCGCTTACTGTGCATCGTAGGGTCGAATCGCTTCCCCTCAACACTTTCTGTGCGTTGTAGGCTCGAATCAATTTCCCCTCGCCACTTGCTGTGCATCGTAGGCTCGAATCGATTTCCCTTCACCACTTGCTTTGCATCGTAGCCTCTAATCAATTTCCCCTCGCCACTTCTGTGCATCGTAGCCTCAAATCAATTTCCCCTCGCCACTTCTGTGCATCGTAGCCTCGAATCAATTTCCCCTCGCCACTTCTGTGCATCGTAGCCTCGAATCACTTGGCCCTCACCATTTACTATGCATCGTAGCCTCGAATCAATTTCCCCTCACCACTTACTGTGCATCGTAGCCTCGAATCAATTTCCACTCACTGCAACGTAGCCTCGAATCAATTTCCCCTCGCCACTTACTGTGCATCGTAGCCTCGAATCACATGGCACTCGCTGTGCATCGTAGCTTCAAATCAATTTCCCCTTGCCACTTAGAGTGCATCGTAGCCTCGAATCACATGGCTCTCACCACTCACTGTGCATCCTAGCCTCAAATCAATTTCCCCTTGCCACATACTGTGCATCGTAGCCTCGAATCACTTGGCCCTCATCACTCGCGGTGCATCGTAGCCTCGAATCACTTGGCCCTAATTACTTACTGTGCATCGTAGGCTCGAATCAATTTCCCCTAACAACTTACTGTGTATCGTAGGCTCGAATCAATTTCCTCTCACCACTTACTGTGCATCGTAGGCTCGAATCAATTTCCACTCGTTGTGCATCATAGCTTCGAGTCAATTTCCCCTCGCCACTTACTGTGCTTCGTAGCCTCGAATCACTTGGCCCTCACCACTCGGATCAATTTCCCCTCACCACTTAATTGTGCATCATAGCCTCGAATCAATTTCCCCTCACTAGCTGCATCGTAGCCTCGAATCACATGGCCCTCGCCACTCAATGTGCATCGTAGCCTCAAATCAATTTCCCCTTACCACTTACTGTGCATCGTAGCCTCTTGGCCCTAATTACTTACTGTGCATCGTAGGATCGAATCAATTTCCCCTCGCCACTAACTGCATCGTAGCCTCGAATCACATGGCCCTCACCACTCTCTGTGCATCATAGCCTCGAATCAATTTCCCCTCACTAGCTGCATCGTAGCCTCGAATCACATGGCCCTCGCCACTCAATGTGCATCGTAGCCTCAAATCATTTCCCCTTACCACTTACTGTGCATCGTACCTCTTGCCCAATTACTTACTGTGCATCGTAGGCTCGAATCAATTTCCCTCGCCACTAACTGCATCGTAGCCTCGAATCACATGGCCCTCACCACTCTCTGTGCATCTAGCCTCGAATCAATTTCCCCTCACTAGCTGCATCGTAGCCTCGAATCACATGGCCCTCACCACTCAATGTGCATCGTAGCCTCAAATCAATTTCCCCTTACCACTTACTGTGCATCGTAGCCTCTTGGCCCTAATTACTTACTGTGCATCGTAGGATCGAATCAATTTCCACTCGTTGTGCATCATAGCTTCGAGTCAATTTCCCTCGCCACTACGTGCATCGTAGCCTCGATCACTTGCCCTCACCCATCGATCAATTTCCCCTCACCACTTAATTGTGCATCGTAGCCTCGAATCAATTTCCCCTCACCACTTAACTGTGCATCGTAGCCTCGAATCACATGGCCCTCACCACTCACTGTGCATCGTAGCCTCAAAACAATTTCCCCTTACCACTTATTGTGCATCGTAGCCTCGAATCACTTGGCCGTCACCACTCGCTGTGCGTCGTAGCCTCGAATCACTTGGCCCTAATTACTTACTGTGCATCGTAGGCTCGAATCAATTTCCCCTCACCACAGGGTTTTAAGAGTCTAATAACTTTCCTCTCACCACTAATAACTTGCTTCTCACCACTGGGCCATAGTCAAGAATCATTTCCCTCGTCGCTGAGTCGTAGAATGGGATCACACTTTGCTCGCTGCTGGGTCGTAGCCTCGAATCGAATGCACCTCACTACTTGATCGTCGTCTCGAATTACTTGTAAATCTCCGCTGCATCGTAGTCTCTAATCACTTGCTTCTTACCCCTGTTGGTCGTAGCTCCAAAGTACTTGCCGTCGCCGCGGTGGGTCGTAGCCTTGAACCACTCCCCCTTCGGCTCGACAGACACTTGACGAAATTTGTATGCATCCTATTGACGGCATATAATAATCACTCTGCCCTAATGTCCCTTCTTGCCCTGAGTAGTTCTGAGAAACTACGCAAGGTACTACCTTCAGAATTGGAGTATTGGTAGGTGGCGATGAAGAAAAAAGCGGTGCAAAAACCCATAACTTACTTTTGAGTTACTCCCATTTTCATTTTGAATTGTTTCTTGTCCAGAGCAAGGTTATGCAAGAGATAGGCTTGAAACTTTGAATAAAGAGGAAGATTACTTCTGTAATTGTTATTTGACCGTTGACGTTTTTCGCCCTTCGCGGGCAGATAGATGAAACCTATGTTCGCTTAATAATTGTAGTATCTTTTTCTTTGATCTCAACTATACTTATACAGAAGATGTTTCACTATAAAAGCTAGATCATGTTAGATAATCAGTTCGGATAATTGCATCCGATATTATGTCCCTTGAATAAGTTAGAATTAGAAAAAATATTGTCTCTCCAGTAACCTGGAACTAAACCAAACTTACATAAAGTTTATCTGTAAAATGAAGGCCGATTTCTATAACCAGCCAGTCAGTTATGGCCCTTGGATCAATCAAAATTGACCGTATCCGCTCGATAACCAGAGTATTTTTTGTTTGATCTTAACTGTATGATGTGTCTCTATACGATCTAAGTCAAACTTATTTACAAAACTTGTGTATCTTCTAGATAACTGACTAATATGTACTTGCAAGTCTACGGAAAGCTGATGCGCCATACCAATTTGCAAATGCTAAATGCCAAATACTTAAAGCTAAGTGCAAAATATTTGTATCAAATGTATGTATGGGGACTGCGCTGCTAAAATGTTAAACATAAGAAATAGTAAAAGCAGAATAAGAACTATTACATCTAATCAGTGGTTAAGCTTTGGTACTTAGTGTAAGGCAGTATTACAATAGCATGGGGTAACCTATTCAACAGGACTGCTGTAGTGATGTGAAGGGAGTAAATGAAGTAGTCTCAATTGACATGGATTTAATGGAGACTAAATGCGTGCATATGGCAAGTGGCTACTATATATTCTGGAAAAAGATCTTACAAAACATGAGAAAGTTTGCAATTTAGACATCACTTTTACAATGTTGTGACCCTTTGATACTCATATTTAAAGCGTACATATATATTCTTGTCTGAGCGGCATCTCAGTAACCCCTGTTTAAATTTCAATGAAAGTAAACAGGGGTTCTTTTTGCATGATATTTTTGAAGGTATTGCCATTTAATGACATAACACCCTGTGATATTGATATTTACTGCTCAGGGATTCAGAAATAACCTTCTAGTTATTCAAGATATAGTTATGTTTCTTGCACTCTATAGTGTCTCACATTGCCACTTATCATGTTTACAAATTCGCGTTATAGGTAGTTGCGGACAAAATTGCAAAAAAGAATGTGATCACATTAGACAATTAGTCAAATAAAATTGTAGTACTTGTGCTTTGTACTCTCTCCTTAATAAGAACAAGTTTTTCTAAATTTCCTCTGGTAATGGCTAAGTTATTGTCCGGACAAAGATTAGGAAATCAGGAGCCAAAAGGGAGATAATTAAACACATTTAAGTCAGAGCTATGTTTCTGTTCCTCTACACTTTCCCTTACTGCTTACCTATCACAATGACAAATGTCTTTGAATTCCCTTCAGTAGTTGTCTGAGTAAAATTGTATGAATACTTGATTACAAAAGGGGAAATATCTCAACAAGTATTCTAGACAGAGTAATGGTTCTTGCGCCATGCACTTCCTCGCACTACCAACTAATTATCCCTCTTTCAAGTTTTCCATCAGACGGACGGAATTTACTGCAATATGTCTTCCATTTTTGAAGCAAGTGATACAAAATGAAAGTAATTGCATAAGCTAGACGAAAAGATTCATTTAGAAAAATAAAATGTTCAATGTTCTTATTTGTACGTTTTTACCAAGTATGCAGGGATCAGAATATTCATAAGAATGAACTTACAAATTAAAAAAAAATGGTAATTTTATTTCTATTATTTTAATTCCTCAAATATTCGAATAGTACTTTACAAATAAGAAGGCTAATCAAGGTAGATTTCTTGTTCATTTAATGGATAACTGTTCTCAGTTAAAGAATAAAAAATCCTGAGATGCCTCTTTCGTCACATTTTTCTTTTAATTGCAAATCATGTATTCTTTCTTTTGCAAAAATATCAATGTACAAAAAGATCTAACCAACAACAAAACTTATGAGATGACCTATCCCAACAGTCTTCAAGAAGATTCAGTGGAAAAATCAAAATCATTCTGGCTATAAAAACGCTATTTGTTCACCTTCTATAGGCATGAACATATTTTATTTCCAACTAAACTGAAGTGCGCATGCGTAATTTGCATGCTTTGACAATTTAGTAAACGTTTGCCAGGAAAGAACATTACCAAACTAGTAAAGAATCAAATATACCACTTTTAAATGATTTTGCCAACAATAACCTGAGAATTGTCAGATTTTATGTTGTTAACTTGTCACTTAAAAATCATATAAAATGTAATGACTTCACTGGACAATGTCAAGATGTTATGGGTAGTTGACAGACGTTTCTTGAATATTATACCCTAAAGTAAAAGGAAAACTTGATGGAAATATTTGTTGGGACACAATATGTGCACCTGAATATTTAGAGTCCGCCTGTAAGAGTAAAGTTATAGGGAAAAGAGATGTCAATTTCCCTTTAAAGCAAGGGAGCTACCTACTACCATTTTTCACGTCTTTGGTATGACGAGGCAGTGGATCGAACCTGCGACTTCCCGAACTCGAAGCGGGCACTACCACTAGGCTGTCGAGGCGGTAGTCACCTTTACAGATGTTAAAAATACAAAAAACGCTTGTTCTAAATTGAAACCTTCATAAAGACAAAATTATCAAACATAGTGTGAACATGAATACATTTAAATGAATTTCATCACCCGAATAAGCAACGAACTTGAAAATAGTCACGCTGAACATGCAAAGTGTACTGATCTTTACTATATAAAGAGAATATTTAGGAATTTGCTTGGGATACACCCATACCATTCCAGTTGTGAAAAGGTAGAATCAAAAAAAGCTTTGAGAGTTTAAAAGCAGAAATGAAATTAGTGATAAACTGTTATATCATAACACTGCCAGTATACTGAATTTATTGTGAACTAGTGCGCTAAAAGGAAAACTAACTTTAAATTGCTGAACGCGCACTTACTAATTTCGAGTACAATTTATGTTTAGACATATTTCTTTAAGCTATCTTTGCCATTGATCGCCTACTAAGAATACAGTAAAAAGAGAAAAAATAACCAGAATGAAAGAATTGCGTTTAGACATAGTACTTGCGAAATCGGGTGTAGACTATGTAAAGCATCCAAGACTTTCATGTGATGTAACTGACACTTGTTAAGATTTATCATTAGAATGCATGTCTAAAGAGGACGACTTTTGTAGAACAGCAAGAATTTCTAAGTGTAAACAAGATGAGGTACATGTTTCATATATAGGGAACATACGTGAAGACAGTTTCGAACAAATGGACACAGAGCCTGTAGTTACCACTGCCCAGACAGCCACAGAAGGCAACACTGACAGCGTACTAAAAGACGATGATAAACTAAAGGGGAAAGCAAATGAAAGTTTTTTGCTTGACGAAGATGATGTAGCTGCACAAACAATTAAGCCAAAGGCAAGTATCCTACATCATTTGCATTCTGTCTTTATCACGAAAACACTATTGTACTATGTACATGCTTCACTCTTTCTTTGTAGTTGATAAATGCCAATATTATGAGGATACATGTTTTGCTTAAATACAGGAACGATTTTGAAAAGATTCTTTAGATATTCCTTTGTACGCGATGACATCCAGTTAGTCCGTTCATTTCCTACATGTTTTACTGCCTAACTTACAGTGGTGCATATACCGAATTATAGTACAGCGGTGCATTTATCGAATTATAGTATAGCGATGTATATACCGAATAACAGTATAGCGGTACATATACCGAACAACAGTACATTAGTGCATTTACATAATAATAGTACAGTGGTGCATATACAGAATAATAGTACAGAAGTGCGTTTACAGAATAATAGTACAGTAGTGCGTATACAGAATAATTTTTCGGTAGTACATATAAAGAATTTTAGTACAGTAGTGCATAGAACGCATTCTAGTATACCGAATAATAGAACAGCGGTGCATATATCGAATAAGAGTATAGTGATGCATATACCGAATTAATACAGTATTGTTTATACCATATCACAGTAAAGCAGTACCTGTACAGAATAATAGTACACCAGCGCATATAAAATATAACAGTACAGTAGTGCATATACCGAATAATAGTACAGCCGTGCATATACCGAATGATAGTGCAGTAGGGCATATACCGAATAATAGTACAGTAGTGCATGTACCGAATGATAGTGCAGTGGTGCATATACAGAATGCAGTAGTGCATATACCGAATGATAGTGCAGTAGTGCATTATACCGTACCGAATGATAGTACAGTAGTGCATTTACCGAATGATAGTACAGTAGGGCATATACCGAATGTTAGTACAGCAGTACATAAACCGAATGATAGTGCAGTAGCGCATATACCGAATGATAGTGTTTTAGTGCGTATACCGAATGATAGTGCAGTAGTGCATATAACGAATGATAGTGCAGTAGTGCATATAACGAATGATAGTGCAGTAGTGCACATACCGAATGATAGTGCAGTAGTGCATACACCGAATGATAGTGCAGTAGTGCATATACCGAATGATAGTGCAGTAGTGCATATAACGAATGATAGTGCAGCAGTGCATGTACCGAATGATAGTGCAGTAGGGCATATAACGAATGATAGTGCAGCAGTGCATATACCGAATGATAGTGCAGTAGTGCATATAACGAATGATAGTGCAGTAGTGCATGTACCGAATGATAGTGCAGTAGTGCATATAACGAATGATAGTGCAGTAGTGCGAATGATAGTGCAGTAGTGCATACACCGAATGATAGTGCAGTAGTGCATACACCGAATGATAGTGCAGTAGTGCATATACCGAATGATAGTGCAGTAGTGCATATAACGAATGATAGTGCAGTAGTGCACATACCGCATATTAGTAAAAATGTTGATATACCGAATAAGAGTTCAGCGGTGCATTTATCGAATAAGTGTAAAGTGGTGCATATATCCAATAACAGTATATGGTGCATATAACGAATAAGATTAAAAAAAACAGTGATGCATATACCGAATAATAATAGTGGTGCATAAACCGAATATTAATACAGTTGTGCATATACCGAGGTTATATAGCAGTAATTCGGCCAAAAATATGCTTCCGTGGTGTAAAAAGAAGTTTCTAATAAATAGATCCTAATTTTTCCTTTTTTCGCGCATTTGCGCGTAAACCGGTGGCCAAATGGGCATTATTTCACTCGTGGAATGAATTTTATATAAAATAAGACACTTTTCATGCTAATATTCGAGTAAACAACTCGAAAACGAAAGTAGGGTGTTTATTCTGCGGACCGCTTTCTGAAATGCGGCAATATGAGGGTACCTGGCTTCAGTTGACTTGCATTTCACTGCATACTATTCAACAGCCCGTTTTCTTTTCGTTTTCTTGAAGCAAATGAATGGATATCTTGTGGAAAATAGGTCTACGACGGAGTGAAAATCTAGAAACTGTATCAAAATTGTTCTGAAGTAGCTGAATTTTATATGAAACAAAGAACAATTTCTTTTATTGGTATATAGCCTTTACCGAATAAGAGGTCAGCGGTGCATATACCGAATCATAGTGTAGACTAGTGGTGTATACTGAATAATATTACAGCCTGGTGCGTATAACAGTGCCAGGATTTTCAGTTTATTGATATAACTACAATACCAGATATGTTAATTTAAGATAGATCGAAATCTGCCATTTTTAATTAAAATGACTGAATATGCGAAGCTCTTTAGAGACAGCCGAACCTAAAATACTAACAACAGGAACTGTCAGTTTTCCATTAAGATTCAGTTAACCTACCGAAACATAAACGTATATCAGATAATTTTCTTACATCTAACTTCATGCTATAAAATATACTTCGAATTAAAGACTTTTTACAGTTAAATAATTGGACAATTTAGGTCCTGTTTATCCCAAAATGTAGAATTTAATTCGTTTGCAACGAATTAGCGACTGAAATTGAAAATTTGAAATGTCAGCGATAAAGTGATATATGTATGTAAAATACTTTCATCCTATTCTTAATTAGTTTCTTTTTATTTTTTCTCGCACTGATTTCAACGCTTTTTATGGACATTTCAATTTTGGGTTCCCTATCCACCATAAGCATTTCTTCCTTATGAAACTACTAAATTTGTTTAAGATATGGCAACCCTAATTATTAGACCATCAACTTTTTTTTAAAGCATCATTCATTCAATTATTTTAGGTGTAAGGACGCTATTTTGTAAGATAAAAGATAATTAATTTTGTCGTAGGTATAAGTTGACGAAAGTTTCTCAGGTATGAGGCATCAAATGTTTTAAGTTTGTTCATCATGCTGTGTGTATTAAGTAACATCGACAGAATTTGAGCGCATTTAAATTTACACCCCAAGGTGCAAAAGAGCTAAATATGATGTGCAGGCCACTTAAATTTGACTCTGATTTACGAGATCAGCAGGTACTGTCAGCACATCCTACTGCTGTTTGTTAAAGGAATGAGAGTCTATCTAGATGTCAGGAACTTTTCAAATTGTTTTGGAAAAGATGTTATTAGGTTATTTAACATTGTTCTGTACAATACGAAGATATATTTGGACTCGTACCCAGCTGAGAAAACCATATTGGACGAGCCGCTAGGCGAGTTCAATATGGTTTTCTCAGCTGGGTACGAGTCCAAATATATCTCATATTGTACAGTACAATGTTAAATAACCTTTTTATTCTATATCAATTTTATCTTACTATAATAATAGTTGAAATTAAAACTGGTTCACTGAATATTGTATTCCTGCCTTTTCTAGTTTTTCCCAGCTTGGTATGAGTGCAAATATATATTATATAGAACAATGTTAGACCTTAAATAACCCTTTTATCCTATATTTATTTCACTTCATACGTAATATACGTAATTCATTGAATGTTGTTTTTTTTCTGCGTATCATCATTAAAAAAAGTATATGGTGCAACCTCCCTACAACAACCATTTGGTGATTTTGGTGGTAATAATACTTGGCTGAGATATTATGCCCACAAACATTGTCAACAAGTTTGGTGAAGATCAGATGAAAACTGTTCGACTTAAAAGAGTGGACAACGCTAAATTCCCCGTTTTTCGAGTAATTCAAGGACTATAATCAAAGAGTGCCTGGTACAATTTGGCTGGTTATCTAAATTGGCCAAGATGTAATGCCCACAAACATTGTCAGGAAGTTTGGTGAAGATCCGAAGAAAACTGAATTATAGAGCAGACATGTTTTGGATGCGACTTTTCAAATATTATAACATCTGATGATCCTTTTTACTGTATTTTAAAGTTTTTGATTATTAACGAACGTTTTAATATCTAAATCAGATAGCATTGTTATCTACGGAATCCTGTTCGTGCCACTTAAATTGTCGCCTCGCCAACACGCGACAACGCGATAATTATCGCGTTGTCGCCTTTTCATATTTCTGGACAAATATAAATCTTCTTGGGTATTATTTATCAATACACCGAAACAAATTTCTAATGACAGTCTCTGCTGGCTGAACACCACTAAATCCGACTGTACTTCATTTCACATAAAATAAAGTTTTCGACATTTTCTAGCATATCAGATTTTCAGAGACTTATCGCTATTATAATATCTGAACGTTTGTGACAAAAAAGACAACATCTGTTCGTCCGTATGTACGTAATTTAGGGTAAAAGCTGTATTTCTGTACTTTCCATACGGAAAAAGTTCGTGTTTTTCATTAACTTCAAATAATTGTAGAATGTTCCAAGCACAAGATATTTTAATGAATATCTTTTATAAAATAAATCTAAACATGGTCTAAATAGATATGTAATTTATAGTTTTTTTACCGCCAAAGGTTTCGTCGGTGGACCATCTAAAAGTGTACCATTTTTGGTGAAAATATGCATATTTCTTCATATACTAAATAGAGGGGTGGGCCTTGTCAGAGAAGCTATATCTTCATAACTTGATGTCTGATTTTAATAAATGCAAAGAGCAAGCCAGTACCTCGAGGAAACAGGTCAAGTCAGGTTCGAACCCGGTCGGCTAGGGGTCAAAGTCATAGTCAAAGTTCGGTAATATTCTCAAAATATGAAGTTTAAGGCCCACTGACAGCGTACTAAAAGACGATGATAAACTAAAGGGGAAAGTAAATGAAAGTTTCATGCTTGACCAAGATGATGTAGCTGCACAAGCAATTAAGCCACAGGTAAATATCATACAACAATTGCATTATGTCCTTTTACATTAAAACTCTCACGAAAACACTACTGTAAATGTACATGCTTCATTCTTTCTTTGTCGTTGATAAATACTATGCCAATATTATGAAGATGCACATTTTTTGCTTGTACAGAAACGATTTTGAAAAGATTCTTTAGATATTCCTTTGTCGCCGATAACCTTCAGTTGGTCCGCTCATTTCCTACATGTTTTACTGCCTAACTTTCAGTGGTACATATACCGAATTATTGTACAGCGGTGCATTTATCGGATTATAGTATTTATAGCGAGGTATATACATTAGTGCATATACCAAATAACAGTACAGTAGCGCATATAACTAATAATAGTACAGTAGTGCATATACAGAATAATTTTTCGGTAGTGCATTTACAGAATTTTAGTACAGTAGTGCATAGAACGCATAATAGTAAAACAGTACATAAACCGAATAATAGAACAGTGGTGCATATACCGAATTATAGTACAGTATTGCATATACCATATCATAGTAAAGCAGTGCCTATACAGAATAACAGTACACAGCGCATATACAAAATAAAAGTACAGCAGCAAATATACCAAATAAAAGTACAGCAGCGCATATACCGAATAAAAATACAGCAGCGCATATACCGAATAATAATACAGCAGCGCATATACCAAATGATAGTACATCAGCGCATATACCAAATAATAGTAGAGCAGCATATACATGTATACCGAATAATAGTACAGTATGGCATATACCAAATAATAGTACAGCAGCATATACATGTATACCGAATACTAGTACAGTAGGACATACACCGAATAATAGTACAGTAGTGCATATACCGAATGAAAGTGCAGTGGTGCATATACAGAATGCAGTAGTGCATATACCGAATGATAGTGCAGTAGTGCATATACAGAATGCGGAAGTGCATATTCCGAACAATAGTACAGTAGGACATATACCGGATAATAGTACAGCAGTGCATATACCAAAAATAGTCAGCAGCGCATAAACCGAATAATAGTACAATAGGACATGTACCGAATAATAGCACAGTAGGGCACATACCGAATAATAGTACAGTAGTGCATATACCGAATAACAGTACAGTAGTGCATATACCGAATGATAGTGCAGTAGTGCATATACCGAATGATAGTGCAATAGGATATATAACGAATGATAGTGCAATAGTGCATAAACCGAATGATAGTACAGTAGTGCATATACCGAATAATAATACGGTAGTGCATACACCGAAAAATAGTACAGTGGTGCATATACCGAATAATAGTACAGTAGTGCATACACTAAATAATAGTAGAGTGGTGCATATACCAAATAATAGTACAGTAGTGCATACACCGAATAATAATATAGTTTTGCATATACCGAATAATAGTACAGTAGTGCATACACCGAATAGTAGTACAGTAGTGCATATACCGAATAATAGTACAGTAGTGCATACACCGAATAATAGTACAAAGGTACATATACCGAATAATAGTACAGTAGTGCATATACGGAATAATAGTACAGTAGGGCATACACCGCATAATAATAATAAAAAATATATACCGAATAAGAATTTAGCGTTGCATTTATCGAATAAACTTACGGTGATGCATAAATCAAATAATAGTACAGTGGTGCATATAAGGAATAGTAGTACATGGTGCATGTAACGAATAAAAATAAAACAAACAGTGACGCATATACCGAATAATGATACTGGCGCATAAACCAAATATTAATACAGTTTTGCATATACCAAATAATAGTGTATAGTACAGCGGTGCGTATAACGGTGCTAGGATTTTCAGTTTATTAATACAACTACAATACTAGATTTAAATTAAAATTACTGAATATGCGAATCGATTTTCCTAGCTCTTTAGAGACAACCGAATCTGAATTCTAACAAAATTTGGTCAAAAACAGGAACTGTCAGGTTTTCATCAAGATTCAATTAAAATTCCCAAAAAATAAACGTATTACAGATAATTGTCTTACATCTAACTTCATGCTATGAAATATATTTCGAATTAAAGACTTTTTATAGTTAAATA
This sequence comes from Mercenaria mercenaria, assembly GCF_021730395.1. NCBI lineage: Eukaryota > Metazoa > Mollusca > Bivalvia > Venerida > Veneridae > Mercenaria > Mercenaria mercenaria. The sequence continues at coordinate 82,124,846 of NC_069368.1, forward strand.
GTTGGATAATTTAGGTCCTGTTTATCCAAATATGTAGAATCCTGAAACAGGTATTTAATCCGTTTAATACGTATTAGCCTCTGAAATTGCATATTCGAAATGCGAGCGATAAAATGATATATGTATTTATTATATACCTATATAAATTATGTTAAAACATCGGCTTGTACTTCACAATTAAATATTAATAGGCAGAAACAAATTCCGTATTGTACCTTTTAAATTCTGTATAGTACCTTCCGTATTGCATGCTGCCGGACTACTTTCATTGATATGCATGACCTGACACAGTTCTATATATAGGATCGGGTTACCCGAAACAAACATTTTGTTGGCCTTATTTACGATGATCCACGCTTTAAACAAATGAATACGTTGTGTATATGCCAATCACTTAATAAGAACTTAAAGCTTCCATTAAAACTAACCGAATATTCGAATATATTCGAATATGGCAAACCGAATATTCGAATATTGATTTCAGTATTCGTTCCCATCCCTAATAATAATCAATATTAAAATGGAACTAAGTGAAGTTGAACATATTTAACTAATTCAGTGTGTTAGCTTCAAAATGATACAAAAAATCAAAACGATTATAATTTAGACCGTCGCAATTGTATCTAAAAATAGCAGGTCGTTCCATTTAAACACGTGACGCGCTGTTGTATTACCGCTGCCATTTTGAAATTTCAATCGGCGTGTAAAAAGCAAGTAAGGCAGACTTAAACCTCCTTCAACATGAACTTATGCATCAATCATATGTTTTTCTTATTTTATTATAAACTACTTCAAAATTTAATTCGAATACGGCCGATTGCGGATGAAAACCGATTCTGCGGATGGTCTGAAACGTCGTACAAAATATTGTGAAAAGATCGACAATATCTACAAGTTTGGTATTGTTTTCGAAAAAAAAATCTACAACTTGTTACATAGAACATGCGCCAATTAAAATGAACAAAAGATAAAAAGATATCACAGTTACGCCTAATACAAACTGTTAATCCGTAGCGATGACCCCAGGTAATTATGCATTGCAATTTTCTTGTTAATTGGACATCTTTTGACATGCATCTGACACATTGACACCTGTTGCAAACTGTTAAACCGTTACGATGGCCCCTGCCAATTATGCATTGCTATTTTCTTGTTAATTGGACATATTTTGATACGCGATAAACTAACATGGGGATCTGGACATTTGCCCCCCAGGACATTTGCCCCCCAATGAAAAAGTGGACTGCTGGACATTTGCCCCCCAGTTGAAATGGTAGATAGGACATTTGCCCCCCAGTGCATATTTCTGAAACGGACATTTGCCCCCCAATATTTTTGTCCCCCAGTGATTTTTTAGGAACTTGGTACAAGATATTCATCATATTTTAGTCGACAATGTCTTTGTTTTACACAATCTGGTAGTAGATAGTAGCCAAATAAACAAGTTTGAGTGTTAAAAACATTGCACTAATTAAGAAATTATAACACTGTTATGAGCACTTTTATTACTCAATAATATGCTATTATTTACCTTAACACCTGAAAGTAATTAACATATTTATCAAATTATTATCAATGAAACAGGTTTCTTTTTACTGAAAATTGCCGTTTAGAGTAATTTTGATAAGAAAACAACAAAAAACACTGTAATATATACTGGCATACAGGACAAATATATTGGGGGGGGGGGGGGGGGGGGGGGGGGGCAAATGTCTATTCCAAAAATAAGCAATGGGGGGCAAATGTCCTATCTGCCATTTCAACTGGGGGGCAAATGTCCAGCAGTTCATTTTTTCATTGGGGGGCAAATGTCCTGGGGGGCAAATGTCCTACAACCACTAACATGACATGGTTTTATTCTGCAGAATTAGCATACTCATATTGCCAAAAATCAATGATACTTATTTTGAAAAAAAATATAATTTACGAATATTCGAATTTGATTTTCATATTAGAATATTCGACCGATTTTCGAATATTCGTTCCCATCCCTAAAACTTATTATTATTATTATTATTATTATTATTATACCAGATTTATATAGCGCCCTTTTCATGATCAATTTCACGTTCAAAGGCGCTTTACATAGTTCAAATGCAGCCACACAGGGCGCATAATTCATCCACTACTAGTATAGACACAGAGCGATCTGACCAGAGGGACAGAGTGAGACAAAGCCCCCACGACAGAGAGGCCAGATATCAGATACAGGCTTGTCCGGCTAACTTAGCCTAGCTCGTTGCGAATAGACAGCCTGGTTCTTTAACGTGCCCAGTGTATAGCACTGATACACGCAAGCATTGCCTGGGTTCCTGACCAGTACACCTCTAGTTGGGTGGGAAACACTGAAAAGCGTTTATGAAAATTCCCGAGTAGCTGCCAGGGATCGAACCCCCGACCTCAGGATTGGAAGGCCAGTGTGATAAACAACGAAGATCTCGTCCAATAACAAAACAACAAACAAAAAGGTAGAGGTATATAATAAAAGGGTCATTATAACAGTAGCTAGATCTGGGATTTTTTATTCGGCTCGAGTGGATTTTTGCCAGATCGGATCTCACGAGGCGCGCAAGCTGCTGTTATAATAACCCTATTGTATAATTCTGTCGCCTATTCTTAATTAGTTTGTTTTTATTTTTTCTCGCACAGATTTCAACGCTTTTGAGGACATTTCAATTTTGGGTTCCCTATCCACCATAAACAGTTCTTCTTTATGAGACTACTCAATTTGTTTAAGGCATGGCAGCACTAATTATTAGACCATCAACTAAGGCACCAAGTTCTAAGTTTGTTCACTATGCTGTGTTTTAAGTAACATCAACAGAATCTGAACGCACTTAAATTTACATCCCATGGTGCAAAAGAGCTAAATATCATGTGCAGGCCACTTAAATATTTGGTTCTGATTTACGAAATCAGCAGGTACTCTCAGCACATCCTTCTGCTGTTTGTTAAAGGAATGAGAGTCTATCTAGATGCCTGTCCGAAAAAGGAACTTTTCAAATTGTTTTGGAAAAGATGTTTAATGATATGATATACATGCAAAACGTACATATAGATATTCCATTTATCACATTTATGGACAGTTATGTTTCTTCGTTTTCAGAGTGGTGATTCTGATCCCAAAATTGAGGTTGAAGATCAGCGTTCAGTCAGTCTAAATGGTGCCGCGACCAGGAGAAACGATTCAGTCAAATCATCCGGTAGCAGCAAGAAGACAAGGACAATACCATGTAGTGACCCTGTTTTCAGAATCAAATTGTTAAAGACTGCGTTTTTGCTTTGGAATATGACCATTTTGGTGACTGTTTTTTAATTTTATTATTTGTATTGATAATTCTGGTTTCGGATAGAATGCCAAAAACACGTTTTTAACTGAGAAATTTTTACTTTGATTTCTGCATTCTGATAAAACAATTATATTCAATTAGATATTCAATAATAATTGCCTTACCCTTAAAGTTGTTATTTGAACCTTACACAACTTATATACATGTCTTTAAACTGTTCAACATGGAATCTGATGTACAATATAAACATTAACGGAATTTTTGATGTGTAAATACCTCTCTATTAAGGCAAGTACCTTATTGAACAACGGACATATGTCGTGAGAATGATATATATTTACTGGGTTCCTCCTGCCAACTATTGTTTGAGTGAACTGATCCCCAAAGAGCAATATCGAAAATCAAGCTTCATAAGGTTGTTTGCTTGAACAGTGGTCTATCTTAGTTGGTTCCAAAAATAATATATAATGTAGAATTAATTTTTTTGACAGGGCTGGGAATATGGTCAGATGGGACCAGTATTTCCTGATCTACGAGACATAGCGGGGGTATCACTGAAACAAGGATCTTGGTTGTTTACAGGATTTGCTGTAGGATACCTTGCTGGCTGTTTAATCGCCGGATTTAGTAAGACATAGTACCGTTGTTGTCCAGACATAGTACCGCTACTGTCCAGCCGTACCTACTTGCTTTTAATTTATTATTTTACTAACGTTGATAATATATCTAGATAGCATGGAAGCCATCAAAGAGATTACAAAACATAGGAATAAATCAAACAGTTGAGCAGACAAATCGCAAATTGTCATACGAAACATAAAACATTGCCCTGCTCTATTAACTATTTAACAGACTGTCAGAACTACGTGTAAACACTGTAAGATAATAAAACAATTAACGCTGGTCTATTCTATTGCTGTTGTTAATTTTATTCAGCCCAGACAAGGTTCAGTTCCAATCTACTGTTGTTTTTCTACACTATTGTTTCGGCTGGTGCATATACCGTTACACCGTGGATACCGGTATTTGAAGTTATGGTGTTTCTACTTGCCCTGAGTGGTTTAGGTATTGGAGGACAGGACACATGTATGATATATATTTTTGTGCTGTTTATTCATTTGTAGATATGCAAAATAAGCGAACACTGAATATGCATTATGTTGGAGGGATTTAAGTTCCGAATAAGCCCTGAGGTACCTACGTTAGAAATAACACAAGGTCAGGTAGAAAGTTTTCTTATTTATAACGTGTGTAACAGAACTTCTATAGTGACTTTCAACTTGCAGTTTTCTGGCTTTAAGCCATACCGGCTAAGTAGAAGAGGACTCCAGATGAACCTCCGGTCATTTTGTTCGTTCAAGTAAACGGGCTTTAAATTTTGTACTGCAATCATTAGAGTAGTAGCTTTGTTTGTTTGTTTTGGATTTAAATCCATTTTATCACCAGTATTTCAGTTATGTAACGGCGGGCAGTAAACGTAACCAGTGTTCCTGGATTCTGTACCAATACAAACATGTTCTCCGCAAGTAACTGAATCAGAGGTGGAGGACGAAAGATTTCAGACAGAATCGTTACGGAGAACATACGCCCCGCCCAGTGATCGAACTCTCGACCCCGCGATCCGCAGATTTGCGCACCCCCCATTGAGCTAAGCAGGCGGGCTTAGAGTGGTGGTGATTTCAATACGTGTACACATACGAGTAGTAGATCAAATTTGAAATATATGGAGTTTCGTGCAAATGCGCAGTTTGGCGGCCATCTTGGATTTCTCGGATTTCTTGGATCTTATTTTCTCTTCTGACATTTACGTGTTAGGGTCAGGTCTAGTAGTTTTTGTCAGACGCTTATTATCTTAAGGGATTTACTAAACCGTACGCACATGCTAACACGCTTAGTATTGAATCGCAACGTCAATTATCTAATGAATCACCGTTGTTTATTTCAGGTGTCCATACAATGCTTTTTGAAACGTGGGATTCTAAAGTTGGACCGTACTTTCAGATGTTGCATGTACTCTACGCTGTTGGAGGAATTATTTCACCGTTAGCCACGAAACCTTTCCTTCGGAAAAGTAAGATGCTATTTTCCGACAATGTCTTTCTTTTTCTTTTTGTTAAATATTATTATCATTTTCAGAATATGTTTGAAACACGACAGACTCTTCGAAACGCACTACTGTTTGTATATAATGTATCAGTAATGTTATTACAAATGTATGTATAAATATGACATATCAATATTGGACGCTATATTTTCAGCAGCTTAGGAAGGACTGTTAGAGCTATCCATACTAACCACTTCGGTACCATTCACCACCCCTACTGTTGTTTAAAAAAATAAAATGTGTGAATATCAACGAACATATTTTTGCACGCATCCATCGTTTTGGTAATGAACAAAAGTTTTATAATTGCTATACATGTATATCAAATATTTCATGTTTGTTTGAAACAATGTTTATTAACGGAAATTTGCTGCGATAATAGCACATTCTGCGATAACTCTTTTTTTCTGTTCTTAGATATCCAGGAGGGACATCCAGATATTGTAAATTCCACACAGGCGATTTCCATACAGAACGCAACCCAGTCATCTGTTTCTATAGTCAGCACAAACAGGAGTAACAGCCTGGATGACGTCATCATGACGGATACCGACGTGCACTACGCTCTTCTTGTTTCCGGTTTATTGTCAGTCTCAGCTGCAGTTCCCTTCCTTGCTATTTTCTTTAAGGACCAACGTGCAAAGAAATCACAACATCAAAATAACGCTGTGAAAGTGATCACGGCAGATAAACAGACACGTTTGCCTTCACGTATAGAAAGAATTGTCCTGTGCATCTTTTTGTTAAATTCTTTCGTAGCTACAGCATTTCTCGACCTTTTTCCTAGTTTTTTGACCACATTTGTAATAAAACAAGCAGGCATGACACAGCAAGTCGGGTCAAACCTTACTTCGGCATACTTCGCCATGTACGCTGTTGGAAATTTTTTAAATATTTTTGCTTCAGTTTACATTAAGATTACAAAAATTATAATATTTTCCTACATCAGTACAGTGGCAATGTTAACTGGTGTTTTATTGAGCGTTGTATTCCCAAATGAAGTGTTGCTCTCGGTTTTTGTTTCTTTAAGCGGACTCAGTTCTGCGACTATAATAGCCACGATATACACGTGGATACAGGAACACGTGACACCTGTCACAGGAAAGCTGGCTTCCGGTCTGCTTATTAGCGGTTCATTAGGAATATCTCTGAATCCTTTGTTAACAGGATATTTGATGGATGTGTACTCGCCACTGTGGTTTATATATTTGAGTTTAGGAAACACTCTCTTTTGCGCAGTTTTGTTCATAACTGCGATGCTTCTTACAAAAACATATTCAAATGATATGAATGTGACGGAAGAAACTATTAGAGCAAATCAAACCACGGCAGACGAAATAAAAGACGGGAATACAGATATACATGTAAATGGAAAATTACAAAATGTCTATGAGATTACCCATTTTTAAAGTATCCAGCTCAATTTGCAGTGTATGCTCAATTACTAACATTCATAATATTTGAATCCAATTTGATGTTAATAACAAGATATTAACGAAGCAGAAGTATTAATTGATTGATATGACCTTTAACTACATGTACTGGCTTTGTTTTCTGTTTCTCGACAGATATATTACGACTTAATGCTATGAGTACACTTATTAAATGGCTTGCCGGTCAATAGTCAAACCTATTTGCCCGTTGTCCAAAGGACCGATTGCTAAGAGTTTTTTTTTCAAACCGGTGGCAAATAGTTTTGACTATGACCGACAAGCCATTCAATAAGAGTTTTATAACATGCCATCATCAATAAATTTCAAATTTTTTTTATTAAGGTTTGACTTTAGCATAGCAAATCTGTGACCGAGCAATAGCGAAAACACTGGACCATATGGGAAAATAAGACCCATCGATTTTTCGCATGAGTGAAAATATTTTATATAGCGCAAAGAAGGAGCCCTTTACTTTATTTAAATTTATGGAAAAAGTAGTATAGGTATTTTAGCTTTGCAAACGATGTGATAATATTCAATGCATTGTCTTTCTAATGAATATTTTATTTTTAAAATGAATTTAAAAGAAAATGGTCTTTTTTGCGTATACTTTATATCTGTCTATCTACAATTAGACACATAGTAAAATATGGATAATTTGCTGAAATTTCTTCTGTTTAACAAGGAATAAATAGATTCTTATTTGTGCTTGAAGACCATTGCAAACGACTAAGTAACCTGTATTCATTTAGCTATTGTTTCATATTAACTTCAGTTTTCTAGGTGAAGAAGAAAATGGTCTTTTTTAAGCATTTTGAAGATGAGTATAGGTTTTTTATTCGTTATCGGAAAGACTCGAACATTTTCGTATGCTTCGGTCAATTGTTACGGAATTTAAGCTCCTTAACGTTAAAGACTGATTTCTTCTCACCCGCTAAACTGCACACATGTACGGATTTATAAATTACGGGACGCTCCATGATATGATTTTGTTTACAGTAATAGTCAATTTTAAATAGCTTTAGTAACGATTTATATAAAATTGAATTGTTGCTTAGATCCTCAAACGACGTCACTCTATCCCGCTTATCAAGTGTGTAATCGACGTTTTTTTAATTTTTGCAAATTAATTAAGTTTAGAAAAAAACAACAGTTCTGGGGTTGTTTTTCGGAAATTCATTATTTATTTCAACAAGACGCGATTTTTTCCATGTTAAAGACGCTCGTGGAAGTTTCGTCATTTTTTTTCACAATAATAGATTTTGATGAAATGTTCTGTATTAGAAGATCATGTTATGATGTATTGAAAAGTAAAATAAAAATACTAGGTCACCAGCACTGTTTCAGTTTTATTTGTCCTCAGATATGATGCTATTTTGAACATTTTTCAAAATTTCCATACTCCTACCATGTATTTCAGTAAAGTACAATAACTAGTATAACTTTGAAATCTAAGCAATTTTTATAACAGAAAACTATATTTCTAGTGGAGACATGCTCAGAAAAATCAAAAGAAATTAATTTGGTAAAAACAGAACAATAGTTGTTCAGCAGACCGATGGTTAATTTTTCATATTTTTGTCAAGCTTATGATAGTAACTCTGCTATTTTATCGAGTTTCACATAAAAGAACTAAATCAAACTCTGTACATGTATTTGCTTATGTCTATCTAATCTTAAACAAAAAGAAAATTTGTAGGTCACTATATTAGATTTGGTTTAAATTAAATTACAACGAGGTAGGGTGTGGCGGGCATTTATAGAACGCAGGTTGGTACGAAATACGCAATCAATTTTTGTTTCAAACAAGTGCATATATTCAGCCCAAATCTTTGACAGTATTCTGTTTTTGTCCACAGCTTCAGGCAAAGATAGTTAACAAGAGGATCAAATCGCCCTATGTCGCTCACCTGAGGAACATCTGGACTAAACTCGCTGAAAGTGTGGCTGAAGAAACTGGTTTTTCTGTATTTTTAAAGGAAGAAACAGAGAGGAATCAAACCGGCTGCTGCATCCTTAACCTTTAACATATTGATCTTAAAAGCAATAGGGGTTATCTACTCCATTTGGCCAATCACCCCACTAAGTTTGGAGGGTGCAGGTTAATGCTACGGAAACTCTTTTCAGTGTTTAGACGTCAAGGATTTGAACATGTGACATAGAAGTTCTTGAGGCGTGAGACTGTATCATAGTTAGAAAATCTGAAGGCTTGAGACTGTATCATAGAAGTTCTTGAGGCGTGAGACTGTATCATAGTTAGAAAATCTGAAGGCTTCAGACTGTATCATAGAAATTCTTGGGGCGTGAGACTGTATCATAGTTAGAAGTTCTTGAGGCGTGAGACTGTATCATAGTTTGAAGATCTGAAGGCTTGAGACTGTATCATAGAAGTTCTTGAGGCGTGAGACTGTATCATAGTTAGAAAATCTGAAGGCTTCAGACTGTATCACAGAAGTTCTTGGGGCGTGAGACTGTATCATAGTTAGAAGTTCTTGAGGCGTGAGACTGTATCATAGTTAGAAGTTCTTGAGGCGTGAGACTGTATCATAGTTTGAAGATCTGAAGGCTTCAGACTGTATCATAGAAGTTCTTGAGGCGTGAGACTGTATCATAGTTAGAAAATCTGAAGGCTTCAGACTGTATCATAGAAGTTCTTGGGGCGTGAGACTGTATCATAGTTAGAAGTTCTTGAGGCGTGAGACTGTATCATTCTTAGAAGTTCTTGAGGCGGCGTGAGACTGTATCATAGTTAGAAGTTCGTTCCATTTTTATAAATAGATAATGATACCTTTGTATTTGATCACTATCATAAAACTCATTAATTTCAAACACATAGTACTTTTTGTCGCTGTGATGTTATCGCTTATAGAAAATGGTCATAATGTACAATTTATTTTGAAATATTACAGGGGTCTATTAATAATTTAACCTAGTTATATATCTTTGTGTAAATGCTGAAACACAAAAGCCTTAGAATTTATATTTAAATGAACCACTTGATACATGTTCACTAAAATTAGAATTAGTCAGAAGCAATTTTGCAGTGATTTCTCTCGTGTTATAAAAACCGCGTTGCTTCACTGCACTTAGGTGTGGGAAGCGGGGGTGTGGGGTAGGTGGCAGAGCTAAATCAGAAATAAAATTTTCAAGTACGTCTTTCTCGTTAATCGCTCAAAAGATCTTCACTAAACGTAGTCAGAAATTTCATAGACATCAGTTTTATTCAAAATGGTTCTTGGGGCAGCTAGAGCTTATAATAGGACAGTCTTTGATTATACAAATATTATCGCGAATCGTTTGATCGATTTTATCACACTTGGTCAAAAGTGCAAATTCTTTTTCTTGACTGTTCAGATTATTTTGCTTGACTTTATTAAAATGTTTTTTTGACTGCTCCTAAGAGGCAATACAGAGCTAATACAGAACCATCTTTAAATGTTTTGTTTTTGCACCCCCACTAAATAGAGGATACATGTACGAAAATAAGTAAATCTTTGGGACAAACGTCTTTAAAAAATGTTGTAATTCTTAAGTAAACTTGGTTTAATTTCAATCATCTGTCTCCATATGAGTTCGATAGAAAGATTTTTGGCTGGGTTGTCGAAGAAAAATCTGGCTTGTAGATTAGGTCTGTCCGGGCGGATGGGCGGACGGATGGATGGATGGAATAATGAGTCTTATGTAAACCTTTCTGTTCATTCATTTTTCTCAAAAACTAGTTATCCAAACTTCAAGAAACTTGGTCAGAATGATCCCCTATTATCCTAGTTGGTCCAAAGTAAGAATGGGGTTACTGAGTCAAAGGTCAAGGTCACAGGGACCTGAACATTGAAAATGGTCTCCGCTCAATATATGGACAAGTATTTCACCTAGGACCTTGAAACTTCATGCGTATGTTGGTCTTGATGTGTACATGACCCCTATTGATTTCGGGGTCAAAAGTCGAAGTCACATGGATATAAACATTGAAAACGGTGTTTTTCTTACTTTGGTTTTATACACCAATTTATTTCTTTAATTTCATTTTCTACCTGTCCATTTCTTTTTTCCCTTTTTCCTTCAATAGTGCTTATTAATTTTGGGTTTATTTAGGCCTATTGTATGCCTTTATTAGAATATTAACTCATTATCACCTAATTCGGAAAACCCGGTCAAAATGCCGTCAGGCGTTAGCTGCTTGTACTATCTCTTGACCAGCACATTTCCTGACACTGTTATAGCACATTGAAGGTCAGATTGCTTCTGGTATTGATATATACATGTAACATATACACTGTTTTAAAATTATATAATACATATTAGTACTCGAATATGTAATTTGTTAACAAAAAATATCCTGTAAATTATACCCCATTGTGCAACGTTATACTCTTTACATGGGACTGATACTCGGATTGTTTTCATGCTACATGTAATTGATATATCTCATTAGTCCGGATCTCATGTCAAATGGATGCTTAAAATCAAAAAGTTCTTGTTCTACATTTAGACCACAACTACAAACGATATTAAAAACAGTGTGACATGAACGCATTTGGAGTTATTTTATCTTTCATATAGACAGATGATATGAATATTTGAATGTTTTTATGTTTTAAATGATGAATTATAAAATGGATTAATGAAAATGGGATAAACTGCGTCATTACATCACTACAAGTTTACTTAAGTTCTAGTGATATATTCCCCCGCTGACGAGAGTTCAGTGCGGTACTTACTCGTTGCTTGTATAATCTATATTTTTGGATTATTTTCGTTTAACATTGATCAAAACCTACTGAAAACAGTTTAATTCTCCAAAATGCAAACAATCAGAATGAAAACTTTTATTTAGACATAGTTTTCGAAACTTAAAGCGACCAAGTCTTTCAGGTGATATAACTACCATTAATAGTTATATTTCATTAGAATTCAATTTCGAAATAGGACAGTGTTGTTGAATCAGTAGAATAGGTGTATGTAAACAAGATGCAGTACTCATACTTAGGGAATACCGTTCAAACAGCTTTAAACAATTGGACTCAAAGCTCGGAGTTAGTATTGCCCAGTTAGGTAAAGAAGGGAAATCTGACAGCGTTTTTAAAGACGATGATAAACATAGGTTAAAGATTTCTGCAAGAAAGGGTAAATAATGTTGTATTTATTTTATGCTATATTACTAAAATACTGGAATATATCATTGAAAAAAAAAAAATATTTTCACAGTCTCAAAAAATGAAAATGTAATTTTTATTTTTCATTGGCTTGAATGCGAAACAATATGAATTATAAACAATCGACATTTCTTTCGAAAATATACCTAACAAAGTATGTATACAAGAATATAAAGATGCTCAGCCGTATTAAAATGTAGGCCGAAAAGAAACCTGGAAACTGCATAGAACTATTAAGGTCAGGGTCCATCAGTTGAAGAAAGTACGAAATATGATTACCGTATACCTGGGTTTAAGGTACACGCCATAATGTAATAAAGGAAGTGTATGGGAATCAGTTGGTGTTCTCTAACATTCAGCTAAAATATGGCTTTAAGTTGGAGGATATCACAGCTAGTGTTCATGGTAACAAATTATTGCAAATTATGTAACAAGACGTTTTCGTGCTAAAATAATAGAAATTTTAATATTTTTAAGGTAATATGCGCCACCTAACGATTTTCAACGGACTGTTATGAAATTTTGCCAAATTAAAGTTGACGATATTTCCGATTGACTAGTATTTTTTCCAGTTTTCTGTTATCCTACATTTTGCAGCTGTAAATCTTCAAACATGACCACTAATGTCGTTTTTTTAGCAGAGCGCAAAATGACGTACTTGACAGTTTTTTTAAGTTGCGTTTTCATATACAACAAAAATACGGCAAAAATTCTTTATCCTCAAGTTTGTATTAAAATTATCTCTCCAATGATATATAACTTGTCAAGTTTATTTCGACGTCACATCGGAGGCAAACGATTTATGAACACAAAACACGTAAAACAGACGTCGAGCTTCATCCAAAATTGTGCATAAAGAAGCCAATATTTAAGAAACTGCCAGATAGTTTTTTTGAATAAATTTGAACAAGCGTGTAAAATTTCAATCGCTATCGATTCCATAAAAGAAAAATGGGGTTCACTGTTTTAGATTTCGCTCTATTTACCGTGGCGCTTCCCCTATCCCAAGTAAAAACAACGACGTTTTCATACTTATTTCGTAAATTTCCATTAGATTAAATTCAATTTCTGTTTCTGTTGGTGGATATAATGAAATAATATCACAATAATGATAAAATGAAGACGTTATTTCATGATACTCTTCAAACAGATGAATGTTTTCGAAAAATATTCTATACATGACAAACAGACAAATTTTATTATAGAGAGCAACTTTGCCTAAGTGTCTGTGCAAAGTGTATTAACAGTTCTTTCTGAAATGAAAGAATGTTACGTTGTTTTTTGGAGTACTTAATAAACACCAGTTTTGCCTATTTTGTTTATTCGCCGTGTTAATTTTTGAAATGCATGTGTATAAAATTCAATGGAACACCAGCGCGTGAATACAAAACTACAATAATAAAAAAAAATGGTGAGTTCGGACTCTAGTATTTTGAAGAGTGCGCAGTTACTGATTCCATCCTTACATAGAAACAGTAAACAGTAATTCATATTACGCATACAGTAAGCTAATGATGAGAGAAAGGGGTTTGTCCCATAAGTTTATTTAACACGTTTAACGTGTTATGAATCAAATGTACCCCCAGCACGTTCACACTGCATGGTTTCACTCGTGGTACTTGACGCGAAGATATATTGATCCCAATCTGACTAAAGTACATCTCCAATTAACGCTACGCTTTGGATCTGAAGACGTGCTATTGATAGACTCATTCTGACGACCATTCTGCTAGCCAGTCAGAGCCTTGCTTTCAATATTTTGAAAGTGAAAGTAGAAGTTTAAAAAATCTATATTAAGTCTGGGTTTTTCATGTTTATAATAATAATTATGACGACCACATCATGACTGCACCCTTGTGTTTTGACAGGTATGTGTCATGGTACGGACTTGGTCATGTAAGGGGAGAACATGTGTCAGGCAGCCGGTTAGCTCAGTCGGTAGAGCACTCACCCTGTAAGCGAGGGGTCCCGGGTTTTCTCACGGTGACATTCTATGCTATTTTGATGGTTCAGCCAAATGCTTGTTGAGACGAGTCGTCTGATTGGGTCAAATAAAAATAGATTTGCGAAAATAAAAATAGTAATATGGGAAATCCAAATATACAGAAAGATGAATGTGGATAGGTCATTCTCAGATCTATGTTTAGAAGATCAAGTACTTTAGTCAGAATGCATTGATCCGTGACTATCAGCGGAAGTGTCAACAGTACAGTTTGCAAGACGTTTAAAAATGCATGTTAGAAGAAAATAAAAAGGTTTTTAAACTTTTGATTAATACTGAGTACTTTAACCAAATACTTCTTTTGCTTATATATCCCGACAAAATAAATGTTACAAACTACACCGAGAAGAGTTTGCGCCTGATATCAGAAGACGTAGGTTCGTACATGTGCTATATATCCCGACAAAAATGATAAACGTCTGCTGGAACTTATGCAGTAAATTAATAAATTACTCACAAAACGTGAGCACGGCTTTATATATAAATAAATTTATTAATTTAATTTTATACTACAGTCATGTTTTACAAAGTCTCCATTCTATTTTCCGGCCACATTTGCTTAATTAAACTATTTACTGTGCACATGCATTCAATACCTTTAAAAACTGTGGTACTTGTATGGTTTGAACCTACGTCTCCTGATATCAGACGCAAACTTCCATCGGTGTAGTCTGTAACTATTTAGAAGACGATCTTAACTTTTATGGTTTGACAGGTTTAAGTGACAGATATTGAACTGTAGAAGTATGAATGACATAAGGAAATAATATATATAAAAAAAAAGAATAGAAAATTAATGTGTGTAAGAAAAAAGAATCAGTCTTTATATTTACAAACTGCACTTTTAGCCCCGATAATCTATTGTTTTAATAGGACCTATATACAAACTGTACTCATTTATCGAAATAACTGCATTTTTTATTAAGAACACACCGTCTTCCGCGTTTTCTTATATACAATTGCATCTGGTCTTCGTCACACGAACTGGCCAACTGCACTTCCGGCGAGGAAGTTCGAACTTTTGCCTTTTTCCTCTCCAGCTACCGGCTTGTGCACATAAATCACGTGCAGTATTATTTTCTATAACGGTTCCTTTTGTTCCTATCATGCGTTCGACATAATACCAAAGGAAGATATAAATACATTGACCTGGGAATATCCAATACCGGAAGTCTCAGATGAATACCAAAATACCGGTATCAAGTAATAGAATCACTTAAAGATTGACTATAAACATTTTGTATAGAACTATAACATTTGATTTGTGTATTAAATGGTGCTTGTTTGTTAGCCTTTCTCATTTGGCTTATCGAGATGACTTATTTTATGATCTGATATTTAATAGTTATAATCCCTCTAAGCCTTACCCGTATCTGCATTTTACTGTTAGGAAAACGAAGACTTTAAAAAATCCAAAAATGTCATAATATACTGGTCAGACTTACTTGCTTTAATAAATTAAACATTAATATTCCTGTAGAAACTTCTTATGGGTTGAATTTAATCCATAATTTTAAATAAGAGAGTTAAATCTTCGAAAATATGATGTGACAGGTGCGAGGAGATATCTACCCTGACACCGGTTTCAATAACATTACAGAAATAAAACACAAAATATACATTCATAAAATGTCAACGAGGCAAATTTATGTTTTAATGTCAGCATTAATTCATTATCAGAGATGTAATCATTACAAATACTTTGTACATGTACCAGTAAACGTTCCCAACGGATTTTAATTGGGGATTTCCTAACAGAAATATGCAGAATAAGTTTGGACGTGACCGAGACAGCGACAGTCAAAAGTTATCACGCTGTCCCGAAACGTCCTATTTTTTCGACTACTTGTTTGTAACATTATATTAACTTTTCTGCTAATGTTTTAGCATTTCGACAAATATTGTTAATGTTCTCAAATTTAGATAAAGTTTGTTTAAGAATTGAAGCTGTAACTACAAATGAAAAATCAGCGTAAGCCCGGTGAATACGACTTTTGGCTAGAACGCACTTGACCGATTCACATTTCCTGTTTCAAGAAAAGAACTGTTTGTATTTCTGTGTCATGTATAGGAGAGCATTTTCTCGAAATCATTCATCTATTTCAAGAATTTCATGAAATAATATCTTCGTTTTATCATTATTTGAATTTAATATTATTATATCCACCAATATAAACAGAAACTGAATTTAAATTAATGGAAATTTACGAAATAAGTATAAAAACGTCTTTATTTTTACTGGGGGTAGGGGAAGCGCCACGGTAAATATTAGTAGAGCGAAATCTAAAACGGTGAACCCCATTTATCTTTTACGGAATTGATAGCGATTGAAATTTTGCACACTTGTTCAAATCTATTCAAAAAACCATCTGGCAGTTTCTTAAATATGGGCGTCTTTACGCAAAATTTTGGATGAAACTCGACGTCAGTTTTGCGTGTTTTGCATTGCATAAATCGTTTGCCTCCGAGGTGACGTCGAAATAAACTTCACAAATTATATATCATTGCAGAGATGATTTTAATACAAACTTGAAAACAAACAATTCCCCCAAGTTGCTTCCTACCGCTTTCTTCTACATGTACTAAACCTATATCTACTGAACATTATTACTTCTCCAATTCTTTAGTCTCCATTTCCATTACTTTACATTTAAAGTTATACATAAGATAAAATAGCTTCATCATACAGTCTTATTTTGTCCAATTATCTTTTTTAGATCGCCATATCTTATACCAAAATTAAGTATGCAGTGGAGAGAATTTCTATAAGCTTAAGCTTTCAATTCAATCCACTTGTCTATACTATGTGTAAAACTGTATAATTGTTATTTGCTATGCGATACAATATAGATGAATAAATATGTATAAATAAGTCGGTTGAAAATCGTTAGGTGGCGCATATTACCTTAAAATGTTGGTTTATTTTTTAACAGGTGTGTCTATTTTTGGTTGTGTTTTTGACCGAAACGGCTCATTCTATCTCTTTTATGTCGGAAAATATAAAAACAAGACTTTGTTTTAATTTGTTAAGGAATGAGTAATATTTCAGCGTCTAAGCAAACCCAGTGCAAACGACGATAGGGTCTGAATCTAGGCATGTCATTGATGGGGTCTACATGAGTAAAATCTTTGTAAAGACTGTATATTTCTTTATGAAACTTTGTAATCTGATTGGTATCGGATCATGCTGGACAATATAAATGTAATCAAAGTACTGATAGCACAGTATTGATGGGAGGTGATTTATGTTAGTACTTGTTTGAAAAGAATCCATTCCAAAAAATAACAGCTCTTTGATAGTTAGAAACCCAATACATATAGGATTTGATTCGGCTAACCAAATCATCAATATGATAATGCGCTTTGGTGATATATACAGTTATACCTTCAAACCCCATGTAAAGTAAAAAGATGTGACATAAAGGCATGTAGCTGATAGTTATTCGTAGTAAATTACTGCGCCATTCGTATATATTCAAAGTGTGTTGAACTATTTTTTTTACTGGACATGAGTATTTGTAAGTTTGTGAAAAAGTCCAGGGCTGCTTAAAAGGTGGTGATAGAGTAGGCCAAATTTTCCAGTCTGTACGATAATGACGTCAGAGGTGGTAAATTGTTCCACATTGAACTACATTGTACAGCGGATAGATACAAAATAGTTGTGAGACAGTATATTCCTGATTAAATTCTGCGCAGTTACAGAGAGAAGTCACCTTCCAAAAAATAAATATATGATGAGAAAATTTTTATAGGTCGGAGACCACCTAATAAAACATTGCAGTGAACTTACTGTGAATAACGTAATAGTATGCCTGGTAATAAGGTAATATTTAGTCCGTTCTGACTGGTCAGTGATGTAAAAAAACAACAAGAAATGTTTTTCGTAATTGTACCGTTTTAGTGCACATAGAGAATTTTTATTATACATGTTGACAATATTTTCCACATTTAGTGTTTACTGAAAACGGTTTCATGAATCGTTTTTCTCCCGCCATGCCAACGATGCAAACTGAGTGTCATGTCATTCATTAAATACTGAAATAAAGTATCACTATTCATATGTTTTCGTTGGTTATACTGGTGGAACTAAGCTAGCTCATGAAAAAAAAAACCTAATTGTATATACAAATTTCGATTTATGGACGGTGGCAATGCCATAATATTGGGAACATTGGTGTTCTCTAACTTTTTAACAAAGAATGTCGTGAGGTCAAGGCATTGTGACGTCATGACGAAATTCACCTGACGTTGCGCGGGTAAATGGGTAAAAGTTGGATTAAAACAATTGAAGGTACATTAAATAATAACAAATCTGTTTATTTTACATACATAAAAAAAAAACAAACAAAAACAAATCTGTTTATTTTACATGTAACATGTCTTGTACTTGCAAACAAAGGAATTTACATTTTCACTCGTGGCTGGGAGTGTACATCCGGTGAAATATATTTCGATTTACTATGAAGCAAAGACCTATCCTCTTTGTATGATTGCTGATTTAGGACATTTTATTATTTTCCATTGGGATGCGCGCGCTCTTGTAGCACATTTCATTGTGTCATCCTGGCGCGTGCACCATCGTGCGATTACTACATTTTTCTGTTTGTGTGTGCACGAAAGGGTGAAGAAATGGAACTACTTCGCGAGAATGAAACATAAAATGCGGCAGAATGAAACATTTTATTTCGCGTTAGCATGCATGCCATTAACAAAGATTTCGTTTTGGCATATTGACGTGCCCACCAATACGAAATAAGAAGTTTCGTTATGTTGCGTTGGCGTGCGTACGGCTATGAAGCAGATTTCGTTGTGTCGTTCTTGCACGCGAATGCCAGCGTAAAACAAAGAAATATTTCATTTAGTCTTGGCGTCCGTGCCAACGCACCAACACAATATTTTTATTGATGACACGCGCGACTGCACGAAATAAAATATTACGTTCTGTGCGTTATATGTTTCGATTTGCCGCGTTGTTAGTTTCGTTTTGCCGTATTAATGCGCGCTCCAAAACGGCACCACACAAATGTTGTAGTCAGTGGATTTAGATGCTTATTTGCCTACGTATGTTTAGGCATCAACAGGAATGCTGTCAAAATCAGCGGGTTTCTGAGCTTTGGGAGTTGGCCATATACTATTTGATGAGAGGAATTTTCTGTTGTAGAATAGATTGATTGGTTGGATGAAAATGTCACACTGTATAAGACATCAATTCAGATGTTGCAATTCTTGTTAATATATGGCGTCAGTCTTTCAGCTTATGTTTTGTGTGTTCGTTCCCCTAAACAGTTATGAATGAAACTTGGTGTAAATTCCTGTGAAATACATAGCTGTTGACAGATCTCAGACATGAAGTTTGAAGTAAATTCTGTTCCCAAGTCCGATATAAGAGAGTTTGAGATTTCAAACTTCGCATTCCCCTTCAACGTCTCTCATATATATTTTGGGTAAAACGTCACCGACATGCGTGCATTTTATTTATATCACACGTTGCTACTAAAGTTTTCCATGTAATATCACGTAAGCCTAAGACTTCTCTTTATTACTATGCGAAATAAAAAGCTTAGTTTCAGGATTTCTGCTTATTAAGTTAGTTGATTATCCATATATATAATTAGACTAAATTTGATGCGAAACACTATCAATAGGTATAAGAATAATGAAGTTTTGTATGGCTAATGATTTTAACTAAATACATTGAATTGAACCTGGAAGTATGAAGTTATCAACTGATTTTGAGAAACTTTGAGATTTTGTTCAAACTTTAACTTCTACGGCATATTTGTGTCCCCAGGCGGTATCGATTATACCAGATGGGCCTTTTTGTCGTATGAAGTGAAGTTTTGAACGTCCGAAGATGTGATATCACGAAAGTCGAAACTTCATTCTTTTTACATCTACTCTTTCCACATACTCGGCATCAAAGACTGAAATCTGGATGGAGGCACATGGCATGACAGTCATTTTACTTGAAAAATAAATAATTACGCGCGATTATCATTTGGTGGAACATTTTATTTTCACATCCAAATAAAATCAATCTGTTTCTGTCGGACACTTAATACGACAATTCGTTTTAATTATAAACATAAAATGGTACTAGTAAGACGGAAAATTCTTTTGAAGTATCAGACAATTTTAGATTTATGATATCATGATTAGAGACGTTTCCTGTTAGCCGTATGGGAACCAGAGCCTGGCAGAGAGACATTGTGGGTTAATTCCCTCTTTGATTCTTACATTTTACAAAGAAAGTCGGTCTTGAAACTCGGTGTGACCCTACCCTACCCCCCCCCTACCCCCTGAAATTGAGGGCCCCCTCTTTAATGTTGGTGTCCCTCTAACAAAAAGTCCTGGATCCGTAGATGCTTTACTTATAAAATAGTATATTAATTTAAATTCATATTGTACTGTCTGAGAGTTTGGCATTATACAGAGTCATACAGAGTGTCATTATCACTTTGATATGATCATAATAGGTTATTAACTTTGTATGTGGATATATGCACGAATTCTGCAGCGGTAATATTGCGCGACTTTAGGAGCGCAATACTGTCCGCGAAAGAATGAGTGCGTATATCCATATACAAAGTTGATAACCTTTTTATTACATACCCACTATCAAATGATTAATTTATATCTAAATTATCGTTCTGTCACGAAAGACAGGAAAAAATACGGAAAAAAATCTCGGAATAAATAAATCAAACTGACGCGCATTAATATTTTCCGCGAAAATGACGTCAACTTGTTGTCGCAACGTGCGCGTTGACGCCATGGACGTCACGCGATTCTTTCCATTACAACGTTAAGAAAACATTCCACGTCCTATATTAGTCCAACTCATGACGCAATTATAAAAACAAAGAAAAATATCAAACAGGGAATGCCACGCACCAAAAGCGCAGCCTCCTCAAAACGAACCTCCCAGCACGCAAACGCGTTCACCACACACACACACACACACACACACACACACACACACACACACACACACACTCAAAGCTTACACATCAGGACAAAACGAACAACACACACACACACACTCAAAGCCAACACATAAGGACAAGACGAACCATAAGCATACACACACGCGCGCACACAAAGTCAACACACAAAGACAAAACGAACAAACAAAGGAACACAGTGGGGCACCGCCTTGGAACGGTCAGTGGCAAAAACACCACTGGGGAGCTTAAACCGGTTTATGGTGGGCACCCAACCTCACTCTTACCCCCACCATGTTCCAAAGACATGGGACAGTGTAAATAAAAGTAATCCCCTCCAGGTGAATCTCTAACACACGTAATGGAAACAAAAAGGCATGGCATGTAAAACACAAAAATGCTCGTGTATAAATATATAAAAAGCAAACCTTAAGAACCAAAACGTATGTACTCAATGCCTCTTCAGAAGACAGAGCAACAAGAGAAACACACTTAAGGGCCCGACGAAACAGGCCAGAAGACAAATATCAAAATAGTTCAGTCCTGGTAGGATTTAAAAACTGCTCATCATAGAGTCCTCCCCCTCTTCCGTCATATAACTTTCATTTAATTTCAGTCTGATAAATTACTACGTGCCAGTATCTAATAGGTCAGATTAATCAAAGTGTAAAAGTAAACAAAATGTTGCATAAATTACAAATTGAACAAATACACAATAGCAGCAAAAATCTAAAGAAACGAGATTCACAATGGACGGACCGTCAGGGGAGGTAACTAGAGTCACGGATTGGGACTTGTCCGATATGAAAGCGTTCAACGTCATGATATGGAAAAATATTGCACGATCGCGGTCCATTGAACCCCAATGGAAAATAATTTTAGGTATGTAATAATCATTTTTATTTCCTCTCGTGTATGATTTACAATCGTGCATTGTATACTGACTATATTGACATAATCTTATATAAAACCTAAATGTTTGGAGCAACACTAACGAGTTTTTACATTGTTCACATTGTTTTATCGTTTTTTTTTTTAGGTAATCGCTCTAATATCCATGCGATGATTATATTAATTGAAATGTTTATTTATTTAATTTTCATTTTTTTTCATTTTTAAAACCTCTTGTAAAATTCCTGCCCTTTCGGAAAATTGGTATCAAAATGCACGAAAAAAATGGGCGGATTAAAAGAAGTAAGGTTCATTCTAATGTTTGAAATCTCAAGGAATTTTAATCGAACTTCAACTTCATACGTTAACTTCGCAAGAGACGTTGAAGGGGAAGGCGAAGGTTGAAATCTCAAACTCTCTATTATTGTGTCACAGACTCCATATGTGGTAAACATCTTCATCATACCAAACGCAACAGATAATGTGTCCTTGTTAGCTATCAGAACTGTGACGACATACTTACTGAACATATCCAAAGCTGTCAAGACATAGGTAAAACCCTGTGGTGTAACAGGTAGTGGCCCATAGAGGTCAATCTTCTTGACTTGGAATGGTGAGCTCGGTGTTCCATATACAGTTACACTCGATTTTGTTTTGTCTTGAGTTTGTTTTCGTTTCTGACAGGCTGAGCAAGTTCTCACATAATTTGTTATTATTGGTCCCATTCTATGAAAGTAGTAATGTTCATTGACTCTGTCAAGTGTGTCTTGAATACCAGCATGTCCGCTCATAGCTGAATCATGGTAGAGAGAATGACTGTTTTGATCATTGTATAAGGTAGTACAAGTTGATAACGATTAAGCTGAAATAAAACTTTAAAAACAGCTCAACTTTTTTAACCTCGTCTTCAGAAAAACACAACTCTGACGTGTAATGGATTCTGTTGATAAAGCTGAGGAATTCGACTCACTGTGGCTAGTTTCTGAATGCCCTTGATGCCTTATCTAGTCAGTATTTTCCTTATGTCTTTTAGTCCTACTGACCTGTCGTGGGAACCTGTCTATCTCAGTGTCTGCATCATACTCTGAGCGGGTATCATCTTTCACAACAGTCTCAGGCTGGTCACATGCTAATGAAATATGATTGATGGTTTGAGCTTTGGATTCCTTGCATAACAGCTTTGGATTCCTTACATAACACTTCCTGAAGTGTATTTCCATTAGGTAAATTAATTTGACCTGCGGCTTTCTCCGGAACATATGGGAAAAGGGATTACTTTCATCTGTACTAGAATATTGAGTTTCAAAGGTGGGATTGAGAAAACACCTTGATAATGCATCCGGTACTACCATTTGATTTGTAATGGATTTCAAAGTACAATTCCTATAATATAGCTAACCAACGCTCATAAAGTGCTTCTGAAATATCGGCTTTAAAGCTTGATGATCACATTCGACAAAAAAGTGTCAACCTCGTAGATATAATGCACAATACAGGATGCTAGGAACCATACCAAGAAAATCAAGCTTTATGGGACCATATGATTGTTGCCATTTAGGAAGTTATTTTGAACCAAATTTAACCACTCGTATTGAATCTGTACCATCTCGATTGATATGTTTTTGTTGTAGCATACAGGCAATTACCCTCCTACAACTATCCACTGATAACACAAATGGCAAATAATACCTTGGGAAAGCCAAAGCTTCGGAATTTAGCAAGGATTTCGAAGGGTCTCATATTCAGCCTGGTGTTCATTGTGCCAAACAAACTTGACACCTTTACGTAATAGTTTATACAGACAATTTGCTACTGCACTATAATTTCGAATGAACTTTTTGAACCATTTCATCATTCCCAAGTACCTCTTTAAAGCTTTGCTTTTGTGTTTGTAGGCGGAAGGTATTTTGCTACTGCTTTTAGTCTTTCAGATTTTTATATACCTTCTTTTGAAATTTCGTGTCCTAAAAATACACATTTTCTTTGTGTAAATTTACTTTTTCCTGGGGATAAATTAAACCTGCTTTTCCTTACCTATTAAATACCTCTTGAAGATCAGACATTTGCTGCTCGAATGTATCTGATATTATGACAACATCGTCTAACATAGTGTTGATTTGGAAGCTAGTCCATTTAAATCTGTGTCCATAAAATGTTGGAATGAATTTGGACTTGTTTTAAGGCCCTGTGGTAGCCTCTGGAAGGTAAATGAACCAAAACAGGTATTAAAAGCAGTGTATGTTTTGGATTCTTGCGAACTTTTCATTTGGAAAAACCCTGAGTTTAGATCAATAGAGGAGCTATAGTTTGGGGAACATGAATTGGGGTTAACATCTTTCGCATTTTCCCTCTTGGAAGAATGTCGTACGTCTCGTCAAGAATATGAAATTGTCGAAGAAGTTTGTTTCTATGAATAACAACAGTCTCCCGTGTGGGATTGAGGACTTTTATGGATATCGTAGAATTTGATGAAACAACTGCCAGTGGCTTGGCTACTAATAACTGTTTTTATGAATATAACTACCGCCAGCATGACATAAACGAGCATGTTGCAGGCTCGATTTGATTGAGCCTGTTCATAGACGGTAATGGAATTGCATGCTACCATCCAGCCCCGGGTTGAGCAGAACTCAACATTTACTAGTACATATACGTACATATAAGTACCGGAATATAATTTAGAGACATCCGCAGAAGTATTCATACGGCGGTGCACATGGAACCTTCAATGATGCACAGAGTGCAATTCAATGAGAAGCGGCGTATGGTCCCAATACAAAAGTAATAGCTTTGCCCTAAACGAGAAAACAATGGGCAGAACTAATCAAACTGGAGTATAGAGAGGGGATCGGTGGCTTTGGAGCCTGCATATCACAGAAACGGCCTAAAGACAAAATTACAGTACCCAAAGCTTTTTAAGCTGGAGTACTGGAACCACCCAAGCCAAAATGGTCAAGCTGAAAAATCAAACAGTACACTAACACAACATAAATATCGTGCTGAACGATCTGAAGAGATCGAAATATAACATGATGTCCCAGAATTCAACTTGCCAAAATCTAGCTTTACTCTGTGTGCCCTCATATAACCTGTACCTATAATAAGGGGATAAGAAGTAGCTTCTATTACATAAACACAAAGATTGTGTTCCTGACCTTGAATAACACATTTGATTTGGGAAATACCATTGATACATATTTCCTGGTTATTTGCAAACAAAAGTGTATCTTCTGTATGTGGAGATAAAGGGGCCTAATCTTAATCTAAGTAAGGTGTCATATAATGTTTTTGACATAAGATGTATGGAGCTACCAGATGACAGTACAGCTTGAAAATTGTGTTTGCATAAATAAAAATTCCGGTACTTAACATCATCCTGCATATCATAACACTCAGCACAAAATGTTCGTTCACTTTTGTTATCAAAATATGGAACATGATAGTTTGGTCTTTGTTTTTCTGTGTTTGAATTCTGGTTCTCATCGGTGGTGGACTTCTGGAACGGTTAATTAGCGATGCAATCCGAAGGGACCTTGCCTGGTGTCCCTTGGGCGTGAGGAATGTCCCGAATTTAGGTAATTTCGTCAGTCTTGCTATATTGCTTTTGGCCACACAGTTGGCATTTCGTGTCTAAGTGTTATTTAATTTGTCACTTTACATGTCCACTTTCTTATTACGATCATTGAAACATTCATTGCCATTGCTGAAAGCGTTAACAGAGGCTTGAGTTGGAGAATGTCAGTAGCCGTAGCCCTCACCCAGTTTTGCGGACCGCAATGCTTGCTGAAAATTTGTTGAGGTGTTCCAAAGTTAAACACATGTCCTTGAATTGGGTTAGTGTAGCGGTCCAGTTCTGCTTATCTTCATGGTCTAAACACATGAACCACATAAGAGATGGTCCCTCTAAATGTAGTTGGAATGTTGCAATCCTCCTTTCATTATCCGCTAAATTGTTGAACACACAATATGTATCAAACGCATTTAAAAAGGGATTGGATTCACTAGTCGCATGCGTAATTAAGCAACTAATTAACGAAGTGACTTATACCTAGAACCTTGTTTAAAAGAGGAGGCACAATGTTTTTTCTAACAGAATGGAATGGATCTGTCATATTAGGGGACTTTCAAGACATTCAGATGCTTTTAATTCAATGTTTAAAAGCGATTATGACAATATAAATGACAATATTCTATGTTTAGAATGAAATTCCAGTTTGTTTAGTTCTGTCCATTGTTTTCTCGGGACTATACGCCGCTTTTCATTATTTTAACTGGGGACTAGACGCCGCTTTTCATGAAATTACACCTTGAATGGCCCATGTGTACCCCGTATGGACACATTGCCCGATGCATCAATTGTTTTTGGTACTTGTAACATTATTAAATGTTGAGTTCTGCTCAACCCTGGGCTATTAGGAATGGACGGTATCTTTCATTTCCACTACTGACCATGAACAGGCTCAATCAAACCGAACCTGCAACATTTTTATTTTTTGTTGTGTTGAGCGACCTGTGGAAGTTTCACTTTTTCTATTTTGACACTGGAATCCGCGCTGCAATAAACGACTGCTGCACGAATTAATATTAATAGTGATTTGACTAATCATGATTATCTCCTGGTAGTGCAGTTGTGAATGTTTATAGAAGTACAGTCTATGTGAACTAATATAGGGACCTGGCCGCCGAGAATGTGAACTGTATTACTAAGCTTGTTTGTGTAAATGTTGTCCCCTGTAACATACATGTTTAATTTGTCATTTCTATTGAGTCAAATTAGATATATAGAAGTTTTGTGCTAACCGTATAGTACATTATGCCAAATGTTACAGTAAGGAATGGTGCATTTCATATATTCAAATATTTGGAATAATTTAGGTATCGATGAAATGACGGAAAATACAATATGACATCTGTTCACTGTCCCTTTAAAGTGTAAACATTTACATAGACTTTTAAAGCTCCAGTTATGTCAGTTGTTAAGAGAACTGACATTTCCTGATCCAGTCATCATTCTCGACATCTCACTCCTGATGGAATCTGTCGCCACAGGAATATGGGAGATAAGAAGTCAGTTTCCCTTTAAAGGCAGGGAGCTTACTACTACTAATTACTTTACATCTCCGTGGATCGAGCCTGCGACTTCCCGAACTCGAAGCCGACACTCTTCCGCTAGGCTGTCGAGGTTGTCACTTCTTTACAGTTGTTGAAAATACAAAATCGCTTTTTCTAAATTGAAACCTTCATAAAGATACAGTATCAAACATAGTGTGAGCATGAATATATTTAAATGAATTTCATCACAAGCCTGAACCCGTATATGCAGCGAACATAAAAAAGAGTCACGCTGAACATACAAAGTGTACTAATTTTCTTACTATATAAAGAGGATATTTAGGAATGTGTTTGGGATACATACCTGTTTCCAGTTTTGAAAAAGTAGAACCAAAGAAGGCTTTGACAGTTTTTTAAAGAATGAAATTAGGTATAAACTGTTATATCATAACACTACCAGTATACTGAATTTGTTGTGAACTATTGCGCTAAAACCTCGCAACGGTCCGGAAAACTAGCTTTAAATTACTGAATGCGCACTTACTAATTTCGAGTACAATTTATATTTAGACATATTTGATCAAGCTATTTTTGCCATTGATCACCTAATAAGAGAAAAAATGACCACAACGAAAGAGTTGTATTTAGACTTAGAACGTAGACTATGTAAATATTCAAGACTCTCATGTGATGTAACTGACACTTGTAAATATTTATCATTAGAATGCATGTCTAAAGAGGACGGCCTTGATGGACCAGCAAGAATTTCTAAGTGTGAAGAAGATGAGTTACATGATTCATATAAAGGTAACTCACGTGAAGACAGTTTCGAACAAATGGACACAGAACCTGTAATTACCATTGCCCAGACAGCCACAGAAGGCAACACTGACAACGTACTAAAAGACGATGATAAACTAAAGGGGAAAGTAAATGAAATAAAAGTTTCATGCTTGACCAAGATGATGTAACTGCACAAACAGTTAAGCCAAAGGTAAATATCATACAACATTTGCATTTTGTCCTTTAACATTAAAACTTTCACGAAAACACTATTGTACTATATACATGCTTCACTCTTTCTTTGTAGTTGATAAATACGCAACCAATATTATGAGGATACATTTTTCTGGTTTATACAAAAACGATTTTGAAAAGATTCTGTAGATATTCTTTTGCACGCGATGTCATTCTGTTGGTCCGTTCATTTCCTATATATTTTACTGCCTAACTTACAGTGGTGCATATACCGAGTTATAGTACAGCGGTGCATTTATCTAAGTATTGCAAGTAATTGGCATTGAATTTAAACGTATAATAATTATGAGCAGTGTGAGGCCGATATTAGTGTCCGTGTGAGATGGTGTGCCTGATATCGATCATAGTTATTACATTATCTGTTAACTAAGTGTTGCAAAACTCGATTAAGTTTCTTGTCCTATAAAAAATCAAATTGACTTAGATTTTCGCGATGACGCAGAAATTTGAAATTCAAAGCATATATATATACACGTGTTTGAACATATTATGCTCTTGCATACACTAAACAGCCATTTAACGATTATTTCAAGGTCAATACAGATGTATTCGACAAACATTTCAGTAAGTTTAAACATATTTATTCCCAAATAGTTAACATATACATTGATACATAGTCATACAGTGAATATTGTAACTTAGGAAAGGATAAGAATGGAAGACTAGTCTTATAGAATTCTTCTCCTTCGCGGACAATTAACTTGTAGACATACTATAAATTTGTAGCTAAAATGGGACTTGAAAGAAAAAAAAATGTTGTCGTTATGTTATCTGAAAACAAATGTACAAAGATTGTCAGTTCAGTATTTTTTGTTAAAGAAAAATAAAGACGAAAAAGGGTTAGTAAAAGAAGATAGAGTTGTTATAAAGTGAAGTAATAATAATGAAATGATATCTATTGCGTTATAGTCTTACTATAAATATAAAGATAGAAGTGTTGAAGTCTGTCTTAAAGAAAGGGGTCATTTGTCTTATAAGAATCTCTTGCTGTCCGATATGAAGGACTGTACGTAGAAGAATATAGTCATGTTATCCTGATCAGAAAGGGATGGGTTACCAAAAAGAACAGTATCCAAGTCAATATCAAAATTCCGCAGATTATTAAGAAAATCGTTCCGGCAATCATTGTAAAGTGTACATTCAAAGAAAAAGTGATGATTAGTTTCAATATTGCCACATTGGCATAATGGTGTAGGAGAAATATTTCTAAGGAACAAGTGATAATTCAGTGCACTGCATTTAGTACGGAGATGTGTATGGAGAACCTGAGACTTCCTGTCCCCAGCGTAATAGTACAGTGGTGTACGTCGCTTGTTTAAGTTTAAGTTTCGTTTAAATGAAGACAGTGTTTGGGAGTTGCGAGTATCAGGGTTAAGCAGGTTCCAATCACGTATAGTTGAAGGCAAAAATGAATTGAAATACAGTGTTGTTCTTGCGGGTATACCGTGGATGTTGTCTGAGTTTCTTAAATTGTAGCGTGTGTCACCTGAGTCAGGAACGAGAGAAGACAGATATGTGGGGGTCAAATTCGACTTCATTTTGAAGAACAAGATGAGTCTATGTTTATAGCGTCTTTCTGAGAGAGTTTCCCAATGTATTTCTCTTTGTAGATTTTCTATTGAGATGAGCTTAGTCGCACCAGATGCAATGCGTGCACATTCATTTTGAATTTTATCAAGTTGGTCCAGTTCATATTTGGTACAATTGCTCCACACCACATCAGCATATTCAAGTAAAGGTCTTATGAAAGAGAGATATACAATTTCAAGGGATCTGCGATCAAGCGAGAATTTCAATTTGCGCATAATGTTAACCCTCTTCCACGCTTTTTTCTAAGATGTAGTTGATTTTAGGATGCCAGGAGCAATCACTTGACAAGAATACACCCAGGTGTTTGTGGACAGTTACTTCGGGTATGTATTGATTATACATTTGAAGAGGAGGGTGTGGTTGACCATTTCGTTTTCTTGATACCAACAAAGTTTCGGATTTGGAAGGATTAAATGTGACGAGCCATTTATCTGCCCACGAAGATATTGTTTGAATGTCAGACTGAAGAAGACCTGCCGCTGTATCTGGTTGTTCAACTATAACGTAGAGACTTGTGTCGTCAGCAAAAAGGTTAACACATGATCTTATTTCATCAACAATATCATTTATGAAGATAAGGAATAGTAAGGGACCAAGGACTGATCCTTTGGGAACGCCAGCTTCTACATAAGCCCAGTTTGATTTAACTCCAGGAAGGACAACTCGTTGACGTCTGTTAGAAAGATAATTTTCAAACCAATTAAGGAGAGGACCCGTAATTCCAGCATGTTTAAGTTTACAAAGTAGTCCTCTGTGCCAGACTTTGTCAAAGGCTTTGCTGATATCGAAGAACACCACACGTACCTCAAGACCGTTATCGAGGGCTTTGCAGAGAGTGTCATATATGAAAACATTTCAGTTGAGTATGGGAAGAACTAAAACCCGGGTAGAGCATTTCCTGTGAAATCAGTTCCTATGGAAATATCATCGTGGGGACGCTAATGGGAAGTGGGGATTTCCTTTTTAAAAGATACTGAAGCTGATAAAAGTGACTGTTGATTCTTATAAAGTATTTGTTAACGCAATAAAGATTGCATATAGTTTTGAACGAATTCCCATAATAATTCTTTTATAACATCTTACTTCTTGATCAATAAATGTCTGTATAACACTGATATATCAACGCTGTTAACCTTCGCTATTATTACATTTCTTTCTCACTACGTAAATTTCTAGAAATATCTTTAAAATTTGTTTTAATGTAGAGGAAATCAAATTATTGTTCATTGCTTATAAATAATGAGGTGAAACGACTATGTTGCTAAAACATGCGTGAACTTTTCCCAGTTACCAATTATCTCCCTTTTATCTATGTGAAGTCATTTAAAAAAAAAGAAGATATATGTGATCCTTTTCAGATATTGTCATAATATGTGAGCAATATGTCTTAATGTCTTTTTGTTTTTAGAAAATTAATAACATTTCATATCGTACATATTTTGCGTTATTGAGGATCTCTGTCTGTATATAAAACACGATCTTTTTGTTTTGTTATTTTTCTTTTGCTTTTATCATTGCTTTAGTTCTGCATCGGTATAAAGATACATTCTATGATGAAGTTATTAAGATATAAGAAAAAGACAGAGAGCTTTTTAATGAAAATAACGGAAGTCTTTGCAAATTGGTAAGCATGACAATAAACATGTTATGTTTATTTTAAATAGAAAGATATGTAAACAAAAGTAAAAAAGTCTTAAATTATGATATTATATCAAATTCAGCGAAATATGACGGTTTGAAGATAAAATTTTGCCACTGACAGAAGGAGGTGCAAAAGTATTTTCATATATCCATATCAAGATTTCTATTTGACCGTGATACTGGTAACCTTAGATGATTGATGTCTATGGTTTGTCTCTGGCTAAGATCTGAGTTGCGTGAATCAGATGATAATGTACTTACTAATACTGTACTTACGAACTACTGATAGTTATATGCAAATTTTGGATGTCATGTGCTGAGAGTGGCATTTAACGACTATTGAAATATGTCTTTGTTGAAATGAACACTTGCAATTAATAAAATAAGCGCCATAAACACTTCTTTTTTAAACAATGGTCCAATTAAAAAAAATTCTTAAAGTGTTATAAAAGGTTGAACGATACCTTTTTTTTTTTTTTATAAAAATCAACTTATTGTTGGGCATTCATGCCGTTTTAACAAAGGGAGATGAATAAAAAAATAAGCAATGTAGAGGTGTGGTTCTTGGTTGTAAATTGCGCATTTTAGAGAGAGAGAGAGAGAGAGAGAGAGAGAGAGAGAGAGAGGACTACCGTCAAAAGACGTGGTTCTTAAAACTGTCTAATGGCTTGCAGGTCAATAGTTAAAATTATTGCCTGAGGTCAGAAGGGCAATAGTTCTGACTATCGACTGGCAAGCCATTCTCTTAGCGTTTTATAACATGATATCAGAAATTAATTTTCACAGTATTGTTTATGATATATTAGCACGAATACAGACAGTACAATAGCACAGACTACGGACCTGCG
Source organism: Mercenaria mercenaria (assembly GCF_021730395.1). NCBI lineage: Eukaryota > Metazoa > Mollusca > Bivalvia > Venerida > Veneridae > Mercenaria > Mercenaria mercenaria. The sequence continues at coordinate 82,156,832 of NC_069368.1, forward strand.
CTTTATTTAAGGAGCTATGTAATAATATAAAGTGGTTTTATAAGTATGATTTACAGTAGTGACCTTCTTTCGGAGATGTCAGGTTGACTATAATGTAGAAACACTAAGTATAAATACAAAATGTACAGTGGTTCTACAGTCTACCTGTGCTAAAACCATCTCCGAATAAAGGTCACTACTATAAGCCACTTTAACTTTGTTGTCTTTCTCCGTTTAACCATAGGCAAAAAAGATACTTGTAATTACAGATCTCCTATCAATAAAGATCTTTTTGGCATTCTCCACTCTTTTCTACTAAAACGAGATTCACTGGATAAGTTGGCAGATGAAGTTCCTAAAACACTTTTATTTAGGTGTGGCCTAATTAAGTATTCACCTGTCATCATGTAGTATAGATGTATTATACCTGTTTTATCAGAATGATTGACATGAAGTAGTTTATTTGAGGGGTAAAAGTAGATAAGTAGGTTGTGGGGGCATTCAGATAACACGTATAGTTGCTCATTGTCTAATGTGCATTATGTATAACGTGTTTTCTGCATACTTTTAACGGGAGTCAAATTTAACCTTAGGTTTTTAACTGCACATCCGTTGTATATTAGACAATGCATTGTTAAATCAAACCACAGAATTATTTGATAACATGGCTACAGGGCATTCCGCAGATGATGTTTCATCAAGGATAATGCATGATTTAGATTCTGGACCAGAGTTCGAAATATCGGACAATGTATGTAACTGTTACTAGATTTATATTTTCTTAATTTTGTAATTGCTATTACGTTTCATTCAAACCTTTTAAGGCTGTAAAATATCTATAAATTATCTATATGAACGTTAGTCTTATCATTATAACATATTTTTAAAGTTATAATCCTGTTCAAAATCCCCATTAAAAGAAAGCAAATAACTTAGTAGATTTGTAGAAAACAATCTAATGAATACATTCGCCCTTTAGTCTGACGTGTATGGCCAAATATTGTTGAGATACGAATGGATATAAAACATAAAATATTTAATGACCCGCGGGTCCCTAGTTAACCCGCAAGGCTTCACCGATTTCCGTAAATCAACGAAGACAGGGTCACGTGACGAAAATTTAAATACGTCGAAAACAACAATGGCTGATTGGACGTGATAGGATTTTGTGTAAAGACGGGGGATTAATGTAGAAATTAACAAATATTTTGCTTTTCTCTGCCATTTCTACAAAAAAGTACATTTATGTTATCAAATTACGCCTGTTGTTCAATAAAAGTACATGCAGTTTACCAGGTAATGCGATACGAATGTGCTAGACATGTTGTTGTTGTGTTTCTTAAAATAGATTTAGCTTGGCTCTTTGTACGGTCCCGTACAAACAACCCCACAGTCAATGACTGGGAGACGACTGTCTGGTCGACACTGATGATTAAGCCACTAATGAAAACACATATTAGTGTGAAATGTTAAAATCAGTTTACTATATTACAAGTTAAAGGTTAAAGATGATAAAAACATAATTAAAATAGCTTGTAGACTAAAATTAATTAATTAATTAATATAAGTAATGGAAATTATACGTACCCCAAATATTGACAGATTTTATATATACTGTAGTAGGTTCTTGATTTTTTGAAAGACGTATGAGGTATTCGGCTACGAAAACGACTTCGGACGAGAGACATGTAAATCTACATATTCCAGTGTCAAATACTGTAGATCTCGAAAGAGCGTGTGTTAAAATTTGTATTAAGATACGATAATCATTAGATACTAATGCCTTATGGAGAACAATATTGTCTATATTTCAGAGTGCTGATTCTGATGCCAGCATCAAGATCGAACGTCAGCGTTCAGTCAGTCTAGATGGTGCCGTGACCAGGAAAAAAAATTCAGTTAAATTATCCGGTAGCAGCAAGAAGACAAGAACAACACCATTTAGTGACCCTGTTTTCAGAATCAAATTATTAAAGACCGGCTTTCTTCTGTGGAATATGACCATTCTGGTGATCGATTTTAATCATATTATTTCTATGATAATTACAGTTTACCTACGGATAGTATGTCACAACCACCTTTTATTCCCCTAGTGGTTGGAAACCACATTTATAAAGCTTTATGTATGTGTAAAGTACTCCAAAATGCAAAAGAAACGAAACTGTGTCACATAGAATACGTTTATATACCATCAATGAACAGTTCAGTTTATTGAATTAGCGCATTGTACATAAATACATTATGGTAAAATTTCATCAAAATCAAGCAGCAATTAAAAAAGAATTCAAAATTCACAAATGTCATTTTTTATGTACCCACCGTGCGGTTCTGCTCAATGGAGAAAATCTTGGTGGAACTGAAGCCGCCAGAGTATGGACGCCAAAAGTAGGCAAACAACTTACAGGAGTTAGGCACTAACATAGGGGTGGAATAGTATCTTCGAAAGCCATATCGTGAGTGTCATTAGCTCTGGAGATATATTGCTTGTGTACAAGGGCACAGTGATACAAAATATTGACATTTTGAGCTTTGATCAACTTGGGATGTTTAGGTTTGGCGTATGTATTTATAAACTTCATACTATTCGTAAATTAGTCTTGAAGAAATATTTTCAGAATGTAGTTATGATACAGAAATAAAATACAAGTGTGACATTTCTTTTGCATCTAGGCGTAGTTTACACAAGCGTTTATCGTAGTAAGACAATGTATCGTGTGAATGACCAAGACATCTAGCTCAAAGGTGGTAGTCAAATTAAGAGGTAAAATACATAAGCTCATATTTCCTGACAGGTCTTTAACGTTTTATGCATGAATGGAGACACACTTTGTTTTGCTGGTTTAGAGTCGCACGGACGCAATTTTGGTCATGTCGCTACTTTTGTAGCGTTGGATAGTGAAGGAATATCCCACGTGCTCCTTCGAGCATAATTTCAGGAACGGGCGGGAACCTCAGTAGAGCCGCTTCCGTAGGCCAACTGGATACCTTTTTCATATGAATGAATTGTAAACCCAAACTAGTGGCCGAGAGCTCGCGGACTTCTATTGCAACAATTGAGGTTAAAAGACGTATATACTTTTTTGAAAACAATATTTCATATCCTCCATAAAAAACCCATTTCTTAAGTGTCAAAACCGTGCCTATCTATATTTTGTTCACTTATGTTTGTGATAGGCGAGGTAAAATTCGTTTGTAAAATATTAGGGGGCAGGGTATAGTTTACATCTATCAGTTTTTTAACTGTTTGATTACAGTGACTATCTAATTGTCAGTTTATGTATACATGTCAAAAAATGTCAGCAATAAGAAGTTCATCAAAAAGGAATTAAGGTCAAACTTGATATTCAAGGTCAAAGATCAAATTTATGTAAAATTCACAAAAATTGGCACATTTAAATTTTATTTAAAAAAAAAATAGTTTGTTATCATTAGTCACTCATCTTTAATTATGTAATGTGTATATATCAGCCAAAGCCAGCAATGCAAATCTTCCCGCAAAAAGTCAATGTCAACCCTAATAATGGAAGGTCAAAGTTCAATTTCATGCAAAAATGTGAAAAATGTTACCTTTACTTTTTTGTTTGTATGTCAGGCGAAGTCAGCAGTGCAATGTAACCCTACAAGAGACAAGAGTAAAGCTAATATCAAATGTCAAAGGTCAAATTTTAGTGAAAAATCGCATGAATAGTTTCCTGTTTGAAATATTACGGATATTTTTTATCATTATTAGTAATTGCTCGTAATTTATTTTAATGTATATATATTTGTCCCATAATGTCAGAAATAAAGATATCGTCTGAAATGAGTCAAGGTCAAAATGTGATATTAAGGGTCGAAGGTCATTTTCAAGTAAAGGAATGAAATAAATAGCTCTTTAAAATGTTTCTTTGATAATAATATCTTGTCGATATTAGCCAATGCTATCAATTCATTTTAATGTAAAAATGTTAGGCGATGTCTGGTATCCACATCTTAAAACATTCAAGATCAATCATAATATCAAAGGTCAAAGGTCAAAAAGTGTGTAAAATGTTGCAATAAAATCACTTTTTTTTGCAATACTCTTTATTGTTTAAAAGTTTTTGTTTTGTCATTTTAGTAACGGACCGATTTTCATTGATTAAAGGTATTTTTGTCATTATTAGGAACTTACAGTTATTCCTTTAAGTTTCGTATATATGGGTCAATGTCAACAATGAAGATATAATCAGACATGAGTCTAGATCAGCCGTGATGTTAAAAGTTAATATTCAGTTTTGAGTAAAAATTCAAAAGATGGCAGTTATTTTATTTCTTTGTTTAAAAATTTCTTTTCGTTAGTGCTCATTTATGTTATTTCATTTTAATGTTAACATGTTAAGAAATTAAATGTCAGCAATGAAGGTCATATACCAAACAATTGTTAACGTAATAACAATGGTGAAAGAACAAATTTGTGTTAGAAAATCGCAAAAAAAAATGTTTTGTTATAAATCATATTGTTCAATACTATTTTTGTCGTTATAAAAGTCTAATCGTCTGACATATATACAGTAAAATGATCAGTTACTAAAATGACAAAACAAATACTTTTAAACAATAAAAATTTTCACAAAAAGGTGATATTATTTACTCAGTTTTTTTACCTTTAATATAATGGTTGACCCTGAATGTTTTTAGATTAGATGTGCATACCAGACATCGCCTAACATTTATGCATTAAAAAGGAACTGATATCATTGATTAATATCGACAAGATAATATTAACAAAGAGAAAAGTTTAAGAGCTATTGTTTTCATTCTTTTACTTGAAAATTACCCTTAATATCACATTTGACCTTGACTCATTTCAGACGATATCTTTATCACCGACATTGAGTGACACAAATACATTAAAATAAATTACGAGCAATTACTTATAACGATAAAAATATTTGTTATATTGCATTCAGGAAGCTATTCATGCGATTTTTCAAAAACAATTTGACCTTTGATATTAGCTTTATCATTGGCAGTTTTGTGGTTACATCTGCACTGCTGACTTTGTCTGACATACAAACATTAAAATGAATTAACTTCAGCGACTAATAATTTAAGACATACCAAACAGATTGGAAAGAGTAAACGTTATTTATTCACATTTTTGCATGAAAATGAACTTTGACCTTCAATTATCAGGGTTGACTTTTTTGCGGTAAGATTTGAATTGTTGACTTTGGCTAGTATATACACATTACATAAATAAAGATGAGTGACTCTTGATAACAAACTATTTTTGAAAAATAAAAATAAATTTCAAAAATGCCAATATTTGTGATTTTACATAAATTTGAACTTTGACCTTGAATATCAAGTTTGACCTTCATTCCTTTTTAATGAATTCTTATTGCTGGCATTGTTTGACATATATACATTAAAAGATAATCAGACACTTACAGTAATCTGACAGTGAAAAAACTGGCAGATGTAAATTTTCCCCTCCCCCCTAATATTTTACAAACCAATTTTACCTCCCCTATCACAAGCATAAGTGAATAAAATATAGACAGGCACTGCTTTGGCACTTAAGAAATAGGTTTTTTTTCATGGAGGATATGAAATACTGTTCCCAAAAATGTATAAACTTCTTTTGCCTCAGTTGTTGCAATAAAAGTCCGTGAGCTCTCGGACCACCAAAACCTGACAGGTGTTAAGTCTATATTTTGACTTTAGAGCAAGACACAGAAATGATTTACATGTACTTCATTATTAATATGATTTTTTCTCTTCAAATGGGCCCGAAATCTTTTCCTAAAGTGCACAAAAGAAGTTCAGGAACACCAGTGAGAATATGGTCCATGCAGTGAAAAATAAATGCAACGAAAACGTATTTCATCAGACTGTATATAATATAATGTATTTGATTTTGAATTTTCTCCAAAATCTGTTGTTTGGTCATTTAGAGACTTAATAGGGTAGGTGCTCTGCTTCGGAATTTAGGACAATTTAAATATGTCTTTGGAACACCTCAACGTCACGCCATACACTATCAAATTGGTTGAATCGCGAATAACTGGTACAAAGGAGTTTACTATACAAAAACCTTTCAAGAGCTAGCAAGTATATGTTTAGTACGGATTACAGGGAAGGAATGTTGCCTAGAAAAAGGTGTTATAGCACACATGAAAACACCTTCATCTGTGTGAAAAACATTTTTTTCTCAAAATTGTCAAGTGGGGTTATAAAAATTGTCATGATATATAAGAAAACGACGTAAACGGAGTACAAGTGAAGGTGTATCAAATATTTACAATCAGAAAACGTTTTTTTTTTTGTTAGTTTTAGTGAACACTCATTTATTTTCAAATCAAAGAAAGAGCCTAATAAGAACTGTAGTGTAATTGCTTCGATTTATATAGGACTGTGTATGTGACGCGGGAGACAACTCAGCCCTTTTAACAGTGAATGGTATTGTTCAAATTGAAAGATAGACAAGGTCATTATAGAAATTAAGAAGGGTAAGGGATAAGGGGAGATCAATCGGAGCATTTGCATTTTTCGAATAAAACTGACCATTTTAAAGACACATGAGCAAATATAATCATGCTATAAAGTACATTTGTATTCAGAAATGTAAATAATCAGGTCAAACACCATTTATCGGTAACAACATGAATATGTAAGTACTCACTAACAAAACTAATGATCAGAGCAAAAGAAAAAATGGAAGTGCAACCTTTGTAGTAAAATACTTTTTCAGTACACCCAGGTCTAATGTTTATCAATCCAGGCATTGTCATGTTTATCGAACATTCAAGCATCAAAACTCTGACTCTTCAATTTTGCACAGGAAGTCAGCCATTTTAATTGAAACAATTGTGAACAATGGCGCATTTTCTGGTGATTTCTTTATTATGTACTTTTTCAAATTGGATACCACGATGAAAAAAACATAGGTAATATATACTCATTATGTCACTATTTACCTCAGACTGTCAGTGTGTTATTAGGTTTGAGTGTACTTTCGTTAGTCTACAGTTCTGTGTCATAACACAATTGTTTTAAGTTTACAAATTCAAAAGATGTATGATATGTAGTAAAGAATGTGCAAAAATCTTTTGTTTCTGAAATATATTTGATCTGGGTCTCAGGTTATTTTAAAACATTGCATTGTACGATTATAAGAATAATGGCATCCGCGTCATTGAAGTTTCCACCGTCCAATAGCATTTGAACCGCGCCACGAGAAAACCAACATAATGCGTTTGCGACCAGCATGGATCCAGACCAGCCTGCGCATCCGCATCAAAGCCTGCTGCAATTAGAGAAACCGTTAGCGAACAGCATGGATCCTGACTAGACTGCGCGGATGCGCAGGCTTGTCTTGATCCATGCTGGCCGCAAAGCCACTATGTTTGTTTTCACATGGCGTGGCTCATTTATCGTTTTCTTATTTTTCACCCAAAATTCATATGTACTTGTGTGTATATATAATCTTTCTTTTTTGTCAGGGCTGGGAATATCGTCTGCTGGGACCGATATTTCCTGATCTGCAAGACATAGCTGGTGTGTCACTGAAACAGGGATCATGGTTTTTTACAGGAAATGCTATAGGTTATCTTGCTGGCTGCCTGCTCGCCGGACTAAGTAAGACATAGTACTATTTAACTGCACCTACGTAATTATCTTTGTTTTTTTAGTTAATATTTTTACGTTCAGAACGTTTTGCTGGGAAACTATCAAGGAAATTTAGAATCTTGGAGTAAAACTTATTATATACAGTATACAGTATGGTATTAATATTAATTACTAATTTTGCTAGTGCCACCCGCCACGGAAATACGCGGGGGCAGGGGGGGGGGGGGGGGGGGGGGGGGGTGTTAGCCGAGTCACCATATTTATCATACTGATCCCACATATTTCCGTGGAGGGTCACCAACAAACACTATGATGGATATGTTTTATACGACCTCTTATTTTAGCCCAAAACGACATGAAATTCTACTATTCTACTGACTCTATAATATAGGGGGTCACTATCTTCTATCCATTGAATTGCTTGAATCTTGTGGGTGGTAAACAAAACATGACAAAACACTTTATTATAAAGTTTGTAAAACAATGAATTAATAAGCCTTATATATTTCTATTTCTATTGTTTTATTTTCAGCCCAAAAAAGGTTCAGTACTAATTTGATGTTGTTTTTCTACACTATGGTTTCGGCAAGAGCATTTCCTTTATTGCCATGGATACCAAGTTTTGAGGTCATAGTATTTCTATTTGCACTTACTGGTCTAGGCTATGGGTATGCATTATTATGTGCATTATATTATTGAACTAAATACTGCTGTTGGTGAGTGTACATATGCCTCAAAAACACATACTGGATATGACTGTGTATTCAATGTATGCGATATAAGTAATGTAAGCAATGCGTTTGTCACTGATTTACTACCGCTGTCATTTCCACTTTCTTCTTTGCTTTCCATTTCTACACCGCAAACACACACTTTTATCTGGAAAAGGCAAAAACAGAAACATTTCGAAAATTTTGATTCCAAACCGTACGTATTATGAGTCAAAAAGTAACTCAGTCAAATAAAGATGGGAATCCTTGGGCCATACAAATTTCTGTTTAAAGTTTGGCTTTGAAATGTGAGGGATGAAAATATGAAAATGAAACATAAAATCTAGTGTATTATATTGACTTTAAAATGGCTTTTCAGTTATCAAGTGTACTGAACACTGAACTAAAATCCAATGTCTGTGATACAGTTTTATCTGTTATAAATGTAGTGATTGTATAACGTGATTGTGAATTTGTGTTAATTATTTTAGCAAAAACATTAGAGATGTGCATACATGCAGTAAATTTATATGCCTGCTACAGGTTGTCCGATTGTTAACTTAAAAACTACAAGTTTTGGCTACTGATATTGAGAATAACTTGCATTGTTGTAAATGCCTATTTAAGGGGAGATCAACTGTGGGTATTTAAGAAATAATAAGTTCCCGAGTGTGGTTTATCATAGAATAACCCGTGTTTTGAGTTCTTATGCGTAAGAATATATCAAGAATTTATACATGAAGTCGGCCATTTTTATCAAACAATCGCGAGCAGTGGCACAAAGTCTAGTGATTTCTTTTGCCGTGTGTTTGTCTGTTATTTTGTGTTATAATTGATTATGAAATTGACAAGTTCAAAAGATACCCATGTAATTTGACATTATATTGGGAATATGAAACACAACTGAAATGTGTGATATAGCTGATTTTCTCAATAGAGCCCTGTTCAGAAGCGGGAACTATATTTACAAGGGAGATAAGCCATTAAATAATGAATGGACTCTATGCGAGTAGAAACCGATACTAGAGAGGTTACGATTTTCAACGTTTCTACATTCAAACGAAACCCAACCTTATTTATTCCATGTTTATTTTAGGTGTTCATGGAATAATTTTTGAAATCTGGGATGACAAAGTTGGACCATACTTCCAGATGATGCATGTAGTCCAGGCTTTGGGAGGAATTCTCTCTCCACTGGCTACAAAACCATTTCTACGGAAAGGTAAGACATGTAGTTTTGTTGCTTTTCTTTAAAGAATTTTGCTATTGTTTCAATATCAGTTTTAAACCTGGCGGACGTAATTTTCTAACATCCAAACATATGTAGAGAAATGTTTAAATATGACAATATAAGAATATCGTGTGTTCTTTGTTTATCTTTATTTAAATTTAGCACTTTATATATGTTTTAAACAGATGGAACAAAGTAATTATTAAATTCATGCAAACTTTTTTTTATATTCACTACCTTTGTATTTCTTATTTTGAAAGCTACTTAATGTCATTATACTGTTGTACGGCTTTGCAATATATCTTTGAATTTTATCTCTTTGACAGAACAGGACGAACATTTAGACAAAATCAACTCCACAGAGACGATATGCCTACAGAACGCAAGGCCGTCTTCAATTACTACAGTCAGCACAAACAACAGTAACAACCCGGATGACGTCATGATGACGGATACCGACTTGCACTACGCTCTTTTTATTTCCGGTTTATTGCTTGTCTCAGCTGCAGTTCCTTTCCTTGCTATTTTCTTCAAGAACCAGCATTCAAAGAAATCGCAACGTCAGAAGTATGCTAAAAATGTGAGTTCAGTAGATGAACAGAAACTGTTACCAACACATATTGAAAGGACGGTTTTGTGTATTTTTATATTAAATTCGTTTGTAGCTACAGCGTTTCTAGATCTATTTCCTACTTTTCTGACCACATTTGTAATAGAACGAGCAAGCATGACACAGCAAAATGGAGCAAATCTTAGTTCGGCATACTTCGCCATGTACGGTGTAGGCAATTTTTTGAACATATTTGCTTCAATTTACATCAAAACTACTAAAATAATTATATTTTCCTATATAACCACAGGAATTATGCTTACATGTGTTATATTTAGTGTTCTTTTTCCAAATAAAGATACGCTTTCGGTTTTTATACCTTTGTGTGGAGCTAGTGAGGCTATTATTTTACCCACGATCTTCACATGGATACAGGAACACGTGACGCCCGTCACGGGAAAGCTGGCTTCCGGTCTACTTATTTCCGGTTCATTAGGAGTAACTCTAAACCCTTTGTTAGTAGGATATCTAATGGAGGTGCACTCTCCAATGTGGTTCTTATATTTGTCCTTAGTCTATACTATCTTTTGTGCAGTGTTGTTCGTTATGGCTGTGATTCTTACAGAAACGTATTCGAACAAAAGGAAATTGACAGAGGAGTCAGGTATTGCAGACAAAAGCAATTAAAACGAAATCGAAGATGGCAATATGTATTAATAGCGAGCTCGAGAATCGAGCTTTACGGTAACGCAAGTATACTTCCACACTTGATGATGGATTTGAAAAGTTTCGTCGGAAGATCTTAAAAAGCGCACCCTAACGGATAGGTGCTCACAGGAAGTACTTCTTTCCGTAGTGAATACAGAGCTTCATTCAATTGCTAAAAATATTCATCACTCAACAATAATGAAAAAATGCTATCCAGTTGTTTGAAAAAATATTATTTTCATTTAAAAGATCAAGCATCGGCCATAAAATGGAAAAAATGTCATTAATAAGCAGAAAGAAACGGGAACGCGGTAATGACGTCACCGTGACACCGGCTTCCCATAATTTTTGCAACGTATGATATTCCCTGTTACAGGTATGGTGACACTAAATGTAGACTTTTTCAAGTGAATGGGTTCTCCTGAATTCTTGTGAGTAGGGAATAGTTTCTTTGTGACAAATAAATGATGCATAATATTTTTAGCTAAATCCGATTTCTTTGAGCTCGCTTTGAGGCTTTGCCTTATTTCATATTATATTTAAAATGAAAACGACAGACGTGTTCATTATTACTCTTCTGCAGTATATGCGTAAGTTTCAATATACATAACTTACTTATGAATCATATAATGGTAACAGACATCGGAGAACAGAGGTAGGCATCAGGATGCGTTTTATTTCAAAACATTAACAAAATTTGGATAGTTAAAAATACAGGATTGCTCACGTAGGATTGCCTTTGTCGGATTGATTGTGGACAGTGTGGAAGATTTGTCTAATGTCCACATTTATCGCTATTAAAAGATTTGCTTATGTAGTGTAATGGAAATTAGTCCATTGTAAATATATCCTAATTTTCCATTTTTGCTACATTTTCATGTAGAACGTATATTTTAACCATACGTTTTCGTTGACAGAATGCATTCCACATGAAGTAAGATGTTTTCGTTTTTATACTCCATCGACACTAAATTTTGCAGATCAAACCTGAAGAAGATTTTTTTTGATTTTGCGGACAAGAGTAAATATGTCATCTTTTCATGTTTTTCACATAATACTGCCTTAATTGGTAAATAATTGAGTCATGAAAAAACATGTAATTTCATGTAATAAGGGGAGGACAGTCGTAAGCTAATATAGCTTTCTGTCCAATTCCTGAAATGTTATATTGTAAATATTTCATGATTTTCTGAATAAAAATATGTTTAAACTAGAGCAAATATGCATCTTTTTTAGGGAAGCAAACCACCCCAGACTGGCAATTCACTACGAACTATTTGACCGTGTATTTTCTATCATTAGGCAGGAGTTACTTTAATTAAGTGTCTATTTCCTTATAAAAACTTCAAATGTCTCGATGACCCCTGGTAAAATGTTTAGTACTGCATCGTTCTTGAAAAATAAGCTGACATAGGTATGAATGTTTAATAGAGTTCCGCTTAAGCCGGTGCTAGGGAGCGTGGGAGATGTTGCACATTTCATTACCCATCCCCAGCTTTTATTATATTTGACTGGCTTATCATAGTAGGTTGTCCCCCTTGAAAACTATCCGCTAATCAATATTGGTTTCCCTACTGATATTAGTTTGAGCAATAAATTATATAGGAAATTAATTGTCGATGATTAATTTCAAATATGTCTGTTGGTTTGTGAATATTTTACCAGATATGACAGTAAACTTCAATTTCTGCTCTTCAATTTAATGTGAAAATATTTATTCTAACTGAACATCTTCTTGCTTCCAATTTTGTTTTAAAAGTATCACCATCGCTTATATTGAACATATAGTGAAAAACACTAAACTTTTCAATTTCTGTTACTTTAAGATGCAAATAAATTATGATTATCAAAGCATGACAATTTATTATCACATATGTAGGTATTCTTGACTTTATAAACAATACAATAATATAATTATTAGTGTAATAGGGTAAAGGCTTCTTGCTTCCATTTTACTTCGAAGTGTATCAAGAAATGAAAAACTTATGGATTTCTTAAAGTTCTGATGTAACTTAAACCGTGTTAATTTACGGAACTGCATATACCAACAAATGACGTACGATTCAATATAGTCTTTTGAAATAATAACGTTCATAATTGTCCAGTTAGTCAAACAAATAGAAAAAAATGAAAAGAACAGAATAGAACATAGCTTTGATTTTTCACCAAACTGTTTATGAGAACAATACGAATCAACATAAATTACATAATTTCCGTCTGAAAACTAAATATCTTTGGAATATTGAAACATTCGACGACAGGAGAAAAACTACTTCAAAGAATAATTTTCTTATGAAATAGTGTAATTTGCAAGTTAGGCGCTCATTGAAAGCTGGTTTAGTGTGGCGGGGGGGGGGGGGGGGGGGGGGGGGAAAGAGAATGTGTACATTTATTTAAACAAAAGACACAGCATGGTTTCCACGATATGCAAAGAAAGGGTAAATTAACAGACGCGCAATATCATGTCTAGTTTGGAAATGAAATCCAAGATTAAAAAAAAAAAAAATGGCATGCTTTCCATGAGTTTGCGCGGTAGGATTATCTCTTTAGTACGACCTACATTTTTGTCACGGTTTTGTTCGTGGAAAGCATGCAAAATAGCCACCTTTACAGCTAAAGACTTTAGTTTACACGATAAATTTGATTTCATGATTGAATTGTATAGTATGTTACTATGTACAAACACATATCTGAATGTCATATTTGATTGATGTATATCATTGATTATACAAGTAACTTAGACACTATAAATAAGCAGACAGGGTGAATCAGAGCTAATTGTTTAAAAAAATGAGTTCGGATCTCTATGATACACATACACCAATGCTGATAAGAAAAATCAGAAATATGATTCATAATTAAATAGATTCTTTCTTTCTTTGATTTCTATGGAAAACCTTCGATCAAGGCCAGTTAATAAAACATGTGTGTGCGTGTTTTAGCAACATGTATGTTTTATAAGTTTGTGAAATTGCTCGGGTTTTTCTTTGCCATTGCCTGTCAAATACAGTATTGCTTAGTTTATTACTTTATTTTATCATGTTTTAGAGTAAACTTGTAGGCATGAAAGTTAAACAAAAGTACTGTTATATGGACAAGAACAATCAGACAAAATGGGAATACATGTATCATCACACAAGTTTCGTTTTTCTCGAGGAAAACTATTATACATGTTTTTGTGGGAAAGCTCGTTTATGAATTATCGGATTTCAATGTTTAGGGGGATTCAAAGTTTCAAAAGAAAAGAAAAGAAAAGAAAAGAAATTTATTTAAATGTTTTCATTTTCTGTTACATGGCAACACGAATTTCGTAATATCATAAGCTAGCATAATGATTTTTTAGAGAAATGTTTTATATCTTTACAAGAATAACATTTCTATATGAATCTATAAATTAACATGATTTATATCAAAAACTTGCTACTTGTTGCTTTCTGTGGAGTAACTTGTGAGCTTAATTTCCGTGTATTACCTAAAGCAAAAATTTAGATCAATGCAAAATCCATGACAAAGAATATGAATGACACGAGTTTAGCTAATGTAAGTGAGGCAGTCCAGTTTGAAGGGAATTGCTTTAACACAGTCAATAATTAAAAGAGATAATTCTTGCAAATTCTCGTTAAAAGCTGACCATGTCTCATGATTTGTATTTTTTGTTGTTGTTTTGTTTTGGGTTTAACGCCGTTTTTCAACAGTATTTCAGTCATGTAATGGCGGGCAGTAAACCTAACCAGTGTTCCTGGATTCTGTACCAGTACAAACCTGTTCTCCGCAAGTAACTGCCTACGTCCGCACATGATTCAGAGGTGGAGGACTAATGATTTCAGACACAATGTCGTTTATCAAATAGTCACGGAGAACATACGCCCCGCCCGAGGATCGAACTCACGACTCATGAGTGGTCACAAGCAAACGTTTACGCACGGACGCACGAACGACGGACGACGGACGCCGCACGATCACAAAAGCTCACCTTGTGGCTTGCCAGTCAATAGTCGAAACTATTGGTCCTTCGGACCTCGGGCAACAGTATACACTTATTTAATGGCTTGTAAACCACAGGGTCAATAGTTTTGACTGGCAAAAAATTCAGTAAGTGTTTCCCGTTTATAAAAACACGGAAAAGTCGCTTTTTTGAAAGTATTCTCAATATCTGAAATGAATTAGCAGCTAAGCCGTCTATCGTGCATAAAGACACAGAGGAGCTACATGCGGAACAGAGGTTCAGGTGTTCCGTGTATAGCTGCGAGCTATATAGTTACTGAGAATATAGTCCCAATCTGCGACTCTCGTCATGTCCACTGAAGGTCCGTCCACAGAATAGTATCAGACTGAAATGATTATTGAAAGTGATAATTACTTTACCAGTTGGACTGTGAATAATACGGCATCACATGAGCTAAATACGAATACAGCTCCCAGGTGCGTTTTGTCCGAAGGGTGCCATCGACGGTGTTACAAGGCCAACCTTGCGAAACAGCTTTTCTTTGTTTCTAAGAAACATGGCGGCTGTACACCTGGTAGGAAAAAAGGATTTGAGCAACATAACATTCAAGGCAGAATGTCTTGATGATGGCCAGATACCGGCTGAAGTGGAAAGCTTGAAATGTGATATAAAATTAAATATATAAAATAATATTTCAGCAAAAACAACACAGTTTTCACTCCAAAACTGAAGGTTATTCCATTTTATGTAATTTTATACGTGTTGTTGTTGAAATACCTACCGCATGTAATGGCCTGTAATACAGCCAATGTTCTGTAAGTTTAAAGAAACAATTATCATACATTACTCCTGCTGACAAATGCTCCCAGCATACTGGTAAGCAATGTCCTTCAACGTCAAAATGTACATAGAACGTAGAATTAGAAAATGATCTTTGGAAAATTGTTTCTGATATTCCCATCATACACAGGGTGTTGAACATTTCTGCACATATATATCATAGTTTATTCACGTGATAAATGTGATGCCTTTTGGCTGACTGGAACATCAAAGTCTCAACATAATGAATGGTTCGAGGTCTATACTCGGCAAAAAGTGGGTTTCTTGGATCTGTAACGAAACTGACCGTAGCCTAATTCATTTATTTAACAGGTGCACGATGGATGTTCGTCATTTTCATATAAGGCACTGTTCATCTGCAGTTTGTTACGGCTCTTTTTAAAAGGTTCGTTCATCCTAAAAATCTATGTTAGTTTCTCTAAGATAACCAAATTAAAGTGCTTTACTTCAATCATCTGTTGTTTAAAAAACAAACAAAAAAAAACATAATAAAATTAGACATTCATCAACCCAGAAAACATCCTTTGAGACACTGATTTATATAGATATCAGCTATAAGTGTGGGAGAAGCTTTAGGTAGAAGAAATATTTCACTTTAAAAGATTTTCCATTTAGGGGCCGGCGCGGTATCGTATGCCCTTCTTTTAATGTATAGAAGAACAAGTTTTGTTTTTTGTACACAAAATATGAATTTCAAATCAAAAGTCTGTATTTCTAAAGTTTAAAACTATCCAAGTCAATAAAGACAAAAAATGACATCAACAATGAACTCTTTTACTATCCATTAAAGTTTTCATTGTCCCAATATTCACACACATCTGTCAAGGCAGACTGGTCTGGAGTACTTTTAATGCACCCACACAGAACTATAGTCCTGCAGAAAACAAACAAAAAACTCTAAAAGACTAGAGAAATGACACAAATATTACAATGTCAATAAGTACATTTGGGATTTCACCAGTCAGCATAGTAGTCATGACGTCATACCGGGAACTTCGCAATATTCAAAGAACACTTCCTAGGATACAACGACCACAGGCAATTCAATACCTGGGTAACAGCATATAAATTAGCACTATTATGCGTTGTTTTGCCTCACACAAGAGTACAGCATTATCACTGGACAAAAGGTGGTCACGTTGTGATCCCCTATATTTCTGTGGCGGGTCAGTAGATTTTCATGTCGCTCTAGGCTAAATATATAAGTGGTCGATAAAACAAATCAATTATAGCGTTCGTTAATATCCCTCCATGAGATACATATAAGGACTCGGCGTTCATTTAATAATTTTTAATGTTATTTTGAAACTACTTTTTCATTGTTATTGTCCTTTACGCATAATAAACAAAATATGTGAAAAGATCCTTTGGAATCATAAAACAAAACCAAGCAACATAATAGAGGACTCGGTTTGAATGAGTCTGTTCACGACAGGTATGAAATGTGCAACACCCCGTACGCCACCTAGCAGCTGCATAAACCGCAATTCTATTATAGTAAAAATGAATGTCCTCCATGGGTCCAAATGCCTAGAAACTTTAACAACGCCGAGTACAAGAAAAGGAAGACATTTTACAGCCGCCACACGGCATTTAAACACTATTGTCGTGATTGTTAATTTATACAAATTTTGAAAAGACCCTTTGGATGCACAGAACGCAATAAAGGAACTGAAATATCATTTCAATGCAAGCTATCATTCAAAAGCTTCATCTGCGGTATCTGGAAGATTTTTGTTGCCAGCTATATCAGTTGATTCCTTGAGTCAGCGTCCACAGTTACAACGTCGAGTTTTTCGAGCATTAAATACAATCATAAGATATTTTATGTAAGAAATGAATGTTATTTTGTGCGTTTATAGGGTATAAACCACATTGAGACTTCTTGCAAATCCATGAATCGCGCAAGCGATTCTTGGATGATCAACATAGCAAGAATGAATTCAGTACAGGGTTATAAGAATATTGCTGCGAAATTATTTTGAATTCCGTCCAGGGATTTCTAAGGGCATATTTTGATGTTTTCCTTTTGATTGCCATAGCAAACAAAATTTTGCATAGATGAATGATTTGCATACATTGAAGAAATTTGAAAGAGACCCATACAAGAGACATTCCTGTGAAGTTTGTTGATAATTGTCCGTGTGTTTTACGAGAATATGATCGTTTTGACAACAGGCGGAAGGCCAATGGACAGTCAACCATCTTAAAGTTCACCACAAGCACTTCCATCTCAGATGATCTAAAAGCACTTATCCATTACCTTTATCACACAGATCTTGCTACAGTTCTATGTGATTAACGTCCATCCTCGAAACCTGGTCATTCCTGAAGTGACGCCGCTCAATTATTTCGATGTGGTACTCAATGCAGAGGTGGAGCGGTCTTCTGCGCATGTCAGGAAGTGATCATTAATTGGAGCACACGGCAAAAATACGCAAATTATTGTGTGTCCGTACGCATTTAGTGTATAATATGTATAATATACTGACTAAATGTAAGAGTTAGTATTTCCATGGTTACAAAATATATACATTAAAGATACTTTTCATTCAAATTGCCTGAATCCGGTATATACCGGAGTCTGTAATTTATACAGGCGCTCCAGGTCTGCAGTGAGTCAAAGTCAAAACTTTTTTTATTTACCTCACGTCGTCTTATGATGTATACACGTACTTTTACCGGACTTTGTCCTTGGGTAGCGGGCGATCCATTCCTGAAAATACATTTTTGCAATAATATAAATATAAAAATTAATGTAACCTGTCTAGATTCTAAGAGAAATATAGCATGTCTCTTGTTATAGATAAATAAGGAGTTCCAGTTTTTCTATTCATTTTTTTTTCATATGTGTTTTGGAACAATTAAAATATTGTCCTTCGGACTTAGGCACCAGTTTCTAGATCATTCCCGCCACTCGAGTAGTCTTCGCTATTTCCCAAACAGTAATTAAATATCTATAAACAAATAAAACAAGCAAATGCATGGACATTAGCGTCCAACGTTATTTAGATAGGGCGTATAGTTAATCTAAAACGTACAGGCCAGAAAGGTGGTTAATCAGATTCAGTTCGTCCGGAACTTTAGCAACTGATCATTTACACTTATTTGTATTCAGCGAATTATTAAAAACGACGAAAGTGTTTGAGTTTCACTGGAGGTAAAGTTAAAGTTTAATTTTCATATCCTGCTTTGACAACCAAGGTGGGGTTATTTCAGCATTAGTATAAATCTATTAAACACATTTTGCCGAAGAAATTACATTAATATAAAAGATGTTGTATTCAAATTGTCAAAGATATTTGCATTAACTATTAAACATTTAGCCAGCATTCATTTAGAAATGTATATTTGCAAAGTTATTATTATCTCCCTTTACCTATCTCGGTTGCAAAACGATCTAATCCTACGTAATTTGTCTTTGTTCCTTAAATAAATCTCTAACAGCATATAAGGAAACAAAATGTCATAAAATGTTGCTTAATTCTGACTGACCAACTTTAAAACCCTATACTTAAAGTATAGCTAGCTGTAAAAGAATCATCGTTGAAAGCTGCGAACGTCTGTCAGTTTAATTTAATTTTCTTAAACGTTACGACGAAGTGCTAGTAATAACAGACTGAAGAAGAAACAATTAATTTTATTAGTATTTGATATAGACGGTTCAATTCAATTTGGCTTTCTCCCTAGCAGGAGATATAATTGGCGTGATGCATATAGGATATTGAAGATGTTCGTCAATTGTACACGTATGTTTAAAACATCATTTTAGATTGGAGCGGAAGTCTCTAATGATCACTAAATTTTGTTAACTGATCTGAAATAATTTTATTTCTCCTCAGTGGGAAAGTAATAAACGCTTGAAATAGAAACTTGGTTACTGCTCGCTCATTTAATAGTTTCTTCATTTTCTATTAATGAATATCCACGCGAGTGTGAGCTCACGAGGCAGCTTACAAGTTTTATATAGACAAGACGTTCCCATGGACCACTGGATTTATACTGCAAACAATTTTGTAGCTTCAAGTTAAGATGTTAAACAGTCTTTTGTTATATTTGTGTATTTATATCCGAGACTGTCCCTATTTATTGTACTTGTTTTACTTTTTACAATCTGGTATTTTGTCACTAATGTTAGAGCCTTTCTCAGCGGGCAGTTATTTTATTAGTCCCCCACAGGTTTAAGACCAGTTTCGGGGACTACAGGATTGCGCTTTTCCGTCCGTCATTCCATCCGCCCGTCCGCAATTTCGTGTCCGGTCCATAACTCTGCCTTCCATGAAAGGATTTTTATATTACTTAGCACAAACGTACCCCAAAATAAGACGCTGTGTCATGCTCAACTTTTAGACCCAAAGCTTAAAGGTCTAGGTTACACTTGGCAGTCAAATGTTAAGATATCATGAACAGTGTCCGGTCCAGAACTCAAGGGATTATAATATCACTTGGCATAAATGTTTTCCATAATCAGATGACGTGTCTTGTGCAATACCCAGAACCCTAGCTTAAATGTCAATGTCAAACTTGGAGATCAAAGGCCAATTGTTTGCTTTCCTCACTGGTCTATAACTTTGTCAAGCAAAACAAGAGTTAAATATCAGTTGGCACAAACATTCCCCTGGATGAGACAACATGTCATGCGCATAACCCGGACCCTTAGCTGAAAGGTCAAGGTCACACTTGGAAGTCAAAGGTCAACAAGGCTTTTTACCTATCCAGTCTGCAACTCAACGATACTTATAGAGATTTTTATATTACTCGGGTACAAATATACCCTATGATAAGACAATGTGCCATGCGCAAGACCTCTAAATAAAAGGTCAAATACACTTCTAGGTCAAAGGTCGATACGTTGTTTTCCTGAATGATCAACAACTCTGTCATCCATGAAGGGATTTTAACATTATTTAGCACAAATGTTTTCCATAATGAGACAACTTGGCTTACGCAACCTCTTATCCCTAACCAAAAGGTCAAGGTCACTGTCACAGGTCAAAGTTCAGGGGTTTCATTTCCTTTCTTCTCCATAACTCTGTCATCAATTAAGGGATTTTAATATAACTTGACACAAGTGTTTCCCATAATGAAACAATGTGTCATGTGCAACACCAAGACCCCTAGTGAAAAGGTCAAAGTCACACCTGAAAGTCAAAAAAAAAAAAAAGAAAAAAAAAGAAGAGATATTTTTCCTGTCCAGTCTGCAAAATATATTTATACGATTATAAGCTCATGTGTCATATGGACCCAATTAAAAATGTTTGGTTATTTTCTTCAGAATTACTTTAAAATGATGGTTTCTTATATTATTTTCTCATTTTCCCATCAATTTCATAATGAAATGTTATCAGAATTGAAATTAAATACTTTTTTATATTTATAGATGTTATGAAACGGTCAACAACTAGATTTTTGTATATGCAATTTTTAATCCAAGTGATTGTATATATAGTACAATATGGTTCATACATCATTCATAGATATCAGATCAATATGTTATATTGCAATAGAGAAAATTATGTGACTTCCAGTACTTTGCATTGCACAACAATACTGCATTCACTTGTCTACACCCCCTTGCCTAACTTGTTGCCAGTAGGGTAAGTGTGAGGTTGGCATGCTCTAAGAGCGTTTAACCATGTAGTTTCCTTTTTATAGGTTACTTACCGCTCACAGATCGTTTTAAATGTTACATACATTTTCTTCTTTGTTGGTGGTGTTTCTTTCCTTATATCCCCCGTCCCTTTAACTTTACGCCCCCTCTCCCTTTACTGTGAGTGAGGTTATGTACTCACCATATACTGACCGGAGCTCTAAACTTCTTTTGTTTTGCCACTGGTCGTTCCTGAGTTGTGCCCCATTATGCATTTTTTCCAACTTCACTGTTTGTCTGTTCGTGTACGCGTCAATGTTAACACTGCTTTGGTTTGCAGTCTTTGGAGACTGTGACTTTCCCTGTTGAATATTCATTCTTGCTTTTTGCCACTTTTCAAACATTTCCAATCCTTTCTCTACTCCATACCTATTTTTGCATCTTGAATATAGTTAAGGTGTACTTGTTGTACTTTTAGCAACCCGCTGGTTATATTTCTATTTGTTGCGGCCCTACTTTGCAAATGCATGGTTCTCGCTGTGTTTGCTGAGCTTTGCGATTCCGGAATTTAAATTTTTACAGTCGAGCCTACAGCAGGGGTCATATTTACCTGTCCAGCATCCAGTCTAGGTCAATACCGTTTGAAACAGTACCAATGTAAGTAATCCACCCAGTACTGAACTCTAATCGGGATATGAGCTTCGACCGAGAATTGAACCAGGATCGCTGTCGTTGGAGTCCAATTTTCCAAACACTGCGTCATGGGCTCCTACGTTTAATCGTAATGAAGGACTGATTTAATGATAATACGATTTCTTAAATCATAGCAGTGACGTATCTAATATGTATGGAATAAAGCAAAATTTAAAGACCCACTACAACCCAATGACCTACTCATTTCACCCCACCCCACCCCTACCACCACACACACACGTAAAAGTTATGAAAAACATTCTCATAATACAGGTATAATAAAGTTACACTTACAAAATGACAAGTAGATAAGATAGGGCATTCCTGAGTTAATGTGTTTTCACAACTTCATCTGCTAATTTATCCTGTAATTTTCTTTTCACTATAGTTTCAAAAACATAGATAAATAACAATCTGTAGAAACAAAGAGTGGTCTTAACTGATCTAAATACATCAAGTACTGTACATACTGCAGCATTTATTTAATAATATAATATGTAGACATCAAACGCTATGTCTTGGTCTAATATATGCCAATTTGCATCTAGATACTTACATTTCTGTTTTTTATGCAAATCATGTATAAATACCATCATGGAAACACAAAATAACACTGTTATATTGTGGTGGGTCGGTAAAGGTAATTGTCTTGTTGCTGGTTCGTTAATATCTAGAGAAATTTATATTTGTTAATATTAAAAAGAAAAAAAAAACAAACGGAAACTCCACAGGTCGCTCAACACGACAAAAATGAAAATGTTGCAGGCTCGGTTTGATTGAGCCTGTTCGTGGACGGTAGTGGAAATGCATGCTACCGTCCACGCTCACTAGCCCCGTATTGAGCAGAACTCAACATGTTACAAAAAAGTACAAAAAAGCAATTTAGAGACACCCGCAGGTGTGTTCATACGGCGGTGCAAATGAAACTTTTCAGTTATACACTAGTGTGTAATACCATGAAAAGCGGCACCGCAGTTAAAATAACGGGCTTGTCCTAAACGAGAAAAGCATTAGTGCAAATAAGTAAAAATTGAAATTAAAATAATTTATAAGCTATATCATATTATACCAGCTTTATATTGCATATGTCCAAAAGTGCTTTATACACAGCTGGCCATCAAGGGCTACACAGGGCGCAAATTTATTACCTTCCAGTACTCATAACATGGGATCCACTACGCGGACAGAGCGAGAGAACCACCACCCTCACCGACCTCTAGTATCGTTAAAGACATATATCCCGCTACATATATTATGTTTTAGAATTACAAAAAAATGTATTTAAACTGCACGATACTGGGTTGCAGTGATGGAGCGCCCAACTAGAAATCTCGACCAGGGCAAGAACATATAGATTATTTTCACGTTTTAGATATCAACCTTATTTAGATATTGTTAATATTTAAAAGTTTGAAATGCTTTTACAAGATTGAGAGTATCTGCAGATTATTTAGATTTAGAATCAGACAGATGGCATAAGCCAAATAAAATAGTGTTTGACCAGAGAAAATATAAGTTATGCAATACTCTAGAGGACGAATTCCATTTCTTATTTGAATGGCCTTGTATCAAGATATTCGACATATGCATATGAAAACATACTACTGGAAAAATCCAAATACCCTAAAAATAGAAGAATTGTTACAATCTGATAACATGCATGGATAGTCAAAAATCTAGCAATGCATATATATTTAAAAGTTTTAAAAAAGATGTGCTATACTTTACCAACAGTGACGATGTCGTCTCACTATTTCGTAAATTTGTTATAACCATGTATTTTGATCTGTTTTTATAATATGTATATGATATGCCATTGTCATGTTTTCAAATTTATAACTGTATATATATATATAGTGTGCTGATAGGCATAGTGCCTTTGTTCGTATAAAATCTATCTAACTATTTAGTTCTTTTTGAATAGAAAACCCAGTCACGGGAATAGTTTCATATATACGTTTTACAAAGTCATAGTCCAGAATATGTACATTTTTACACTATACACAGAAAAGGAGAACTGAGCGAAAGTCCGGATGTGTGTGCGTGCGTGCGTGCGTGTATTTGTCATTAAAAAACAAAGACAAATATCAAACAGGGTATGCCACGTACCAAAAACGCAGCCTCCCCAAAACGAAACCCACAGCACGCAGACGCGCACACTACAAACACACACACACATACATATACATGAGCTCACACACAAAGCCAACACATTAGGACAAAACGAACAAACAAATGAACACAGTGGGGCATCGCCTTGGAACGGTCAGTGGCAAAAACACCACTGGGGAGCTTAAACCTGTTTATGGTGCGCACCCAACCTCACTCTTACCCCCACCATGTTCCAAAGACACGGGATAGTGTAAATAAAAGTAATCCCCTCCAGGTGAATCTCTAACACACTTAATGCAAACAAAAAGGCATGTCATGTAAAAACCACATTAAAGCCACATTTCCTTCCAAAGACCTGTACAAGTGCAAAACCCTTTGTCTATTTCTGTATGGGTCCCACATAAGCGCATCACCCTATATGGTCAGCCTAAATGAGATGTGGAACCAAAATTTGTAGTCCTGTTTGGTGCCATATAACCTGTACTGTGTTGGTGCGCCCTAAAACCCAAATAAATAAATAAATGTACGGGTTCCCATATGGGCACATCACACCCATATGGTCAGACTGTTTTGGGCCAATACGGTCAATCTGTATGGGACCGAAATGGTTCTTGGATCTGGGATATATATGGGTACCTTACGGGGAGTCAATACATTTTAGGCTATAGCACGCGCAAATTGTGCATTGTGGCGATGGACGTATATTTATTTCAAAAAATATTATTTTGGACATATATTGTACCTGTCAGTATGTTTCAAATGTTTGATATTATGACAAAAAATGTTTTTTATGAGAAATAGAAAATGGTTGTAAAAGCTACGGCTAATGAATTGACAGAAGTTCTCATGGTCCATCGTTGGAAAAAGGAAATTCTTGAACTTCTAAAATTCGTTGTTCTAAAATGGGTACAATGTCTTGCTAAATTGAAAACAAAAGTACATTTAAGATACCGCATGAAGTACCTGTCTGGGCACAAAGTCTCAAAAGAGACGCATATAGGACCCATATATGCTTGTGAACTTGTTCGTTACCATAAATTAACTAGAACGATATATTATTTTTTACAAGTTATGATGACATCATAAATCAGTGACTTATATAATATAACAATGAGGCAATCAAGTGTGAATGGGTGATTCTAATTAAATACCACAGCTATCTGTCAGTGTGAATGATATATTTAGTGAACTTCAACATATTAATGCATACAAAATGCAGTAAAACTATAAAGCTGAAGTATAAATGTCTAGCAGAACAAAAGGAACCAACGCGGGACCCATCTGGTCTATTCGCGTAATGGCGAACAGGTCATTGAACACTATTTTGTTTTCACTCTGGGCGGCCATAGAGGTCTAAACTGAGGCTATGTTTTGTTTAAATTCCATTGTGGATGTATCTCTGGTAGAGAGACTTGTATTTAGTTGAGTAAAACACAGTTTTAGTCTGAGTGGTCATACCATGGCACAACAGTGATTTTGATGAGATTTCGTCATAAGAAAATGTGACAGGAAGAATCTATCTGTAGTCATTAGGTGCCTGACCCCTACTTTGTTTCGTTCTAGGATAATTCTCCAAAATGAGGCATGGATTTTTACATTGTAATGGGTCTAGCTACGTGTGGCAGTTTCGTGAAAATTGTCCATTTCGGGAGTAATGGTTTAGATCCATATAACCTATAATAATGAGGTCTGTAGATTATCCCAAGGTGGTATTTCATTCGGAATATTGTCTTAAAGGAGAGACAAATGTCCTTAATGGACTACCAGGAAACTTTCCAGACGAGAGTTATGCGCAACCAAAGGGAGTTCCATTATATTCGCAGTTACTCGATAAAATGATGGCCAAAATAAATGCACAGTGTATCTTCCTGTAATAGAAAGACATAATCAGGCATCATTATGAATATTGTTACGTGTCTGGTGCATCAATACGACCGTGATAGACTTCTGAAAACTCAGTTAATTCGTAAAATGAACTAACTAAAACATACATGTCCCAGAAGCTTCCGTTGCAAACCATTATATCAGTATTCAAGAGTTTCCGTCGGCTTTATGTTTTAAGTAAATTGACTATAATTCTATAAAGCGCATTTTCTAACTATCACAGAACAGAATAAAACATGACAAATTTTGCTATATTTGCGTTTGAATTAAGATAGATCAGTGATAAATGTGCACGTGCTAGTGGCTACACCTCCAGCTGATCTTTTTGTTTCGATGCCATTATATCAAAATGCATAGTAATTTATCTTGATTATAGCATCAAAGAGTAATATGCATTAAACAAAAAGCTACAGTTGCTCTTCAGGCATTGAATCATCCCTTCAAGTGAAATTTTAAAGTTATAGGTAACTATGCCTCCAAACAGTGTGTTTGATAAACCTTGATTTTCCGAAATGACCACTTACCGGTGCAAATGAGACACATATATATATACAATTTAGTCAAAGAAGGCTAGCCAAATGAAGATATATTTTGCTTATTCTATAAATTCGTATAACTTCAGAAGCACTACTCAATTATACTCCATATATTGAGTCTTGGACAGAATATACCACAAAAGTAAATGCATTTTGCAATAAGCAAATAAGACTGGAACTTCTTTTTTATCATGGAGAAATTATGTTTCATAACTATGATAAAAGAGTGTCTAGTGCATTTTCGTTAAAATTGAAATTATCTAATCCGCTGCATAAAAGACGGATATACTTCCCAAAGCCTTTCAGATAAATCCTAAACAATTGTATTTTGCACACTGCTTATTAAATAACATAATGACAACGTCCATTTTGTAACAGTTAAGAAATCATGCAAAGTGCCCACTTGACAGCTCGCCAGACACGTAAACAACGTGAACAATTCTGTCCATGATAAGATCGAAAAGGGATATGAATCATATTTCAGTTATATTATCATTACATAGGAATAGGTGTGTTGCTATTCCTGTGTAATGTCTATACGATGGGACATTGTAGAAGACAAGTTCAGAAACAGAGTGGTGAATAACCAGGATGACGGGAGGGATTTCGAACATTTCGAACATTTTATAGTTACACTGTAGTAATTCGCACACAAATGAATAAGAATAAGAAAATACCACAATTGCTTTTTGATGGGGACAATACATCTTTTCATACATATTGTCGCATCTATTACCAAACGTATTTCCTAATGGAAACAAGATCACGTCTCCTGCGATAGCTTATGAATGTAAGGAGCGGTACTCACAAAAAATAGTCCGAACTCGAGAGAAGTATCGCTTTAATTTGGTTTAAGCTAGGTTTTGTATCTTTTGCATAGGGTTGAATAAAGTATCTAAATGTGTGGCTATATTGAGCTCCAAACATGACTTATTGTTGATCAACTATGTTTTTGTTATATTTATGAGACTCTTTACCATTTAATTTTATTTCAGAAACTGCCTGAGAATTGCACGAGAACATTTATCAGTTAATCAAAAGGTAGTTATTTTAAACGAATGAAAGCAGTTAAAATTACTCAGTCATAAAGCGACATTTTAGTATTTGCAGAAATATGATGGTGCACGCAACTTGACAACATATTTAATCTGGATTCAAGATTTTGGATCAAGTCTTAAACAAACTTTGTAATGTTTCCATGAAAAAAATCACAGTTACTTAATGTGCTTAGTATGGATATTCATACACACTAAACGGCATTAGATCAATTGTGACAGATAGTTTAAACACGCTATGACAACGTCCATTTTGAAACGGTTAAGACATCACAGCTCACCAGACGTAAACAGCTTGAACAATCAGCTCAAAAAATGATACAATATTTCATTTACATTAATTTTATAATTACACAGGAGTATGTGATGCCTGTTGGGGGAAGGTGGCTCAGGTGTGTTTAAAGTAAAGAAACCTTGAAAATACAGTGCGGATATTGTATTTTATCTTGCCTCCTACAAGTTTCTTGCATTTCTATTGGTCAATAGACGTCACGTGGAGACAGGATATATTCCATATCCTGCTAGTATATTTCAGATATGAATTTTGATTAAAACAAAATGGCTGCCACACTTCCGAGAGTAAATTTAGTGTTTTCTTGCCGATTCTATTCTACTTAAGTTGAGGCTCGTGAAGTTTGACAAAAGTTAGCCGTAAAAGCGGAATAACTCTGTATGGAATACACGGACGTTGAAATCTTGTTTTGGAAGTTAAATAGTAAATCATCGTGAAATAAAGGAATTGACATATTTGTTACTCAGCAGTTTGTTGTAGGATCATTTAATCTACGTGCAAAACGGGATGAAAGCCGAAGTATCAAGATATTTATGACATCGTGATATCCGGTAACTTCCGGAGGGATGGAACAAGAAGTTTTTTAGTGTTTCTAATCTAAACCAGTTCATAACCTGTGTAAATGAGCTTTTGTTTTTTTTGTGATTTAACCAAAACACAGGTCATTGTGCATTTTATGGCTGGTGTAAATCAACTGGTGATGACCAAACAAATGATTTGTAGGATTCCAGTCTGCACTGTAAGTAGCTTTGTTAATTTACAAAATGTGTTGATTATAGCATGTAAGTAAAGGGTAGTCGGCAAGATAAAATCGTTACACTGTTTGTTGGTGACAGGATACGGGATATACGCTGTCTCGAAAATCCATGTCAGGCTCGAGCTTTGCTGTCGCCTGATATGGATTTCCTCGACAGCGTATATCCCGTATCCTGTCACTAACAAGCAGTGTAACTAATAATACTTACATACTTGGGGAAAGTATGCCGAATTCTAACATTTCAATAGACCTGTACCTCTGTCTTGAATACACATTCTATATATAACTGCATATCATTAGAATGTAGGAAAACAAAGCAACAATGATAAATTAAAGAGGTTGCATAATGTGTATGATCTTTCTGATCTCTTGTTGCTATTCGAAGCTCTCCACAAGAGAACAACAATTTTCTGTTTGTAACACTTTATGAATGATTCATTGTTTGTTTAATGACATATTCTTGCCTTTATATTAACTATCCGTACTACAGATCTCAATGAAATAAAAAAGATATGCCTTCCTTAGTGCGTCGTTCCGAGTTAAATCCTATCTAACAATGATCTGAGTCTGAATCTTTAGACACAATATATCTACATTATACTGCTGAATTATTCTAAGCTATGCAAATTTGTGGAAGACACATATTCATGGCAATCTATGTTCATTTTACAATTACGAAAGAATAACATATATGACTTAAGTTTAGAAACAGACTAGGGAATAACCAGGATGATAAGACGGGAGGAAATTCGAACATTTTATAGTTTCACTGTAGTAATTCGCACATGGAATATACAAATATTTGTTTGTTTGAGATACAAATTAATAAGAAAACACCACAATTGCTTTTTGATGGGAACAATACATTTTTTCATACATATTGTCCCATCTATTACCAAACGTAAATTACTGTCTGGTTTTCCTAATGCTCATGGAACAACATCATGTCTCCTACGATAGCTTAAGAAGCTAAGGAGTGGTACTAGGTAACACGAGGAATGGTTCAAACGCGAGTGATATCAGTTTTATTATAAAACTCGGTTTTGTATATCTTATATAAGTTGGAATAAAGCTTCTAATGCTATGGCCATCTTGGGCACCAACATGATCAACTTTGTTTATTTTAATTTTCTGAGACTTATTATTAGAAACTGCCTGATAATTGGACTTGAGTATTTGAAACGAATGAAAGCAGCCGCTTAGCAGAGAATATTAGGTTACTGTCTTACAAATTTCAATTTATTAAGTGAGTCGAAGAAAGGTATTTTTATTTTTTCGTAGACGAACTTAATAAATTTAAATTTATAAGACAGTAACCTAATGTTCTATTTTATCCTACCTTCTGATCTAAAACCGTTTTTTAATTTAAATTCAAAATTTACCAACAACTAGATCTGTGTCTGCCTTGCATTTAAAAATTAATACGCCCTCCAAATTACAAACAAACTGCATTGAAATAGGTATTTAAAATCCCAAATATTATAAAATAAAGGCGGAAAAACAAAGACTAACCCTGTGTTTTGTACCCGACCTCTCTGTTCTGCTGAACATGAATGAATAATTTTAATTTGCTGCCGAGTTTTATCCGAAGTTCAGTTGCAAGTCAGATACCCATTCTCACCAAGCAAACGTTAGACGTGACTTAAATGTACACACGCCATAACGCCGCTTGACCGAAAACAAAGGCAAACGTTTCCTCGATGATTTTATTTAACATTCTAACACGATCCGATTTATTTTCCTATTAAACAAAAAAGGCTTAAAACAGTGAATTATTATACAACAATTCATTTTTCTGACGTCACAATTATTACGTCATAGCGTCAAACGGCATAGCGGTGTGCTGGAAAAGAAACCAATTGAAAACGGACAAATATTTAATGAATGTCGTTAAGGATGTACTTTAAAAGCTATGGTAACGTATGTGTGGGAATTTGGCAAGAGCAACCAGAACAGCCAGAGCAGCCAGAAACCAACCCTAACCCTAACACTAACCCTAACCCTGGCTACTCTGGCTAAGTTGATGCAAGTTGGTAAAATCGAAATAATATATAGCTATTCCATTTAGTGATTTGCTCATTAATAAAATCATTGTCGTTCAGATGCATATTATTATATCACTCGGGTTGCGCCCTCGTGATATAATTCATTCGCATCTGAACTCCAAACAATGATTTATTCAGCTACAAGTCACTACATGAGATATATTATTTCTGAAACATTACATTCCAGATGCAATATTCCTTGATTTAAGTGCAGAAAGCTAAAATCCTGAACAAACGCTATAGTTGAGTCATTTTCCGTTTCTCCGAGCGTTTTCCATTATAAAAACATTTTGTGATAAGTGCAAATACGGTATGCATTCGCTATACATTAGTGACATGGTCCCACGTACATAATAAAAGCGAGTTTATATAAATAATTACATAAATATGTATTTTAGCAGTTATTCTCAAAAACAAGATGGTGGTCGTTTTGAAAAATAATCAAAAAAGTAGTTCGGCAAAAGTTTTATTTAGTCACTGACCTAATAAAGCAAAATTTATTCTACCCCTACGTTTTGCCCTTTATTTCGCATGAAGGTAGGATAAAATTAACAAGTAGCTTATAAAACTACATGACGTTAGTTTTCTGTAGAACAACTTGTCAACGTATTTCATCTGGATTCGAGATTTTAGATCAAGATTTAAACAGACTTTGTAAAGTTTCCACGTACAAAAAAAAAAAAAAAAAAAAAAAAAAAAAGAAATTACAAATATTTAACATGCTTATCTTGGAAATTCATATATACTGAATGACATTACCTTTTTAGCAAATATCATATATCCTACTCAGATTTCTGCAAGCTCAGTAGGTAAGAGCGTTGGTCTACGGATCGCGGGGTCGTGAGTTCGATCCTCGGGCGGGGCGTATGTTCTCCGTGACTATTTGATAAACGACATTGTGTCTGAAATCATTAGTCCTCCACCTCTGATTCATGTGGGGAAGTTGGCAGTTACTTGCGGAGACAGGTTTGTACTGGTACAGAATCTAGGAACACTGGTTAGGTTAACTGGCCGCCGTTAAATGACTGAAATACTTTTGAAAAACGGCGTTAAACCCAAAACAAACAAAACAAACAAACAAAGATTTCTGCAAAAATATACAAGAAAGACAGTTATTTTGAAATATTGACGAATGTGAACACATTTGTGTTAAATGACATCGGTGCTCTTCAAAGACGGCTGCACCAGAAATGGCTGTAAACTTTAAATACAGTTGATGTCTGTGTTTTGTTCCTTCTTAACAATAAGTACCAATTACCAAACTGATAGACTCACCTTCAGCTCTCACAACCTTTATAAAATGTACAAAACCGAGACTTTAATTGTCATTAAACCGTTACTTTACTCGTCATCTAACCATTCCCTGTGTTACATAGTACAGCCTCTTTGAAAAGATCTGTTTTTATATTATTACACTTACATGTATTACCTTGCACAAGTTGAAAGAACATTTAGAAGAGAGTTATTTAAATCAGTAGCATAACCAATACCGCAACACTCATACACATACTATAAATTCCGCATATTTTCCAGTGTCGTTTTCCTAAAATGCATCACTTTATTCATTTTAATTTTTGGCGTACAATTTTAATTGTGAGCTCTTTTCTTTAGAAAATTGGAAACCACTTAATCCGTTGAACCTGATTTTCATAAAAATTATGAATACTTCGTAGAAAGCAAGGAAAGGAAATTCAAAGGAGCAGATTATAACAACGGTGGAGCAGAAGTTTACTTATTATGGGAAATCAGCTCTAAAGACAGGCCTTGAAATAACAGTATTTCCATGATTAGGCCAAGGCAATGTGTTTAATGTCTAAATGTCTAAACAATTTATTGAATGAATGTAGACGTACGCATAATATTTAATATATAATGTTTAAACCGTACTTTGTATCTACAGGGTAAGACAGTTATGTATATATGTTTGTACACCTAGATTGCTAAGACAGATTGACTGAATAAGTTTGTAGATGAAACTGTGAAAACACATAAATTCAGGGACGGCCTAAATAGTCCACCTGTCATCTTGTAGTACAGCTGTATTATACCAATACTTTCAGACTGATTTTCACTAAGTTCATGTGGTAGGTAGAAGTAGGTCACTAGGTTTAGTGGATCTTTAACCAAGCCAAACGTGAAACAACAATATCAAAGAAACAAGAAGCAAAACTTGTAAATATCGTTCCATGAAAATCATATCTAATACTTCACAAAAAAAAAACTAGAAAACTTAAGAGTAAGGTGCACAGTTACATAATTCAAAATTATAAGATATGTTGGAGTTGACAGTCAGCCAGTGAGAAACTAAAGTTTTTAGAAATACGGAATCTTTTTTTTTCCACTTGGTTGTAAAATTTTCGATGTAAAAAGTTGTATTTTTGTCTGTGACAGGAAAGGCCGTACCGGCGACAGTAACCATCAGAACAAATCAACACCCTTTACAATATTTACAAATTTATTTACATAAGATGATTATTTACAATGAATAGATGATATGAAGAAAAAACTGATTATAAGAAAAAAAAAGTTCAGTATCACCAGATACAAAGTTCGTATAGTTCCATTCTAATATGACGTGGTACAGTTCTTTAATTTAATTGCGAACTTTAAGTAGCACAAACAAAACGTATCTCTAAATTCAGTCCCTTTAAACCGTCAATACGTTGATTCCGTTTTGGCTCCCTATGGTGGTAGGTGATTGCATCCCTGAGCTGACTTCAGAGGATAACAAAAATCATCGTCTTTGCGGTTTACGGCACAACCATGGGACGAAAGCTCTGCGCTGGGAATATCACATCCAGGCGAGTGAAAACAAGTGAACCTCGGGCATTGTACTTCCGGGTTATGACATCACCAGGTAAAATCGTCTGGCAGAAGAAGCTAAAATATATAACATATGGTAAGCACCATAGCAAAACAAATAAGTCAGGGCATAAAACTGCTCCTTTGGGTACACCATACCTCCGTAGGCTCCCATAAATAATACGTGCTACTTATACAAAACATATGTGCTACTAAGTTCAAACGTCACATGATTAAAATACGTCACTTATTACTTCCATTATTACAAAGATTGCTTACTTAAAAGACTAAAGTTAAAGTATGAAAAAGATATGAAAAGTATATGATGAAACATTAAAGATACGGACATGATAAACTGCAGCTATTATTTACAACTACAAATTAACAAAATTCAATATAAATCAAACGTTATATCATAGTTGGTATCGATATAATATCTAATGCCATACACTACAACGGACATTATTTAGATGTGCTATAGACTGGCACACAATTACAAATTACAATAATATATACATACATGGTACTAGACTTGCCATATAGATTTATACATAACAATACAATGCGGTAATGGCGTTCCATAATTAACAAAATGTTTGACATAAGTTTTTGAAACAGTGCTTTACAATTATCACGATACAAATTTCAGTATAAATCTAACATCTTATATAAACGAAACGTTTAGACTCCTCTTTCTAAATAATTTACAAAAGTCTGAAAAATTTAATAAATTATCCTGACATACCGAAACTAGCCAAAATCATGTGCCGAAAAGTAAATGTTACAGAATTCTGTAGAATGAACAAAAATTTACCAAATAAAAATCGTAATGCAAAAATCATACAAAAATCTAACAAATAAATTTCTTACCTCGATCGAGCATAAATTTCTAGCAAGAAAATAATTCAGACATAGATTCGTCTATAATGTCGGAAGGTGGTGTGCGCAAGGCATATCTAGTCTAGTCTATTTAAAGGATAATGTCCCGCCAAATACTAAATTTTATGGGATTCACGGATAATCCGTATGCTATGACTATTGTCATTTTCACGGGATTCACGATATAGCCGGGAAATCTGACTACTTTTGCGCGGATTTAAATTGACAATTTGAGGCCCATTATAGTGGTTTTGGGGATAAAAACATAAATTACTGAAGTTTATAAAATATCAACTTTCTTATTACTGAACCGAATTTAATGAAATTTACATGGAAATTTAAGTTATGAAATACAGAAAAACATGAGAGGTATTTTATGCGTGAAATCTGACATTTACCTCAATAACTCAAAAATTTACAAAAAGATGATGCAATACCTGCATTTACACTACAGATAAAATAAGGCCCGTATGTCAATTTGTGACATTGTCAACGATATTATTATTTATATGTATACCTTCAAAGATTATTTCTCATTTTCTTACTTATGTGTGTACATTTAAAAGCAATGACGGCGGCTGGTACACGTCTTATTTTCCATGAAATTGGATGCAATGGAAACTTACATTATACAAATGAAAATAAATCAGAATTGCCGTTCAGACATTTCCTTAGTTTAAATCTCAATCGTTTAGGAAGTGTAGTTGTTCATTTGATTGTCAAAGGTCATTTCACAGGATAATAATAGTGATATTAAAAAGATTTAAGCCGATTGACATTGAGAGGAAAGTTTCAGGTACTAAATAGTGTTTGGATTTAAAGTATTGGCATTATTAAATTACAAGTCTATTTCTTTCTATACTAACTTGCATTTTGATTATCTTTTAGTACTTTGTCAATACTAATTTTAATAAAAAAAAAAAAAAATTCCAGATACCAAGAAACTACTTTCTTTTACACTATAATGAAACAGAGTATGATTATACATTTGATGTAGATGTAAAAATTGACCTAATTGGCTTTAATTCCACGAGGCAACTCGTTACAGCTGTTTGTTGCATAACTTAATGCATTATACATAGTTTTACTTTCTTATCACGAAAGAAAGACAGTCTAAAATAGTTTCTCGGGAATATTTTTAAGTTGTAGCAAATAGCAGAAAACTTGCAAATTAAAAGTTCGGCTATATACGGAATTATTTTAGGGTAATTTTAGTGTCATGTTGCTCAGGGGACTGTTGCTTGTTGCGGTATCTAAGGTTTTCGTCCACAGGAAAAAGATTTTATCCGACGGTCGGTCAGTCGGGATAAAGTTCAGACTTTTTAAATACTGTTACAATTTTATAAGAAAAGTCTAGCCTCAAGATAAGGAAACACTTACATGGTATTTATTTTTTATCAATGATATATATAAACATTTTTTCCGTACAAAAGGATACATGTATATTACAAACTTTCTTAATGAATTAAACGTCTGTCCATACATAGATGTTTTCGCCGTCGGAAATATACTAACTTGTTAAATCATCAGCTTGTTTGAAACAGTCATATCTTCATTATCTTATGTCCAGTTGTCACTAATGATACCTTGCTGAAAATAAAAGTACATTCCTGTCATTAAGTCCCAAGATCATGCGAGGTTTGAACACCCCGACCGGCCGGTTTCGAACATGTAAAGGAGTGTATATAATGCGGGGAATACGGAGCGCTCCGCTTATGTCCTGTTCACAACATGGTTCCAGTACACAATGGTATATTTTACTCCCCCCTCCCCCAAGACTCGGAACCAGACTGAGATAGTGTTATTTTTCTGGACATTTAGATCATTGCTCAGTAATCCGAAAAATAAATGTTCTTTGAAATGTCAGGCAAATAAATAAAGGCATTCGATACATGTCCCTTTGAATTGTCTGCTTTCCAAGAAATATAATCTTTCTTCTGATTATTTAAACAACGACTGCTAGTAACTATGCTGGTTTATATGTTTTTGTGAAATATACGGACATTTTCAAACTTTTATTTCATAGTGTTTTAATTGTAAGGCTTATTCGTAAAGAATAAGACACTATCTCTAGGTTATGAGAGGAATATGTCAATTTGATTGATTGCTGCGGCAATAGATTAGAAATGAATTCTCAGATGGTTACTTAATTTGCTGAAGGTCTGAAATGATTTATGTCTCCTAAATTCACGCACAAAATGGAACCTCGATAACGGTTCAATTATGTAATATTTTCTAAAACTTCAATCCATAATAAATAACGTACGGTCGCAATGCAGATAAAAGTTTTTTTGCTCTGTATTTATTTGATACAAGACATAAATCGTTTACTTTGTTTTTATGTTCATCCATTCCAACATAGTTCACCAAGACATGAGACAAAACTAATGTTATTATTTATATATTTTATTAATTTATAAAACAGTGCGAATGCCTTTGAAATTAACCATTACAATTATTTGTTGATAAATACATCAAGGGTGATATCTGATTTTTTTAAACTATTCCTTAATTGCACAGTAGTGCCCATATTACTAGTCAGATTCTTAATACCTCATTTTGGTCTTAAGACTTTTTTAACTTTCAATTAGCGAATGCTCTTCAGTTTTTATCATATAAATATGGTTCATGTAAAAAGATGTGTATATGTGCAAATCAACAATGATAATAAGTCTCCTGTAATTCAGTATTGATATAAATACTAGTTTTGCATAGGAACTACTTTAGTTATCGACGGAGGTAATACTTTATTGTAGACAAATACAGGCTCGCACACACACATACATGCATGCACAACACAACAAAATCACAACACAGCACACACAGTACACACAATTTAAGCACGCACGCACGCACGCACGCACCCCCCCACACACACACACACATCAATTGAAATGAACACAACACAGAACACAACACAATACACTTACAACAGCTTTACTGTGATTTTAATATTTTAGTTTATTTTTTAGATAGTCTCTTGTAATTCTATATAGAATGGCCATTTACTTGTATGATATGTGTGATTTTTATTGTTTGTATATGTGTATAAAATATAAATGGATGAGACTCAAATAACTACCTAACTAACTAACTAAATAAATAAATACTGTACACTCCCATCAGCAGTCAGCAAATGTAGAAGCACACCATGCAACCCCGCCCCCCCCCCCCCCCCACCCACCCACACAAAAAAACAAAACAACATCAACAACAAAAAATATGCATAGAATAACATTATTACCTTTTTCCAGAGCAATATCTGCAACACGTCAAATAATAATAATTTGTCCGTATTTGGACCATTCATAAAGATGTATAGGTTGATTTTACGAAACAGTTAAACTTGAAAGCAATGTTAGATTTACAGGTCTGCGTTGACAAAAACAAGATATCACTGTTTTATCCAAATGTTTTTCTTGATTTCTCTTTAAAGGACAAGGAAAGCCTGACAATAAGTTACTTTCATATGAAAGCCATGCTCAAGCCTTTCATAATGCTGAAAGAATTTTAAGTTCGGACCACTATTGAAAAAGATATGGCAGTTTGAAATTTAAGAAAATTACTGATCATGCAGGCAGCCATTTTGTGTGTTTATGTCGTCATTTACACGCTGCTGAATTCTTTTTCTTAGCAAATAACCTTTTTAATAGATTAATTTTATATGTTTTTTTTGAATGCAAGATGTAAAACATGGTAATTTCGTTCA
Organism: Mercenaria mercenaria; assembly: GCF_021730395.1. Classification (NCBI taxonomy): domain Eukaryota; kingdom Metazoa; phylum Mollusca; class Bivalvia; order Venerida; family Veneridae; genus Mercenaria; species Mercenaria mercenaria. Next base: position 82,194,746 of record NC_069368.1, read on the forward strand.
TTATAGCTGGAAAAAGTAGAGAAATTATTTTACAGAAATCAGTAAATACAATTCAAATATGTGTCTAGAAATTTAATAAATCCGCCATGTTTTTTCGTTGCCATGGAAACAAAATGGCCGCCATTTTGATCAAATATTTAGATGTTCATAACTTCCTCATTTTTAAGTCGATTATGAAAATTCTTTCACTTCTTTAAATGATTACAATAATCCTAGCAGATGGAATTAACATCAAAACACCATTGCCTTTCCATTTAAACATAAGACAATAACATTGATGTTATACATAATTCTAAGGATCTCCGAGGGAAGCAATAGGAACTTTTTAAATTTTCAAAATACTCTGATCAATTTTGAAGTTTTCATCAAGCGCAATTTGGATTGGGTACCTTGTACAAAAATGTTACAACAACAACAACAACATTACCTTTATTAAACTCAAATCACAAAGTGACACAAGAGTATACAGTAATACATTGTATATATCTGAAAAATGTGACATGGTGTAGAAGCTACAAAAAAAAGACAAAATTTACATTGACTTGAGATATAAGATACAATATATTATAGATCTACACAAATAGAAGAAAAAAAAACTGAAAAAGAACTAAAAAGCGGATTTCATTCAAGGAAATGAAATGAGGGGGAATGTATACTTTGACCTATTTTTTTTTTAAACATATTTAATGCACACGCGATCTAGAGAAACAGACTATAATTTTGGATTTCCAAACAATTCTATTTAAATAAATCTATTTTGATTGGTCGTTATGTCACGCGCTGTGTCAATTGAAACTGTGTCAGTTGTGTATTAAACCCAGATACGGGTCAGAAGCGTGCAATTTATTCATAGACAAGAAATTCTCGTTTAAGTAAATTCAAAAGGAATAAAAAAGTAATTTAAATCTATATGACGCGGTGTGAGAGTGTATATTCGTATTGATTAACATTGGAATAAATTGTACATCTCTCAACATGCTCAATATGTGGTCAAAACAGAAAAAATCAAGGCATGATGTAACAGTACAATTCATGACCTGTGAGTAATGCTTTAGAAATTTTGTTACACATTATTATTTTTCATTACAAAGCAGAGCAGAATCTAACATAGGGTTACTGTATGCTTATTATGAAAACCTACACTTATTACAAGACTTTTCATACCTTATATAAATATAAAATAAACTTTTTAATGGGGGATCAGAACAGAATTTCTTGTATAGTGTACATTCAAAGCTCATATAGAATTATGCTTCTATGAGATAGTAACACAGTTCAAAACAAAAACAAACAAACAAACAAAAATATACAAAAAAAAAGGAAATTGTACAGGTAAATACAATGCGGTATGGAATGTTTTGTCATATATCTTATAGATTATTTTTATTTTAAATATTTTCACTATTTATTCATTCGGTTGCGGCAGCTTATATATAATAATTGTGTGTACAAATTTTATCGTTTAAGTGTCTGAAATAGAATTTTTATGAATTTACAGAGGTTTTTTAATTCCTTTATTGACCTGGATGTAAGCAGTTCTTTATATTTCAGTATATTTGTTCTAGTATAATAATATCTTTTAATAAACAGTTTTCTTTGTTCATGGAAAAACTGGCATTTTAGTAGATAATGAAACTCATCCGCCACATCTCTACTTAAACACAGTGGACATGTTCTTTGATTAATATCTTGGCCTGCCCATCTTCCTGTTTCGTTTGGAAAGAAGTGGTTACCTGTTCTAAATTTAATAAGCAGGGATGACTCATATTTAGTCAATGTTATTAAGTACTTCTCCAATTCAATTGTTTCTTTATAAATTGAAAAGTTAAGACCCTTTGTTGAATTCTGTAAAGATGCTTGCCAATTTTGTAGATTTTGGTCAAGCAAGGTACGTTTTATAATGTACTTTATATTTTTATTTGGAGTTCATGCTGATTTAACCAGATATCGATTCTGCCAGTTTGTCTAAAAATGTTTTTTATATAGTTTATCCATTTTGATTCAAAATTTGGAAGATTTAACATGTAATTATATATACGGTAAGATAATTTATCTTGTTTGCCTGTCATTAACCTATTCCAAAATGCAATCATTCTGCACTTTATAGTTATTTCTAATGGATATCTTCCTAGTTCGGCATAAAGCATATACAATGGTGTGCTTTTTCTTAATTTAAAAATTTTCCTTAGGAATTCAGTATGTATTCTTTCTAATATAATAGTACTTTCATAACCCCATATTTCAGATGAGTATGTAAGTATTGGCAAAATTGTGTTATCAAAGAGCTTTAAGATTAAGTCTAGTGGTAAATTCAGGTTATTGATTCTTGCATAAAGAAGATGCATTGCTTTCCTTGCTTGTTGTGCAAGATGTTTTCTTGCAGTTAGGAAACTTCCAGATTTTGCGAAGTATACTCCTAGATATTTGTATGTATTGACAATATCCAATGTTGTATCTTCAATTTTAAAAGAAAAATTTCTATCTACTCTTGATCCAAAAATCATGACTTTGGTTTTTTCTTTATTTATTATTAAATTCCAAGTTTTACAGTACTCAACAAAGTCGTTAAGGCAACTTTGAAGGGTATTAGCATTTTCAGTTATTATAACTGTGTCATCAGCATATAATAACACAATTATTTTGAGGAAAGTGGCAATGTCGTTTTCAGGATTATTAAGCTCTACCCCGTGATGACCTTTTGCTTCCAGAAAGTTCTCAAGGTCATTAAGGAAAAGGGAAAAGAGGACAGGTGACAAATTCTCTCCCTGTCGCACACCACAATTACATGTGAAAAATGGAGAGTTTACTACCCCATTAGAGACGCAGGATTTTATATTAGAGTACATGTTTCTTATTAATCTAAAAAATTACCATTTATGTTGCAATTAATAATTTTTCTCCACAGGCCGACACGCCAGACTGAGTCGAAAGCTTTTGAAAAATCTATATAACATACAAAAATCTGTTTTTTATAGTATCTTAAAATTTCTACTATTGAGTTCAAAGTAAAAATATGGTCACTGGTAGAATAGTTTTTCCTGAATCCGGCTTGATTTTCTGAGAGTACTTGATTTACATCAAGGAATTTGCCTAATCTCTCATTTAAAATTGATGTAAATAGTTTGCTGACACAACTTAGCAGTGTAATTGGGCGATAATTTTCTGGGGCCCCAGAGTCACCTTTATTTTTATAGATTGGTATTATGACACCTTCGGTCCAATGTTGAGGGATAATACCTGTTTCTAATAAGATGTTAAATAGGGAAATATATAGAGGTAACATTTTGTCTTTTGAATTTTTTATGTATTCATTTACAATACCATCCAGGCCTGGGGATTTGCTATTCTGTAGATTGTTTATACACCGAAGTATTTCGTCGGCTGTTATTCTACCATTTAATATATTATCATTGTTTTCTAAGTCAATATTATTTATTATTTCTGTTTCGTCAGTATCATGAGCTTGGTTACTGGCATTTTTAAAATAGTCATACAATAATTCGATTGGAGGCATTCCATCATTAGCTTTCTTTGGCTTGACCTTATTTAGATATTTCCAATAATCTTTTGGCTTATTTCTCTGCATTTTCCTAAGTACACTTTCATGATTTTTATTGTAAATATTGATATATTTATTCATAGTTTTTTTATACTTTTTACATGCAGATATTGAACAGACTTTATTATATTCTGAAGGGTATTTATCATATTTTTTTCTTGCTTTTGCATAGTTTTTCTTGCTTTCTCACAATCTGTGCCAAACCATGGTTTATTCTTATTATAATTTTGTCTTATTCTTATATGTCTCTCAGGAAAGCTTTGTTTGGCACTCTGTAATAGGATATTTGACATTTTATCTGTTATACTATTAATATTATTTTGACTTGTTGTGAAATGGTGGACTCAATATCAGCAACTAAGCTATTTATAGCATTTATGTCTACATTTACTGTAAAAGTTTCACTGTGCGTTTCATTCCATTTTGGTCTGAAATTTCGTATTTCCTCATGTCCAGTGTTACATTTTGCCTTCACTTGTACTTTATAATTAAGAAGTGTGTGTCCATCTGAACTTAAGCCATCTACTTCTATAACTTCAAAATCCTTAAGAAGTGAGTAAGCTGGTATAGAGGATATTACATAATCAATTATAGATACGTTTCTGAAAGTCATTTTACCTATATACTTATCTTTACCGAGCCTACCATTAATTATATTGAGATTATTATTTTTACAGAGTTCTATAAGCTTATAACCATGATTATTTTTCTTTTTGTCTTGAGATACTCTTTTAAGTGGTATATTAGAAGCTTCCATTTGCGCTTTCTGGTCAAAAAACCTAATAGTCTCATTATCAAGATTGAAAAAATCTGCTAAAAAATCATCATTTTCTGTATAGTCTAACAAGTCTGCTGTTTGAGCATTCATGTCGCCACAAATATATACATGTTCAAAATTACCACATTTAGCAGCTACCTCGGTTTCAAAGATTTCATATTCGTCATCATTGTAAAATCTAGAATGTAACGGTGGTATATAAACAACACCTATAACAATATCGCAGCCTATATGTGTATAATCATTTCTAATTTTCAGCCAAAGTACATATTCTGACTGACTTTCTATAACGTCAATATGTTTTATAATACTATCTTTGATGAAGGCACCAATACCACCTGATTTTCTTAAATACTTCTGCTTTCTTGTTTTACTTATAAATGAATAATTGTCAATTTCATTATATCATTATCATCGAGTTTGGTCTCCGTAACAAAAAATAAATCATACTTATTTACGATTGAAATAAATTCAGGATACATATACGCCTTTTCAGGCCACAAACGTTAAGTACTGCAATGTTCATATGATTCGTATTTCCGGTTAAAGAACTGTCAACTGTTTTATTGTTCTGCACATACTTATATTTGTTAGCATTCCCCCTCTTGTCCTAACGATTAGGGGGTACAACAACATCCGCAGGACCGCCTGTTGCAGCAGCGGCATATTCCGATGTAGAATGTCCGCGGTTTACACGGGCTTCCATTTGGATCATAGACTGGCTATACTGGTCTATTTCCTGTGTGTCGTCTGTGGAATCGCTGTCATCGCTAGTATCTGTTCTAATTGTGTCCATAGAAAGTGCGGCGAACATGTTACTAGTTGGGACTGAGTCGGGACGTGGTTTTACTGATTGTTCTGCTTTTCTTGGACTCAATGTTTTAGGGTTTTTTGTTCTTGACGATTTCATAATGTCTTTCCAGTCAGGAAATTCGTCCTGAACTACCTTTTTCTTTACAATTAACTTGGCTGGGTAACCAATATGAACACTGCCCTTCGGATTGGTTGCTTTTTCTTTCTTAAACCGAGGCCATAATTTTGCACGTGCCTCAACAATTTCCCTAGGGTAATCTCGGTTAATGCCGTACTCAGTTCCTCTCAGTTTATATGCACTATCCAATATCAGTTCAATATCGCGCTCATCTTGGAAACGGACTATAATTGGCCGCATTCCTTTATCGTTGGGAATTCCGATACGGTGTATTTTGTCAACATACATGTCAGTTGTTTCAATATCGAGGTAGTCAACTATGAAAGTCGAGATAATGTCTTCTAGATTTTCCCATTTACGTTCCGGGAATCCTCGAAAAATAAGATTATTTTTCCGGTTTTTGGCTTCATTATCTATACTTTTATACTCTAATATTTTGAGCCTACTACACGTGCTTTCGTTTTCTTCTGTAAGTGAGTTCATAACGTGTTCAATGTTTTCCACCTTGTTCGTTATAGAGTTCGCTTTGTGCAGCATTTCAAAAATTGTAATCAATTTATCGTCAGTGTTCAGTTGTTTAAATTCATCTTTAGTTATTACATGTGTGTCAATATTAGTTTCAAATGTCCCACCTGTAGACCTCCTTTTCCTTTTAGAATTTTGGTTCACCTGCCACGTTTGACCAATATGGCCGCCGTTGCTGTTACCGAGGCCTCCATTGTCATGCATATCTTTGCTAGTTTGACCCTTTCTCCGCTGGTTTCTCCTCATTGTTTATTAAGCACTACCAATAACAATCCCTAAAATAGGGTTTTTAATAGTTTTAGTCTCTGTAATATCCGGAGAAATATAAAAAAAATAGCGAAATGCGGGAGCTAGTTATTCCGTGCCCAACCACACCATGTCACGTGTTTGTTAAAAAATCTCTTTTGACTTTATTTGTGAATGGGTATCTTAGCTAGCGTTAATGCAACATTTCTATGTCGCAGTTCACAGAAATTCCTGTTATTGATAAGACAATAAATCTATTAGAAAAACACAATAATAATGCAACACAATGCTGTTTTTGTATTAAAAGATATTTATGGCAAATGATCTATATTTAAATGTTACATGTTTTCACACTGTTTGTTCATCATGTATTATTGTATGTTATTATCCACATGTATTTAAAAATGCAATGGATTTAAAAAAAGTATCTATCCTGTCAAAATCTTGATACCACATGGACAATAAATTGTTTACATGAGAATAATAAAATATTGATGCAATTAATATATACTGATAATATTATAAAAAAAACTTATTAAGGAAAGTCTATGAACTAGGCGTATCTGATTGTTATATAGGTAAAACTAACTGGGTATCAAATGTTAAAAACATATTAGATATATACGGTTTATCTGAATATTTCAATAATACTGGTTTTACTAAATTGTAAAATGTTTACAAAACTGTTTAAACAAAGACGAAGAGTGGCATGCAACTGTTGAAAATAGTGTCGCGTTAGATCTTTATAAAAATCGTAAAACAACACTCGCATATGCATGTTACTTAGATTTATTACAAAAAAGGTAGAGTTTTTGTTACACGAATAAGATAATCTGCACATACTCGTAGGATTCAAACAGGCCAACACGAGCAAAACAGAACTGTAACACTGTTTATATTGAAGAATATCATTTTATTTTAATATGTCCATGTTATTTAGATATTAGAAAAAATATATTTAGAAGTCCTATTATAATAGACCATCGATGTACACATTTCTTGAACTTATTACTACAAAGCAGAAAATTTCATTATTAAATCTTGCAAAGTATATCAATGACTCTATTAGTTTATACATAATTTATTTTTGATCGATTGTGAAGCAAGTTCTACAACGTATATTAATCACTCTCGACACCTTATTCCTGATGGAATTCATCGCCTCGAGGGTATGAGAGAAGAGAAGCTAGTTTTCATTTTAATGCTGAGCGTAAAGCAAGAGAGCCAATAAACCATTTTTCACGTCTTTGGTATAACGCGGCCAGGGATCGAACCCACGACCTCCTGCACTAGGCTATCGAATCTATTATAACAAGAAATATAATTGTGAATTCAAACAATTACTATTCACATTTGAGTCTTCTATTAACAACTTTAACGACATATTTAAGCCTAATTGTTAATAGAATTATTATAAATATTTATCTATGGTATATCATAACTGTTCATCCACCATCATTAAACAGTACTATTTGTTAAATAATCATGTTAATTTGTTTAAAAATCATGTTAACGTGGCATTATATTATGATAATATGTTGTTGATTTGACATGACGATGAACCATGTACAAATCTTTTATGAAACTCTGTTCTGTTCTATTCTGCAAATAAGACCTGTCAAGATCATTTTGAATATAAACGAATGTGGAGACTCTAAACTCATCTTTATAAAGGATTAGAGATTTTCAGATTTAAGGTAGCCCTGCACTTTACGGCAACGGGGTTACTACAATGTAGAATTTCTCTCAAACCTGATTTTTCAAAATTCAGATTTCACTTAGCACTTTGCCGATAATCATATCTGGTATTTTAGTATCCTTATATTTTAATATCGAACACATGTCACCTCAAATCATGCAATAGTAAAGGATTTATCAATGATGTAATTTAAGTCAAAAGGTATCATTGACTTTTCATAGAATCCTGTTTATGTTAATTGCACAACTTTCTAAGCTTCAAAAGTAGAATTGGCTGCAGTTTGGAACATTGAAATCTTGTTAGTGTAGTATTACCGTTGTATAAGTAACATAAGTATCTGATGCAAGGTTGCGGCTTATATTTATTTTAGGGAACAAATGCTTAATGCATATAAAAGTATTATTATACCAATATGTGTTAGGTGCAAGTCATGTATACATATAGTATTGTCGCTTGTCCAAAGTCAATGTTGAGATCGTCATGAAAATTAACTGCCGTTTGCTCTTATGTTGGATGCAAAGCAATCTGTTTTTAGTTGCTCCTTTGGAATGTAGTCAAATATATATAATATAGTCAAATATCATAAAAGGCGGACAGATGTTAGTGCACTTGTCACTGCACTTAAGCCCAATAAATATAAAATGTGACTATTGCATTAGTTATCATGAAATATATTCGACGTTAATGGTATTTTGAACTTTCGCAGCATTTGTGTAAATGAGGAGTTCATGTCTAACTGGAGAATGTTTGTAATAATTTGGATCAAATTGTTGCTATTTAATTATTTTATAAGATGATAACATTATTGCAGCTTCTGAACATTTCCATAGAGTATCTATACATTTTGTATTTCACGCTTTTCAATATTAATTTTCAAACCTGAAATCCCGTAGCGGACCGTCTTTTAACACTATAAAATTTTTATGTATCTTTGACAGAACAATTTATTCGTGTGATTTCTGTCACAAAAGTGTGATTTACATTTTGAATGGAATTCTGACGCGGTCGAGACAAATGTAGGACGTTCCTTTATCCTTTGTGATGTGCCTGACAATTCCAGATATAGTCTTAGCTTTCTTTAAAAAGTCCAAGTTAACCCTATTTTCTAGGCTAATAGTTCACTTAGAAGGAACGTCATGTTAAGCATTTCACTAATTCAAATGTAATTTCAGAACTGACTAAAGTGTAGAAATTAGTGTAGAAGCAATCATATTCCAACAGTTACTATCATCAATCATAGGATTATTCTTTTAAACTATTTCGCTCTTCAAAAAGTAACAATGCATTTGTCCATGAAATGCATGGCATGATGCAATAATAGAAGAAAGGTATAAACAGGAAAACAAAAAATTGTTTCAGATGAACAGACAGTTAAACTTGATAGTCAAAGTTTAAAATTCTGTTTTCTTTAAAACTCAAAAACCTTGGTAGACAGCGCATTGCTCCGTTTAGCCGACAATATGTATATTCAACAAAATATTTCACTCTTTCTTACTGGAGAAAAACCTGGTAACCTAGTTAATGAAAATTACTCATATAAGTAGGCAGTTATTTTTCAAGAAAGTTTCGGCATTTGATGAAATGCATTGCATGCAGACAGTTGAGAAAAAGATAACTGTGCTATTAAAATATATCAAATATTGAAGCCTGGGAAGGTCATATAATTATATATTATAAACATATTAAACAATGTTTCAGCGGCATAACTGATTAGTAAGAACCAAATAAAACTATGAAGAATGAAACAGAATCGTTTTTCGTGTGAAAAGCTAATTATATTGGAGTTATCAATATGAATGGAGGCTGATAAAACTTCTGTGATTTTCTGTTTCATTTATAACCTTTTTTTTTAAAACCTTTAAGAGACCATTTCTGAAATTTTATTTGTATATTTCGCGTTATTCAAATTTGTTTTTAAAATTGTTATATTACAGTATGTTTATGAAAGAGTGTTGGATGTTGTTAGTCATGTAACAAATTTAATCAAGATAATTATGCTATCCTATAAACCAGAGACTATGCTGAAGAGAAACAAAATGTTGTTCTATCAAAACGCTTAACATTCGCTTAAATCGACCTCTGATTTTGTTTAATTTTGTTGACGTTAGCATTACTCATTAGAAGAAGGGGTAGTTATTTATCTTAACTAACAAGTTTAATTTTAAGGATTAAGATATTCCTCATAAACGAATACTCTTTAATAGACTCCGTAACCGTGTAGATATTTTTAGTATTATCTATATTGCCAATGGTGGGTTTAATACCTTAAATGTATATACACTGACGAGATATGAAAACGCAACACACATATGCCTGAATATATTTTTTTACTACAAAAAGCATCGCCTTGAAATGTTCAACATATACACATCTCGATACTCTATACCAATTGTGTTAATTTTGCGGTCTGTTGTGTTGATTAAATTTGAATACAATGGGTATAGAGTATCGAGATGTGTATGTATTGAGTATTTCAAGATGGTGCTTTTTGTAGAAACAATATATATTCAGGCATATGTTTGATACGTTTTCATATCTCGTCAGTGTATGACATTGAAATATATAGAAATAAAACAGTCGGTGTGCGATATTTGTAAAAAATGAAAATAGAACGATGCTCATACATGAAAATTGTTTTTTTCTTTGAAAACAAAATTGTACACAGGCTAGGTTTTATGGTTTCTTGGTAGGATTTAGTGAATAGCGACTCTGCATTAAGACATCAATTTTTGTTCACTTCCACAATTAACTGTATGACTTTGAAATGCTTTAACGCACTATTTGATGTTAATTTTGATACGAAAAGGGTAACATTATGTATATCCTTAAATAAAAACTATAAGAAGATCCTTTAGAAGAACAGTTCACTATCAAGGTATGTGTAATTTCTTCATAAAAGGCAGTGAATCTCACGACAACTAGAACCGGCTTAATCAGAATTCTTATAAAGATAATACCAGAATAGGAAAGGACTCCATGATCCGAAAGGACCAGAAAATACAAAATCACTGAGTAAGTCAAATATCTTGATGTATTACCCTATATTTTACCGTACCGTATACTATGAAAACTTGTGTGCATCTTTTATTTGATATGGTATTATACTCATTTTAGGACAGACTGCTTTTTTAGGATGTCCCCATGCCAGTGGAAAATATTCTAGTTTCCTGTTTATTATGGTAATTTACTAGACAACTGGAAAGTTTAGGAAATTTATTAATTTGTAAGTAAAACACAAACCTTTATACTTATTTCATAAATAGTGGTTTTTATTGGTTTAAACTTCACACCAGTGGTTTTGGATGACTCTTTTGTCTGGTGATAGCATGCTTGACTGTCAGGATCCGAAACCCGGTCTAGGCACTGGATAATTCTGAGGTGCTCTTGAGTGTCTCTCACTGAGGTATGAGGCCAGTACAACTTCTTCCATGAAAAGACCGGCGCTTTACAAAGGGTAATGTTAAAGAACCAATCAGTGTAGAATAGGTTTTTCATTTCTCTACTGTGAAGGGTTTCTTTCGTTTTGCCCCTCGGCTCAGATCGCCAGTGTCTGGGCTGCTAGAGGACGAACTTGGCTTACTCTATTTTACTGCAAGGCTGCAGCTGTTTAAAGTACCGTTGAACGTGTTTATTGTTCCAAGGATGCTTTATAAATCTGGTATAAAATATAACAGATAATACTGTGACTTCCCAGCTCTTGTTGGTGAAGAAAGACGCCACTTGAACCTTCTGACATTATTTCAGGCTCGAGCGAGCAACCTTTTAGAACGACCGACCTTCCGTTTGCCAGTTGGATGACTTCCACATAATTTATGAAAGAATTCTACACTCGAAGCAAGGTATAGAACCCGAAGACGAAGGGGTGGGGGGGGGGGGGGAGGGTAACTGAACAGCGACCTTATCCACTCTGCCACGGAGGTCTCTTGATATAAATAGCATATCAATGTACTTAATCTTTAGAATGGTAGTAACATTGCTGGTTTAGTTCATTTGCTCACAGTTTCCATTTTCATATAACACTCATATCTTTATATACCAGATTCATGTTTATACAAGGGAATCTTAGCCATGACGTCAGAATTTCCAAAGAAGCAACAACATAATTAGATGATTAACTACTAAAGTGACGAGCTTTCAAGAACAACTTAAAGCAACTGAAATAAACATTATTACTTGTATTGATCATGTTGGTGAAGCATAGGCGTATGCATGGATCATTTCTCAAATAAAAAAAGATGGGGAAAACAATATGGCATAGGCTTACATACCGAGATTGAAAACAATGATTGATAGTAGGAACAGGCTATGAAGGATGTGGAAAACGTCACAATAACCATGTTGTAGATACTATTCAACTAAAATGCTTCTAAAATCAACATACATTATAATTATATTTCTAAACTAGTTTACACTGACACAACTGTTACAGAAATACACCATAAATTCACTTAATCAAACTGGAGTCATCAAAACATGTTTAAGGTAGAAGAACATACGCTCTGAAAACCCTAACCTGGGTTACCCATAACATTTATTGTTCACCGTGCACATCCATTTACGCCGCTTTTCTTTGAAATATTCTGTGCTGGTTTGAAATATAGAGAAGCATAACCTAGCAATTAATATGGCATTTTATTATGAATATTTCAGCCTTGAAGTGGTATTTAACTTTCATATATACTAGGTTTTACACAATATATTATCCTGATCATTGTATATGATGAATGGCATGAAGGAATCATAAAACATGAATCATTGTTATATATCAGAACATAATTTACTTTCTGAACAGCACGAATAATACAAGGCATTATTTGTGATCTCTCCAACTAATTTGTTCTAATTTGTAAAATCTGTGCTTCTTATAATGCAATATATCATTGTAATAAATCGTGGTAGTCGTTTTAAAACAATATTTTTACTCATGTAACGCCGAATCGTTCGACTATTTGCGACTGTATAATTTCAGATGTATGCTGTCAAACTATATGCGTGTGTATGAACACAAAAACCATGGAGCAATACTGGACTAAAGTTAGAAGTCGATTTCATTTATTTTTACTTATATCTATCGTTTAATAATAGAATTAAAATATGTCCAAGAATATTCTATCTGGTTCATATTCCATTTGATTTAAGCGTATCTGGTGAGTATATGTTAACTCTTATCAAAATTCTCACGGTCTAACATAACCTTATTGAAAATAAGTAGTAACTGCTTATAACGGTAATATTTTTCAATATATCCAACGAATTCAAAATATCTTGTAAGTAAAGTAACAATTTATCTAAATTGACAATGACATCACTAATTATCTAAAGTTCGTTATATGAATAATTGACAAATAAAATTGCTGAAGGCTAGACATCCGCTGTTAGACTTATATTTACATACAAATAATATTAGAGAATACGTAGCCTCTATAAACATTTTAAAGGGTGCAAAGTACAGTCACGAATACGGTTAAACAATCCACAGTGTTCCCTTCAATAATTCAATTATAACGACAGAGTTGAATTTCAAATGATAACGGATCATTCGAGAACATGTTTACCATACATGCTTGAACTTAAGACATGCAATTTTAGTATATTGAACCTGCAACTTGTTTACCAAATTTCAAGGAACTTGTGATTTAAAACAATCATGCGATAAGAAAGATTACATTTTACTAATAAAATGATGTAGACAGCATAATCATGCATTAAAAACAACGGGCTTAACAGTTCACTTACTATAACATATCTACAAGAATATTCAAGTATCAGTGTTGTGAAATTGACACGATCGTCTTACGACACGCCATAAATTTCATACATCTCTTTGGTACAGCTTTTTACCATCCGAAATTTTGGACATCGCAGTGCTGCTTTACATGTTAAATCTGTAGCAATTCTCAAATACGGAGTTAAATACCGTACTCTATACACTACAAAAATTACAAGTTTAGATAATATCAGTTTATGAATATTACTAATAATTAGGTATACATTTGGAGCTGAATTACCTTTTATGTACATACTATGAAAATAAAATAAAAATGTGAATAAGAAAAGTGTTGTTATATTTTGTATTCCTTTGGGAATATCTAAACAAAAGATATTTTGTGGCGAATGTTGTGCACTTACCTCACATGCACTGACTCAGTCTTATTAGCTTCCAATGGATCATCGTCTATTTGACTTTACTTAAATTGTTATTATGGGCGTACCACTTCAAACGTGTGAAACAATACAAAAAGGCATTCACTTAATCTGAGATATCAGCAATTTTGATAGACCTTATAATACAATTTAGTTTATATTAATATCTAAGCTGTATGTACTTTAGACAAATATTACTTCACAGTTATAGAACTAAGGATTGATAATTTACACCAATCATTTTCTATAACGCAATTCTATTGCACATTATTTCAGATGAGCCTTTAAGTATAAAGAGCATTACACTGATACAGAACTACTTTTTTCACGAACCATTTGATACCAATTTGATACCATCAGCTTATTATCTAACATTTTCAAGAGTTCACAAAAACTCCATTAATTTGTCGTATATTTCCAAATAATAGAAATCAAACTGCCATATTATCAAATATTTTGTTGTTTCTACTTGTCTTTTACGAGGCCCATTTCAAACTTCAAACTTTCATACAATCGTGCAATATCTATTAGAGTCATAAGAAGTAAAAAGTTAAATTTCTTACTCCATCTTCTTGTGGATAATTTGATAAAGAAATGAAATTGATAAAATATGAGGACCATACCTTGTAAGGTGAATAGAGAATAAATGGAAACATTGAACAGATTTTAACAGCTTTGCTTTAAATTGTACTATGTCTTTTTGCTTTATATTATTTCGATTCTTGTATGTCTTTTATGTAAAAAAAGTTGATGAAAGAGGGAAGCACTATTTCATGGCGTACGTATGTCGCCAAATATTGTAGGTCGACGTGAAGTAAACGCGTAACTATGTTTTTAATACTGTCAAAATGCTGGAGGTAACAGGTCCCGCGGAAAACGTTTCTACTGGGTTCCTTTTTGAGCCTGTTAATCTAAACAGTGTGTGTGAATGAAGTGTAACACCATTCTGTTATATCATAGTAAATCAAATATAGAAGTACTCTTTTTCGGCGACCAATGGCGCCAAATGATGTCGACATGAAGTCAGATTTCCGTGTTTTAACAGAAATATGCATGAACTGACCGATGATAATTAAGTAAAGAAAGTATTTAATCCTTTTGAAGTATACTTTTTGCTGACGAAAAATTCTGTTGAATATGTTACTACTGAGAGCCATATGAGCCTGTAGCTTATTTGCATCACATATAACTATAGCTCTGACATACTACATATATCAGCTAAAAATTTCAACAGAATGATGCTTTCATAATGTCAAAAGAACTTTCCTTTCTTCTAATAAGTACTATACAAACGAACAGTTATTAGAGACATTGTCGTTATATACATGGCAAACCGTCATTACAAGCCTCATTTGAAAATCATACTATTTCAAAATTGCTTTACCGGCGTACATTGGGGTGTTCATTTGTTTAAACCCCGGTGTTGCATGTAACAAAATAGCCTAATGTCTCCAAACCAATTGATTTTTCATTTAGATTAATAGCTTTTTCGTTACAGCTAACACATTTTGAATGTTTTATTTTCTTTTTAAATTAACTTAAAATAATTATGATAATTATGATAAATTCGTTAAAGAGTTTTGAAGTCCTGTTCTAACTCCCCTTTTTCTAAACAAGCACGTCTATGAATCTGCTTCCAGTTTTTAGAAATTTAATTCGTGCTTTCATTGGGCAATAACTGTAAATAAAGCGTAAGCGTAGAATACAGTGCTTTCATTTGAGAATAATTTCGTTTCTTGTCGGATATTAAACTATATCTTTTAGAAAAAAACCCATTATGCTTATGTACATCCTCGTATAATTTAATGTCTTCTTATGAAATGATATTAGCCAAAACAAAAACAAAAAAGAAAACAAAAATCAAAACAAGGAAGAGGTAAATTCTTTTTAATCACATATAAAAATTTAAATTGTTTTTCCCATGCAGACATAAACATGAATAAATGTTGTTTATATGTATCTACTTGTAAGAGTATACAAAAACAAATATATGTTTGTCTGAATTTTGTTAGATATACACAATAAACCCAATGTTAATCTCGCTTAATAATATGTAACTGTACATATTCATATTCAATACTTCTGAAAATAGTATGACTTGATACGATATATCCAGTTATATTTTCTCTGCCCATAACAGTATTAGAATAATACATTTCAAGTTTGTTTTAAATTTTAAAATGAAAATTGACATACCGTAGCATGATACATGATCATTTTACTGCAATCCTCGCAAACAACCAAAGAATGTGATTATACTCATTTCTAGAGATAAGGCTCTTTATTTCTCATAAAAATATTTCAATTTCAAATTGCAAACCTTAGAACGATTAGACAGACAGTCTTTGTCGTTTGATTATTAACTTTGCTAGCATGTAAGCAGAACTGTCAATCACGTTTTCCTCAGTACAATGACACGTGACTTGGGCACATTCAATCATTGCAAACATTTTAGACTGAGGCAATTCTTTTCAGGACAATGCTTTATAATTATGATTGTTTTATAGTTATTTCTGTACGTTGGTCAAACTGATTTAGAAAATGTTGAAACTCCACTGGTCGCCCACTGCGACAAAATGAAAATCTTCAGATTATATGTTACTGAGCATGTTCCTGGACAGTAGTGAAAACACATGATGTTGTCCACGCCCTCGTGAATATTCTACGCCACTGTCTGAAATCTAAAGCGATAGTGTGGATGCCATAATGATTATGACAGAATGCTTATTTCCTTCTTTGATTTTACTTTTCTGAACTTAAAATGTAAGATCTTTATAATTAGGTCTTTTGAAAAAAAGCATAGGCATATCTCAGTTCTCTAGAATGTATGTTCATAAATCTTGCTGAATTAGGGATTCATGCAGAAATTACAGAGTAGGTTTTGTTAAATCATTCAAATTTTCGTTTTTGTCTTGAATGCATATAGACTGCGAGGGTGAATGTAATGTAAGAAAACAAACATAGAAGTTAACGTAAAAATGGAAACGTTATTTTTGCACATATGTTCTTAAATATTGCTCCAAGAGATGGAACAAGAATGCAGTTATTTATTTATCAACTTAATAGCCCCATCTTTGCAATTATACTTTAATGCATTTCAAGTAAACTGCTTTTGTTATTTGTTTATCCATACAGGCACAGCAAAGGCATACCGAATAAAACCTAATTATATCCTTTGGAAACATAGAATGCAACCATGAAGATGACAAATTTCGTTTACCAGAGATCCCGATTTGTAATACCCTTCGTCTAGCTCTATTTTGCATATATATGAAATGAGGTGCCATCTCCTGAGCAAAGGGAATCATTCCATGAAGTTTGAAATCTGCAGACCAAGACGTTCTTTAGTTATTGAGTGAAACTGTTTTTAGTCTAAATGCTGTTGTAACCTTGCCATTTAACTTACTGACCCCGAAACAACACTGGTCATCTACTGACCACAGGCAATCACACTATGAATTTGACAACTGTAGGCGAAAGTATTCCCTTTCCCATCTCAAGGTCATTGTTAGTCTGACCTTTGACTCCAAAACAGTGATCCACTGACCATAGTCATCCATCCTAAGAAGTTTGACAAATGGCATTCTTCAGTTATCCACTGGAAACTGATTTTCAGCTCAAGGTCAGTATGACCTTGTCTTTTGGTGAACCAACCCCAAGATCAAATGGAGGTATCTGCCGTACACAGCCAACCTCTGTATTAAAGTAGAAAAGTGGAAACTCCACAGGTCGCTCAATACGACAAAAACGAAAATGTTGCAGGCTCGGTTTGATTGAGCCTGTTCATGGACGGTAGTGGAAATTCATGCTACCGTTCACGACCTCTAACCCAGACGAAGATAAATGCGCTGAAGCGTTTTTTTTTCAGTTTTCGGTCGGAAACCAAGGGGACGGACGGACAGACGTGCAGCAGGCGATCCGATTACTATATGCCGCGTTTTTCAGGAGTGAGGGCGCGGGAGGGGGTATAAAAAATATATTATCCTTAATAGGCTTTACTGGTTGCCGGTTAAACAGTATCAGGTTACTGTCTGCCTGAACTTTTTATTCGGCTCGTCCACTACGGCCTTACTAGATAAGCCGTACAAAATTAACCTAATATTCTTTATACCTACCGCAAACCAACAAAAAAGCGACGTTAAGATTTTGACGTAAAGCTAAGTAACGAAATTGTCTATGTGATATGTTTCCTTTCAACATGCTTGCTATTTGATATTCTTCCTGCTATAGAAGTCAATTTTTCAACGTAATGCTTTATACGATACTCTAACATTTAAGAGAAAAGACGGCAGTGGGTTGACCTTTTTCTAGAAGGCACGGCTTAATTTAAAAAGCAAAGAGAAAAACCTTACAGATAGGATGTCAGTCATGGCAGGATAAATGATAAAATAGAAATTGCCTTTTCAAAATACTTCACTGAATGTCAAAGATTAGTTTAAATTACACTTTTGCTGAAATTTTAGTGAAATTACTCAAATTACTCAAAAAATGACCGTGGCATTATTCGAAAGAGAACTTAATGATTCAAGTTTAAATTCGTTTTTAGGTATTTCAGCAAATTACGTTTCAACAAATTCAAATGTTCTTATAAAAAAAAACACATCTTTTTTTTTTATAATAAAGTTAATTCAAAAAAAGGTAAAAATAGTACGTTTAGTATACAAGACAGGATATATATTGTACAAACGGTACTTATTAAAGCGCATTAAGGCAACGTAGTAACGACAGTAAAATAACATGTTAACATTATTATACCTCGAGAATACTTTGCGATAGGCTCATTATAACTGATTATAACTATTATTTTCAAATCTTTCTAGTCCGAGAATTGTTGCCGTTCTCTGAGTACTAGATATATGATATCAAACGCTAATAAACTGCAGTACTGTGATTCTTTAGTTAACGGAAATTTGCCCGTATTTCATAGAATGTTTAATTGCTAGTTTTGTTTCCTGTACCTTGGAGAATTTGGTTGGTTGCTGTGGCAATAGACTGTAATTCATTTCCAAATGATTACTAAAATTGATATTGATATTGAAGATCATCGCATTCATCACATCTCCTCCAACCGTTGGACTTTCGAAGATTTCATTTACCAAAGACCAACCTTTCTAAAGTAGCACCAAGGTTTGTGCACATGCATTGATGAAGTTTGCTCTGACTGTGCTGTAAGAACATGACAGCATAGAAGCAATCATACTTACAAACACTTTAACATGCAATCCTTGTATTGTAGAGATTCTGACTCAGGCCCTGTCTAAACGGAATGATATAGGAGAGGAAGGGAGCCGCAACCATCCGGTTAACATAGGCAATTTGACACTCACCCTTGGAACATTATTGTACCTCCATCACCTGGGTGGGGTAAGAAGAGGTTCGAGGATGCGAGGCTGATTACTGCACGTGACACCAATTTAATTTTAGCAATGCAAATGAAATGCAACCATTTACATCAGCATCTGCCATATCTTAGGGGATCTCTGTACCAGTGGAGAAATACCGTTATGATGGGCGTGGTTTGCATGACAAATCAGTGATTTGAGTAGACAGCATGTGACAGAAGTAACCGTTGGTTCCACTTTACTTGAATCAGGTTTTAGCTGACTTAAGTGTGGTTACTGGAGACAAGTTGTTATTGCAAGGAAGAATAGACATCACGCTATGTAAGGACTGTGACATTGTGTTTAGAAAGTTTTTTTATTATTTGTTTGCTCAATTTTTTCTTGGTTTGACGAGAACGTAAAAATTAACTGACTGTGTCAACTTTACTTTTGTTTGAATTGGCACTATGGCACTGGTCAAAGGTCGAACATTTGTTCTCTGTAGAATATAGACCAAACCTACCTACTTGTACATATCTGCATTACATTTTACAGTAACCTACCTGTATTACATTTTACAGTAACCTGATTACTTGTACATACCTGTATTACATTTTACAGTAACCTGCCTACTTGTACATACAGTGACCTTCCTACTTGTACTTACCTGTATTACCTTTTACAGTGACCTGCCTACTTGTACATACATGTATTACATTTTACAGTGACCTATCTACTTGTAAATACCTGTTTTACATTTTACAGTAACATGCCTACTTGTACATACCAGTTTTGCATTTTACAGTAATCTGCCTACTTGTACATATCTGTATTACATTTTACATACCTATTTGTACATACCTGTATTACATTTTGCAGTAACCTACCTACTTGTACATATCTGTATTACATTTTACATACCTATTTGTACATACCTGTATTACATTTTGCAGTGACACACCTACTAGTACATACCTGTATTACATTTTACAGTAACCTACCTACTTATACATACCTGTATTACATTTTACAGTAACCTACCTTCCTGTACATATCTGTATTACATTTTACAGTAACCTACCTACTTATACATACCTGTATTACATTTTACAGTAAACTACCTTCTTGTACATACCTGTATTACATTTTACAATAACCTACCTTCTTTTACATACCTGTATTACATTTTACAGTAACCTACCTACTTATACATACCTGTATTACATTTTACAGTAACCTACCTTCTTGTACATACCTGTATTACATTTTACAGTAACCTACCTACTTGTACATATCTGTATTACATTTTACAGTAACCTACCTTCTTGTACATATCTGTATTACATTTTACAGTAACCTACCTTCTTGTACATACCTGTTCTGCCTACTTGTACATATCTGTATTACATTGTACAGTAACCTACCTACTTGTACATACCTGTATTACATTTTACAGTAACCTACTTTCTTGTACATATCTGTATTACATTTTACAGTAACCTACCTTCTTGTACATACCTGTATTACATTTTACAGTAAGCTACCTTCTTGTACATATCTGTATTACATTTTACAGTAGCCTACCTACTTATACATACCTGTATTACATTTTACAGTAACCTACCTACTTGTACATTACCTGTATTGCATTTTACAGTAACCTACCTACTTGTACATATCTGTATTACATTTTACAGTAACCTACCTACTTGTACATATCTGTATTACATTTTACAGTAACCTACCTTCTTGTACATACCTGTTCTGCCTACTTGTACATATCTGTACTACATTTTACAGTAACCTACCTTCTTGTACATACCTGTATTACATTTTACAGTAACCTACCTTCTTGTACATATCTGTATTACATTTTACAGTAGCCTACCTACTTGTACATATCTGTATTACATTTTACATACCTATTTGTACATACCTGTATTACATTTTACAATGACATACCTACTTGCACATACCTGTATTACATTTTACAGTAAACTGCCTACTTGTACATACCTTTTTCGACATCTTAATACATGTGTATATTATTTCTTTTTAAACTAATATTCACGAAAATAGTGTAAATTGAGCCGAGAGATAGTAGATGGAAGCTTATATGCCGTTTCAGATACTGTGCTCGGGGGCTAATATATTTAAATCTAAATGTTGTTTTGCGCATATCTGTTCCGAATTATTCCCTTAAGATATTTACAAACGCAATCATCTCATTGTTAACTGTTTGTAAAAATGCGTTCAAGCCTAACTATTTTGTTTCAACAGACACTCCTTCTCATCAGAACATAATATAAACTTAAATACATTTGTAACGTGTTTAATCTGTATCTAGGTATCACTTGTTCTAGAGCAAGACATACATTAATTAAATTTTGTTATTTTTTCGCAATTAAGAAATATTTGTCAGCATAACTAGACTAGTCATTACCCAGAATAAACTTCTTAAATCGTAAATTGGTAATGAAAAAGGAAATACAAGAGCTATCTCTAAATGACATCTTAAAAAGCAGTAACATATGACATTATTTCAACCAACACAACATTAACATCACTAGATTTGGCATATGACGCTGAAAAGAAAATTATAAATGGAACTTAAATAACAGTTGAAGACTGAGTTAACGCTTAGAAGGTATTGACCCTTTTCCCAGATAAAATTAATGTTTCAAGGTGAAATATAAAACAAAACGATAGATAAATATGTGATGCAAAACAGCGGGTTGTATGTTGGAAGAACAATTGTGCTTTTTATACTTTTCTGCGTTGCATTTTAGACAGGTAAGCAAATTTATTCGTACCATAAAAGAATAAATTACAAAGTAGTTTGACAAAAGTACACACACTGCATGTTTGTGCAAAGAAATGTTGGGTAGCTTCTTTATTTGCCAGAATGATTAGACAAAATATGAAATATCATAAAGGTAACCATTAAGGGTGAGGTATCAATCACATTAAAGAAAAATGATAAAAAGATAAATCAAATTGCCTTTCCCATAAATCACTCTTAATTTCAAGATTATTTTAGAGAGCGTAATTTTTGTTTTCATTAATGACGATATTTCTCTCGGGTTTAAATCGAGCTGTTACTCAGCTGACTAAGTGATAGAATGATTAAGGAGTAAAATGGCAGATTTTAACCAGTTCCATTAATCAAGTAAGTGCACTTTTCCACAATATTGCATTGCACGTACTTTGTATATATTTACTAAACAGCTATTTTATTTGCGTGTAAAATATGTATATGACTTCTTTATTTTGCCATATTAAAAAGTATTATGCTATATTAGGGAGTACTATGCTATATTAATAAGTAAAAGATCAGCGCAAGAGATTTAGTTACGATAATTCAGTCGCAAGTAATAGCAAGTTTTTTAAAACATATCATATGTCGTATTTCAGGTTACAGTTACAGACACAGAGGAACATATAAATTCAAAAATCTGGCACCAATAGTTAATTAATTATTCCCTTTTTCACTTAGAAATTCTGGTTTAGTCTGATGCACATTGACAGAAATATGTTTAAGACTATTATCCAGTTAGCAAGACTGTTGCATAAATCTTTCATATACTTTAGCTGAACTACCGAAGATACGTTATCAAGCAATCTGATTTGCCAAATTAGTCATGGGTCATATGAATGTAGGTCATGGAAAGGAGCTTAATACGGCTGTGCCGAAAACCTATTGAGAACTTTAAAAAATGCTTTTCCTTATTTCTTGTAAACACATCGACGTTAAACAAATCAATCAATTGTAGATTTAGATAAATTATGTAGCCCTATCTGGATCAATCATAAGTGATTTGAAGTACGTTAAAGGCAGACAGCAAAATACACGAACAGAAATTGTTGGTGTTAAACCAACATGACGAATGCGGAGAACACCTCAAACAAAAAATATAAGATAACTCGTATATGCTGCTTTCTCCTTGATTCGAGCCTCTTAAATCTTTTAGAGGTGTGCAAATTTTTGTAAACCTGTTCAATTAAATAACTTTTGTTTTTTTGTTACAAAAATATTTGCATTTAACAATGGGCAATAAGAATTACAATGTTATCATCTTTTATATGTACTTTTTTGCACAAGACTGAAGGAGGTGAAACTCCACATCATTTTAAAACTTTCTCATCGATTTGAGCCCTCTGTTTGGAAGGTCATTAAATGTTTATGTTTGCATATTCTATTTCCATAAAACAAATTTCTATCAAGTTTGACTTCTTGTGCACTCGTTACAACAGTCGAAATATGCTCAGGACGCTTTTAATTTGAAATTTGGGCTCACAATATTACCCACTATGTAATTTCCTTTTGAAATAAGTAATTTTTGATGCAAAAATTTAAAATAGGTATATAATCAATTTTTCAGTGGTTTCATGACTAATATTTTCCAAGGCATTTTAAAATGTTAATGACACAAGTTTCTGATGGAAGAACATGCTACATGAGCATGAATTTTACTAAAACACAAGGGCTCGAATCAATGAGAAAGCTCGAATCGACGAGAAACAGGCATAATATGGTGCAAAAGCAATTTGAAGGACTGTAAACCTGAAAGAAGGAAACTGTTTTTTTTGTGAAAAAAAAAAAAAAAAATGAAAAAAGTGTGTTTGTTTTAAATGTTATCAACAAAATACCATATCTTACACTCGTTTAAATATTTCATCAGGTTATTACTCGGTCAAATATATTTATTTTATACTGTAACAAAGAAAGGTCCAAGTTTCAGGGAATATAAGCACGAATTAAGAATGTAGAGTTTCGAACATATTTGAGCCGCACCATGAGAAAACCAACATAGTGCATTTGCGGCCAGCATGGATCCAGACCAGCCTGCGCATCCGCGCAGTCTGTTCAGGATCCATGCTGTTCGCTAACGGTTTCTCTAATTGCAATAGGCTTTGAAAGCGAACATCATGGATCCTGAACAGACTGCAGGCTGGTCTGGACCCATGCTGGTCGCAAACGCACTATGTTTGTTTTCTCATGCTGCGGCTTATTTCACTAGAAAATTCCAAATAAATCCTAGCAAAACATGAATACATGGAATATCAATAAAAATATTAAAGCTACTTTTTAATAGGTCTTCATCAGCGAAGGTTCCGGGATCAACGATTTCTTTACCAATATTTGAGCTGAATTATTGATTAGAAAATGCTTTATCGTCTTCAGTAATAACTCATTCTGAAGAATGAAACGGAGTTTGTTGTGTAATGTCGGAAACCTGTAATCCCAGATTTACACATTTAAATGGAGGCTCACGTGAACGTCATGCTTTCATGTTCATGCTATTACGCAGTTTTGGAATATTTGCATTTCAAAATTGGTTTTGAGTGTATGTACTAGTACTTTTTTTATTTCATGCTTTTCAGCGTTTTTAAAATGAGCCATGCCATGAGAAAACCAACATAGTGGGTTTGCGACCAGCATGGATCCAGACCAGCCTGCGCATCCGCGCAGTCTGGTCAGGATCCATGCTGTTCACTTTTAAAGCCTATTGCCATTAGAGAAACTGTTAGCGAACAGCATGGATCCTGACCAGACTGCGCGGATGCGCAGGCTGGTCTGGATCCATGCTGGTCGCAAACCCACTATGTTGGTTTTCCCATGGTGCGGCTCATTAATAATAACTCTCCTTGCTGGAGGGTAATAAATAATATATATATATCCCTATTGTATTGAAACTTTCCTGCTTCAAACAATTAGATTTTCACTAGTACGGAACTACTCTAAACACGAAAGAAAAAGAATATGCTACAACGGAATTTCTGAACGATTTCTGAATTATACATCAATATAGAGGTACATGTTACATCTATAACACAAGAATATAGATATTAAAATGACCCTGGTAGGACAGACGTTTCCCTACCCGGGGAAGAGAATGGAATTAGAAACCGAGCGCTAAGGTTGTTTCTTATTCATGCTGTTCTGAGGGTTAGGAACTTCTCTAACATGTTAAAAATTGTTGCCTTCCAAAGACATTATAGATTATAAAATCACACATGTACATGTACTTAATGATGTTATAATTTTTACTTCATATTGCAAACGTTTAACTTTCGTTTTCCTAAGGAATACAAAAAGTGATCTTCTACAGAGATTTTATTAGCATTCCCAGCCAGGTAGCCTTACACTGAAACAAGCATTTATCCTCTTCACGTAATGGTTTGTTTTCGAAAGAGTGTAGGATATATACAATTGAGACATCTAAAACTATTATTAATAATATGTATTTATAAGAGTTTATAATGAATCGGAGCTAACACATAATTATTTCCATTCAAAGAAACAGCGCAATTTATAAACTTGGTATTACATGTTTCAGTGAATTACTGAAATATTTGAGTGAAATATATCTGGTATTTTTCTGGTGGTAAAATTAGTCAAAACATGAAATAAAAAGACAATTTGTTTGTTTTACATGGAAGATACCTTTCACTCATGAACACCATTTCTTGGCTATGCATCTCGTGAAAATATTGCATCTGAAGATATTTCAATCTTAATATGAATTCTAACACGACCTGCAGCAATTGCTTTATACACATATAGCGAAATCGCCTATACATGAATCTACGATAAAATATGGTTGGCTGTTACATTTCACCCCCTATGATTGTGGCATAAGAGATTCTACTTCAGTTCCATTACATACGAATTATTCCAGGGCAAAACGGTTGAAAACAGCATTTCAAAAACACAAACATGATAAAAAGTCATACTGACTTATGTGTAGGACCGTAAAACACGTTTTGATCTCTACGAGCGAATTCAATTAGCTTAATTAAGATTAAGCGGTGACGTCATAAATGTATGACATAAAGTATGACGTCATAATGATGTGACGTCATATAAAGTTAAGCTCGTAACTTGTAACACAGGGTCAACTCGCCTAATTTGATGATTCTCTTCATAATTAGTTTGCGAGCTATTAGATTACTAATTCATAAATACTTCTCAAAATTCTGATAAAAAGAAACAAATATCTATACGTTCCATTGGCTATGCAACTCTTTCTAACCGTATGGGGTAAATTGTAACAGCATATGTTCCGAATGACGTATTACACTGGAAATGTAGTACTGTAAAATGAAAAGCATTTGCGTTGTTAGAATCGAAATAATAAATATGTTCCAATAATTTTATCAATTAATAAAACATGGGCAGTCGTTTGGATACGAATAATTAAATCACTCGTGCTACGCACTCGTGATTTAATTATTACGCATCCAAACTCCTGCCCATATTTTATTAACTGATAAAATATAGGAACAGCTTTATTATTTCTTAAACAAACAAATATTCTCTATAGATATATCGCCGCCTTTATTTCAGAGTGTCGTAAGTCCATTTTGGAAACATTGAGATTTTGGTGTCATTAGGTATGTCTCTATGACCTCTGTATGATGGTGAATTTGTGGCCTTGTAGAACTAACATAAACGGGCTAAAATTTAGTTCAACAAGGCTGTAAGTAGTTTAAAGTCATTGACACTCAAATATTTAAACATTATTTCCAAAAACTACTAAAAAGCTAGTTACGGCATTGTGGAAATAAGGCGACAATGCACATGCTTCTCAAATAACTAAACCAAATTCATACAACTACAAAAAGTCAAACTAGAGACATATCACTGTAATGATTCTTACAGCAAAACCATTTGTTCACATGTTTTGACGAAAATGGTGGCGTGCAAAATTGCTGAGGTTATTGTGTAATGGGAACCGTGGTATAAACTTTCTGACAAATTCTTTTTTTAATTATGTTTTATTCTAACCGGCAATATTTCGCCAGATTCCCTGAGCGAATTATTTTATCGAACCGTTTATGGGTTTATAATAGTATACTCCTCATAGCAAAATATTTATTATGTATTTGATAATACCATTTACAGGGTATGGTAATTGTAAAGATTAACCAATGGAACGGTTAATGTTCGTACACTGAAGCCAAAATCTGAATTGGTTACATCCACAACAGATTCATTCTATCAAATGTTACACATACTGAACACAAATACTACTGTCTTTTACCTTTTGAAAGCTTATTTCAATGTTTGATTAGTAAGTGCGTGCGCGTCTGTACTGTATTGTTTCAAGTCACAGTGACACAGATAAGGTCGCATGGAAGCATTCTATCTTTTAATGGTAAAAAAGAACCCGTGCGCGATTCAAGGAGTTATTTAAGGCTCTGATGACATTTCGTGATCCTTTCATCACATAAAAAATTCCAAACCCCAGTTTTCATTTTCAGAACAAAACAAGTATGTAATGGCAATAAAGTCGGCAAACAATTTATCATTTGAATCAGTAACATTATAGAGTTAAAGGAGAAAATAGACAACCATGATTTTCATAATTTTGAGCAGTTGTTCTAGGTAGAGAAAAGCGGAATCTGATGGTTGCAATGACATTTTTGTTATGATAAATTACATAGTTAGTATCTAACTTTTTATTAACTAGGTCTACAAGTCATATCTGTCGCGGAACGATGTTTCTTATTGCAGATCTGTTGCAGTCGTTCTGCGTATGTCACAAAATAATTATCATTGGAGCGCACGGCAAAAGTACTCAAATTTTTGCATGTCCGCACGCATTTAGTGTATAAAATACATATTCTAATACGACTAACTAATAACCTACATACTTGTAGACTGGCTTATTCTGCAACAAACCGTTCTTGAACTATGCTGCGCGCGCACCGTGTTTTGGCTAATACGCCGTTGTAATTTACGTACGTTTGATGAAAACACTCCTCGTCTAATGTTATTTGAAGTAAGTCGTGTTAGAATCGAAATAATAACTATCTAAATAAGATTTTTCGTAGAATTACCCGAGTTTGAAGTTCTTATGCGAAGAAATATATCACTCAGGCCAAACCTAATTATGATACTTATTATTTCTTAAATTTACTGACTAAAGGTTAGGGTTAGTATTACCATAGTTACAGAATATATACATTAAAGATACTCTTCGTTCCAATCGCTTGAATTCGGTATATACCGGAGTCTGTTATATATCACAGGCGCACCAGATCTGTGGCGGAATCATAAAGGTACGTATCACCATTCAATATATAAATGATACATCACATATTTGATGGCAATCATTGATACCATTTTGCTTTCTAAACAGCATGAGTAAAGGCGATGGAAATTTATTGGCTTAATAGAGATTTCTCGAACTAATTTATATTTAGTAGTTCCTCTACTAAAATGATGTATCATCATGAAATAAATCGCAGGTTTCAACATACTTAACACACTCTAATGTGTTCTGTATTCACTCTAATTTTACCGCGTTGAAGGCGCCATCACACAAAGATAAATGGCTGCAGATAACAGTTGTATGCTTTGAATGAATCAAAACATAACTTTGTATTGCATGGTGATTGTGTCAAATACCAATATCTTATACACAAAATATTTCATTTTGATGGATACTATTTGGCGTTTGCTTATTCACATACTAGCATTTTACCGCTGTTTTCGTAAGAGATTCTTCCATCCCACAGAAGTCGTTGATTAGGCGTAATCCAGATTGTTTTAGCACAACAACGTTAATGCACTAAATTGTTTGATTTCGAACTCGCATACTTTTCTATTTGTAAATAGCTAAAATTCTAGATTACAAATAAATTTCTAAAAAAAACACCATATTTGTCATATTACATCAATTTTAAAGTCAGTTTTTCTTCCTAAATGATCATAATAACAGTTTCAACGATCTTATTTCAGTTTTAGAATATTTTTACAGCATTCTAATTATAACCCATGTGTGTTTTACCCAGAACCCCAGAGATATCAAAGGTAGAAAAGTACAAACTTTTCACGATCGTATTAGTAATGTAATCCGAATATTTGTAATAACAAAGTAATGCAATAACAATGACGTCACAAATTATATGACATTCTACGCGGTTTGTTGACTTGCAGTAACGGAACAGAATTAGTTGTTCGATTAGCTATGAATATATGAATTTCAGAGACATAAACAGAAATAGAATTTCATTCGTAGGAAATATGATGTATATGATATTGAGCATAGTTTCGCTCCAGAGTGACTACATTGTCTTATAATGTGGTGTCTTTGCGGGTTAACCTAGCACATCTTAATACAAGAGCACCGCAATGCGCACAATATACGCCCAAAGGTATGACCTTTGACCCCTAAGTGTGACCTTATCGTTGAAGCGAGCCATCCGAAATATGCGCTCTGCACGTCGTCTCGATGTGTTGAACATTTGTGCCAAGCTTCCTTAAAATCCTTCGAGCAGTTAAGAGATACAGATCGGACACGA
This sequence comes from Mercenaria mercenaria, assembly GCF_021730395.1. Taxonomy (NCBI): domain Eukaryota; kingdom Metazoa; phylum Mollusca; class Bivalvia; order Venerida; family Veneridae; genus Mercenaria; species Mercenaria mercenaria. The sequence goes on from NC_069368.1 coordinate 82,224,263, forward strand.
AACATAGTCATATGACCTTTGACGCCTAAGTGTGACCTTAACCTTGAAGCGAGCCATCTATAACATGTGCTCTGCACGTTGTCTCGATGTGGAGAACATTTGTGTCAAGTTTCTTCGAAATCTTTCAAGAGGTTCAGGTATGACCTTTGGCCCCTACATGTGACACAAACCTTAAACCGAGCTATTCAAAACATTTGCTCTGCACGTTGTCTCGATGTGTTTAACATTTGTGTCAAGTTTCTTTGAAATCCTTCAAGGGGTTCAAGGGTTACAGAGCGGACACGGAATTGCTAACGGATGGACAGACGGACGGATACCTAACATAACATAATATGTCCCTTCAGGCGTATAAAAAATAATCTAAAAACGCCATTTTGTCAAATTAAACACCTGGTTTATAAAATACATAAGACCTTATGATTCAAAATGAACAAAATGTCACATACAGATTATACATACGCAATATAACCTTGGTAAATTTTAATATATCTTATACAGCAAACTTAAATGAAATACCTTTTTTAATTGGAAGCTAAATAAATAGTCCTACATTCTTTAATATGTAGCTTCGTTCAAATTTAGTTCATACAACGGAGATATTTAGAACGCATTAAATATATCAGTTTTGAAGGGAATTCGTCACGTTCTTTGTACTGATTAATGAGACAAATGATTAAAAAAGAATTCTCAAATGATAAATTAACTTGTTTTACAGATCTGAAGTAATTCTATGTCTCATATATTGCAGATTAAAATCACTCAAAATGAGAAATCAGTTCTTGTTCAGAAATAAAATACTTCCTGCTTTTGAATAAATGTAGCAGACTCGAATGCAGCTGAAGTGATACATGACTTTCAAACAATGTCAATGGCATGGTCTAATCTAATTATTTGCAACAGTAGCTATTAAAAATTGTTAATATTTAGTACGGTCGTACTTCTTATCAGTTTGTTATGTGCCCCGTTAAATTAGACCGCAAATTGATTGGAATTAGAATAAAAAAAAAGAATCCTGTATGTTATTTCCGTAAAACGTTGTACAACGTTCATTGTAGAACACCATTCTAACTTTAACAGCGTGTTTATACTTGTAAAGTTGAAACTTATTAAACTTGCAATAATCATTTTAAAGACTTTTGCGTGTGTATATCAACGGTTTACTTAGTTCCTCTGTGTATTTTGTTCACCGAGTTAAACTACATGCAATAGATTTACGAACATTAGTGAAGTATTTTTTTTTTGTTCTCAAATGAAAACATTTTAAAATACATATATATATTTCATGTTATTTCTAGTATTTTTTAAACAAGTTTGACATGTGCCACGTCACGTAAAACGTAAAAAGGCAAAACGTGTACCGTCATGCACAGCATCATGATATCAAAGCAACTTTTCGTAAAGCTCCGAATGGTTCTACGAAATCTGCAATGTTGTTAACATTTGTATAAGAAAGATCCATTTTTATGTTGGAACGTGTTTTAGCTATAAAGTTATATTTAAATACAGCTTAAGCATGAAATAATGTTATCATTTCTAGTTCTTTGTCATAGATTCGCTTACTTAGATTTCTTTTCGGTTTTGAAATAATTATATACGCAATAGTTATAAGTACAAACTTTATCATTTCTATTATCAACATACCGACTAAGGAACAGAAGTACATAGTATGTGTATGGACTATCAGATATTCTTTGGGTAATGAAATATTTTGTTTCAAGGCCAAATTAGAAAAACGGCACATTTCTAATTTGAAACTCATTTTTCAGAAACTGTAGCTTTAAATTTGATAGTCAAAAGATTATTCCCCTGGTATATAAAATGGTCCTTTTTAATAGAATACTTGATGAATCGACTTCAAAGGTTTTGAATATTCATAGAGATTAAGGAGAACAACTAAGGCTGTTGAATCAGTTCCATTAATCATAATGTTTTTGCATTTTAAATTTCACAACAATCAGATTGCATAAAAGCAATTAGTAAAAATCTTGAACGTGTTTTTCTGGCGATGTTTCTAGCTGATAAAATTAACTTTCATATGAAGCTGTTAAAAAACTGGTTCGCTTAATTGTTGTGTGTTTAGACGGTTATAAAACACCTTAGAACTTCTTGCTAATCCATAAATCCCGCTAGCAAAAGTCACAATGTAGTTAATACCCGCCAAAACGCACAAAAATAGAATAGCATTCAGTTTACAGTAGCTTGCTACAGAAAACAAAATAATGCCAAGATATTGATCTCTTCAACATCGAAACAGAAAAGCTAAAAAGACCTGCCCAAGTTAAATTTGTAATTTGCCTTCCGCTTAAAATACAGTTCCGGATCTTTATTTTAATTATCCATAAACCCAGAAAAAATCGTATAGTCGTGTTGATTTAGTTCTGAATTTTACCGTCAAAAAAAAAAGCTATAATTTTATAAGTAAACGTTAAAATAACATATTAGTAGAAGACTTGCAATAAAGTGTGCACAGTTATTTTCAAAGGCAGTTTCAGTTAAAAATTATCTTTATAAAATGAACTGCATATTATGTCACTTTTTTTCTAACAAAGGCACTACGAAATAATTCAGTATCGAAATAATTAACGACTTTGTTTAACTCAGATGGTGAAAGTGAATAGCTGAACACTTAGGTTTTACAACATAGGCACAATATAAGCATTAGAATACATCTAGTTTTTTTCAACTACTCCTCGTCACTAACCTCAAATTGTCACTCTAACATCTTTCTTAGATTGAATCGTAACGTTCCAAAACGCGATGCTCTTTATTTCACAGTCAACTGTTATTCCAGATTTTCCTAGTATTTATTTATTTAAAAATTGTCCATCAAGCTGACTGGCAGAAAATGTAAGATTTAAGTTATGAAACAAGTTTTCTTAGGATTGTCGAATTTTAGACATCTGTCAGAATTGTTTTAAGCCGTATCTGTTGCAAGAAATTTGTATGAAACAGTTGCAGAAATGAGATAATTTCAGTGCTGCCGAAGAGGTCCATACACTACCCTTTAAACAAACATTTTGTCTGCTCATTTAAAACTGACACTATTAAACATGTATAAAACACAGGTATATATGTATACAGCGCAATGTCTTTGTCATCATTCAAGCTTTTATCGTTTGTCTTTTGTATATCTAGCGTATTTCCTTTCCTTGTGCCGTGCCAGTAGCTGCGAATTTAAGTGTAGTTTCATTTAAACTAATGCACTTATAGAAACAGAAATAATAAAAAATGTTTGTCTTTCATTCTTGTTTACAATTGAACAATAAGAAGGCATTAAATGTGGTGATCGGTAAATGGCAAAACCTAAAACAATTTCAAAGTATACCATTAGTATGCAGCAAAATGTTCTTGTAATGAAAGCCAGCGCCTGGTAAGTGAAAACCAACTGCAATTTTCTAAATGTCAATCAAGCTCATTCAGATAACAAATTACAGTGTGTCTGTGGCATTTTGTTACGGAAGATGTTTTTATATCAATGGATTATCATGGAAGCCAGGTGGATTTATTTAAAATATTGCCGCAACTGAGACATCTCACGGAAGATCTTAAAAGTTACTATTTAAGCGACAATTATGCAAACGAGGCGCTTTTCTACATCCATAAAAATAACCAGAACATGATGTTTTACATGTAATAAAAAGCTAAACAGATTTCTGAAAGAGCTAGAGAATGCTTTTAGTACATACATCACTAGACTACTTCATTTACACAAAAAAGTAAATTGATATATAATATCAAGACATTTTGTGATTCATGTTTGTTTGTTTTGGAAAAAGGAAAGGTCAATGATAAAAATCGTATATTAAACTTGTATGTAATCGTATCTAATCAACAAAATTAAACAAGAGTTGTATGTAAAACATATTTGCCGCAACGATGGTCCCTAAAAGGCATCTTGAATTACGTGATCGTATGGTGTAGAGTTATTCGATTTTTTTTTACTTTTACGGAATAAATCACAAATGAGAAACTGCTTTGGATTAAATTTGGTTTCATCAATGTAAACAGGAATTCATATCTTAGCAGTGACATGGACTTAACAGGTTATCACTCTCATAAATTTCATAGGAAATTCTAGCATCATGATGCAAGAAGACGAAGTGTCGGCATTGTGTTGTACATTTTGTATTAGAATGGTATCGAAATTGTGAGGTCTTTCAGATACCATTATATGAGCCGTGCCATGGGAAAATCAACATAGTGGGTATGCGACCAGCATGGATCCAGACCAGCCTGCGCATCCGCGCAGTCTGGTCAGGATCCATGCTGTTCGCTAATAGTTTCTCCAATTCCAATAGGCTTTAAAAGCGAACAGCATGGAGCCTGACCAGACTGCGCGGATGCGCAGGCTGGTCTGGATCCATGCTGGTCGCATACCCACTATGTTGATTTTCTCATGGCACGGCTCAATTATTGTTTAAGCTAGATTAAAACTTATTTGACCTGAAAAATGATATTTTTACATGTGGGAGCTACTTACGGTATGAAGACTCTCCAGTTAATATGATGTAGCAAATATTCACTTGTTTGTGTTACTAGAGTCAAATGTGAATGACTTTCAGCATATGGAAGTTATATTATATTGTTGAAAATTTAAACAGTCGGGTTGGTTTGAAAAATGATACTATTATTAGTGACAAAATTCATACTTTATAGGCAATGATGATAATGTTCCCGATCAGTTTATGTGTTCGGGCCTCGTCAGACAAAGCTTGCAATAATTGTGGTATGAGACTTTTAGCTCTTTGTGAGGAAACTAGTCTCCGCTTAGTTAACGGGAGATTGGGTGATAGTTTTGGTGATTACACATTCGTAACACAAAACAGTACATTTGTGATTGACTAGTTGCTTACAATAGAATGCAATTTTAAAAGTATTATCAATTTTACGGTTGACTCTATGAACTGATGGAGTCACAATGCACCAATTAGATTTTCTTTATGTAGTAATATACCATAGAATCATGAAAATAGCGAGATAAAATTTAAATGAGATGTTGTCCCTAGGGGAACATTTTCTGCTTTTATTGCAAAATTACTGATTTCAAGCGTTTGACAAATGAAATTGATATTTGCAAAATATCTCAACTGATGTAATTAATAAGTTTTCAAACAGTATCTGTGAAGTTGCTGATCCCTTTTATAACAAAAACTTGTAACAATATCGAAAGGACATCTTTTTCTTGATAATCTATTTGCAAGAATGCTGACTGGGTAGACAAAGAGTATGTTAATGCTGAAACCCGTATGAATCACTGCATGTTTCAAATTGTTACAACAATTCTCAAAGTTGAAAATGCTTTTGTTTGTGCAAAGCAGACTATAAAACACTCTTTTGTCAAAGAAAATGATGCTTTAGACAAGGAAAATGACTACGCTACGAGAACAAGTTTAAGTGTTTTCCAGGACGAACTATAAAGAATTATAAAAAATATGTATGTAAATGTAAAATATTGTGTAAGAGATTGTAATTCGTACTTTGAATATTTTGAAATAAAACACGTTTTTGTGTACTTACGTCTGCAAACTCTTACGGGATTGTTGCTGACCGGGATCGAAGGGCTTTTGCAAACGTTAATAATAAAACTTGTACTGTCGCTATTCTTGCATTAAAACGTGACACGTAGACTAAATGTATTGTTTTCATAGGTGATGACTTTACGACTCTGTTAAAATTTATCGGCGATATGTGATCATTTTGTGTCGATTCGCCGTAAAACCCAACTCACTCACTCACTGGTAGAATTTAATAACAATTCTGTTGTTCTCGGAAACATGCAACATCGTCTAGATACTCATGCACATATGAACAACACTTCTAAAAGCATACATTCTAGATTTTCAAAATATATCATTTTTATTTATCGTTGTTACAAACATTACATTAACGATATTTTTGTATATCACTTAAATTTCGGTAACCAGGAACACAATTTCAAAAATGATATTTTTGCATACGAGTTAATTTGATAACGTGTTGACCGGCTTCCAAGATTTATATGAATTCTGTGAGATATTAAATAAAAACATACTGATTGATCAAGTATATGCTTCCTAAAACAAACAATCGCATAAGTTCCATGCGATTAAACACATTTACGGTTGTCGGCAAACTTTTTTTCTTAACACTTAATTCGAAAAAGAGTAAACTGTGGCGAAAGAAAAAATACTTGACAATGACAGAATATTTAAAAAATTAAAATCAATTACTAACATCACATGAATTGCCTTGTTAATACGTAATTTTCTCCTATTAATACCAGACGGTCCAGTGAAAATGATGTATTAGAAAATATAGATTCAATATACTTGACACTACACATATAATGTTATAAAATTTGTATTGTATACCGTCACATAAATGGCATAGTTTACATATATAACTGACATTAAAAAATGAATACGAGATAATAATTAATTCTTTGAACATTAATAGTCGGGCAAAAATTACCGCAACATTTTAATGAAATAAAAAGTAATGAAATGAAAGTAACTAGATGCAGGCTGCTACGTGAAAAGGGATTAAAACAATATTGTAGCCATCCTTGATAGAAAACATCTGTACTTGGACATGGGATAAATGATATTTGTATCATGGTTCACCTGCAGTTAACTTCTTCTATTGATGAAGAGGCGTGGCTATAAGCCGTACTCTAACTAAGAGAACATTTCTTAGGTCCCTCCTACATATAGAATACTGTAGGGAAATGTTGAACTTTCTGAAACCGTTCTCTATTTCAGTTAGAGTAGGCTTATCTAATATCAAATTTAAGCTGCTCACGTGATAGTACCAACGCTTCAAATGGAATGTAAACTTGTCAATCAAAATTAGTAGCCGAATGCGTTGTTCATATTGGCGGACCGTGATACAAAACAGAAAGCGTAGGGGCCACTCGAATAATGAGGTTATTCTCGTGAACCCCTACTCCTCTTATTACTTGTAACTTGGTTAATAGGCTGTCCAGTAGCAGCTAACTGATATTTTTACCTTGGTTAATTGATTCTCCGATGACAGGCAGCTAACTGACATTTGAATCTTTTGAATCTTTTGACTATCTTGCGCAAGTTGACTTTGTCAACTGACTATCAAGCGGCAACTTACTGATATTTATAGCTTGGTTAATAGACAGTCCGTTGATACTAAACTAGGTTAATTGACTCTCCAGTGGCAGCTAACTGATATTTGTACCTTAACTAATATTTGTACCCTTGTTAATTGACTCCTCGGCGGTAGCTTACTGATATTTATACAATATATTTTATTTTATCAGTAGGACATGAATATAAGAATCGACAGACTCGCCCGCACTCTAAACGACATGTTGTTTTAACCAACCATGACGAGAACTGACCTAACTTTTAACCATATATCAGTAAGAGCAGCCTGTCGCTTCTGACTATTGACAATAAATAACAAATGCTGATTGAATGGGATAAGGCCGTGACTTTTATTATTATAATATCATTACAGAAAATAATGAAATATCATGGCATATTGTATGAGATAGAAGATAGCCAAATTGCATAGAAACAAAATAGGCAACGCTATGATGCTGAAGCTCTAAATTTATGATAAGTACATATGTACTAGACAATGGAAGGAGAATGCAAAATTGCAAATTGTGCTAGCAAATCCAGCTGCCGAAAATCCGAGACCAAGATGCTCAACGAATTCTCAACATCATGTTAATGGATTTTGCTCTGATTACCTAAATTATACTGATGATTGTGTATACAATATGCCATACCGAAATGCACAAAGTGTGTTGAGGGCCACCAAATATTTTATGAAAAAAATTGTCCATAAAATGGTACATTGAATATTGTATCTAATTACTGAATAGCCACATGCAAGCATTCATGTCTTTAATAATACCAGATTTTCCGGATAATTTACTTTCTAAGATGGCAATAGAAGCTATATTCAACTCTATTTGACCATTATTTCTCTTGATTTTATCTAATCAACACTATGCAGCAGTTACTTTTTCCCTCATAAATTTGTTGGATCTAACCCTAAATAGGTCAGGCGGTAATCTTTATAAGACACACACTTTACAATTCAGCCATTATTCAAGTATGTAATTACGTATATTTGAATAGATCAAAAGTTTTACTTAATAGTGTTTTGCTTACCCTGCAAGCAAAGTTTCCATTTACTTTCACCAGTCTAAGGTGAAAGAACTCTACCGAGGTCATGCCACCCTACCACTCCGAGTGTACTTTTAGAATTAGCAATGTCTCTCATGAATTCCACAAAATGGTTCGACAGTGCTCTCAGGCTGCCCTTCTATTCCTAGTGTACTGTTTGACACGACAGTGCTTCTTCCTTGGTTCCGGTATAATGACATATATCGACAGCACACATTTGTGACAAAAGGATATAGAAGCCGCATACACAAGCATCTAAATTAAAGTAAATATAATATCAAAATTATTATCTATTATGTTGGGTTAACTCTCTCGGAATCAAATAACTAAATAATAGAAAGACTATACAGTTTTTGATTATTGATGAATGATTTCGTTATTACGATAAAGTGTCAAAGCGCACAACCCTAGATTTGGTACTGTGGACGAAAATTATTAACTAGATGGCGGCATTAAGATACCATACTGATGCAATATTCAAGAATCAATGTTACTGCAATTCCTGTACGACTAAGCCACTGGCAGTGTAATACGGAATATTTTCTTACATAATACATGCATGCGCAGGAACCATCTAGCACTGGAAGCACAGTCAAAGTCGTAATTCGAAAGCAAAATTTGTATGACATGTGCAGTTCAAATCAGTTCGATCATTTTAACCTCCTTAGAAATTTTGATTTAACAAAAGCCACAGCAAAACAATTTAATTACAAGCGTAAACATAGATATTACAGACATGAACCAATGTATAGTCTGTATCATATACGGTAGAACACGGACCAACCAAAACAACTTTTCAATAACGTCGAAATTTTATCTTTCGCTTCTACAACATCCACATCAAAATAGTTTTTGATAAAAAGCGTTAACATAAATAATGTGGTCATAAACCGATTTAGATGGTAGAACAAAAGGGACCAAAGACAACGGTTTAATAACATGTAGCTTTTACCTGACTATTTACCTTCAGGTATTGCTACCAAATAACATATTTTAACTACTTTACCAAACACCAGCATAAATTTCTATTGTCCACATGCCTGTTTTCTTTACCCATCGCCCAAAAGAAATTTACTTTCAATACCTGCTTAAAAATAAAAAAAACAATAGATTGTACTGCTGTATAATGAAAAAAATGTGACGCAATCTACTTAATGCATGATTAATTTTTAAACCATTTCCAGTTTCGGGAGGTCAACATAGTACTGCTGTAATTATTACGCAATGTACAGTAAAATGCATAGTATAATCATCATCATCATAACCGCGACCACCATCATCATCATCACTATATTTTAATTTTGTGTTTAAAGGTATGATTAACAGCCCAACGTCATCATTAACATCATCATCATTATGAGGATACCATCAAAATTATAACAAGAGGACCATGATGGTCCTGAATCGCTCACCTGTTCCCACATGACCAAGTTTTGTGTATGACGTCGTTTTTTCTATTATTTGACACAGTGACCTAGTTTTTGAGCTCATGTGATCCAGTTTTAAACTTGACCTAGATATCATCAAAATAAAAATTCTGACCAATTTTCATGAAGATCCATTTAAAAATATGGCCTCTAGAGAGGTCACAAGGTTTTTTTTATTATTTGACCAATTGACCTAGTTTTTGAAGGTACGTGACCCTGTTTTGAACTTGACCTAGATATCATCAAGGTGAACATTCTCACTAATTTTCATGAAGATCTCATGAAAAATATGGCCTCTAGAGAGGTCACAAGGTTTTTCTATTTTTATACCTACTGGCCTAGTTTTTGTCCGCACGTAACCCAGTTTCAAAACTGACCTAGATATCATCAAGTTGAGCATTCAGACCAATTTTCATGAAGATCCGTTGAAAAATATGGCCTCTAGAGAGGTCAAAAGATTTTTCTAATTTTAGACCTACTGACCTAGTTTTTAATCGCAGTTGACCCAGTTTCAAACCTGACCTTGATATCATCAATATAAACATTCAGACCAACTTTCATACAGATCCCATGAAAAGTACGGCCTCTTGAGAGGTCATAAGGTTTTTTTATTATTTGACCTACTGATCTAGTTTTTGATGACACGTAACCCAGTTTCAAGCTTGACCTAGATATCATCAAGATGAACATTCTGACCAATTTTCATAAAGATCCATTCAAGGGTATGGCCTCTAGAGAGGTCACAAGGTTTTTCTATTTTAAGACCAACTGACCTAGTTGTTGATCGCAGTTAACCCGGTTTTAAACTTGACCTATATATCATCAAGATAAACATTCAGACCAACTTTCATACAGATCCCATGAAAAATATGGCCTCTAGAGAGGACAAAACGTTTTTTCATTATTTGACCTACTGACCTACTTTTTGAGGCACGTGACCCACTTTCGAACTTGACCTAGATATCATCAAGATGAACATTCTGACTAATTTTTATGAAGATTTATTTACAGGTATGGCCTCTAGAGAGGTCACAACGTTTTTTCTATTTTTAGCCCTACTGACCTAGTTTTTGACCGCACATAACCCAGTTTCGAACTTGACCTAGATATCATCAAGATGAACATTCAGACCAACTTTCATACAGATCCCATGAAAAATATGGCCTTTAGAGAGGTCACAAGGTTTTTCTATTATTTGACCTACTGACCTAGTTTTTGATGGCACGTGACCCACTTTCAAACTTGTCAAAGTGCATTGGACCAGTATGTCCTCTGAGAGACATAATACCAACGTCAGTAATAAAATTGATAATCATTAGATCATCATCAAATCGTCCATTCCAATATCATCATAAGAATTGTCTTGACCACTAGTCGTGTTCACCAACATCGACCTTTTCTGTACATAAATCTACTAAATCCGTTCAGGTATACTTAGTATTATAACCATCTGCAACGACAGCAACATGACCGTAATGGACAGCATGATAAATTATTACACTTTATAAGTATTCAACTGCTAGTAGCAACAACCACAGAAAGATGCGTTCATTCATTCTCAAATTTTCAATCGTTTTTTATTTTTCGCATTTCATTTGTAATAGAGTGTATATCTAAGGCAGTAGTGAAACAAATAAAATGTTGCTGATAATGCTGTTGTAAAATATGCACGTATTGAGACCTTCGGTCTTGAAATGTTCAAAGATATTTCATTTATTCGTTTAGGATAGTCGTTCAGTTTTGACTGTATAAGTAGTCTAAACTTTGAAGTTTCATCCTAAATTATTAGAATTTTGCGACGTGTCAAAGCTTTGACACGAGACATGTAAAACTGTCACCCAATATCCGAAACACAACGTCTCAACAGAACGGCAACAAACAAATAATGACGATTGCTGCTACTTTTCAATAGAAACGGGGATTTCCCTCGAAAAGAACCCAGCCCCTGATACCGCAAACAACGAATGACTGTTGGACACAAACAATCATGAAAACATCCAAACCACAATGTATCCATGTGCCCCAGCGGCCAACCATTGCAGCCTTGCACTCATCTTTAATTTAATGAAATATGCTGTAAAGGAAAAAGACAAAAATATCTTATCTGCATTTTTCTTGCATCCGCCTCTCTGTGGCAACATTACTGGAAAACGCCAGCTCTTCAAACATGTGATGAACACATTTTTATACACGAAGTGTCGACTTGCCTGCTTAGGTATTTGTGAAGCAATGAACCGGTTTGAAATGATCAAAATGACCACACCCGTGAACTGCTCGTGCGTGAAAGTGATTAATCGAGGCACGTTATATTATATGGACTGGATTAGAGTAACAGAAGCAGAAATTATACCTCTTGCGTACCTACTGAAAAATAACATATATTTATTTCTCAACAGAACATAAATTCCTTTATTTCTATATTTCTTTCACAGTTGAATACGATCAATCATACATCTTTATCACGTTGGGACGTTTGGGAGACGTACACCGGGTATAGCCAAAAGAATGTTTGCTATCAGCTTTGATTTAAATCATTTGATGGTTTTATAAGTATATATTCTTACAAAAACAAAGGGTAACAAATAGTTAGATCATATGCAGCAGTACGGCTATTATTGATATATATCTGTTTTGCAGTATTGCGACCCAGTTATTGCTGATAACCAGATGATTGTTCATAAATTATCTGTAAGTTTGTACTTTTCATACGATAAAAAACAAATAGGAAATAAAAAGAAATACTGAATCGAGAAATTCGATAATAAGTAAACCGTTTATACTTGTGTAAATATGGATACGATCGGTTTTATTGCTACGGAAATATTCATAGTATTTGGTGACGGGATAGGTTAAGTAAACTTGATCAGTTTAAAAGTGTTTCGAAGGATAGTTTGACCACCGCAAGTAAAGTGGTCAGATTCAGAATTTTTATTTTGCGAACCAATTTGAAATGCTTATCTCGAATTTCAAGAAAAATATCTCAATGTTTATGTCTAATTGACAAGAGAACGTCATATGCAAAATTTATCATTCAGTTATTATCTAATACAATAGTGTCATACGTGGGTATGTCTTTACAGAGCAAGGTCTTGCCTTTGTGGTATAGAATGATGGCCGATCTGCTTGTTTATGTATCACGTCTAGGTCTGTTATATCAGGTGTACGTTACCCACAGCACGTTTACGTTGGTGTAGGTATTTATATGCATTGGTGTAGGTATTTATATGCATTGGTGTAAGTATTTATATGTATTGGTGTAGTATTTATATGCATCATCAGGTATATTGAAGTATACTATGTCGAAAGAATTTCTAGTTATTTGTAATTTATATTTTAAGCATTGTGCGTGTGTATTTCCATTGAAGCAAAAGAGAATAAAAAATGTATTTTCACTGCTTTGTTACAGTGAAAATATTATTTTTTTATTTCAATAATATATTCCAGTATTTCACCATAAAGTATAAAATGAAGTGGTTTAGTACATAGTTCATATGCAAAGTAATACAAGCGTGCATATTTGATTAACTTTGACGCTAGTGCAAGTTTAAAATACATAGTTCACGTGCAATTTTTACCAACATATAGCTGCCAGTCTCACATACAGAACATTTAGCTGACTGGTGCCACCGCTGTCACCTAAAAAGGAAATTCATGTCTTCAATAAATTCAAAATGCTGAAAATAAAGAAGTTGCTGCTACAAACTTAATTATCTCTGACAATTGTGACGTAAGAGCTTTAGATTACATAGCCACCCTAGCAAAAGAAGATTCCCATTCTGAAGGAGGCTAAAGTATGAGCTGATATACAATTATTTGTGTATATAGGTTTATGCACTTTTCCCCGGCGTATAAACAGGCAAATACATGTCATTATAATAAATTGCTTAATTGAAGAACTGACTAACACTACCTTGAGAATTTGGAGGCAGTGGGTGGGGGTGCAAGTGGGTGGATGTGGGGTGGGGGCGTAGGGGGAGGACAGATGAAACTAATTTGATCTTAATTGTGTAATTTAAACAGCTATTAAACCTACCTTTATAAAGCTACTGTCCACATATTTTGCTGATGTTTTGTATTTTAATTCCACAAAGGTAAAATGAAATGTAATTTGACTTTACAAAATAACAAAAATAGTAAAATTCTTTATTGAATATTTAGTAAAAACCACTTTAGGGCATAGATTTGCTTCATCACATTCATTTAAAAAAAGTTCTCTGAAGATTTGTTCGGTGTGATCGATTGTTTTGCATGAAAGAAGAGTGGCATCAGTCGTTAGAGTTCTTTAAAATAAGCATTTCTACCATAAAATCCTCTTTAATAGTACTTTCTGAAAATATTACAATATCTCTTATGACTGTTGAGATGAGCCTAGAGAGAAAATGCTTTTCTAAGAAAATATCAGCGTCATTATGAAGAAGGAAATAATCATTATCACAGATTACTGATCTCAACAGACTTTGTAAGTCTAGTATGAAAGGTCCTTTTGGGTTATAAAATAACAGATTTGACCAGTTCCAATTACCATTATATGTAATTTATAGTTAATAAAAGGCAGCCTTTGTCTACAACTCTATCTTCCACTTAGCTCTTATTGTTTGTAAAAATACAGTACATTTTCGATAATTACGTCTGAGCTCCAATTAGTTTCTGTTCTGTATGCCTATCCTAATTAAATAAATAACGGATTCTCACAAAAATATAGAAAAGAAGACTAACTATCCTAGACACAAATTAGCGTTCTACCATATAATGATTACTTCAACGTCTATTCAATTTTTGAAGAAATACACAAAAGCTTTGCCATTTTAAAACCTACGCACAGAAATAACCACATCACATTTGTAGCAACATTGTCCTAAAATAATCTGACTTTCTCTTAACTTCATGTGTAGCACGTAGATTGTATCCTCGTCACGTGAAAGGAAGTTACTGACGTTTCTCTCCATGGAACTGAAACTGAAACTGATTAATTTGATTAAACATCTATTTCTATATTCAGTTGCGTTGTACATTTGATTTAACAACCCTTTTAAATATAAATGATGAAATGTAAAAGTTCACAAAAATTTAAAACCTAACACCTGCTGTTATCGCATTTAAAACAATTATAATTTTTTTTTTAAAACAATGCCATAAAGTCTCTAAAATACAGTGTCTTAAGATGTTGTTTCTTCGTGCTAACACAGTTATGTAGAGAACGAAAATAAATCAAACGGTGTAGGGAGTCAGTTTCCAATCTTGGCAGCTGGAAATGAAAGACACTGCAAGTTTTTAGTTTATGAGAAAAATAGTAAGTAGAGAGTTTGAGATTTCAACCTTCGCCTTCCCCTTCAACGTCTCTTGCGAAGTTAACGTATGAAGTTAAAGTTCGATTAAAATTCCTTGAGATTTCAAACATTAGAATGAACCTTACTTCTTTTAATCCGCCCATTCAATTTATCCGTAATTATGATCGTTTTTTTTCGTGCATTTTGATACCAATTGTCCGAAAGGGCAGGAATTTTACAAGAGGTTTTAAAAATGAAAAAATGAAAATTAAATAAAGAAACAGTTCAATTAATATAATCATCGCATGGATATTAGAGCGATTACCAAAAAAAAAAAAAAAAAAAAAAAAAAAAAATCATGACGTTGAACGCTTTCATATCGGACTAGTCCCAATCCGTGACTCTAGTTACATCTCCTAACGGTCTGGGCCCAGTTGTTCGAAACTTTAATCGGCTGTTAAACTAAACGCCGGTTAAAGTTTGATTCAAAATACTAGACTTGATGGAAAAGTCTAGTATGATGTTTTGATTTCATTGTAAAGTTTTTTTAGTGTTCATAATTCTTACCTCATACTTTTGTTTTTCCGAGTCTTCTGAAATGTCGAAAAATAACCCTAAAAGTTAACCAACCGTTAGCTTAATCGCCTGTTAAAGTTTCGAACAACTGGGACCTGTCCATTGCGGATCTCGTTTCTTTAGATTTTTGTTGCTATTGTGTGTTTGTTTAATTTGTAATTTATGCAACATTTTGTTTACTTTACACTGTTGATTAATCTGACCTATTAGATACTGGCACGTAGTAAATTATCAGACTGAAATGAAATGAAAGTTATAATTACGTCATGAGTTGGACTAATATAGGACGTAAACTGTTTTCTTAACGTTGTAATGAAAAGAATCGCGTGTCGTCCATGGCGTCCATGCGCACGTTGCGACAACAAGTTGACGTCATTTTCGGAAAATATTAATGCGCGTCAGTTTGATTTGTTTATTGCGTTTTCGGAGACTTTTTTTTTCGTATTTTTTCCTGTCTTTCGTGACAGAACGATAATTTAGATATAGATTAATCATTTGATAATGGATATGTAATAAAAAGGTTATCAACTTTGTATGTGGATATATGCACTCGTTCTTTCGCGGACAATATTGCCGCTGCAGAACTCGTGCATATATCCACAATACAAAGTCAATAACCTATAATGATCATATCAACGTGTTAATGACACTCTGTATGACTCTGTATAATGCTAAACTCTCAGACAGCACAATATGATCTTAATATACTATTTTATAAGTAAAGCATCTGCGGATCCAGGAATTTTGGTTAGAGGGACACCAACATTAAAGAGGGGGTCACCCATTTCAGAGAGGGCGGGGGGGGGGGGGGGGAGGGTAGGGTCACACCGAGTTTCGAGACCGACTTTCTTTGTAAAATGTAAGAATCAAAGGGGGAATTAACCCACAATGTCCCTCTTCCAGGCTCTGGTTCCGTGCATTTAAAGAATGGAGTTATCCCAAACGTCTCTCATCATGATATCATAGATCTGAAATTGTCTGATACTTCAGAAGAATTTTTCCGTCTTACTAGTACCATTTTATGTTTATAATTAAAACGCAATTGTCGTATTAAGTGTCCGACAGAAACAGATTGATTTTATTTGGATGTGAAAATAAAATGTTCCACCAAATGATAACCGCACGTAGTTATTTATTTTTCAAGTTAAATGACTGTCATGCCATGTGCCTCCATCCAGATTTCAGTCTTTGATGCCGAGTATGTGGACAGAGTAGATGTAAAAAGAATGAAGTTTCGACTTTCGTGATATCACATTTTCGGACGTTCAAAACTTCACTTCATACGACAAAAAGGCCCATCTGGTTTAATTGATACTGCCTGGGGACACAAATATCCCGTAGAAGTTAAAGTTTGAACAAAATCTCAAAGTTTCTCAAAATCAGTTGATAACTTCATACTTCCAGGTTCAATTCAATGTATTTAGTTAAAATCATTAGCCATACAAAACTTCATTATTCTTATACCTATTGATAGTGTTTCGCATCAAATTTAGTCTAATTATATATATGGATAATCAAATAACTTAATAAGCAGAAATCCTGAAACTAAGCTTTTTATTTCGCATAGTAATAAAGAGAAGTCTTAGGCTTACGTGATATTATATGGAAAACTTAATAGCAATGTGTGATATAAATAAAATACACGCATTTCAGTGACGTTTTACCCAAAACATATATGAGAGACGTTGAAGGGGAAGGCGAAGTTTAAAATCTTAAACTCTCTAGTAAGAAATTAAGTACGTATGTACGTACGTACGTAACGTAACGTAACGTAACGCAACGTAACGTAACGTAAAGTAAAGTAAAAGTAAAAGTAAAAGTAAAAGTTAAAAGTGAAGTAAGTAAGTAAATAGTCTTTTATTGTGACGTGTATATCGTATATATACAGTAATATACATAAAGAGATAATTACACCCGTCCCAACGGGCTTTTAAGTCACCAACATTATACTGTTTTCATTAACACGTGCTCCTAGAATAATTACAAAAATGGAATTATTGATAGAGAAAAAAAAAAGTAATTCTGTTAGTAAGTACTTAAAAACGAAAGTTGTGTACATGTGGCAAATAATGAAATGAATTTAGTTAGGTAACCAGTCCCCTATAAGAGAATTTTGTATACAGAAAATAAATATCAAAATACAGATATTAGAGAAAAAGTCAACAAACTGTATACACTTAGAATTCAAACTATCATAAATTCTGCTTTATGTAAACATTTTGAAGCACATAATATATAACATAATTATATTTATGCTAATATTTCACTGTAATTAGTGTAATATAACGGAACGACGTTTCATATAGATCTAAGCTTTCACAACGTACTTTGCTACCTTACTTGGATAATCTATGTTAAGGTTTATAAATGTATCGTTATCTGAGAACTGATTTGCATTGGTATCACAAATGATATTATCACGTTTATTTTGGTATAAGAGACATTCCAGTAAAACTGTTTTTCATCCTCTGGTAGAAGTCTGTCATATTGTCTACACAATCTTACATTTGGCTGTACTTCCAGTTTCTATTCTTGGCGGTAATATACAAAACCGAAACTGCACAAACAACGATCTTTCATTCTTTTTAAATTCAAGTGTTACGAAACTGTGCAAACAACGATCTTTCATTCTTTTTAAATCCAGTGCGAATTTGCACAAACAACGATCTTACATTTTGTTTTTAATCAAGTGTTATGAATTTGCACAAACAACGATCTTTCATTCCTTTTTAAATTCAGTGTTACAAAATTTGCGCAAACAACGATCTTTTATTCTTTGTTTTATAATCCAGTGTTACGAATTTGCACAAACAACGATATTTCATTCATTTTAAAATCCAGTGTTTACGAATTTGCACAAACAACGACCTTTCATTCTTTTTTAATACAGTGTTACGAATTTGCACAAACAACGAGCTTTCATTCTTTTTTTAATCAAGTGTTACGAATTTGCACAAACAACGATCTTTCATTCTTTTTTAAATCCAGTGTTACGAATTTGCACAAACCACGATCTTTCATTCTTTTTAATCAAGTGTTACGAATTTGCACAAACAACGATCTTTCATTCTTTTCTAAATCAAGTGTTACGAAATTGCGCAAACAACGATCTTTCATTCTTTACGTATGTCTCTGTACGAGTCTCTGTTTTAAAGTGTGTGTATGTTCTTAATTTGGGGAATGGTATGTGTAAAGAACTGCCAAGGTATTATCAAATTGTGTGTGAGAAATTAAGTTATTGATAAATCAATACCATATTTTATTATGCAAATTTTCATTTTCACTTTGAAAATAATGACAAACATGTAATATCATTCTAACTCTACTGAAGGCAAAGTAACCCGTTTTAATGTTTATAGTCATACTATTAGTTTTCTCTGACTAAATTCCATTCCTTGACACTTAGCAGGAAATGGCTGTCTGCGATACATTCAAATGCTCAAAGCGTCGAATGCAGGCGCATTATCTCGGATATCTTTTGAGATCCTCGTGACATAAGTGTCCCCAGAATATAATCAAAGTGTCATTCAAACTGAGGTATTAATTTTGAGAGAATGCAACAGTAGTTCTAGTTTTAGCGTCTCGAGTCTTAGAGCAATTTTCCATAAATATCCTTAAACTAACAGCATAGAGTAGTTATAGTGTGCATGCGTGCGTGCGTGCGTGCGTGCGTATATGTGTAAGTGTTCAGTACATTGTAAATATTGACCTTATTCTAGGCTTACATACCAATAACACTGAAGTACAGTTACACTCGGATTCTGATGGTTTGGAAAGACAGACAGATAGTAAATTAATTTTGTTATATAACTATCATTCATAACTCAGAAATAATATACCCCGTTTCTGTTCTAAACTATGAAGGGAAAAAAGCTACGATGATTACACTAACAATTTTATTAGTCTTCTGAAATAATGGCGACATCAGCTTCCTTTTTTTGAACGGCTACGCACAACCGATTCTGTTGTTAAACCTACGTAGAGAAATAATTGCTTTAAGATTACATCAAAAGGACCTTTCTTTTTTCCACTTTGTTGTATTTATGTACTCGTGTCACGTATTACTGCTATGGACTTTCGTAATAATGACAACATGGTTATACAATAAACAAAAATAATCAAATGACGGTGAAATCCAGCCTCTTCTCGTTAAGGTTAGCAGTGCAATGCATTGCTTTTTGTGTTGAAAATGCTTTATACTTTTACAGACCCTAGTACCCAGAGATATTGAAGTGTCTTTTCTGAAATTTGTGATTGCTTTAGTAACACTGTTATTTTTTGTAAGAAGACATCTGTTCAAGTATATACAATCACACTATTTACAAGCCGGTACCTCATTTTATGCGCTTAGTCCTAATTGTTGTCATATCCTGTGACACGTTAGATAAACCTCTAAAGTATCTGAACTCGTGGAACACTTCAAAGATACATTGGTCTGTTGCATTTTAAGGCCAGACATGTGTAAAGGAACTTGATTACAGTATTTTACATTTTTTTTTAAATTTTCGATTAAGTTCATAATTCATTTAATATCACGAATCAAATTTTGCAATACACTTTTCAGAAGATGTTATAACTGTCAGTATGTTACAAAATGACTTTTATCTGAGATATTTACTTAGTATTAAATGTGATGTCTTACATATTAAATATTATCTTTAGTATGTCTCTCCCATTTAAGTCGATGGAAGAGCTCAAGTGGTGTTACCTTTTATAAGTCGATTAATGCGCATCAGCTTTTTGTTTACTTGGTTGCATTTTGTATTTCCAAAGAATATTCTGTTGATTTTATCAAACGTTAGTGTCAGTCTGCATTGAATTGAAGTATTTACTGAATATATTGTATACGCAATTTATCTGATCAGTTGATTTAGCATTACCCCAATAAGCATGTTTTATAACATGAATTTTTTCCACAAATGTCTTTTATGCAAGATCCCTCGACATAAATAACTCTGAAATCTGAAATAACTGCATGCTAACCAATCGTTGTGCAGATATTTTGCTCTCTTAATATTCATAATAGCCACATTTTTATTGTTGTCTAATGCCACTTCGCTATTGTAGATTATTTGTGTATTGTTATCAAAGGCTATAACGTAAACATACCAACCTGCTAGTTTAAGTATGAGTCAACAATGAGCTCTACGATTACAACCTAGCTGGAGAGAGATTATTTATAGCCTGTAAACTTATATTAAAGTAAACCTGAACATTTATTATATACATATATAAATTCTTGTACAGATTGTACTTCATAAGGAGATACGAACACGCAGAAAAAAATCCGAATTTTACCTTTTGTACTGCATGTTGCCGGACCAATTTAATTTCACATGCATGTCCTGACAGCTCTATAAATAACGCAGACAAAAGAATACACACAGTTCATTTTTAACATCGATAAACATTGAAGATTTCATTCGATAACAAAACAGCAAACAAAAATATGGAGGTTTATGATAAAAGGGTCATTATAACAGTAGCTAGTTCTGGGATTTTGTATTCCGCTCTCGTGGAGTTTGCAAGGTTGGATCAAACTCAGCATTGCAGCTAATTTTTTTTCGACAAAAAATAAGAATAGCTAGACTGATAAATATCTGTTGATTTATTAAATTAATTGTTAGTTTGTATGTTTAACCCAACTACATTCTGCCACCATAAGCTTAAGATAAATCGACAATTTAATGAAATATTGTCAATATGAATTGTTTTACGCTGAATACAGCTTACATTAAGATATTTTACGAATAAAGATGTTGGATGAGCAGTATATTTGCGAACAATACTTGGCGACTAGGGAATATTTTATATCACACTAAAGTATACTTAAAATGTATATTTATCCATGCATACATTTTAAGTTAAGATAAAAGAACATTCTTAAATGTTAGAACGTGTAGTAAAATCCTTACTTTTCTTTACTCCAAAGTTTTAGAAAATTTCAGAGAAGCATAATTAAATGATTGAGAAAGGTCTGACAAACCTTGGTATAATGTTTTCGCCTTAAGTAAATAATCTTAAAGCAAACCGTGTATCCATACAGAACATTTTAACTTATTGTCGAAAGAATGTTGGTATTAGTAGCACGTGCATTTCTGCAGTAAGTACTAAAATAATTCATTTAAGTGTTTCCTTTGCAAAGAGGGTTATCTCAAAATTTAATTTATCACAAGCGCTTGCAGACACAGATTTTCAACAAAATGCAGTCTCTGTCAATAGGCAGGAAACTCCTGCCAACAAAAAAGAAGAAAAACGCTCGCAGCGCCGAACACTGGCTCATTACCTCAGAAGACCTATGAAGATTTTGTGACTAAATGCGTCTCCTTTCATAACCAAAGTGCATTTCAAATGGAAGTCTTCATAATAAGGGTATGTGAGATAATTTGCAGCGTCTGTAAATGCAAAATCAATTTTCCATCATACTCCATTATATTGGAATAAGTATAATTTTGTATTTACTATGGAACTATATGGAAGGTATATTACGGTTTGTAAGATATATATAAAACTATGCAAACATTTCCTAAAACTAACATGTGACTTACATTTACATAATATTGCATAACACGCTGATCTTATACCAAGGATGACCCATGAAAATAGCTTGAAAAGCATTTATTTCCAAGGGGGTCCTCGACTCGTACAAATTAATTACGGTACCGATTAAGTTATATGTTAAGTAAAAAGAAAAAAAGAGAAAAAAATCAAACAGTGAAAAAATAACACGCGAATGAAGAGTAAACAAAACGAAGTACTAAAGAGAGTGTTGAAAGCATCACAGCATCACAGTAATAACAACTGAATTACATGAAAAGTTACATATTAATACCGTATGGTTTCGCTTTCCTCTAGTGAATTACCTTCTTTAAAAAGATGTGCTTTTAAAGCAGATTTAAAACTGGATTTACGTTTTATATCTTTTAGTCCAGTCACAATCTAGGAGATTTTGGATGAATTCTTCCTAACAGTATTTTTAAAACCTTACCTTAACGGTATTGTGCTTATTATAATAACCCCTCGGAATTTTCCTGTAACAAAAAGTAAGACAATGATCGCTGACCCCAACGGGAAGAGTGCCCAACTGGAAAATATTTTGCTTGGTATTGCAGAGAATATAATCATTAAGTGTTTGAGATGAGGACGTAATTCTTGTATGTTCTGAAATAATTTGTGCATTTAAAATGTTCATGTATGCTTTGTACAAGGAACTGGTTTTCTGATTCATACAAAATAAAATCGCCCAAAATGTTAGTCTCATAATCAAATCCCAAGTTACATAAGTTTTCTTCGAAGCGATCTGTAAAATTAGTTTGTTTCGGAGACCTGTAACAAGTGTCGACAACAATAGGTTTTGATTTAGGAAGATATAATTCAAGCCATAAAATTTCTTCAATTTCGCAGTCAATATCAGTTCTTTCGCTAAATGCAAGCTCGCTACGAATATATGTACAAACACCGCCACCATTTCTGTTTCTGTCTTTTCGCACTGCACAGTAACCGTTAATAGAAATTTCACTGTCCGTAAGTGAACTGTCTAGCCAGGTTTCAGTTAATTTAACAGTGTTTTTTTTCAGCAATAAGTCTTTTTTCGGACATTTTTGGTATCAATGACCTGGCATTTAGATGCAAAAAGAGCATGCCCTTTCTGGGAACACATTGGAAATGATCAGGCTCGGCTTCTGATGGTAGAGTGTAACTTGTGTCCTGTGAAGTCAAAACATCAATGGTGTCTAGTGCGTGATCGCAGGGGAGGAAAGTATAAGTACACTTATTACAAAAGAACAAAGAGTCTAAAGGAAAACGAACGTAGTATCGTGGGTTCAAGTAGCCCGTACATTTCTCGTGTGTTTTACAGTGGCATATATCACAAGAAGCCAACTTGCATGTTCCTATGACACCTTTCCAGCAGATTTTGCAGGGGAACTTTGGCGTTCAAGATTTACCACTCTGATTGGCAGCTTTGTCCGGCCCTGGATTTAATTGTACGTCACCACATTGTAGAAGGAAGAGTAGTAACTCACTTTTTGCGTATGTTCGTAAATACATGTACGTTTTCGGATTGAGTGAAACATCCGTCCGTTTCATACTTTCTTAATTGTAATAACTGGAAAAAGACGTGTGGCTTCAAGAAAGAAACAAGTTCATAAGTAGATAATTTGACCTTTTTTGTTTGAATGTTCACAATCACAACGAAAGCTCCTTGATCGTTTTGATGATGACAAACTGGTTGTACACACCATGTTTGAATTGTAGAATTATGCAAAATATATGCATCATCTTTTGAAGAAACATTTCCAGTGAAATAAAATGTTGGCGAAAATCCGCTTCCGTAGAAGAAAATTCCAACGTATTCCCTCTACGAATTTAACGTGCTACAATCAGCTATACCGCTACAACTACAGACCGCTGGGCGAATTGTTAAAAGTATATGTATTCATTATTACATAAATAGAAACGGGTCCCTTTAAATAATACTTCTTTAACACTTTTGATTTCATGGTACACATATACATTTACTTTCCCTGTTTGTTATTTATCTTTGGGTTTTACAGAGTTCTTTCCCTTGTTACAAATTTTGCCAAGAAAAAGTCGTCTTTAAGGAAGTCACAAAAACAGGTTCATTGACGATAAATTCTCTAGTGTATACATTAAGCAACTCTGAAGTAATGGGTTCTGTTTCTGTAGGCCAATTAGACTAATAATCCTCGTGTTCTGCCATAAATCTAGCGATGTTATTATCATTCAAGTTTCGCACAATAACACAAAAGTAAACTTGTTATAAATCTTACGTACAGAAATAACAACATAATGATCACAACTATAGCAACATTGTCCTCAAAGAATCTCTGTCTTTCTCCTATTTGCTGAATCACCACTCGTTAAGACTGAATGTGCCCACGTCACGTATGTTTGCAATGGAAACAAGTAATTGACGTTTCTGTTTATGCTAACAAGGTTATACAGAGAACGAAAATTAATTAAGGACGTTGAAAGACAGTTCCGTAGCTTTGATGTGAGCAATTCAATGCGTTTCTTTTCTGTTGAACACATTTTACGAGAAACCAAGTATTCTAGTAAACAGAAACGTCAGCCTATAATCAAATTGTCGAAATATGTATCTGTGAAAATACATACAAAGAATTGAAACATTCAGAAAATAATCATAGCATTTCTGCTTCATAGAAATTGAAAATCCAGTTCATAGTATGATATGTAATTATATATTTCATGCAAAAATAAACATGTCTCACTGGCAAGAGAAGTCTAAAACATACAAACTTTCATATCTATTTTATTGTTTGAACGATACAGATTTTTCTGATTCAGAGCAATTGGAAATCCAATCATGACATGATTCATAATGACATATTTCAAATGACAAAAGCAGTTATATCTTATAGGCAATACACACAGCGAATATATAGTTTCAAATCCATTTTATTGTATGAATGATAAAAAATGGATATTGTTATTTTCAAAAGATACATATAACACTTAAAAACACACTTAAAAACAGACAGCAAGAATTTTATGAAAACGGTTTTAATAGCATTATTAAGATAAACTGGTATCTGAGTGAAGATATTTCCGATGTTATGTTAAAAAAATGAAATAATTTCTTAAAGAGCAGATTGGTGCAAAATTAAAGTTACACGTGTTCTTTCTACAGTTCTAAAACTGAAAACTGATGTAAGTTTGCTATACAAATTTGGAAAACCGATTTGAAACGGATCGCAGAGGCGAAGTTCTAACAAACCGCTCACAAAGCACAGAAGGGTAATTTCATCTCATCTTTCACCCTAACAATGAAGTTAAGATAAGATAAGATAAGATAATATTTTATTATAGTGACATGTGTATAGTATTGATATATACATATAAAACCATACAAATTGTAAACACCCGGCCCAACGGGCCTATATGTCACCTATAAGAACTATTTAAAGATATTTCACGGATGCACACACTGAAAGAATAAATAATGAACATGGACATTTCAAATTTAAAGTGATCAAATAATTGTTAGTGAGCTATTGTACGTCATTTGTATATATATTTGATATAATAATGTAGAGATGTCAGTCAAAGAAAGCATAGTATAAATGTCGTTGTCTGTGTGTCTTTACAAAGTCATATGATTTACACAAAAATATATAAGTATTTAGATCTAGTAACATGATATCATACTATATCATCTTCTTAATATAAGAAGTAATAAACATGGGAACATAACAAGAATATGTAAATTCATTTCATAATTTTGTTATCTGAAGTGTTTCAAAACAAGTGCGTTCTACTAATATTACAGAATAAGCCTTTTGTATAAATCATGCTACTTATATAGCACGCTTTTTCTTATCATGAAAGCTCTAACAACAAACTTAGCGCTTTTCCTTGGGTTGTTGTTTATCAAATATTTGAACTTATCATCATGGTTAATATATTCTACACTTGTTATAATGTCTCTAAACAAAACGCTTCTGGTAGCATCATATAACGGACATACTAGAAAGAAGTGTCTCTCATCTTCAACTTCACCACTATTACATATAACACATAATCTTTCATTTGCGGGTTCTCCGACATATCGGCCAGTCTCTACTCTTAGTGGAAGAATTCCACACCTGAATTGAGCAAACATGGATTACTCGTGTCTTTTAAAGTCTAATGACAGATAATTTTCACATCTAAATTCAGTTTTAAATGTTATATATGTTCTTAATTTCGACACATTTTCACAAACTTGCGCCCAAATGGAGGAAAAGTACTCGTTCATTTTATCACGCGCTATATTCATATTTACCGCTGTCTGATTATTATAATGAGACATTAAATTTACATTGGATAATATCGTTTTTATTTCCGAACACCAGGTATTTGTATTGACTGATCTATAATCCGCCATGAATACACGCTTGGTTAGCCGTGAACTGCCAAGTTTAACTAAGGTAGCAGTTGGTAGTTTCCAGCCACAGATTCGAATTGGCCAGGGTCAAAATCTGTCATTAGAGATAAAACCTTGAAGTGAAGGCAGTTTTGATGTTTGAAATATTTGTTGATGTGAGTTTGTGATTAACAAGTTTAAGAATGGTATGTTGCAGAAATTCTGGCAGATGCGAATGTAAGCTTGATGGCATCATTTTCATATAACTGCTTGAAATGCATATATGCCACTATCAGCATTGAGCGTCTCGTGAACTGTCAAATGTCATATAGGCCTCACACAGTTGAAAATAGTGAAAAAAGTAATCGGTTGACAGGTATTTTTGTCCAGCTCTGCAAGTAATACTTGAAACTGAGTACAGAATGCAAGTGGCCATTTGTCTCTATCCATTCCCCTAACATTTTAAGGCCAGTTGGAGATATGGTTAATTTGGGCTGAAATGTCATGTATTTTCGCGGGCTGAAATTATCTTTCAGGTGGCTTGTTGATTTAAAAATCTATGCTTTGTATGAAGTTTACTATGTATTTTATTTCTTCTTCAAGTAAGATGTAAACGGGTATCTTTTTATTTTCAGGTCTGCATCTCGTAAGATATCGGAAGCCGTCTGACTTGGCCACATCGCTCGGAAGTCCGAAGTACTAGAAAAAACCGCCATCTGCTACCTAAACGATTCCAATGAATGTGTTATCATGTAAATACTAAAACAACTGCGCGATAATACTGACACTAGGTCAATGATATTGATACAATGCTTTTGGCCTATCCTACGCATAATCTTGTTTTTTTTTTATAAATTTGTATATAGAACATAAAAAGAATTACATGGATATGCAAAATACGTTGACAGAAATTGTTACTCATTAGTCCGTTAAGAGTGAACATATTTAAGAAGTATGAGTCCTTTTAATACTGTTGGTAATACACGCTCGTCAAAAACGTTAGATATTTATTCTGATTTATCACACGTTTTAAGATGTAAGAATTGATAAATCTCAACAACTCGAATTTCTTACAAGATAAGAACATGCACAAATTTATTTATTTAGGAATAAATCTTGCCTCAACATCCTTCCCACCGAAACAACATATAAATGATCAGTACCTTTTGGACCCTTTAATATACTTAAGTTAAACTAGTAAGTAAAAGTCGCAAGTGTTATATTATCAAAATGGTTAGGTAAATATTATTTCCCTGTATTTAAGCCTATGCTGCGTGATCAGATCGCTGTTGTAAGAAAGTCAGTTTGTTTTAGTTTTAAGATCAGAATATCTGTCACTCTTGAACACCAAGTCTTAATTTAGATATTTCTGATAGGCTCATTTGAAACTTTTCTAAAGCGCTCTGGAGATTGTATGGAAGACAAATTAGCTTTAAAAGCGCATGTTACGTTCTGTTAAAAGCAACCTTCACCGAAACCTTTTATCAATGTTTGTCTTTTTATAGCCATTGCACCATTCAGTAGTACTTGACTTTTGGGGATATCAGATAACAAGGCAGATCAGAAATTGTATTGCTACGAATAAGAACACGCAATGCACAGTTCGATTATTATTCCCTAAACCTTCATGCATGACATAAATGAGCACCGTGTAAGAAGTTCCCCTTTAATGAACTACTTCACAACATGTTTAGGAGCCATTGCACTATCTTCACGCTGTTTGGCAAAGAAATATGAATTGCTATTATCTAACCCTATGCCGTATTGTAGATTTTAGACGTTGGAATAAGTAAACATGTGCGTTCCGGACATTGGTATAGTGCTTGACATTATTTTACAAGTTAGTAGCATTTTATCAACATGGCTTCTTCATCTATGGAACTGACCACCGGAATATTATAACAAATACAGGAATGTTTATATGAAACAAAATCAGATTGATTGACACTAGATGTTTAATTTTTGTGGAACACAATACTATTTAACAACGTTTCGTTATGCAACTGAGGCCCATCATCGAACAAAAAAAATTAGGCAATTCTTCAATGTTGAATTTATACTGAAGACATCTTGTAGCTAAATTTAATATTACCCTAGAAAAATAGACTTTATTAATACCGCACATTTAAGTTATTAGTATTTACATTTCTAAATGTTATTGTGACATTTCATTGTGTAAATATTTGTTAGCAGGTTTTCATTAAGGCTTCATTAAGAAAATAGTAGTGTACGCTCGATTCAAAGTAGAATTCTGATATCATATATTCACCCAAACAGAAAACAGGCATTTGAAGTTGTTTGTACACGTCAGAAATTTTCTTGAAATTAACAGGTTACTATGACGCTTAAAGTATTTCGTCCAGAGTATTTTGCGAAATACAGTTCAAGATAAAATGATGCTCTGCACACATACGGACTAGGTGCTTCTTGTCTTCTGAAAACTTTATCAGAATAAAGTACATCTATACCGCGCAGTAGAGCTAGTAGAATTTTGACAATGGTCGACCACCTTTTGGCTAATTATAATCTAACGAATTTTGTAACTGTGTCATATCCATCTTATAAGTTTAATAAACCTTTAACCTAAACTTACAAAGTCTGTTGAGATCAAGTATGCTACGTCATTATATATTTCATGCAAAAATAAATATGTCTCAGAGTGAACATATTTAAGAGGTATGAGTCCTTTTAAATACTTATAATGTTAGAAATACACGCTCGTCAAAAACATTAGATATTTATTCTGATTTATCACACGTTTTAAGACGTCAGAATTGATAAATTTCAAGAACTCGAATTTCGTACAAGATAAGAACATATTTATTTATTTAGAGATTGTATGGAAGACAAATTAGCTTTAAAAGCGCATGTTACATTCTGTTAAAAGCAACCTTCACTGAAACGTTTTTATCAATGTTTTTCTTTTAACAGCCATTGCATCATTAAGTAGTACTGGACTTTTAGGGATATCAGATTACAAGGCAGATCAGAAATTATATTGCTACGAATAAGAACATGCAATGCACAGTTTGATCGAATTATTCCCTAAACCTTCATGTATGACATAAATGAGCACTGTGTAAGAAGTGTCCCTTTAATGAACTACTTCACAACATGTTTAGGAGCCACTGCAATATCTTCCCGCTGTTTGGGAAAGAAATATGAATAATGAATTGCTATTATCTAACCTATGCCGATATTGTAGATTTTAGACGTTGGAATAAGTAAACATGTGCGTTCCGGACATTGTGCTTTTGACATTGTGATTGACATTATTTTACAACTTAATAGCATTTTAGCATTTTCCCCATCTATAGAACTGACCACTGGTATATAGTAACAAATACAGGAATGTTTTCATGAAACAAAATCAGATTGACACTAGATGTTTAATTTTTGTGGAACACAATACTTTTACGACGCTTCGTTATGCAACTGAGGCCCATCATCGAACAAAAAATGACGCGTACTTTCATAGAAAGGTATACACCAATTCTGATCACAATTCTGTGTAACTCTTTAAATCAAAGCTCTAAAATAAATTGTTAACATCGTATCTAATTAGAATTAGAACAATTTTTTGAGCGAGCAAGAAAATGGATCATGCCCCTAGGTCTATAAGTATATATGTATTACAGACATACTTTTACGAATACTCTAATTCTTTCTTTGCGTATTGCAGCCATTAGTGCTATAAGAAAGTTTAGTTTTAGTTTGTTATACTTAACATATCTAAATGTGTTTTTAGATATACTCATTTTCTACGTTCCGTGTACTTATTATGTATGCATACATTTTTTTTCATCGATAAGCAATTAAAAAAGATAAAGTTATACAAGAAAGGTACTGTATATGATATACAATTTCTCTTGATCTACCGCTTTTCATAAAGGATAGGTAGTCTAGGTGATAATGAACTTGAAAACAGAAAGTTCACAAAATTATTACATTCTTCAGGTGAAAAAATATCTTAATATGTTATATTTATATTATGTTACATTTATATAATATGCTTTAAGTTGAAATTATTAGCCAACTCTTCAATGTTGAATTTATACTGAAGACATGTAGCTAAACTTAATATTACCCTAGAAAAATGGACTTTATTAATACCACACATTTGAGTTATTAGTATTAACATTTCTAAATGTTATTGTGACATTTCATTGTGTAAATATTTGTTAACAGATTTTCATTAAGGCTTCATTCAGAAAATAGTAGTGCATGCATTTGAAGTTGTTTGTAAACGTCAGAAATTTCTTGAAATTAACAGGTGTTACTACGACGCTTCAAGTATATCGTCGAGAGTATTTTGCGAAATACAGCTCAAGATGAAATGATGCTCTGCACACTGATAGACTAGGTGCTTCATGTCTTCTGAAAACTTTATCAGAATAAAGTACATCTAAACCGCGCAGTAAAGCTAGTAGAATTTTGACCATGGTCGACCACCTTTTGGCTAATTATAATCTAACGAATTGTGTTACTGTATCATATCCATCCTTACGATATGACGGAAATATTTTAAAAGCACAAATTTGATAAACCTTTAACCTAAACTTACAAAGTCTGTTGAGATCAAGTAATCTGTAATAAAGTTTATTTCTTTATTTATGATAACACTGATGATTTCTAAGAAAACCCTTTTTTCTCTCTTAGACTCAACTTAACAGGGTTAGAGTCTGAGATAAGAGATATTGACAATAACAACCCCATCTGTGGTCCAGGAACCGTTGATGGCCTTGCAGCGGACAAGGCGGCGACACTCGTAAAAAAGTTCAATTCTGATGTGGGTAAGGTCCTCGTTGAGGAAAGTACCACGGAAGCCAGCCTCACGAGGTTTGGTTTGCATTTGAACATGTTTGCAAGTAATTATTTTTTTCAGAAAGTGAGAGGATTTTATGGCAGACATATTTACTTTAAAGGACTCCAACGACTGGTGCAGGTCTACCATTAACCAAGAATTAGCAAAGTAGCACCAGTTGCTGACCAGAGTCTATCATACAATGACATAACGCATTAACTTAGCAATTCACATCAAGTGCGTGCACCTATATGAAACAATTTTAAAATTTTAAGAAAATGTCATCATTTCGCAAAAAGATGTCGTCTGAAATGAAATTATTAATTTTTAATTTTTGTTGCATATTTCATTACCTCTCATGAACAGACTCAATTAAACCGAGTCTGCTATAACGGAGCTTTTTACAGATTTTATTAAGTGTGAAACTAAGTTTTGTTAAAGCCCTTCTATTCTGTAACAGTCCTGTTTTGATTACTGAAAGTAGAAGATATAAACGTAAAATAGTGTATTCATCGGTGCATGAGTAAAGTACCTATGCTTTGTCTTAAGCGGCCATCATAAATTATCCAAGAGGTTTTTGTCAACAACCGGAAATATTTGTAATTGGTACGTAAAGATAGATCAGTTGTACAGACTCTTTGCCATAAAGCTTTGTTATACTAGCAAATATATCTTACTTAAATTGATGTCCAGCCGTCATGTTTTTCTATTTTGACTGTTTTAAAACGAAGCATAAAATAACTTGTTCAAATTTGGTATCGTTTATATTTTTATTTATATGGATTAATACACCAGGAAGCGCTAGCTAAATGTGTAAAACACGCAAGACGAGATAATCATGCTTAAGGATAATGCCATTAAGACGACATCCCGACATAGCATATTTGACTATGTAAAACTGTTGTGAAACCATCAAAACATCCCATATATAATGTCTTTAAAATGATCAAGTAACATTCTTGAAGTTATATAACATTAAGTGGTAAATTTAAATACGTGATAAGACTCTAATTTTGTCTTTTGGCAGTTTCTGTGATATGCAGGTTCCATAACCACAGATCCCCTCTCTAAGTTCTAGTTTATTTAGTTCTGCCCATTGTTTTCTCGTTTAGGACACACCTGGAAACCATACGTCGCTTTTCATGGAATTAAACTCTGTGCATCATTGAAGGTTCTATGTGCACCGCCGTATGAATACATCTGCGGTTGTCTCTAAATTATATTCTGGTACTTATAACATGTGTAAATGTTGAGTTCTGCTCAACCCGGGGCTAGAGGGTATAGTCGGTAGCTTGCACTTTCACAACCGTCCAAGAACAGGCTCTATCAAACCGAGCCTGCAATATTTTCGTTTATGTCATGTTGCGTGACCTGTGGTTTTCCACTTTTTTTACTTTATTATCACAGCAGCGTTGTTTGTGCCGAGTGGCGGCCGTAAAAAAGTCTCCCCGTACCTTTAATTAGAGCTGTTATATTTCGATCTCTTCAGATCGTGCAGCACGACATTTATGTTGTGTTAGTGTACTGTTTAATTTGTTCAGCATGAACATTTCGGCCTGGGTGGTTCCAATACTCCCGCTTTAAAAGCTTTGCGTATTGTTTAATCACCCCTTGGATATGGTGCCTGCTTTTTAATTTTGTCTTTTGGCAGCTTCTGTGATATGCAGGCTCCATAACAACAGATCCACTTTCTAATTTCTAGTTTGTTTAGTTCTGCCCATTGTTTCCTCGTTTAGGGCACAGCCATTATTTTACCTGGGGACCATACGCTGCTTTTCATAGAATTGCACTCTGTGCATCATTGAAGGTTCCATGTGCACGGCCATATGAATACATCTGCAGATGTCTCTAAATTACATTCTGGTACCTATAACATGTGAAATGTTCTAATCTGGCATCCAATTTGAATGGGAATATCAGACTTCTTTTGCAAAACAAAATCCGAACGCGATTTTATAAATCTTAAGCTGAGAGGCTGGCTCTTCAATGTCGATACCTGTTTCTCGTTTGTCATATAACTTTGTTAGCACTGGAATAATACGTGAAGGCGGCATATTCATTACATGGGGTACAGGATAAATTTGATAGTAGTAGAAACCTTAGGAAAGTGTCACTATTGCTGGTACCATTAAGAACGTACGTTAAGTCATGCCAGTCAGATATTTACTGAGTTGAACTAAACCTTAAATCATTATAAGTTAGCAAATTAGCGATATTTATACATTATTTGGCTATAAGTAGTAGAAAAAGGAGCAGCACGTGAACATTTAACAATACGAATTACCGAAACTAAACTCAATATTTTAAGATTCTGAAAAATATACGAGTAAATAACTTCTTTTTGACATTTGATCACTATAGCAAACATTAAACAAAGTCATGACATTGTTGAAAGTAAGTTCATCAGGTCATAGCTTGCAACATGTATAGTCCTACTTCTGTTAAAAGTACATTCATCATTGAATTAATCTGAAATAAAAAACCTGCAACGTTTTGATAAAGTGTTTGGCACATTGGTAGCCTTTACTTCCGCAAAATAAGTATGTTAAATAACTTTACAAGTTCATGTAATTGCATCAGAGATGAAAATATAACTGCAACAAAACTGACTTTGCACCACGTCGGCTTAGCTTAATAAGTAGAGCTAAGACACAAGCTAAGCAAGGGGTCCTGAGTATAATCCCGACGGGAGGCAAAAGTTCCTCTAAGAGGATCTGACAGAAACATTATGTCTGAGGCTAGAAACCTCTGTTCATGTTGTGATTACTTAACCTAAATGTCATATCTGACAATATGTACCATTACTACAGATGGCTTATGTAAACATAAAATTAACAGGTTGGTGTGTATGTACAGCACTATGAACTAACAGTACTCAAGTAGCACATGTATAGCTTAACAAAGTATAAATATGTACAAGCACAAAAGAACTGCAAGATTTCAAACAAACACAATGTAGGTGCTATTGCATCACATTTAATCATTATACAGTTTTGTTTCTTTTTATTAAGCCAAGTTAAATACGTTTGAAAAATACTTCTAAATTTTAAAATATATAAATAAAGACGACGAAATAAATTAGTGAGAGGTGGACAAAACTGGTAGGATTAACTGCCACTGTAAGAACTGACATCTTATAATTTACGTTTTATCATAAATGAAAACCTTTCATTGTTTAATGACATGAGATATATCACGAGTGTTTACAGATCTGTTTCAAGTGTGACGTTGATTGAAGAGTAAATAACTGGTACTGTATTGTTTAAATCCGTGTTCAATTTATTTATTTATTTGGGTTTTACGGCGCACCAACACAGTATAGGTTATATGGCGCCAAACAGGACTACAAATTTTGGTTCCACATCTCATTTACATCGAAATAAAAACATGAGGTATGGAATCAAAATTTGCATACCTGCTGAAATCACAGAGTTACTGCAAAACCAAAATCCGTGTTCAAGGAAAGCAAACGTTTTCTAATAAAGACGGTATAATCTTAGATAAGAAGCTCCTAGTATGTATTTCCTGAACGTTCATCTTACATGGTTTGATCTGATGGATGGTTTCACAGCTAAGAGTTTAGTTGGTCAAAGAACAAGTTAAATATATTTTCACATATTATTATATTTGGATGATAAAAATGGTAACTTACAAAGATAACGGCTTTAAGATTAACAGTTAACAGATAAAGTTATTTAAATAGGTTAAAAGCACTAGGGTTCGCTAAATTTTCTTTTTGTCATTAGATATTGTCACTTCATGTCAACAAAGGCTAATGAATCATTAGTTTATTGAGGTGGGAAAGCATTGCGTAACACTTGTGTACATGAACTGTAACCAGAGAAACCCGTTACAGAAACAAATCCTAAAGGATATATCACTGTAAATATTGTCTATTGCGGATGTAAAAATAACCTAACCTGGCTGTATCAGGTACACTAGTAGACCCTTTCGGCGTAAATGTATATGTATACGCCTACGTGCACGGGGGTGAGGGTGGGGTGGGGGGAGGTGAGGGGTTCTCAAGACAACAACAAATAATATATCATTATATAATTACTTAATATTAATACCAAGTCTCATAGTCCTGACACAGTTGAGTTTGGCCACCCTAAAAATGTGAAATGTTTAAACAAACTTGGAGTCACAACCATATTTCACAAGTGACTTGGAGCAGTCAAACTATTCATATCTGTATAGCAAAGCGATGACCGTTAAAAATCAAGGGTGAACTAATATAAACTAGTAGTCTAGTCTCAGTTATAAAGAAAATAAGTTCCATGAAATATAATCTAAAATCTCATAAGACATTTTGTTTCGCTCTCAATAATTATTACAGTATTAAACATATCCTACTGAATACCAGCCAAAGTCAGTTTGCAATAAATGTTATAATCTGGCTTCTATTAAAGAATATCCTAGAATATTCGCCAACAACATCATCAACAACAAAATAAAATCCTACGCATTCAGTATGAAAGACAGACAATATTATTGTAATGTGCTTAACTCCAGTAGCGTTCAATCACATAAATTATTTATTGTTTCTCGTGTTGTAATTATGTTGACCATTAAATCTATATCAAACTTTTACCTTTATAGGTTATAATGAGTAAAATTATGATTGTAAAATTTATTCTGTGTAAATGGATGATTCAGACCAAAGTTTCTTTGTACATAAATAAAGGAGAAATATATGCGATACCAAGCTCCTCTAATCCACTAATTGTAGAATCTTAACACAGCTACCGTGAATCGAGTTTTTATTCCCTGGTTATCGAATACCCGTGTGGCATACGAGATCCGTCGTCCATCCGTCCGTCCTTCACAATAACTTTCGTTTCCAGCTCCTTTTACAGTTCTCATTTAAGTCAAATAAAACTAAAAATAAATAAATAAAAAAAAAAAAAAAAAAAAAAAAAAAACAATATGGGCATGTGTCGTTCTCTAGCCAACGACGAATAACTTATCAATAGCTGATATTGATATCAAGTATTATAGTCATTATCGCACGATTCGTTTGTGCCAGACATTTTATAACGTACGTTCTGGTTCTGACTTTGTATGTAAACTGGCTGAATTATTCCTTAAAATTATAACTATTCAAACTTTGTTCTGTCCAGTGTTTTGAGAAATCCCCTTGAAATTAATCGAAATACATTTACGTAGTCGTGTACATTTCCATGTATGCCGAAAAGGTCTAGTTGCAGAGGGAAGGAAGTTCTTGTTTTAATACATATGTTCAAAGTTCATGTTTGTATAAATCCTCACCGCGGAAGTCATGAGCTTTTACGTGCCCCAATGCCATATGAATAAGAAGCTAAAATAGGTGTTAAATATCACCAATTTGCCATTTTATATTTTCAAAAACAAAAGCTAACGAAATCCGTTTCTGTTCTAAAATGAACCAAAACATCAAATAGTTTGAAATAATTACCAACTTGTTGCCTTTTGCACATATTCCACAGAACAAATATTTTGTTATCAAATTCATTCTGTTTACCTCGGTATGAATATGTCACCGTCAGGTGTTGTTCCAATGCTAACAAATTTATAATGGAACTGGAATCTTATTTCAGCGCTGAAAAGCAGCGACTCTGCTTTTTCATCCATAAAAACAATTGCTTTTTAATGAATTGAAATTTAAGTGAGAAAGTCTTTTTATTCATCCATCCACAAGGGAATGCCAGATTTAAAACTTATTTGAATGATATTCAGATAATACTTGGCTGCCTCCTTTTGAAATAATTTGTTTTCTCTTGAATTGCAAAAATGTTATTCATGCATATAGAAACGACTTTTAAGAAACTACAGTCTGACTAATTATATCTTCAAGAATCTCTCCATCTGACTGTAGGTTAATGTTGTGATACATCCTTCAGTCAAGCTCGAATAACTTCTTAAATTAAATCTTATATCAAACTCGTCATACGAGGAAGCCAGCAAGATGGCTTAGGGCATATATCTATTTCTAGTGTTATATTATCCCCTATATTTAGTTTTAATCAGGCCCCTTTTCTATTGTTTTATCAGCCAGAAATTGACTATAATGTTAGATAAATAAGACTGAAAACTCGCTTGAAACGGTGAGTTTTGTCCCGTGGAAATTTGAGACGCACCCTTACGTCATTTCTGATTGAATATTTTATCCGAAGGTAGCTGAAAACAGGGTCTTATTCTTTAGTGAAATGAATGCTGTGTTTGAGACAGAAAAATCGCAGGTATAGATAAATCATCTTATCCAGTTTAACAAATGTATGCATTATTAACATATAAACATTTTTAAACCATTGTCATAAAATGCTGAAATTGTGCTACAAGTAAGATTTCTCTGACAATGTTATTCAAATATTTTCTATTAAACAACAGTTTTCGATGATTATATATTTACTTAAAATGTAACAAAGGCATTTATCATATTAGTTCTCGCAGACTAATGTCCATTCTCTGACATTAAGAAGGAGATGCTTGTCCGCAATAAATCCAAAATGCCCCAAGCGTCGAATATATGCGCATTATTTCAGAGATCTTCTGAGATCCTCGTGACAAAAGTGTCCCCCAGATTATAATCACAGTGTCATTCAAACTGAGGTTTTAGTTTAGAGAGAATGCAACATTATATTTAAATAAGCATTCATCAGTCTTATAGATATTTTCCGTAAATGTCCTTGAAATAATCTCACAATTATGTCAGCATGCATACGTGCATGCGTGTGTGTATATGTGTGTGTTCAGTACATTGAAAATCAAATTGATCTTATTTTAAACTAACATACCGATAGCCTGGAAGTACTGTGAAGGATCCTCGGATTGTAATGATTTGTGAATCATTATAAAAGGCTATAAAGTAAACATACCGACCAGTTAGTTTAAGTTTCAATCAGGCAATGAGCTATTCGATTACAATTTAGCTGGAGAGAATTTATAGCCTGTAAACTTATATTTAAGTACAGCTTAACACTTGTTGTAAGCTAATTCTTTTTGAAAAGAAAATTAAGAGGAGCTAGACTGATAAATGTTCCCCAAACTTTGTATTTCTGATTATGCCATGACCAAATATATTAATTTACTAAATTAAGTGTCAGTTTTTGTGTTTGACCCAACTACATTCTGCAATCTTAAGTTTAAGATAGGGGCCTCCGTGGCCGAGTGGTTTTCAAATCACTTGCTCCTCATCGATGTGGGTTCGAGCCTCACTCGGGGCGTTGAATTCCTCATGTGAGGAAGCCATCCAGCTGGCTAACAGAAGGTCGGTGGTTCTACCCAGGTGCCCGCTCGTGATGAAATAATGCACGGAGGGGCACCTGGGGTCTTCCTCCACCATCGAAAGCTGGAAAGTTGCCATATGACCT
This sequence comes from Mercenaria mercenaria, assembly GCF_021730395.1. NCBI lineage: Eukaryota > Metazoa > Mollusca > Bivalvia > Venerida > Veneridae > Mercenaria > Mercenaria mercenaria. The sequence goes on from NC_069368.1 coordinate 82,262,727, forward strand.
ATAATTGTGTCAGTTCGACGTTAAACCCAACAAAATAAATAAATAAATAGGTTTAAGATAAATCGGTAATTTAATGAAATATTGTAATAGAAATTGCTTTACGCTGCATACATGTTAAATTAAGTTATAAAGGTGTCTGATGAGCAGTATATTTGCGAACAATATGTAGAGATTAGGTGAATAATTTACATTTAACTTAGGTATACTTAAAATCATATTTACCAATGCATACACTTTTAAGCTAAGATAACAAAAACAACATTTTTAACTGTGAGAGCATGTAGCGAAGTTCTTACTTTCCTCTGATCCAAAATCACAAAAAAAGTTAAAGAAACATAATATGATCTTGATATTATGTTATCGCCTTAAGTAAATAATCTTAAAGTGAATCATGTATCCATACAAAACGTATTTAACGTATTGTCGGAAGAATGTTGGTATTAGCTGCCCGTACATTTCTGCAGTAAGAACTAAAATAATTCATTTTTGTATTTCCTTTACGGAGAGGTTTATCTCAAAATTAAATTTATCACAAGTGCTCGCAGACACAGGTTTTCAACAAAATGCAGTCCCTGTCAATAAGCAGGAAATTTCTGTCTGCAATACGTTATGAAGGCTCGAAGCGCCGAACATTGGCATTATCTATGAAAACCTGTGATAACATCGTGACTTATTCTGTCTCCCTCTAAAAGCACAGTTCCTTTCAAATGGACGTTTTAATAAAGAGAGTATGTAAAATCGTTTTCAACGTCTGTGAGTGTACCATCTACTTTCTGTCATTTACTATGATACTGGAACAAGTAAACGTTTGCGTTTTCTATTGATTCATATACTTCTATAAGATATATTGCTGGTTAAAATGTACCTACTCCAGGGTTATACACAGACAGCATGATGTTCAAAACCCGTGGTTAACAAGAGCACCGCAATGCGGAGCAATATACGCCCGAAGGTATGACCTTTGACTCCTAAGTGTGACCGAAGGGTTATATCAGAGAATGGGAGCAAAATTCAAAGAACTTGACTGTTGAAACCCAAAGGACAGGAACAACGAAGGGGAGAAATACCAAAAACAATTCCATAGAAAAAAATTAAGTCCACAAAAATATCCTTTCCAAGTACAGATACGTCAAAATACACCTAAACATTGGAGGTACCATCCATGTTGTACCACAGAAAAGTGGTCCCGGTTTTTCCCTACGGCCAATCATAAAAAGTTACAAAATATGCTATTTATTTAGAAGCTACTAAAATTATAGTAAGTGAACTAACAAGAGGGTCATGATGACCCTGGATAGCTCACCTGTGTAATGTGAGCTACATGTTTCAAATGTCAAACTGATGCTAAAATATTAAGGAAGTAGGTCAGCAGGTCACATTTATGGTCACTGAAAGTAAGTTTTAAGATCGGCGTGCAAAACTGTCCATGTCATCCAATTTTCAAGGCTGTATCTTAAAAAACAATAAAGTTGGTCAGTAGGTAACATTCATGGTCACTGAAAGTCAGTTTTAAAATTGGCGTGTTAAACTGTAAATGTCATAAAAATGTCAAGGTTGTATCTTAAAAAAAACAAGAAAGTAGGTCAGTAGGTCACATTCATGGTCACTGAAAGCCAGTTTTAAGATCGATGTGCAAAACTGCATATTCATCAAAATTTCAAGTCTGTATCTTAAAAAACAAGAAAGAAGGTCAGAAGGTCAAGGTCACAGTCAAGTGACCCCTATTTATGGGTCATCAGGTAATTATAATTAAACAGTCTATAAAATATGATCAGATATTTTTCAAGTATTTTTCCTATATAACTCATATAACAAGTGACCCCCAGGACGGGCCTCTTTTAACCCCAGGGGCATTGTTAGAGATCTACTAGGCAATGGTACATACCAAATATCAAAGGCCTAGGCCTTGAACTTTCAGACAAAAGATCTTTTTTTTTCCTATAAAAGTCTATGTTAAACTTGGTACCCCGGGCAGGGCATCTTTTCACCCCAGGGATATAATTTGAACAATTTTGGTAGAGAACCAAAAGGCAATGCAAAATACCAAATATCAAAAGCAAAGGCTTTGCAGTTTCAGACCCCCGTGGCAGGACCTCTTTTCACCCAAGGGGCATAATTTGAGTATTTTTGGTAGAGGACTACAAGACAGTGTTACATACAAAATATCAAAGGCCTATGTCTTGCGATTTTAGACAAGAAGATTTTAAAAAAAATCCTATATAAGTCTATGTAAAACTTGTGATCCCCGGGGCGGGGCCTCTTTGCAAACCAGGGGCACAATTTAACAATCTTGATAGTGGACCGTAAGTTGATGTCACATGCCAAATATCAAGGTTCTACGCCTTGAGGTTTTGGACAGGAAGATTTTTAAATTTTTCCTTTCGGTGTAATTCTGCCCAGTGGTTTTCTAGGAGATGTTTTTTAGAAAATGTTGACGGACGCACGACGCACGACTGACGACGCACGGCGCACGACTGACGACGGCGCACGATGGACATTGAGCGGTCATAAAATCTCACCATGAGCCTTTGGCTCAGGTGAGCTAAAAAGGGATCTGCCAAATAAAAACAAGAGCGCCGCAATGCAGATCAATATACACACGAAACAAAGTCGTATGCCTTATGACCTCTTAGTGTGACCTTGACTTTGAAGCGAGCCATCCGAAACATGCCAAGTTTGTGTCAAGTTTCTTTGAAATCCGGGGGTATAACAAAATACGTCCCTTCGGGCGTATAAAAACAAGGGCCATCGCCCGTCTGTAAGTCTGGAAAATATGCAAGAAAATATTTTAACATATTAGTTCTCTCAGACTTAATTCCATTCCCTGACACTCTGCCGGAAATGCCTGTCTGCATAAATCCAAACTGCTCTAAGCGTCGAATACAGGCTCATTATCTTGGAGATCTTGTGAGACCCTTGTGTCTCAAGATTATAGTCACAGTATCATTCAAATTGAGGTATTAATTTTGAGAGAATGTAACATTATTTTTGAAGTCTATTAGTCTAATAGCTATTTTCCGTAAATATCCTTAAAATAACCCAAAAATAATGCCAGTGTATTAAATGTATGTGTGCGTGTGTGTGTTTAGTGCATTTCATATCAAATTTATTTAATCTTATTCATACCGATAGCATGGAAATACAGTCATCTTCGGATTCTAACGGTTTTGAAAGATGAACAAATATCAAATATATACAACGTACATCTACATCACATGTAGCTATGTGACGTTTTTAATTCATGATTTTCATGTTCCATTCTTTATAATGTTCAGCAAATACGTTTTGTTACACTTTGACCAACACAGCGACGTAATTAAAAGAACTTAAATATTTTATAATCTTAATCTAATTTAACAAAGCTGCCCAGAAGTTAGCTACACAGTAATTACGACTGATCGTAATTGTGTTATATTTATGTAGCATTCGTAACTCATTTTATTGTTTGGACGGTTATGTAAAAGCTTTTCTGTTGTTAAACATACGTAGAGAAATAATTGCTTTAAGATTACATCAAAAGGACCTTTCTTTCTTCCACTTTATTGTATTTATGTACTCGTGTCACGTATTAGCCCTATGGATTTTTGTTTTGTGATAATGACAACATGGTTATACAATGAACGAAAATAATCAAATGACGGTGAATTTCAGCCTCTTCTCGTTAAGTTTACCAGTGCAATGCATTGCTTTTTATGTTGAAGATATTGTATGCTGTTACAGACCTTAATACCTAAATACACTGAAGTGCCTATTTTGAAAGTTGTGATTATTTAAGTAATATTGTTATTCGCTTGAGTATATACTATCATATTATTGAGTACTTAGTTACCTAAATATGTTAAGAAATAGTGTTAGTTTTTGTCGTAACCTTTTGCACGTTTTACTTATTTCCTAGATTAACTTTAAAGTATCAAACTCCAGGCACATTTCAAAGATACATCGGCGTGTTGCATTTCGAAGGCCAGACATGTATTAACGAACTTGATTTAACTTTTTTTGTTCATAATAATTATTCGTTTAATATTAAGAATTTTGCAAAATCAACTTTGAAGAAGATGTTATCATAATAAGTATGTTACAAAAATAAGTTTATTTGAGATATTTACTTTACTGTTAAATGAGATGTCTTAAGTTCAATGTAAATAGAATACACAGAATACATGAACTATATACCGATATACCCAGTGGCTTTGTAAAAAGGCAGAACTGTAAAACACAAAACAAAGAAGGTCCCGATGAAACAGGACAGAATATAAATACCGCAACAGTGGAGTCCCAGTGGGCTTAACAAATATCTGTCATTGAGTCTTGTCTTCGACATGTCTCTTACATTTAGCCGATGTCAAGGGGCTCAAGTGGTATTATCATTCATATGTCGATTCAAGTGAGTCTGTTATTTTTGCTTGATTGCATTATGTGTTTCAAAAGACTACTTTGTTAGATTTGATCACACATCAGTGTCAATTTGCGTTGAATTGAAATATTTACAGAATATATTGTATAAACAATGTACTGATCAGTTAATTCAAGCATTACAAAAAGCATATGTAATACCAGATATGTCTTTTATGCAAGATTCTTTGATATAAATTGCTCTGAAATCTGTTGTAATTGCATGCTAAATCAACCGTTGTGCAATCTTTGTGCCCTCTTAATATTCATAATAGCCGCCTTTTTCATGTTTTCTAATGCAACTTCGCTACTGTATATTGTTTTTGAATTGCCATAAAACGCTATAAAGTAAAGATACCAACCAGTCAGTTTAGGAATCTGTCAAAGAATGAGCTATTCGATTACATTTTAGCTGGAGAGAGATTATAGCCTGTAAACTTACATTAAACTAAACCTTAACATATATTGTGTATCATTAGTCACCGCAAATCCTCTAAACATCACCTAGACAGTCCATTGCAAAAGTAATAATAAGCATTGCAGCTAGTTTGTTTCGGCGGGAAAATCAAGAAGCGCTATACCGATAAAAGTAAATGTTTCCCCAAAACTTGTATTTGTGATAATACCATGTCAAATTCTATTGATTTATTAAATTAAGTGTCCGTTTGTGTGTTAAATCAAACAACATGTTGTCACATTAAGTTTAAGATAAATTTAATGAAGAACCGCCAGTATAAAGAATATAAATTGTTTTACGCTGAATACAGTTTAACTTAAGGTATTTTAAGAATAAAGGTGTTTGAGAACAATACGCTGACGTTATGTGAAAATTGTATTCTAAGTTGGGTATACTTAAAATGCATATTTGCCAATGCATACACTTTTAAGCTAAGATAAAAGAAAAGTTTTAAATGTGAGAACACGTAGCAAGATTCTTAATTTCCCCGTATCCATGAAATCAGCAAAAAAAAATTCAACACAGCATAATACGATTGAAAAGTTCTGACAAAGCTTGATATAATGCTATTGCTTCAAGTAAATAATCTTTAAAGTAAACCACGTATCCATCAGAAGAGCAACACGTTAAATTCTGCAGTAAGAACTACAATAATTCATTTATGTATTTCCTTTACGGAGAGGTTTATCTCAAAACTTAATTTATCACAAGTGCTTGCAGACACAGACTGTCAGCAAAATGCTGTCCCTGTCAATAGGCAGGAAATGCCTGCCTGCAATCAATTGAAAAATGCTCGAAACACCGAACACTAGTTCATTACCTCTGAAAACTTGTGAGGACTTCGTGACTTAATGTGCCTCCTTTCGTAATCAAAGTGCCTTTCAAATGGGAGTTTTTCATGATGAGAGTATGTGATATAATTTTCAACGTCTGTGAATCTAAAATCAATTTTCTATCAGTCACGATCATATTAGAATAGGTATAATTTTACATTCAGTATTGAACTATTATGTAGGGTATATTGCAGGTTAAAATGTTCTTACGTTTAACAAAACCAATGAGTATGGGTAAACTTTAAACCGAAATATATACTAGGTACAGTTAGCAGTATCTTAAATATATACATTTATAGCACTTCTAGTTTTATTACCAAAGTCCTTAAATTTAAAAAAGGTATGTTTTTCAAAGTCGTGTGCGGCTTAGATTAAAATTACTAAATATAAAAATAAAAAATACAGTCAGTCTGTTAGTTCAAATTTAGACAGATGTAAAATCCACTTTTTGAACTATATAATTTTTTTCTGAAAACAACTCAGAAATTCTATTTCTGACCAACGTAATTGACAAAATGTACGGAAAATGAACTGTTCAGCGCTCCTGCAATTTGGATACAACTAAGAGGTCAACAAAGTAAATCATTTCTTGAAAACATATTTTAGAAGGCGGCATTAAAGTTTGACTGCGTTTGTTGTGCCCAATACTCCCTGTCCTTTCATTTTGGGGTTGTGCTGATAGGCTTTGATTAGATTTATCATTATTGTCCATTTTCAAAAACTACGTCTTAGTGTTATTTTATCGTTGAATGATTAGTTTCAGTGACCATAAGGAATTGATTAAATACACACTTGACATTGTATATTAAGGTTGGTTCATTTGCTTTGATGTGGCTGGAAATATCTGCAAACATCACCATTCATCAAGACAGGCAGTCTGTTTGTTTACCTGCATATATTTTACCTTATACAAAAGGAATGGAACCTGTTTCAGTGACCCCATGAAGTTTCCTAAAATATAATATGTATGCAAAAGATCTGACTTTCCATAAATGTGTAACGATCATTTAATTGTATTTAGAATGTTAAAAATAAAATGATCAGCCTAAAACTTTGTTTAAAACTTAGGCATTGCTATTCAAACTTTCCGTGCCATATGACCATCCTTACTTTATAACATTAAATATATTGTATAATGTCCATCACAGTCTAGTATTACTTGCTTATTTAATGACTTTGAATATTTGCTGAATTTATTGCATCTTCTCCACAAAATGCACTAAGTTTGACATCTTATGTTTATGTGGTACTGTTAAACAGATGACAAAAATTCTAGTCACTGATTAAAAGATGCAACTGGTTAAAACATCTACAATTCTGGAGACAATAAGCGTTGGGGTTAAACGGTATTATGTAAATGCAGTAAATATTTTATAATTTAGAAAAGCAAGGGATACGGTGATCTTTGAAGAATATTCATTGTTCTTGTTGACTAGAATGTTAAAAGTTTATTAACACTCTTAAACGCCTAAATTGATTATTTCATTTAAAAGCTAGGGCGCCTGAAGTAAAAGCCACCAAAACAGGGAAGTCAGCAAAACAGTTTCATAAATTCCCTATTGTATACATTTAGCAACTCTGAAGTAATGGGTTCTGTTGCTGTAAGCCAATTAGACTAATAATCCTCGTGTTCTGCCATAAATCTAGCGATGTTATTATCATTCAATTTTCGTATAATAATACAAAAGTAAACTTGTTATAAATCTTACGTACAGAAATAACAACATAATGATCACAACTATAGCAACATTGTCCTCAAAGGATCTCTGTCTTTCTCCTATTTGCTGAATCACTACTCGTTAAGATTGAATGTGCCCACGTCACGTATTATTGCAATGGAAACAAGTTATTGACTTTTCTTTTTATGCTAACAAGGTTATACAGAGAACGAAAATTAATTAAGGACGTTGAAAGACAGTTCCATAGCTTTAATGTGAGCAATTCAATGATTTACTTTTCTGTTGAACACATTTTATGAGAAACCATGTATTCTAGCAAACAGAAACTTCAGCCTGTAATAAAAAAAAATCGTCGAAATGTTTATCTGTGAAAAATACATAATACACGGAACTGACACATTTGAATAATGTTAGCGTTTTCTGGGTAATAGAAATTGAAAGTCCAGTTCATCTTATGACACGTGATTATATATTTCATGCGGAAACAAACTTGTCACGCTGGCAAACGAAGCCTCGAAAATACACAATATTATATCCATTTTATTGTTTGAACTATAGAGATTTTTCTGATTCAGAGCAATTGGAAGTCCAGTCGTGACATGAGTCATAATGACAAATTTCATATGACAAAAAGTCATATCTCATAGACAAGAAACACAGCGAAAATCCATTTTATTGTATGAATGACAATTTAAGTATTGTTATTTTCACAAGTTACAAATAACACTTAGTAAAAGAAAGCAAAAATTTTACGAAAACCGACAAAACAAACAAAAAATAAAACAACAAAAAAATAAACAGAAAAACCCACATCGGTTTAGCGTTACAAAGATATGTTTGTGTCAGAGTGAAGACATTTCCAATGTTATGTCGAAAATTATTAAGTAAATTCTTGAAGGGAGGATTGGCCTGAAAAGAAAGTTACATGTGTTCTTTCTAAAGTTCCTAAACTGAAAACAGGTACAAGTCTGCTCTATAAATTTTAAAAACCGATGTTAAATTGCAGAGATGAAATTCTGGCAGCATAAAAGAGTAATTTCATTGTATCACCTTAGTTTATTTCTTAATAATGGCAGGATTAAAGTTACTACCAAAATAACTGCGCGATAATACTTGTTTCATGGCACCAGGTCATTTTTTTTTCTTTTTACGTTACAGTAGGGTTATATCTAGCCTGTTCACTCTATCCTGTTCAAAGCTCCAAGAAACCGAAGTATTTATTTATGATATGATTCAAGTATATGGTCTTTTGAAGTAATTTGGCTATGTCATACGTTTCTCATTAATACTGAGGTCCATTAAGTGAAACGCCTATTACATTTTGCTCGACTAGGTGAAATACCTTTCTTGCAAGACAATGGGTGACATGATGAGAAGTCAACGAACTAATGATTACTTATACGCTTGTCATGGAATGAAGGTTCTAAACTACCAACAACATCTTGGTAATATTAACATCAAGAAATGTCGCTGTATCATATATATATATATAACATTTTACACAAGACCATTCAAAGTAACGCAATCATGACAACTGTGATGTGTGATTACAATTCGAATGTTCATACGTTCTTTTATAGAAGCATATCGTTTGAAGAATAATTTATAGGATAGGAAATTGTTCTAAGAAATCAAGCAAGTATTTTCAAGCAATATTTTCGTTTTTGTCGTGTTGAGCGACCTATTGGAGTTTCCACTTTTTCTATTTAATTATTACAGCAGCGTTGTTTGTGCCGTGTGGCGGTCGTTAAAAGTCTCCCCGTACATTCAATGAGGCTGTTATATTTTGATCTTCTCAGATCGTTCAGCAAGACGTTTATGTCGTGTTATTGGTACTGTTTAGTTTCTCAGCTTGAACATTTCGGCCTGGGTGATTCCAATATTCCCGCTTTCATAGCTTTGGGTATTGTATAGTCATCCCTTGGATATGGTGCCTGCTTTTTAATTTTGTCTTTTGATAGTTCCTGTGATATGCAGGCTCCATAACCTCAGATCCCCTTTCTAAATTCCAGTTTGTTTAGATCTGCCCATTGTTTTCTCGTCTAGGACAACTGGGGACCATACGCCGCTTTTCATGGAATAACACGCTAGTGTATCATTGAAGGTTGCATGTGCACCGCCGTATGAACACATATGCGGATGTCTCTACATTTTTTGTACTTGTAACATGTGTAAATGTTGAGTTCTGCTCCAACCCGGGGCTAGAGGGCGTGAACGGTAGCATCCATTTCCACTACCGTCCATGAACAGGCTCAATCAAAACGAGACTGCACCAAATTTTTTTTTTTTTGTCGTGTTGAGCGACCTATGGAGTTTCCACATTTTCTATTTTTAACTGCAGTAATTAATAAATGACCGTCACATTTGAAGGTCTATATTGAATAACATGAAAAAAATGTCACTATATGTATATTACGTGTACAAAGTCAAAAAATGTATTCAGTGCAAATTGTGATTAATGTTATAATGTTGACATCGTCCAAAATGTCACAGTATCAAGTAATAGAGTGCCACCTCGTAAAATATGAAAATAATTAGATCATTGCTTGCATTGCATGTTTATAGACTTCATTTGTCTTGGAATGTGATATTAACTAATGTATGTATAATTACTATTGTAAGAAAGTATTTCTAGCTTGTCAGCTTGTCATACTTACAATATTTAGATATGCCTTTAGATATACTTATTATCTATGTTTTGTGTACTATTCATATATTCATATATGTTGAACGAATATAAGCATTAATGTGTTGGTAACTTTACTGTTAGTTGATATACAGAAATATCTATTATCGGCATACTTATTTAATGCGTCTCATACATTTTATTCGACCATAAGTAGTTAAAAAGATATACTTCATTCCTCTTGATAACGATGAAGTTATATAATAACTAAAATATTTTGATCTCAATGTTCGTACTAATGTGTTAAATTTCATACAGGGATAGGTAGTCAAATTGATACTGAACTTGAGAATAGAGGGTTCACAAAATTATAGCATAATTGAGGTAAAAAAGGTCTTTATATGTTATATTCATATTATATTATACCTTTATTATGTGATTAATTTGAATTATTTGACAATTCTTCAATGCTGAACTAAAACATGAAGTAGCTAAATTTAATATCACCCTATCACAAGAAAAATGTACTTGATGAATACCACCCGTTTTAAGTTATTATTGTTTAAATTTCTAAGCGTTATTGTTTCGTATTATTGTGGAACTATTTGTATATAGATTTTCATTTAGGTTTCTTGAAGAAAATAGTACATTAGCCCGATTCAAAGTAGAAATCTGATCTCATTTATTCATCTCAACAGACAAAAAGACATTTGAAGTTATTTGTTGACGTCAGATTTTTTGTTTTTGAAATTGACAAGTGGTTACTAGGACGCTAGAAGTCTTTCGTTCAGTGTGTTTGTTATCAGTTTGCGTAAGAGTGCAATTGCACGAAACAATTGACTAGGTGCTACATGTATATCTGAAAGCCATATCCGAAGTGAGGACATCTAAATCGCACAAAAAAGTAGTAGAGATTGACCATAAACAATTACCTTTTGTCTAAAGTATAATCAAACAAATTTGGTTACTATAGCATACCGATCCTAACGACATGACGGAAGTATTTCAAAAGAAACAATTAATTAGAAATATACCCTTAAATTTTTAACGATAAAAATACATCAAATAAAATCTATAAATTGATTGCCAAGTCCTTGAAATAACCAGAAATGATTTTACAAATGTGAAATTTATGATAGTTTTGTAGGTAGTGTTGCATTACTGCTTAAGAACAGACTCAATCAAACCGAGTCTGCAATTTTCACTGTTTGCCTTGTTCTCGGTGCTTCCGAGGGATCTACTTTCCAGGTTTTATTTACTTCTCAACAGCGGGTGTTAAGTGCTGTGTGGCGGCCGTAAAAAGTCGCCCCGACTTCATCTCAGTGTTGTTATATTTTCTGGTCCTTCGGGATCATTGATGTCAACTCATTTAGATTTGAAGATTGAATACTGCTTAAGCCGGTGCTAGGGGGCGTGGGCAGTGTTGCATTTTCCATTAACAAGAACAGACTCAATCAAACCGAGTCTGCAATTTTCACTGTTTGCCTTGTTCTCGGTGCTTCCGAGGGATCTACTTTCCAGATTTTATTTGTTAGTAATATCAGAAGTTTTAATAATCAATTTAAAGTTGTGATTCACAACGAATGACAACTCATGCCTAAGGTCAGTACTAATAAGCAGAGATATCTATTAGTTTACTTTTCTTGCAATTAACACTTGAGTGGGAAATGAAAACGGTTTAAGGCCAAATATCACACCTTTAAGCACAACAAAATCATTTAGGATGTATTCATATGTGTTTGATTTACCCTTTAAAACATGCTTCATATGATTTTGCCAGCTTACTTATGGTAAAACATTAATTTTTAACAAGCCAATAATATTATGAAATACCAGCAAGTATTTTATAGTGCACATGGAACAGTTTTGCTTGTATCAAAATGTCACAACAGAAGCACTTTTGTAATACAGAACAGGTAGGATAAGGTGCAATTACATTGATCTCTATTTCTTATGCCTTAATTAATAAGTTTCAACAACCATTCAATCTGGAATAAGCGAAAAAGCCTCAGTCAGTTGCTGACCTAAGTCAATCATACAATGACATAATGCATTAATTTGGTAATTCATACCACATGCGTCTGTATAATGTGAATAAAATGTCATCAGTTTTGCAAAAAGATTTCATCTTAAATGCAAATCTTCTTTCATTATTAAGAAAAAAACTTACCTTTTCAATGCCTCATATTTGTAACAGTTCTGTTTTGATTCTTATGTGTAGAAAGGAAGTATTTGAAGATATAAAGTGTAAAGTAGCGTTTTCATCAATAACCGGAAATATGTGTCACTGAGATTGACCATTTGGCAAAAAGCTTTTTACTTTGGCACAAAAAAATTGCTTCAGTTGATATCCAGCCTTCATGTTTTCTATTCTGACTGTTTTGGAATAAAGCATAAACTAACCTGTATAATTTGAAACCGTTTAAATTTTAATTTATACGGATTAATATAAATTTATAAAGCACATAAGAAGAGATAATCGTGCTTACAGATAATGCTAGTAACACTGCATCTCGACATAGCATATTTAAATTTGACTATGTATGAATTGTAGTAAAAGCATTAAAGAACATCCTATATATCATGTTTTTAAATTTTTGAAGTTCTTTAACATTAAGCGAGCAATTTAAATACGTTTCGGCTAAATGAGATAAGACTCTCAATCTGACTAAAGTACATCTCCTATTACGCTACGCATAGGATCTGAAAACGACCTATTCATTGCCTCGTTCTGACGGCCCTTTCACTAACCAATCAGAGCCTAGCTTACAACATCTTGCAAATCTACCTGTAGCATTGACTTTTGATATTTACAATTCTTATGTCATAGTGTATCAGATAGCCGGTTAGTTCAGTCGGTAGGCCACTTGCTTTGTAAGCGAGGGGTCCCGGGTTCGAGTCCTAGAATAACTGCATATTTTTCTTACTCTTTGACAATCGAACAAGTCGTCTGATTGGATAACATAAAAATAGCAATAATGGAAATCCAAAATATACAGAAGACGTATGTGAATGGGTCGTTCTCAGATCTTCGTTTAGAAGATCAAGTACTTTAGTCAGATTGATAAGACTCTAATCTTGCATATAATTCGAATGGGCAGAATTAAGAATATAAGGATTCTTTTGCACACAAAATTCGATCCATCAAAAGCAATTCATTGATGTGATAAATCTAACGCTGAGATGTTGGCTCTTCAATGTCGATAATTGTCTCTCGTTTGTTATATAACTTTGTTAGCACTGGAATAATACGCGAGTACATGCGACACATGATGAATTTGATAGCAGTATATATATAGAGAGACTTTAAGAAAGCAACATTACTGCCAGTATCGTTAAGGACGTACGCTTTGTGATAGTCATGCTAGTCAGATATTTATTGAATTGAAAAAAGTGCAGTAACTAGAATTTAAATCTTTACAAATGAGCAAATTAGAGATTTTTATAAATTATTTTTTGGTTGGGTTTAACGTTGCACCGACATATGGCAACTTTCCAGCTTTGATGGTGGAGGAAGACCCCAGGTGCCCCTCCGTACATTATTTCATCACGAGCGGACAACTGGGTAGAAGCACCGACCTTTTATAAGCCAGCTGGATGACTTCCTTATATGAAGAATTCCAGAGTGAGGCTCGAGCCCACATCGATGAGGGGCAAGTAATTTTAAGTCAACGTCCTTAACCACTCTGCCACAGAGGCCCCTATACATTATGTAGCATATATTAGCTATATAGAAGTAGAAAAGGAACAACACGAAAAAATTAACAACACTAATTATCAAACCTAAACTCAGTATGTAAAGAGCCTGGGAAAAATTACAGATACATTTCTTCTTTTTGACATTTCGTTATATAAAACGGTATAATCACTATTGCAAATAAGGAAAAAATCATGAAATTATTGATATGAAGTCATTAGGTCATAGCGTGCAACATGTGTTGTTCTCCTTTTGTTAAAAGTACATTCATTATAAAATTATTCTGAAAAAAAAAAACATCAACCCTGCAATTTTTTTATAAAGTGTTTGCTACATGGGTTACGTTTACTTCCATAAAATCAATATGTTGAATAACTATACAAGTATATGTAATTGTATCAGAGATGAATATATAACCGCAACGAAACTGACATTGTACCACGTCGGCCTACGACGACATGCACCGGTTTTTAAAACATGAAAACTAACATTTAGTAAATTATACTTAAAGTAAAATCAAGATGTAAACTCTAAAAATATGATCGTTTTGTTTGTGAACAGATGCACACAGTCGCTTAGCTTAATAAGTAGAGCTTAGGTTTTGAGCTGGGGTTTTGAGTATGATCCCCACGCGGGGGGCGGGGCTGAACAGAGTTCACAGTACCAAGATATGCATTGTAATTATATTGTAAATGATTGGTTTTTTGTCTTTGACAAAAAACTTAATAGTCCTGAGACGAATGTCGAAATATGTTAAATAACTTTATAAGCAATCGCATCAGAAATCTTACTTTGCTCCACGTCTACCTACGACTTCATGCAAAGCTTCTTTAACACGTGTATAGTTTAACAAAGTACAAATATAAAAATGTGTACAACCACAAAAAGGCTGGAGGATTTTAAACACACAGCTGTTATTTAATCACATATAATTATGAATGTAGCTCAAAATATACTTCGGATTCTTTTTATTAAGCCAAGTTAAATACGTTTGATAAAGATTTCCTCATGTTAAGTAAATATCTGAAGACGAAATATTTAATTTAATGAGAGGTTGGCCAACCAGTACAAGATACACTAGAAGGATTAACTGATCGCTGTAAAGGACTGATATCTTCCAAACTATGAAAGGCAGGAAGGTGAACCTTTCGTTGTGTAATGACATGCAATATATCACGAGAGTTTACAAATCTGCTAAAGTGACATTGATTGAAAGAAGTAAATAACAGGTACTGTATTCCTTAAATCCATGTTCAAGGAAAGCAAACTTTCTATAATAAAGACAGCAAACTTTTAGATTAGAAGTTTCTAGTTTGTTATTACTGATCGTTAGTCGTACTTT
This sequence comes from Mercenaria mercenaria, assembly GCF_021730395.1. Taxonomy (NCBI): domain Eukaryota; kingdom Metazoa; phylum Mollusca; class Bivalvia; order Venerida; family Veneridae; genus Mercenaria; species Mercenaria mercenaria. The sequence continues at coordinate 82,277,753 of NC_069368.1, forward strand.
TATTCTACGACAGGTTAGATTTGATGCATGGTTTCAAAGCTTAGAGTTTAGCTGGTTCCAGAACAAGACAAATACATTTCTACCTATTACTGTATTTAAAGACGTGAAAGACGAAAATCTCTTGACAGATGATTTCGAGGGTTTAAAGACACTTCTGCGAGAAGGTATTTCTAAACCCGTTTTTTATGGAGATGTGGTTTACAAACTTCGTAAGATCTTGGGTAATGGTAATTTTCCAAATGTATTTGGTAAAATTATAAAACGTTTTATTAAAAGAGGTTACGACCCAACTGTTTTGAGACATACCGCATGTTTAGTGTTCAACCCGTTTACAGTTGGACACTACGCTTCCCTCTTTGATTGTGTCTGACAGAAGAGGGGGAGGACTCTATGATAAGCAGTTTTTAAATCCTACCAGAACTGAACTGTTTAGATATCTGTCTTCTGGCCTGTTTCGTCAGGCCCTTAAGGGTAATTCTCTTGTTGCTCTGTCTTCTGAAAAGGCATTGAGTACATACGTTTTTGGTTCTAAAGGTTTGCTTTTTATATTTTTATACACGAGCATTTTTGTGTTTTACATGCCATGCCTTTTTGTTTCCATTACGTGTGTTAGAGATTCACCTGGAGGGGATTACTTTTATTTACACTGTCCCGTGTCTTTGGAACATGGTGGGGGTAAGAGTGAGGTTGGATGCGCACCATAAACCGGTTTAAGCTCACCAGTGGTGTTTTTGCCACTGACCGTTCGAAGGTGGTGCCCCACTGTGTTCCTTTGTTTGTTCGTTCGTTTTGTCCTCTTGTGTAGGCTTTGTGTGTGTGCGCGTGTATGTGTGTGTGTTCCTTTGTTTGTTCGTTTTGTCCTCGTGTGTTGACTTTGTGTGTGTGCACGTGTATGTGTATGTGTGTGTGTTTATGGTGTGCACGTCTGCGTGCTGTAGGTTTCATTTTGGGGAGGCTGCGATGTTGGTACGTGGCATTCCCTGTTTGATATTTGTCTTTGTTTTTCTGACACAGGAAAAATCCGTGACAGATGGTGTCATGGACACGACACTCGTAACAGATACTCTAGACGGCGGCGTTTGGCAGTACATTCGTCAGTGGCCTGATTGGTTTATAGCGGGCAACGTTCCTCTGAAAGACGACGGAAAGGGAATTTTATATCTTCCAAATGCTTGGTCAGATGAAAGAATTATTGACGTTGCCTAAGAGTTACTGAAAGAACAGTTTCAACATATTTGGGGAGTGGATTCATGTTTAAATAGAGCTAACCTTACACGCGAAAAAGGCACGGTGAGAATTTATTCAAATTGTCAGCAGAGATCCAAAAAGAAGACGGTTCTATTGGTTGACACTTCAATAATGAAAAGGAAATCATCCTTTGAAAAAAAATCTACGATTCCGCCTTTACAAGCATATGTTTTCCTACCCAACAAGTTGTTTGTCAGCTGTTAAGAGATGGTCTACCGATACGCAATGTTCATGGACTGTGTTTTCCAAACAAATAACGATGATTGTGGATTGTATGCAATAGCTGTTACTGAGGCGTTTGGAATAAATCCGAACTCACAAGAATATGACATTGAGCTGATGCGTGGACACATGACAAACTTCTTTCAGAAAAGACAAATGTCTCATTTTCTAGCAAGAACTAGACTATCAGGGTTTACGGATGGCGTTAAATATTCGGCATACCGGAATATATTCTGGACGTACCAAAATGTAAGAAGATGAAATACAATTGGCCAGTTTTTCAACTCTAGGAAAGGCTCAAACCAGTATTAGTTAAGCCATCGCTCAGCCTTGTTTTCTAACGGATTTTTACTAATACTCGGCGGGTATATTTGCGATGTATTAGCTAGGCCTTGGTCACACACTATGAACATGTACATACAGTCATCGGACCGTTTCGCTGTATTTTTTCATATATAAAACGTGTTACTTTGGTGATTTACTGCTTTCGAAAAATAAGTTCTCATAGAAATCATGGAAAAATACAAAGACACATTAAAACATAAAAGCATTAGCGCCCGTCCAATGAATGAAAAAAATATTTCCTTGGAAAAAAGGTGAATTTATTTCAAGGTAAGACTACAAGCATTCCTATGTTTGCTCATTGTCTTATTGTTTTCATTATTCCTAAATGTTCCACCTTTCATGTACAAAACACGTGCAATATGCACTTGTAATTAGGAATGCATTTGTAAATTTAAATCAATAGTACAGATACTCAAATTGCACTTGCAAATGCATGAATTTCAAAATCCACACGTCATTGAAAGGAGACGTATATATACAGACGTGCGTATCCATATATGTTCACCTACATATTTGTGCGTTACATGTACTTATAATTAATTACATGCACTTATATATTTATGCTTGCACGTATATTTTGAAACGTATACGAAACGTAGATAAAATTGAAGAGTTGAGTCTGTTACATTTTAAGCTCGACTTTTCGAATAAAAAGAAGAGCTTTTGCACTCGCTCCAGCGTCGGCGTCGGCGTCGCCGTTGGTTTAAGTTTTTTTTATAAAGTAAAACATCTGTAATACTAGCTCTACTGAGACGAAATATATCCAAAAGTCCAAATCGTCGCACATAACGAAAGGGTTTTCTCAGTCCCGTATCATTCCCTCCCTCCTCAACATTTCTGCTTTAACTTCATACTGGAAATTTAAATCCATGTCTAAATATTCCGCCTCCATCTTTTCTTAAACCACCTATGCCCCTGGTTTAAAATAACAATAGAAAGATAAGCCATTGCTGACACCGCTCAAAGTAGAAAAATCCAATTGAAGGTTTAACTTTTGTCGGGCCCCGTTATTCACGTGCTGACTAAATCGTTGTAAATATATCCGACACGGCTTAAGTCAGAGCTTAAGTCATTACTTAATAGTTGAAAAACTGGCCAAATATATATATATATATATATATATATATATATATATATATATATATATATATATATATATATATATAATATCAGTGAAAAGTGTAAGATTTGGTTTCACCCTGGATGCACAGGACTTAATGAATCCGAAATCCCAGCAGACGACATTCCGTGATTTTGTAAAATATGTGCAAATTATAAAAGAAAGAGAAAACTTGTTTCATGGAATTTTACGTCAAATTAAAATAGAGTTAATGACATGTACTGTTTATTTTCTGTAGGCTGCATAACCATCAAATTAGCGTCATTCAAACTATTATCTGAAAAACCGTGACGATGTCGTCTTGATTTTAAGGTCAAGGAAAACAACAACACGCGGCACGGAATACATAACTCTCGTCCTTCACAGAAAAATAGATATTTGCCATAAACGTAATTTGTACTTTCCAGTTTCAAGCGTGTATTATTATAAACACTAGATCATATATGTATCTGTATAAGCTGTGACCATAGCGTCACGGTACATAAATCCGTCACGGAGTTTGTGCTGGACACAAGTTAGACTGTGCTTCACGGGTTTTAGGTAATCCCTCATTGCGGGTGATGACTGCATGTAATTTACATTTTACATATCCTATAATCATGTGAAAAATGGCAGTATAGGATACTATTAAACTGACATAAATTTGTAAATTTACAATTTAATTAAAAAAATTCAATTTAAAATCAAGGAAAACACAAAGGTATTAAGAATACTGGGTCTTGTAAAATGGTAAGTCACACAATCGAAATGTAAACTGAAAAAGCAGGATGTTATTCATGTTTATCTCACCATATTACTATAATTTGTATCAACTCATTTAAGTTTAGGGTATGAATTGTTTTGAAGTTACTTCCGCTTTGAACTATTCCGTTTCAGATACTATACAGTCATGTGGTAGAATCAATGATATGCATGAAACTGAATTAATAAAGGATGTGAAACGTTTCAAATCGTTTCAAAGAGTGTACGTACATGCATTGTAACAAGAGAAATCCGTTAAAGCATATAACAAAAGAAACACGTCCTTAATGAGAGATCACTGTAAATATTTGCTATTGCGGCTGTAAAATACTCTAACCTCCTGCATCAATGGTACATACATTTGTACAGTAGTTGCAGAAGAGGTGAGAGTGGCTTCCGCACAAAGTCGACAGGAAAATTTCTTTTGTTATCAAATTTATTCCGTTTACTTCATAATAAATATGTCACCATCACGTATTATACCAATGCAGCTATATGAGAAAAAAATCAGCGACTCGGATTTATTTATCCATAAGAATAATTGCATTTTAATGGATCAAATTTTATGTGAGAAAATAGTTTTATTCGCCCATCGGCAAGGGAATGCCAGATTATTAAAGTCTTATTTGAATAATATTCTAATCAGAGCTGGCTGCAACCGTTTGAAATGGTTTGATTTCTCTTATATCTCGAAATGAATTTTAAAAATGATAAGAAAATTATCCATGCCCAGAGAAACAGCCCTAACGGAAATGCAATCTGACTGACACAGTCTGAATAATGGTATCTTCTTGGCAATGTTTTAAAGAATATCTTCATCTGGTGGAAGGGTTATATTGTGATACATTCTAAGTACTGCTAGAAAAACCCTCTCAGTTACATCTTATATAAAGATATCTATTTAACGGATGTCAGTTTCTCATTGATCGCGGCCGGGGAGGCCGCGATCATATTGAGTAGGTAGAGTATATGCGCGCTGGGGAAAATATTTCATGATGGACCTGTGAATTCTTTACTTATGGGTGAAACAGGGCTCATAAGCGTAAATACGACTAGTTTCTACTGATTATAAAACATACCGTACGATTTGTTGTGAATTAACTGTTGTTGTGCTTTTAGTAGTTCAACCGCCACCCTTGTTTAAGAGCAACATTTAAAAAACACGTTTTTTTTTCATCCTCAAGTAATAAGTAAGTAGACTCGCCCAGTTTAATCAATAACCCACAATTGACCGACCCCTCTGGTACAGTATCTAGACGCATAATCTAACTCTATACATAGAGCGCCTACTTCACCCGATTTACATTCGGAACATTTTCACGCGTTTCGGGCTTTATCATATGTTTAACATGGGATTTATGAACCGTCCAAAGATGTTGGAAATGTTTGTCTCATTGTTTATTTTTTTTAAATAAAAATGTTACAGCTTTCATTGTCTACCACCTATTTTTCCACCCTTGCCTGAAAAAACAGTAATGAGTTTGTACATTGTTCAGACAATTGTGCTCTGTTGAAATTTAACCAAACACAAGTTTACCTGCATAAACAGAAAGCATGATATGTCACCATGCGCGGATCCAGAGGGGGGGGGGGGGGCGGACCCCCTCTGGAAAATCTTTAAAAAAGGAAAGAAGACAAGAATGAAAGAAAATGTTTTTCGAAAAAGGCAACATTAGGACTGCATGTAAAGTATATGCGGCTGCTGCTACATACGACCCCGACATAATTCATATTATTTATCTAAAAGAAACTAAGAATTTTACCTTCAAGAAAGCTTGATTTTATCATTTTCCCAAATTTAACAGGTTAGTCCATAAAACTGTCCCAGAATGCAAAAAATGAAGTGCTAAATTTCAAAACTTCCAGGGTGGGGGGCAGGGGAGCGGACCCCCTCTGAGAAAATTGGCTGTGTCCGTGCATGGTCACTATACCTGTCCAGTACTGGACATTATGGTAAACGCTTCTTTCCTGCACAAATGACAATTTCGCAACTTCTGTCCGGTTTGTACAAATTTCTGGCCGCGATAAACCATTTGACTTGGTTACACATCTTGTATAATGATTGTAAATTTCGTCATGCGAGGAAGCCATCAAACTAGCGTAGGTGAGGTCAGTGGGTCGACTAAAGTGCTCGTCCATGATGAAATAATGCCCGATGGGGGATACCTGGGGCCTTACTTCACCGTGAAAAGCCAGAAAGTTGCCAGATGACCTATAATTGTGTCGTTGTGATGCTAAACAAAAAGAAGCAACATATTTTCACTGATTGCAAAGACATAATGTTATAATGTTTACATTAAATCAATACACTGTCTAGCATCTCGAATCAAGCGGAAATCATGCGTTGCAAAGTTACGTGTACCAAACATAATTCTACAAGGACTTTTTTGTTTGTTTGTTTTGGGTTTAACGCCGTTTTTCAACAGTATTTCTGTCATGTAACGGCGGGCAGTTAACTTAACAGTGTTCCTGGATTCTGTATCAGTACAAACCTGTTCTCCGCTAGTAACTGCCAACTTCCCCACATGAATAATCAGAGGTGGAGGACGAATGATTTCAGACACAATGTCGTTTCTCAAATCGTCACGGAGAACAGACACCCCGCCCGAGGATCGAACTCGCGACCCCGCGATGCGTAGACCAACGTTCTCCCTACTGAGTTAAGCGGGCGGGCTTCTACAAGGACTACAAGCAAATATCGTTTTATAAAGCAACTGGTTTCGATAGTTTTAAAATAGTTATTCAAATGAAATTGTCTTTGGCCTGCCGTTTCTAGTAAAGATGTAGGACAAGTTTCCTGTTTGACATACATCACTAGGGTTATATGGTGTAGTTATATGTGAAGACCCGTACGTCACTTGTGTGGTAAGTTGTTCATCAGATATTGAGAAAATGAAAGTACAAAACCAAAACATTTGTCGGAATGAAACCAGTACTAAACTTTACGTCCAACTATTCCTTGTGCCACTTAGAACATGTCTTGTGCAACTGAATTTATAATATTGGGATAATCACTTTTGTAGTAGTCGTTTTACCTTTTTTAAAACCTAACTTAACTATATTTATCTGTTTAAAATAAATGTTTTGGTCGAATTGCACCTCAGAGAATTTTCAGACGAAAGAGTTCTTATCACTGTTTTTTCTAAAAGCATGTGGACGGCGGTGCGTTCTGTTTAGTATGTCGAGTTGAAAAAGAAGAAAAAGCCCCAATTATTCAAGACATTTAATTTCATTGTGTAACTTAGGTTAAATCACGGTGTATCAGTAGGTAAAAGAAACGAATATATTAAAGTTGTAAAACGCTAGAAACACTATGAACGAGGTCTTTGTGGAATAAGTATATACACTTTTCTTCCGTTAAATGTTAACAGAATCAGAAACATAATATATAACTAGAGCCGATTGTCTGCGATAATACTCAATTAAATATTCCTTTCGAGAATTACATGCACCTTCAGACAGACATTATGTATCTGAAAATATCGGAGATGAATATCTTTCTATTACATTAAATTTTTCAGAGCGTTTACCACAAATTTCAACTGACTTAGGGTAGCGTATAACGCTATGAAATTGTATTCGCAAAAGACATCAAAGTTGATTTGTTTTATTATATTTAGAAAGCATATCAGAATGTATATTTTAGAATGGTCTTAGACAAACCAGATACGAAATAGGTCACTAAAGGGAATAAATCATTCATTTTTACAAAATGTATTCAAAATGTTTCCAGTATTCGATATATTTGCTCGAGGGGACGGTTTTTCAGAACTTGGATAACTGTCGTGAAATTCACTGTATGTTTTATGTGTGCAGTGACATGGGATTATTTCCATAACCATAAAGTCATAAAACAAGTAACTAAAACATCAGATTTTTCAAGCAGGGACAAGAGTATGAAATGCCGTAAAGGGGGTTGCTGTAAGCCTTCTTTAAAAATCGATAATTAGTCAAATATTTTATTTTCTGCAGTGAGCTCTCATTTTTTATTGTCATAAATCTGTTTAAAAGAGCTTTCAATTACGTGTACAAAAAAAGGAGAGAAATATATATTTAAAGGTTTTATGTAATACAAGTGACGTAACTTTGTCTACCGAAAAAAAAGGTCGAAGTTGCTACATTATTTCCTTATAGTGTATATACTTTTAATAAAAATGAAACAAAACCAGTCGCTATCGGACAAAACATCTGGTAATATGCTAGTTATATCATCATTGCAATATTTTTTAACAGATTTTATTAACTATTGCAACAGCAATCTTTAAGTCCCGTGTGTCCGTCGTAAAAAGTCTCCCCGTACTTTGATTCAGTGTTATCATATTTTCTTGGGATCATGGAGTCCATTCAATATATTATAGAATTCCGCGTAAGCGTATGAGTTAGGCATTGTACCTAATTTAAAGAATATTTAAAAAATGGAATAAAAAAGTAAATATTGTCATATATGATGTCATTGCATGATACAACAACTTTTATTTTCAATGTTCTGTCATCAGTAATGGAATAATGTTCAAAAGATCATCAGCAACAAATAGTCCTACCTGTGTAAAGGAAAGGTAACTGTGTAGCTAAATATTGGTTACTTAAGACAGTACTAGTTATCTCCCTTATCAATTTGCATATAAAGTGTCAGAATTGACCCTAAATTGACCTATGGTCTGTTTCATGTAGCAATCAAAGAAAACACTGATGTTCTTAAATATTTATTTAATTCTGTTTGTATGAAATATAATGATTTATATAAGGTTTTATGAAAATAGTACAGGTATGTTAATGAAAGTGATAAGTATATGGTACTGCACTTTGTTGACAGTAAAAAATATGAATTATACAAAAATGGAAATTTTCATGAGATAAAGAACATAGCTACAAAAATAAGCCAACCAATTTCTAAGAAAAGGCAACTTCATAGTAACAGAGAAAATCAAAAAGTACTGGAAAAGAGGTCAAATGTTGCCTTATAGTACTACTTCTTACTGTTTGAATAATGCCAGTTCAAATCAAAATACAACATTTTTGGAAACTTTTATGAAAGTTTTATGGAGGCTGCTGAAGACCAGTAGCCTGTAATGTGATATAAAATCTGAAATACAAACCGTTTGACTAGTACAGTGGTGACATCACACTTCAGTGTTTCTAAAGTAACCATGCCACTATCAAAGTTGACAGGGAACTTAAGGAAATTAACCTGCAAAGTTTCGTGAAGACTAATCAATAGTATATTGTCCAGACAAACAAATCAGGACAGGCACACCATTTGGACAACTAAGTCTTCATTTCCGTGAACTGGCACAACAAAAAGTAATGACAATTCAAAATACTGAAAACATACTCATGACAAGTACAAAAGGGCCAACATTTCTGAGTCATAGAACTTTCTGATCTTATGATGCTTAATGAAGTAACATGTTACACAAAATATTGCTATGGTAAGAAAAGGGCAATAATTATGAAAAAGCCAAATGCAGTTATGGAACTAGTGCATTTAATGTCAAATTATTACAGTTTGCAATTGTAAGACGTTTGTTACATTTTTCATTAACAAAGTGGAAGGTGCTTTAGGTATTTTTATGACAAAACATGTCTCCCACCTATGTATTCCTTTAGCTGTGGCGGCTATTTTGTGCAGCAAAATGGAAAGTGTCGCTGATATTCAAAAATATACTTGGTACTGATCACTCCTGTGAAGTTTCATCAAAATCTGTTAAGTAGTTTTAACCTGTGAGAGCCGACAAGATTTTTCTATTTTTAGCTCTGGCTGCAATTTAGTGCATCAAAACGAAACATGCAAGCGATATGCACAACACTATGCTTGGTACTGATCAGTCCTGTGAAGTTTCATCAAAATCTGGCCAGCAGCTTGTCCTCTTAAAGCCAGACAGGCTTAATGCGGATAGACGAGAAGGCAAAATTAATACCTCTCTCCACCTTTAGATGAGACATAATTCCGAGATAAAACCTTACATACAACACTTTACAAAATCAGGATGCTAAAAAATGGATGTGCAATACCTCTACCTATTCTGCAGTGAAATGAAAAAGGACAAAACACAATTAATATGGAGGAGTTATGGGCCATGACACATACGATAAACAAATGTTTTAAGACTGAAGAAAATAAATTGATTAGTTCAAAAATTTACATTAATGTTTCAGTTCAATATAAACTTTGTCATACTAAAATGATATTGCAGTTATAATGACCAATCACTTTTTAGATTTATGAAAGAAAAAAAAACAATTTATGCCAACCTTAAACTTACAACTTTAAAAGCAAAAATTATCAAACGTTTTACTGTGGTATTGCATGAAATTAAATTTTGTCACCATACAAATCATTAATGATTTTAATAATACTGATCACTATGGTCTTAAGTTTGATTTGTGAACATACTGTGCTATAAACTGAGACAAAACAGTACTGATACACTACAAGACACAGTATTTTGAACATTATAACAGCGTAATGTTTACATATTCTCAAAGTTTCTGAATCACATTTACATGCACCGCTGGACAGGACTTGCTGCTCTCTACATGTGTGTCCTACAATAACAGCAAATATGTAACAAAGTTGATTCAGAAGGCTCCTCTATACTAAACTGTGCAAGCTTCAGACACTGATCTTGAACAATAGCTGAACGGTGACACAGAAGATTTCACAGGTATATCTGAAGAATGAAATGCATATTGTAGTAACTCTGTATTCGAGATGTCTGCAGCTCTTTAATATTCAAAATATGTATATTTCTGAATATAAGGTAGAATAAAAGTGTTACTGGATTAATAAAACTTCAACATATTTTATGCATAAGACCCATTTTAGTAGAATATATGAAGAGGCCAATAGTGACCCTAAGTCACTCAATTGACCTTACTATTTGACCTAAAATATATGTATGACACACTTCTTATTTTGGAATATTATGATGACAGGCTATATTTTATTCTATATCTTAAATACTTTGAAAATAACACACCTTATACTTGACATTTCATAATTTATATGTTACATTCACCTTTTTAAGCTAATAACAATAGAATTGTGTTTACCTTTTTAATTAATTTCAGGAGAAAAATGTAAGATATTTGGAAAGTTACATTCATAAGTCTGTAATTATTTGGTACTGTATAATTTCTTTTTGTAAGTGTAAAGTTTATATATCATACTTGACCCTTGGTCTCATGTGAAATAAACTTTACACAAACCTCTAGAAGTGATATATACCAAATCAATAACTGAATTACATTATAACTCTTTGAATATTGTAAACAATTACCTGAAGGTATCAATATCTGTGTTTAATTAAGTCATACAGGTCAACACTGGCATTCTCATCATATGAATCCACAGAACATTTCACACTGAAATAAAGAAACAGCTTCCTAGTACAAATTTTGTACTTCAATTACTGAAATTTACAGATTTTACATTAAATTAGGACTCTAATCCATTGAAAACATCAAGTGACAGATATCAAGAAAACATTGCATTAAAAAGATATTTAAACAAAATGGTTAATGCTATAGTGTATTTAAAAGCTTTGAAACATGGTTAGTGGCTGACAGTAGTAGTTCTTTTATCTCTGTACCATATGAAAGGCTAAGAGTTAAGAAGTCTGAATAGATATCTTTACCTAAGTCAAAATTTCTTGATTCAAAATGGTTGGCTGTACCATCCTTCATGAAACTTCATAAAATCATTTTAATGACATTTACAATGTGTATCTGTTAAATGTTTAGAGGAATGTAATTTTAATAACTGGCATTATATTACCCTTGACATGTTAAACTTGTTAAAGAGTATCATTTGTACATCATTGTACCATCAGACCATCATTCACTTCTGGCAACCTGACTAGACATGTTGGACACCCTGAAATATATAAATGATAAAATCTGTGAACAGTTAACAATCATCATGCAAAAACCATAACACCATCTTTATAAAATCACCTTAACACCTTGATCTTAAAAAATATTATTATTTCAAATTATTATTGTCCATTAAGGTATAATGTATCCCATCCATAATCATTACATGACTCCTTATATAATTTACCAGTTCATAGTTTGGAATGGCTTCCAGTCTAAATCCAGAAGTTGAAGAAAAACAAATTATGAAAGTTTATTTATGGTGTCATTTAAAAGAATGACCTGCCTGTTAATTGTCAACTGTTTGCTCTTTTTAATATTGATAGGCAATTGCATTTTATCAAATGTTGTCTAATATACATATCAACTGTCAGGAGGACGGACGTTTTGGCCACGGACGTTTTGGCCCGGACGTTTCGGCCTAGGATCTTTTGGCCTAGGACGTTTTGGCCAAGAAAATTTTTGAGGTAGGATGTTTTGGCCAAAAAGAAATTATTTCCATAATATGCAAATTATGATCTGGACATTAATATGTTATCATATGTTACAGTATAATTGATCATTCTTTTTAAAAATGTAATTGTGAACAAAATTTATTTTCATAACTCTTTTGGTTTGTTGTAAATGGCAAATATTTTCACATACACAGACACATACAATGTGTATATGTTTATATGTATACATATAGAAAGATTATAAAAAATAAAAATAAAATACCATGAGTATGTTTTATTATCAGTTTTATTTGTTCACTTATCCTATAACATTCTTTAGAATAATCTCCAGACCATATTTTGCATGATATGGAACCACAACTTATTTTTGGCCAAAACGTCCTACCCCCAAAAAATGCCTGGCCAAAACATCCTAGGCCGAAAGATCCTAGGCCGAAACGTCCGGGCCAAAACGTCCGCTGGCCAAAACGTCCTACATTCCAACTGTCAATAGTTTACAAGACTTGAAGTGTTAATTAGATGTCACTGACTTGTTTACTGTCAACATCATAAAGAGAGATAAAACTACATGTAAATTGTAAAACATTGTATGAGATACCCTTCCATCCTGTATAAATTGCCTTTAAAAAGAAATTACATAGTAGTATCGCACTGTTTTGACTGCCCCTGCTCTATCTAACTTTTCAAGCTTCTGCAGCCACTTTAATGTGTCATCTGTTCGCTTGTACTTCTTTCTGAAATGAGGTAATTATAATATAATATTTCAATAACATATAATAATAAATATATTATATTATTCTTTTCCTACAATTTGCAACAGTTTATTTTGAAAATTCATTTTATCTCAATTACATTCTGTTCTGACTACAGCTAAAATACATAGAACAGACTATAAGCTATTATAAGGTCAAAGGTCACTCTAAAAGGAAAAATCGGTAAACTTAGGCCCAGTTAATCACAGATGCTTTCAATAAGCTGTCATTTCACACATTAATTTGCCATAGGATTATGTATCTACAAACAAAAAACAAGAAAAAACAAACTAATAGAAAGAACATTTTTGGGCAATTTAAAAAGCGACAATGAAAGTGAAAGTAGAAAGTCAATATTTTCTTATCGACTTTTCTTTCATAATTTCCACTTAAAGCGTAACAGTTTACTTTCATACTGTATTGAATAATCCATAAACATTATACTTACCGTTTAAATGCATGAAAAATCCTCATGGTACCCGTAAACTTATAATTTGTTGATAACCTCTCAGTTTTCGGCCGTTTTCATGTGAAAATACGAAACCGGTGTTAACATAAATGTTCTACTTCCGGCGGTATTCGATTGCGTAAATCGGCTCTAGTACTATGCCTATATGAGTTGTTATACTTTCCATTACCTCTCATGAACAGACTCTATAAAACCGAGTCTGCTATTATTTTGTTTGGTTGCATTATGCTTCTAAAGGATTGTTTTTAGAGATTTTAATTACTATCACAACAGCAATCCTTAAGTGCCATGTAGCGGCCGTAAAATGTCTCCCCGTACTTGGATTCAGTGTTGTTATATTTTCGTATCCTTTGAGATCACTGAGTCCATTCAAAGGATAATAGAATTCTGCTTAAACCGGTGCTAGGGGCGTGAGAAGTGTTGCACTTCCCATTACCTCTCATGAACAGACTCTATGAAACCGAGTCTGCTACTATTTTACTTGGTTGCATTCTGTGCTTCCAAAGGATCTTTTTACAGATTTTTTTATATGTGTACAAAGTTACTTATATTTTGCAAACCACAAAAGCTATGTACACTTATAAATATGCAACCCGTATAATATAAGTTGTAGAAAGATACTATGTGACTATGCGTAAGCTAAGAAATTTTGTCCAAAATCGGACTATATAGAAAACATACCAAATAGTCGAGTACTTTATATAATTTAGATATCTTTTAATTAAAAGGTATACACTCTAACATATTTGTTCGCTATCAGGACAGAACTCTAATAGCTAGTGTATGTATTACTACGTCATTAATATCGTTGGCGTATTGCTTGACCTATATATTGAAACTATACAATCGCTAAAATAGAATTTATAGTGCTCGATTTACTGCTGCATGTTTTACTGTTACATCAGTGATATGAAATACACCGGATCATCGTTCTAGAATTATTCTTTCATAAGATTTCCAATTAATTGTAACGGTTCAAATGCTTGTATTTTCTTCAAATTATTGTTATTATTATTATACCTAACTTATATAGCACTCTTTTCATACAAAATATGTACGTTTAAAAGTGCTTTACAAAAGCATAAAGAACACATACATACACATACATACATGAAAAATATATTGGTAAAAGATTAAAATGAATAGTAATTAAAACAAGACCATCCATAAATTATGTTCAACGTTAAAGTACTTTACGTGACCAATCCCTTTCTAAACACGAAACAAACCTTTCATGGCTTTTGGTTTATTTTGGTACGTGGCATTCCCTGTTTGATATTTGTCTTTCTTTTTAACGCCATTTTCAACAGTATTTCAGATTTTGTTATTTATTTATAACATATTTGAATGTGCTATTTATTTATGTGATAATGTGAATGTGAATGAGATTATATCCATTTGAGGGAATCATTTTAGGAATACTCACAGGTAATTCCAGTCTGAAAAACATTCATTTTAAACGAATTTCTTATATCAATGTACTTTGTTTTAAAGACGAATCGGTGAGCTAGCAAAATTGACAATGTCTAAATTAAAATGCTCAGCATTATTTACATGAAATCGGCCGTCGCGTTTAGCCCATTTAGGTCTTTGAATTGTACAATTCATTCAGTCTATGTTCTGCTAAGCAGTAAATTGATATACATTTCTGTAAATGCAAGATAGATTGGTTTAATGACGCAACTCAATGAAACTAATAACAATTAAAGTGATTCGCTTCAGATTTAAAGTAAAATTATCTGTTCTCCCGAGGTTCCGTGTTTTATTATTGAATACATTATTTCAGACTGTCCTATGTTTTCCATTAAATGTTTTCATAATTGTTTATAAATATAATATGAAGTGTGTATTTCTTCATATAAATGCGACAGCAAAGTGCATATGCGCAGCTATACAAATAACCTCATATATTTTGACTAAGATAGCAAATGTTACGTTTTGTCCACGATCTTAGCCTAGCCTTAAAAAGTGAATAATGAACAGGAAAATCTCAGATTTTGTCAAATTAAAAATAAGATATAGACGTTAAACATTTCGATTTGACAAATGCGTCTAGCTGGTTATTTAGATCTCAAAACTATAAATGGAGAGGTTCAAAAAATTCTACCAACAGGCAGAGCGAAAACTCTCTGCTACAAATAAACAGAGTACAAGTTATATTACGCCATGCGCTCTCCCCACCTGTAACAAATGTAGACAAGTTACTCGAGAACATCAGGTCAAAACTATTAGGTTAGATAATCGCCGCTATACAACTGATTTATTGTAGAAAAACGATATTCAACCAAGAATGCAAAGGAACTGGCATCTGCCAAAGCTGTATAATTAATAAAGAACAGATTGACGTGAATCTCATTATTTAACGACATGCTATATATCAATATTGTTTACAACTCTATATTTATATGACATTAACTGAGTAGAGGAAATACTAGTTAATTAAATCGGCGGAACCATATATTTTATAAAAAAGGCAGCATATAATTAAGATCCCACTACACAAGTATGTAATTATTGAGCTGTCTATCGAGCGTTTCAATCTTATGTTGTCACAATAACCATGTGGTCATTTTATGATTTCACAGCTGTCACTTTGTTTGGTTGTAGGTCAATTGACAATATTGTATTAGTGTATACTAATTTGAAAATTACTTAACCTTTACCCTGCTAAATTTCTAAAATGGATTGGTCCATCATTCAATTTGGGCAGTACCATTTATTATTCGAAGGGGTATTCATTGCATTTTTACTGACTGAATAGCGAACAGTGCAGACCATGATCAGGCATGTGCAGGCTGATCTTGGTCTGCACTGGTCGCAAGCGCAAAACCAATTGCCGCCAGCAGGCTAAAGGTTAAGGCTTACAACTCGTCGCACGGTCATCATTTAAAGATACTCTAGTTGGGCTAACCTTAACAGGTGCCTTGCCTAGACATTTGTGCAAACGTAATGACCAAGGGTTGTATTCTCAGTTCCGCGCAAAACCTTACATAAAAGGTCAGTCAGTAGGAAAACTCGCACAGTGATATTAAGTTTTAGTTTTAAAAGAGCAACTATCCTTTTCACTTGGGAAATATTTTATCTCCTCTATGAAAAATGAAATAATGCTAATGACCAAATGAAATAATAATATATTACTAAGAACGACATTGTCAACACCCTATAAAGGGTAAACTTTACCGCATCCGCGAATATTATATGATCATATTTTATTTCGGCCCTCATCACGATGCATATGATTGTTATTTATTGAAATACATATTACACAAAAGCACAAGTATATTTATATAATATTGCAACTTTATGTAATGGTTAATTATACAGCAAATATACTGTGAACCGATTTCTTTAGTATCTTATGTACATGTCATTTCTCCTTAGGCTTTAATTTATTGATAACTCAATGTTTACTGGCCTTGTTTTCCAGACATCCTGTATGTCAGTAAGTTATTTATATTCTATGGTGTTCCAGAATATTCTATAACAATACTGATGAATAGGGTGTAACAATTATTTTTTAAGTCTGAATTAGTCTTGGTTTTTCCAGAATCTTCTTTTTTGATTCTTGGTGATACATAAACGTTCTGGAACCTTCTATGATGCTTTAAATAGGAATTTGTCTGAGGTTAGGGAAGAACCTATAGTAAGATCTTATTGAAAAACTTTCCTGTATTTCTTAATAACAAAATATTACAAGTTGGGACATTTAACAGTTGAAGGATTTACATTATCATTATGAATTTAAAGAAAGGATTTATATTCTTTGAATGTACTAAATTCAGTTTGGACTGTGTGAAATAGAAAGTGACTTCTTAAAAAAACATTTTTGTAGTTTTGACTACTTTTAATACCTACATATATTGTGAAATATTATGGAATTTTTACTGATTGGATTTAAATTTGACCAGGACAGAACTTGGATTATTATTTCATATTAGATTGGATTTTATGGCTAGTTAACATTTTGAAGGTACATGTATTTGAATTGTTACTTTTCGTAAGGTTATCAGCGGTCAGTTTCGTTTATTATCCTACTGGTCGACATAAGTGAGACTGGAAGAGCTATGATTAATGGCTAACATCGTAGTTTTAACAGTACTAACAATAACTTCCAAGCCAAGTTAAATGTCACATATCCAGTCATAAAGTAAATTAGCTCCTGCGTCAATTAAAACAACCAGCAGCAGTAATACACATTTGTGACAGGAATCATGATTCTGATGTAGATCATTTGTTCTACAACCGTAATTTCATTTTCAACAATCTAGCCAGATTTAAATTCATAATTAGATTGAATAATCCATGCCGATAACACAGTGCATATACATTACATATAGCGCGGCATATCATTTAGAAAGAGCCTCTCAAGCTTAAGTGAGTTGTGTTAGCTGGTTCCCAGCTTGGCAATAGCTTATTGCAAAGATAGCAATGTAACAGACTTCGGTTTACTTCCATGTTTCAAAGAAAAGTGAAGTCGCCGAGACGAGACGGAATAGATAACACGTTATTATCTCTTCAACCAAGGGGTCACTGTTCCATTACTCATCAATCTTGTTACAAAACAAACATGTTGCCATGATGTTGGTATAATTTTAAAGTTATAAATAATTACCAACGCTTGCATGGTTTAATTCTAATTCTTACCATTGCTTCGTACCAACATTCCCAATTTGATACATGCATTTATATGAATTTAATGTTAAAGACAACGCATAACAGTTTTCATTAAGTCAAAATATGATAAACTGAAGTCATTTACATGTTACTCGGCGTATATTTTGCTTCTATATGCAAAACGTATTTTACACTGATCCTAGCTGTGAATCTTATATGTACTTAAAACTATTTAGTATGGAGGGGTGCTATGTATGTGACGTATTGCATTCCTTAATCGCATTCTTGTCGTAAACGCCTTCCATAGTACTGTGTTTTTCTGGCATTGAATAATGCTTGTTACAACAAAAACGACGTTTGCGACCTAATTAGTTCAAGCTTTGATGTTTATAAAGTTTAATTAACGCAAATGATTTTTATTAAATTTTGCACCAGTAATGTGAAGTGAGCAATGTCTAGTCAATCTATTGTGCCAGATGTTATGCAGACATTACGTAGCATCGCGTTTATGTACATGAATTCGACATGCACACCGTCCTAAATATGAAATATCAGAGCACTGTGTATATGGTTAACTGAACAAGCATCCGTCTATTTCAAACTTTAGAAAGACACTAAAGAGTCACAATAATCATCAATGAAATGCAATAAAAGGTGTTCAACTTGAACCTGAACACTTTACAAACATGCCCATATCTTGAATGAACGCTTTTTCCTTGAGATTCGGCACAATAATAAATCATTCTGAAACGCTATGACAAAGACGGAAACACAGTTTATTAGTATTAGGTAGTTCCATATCACGGAAGGATTTTCATAGTGCACATATGTTTAATATATCTGCAGTCGTTTCTTCAAGATTACCTACATACCGTAGGCTATATGGATGCATAGAGAGACTACGAAGTCCATTCCTCGGGTGACATTAAATTGATTTATGTTGTTTAAAGGTACTAGCCAAATGTCTGTTCGGTGTATGATAAGATACGATCTATTGATGAAATACGAAATATAAAGCAAAATCATCTAGAAACAGACTAGAAATGTTTTTTATCTAAAATGTTCTAAAAACAAAGTTGAAATGCGATTTGAATCTTTTTTTTTTGTATAGCATTTACAGTTCACATTAGTTCATTTGTTGACAATATGATTCTCAGTTTTTTTGCCTTGAAACGACGCTTTTCTAAAGCAATAACTCCTAAGGCAAATCTCGTCAAGATGTGTCATGATCACTGTCACGTTTTCTGACATTATACAAATGTATTACCCTTAGGTGATGGAACATAGTCTAAACAGAATTATGTGCACGACTTCCGGTAAGTTGCCCTTTGTTTGTTGATTTGTGCAGTGTTAAGCTGATAAACCCTCTATTTTATTCAGCCTGGCACGAATATGGTTAAACTGTTCTAGAGTAACACCTTAACTGACAGAAATCTGTTTTTTTATGTCATTTGAGATAATAAAAGAAAAACAAAGTACCAAATAACAGTAGGTATTGCTTTTAAAGGTTGCTTAATGGAACGTTTCTTGATTTGCATGCTGATGATACTACTTCTGTCACCCAGTATTATGACAAATATGTGGCAATCAGTTTAAAGAAATGTTAAATCCGAGCTAATTTTCCACTTTCGTTTTTCGCGTCGGTATTACGATAGGATTTTTGTATAAAAACAAAGAATAAGACCGAAGTTTTTGAATAATTTCACGGAGGCTTTACTATGCAAGCAAATTTTAGAATGAGATGCAGTTCACTGGACCTGAAGACATAACATCATGATCGATCTGGATAACATCTCTAGCTCTTTAAATGTCAAGCGCTCGAGAAAATATATTATGTGTTTTGTGTAATGTCTAGCGTTAAAGATAATTTAAATCTAAAACAAGAGGTCATTGGTATCCTAGGTAGATCACAATTTTTTCTAACCTCAAACAGGTATAAAATGAGAGCAAGACTATCTGTGCTTTTTAGCGATGCCATTGAAACTGAATGTTATGTGCCTTAGAAAGTTAAATATATAACGATTATCATTCTATTTGAAAGAGCCATTGAAAGGGACCATTTTTATGCGTATGAGTATGTCAGATAGATGTAAATTTATACTCAGTGTTAAAGGCCAAAGCCAAATCCTGTCACTGTTTATTACAAAGAATGTAAACTACAGCTATCACCAAAGGTGATTTATACCCCAGACGCCCCTTTGAAAGGAAAATTAAAATGTGATTATGACATTTGACCTTCATGTGTACCCATGACCTTGGACCTAGTGACTTGACTTTTGTACAAAACAAGTCATCTTGATCAGGTTAACAATTAATGATAATTTTATGAAAATCCTTCTAATGGTTAAGAAGTCATTGAACTGACACAACAATTAAGCTATTTAATCATTGACCTTTTGATGTGACCTTGGCACTGGGCCTTATGATCTGGGTTTTGCACTTTCCTTGTCATATGGATGAGGTTAAAAATTAATGCTAATTTTGTTAAAAAAATTTTGAATGGTTAAGAAGATGTGGAGCGAACGCAGATTTAAGCTATTTCATCTTTGACCTCTAAGTGTGACCTTGACGTTGAACTTAGTGACCTGGTTCATATGTCTGCACGTTGTCTTGAAAAAGCAAAATTTTATGTTAGCTTTATAAAAATCTTTTTAGCAATTTTGACAATACGGAGTTGTTACGAAGTTAAGCTATTTGACCATTGAACTTTAAGTGTACAATTACTAGTCAGGTATTTTCATTTTCACATGGCAAAGAACGCTTAATTTTGACCGTGCATACGTCTCATACTACAAAGCAGTACCCAAACGCAAATATAACCATTTAATGCTTTCACAGATTTATGAATGTGCTTACAGTTGCTGTATGATACATAAATAACTGATATGTATAGCTGTTGTGCTCTGCATTTTAATAATATCTGATAACTCTTGTGATAATGGGCATTCACGTGTTTTATTTGTGTATTGAATGCAGTACGGTGTATGTTTTGTAAGCTGATGAACTTTAATATGTCAATATATTAATAATGATTAACCCCGCGTTTTTTCGTTTATTAAATAATACGAAAAATCCTGATAAAATGATGTCATGTAGAATAATTTGTTCGATGCTGCTTTGACAAGATAATTATGATATTCGAGTTTAAAAGGAAAGTTCTTGCACAAACAATTTTGGAATGCTTTCATATTACTGGTCCTTTTGCCAGGCAGATATGTTAAACAGCATGAATGGGGCTTTTGTTCTCAGTAACTTTAAAAACGTTTAAACTAATTCTTTAGGAGACTTTCACGAACGTCATGCGGATTTGCCCACAAGATATTCTGTCTTGTTTTTCTTATTTTGATCTTATCTTTTATAACGTGACTTCTTTTGTAAATTGCAGGGGCATAATTTGTGCTTTACGACCAGTCTACACCATATTTTGCTGGGATAAAGTCAAAATTTGACAGAACTAGAACTTTAGTAAAAGCACATGATTGTTTCCAAGCGTAATTTAAAGAGAAAGGTGAATTGGTATGCAATATTCAGCCATGTAACAGGGACATCTTGTGATACAAGTTAATGCTTTTATTTGGAATACAGAAAAGGAAATGAACAAAAATCGTACAAAAAATGTATGTAATTATAATAAATCAATAACAAATAATCAACAGGTATTTGTAAAATTTATATGCCCCATATAAAGGCCCCTCAAAGTAGACTTGTATACTAAGGTACCAAGTATGCTGTAGCCTGACTTTTTGTTTTCATTCAACAAGGAAATGCTTACACACATGCTTTAATAACGGATTACAGGGATCGTCCCGCCAAAAAGTGGTTGGAGGGAGACGTTTTGCAAATGGAATGAAAAATTAATCTTTTTTAAACAAGGAATTACTATACGTAAAAGTAGATTCCTTTAATAGACACACCAAGATTTGATAAAGAGTTTATGCCAAATTGCTTGTACAAAATACACGTTTAAAACTGGAAGACTTTACTTGGGAGGAATACACCTGTGAGCGCGGAAGTCATATACTTTTACATAGGGAAGTCATGTATCTCGGAGAAATCTACCATTTTGCTTGGAAATCATTTACCAGGTAGCAGTGACCCTATATAGTATATACACATTTCCAGCGATATATCTGCAATCCTTCAACATTTGTACGACCAATCCATAGAACACTGCATCACGATGTGCCCTTATATACCATCTCATATATTCAATAGCTGAATGACAATGTACTTTATTCTTGTTTTATTTTGCTGAATATGTACATTGATGAGACTATAATAATTAAAATATATATTATTTCCAAAACTCATTATTAACAGTGAAATACATTGCCTCTTTGTAACAAATACTTATCAGGCGCCTGATGTACAGGTTAGAATCTGATTAATCTATTAACATAACTAACTAACAACTTCAAGCATCACTGATAGTTCATTGTAAACTTCTTGTTAAACTATATAAACCACTCACCTGAAAAGCAATAATCTGGCAAAAACTATAAATCAAACATTCCTAATACGCCAAGAACTAGATGACCTTTTAGTTTAGAACTATCTAGCGCAATTTATATGTCAATGAAATATCATTTAGAATTCAGGTATTATTTTAATACTCGAAAAGATTACAACTAAACCATGCTTTGTACCTTTTAATTACTACACGATAGGACTTTATATTGTAATGTTAATATTTCAATATGTTACAAATCAAACAAATAAAATATTTACTAAATGAATACAAGGTTGGGTAGTTATTGGCCGCTCAAAAACAAAGATGTACTTGACGAGGTATCTCGCCAAGTATGTGAATAAAGTAACCGGAAGGAGACCAGGCGCGTCTGCTAAAATTTGCAAACTATTACAATGAAACTCTGCACTGTCACATAATTTACACTCTCATAACGTGGTAGCAACACCAGCTAATTTCAACATAACGTAACTCTGCACTGTCGGACATAACGAGGTAGCAATACTGACTAACTTAAACATAATGTGGCAATTCACGGCAACTTCGGTGCCAGTAGTCACGGTATGATAGTTACCAGACACGACCAGGTATCCGGGAATGACGGGTCAACACATACCAAAACCACTGCGTGAAGGAAAGCAGTAAGTTGCATGCTAGAGGGTTGATAACGCAATACAAAGCAATACGCAATACAAAGCAATACGCAATACAAAACTAGATTTCGCCAGGTACTATGGGCAAAACCTATTCAACCCTAGCCACATAACAACATAAGAGTAACCACATAAGAGTAACACACGCCGAAAATACAGTGCTTTGTAAGTTCTCGCCAGACAATAGATGTATTTTTATGAAACAATATTTATTTCCAAATTATACTTATCAGTTTATTGTAAACTAATGTAAGCAGACACGCCTGATCACCTTCCGGTTTATAGAATTTTCCTATATGAAAATAGAGCGACGTTAATTATAAAATACAAAGAAAAGAATATTGTTCGTAAATATGGCTACATAAATGGCCTTCAAATATTTCTCGGTGAGAATATTTACAGTCACATTGATCTATTTTCTCAAAAGTTCAGTGATTGTCTATGTCACATTTAACAGTACTTATCATATTTTAAATGAATGCACAAATCACATGAAATTTAAACAAGAACTTCCAGGAACAGTTCAGTGATTGTCTATTTCACCTTTAATAGTACTTATCACATTTCAAATGAACGCACAGTTACATGTAACTATAACAAGAATATCCAGGAACAGTAATTCACATGCTTAAAATGATCTCAAAAGAGTTCATTGGTTACCACACATTTTCTCATATGAATGTCCTGGAATCGCCGGATATCCCTTCTCACAGCGATAGTTCCTGGCATAATGTTCCTGTGTATACGACTGTGCATTCTTCTATAAGGCCTTTTGTCAACTACTCTGAGAAGTTGCCTGTAAGCATAAATACTACAGAGAAACAGTCAATTTGTCTAAGATATTAAAGTAGCAAGGTTAATACATTGTATTTTGAATATATATTCATACAAAAACTGAATTATGTTTAATCTCATTATCAATCTGACAAAAATGATTTCTAGTACAGGGGTGTGGCGGGCGGGTCAGTTTTCTCCTGATACAACCGTGTAGCAATACAAAGTGAACGAAGAGCACGGGTTTAGCGGTATTTATAGTAAACTACCTGTTCATGCGTATTAGCTTGAGACCGGTTTAAAGTACGTCGGTACCCAGAAGATAAAGAAGAGCTACGGAACCAGTTATTCATCGATATTATTTTGCTTAGCAACCAATAACGTGAATTCTCGAAAATAAATAAAATTATTTTTATTCAAAATAATTTACATTATTTTAATACTCGAAAAGATTACAACTAAACCATGCTTTGTACCTTTTAATTACTACACGATAGGACTTTATATTGTAATGTTAATATTTCAATATGTTACAAATCAAACAAATAAAATATTTACTAAATGAATACAAGGTTGGGTAGTTATTGGCCGCTCAAAAACAAAGATGTACTTGACGAGGTATCTCGCCAAGTATGTGAATAAAGTAACCGGAAGGAGACCAGGCGCGTCTGCTAAAATTTGCAAACTATTACAATGAAACTCTGCACTGTCACATAATTTACACTCTCATAACGTGGTAGCAACACCAGCTAATTTCAACATAACGTAACTCTGCACTGTCGGACATAACGAGGTAGCAATACTGACTAACTTAAACATAATGTGGCAATTCACGGCAACTTCGGTGCCAGTAGTCACGGTATGATAGTTACCAGACACGACCAGGTATCCGGGAATGACGGGTCAACACATACCAAAACCACTGCGTGAAGGAAAGCAGTAAGTTGCATGCTAGAGGGTTGATAACGCAATACAAAGCAATACGCAATACAAAGCAATACGCAATACAAAACTAGATTTCGCCAGGTACTATGGGCAAAACCTATTCAACCCTAGCCACATAACAACATAAGAGTAACCACATAAGAGTAACACACGCCGAAAATACAGTGCTTTGTAAGTTCTCGCCAGACAATAGATGTATTTTTATGAAACAATATTTATTTCCAAATTATACTTATCAGTTTATTGTAAACTAATGTAAGCAGACACGCCTGATCACCTTCCGGTTTATAGAATTTTCCGCCACAATAAATTGAAACAATTTATCCCCCAAAATTCTATCTAATAAAAATGTTTAATTTATACAATGCTTGAACACGGAATCTTCAGCATTTATGTTTACTAAATTGTCATACTTATATTAGCTTTCTAATTGAATCTCTTAAATAATCTAGGAAGAATTCTAACCCTACGAGATTTAAATGAACGCCGTCATTTCTAAAAAAGGCTGTTTCTGCGTCAATATCGGGGCTTATGACGTCACTTTTCCCTGATTCTATTACTATTTTCCGCGCTATGCGGTTAAGGCGTTTTCTTTTCTTTTCAATTGGCCTTTTACCGCCTAATGCCCCTTGCCAGTTTTGTCTCTCTAATATGTCTATCCAAACTATTGTTGTATTTGGGAATGCTTCACGTAAATAGTTTATCTCTGTTTCAATCATTCCTCTTAATTCACAAGTATTTTCGTATACTAGGTCATTTCCGCCTAAATTAATGTATATTATTGAAGGAGGAGATGAAAGTAAGACCTGAGTTTCAATTGTATGTCTGAAACCTCTCCAACGAAGACCTCTGACTGCCCACCAAGCAATAGAAATGTTCGGGATACTAAGATTTGGTTTCCTAGTCGTCTTTGCATGTTCGCCGGCCCAGAACGGGATAGAGTCACCCAGAACCCATACGTCTGAATAAAAAATAGTTTTCATTATAGCTGGTAAAATAAATTAATGAAAATATTACGTTTAGAATGGTAATTAATACCGTTGTGAAATAAAGTTGATTGTGATGTACCGTATATGATCTGCAGATTAACATCATGTTCGAACATAAAGATTAACACAGTTGGATGTCCATCTACCAAGTTTCATTATGATTTCCGACGGGTATCCATCGGAAGCTAGGTCAGTGGCTCTACCAATCCTAAAACTGTGTGTTTTGTATTGTGCACCTAAAAAATGTGTTTTACTGATGGCTTTTGCTAAGACTGCAGAAAATTGGGTCCTAGTTGTTACAGACCCATCCCGATGACAGAAAAGTGGGCTTGGATGCTTGGCCTCATAGACAGAAATTCCTTAATTGCCTTAACTGGGCACAAATTACCAGCCTGTCTGGGCAACTTTAAGTATACTGGTTTACCCCTTTGATTAGTTTTAAAGTGGCGTAACCGAATGATTACACAATCGTCTTTTGTGAAGCGTAAATCATTGCGTTGTAGGGGATTTTCTGACAGGTGTTTGTTTACATTGACAAGTTCACTGACCCGAAACAAACCGAAATATGCTAAGGTAAAAAGTGAATGAAATAGCTTTACTTCGTAGTTGTCATAACATACTTCAGGGAGTGACCTACAAACAGCTAACAATACAGACTTGGTCAGCGGAGCACGCTTATCTCGTGTTGTGCGACTCCTGTGACAACCTTCAAGCAATTTCTTAACTATAAAAATACTGTTAAGATCATAAAATCCATGCAGTTTATGATGATAATTGATGCCCGCTACATAAGTAGATATTGATTTTGGTGATAGTCCCTTCTCAAAGCAATAAGCTATAAACAGTGTAAGTTGTTGAACGGGAATAGGAAATTGATTTGTAAGCCCATAAATAGACCGAAAGTTTGTAAAAGCATTTATAGCTGTGCTGTATGTTGACCTGGAATTATATGAAATTCCTGATCTAATGAGCTGTCCAGCTCGGCGTCGAAGACTTTCCAAAGGAAGTGTGGAACGGGATATGGATCTTGATCCGCGTCTGGGGCTATTTTTCTGAATCTGTTCAACTGAAAACGAGACAGTGCATCACAGATTTCGTTCTGATGACCAGGTACATGACAGGCTTTGATTAAGATATTTAATTTTAAACACCGTAACGTCAGTACTCGAACTAGGCACATGACTGCTTCTGATTTTGAAGTTAATTTGTTCAAAATGTGTACTACTGCTTGATTATCACAGTTGAATATTTCTTTTATTGGTCAAATCTGCGCCCCAAATATACAATGCCGCTAGGATTGGAAACAGTTCTAAAACTGTTATATCTGCAGTAATACCCGATTTGTGCCATGCTTCTGGCCATTTAGCGTGGGACCAGTGGCCTTTAAAATATATGCCGAACCCTAAGTTTTCACCCGCAGCACTATCCGTAAACAGTTGGACATCTGTATTCGATACCCAAAAGCGGTCATGGAATACAGAAATACCGTTAAAATTCTGAAAGAAAAGTAACCACATTGACAGATCTAAGCATATTTCATTTTTAATTCTAACATGATGATGGTTTCGTTAATCCACAGGTTGCGTTTATCAGGCGGCGGATGAAAGGCCTACCCATAGTGATTGCGCGGCAACAAAAATTCAGAGAACCTATAAGTGATTGTATTTTCTTTAAAGTTGTTTTTGGATGTAGCAAAATTTCATTGATTTTTTGTATAAGCTCTTGAATTTTTGAAGCTGGGATACGAACGAGCATTTGCTTAGAGTCTAACTCCAGCCCAAGAAAAACTAAAACCTCTGTTGGGCCCTCCGTTTTTTCCTCCGCTAACGGTACACCTAATTCTATCATGGGATCTCTGAACGTTTGAAGTGCAGCAGTACATGATGCGTTCGTTTTTGTCTCCGCCCAAAAAATCGTCCAAATAATGCAACAGTCCGCCTGATTTGAGTTTCGATTTGACACAAAATTCAAGAAATCTTGCAAATCTTTCAAACGTGATACAACTGATTGAGGCACCAAATGGAAGTGCTTTATCAAAATAATATTTATTCTCAAACAAAAGCCTAACAATTCAAAATCAGTCGGTTTTATAGGTATAAGCCGGTACGCACTTTTAATATCAGTTTTGAATAATTTGCAGTTACGTCCCAGGTCCTGTACTAATTTTACCGCTTCGTCAAAGTGCGTATATTGTACGGAACACAAAGTAGGGTCTATGTAATCGTTCACCGAATCTCCAGACGGATATGATAAGTGATGTATCATTCGATATTCTCCAGGTGTTTTCTTTGGAACTAAACCTATGGGTGAAACGATTAAATTAGTCATCGGTCTTTCATTGAATGGGCCAGCCACCCTACCTGCTTTAATTTCTTTTTGAATTTGAAGTTTTATGATATCGGGGTTTAACAAAGTTGAGCGTAGATTTTTGAATCGCGTGCAGTACGTGGACCTGTATATTGTAACGGAAAACCATTCATAAATCCATCTAATAAAAAATTTCGCTTCAGTGACGTCATAGTTTCTTAAATGCTTTTAAGGGCTATTACGTTTACAGGTGTTTGGGCCAAATTGTGTATGTCCAAATTACTCTGTTCGGTGGAAGCGCTTTGTTTTTTAGAATTGTTAGTTTTTCTTGGGCCTCCGTAACTGCCCCGTCTAAAAAAGGGTCTGCCGCGAAAAAGATTTCGCTGTGCGGGACGAAACTGTCCACCACGTGAGTAACCAGACTGGTTCATTACAAATGAACCTTGTTTAGTGCATGTGACCTCAGGATGGGGCCCCGAACATTTTGAGCAAACATGAGGAAATTTGCAGTTTTGCCAAGCACAGTTGCCTCTGTTAAAGTCTTGACACGTGTACCGACCTGCATTTGGTGTAATGTTGTGGGTAGGCTGTAATTGCATGCAGCGCCACCACAAGTCATTATTAATTTGTGACCAAGGGGATGGGGAAATTGCTTGACGGAGGCGAAATTGTTCATCATACGTCCTCCATGAGAAACCGCCTTGGCGTAAGGCACATTCTCTTATATTGAACATGTAGTGTAACATTTCGTACACTTTATCTGCATGTGTAGCTAAGTAAATGGATGTATAGATTATGAACGCGTTTGTCCATTTCTCTATGTTTGTAATTTTTTCTTTACATTCTTTGTTTGCTGATTCAATCTGGCCTTCCGAATTTAAGCGAAAAACGCTACCTGAACAAAATTCTGACAATTCTACTGCTCCTTTTAATAATAATGCTAGGTTGACATATTCACCTTTGCATATCTTTTGTTTTAATGAAGCCGGAACGTGTGCGGCTAAGTCGTCATCTGCTAAGCGAACCATAGACAATATAGAATTATTGGACGGTACATTCAGTGGCCCATTACATTGAATACCTGAAGATTGTGGGTCGATAGAATTTGCGCCGCCACACCCTTGAAAATTATTTGCATTATTTGAATCTCTATTGCCCGTAGGAGGAATAATTTGTGAATTTCTAATAATTTGTTCGAAATCAATAACATTGCACTCACCGGCATCTGTTTGTAGCAACCTCTCGTCTACAGCATCCTCGAGGTCAGCCGCAGGCCTTTTTGCCCCCTGGTGCCCCTGACGTCCCCGTGACCTTGGTCATTCTGCTCCTCTCTGGCAGCGTTCCTTCTCAAGTTACGCCGGGCATTCTGCAGATTCAGCTCCTCGTCCTGCTCAACGGCTCTCTCCTGCCTTTCCTGCTCAACGGCTCTCTCCTGCCGAACGGCTCTCTCCTGTCTCGGCATACGCCTAGCCTGTGCCTGTCTTCGGCGACCGCGTGGCATTTTCAAGCTTTTAAAGTCAAACTTGATCACTTGAATACAACTGTGTAGTATTATACATGTAGATCTAAGTTTTCTCCTGATACAACCGTGTAGCAATACAAAGTGAACGAAGAGCACGGGTTTAGCGGTATTTATAGTAAACTACCTGTTCATGCGTATTAGCTTGAGACCGGTTTAAAGTACGTCGGTACCCAGAAGATAAAGAAGAGCTACGGAACCAGTTATTCATCGATATTATTTTGCTTAGCAACCAATAACGTGAATTCTCGAAAATAAATAAAATTATTTTTATTCAAAATAATTTACATTATTTCAATTTCATTATTTTGGCAATTCATTGTTTACACCGGACTGATTTCAAGATCGTACAACAAGGCAAAAATGAGAAATTGCGATATCAGGATATTATAAAAGGCTTTGAAACTTAATTAATGACAGATTATAATTATTGTCGTTGAAACAATGAATTCAAAATTGAAAAGCGTCTGTTACGGGGTACAGAAAACAAACAACTTTATATAAACGGTCCTGAAGTACGAATTCTTCCGTGGTGTACTGGTCAAGATTGTACTAAAGTTTTTATTGTCGAAGCAAACCGGGTTCGATTTTCAACTGTTGATTTAGAATGTTTTAAGATAGTTAAATACAAAAACTCATATTCTAACGGTCATAATATGACCTACCCTCCATTTTAAAGAAATATCATATTTCTGCCAAGATCTGGAATTCAGTTCCTTTAAATATAATTCAGTAATAAAATCAAATGTCTTTTACCACATACTAGTAAGGGAGACTCAAAGTGGCATAAATGATAGAAATCGCTCGTTTTGTTTTATATAAAAAAAAAATCTTAATCGTACCAGCTGGCCAAATAGCCGAATACCTATTTAACGGTACTGTTTTCCCATTTAAAGGAAAAAACAATAATTTGATATTATCCTGTTAAGTACTTTAAAGGTTTTCGTGTCACGAAGTACAGAGGAGAACTGTTGTCTTGACCTGATATAACATAACGTGTAAGGGAGCGATTTTTGTGTGTTGAAAATCAGTTCTATGCCAGGCTTCGAGTTGTTAACACTGTTTCGCAAATTACGCGTCAAAATCGTTATTCAGGTTCAAAATATCGGAGCTGTTCAAAGTAAACGTTTACTGTTTTCAAAATTAGTTTGAAAAATTTAAAGTACTACATTTTAAGGTATAGAACGTAACATGATATTTAGAGTAGAGCATTGAAAAAAAGTTGTTTTTGCATGTTCGCAGTGTATCGTAAAGATGAGCATATCCCAACATCCTATGTCCGGAGAACAGCAGGTACAGGTTTCTTCTACGGAAGTTTTTCTTTTTCATTGATAGATATTTTTGGTGAAATTATTTCTAACCTGTCAGTTAATTTAAATCCTCCACGGTACTAAATTTAATTAAAAAGATAGCTTCATGTAACATTTAGTTATATGCATTTATAACTTGTGAAAATATGAGGAGAAGTTGCCATTTGTATGCTAAAAGGAATGCCATAGTAACTACTCTTTATTCATTTGCAACTTTATGTTTTATGAATATCGTATTTAATGTTTGTACAATATTTTGTTGTTTTTTTTAGGTAAGTTTTCAAGACCATTAATACCACCGAAGATTACAGGTTGGTGACAGAATTGTTTTACAAGTGTTTTATAATATAAAAATATATAAATGCAATAAGATATTATTAAAACAAACTACAAATGCGAAGTCACACACTATATATATATATATCTGTAAAACGTATAGAACACTTTGTTCGTATTGATATTCACAAACCACTCCTGCTTGGAAGTGCCAATAAATCTTTGCTTGAAAATGTATAGAAACTGCTTCTCTTGTATAGAGAATGAATTTCCCCAGACATAACCAAAACCAGTTGAACACAAAAAGTTTTCGAGTTGGCAAGTCCAGTTAATATTTCCATTATACAGTCTAGGTGATACAAAATATAAAGCATTTGATAATGGCGAGTCTTGCTATTATTGTCATTATAAATGATATGCGGACTTCATATTCTTGATATAGTACTATATTTTATGTAAAACCACGCTTCCATTGTTTTGAACTATTTTATATTCTTATGAGTGACATTTTGAATCTCTGTACTGCAAAACAATTGTGCGAGATCACACTCTTACATAGCTTAATAAAACAAAACAATGTCTATATGGAACAGCTATTGCCTCCAGTCCTCCATTATATTCGCATAAATGTCATTAACGATATGTTTTTAGTTATTCGTCATTATTAATTCTCCCACAGCGGGGACATATGCAGAGAATCTTCCATTAGCTCAACAGTGCCATTAGCGGATTAGAGAAATCTGTTTAGTGTTCTTTTTTTTATCAATTTAAATTACTTACTTAGGTGATAGAAAAGAAACAGCTGGGTTATAGCTGTGACATGTTTACGTCAGGGATTAAGTGTGACATTTAAAGGTGCAAAACAAAGACAAATGAATAGACATAAATCTTAAAAAAAAGACTACACATTTTGTAATATAGTAATAAACATTATGATAGCCGTGCAATATTCTGTTGAAATCAACACAAGAACAGAGAAACAAATGATTGTTTCTGTATTTTCTTAGACTGACATGGGTGGTCATTTTGTCCTACTTTCATGTTTATCGTTTTTCCGTAATCGGTCGGAAATTCTTCGGGATCACGTGATTTTAAAATTGTTTCAAATGAATATCCGTTTAAAGACGCGCGACAAAATAACTGTATTTCCATGATGGTAATTATACACGACTTGCACGAAAAATATGAAATGTACAAAATTTATGTTTAAAATTGACAGTGACATATATTAGGCCAAGACAATGTGTTTAATGTCTAAAATCTTATTAAATTAATGTAGCCATATGTACATAAATCAGTGTATTTAGGTAAATTTCAATCACATTTTGTTTCGGCAGTTTAAGACAGTTATTCATTTATATTCTTAAAACTATACTGAAAAGAGATTAACTGAAAACGTTTTAGACGAAGTTGTAAAAACACTTTTATTCGGGAAGGGCCTGAATTGAATTGTCCTCCCGCAAACTTGTAGTATAGCTGTTTATTATCTGTATTTTAAGAATGATTTTCATGAAGGTTTTGTGAGTTACAAAACTGTTGAATTCCATGTGCTAAGTTTGTAAAAATCACGTTATCGTTTGGGCATATAATATATTTTGCATCTATTTATAAATTATAGCCTCGTTTCGGAGGATTCTTCCGAAAAAATCCGAAGATGCTCGACGGGTTCGTAAGCAGTCGGAAAACATACTTTCGGTTTGACATAGGCAACATTTTTTGTTTATTTGTTAGTTATTCTTGAACATATTCATGACTATTTGGTCAGATCTGATGCAGTGGGCCATATTTTCAGTAAATAGGAAGTCTCAGCTATAAACTCTGGTTTTCATATAATACACGTTCGGGTTTTAGAAATGGACCTTTAAAGGTTTTCTTTACAATTTTCAGAAACTGTTAGGGACTGTGTTTCGAAGCAAACCTGATAAATAGAATTAAAGATGGTATCTACGGGCGTTGAAAAGCAAACTGTTTCTGCTCCTGTAATGGGTAATAATGATTACACTGTTTCTTGCAAAATGTAAATCAGTATGTCACTGCAAATAATATGCATCCAATAAATGGAATAGTTGCCTTTCAAACTGATGAGATTTGTTGGTAGATTTTGAGCAGCATTCTTACATTAGTGATATCCTTCAGAAACTATTTAATGTTTTTATTTATATTAATACTTTTCTGTATTGTAAAAGCCATGGGAAATCAAAGAAAATAAACATTCATTGGTTACAACCTCGCTTTCAAGACACACTATCAGAGATTTTCGGTGAACACCCAATGCTATATACGCCACTTAACACAAACTACAGCGTTTGAAAAAACAATAAATCCACAACATGTAGAAATTAAGGCTACAAATATATGAACTAAGATTAGATAATAAGGGAGTTTCCCGTATACTCATATATTCTGTTAAAGCAATTTTTCCGAACGGGTAGGAAAAGTTTCAGTTGATAAGATAGTCACCAGTATGTCTTTGATCGAAAGACATCACTTTTATTCCTATTTCCAGTAGTTGTCATGAATGTCGCAGTATAAATTATTTTCTGTTGAAATATATTACTTCTATTTTTTAATATGGTCTTAGAATAATATATTCAGGCAAAATACAATGTTTACGGCGTAGGGAGTCTGCGTTTTAGGAACGCGACTTTCACTGTTGAATATTCATCCTTGCCTTTTTTCAACTTTTCCCTAACACCCGACCCTTTGACCCTTTGACCCTTTTATCTAACACTTATCTCCCTCCACCATCCCCCCCCCCCCCCCCCCCACCACTACACACACCACCACCACACTCCGTTCTGTAATTTGCATATAATCAAAATGTACTTCTTGTTGGATTTTTGAAGCCAGTATAACTTCTTTTTGTTTTGACCCTACTTTACAATACGTGTCTCTATGGCTGTGCTTGGGGTGCTCTGTGCTTCAAGGAAATCCACCCTTACATTTTATCTTTTATAATGTCAACAATAAAGTACATAATGAGTACCCTATTTGAAAACGTTTTGTAACTTCTTATCGTAGCTATGTCAATAAAAAATGGACGGCTGACGTTGTACTGTGGTATGCAATATAATTTAGATAATTTCCTTATCTGTTTCCGTCTAGACTGAAATGAATAAGAGAGTAATCAAATTGCATTTATTGACATCGATATGTAACAGAAAATTAATTCATGACACCTCTGTGCTAATGGAAGTAAAAATGAACAACATTTACTACGAACAAAACACCCATACACCCATTACATCAAATCATGCATAAGTTTTAACATTCTTAATTGAAACAAGAAATATCTTTAAAAAGATGGTCGGCGAATTGTAATAAGAAGTTTATTAGGTTTTCATATCATTTGTGTTATTCTATCATCTATCTAACATTTTGCAAAAAGCAAAACTAAACACGTCACTTTAACCATTTAAATGGTTCTCTTTTAATTTTTCACAAAGGTTTCGTATAGGTGCAATTTTGTTTCTTTTTTTTTCTACGACGAATAATTACAGCAGTGGTCTGTAAGACACTTTCTCTACCTAGAAGACTTTAATCGATCGGCTAATCACACCCTTATTCATGTGATACGCAGACCGTATTCTGCTCTCTCTGTAGACAGCGTCATTAAGGATAAGCGCTTTGTCTGACATTGCACTCAGCGTTGAACAATCCGCAGAGTGAAAAAATAGACACACTCGTCCAGTCAGACAGAGTGTTGCATAAATCATTCATTTTGATAAATTATATATAATGCGTTATCAAGAAATCTGATTTGCAAACTTAAGTCACGTGGCAATGGTCACGAATTCGTTCTTAGACGCCGTTCGCCGAAAAATAGCTTTCAATTCTAATAGATTTACAATTTTGATATGTTTCAAAACTAATGTCGATGGTAATATGTTCGGGAACCAGGAAAGTTAACAATTGACCTATTTTCATGTCAAGATTAATTAAATTTGATGATTTTACTTATACGAAATGATAATAGTTGCATTAAACCGATTTCATATGAAAATTACCAACTGAAGGATAATAAAGAAGTTATTATAGTTTTTCTTAGAAACATCGAAAGATATGCTTGCAATTTCATCAATGTATCAAAAAATTAAAGCTTTGTACGGTCGTACAACAAGTACATACTGCATGGAATATCAAAGTGTGGTTTTCAGGTGCAATCGATTTGAGCCTACTAGGCAGAGCGGGGCTTCTGGTGACAATCTTGTCTCTTGTGTGCCGTTTTCATGCAACAACAACAACATTACCTTTATTAAACTCAGATCACACAGTGACACAAGAGTATACAGTAAAACATTACATATATCTGAAAAATGTGACATGGTGCAGAAGCTACAAAAAAAGACAAAATTTACACTGACTTGAGATATAAGATACAATATATTATAGAAAAAAAGAGAAAAAAACTGAAAAAGAACTAAAAAGCGGATTTCATTCAAGATTTTTTTTATTGATTGATCTTAAGTTGTAGAAAGGAACCGCTTCAGCTAATTTTAATGTACATTACAACATTTTTGGAGTAGATTTGAAAGATATGGCTGAACTGAAAGTAGATATCCCGTCTAAAGAATGGTTTTGTTTACGTCAGCTGTTCCAGTGTTTTTAATAAAGTTTATAACAGCTTATAACTCATTAATTCATTGATGGATCTTTTTGTAAAACACATATTACTTCTAGTCACAAGTCATTCACACTGATGTATAGACATTAATTTTTTTCTTGACTTTCAAACACTTACTTCAAACCATATGTTTCATTATTTCAAAATAACAGAACTTCAAAGTCAAGTTTTTAAAAAGCATACACTTATTTTAGACATAACTTATTTTCCAACTACACTGCGCCGACCATCCTTTTGTTTAAAGATATTTCTTGTTAATAAACCGGGTGTACGAAGGTAGTGTTAAAATCGACATATTTTGATTGCTCACAATACAAATGCCTTTAGATGCACACTATTACTTTACCTTGAGCTTGGCAAAAGTCAAAATAGGGAGTTGATATCATTATTTGTAGCTTTTATGTCCAAACAAAATCTGGAAATAATGTGTTGCTCATACACATGCGACAAGGATTATATAATGTAACATCCGTTTTTATCTGTATTGATACAGTAAGTGCTACGTGTGCTTTCATAACGGTCCTGTATCTGATCCGACGTATATCCGCATGGCCGAAAGTCGAATGCATTAACTGTCATATTATGATTATACGTACACAGTTTGTTGACCAACTATTAAAGAGTTTGCAAAAAAACTGAAGTCTTGAACAAGTATCGTAATCAGAACTATATTTTGGTCGGCACGAAGCTTCTTAGATTTTAAGGTGTAACGTGTATCGTGTGAGAACAAAACACTTGACAGCATGTCACAGATTGTAATTACTGGCGAAATGATCGAGGCCTTGTTCTTTTGAACCATTTGTTTTAATTTCGTTGTTTCTCTGCAATAAGCAATGTCAATTTGACGCAAAGAAATGTATATGTAATATATATAGTTTTATGAAATACTTGTACTATTCCCGGTTTCAACGCCGAAGAAGATTAAAGCGCTTTTATTCTACCTCCTACACGACTCTAGCATATTCATTAGTTAAAAGTTCTGACATGGTGTCCACTTACATTTCTAAAGGTGTTCAATCACATTTCAGCAAAATCTTACGACTTTTTTTTTTCGTTTTTCGTATATTGTTTCCGGCTGAGCAAAGGACCCATCACGTACTATTATGTCCCAATAAAATATTGATTTTATAGTATTGCAGTTGTCGCTTTTTATTTTAGGATTGTTCAAATGCTTAGTACCTCCCTTTGTTTCAATATAGTATCTAGTTCTACAATACCTGGATAATTAAAAAATCTAAACCAAAAGGCTGGTGCAATTTTTGAATATTATCTAATCAGAACTAAAAGGATCCAGTAGTCGAAGTTA
Source organism: Mercenaria mercenaria (assembly GCF_021730395.1). Taxonomy (NCBI): domain Eukaryota; kingdom Metazoa; phylum Mollusca; class Bivalvia; order Venerida; family Veneridae; genus Mercenaria; species Mercenaria mercenaria. The sequence continues at coordinate 82,314,765 of NC_069368.1, forward strand.
CTTGTAAAAAACTATTTTTTTTTTTAAAATAACCAATGTCCATTTTTCACTTTTCAATATTTTATCCTAAGATATTTACTTCAAATGTAGAAATTCTCTTCATTCATTTAATTTAATTGTCTATGCATTCAAAATCAAATTTCAGAAGACAGAAACATACTTTTGTTAAACATATTCCAGATTTTAGTGTAATACACATTTACACGTTGTATATATATTGAGTATCTAGTGCATAATACTTTTAATACATTCAAATAAACTTATTTATTTTGCTTACATGAACTATATGGTAGTAATTGTTTATACTTTATAAGAAATGTGTGTCCAGTGTACCTACTAGAATAATCAAGAAAGTGTTAGTTATATACTTCAGAAAATTCGCTTCAAGTTTTGGTACGGTGTTCATGAGAAAATGTGACTGCTCCAAGCATTCATTGATGCCTCTACATAATTTACATGCAGTATTAAACACCTGTAGTTTAGCTTTTTCTTCAACAAGTGTTTATTTCCGTTATCCACAATTCGTGGGAAAATCCATAGAATATCAGCAGCCATCAAACTAATTACACTACTGTGAAATCTTGCAGAGGCTCAAGTTAATGTTCTACATTCTGTCTTATATCTTACTAGGTAATACAAAGCTTTAAAAATATTAGAAATGACCCCTTCTTAATACATTAATGAGGAGTTTATATCTGAATTTGAGGTTGAACGTTGAAGTACAATGCCTAATGAACAGCAAATCTAGGTCTGTTTTTTGTCAACACCATGTATACATTAATAAAACTTAGCTTGTTAAGGTCAGATGGTCGTTTACGGTTCATTATTCTGCATCCAATACTCTATTTACAATGACACATAGTACTGTAGTTGTGAAAAATAGGCCCAAAGTGCCCAATCCAGACATTATTTCAGGCAGGAGGAGAGAACCACTCACAGCCCTAGAGCAATCTGAATACTTTTCCTCACATTAAACGTTTTACTTACCAAGTGGGATTTTCTAAAGTCTACAACCAATACCTTAGTAGCAATTTATTTGAAGTCAGCGACAGCTTAGCAACAGAATCCCAGTAAACAATATAAACAGTTCTTTAATTAGTTATGTCTATAAATACACAATCAATTGCTGGAATCTAAATTGTAACAACTTTAAAGAATGTTATTCATCCGTTCAAGAGCAGATGACTGAACATTCGGAAATTACAATCACGGCTGAAAAGATGTTGATATAAATTTAAACAGTTTAAAGTCAAAACATCTGAATGTTAATTGTTACTCAACGTTTCCGCGGAAGAAAAATAAATACATCTTAACTATTGTTCGTAAATTACAGCGAAAAGCTAAAGAATCCCGTTTCTTTTTGATATGTTCTAATTACATAAATTTTGCTGAAATGCCATTGGTTGTTACACTCAAGTGTTATTTTTCTCAGTTTCACTTTTCAAGCACATTGACACATATAGACGTATCTAAAATATTAAATGTTTCAAAGTAGATATTGTTCGACCTTACAAGGATATTTATATTACAGCGATCTTTCAAAAATACGGTAATCCATTAGGGCAATTGCCTCCTCTCTGATTGTGGCACGAATGGTGAAGCAATGTTGTGTTCCGCCATTGTGATTTGGCGCTTTGCCTTTGCATGATGGTGAGACATGAAGTGCAAAATCACTATGGCAGACCCTTCGCCATCGTAATTGCTATCTATTCTCACGCTTCGGCATTATAGTCTCACATTTCGCCATCATGTTAATTGCCATCTGATCTCACTCTTCGGCATTGCAGTCTCACATTTCGCCATCATGTGAATCACGCTTCGGCATTGTAGTCTCACATTTCGCCATCATGTGAATTGCCATCTGATCTCACGCTTCGGCATTGTAGTCTCACATTTCGCCATCATGTGAATTGCCATCTGATCTCGCGCTTCGGCATTGTTGTCTCACATTTCGCAATCATGTAAATTGCCGTCTGATCTCACGCTTCGGCATTGTAGACTCACATTTCACCATCATGTGAATTGCCATCTGATCTCACGCTTCGGCATTGTAGTCTCACATTTCGTCATCATGTGAATTGCCATCTTTGCCATCACAATCTTGCGCTCTGCATGCCGCTAGAGCAAGCGATGCACGAAACTAAAAAAAAAGCGAAACCATGATGGCGAAGCGTGCGATCACGATGTCGAAAGTGCGAAAGAATTGTGCGCTGTGACATCGTGATTTCGCGCTTCGTCATTGTGATCTTAGATGGCAATGGTCCCAACGCAAATAGAGTACAAAAACACTTGATCCCTTAATATGGAAAGTATCGATACCAATTTTGCTAGGTGAAAATGATCAATTACCTGTCATGGTCCTCAAGGTTTTCACTTCCCAAAAATATATACTAACGACTGAATAAAGTTCCTCGTCATCATCACTAATAGGAAATTGTATTAATTTTTCCTTTTTTTATCATCATGTGCTGTAAATAAAACATTCTGGCGTCAAAATTGGAACAAAAAAGGATTTTGATTCTTATGAAAATGAATCAGTAATAGAGTATTTTATGGACTGACACACATACACACAATTCCTTGAAACAAGTGTAGGAAACACTATTACATGGAACTCTCTTCTCATCAAGCTCAAACAAACTTTGCTGTATATTATTTACTTCAGAATCTTTATTTATATTTAAGACGTTTTCATTCATGTCACGTTTGATGGAATTAAAATGGAAGAAGGAATTGTTAAATAATTTCGTTATTCCTAAGTGAAATTCTATCATATGTGTGCAGATATAATTACATCGCTCAAATACTACCTTATTTACATTTAAAAGTCATAAGATATCAAGTATTTAACAATGCAGATGAAACAATGAAACTTTAAAATGAAACTAAAATGAACAAATTTATATGAAATGTACGTCAATACTGCTAGTAATATTTATCAAATTATTGTGGGGAAGGATTGTGGCGAAATTTATGATATCTCTCACACCAATTTTATATTCTGTATATTAGTCTTCAGTTAACTAAGCGTATGTGACATTGTTATCATTTCTGTTACTTAGAATCTATTTTTTTCGAAATCCAATATTTTGTTTTAAAGTCTAAATGTACTTTGCAAATATCAATTTGTCAGGTATTTCAAATAATGAAAATTTTGATTGGTGTTGATTTCAAAATAAATATGTTTAAACTAAAGATATTCATATTTGATCACTCAAAAGTATGTTGACATAGACTGAACATACTCAAAATCATAATTGAGCCGTGCCATGAGAAAACCAACATAGTGGGTTTGCGACCAGCATGGATCCAGACCAGCCTGCGCATCCGCGCAGTCTAGTCAGGATCCATGCTGTTCGCTTTTAAAGCCTATTGGAATTGGAGAAACTGTTAGCGAACAGCATGGATCCTGACCAGACTGCGCGGATGCGCAGGCTGGTCTGGATCCATGCTGGTCGCAAGCCCACTATGTTGGTTTTCTCATGGTGCGGCTCATATTTTATATTATATAAATTGAAGATACATGATTATTAATCTTTCTCGTGTTATACACAAACCCAGATCAATGTAGTGTTGAAATATGCACATGTGTACTTAATAGTGACCATGTTTCCGTTAGAAATGCAATAAGTTTCTTAATATTCAGTGTTTTGTTTTTCACTAGCTGTTAATGACATACAATTTGTGGCTTACTGACCTGTTTTAATTCTATATCTATTTATCTTTATCACATTCGAGGGTAAATGCAACACCATGATAATTAAGCTTTGACTATTTCTTTATCACGGAGGAGTATACAGTACGTTGCCTTTGTATTAAATTGCCTGACACTTTGCCGAGTGGAAAGCAAACTGGTAACATTTAAAAGGCAGTTCCATTGTGTAAGGATTTTCGTCTGGTAAACATTATTGAGTCGGCTAAAGGCTGAAAGCCTTTTGACGAGTCCTTGCTGTTCAGCGATTCTCTAAATGGACCGAATAACACGTGAAGGGATGTAGTTCCATTAGATTTCTCAAATTTCAAACAGTTCACTGCATGAATGAAGTTAAGTTGTGTCAATTCCCTTTGCTATGACCAATATACGATGTAATCTGTTATATTTATAACTTGTAATTGTGCAATACTCGAATGTAACTCATTAAGCATAAATGTGCATTTTAAGAATTGCGCAGGCTTACAAAGCTTGCGTAACATCCAGCGAAAGACAAAAAATAGTTCCACAGGGCTCCAGATAAGATGCGTATTAGCGTTAATTACGTATAAAAATAATGCAAATACGCATGTCTAATAATTTCTAAGCGTATAAAAACGTATATAAAATTACAGAAACGCACACAATGCTTTTTAAAAACAAAATCTGAATCGTCTGGATGCGTTAGGTAACATAGCCGATCAGCCTTAATTCTCCCACATTGAACGTATACACGCATCGTATGATTTCTATAAACTTTGCGTGGGTTGAATTTTGCAGTCAGTAAACGGATAAATTATCGGAAGAAGAAGCTCTTACTGGTTTGTTTAGTTACTACTGATATTAAAAATGAGTTTAATTTTTATTTTTCGAGAAATAAACAAATCGGCGAAACATTAAATTGTATTTTCTTGTAGTTTTTGAAATCGAAAGTAGATCGTCTATGTTTGGCTGCTTTCACGAAACGAAACAACTTTTTTATGAAAAGATTTAAGTAAGAGGTAATTTAACCGTAAACTTCAATGTCAGATACTGCCAATTGCTGCTAAATGTCTCCGTATCATCACAATTTGTAAAATATATTGTTGAAACTGGAGAAAATTGTAATCGTATCCGGATATAATATTTTGGGTAAATATCGAGCTGTGTTATGAAATTTTAAGAAAAAAACTAAAAACAAACTGAAACTGGTAGACTATACTGTCAGTACATCAATCATTAGCCGACTCAGGCCCTTCAGGCCTTTGATTTTTAATTCTAATATGCTTGTTTCTGTTAAAACAACTTTACGTTAAAATGACGTCACGTTAACGGGCTATGACGTCAATGTTTTTGTTGCGACAAAGAAAGTGCGCTATTATAATTTATATAAGGGCATATTAGAATCAAAATAATGTACATTGTATAGCAAAATCGTGTTTTACTAAAATTAATACACTAAACATGACTGCTAAAGATCGGTTATACGTTGCCAGAATAATTCACTCGGGATAACGCCCTCTTGAAATTTTTCCGCGGACGTATAACAACTTTTCGTGTATAAATAACGTTAAAACACCTTATGATTTATGTATGTACCATTATCCTGTTTAAAAACTTAGTGGTGTGTTTGCTAATGAGCAGTCTCACTATAATCAATTATTTATTCAAGAAAGAAAATGCCGGTGCACAATAAGTTAGTGCATTTTCCCGTTCATGACCATGGTTTTTGTAGTATATATATATATATATATATATATATATATATATATATATATATATATATATATATATATATATATATATATAGGTGGTAGGTTATAATATGTAAAAAACTTGTAAACAATAGAAATGTGCGTACATTTGGAAAATTATTTAACAGTTAAGTGGTGTCAAAGGACTTGATTTAAGACACGTCCTTTGTTAATATGATTCACCTTATGTTTTGAGGAAAAGAGAGAATGTTTATGGAATAGTTTTAATCAAGGAAAATTAATAGAGTTCTTTGATAACAATCCTGCCTACAGAAAAATAGTTCAATCGACTCATCGTTTCTTTTGTTTTAAATTTTTATCATTCTACTGTTTGTATTGACTTTACTGCATTTTTTTTCAACTGTATTCTAGTTTGTAACGATAGACAATAAACCAGTTTTATGTACAGTGGCATTTTCTTTCTGGTCTGGTGCCAGTGGGCTAGAGTAAGTGTGTTTGTCTTAGCAATTAGGTAGCAGGGTACACTTCGAATTTTGGCCCCCGTCAATATTTGTTATACTTAGTACTTCGTGATTTTGGATATCTGTAAATTAAGGTGAGAGAAAATTATTGTTAATTCTTTACAAAATTTAAACAGCCGATACATGTAAAATTCTGATTTAAGTTGTAAAACTAACTGCTGCTAGCTTTGTATGAATCGGTGAGTCACCTTGGCGCGGGAAATTCAAATCACGGAAGGGTTCCGTGCTTGTTGGTTGATATTCAGGAACGTCTTCGCTATTTTGTGAAAAAACGAGCTGGATGGGCCCCCATTCCGTTTATATCCTGTAGTTCAGTAGGGACTATTAAATTGAGAAATGCAATAAAATTGGGCATTGTTCCTGCAGCAAGATCATTGCTGGCTGTTCAAAAGGTGCAAAATTGATGATTTTGGCATGCTATTTTAATGGAGTATGTAAAACTTTCGTTTTGATAACTTTCTGTATTCTTGTATGAGAGTCCTGATCTTGCCATTAATTAAAACACAAAACATGCACGCAATTTATAAAATGGCCACTCTGAATCTGCATATTAGGGAAGTGCAATATTGCGACTCGCTACATGTAAGCATGGTCGTGCCCAAAATTTCGACTCAAAGTGTACCCTGCTACCTTAACGGAAATCTGCCAAAATTAAATTTCGAAAGAATCCTTAAAATTGTGCGGTTTCACATAGTTTAGAACCTCTTCTTCGATGTTCTAAACTATCTAGGGACTTAAAACGCTACCTGACGGCACAGCAGTTCAAAAATGTTACGGTGAGGACACATAAAAGCATAAAAGTCAATATACACAAATACGATTGTTTTAGATTCTAGCACAATTAACAGGGTTCTGGTACAGTAAAAAAATATTTTTTATCATTATTTACCACATAGCGCATATTTGGCCCACCAGTTATGCATTTCGTCGATCAGGAGGATGTTCGGACGGTGGGGACTCCATGAAATAGGAAAATAGAGGGTGGGGACATTTTATTTTCGCAAAATGATGCAAAATTGCCCTTATATCATTCCTAATGACAAAATACGCTCAATCTTGCCAGAAAATGATAAAAACGGATGTATTATACGTTCTTTGTCTCGTAGCGACAATTTGTAAACTTTGGCTAAATTTGCGCGTTAGGGGTGGGCAAGTTTAGACGCTCACATACAGACTTCTTTTCATGCTATTGAAAACATTTTTATTTGGTTTGATTTGCAAAAGATATATAAAAGTTCAGAACTAGTAAAACCCTCTTTTGTTCATTAACTGAAAAATCTTAAGGTAGCAGGGTGCACTTCGAATTTTGGCCCCCGTCAATATTTGTTATAATTTTGTTTGTTTGTTTTGGGTTTAACGCCGTTTTTCAACAGTATTTCAGTCATGTAACGGCGGCCAGTTTACCTAACCAGTGTTCCTGGATTCTGTACCAGTACAAACCTGTTCTCCGCAAGTAACTGCCAACTTCCCTACATGAATCAGAGGTGGAGGACTAATGATTTCAGACACAATCTTCTTTCTCAAATAGTCACGGAGAACATACGCCCCGCCCGAAGATCGAACTCACGACTCCGCGATCCGTAGACCGTTGTTATAATTAGAACTTCGTGATTTTGAATGTCTGTAAATTAAGGTGAGAGAAAATGATTGTTAATTCTTTAGAAAATTTAAACAGCCGATACAAGTAAAATTCGGATGTAAGTTGTAAAACTAACTGTTGCTAGCTTTGTATGAATCGGTGAGTCACCTTGGCGAAGGAATTCAAATCACGGAAGGGTTCCATGCTTGTTGGTTGATACTCAGGAACGTCTTCGCTGTTTGTGAAAAACGAGCTGGATGAGCCCCCATTCCGTTTATATCCTGTAGTTCAGTAGGGACTATTAAATTGAGAAATGCAATAAAATTGGGCATTGTTCCCGCAGCGGGATCATTGCTGGCTGTTCAAATGGTGCAAAATTGATGAATTTGGCATGCCATTTTTAATGGAGTATGTAAAACTTTCGTTTTGATAACTTTCCGTATTCTTGTATGAGATTCCTGATCTTGCCATTAATTCAAAGCACAAAACATGCACGCAATTTATAAAATGGCCACCCTGAATCTGCTTATTAGGGAAGTGCAATATTGCGACTCGCTACATGTAAGCATAGTCGTGCCCAAAATTTTCGACTCTAAGTGTACCCTACTACCTTATTTGTCTTTGTTTTAGGACGTTAGTGAGGGCAGTTTTCTGTTCTTCTGCCTCCGTGCATTCAGGACTTGAAACTTGCTTATTTTTTGCTGCAATGGTGCACATCTCATTAACTGTTGAAAATTACTCCTATTACTTATTCTTAACAAATTCCAGTGTAACGTAATCGTACTATTTGTAACTAACCATCTAAATTCAACACATTAAGAATCTAGTTAAAGTCCACAAGTATTGAATTGTTAAGTTATACAATTCCAAGATATTATATTCACTAAATCAATTTAATATCAATTTTGCAATGGTTTATGTCTGTATTATTCATTCTTTCTCAACAGAAATGTTTTGCCCTAAAATATACCTTAGATGAATAACCAGATATACTCATTACTAACAGTAAAATACACTGCTACTACATTACATACACAACTACTTCTTCAGCCGCTCTATATACTGGTTCGCACCTCGTGATTCAATTAAAACAGTAAATTAACACACTGAATGTTCAGTGATAATTCCCTGTAAACTTCATTCTTATATATATTAACAATTCAATTCAATTCAAATTTATTGGCATAATCAGCAAACAAGTTGCCTTTGGCCATTTACAACACAAAATCTATGGCAAAGACAAAAATAAATACAAGTACAATGTAGTAATGAACATTATATATATATATATATATATATATATATATATATATATATATATATATATATATATATATATGTATATATATATATATATATATATATATATATACACATTATCATACAACATACATTTAAGAAACAGTTAAAATTTCCAAGGCATTTTTTCCTACATACATTCTTTAATGTATTTAGATACTTTTACTTGCAAACGTTTATTTTTTGTCGACATAAGCGTGAAAAATTTCTGTACACAAGGCCATGAAATACATGTATTGTTAAAATATGTTCTTCTTACTGTTCTATATGTGTCACAACATTGCATAAAATGATATTTTGACAACATAAGTTACACAGTCTGTTTTCTCTTTTAATACCTCTACCAAATTTAATCTCTAAGTTGTGAGAAGACAATCTTAAACTAGAAAAATGTTTTCTCAGGTCATCGTTTGTGATATTAGAAAGATAATCTTCGAATACAAAATCAGTTTAATATTTACAATAGTAATCCAATTTTGGAATGGTGTTAATAGCTTCTCTCCATTCTTGAATGTACTGGTAACGAATTCTACGTTGTATAATCGGGTAATAATTTACATTTACATCATAATTACGCCTTACATTACCAAAACCAAGATGATCAATCACTAAATAAATTCTAGTTGCCCAACAATTCGTTTGTACATTTTGACAGAGGTCATTATACATTTTAAACATAGGTGAATCATTATTTTTCAAAATTTGTAACGTTACCAAATTTTTTTGATCTTTCTCTACAGATGATTGATAATGGGAATCTTCCCAGCCCTCCAAGTTCAGCACTATTTGGAGTTTGATATTTGACTCCAAGGATATATTTGCAGAATCTTAAATGTAATTTATTAACATGTTTGTAACTAGTATTATTATACATTCCCCAAACTTCAACACCATACCAGGCGTGTACCGTTCTTTTGCATTCATTGTTATACATTTAACAAAAGCTACATTTCTAAACGTTCACCTCACATTTATAAATAAAATGTTATCAGATACCATAGATATCGAAGAAATTCCGTTGTATCTTAATATGCAAATGGTGATAAAATACGTTAGACAAACGGTTCGCTACTGTCACCTGGAAATTCAATTTTCATACTGTACGCAAATTTGCAACTTTATGCTTCATTTATAACAGCACTTAAATATAAAGGAATTTAATATTTTCCCTGCAAACAGGAGAAGCAACGATTTCTGCGGCTGACCACAAAATTACACAAACAGTCTATAGTGTGTGCATAAAGAAAAATAATTAACTTTTTCTTGCAAACATTCTTACATGCTGAAATAAAAAGCTGTAACAATTTTCATTCGGGGCTATATTCTGTTGCACTTTTTGAAAAAGGACATGATTCTGATCCTTTGTTATAATTTCAAACAGTCTAAATACAGTTCCATGATTAAAGATAGGGAGTCGTATGAAAATGTAGGCGAAGCCAAAAACACGTGCTAATCTCCAGCAATGATCAGCGAGCAGGGAGTGGTCATGACTGTTTGTTTAAATAAAGCTGCAAATGTACTGATTCTATAAATCTACACGTTAGAAGACGTTTTGTTTTAGGTATGGATGAGGATATAATAGACTTGTGAAAACTGTGATATCAACCACAGGCCAGTCCGCTCTTGGTCAATATCTCTTTTTTTGCCCGGTCGAGAAACCCTCAAATCAACCTCTCTAAAAGGCAATAGTTGTATATCATTCAAATGCTTGATCAGTCATATCACCATGTCGTTACATTTGACATGTGTAAATGTGGATGAACTATCACCGTTATTATGAATATAACAATGTATTGGAAAGACAATATATATTGTCTAAACGAATGTGAAAAACAATTTTCGTGTTCGACGGACATGCCATCAGGAACATTGGCTAATCTTTGCCATTTTTGGCTAAAAATGTCAGCCGTTAATTAAGGAAAAAAGTGCTGATAAAATATCTATTTTGGGTAAATAACTGCAAATAAAATTTGTTTTGATAGAAAATGGCAATATCTGAAAGCTTATGACAAAAATGACAGCAACATCTGTTCGTCCGTCTGTACGTAATTTAGGATAAAATCTGTATTTCCGTACGGATAAAGTGCGTGTTGTTCATTAACTTCAAATAATTGTAGAATGTTCCAAACACAAGATATTTTTATGAAATAACTTTTATGAATTAAATTTAACATCGTCTTACAGATATGTACATTTATTATCGCCCACGGTTTCGTCGGGGGACCGTCTCAAAATGTACTATTTTTCGTGAAAATATGCATACTTCTTCATATATTAAATAGAGGGGTGGGCCTAGTCAGAGGAGTCATATCTTCATAACCTGATGTCCGATTTTAATAAATGATACCTTGTTGCAAAGGACAAGCCAATATCGGGAGAAAACAGGCCAAGTCGGATGGTTCGAACTCCGTCGGCTAGGGGTTAAGGGCATAGGTCAAAATCTGGTAAATATCCATATAGAATATGAACTTTTCAGAGCAGTAAATACAGTCCTGAAAACTCAAGCACTATCTTAACTGAGTCCAACGATCGGACCAGGTCGGACCAGCGTAGTCTTGGCCAGCACCTTACCGCATACAACAAGTTTGGTCATTTTCTGGGACATGGCTAAAAGTTGAGACCCTGTTCAGGTACCTAGTATAGCCCGAGGGGTTAGTGCAGGTCGTAGAAGGCCACTCGGTAGTTTTCAAACTTTGAAAATCTGCTTATTTTGACCACGTCGGAAAGGTTTTCGATAAAGGTCGAGCCTATTTCACCAAAACATATACCCGTATTATACATGGATGTGTAGGGTCCAGACTATCGATTGATGCCATGTTCGAGTACCTCAGATAGCCGTAGGGGTTGGGGCGGTCGTATAAGGACACCATTGGGTCTTCTAACGTATTATTTTGACCATGTCTAAGAGGTTTTCGACCGGGTTCGAGCCGCTTTGCCAAAGAAATATGCCTATATTATACATGGTCATAAAAATGTGAGTCCTGGCTATTGATTGGGACCAAACTCGAAAATCTGAAACTCCAGTAAGGGTCAAGGCAGGTCATATAAGGTCACCACGTAGTGTTCAAACTTAGGAAATACATGAATGACAATTTTGATCATGTCTGAAAGGCTTTTGACCCGGTCTGAACCCCTATGACCATAATATATATCAGTATTATACATGGTTGTGTAGGTATGGGTCCTGGCTATAGATTGTGACCCAGTTTGTGTACCTAGGATAGCCAGAGGGGTCAGGACAGATCGTACATGGTCAACGGGTAGTGTTCGAATTTAAATTAAATGACTGTTTTGACTATGTCTGAGAGGTTTTTGATTCGAGCCTCTATGACCAAACCATATACCCGTATTATACATGGTCATGTAGGTATGAGTCCTGGCTATCAATTGAGACCATGAGCGAGTACCTTGGATAGCCTAGGGGTCGAGGCGGGAAATGTAAGGCCACCATTTGAAGTCCTATTTTGACCATGTCGAGCCCCTATGCCGAGGTAATATACATATATCATACGTTTCGATGTAGATGGGAGTCCTGGCTATTGATTGTGACATTGTTAAAGTACCTGGGGTAGCCCTGGAGGTCAGGGCAGGTCATATACGGATACAAGGTAGGGTTCGAAACGGCTTTTTTTGACCATGTCTGGAAAGTTTTCGACTTTCATTATCATATTATATGTTTGTAGATGCCTTAGCTTTACGTTTAAGCTACTTACAAGTCCATATGATGCCATCAGAGCTCAAGACAGGTATCAGAAAATGACCAAACATGTTTTATGCGGTAGGGTGCTGACCAAGACTAAACTGGCCCGACCCGGGGAGCCGTTAGATTTGCACCAATGATGTCTTTGGACTCAGTGAAGATAGTGCTTGAGTTTTCAGAACTGCCTTAACTGCTCGAAATGTTCATATTTTGAGAAAATCACTGGATTTTGATCTATGACCTTGACCTCTAGCAGACAGAGTTCGAATCCGACTTGGCCTGTTTTCTCTAGGTACTGGGGTGTCCCTTGCGACAAGGTATCATTTATTAAATTCGGACATCAGGTTATGAAGATATGACTCCCCTGACAAGGCCAACCCCTATAAGAAGTATGCATATTTTGACGAAAAATGGTACATTTTGAGACGGTCCCTTGACGGAATCGTTAGCGGTAAAAGTATGCAAATTACATATCTGTTTAGACAATGTTTAGATTAAATTCATAAAAGTTATTTCATAAAAATATCTTGGAACATTCTACACTTATTTGAATTTAATGAAAAACACGGACTTTTTCCGTATGGAAATAAAGCTTTTATCCTAAATTACGTACAGAAACAAATTTTTATTTGCAGTTATTTACCCAAAATGAATGTTTTATATTAAGCACTTTTTCCTTATTTTACGGCTAATATTTTAAGCTAAAAATGGCAAAGTTCAGCAAAATTAATTTTCAAGAAAGCGTGTCCGTCGGGAACGAAAATTGTTTTTCATATTCGTTTAGACAATATTTTCAACTACTTATTAGGTTTGATATCTTACTCCTAACGCTTTTTATAATAAAATGAAGTTGATGAATTTATAAAAAAGAAAATGCGACAAAAATTAGTGTTATACGGTCCCTATAGCAAGAGTACAGATCATGCAGACGGACAAATATACCTAAAACTATTTATTTCCATAGAAATAATTGATATACACCAAAGCGTGTTACTTTAGAGCCTTAGTTTATGTAAAATATTTTAAGATAAGTTCTTCCTCCTGTATTTATCACTAAAATCTCGTATGTCGTCCGTCGCGCTTTGAGGTCGACGCATGAAAATGCTACACGACATAGCGACAATGCGACGCGATATTATCAAAATGTCACTTCGCATTGTCGAGCGTCGCTTCGCGTTGTCGCGTCGGGTTGTTGTGTGTCGTTTGGAATTGTCGTGTGTCGCGATTCCGGCACTGTCATGGCGCATGACATTTCAAGACGACAATATGAAATATCGCTTCGCATTGTCAGGCGTCGCGTCGCGTTATCGCGTGTCGTGTTGCATTGTCGCGCGTCGTGAGCAGCAAAAAAGTCAGACCATGACGCACGACAATGCGAGACAATATCGCAACAATGCGACACGACATACGACAATGCGACACGACATCGCGACAATGCGACACGACACACGCAATGCGAAATATCACACTTTTGAAAGGCGACAATATGACACGACACTACGATATTATTGTCATGTGCCGTGTCGCATTGTCGCGATGTCGCGTCGCATTTTCGTGTGTCGTGTCGTATTGTCGCGATATCCTGTCGCATTGTCGTGCGCCGACCTCAAAGCGCGACGGACGACATACGACATGGTCCAAACAGGATTCCGTACAGTATGCCTTCCATCGAAAGACCTAACTTTTATTCCTATTTCCAGTAGTTACCATAAATGTCTCAGTATAAATTATTTCCTGTTGACATATATAACTTATATTTTTTCAATATGGTCTAAGAATAACATATTCAAGCAAAATACAATGTTAAAAGCAGCATGCCTCCAGATTTGGCTAAAAATAATCTTTCTTTCAAATTGAAGTTTGGTCATATATGAACATTAGAATATGAATTTTTGTTTCTAAAATATTTTAAGTTCCAAATCAAGAAAAAAAGATGACCGCATTGGGAATCGAAACCCAGACCGCCGCGGCAATAAAGACATTTTCCCGTCGTCGTAAACAATAGCGCTATAGCTGAAGTAGTGAATAATGACTTCAAAATATAGATATTTATAATCGAGACAGTTTACCTGGAGTAAAAGCGTGACAAACGCTTTTCTAGTTTCATCGTAAAAAGTAGTAAAAACAGCAAATTCTCATGTGTTTCCGTAACATAAATTTGTCATTAATCAAGTTTTAAAGCCTTCTTAAGCAATATTGCATTTATTTCAAGATATCTAATATTTTTATAATTTTTTTTTTGTTGCCGAACGATCTGGAGGCATGCCGCTTTAAGGTGTAGGGAGACTGCATTTTAGGAACTTGGCTTTCCCTGTTGAATATTTATATTTGCATTTTTCAACTTTCCCCCAACACCCGACCCTTTTATCTGACTCTTACCCCTACCCCGCTCCCTCCCCATTGTATGTATTTTGCATATAATTAAAATGTACTTATTGTTGGATGTTTGAAGTAATCCGTCTAACTTTAGTTTTCCGTTACAGCTACTTTTTGTTGTGAGCCTACTTTGCAATACATGGCTCTATGGCTGTGCTTGGGGTATTCTGTGCTTTCAGGAAATCAACCCTTACCTTTGATCTTTTGTAATATCAACAATGCAATACGTAATGACTACCCTATTTAAAAACGTCTTGCAACTTTTTGTCGTAACTATGTCTGTAAGAA
The DNA here is from genome assembly GCF_021730395.1 of Mercenaria mercenaria. Taxonomy (NCBI): domain Eukaryota; kingdom Metazoa; phylum Mollusca; class Bivalvia; order Venerida; family Veneridae; genus Mercenaria; species Mercenaria mercenaria. The sequence goes on from NC_069368.1 coordinate 82,329,913, forward strand.
TTGGAGTGCTGACGTGGTGCTCTGGTATGTGATACAATTTAGATAATTTCCGTATCTGTGTTCCTGCTAGACTGAAATGAATAAGAGAGTAATCAAATTGCATTTATTGACAGTTTTTATAACATTCTTACTCTCAGTTCTTGTTGATTTTCAATTTTGATATGTTTCAAACTACTGTCGATGGGTAATATGTCAAGGAGCCAGGAAAAATAACAATTTACCTTCACACGCAAAGAAAATAAGGAAAGAATGAAAACGATACTAAACTTCTTTTTTTCACTAGACGTTAAGCTTTGAACAAACCTTTGTTTACAATTAAATTCTAGGACAAAATAAAAGATACGTGAACTTCAATTGAACTATGTAAGTTTAGGAATATGATCACATGGCAGCGCTTGTTTGTTCATGTGACCGATTTTTATGATTTAAGGATTTCTTCTATGTTGGGTTTCCAATATGATGAGAGATTATCGTTATTTAAATTTTGAACTTTTATTTCTTAGATCCAAGCAGTAAGACTTATGTAGTTACTGACAAAACTAATTATTTCATGTCAAGTTAAATTAAATGTGATTTTACCCACAGGCTGGTGCAACTTTTGAATATTATCTCATCAGAACTAAAAGGATCCGTTAGTCGAAATTACTTGTAAACGATTTAAAAAATATAACCAATGTTCATTTTTCACTTTTCAATATTTTATCTTTAGATATTTACTTCAAATGTAGAAATTCTCTACATTCATTAAAAGTCTACGCAGAGTAATATTCAAATTTCAGACTGTAACTTTTTATTTATATGTAAGACTTTTTCATTCATGTCACGTTTGATGGAATTAAAATAGAACAATTAATTGTTTAATAATTTCGATATTCCTAAGTGAAGTTCTATCAGGTGTGCAGGTTATTCTATTATAAATGAAATTAATGTAGATATAATTACATCGCTCAAATACTACCTTATTTTCATTTAAAAGTCATAAGATATCAAGTATTTAACAATCCAGATGAAACAATGAAACTTTACAATGAACCTAAAATGTACAAATTTATATGAAGTGTACGTCAATACTGTTTCAACTAGAAAGCTAGTATTATTTATCAAACTACTGTGGGGAAGGATTGTGGCGAAATTTATGATATCTCCCACACTAACGGATTTTGTATTCCGCTTATCAGTCTTCGGTTTACTAAGCGTATATGCCATCATTATCATTTCTGTTACAATTTACTTAGAATCTATTTTTTTGAAATCCAAAATTTTGATTTAAAGTCTAAATGTACTTTTGCAAATATCGATTTGTCAGTTATATTAAATAATGAAAATTCTGATTGGTGTTGACTTCAAAATAAATATGTTTAAACTGAAAATATTCATATTTGATCACTCGAAATCATGTTAACATAGACTAAACATACTCAAAATCATATTTTATTTTATATAAATTGAAGATACATAATTATTAATCTTTCTCGTGTTATACACAAATCCAGGTCAATGCAATGTTGAAATATGCACATGTGTACTTAATAGTGACCATGTTTCCGTTAGAAATGCAATAAGTTTCTTAAAACACAGCGTTTTGTTTTTCACTAGCTGTTAATGACATACAATTTGTGGTTTACTGACATTCCTAATTTCATACGTTAGGTTTATCTTTATCACATTCAAGAGAAAATGTATTGGCAACACCATGCTGAAGATTTTGTTTGAATTAAGCTTTGACTATTTCTGTATCACGGAGGAGTATATAGTACTTTAACATTGCATTTGTATTAAATTGCCTGAAACTTTGCCGAGTGGAAAGCAAACTTATACATTTGATGCGGCAACATTTAAAAGGCAGTTCCATTGTGTAAGTTTTTTCGACTGGTAAACATTATTTTTAATTCTAAATATGCTTGTTTCTGTTAAAACAACTTTACCTTATAATGACGTCACTTTAACGGGCGATGACGTCAATGTTTGTTTTTTTTGCGACAAAGAAAGAGCGCTATTGTAATTTATCTACTGTTTTACATTAAGGGCATATAAGAATCAAAATAATGTATAGCAAAAATCGTGTTTTACTAAAATGAAAACACTAAAAATCGGTTACACGTCGCCAAAATAATTCCGGGAACGTTTAACCACTTTTCGTGTATTAATAACGTTAAAACACCTTACAATTTATGTACCGTTATCCTGTTTGCTAACAAGTAGTCTCAATATATTCAATTATTTACTCAAGAAAGAAAATGCCGCTGCACAATAATAGGTTTGTGCATTTTCCAGTTCATGACCATGGATGTTATAGTATACCTATAGCGGGTAGGTTATAATATGTACAGTGGCATTTTCTTTCTGGTCTGGTGCCAGTGGGCTAGAGTAAGTGTTTGTCCTTGTCCTTGTTTTAGGACGTAAGTGAGGGCAGTTTTCTGTTCTTCTGCTTCCATGATTTTAGCTAGATTATAGCAGGACTTGAAAGTTGCTGATTTTTGCTACAATGGTGCACGTCTCATTAACTATTGAAATTTGCTCCTATTACTTATTCTTAACAAATTCCAATGTTACATAATCGTACTTTTTGTAACTAATCATCTAAATTCAACACAATAAGAATCTAGTTAAAGCCCACCAGTATTGAATTGTTAAGTCATACAATTCTAAGATATTATATTAACTAAATAATTATAACATCAATTTTGCAATGGTACAGAAATGTTGTGCCCTAAAATATACTTTAGATGAATATACTCATTACTAACAGTAATATACGCTACTACAACATTACCACTCCAAGAGAACTACGTTCCAACATAAGTCAGGTCTCATCGATTTAATGTGACATATCTCAACGATGAAGTTACGGTGTCGCTCCAAATGACCTTGTTAATTCATTTATTTTGTGCAATAAACAATTGATTCTATGTTTCCATTACTTAAAAGATGAGTTTGATGTGTGGACCCTATACTAGCTATTTGCATCTGTTTGGAAGATTCAATGAACTAGTTACAAATAAACTTATGTAAGCTACATAAATGTTGCAAGTCCGCAACGATTACAGACAATATGTGACGACGTCTCACATACAGTGTTGCAAAGTCTCAATATCATAATTACCATCTGAACTTGTAGAAAATTCTTATGTTCATTTCATCTTTACGTCGAGAACATTTTTGTGACACTTTCATAAACGACTGGATGACGCGTACGCCTGAGAAAGGTACAACAATTTAATCAGTATGACAAATGTATGTGTCGTCATCATTTTACACGTTATAGTCTTACGCAGGCTGGAGTAAAAGTCTTTGAAATGGATGCATAAAATCATATACAATTTCAGCATCAACATTTAAAGGTAAAGTTTATGCTGTACAATAGAAACAAGTATCTTCAGGTGTTCGCTATAGAATTACTTTCATTTATATCAAATTCCATGGCAATGTTGTAAGCATTGTTGGTGGTTCCTACACAATAGTGGTGTTTTGCTGAACCACTACCCATGCATTCAGTTTTGACAAAGTGTATACATGTTATGCATTTCATTTTATATTTTATATTTATTAAAAGCGGTCAGAGAACCTGAAAGATTTTAATACTTGGAACAACATTACAATTTTATTGTTTTATGCTTTACTGCACGTCTTTCTTCCTCGTCCTTTTTCAACAGGCGCATTTCCTGAAAATTTCATTATTTCGCGTTGTTTTCATCCCCCAATTTTCTTTTTAAATTCACGAAAATTGTGCATTTACTAAAATACGCCAAACTTATGCAGCTTATTGCATCACCTTTTTACTTTTCTTTTTCAAATTCAATTCATAAAAGTCGTGCAGAAACTCGAATCTCTTTAATTTGCTTTGTCGTTTTACTGAATCTCCCTTTTCCTTTCTTTAAATTGAAAGTCATGCAGAGATAAGCATTATTTTAATCTCAGACAGATTTGTATTTTACTGCGGCCCTTCCTCTAAAAGCAGAATATAACTTGCTCTTTATCTGTCTCGTTAAATATTTTTTTGTCTTCCCTTCAATTATGTTCGCAGCGACTCAAGTATTCATTCGTGATCATTTCGCTATTTTTCTGTTTAATCCCTTTGCTTTTTTTAAATTCACAATTAGTTAGATCTTTTGATTATACTAAAATCCCGTGTAGTTTGACATTTTTCACTTATTTCTTGTGGAAAGAACTGTTTTGTTGCAATAGATTCCTTTAAAAGATCTTGTTTTAGAGTTAATTTATATTCAGCAAGATTTATAATATGATTTGTATGAATTTTACATAAATCATTTAAAATGACATTGTATATTTTGTGCGCCCATTGTAAGTTAAAACGTGAAAGGCCAAGGCGGCCAATCGAATCACTTGCCCTTTCAACTATGTGCTTGAACTTTAGCTTTGGATGTGGGATTTTTATGTAAGAAATCCATCCAGTACGCTTGCAGTAAGTCGTTTGCTCTACCAAGATGCCCGTCCGTATATGGAATAATGATCAGAGAAGCACCAAGGACTTTCCATCACCACGAACCTTAATATCTTTAATTGTCTCGTAGAGACGTAGACGCTTCTTTGTTACTAAATGGTCTCAAAATAGCTTTTATATTCACACTTATTAAATATTACGTACATTCGTACGCCGGTAATCAATATTGTATTTATAATCAGGATCGTGAAGCATTACTTCCAGAACTTTGCAAATAAATTGGCTATTTCGTAACAAATAGTTTCGTCATCATGTGCAGGCGTATTGCTCATTTTGTCCACACATGATAATCATTATTACCTGCGAATGTAATTAGGAGCCTGAGACGTCTTCACTCGCACTCAAGTGCCCTCAGACGGATATATCTATCCAATTCTTTAACACATGACTGCAATTTTGCTTGCATATCATATACAATTATGCATTTCTAACAGATCTTTTTTTGTTGCATATGGTATTTTACATATAATAATAGAAATTCAAAGCAAAAAGAAATTCTTTATTTGCAGTACTGATTCTTATGGTAGAGTATGTGCGCCCAGCGCAGGAAATTAATGTCCGTAAACTAAAGTTATAACGTTTCAGTGAAGCACAATAACAAAGTTTCACTTTAGTTTTATCCTTTGTGACGTAACGGTATGTTCTTTCCGTAATATAACGTATTTTGGACCGAGAAATATACTACATGTAAAAAGGACGAAGAGAAGGTCTCAAGGTACATGATATTGTCTTAGTTCACATGTAAAATACCATATATAATAAATGCATGAAGCGCTAGTTGTCATTACCAGCTGGGTTTTGCAGGCATGGGTAAAACCAACGGAAGCGCCAGTCCGGTGTGTAAAGATTTATGTTTTCCTTATTACACACCTAAAAATATTTTCCTTTTTGTGTCAATGGACCGCGATCGTGCAATATTTTTCATTATTACATACCTAAAATTATTTTCCATTTAGTTTCCTTAAGTTGCGCAATATTACCGCTTCAGAACAAGTGCATATATCCACATAAAAAGTTAATAACCTATACATATTGACGTATCAGTTTCATATAAGTTGCGTGTCGTCAATTGTGACGTCAGTTTCATGGATGTCATCACGTTTTTAAGTTCTTTAACTAGAACATTTTCAGTTCCACTCTAGCTAAAGAACAAAATTTCTATCGTTGCTATAATGAATAATACACGTGTAGTAATTATAAAAAAGATTTTTAGAATTGCATCGAGAACAATGCATTCATTCTTCCTAAAGTCGCGCTATGTTGCTTAGTTGCGTCATGTGCTTCAAAAGAATATTTTTACATACTTTATAACAATAATTGTGCACATATAATAGTATAACTCAACTCCGCGCCACCTCGTACATATTGCTTTCATTTGGACAAAGATATCTTGGGGATACCATTAAATGAAAAAAAAAAAACACAAAAAACAAAAAATCTCGGTCTACACACTTGGAACAAAATCTGATTTTCAGTCACAGACTTGCTGGTATGTTTTACTCGAATATAAGTAATGCGTTAAGTCACAAGACTTCGATGAGTGTCAGTAACGTTTGCCTGTGTCGCGTTTAGATCATCGGTTAGAATGAGAAACATGATATTAAATAAATATTGCGTGTTTATGATAAAGCAGTTGCAGAAATATATTTCTAAGATTAAACCTGGCATTGCCTTTAAGCGATCATTGACTGTCTGTAAGGATTGCTTTTAAAAAAGTGTAGTATATTGTTTTATTCTGGAAAATAGCAAAATGCTTTTATTTTCTTAATAACATACGCCTGTTTTAAAAATCTAAAAGTTTTAATCAATCTATGCAATTACTTTTGGAATCTGAATTAATGTTCATGTCAAGACACAAGTAAATATAATCAAAGTAATTAATATATATGAAAATTATATAAGCCGTGTCATATTGAGCGATATTGTTACCAGAAGTCGTTGAGATATGTCACATGATATCGTTTAGACATGACTTGCGTTGGAACGTAGTTCTCACGCAGTGATTACATACACAACTACTTCTTCAGCTGCTCTATGTACTGGTTGGCACCTGGTGAATCAATTAAAACAGCAAATTAACACATTCAAGGTTCAGTGATAATTCCCTGTAAACTTCATGTTAATATGTATTAACCAGTAACTTGCATAAGCATTAGCTAAGAACAAGACATTCCTGATGGAGCAAAGGACGCAATAACCATTTGGACAGTACCATTAACTGTTAAAAGGGGTGCTAACCAAAAAGATACTAACTGAATGACGAAAAATGCAGGTCATGATCAGACTGCACGGATATGCAGGTAGATCTTGGTCTGCACTGGTCGCAAAGGCAGACTCACTTGCCTCCAGCAGGCTAAAGGTTAAACATATTAAATGAAATTTCATTTTAAATTAATTACTGAACATTAGTGATGTTTATTTTGTTGCTCTACCTTATGCAATGGCATTATATACAGGTGTGTACGGTTCTTTTGCATTCATTGCTATACATTTAACAAGAGCTAAATTTCTAATAGTTCAGATTTCACTGATATCAAAGAAATTCCGTTGTATCTTAATATGCAGATGGTGATAACATACCTGTAACGGGTTAACTGCATTGCAGACTTACACTTTTTTAAAGATGAGTTATTCTATCATTAGAAATATCGACACCATCTAATATTTGTCTGGCGACTTAATAAAGTAACATTTAGCAATAGAAAATAGAAACAACTGAAATTTCAAACCTTATATCAACCGGAGGCAATTTCAAAATACGTTACAGTAAACAGTTTAAATAATGTAAGGAGGAGAACCTGGCGTCTTCGTCCACCACCCAAAGCTGGAAAGTTGCTATATGACCTGTAATTGTGTAGGTGTGGCGTTAACTCAAACAAAAAGAAAAATAACACTTAAGGTAATATATTCTGCATGTGCTAAACATTTCCCCAAACACGCTCTGTTCCGATAAAATGCAAGTGAACCGACTGGAAAGTGGATATGATAATGTAAAGTCATTGAAAAACATTATATTACTCCTGCATTATGTGTAAAAATGGGTGATGATAAGCTTAAAGAAATTAGAGACACACGTGAACTGCTGGTTGTATATAGGCTTCAAGTTTAAACCAGAAAGACATAACTCTTCAAATTCGTTTGGACAAAGAAAAATAAATTAGATACGCATTTTAAAGTGGGCATTTATTTAGGCTGTATGTTAGTAATTTAGTTTATAAGACCATGGTATAAATCTCACAACCTGAATCACAGTTTTTTTTATACAATTCTGGACATTTATCCACAAGTGTTGCAGTTACTATGGTCACTAGACAGAAGGAATCGGGACTCTACATTATATATAAGTACATTAGACAAAGGGTTCGCTACCTGTCACCTGGGAATTCAATTTCCTTACTTTACTCTAATTTACAACTTTATGCTTCATTTATAACAGCAATTGAATATTAAGGAATTTAATATTTTCCTTTGCGAACAGGAGAAGCAACGAATTCTGCGGCTGACCACAAAATTACACAAACAGTCTATAGTGTGTGCATAAAGAAAAATAATTAACGTTTTCTTGCAAACGCTACGTATTCTTACATGCTGAAATAAAATGCTGTAACCATTTTTATTCGGAGCTATATTCTGTTGCACTTTTTGAAATAAACATAACTCTGATCGTTTGTTATCATTTCAAATAGTCTAAATACAGTTCCATGATTAAAGACAGGGAGTCGTATGGAGGCGGAGCCGAAAACACGTGCTAATCTCCAGCAGTGATCAGAAGGCAGGGTGCGGTCATGACTGTTTGAATAAAGTTATTATCATTATTATTATTATGTACAACGAAATAGGCGCTTAATCAAATTATTCAGTTTCAGTGATGACATAACATTTGGACGACATAACAACGTGATATCGTACTGAAACGCTAAAACAATGCCAAACGGCGGCTGCAGATGTTCTGATTTTATAACTCTGTCTCAAGTAATCTACAAGTTGCTAGATTTAAGGAGTTTTGTTTTTAGGTACGGATGAGGATATATATACTTGGGAAAACAATGATATCAACCACAGGCTAGTCCGCTCTTAGTCAATATCTGTTTCCCAGAATCGACCTGTCTTAATATAAAGGCAATAGCTTTATATTATATATCTCAAATGTTAAATCAGTCATATTTCCATGCCATAACTTTTGTATAAATGTAAATGAACTATTTCAATCAACATGAAGATAACAAAAGCTCGTAGAACACGAAACTCCCCCTTGATGCATTCAGTAACTGCACAAGGAACATAAATTATTTGGTCACTGTGCACTGGACGTTTGACGTACTGACCTCAAATCAATGACTATAGGTCATTTACCAGTCTTATTTGACCTCCGTATCAAATGCGATCTTAGACCAAAGCACTCTCTGAATTATTTAGCAAAACAGTTCTACTGTTCTGGGTCAATGTGACCTTGACCTTTGACCTACTGACCTCAAAACCAATAGCAATCATCTACTAGTCATGCCTAAACTTTATGTTAAGTTTAAAGATCCAAAGCATTCTTGAGTTATTACCTTGAATCTGTTTTATTTTTCAAGTAATCGTCCGGAAACGGTTTATCGTTCCGGGCCACTGTGACCTTGACATTTGACCTACTGCTCTCAAAATCAATACAGGCTATTTGCTGGTAATGACCAACCTTTCTATTAACTTTCATGATCCTAGGCCCAAGCATTCTTGAGTTATCATCCGGAAACCGATTTGTCTACGGACGGACCGACCGACAGATAGACCGACATCAGCAAAACAATATACCCTTTCATCAACCTTCCTATTAAGTTTCGTGATCCTAGGCCCAAGCATTCTCAAGTCTCTTCCGGAAACGGTTTAACTGTTCCTAGTCACTATGACCTTGACCTTTGACCTACTGATCTCAAAATCAAAAGGTGTCATCTGCTGGTCATTGCCAACCTCCTCTAAATTTCGTGATCCTAGGCCTAAGTGTTCTCAAGTTGTCGTCTAGAACAGTTTAACTGTTCCGGGTCACTGTGTCCTTGACCTTTGACCAACTAATTCCAAAATCAATAGAATTCATCTGCCGGTCATGACCAACCTTCCTATTAAGTTTCGTGATTCTAAGCCCAAGCGTTCTCAAGGTATCATCAGGAAACTGTTTAACTGTTCCGGGTCACTGTGACCTTGTCCTTTGACCTACTAATCTTAAAATCAATAGGACTCATCTGCTAGTCATGCTTAACCATCCTATCAGCTTTCATGATCATAGGCCGAAGCGTTCTTGAGTTATCATCTGGAAACCGATTGGTCTACGGACAGACCGACTGACATCAGCAAAACAATATACCCCTCCTTCTTCAAAGGCGGGCATAACAATGTTTTGGAAAGACAATATGTCAATGTTAGAATGATTAAGGCAGAACTTAGGAGTAAGATGTTTACACGAACATCAGTTTAAGTTTTTCGTTTTAACAATTCTGGGCAGACAAAAATAAGATAGATTTGTCAAAACTATTTAAATTGAATAACTGACACGATTAAAAATAATACAAATTAAACCTTACGAAATAATTGTGTTTTGAATGTCAATACTTATGACATCAGTTAAATCCTAAGAAAGAAATGTGCTGCGACGTTCGTACTTAGGAGAGGACTTGGAATAACAGATTTTGTGGAACAGGCCCCAAGATATCAATTAATGTTGTAAACGTCGACGTGTGATTTGCTTACGGCGGGATGAGAGAAGACATTTTATTACAAACTGTTAATTAAGTAGGTGTTTATGTTATGAAGTCTGTTAATTAATTGAATTTTTGTTTTAGATGTATTATCAATACAGAGCCAACACAAATTTCCGATGTAATCTCATTAAACCAGTTTATATAAACCAGTTATATTTGTTAATGTTATAAACAGTCACAAATCTATAATGTTTCTGACGGAGAGTGATTTAGTTTAAACTTGAAGTCTGTTAAGATAGAAACCTTTGAATTAATGAATTAAACAAGTTTTATCGTACAATAATTGATTTACGTAGTTTTCGCTACGTGAAGAAAATCGCATGGAGGTCCAACTATTAGGTCTTGAGATGTTTCAGTTTGTCATATTCTGTAAGTGCAACAAGATGCATGAGGGAAGAAAGTCTTAAAGAATACAGTCAAATTTGCTTAATAAGGGCGAACACATGAATTAAGATATTACCTTACCAGTTCCTTAGACATTAGTTAGGTGGTATCTTAATGCAAGCTATACCATATTACTTCACCAGTCTACAACATTGAATGACGAAACATGTTGTTGGTACAATAATAAATACAGTCAAGGATAGAGCTATAGACCAAACTCATGAAAATTGGTTTGAATGTTTATCTTGATGACCTCTAGGTCAGGTTTGAATCTGGGTTATGTGGGGTCAAAAACTAAGTCACCCAGTCAAATAAAAGGAAAAGCTTGTTAACACTCTAGAGGCCACATTCATAACCCTATCTTCGTGAAACTTAGTCCGAATGTTTATCTTGATAACCTTTAAGCCAAGTTCGAATCTGGGTCATGGGGGATTAAAAAAGGGTCACTAGGCTAGAGCAAAGGAAAATCTTATTAAATTTCTAGAGACCATATTTTAAGTTTGAAACTTATGGGAATGGTCAGAATGTTTGTTTTGATGATATCTAGGTAAAGTTCGAATATGGGTCCTCTGAATTTAAAAGCTAGGTCACCCAGTAAAATCAAAGAAAAACTATGTTTGTGCAATAGGGGCTGCATTTTTCGATGCATGTTTGTGAAATTTGATCAAAATGACTTTCTTGATGAAATCTAGATCAAGTTTGAATATGGGTCATCTTGGGTCAAAAACTAGGTCACCTGGTCGAATAAAATAAAAACCTTATGTATGCAAAAGTGGCTGCATTTTTCAGCTGATGTGCATGAACCTTGGTAAGAATGTTTGTCACTATAAAATCTTGGAAGAGTTTTTATCTGGGTCACGTGGGTTCAAAAACTTGGTCACCAGGTCAAATCAAAGAAAAAGCTTGTTTACACTCTAGGGGGCCACAATTTTTATTCAATCTTCATAAAACTTGGTTTGAATGTTTGGTATTATAAAGTCTTGTACGATTTTAAATCTGGGTCATGTAGGGTCAAAAACTAGTCACTTGGTAAAACCAACGGAAAAGCTTGTTTACACTCTAGAGGCCACGTTTTTGCTCCAATCTTTACGAAACTGTCAGAATAATTGTTTTTATGAAATCTTGGAGGGTTCTAATCTGGGTCATGTGGGGTCAAAAACTAGGTCTCTAGGTCAAATCAAAGAAAATGTTTGTTTACACTCAGGCCACATTTTTGCTTCAATTTTAATGAAAATTGGTCAGAATATTTGTCTCAAAATGAAATCTCGGATAGGATAAAAATTGGGTCCGGTTGGATAAAACTAGGTCACTAGGCCAAATCGGAGAAAACTCTTGTTTACACTTTAGAGGCCAAATGTTTGCTCCAATCTTCATGAAACTAAATCAGAATGTTTATCTCCTTGAAAATTTGAACGAGTTTGTAACTGGGTCATGTGGTTCAAAAACTGGGTCACTAGGTCAAACATGTTTACACTGCTATGGTATGTTACTCTGGTGAGCGATCTAGGGCTATCTTGACCCTCTTGTTTTCAAGCTTTGTCATGTAAAGCAGTGTATAATTCCTCAGAATACCAATTGGTTTCTGGAATGGCGAAGCAGGCTGATGTCATTGAATTAGGTCGTTGCTGTATTTATATAAAAGATGGAATTAACCGATATGTTTTACCACTAGCTTAGTCGAAAGCATTCACTTTCTCCAAGATGGAATCAAAAGTATACTATCTAATTCATCTACCAGTAATAACTGTCCAACTAAATCAAACCGAGTCTGCTATTTTTCTTCTTGGTTGCATTCTTTGCTTCCAAAGGATCTTTTTATAGATTTAATTAACTATTACAACAGCAATCTTTATGTGCCGTGTGACGGCTGTAAAAAGTTTCCCCGTACTTTGGTTCAGTGTTGTTATATTTTCTGGTCCTTTGGGATCATGGAGTCCATTCAACACTTGTGTAATAGAGTTCCGCTTAAGCCGGTCCTATAGGGCGTGAGAGGTGTTGCACATTTCATTACCTCTCATGAACAGCCTCAATCAAACCGTCTGCTATTATTCTTCTTGGTTGCATTCTTTACAAAGGATCTTTTTACAAATTTTATTATCGTAGTTTGACCTTATATGTTATGAAACTAGCTGATACACGTTTTAAGTCATTCTAATAAGGCCAATTCTGATACTCAATCCTCTAGATCTTGAGAAAATGTAGAGACTTCGCAATAGTTTACTGCAGAGTGTTTTACTGGAATATAGTCGTTAAATTTTATTTTGTGGCCAGTATAAAATCCATTACAGAGCATCACTTTATTGGTGTTTTCCGGTTGATGTCAAGGAAATAACAACAGTGACATTTTCAGAATGTCATTAAGTCAAAGTTAGAAACTGGTCTTCAAAGCAAATATACCAATAAAAGCAATGTAACATAAAGATTTAGATTCGACTATTACTTAGATAATAAAAGTAAATACAATGGATGTGATTGTTCCTTGCTTAGGGAAAAAGAAATCTAGTAACAATATTGTTTATCAAAAGATCTGACCAGAAAGTTATACAACACTCCATTTTCAATTAACATACCATCCTTGAAACAAATACTACAGTAGTGTATACAATTCGGGGATATAAATTAACACTCGCCCAGTCGCCCAATGCGACCAGATTGAAAGCTTGTCGAGTCAACCTTCAATGATAGCCGCCCAGCCGGCGAATGGCGTAATGTCAACAATATATTGGGTATTCGGAAACTGTCTTATTAATATGCGCGACGTCACTTAAATCGACCAATGAGAATAACCATTATGTATATTACGACCAATCGGCATACGCGGTGTATTTACTGCGCGATATGTTCACTGCGTCACCAACAATGGCTGCGTCCATTGAAGTACAATTATAGAAATAATGAGGTTTATAGAAGGCGTCAAAGAATCTACAAAGGCCGATCGCGGCGACAAAAGGAAGTATTTTGCCGAATATGAAAAGTCCAAAAGGCCGCTGAGGACTTTCAATGAAAAATGAACTATTAACAGGCCTAAGCTTAAAACACAGACCGCGGCATGGTGTGTACTTTTTGCAGGGACGGCGGCTTCATCAATAATTTTGGTACAGGTTGCGAATCTGGTAAAGTCGACACTGTCACAAAACATGAGAATTCGGATGTCCATCAGCGTGCATCTGCTACCCAAAAAGCTCGTCAATCGTCCTTATCGTCCTCTAGTGCCGCAAAAATTATTCAAATTTAAATGCATCCGTGATTGAGAAGCTGAGCCATATGTTCCGAACATGTCATGCACTCGTAGTGAACGATCGTCCTCTTTCAGACTTCAACTAGCTTTGTGACCTTGATGAGGCAAAAGGGTTAGTTATTGGCCAGACTTACAGGGGTAACAACAACAACATTGCTGTAAATAATTTCGTTTGCTCCATAGCTGAAACTGAATTTCATAAAGTGTTAGAAAAGATTATGAAAAGTAAATTCGTTTGCTTAATAGGTGATGAGAGCACGGACTCATGAACAAGAAATGTGGTTAGCAAGAACGTGTAACAATGGTAACATTAGTATTCATCTTGTAGGTGTTTTAGCCCTGAAAAGGCAGATGCCAAAGGCATTGTTAATGAATTGACAGATACTTTTTCGAAAAATTTGTGTTGTGAGTGGTCTGATTTTCAGTGCAAACTTGTTGCATTAGCCTGCGATGGTGCTAGTGTTATGAAAGGTTGTCGGTCTGGAGTAGCAGCTATTTAAAGGTCGAGTCAGCGTTCTCTATTAACAGTTCATTACATGGCCCACAGACTGGCTGGCATTAAAAGATATTTCCAAACAAATAAAAACGTATGAAAACAGTGAATATATTACTCATGGGATTATACTATTTTTACCACAATAGCAGTCTCAACAGAGCTATGTTGAAAAGAAGTTTCTCTGCTCTGAAACAGGAGTCCGATAGGACTCTTCTTTTACCAGTTCGTGTAGGTGGGACACGCTGGATAGGACACACTTATCGGGCAATCACCATGATAACCAGTTCTTACAAATACAATGTCGCACAAAAATATTCAGATTTCATTTCAGTGTTGCATTATAGAAAAATAAAAAGGTATATATAGCAATCACTGCCTGGAATGAACAATTTTGTAAAAAAAATATTAATGATAATATTAATATGAAAGCGCTTTTTGTAGTAAGGGTAACCAACACTGAATTCTTTTTTGGTACCCTATTAGTCAAAATAACATGAATAACATATAATTTCAATTAAAAACATTTTTATTACAGATTTCAGAACCAATGGAACGAGTGTCTATTGATTCTAAAAGTAAAGCTAAAGCTTTTCTAAAGTTGCTTCGGTCAAAGAGTGTTTTTCTGTTCCTACATTTCCTCTTTGACGTCCTTGAACCATTGAAGAGACTATCAAAATTTCTTCTGGACAGACAAGCAGTTATTGGCACGCAACACGCTGAACTAGCATCTTGTGTGGAGGTTATAATGAAATATAAAGGTATTATATTATTATATTATATTTATATAAAGTTTAAATTATAATGCAAAGTTTTTCTTTTTGCAGCGGAAAACGACAACTGACTGATTGTGTGTCAATCCCTGATGCACTGTCTTCAAGATTCCCTAACATACTCCAAGTGGTTGATCTAATCTTAACTCTAAGTCTATCCAGTGCTGAGGCAGAGAGAGGATTCTCACAGCTAAAGCTGATAAAAACAAGACTTTGTGTGTGTGCGCGTGTACGCGTGTGTGTTTGTGGTGTGCACGTCTGCGTGCTGTAGGTTTCGTTTTGGGGAGGCTGCGATTTTGGTACGTGGCATTCCCTGTTTGATATTTGTCTTTGTTTTTTAGGACAAAGCTTTCTCAGCATATTTTAAACTACTTATTAGAAATCAAATTTGAAGCCCGTTATATCAAGAATTTTGATCCCACTGACTCCATCCACCACTGGAACATTTCTGGAGATCGCAGTAGATGTCCACCTTTTTGGACAATAGAGCTAAAGAGCCAGTGCATGATTATATAACTGTTGACACTGAACCACATGATTCAGTAGGCTGAAACTGGGTGCAAACAGAAAGTATAAACAATGACTGCCCTAGCCCTATGTCATTGTCAGAAACAGAAAATGACGATTTAGGTTCTGGCTCTGACTGTTACAGTGATGACGAGTTTGATGAGTGCGGCTCTGTGTTTGAAAAATTAATATAGTTCAGCAGGAATTAAATTACAAATAAAATCTGGAAAGTAGATCCCTCGGAAGCACCGAAAACAATGCAAACAGTGAAAATTGCAGACTCGGTTTGATTGAGTCTGTTTATGAGCAGTAATGAAAAATGCAACACTGCCCATGCCCTCTAGCACCGGCTTAAGCAGTATTCAATCTTCAAATCTAAATGAGTTGAAATCAATGATCCCCAAGGACCAGAAAATATAACAACACTGAGATGAAGTCGGGGCGACTTTTTACGGCCGCCACACAGCACTTAACACCCGCTGTTGTGAAGTAAATAAAATCTGGAAAGTAGATCCATCGGAAGCACCGAAAACAATGCAAACAGTGAAAATTGCAGACTCGGTTTGATTGAGTCTGTTCATGAGCAGTAATGGAAAATGCAACACTGCCCACGCCCCTAGCACAATACTTATCATAAATTATGTACATCTAAACCATTGTTAGTTTCTTTTTTTCTGCATATAACAGCTTGGCCCCTAACTTTAATGCTGGGGCCCTAGAATTTTGCTGCACGGAGCCCAGGTGGCTTACAGGGCCTGAGTGCTAATTTATATCCTTGTACATGAATTTGCAGATAGTTATATACATAAAATACATATTTAACAAGGCAAAACACATAGACACGATGACAAAACAAACACGTAAACGGACACAAACGTGCACCTCATTATGCGATTGTTACATACAGTTGGTTAATTGTGCGCAACTCGACACAGGACGGTGTAAATACAAAATACCTTAAAATCGTAATGACAACAAAATTAAGATATGTACCACAAGAAAAGTTTGCTCGTGTTAAATAAAACCTAAAGAATAATACACGCAATCAACGACTTCAAATCACTTGCCCCTCATCGATGTGGGTTCGAGACTCACTCGGGGCGTTCAATTCTTTATGTGAGGAAGCCATCCAGCTGGCTTACGGAAGGTCGGTGGTTCTACCCAGGTGCCTGCTCGTGATGAAATAATGCACGGAGGGGCACACAGGGTCTTCCTCCACCATCAAAGCTGGAAAGTCGCCATATGACCTAAAATGTGTCGGTGCGACGTTAAACCCAACCAAAAAAAGAAACAAAAAAAATGCATCTGCAGAAAGCTGAGCAACAAGACCAAGATCATTAAAGGCTCTAAGAAATAAACCAGAAGACAAATTATAATCATAGCAGCGCAATTATAACTGATATTATCATATACAGACAATATCAAGGCGTGAGTGTAATCATGCAACGGCTGATTCAAGTTTATTATTGTATTCGTATGTAGGACTGGAAAAAGAAATTGTCTCTTGTTACTGAAGGAAACGTGGATGTTACAGACTACAACTGACTTCGTACATCCTTTTTTGCTTTTTTGTATCGCCGGTAGTCCCAGTTCGTATTACCTCCCATGCCGGTCCGTCCACAGACACAAGCAGCAGTTACCAACGTCCGGTGTAATCGAGGTACTTCAGTTTCAAAGACATAATTGTTAATATAATGGTGATTTAATAGCGAAAAGAAAAACATCTCCTAATAGGATTTTTTTTCCTTGTGCATGGTTTTGTGCGACGCATCTTTAGTCTTGCAGTACCAGAAGAAAGTCACCCACTGACCTATATCATCGTTTTGTTTTCGCCACTGATGACGTCATATCCTTATTACGTCAATCATGTGCATTTCATTCATCGTCACGTACCGGATAGCAGTTGAACTGTTACTGAAAAGTACAACGTTTCAGAGTGTAAGTGCACTGGCGCAAAAAAAAATTGTATTTGTATAAGGAACTACTATTTACTGACGACATTTGAAAACACAAAATGTTTTTGTGCATAGACCGATCTTATAATTTTCGTTTGCCTGTTTTTTCTTATGAACGTCCCTTATAAACTTTGGTGGATAAGTCGAGCACGACTACACACAGTACTGAGTGATATATGTTCATAAAAGATTTTATATAGAATAAGTCAAAAGCCCTTATCTATTCAAAAGACAAATATATTACCTGCAGCACTTTAAAAAGGTTTACTCATTGTTCCTTCTATTGAGAAGGAACAATTAGAATTGGTAAAAAAACAAAGACAAATATCAAACAGGGAATGCCACGCACCAAAAACGCAGCCTCCTCAAAACGAAACCCACAGCACGCACACACACAGTCAATACATAAGAACAAAACGAACAAATAAAGGAACACACACACACACACACACACACACACACACACACACATACACACACACACACACACACACACACACAAAGCCAACACATCAGGACAAAACGAACAAACAAAGGAAGTCGCACTTGGCCGAGCAACTGACCTCGAAGACTGTCGTCATTACAAGTTGGCCAATCAAACTGCATGACCTTAGAAATAAACACTGACGGTAAAATTATTCTTTCCTAGTTGAGGCGACTCTTTGGCTGAACGCGCTCCCCGGATTCATATTACAAAACCCGAGGATGAAAAAGTGGCGTTCTTAAAACATGCTTAACATCTTATTAGTCACAAAGGTTAACATACGTCGTTACCTTCGAATGCATGGTCAGTTTGTGAAAACAAACCCCATTGCGACCCTCTTTTGTGCAAAAAATTCACACTTCGTCGCATCCACGAGATTTGGGACAGATACTACTAAATTAAAGCCATGAATTACTTGATCAATTGCCACTAAGTTTGTTCTGTGCGAGAACGTAGACTGTTAGCGCATCAAATCACTACATTAGGATGTTAAACAGAAAATAAATAAAACGAATATATGTCAGTAAGGTAGAATGGTCTTGTACTTGGGTCCAATACTGGGGTTCCACATACTGATGAACAATATTTAAAACAGGCATTGCAACCAAAATGTTACAAGATGATCATTATATATTTATATAGATGTGCCCTGGAAGAAACTTTTGCTATGCTTTAACTTGTTTTATATATTCTTGAGCTTATATTACAATGGATGTTCGGCAAGGAATCACTAATGGTTACGTAGGTTTTAGACGTAGCTGACTTAGACGAAATATCAGACTGAAATGAGATGAAATTGATAATTGCGTCACGTGTTGAACTACAAAACCACGTGATTTGTTCCTCTACACGTCGCAATTTAATCCCTGATATTTATAGACGGTAAGAAAATAGTTAAATTTCATTACCGAAGAGAATTTCGAAATCCTAACTATATATCTTGCACTAAAACCTTTTAGAAAATGCTTCTGTCTACTACACACATCTATGCTGCTTACTGATGTTTAATGTCATGCATAAATATGACTTAGCTGAAAGGGTATGAGCCGAAACTATAAGTTTGAAGAAATGTTCCATAGTTATTGAACTTTTGAAGGTATTTATTTGATATTTTTAAAAAACTATTTGTAGGTTTCATCAACCATGATTCTGTTAATAAATCCAGTGTGAGTTGATCATATCGATGTTGGAAAATTTCAAATTTTGGTGTTGATCAAACTTTGATCGACACGGGGCGGGATGCATGCCAACTTTTTCTAAGATGATTTACAAAATCAGTAAGCCTAGAAATTTAATTTTTCAGGATATTAAAAATATATGTACCGATTTCTATTACAGAAATAATGTTTACATTTCTAAGGCGCAAGAGATAACGAACCAGGCAGGAGTGTGGTCTGTCGGCACTTCACGACACCTGTACGTTGTGTAAATACAGGGTGTTGTGTAAAGCGAAGAAAAGGGGAGTCACACATATTTTACATAAATTTGATATTTTGTCAACAAACGCTACACTCGTAAATCTCCGCTCGACATGTATAAAATATGCACAGTTACTGTAGGCCCGGGAAGTGCATAAAGAAACGTGTGTCCATAACAACGTGACACGCCTAAAATCAACAGAATAGTCTTGTATTGTTAATATTTCCAGCATTTTTGATGTACTTTACCCACGAATAGTCTTTTCCTCGGGCTTTCTAGGTGCACGATCTCCCATTACATTCTACATATGTTGTTACACGAAAACAAAACACGTGCATTAGCCCACAAAGGTACCTAGATACCTTACTCAAATTGATATGCTAAAATAATATATGTACTTTACTGGTAGGATAAAGCACAGCTTTTCACGAATTATTTCAACAGACAACACAAAATGGCACTTCTGTAGTTTATCACAAATCATTCAACTTTTTATTTTTGACCTTTTCTGGCTTTTGTCGAGAACAATTGTCTACAAAAATCAGTTCTGCCAGAAACGGGCATTTTACAAGCAAATGGTATCATTAGTGTTTAGCCTCACCAGACCATGTCTATAAGAAGGTAATAATTGATTTCATTTTCCTGTCTTGAAGTACTTGTTTATTTTTTCTGTCTAGACTGTATTGGAGTGACTATCATCAGTCTTTGTAGAAAGTTTCACTAAAATTAATGACAAAAGAACATTTTAAAATTAACGTTCTAAACGTACATCTACAGTTTATTCCTGTATGGATTTAATCATAAAGTCTAATAATATGGGGATGTATATAATCATGTATTATAATTTTAAGTGTTCTTGCAACTTCTTGTTCTTGGAATTAGTTTCAAAGATATGTTCATTATTATCATAGTTTAAAACTAAACATTATGGTTGTTAATAAAATTATAATTTTT
Organism: Mercenaria mercenaria; assembly: GCF_021730395.1. Taxonomy (NCBI): domain Eukaryota; kingdom Metazoa; phylum Mollusca; class Bivalvia; order Venerida; family Veneridae; genus Mercenaria; species Mercenaria mercenaria. The sequence continues at coordinate 82,350,317 of NC_069368.1, forward strand.
TAAGCATGACTAGCGCTGGATCATTCACACTGGTACTGCCATATACGATATTTTGACAAAGCAATAAAGTTTTTAATTACATTTTTAATAATTTTAGTCTATACAACTGTAGATCGATTGCATGTTTAGTAATTTTAGTGTAAATAACTCTAGTCCAGATTCAAGTTTTAAATTACATTATTATTTAGTAATTTTAGTATAAATAACTGTAACAATGAAATACAACATGTAATCTAGGGAACGATGCATAATTAATGGGTGTTTTTTTCTTGTTGTTGTTTCTTTGTTTTTCAAATTGAAAAAAATGAGGCTCCCAAGATGTAATAAGTTCATATTTATCATAATTACTTCCGGATAAAATACCTGAATACTGAAAGACCGTATACACTCTATGTATTAGAATTTTTGAAGCATATACCCTGATCAATAGAAAATAGCAGGGTCTGTTTGATTGAGTCTGTTCATATGAAGTAATGAAATGCGCATCATCCCTCATGCCCTCGGCCCTGCTTAAGCGATATTTCATTGTAGAGAAACAGAATATGCAGGACAAATTAAAGACCGAATACTGCTGGCGGCAAGTGATTATGCCTTTGCGACCAGTGAAGACCAAGATCAGCCTGCACATCCGTGCAGTCTGATCATGGTCTGCACTGTTCGCTATTGAGTCAGTAAATTTTCAGTGAACACAATTGATGGTACTGCCAAAATTGAATGATAGACCAGTCCATTTTAGAAATTTAGCAGGGTAAAGGTTAAAACGTATTTTGTAATATCCATTCACAAACAACAGAAACGGTCACGCTAATATTTTTGATATTGCATCATTTTAATGAGTGGCATTATGTAAAAAGTTTGTATTGGCTAACATATATTATGCCATAAATTGATTATTACATTTTGCACCCAGAATTAAGCATTAGCTGTGCTGCAGAACATTCAAATGAAATAACTTGTAATGATATTTTATAAAACTTTCAGTTTTATTTTTTGCAAACGGAGCATGGTGTTATTTTTTTCAAATTCATTATGAGTTAAATCAACATGTAAGAAGAACTAAGTAGTTAATATAAAGAAATTATGTTCTAACTTTCCGTTCAAATACAATATTTTACAATGTAATAAGCAGAATGCCTTCTGTTCTTGCACTTCGCACGTCATGCATATATTGACACGAGTATATCTGTATGCCACTCCTAACGGGTTGTCAAAGAATTTTATGTCTGCAAAGCTACTGCTTATAAACTTATTCCTAAAATCCGTTAGGATTGTCTACGTCGCCACTTAAATCCTCTATCTTTTCCATTTTCCTCCCGGCAATCAGATAGAGAAACTTGACTTCCAAGAGAGATTATATGTAAAACAGTAAATAAGATTTTAGTCTGTATGCGCGTCTCAAAACATTTCATTGAAAGATTCAGCTTCGTAGATAAGACGACACGCTGTCAGATTGTCTCACATATAGCCCTTTCCCTACAAATTCCACCAAAATCACTAGAATATCATCGATAAAAATAAGTAAACGCAAAACTTATTATATCAAGCGATAAGAAATACTGCAGCGCCATAAAACCAGGTTTTCTATGTTTGACATCTGACACACTCATAAGAAATGCTAGCAATCTCACTGTTGTAATGTATATAACAATGCTGGGGACTAACTGAAGTTTACATCGTTTCAATCCTTTGCCTTAATACAAGCTATCTTTGCACCAAACTAGTGAAGTATGTGTACCCAAACTAAAGATAATTAGGGAAGAAACATTTTCTATTATAGTTACAATGACCTTGTCTCTGACTCGAAATGTTTCGCAAATACAATCCAACTTTTTGCCTCGATAAAATAAATACGCAACAGTTTTGTTGACAACATGTACACCAAAACTCAAAGATATTGAAAGGAAACAATTGTTCAAGTTTAAGCTACAGTGACCTTTACCCTAGCCACCCGGAATGCAATCCCAGCTGTCAACACCACCTAAGCTAAAATAATCGCTAATGTTATTGAGCAAAGGCCATTTTTGATGACTTTTTTGTAACAATGACCTTGATCTTGAACGAAAACGAAATTAATAAAATTTGTCTACAGTGTCAACAACAAGTTTGTTGTCAACTAATGTACTCGAACTTAAGATATTGAGCAGAAGCCATTTTTTTTTCAGTTTTAGTAACACCCAAATTTGAAAGAAAAATCTAATGTTCTCGCTAGTATGATTTTAGAGAATGCTTATCAAAGAAAAAAACGATATGGAAAACAGGTCAGAAGCAGTTGATGCACATATCACTCATATATTTCTCTCATATATTTTGTCAGTTACAGCTAGGATTCAGGTCCAGTTATGGCCACATTTCAAGACAAGGTAGACGCACCTGGGAGTGGTAAATCTAGTGGGTTCCGAGATATAAGCCACACGAAAATATCCCGTATAGTGTGATCTTACGCATATTTACCCACAAATTTTGAAACATTGTCATTTGTTTCGTTTTGTAAAATACCCCATGCATTGACTATTTATTTCGTTGATGCACCGCAGGAATCACATTTGCACACGAGTAAGGATAAGATCCTATTTGTCACATGCGAAGTTTTCACATGAGACAGATTTCCTTGTTCTGGTAGCGCAGTTGGTAGCGCGGTCCTTTTTGTTGTTTCTTTGCATTATTGCCGTAGCGGTGTGGGTTCGATCCCAGCTACTGACAAAATCATTGTAACTTATGTCCTCACTATAGTAGCATGGTACATATGTTACAATTCTTGTCTTGACTGAAACTTTGTAACGAAATGAGGAATTTTATACTTGACACAAATATTTGTATAATTTATTATTATATGAATGCGATGTGCATTGCGCATGCTTTGACTACCTCAGGTAAATGCCAATGTTAGACATTGATATGGCTAATTGGTCGTTTGCATTCCTGAACCCCTTGAAAACCGGCATAATAATGAATTGAGTCATTTTCTGCTTATAGATAACAGTGTTCCTACATTGCGCATTGTAGCCGCTGTTTAATCATCAGAATGGAAGAGTTGATTTGTACACATGTATAATGTATATAAGCATGAGGAATGTGTGTGAACAATTCAAAATTGAAAATATACACAGCTGTTGTTATTTAGTTTTAAAAATATTCTAAGGTATATTCGAATCTTTTGTCACGTTGCATTTCATTTGCAAGATTATCTTAACTGACAGTCTGAACCTTTTCATTTCATAGCATTAAATTATAAAGACTATTTGAGTCCGTGTTAAGAACAAGTATAGTATTATATTCCCTAGTGATGGTTTTGCCTCGAAGATAGCTATTTCATTAAAACTGTTCCGCTTGTGACAAATTGCAGCAATTCATCATTCCTAATTATCCGACTGCGGGGGCAAGAACTTTAGTTACTTTAAAGATATTCTAAAACCGAACCTGCCTTATCTGGAGTTATGTCATGTGCTCTACTGGGAGTGATATTGAAATTCGCACGCTAGGTAGTTCAATTGCTGATATTTATTTTGTATAATATAAAGATGTTGTTAGCGTATATATTGTTTTCAAAAAGCAGAAGCATTTCAAAATGTGAAATTCTTCTTTGATAATACAATACTGTAGATAGGTTTAGCAAAAATAAATGATTAATTTTCCTGCTTAATGGAAGTGTCACTTTTAAAAGCTGCTCAGTTCGAATACAACATTTAACGTTTAAATATATGAACGCCCCTAGCCTGTGGGTGGACAAAATGCCGGAAGGATAAGACTCCCTTGGGAAGGATGTATGCTGTTTACCGTTTGGGGCAGCCTGTAAGCCGGAGAGAAGGATCCTGGGTGTCTTGATGCCCCACAAGTGTTTTGAAAAGTTGTGTATATTTTGTTTCATGTGTGCATCCCCTTTTAGGGGTGTGGGTGCCAATACACATCTTTAGCCTCTGGGTCGGTGTAGACATTTTTGGTGATCTTATTGGCCCGATTCGATCAATCGGTCAGTCATACAGAGGTCTGTGAAATCTCACTTTTAAGCTTACATCTCATATTGTTTTGTCTTATTTCTAAATTTTGTAGTAATCACTTAAACACCCTTATTGCAATTTCGCAAAACAGACGGTGATACAAACTCTATTGTTAAATACTTGCCCGATTATATTACTACAGTACCTATTACATGTATGAGCAGGATATCCGCTCCATTGCTTGACTCCACTGCGGGTTGGGACTGCGAGTGATGAATCGAAATCATTTTAATATAGAAAAACAAAACAAATAACGAGCACATTCAGAACAGACTCTGATGGCACGGAAGCTGAAAATTCATCTCATTGACCAATTACATCTTACACAGAATTTACACGACCTCTTCTAATTCTGTGTATTGATGACACCTTTATACTGACTAGCATCTCTCATTTTTGTGATTGAAAAAAAAACAAGAGTAAAGCTGGTGTGCCAAAATCTGTCGAAGAAATTACATACGAGTTCTTTTCTCGTTACAGATGAACGCAATATATCCACTTGTATATTTATCCATTAATTCCATTGCGCACCTCAGGGAAGGGGAGGCGGGTCATTCGTTGTCCCGACCATGATTGGGTATCGGAGACGGACATAGTGAAAGACATTGCCGAACAATATGCTGCTTGACGTATCAAAATATAAAACGAGGAGGCACAGAAATCAGTACAAACTCTTATCATTCTTTCTTACGGCATTTCATAACAGGTATTATAACTATTTCTATGCAAAAAGAACAAACTTGGCAATCTTATTATGTCGTTTCTATCGGTCCATTGTGTAACTTTTCGTTTTTCTTTTTAATTATTGATATTACTCGTCCACCCTACGGTAGATATTTACTTGACTATATGCATGTGGTGCTCGTTTTACAACGAACGCTTTGTAAAAAAAAAATTCTGGAAAGTTGTCTATACAAAACTAGTATAGTATGAAATTCTTTAAAGGTTGTCTATGTCGTCATTTACATCCCATATATATCAATTTTCCTCCAGGAAATCAGATATAGACTTTAGATCTCTAAGGCAGAAGTAAGATTCAAGTCTGTTATCTGTTGAAACGGCGTCTCCCGCCCATTTATTGAAAGATAAAAAGTGATGTATTAATCCATATTGTCCAGCTGATGTCGAGAGAATTACGGTCTTGAAAGGTGGGCCTCTCAGACAATCATGTGAGCAAACAAATAAATACTTCTTTAAAGCAATAAAATGAATAATGTTTTATATAATGAACATTTAATGCCAGTTGTATCAATATAGAGTTCATTCCATGTCTTATGTGTCTACTTGAGTAATTTGTTTTAGACTGATCGCGTGAACGTATTTTATTGTGAAATGTTAATCAAATAGTTGTTTTATTTTGGAATTCCATTAACTTCATTTGATTTTCGTTTCAGTTATTTGCATACGCTCCGATAATGCAAATCTCTTTAAGTGAAGTTTAAATGTATTAGATCTATCAATGTTTCTTTATATTATGTTTATACCGACCTCAATCACAAATGTGTTTCAGTTGTTACATATATTTCATTTTTAGTGTTTTAATGATCGAATAAAGGAAACAAGAGATGAAGTTAAAATACACAACTTTACTGTAATTGTTACATTTGTAATATTGATACTCCAATCGTATGCAGATACTATTAGTTACACTGCTTGTTGGTGACAGGATACGGGATACGGGAAAAGTTGAAATTGCTCCCCTAATTTCTAATTTTCGTGGTAAATTTTTGGCTGAGAAGTTGAAATTTGTGAGACAATTAAAAACTTCAGGATTTCGACTTTTCGCGGGAAATTTATAGCGATAAGTTGAAATTGAATGCTTAATTTCAAGTTGTCGCGTATCTATCTGGTCGAAAAGTTGATGGCGGAAACAGGATTCCGTAGATAAATGACCTTTCAAAGACTCAAAGATGATATTACATACTATAAGCTTCTTTCTTTTCAGTCTTTGACCGAATGTTGAAGAAAAAGCATTGTCCTTAGAACTACCATCAGGAAGACTTAATTTTTTCATGCAACGTGGTTGTTGCTCTGACGACGTAAGGTTGCTAAGAAACAGATCTAGTGAGGAGGTGAAGGAAACAGTATTTAATCAGGAAATGAATCGGTAGCTGAGGTGTAACTGTAGCTAAGACTCGTAACTTCAGTCCTCTGGTTGGTTGGCGGAGCCACGAATTGATATAACGATTTAAGTATGAACTTCTGTGATGGAACTATAACAATTACTCTTCAGGAAAATGTATACTTTAAAGAAGTGGCTTGCTATAAAAAGGATGAATATTCGATAGAGAAAGCTACGTTCCAAACAACGCAGCCTCCCCAAACCACAACTGAACAGCACGACTAAGTCTAAGTAGTTCTAATTTTGCCAGAATTCAAAGTTACTTCTGTTCATGAATATGATGAATATATAACAACACTTCTTTGTACCCACGAAAAAGATTTTAAAATACAATTCTGCCAATTCAAAGTAGTGCGTCCAATGAACACTTGATCTTGTCTTCTGTCTGGATTTTACATAATATTGGAAGGAGAACATGAATCCTTTAAGTTCAACATAACCTGTGGCACTAGGTCAGTATATCACCACATGGTTTAAGTGTCATTTATATTTGTTGAAGATGACCGGAAAATACATTTACTTTCCCAGAGAATCAGTTGTGAGAGAAAAACAAAGCAATAAGGATTGGTAACGAGAATCAATATAACGCCTAAGATAAAGTATCTACTATTATCTAAATCTGACGTCTTATGTCCAGAGGTCAAGATGGGTTTTAGTACTGGTCTTTTATGTCGTCACGATATGTGACAATGACATGACGTAAGTTTGATACCATCTATCTTATCTAGAGATTAATTTGTTTACTAATACAAAATGTACACATTATAGTTATAGCTGGTAAAAGAAAACATGACCATTTGTAATTGATTATCCGTGACTATTGTTACAGACACGAACTCCCAAATCACGATAAACTTAAATGTCTCGTTTCATGCGTATTATTTATTGATAAATAATAGTCGTTTTGCAGTTATGGAAACAGTGACTTAAATGGCGCAATTAATTGTGATATTATCTTAGCTGATTGTGCTAATCTGACTTAACTGCGAGCCCATGACCTGAAAGAAACAAAAACAGCACTAGTGTCAAATGAAAATGAAATATATCCATGGCACTAGTTTGGCTTCAAATTCAAATTTTAGCACGAAATTGACTAATAAATCGCACTTTTAACCCTTAGCCTGCTGGTGGCAAGTGATTCTGCCTTAGCGACCAGTGCAGAGCATATCCGTGCAGTTTGATCATGGTCTGCACTATTCTCCATTCAGTTAGTATCTTTTTGGTAAGCACCACTTTTAACAGTTAATGGTAATGTCCAAATTGAAAGGTGGTCAAGTTCATTATAGACATTTAGCAGAGTAAGGGTTAATTTCAGCCAGTAAAAAAGGCGTCATTCAGCTTTATATATTGCCAGCAGGTCTAACCAAATTTCTTAGAGGAGTTTGATTTGTATTATGTGGAAAAATGTGTTCTCGTTTAAAAAAATTAAAAAGAAGACAAAATGTCGCATTGTTTTAAATTTGCAATACCACTGGTACACCATGTATTTACATATCATGTCTGAATTTAACCCTTAGCCTGCTAAATTTCTATAATGGACTGTGTAGGGTAATGGCCTCTAACAGCCACATGGCACCAGTGTTACCAGACTTGTAAAACCTGTTGTAGAACTTTCACACACATATAGAAGATTGAAGACACAATAGTTCGTTTCTGATGTTTATTTAGTATTTAATATTATTTTAGTACAAGTAGTTCTATTGTCTCAGTGTCCATCTTTCAAATAATATTTAGCTACTGTAAAATGTTAAGAACTAATTATGTTTGAGTTGTCTTTCATGAAGTCTACATATTTGGAAGGTAACCTAACGAGGCATAATAGTATTTTTGACTTACGTTGGCAGAACCACGGTTGGTGGCTCTGCCGCCTCGCCTCGCTTCCCCGAATGTCTAGTACATAGACCTTTTATATGCACCGACCAAATTAAGATGTAGTTTTCCTGGTGTTATGTCTTAACCTGCCCAGAGCTACGCTAACTTGTCAGTTTAATATTTCAACAATTCTAAAAGGTCAATAGTATGAATATAATTATACTCTCCAAGACAATGAATAATTTAGTCTTTTAAAACAATAGCCTAGCCCCCTTTTTGAAATTACATTACAAATTCCTTCATTTCTTCACGAAAAAAAAAAAAAAAACAATGAAAAAAAAGGTATTTTACTATCCTCGGAAACTTTTGAATGTTATGAATTGTAATGCAAAAATAGGTGTTTGAACACATATGCTTGTTTCTTATTGTTAATATCAGACGTTTTTGCTGACAAATATACAGATTTAAAACAAAAATTGATGGACACAGAGCTAACAACAAAAAAAAATTCAAAACGCGATGGGTAAATAGTTGAAATGGTAATACATGTACATAAAATTCCACGCGACTATTTATTCTGTGTTTCGTCGTTGCCCAGTGGTATCACGTGCAGACATCGTCATGTTGTAGGCTTGTGTCGTCGATCAGCATGTATTGTGTAACCTCATCGGTGAATTATTATATACTGAAATTGACTAAAAGTATGATCAGCAAATGTCATGTTGTTATTGAATTTCGACAGTTCATTCCCAATGGCATTTATATGTTCGGCTGTGATCTTGAAAGAGTTTCTCGTCTAAAATTAAAATTGTTAGGTCATGCTTAAATGTCCATCAAGACGCATGTTATAAATTTATAAAGATTCTATTATCTTGTCACCATGATTGTTGTAAAACATTCATTGTTTCTATGGATATATATTTCCATGGAGTTTTTAATTCGAAGGCTAGTCCAATCCCCATTCTGAATATGAATTATTTTCTTCTTTTTTCACAGAATTTCCAGTATGACTTTGCATTTTATCTATTTTTTCATGATAACTTCTGATGTTTCACAAATTTGCACAGCATTTTTATGCACATAGCAAGTGTCTTCGCCCATTTTCCTTTCCCCTTACGTGTTTTTGAAATTTTGAACAAAATAGTTGCACTCAATTTATTACTTCCTTAATATTAATATTATGTAATTTATATTTAGATCTATACGGTTTCAATACAAGAGGACATGACATACCAACTTTCTGACAGCTGGAGAAAGGCCTTAATAAAAAATGTTTGCCCTTAAGAAAATATTGATATTAATCATCTTCTATTTTCATTTACATTTATTTTACTATGCGTTTTAAATTCTATTTTGATGAACTGTATCATTTATGCAAATTTTGGTCTTATCTTTTTCTTACGAATAATTTTTAACTTTTCATATATATAAAGTGTGCACATCAAAGATATATTCTCTACATATCTATTAAGTTTTAATAATGTTCCACCCTACTCGTTAACTTGTACACGTGCAACAAGCTCGGTTAACATGAAAACTTTTCAGTTGTGTCAATTTGATAAAATATATCAACATATTAATTCAAAACACAACGTTGACAAAATGCACGTATATTGTTCACTGCTCATAAAAAATATATGTTCGTTACGTAGACATACTTATCTACTATTCCGTAGGTATATTCTATAGGTTTCCCATGCTTCTGTTTGCACGGCCTTTATACCTAAAATAACACTAATCTAGTGTTCTTTGCGAGTCACTGCTCACAGGTCATCATCAAACACATTTCCTGTGTCTACCGTGGTCTTAGTTTCTGCCACGTTACATTTACTATAATCACAATATTACATTCAAAGTCAGAAATATATACAACATCTATTTACAAAATCCGAACCCTTATTCTTTTGAAACAGTAAACCCCATACAAACATTTTATCTAAATAATGCTCCAAAAAAATATGATGACAGAATACTTTTAAAACAAGTATAGTCTAAATTATGAATTTCAAATTGAATACAGGTATGTTAAAACATAGTTTGACATGCGAACTGCCAGAAGCAAATTTGACCAGTTACCTACATATTAACTAATATTTGACAGGTGTAATCTGAATTTTATAACATAAATGACATTTCCCACACGTTACTTTGACAACTGAACTTGCTTTTAATTTTATCATAACATACAACTTGTAATTTTAATAAAAATCCTCAAACAGATAAATTGCCAGCAGCAAATTTTTTTTTATGTACTTTACATTTGTAATTTCATTTTATTCTCTTTTTTTTGTATTTTTCTACTTTATTTGTAAACAGTTTAGTTTACTCTTCTGTTCATCTTATATCTTTCTTGATAGGCATCGCTTGATAATGCCTACCTTTTAGAAAAAAAAAATCATAAATTAGGTTTGTCAAAAATCAAACAACCTAAAAACCCTATGCCGATATATTTATGAAGTAATATTTCAATTGTTTTATAACCACGATATATTGACAGCTAGCTTTCGTCTGCCCGATTTAGCTAATTTACCGAGTTTTCAAATTTTATATATTTCAGTGTTTTGCTTTACTTTGCTTTATTTAATTTTTGCCTACCCTACAAGATTTGTAAATATTTTTATACATAATTTGCAACTCTGATTTGATACATAATTTTATTAAGGCAAACTTTACAGTAACAGTTTTAATTTTTGAATTGCATTTCGTGCTAGATTGAATTCAACTATTTTTTCTCCCAAAATATGCCCAAAACTTTTAAAAGGAAAAATAGACATTTCTACTTGCGTTTTTGAAGTTCTAGTGGCTCGTGACGTCTTCTCAGATCGGCGTGATGTATAGTGGCAGAGTACTTCGTGTAATACGTGGCCGCAACAATCTCGCAGAGAACATCCTGGTCCTCGGATACCAAAAATCGCCTTGTAGGGTAATGGCCTCTAACAGCCACATGGCACCAGTGTTACCAGACTTGTAAAACCTGTTGTAGAACTTTCACACACATATAGAAGATTGAAGACACAATAGTTCGTTTCTGATGTTTATTTAATTTCAGGTAGTTAAAGAAAGTCTTTTAATACAAGTAATTTTATTGTTTCAGTGTCCATCTTTCAAATAATATTTACTACTGTAAAATGTTAAGAACTAATTATGTTTGAGTTGTCTTTCATGAAGTCTACATATTTGGAAGGTAACCTAACGAGGCATATTAGTATTTTTGACTTACGTTGGCAGAACCACGGTTGGTGGCTCTGCCGCCTCGCCTCGCTTCCCCGAATGTCTAGTACATAGACCTTTTATATGCACCGACCAAATTAAGATGTAGTTTTCCTGGTGTTATGTCTTAACCTGCCCAGAGCTACGCTAACTTGTCAGTTTAATATTTCAACAATTCTAAAAGGTCAATAGTATGAATATAATTATACTCTCCAAGACAATGAATAATTTAGTCTTTTAAAACAATAGCCTAGCCCCCTTTTTGAAATTACATTACAACTGGTCCATCTTCCAATTTGGGCAGTACCATTTATCATTTGAAGGGGTGTTTACTAAAAATTTACTGACTGAATAGCGAACAGTGTAGACCATGATCAGACTGCACGGATGTGCAGGCTGATCTTGGTCTGCACTGGTCGCAGAGGCAAAACCAATCGCCGCCAGCAGGCTAAGGGTTAAACAGTTCACTTCTTTAACCTCAGTAAACGTCATAATTTACATAAAATGTTCGGAAACTTCCAAATTCCTTTTATTTCCGCTATAATATCAATTTGGTCAACAAGGTATAATATAACAAGGTTGATAATCATATTACTGAAAAAGGGATTGACACATACGAGTACGAGTAAAAAAGAAGCAGTATTTTTTAGAATACGTCGAAAATAATGTTTATTTGTATCGACATCCACACGTATCGTATATTTTCTGGTAATTAAGCATAGTCAAACCATGAAATTATTATCATTCTTTTGCCAAACTACTTATTGATATCAGATACAACCAAAGATTTTTCACTCAAAACGAAATGCATGGTGGCGAATACCATTCCTTTTCCTTACTTTTTCGCGCAATTTCTTTATACATTTATATATTTTTAGTCGATTAATGCCAGCAATATATTTTCACTTTATTGCGTTGTGTTTGAATTTAAACCGGCAGAATTGAAGTACTATGTAGACTTTAAAGCTGTGATGTTAGAGAGAAACGCAAAGCACGTGTGCAACCAATATCCGGAACGTATCGAAATGCAGCTGTATAACTTAAAGATATGGCATATATCTTACATACATGGTTTCAAACTGAAAGAATCAGTTTACAAAGTTGGCGTGGCAGATTACGGGTAGTAGGGACAATATTTTCCTCCTTCCAACTAGTTAAAACTCAATAAAGCTTGCAAATGTATTCTGATTATCTGAATATTAAGTACTACATAATATTTCGTAATAGAAATAACTGCCATTTTTCACAACACAAACATTCTTTACCACTTAACAAAGATCTTGCGTAAAACATTGTTTTTATTAAGATTTTTTAACGTGATATTAAATTTTCTCATGTCTTTTTATCATTAATAATGTGATTATACAATTTTCATTTGTACATGGTCTAGGTTTTATGGTGGCTGATTCCTGCCATCTCGCTCTGTTGTTGCGCGATTGAGGTGCGCCAACACGACACCACATCAGAACGACAAATGAAGTACACTAAGGCAATATTTGTCCGACAGTTACGCAAATACCAAGTTAGTTCATTCTGGCGTGTTGGCGTATTTGTGACCCGCCGACAAGCGACAATGCTAAATTCACAGTTGTGGTTTTTGCACTTCCACCAGAACGACAAATAAGAATTTGTCATACCGGCGCGCTTAATTATTTAATCACGTTCTTGCGTGTTGGCATATAAGCGTTCTTTAACTCCTGAAGCTAACAAAATAAACATATTTTCATATGATTATCCCGTAAGGATGGAGCTGCTTACATAACCATTCTATTTTAGATAATGACAAACAGACATAATGTAGGCTTGTCTCTTTCACAGATAAGTATTATATTCAGATGTATTCATTAATAGCAAAGAGAGCATTATAAGATAAACTATTAGAGTGACTAATTCTTTGTGCAGTAATGTTCTTTTTATTCCCACATGTTATGATACAAGTTAAGACCTGATTATTGTTTGCTTTGTAGAGCTAATTTCCTTTTTGTCTTTGCAATTTTTGCATGGTAGATCTTTGCTTGAAATTTAGGAGGTAACAAATAAAGGGCCATAACTCCAGGGAAAATCACTGAACCATAACATTCAAAAGGCTTGGTAGTTTGAACGCATGTGAATTTTGGTGGAATTTCAACTATTGGCATCAGAGAAGTAGCATAAATCAAAGAATTTAACAAATCAAGGATCATCACTCCACTGAAAATAATCTACTCAGAACATGACAGTAATATGCACAACTACGTTTCACACATATTACTTGTGAGGTTTGGTGAAATTTGGTCTACATGTATACAGCAAGCAGAGTAAACACTGTAAAACATAACAAATCAATGGCAATAACTCTGCTGAAAATCACTGAACCAGAACATGCCGATGATCTTTTGTAAGATTTTGTTATAATTTGCCAAATTGTGTAAGGGAAAGTGCCTAAATATCAAACGATTTGACAAAAAGGGCCCTGAAAATCACTTAACTGGAACATGTCGATAATATGTATAATAAGACATTCACCGATCACTCCTGTAAAGTTTGGTGGAAATCTGTCCTTTTACTAGAATAAGAGAAATTGATTGACGAATCAAGGGGCATTCTTCTGTAGAAAAAAACACTGAACAGGAACTTGCTCAAGATATGCACAACTAAGCTTGGCAATTTTCACATTTTTGAAGTTTGGTGTAATTCATCTCGGTGGTATCGCAGCATTTGCCCGGACAAGGGTAAATGCAATAAATCAAGAGTCATAACTCCACTGAACATGCCGATAATATTGACATCGAGGCTTGTAACTGATCACTCCCGTAGGGTTTGGTGGGTATCTGCCTAATAATGTAAGAGAAGTGTCCAAAACATTATACAATTTTATTAATCAAGGGTCATAACAGCAGAAAATTATCAAACCGGAAATTGCCAACGATATCTACAACTAGGCTTTGCAATGATCACTCTTGTGAAATTTGGTGTTAATCCGTCGAACGGTGTCGTAGGAGTTGCGTGGACAAGCTTTGTGACAGACGGACAGGCGGACAGACGGGCTGACTTGTAAAATTTGAGGTAAATCCATCCCGTGGTCTCGGAGGCGTTGCGTGGACAAACTTTGTGACAGACAGACAGACTGACAGACGCACAACACTTAACCAACATAATTTCATTAATGCTTCCAAATAATTTTCCAGTCAGTACAACCAACATAATTCTATAACTAAGCTAAATCTTGTAAATAACAGTCTTCCCATTTTATGACGAACAGTTGAAAATTTAAGACCACGTTTCTCCGATGAAACAAACATATAGCGAATAAGATATGGAACAAAAAAATGGCAAAGATGTTCCCGTTTGTGAAGAAAGCACCAAATTTTGCATGAAATTACTTTAAGGTATACCAAATCCTACAAGAGGAGGAGACACGCTATATCTGCCCTGGAACCTCCTTTCAAATCAGTTTATAAAAGGGAGGTAAAAATGTCTTGAATTTTTTTTCCTTTGAATTGAAATTTATCTATAAAGTAATGTTTCATATGGTCTAAACATAGATAACATATGACTAGCATAGACAAACAACCATTTGGTATTGACAAATATACAAAGTTTACTACAAAATACTCTTATTTTTCAAGATACATACTAAAAAGGGAGGTAATCAGATTTTACTGTATGTTTAATTTCAAAACTGCGAGTGAAAAGATGTTTCTTACGAAGAAAGCATGAAAGTTCAATACACATGACTCAGGAAAAACAATACGAGGTCCTTCAAGGGAAAATTGTTAAAAATCATATTTTAAGGGCAAATTATTATTTCATTCGTTAAAATATCATATTACTGAACTTAACATAAGTAAAGAAACAGAATTCATGGATCTTATATATAAAATATCAAAAAAGTAAAAATATTCACATGTAACCTATATATCTGGATTTATTAGGCCAATAGATTTATATAAAAAAGAGAGGCCTTTAAATGGACCATTTTTTATGTTACATTACAGTATATGAAATAATCATGTTTTCAAATCAAATGACTCATCCAAAAACCCATAAAATAAAAGAAACTTATATTTACACCCATTCAATAGATATCTAAGAATTCTAATAGGCTTTCCAGTGCTTCTCTAATACATTTGTTTGACAAATTTATATTTACATGAATGTGTTATTGCACTGGCATTTGATTGGTTCTATGAAGTGTACATAGTAATGAAAGTCAAGTGTCATTACTGGTAAATCCAGATTCAACAGAATTAAGCAATGCAAGGGTCACAATCAAGGTACCGGTATACAGAAACTAGATAAACAAGAGCTGTCTCCGTAGGATGACACATGCCCCCGATGGCACTTTGAATGAATAGTTATGGCCAATGTTAAAGTTTAGGACCTTTGACCTACGGAGCTGGGTCTTGCGCGCGACACATCGTCTTACTGTGTCACACATTCATGCATAGTTATTTTAAAATCCATGCATGAATGACAAAGATAAGGACCGGACATGCCCATCAATGCACTATCATGATAAATGATCTTTAACGTCTAAGTGTGACCTTGACCTTTGAGCTACGGACCGGGGTCTTGCGCACTGCACGTCGTCTTACTGTGGTACACATTCATGCCAAGTTATTTGAAAATCCATCCATCGATGACAAAGATATGGACCGGACACGCCAATCAATGCACTATCCTTTAACGTCTAAGTGTGACCTTGACCTTTGAGCTACGGACCTGGGTCTTGCGCACTGCACGTCGTCTTACTGTGGTACACATTCATACCAAGTTATTTGAAAATCCATCCATCGATGACAAAGATATGGACCGGACACGCCCATCAATGCACTATCCTTTAACGTCTAAGTGTGACCTTGACCTTTGAGCTACGGACCTGGGTCTTGCGCACTGCACGTCGTCTTACTGTGGTACACATTCATGCCAAGTTATTTGAAAATCCATCCATCGATGACAAAGATATGGACTGGACACGAAAATTGCGGACAGACCGACAGACTGACAGACCGACAGACAGACAGACGGTTCAAAAACTATATGCCTCCCTTCGGGGGCATAAAAACTGGCGCGGAAAAAAATATCATGATAGTCGCAAAATGGCGCAATCAAAAAGTCCTCCTACATTGCTCTGTACAGCTTTTTTCCTTCCTTTTTTACATTTTTGCTGAATCACATAATAGATCTATCCTTGACATATATGAAGCATTTTCGCAATAATATGATAGCATGACAGATTTATTATGGAAATGTAGGTCATACAATTTGGAGTATCATTTTTAGATGATATTGTAGTTTGTTTGTTTGACTGAAGTACATGAGCCCCAATTTTCTTTTGATGTTTTTTTTTTCCAGCACTGACAATATTCTTTAAGAATATGTAAAATTATAAGTTACAGACCTTTAAAGCGGGTCCTGCTCTGTGCTGTAGCCATTTGAAATTTGTCAATTTTATCTAGAATATAGAAGGCCAGCTATTTAGTATGTTCATACCTTAATGTCTTTCCCCAAACATGGCTTGTTATATTTTCTGGTCCTTCGGTATCATTGATTTCAACTCATTTAGATTTGAAGATTGAATACTGCTTAAGCCGGTGCTAGGGGGCGTAGGCAGTGTTGCATTTTCCATTACTGATCATGAGTCTGTTAATCAAAACTTCGGGATCATTGATTTCAACTCATTTAGATTTGAAGATTGAATACTGCTTAAGCCGGTGCTAGGGGGCGTAGGCAGTGTTGCATTTTCCATTACTGCTCATGAACAGACTCAATCAAACCGAGTCTGCAATTTTCACTGTTTGCCTTGTTCTCGGTGCTTCCGAGGGATCTACTTTTCAGATTTTATTCGTATATAAATATTAGAAATGTGAACATCAGGTAATTTAGATATTTTCATGCTGTCTATTTCCTTTTGGAACTAGAATGGTATCTGGCACCATTTATTGACTTACAGCTTGATACCTTGTTTATAACATGACCATGTATTGTTCCAAAAGTTTGAAGTCACAACATGTGTGCACTAACTGGTATGCGTGCGACAAGGAACACATTTGTTTGCCGCAGATGTATAAAAACAAAACCACAAGGGGATAATCTTACGAGCAACCAATACTGATACACACTGGTATTTTCTATAGTAAAACAGTTTGCTAGTTGTAAGCTGTAGCTTCATTTGGCTGTTCCAAACAGTTCTAGTACATGCTGACTAATTCCATAGCAACCCGTCTTTTTGGCATAAAAACAAGGACAAAAAATCCAACAGGAAAAGACACATCCAAGAACATAGACTTAAAGCTAACATTCTTTATAATGCATTGTTGTGATACTGTCTCAATACGTTTGCAAGGCATAGGATATCTTTACTTATGGTTATGCCGTTTTAAAAGATTCAAGAAGCGCACATGACATCTGGAAGGATAGGTTGTTCTATCATGCAAAGAAATAACAAAATGAAGCCAGAGAACATATTTTCTTAAGCAGTTAGACGTAATGAAAGCAAACCCCTGAGAGATGTCCAAGTATGTAGCAAATAACATTATATCAAGCAGGTTGTAGACAGGCATTTATAGCATGCATTGACATTGCTAATCCTGTCAACTGGAAATGGTCAAGAGAACTGGTACTTGGCTTTAATTATGCAATATGCTTCATAATTAGCTGCTATAAGTTGGAGGAAACTCATCACTGTAACTACAAGAATACATATAAAGTCAGATATAAATGCATTAAGCCAATCCTGTGTACTTAGACATTTTGAAGGCATGTGTGCTAGAGAGTGAAATACTGGCAAATTACAGTTTTAGTTAAATATTGAAAGGGTTGTTACACTTAAAATTAAAAGTTGTTTGTTTAGGGTATCCTGATCGTAACTTTTCTTTCAACTTTTGTAAGTTTATCAGATACATGATATTATTAAATGGGCTGATTTGGAACCTAAGACAGAAAATACACTATTTCGTTATTTATCAGAAGGCTTAATATGCAAAATAACTGTAGCTCAGTACATTTTAAGGAGACATTGTTTATAAACTAATCGATTAATCTTTACCTTAAAAAATGTACATTTAACTGTATTTGGTATGACTTTCTTTATTTCTGTATTCTATTATACTATCGCTATACTATTGTATTCTTGTGGTGTCTGCAGGAAATCACTGCTCTTTGGAGTGGTTCAGTGAGAGAGACCGTCTAGTGGTAAAGGTGTTGTCAGATCAATAGGAAGGTCGTTGGTTCAAACCGTACAAAGGTTAATCTATCATACAATACCAGTGCTATTTTTAAGAAAGCGGATTTAGACTGATTCTAAAACTTGAAATCTTAATCAAATTTAAATAAACTAAAATCATTGAATATAGTATAAATTAGCAATAATAAATACAACAATACATTTAGCTCACATTCCATTTTCTTTTGTTGTGAAAAAAGCATAAGAATGATCGTATGCTTTAGCTTGAAGTCATTAATTGTCTTGAAAAACATAGAAATTATGTTTTGTATAATAAGTTTTACATGAATTTACATTAGTTATTGAATTTACAAAAAATACACAAAATAAC
The DNA here is from genome assembly GCF_021730395.1 of Mercenaria mercenaria. Classification (NCBI taxonomy): domain Eukaryota; kingdom Metazoa; phylum Mollusca; class Bivalvia; order Venerida; family Veneridae; genus Mercenaria; species Mercenaria mercenaria. Next base: position 82,368,994 of record NC_069368.1, read on the forward strand.
CCCTTCTTTAGCTACTCTTTTGAATGCTTAATAATAATATTCATAGGGAAATAGAACTATCGGTACTCCATGTAAAGTACAAGTACTGTAAAGTTGATTATATGAATTACAGTATGTACCTATATGTGAACTTGTTTTATAAAATACCCTTAATGAACCTCAAAATGTAAAGAATGTTTAAATAATATTTTGATATAATTTTAAAAATACTAAAATAAGTTTTGTTTAGTAGAGTGATATAATATTCACACTAAAAAATAAAGTCATCCTGTAAATGACATTTTTAAACGATTTTCCCCCTTTTAGGGCCTCATCTATGTCATTTATCAGTGTCCTATATATTAAATGTGTATAAAATGTAACTAAATAAATATTATGTCAATAATAGTTACTTATCTAGGTTATAAATTAACCCTTTGGACATTGTTTACAAAAATATATGATTAAAACACATAGAATATAGGTCCCTTTTTGGGGCCTCATTTTAAGCTAATTGAGGTTAGCGAACAGCGTGTCTCCTCCCTTTTTTGGATTCGGCATACTTCAAAATAGTTACATACAAAGTTTGGTGCTTTCTTCACAAAAGGAAACATCTTTTTCCGATAACCTACTCACTAATACGGCTCTGATGTAAAACATCGTCATTTTATTACAAACACAATCGTGTTAACCTTTTGTATAACACCGTCATTTTATTACAAACACAATCGTGTAATATCCATTATTCTAGGTTTATTTAGATAATGATCTCTTACTACATACTTTTTATACATTACTCAGTTGTTACAGATACGCTCGCTATGCAGGTTGGTACCTGATATTTCAATTAACATACATAATTAACAGCTTCAAGCTTCAGTTACAATTCACTCTAAAATATATACTGTCTTAATCGATTACATTATCTACCGTACTATCTACCGTATTATCAGATTTTCCAGACGTAGCCGAGAAAGAGAACCAAAGGATGAATATTGTTAATGTTTCATTAGAAATGATAAATGGTCAGTTCAAGCTGCTTAATGTTTAATTCGTACCTTATTTTATTTAAGAAATAATGTATAGAAAAACGTTATTAATACACGAAAAGAGGTTATACGTCCGCGGAATAGTTTCACGAGAGCATAACCCGAGTGAATTATTATGCCGTCGTATAACCGATTTCAAGTGTATTATTTTAAGTAGATCTAAAACAAGATTTTTCTTTACATTATTTCAATTCTAATATATTACCCTTTATCTAAAACAATTGAAAAAAATATTGTAGCGCTTTCTTGGTCGCAACAAAACATTGAGGTCATCGCACGTTAACGTGACGTCATATATGACGTTTGCAAGTGCAGTCCAATTTGTGGATAAAATTGAAAAATTGCAATAACTTTTTTGTTTCTGGATAAAAACGTTTGATATTACCACTTATTTTCTTAGAACATTTCCGATACAGTGAAAAATTCGGAAAAAAATGCTTTCAAAATTTAGGGATATGACATGAATAGTATGGTCCATATCTGCCTAATGTTGCATTCCAATCCGATTTAAGTGCTGTGCATGTCGTCTAGATTGCAAAAACCATATGAAATAGCTCAAAGGATAAACGTGTGTAATGTACGGGCTGCAGGACGAAATGGTGGGTCAAAAGATGAGCGTTAGCCAGCGGTTAAATAAGAGGATGAGTACGTTTTTACTTATTTTAGACACTGACATCTTGAGCAACGTTTTGGTGGATTCGTTGGTTTCTCCGCTTTTCTGGACATGTGGAGAGACTGGATACCGGGAAATGCGGGAACGATACCCAAGCGTTTTCTTCGAATACATCCCGTAGTTATTTAACTTGCTCGGTGTAAAGCATCGATACACAATCCATTCCCAGAGTTTAAAGCAGCACGATGCCGGTTATAAGACACTGAACTGTCTCCTTGAAGTATCCGGCGCGAGCGAGAATCGAACCCTTAACGTTTGGATCGAAATCCAGCAATTGCCATTTGACAATCGCGCCACACATTTAATGACCATGACCGTCCCTATGAGTAGTGAGTTGGACAACTTTTTCATATTTTCGTTTTGTTATATACCAAAAAATATACCCGGATAATAAATAAATTTATCACACTTTCCAAAAACAATAGTAAAATGGTAATTACAGAAAGTAAAACACTCCCCAGAAAATAAGTGTTCATTTGTACATTTGTGCATTGTATCCATTATCTCTTTAACAGATGTACAGGTTATCTCCCGTGCGATCAGGCTTAAGTCTTGGACTGATTATGCGCTGTTGATGCGATTCGAAATTCTATTGGGCAACTAGCGCTCTCTGCTGTCAAATATGAACACATAATCAGAATAATGAAACTAGAATATTCAATACAGGATAATTGTACCTTTGTAACGTTCCACAATGCATAGCGAGTTCTAACAAATACGTTTTAGAAGTATGCATTATCATAATGGAAACAAGAACTTCACCCTTAAGCATCATACATACAGCGTAAAGCTTATTTCATAGAATGAAATATCAAGCAATTAATTAGTATACTCAGTTCCAAAAGAAAGTGTGCACTTTTTAAGTTTAAAAACTTTAAACACCTGTCCTATTTCGATTAAAAGCAACCACTTAAAGCGACTGCAACTCATAATCTAAAATGCGCATCAATTTGCTTACGAACTGATTTAAATTTTGGTACCAAACATTATAAATTTTTATGAAAATAACCGAGAAAAAATAACAGAAAACTAAGTGCACACATTCTTTTGGAACTGAGTGTATAATACAAAACCACTTCTTACATGTTAGAATTAGTAAATGGAAATTAAATACTAGATATTAACTAATTAAAGATGTGCATTTACCGTTTCAAATTAAGAATTTGAATATGACACTTTATCCGTTTGGATTAAGTTTTTAGCATGAAGAATATTGACTCCCTCTTATTTTCTCCAAAACAATCGGAAGCTTTAGGTTAATAACATATTTTATTTTTTATATTATTTATTTTATTTGTAGTTCTCCACTCATCATGAACTTTATGACCGCTTTCGCTTAGTTTTTATCATATAGAAAAACACACTGGCTAAGTTCCAATATTTGTAAAGCTGACCAAAATGGCACACCTTTCCCTGTTTCTGACCTGGCGTGAATACGGAATCCTTCATGACCATCACGATCCGTAGATTTGCGTTCTCCTTACTGAGCTAAACGAAAGTTAGCACACTGTTTATTGTAATTATTTCTTTTTGAAGATATGAAAGGACTTTACTAATGTGAAAATATCCTTAGCTCAAAAACAAAGAAAATATTTGCTTTTATTTAACCCATATAAGAGTATGCCAAACTTGCGAGAAATTGTGCGTGTGTAGTATATTTTGAAACATGTTTAAATGAATCTTCCTTTACTTTCATAATATAAAGTTTTGCATGAATTGTACTACGATATGGTAGAGTATCACAAAAAATCACATAGTTAAAACTTTCCTTGTATGAAGAAAAATGAGGTGTTTTCTTTCTAGTATTTTAAATTTAAAGTATTTTACAGAGTAATGAAAAGGGTGTCTGTGGTGTAAATACGACACACCTAAGTGTCAAAGGTCAAGATCTCTCTTAGAAATCAAACATTTTATGTCTTTTTTCTTTTCTGATCTACAACTGTATGTGCATAGACGGATAATAAAAGAACTTAGTAAAACTTTTCAGCGCAACACTGCGAAATAATATTCAATCATTTGACTCCGTCCTTATTTTCTCCAAAACAATTGGAAGCTGTAGGTTAATAACAAGTTTTATTTTTTATGTTATTTATATTGTTTGTAATACTCCGTTCGTCATGAACTTTATGACTGCTTTCGCTTAGTTTTAACTAGCAAATAGAAAAACAGAAGGGAAACCACACCGATTTGTTCGCATATTTCTAAAGCTGACACAGCCGACCAAAACTTTTCCCCGTTTCTGACAGGTGATCTAGGTGATCACGACCCTACGATCCGTAGATCTGCGTTCTCCTAAAACAAAACTGAAGGGGAAAAATAATGTTTGTGTATTTTTTTTTCTTTTTGAAGCTACTGAAATATATGAAAACATTTTATGTCTTTTTTCTTTTCTGATCTATAACTTTTATATGCATAGACGGATATTCAAACAACTTAGTAAAACATTTTATGTTCTGTCCGTTTCAAATGGATTCATTTCTAGTTTTATTTCAAATCCATTTATTTCATTTTGTTTTCATTTCAGTTATTTGCATGCGCACTTCTGATTGAGTTGTCTGATTTTACGTCTTAAAGCAAAGTTTAGTTTTTAATTTGTGTTTTTTCCTTATGTCAAGAGTATTCAAAACTACAAGGCCAGTGTGATGCAACTGAAGTATGATACGGTTACCACCTTGACATGCAATGCTGTATTCGGCTCGAGTGGGTTTTTTTCCAGCCTGGATCCCACAAAACTCTCGACGAGTGTCACCCGGTCTGGAAAAATCCATGAGAGCCGAACGCATCATTGCAAATTTAATACCCTTAACCTATTTCCATTGTTTCTTCGGTCAAAATGGACCATAATTATAGACAAATAAGGCTTAAACCCCGCTTTAAGTGGTACAGTTTTTGACTAATTGGATGTCACAACTTTAAACAAATAGACCCGCATATTATTGACATACAAGCTGTATTCAGAACGAAAATTCCAAGGTATATAATAAAGATATTCACCAACTTTTTCTTCGGTTGAATAAACCCATTCGCAAATGAGCAAAAACATTAAAACATATAGCTAATTGTAATATGAAATTTATTATACTGGTACTCTTCGCGTGTAGATATACAGTATATACATACTTTTACAGCACTATAAATAAGCATTAATACATCATTAAGTGAGATAAGATATACGTTACCGTAATTAAAATTAAACTAACTGGCCAATAAACAACCTTGAAGTATTTTCCATCATGTTTCACGCAGTGTTGTAGATTTTTAGCGAATTAGAATATCTAATGTTACCTGGAATCATGCTTACAGTGCTACGTACTTAATGGTACCTGTTGGCAAATATTTTCTCAGTTGATGAAATGATAAAACAACTATTAGAAATGTAAATATTAATTACCATGATGGCCTGATATTGATCAGGTTGGGGATAATATTAGCTATTGACTTTTTGTCTTTATTACGAAAATGATGTTTGAGTTTTTATTTTGTTTATGGAGGACCCCGTGTATCCCTCAGGGCACTGTTTCCACCAATCTTACGTAAGCCAGCGGGACTGTTTCTTAACATACAAACATCTAAGCCCTTAACGACGGTTCGAAGCCACATCGGTAAAGGGCATATGACCAAAGTCAGCATCTTGAACCACTGGACCAACGAGGTTAATTTAACTATATTAGTCCTTAAAACGCATCTTGAGTATCGTAGATCAATTTAAACAGTGCTTAGTCAACTAGAGTCATACTCAACGAAATAATTCAAACATAAATATCATTGTTTTGTTTATATAACAGACACCATTAAAAATATTCGGGTATACATTTCTTTCTCTGAAGGTTTCTAATGAATTTATCAAAAGTTGCAATTGGTGCGCATGTTACATTTTGTATCTGATAAAATCCTAACACTTTACTGAGATTTCTCAACTAACTTGCATATTTGGAAGATGTTCTACCTACAAATAGCGGTTTTAGTGAAAACAAAATATTTCATGATCAGATAGTATTGACAATGGCAGAATACTAAAACGAACTAAACTATGATAATGTTTATGTTCGGTTGTTTTTCCGTATAAAATTGAGGAGCAATATATTGAAAACCCGTTTGATAGTATATATTTGTAATATTCTGAGAATATATACATGCACGCCAAATGTTTATTGATGAACAAACGGATATGAATGAAACAAGTCGCCGAAGCTGTTTGACAGCGTGCATAATTTGGTATATTCAGTTAAATGAAATAGAGCCATGCATTCTCTAATATAGTTTTATGATATCTGCAACATATATTTAAAAGTCTGAAATAAATATACTTAAATAGGTACATCAAAATTAAAGAAATAAACATTAATGCTGTCAAAAGATTTATTTATGGTATATTTGACCTATTTGCTCAGTCGATTCAGTAAATTGAGGTTATTATTTTACAAACAGAATCTTGATTTTTCAAGAATAAAATATTTGAAACTTTTGTTAATTTTCAGTAGGAAATCATAAGCATGTCTCTTAAAACCTGGACACAAAGTGTGTAAATTTTCATAGATAGAACAGAGTGGTTGTATTCGCGAATATGCCGTATGAATTGCCATAACTTTTCAAAATGACTTTTATGTCGTAATAATTATATGTGATAAAATATTATCCTTTTTGGATTCTATTACACAAACTAGAGGTGCCTTCATAAACGTCGCTTTTATACTGGGAAATTGAAATGTTGTGATCATGACATTTGACCTTCTCAAGTGTGACCTTGACCTTGAATTAATGACATAGGTTTTGCACACTGTACGATGTCCTGATGATGTTAACAATCGGTCATAGTTCTATGAAAATTCTTTCAGAGGTTGAGACGACTAAAGATTTGAGCTTTTTTCCCACTGTTTCTATTTTATTATCACAGCAGCGTTGTTTGTGCCGTGTGGCGGCCGTAAAAAGTCTCCCCGTACATTCAATCAGGGCTGTTATATTTCGATCTTCTCAGATCGTTCAGCACGACTTTTATGTCGTGTTACTGGTACTGTTTACTTTCTCAGAATGAACATTTTGGCCTGGGTGGTTCCAATACTCCCGCTTTCATAGCTTTGGGTATTGTATAATCACCCTTTGGATATGGTGCCTGCTTTTTAATTTTGTCTTTTGGCAGTTCCTGTGATATGCAGGCTCCATAACCTCAGATCCCCTTTCTTAATTCCAGTTTGTTTAGTTCTGTCCATTGTTTTCTCGTTTAGGGCAAACCCATTATTTTAACTAGGGACCATACGCCGCTTTTCAAGGAATTACACATTAGTGTAGCATTGAAGGTTCCATGTGCACCGCCGTATGAACACATCTGCGGATGTCCCTAAATTGTTTTTTTGGTACTTTTAGCATGTGTAAATGTTGAGTTCTGCTCAACCCGGGGCTAGAGGGCGTGGACGGTAGCATGCATTTCCACTACCGTCCATGAACAGACTCAGTCAAACCGAGCCTGCAACATTTTCGTTTTTGTTGTGTTGAGCGATTTGTGGAGTTTCCACTTTTCTATTACCTTACTGTGGTCTTGTGACCTGAGTTGGGCGCTTTGCATGACGCCTGGATAAGGTTAACCACTGATGCTAATGTTATAAAATTAATTTCACCAATTTAAAAATATGGAGTGGATATTTATTTAAGTTCTTTGATCGTCATCATGACATTTGGCTTAAGAACCGTCGGGTTATGTACTTTGCACGTCGTTTTATGTAAGATTTCCAAGCGATTCAGATATTGAGTGGATACGAGTTTAAGCTATTTCATATTGATCTTAGGTGTTGCTTTGTTCTTGGACCAGATAACTTAGCTCTGTATGTCATGTTATTGTGGAAAAACATCTAAGCTAGTTATATAAAAATATTCTCTTCAGTTCAGAAGATACGGAAACGGCCACAAAATCTACTATTTGACAATTTACCTTAAAGTATGACCTTCCCTTTGGACTTAATGACCTTGATTGTGCCCTATACACGTCGTCTTGACAAGGTAAATATTTAATGCTAGTTTTATGAATGTCTTCCATGCGGTTAAGACAGAATGGACAGGACACGAATTGTAACTATCTGATATTTCGCATTTGACGTCCAAGTGTCACATTCACCTTTGACCCAGTGTCATAACTTATGCACTCTGCATGTCGTCTTGATAATGTTAATATCTGATGCGTGAAAATCTGGCAAACGGTTTAGAGGATTTTAAGCGGATAGGAACTATGGACAGACTGGCGGACGGACCAACGAAACAACACCGGCAGACATACATGACTCCAGTTTACCTCATACACTTTATATCTAGGGGTATTATTATAAACAAAATCATTTAGTGTTTAAAGGTTTAATGATGTTCTTGTTCAGTAGATAGATACTCCAATCCCTTTATATATATATTTAAAGAATGTCACTATTATCATTGCCACAAAGAAAAATATATTCACCCATTGTTGCATACAAACCTGGAAAAAATTGAATATTATTCAGTATCTGTGAAATCCGTTTATAACTTTAGGATGTGACTTTATAATTATCTTTAATGTCGAAACATAAAATTTTATGGACAAGTAACATTTATTCAGACACAAACTTTGTTGTTCTAAAATCAGATAATTTATTCAATACTCGGAATCTCTAATTATGTCTATATTTTACATCACCAGTAACGACAAATTCATCATTCTACGATGTTTAGGAACCATGAGAAGAAACGTTAATATTTATTATAAGATGTTTTCATTATATTGACTAACTCAAGGGCCATAACTATGGTGCTATTTAAGCTATTAAGCCAGTTCTAAAATTTCTCTGAGGCCTTAAGAGCACAAACAACTTGACTTCAAGTTTGGTGATAACACTTTATGGAAATACCCATGATATTGGTCATATTCAAGGCTCATAACTAATGTATTTTTCAACAATTTTGTAAATATTAATTCTTCTCTGCAATTTTCTAATTATACACTTTAAGAGCAAGATCCAATATCAACTGTCACTTTTCAAGAACACCCTATATATGTGCATGTATGTATGTATATGTGATAGATAAACTTAAAACAGATCAGACTCAATATGTTAAATGCAAGAATGCTGGTGTTTTGTGATATTATGTTAAAAGGCCACAATGACAATTTGGTCACAATGCTACTTTTGTTAAAATGATATTGACCAACATTTACAATAATACATTAAAAATTTACATTCCTTGTTAATGTCATGACGATTGCTTCTTATATGCTAACATTGTGAAGAAAAGTAAGTAATTTTATGTGCCATAACTCCAATGTTATTAAAACAATCGTTGTCATTATCGAACTTATCAAGATTCTTTGGATAATGGATATATTCTTTTTTTTTAAAAAAAAAAAAAATAATGACATGACGGTGGCGCCAGAAATATAGCCTCTAATATGCTGTCATAGACTGGAAGTTATGAAAACTTGCGTGAGGTACACATTTTTCAAATCGGTCTAGCAAAAACTCAAGCATGGGAACCCTATCATTTTTATTTGCATATTCTTAAGTTAGGAAAAAACAAACAGTTTAATCAAATTCTACATTGTAGAAAAAGTTTTATCCAAACGTGCAGAACTACCATAAGGCAAGTTTGGCTAACACAAGCAGTCTCAGTGTTGAAGTAATGAAATTTGCAACTGTCTTTACCCCGATACCCACCCCACTCCTCCATCCACGACTTCTGCGTCTGCTGAATGATATTCCGCGACATATTTAATCAAGATGCGCACCACATATAAATCATCGGATATATTGTTAAGAATGAAATATGAAACTTGTTCACCAAACTTGTGGAAAACGTGCTTGTTCTCAATTTTAATACCGTAGACGCTTATTAAAAAGAATAACAACTTTCACATGAACGTGCCCGTACAAGTATGAAATCGCAATCTCTCTACAGCAGGTATTCAGGGATGACAGCATGACTGATAACGATCTTTTATCAAGGTAGTGAAAGCCTCGTCACGTCACTACCAGTTTGACCCCGACAGCATTGATACTTAATGAACCCACACAGTCTTGACATGGAATAAGGAGTGTGCGCTGAAGGAAGGAGATGATTATTTTCTTTCTTAAATAAATGTATCATTCAGTTATTTCAATGTGTATTAAAATGCGACCAAAATCTTAAAAGTGCTACATTTGAAATTGAAGTTTTTCTGTTACATTACCTAGGTAAATATTCCGATAGCTAGAGATAGAACACAGATCTGATATCTTATACATAAAGTTATCATCAGAATGTATGCTCAAAAACTTCTCTATGTGTTTTGTATTTTTAATTATTTTGTGAATTTAAATTGGTCATTATTTTAACTGCAGTATATACCGTTAGCTATTTACTAGCAAAAATTAGTGGGCTTTCATGTCCTTTTTTCAACTCTGCTAACTCATTTATCAAAGAAATGTGCAGTGAGGTTGCTGTTCGCTTTAATGATAATGAGATCAGGTCACATACCTACGGTCGACAACCGGTGGAGCCATATATTATAATGAGGTAACGACAAAACGTCAGGACACGTCTACAAAGGACGTACATTGTTATTGACGTTTCACATATATGTCACACATTGTATATCCGCTGATAATTAGATAGTATCAGACTATAAAGTCATAGTCATTCCTTTGTCAAAGTACTAATTGATATCAGATATAACAAAAGGTTTTCACACCAAACGAAATGTATGACGCACAAATTCTGTGGCAGAAGTTCTTTCACCTTAACATTTCATGCAGGTCTATTATATTGTATGATACAATATAACATGTATGTTGATTATTTCCAGATACTTTAATTACATCTTCTCATAGACAAATTTGCCCTCTAATTCTCAAAGTCATGGCACTTTCTTATCAATGTCTCACTCACTAGACAGATGAATAAGCGACTGCGCCTGTTATACGTAGCTATGGTAATTAAAACGTTCAACGCGTCTCGACTATCAGCAAAAAAGCTCCAAAAGATGTGTGACTAAATTACACAAAGACTACAATCATATATTTCATATTGCACTATACACAATATGCGGCTTTTGACATTTTTTAACACCCCGCGTATTTGGATAAAACCACCGGTCTATCGCAAGACATCTTGTCAGTATGCTAACATGTACAAGTGGTTTCAAATTCACAGATGAAGGTGAGGGACAATTAAACCACTGACAGTTTGCTACTCTTTATCTACCGAGTCATCACTTACGGATTAAGAGGGTGCGCACCCGACGCGACCGCTATCCCCAAAATCTGTTAAGCATACATGTTTTACGTTTTTTTCCTATGCAGTTAAAATCTGAAGGCATGAAACATTCTCTGCTCGCTTCGATCGCACAACATTAATGATTGGTCTTAACCTTTAGCCTGCTGGCATCGAGTGGTTTTGTCTTTGCGATCAGTGCAGTTCAAGATCAGCCTGGATATCCGTGCAGTCTGATCATGGTCTGCACTTTCTCTATTCAGTCAGTAAATTTTCAGTGAACACCCCGTTGAATAATAAATGGTATTGCCCAAATTGAAAGATAGATCAGTCCATTTTTGAAATTAGCAGGCTAAGGGTTAATACAACGGTCTGTGATACTCCTATGCGTATTGAAAATTTTATAACCTTTATAATTATTAAGGCAAACTTTAATGGCATAAATATGTTTTTTAGCTTCTTTTGCACGTTATTATAGTTGCAATATTCCTATAAAATTGAAAGCTTAGAAACATTTTTTTTAAAAAAATAATTCTACATATTTACATCATTTACTAGGTCAAAAATGATATTTGAAACAAAACATTCCTCATCTTGTGGTGCTCAGGCGATGAAATTAAAACACTCTACGTTACATTGCTCAATGAAGCCAAGCCTATCCACTTAAACGTAATTGCTATGATTGATGTGTACTACTTTCTTTCAAAAAACACCACGTAACTAATGAGACCCGCAGAGAGACGTCTTGTGTAATACAAATTGTAATACGAAAAACCTTTCAATTGTGCTGTGTTGCAAACTGTTTTCCGGAAAGTCTTAAATCTTAAGTTAACTGACACTTTGTCAGTGTATAATCTATTACATAGCTTTATTCTCTGATTACCTTTTCCGGTTGATATTTAGGAAATGACAAGCTTGGCTGCAAATTGTCAAAATAAGAAATTTTTCTCTGAAGAAAATTATGCCAATAATGCAAGTCAGCATGAAGATTTAGGCTAGGCTATTTTTCTTTTGATACGTAGAGCTGAGAGATGAAGTCAGATAGGTTTGATTGCTCTGAGAAAATATCTTGAAGAAGTACAAAGATCGCTCTCAAAGCTGCAAAAGTTGCAAGCAATCATATAACAGTCATTGTCTGACTTGACAGTAATTATCTAATTACTATTGTATATAAGAAATGTCAAAGTGACATAACAATAAACTCTGTATTTTTCTGTGATATGATTACGAAAACGTAAATATTTCATTCAATACGAACATGTTCGTTTTGCAGAAATACTGAATGCAATTGTTAAGTTAAGGTATATTTTATTTATGCAGTTAATAGACCAAATAGTTTCTACTCCAATATATATTGAATTAAATGATTTTAAATTCTATTGTTATTTTTTCTGAACACATACTGAAAAGAAAACTGACTATAAATATTGAATGCACGAGTTACTCATACCCATGATCATGCCACCATGGTTGATGTCTTTCTCTTGCACACGATAATCAGCTACAATATGATGGAAAAAACATTGTTTAAACTCACTATTCACTTATTTAGAATTCAATTAATATATCAAAACATTTAAAGAAAAGTTCTAAAGTAGGAGATTCCATGTACGACAATGCTCCAGAGTGAGCCCCAAACGTTAACGGAAGAAGGATAAGTTAGGTGACATCTTGTCAGTGTGTATTCTGTTACATAGCTTTATTCCTTTATTGCATTTTCCGGTTGATGTTAAAGAAATGAAGACTTTGTCAAAATACGAAATTTCTCTTTGAGGAAAATTTTACTAATAATGCAAGTCAGCATGAAAATTTATATTGGTCTATTTTCGTTTTAAAACGAAGAGCTTAGAGATGCGGTCAAAGAGGTTTGATCAATATGAGAAATAGAACAAAGATCACACTACAAGTAATCATATAACAGTCATTGTCTTATTGATATGTCACCTGGTATTTTGTCATTACTTATATATTTAATAACTACTGTACATACGAAATGTCAAAGTGACATATCAATAAGTTCTGTATTTTTCAGTGACAGACAGAAAGCGTAAGTATATAGTTCTTCAAATACGAACATGTTTGGTTTACAGAAATAATGAATGCAGCGGTAGAATTTATGCATTTATAGATCAAATAAATAGTTTCTACAATATCATATATTGAATAAAATGAGTTTAAATATTGTCATTTTAAACACAGACTTTAAATATTGAACGCAAGAGTTAGTCTTGTCCATGCCCTAGCTCGTAATATCATGCCGCCACGATTGATTTGTCTTCTTCCATCCGAACATCAGATACAGTATCATGAAAAATTTATTGTTCAAAATCTCGTCGGGATAAAATTCAGAATTCTATTAATGCAGCAAAACATTTCAAGAAACGTTCGAGGGCAGGGATAAGATGGATACTTCCACAGTTCTTCAACAATCATATACAAGTTCTCTTTTATTTACTTTAGAGTTGGCGTCAAAAGCAGCCACCCAAAACATTTTGTGCTTGTCATCGGTCGTTGAAAACGGATGTGAACATGACAGTGTCGCTTAAACTGTAATAGATGTACAATTAGCAATATTTTTATGTCGTTATAGGGTGTGGAAGATTTCCTTTTATTACCATGCTATTTAATCTTCTCTTCCTATCATCAGAATAGGATATTATTCAGCACAGTATTAAAAAAGAGTATTTTCTATTTTTGGCTTTTGAATTCTAAACAAAAATGTTAACAAAAAGAAAGCAGAAGTATGGCATGTGAAGTTTCTCAGTATTGTGTTATGCAAATCCTGGTAAGATGATGTAAACATCAAAATGTGTTACACAAGATAAATTAATCGCCCTTGACCATGTTGTTGACTAATTTGAGTGAATGTTCGGGACTTTTTACTGCATAATCACGGTATAAATGATTTTGCAGAATAATAATGAAATACAAGTATTCTACTTGTCTTCTGTAATTTCTATTGCGACATCAGTACGATTTCTATTATTTATATTTTTATCTGAATTGTGATGATAAGCCATTCTCCATTATAAAAAAAACCTTAGAAATTTGGAACTCTTAGTGTTATTGAGTTGTACGCATTTTGTTTGGCTATATCATTAGCACAACGCCATTAGAGATATGAAAACTGCGAACAGAAAGGTTTTATTAACGATCATAAAGACGTGGACATTGTCCTGAAAGCTTTAGCTTTCTCTAAAAGTCTCTACATCATTGTTGGCAATGAATGGATCCCCCGGTCAAGCATTATTTTGAAGAAACATATATTGAATTTCTCCATTAATTCGTTTATGTGTGTACGGTCAACAATGATCAGTAAACAGCTTTGAATATCTAAGCATCATAGAACATGTAAGAAGCGCCAAAAGATTGGTATTTTGTATGAAATACAATGAGAAACCGAGTGATGTATTGACTCTGGCACACATAAAACTGTAATCACTTGATTGCTTGTAAGAAACACAGTTAGTCGTTTAGTGATTCTACTACGGTCAAGGTTGAAATGGTATATTAATTAAGGAATTAAGGTTCTATAACTTTAATAAATTAAATGCGTTGTTAACATTAATCAATGTCCAAAGCTCTATAAATCTGTCGAAAACTATGTTCGTTGGTTCTACTCGTATGTTTATATTTATATATATAAATGAACCTCATTTGGAAAAGAAGGTTCTAAAAGGTGCCAAAAGTTTCTGTGTAGAGAACAAATAATATTTTCTACATTTTTCTTTGCATATTGAGTCACATGACTTCTAAAAATAAATTGAACGCATCCATATCAATTAAACAAATAAAACATCAGACGCATATATGCATAGCAACGTATAGTCATATTCGAGAGAAAATAGGATCACACGATTTATTAATGGAAGAATCCAGATTTGACAACGAAGCAGTGCCAAAAGAACAGCCTTCTGTGACCTTAATGACATTGAGGACAAATTTTACTTTTACAGTATTACTAAATACAAATCATAGAACAGAACAGAACATAAATTTTATTAGATTTGTGCATTATAAAGTGATTTATGGATGGGCTATAGTAATACGTATTACTATTCACATCCGAGTGTTCATTGAATTACTAAGCTCGACAAATAATAGTGTTCTTATTAATTTATGTTCTGATTGTATATCCGGAATAAGAATCATTTAGTTAATTACACATAAGCGCAATGATCACTGTAGTTATCGATATAATGTATTTGACGACATTTGACGTATTTTAAGAGGAATAAAAATCTTATTCTAGAATTTAATTGGAGCTTTAAGCATGTGACAAAAAACGAGCATTTTCAAACCGGAATAGTAACCAACATGCTTGTCGCGTTTCAGGAAATGCAGCTTCTCATTTTAGCATACTCATTACAGCAAATGTTTTTAATTCTAAATCTAGAACTTACTGGTGCCATTGTTGAACCATTTTAATGTAATACTGTTGTTTGATTCCAATCAATACATTAAGCCGTTAATATCGGTTTCTATTCTCATCAGTGATATGTTCGTAAGTAACATGATATGGAATTTGTAAGAATTGCTGAACTTGATTTCTACATTCCATTAGTTGATAAAACACTGCAAGTGATTTGCTTTGCATAAAATGCAACCATGTTTATTTTTAAAAAATAGGGACAGCAGGCGTTTACCGCCCACTGAAGAGCAAAATTCACATCTGACTGATTATGCATATAGTTTATATTCCATATTCCCTTAAATTAATCAATTAATGTGGATTTAACCAATAATGTAGTTGTTTATTTATTTACTTGGTGTTTCGGACATATTCAGCAACAATAATAGTATGAATTATAATAGTAATGATATTAGTAATCTCTTTTTTACCAAGATAACTCGTCAATCATATAAATACCTGCCTTATTTCCATGACACATTTTTATGCATCCATCATCAAAGGCTATGTATGTCTACTTGTACACTTACAAATATTTTTGAAGTACTTTTATGCCAAACGACAAGACGTTAAAGTACAGTATTCTGATAGAACTGCTAGTACTTTACTTTTAACAACCAGAATTTGTATAACATAAATTTCATGAGCATGTAAATAAGCATACTTGCAAAAATAAATCTAGACACATCGTTTATTCAAAAGTTTTGAAAATAACTAAAAGTCTAAGATACAAGAATATTCCCGAAATTGTAGTTAAACGAAATGCAAGTCAGGTCCTATCCGTCCGAAGTGTTCACCTTGATCGAACGACTTTTAAATCTTTCCATTAGTCCATTTCGGGCGCTCAGTCTTTCACCTGCCTTATGATGACATTACTGTATTTATTCTGGAGCATTTATACCATTGATAATGAAATTGTTAAGTTGTTATTTCAAGAATACAGAATATTCAAAACTAATGTATATTATATTAAAAAAAAACACTAGTATTTAATTTTAGATTGTATGCTTCTTTTCTATTGTGCTACCGGTACTGTATGTACATGTATGTATTTAGTTCTGAAAAATGATTTAGACGGTAATATTTGCTCCAGTATTTCTATTAAACCATTTGCAACAAACTGAATTGTATTACGTGGTATTTCAATTTATCGCCACGTTTGACGTCATAGGAATGAAATAAAGTCATTACATATATATTTACTTGTTCCATAATGCTAAAAGATTTTGATGTTTCAGGATGAAAAACTTACATGTGATCAAAAGAATTGTATAATTGTGTCTTTCCACATTGAATCTATTAAACTCTTTTATTTATTTTTATTTATTATTCAACTCGTTTAATAAATTCAGTATGAAACACACTAATGTATTTATATCGTCTATATATATTGGTGTGTCGGAAGAGGCTTTATACATAGATCCCATGTTTTGCACCTGATAATTCATTTTACACAGGTTATTCTAATTTGAAACGTCATGCTCAATTGATGATTGACTCCGGTAAGTCATCAATCAGTCATGCTCGATTGATGAAACAGCTTGTGTTCAAATGCGTATTTCTCGTGATTAACAAGAACTAACACAGTGTAGGAATCTCCGTGTAACCACAGTAAAACAAACACGAGATGTAACTAAGTGCACACATATTCAAAAGTAATGCTACTGAAACTTCCGCCTTTTGATGTCTATGATAAAGAAAAAAAATACATAAATATTAAATAAAGATATTTCAGACATTATGTCGCAGAATGATGGAGTTATTTCTTCAATTCGATTCCACCATTAAAACTTTATTCTGCATGTTTCGTTTTGTGAAAACCAGTAATATCATACTTTAATAACTTGTTACCTGTCAAATGATTACTGATTCAGATAGAAAAGCTTGTTAACAATGCAAATCTTGAAACCTTAAATTACAACGACGATCTAAGTTTTAAGAGTTTGTGGTTTTGAACTATTCAAACCATAGGACAATTCAACATTGTGAAAGCGAAATTATTCTTTTCTTATCATGATCTTGAAAAAGGAAGAGGTAGAAATTATAATATGCCAGGAGAGCAAACAATATGTAAACTTTGTAAAACCGTTATCTGAAAATAAATTCCATCTTGTGTTAGCTGATCAAAAGCTGTCATTAATTGAAACAAAAGTTACATTTGCATATCGCTAGGAAATTGTGCTAAGGTGTCATTTAAATTTGAAATATAACTTAATTTATTGAATTTATAGTCCATTTACATTCATTACAAAAGGAAACACATTGGAACATCAGACGGTAACTTCTTCTGATTTGCGCCTGACCTTGAGACATTCACATAGGTGTTATACTATCACTTTACGTTTTACTAACAGTATGCAATGAGACAACCTCTTGAAAGTGAACCAACCATACATGCTTTATCCGGATTATCATTTTGGTGGAAAATAATTTTTATATAACAGTATATAAACTATTGTAATATGATAAAAGACATGTACATTTTTGCTACATCACTAAAATATTGACGTCATGCCGACCCACTATGTAGAGCAATACAGGGTCGAGAATATAAAAGACGTTTCACAATCGCTGTTACACATATTGTGTGCCATAAATTAGCCCTGAAAAGGTGTTTCCCATTTTCACCTACTTGTTAAAATCGAAATACAAGACAACAGAACCATACACCCCTTGTAAAAATTCAGTCTAGCTACGCCCCCGTGAAGTTGTTCCACAGGCGTATAACTTCTTTGTACTGTTTAGATATATAAACCAATTGTTCTATTATATATGTTTTCTTTAATATTAACAGTGAAACAGCATCAATATGAAATATTGGACACTGGTGTTTTTGTTAAAGAATCATTGAAATTATTTTTTTCAAGGATATTTAATGCACTAACATTTTGAAATCAGATATATAGCCTGAAAGTGTTCACGTTTACCTTTGACAGTTAGTGCATGGGTGCTTGTTATTGACATAGCGTTTCAGAGGAATTTCCTGTGAATGATTCAACCATGTAAAACAGATGTTTCTCTGTCAGTAAATCAGCTATATTGCTCCATGCTTACTGCGTTGACTTTACTAGGATTTTGTTATATATATATATGACATTTTCCATGCTCCTGATTGCCATTATTTTTGTAACTAACCCAACACTTTGCAGTTTTTTGCCAATTCGAAATATTCAGTATTACTACTGTAAATAAACCTGTGGCGAAATTTGTTCTGATATCAATTATAGCAAATAGAACAAATCAGAATGCACAAAGTTGGAAATACCAAGCAAGCCTGATATTATTTCCGTCAGTTCTTTTTCATGTCATTTGATGAGGAATTCATTGTCGTAAAGCATTGAACAGCACCGTTCTTATCATTTACATAATTATGGTTTTTGTATTACAGTTATTATAAACATATTTCTGCGATTCAGTTTGTTGTTAATTAGTAAAACACGACGTGTTGAAAAGATATAGAGGATATTTGTTTGTTTGCAGTGAGATATCGAAATATATCATCACCGATAAGGGAGACAATTGAATATTTTCACGAAGGCGGAGCCTGAGTGAAAATATCAGAATTGTCTCCCTTATCGGTGATGATATATTTCGATATCTCACTGCAAACAAACAAATTTTCTTTTTATTTTATGCTAGTTTGTGAAGATCAACTAATTTTCTGTTTATTACGTGCACAAATGTTCATATAAATCCAATATTTCATGACGAAATTCGGATTTATTTAAGATACCGTGTTACATATGATACATCCGCTAAATTACCATGGACACTTAGGCACATTAATACCGAATATTGGTGATTAGGTTCATTAAATCAACACGACGCCATTTTGTTTTTAAAAACAAAAACTGCATTTAAATATTTTGTGTAAAAATACACAGTCCGCGGCTAACAGAGACATTGACAAATGCCGGTAGTTAAGTAGAAGCATATTTAAAACTTTTCGGGTCAATCCGTCAGTTCGTTGAATAACCGGAAGCTTGCTTTGTTTACCAATACACACGCTGAAGGTCAGATTAAAAAAAAACAACACGAAAATTCTAAACAACTGTGGAATATGCGTAAGTCCTTGGAAAATCAAGCTGCAGAATTAAATATCATCATGGATTCAATAGAAATAGCTAGGAAATATTGATCTAGGAGCTGCATAGCATAACAAAATGGATGGAAGTTGGAACGCAACTGGCTGGGCTTGTTGCCTTGTAGTTGTAGTGGGAAAGTACTTCGACGAAAATGCTGGCATATTACGTAAGGTTGAGTTGATGTCTTGTGATAATTAGCTAAGACAACAACCAACTAAATGTGCTGTCGCCAGTAAAATCTACCACACGATAGTGAACCAATGAAAAAAAAGTAGAGGAAACAAACACACAATGACACATATCTGTAGCTACATGAATGGCAAGGCCTAGCAACCAAGCTGACAAAGGTAACATATTTAATTATAGCTAGCCTGTTCTATATGGGATTGTCTAGCAGTTCATGACTTGTGTATGGCTTGAGTATTAGTATAATCCAGTAATTTTAAAAGCAGCAAAGGAGGGTAATTAAAGAATATAGATTTTATTTCAAGGGAGATAATTTATCTGGAAAAAAAGAAGTTCGGCACTATGAGTGATATCAATTTATATCTCATTGCTATTTTCCAGTATTTCACCAATAAGCATAAAATAAAATCTTATTATTGTTTACTATGCTATTCAAGTTACAAATATCAAGGAAACTTTGTTTTAGCACGGGGCTATATAATAGCTTATATCTTACTTCTTACGTACCTGTAAGCCGTAATAGTTATACTTTAGTTATGATGGTATATACGACGAATTTCTATTCATATGCCTTTTCTTATGAATCTAAGATTTTCAGGCATATGTTTAACGGACGTATTTCTTTTTGGTTATTGACACTTTGTGTAACTTGTCTCTTAAACAAGAAACAGAAACTTTCTTACATACACTTTTACAATATGCTATGAAAATAAAGAGTAAATTTAGGTATTGCTGGGCACTCAAAAGTTCTAAGAACCCTAATGAAAAAAACGTCCTCGCTACAGATTGATGTTTAATGAAAATTATTTAATGCTTTATTACAATGCCTTGTTGTGCTTGCAGGCATAAAACCTTCAATAAATTGTTATATTGCAAGTCCTGTACCAGCATAACAATCAATGTGTTGATGCAAGTTAAATGTATATTCAGGATTTTTAAAAGGTATATTCATGTCTTATTTTTATATTCTTCCGAGTTATTTAAAGGAAACAGATACAAGTTGTTTCTCGATTTGGACAATGCTATAACAATTGCTATATGACCGGAGCACATGTCAAATTGTCCTGTTATAAATCTCTCAAAATCTAAATATCTTACCCATATGTGATAAATTGCGTAATGTTAAAAATAAGAAGTAAATGAGGTTAAGACCCGGCTAGGTTAACAACATGATGGCAACTGCACGCGAACGATATCAATGTAAGAAATATTCTTTATAACTCTGCTTGTCAATTGAAAAACATTTAATATGAAATGAAAAAAATATTGTCACTGCAATAATAGGAATACCAGAGTAATGCTTAATACATAAATTTTTGGGCAGTTCAAATATTTACATGTAATGAATAGTGTAAGTACATAGGATTGTTAAGGTTTAATGATATGACATCTTTGATGATTATTAAATTGTTGTGTTACAGGTAGCGCAAATCAAGGAGAACGGACGGTCCAAAATATATCATCTTCAGCCACATCGTGTCTCACTTTTATTCCAAAGATACACTCACTGTTTTTAATTTAGGCTTTCGGAAAACAGCACAATCAACAGTTTAACCAGATCTCCTGCAGAAAATCTACCGATCAACACAGCTTATATACATCCACTGTAATCCTTAGGAATCGCTTGCCTCAACACGCTGAAAATCAGTCTACGCTGGAGGGCTTTAAGTCTGAACACTTTATACACAAGATAATATCACATCAATTTTTTAAACCGTGTACAAAGACAGATTAGTCTAATTTACATGCAAACAGTTATCTATTCCGGCAGCGCACGTGCAGTATTTTTATCATTTTTTGAGTATACTCTTCTACAGTGAGGCGATTACTGAAGATGATGATGAAATACTTGTCTTACTTTGGTTGAAGAGCTGTTTGTTGGACTTTTCTCCACCTCAAATAAAATAAAAGAATCGTCTTACTAATAATGGTTCTACTCCAGTGGTGGCGTTCTTATACCTTGGAAGTAAGTACTCTAAAAAAATAGCCCCAAGGAGACACAGCTATAGATGAATTTCGCAGATTCGAGTCGGCGTTAGAGTCGTCTGCACAATCTCTGACAAAAAGATAAGTAGGTGACCAGTCATTATCTGTCAACCGAACTATTTTATGAACCAGTCAGGTATCGAGTTTTATCACACAGACGCTTACCGATTATCGCCATCATTCTCCTTCGACAACTAGAGTGTTGTGATTCGCATATAAATAAGCATCTCCCTCCAAAATATTAAAGGGGTTAAAGAAAAGCATATGTAGTTTAGGCTATATACCAATAAAAGAAATTGTTCTTTATTTCATATAAAATTCAGCTACTTCAGAACAATTTTGTTACAGTTTCTAGATTTTCACTCCGTCGTAGACCTATTTTCCACAAGATATCCATACATTTGCTTCAAGAAAACGAAAAGAAAAAGGGGTGTTGAATAGTATGCAGTGAAATGCAAGTCAACTGAAGTCAGGTACCCTCATATTGCCGCATTTCAGAAAGCGGTCCGCAGAATAAACACCCTACTTTCGTTTTCAAGTAAACAACTCGAAAACATGCGAGTATTAGCATGAAACGTGTCCTGTTTTATGTAAAATTCATTCCACGATTGAAATAATGCCCATCTGGCCCCAGATTTACGCGCAAATGCGCGAAAAATGGAAAAATTAGGATTTATTTATTAGGGACTTCTTTCGACTACACCACGGAAGCACATTTTGGACCGAATTACTGCATTTTAACCTATAAGAAGTATCTTTTTATCAAATTTCATAACATTTTCATCTTTATTTTCAAGAAAGATGTAATACCGAACATATTAACAAGTTTCATTGTGAAAATTCGAGATTTTAGAGAAATAAAGACATTTAAGTGAGGCCACCCCCTACCCATTTTCTGGCTAAATTTAGGCTCTATGGTCGCTTCATTGTAAATTTTGGTAAAAGTTTCACCTGTATGCATTATTTTTCACTTTGATTTTGAAATATCATTCACTCTAATGGATGCATTTTGTGCATTTTCACACATTCTGGAGACGAAATATTGGCCATTCTATTGCAGAAATTGCTGCCGGAATAGGCGCTTCTACTCAAAATATGGTCAAAATTCAATTTTTTTCAAATTTAATGATTATTTTGCATTGGAAACATCATTTTATAACATATACAATCGATTTATGACTATTAAGACTAATTGTGATGTGTTTCGAGAAAAGTCTTATTTCAGCTCTTATAGCCAGATGTCTGCCACAAATCTTTTTTTTTTACAAAAAATAGTTTTAGCACTGGTGACTTCTGAAGATAAATAAACTCGATGCCTAGAAAAACTTTCATCACACCTGAAAATTGTTCAAACTGTACTACAATTTTTAGTATATTTATACCATTATAAGCCATAATTATAAGTCAACTTTGTGTGCTAAGTAACCACTGTTTTATGAAAACAAACATAAATTCAATCAATTTCAAATTACAGGAAATAAATAATTATATATTATATAATACCAGATTTATATTCAATATTTATGTTTCATAATCAAAATTTGACCATAGTCATATCACGTAGATAAACTGTATGCAGCGTACCTTTATATAGCGCCCTTTCCATGATTAGCATGTTCAAAGGCGCCGTACGTAGCGCAAAAGCAGCCACTCATGGCGCCCAATTCATCCTCTACTAGTACAGACACAGAACGATCTGACCAGAAGGACAAAGCGAGAGAAAGTCCCAGTGCAGAGAGAAGTCCTCTTAACTAATTATATCTTAAATAGTTAGAATCTCTCTATTATAGAAAATAAGGTTTATACATACACGTATACAGTTTGATGTAAGACAAAATATATAAGGTTTTGTCAATTAAGAAAATAATCTCTGTTATATGAAAATGAAAAGACCGTTATATGTCCACATGTTTTTTGTTTCATTGATTGCTTACGTGTTTTCTTCAAAAATCTCGTGAGAAAATGAACAAAAATACATATTAATCCCCAGACTAAGCTCGGGACCCGTATGAATGATGTTGAAACGTCAGTGACAGTTCGGATTCGTATAACTCCATTTAAAATGAATTACCTCACGTCGTAACAGTGCTTAATCGCCACAATATAACAACCGTTTGTATTTGACTTACTTTACCCAAGTAAATTCAAAATGAATAAATGAATGACACAAAAAAAAATCTTAAAAGAATTCAATAATAACGTAGGACGTAGGCATAGGAATCACTTTCCTTCAGCAAGTATATTTTGCGATCGGGCTTTTGGCG
The DNA here is from genome assembly GCF_021730395.1 of Mercenaria mercenaria. Classification (NCBI taxonomy): domain Eukaryota; kingdom Metazoa; phylum Mollusca; class Bivalvia; order Venerida; family Veneridae; genus Mercenaria; species Mercenaria mercenaria. The sequence continues at coordinate 82,392,831 of NC_069368.1, forward strand.
ACTTGTTATATACTATGCGTACTTTGTCTTCACTCAATGTAAAACAAACTGGTCTAAATTTAAGTATTCTGAAATCCATCTAGACTTGTCCGTCATACCACTTATATTCTTGATATTATTTTCTGTCCTCACGAGAATTAGATATGAACACTCGAGGATTTATAAAGCCTTTATGCAAAACATTTACTAAGACGTTAGTCTGTGCTGTGTTGTTGAAATGGCGTCTCTCAACCTTCCTATGGAAAGATTCAGCTCAAGAAAAAATAACATTATGCTCTTCTGTCGGTATATCTAACAAGCATTACTAATAACCCGCCTTTCCAGTGGAAGAAAGTTTCCACAAAGCAAGCCTAGCAGAGTGGACCTTGTGATAGAAAGGAGAAATACACAAGTTTATCATCATTCCTGATATTTGAAGAAATGTGCAAGCACAGTTTACTCTGTTAATGCGTAGGAATTTTCTGACTTAAAGTCCATGTTATATAATGGAAAACAATCCACTTATAACTGATTTAATCTTTATGTTCACTGGATTTTCCGAAAATCATAAAGATAATATCACCTTGTAGAGTAACTGAATTAAATATATTTACAAAGTTTTTATTACGATCGTCAGTTGCCTATATTTGCTTCCTGTAGCGCACGAACACAATCAAATAATAGATATATCACCTATGATTGTCCCGCTTAAAAAGCTAAAAAGCTGGTTCAATCAATAAGTAAGATCTTTATAATATCTTCATTAAGGTAGTTCTGCACGTTTGAAAAACCGGAAGTGATGGCGTAACGTCATTTATCCGGAAAACGTAGAATAAAGCCTGGATTCGGCATACGGAGATGAAAATCATTTTATGAATTAATGACGACCTGTGAGTAAATTTATTAAAATGGCACTGTTACTATATTTCTAAAGTCAAAATATGATATTAAAACACGTGTCACGTTAAATAATTCAAAATAATGTCTTAAAATTAGCGTGAAATATTAGGTTCGCTTTAATCATGGTCAAATATCTCATAAATAAGTACACGGACCTATACATTTTATTTCACCTCATTATAGGCCTTATGTTTATTTACAACTGTGAGAAGTTTCATAAAAATCTACATTGTAGAAAAATTTCTATCCGCGAAAATGTTTTGAAAGATATGATTTTCCCATAGACTCCAATTACGAAAAATTGCGTGAGGTTCAAATTTTTCAAATCAGTCTAGCAAAAAGTCAAGCACACGACCCTATCTTTTTTATTTGCTAAATTTTCTAGGTATAATATGAAGTTTTGAAAAATCAGTGTTCAATCAAATTCTACATTGTAGAATTTTTTTTAATCCAAACGTGCAGAACTACCTTAAGAAACCAATCCAACTAAATCCAAGTCAATGTTCTAAAGGCCTCTACAAGACAACATGTATATCGTCTGTTCAGTTAATTAGTGTATATATGTACAAACGTCTTCCAGGCAGACCAAACATGAAAAAATAACCTATTGACGTTTGGTCTCTGAGTGTGATCTTGACCTTCATAGATGGCTCTCGACTTTATGCACTGCACATCTTCTCATTATGGGGAACATTGGGGCAAGTGATATTGAAATCCTATTATAGATGACAGATATGAACCGGACAGGGAAAAATCCTATTGACCTTTGACCTTCATGTGTGATCTTGACCTTTGGGCATGGAGTATGGATGTTGCAGAAAACGTTGTCGTATTATTGGGTAAATTTGGTGCAAGTAAAATTGTAATCCCACAATGAATGGTGGACCGGACATAAACAAACACTGTTAATACCATGCTAACATTTGAACTCCATGTGTGACTTTGACCTTTATACTAAGGGTCTGAGTTATGCACGACAAATCATCTTATTATGGGGAACATTTATGCCAAGCAATATTAAAATCTCTTGATGGATGGTTGACTATCAAACTGTAAAGGGAAACATATCTGTTGTCGTTTGTCCTCCAATTGAAACCTTGAGTTTTTAGCTAGGGATCTGGGTTTCTGCACAGGACTTGTTGTCCTTTTATAGGCAGCAAACATTTGTGCGAAGCAATACGAAAATCCCCACTGCTAACTTTTCCATTAATATCTCTATATGTGATTTTCGGTATAAAAACAAATAACAAGGCCTGCTAAGGTAATATGGAATATTGTTATTTTCGAAAATAATAACACACTCGGGCAGCGCTTCAGGTGTTTTCACATTTTTCAGGTTAACGATATACCATGTAACCTTCGATGGCCTGTGATATTTACATTTGCTGTTTTGTAAATTCATATCCTAAGAAGACTTTTCAGCGTTGAGTGTCGAGGAAGACCCAAGTAAATATCAAGATATTATTTATGACATATACGGGAATCTGAATAGAATAACCGACCCTTCAGCTAGATGGCTACACACAATGTCATAGCAACACGAATAGGTTTGTAGAAAACAGTGGTTGTTTCATATACGAGCGGCTACATTTAATTTGTCTTTACTCAAGAAACGCGTATTATTTAATAATGACATTCCATTGAAGATTACTAACGTCTTAATGCATTGGACGAAAACAAAAACAAGAGGCCGACAGCAAAAACCACATAAAAAGGAACGCGCCGCCCATATATAAAGCTGTTTTTAACAAACAATTTTTTCATGATCAATGTTTAGCTTTTCCGTAGATTTTTGTTAAGAAAACTGGCCTAATGTCCAAACTTTTCTGAAGACAAACTTACAACCTTTTTCAACGTACCCATAAGTAATAATTTCATGAAATAGTAGAAGTAAAATCAAATCCTACATTGTAACCAACTTTGATAGGAGAACACAGACCTACATTAAGATCATTTCGTTCTTTTAATACGTGGTAACGAGTTGCAAGTAATTACTGCCCTATAACTGCATCTGGCAAACGACATGAATAAAGGTTGAACAGTACTGTAATGAAGGTTCCTTCCTACTAAATATTTCTAAAATTGACAAGAATCTATAGAATTATATTAATATAAAAATGGATATATAAACAAATGCAAACATTACGTTATCAGATTTATTGTTTAGAGTTTCTTAGAGAGAAAGCTACCAGTCTTCAATAAATCTTTTGATTTTCCTGCTTAAAAAGATTTACTTAGTCTATGAATATATCTAGAAGAGAAATTAATTGCATTAGACGAGAAGTCATCTATCTTCAATTTCTACAGTTCATTCATTTAGTTAAATGTAAAATATTTCAAGTCTATGAGAAAAATCATTAAGTCATACTTTGTCGACAGTGATGCTGATAAACTGACAGTATTATTATGCACGATTTACCAAATGCGCACATATTGAAAAGATTGATTCCTAAGGTAATGTAGTTTTAAGGTGAAAATGCTTATTTGTAAGATATGTTTTCATGATTTAAGAGTATAGCAAATCTCAAGTTGATTTCGTGGCATCATTGAAAATAGGTCTATATTGCGTTAATTGATAAAATACCACCAATCCTGAATATTAAATCGGTTTATATATAAGCTGCAGCCTTGCTAATTGAAAATTTTAGGGTGTTGATTAGAGGTAATAAGACTTTCCCGCAATAATAGAGCAATATTTCGAAACAACTGAAAGGTCAGTTTCTTTACATCCGACTGAAACTGATTTTCAGTGAAAAGATTTAGATATTGCAGCCATGACTTGCTACAACAGATACGGTTTATAAGTATTATTATCATTCAACTTAACTATGTTACACACTGTGAAATCATTAATATTCGTGGGGGACTATTTTTCGTGGATTTCGTGGTTGAGTCAATCCACGAAATTTAATCCCAACGAACAAGTAAAATTCCCATTCATTTTATGTTGAAAAATTGAAATCCACGAATTCATATCCCCACGAAATTGCCGTTTTGACCAAAACCACGAAATTTCATGCCCACAAAATTAAATGATTTCACAGTATTGGATCAGTTGCGCACAAAATATGAAACAGGTAGTGCTAATACAAAGCATAACTGAGCCAATATGAGGAAAGAACGGCCAATACGAGAAAACATGACCAGTACGGAATTCAAGCATTTTGATTGGTTCGAAAGAGAGGGCCAATACGGAGAAGTAACTTCTGTTAGACTTTTAATGACGCCATTTTGTTGTGCAAATGATATATCACAATAGTTTTCACTTTTTTGACAATAATATCATCTATAACAGGTTCATGTAAAAACCAAGCCGTACGTTGTCGATGTACGTCCTTCAAGATTATAACGATGCTTTCGGTTTATTCGGTATTGTGTACAAACAAGTGTTCCTGTCAGAATTCTGACAATTTTTCAAGGAAAATATTGAGAGTTTGCAAAACTCAGATTAATTAAAAGGACGACACTCAAATTAACAAAGAGGCCTTGGGCCAGTACGACAATCCTTGGACAAATAACAAGGCCAATATGAAACTGATTGATTAATAACATTATATTAGCTATTCCAGATTTATATCCGACTGCTAGTAAGTAACAGCAAGTAATTATTTTATTGTTTGTTGCTAGTATCTCATGTTGCCACGATCTGCTTAGGGCTGGTCCCCATATCATTATTTTGTTGTCAGATTCGTATTAGTCTCACCTGTATTGAATGGCAACAAAATATTGGGCCAAAGCATTATGAATTGTAAAACAATATCCAAGATAAATATATTTGTATGTATTTATTCATCCGAAAACAATATAGTATACCAATTGTATAGTGTAACGATGACAAATGCAACGAAGCACTGCATTTATCACAAACTCTCAGAGGTTCGTATGGTATCAGTGCACTATAACGGGACATATAGATTATAAGAAAGGAGCATTGAAGGGTTGTCGGCAACTACGGGACGGGCTGTCATGTATTATATCCTTTGGGTCAGATTTCATTACTTTATAATAAAACAACAAATTCATATTCATTCTAACATAAGTTATCCCGTCCTTACCGGAAATAAAAGAAACATTAATATGATTTCTGATGAAATGTTGAAATGATGAAGTGAACGGAAAGTATGCAAGGATGATGCTAAACAGGGTGAATCATAATTATGGAGTCACATTCAATGTCTGTTTGTCTGAGACAAAAATCAGAAATAAATATTTATTAGATACATGAACTTCGGATACTGTATCGTATATATTTATATAAATCAAACTGTGGAATATTTAACATCGCTTCTGATCTGATGAAAAATTAATTGTAACTTCATTCAAAATCATCATGCATAATAAGTTACACTATACCTTTAACACCATCCACCGCACTATTTCAAAGGGTGCAGAGATATACAGATTAAGGTAAACACAAATGATACATATATTTGTAATTTTGTATTGCTTGAACTAAACACACATCTTTGTACAATAGCCTATGCAGATAAAATCTTACCCAATTTAAATTATATTCATGTTCTTCAATATCTTAAATTGTATATTGTATGCTTTTTTTTATCGTGCTGTCTTTGTATGTTAGTTTTTATTCTATGTTTTGTTACCATTAATTGTGCCTAGACGTCTGACAGAAAATCATTTAGAGCTAAAAGTAGGAAAACGTTTAAAACACTTCATTTTATATACCAGTGATGGATCTTTACGGTCTCTATTCGCCATATAAACGCACAAGAAATATCATTCAATCCTATGTATCTAATGAGCAGTTGGTAGCGAATTTTTGGTAGCGAATTTTCATCCTCTATGACATAGTCTTTTACATCGTGTTAAATGTTGCTATTTGCCTAATAATGCATGTTCGCGTATATTTTCACGCTTAATTAAACGATACAATAATTGTTAGAAATTTAAACATTAATAGCTGTTTGACGTGATATCAATAAGATTCCATTTAACAGGATATGGTGAGATTATTTTTATAATGTCTGTCAAGTTGTAGCAATATTATCGACAGAAATATTAGAGATTGATATAAACAAAACGCGAAATACTTTGCATGGTCGTCATACCGGGTATTTATAACAATGTATCCAACAGTCGGCCAGTATTACATTGTCACATTTCAATAATGTGTTCAGTTATATAACCAGATTAAGAAATGAAACAAAATATACGTCAATGAAACTTATGCTACCTGTAAACCCCTGAGCGAGTGCTGTCAGTGGGACTTTAAAACTATGAAATATAACAATAAAAACTATTTACTGCAAACGTATTCGATGATTTGTTTTTACTTCTTTTGTTTGCAAAAAAGAAGCATACTGAATAACAGAAACCAGCCATTTGTGTCTATCTCTAGGATATTTACATTAACAGTTGGACCTGGTAAGGCGAAATGTACAACTTTTTGGACCAACAATGTTAACGGTAAAGACAGATTCTGGAATAACTTAAAGGGAATTCCTATAGTTTTTTATGCGCATCTTTCTGCGCAGCCGACACTTTCTATGGAAAACTGAACTGAAGTCAACATTTGTTGAAACATGTTACAGACAATCTTAAATATGAGGAATTTTGAATGAAATAACATTTTTGATCAGTTATATCAGAAATCAAATGTTGATACTGGTTTATGTTGTATTGACAAGTATCATGCCTGACAGGTATCTTGCTATTTTTGTGGTTGTAATTACACGTCGCATTTTAGTACAAAGACAGTGTTGTTCATATAATGTCAGATAATTGACTTAGTACTGATAAGACAATATCACCTTTCAGATTATTTAGTATTCAATTATAGAAAGAATTAAGAATTTTTAAAACTTTTTTTTAACTTTTAGCACACATACATGTAATCAATTTGCGCCATTTCCGTCCGAACAGGTGTTGTATTCTAGCGGTCTTAACATAAAATTTAGCCTGGTGACCCATACATTTTTAGCCATTTTTATGCTCACAATACAATTATCTATACACAAGAAGAAAAAGAAAAAATTCTATGAAAGAATTTTTTCAAAATTAAAAAAAAATATTATTCACTATGGGTATTTTTCATTGAAAAAAGTTCACAAAAGTAAATATGAAACAATATGTTTTTTCATTTGTACCCATTATTGTAAGGATAGAGTATTACAAATATGACTATGATATCAAATAAGTATATAATAAAATCTGTAAAAAGAAAAAACCGTATTGTGCGGCCTGGATGTATTTTTTGGTTGGTATTTATAAAAAAGCAGAAAATTATGAAAATGTTGAAAAATCGCTGGCAGTTTCAGCAACAGTGGGTGTGTTCAAAACAATTTTTCACAAAAACAAGCCTGGTGACCTATTGTTTTTATTTGTTCATTGTTTTCAGCACAACTTTTCCTATCATATATGTGAATTTAAAAAAATTCTATGAAAGGAAAAAAACTATAGGAATTCTCTTTAAGTGATTTGCAAGCTGGAAGAAATGTCTCAAACCTAATTTGCTCTTGTTTGATACGCTAAATTAAATTAAAATATATTCTGAAGTTTTGATGTCTTCGACAAATATATAACTATTTCCGTTGTAAGTGCCTTCTTAAAACTCATGTGTTCCTAGATGTATGGACTGTCCTCGACCGAGTGGTTACGTCCGCAGACTTCAAACCATTTTTCCTTGATCAAAACTCGCTTGGTTGTTAGAAGTCTTTCATTTGACTAAGGAAAGGTCATTTGTTCTACCAAGATGACCCTCCTTGCCAGGAGTTTTCAACCACCACCAAAATTTGGAAAATTATCATACGACCTAGTCTTATGTCAATATGAGTTAAAACCAACAAAAACACTGGTTTTATATCATTACATGCCATGTATCATAATATTTATGTGGCCTTTTGTTTTACTGATCAGTTGAGCAAATGATTGAAATAGTGGAACAATCTAAATTACAAGATACAATTATAATGAACAAATGAATAATCGACATTGTTGTCTGGATTATATAAACAATATACTTCCACAATCTACAAAGAATCCAAACTGATCAAACGTACGTTCTATTAGCCGCGTCTAAAGAAACAGTGTGTTCTTCACTAACCTTAAGTACTAATATATACTTTGAAAACATTAATATTCGCTGGAGATTAATGTTTGCGTAAATCAATAAAATCCTTACGGAAAATATCTTTACATTTAGTATAATCTACGAGTCATGTCCAAAGAAATATCCGTTTTGGCACTAACAATGAAGTTACAGTTTGATGAAATTAGATGATTTCATAGCAATTAGTATAAATCCAGTGTAAATCACACAGATTCATATGATGTATGCTTCATGCTTCCAAAACATCTCTCTATAGATTTAAAATAGAATGAATTGTTAGAATCTATGTGGACAGCGATTATTTGGGAATCATTCAGCGGTTATCAATTTTCTGGTAATATATACATTTAAAACGAAATGAAGTAAAATATGATATTCATAAACATCCATACAAGCATTTACCAAATTAAAAATTTTTCTTTAAAAGTGCATATACGGTCTAATTTGACTAAACACGCCCTGAACTGTACCTGTATCTGAACTGTACCTGTACCTGAAACTGTACCTGTAACATGTCTGTTCAATATTTGTAGGAGCTGGCATTTAATGCATTTTCTCCGCATGAAACAGACATAAAACATCAGAGTGATCATATTAATCACCGAGATCAACCGTGTTTTCTTTTGATATAGTTGTTCCACAATATTTCCTGCGAACAATTCAAGGAAGTAAAATAGATGTTTCCCTGTCACGAAGCCATCCATTATATTGCTTCGTTGTTGGCTGATGTCACAATACCACAACATTTACTCTATCAGAATATCTGTTTAGCGAAAAAAGCAATCATAGGTCGTAACAAGAATGCCAATACAGCGGAAAGATATAGTCATGTCTATTATTTAAATCTGACCATTAATTGCAAAGGGTAAGTGGACTTTGCCATTTATGTGTTTTTGTATGTCAAAAAGAGCTGGCAGGGAAAGCGTGTGCTCAGACATCATTAATGTTTTTACAAGGCAACATTTGAAAAGGCAGCTAAACGCGATTTTCAAAGAATGACTGATAGCAGATTTAAAAGCAAAGTAATGTGTAATTTTATCCTTTCATTACTACAGGTACAAGCCATCAACAAACTCTTAATTTATTGAATGTCAAGTATTAAAAATAGTTTTTAAAAAATTAATATAACTTATTAGTATTGTAACAATCTTATTAGGGAATTTCGTCTTAGCGAGTTTCGAAGTCTTCGTCGTTGATTTGTTTATGATTATGTTTTACAGTCTGTCCACTTGATTTTTTTATTTTCCGATGAAGACATCATAAATTTTGTACAAATGTTAAACAATAATCAGAAATTTTAAAAAAGTAATTGAAAACGTCCAATATTTTTTTCGAAAATCCTCTCAAATTTCTACATGGTTTCAGTGAACTGTAATTACAGAATGTAATTAGAACGAAAGATTTTCTGTATTAAGGAAACATTATACTTATTGAGTTCCTTCAATCTCTATTTCATATAAACAATTAAATCTTTAGACCTTATTTTTTATACTTTAGAGCATTTCAAAGATTTGAAAACCATATATAGCCAAGCACTATAACATGTCGTTCTACAAAAAAAAAATGTATTGAGATATAATGTTACATTTAAGTGTCGCAGGGTCAAGTATACCCCATCCGTAGTTTATGTTTTGTATATGTTTATGTTATGTATGTCCCGTATTGTCCTCCGTAGTCGTATTATTGCATTTAGTCCGTTATCGTCTTCCGTAGTCTAGTTGTTGTATTTAATCATGTTTATTTATTATGAATTATTCTTCATCCAATACGTCTCATATAAACCATATCCAATAGTCCAGTTTTTTACCCATATTACTTACTCATAATTCACTAACTATAAATACTAACCACATGGATGGGCCTCTCTTCTATTTTTCGATTTCCTTGCTAATTTGCACAACGCATGCGCACTTGGAATGAGGAATTGATGGCGAAGGCCATAGTTTTTGTAGCTGACAATAAAATATTTATATACGCACATAATTGTATATTTACAGGTAATTTTAAGTTAGAAGATTATTTTTGATGCTTAATAATCTATTTTCATTTTGTCATTCATCGTTTTTATGAAAATAAATAAGACTCTTTGGTGATCTATCGTCTGATTTATGACAGTTCTTCGTTCAGATACTTTGATATTTAGTAAATCGGGATAACGTCCTCACTGTTATCAACGCAATGTCTGATGAAAATTTTCTTTCTTAAACTAAATGTTAAAGGGACCATAGGGTGAAAAATAAACGTTTAAGTCATTTTAATAGAATTATTACATCGTTTATGATCCCATATTACATCATATTTACACAACATAATTATTTTGTTCAAGATTTTAAAACATTGAAAAGGGGGAGGGAGTAAAAAAGTGGAGGGAGAATTGGTCATATAAATCACCACAACAATATATAATACCAATACCAGTTACAGCAAATCTTTAGTAGATCAATGTACAACTTTGTAAGGCATTTCGTAGAAATTCAAATGATAAGATGGCACACTGTCACAAGGCTATCAATTGCATAGCGTCAATCTCATTGCTTTTTTCCAGTTGATGCCAAAAATGTCACAACATTGAATTTCCATGTTAACTATATTGGCCAAAAAAGCAATTTCACATTGAAACACGAGAACGTCAATATTGAGCCCTGGCTATTTTTCAAGACAGACTATCCCGGTGATAAGGTTATAATGGATTTCACTGTGATATCTGTCTTTGATTTTGGTGTCTGGAAGAATAATTTATCTTTTGGACTTTATTCCATCCAAACTTGACAGTGATAAAATACTTCATAATGAATATATCAGTGATGTCATTTGTTGCAACAAATGCATTCTTAATTTGGTGGCATTCTTTAGTTACACATCGCAAAATACGAATTCAGTTTCTCAAATATAATATGGTTAGCGGCAACATTTACTAAATGTCATTCAAAACTCAAGATATGATGTTGTTGTTTTATGCTTATTATTGTCATATTCAAATCAAAACGTATCTGAATTACTTTTTAATCATTTCAGTAAATAAACACGTGTTTGATACTCAGTTCCATTCTGAGAAAACAAAGAAACACTCTCGGAGACAATTCTCTATCGTCCTGGCGTACAATAAGTACTGTGTGTCTGTCTGTCCGTAACTTTTGTGAAGGTCTGTCAAACAAGTTTCTATGGTGGCTGATTTTTACAATTCCATTGTGACGTGTTGGCACTCCCTAAACGGAAACAAATTAGCGCACCATTACGACAAATACGTTGTCTTCTAGCAGCACGTTTATTTGTCGTTCAGGCGGTTTGGCGTGTTCCTGCCGTTTAAACGCACAAACAAGTCAGATTGACAAAAAGTTTTGTCGTTCTTGCATGTTTGCGCATTTTAAGGCTAACAAGGAACGTCAAATAACTGTAATAATTTGCATCTATGTCTATTATTTACTGAAATACTTCTTATAATCATGAATGTTGAAGTTTTTGTGCGTAGATTGGAAAGTATTTTCACGTTACATTATTATCTACAGAATAACTGAACAATGGGGTTGGTCACCAGTACTGAAAGCAAAATAACATACGTTACAAGTTTAGTAACAAGGCGGATGATGGAATATACTGAAAGATAGACATTGTTAATATGAATATATAAAGAAATCGGCAATTAGTACAAGTAACAGATATATCTAAGAAATTTAATTGGTTTTTTTCAGAGTTTAAGCGAAATGAACGACAGAATATGGTCGGTATATTCATAAATTGCGCTAGGCATAGCAACTGTGACATCTTCTGCGGATCGTTATCCCTTACTTCTCGAGGTCAAAACAGCGGTACGTTATAACTAATTATCATAACTTTAACGACTTTTTGTTTGCGGTCAAACTCTTAAAGAAGATCATTAAGACGCAAAACGCTTAAAGACTCGATTTGAATGTGCATTTCAATAATAGGTAATGAAATGTCCAACACTCCTCACGTGAACAGGCATCGACTTAAGCTAGAAATATTGAATGTATTTTATGACCTATAAAGTTACTGTAAATTAATAGATTGTCTTGTCGGAAGGTTGGTTGGCATCAGTTGCAAAACCGTTTCTCAATAAAGAAAAAGCCATAGTAACAATGGGGCTCTATAAAAATAAGTATTCTTTCTAATACCACAACTAAGTATAAGCCTGATAAAATGATTCGTTATTTCAGTGCTAAATATCACGGGACTTCTAAGTAAAATGGAAGTATTTTCATCGGAAGGCATAGAAATACTTCCGCAGTTTAGATTGTCATCTACAATATAAACACATTGCAGTGTTAAATGCTGGTGCAAACAAACATGTAATTTCCTGATTAAATGAACTTAATATATTCTGTTGTTCTCTACATTATCTAATTAAGGAGCATCTATTTCTTAAACCTGCTATTTATAAATGTATTTACGCTGGAGTACAAAATATTTTCTGGGGTGTATTTCATTTACTTTAAAGTTTAACTCAGTAGCGGTTGGTACAAGCCCAGTCATTCGTGGTGAACCCTTTATTACATTTTCTTGTTAAAGTATTTATAAGTATCAATTTCTCGGATAGTCATCCAGGCAGCCATTTTATGTCTTTTCATGTCTATTCTGGCTTAAAACCACTTAATCCGGCTGATCTTTATTTCATATTTACTTAAAAAAGCTTTTTCGACATTTTCTAGGACATCAGATTTTCAGAGACTTGGCTTGGTTTAAACATATCTATTTATCAAGATATTTTATCCATACGTATATCATCTATACAATACAAATATCAAGAAAAGTGGATTGAATTGAAAGCTGCTATAACTTACATTAATTCTCTCGACAGACACTTATACTCCTATAAAGAACTGTATCGCTACTACAGAAAAAGAGAAAGAAATGGGAATGTTAACTGTTATATAAGAAAGCTACAGTTCATTAAATAAAACCAGCTGAATTTACTCCTTTTCGCTTCTTTCAATGTCTCTTTTCAAGACATAAAATTCTTACGCCGCCATGTTTTCCTAACCTGCCGATTTCGGTAGAATAGTAAACGCGGTGGAGTAAAAGAAAACACGATACTACTGAGAAAGGAAATGCGAAAAGGAAGAAAAATTAGGGACTTCTTGTCATTTGGTGGTGTCTGATGTTTACAGGCTCATGTTTAGTGGTCATAAAATTATTTTTCGAGTTTTTCAAAATGTTTTGTTTCTGGCACTTTTTCTAATTGTTTCAAACATGTAGATCGGATAACATGTTTTTGATTACGCAAAATTGCACTTACTAGCTGACTGAAAAAAACAACACATTAAATTGAATTCATTAAATCAGCGTGTAAATAATTGTTTCAAAGATAAAGAGCATTGGACTTACTTAGTATCTACATATAACTATATAAAAAATGCCACAAATTAAGGGCCATAACTCCAATGAAAAATCGTTGAACTATAACATTCCAACGATTTACAAAGGTAGGTTTTGCATTGTTAACTCATGTAAAATTCGTTGGAATTTCAACCAGGGATATAGAGAAGTAGCACAGACATCATAGAATCTGATAAATCAAGGGCCATTTCTCCGTCGAAAATCATTAATCCTGGACATGGTGATGACATTAACAACTGTGCTTCACATTGATCACTCACTTTAGCCGAATTGTAGAGTAGTTAAGTAGTGTCAACACTGTAAAATACAACTAATCGAGGGTCATACAATCATAAGTTATCAGAACACTAGAGAAATAGAGTATGCAGTCAAAGAGCGTATTGTTCATAAGTTATAAGAACATTCCAGAATTCATGGAAGAAGTCAAATGATGGACTAAATTTTTAAAACATTCCAAAGATATTGGAAGGAGTGATACAAAACTTAAAATGTAGAAATATTTAACTTGTCTAAATATAATAAAACCGCTGATATAGAACTGACTTCAGAATTCAGATGTCCTGTAGTGACAATTATTTATTAAATCATCTGTCAGGGTTTTAATTTCTGTACAATGTCATATTATGACTAACAATACATATATCTGACATACAATCGCGTTAACAAATTTCAATTACCAAGTTTTGGCATAAGATCCTTTCCAAATGTACTTATACCGTTCTCATAGAGAATGAGGAATTAAGTATGCAATAACAAATAAATAAATCTGAACTGCAGATGCCAGAGTCATCATCCTTTATTTTGGAAATTATTAACCTCAGAGTAAAATACTTGTTCTTGAAGACTGTGTTATTTTTCACCTCAGTTTTCTTGTATTAACTGATATTACATCTAGTAATGACTTTATTTAGTTTTTACTTCATATTAATTTGACTGACTTGGTAGAACAGAGACACAGTATATTGCAGTTTGTACTAATGTTGTTTCGTGCTTGATCTGTTGGTATTACTTTGTATGATCTTTTTAAATTTTAAATCTAGATCAATTAACACGTATCAAGAATGGATAATATATGCCTTCACGACTGGGAGGTATAAACAGCTGCTTGGAATGCAAAAGTCGTGATAAAGAATACGATAGCGGATACCACTCTTCGCTCTAATGAAGAACTCGTAAAGTAAACTATATGAATGAACGAAAGTCATGCAACAATTGACTACTCCTATACACGGCCATGCGAGAATCCAACGTCTGCTCAGTTATTTTTTCTTCCGGAACGTCAGACATGTCAGTGTCGTTGAAGTGCATATACCACATAAATTTCTTTATAAGAGTAATTGGTATCAGTCATTCATTTCTCTTCCGCAAATAATATCAGATTTGTCTCTTTGCTTCGATCAATCAATCAATGTATGATCAAACGATATACGATTGTCAATAGCTTTCATATGTGAAGCAAGTGTCTGCGCACTGAGATGCAGCACTTTAAATCTAATAAATGATATATTTCCGTCACTTTGCTTACTTGTGTATTAACGGTTCAGCAATTGATTTACATGCAAAAGTTAAAATAAACACCAAAAGACGAGGAATTTGTCTGTGAATCCAACCGGTTAGCTACTAGGTAAAACACGGTATCACAAAATCTGATCCACTGGCGTTAAATCAAAGGTCTGAAGGACCTAACTGATGTAGTAATGGGAGCTGTTATCATACTGTAGTAAAAAGAATCACGCAAAGATGTACGGGTGCAATGACAGTCCAGAATGTTGAATTACATATTAGGTTATTAACTTTGCCCTATACAACACAGAGATGTTTTTGGACGAGTATTCTATTGCAGGTCACAATGGACGCTGGTATGATATAGGTTTACAATAACATTTATATTATCTCAGCGAAGTAGAACGAATATAATAATTCAAACATGTCAAAGCGAATAGTCGAATAATTGCGTCATGTGGATACTTTTATCGGTGAACAGCTTTTATCATGCTATTTTTTCTCATTTTATGACCGTCCAATTCGAAAGAATATATTGGACAGTCACGGTATCCAGTACAGAAATCAATCATATTGGTCGATCGTGTGGTTCTCTGATTGGCAGTGATTTTACCAGAAATGGTGAAAATTTCAGTTTCATAAAAAACTTAAAAAGGAATACATGACTGATGTTTTCTGGAACTGTAAAGTAGGTCAATGATAAATTTGTTTATTGCAAACACAACGGAGATTGGGATGATCAGGAAGGGTTACAAATATGAGAAAATTGTGATTTAAAAGACGAGTATCTTATTTTGTTTAAACATGCCCGTTTTTATTAAACTATCGGTAACATATAGTACCAGAATACAGTGCCTTTTTGAGTTTACTTTTCCAATCACGTTCCTACCTGACAAAGCATGACATAATTTCCAGAAGAATTTTGCCCGCAAGCCGGTGTTATTATTTCAACAAAGTACATAAAGATGCCACTGAATGTACTCGTTACACGGGTGGTAAATGCGCAATCCAATTCCCACTGGGAATACGCTAAAAATGGGTTGCGCGACTTCCGGTGCTGGTGTTGCGCATCAATATATACAAAATTGAGGTAGATGGGTTTTTGTTTTTGTAAATAATGACATATTTACGAGTGTTTTCGAAAAAAAGCAAAATGCTATTCGACACAAAAATGAATAAAGATCATATGTGTGAAATACCAACTTATTAATTTAAGAATCATCTCTGTTATCACGAAAACTCTGCTGGCTCGAACTGTCAAAAAAGCATGGACTCATGAAAGATGCAAGTTTTCTAACTCTTGTGCCTTCTTTCTGGAAATGTGACGCTTATAATGATCAAACACGTGTAAGACAGTCATGAATATTACATACACTTGAATGAAATTTTGCTTTTGGGGGAAATATTGACAAAAAATAATCGGGAATGGGGTTGCACCCCGGGAATGGAGTTGCGCGTATACATTATATACATTATGATGTATACCAGCAACTCCACTCCCGGTGCGCAACCCCATTCCCGATATTTTTTGTCAATTATGTCCCTGTAAGCAGGATTTGAAGCAAATACTTTTGATATTCGTTACTTTATAACAGTTGAGTTATCATAAAAAGCATCAGATGTCTTAAGATTAGGCATATGAGGTCAGAAACTTCCATGTTTGTTGATTTCATACTTTTTTCAAGCTTCGTGTCGCCTGAGTTTTTGTGATTATAGAGCCGAATCATAAATTACAAACCAGATATTTTACAAATATGATGTATTATCATATTTGTGTCGAATAGCATTTTGCTTTTTTCGAGAAAATTTATCCTTGTCTCATACTAGGCAAAATCATAACTTCACATACCTCAATTTCGTCTTTTTTCACGCGCAACGCCAGTACCGGACGTTGCGCAACCCATTTTAAGCGTATTCCCAACGGGAACTGGATTGCGCGTTTACCACCCGTGCGTTAGCTACCATCATTGATAGTGTCACAGTTTCTTATTGCATCATTATATGTATATATCTAGTTGTGTAGTTCTGTTTTAGTTACAGCCATCATTTAATAAGTTTACGAATGTGTAGTTCGTTATGTTAGAAATGCATGGAATGACGTCATAATATTGGAAAATACCACCACGTGATCAGGATTCACCGACATTACCGCGAAAGGGTCCAGCGAAGGAAAATATTTGGGTTTTTTTCACTTATGACACAAATATGCTTCATAAATTCTACAATACACATCGTTTTAGTCATATCAAATAAAACTGACATGCGGATAGTGTAATTTGCAACCATAAGATAATCATGAAAGTTTGATATGGTACATGTAGTAGATTATTTCAAATTAGCAGTCAAACTTACCAATTGTTCAATCTATCTACAAATGTATACTTATTGAAACGAAAATAGAGTAAACATATAATATATATGGTGTTGGATATGAAACAGGAAACACAGCAAAAGAGACAAAAACAGTGTACTTATATATTATGTCCATTCAGAATGTTTATCATGTTTACAAATCAAAAACAAGTAAAGACTCGTACTGAACAGGTATACTGATGTATTTATAAACAAGTTTATACCAATGACCACTTCCAAAGGATCGTGATAAGATTTTATGAGCTATCACAACAACACTCGTTAAATACCTTGTGGGATAAGTACAACAATCGAATTCGTATTTATTACATTCTTGTGTCCCAACTAACCTGCCTCAGAGATAAAATAAAACATTCAAACAATTTGTTACAAAGACAAAACACGTTTTATCATAATTGCAGAAATGAGAAAATATAACTGACTGCTTGCTAGTGACTCTCTCACACACTTTTGATCCCATTTAAGTAACAAAGGATTCAGTCTAATAGTTTGCTGTCTTTTCCATATACTGTCTCCGTTTTTGTACACATTTGAGGTTCTACTTGATGTAAGTGACGGATGTACCATCCAATGTTGAATCATGTTATAAAACATTGACACAACGCGTCACATTATGCACATCTTCGTGGTATAACGGTATAGTTTTGGACAGCCCAAACACAATGTCATTTGCCAATGTCATTTCTTTAACGTTATGTTGTAAGATTTACATCATACACGTAAAATATTAAATCATTAACATGCTGATTACTTTCACGTAAATCTTTACTCATTTGGTCGTCGTTTTATGTTGACTGGTGTTTTGAATCAGTCATTGAATAACTGAAATTAAACTGAAATCGACTGCCGAATGTATCAAAATGGGTCAACATTAAAAATTGCACAAGTACAATTATTTCTCGTTTTGAAACATGTAACTGCATGTCGAACCTCACAACTTCTCATGGTCCAGAGAGGATTTCAATGACATGCAATATTGGTTGTTTCGTGTTATATAGCATCACTGCTGTAAAATGATTCCATTTTTGTTGTTTCCAGTCGTTGTTTACTTAATCCTCGTCGAGAACTTCTGCAGCGTATAGCGTTCATGACCTCTCTCCGGAACCTTTCTCCAGCCATGAGGTAGATATAGAAATTCATGAAGAAATGGGTCAAACCAATGTTGTATATGACCGTGCGAGCTCTGTAGTATTGGAAATGAATTTGCCATTTTTCATTTGTTTCAATGTCTATGACACTATCACCTGGTGGAAAACTGTCATATAATGCGTACATAACAGACACCGGAAGTGTCGTAATAATAAGGAAAAATGACACTGCTAGCAACATTGTTGTGGTAGCGTTCGTTTTAAAAAGTATACGATTGAGTTTCAGTGCAACTTTTCTTGACTTGCGTATTTCAAAAATCACCAACAAATTTAAAATAAGTATTATTAGAGGAACACAAAGGAACATGATCATTTCTGTAACCCATGTCCATGTTTCCCATAGTCCTTGGGTGTAATCACCCATTCTTCGCAAACATGCTTTATGAACAACATCATATTTCCAAAAATAGCCTTGAATTCCGCACAAACCTAGTGACGTCAGAGCAATACATGAGCTCATACACAGAGCTCTTCGTACTGTACAGTACATGCGTCGTTTTAGTGGAAATTTGATTGCAATATACCTTTCTGTCGTAAATGCAAGTGTCAGAAGAGGTGACATATACTGTGCGGCAAGGTAAACCACCGTGAATCCCTCGCAAATAACGGGTAAGTTCAAAACAAACACGTTCCATTCTGTTTGCAAACTGTATGGCAGGTCCAACAAAAGGAAGAGTAAATCGGACAAAGCCAGAGTTGCCAAGTAAACACCACTACTTTGTAACATCGGCTTTCGGATCCAAACCAAGAAAGCCAATAGATTGCCTGGGTATCCTAGCGCATACACAAGTAATCGCATGTATTTTGAAGATGAATTGATAACAGGTAGGTATTTGTCATAAATGTAGTTTTCATCCTGCAGTAATTCTGACGTTGTCCCATTGATGTCTACGACCGTCGTCACATCCATCTGAAAGGATACAAAACAAGAAATATCTTTAAAAAAGATGGTCGGCGTATTATAATAAGAAAAGAAGTTTATGAGGTTTTCATATCATTTATGTTATTCTGTCAGCTATCTAACATTTTTCAAATAGCAAAACTAAACACCATACTTTACAATTTAAATGGTTCTCTTTTAATTTTTCACAAAGGTTTCGTAGGGGTGCAATTTTGTTTCGCTTAACCTACAACGAATAATTACAGCAGTTTCTCTACCTAGAAAACCTCGATCGATCGGCTAAACAAACACACACTTATTAATGTGATACGCAGACCGTATTCAGCTTTTTCTGTAAATTGATATATGATGGCATTTGAACAGGTTTTTAAGATATTTATTAAACTTACTAATCATTTTAGATGTATCAATATTCTTCTAAATATACTGAGCAAAATGTAGCTTTAAAACTAGAAACAGCGTCATTAAGGACCAACGTTTCGTCTGTCATTTCACCCAGCGTTGCACAATCAGCATAGTGAAAAGAAAAGACACCCTCGTCCAATCAGGCAGAGTGTTTCATTTTGATAAACTATCTATAATGTGTTATCAAGTAGTCTGATTTGCAAACTCCAGTCACGTGGCATGGGTCAGTCTAGGTCACGAATTCTTTCTTAGACGGCGTTTGCCGAAAAACTTAAAGTATATTAAATTTGATATTGGGTCAGTCTGGAATATCTTACTATATCACATAGTCGTAACTAAGCTCCGTCCATTCGCCGCCATGGTGAAATGCGATTTACACGATAATCATGACATCTTGTGGTCCTATTTTTGTTTTGGAGCATATCAAAATTAAACCTTGGCGTTCAGGCCTACATAAGCGAAATCAAATATATGTGGAAATGATGAGTTCTGGTCAACCCGGGGCTAGAGTGTGTGGACGGTAGCATGCATTTCCACTACCGTCCATGAACAGGCTCAATCAAACCGAGCCTGCAACATTTTCGTTTTATGTCGTGTTGAGCGGCCTGTGGAGTTTCCACTTTTTCTATTTTACTTTGTATAAGATTTGACATTATGTTCAATAATCAAAATAACTTTATTGTCTTGTAGATAACTTTACAATAATCTTTATTCTGAACAGAACTTTTGTTTTTCTGTTGCATCAATTGACACTTTAGGCTTGGCTTGTATTGTTCTTCTTGTCATTTAATCAGCTTTAAGAAGTCTTTATCTGTAGAAGAGGACATCTTTCAAATGATTTCCTGTTGTTTGTGTTGTCTTGGTTGTGTGAAGAGACAAATATTCAATAGTCTAATCACATAGCTGCTTCCTCACTTGTCTCTGTAATACGTGTTTCGTATGGTATTTATTGAGACAGGCAGACTGTTGTGATTCAAAATCAATTTGTGTTACTTGAATTCAGGGAAACATCTATTTAACGATGTTTTGACATATATCCTAGTTTGTTATTATAAATGTCATTAATTTTCTGTATTTCAATGTGACTGAAGACATTATTTAAGGTCTCAAAATTCAGTAAAAATGCTTCCTCATGACGGCTACCTTGGGGCCCGAACCAACCAACAAGTACGAACCATAACCAGTAAGACACCTCATATAGTTATGATATTCAGACGAAGATGATGTTGCATAAAGTTTTTTTCACCGTTTTTCATTGCCTAAGCAAATCTTTGACATAACGTTAACTGCGGAATAATTTACATGCAACATTCACTTTCAAGGCTATCGAGAATCAAACTAAATAATTACTCTAGTAAAAGTACATGTTATGGGGGCCATGTACATAATAGTGAACGCATTAGCGCTGGAGGGTTTATAAAGTTTTAGTGAAAGTGAGAGAGGTAAAATATTGATACTTCAAACGCAAAGCCCTGCAACTGTGTAAGTTGTTAAAAGGGTATAGTCAACTCTAAATTCTAAGTTACAGAGCTTTCGAAGCAAAATATGTAGATATCAAAATTTTGCTTTTTGTCAATATTTTTGAATTAAGAACCACAAAAATATTTTACTTTAATACTTTTCCGTATGAAGGGTGTGAGCCGTAAGGGTTAAGAATAGAATTTTAAACGGCAAATACTGCATTCCGGAGATATTGCTTTCATGCTTTTAAGTATTTAATGCAAATCTGAACTTGGAAGATTCTTTATTCTTAAATATCTAAATTTGTAAAAAATAAGATAGATAATTTTGAATATTTTAAAGGTATATGATGAATGGTAATGAGTTGTTAGAATAACATTATTGGTATGGAGACTGTCGTACGGTGAATCATGAAGTGTCTCGAACAGCAAGTCCTCGGGAGATCCGGCAAGCTATACTTTAAATACAGCTATATAAAAACCAAGTAGATATTAAAATAATGTCCATGAAATTTACGCACAATATGAACATCTCTTTATTTCATTTGAGCTGATTTTCATACTCCATGTCACAAATACTCCTACTTGATACTTCAATAAATGAATTCTGTTCTGTCTCTGCATGCTTGCTTTCAGACGAACTATCGTTTTTATTTACTCTGTATGGAGTTTTACAAGTAATATTATTTCAATGTTATATTTAACAACTTGTTCCGATTTATTTTGAAAATATGTGCGTTGTTGATCATAAAGAAACTAAACATATTAAAGAGAATCGTTACCACCAAGCTGATTGCTTTTCTTCAGGAAACGCAGATAAAAAAAATGAATTTAGATCTAAATCTGGAAGTTACTGATGTCATTGTTAGACCATCCTAATGTAATGTGGTTGTTTTAATTTGCGTCAATACATTAAGCCGTAAATCGGTCTCTATTCACGACTTCGTTAGTGATATGTTCATTAGTAACAGCACGATATCAAATTTGTTTGAAAGACGAATATCTATTTCTACATTCCATTAAGCGATAAAGTAAAACCAGTCGTTGAAGATCAATCGGCCCAGCAGAGCTGCAACACTACAATTAATTGAATTCTTTAGATAACCGGCAAAAGGAAGTCATAATCGTTATAATAAAGCGGGTCAGTTCAACTGTTTTTTGCCTTTTTCTAACAGCAAAAGCAAAACGAACAAGATTTGAAACGAAGTTATAATTGAAGTTCAGTTCGTTAATTATTTTGTATTTGTATGTACACGTACGTTATTTTGAAATTTTTGAATATGCATTGCCACGATTCTTTTGGAGAAACGAAATCGTTATATTTTGTCATTGTTAAAAAAGTTTTATTCAGGAATGAACTTCGCCATCTATTGTTTGCTAGAAAAAGTTAAAGCCATCATAATATTTATACCACATTTCCGCATATCTCATATTTTTAGGAATTTCGTTTAAAATATCAAATATTTTTCTCTCTGTACTTTTTTATTTTCTAACAAAATTGCAACATACATTTTCCAGACTACTTTAGAAGAACGAAATGGATTTAATCAAACAAATCTTAATGCAAATTGCTTTCATTGGACTTGCTTGTAAACCTTATCTCGCTAAGGGATGTGTCAGTTTATGCTCCGGACAAAATATTTAAAGTCAAAGCCTATGAGCACAAGAATGCATGTACCACATCTGTGCAATTAAAAAAATCATGCAAAAGTGTTGACCATTTATCTTTCGAACCACAAGAAAGTAACTAGAATTGAAAAACAAGTGGGTCATGATGACACCGGATCGCTCACCTGAGTAGTTGGGGCCTGTAGAGTGTTATCAGGCTTTTTCTTTGATTTGACCGGGTGACCTAGTTTTTAAACCCAGACCGAGATTTGAACATGGCATAAACATTCTGAACAAGTTTCAGGAAGACAGGGTCATAAATGTGGCCTCTAGAGTGTTAACAAGCTTTTCAAGTGATTTGAGCACGTGACCTAGATTTTGACCCCACATGGCCCAGATTCGGCCTCTAAAATGTTAACAAGCGTTCCTTTGATTTGAGTTGGTGACCTAGTTTTTTACCCAACATGATCCAGTTTCGAAATTAGCATAGAGATCATCAAAATAAACATTTTGACTGCGTTTCATGAAGACATGGTCATAGATATGGCCATTAGGGTGTTAACCAGCTTTTCCTTTGATTTGATCGAAAGGCCTAGTTTTTTTATCCCACATAACCCAGATTCTAACTTGATCTAGTGGTCATTAATACAAACATTCAAACCAATGCTCATGAGTTTCAAACTTAAAATGCGGTCTCTAGAGTGTTAACAAGATTTTCCTTTGATCTAGCTTAGTGACCTAGTTTTTGACCCCACATAATCCAGTTTCAAACTTGACCTAGAGACTATTAAGACAAACATTCTGACCAAGTTTCATAAAGACTGGGTTACAACTGTGGCCTCTAGAGTGTTAACAATGCAAATGTTGACGGACAACGCCGGACGCCGGACAATGACAGGTCACAATAGCTCATGTGAGCTAATAAGAGTATTTTGGTTACTATATGCTTATGCTAAGGTCCTCTCCAAATGTATGAAATGTTCATCGGATTCGCCACTCTTTTTTTCAGAAACACAAACATTTTTTCCTATGCTTTGCTTATGCTTTATCACAATAAAAATACACTATTTACACGCATCATCTATAAATTCGCCATGGCACGTATTTGTAGTTGCATATATTTACTTTCCCTCATGCAGCTTACATCATTTTCCAGAAATGTTCTGCCAAATTAGATTATTTAGTTCCTACCAGAATCGGATTGATATCATTGAAATAAACGTACCAAGTTTGGTATCAATAATCTACATTATACTGGTCTGTCGTTTTGATGCATGCAGCTTTTTCTTTTCTGTTCGTTTTATTTGTTTCCTGTCAAAGTATATAAAAGTATGTGCATACGTTTATGCAAACTGTTTTCTGACTTACTTTAACCTTCAGATTTTCAAATCGCTGCTTAAACTAATTTTCAAGTACGTTAATCTCCATTTCCGACCATAACTTGGACTTTCTTCAGAACACAAAATCCTTAAAAGTGCAAAGTTAGAAAAATGCAGGGTTTTTTTTCCATAGCGATTTAAAGTTTCTACGGCTTCATCTGCTTCGTTTCTACTAATATGAACATATTAGCTATGCTGGTCGTTTTTCGAATAGAGATGCGAAACATTGGCTTGCTGTGTCATCACCAGCGTACGGCCGGTTTGTTGATGAGACGTCTGATATTCCACATCAGTACTGTCTGGTCCATATTATGTCTTACGCAGAATTCCTGAGGTTATAACAGTCATAGAATGCACTGTATGTGGCAGTTGTTCCCTGCTTTTGACAGGTTGTTTTGTATAAAAAGGCAACTTTCCAACACTTAAATGAGGTAAAAAGTGTCATTGTTTTAAAATGTCAATCAGGAAAATTGCCTTTAGGGGTCGTCATTTTAAACAGTATTTTTCTCCCCAAACATCGTGGATGGCAGACACTTCGCTATAGCACTATTACACTATTAGTTTATACATAATTTATTTTAGGTCGATTGTGAAGGAAGTTCTACAACTTAATCACTCTCGACACCTCATTTATGATGGAATCCATCTCCACGTGGGCACGAGAGAAGAGGCCAGTTTCTGCCCTTTTAATGCTGAGCGCAAAGCAAGGGAGCCACTGGTACCATTTTTCACTTCTTTGGTATGACGCGGCCGGGGATCGAACCCACGACCTCCCGCACTCGAAGCGGACGCTCTACCACTAGGTTAATTACACTATTAACATTAATGAACATGAAAAGGTGCAAGAATTGTATTTAAATACACAAATGTATAGCATGTTTTGGAAATAAAGAAGAAATGTCGAAATTTCGTTTGCTTTAAGAGCGAGTGGTGAGTATGAGTGAGTGAGTGAGTGTGTGTGTATGTTCGGGTTTAACGTCTTTTTCAGCGAGGAAGCGAGGAAAATACTTGTACCTTTTTACTTACGTCTTTAGTATGACGCGGCCAGGGATCGAACCCACGACCTCCCGCACTCGGCTACCGAGGCGGTTGAGTGGTGATAGATTCAAATGTCTATTTATGCTAGAAGCGATCCAGAAAGCCTACAAAATCCAGCCATATTTACATATTTCCATGTCACATAATAAAGCACAAGTGCTTCTAAAAGTACTCATGCCACTGATATCACTAAAGCCAATAAACATAAGTTAGATATGATTGTTGTGCTCCTTGAATGTAACATGCAAAACTTTACTTTATCGTTTGGTTTCTGGATGAATGGTTTAACTTTCAATCGAATAAATAGTTTTAAAACTATATAGGTATAGATGACACCAAATCTACAACAAAACATTAAGCATTCTTTTACAGAACCTCATTTGACTAGTTTTTGGTGTTGTTTTTGTGTTTTACCTTCATTTATTTAGGACTGTAGAATTTCGTTCATTCCATGTACACCACAGTAGAAATTATTTTATTTTATATTATATCGAATTTACAAAAAACAATCCCTTTTATTTTAACACTTTGCAATCTCAATATTTATTTTATTCCAAATATTCTATCCTTACTTTGCGAACACTAATTTGCTAAGCCTTTTTCATAAAAAAGCATCATAATACAACATTAGAAAACATATGAAAAGCATGAAAAACATGAAATACATTTCACTCAGACTGACACAAACGGAGCCGAAACTTCGCCGAGTACCAAGACAAGTGCATACAAATATTAGATATTTCAAATTTTAAGTACTTCACGTTGTTATGGTTTTGTATAATGTGAGAAGATATTATATTTCAGTCAATATAGTTTTTGTTTTTGAGGAGAAAAAAACTACATAACGGGCTCTTTCCATTGTATCACCGATTTTGCCGGGAGTAAAATCAGTAAAAATACCCTAACAATAATCATTATACGCTATAATAATATACTACATATGACATATGTTAACGAATGTTAAACTAAAAAACTAAATAGAAAGCGATTGCAAGAGTTAACAATGTTTACTTGAAACATATTTGTTCTTGAATTAGTGTTGTTCATTGGCAATGTTTTCTTTATGTTACCAAACGCGGTCAACATTTACGTTTACTAGATTCTATTTATGTTTGCCATGTGTTGGTGCCATTCCATTTTCATACATAAAAAACTTTTTATCAAACAGATCTGGTTGGAAATATTAAACGTCACGGCTTCCAAAGAGTATCTGGTGTTTTGGGATCATTGCGTGAGTTCCATGAATCTGTATAAAATGAGTCTGTTTAAGACGGTGCTTGGGTGAGTGAAGTGTGTTTCACATATCAGTACCTGTCTCATAAACAAACTAAAATATCAAGTTTGTAATAAAGAAATAATCAAGTATTATGTTTTCAAAGGACCTATTTTTGGATATGATTATAAATATGGCAGAATTTAATAATAAATAAATAAGACGATCAATTGGAAGCATAGAATGCATAAAAGCAAAAGCGAATTTTTTTTTAGCAGACTCGGTTTGATTGAGTCTGTTCACGAGAGATAATGGAAAATACAACACCTCACGCTTCATAAAGGGGAACTCTATTACATAGATACTGAATGAACTCCATGATCCAAAAGGACCAAAAAATATAACAACACTAAATCAAAGTACAGGGAACCATGGAATGCCAAACACCTGAAGTTATTGGATTTGTTTCTTTAAGACACTACATAAATGCTTCGTTTGATACTTTCACAACCCCGGATCAGAAATTCAACAGTAGAGGCCGTAAGGAAATTAAGTTGAGTTACATATCATTGTGGTATATTCATGTTAGCTTTGTAAAGTATTTCATGGAAATTGACCAGATAAGACAATGCCGTCCAATGCATGACCTCACTCATTGCTTTTTTCTGGTTGCTGCCAAGAAAATCACGAAAATAAATGTCTTTGTTGAAATTGCATCAGCCCTGAAAGCAGTCGCGCATTGAAACAATTTTGTCACTGGATAAAGAGAGCCTGAACATTAAGCCTCGACAATTTTCCAACCAGGTCCTGCAGATAATACAATTGTAATGGATCATACTGGAAGGTCTATCTATAATCACAATGTCTGGAATAATAATTAACAAATTTGTTCTTTCCTTCCAGACATGCCGGTGATAAAATATGTTATCATCAAATATTTTTGAATTTCTTAGTGTGACAAATTTCATATTGAGGCGGATTCTTGAAGGCCACATTCATGAACAGAGAATTAAAGTAGTAAATCAATGTAGTTTTCAGTGTAAACTGTATTTTAAACATTATACATATCTTGACAAAAACTGGCACTGGGTGAGCAATAACAGGAACAATCATTTGATACTTTGCACAGGCTACTCTTATTCTGATTTCAATTCATTTCCATTGGAGGATTTCACTAGGAAAACAGCCACCTCTTTAATACTGACCTAGGAAAAACCCCAAGTGCTCCTATATCCATTATACCAAAGCAATTAGAGTAAGTATGACGTTTTGCTGAAGGTATAATCATCCATTTGTTTATCATGTAATTTCAAAGATAAACATGAAGAGAATTTGATATAAAATGTAAGTACGTAGCCAACGTCCTTCTACTTTGAGTGTTTAGATGTTTACCTATTGGAGGTAATATTAATACTCGAGATAATTTGTTATGATTATTCAGATAACATGGTATGACGCCCTATCTAGATATGATATAAAAACCAATTTAATTTGAATTATGTAATGGTTTCAGGCTTTTGAGAGAACATGAATTCATAACCATATGTTTTATTTCTCTCCATTGGGTTTGGTTTTTGACACTCAGTTTATTTTGTCTTTAAACTCAAGTCGGTAGGTCGGAAATATTCTTTTTATCCATTTTCTTAATATTGCCAAAACTCATTCATCAGCTCAATGAATGCATAAACATTTATTAGCTGAAAAATATGATTTACCTTGCGAAAAAGTATGTTATTTGTTTATTTAATTAAACTATAACTGTTTATAGTAGAAGTACGAAGTATTCAGTTCACCTTAAGTAATAAATTAGTTGGTTTAGTTAAGTTTAACCTTAAAATATTGCACTCAGTTTCAAAGATACACACAATAGTACATACATTTTTAATATATATTCTAACACGATCCGCAGCAATTGCTATATAAACATATAGTGAAATCGCCTATACATGAATCTACGATAAAATATAGTTGGCTGTTACATTTCACCCCCTACGTTTGTGAGATAAGAGATTTTACTTCTGTTCCATTACATACGAATTATTTCAGGACCAAACGGTTGAAAACAGCATTTCGTATAAGTTAGATAATACATAAAAGTGTGTTACCGGCTGGTATCATAATGCGTGGGGGAATCTCAGGGAACGTAATTTGGGTAGCAAACGAGCCTCGTAGAGGCGAGTTTGCTATCAAATTACGTTCCCTGAGAATCTCCCAAGCATGATGATACTCGCCGGTAACACACGCGTATGTATTGTCTAACTGATTTATTGCATGACTGAAAACAGTAAACTGAACACATTTTTTAAATATTTCAATTTAAAATATTTAAAAATATTTCCCCTCTTGAGCCTCCCTTAGAAACATTTCAATGACATGATAAACCCCCAACTGCCATATAAAAGCAAGAAGGTGGCGACGGGCAGGTTTTTATATAAATTATGCATGCTTCACATCAGAGATCCCTTTTTCAAAATTTTAAATAAACTACTGAAAAAAAAATGTTATAAAAAGTGCATAAATACACATAGAAGCATTCCTTATTAATCAGTGTAATTATTTTTTAAAACAAAAAGTTGGGAAATAGAGTTTCAAAAATAATTTAAACTAAGTGCTAAAATTTTGAATTTGCCGGGAGGCCCTAATGAGGTCATGAACCCTGGAGAAATAGAGAAGCTAAACACTTCCCATGTGGCTAATTTTATCAACAAAGGTTATTTATCAATGGAATTAACACCTAGAGCATATTGTAAACCTTTGCCAGAAACAAAATTTGAATTTTTAAACAGAATAGAATATCATAATAATTTTTGCCGTTATATTTTTATATTACTTAAAAAAATCAAGTTTTAAATCAAGATGCAGAGAACTTAACTACAGAAATACAGTAATAAATTATTTCAAATAGCTTATCATTTTCAATAACTTATCACAGCAACACTTGCTAATTTGTGTGTATTTCTCTACATCCCAGAAAGAGAAAACTGTGAGCGATACCTGTGTGCAGCGGAATTTAGAGCACGGCTAACCGTGGCGATACCAGAATTTAGAAAACACAAAACTTCAAAGGAAAATGCCACAGTCATGCAATAAAAAAACATTATTATGATAAACAGTCATACTGACTTATGTTTAGGACTGTAAAACACGTTTTGATCTCTACGAGCGAATTCAATTAGCTCAATTATGATTCAGCGGTGACGTCATAAATGTATGACATAAAGTATGACGTCATAATGATGTGACGTCATATAAATGTTAAGCTCGTAACTCGTGACACATTTGTCAACTAGCCTAACTTGATGATTCCGTTCATAATTAGTTTGAGAGCTGTTCGATTACTAATTTATAAATAATTCTCAAAATTCTGATCAAAAAAAAAAAGAATCTGTACGTTCCATTAGCTATGCAACACTTTCTAACCATGGAGGTAAATTGTAACAGCATATGACCCGAATGACGTATTACGCTGAAAATTTAGTACTGTAAAATGCGAATTATTTGCGTTGTAAGAATCGAAATAATAAATATGTTCCAATAATTTTATCAATTAATAAAACATAGACAGTCGTTTGGATGCTAATATTATTACGCATCCAAACTCCTGTCCATATTTTATCAATTAAATTGATAGGAACAGATCTATTATTTCTTAAACAAGAGCTGTCTCCATAGGATGACACATGCCCCCGATGGCACTTTGAATGAATAGTTATGGCCGATGTTAGAGTTTAGGACCTACGGACCTGGGTCTTGCGCGCGACACGTCGTCTTACTGTGCCACACATTCATGCGTAGTTATTTTAAAATCCATGCATGAATGACAAAGATATGGACCGGACATGCCCATCATTGCACTATCATGAAATATGACCTTTAACGTCTAAGTGTGACCTTGATTTTTGAGCTACGGACCTGGGTCTTGCGCGCGACACGTCGTCTTACTGTGGTACACATTCATGCCAAGTTATTTGAAAATCTATCCATGGATGACAAAGATATGGACCGGATACGAATCCACTATCATGAAAAATGACCTTTAACGTCTAAGTGTGACCTTGACCTTTGAGCTACGGACCTGGGTCTTGCGCGCGACACGTGGTACACATTCATGCCAAATTATTTGAAAATCCATCCATGGACGACAAAGATATGGACCGGACACGAAAATTGCGGACAGACTGACAGACCGACAGACGGTTCAAAAACTATATGCCTCTCTTCGGGGGCATAACAAAAAGCTAACGGGTCGGGCTACGAGTTATTTCAACATTAGCATACAGCCCTTCCCGTAGAAAGAATTTTATACTCTACTAAACAGATTTAATGTGAGCAAGTTACTTGGGGGAAAAAATAATAATTACGAAAGGATTGCAAAATGTCCCTTATCTTTTGAAATCTTACATTTGACATAAAGTAGTAAATGCTTTATTAAAAGTTACCGGTGTGTATACAAGTTTACGGAGCTCTATGTTCCAGCACTTTTTCATAATAAATTGTTATACTAAACATTAGCGTGCCAGTCCTGTAACAACAAACCAACAATCATAGCAATGGCGCAACTAGTTAATTAACTATTACCACGTTGATAAACATATGACTTATTACTAACATACCACAAATTAGGTAAACTAAATTAAAACACACCAGTTTTGATTAGCTAACACAAACAAGAGGGCCAAGATGGCCCTAGGTCGCTCACCTAAGAAACACACCATAACAGTGTAAGACATGTTTGACCTAGTGATTTCATGGAAACAAATATTCTGACCAATTTTCATTAAGATTGGACCAAAAAATTGGTCTCTTGCGATAAAACAAGCATTTTCTTAGATATGACCTAGTTTTTGACCCTAGATGATCCATATTCAAACTCGACCTAGATTTTATCAAGGCAATCATTCTGACCAAAATTCATGAAGATCAATTGAAAAATACAGCCTCTATCACATACACAAGTTTTTTCTTTGATTTGACCAAGTGACCTAGTTTTTGACCTCAGATGACCCATATTCAAATTCTACCTAGATTTCATTAAGGCAATCATCCTGACCAAATTTCATAAAAATCAATTGAAAATTACAGTCTCTATCGCATACACAAGAATTTTCTTTAATTTGACCTAGTGACCTAGTTTCTAATCTCAGATAACCCATATTCAAACTCGACCTAGATTTCATCAAGGCAATCACTCTGACCAAATTTCATGAAGATCAATTGAAAAATACATCCTCTATTGCATACACAATGTTTTTCTTCGTTTTGACCTAGTGACCTAGTTTTTGACCCCAGATTACCCATTTTCAAACTCAGCCTAGATTTTATCAAGGTAATTATTCTGGCTAAATTTCATGAAGATCAGTTGAAAAATACAGCCTCTATTGCATACACAAGGTTTTTCTTTGATTTGACCTAGTGACCTAGTTTTTGACCCCAGATAACCCATTTTCGAACTTGGTCTAAATTTTATCAAGGTAATCATTCTGACCAAAATTCATGAAGATCAATTGAAAAATACAGCCTCTATCGCATACACAAGGTTTTTCTTTGATTTGACCTAGTGACCTAGTTTTTGACTCTAGATAACTCATTTTCAAACGCGTCCTAGATTTCATCAAGGCAATCATTCTGACCAATATTCATGAAGATCAATTGAACAATACAGCCTCTATCGCATACACAAGGTTTTTCTTTGATTTGACCTAGTGACCTAGTTTTTGACTCGAGATAACCCATTTTCGAACTCGGCCTATATTTCATCAAGGTTATCATTCTGACTAATATTCATGAAGATTAATTGAAAAATACAGCCTCTATCGCATACACAAGGTTTTTCTTTGATTTGACCTAGTGACCTAGTTTTTGACCCGAGATGACCACATTTTTGTTTGAAATCGGACAGGAAATACAGCACCAGCAACAATTCGGACAGACAGATCAGACCGCCGGACATCGAGTGATCAGAAAAACTCACCTGAGCATTGCTCAGGTGAGCTAAAAACATGCCCTTACCAGTTGGTTCTATTGCAAAGTATGTTCTTGCGGAATGTTTTTGTTTGATTGATGTATTTTGCCGCGCTTTAGATGAAAATCTTACATTTATTTACTATAATGTGATTCCAATGATCTATATCAATGAAACTTAATATGGAATGTATATCGTATCATCTAAATGCTTAGTTGATGCTAAATACATTAATACCGCGGGAGTTCAAATATTTACCTCGAATAAATGCTATAAGCACGTGCGATCGTTATATGATCGTTAAGATCGAATCATCTGACACCTAGATTATGGTAAAAATATTTTTATCGTTACATCTGTACATTTTACTATAATTTACGTTGCATATTCTGATTCAATAATGCTTGGTTGAAGACTTCGTAATGTTTAAATTGTTTTCATGTTTTTATTATGTTATTCTGTTTTTTATCAATATTGTTACTTTGCGTCCTGTTTTATTTCAAATTGGTAGACATGCTAGATTCATTTGCCTCTCCTATTACGAGGTCTGGAAGGATTTTAAAATAAAAAAAACAACAAAAAAACTAGTCGCCACTTAAATGCTTGATTCGCTTTTCGTTTCCTCCTAGAAATCAGATCTGATTTATGTTTAACCACGTAAGATTCAGCTCTGTATTCTATTAAAATTATGTTATTAGTTTCCTCGAATTTCACGGCAAATCTTGCTTGGTAGATAGTATAATATATCTTTTATACAATGAACCCATGTATATGATCTCCTTGATTTATATTTTTGTTTTTCGTGGGCTTGTTTTTGAATATCACATTACAGGCCCTTTAAGAATCCACATTTTGTCTATAATAAAAAGACAGTGTGAATAGTAATTATATATCAGATCTGAGTATAAAATATGGACATGTTTAAAATGTATAGAAGCTATGCTGCATACTTTCAACACAAGACAAAAACCTAAATGAAAATTACCAATTCGCGAGAACACATCTGTTTCCTTTTCTAACATTGTTTTACTTTTTTAATTATCTAATAACAAAGTCATTTATAAAAAAGATCTCTGTAAAATACATGTATGTCACATGGCGACGTAAAGTACGTAAATATTTATAGCCAGTCGAACTTATTTTATCTTTTGAATATTCCACCTTTACCACGTGACGTCATAGTAACACTGGTCATATAGGTTATAAAGTCAATACAAATATTTAGCTTTATTAGCAATAAGCTGGCATGATAATTTGGTATAACAGGGCAAATACGACTTTCATCCAGTAATGACAATAACATGTATTCGTATTGAGCGACCGGTAGAGTTCAATAAAAGTGTCATATCAATTAAATGAATCAGGAAATATTAATGCAAGTTGTATGAATATAATATCTTATTATTCAACACAAAAAAGGATTAGATAAATGAAAAAACGCTTGAAATATATAGTCTGTAATTTGTAACTGTAAACATTTGCTAGAATGCATTTTTGACGAAAATCTATATGATATAAATATGAAAGCCGCAATAATATTGCCGTGTGTAAAGGTAGTTTTTAGAATATCTGGTACTAGATTTTATAAATACAGAAGTCAATTTAGACCAAAGGACATTGTCGATCCTCAGGTATTTACGAAATTTTCAGTTTTTGTTTTTGCTGACCAGTAAATTTAACACCTTTTCTTTTACGTTTTCGTGACCTTTCGGCAAAGGCTGTACACATTTATTGAACATTGAATATATTGAACAATAGGTAGACCACATGTGATTACGGAGTTAGCGTCTTCGTACATAGTTTAAAAAACTGATAACACAAAGACTGGCATTTAGAATGTGTTGATATTTCCTAGGACAGTCTCTAGCGAAGGGTGATTTACCGCATTCCAAAGGACAACAGTGACTGAGAAGAAGATGTGTTGGTAGACGATTTGCTACAGGAGGTTTGGTTGTACTGTTGGTTGAGGATTCTGGTTGATCTTGATTGCCGTAGAGGAGGATCAGGAATAATGTCGACAAGATTATGCTTAATGTTGTACAGGGGGCCTCCGTGACCGAGTGGTTAAGGTCACTGACTTCAAATCACTTGCCCTTCATCGATGTGGGTTCGAAGGTCGGTGGTTCTACCCAGGTGCCCGCTCGTGATGAAATAATGCACAGAGGGGCACCTGGGGTCTTCCTCCACCATCAAAGCTAGAAAGTCGCCATATGACCTAATTGTGTCGGTGCGACGTTAAACACAACAAATTAATGTTTTACAACATAGTTACTCTGAACATGTTGCGTCTGTGCTGGTCTGTCTCACTGGAGTTCATGGAGCATATTCGAGACTGAACTTGTTCTTTGGTAGTCGTTTGGCAGCTCTTTGCTGAATCATCTTCAGCTGGCTGATGTGGCTGTCACCGTAGGGAGGCCACGCAGTGGGAGCATACTACACCGTGACCGTGAGACGGACGTATGTCTTGTAGACTGCTGCTTTGGCACTTGGTGGACTTGAGCGGATATTCCTGCGGATGAATGCCATGGTAGAGTTGGCCTTTTTAGTGATGTTATGGATTTTCCAAGAGAGATCTGGTGTGGTGACTCCTAGATATTTGGCGCCTTCTGTGTAGGTTTCAGTCGGGTTCCATGGATGTTGTATGTAAAGTCAAATGGATTTCGTTTGTTGGTTATTTCACACTTGTCAGGATTAAAGGCACTGGCCTCCAGATCGTTCGACAACAACAAAAAATTATATATCTGGAAATTAATGCTATATTTCTTTCGAATGCTTTGAAACTTAATAACTGACAGACTATGTGTCACGGAAACACATGAGAATTAGATCTTTTTACTACTTTGTACGATGAAAATCTAAAAGCGTTTGTAACGCTTTACTCGAGGTAACCTGCCTAGATTATAAATATAAATATTTAACGCGCATTAACCACTAAATCCTCCACA
This sequence comes from Mercenaria mercenaria, assembly GCF_021730395.1. Classification (NCBI taxonomy): domain Eukaryota; kingdom Metazoa; phylum Mollusca; class Bivalvia; order Venerida; family Veneridae; genus Mercenaria; species Mercenaria mercenaria. Next base: position 82,428,069 of record NC_069368.1, read on the forward strand.
GCTGTATTGGTAACGAGAGCGGAAAACTACTTTATTGCCGCGGCGGTCCAGGTTTGATTCCCGACGCGGTCATCTTTTTTTCTTGATTTGGAATTTTTGAAATAGTTTAGAAACAAAAACTCATATTTTAATGTTGATAGTATGACCAAATTTCAATTTGAAAAAAACGATTATTTTTAGAAAATCTTGGTCAGTGCCTTTATATGGCATGAGCCATTCACGTTCCCAGTCTTGCAAACAATCAAGATCGCGTTGGAGTTTTCTGGCGTCTTCCTGGCTCCTAATTTGTCCGTACAGTAGACAATCATCCTCAAAAAGGCGGACTGTTGATCTGACTCTCGAAGGCAAGTCGTTGTTGTACGTAAGAAAGAGAAGAGGGCCAAGAACGCTGCCCTGTGGGACACCAGATGAGACAGAAGAGACTTCTGATTTAGCACCATCAAGGACTACTTGTTGTGTGGTCGTATCAGAGGAAAGGTTGATTTACTTAACTTTTAGAAATTTGACGAAATTGAAATCAAGATAAGATGTTGTTTTAATTTTTGTCTGAATAAATGACAAAACTGTATTGTATTAATTTTTATAAGCCAATTTCAAAAGTAAATGATGGAATGTGTTTGGGCTTAGTGTCTTTTAAAAAATCCAGTCATATAAACGATGGTGCCTACATGTTATAGTGAGAATTACGCCCAACTTTATAGTGCTACCTCTCTTGAATATCACGCCGTAAATACCTGACATTATACCCAGTCACATTATACTGATACCGGTCAGAACAATACAAGAACCATCCTCTGAACGGAGCCCTAAGCTTTCGAATTTTCACTTCTTTTGCATGGGGCGGCCAGGAGTTTCCACGCTCGAAGTGGGCGCTCTGCCACAAGGCTACCGAGGTGTTTACAAAGTGAAATTAGACTCACCGTAACAGCAAATATGGTTCTAATGTAACCAATGCATTCTGATGTCTCAACTTCGAACTTAGTCACTCTAATGGTTGAACTTGTCTTAATTGTATTACAAACTTAAGACACTACAAACAAAACTCTGGACAAATTATCGTTATATGGAATGATAACACAGCATTGTTCGTTATTTTTAGCTACGGGAAACATTATTAATTATTTTGGCAAAGTTAAATATAACTTAAATCATGTTTATACCCATGTACATCGTTTCTGTAGTCTGCATAATATACGGAATAGGTGCCTTCACATAACATCTACTTTAATTATTTTTTTGTCATAAAAATTTGAATAGCCGCAGTTTGTAGTTTATTATTGCTCGGGATTACATAATGTTAAAAGGAATGGCTTCAACATTTTTTTTTATATCTGGAAATTAGTGCTATATTACTTACAAATGCTTTGAAACTGAATTACTGACAGACTATATCTTATGGTAACACAAGAGAATACGTTGTTTTTAGTACTTTTACGCTGAAAATCGAAAAGGGTTTGTACCGCTTTACTCTAGGTAAAATGCCTTATAAATATCTATATTTATGAAACAATAAATACTCCATAGTGGTATTGGAAATTTCTTTATTACCGCGGCGGTCCAGGTTCGATTCCCGACGCGGTCAGTTTAGAAACAAAAACTCATACTCTCAGGACTGCGGCCAATTTTTATGCAGCCTCGCCAAGCAAACATATGTTTTTGACAACACAGAAAATGACGTCAGACGACCTTCAGCTTTTTCCGGAAGTAAAGAAAATGAAAGTAAAGAGGCTAAACTTGAAAACGGAAGTCGCATTTGCATTGCTAGATATAGTCAAGGGTCACGTGTAGGGGTCACCCCGTCTAAATGTATGCGCATGGACTTTTATTTTGCTAATGGGGAGTCAATTTTCAGCACTTTCTTACGATTTGAAAATACCTTGGTTATAGCACGACATGTCAGCTTTTAATCTACGAAAGAATATTTGAACTCGGAATAAACACAAATCCGACAGGGGTCCGTAACGGAGCAAGGGTATATGGAGATTTTTGGAACTTTGTCAAATTTCAAAAGGTCCTTTTTGATGTTGTCTGAAAGTGTCATTATATGCCTCGGATGTAAGATAGTTCCGTATTTGAGAGCTGCAGACCTGGACATTTCAGAAATATTTTCAAAATGAATTTCGTGTAAAAAATGTTGCTTTTACGGAAGTGTGAAAGGGCCATCAGACACTATAACGTTTTACTACGCTACGGCAGCGGAAAGGAAAAAGGATTAACCAAAACTTACGAAGAGTCATATAAGTGCTATGTGAAGTTGCTGCTAGAATAAGATATGCTAGAGTAAGTAAGCTCTTCTTATTATCGCATGCCAACAATGCAACAAGTTTTAACATACTTGGTCTCTCGTAGTAGCATCTTTTAAATATATTTTTGCGTATAACATTGTAGAGTGACGTATAAAAACAAACTGATATTCGTCCTCAATATCATTCAGCCCGCAAAATATATATTAACGTTTATTTCAAGCAATTCTATTCACACCAGTCTGTACAAGTAATAAATGTGAGGACATTCCTATTCTGCTGATATATGTTCTACGATTACCTGGTATCAGATCTAGATAAGTTTCTAATACAAAAGTATTCTTTATATTGTAACACAAATACAAAACAGAAGTAGCTTGTTTATCTGATATCAAGTTTGTAGTAAACAGTCAATTATTCTTTGTTTAAATTCCGAGTTAAAAGATTTATAATTACGAAGACAATCTGGATTCTGCCAAACATTATTAAAACAATAGACAATATGTTTTCAACATTCGATAGTTTTCTTTCCATGACATGTGCCATCTTAGAATAATGTTATCACTTTGTAACAATTTGAACCAATATTTTATTATTCTTACATGCCTTGTTATAAACAGAGGATATCGAGCAAGCTTCCACAGACAGCTGTAGTGTAAAATATGTTGTTTTTTACAAAAAAATATGTTAACTCTTTCTATTTTATTTGATTTACTGCTGCACCAAATTGCAGACGCATAAGTCAATATAGCGCCAACAACAGAACCAGCTGTTAGCAATAGCTAACACAATACTTTAAAAAAATTAAAGTTTCTTGTTTCAGGTGGGTAGTCGACGAAAGTCCCCACCTGAAATGAATGGAACAACTTATTTCCAGCTGAGCCCACGACAGGCGTCATATTTACCTCCCCAGCATCCAGTCTAGGCCGATACTGCTGGAAACAGTACCAATTTAAGTAAACCACACAGCACTGAACACTAGTCGGGATATCTGCCGCGACTGGGAATTGAACTCGCACCGCTGGCATTGTAGTCCAGTCTGCTAACCACTGCGCCACTGACATCCCTTTAGGTTATAATTTATATTTCCTACAGTTTAATAATAAACACATTTAAGGCCTTTACAGATTTACCGACTAATTGTTCCTGATTCAAAGCAAAACTGTCTGTATGTATTATTAAGAACAACACCCAGATAATTGAAATCATTCACGAGTCCAGTTTTTTTTTGGCCTTTAAACAAAAACTCTTCAAGTGGCAATAAACCGCCCCGTTTTCTAGAAAAGCAACTTCCTTAGTCTTATCTATATTGATATAAAGGCTTCACTTTTGACAATAGGTATATAATAGACATAAGGTTTTATTTAGATCTTTAGGTGAACTTTATTTCAATGAATAATTATATATCATTAAAACAACAAATGCCCTCTGAATGTTTTTGTTTACCTGGTAAATCATCAATGGTAGGCCTACCAGTGCATGTGATTTTTTTCTTTAGCACCATAATGACAAATATCAGAGGTACTATAAGCATTAAATCATCCAAATACTAAATATTGTAAATCTTGTAAATGTTATATTGTATGAAAATTTGAAATGAGAATTTTCTTGTATGTTCAAAGGAAACGTTTTTAGATTTTAAATATTGTACAGAAAACACTTGAAATTCAGGTTGCAGCATTATCATGTGAACCATAAAAGCATTTAAATAAAAATGAATTATTTTACAAACCGATGTTTTCATGTCTATTCTAATTAGTCTGTGGTGCTGAGACGCATTCATTTCCTTTATAATGAGTTTGTGGTTTTTAATAAAATCCATATGCCCTATGTTTTCAATTGTTTTTTTTTTCCCCTATTTCTGTCTAATATATTTTAATTTATCGTAAAATGCACACAGTTTTAAAAGTTAAATCCTGTTCAACATCGTTGGACAACAACGACCAATCAGTTCTGTCAGTGGATGTCTGACGATACTTAATCAGCAGTATGTTGCAATTCAACTGATGATTATAGCCTGACGCAATCTAGACTTTGGGATTATCAAGTATATTTTCATCTGTACGGAACTAAACATTAATGCAGAAGAATAAAAAAAAAATATAATTTTAGTATAATAAAATGATAATATTCTCATTTTTTGATATTTTGAAAGAACAACCAGGCTACGTCATTCATTTAGTGCTCCTCGCGTGGTGTATTTACTCACGCATTCATACTTTAACTTAAACATGATTACAATGTATGGACTAAATTGTAATTATGTGACAGTTATTTTACTATATTATAGTACTTGACTCGTGGCAGCGCAACTCGAAGAAAATTACATGTAAGTGTTCACTTGGTGGAAAGACTTGGACCTTTTATGAACACAAATGTCCTCAATATATTAAATCCCTATGATTCTGTAACCTAGACAAAGTAGGAGTGTTTTCCACACCTCAGTAAAAATGTATTGAACAAAATTATGTTCTTAGATACTGACTATCAGATTTTCGGCTTTTGTGTTTTAAGCTCGAAAGTCAAGAATATTATTTCTACGTTTTACATTAAGTTTATTTTAGTTTATGTAACAAGTGCATCATTATATTTTGTATCAACAATTCAATACACTCCATATTGATCAGTTATCATTATTTTGCAACAGCGTATTGCAATAATACACCGATATCACAGCGGCGTATCAATGAAAAATAGGAGTACATAATATACACTCTTATTCCAGAAAAAAAATCCCTGAATATTTTGTGTGCATCGTCGTTGACTGATCTGTAAATAGTTGCGAATGACGTTATCATCGCAGGCATTTTATCTATATATATGCGTAACTTATAATGTTAAATGACTGAAATGTAAGTAATTTCTGTTCTGTTTTACCTTTGTTTGTGCCACAAGTAATAACAACAAATGATTCATATAAGTCTAAGTCAGCTAATTTTATTCCGATAAAAATGGTCGGAATCTATCTACCTCCTAAGGATTTATACATCATAAAGAATTTGAACGATGTGACGCAGCAGGTGTCTTAATTAAGATATAAATCCCCTACATATTGGACGGATCAGTGTATTAGGCTTCGTGGAAGATTGTTTATTCTTATTATAAACTCTTAACTTCATTTCAATTATACAATTAAAGTTTATTTATTATTTTATATTATTCTGTATTATGTATGATATTAAAGGTATTAATTATCACTGTTCATTATAAGTAGTTTTTGTAAAACAATTTTCTTTTCATATTATATTGTTTATCCTTCCTGTATGTGACTTCCTGGTGACTTATATGCTTTCATGTTATTATGTTTACTTGATCTCAAGAGTCATGTTAATACATAGATTTACATACTACATAACTGATTTCAGTTAATTAACTGATATATATTTTTTATTTGGGTTTTACGGCGCACCAACACAGTATAGGTTATATGGCGACAAACAGGACTACAAGTTTAGGTTTCACATTTCATTTACATCGAAATTAACTGACGTATAAAACTGTAAGAAAAGAATAACATTACTGAGTAACTTCTGTATATAATTATACCATTTTAATACGAAATTTATTTCAAACAAACTGCCTTTCAAATATCTACCTGTTCGTAATGTAAATAGATATACATTCATACTGTTATTAAAGTGATCTTTGCTCCCTTTGAACGTACTTTTTTTACTTTTAACTGTATTCCATTTAATTTTGCTTTAATTATATATTTTATGTGTTTAGATATTTTAACATTGGAACAAATGTGATCATAAAATGCTTTAAAAAATAAAATACAATCTATGATCAAGTAAAATATTAGTTATTTTTAGTTTTAATCACGCCGACACTTGTGCGTAAATGTATTTGTTTTAATTATAAAACAGCATTTAATGTTTTTTTTCAATTTTTTTTTACTATTATTAAACTATATATTCATGTAATTAAAAAAAGAAAAGTTTTGCTACATTTTTAATGTACATTGCACTTTGAATTAGAACTCACGTGATTTAAAACGTATATCTAAAATGCCAATCAAAAGTTCCATTTCAATTTGTGCTCCTCCATTTCATGAAGCAATTATGTCTTTTAAATACAAAGCTACAATATCCTAATTTTAAAATTTATTGTAGTGATTTATAAAATTATAAAACATTGTCATAAATAATTGTTTAGTTTACTTACGTTTGTAAAAGGTTTTATGTCCTAGAAATTATAGGCTCAATTCCTCTGACAGGTCGACAACTGTGTTGACATTTTTAATTCCAGTCACCATAATTTTAATATAATTCAAGTCTTGAGTATTATCTTTGGTTTCTGAGGTAAGTCACATATTTAATTAATTTTCTTTCCAGCTGTCCATATAATCTTCATTAAAGCCAGGTAATGTTGCACATTGAGTCGAATCTGTTTAAGCTATCTGAAAACCATTGCACAGTGAACCATGTATCGCCTGTTGCAGAGACAGGTCTGTTTATAAACAACACTGGTTTGATTACTGTACCGTACAGCTCCAGGTCCGTTATCGATACGCTATTCTTGTACCGCTTCCATTTTCCTATTTCACGCTCTAAGCCTGTGTAAATTCAATAGTATTGCATTTCCAACAAACGGAAGAATTATACATTTGACCCAAAGAAGTTTTGTAGCTCGTAAGTTCAAATGGGAGAATAGCAATGCTCTAATGAAAAAGTCTGTTTGGCGTGTTACTCGTTAGCTCGTAACATATGGCAGAATATACCTGATACAAATCACATAAAAGAGCAAAACATATATCATTATCTTTTCAAGTTTCTTTTGTATAAACCTTCAAGATATTTCATTGATTATTACAACACTTAACTATGTACAAAACATTTTTATTTCATACATTATACGTTATACTCGTACAAGTCGTATAAACTCACTGTTCGCGTAATATTAATGTATATAAGTACCAACCCGTTTTCATTAAAGTTTTCTGTACTTCACATAAAAATGATACAACTTTTTTATAATATTTGAAACATTTGTTGTAACATGAAGAAAGAGAACATTTTCAATTTGTTTGTCTATCATGCAAGATTGAACTATCTTTCACTCATGAACACCAGATGCTACATCACTTTTTCACTTCCGGCCACGCTAAATATTGCATCTGGTGCTGGAATGTTTTGCGGAAACAAACAGATATCCTATACGTAATATCATTAAAGTGTTATCGTATTATGTTTTAACATACCAATAACACGGAATCTTTTCAGCTAAATCTGCATAATGTGAATTATCTGCTCCAAATTATTCAGTAGGTCTATATACCATTTAGGCCTACTTCAGCTTAGATCTATATTTCTTTGTTTTTAGTTTTACTAGTATAATAAGCGCACGGTTCATTGCTTACCAGAATGGAGTGAGAAGAAAAATGATCGCCTGTGTCAGACAGATGGCGCTCGATTCCTCATTCCGCGCTGTCCCTCGGGTTTGAAGATCCTGTTCTACACAGACAGGTACGCACGAACCAAATGGCAAATAGCAAGCTGCACGCGCGCATTGTGAAGTCAAAATTATGACGTCATAAATTACATGCCCGATTTTATAACTTTCAGTGTCTTTGAAAACGCTTTTACATGGCTACCTATCAGACAGCAATTTCCCAGTCCTCGGGATAGCGCGGATTCATACGAGACCTCTCTACCGCTCGGTTTCTCTTTCACCGCTGTCCGTCATGTCATACACTCGCAGGAATGTTAGATCTTTTAAATCTTAGTTTTTCTTATGAAAAAACAACAATATGAAAAACAATGGCTTTTTCTGATTATCTTTACAAATATGTAAAACTGTTTTATCTGTTTTAATCAGCACAGCTGCTTAATAAAGAATGCATTGACTACTGTCTAACATGCAGCATAGTTTCCGTCGTGCAGAAAACTATATGCAACTGTATCTATCAGTCTTAGTCATGTGTAACATTAATAAGTTTTTCATTTCCATAAATCCGACGTATCATAAAAAGTCGCGAATTTTTTAAAAGTGCATGTAAACTCTTCATTGAATCGTTTCGGTATGTATATAAAGAATACACTAAAACATATGCATCAAATCAAAGATATTTATTATCATAACATACAAAATGCATGATGATAATTACATCTGACAGCGGGTCAAATGTTCCAGAATTACCTGTAACTCCGTGGTATATCTTATACTACAGGTGCTATATTAATTAATGACTGCAGACATATTGATAATCTCGTTAGAGGATATCAAACTAGATGATGAATGGCATGATAGTATATCTAGATATATACCTTGATAAACACTGTGGTATCATTCCTAAAGAACTGCATGATATGTATATAAACAAAAAATAGCATACTGTGGTCTGTTCTTAATATTGGTCAAGCCAAGTTTTTGTTTCTTGTAAAATTGTTGTAAATATTCTTTTCTGACCTACACGCTGTGCCAAACCAAGTTCGCGTTTCTTGCAAATATGTTGTTAACTTTGTCTGACCTTCACAGCATGGGCATGCAAGGATACAATTAAGTTCCATTCCAAACGAGATAATTTACTTTCTCAACGTCCCAGGTGACTGCGTAAATATTTCCGGTTAAAATACCAGCCTGCTGGATATGCAGTTATTATTTGAGGATTCACAGTGAGATTCCTATGCAATTCTTATGATATTCATTCCAGTTGTATGGAAGTAGTATCAATGTTTTTAAATATGACTTTTTACAGGTAGTTATAAAATTATATGCCTAAAGACAGACAAAACGTGTCCATAACTCATGTTTTAAATATTTTAAGATGATTCAAAATTTGCGGATTTTTACGTCCTTTTGTACGACTGTAGTTGTCATGAATCAAGTTTGACTTTTTGTTTCATATATTATCAGCTAGCCTTTGTTTCACACATAATTATCAGATGAGTCAGATTGCAGACAAATTTTAACAAATTTCATTTATCATGAAAACGTTAAACGTTTATAAGTAATACATTTAGTTGCAACAATTTTTAAATTAAATATTAAAATCGTTATTGAATCTTCAGATGCTTCATTTGAGATGTATTTAAATGAACTTGTTTTTGACTAAAGATTTCCCTTCTAAATTAAAGACACATTCACACAAGATTTGATTTAGCTTGTACGTGCTTAAGATACAGTTCTGCACGTTTGGATCGATTTTTTTTTCTACAATGTAGAATTTGATTAAACTCGGATTTTTCTTAACTTCAAAATATACCTAGAAAATTCAGCAAATAAAAAAGATAGGGTCGTGTGCTTGATTTTTTTGCTAGACTGATTTGAAAAATGTGGACCTTACGCAATATTTCATAATGGGAGTCTATGGGAAAATCATTACTTTCATAACATTTTCGCGAATAGAAATTATTCTACAATCTAGATTTTGATGAAACTTCTCACAGTCGTAAATGAACACATTACCTATAATTGGGATATATTAAATGTATAGGTCCTATGCTTATTTTTGAGATATTTGACAATGATTAAAGTACACCGGACATTCACGTTAATTTTAAGACATTATCTTGATTATTTTAACGTGTCATATGTTTTAATATTATATTTTGACTTTAGAAATATAGCAACAGTGCCATTGTAATAATTAAATTTACTCACAATTTCAATTTTTTTTTTCAGTTAATTCATAAAATGATTTTCATTTCCATATGCCGTATACAGGCTTTATTCTACGTTTTCAGGATAAATGGCGTTGCGCCATCACTGCCGGTTTATCAAACGTGCAGAAGTACCTCATGAATCTTTGAGTGAGACAGTTGGTACTGTCCTCATATCAGAAAGCGCTCATATCAGAAAGCGGAACAGAAGCTGACATTATTTTTTTCCTAATGTTGAAAATACTGCTGACCTACTAATAGCAATTTATTTGGATGAAAAAGACGGAAATTGTAATGCATATATTTCACAAATAAACTGAGAAAAATTACAGAAAAAAGCTCTATTAAAATACAACAATCGACGCTAAAAGTTGTAGAGATCGCAATATTTGAAAATCAATTTAAGTTTACACACAAACTAAAATGCGTAAACCCGTTCTACGAGACTGATGGTGAGAGTCTTAAATCAATTTACTTGTTACTCGGGAGATACTTGCTCTTTTTACTGTTATCTGAAACCTGTAGATCAAGTCTGAAAATGCTGACACACTATGACTTTTCCCGTGCGAACTCGTACATGAAAGTAGGAATATCTATCGTATAAAATATATAACTTTTCTCAAAGATCTAGTCAGAAAATTTATCTCTTATTGCATTACAGAATTAGCGGAAGAGTATTCCAGGTGTATGCGATTTATATACTCGAGTTACTAATAAATCTGTAAGACAAGAAACGTGGAAATTCCACGAAAAGCAGGTTTTCAAACTTTGCATCACGCAAACAGGCTATTTCTTATTATAACTTTGACCATATTTTTCTATTTTTAGTTACCCTAACGAAAAAAATAAAATCTTTTGGATCTAACTGAGATTTGAACCGACACCCTTCCATTCCACAGCACAAATTCAAATATGATTCCATTTTAGCTACATTGACATTGACTCTGATCCAAGTGACCTCGAATACATTTCCAACCTTTTGTGTTTGATAAAAGCTATCTACACACCAATATACTGACAATAAGTGTACCCAAACTAAAGATATTGAGTGGGAGCCATTTTTCTATTTTCAGTAACAGTGACCCTAAATATCATTCAAAGCTAATTTTTCAGATAAGCCTGCTGTACACAAATTTTGGTGGCAGAAAGTAAGTCCAAACTAAAATTATAAAGTGGAAACCACCTTTCTGATGATCACACTGTGAAACAATCTATTTTCAGTAACTGTGACCTTAACCAAATGGCATTAAAATGACCTTTTTATCACAAAAAGAAAAAAAGAAATAAAAATTGGATCTCAGAAGGATTTGAACCGACGCCCTTCCGTCCCACCGACTAAAAAGTAGTTTTTGGCCAAACGCATTAGACCACTGCGCCACCGTGGAATTTTCTAAATGTGAATATTAAATAAGTTATCCTGACCTTGAACTTGACCCCAATGACCCTATTTACAATCCCAACCTTTTTTTTTCTATAAGCTACCTATAGGCCAAGTTTAAATTCAATACATCAATGCAAACTAAAGTTATTGAGCGGAAACCATTTTTTCTATTTTTAACAACAGCGACCTTGACCCAAATCACCCCAAACATAATATCCTTTGTCTCCTTACCATCTATCTACAGGCCAAGTTTGGTGTCTATAGATTGCTCCAAACTAAAGTTATTAAGTGCGGAAACCAAGTTTGACGCCCGCTCACCCACCCGCCCGTCCTACCCCAATCTAATAACTGGTTTTCTATGAAAACCTGGTTAAAGACTCTTTGGCAGCATTGAAAGCAATATAACTCGACATTGCGAGTTATAACATTACATTTTTTATCCGCAGAGTTGAACTACTGTCAAATATGATAGTGTAATACTTTTATTGACTCTTAAATACTTAAAGTGTAAAAAGATACATCTATCTATAAGTTCATATATTGCACCCAACATATTTAGGATTGAACATTTATTACCATGTATCGATGTATGTCTCTAGAAGTACTACAGATAGGAATACATACCAAATATACATATACACCTACAGTTACATGTATACTATGTTCCAGTGCTAGGGGCTCAAGACGGATCAGAAACCTTCCAGATAGGATCAAAATAGAGAAATATGCTAAGGTCGAACACCACCAGGTCATCTTCTATGACTTGTCCTCAAAATCTAGAGTTTTCTAGGTACCCAAGCTTGGTCAGACTCATAACTACACGTTCATGTAAAATGTGTCTGTATTTCCTAGCGATATGGCCTCAAACTGGGTCGAAAATCTTACAGACTTAAACATGCTTAAAATAGTAATACTCGGCTCAGTCATCCTGGGGCGGAAGGATACAAAAGGTACCCAATATTGGCCAGGATCTATACATCTAGGTATATTATGATAATAAGTAACTTGAAATTTTACTCTTTAACTCGAAAAGGAGACTTGGAATTTCGAGTTAGTATCACTAAATTTTGAAAAAGTGTCTCGAAATTTCGAGCTATGATTAACAAACACGTGGCATTAATGCTCTGTAGATCAAATACGTAATATAAAAATGCATAAAAGTGAACCATTAAATAAGTGTATCCCTAAACATTGCCTATGTTTTCTGCTTTATTACAATGTTTTACACAGATAAGTTTGAAATATAGTATTGCAAAAAAGTACTTATCAAACCAAAATTATGAAGTCGACCCTAGTTATCTTTGGCTTCAGTCTTTTTTTGAAAATTAGAAAATACCGCATTGATATGCGTCTATTTTTCTAACGTATTGCATTTTGCAAAGATATCTGAATACATGGCCTAAGATTATTTTTACTGTCGTATATCGTTGATTATTACAAACTCATTTTTAAACTCCGTCAAGCCACGTCAAAATGTTTTGTATAATACAGCTATATACAAAGTATATTTGAACGAGTACCCTTTCAAGAAACGTTTGTTTTTCAGCTGGGCATGAAGCCGAATATTAACCATATTGTACTAAACAACGTTAAAACTTATTTTATTACATGCTTATATTTTTCTAATTAAAACAGTTTGACAACCCAGGCGAACGCCATTTTTTCCAACGTTTTTTTTTTGTGGATTACTTTTATCGGTCACCGGATGCTTTTCGTTCGGGTAACATGGAGTCGTCCATTATGGAATATAGACCTAACATGGCTAAAAGAATCAGTATTGGAGCGACATGGTCTAGGTACTAAACATCTCTATGTATCTTTATCATATCATTATGTAAGACATCTTTTTATCAGCATTTCCAGTCTTTCTCTTCTTGCGAGGCTACACATTGTCTTAAAAGCAAGCCTATAGGCAATCACAACATGTCAAAAAGGATGGAGATGACAATTATGCAATGAAATCATGGTCACGTGACTGAGACACATGATAAATAAGCAAATATTTCGTAAGTAGACATCGTAAAATACCTACTTTTAATTTCATTTTACCCAGCAGTTTCGAAACAAATTTGGAAGCATATCAAAGTAGCTTAAAAACATCCGAAAAATATTCAGTACTACAGTGGAGTATCAATGAGATACTCTCATCTGGCATAAATAGAAATATACATCGATATGGACTATATTCGAGTAGACCACGGAAGCACAAGTTATTGGACACTAAAAGTTCAAATGGGTAGCCGAAGAGGTCTGAATTAAGGTTAGTTTTTGTTGGATATTCATAAACGATATATAGAGGATATTTGTTTGTTTGCATTGAGATATCGAAATATATCATCACCGATAAGGGAGACAATTGAATATTTTCACGAAGGCGGAGCCTGAGTGAAAATATCAGAATTGTTTGTTTGCAGTGAGATATCGAAATATATCATCACCGATAAGGGAGACAATTGAATATTTTCACGAAGGCGGAGCCTGAGTGAAAATATCAGAATTGTCTCCCTTATTGGTGATGATATATTTCGATATCTCACTGCAAACAAACAATTTTTCTTTTTATTTTATGCTAGTTTGTGAAGATCAACAAATTTTCTGTTTATTACGTGCATAAATGTTCATATAAATCCAATATTTCATGACGAAATTCGGATTTATTTAAGCTACCGTGTTACATATGATACATCCGCTAAATTACCATGGAAACTTATGCACATTAATATCGAATATTGGTGATTAGGTTCATTAAATCAACACGACGCCATTTTGTTTTTAAAAACAAAAACTGCATTAAATATTTTGTGTAAAAATACACAGTCCGCGGCTAACTGAGACATTGACAAATGCCGGTAGTTAAGTAGAAGCATATTTAAAACTTTTCGGGTCAAACCGTCAGTTCGTTGAATAACCGGAAGCTTGCTTTGTTTACCAAAACACACGTCGAAGGTCAGATTAAAAAAACAACACGAACAATCTAAACAACTGTGGAATATGCGTAAGTCCTTGGAAAATCAAGCTGCAGAATTAAATATCATCATGGATTCAATAGAAATAGCTAGGAAATATTGATCTAGGAGCTACATAGCATAACAAATTGGATGGAAGTTGGAACACAACTGGCTGGGCTTGGAGTTGGGTCTTGGAGCGGGAATACTTCGACGAAAATGCTGGCATATTACGTAAGGTTGAGTTGATGTCTCGTGATAATTAACTAAGACAACAACCAACTAAATGTGCTGTCGCCAGTAAAATCTACCACACGATATTGAACCAATGGAAAAAAGTAGAGGAAACACACATATATCTGTAGCTACATGAATGGCAAGGCCTAGCAACCAAGCTGACAAAGGTAACATTATTTCTTTTGCAAATTTAATTATATAGCTTGCTTGTTCTATATAGGATTGTCTAGCAGTTCATGACTCGTGTATGGCTTGAGTGTTAGTATAATCCAGTAATTTTAAAGGCAGCAAAGGGAGGTAATTAAAGAATATATTTCAAGGGAGATAATTTATCTGGAAAAAAAGAAGTTCGGCACTGTGAGTGATATTGATTTATATCTCACTGCTATTTTCCAGTATTTCACCAATAAGCATAAAATAAATGTTTTTTGTTAATTCATTTTTTATGAAAAGTAATACTAGGTCACAACAGTGCGATTCTGGTTTGATTTTGTAGTCAGCAATATGCATATCCTCTTAAAATAAAATAAATAATGTATTTGTTGTATAAGTGCCGCGCTGGCTTTGTATTTTATTTATTTTCAGCAAAGAAAGTGTTAATAATAACTTACGACTGATATAGCGGTCGAGCACGGAGTTACGTATATAATGGACTTCAAAGAAATGTCCTGTAGCCATTTGATTACAAACGGTTATTTATTTCCTTTGAAAACGTGTGTCGTGTATGTTTCAAATAATTCCACGTATCACCATGGATTGAAATGTCTTTGTATTAAATGGCAACTTCTGAAATGTTGTTCATGGTTATTTCAGCCCGTCTCGACAGGATTAACGGAAAAGACAGAAGCCATCGAATTCCATTGACACCATTTTTACCTGGCTTTCTGTATGGGAACTGTTGCAATTGCACTGGCAAGCTGAAAACCAGTGTCGTGCTGGGCGACCGAAAGGAATTTCATCTTTGCAATTTTCGAACTTGTTTATAAGTATGTATTACAGTCAGTCGACTTGACGTTATTATTTTCTGATGAAGGCATCATGAACTTTGTACAAATATTTAAACAATAAAAATAAATTTTAAAGTAAATGAAAACGTCCAACATTTGTTCGAAAATCCTTTGCAATTTCTACATGATTTCTGTGAACTATAAAAACAGAATGTGATTTGAAGAAACTAATCTTTTTTCAGAAGACTTTTTATTATGACGTGATCATGCTAACTAAAATAAAATACAGAATGAACAAATCCGACTAGATTAAAACTGGAATTGCAGAAATAAACATATCAAAATCCGGTACATTCAGACCAATATAGATTTATACTGGCAAATAAGAGGAAGCTGAACGAAACGAGATCTACTTGATCTAAAGAAAGGCTCTGTCAATAATTAATTGATTTTAATGAAACTACAAAATCACTTAAAATGCAGCTGCATTGGCAAGCTGAGAACCAGCTATTGCAATATTAACCAAAAAAGTACTCTTTCGAAATGAAAGTAGTTTCCAGTTTGTATAACTTCTCAATAGTGTACTGTGACAGTATAAACATAGCGTAAAAACATAATCAAACCCACCACTAGCCAAGAAATAAATAAATACATACCTAAATAATAAATAAATTGTTAAGTAGTATCATACAAAACTATCCTTTTAATGTAATCTATTGACACTATCTTTTGCAAGGTAATGAATACCCGTAAAATGCAAATGAACTTATAAAAAAGAGATAAACTTTTGTGACTTGAAATTATAAACAAAGTCGGCACTGAGTCTTTATCATTTTCAGATTTGTTTCAAAGTCGTTATTGTGAAAATGAAGATATCAGAGTCTCTGCATTAAACCGCGAATGATTAAATGTTATTATTACATGGATGCCTTCAGAATTTACCAACAGATTGTCCTTTTTTCACTGCAACAGAAGAAAATGTTTGATATCTCTGTTTGACGATTTTTCAAATGTTTACGCGACATCCACGTATTTTCATATGTCAAAGTTCACTTTATCTAAAATATACGACTTTTTTTCTAATTCTTTTGTTAAAACAATAGTACTGTAACATTGTACCAGAATAGCGTGGACTTCCTTCGTGTAAAGATATCTCTGACTCGTCTATAATCGCTGCATCTAGCAATTGTGTATTGACTTTAATTAAAAGCCATCAATTATGTTACAATTTCATCAATCACAAGCTTTTAAATGAATTATATGTCTCAAATGGTCTTAATTTTAACATTGATCAAACAAGTAAAAAGTCTTTGAGGAAATATTTCTTTGCAAAAACCTCCACAGATGCAGCTGAACAAGATTATGCAACAACGTTATAAAGTATTAGTAGAATAGATTATTTTGCTATTTTTCATCATATTTTAAAATCTTTACCAAGTATAAACAGCCAGTCCTTCAAATCCTGTTTGTAAAAATTACATCATCACAGTGGCCAACTTGAAAGTTATACATTTTCATATTTCTTGTCATTTCAACTTCTAAAATTTACTGAACAGTTGAAGAATCCTATGCTTAAATGAAGACATACCTTTTGTAAGTTTACAAATTGAGTTTTAATTTCCTATTTCTATATACATATCAAATAAAATCGGAGATCAATTACAAAACACCGAAAGAAATATCACTTCGTCAGATATCACCAAGTTTAGTTTCTCATAAGTAAGTTGACATGTAACGAAATTGCTAAACCAATAAAGTAAGCTTGAAGATAATTTCCTTACTAAGTACTAAAACTGTCATATAGTTTATAGAGTCCATTTACATTAGTAAAAACATATGCACAATAGCATCGATATACATAAACTTTAATTCTTTTACAGAATTACAAGAGACTTAAAATTGTTCCATATTATTCAGTATATATTTCAGTAAAAAAACTATTTAAACTGCAAAGTTGAGCTTAACTAAAGAAATACATTAAATTACATCCAAACAGTATTTAAACACTTATCACCTAAAATTATGTATTAGACTGATTACTGCAGTTGTATATAAAGTACAGATCGCATTTAACAAATACTTGTCCTATTCAATATGATCGCGGCCTCATCGGCCGCGATCAATGATGATTATTATTATAATGATGATGATGATAATAACGATAATGATAATAAAAATGTCAGTAATATTAAAATCAGTACAACAGTATCTTTATGTTAGTACCCGACAACGTTCCAGCTTGAAACAGCACTGAGTGGCGAAAATAGCAACAGATACGAATAGTTTTCACCCGGACTCGAACGTGTGTCCCTCGATACTCTAGTCGATGGTAAGTTCTTTCCATTAATTTCAATTGAAATTATACCCTGGCTCATATACGAGTTAACACTCATATGTTCGTTTATGGGTCTGGTAAAATGCACCTATACGCGTAAGGTATTAACTGGGTGGATGAGATACACAATATCTCTGGAAATTCCGGCCCTGACTAGGAATTCAACAGGCTCCGCCGGTTTCGTAATCTGCAAAACTGCACCAGCCTCACCGATGGAGTTACTCGTGCCGCTCATATAGAGATGCAAAATAAGAGTGTTTCCTTACGAATGCAGATACCAGGTCTGGCAAGGAAACTCTCATAGTAAATATAATACAATAAAGTTCACGTCAGGGTTTTAAGTTGGATAATTATATTTCATTTTTCGTCAGTTTAAGTTTGTTATATGTTTAAAGCAATGCGAATTGAAAAAGATAAACAAAACGAAAACGAAAAACCTATCTTGCAGCGAACCCGAGGACACCGACGACAGGATCAGAACAATAACCAGGAGCAGTCCTCGAATAGTCAAGCCAGTCACTATTTTTAAGTATACATAGATGTATATATACCCAGTGTTCAGCTTTAACAAGACTTTCTATGTTAGTTCAGACTGCCTTGATCTTGATTTTCGAGAGCACTTTATTTGTTGTTGAAGCGATACAACTAGCGAATTGCCGATTATAAAAGTTGAACAGGGATTGCATGTGGTGTATCTTCCCCTTTAATCATACATATTCATATACATGTATTCATACAGTTAATAAAAATGAAATCTTACAAACCAAAACAGATAAGGGAAATTTATAAGTGACATGTACATGAATTACCATGCTACTTTGAACAGACCAGTCATGATAACCGTTCGGTATTCTTGCCAAGTTTAATTGCCAGATAACAAACGAGTACCAAGATACTGTTAAGTGTGCGATTTTTGCCATTTTAGGGGTCATAATTCTTAAGACAAATAGCGTGATATGGCTAATCTTCGAGGAAGAAAGCAAGATCTTAATGATAAATAATTTCTATGCATGCTTGGTCAAAATCAAATCATAAATGTGATCTCTGTCATGTTCACAATGCTAAAATCAGCAAATTTTGTCATTTAAGGGGCCATAACTCCAGCACAAATGTAGCTATATAGCTGGTTTTCGTAAGGAACCGGGATGTATATATAACTTCTATACAAGTTTGGTCAAAATGAAATAATAAATATGGCCTCTATTGTGTTCACAAGACTAAAATAAGCAAATCTTGCCATTTCAGTCATAACTCTGAGATAAGTGACGCGATATGGCTGTTTTAAAAGGAAATGAGATACTATATAAGTTTAATAAAAATCAAATAACAAATGTAGTCTCCATTGTGTTGACAAGCAGCAGTTGTTACCAATTTAGGGGCCGTTACTCGAAGTCAAATGGTGCAATACGGTTGTCTTTGAAAGGAAGCGAGATCTTATAGATATATAAGTTAATCGGGTTCACAAGGCTAAAATCAGTAATTATAGCCATTCCAGGGGCCATAACTCCTAGACGAATAAGGTGATACGACTGGTTTTCGAAAGGAACCGATCTATAGATCTATATTAAGTTCTGTACAAGTTTTGTCAAAATCAAATGATAAATGTTGTCTCTGTCATATTCGCAAGAAAAACGTGAACGGACGGACGGTCGGACGACGGACGACGTACAAAGGATGATCACAATAGCTTATTACGTCACTCCGTACATGTGAGCTAAAACATGTTACAAATGTGTTTCAGATGTAAAAATGCACTTTTTTGTTCATTTTTTCCGATTGAAAATGACATGTGACAAATGTGATCAGATGTCACATCAAAAATCGGCATCGATCACATTCGTCACAAAAATTGTTACATATGTGTTTGATTTCTGTTACATATGCGATCTCATTTGTAACACCTGTTACATATATTTTTTTTGCGATCGCATTTGTAACCTGTTACAAATGCGGTCTGTTACGAATGTGGTCCTACAGAGCTATATATACAAGAAAAATTCTTCGTTATAAAATATTAAAGCCGGTTTTGGCTAACGACCGTACAAGACTCTTGTTTGTATTTATCTTCCTCTCATAAGGCTGTGATATTTTCAGTATTACTTCATGTACATAGTTAACGTATACGTCATGGTCCTAATGTATAGAATTAGAACATGAAGTCCCGCATCAATATGGGCTCGAGCCTCACCCGTGGCGTTGAATTCCTGAAGTGAGACAGCCGTCTAGCTGGCTTACGGATAGTTGGTGGTTCACCGAAGCTGGAAAGTCGCCATATGACCTATAATTGTGTCGGTGCGACGTTAAGCCCAAACAAGACAATCGCATGAAATACATACACTTGAGAAGTATAAAATACACTTTTAAGTTCCTTTGAATCAGTTGTTTTTGACCTACTTTCTTTGTATTAAACTGACCTTTTTAATTAGTGCGGACTGTTCTGAGAAAGATTAAATAACTATCTAGACTTATATATGAATAACTTCAACAACAGGCTAGTGCCTTGGTAAATAAATACACCATCCTGCTCACTTTTTATGATTAGTTACGGCTCAATAATAAGCTTTATTGGCGTAGTAATCTGTGAAGCCTGATAGTTGATATACATATCTTACCATAATCTCAAAGGAATTCTTCGATAAAAATTTTAGGATCGTTCTGTTTCTTCTTTGCCGCCAACATATGAGAAAAGTAACACCAAGGAGCCCTAATAAGCCAGAACATTTTGACTTTCCGCAACATCCAGCAAAAGTAATGCCATTATGAAATGAACGCATCTTGAAAATGGGGTAAAAGATAGGAAAAGGATGCAGTGCGGAATATACGCTATTACTCATGGATTTTTATCTTTATTTTGTTTATATATTTTACACAATTTTTAAGACTAAAAAACATGTATACGGATGATTACTAAACTTCGCATTATGTCAGCGAAACACAATTTGTGTATACGTATGTATATATTTAAAGGCACTGGCCTCCAGAGCGTTCGAAAACAAAACTAAAATTGTTTTTCTTTTTTTTTTTAATATCTGGAAATTAATGCTGTATTTCTTAAGAATGCTTGGAAACTTAATTACTGATAGACTATATGTCATGGTTAGTTGTTTTTACTACTTTTTAAGATGAAAATCGAAAAGCGTTTGTAACGCTTTACTCGAGATATATTGCCTCTTTTATAAATATCTATATTTAACGCACATTGCACACTAAATTCTCTATAGCAGTATTGGTAACGACAGCAGAAAATTTCTTTATTGCCGCGGCGGTCCGGGTTCGATTCCCGACGCGGTCATCTTTTTCTCTTAATTTGGCATTTTTTAAAATAGTATAGAAACAAAAACTCATATTCTAATGTTTATAATATGACCCACTTTCAATTTGAAAGAAAGATATTTTTTTAGCCAAAGTCTGGCGGCCAATGCCTTTAAAAAAGCAACAGAAAAAATCGCCTATAAAGTATTATAAAAAATCTCAAAACGTGAGAGATTACATTATTTTTTTAAAGAGGGAATTATAAACAAATTGACTCATTTGCCTTCTTTGATGTTATGCTGTATGTTTATATTTGTGCTCGTTCGTCAGCTTTAAGCACATCTCAAAGTGAATACTAATGAGAAAGTACTATGTAAATATGGTACAATAATAATATAATATAATATAATATAATATAATATAATATAATATAATATAATATAATATAATATAATATAATATAATATAATAATAATAGTAATTGTTATTATTAAAATATTGTCGGTAAGTACTGACCAGGCATTCATGAATATTCCGTATGTTTCGTGTTCGGTATCCAAACCTAAATATCGATGTTATACATTTCATCCTGTCGCACGTGTAGATATAGCTGTGCGGACAAAGAGTTCAACTACCAAATCTCGGGTTTGTGAGTTCGAACCTGTCTGACCTTTTTTTAAAAATTCCGTCTGTAAACCTAACTGACGGAAAAAATGTCACACTTATAATGATTTATGGTTCATTTAATGAAAGAAACACTTATATTCAACAGTTCTTCTATGTACATGTCAGTAAACCGTTCTACAAATCGTCGACTAGTATATGTTCAGGACATAATGTTCTTTCATTCAATGGACAATACAATGAAGCGTCAGTATACGAGAAAAATAATATGTGCCATTACATACTGTCATCGATACAATTATTTTACTTTTAATAAAAAATGGTCTTAACTGAATACGAACCAATGACAACGTGCGTAGAAGTCGGAGAGTTTACCACCACGTCACAGTGCTATTTGTTAACTATATCGTTATTTTAATAAAATTAATGTAGATATTTTCAGAATTCAAAGACTGGGTTAAATAACGAAAACTCTCGAAAATATTGACGAAGATTAATGAGTACCAGGTCAGTACTTACGGACAATATATTCTTATTTGTATTCTGCAAGGACAATCTATTTTTCACAAATTTTCATGATTTGTTTTTGTATAACTGAACAGTAGCCATTCAGACCGGATGGTGGAAAATCATTTCAGTCATTTAATGGAAACTATTTTAGTTTAGTTTACAGCGAATGCAAGCCTCCTGTGGCCATTTTAATCAGTACATGCATACTTCCTTTAGCAAGGGATAATAATCTTACAGAATTTCGCTATAAATAAAAAAAATAAAAATATCTTGACGGTTGAAAAAAAGATCTTCTTACTAGATATCTTTAGAATGATGCATCTTGCATAAAGAAGCCGAAATTCAGGAACCAACCAGTAATTGATCTTGAAGATCAAACAGAAGATAAACTCAAAATAACTTTTCAAGGTTTAACACAAATTCTAAGACTTGCATCTATTTTGGTTGGCATCAACTTTTTATATAAGGGACGTATATAAAAAAACTGAGGCTGATTATTTGCACCCAGTCCTAATGTGTATTTATACTTGAGTCAAGCATTCAGAACTGTTAGGGTTAACATGTGTTAATATTTGTTTCCCAAAAGTTTGTAAAATTAGTGAAATTACTAGGGACCTAAGTCGCTCCTAGAGGACTATGGAAAGGCGCAAGATTTAAAGAACAATATTCATGCAATAAAAATGAATAGACAGGAACAAAAATGTTACGACATAATTGAGCCGTGCCATGGGAAAACCAACATTGTGGGTATGCGACCAGCATGGATCCAGACCAGCCTGCGCATCCGCGCAGTCTGGTCAGGATCCATGCTGTTCGCTAACAGTTTCTCTAATTCCAATAGGCTTTAAAAGCGAACAGCATGGAGCCTGACCAGACTGCGCGGATCCGCAGGCTGGTCTGGATCCATGCTGGTCGCAAACCCACTATGTTGGTTTTCTTATGGCACGGCTCATATCATTAAACTTTAGCTGAACTAAAAAACTTCTGCTCGCATATGAGAATACTATTTTCTATAATACAATTAGCCTTAGAACGGTTTACGAAGCCAGCCTTAATATATCTTTAACTTGTTTGGTGGAGTAATAGAAAATAATCTCTAAACGTGTGTGTTTTTCTGTAAAAAGAAACAGTAAATGCTATCTATTGCCAAGAGCACAAAGTACAGTTTTATCAGTCTCTTAAACAGATATTCTATCGGAATTTCATTGAATAAAAAAAGGGTACTAATGGAAACACTTGAATCACTGAGAGCATTCAAAACAAATGCAGCTACACATCGCGAATCATGCACAAACAACGGAAAACATTTAGAAATATTTTCTTGCAAATTGAAAAACAAATTTTTACACGTCGTTATTGCATGTTCAGAATACCACGAATGTCTACAAGACTTATTAACAGTGTGTATGAAGAAAACCTACATGTACCCATTTTGTGGGTTAATAAAACTAGGAATAAAAACGCGGTTCTGAAAGCGTGTTTCCCTAGAAATAAGTATCAGTTAAGTGCTCATGATAGTAAGCGTTCAAGTGTTCCAGACATATTTGGTTTGTTTGCTCAGAAAAAAAGAAAACTATTAGTAACTATTTGATTCGTGTTTTTTTTTTTGCAAATAAGAGTCATTACTATTTACACAGGAAAAAGAGTATACACAAAATGTTTTACTTATTCGAAGTCTAAACTTATCTGCGTACCATTTTTACATCCAAGACACGGGTCCATTTAGAAATACATTTTTGCATTTTGTTTTTGTTGAGTTTAACGTTACACTGACACAACTACAGTACTAATGGCGACCCTAGTTGACCATCCGTGTATTATTTCACCACGAGCGGGCAAATGGTACAACTAATATGAACAAGGCACTGCCTCATCGGGAATCGGTACGACTTCAACTCATCCCAAAACATTTGAAAAGAACTGTCTAATGACAGCACGGAAGGACACATTCTTTAATTCAATAGCAAATATCTCATTCGGTATATCGCATGTTACCATAGGATCGATATCCTATCAATTTAAAGGTATATTTTGGAATAAAAACAACACTGCCAATATTGTATTGTATTACAGGTAATTTCCGCCTTTTGGATAGGCGCACCCTCCGAAGAGGTATCTTTATTTATTTGAACTGTGCTCACTAGGTGCTTTTATTTACAAGTGCACACTACGTGTATATATACCATATACATGTATCCATATTTGTACTAATGTGCAAGACGTTGCGGCTGCGAACGCTTATTAGGCACAAGGAAAAGGTGTATTCTTCCAAACAATCCGAAGTCAGACGCTCTGTGCTCGTGCCGGAAGTACACTTTTTTAATTCAATAGTATATATCTCATTCGGTATACCGCATGTTACCGTAGAGGGATCGATCCTAATTTTCGTCGCGATTCCCTATCAACCTATCGTTAACCAGCTGGATGTCTTTCTCACATAAAAGAATTCTACTTCCCAAACTGGGTTTTGAACTAACAGCGGTAAGGGAAAAATGATTCAGAATAAGCGGCATTAATCACGCAACCACGGAGGCCACCAGAAGATGAATGGGATACTAAAAACAAATATGTTACTAATAGACAAACACGTATGAAGAACAATCACAGATCCACACATTTCTTTCAAACACAGGACGTGCATGACTTCCAACGTCTCCTTTCATTTTCTTTAATCCGCTCTATCAATAATGAATGCAAAATGTTCAATTGCGTGGAAAGGTGCAAATCGAAAAACAAATGGTATTCAGTTAGGCGGAAAATACATTGTGGCTACCATTTCTGCCTTTCATCTCATACTAAGAACCAAACGAGCTGCATTCTATCTAAAATTTAAACAAACGTCCCATGTACTAACAAAAATGAATCATTCAACCTTTAAAGTTCGATTTCCTTTAATTAAGTAAAATAGTTACAAACAAGCTGTGAATCTTTTTCTAACAAAACACCTGAGTCTCATTTTTATTGAAATTTCAGCTAAATCCTTGCATTTCTGGATATTTTCACATTGCGGCGCCGAACGAATTAGAAATGTCCTTAAATTAAATACCTCCGTTTCACATTAACAATGTTCAATGTTAAATGCACACCAATTCATCAACGAAATGCAATTTCTTTCGCAAAAAAAAGTTTGAAAGAAGTTTATAAGGCTCATCATTCTTACTTTCTGTTCTTTTTATTTTCAATGATTAAGCAGAAAAAATAACAAATTGCATTTTGTTGCATCAAAAATGGCATACAACTAGTTCATTTCGATATATAGAAAACACAGAATTATGAAATACCGTTAGTGACGTTTCAACTTAACTATTTCACGATTCGATTTCACGATTTCCACTTTATATTAGGAGTTCATAATATCACGATTATATTTAACGATTTCACGATTGCAATTTAACGATTTCGGAATTTCGAGGTTTTACGACTTCAGCTTCATGATTTCTTCAACCTCTTGATTTCTCGATTTGTGATTTATGATTTGAATTTCCCGATTTCAAGATTTCAACTTCACTTGATATCATGAAGTCGTGAAATTGAAATTACGAAATCGTGAAAATCAGCTAAGATTGTCAAATCATGATATCGTGAAACTGAAGTCGTGAAATCATAAAATGGATAAATTGTGAAACTCTAAACTTGAAACCACAAAACCTTAGCGCTTAAATGGTGAACATATCGTAAAATACTGAATGTGAAATGTAACAGCCATTCCATTTAATTCAGTAGATCTAAGCTCGACCGTTTTGTCATTCAATTTTGAAAGTTTGTAATTTTTGAAAACAAAAAATGTGAACCAATTCTATTTTACCTGAGATTTGTCTGCTGAAAAATATCGGATTTTCTGCAGAAAACTATTTCGATTTAGATATTGAAAATTAATGAGTCTCCTATATGCCTTTTTGAGTAAAATGTACCATAAATGAACAGTTACCAGAAGAATAAAGAACAGTTCTAATTAAGTTATACAAATGTATTTCATTCCTATTGACGTTATTTATGACGCTGCATGCTTGACCACTATAGTTATGTTTCACTGCAAAACCTGCGTTAATTTAGGGTCACCTGTAAACAGAGACCAGTCCTTAAATGGAAGC
Source organism: Mercenaria mercenaria (assembly GCF_021730395.1). Lineage (NCBI taxonomy): Eukaryota > Metazoa > Mollusca > Bivalvia > Venerida > Veneridae > Mercenaria > Mercenaria mercenaria. The sequence continues at coordinate 82,454,238 of NC_069368.1, forward strand.
CATGTTTTCGGTTGGGCAGGCTTTGGGGACAGGGTTTCCTGATCATTTCATAATTTTTTATATTCATAATAATAATAATAATAATTTAATTACAGGGTACAGTCTCAGATGCATCATCCTGACCAATTGATCCGGATTATCGGGGATAACGATACTGAGATTTCTGATGATATTCTAGTCGCTGGTTTAGAACTGATAAAGACAAATGGACAAGAGGAATATTACGGTCTCTACACGCCTGCTTAACTTCAGTTCAAAGCTGCTACACCAAACATAGATTTTCGTACTTTCTTACCATTAAATAAAAACGTTATCCACATTCGTGTGTTGGGTTTAACGTCGCACTTAGACAGTTACAAGTCATATGGCAACTTTCCAGCTGTTATGGTGGTGCTGGAGGAAGACACCAGTTGCCCTTCCGTGCATTATTTCAACACACGCGGGCACCTCGGTAGAACCAACGACCTTCCGTAAGCCAGCTGGATGGCTTCCTAACAAGAGGAATTCAATGCCCCGAGTGAGGCTCAAACCCGCATCGGTGAGGGGCCAGTGATTTGAAAACCACGGAGGCATCTACAAACATCAAACAGGTGTCCTGGAGTCCTGTATATTTAACCAATGGAAAAATAATTATTACATCGGTGTTAAATATTCGATCCTATCAACACTTACAAGAACGACTTTGTGTATGATCCACTGACTCTTTCTTAAAAACTGACCATTCTCACTAAAACATGGTTAAATGAACAAATTTCAAAACCTGATATATTCCCTAGTGAATCACAGTTCTGGTGGAATTGCTGTACTAACGCAAAAAAGCTCGTTTCATCGATGTATATAAATAAGTTGTTTTATGGACAAATTCCTTCAAATTGTAACTGTTGATCTCACAACCAGATCGAATAGTCATATCTGTGTTACAGGGGTCTATAAATCACCAATGCAAGGAACCATAAAAGACACTGCGATGTTGAAGTACTAAGACACATTAAACGCATACCGGTTTTGCAACATTAACCATTTAAACGGGTGTTTTCAACCAGAACATAAACATAATGAAGGCTTAAAGATCCATAGGGCCCTTAAATTGTATGTTAAAAACAGATGGAAAAGCTGTCCAAATAGACGGTATGCATAATTTCAAGGGTTGAAAATGACTACTTTTTATACTGCACATGAACTTTTACAGATAGAAATATGAAGGGAGGTAATAAAAACAATGGTTTCAATGAAACTTTCTTCGATGTTAATTAATATTCAAACCTTTGACAAATATTCAAGAAAATAAGAACTGGAAATAGGATTTACTAAGAAATTAATATATTTTATGTTCACAACGAAAAATGTGGCAGCCACATTTTAAACAAAGGCGTTATGATTCTTTAACCCATCATACATCATACCTAACGCATTCCTCGGGCCCTGTTTAGATCATTTATGCTTCACTCACCTTTAAGCATTCGGACGCAAGAACAGTACTGTGCAATTACAGGACCATGACTGTGTCACATCATCTGTGACAATGAAGAAATAATCAGGTGTTAAACAACGGAGAACTTATTGCTCATTAATCAAGTTTCAAGGTTGACATTATTGTTAAAATACAGGGAAACTTTGACTAGAATGTCAAAGACAGAGTATTTGTTCAATTAAATTTGCGGCACTTCCTGGTGTTAATACAAATGCATTTCCGAACGTCTGGGACATTGGAATTAACAAACGTAAGGAGACTGCAAGGAAACAGACGAAGAGATAGTGACCTTGCTGACAAAGAAAGTGCATTATCTCAGTTTATTTACTTGCATTTAAAAGAAAACGTTGACAACATACTTCCGCCTCCCGGCTAGTTATGAATGGACGGCATTTTCGCTTAATGAGCAAATCATCAGCAAGTCAAACAGAAAGAGGAAATACGGGATATTTTGAAACCAACACTGGGCACGCTTGTGAAAAAGCTTTATCGAAATTGCAAGAGAGAAGCGTATCATTCTCCTTGGCAAAAGTCTTTTGAATTAGATCAGTTAGCCTGTCATTTATTAAATTATGTGGAATGTGGTATACAAAGTAGAAACATCCTATGTACTGACTGCAGATATCTTGTAATTATTTATTTTAAACTTATCCAGGATTTCACCAGAATCTTTAATGGATTCCGCCAGAGTTTTCGTATACTTTATTGCAGTATCTTTTCACGTAGGATTTTACCGAAGTTAGATGTTAACAGCGAGTGATACAAGAGCTTGAATTAGCAAGGAAACGAGCTTCTTTGCTTCCAAAGGTTCTTTTTACAGATTTTATTAACTATCACAACAGCAATCTTTAAGTGCCGTGTGGCGGCTGTAAAAAGTTTCCCCGTACTTGGATTCAGTGTTGTTATATTTTCTGGTCCTTTGGGATCATGGAGTCCATTCAACACATGTGTAATAGAGCTCCGCTTAAGCCGGTGCTAGAGGTCGTGAGAGGTGTTGCACATTTCATGAACAGACTCAATCAAACCGAGTCTGCTATTATTCTTCTTGGTTGCATTCTTTGCCTCCAAAGGATCTTTTTACAGATTTTATTATATGGTCGTTTATGCAATTTAGGAATCCAGTACATGTGGAGTGCTGTATGAGTGGCTGCATACTTTTGACGTAGCAGTTCCTGTTGGACATTTGTCGGGGTTTTTTTTTTTTCAATTTAACCATGTTTTCCCAGATGTACCATGTTTTCCCAGATGTACCATATTTTCCCAGATGTACCATGACATTTCCGCATAATATCATAGCACACACATTCTTCATTTGTATTTGAATCATAATCATCTTCATAGACTCTTTTGTCTAAATTAAAAAGCTCTATAGTCGGAAAAGAGACACATGTAAAATATTTCTTCAGACGTTGGGAAATGTATTCGAAATAAGACTTTCCAGAAAAGTTTATTTGACTCGGATATCAATATACAAAAATCTGTGTCAAACATATATGAAACGAACGTTTAAAGTTTTATTGCATATATTTTTTTATAAAGAGGACATATTCTCTTACAAACATATTTTATTTATGCAATTTGTTGTAGGGTACATAGCAGTTTGTTTATTGTTTGAAATGGACGCCATTTTTACTAAATGAAAACGGGCAAGGTTCGGTAACAGGAGTGTGAGGACGAACATTTTAAACACTATATGTCACCTGGGATTTCAGCAGCACCTAAGGCAGAAAAGGTAATGTTGTATGTCATTGTTACTGGATTAAAACACGAAAAGTTTGAACCTGATGCCGACTTGGCTAACAAAACTTAAACGTTATATTCTATAAATTTGTGGTAGAAGTTCGGGATACATCGCAGTTTGTTTATTGTATAACATATTCTATTCTTACTGCCACCAGGAAGGGTGCATCTGTTTATAGTTACTCAGGATTATTCACAAAATTGTTGTTCATAGTCTTGGATTTTTTGGGGGATTTTTTCAGAGGCAAGCGTTTTATTCTTTTACGTGATTCCGTCCATATGTTATCTTTTATCTGAAGTTCTGTAGGCTTTATCCATCGTTCGGCAAGAGAGTCATTGGAGTCTGACTCTGATGTCAGAAACATTGGGCTTTCGGTCCATCTTGCACAATTTCAAATGACCAGTCCCTTCGAAAATCAAACATGGCATCATTGGAGCAAGTCCGCCTTACACACTTCTTCCCCGACGACGCCTCAAATTCTGTCAGGGAAACGAAATTAATGGACATTGACGTACGTTGAGACGCACAGCCTGGGTCGCTAATAGTTGAGAACTTGTCAGGTAGGTTCTGGAGCCAGTCTGAAGGATTTACTTGGGGCGCTATGAAATGTCTGAAGAATTTGAAGGGAGTATAGGGTGTTATTTACGAGTGTTGTAGTAGGGTCAGGGGATATCGGAGTGGATTTATGAGCTTCAGGTGATTTATGTCTTTTTTTCCTGTTCAGGGGATGGAGGAGGGTCCAAGGAACTGTCCTCGGTCCATGGCGATTTAGTCAGTGGCGCTAGCAGAGTGACCCAAGGAATGTCCGTCTGAGCAGCGGCATCACAGTGGTGATTTTGGCTGAAGAACCAAATGTGATACGACAGAGTCAATGTCAGATTCAACTTGCTTGTCTGTGGTATTGATGGGAAGATTTCCCTTAGTAGCCGTGTCCCAAAGGGCTATAGACTTTCATGTAGTAGCGGTGGCACTATCACTGACATCCTGCCTGACTACCCTGTTAACAGATCTGTCGGGATACCAATACCAGTGCCTATATCAGTTGTACCCTGGTTGGGGGGGGGGGGGGGGGGGGGGTTAGTTCGGGAGTCTGCTGAGTGACTACAACACTTTCAAGTGTCTCGATGGAATTCGACAAAATGTATCACTGATGGTCCTCTGACCGCATCAGCGCCGCAATATTTGTAGCGTTAAGCGTGCCGGTAACATGGTCGTAAACATTGCGCTCTATTGCTTAGCATATGGGGGAACCGATCCCCAATAACTGTCGCAATCCGCTTCCTATTGTCATTAGATGCAATACTTTTTCCGCATCCCTGTCTCCGATCACACATAACTCCTGGCAGATGCGAATGTCGGGAATCTATTTCCCGACGAAGCTACAAACGGGTAAACTCAATTCGGGAACTAACAAATGTCTACCAGACAAGCCTATTCCCCTCTGGATGCCGGTACTGGAAACGGGCCATTAATGGCTGTTTTATTGTTGCTTACGCTGATGACAAATTGTCTTGCCTCCGTTCTGGCACATACGCGCATCCATAATTTCTGAAATTAATATAGTATTCAGCAATATCCAGGCTATTATATATTTGCGGGAACATATTTTTCAGGGTGTTACCTTTTCTTTTAACATTTCGGTGGTGCAAGTTGATTGAGGCGATTCGGGTGGCCTTTCTGCAAGCGTTAATTATTGTAGCCCTGGTCTTTAGCTTCCCAAGGGGGCAATTCATCCCCTGTTGTGACATCTTGCCAGCTTGTGCACATCTATGTTGAACCTTCCCTTGGTTTTCTTAAAACGTGACTAATTTTTCAACGCACTGTATAAAGTTGTACCCACAAGACACTGACTTCTCGTGATGCTGTATATATGTTTCTATCTGGTTCGGGTGAACTAAAATCTCTAGGTCTGTTGTGTTGCAAAAAAAACGCAATAACGTTCTACCGCCCTAGCGTATTCCAGGGCCTTCGCCTAGCGAGTATAGCCCCCTGGAAGCTTTGTTGGTATTGGCACCATGGCCAGTTACCGATGACAAACCATCTGGAATTTAGGGTTCAGTTTTCAAAAGGGAGGGCAGTGTTGAGGATGACACAATGTCAGCAAATAATTCACGGGGTGACGGAGATCCGAAAGGACGCTGACTGGACGTAGACAGAGGTGAACGTCCACGACGGGATTGTCTTTCCGAAGGACTACTTGAGAAGATAATGTCACCATTGGAAGACGGAGATTCACAACGACTACGTCGCAGACTAGAGTTCGAACGTGTATCTCGATGTCTGTGTTGTAATTTGGGACTTGAGGCCCTGCAACATTCTGTGAAACAGATTCAGGAACACATGAGTTATGGCCCTTAATACTTATATAATGCTTATTGAATTTGAATTGTTTTGCAAATTTCATGTCATTCAAGAACCATTTGTGCTATTGGATATTGTGAACAAGCTTATACATATATAGCTTTCATGGAAACTGATGAACGGTATGCGTTCTGGTCACTTGGGCAAATGTCAAGGTTGCTGTTACTAAAATTGGAAATTGTTTCTGCTCACTAACTTCAGTAAGGAGTAGGGTGTTGCGTCCAAACTTGGAATTTAGGAAACTTCATGCAGTCCATGGTTTAAGATGTATTCTGGGTTGCTTAGGTCAGGGTCAAGAAAAATGGAAAAGTGGGTTTTCTACAGGAATGCGGTAAGAAAACCAACAATTGTAAATAGGTACCTTTCAAAGGGACCATTTTTTACTTCAATTAAGGTAGCTATGGTCATGGTCATTGTTTTTAAATATAGCACAATGGTTTTAAATCTAAAATTTAGAATAAGTAGCTTTCAAAATGACTGAAATTCAATTGGCTCAATGTGTTTTTGTAAGCAGAGAATACTTCTTAAGGCTGAAACCTTTATCCTGTTCTGTGGGGATACCAATTAACTGAATTTGATCTGACATTCTATATCAAATTGTAATAACTCAATTTTCATATAGCTAAATAATATTTATGACATTAAAATGATTGAGTGGCAACGCGTTTTCTTGATAAAAATGTTCTGACTAATCCAAAAAAGTCAAATGAACTACAAAGCTTTATTCTTAAAAGGAAATAATAGTTTTCATTTTCCTCACAGTACCTTCGTCTATTAGCCTTAAAATTATATACCGGAAAAACCTTCAACTACACATTACTTGTTTTATGGGTAAATAGAACAATCAATAACAAAGCTAAGCTCTAAATGTACGTGTTTTCCCAGAAATGAGTATCAATCAAATGGTATTTACGTTACTGCCATGAATACGAGATACGCTTTTGTCATCTGTTTAGAGGATATTGGCATTGTATTTAATATAAGGTTTAGTGTTCCAGATAAATTTGATTCGTTTGCTTAGACAATAGGACAATTTGAAGATATTTGTTTTCGTGTGCTTTACAAATACAGCCAATTAACGTTTTATCTGAGAAGATCTAAGTACATGTTGACATTATTAAGTGAAAAAGGAGGACTTGACAACGCTAAATACAACCTTTCATGTGTACTTTTCGTACCGATTAAGGGTAAAGTAAAACACAATTAGACGCTAATGCCCATGCCCCATTATCAATGCGGTTTAAAGACTTGACTGCAGTTATTATATTTTGTGCTGATTTCTGATTAAAGTTAATTGTTACTTTAAAAAATACAAAAAAATACTGAAAAATGAAAAGTTTTGTTGGTTTATATTTTTGTAAAAGATGCTGCAGTGATTATTTTTCTTTATCATATCAATACAAGATTATTAAAATGATACTCATGCACACAGAATTTTTAATATTACTTAACAACTCAAATGGGCAAAAATAGAAACGCATATGTATGCAACCAACAAAGTGACGCTCTCTTGGACAATTTTTGAAAAATCACTTCCTCAAAATGAAGCCTTCAACAGTTGACAACACTTTCAGAGATTAGAATGAACAGGCATGCTTATAGGAAATTATTACGAGGAGAAATTTCAATTTTAATCTTCGTAAAGTTGTTATTGTGCTTCTAACATTACTTGTATAAGGTGAGACATTTCCTCTTCTACCAGTAAACGGAAATATTACTTAAAATTAGAACACAATGGCAAGAGAAACAGCCATATTTAAAGACCACAGCCACCACTATAACTGTCCACGTAGAAATGTAAGACAAGAGCAAATGTACTGTGTACATACAAACAAACAAAAGATAATGAAATGATGTATAATGAGATGTCAGGCACAAACATATAACACAACGGTATACCACCTAGGGAAGTTTATTTGTAAAATAAGCTGTATATATTATTTACGGTTGCACGATGTATTTGCAACTTCTGCAAGGACATGAATGCTTGCCTAGTCTGTCTTTAGCTTTGAAACCTATAAATGAATATGTGAAGCAATTGTCTTTGTGTACGTTCTTATGGATATTTTACTCACTGTACCGGTATCCAATATGGGAGCAGGGTATACCAATTTTATACACAGACTTTTAGTCGTTGTAGTAAAATGACGTTTGGACTCAGAAGACATACAACGCGCTCATTTAACCGCGATAGAAGTCTTTTTAAAATCCATGCAAAGCAGACTTGGGATTAATCGTCCGCTTTATCGTTGAATATAGGCAAATGTATGATATGCAGAAATCTTTATCAAAATCGAAACCTTACATTAAAACATTTTAACACTGCAAAAATGAATCTGTTGCAAATGTCCTTAACAAGAATTCATTTGAAGGATTCTAAATTAAAGTAATTCACCTTAATTTATCATTGAAAGGCAATTATTTCAGTTAAAAAAGTAGTTCCAAGACAGTTTTTGTTTCAAATGTTTAATTGTTTCCGTGACCGAACCGTAGAAATAACAAATTACATTTATTGTATCTGGATGTCATTCTTTCTATTCATTTTGTTATGAAACCGCATTTAAGGCCGTAGCTTTAACTACATTTTTTTACCATTTACTTCGGTTAAACAACAAATCTTGGTTCCAATTTTAAAAGAGGCCCTGATAAAATATAATGTTCCTATACACCATGCATGAGTTAAGACGTTGCGCATTTGATCAATAATTTCTTGTCTTTTTATTTGAAGCTATACGTGAACAGAGACTTCTTTTCTCTAAAGATTGTGATACTGTATACGACCTTTTGAAACGAACGTCAAAGATGGATAGTACCTATTTACGTGTGTCATTGATTATAGAGTACCGTACCACAAATGTTTTATGTTTCCCATTTAGATATTTCTAAACATTATCTGACATCGAAGCGGATAATATCAGACGAAAATATACTTTATATGTAAGGTTTTTAATGGAAAACAACACCTTTCAGCCGAACATCATGAAAATTGACAAGATGTGCTTTACATATTAAGCATAACTTCAGGTACGTGTTCAGTCTTTTGTAAAATTTACAAACCTACGTCTACCAGTTACTATAAATAGCATCTGCCTGTTTTATGATTTTAGGTTATTTTAGGAGTTGTACTTATTGATATATAATGCACGAATTCTGCGACATCATTCATTGTTAAGTGTATAAATTTGTTCTGTAGCCGGTTTGAAATTGAAAATATTTATGTAAATGCACTTTTAAAATGCGACCGAAATGAAAAGGACGTCATACATGAGAATAATAATAATAATAAATTAATTGTGTTTTTTTAAAGATGTTATTCGTTTAGTCACCAGTGTATGAAAGAACTTTAATATGGGTTATGAATTGTTTGCTTTATCTTGATCGTTTTTCAATTTAATCAGAAACGGACATTTAATATATCTAAGTTAAGAAAATATGAAGCATATCTAGTAAAGTCTTTATTCTTTCTGACAGGTTCAAGAAGGTCAGAATTCTACGAGTGCGTGACCTCTAACAAACAAGTCTAGAATTGCTTAGACACTGATGCTCAAACGGATATATTTCGGTTTAACTGAGGTAAAGTTTTGTACCTTGAAGTTGCTAGTGACCTGCCACGGTTGAAACAAACATGACATTTAGCTAAGGGTCTGAATCGATCGTTTGTGCAGAGTGCATGCACGTTTCGTAGCTTAAAGTGCATTTACTAATGCGACCGTGTACCTTTTTAAAAGACATTTCTGTTTCTTCTGATTAATTTAGTAATTTTCTGCAAATCATGAAAACCAGATTACACTTTATATGTACGCATGTTTGATGACTGCCACGAAATAACATTCTAAACTATTTTATGTTTCAATATAGATGACGCTATTTATGACTTTAAACGTTGTACCACTACATTTCTATTTACGAGTTCTGAATTTCGAGTCCTCTGTCAACGTATGCTAAAATAAAAAAGTGGAAAACCACTAAAGATCACATACACAAAAGGACAGACAGGTTCTATAGCTTCTTTATTCATTTCCGATTTACGTTTTACGAGTATATAAAGACCTTTTAAAATAAAAGCCAGTGTTTGTCCTTAATAGCTTAACTTCAGGAACAGGGGTCGCCTGATCGAACCCAACAGGGATCAGGTCTAATGTGGCAGGTTTGTAAGCCATCAGCTGACTGCCGATTGCTCTCCTTGTAGGATCTACTAGTACATGTATATAGAATACCATACCGCATCTCGGTCTGTTCCGAACAGCCAGAAAAACGATCAATTTGTTTTCAGATATTATGAATAACTTCAGATATGGTTCAGATGCTTGCTGAAGTAAATAAATTTAACTCTGCCAGGTTGTATAATTAGCTGCCGGTTTGTAATAAGCTCTCCTGGAATCTATATAAGCCTGAATATTTATATACACTCTTTAACCTAAGATTTTTGTTTTCATTTGCGGTGGTGTGTTTTCTTCGCTAAATACCAGAAAACTACAACTGCAACAACAATAAGGAAAAAGAAAAGATAATTTAGTCTTGACTAATCAAAAAAGAATGATTTCGGATAGTTAGTTATATACGAATACAATCTTTAATAGATGCAATCAGACGTACTGGATGAATACCGTACATTCAATTTCTTCTTGTGAAATAAATGATTTTCCAATATTTCTGTTTTTACCCTGTAAGAGTACTCATATTAATGAATAATTGAAGTATCTAAACCATTTCATCAACCGTAATTACCGTATTTGTACAGGTGTAGAAAATATTTTTTTTGGTTTCTTCTTCGTGTGTGTGTGTCTGTTAAAGTATATGTGTGCATGCGTGTAACATTGTCAATGTGTACATGTTTACATTTCAATGTTAAAGGTCGTATGGGTTGTTGCTTTCTTTAAATGAGTGCCTTACCTCTTGAACATTTGCCCTTCTTTTGTATATGTAAAGGGATTACTACTGAATTTGAGTTATGGTTTCAGTGTTGTATTTTGGGATCATGGAGTCCATTCAATATCTATGTAAGAAAATTCCGCTTCAGCCGGTGCTAGGAGGCGTGAGAGGTGCTGCACTTTCCATTACCTCTCATGAACAGGCTCAATCAAACCGAGGCTGCTATTATTTTGATTTGTTGCATTCTATGCTTCCGAAGTATCTTTTTACAGATTTATTATTCATTAGATAAATTAGACCTCTATCTTCGTGTTGAAAATCTTAAAAGTATTGTCCTGATAGGCTGGCGTAAATGCAATCTGACTAAAGTATTTGATCTTCTAAACGAAGATCTGAGAACGACATTCACATTGTCTCTGTATTTTTGGATTCATTTTGCTATTTTTATGTTATCAATCAACGACTTGTTCGATTGCAAGAGTTAAGAAAAATATGCAATTATTCAGGACTCGAACCCGGGCCCGCGTTACAAAGCAAGTGGTCCTACCGACTGAGAACGGCTTCTGATACTCACGCTAGATTGTAAATATCAGAGTCATCTACAGTAGATTGCCCAAAATGTTGAAGCTGCTCTGATTGCTATGAAAGGGCCGTCAGAACGAGGCAATGAATAGGTCGTTTTCAGATCCTATGCGTAGCGTAATAGGAGATGTACTTTAGTCAGATTGGCGTAAATGTCGCATGATAATGGTATTCTATCGTACTGGCCGTCGTCGGAGTTATTGTCTGGAGATGTTGTACTCGTGAATTTTATTTAAAATTTACCGTTTTACAGCAGATTTGGCGAGAAAAAGAAAAGGAATCATAACTTTTCTCAGTTTTACTAGAAAGTTCATGATTTACCTTCAGATTAACACGGGGCCTCCGTGGCCAAGTGGTTAAGGCCGCTGACTTCAAATCACTTGCCCCTCATCGATGTGGGTTTGAGCCTCACTCGGGGCTTGAATTCTTCATGTGAGGAAGCCATCCAGCTGGCTTACGAAAGGTCAATGGTTCTACCCAGGTGCCCGTTCGTGATGAAATAATGCACGGAGGAGCACCTGGGGTCTTCCTCCATCATCAAAGCTAGAAAGTCGCCATATGACCTATAATTATGACGGTGCGACGTTAAATCCAACAAAATAAATAAATAAAATCAGATTAACAATTTGTACAAAATCCTAAAAACGACAAAAATGTACTACCGCATAGTTTGTATACAGCGAGAGCAGGCGGGAAGATTCATTTGACATACTCGGAATTAAGTACCTGCCATCCATTTTTTTGTAACGTTTTGGTTCCTTTGGAATTTTCTTTCCTGTTGAATTCGTGCGGACTAATTTAGCGTGTACTACAGCAGAATCAGGAAATAGTAAGCAGGTTTTCTGAGCGCTGAACAAAGAAAATCGCCGCGAAGTTAATATGAAAAAATGAAATAAAGAAACAATCAATTAGATTAGATATCGATAGTCTATAAAGGTTCTAGCACCGCGGCTGCGTACGTGCTTCCTTTAAGTTTGTATGAAAAACTCAAATATGATTACAGTGCTGGGAGAAGATTATAAATCAGAGCCTGTCCAGTTGATGCCTCTTTCAATAACTTTACTAAGTTTTGTAATTTGACTTCAATTTAGAAGGGAAATTCACGAGCAGTTGAGCAAAATAAAAACCAAGTAAAATACATTTTGTATCAAATTATAATTCAAGAGATGCTTTAATAAACAAAAAACATGCTTGTTTTAAATTCATTAAGACGTTTAGGCTAAAAACTGATCGTTCCATATCTAAAACAAATTTTTCGCATATATCAAAGATGCAATCAGTGATAAAAGAAAATATTTATGCTTGATAAATTCATGAAAATCAAAATCTGCCTTGTTACATTAGGTAAGTAAACACGTGTCATCTCACTGTGGGTGAGAAAGTAGCATCATCTGCCATTCCTAAATTCATGGATGTTTTCTGGAACACTGACACAACATTTACTTACCTCATGAGTTTTTGAAAATGAGAATTTATGATCAACGATAAAGACAATGCAAGACAATTATAAAATCACAGATATATCCTGATTTCATGTATGTATTAAAATAAATAACCATTCGATTTTAGTATGGCTGTACTTTATTCTCCTTTGAATATAATTACGTATAACGGTTAGTATGTATTTAAATTTTCTTGCAAGGTATACATTCCTATAAGTTGAAATGAAATGTACCTGCGTAAAATACAAAATCGTAATAATATATAAGAAGGAACCAACAGGGACCACAATGGAAATAAGGGATTTCTTCCCTTTTTGTGTTATCCCTGATATTGATGTATTGACATGGTTCATTATATATACATATTTCATGAATTTTATTATTTTTTACCTTGCTGATAAATTTTTAATATTAAATCATGAATGTTGTTATTGTTACCATGTTGTCAATATCGAAATAAACAAACAAACAAAAGATGCGAAATTAATACTGAAATATGAAGATATGATGCCATTGTAAGTTTTTATTAATAACTTCCTTGATATTGTTAAAGTCAGTAAGATGCACGGCAAACAGTTTGTTGATTTTGAAACACTTATTACGTTATTAGACAGAAGATGAATTAATCTATAGAAATAAAGCATAAATGCATAACTTGCAATGACGGTGGCGTTACAACCAAATAACCTAAAAATTCTTGAAGTCGTTTGTTCCATGCGCATAAATCAATAGTTCTCAAAATATTGCTTGTGAAAATAAATAATTAAGACCTCCAGAAACTAGCCTGTAAAGTCATTTGGCTACTCTTATTTGCATCACACGATAATTACCATAGACGGAATAATTTTCTGTTTTCGTTACGATGACATGTCCCGTTCATTTTTGACGAGCGATACATGCAAATTTCTTTGGATGTATAGACTATTAGATCAATGTCCTTTCTCTCGCAATTATTATTGCACTAATGTTGTATGGCAAAGAAGCTGTATAATTTTCAGAATTGAAACTGTGCATTTATTTGTCTGAGAATGAAAAGGAACTCTTATATGCGTTAAAGATTATTTGTTTCATCTATGTTTGTTATCTTTTGAGAAACTATTACTTACGTTTCTGAGTTCGGCAGTAAAAGGTAAAACGTAACTAGTATAGTAAATATTATATATACTGCTGGTAAAATACTTTTTCCCTGTAACCATCAACAAAATAACTAATTATTCGTTCACTTCTGGACTTATTACTTTTTACTTGCCAATGTTTTTAGATGTATTTATACAAACTAAGTTGCCCAACGCCTTTCCGATTAAGAATGTAATTTCCTGAATGTTATTTATTCACATCATATCAGAGAATGATTTTATCTGAATGGGAAATAGAATTCAAACTGCACCTATGTCGATGTAAAACGGATGCGTTGATATTCGATGTGTATAACACAAAGTACTGTTAAAGTGTATTTTAAACAGAATTAGAAGCAAGAAGAATACATTTTCATTTTGAAATCCAAAATATACATGATAATACTTTATCAGAAGGACAGGGGTACCATATAAATAACACAGACCAGTAAGCGTGATATTAGACGTTGTACACTTGAGAAAACTAGTAACACCTCCGGCGTTAGTTTCGGGTGTTAAATCTTTCTGATGTTGACAAAATCCCATTTCACCTGAGTAGGCCTGTGTTATTTGTTTATTATATCGATTTGTACTTTTTGTAGTTTTATATGCTTACAAAACTGATAAGTTAGAGAAAAGAGTCTTCAGTTGCAATTTTGTTGTCATCTTCTACAAATGGTTTTTAACATTTATTTTGAGGGCTCATTAGTCTTTAAACTGTTTATAAGCATCCACACATTGGAAAGCTTACCGGTACGGAGGTTTGGACACGAAGAATACCTAGGTATTATTCAAAAAACGTCTCCTCGTCGTATTGTTGCTAGGTATGTCGGTACAAAATTTGAATAATTGAACACCGAAATAAGACATAGTTTGTCTATCAAAATTTTTATATTGTGTGTTTACCTGAGGTTTTGCAATTATATATGTAAATCACATATTGTGATTGTTGTCAATGCATGTGACGGTAAGGAATGTAACATTGTGACCGAATCGTTGCGTCGGCTGATCGCACAAGACATTGTAGCGGGTATGATACAACGTCTATCAGGGAAACTGGCTGGATATATATTATCTCTTGAAAGTACTTTGTTGTAGGTCATATCACGTTGTAGTCCGCGATTCTGAATCTTCAAGATAAATGATCAGATAGGGATATTGTATTCAGATGATTATTATCTAAAGCATTCGAAATATTGCAGCAAGTAACCAGGGCCTACTTTACCTTTCCGTAGGATGTAGACAAAGTGAAAATAGAGTGGAAACATGTTGATACTTGATGGAAAGTGTAAGAAATATTTGGTTTATAGGATGCATAAACTGTCCTTACTTACAGTAAATAACCGCTAAAAATTATGAGGCCAGTAGATGCTGAAAACTTACATGCATCTTTAAGTGAGGCTAATGGCTTATTGTAACCACCATAGCGTTGGTCCCAACAGGCTGTGCTTGTATATTTTTAATAATGCAACTACGTTAGACAATCACTAATTTGTTGACGGCGCCCCTGAGTTTATATCCTTTGATTGCTTGTTAGTTTTAAACTCAGGGTTGTTATATTTTCTGGTCCTTTGGGATTATCGAGTACATACATTTTACTATAATTATAATAAGAGTTCCGCTTAAGCGGGTGCTTGAGGGCGTGAGAGGTGTGGCACATTTCTTTACCCCTCATGAACAGACTCAATCAAACATGATCTGCTATCATTTTGCTTGGTTATGTTCTATCTTTCCACAGATTTTATCATATATATATTTATATATTTATGTATAGTTTAATATGACATGCAAGACAATATTTAACAAGGTAGTCTGAAAGACAGCTAAATCCCCCGCCACTGCTATGGATAGTGAAAGGGTAAAATCTTTGATTTTAGCTGTGACCTTGACCTTGAACTGACATGGCTGACTCATGAATTCTGCACAACGTCTTGATGAGGTGATCATTTGACCAAAGTTTCATGAAAATCCTTCAAGGGGTTTAGGAGATACAGAGCTGAAACCTTTGACCTTCAGTTGTGACCTTGACCTTGAGTTGACATGGCTGACTCATGAGTTCTTGATGAGGTGATCATTTGACCTAAGTTTGATGAAAATCCTTCAAGGGGTTAAGGAGATACAGAGTGGACACCAAATGGAAGGCTCAAACCTTCGACCCTTAGTTGTGACCTTGACCTTGAGCTGGCATGGTTGACTCATAATTTCTGCACATCGTTCTGATGGGGTAATTATTTGATCCAAGTTTTATAAAATTCCTTCAAGGGGTTTAGGAGATATAGAGCGGACACGAAATGGAAGGCTCAAACCTTTGACCTTCATTTGTGACCTTGACCTTGAGCCGACATGGCTGACTCATAAGTTCTGCACATCGCCTTGATGAGGTGATCGTTTGACCCAAGTTTGATGAAAATCCTTCAAGGGGTTTAGGAGATATAGAGCGACACAAAATGGAAGGTTCAAACCTTTGACCCTAAGTTGTAGCCTTGACCTTGAGCCGGCATGACTGACTCATGGGTTCTGCACATGGTCTTGATGAGGTGATCATTTGAGCCAAGTTTTTTAAAATTCCTTCAAGGGGTTTAAGAGATATAGAGCGGACACAAAATGGAAGGCTCAAACCTTTGACCTTGAGTTGTGACCTTGACCTTGAGCCGGCATGGCTAACTCATGGGTTCTGCATATTGTCCAAATGAGGTGATCATTTGACCCAAGTTTTATAAAATTCCTTCAAGGGGTTTAGGAGATATAGAGCGGACATAAAATGGCAGGCTCAAACCTTTGACCTTGAGTTGTGACCTTGACCTTGAACCGACAAGGCTGACTCATGGATTCTGCACATTGTCTTGATAAGGTGATCACTTGACCCAAGTTTCATGAAAATCCTTCAAGGGGTTAAGGAGATATGGACCGGACACGTTTTTGTTACGGACGGAAGGACGGAAGGACGGGGAAAGACGGACGGAAGGACGGACGCAGACCATTCCTATAGTCCCTCCGCCACGGCGGGGGATTAATAAATTTATTTATTTTGTTGGGTTTAACGTCGCACCGACACAATTATAGGTCATATGGCGACTTTCCAGCATTGATGGTGGAGGAAGACCCCCAGGTGCCCCTCCGTGCATTATTTCATCACGAGCGGGCTCCTGGATAGAACCACCGACATTCCGTAAGCCAGCTGGATAGCTTCCTCACATGAAGAATTCAACGCCCTGAGTGAGGCTCGAACCCACATCGATGAGGGGCAAGTGATTTGAAGTCAGCGACCTTAACCACTCGGCCACGGAGGCCCCAGACGATATTTAAAGATGAAAGTTTAGTTAATACTAATTTATTATAGATCGAATGTGATAAAAGTTTCAAGCTTATTTGAACCACTCTCGAGTCCGCTTCCTGGAAATATCTGTACTGATGTCATATGAGAAGGCGTGGTCGTGAGCAGAATGGGGCTCGAACCCACAATGCCCAGGTTGAGTGGCCGGCACCTTAACCACTAGCCATTTTGGTACATAAATGTGCAAATATTTATGAAGTTAGGAGTAAGCCACTCCAAAAATCTTTCAATGTATTAAGCAGAATATTAGCATTTTATCTTATTAACTAAAAATGACAAATCAGTTTGAATGCAAATCCGGGAGAATGTAGTCTTTCTTAGGTTTCTCGAAGTAGTTCCGGAATTATCTTAATTAATAACGGCATAAAATGTTTCCTTATACATTGGTCGACCACGAATCGTTTACAACTGGAACTTCAAAGAGAAGCTAACAACTATTTAACAACACGCAAATAAATGAAAAAAATGATTTAGTCTCTAATGGAAATGCCACCTATCATTTTTGGTTTGATCTGAATAAATAAATGGGGTCAGACCAAACCAATGTATAATATACTGCACCAGATGGAATCCTCTCACGATAATATCGCCAAGCAGTCGCCAGTAAATAGACTTAAATGGATATTCTGAAAGGTTTGTTTGAAAATATAGTAACTTATTAATCAAATGTCATTGCATTTATTTATGCTTTTGGTTTTAAATTGACTTTCCGGTTATCTATGATCTCATAAAAGATGTTCTTTAGACATCATCACCAATAAAATGTTTTGATGACCTTTACCGTTAGAAGAGACTAGTTCATAATTTTATGGTAAAATGTTATTTACATATCGGCCTTTGATATGCAATGTATCCATGACAAGCACACAGATCCCAACGCTTTTCACTTTATTTATATGTTGTTCAACATGATGTATACAATGTTAGAATGTTTTTTAAAATTTTATATGAATTGAGATAAATTTATTGCCAGTTTTGCCATATAATTTCTCTATTTCCGTTGTAGCTGATTACAGAAAGAACATTTTAACATCCCATGACATGCAAGCATAATGTAAATTTCTGCTTTCTTTGGAATGCATTGCAAATCTGGCTGGTCCTTCGGGATCATTGATTTCAACTCATTTAGATTTAAGGATTGAATACTGCTTAAGCCGGTGCTAGGGGGCGTGGGCAGTGTTCCATTACTGCTCATGAACAGACTCAATCAAACCGAGTCTGCAATTTTCACTGTTTGCATTGTTTTCGGTGCTTCCGAGGGATCTACTCTCCAGATTTTTTTTGGATTTTTTTTAATGTTTTAGTGTGTCTTTATGCGATTTGCAAGAGCATGTTATAATGCGGAAGACTTCATGTCTTCTGTCATATTTCATTGGGCCCTTAAGGGCGTTTCTCTTGAAGTTCTTTCGGTCCGAATGACACTGAGAACATGCGTTTTGGTGTCTTAAATTTTGCTTTTTTAGAATTTAAAAGAGCACTTTTGCGTTTTACAAATCATGTCTATTTATCCTGGTTTTTCTGTTCCTGTTGTGTTTTTGGGGGTTTCACCTGGTGAGGATAGCTTTTTACACTGTCTTGGGACTTGGTGTGGTTAGGAGTGAGGTTACGTTATCATAACTGTGAACATACTTTATTTGTTGTTTATGGACTTCAAAATATTCTGAATCATTGCATTTGCTCAACTTCATTTAATGATGTATGGAAAGAGATTATAAGGCAGTATGTTTGCTAGTCGGCCGTTTTGCAGTTTGATGTAACGCTTTCTTCCTTAATTATATCTGACGAACAGGTGGCAGACTCTATGATATTGTGTTTTGGAACTGACTATTCCTAGGCGTTGTACCTCTGTTCCCTCGCCCGGTTATACTATCTTATTACGTGTAAAAGTCATTCGCGTACACATGCATATGTACACTACAGTGGGGGAAACTGCGTTCGTTGAACATGCCTATTTTTATTCCTTTTTACCTATCAATCTAAAAATAACATGTTGTATATATTATACTTGGCTGCAATAAGGTGTAAAAGTTTTGATGTACATGATTTATTGTTATTGTTATGGTCAGGTGAAAATAAGTTTCCAATCTCAAGTGAGAGAACAAACTTGCCTTCTGTAAGCCACCAATAAGATTTATCCACACT
This sequence comes from Mercenaria mercenaria, assembly GCF_021730395.1. Classification (NCBI taxonomy): domain Eukaryota; kingdom Metazoa; phylum Mollusca; class Bivalvia; order Venerida; family Veneridae; genus Mercenaria; species Mercenaria mercenaria. The sequence goes on from NC_069368.1 coordinate 82,473,298, forward strand.
GAATAGAGATTGGCTTGCCTCGAATCAATATCCGCGAGTGGAATATGATTTATGGGAGGCAAACGACTTTATTTATTCTGCTTCTGGAAAAATTTATTTGGCAGAGCAATGTTGATTTGTATGGACGGACACACCAATAAATACCATTAAAAAGCTTTTGGTAATTATTGACCTTGGTCTTGGCTCGTGTTATGTTTTTCACTTCCAGCAGAAACAGCACATTAACAATTATCAATGGTAAATCACCCACTCCTTTCACCCTCCTTCAGAGACTTTTCCTAGGTAAACAACTCAGACACGATTCAAAAGATGCCATCAGGAGGCGAATGATAGTGGAAATATGATTAATATTTCGCAGTTGATTTGGCATAGAGCATTCGGGCATAGCTCTGCCTTCAGGAACAGTTTCGAAGCATGCGAAAATTTTAGAATATAAAACCTGTAAAAAACATTGTATAAAATAGGTTAAAAGGGATCTTTTTGCAGATTTTATTATTCTTTAAATAAAACCGGATACAATAAAGAGGACATCTCATTAATTTCTTTTCCTCTCCTTCCTTCACAAGATTGTGTGTCTCAAATACATACATATATGCCCTCTCAAGGACATGCTAATCCTTTATCAGGTCAGTCAAATTTTATGACATTTTTCATTTTAAGTAGATCTCTATATTCTGTGATAGATTTATTACATGAACAAAAATACCAAATACACGGAGTTAGATTCCATTAGAAATGCATCTTCTACTGATTTTTGTTTATTTTTGTAATTAAAATCTTAAAAAAAATGGACAAATCCATCACTTGTTCAAAATCTGATTAACCTCCATTTAGGACGTACTCACAAAAACGTGTACATACGCGGTAATGTGAAGCTTTAAGCTGCTACAATTGACATTAATATTTGCCGTTAAAACTTTACACGCAGCCTGCAATACATGTATGACTATATAAAGAGTTTATAAGGGTTTCATAATATGCGTTTTCAAGTCTACAAAACAATCTGTATTATGTTTTACCCTACAGCTTAGAAATTACTTGATCGATATCAGTCTTACGTGTAAAATGGAGCTTTATGCGTTGGCAGTTGGTTTATACTTTAAATCTTTCAAAACAATCAAGATCGTGTGTAACCGTACAGCTGTAGCCATAGATGAGAGCGAAAAAATAAATATCGACCACACACTGGATTTCATTTATTTCATTATTCGTAGAGTACAGTGCACTGTACACTGCGTCACGTGTTCAACTGCATGCTCGAGCAGCCAATACAGCTGGCTCTTATAGTCTGATAGGGTGGACCAAACTCGCAGAACTTAAGTTAGGTATTGCACAACTGAATGTAGTAGTTTTACAACCTTGCATCTGACCGCTAATTTTCATTTATAGTGTTCAAATTCAAATGTCTCGAGCAAATTCCGATCAACACAAAAGTATGAATTTTACTAACACCCACAAATAAAACAAAGCTTGAGCGATAAAAAAAACACATTTTATAAGATTTACACTAAGCAATTATTACAAATCTACACTTTTACATTTTCTGCGATATGTTATGCCTTATTTCACAAACAATATACAGGCCGGTTATTGCTAGAAATAATGTTAGATCCTTCAAATAATTCCAACGTAAGCTTTTATTGATGATTTTTAATATTAAGTTACTCATGTAGTACAGGAAAACAGTCCTCAAAAGAAATCCAAGCCAAACTCTGAAAGGTTTCTGACATTTCAGGGCAGCTTACTTTTATAATTTAATTAAACAAAGAACTGAAAATTTGTCTAAGATAACATCAATTGAACGAAGTATTAGCAGTATTGCTTTATTCATAGGCATGCATTACATCAATAAGCATTTTATAAATAATTGCTGTAACTGTTTATGAATTTCGAGCAAATATTGATGTTATGAAGTATCCCACCCATCTGCAGTAGCATTTTTTGTTTTACAGCTTTTTCTCTTGTTTTTGACTTCAAAATACACATGTTTGGTGTTCAACCCCAATTTAGTCCAATGCCGACCAGTATGTATAAGAAATATGTATGTATAAATTTGATTTTTAACACATTATCTTCTGAATTTTGACACTCCGACGTTTTTTAAAGAAAGATCTTAGCCTATTAGTACATGCTACGAATCTTGAAATATCTTTTTTCTGATATTCGAAGTAAACATTTATGCTATGGTATACCAGCAATAGAACAATACATCATAAGGTCGCAGTAAAAGCCGTAAAACGTATTTGACGCTACTTCACAATAATTATTCCAGATGCAATATCTCAAAAATGTACCATGATATTTTTGGGGACCTTTTGTTCTGTGTTTCGTTTTCTTACAAACTACTTATTCTACATCAAAAAGTTTATTTTGGAATAAGTACCACCCCAAAAGTTAAAATATATGTCCACAATAAATCGACAATGGTATATTAACTAGATAAGCAATTTAAAGGTTTAATGAATATTTTAATTCATAATTGTAAAATTCTCGATTAACAATTTTATTATAAGAACAAAATATTACATGTTTAAAGCTTTTTGCCTATACGCGACGCAGAATTAATGCGTTTTGTCAGTATAGATGCGTATTACGAGAGTACTAACATATATGGCAAGCTAGAGTAGGTTAAGACGTTATCTGAAATGGTAGGATAAATAAAACATTTTTTGCACACACAAACACACACACACGCACGCATGCACGCACAAGTTTATACGGCTCGCCTCCGAAAACATATCTGGTGCCTCATTTGATTTATTTTCTCCGACTAGCCTGATAAACTTAAGTTAAAAACAGCAACGTAATATTTTCTATACGTACACATGCAAAACACAAAAACGTTTACATGTGTAAAGTGCAGTGTATCAAAAGATAACTCAATCGGTAGAGCACTCGCCTGGTAAGCGAGGGGTCCCATGTTCGAGTCCAGACTGCGTCTGGTAAGCGAGGGGTCCCATGTTCGAGTCCAGACTGATTGAACATGTTCCTCACCCTGTAACATTATGAAACATCGGAAACGTGGTGCAATACATGCTCTTTTTAACCTCCTAAAATTTTCTTTGTTTTTTCATTGCATTTGTTTTGAACATCATTACGCAGAATTAACATATTATTTTAATATAATGCATTACATATCTAGTTTAATAAACAGCTATAAACTAAGAGTATAACCATTGTGTAAAAAATCATGTTTCTTAGGTTGTCAATCTGAACTAGCTTTTGAAATTAGCATATGTTTGAATATTAGATAATACGTGTCAGAGTCTAACAGCTATTTTTCACCCTTCACTCTTTATCCAAAAGCGTGCGGTTTTAATTAGCGCGGAGTGTGTCGAAAAAGATTAAATTCGGGCTAAATCTTGTTTATCATGAATAATTTCAACAACGACTAGATTCTTTGTAAACTGCTATAGTTTTAAATAATTAGTTACTGCTCTGTTATGAGAATTTATCGGCGTAGTAATCTGTATAAGAATGATAATTGATATACACATCTTACGATAATCTCAGAGGAATTCTCCGATACAAATCTTAGGTCTGTTTTATTTCCGCTTAGGAAACTATCAGAGAGGAGCATGAATTATTTTAAATATCTTGACTTTTCGCAATAGGTATTCTAACAATCGTTTCTAACATCTACAAAATCTGCGACTACCAGAAGCAATGTCATGAGATATAACAAATTACTTCTTGTCAATGATTATGCAGCAACTCTTTTTTATTGCGGTATGTTTTGCTTCTTTTTTTTCAAAGCAAAAGCATATGTATATTGAAGATTGTTAAACTTTGTTTATATGCTAATATATTTTATCGGACGCCTTTCATGTTGTTTAGTTATAATTACTCGACAGAAAAAAATAAAACAACAGTTGTTTAATGCAAACTCAATGTCTGATTTTAAATGTTTGTTAAATCCACTTTCGTTTTACAGCTTTGATTGTTTTATCTCAACATCTGTTTGTCTTGATATTACGAGGAGTGTTCGATATGAATTGCTTATTGTCCTCTAGCTCGATATCCACGTGGGGCACGATAAAAACCAATACCTACCTGTATAGGGTTATTCAATACCTACACAACGGTGTATAAATGTACATGTTAGACTAAGTGTGAGACATAAAATTTGCCATTTGAATACACGCAATCATTGACCACTGTAGTAAAAATGGTTGGTAGAAGCGTCGACCAGAAGGATGAAATACGGGCTTACATCAAAGCGTTCAAAATTTGGTTGTTCTTTGAAGCAGTTGATGACTGAACTTTCTACGGCTTATGGATCTTCTCGTGTGTCTTATGACACAGTTCGGCGGTGGAAAAAGAAATTTGAGTCTGGTGTAGAGTCCATCAAAAATGCACCGAAATCAGGTAGGCCAAAATCTGCATCTCGCAAAGAAATCGTTTCCAAAATAAAGGAAATCATTGAAAGAAATGCCAGATTTACAGTTCGTGATATTGCACGAAAGGTAAGCATATCACTATCAACGGTTCACCTTATTTTGAAGAAGCATTTGAAAGTCAGAAAGATTTCTGCTAGATGGGTGCCACATCTGTTGACTGATGAGCAAAAGAGGCAACGGGTTAAAGTGGCCAAAAAGCTGCTTCAAATGTTTCCAAAATATGACAAAAAGCAGTTTGCCATTGTCGCCACAGTCGATGAAACCTGGGTCCATTATTTTGAGCCCGTCAGAAAGGTTAGCAATAAGATCTGGGGCCACTAAACACAGCATGCGCCCAATAATTGCCAAACGTTCTTTGAGTGCAAAGAAGGTTTTTTATGCAATCTTCTTCTCTGGTGAAGGAGTCGCAATAAAAGTGCCGGTGAAAAGGGGCAAAAGCATCATCGGAAAGTACTACAAAGACGTAGTACTGAAGAAACTGAAAAAGTATTATCAGAAACGACGCCCTGCCACTGGTTTTAAACACGTCCGTCTTCTACATGACAATGCCCCCGCTCATACCTCCGCAATAGTTACGGCGTTTTTGAAGAAAGAAAATGTAACTGTTTTGCCTCATCCCCCGTATTCCCCAGACCTTGCCCCATGTGATTTCTTTTTGTTTCCGAAATTGAAATCATTCTTTGCTGGGCGGAAATACCAGTCCCGACAGGAACTTGGATCTGCCATTCATCAGTACCTTATTACTGTGCCCAAATCAGCGTACCGTGACGCCTTCAAGAAGTGGATACATCGGCTGAAACTTTGCATTTCTAGCCACGGGGAGTACTTCGAGGGCATGAAATGAGCCCTTTTAGGCTAACTTGAAATTTGAAGTCTCCAGATAGAAATAAGCAATTCATTTCGAACATCCCTCGTAAAAAGTCAAACGTCATTTGGACGATGCATAGTACATCACCGAGATTTTATTAAGCTGAATAAAATAAAAATACGGATAAGGATAAAAGGTTGGTAAAGATATCCCGGAAGCAAAGAGCATATCAGGCACAGCCAGAGAACCGTGCAATTTAGCTCTAGTGCAATATTAATGTGAACTTTGTCTTTAAAGGTCTTTTGAAATGTGAGTTCTTTGATAAGATAACTTTTCAAACCAAAATATTATGATTTTACATATGCTTCAAATCATATTTTTTTTCTTTCAAGCATACCTACTCCCTTTATCGAACGACATTCAGAGGCCAAATTTTCCACAGACAGCACATATTCTAAAAAGGACAATTTAAAGGTCATGCATTCACCTGACACTTGTAAAATATTCCAAATGTTATAGCTAAGAATCTATTGCTTGATCCTAACACGACTCGCATTAATTGCTATATAAAGATATGGCAAACAACCTATAGATCTTATATGAATGATTAAGATTGGCTGATACATTTTACCCCATACGATTGTAACATAAGAGATTATACTTCTGTTCCATTACATACGAATTATTCCAGGGCCAAACGGTTGTAAACAACACTAAAAAACATAATTATGATAAAAATTCGTACTGACTTATGTGCAGGGCCGTATAACACGTTTTTATCTCTTATGAGTGAATTAGCCAGTTATGATTCAGCAGTGACGTCATAAAAGTATGACGTCATAATGATGTGACGTCATACGAAAGTTAAGCTCGTAACACTGGTCAAATAACAAAATCTCTTATGAGTGAATTAGCCAGTTATGATTCAGCAGTGACGTCATAAAAGTATGACGTCATAATGATGTGACGTCATACGAAAGTTAAGCTCGTAACACTGGTCAAATAACAAAAATCGATGATTCTGTTCATTATTAATTTGTAGCTTAAAAAGAAGAAAGTAGGTCAGTAGGTCAAAATCAAGGTCACTGAAAGTCAGTTTTGAGATTTGTGTTCAAAACTGTACAAGTGGTCCAAATTTTGTTGTAATCTCTTAAAATAGAAGAAAGTAGGTCAGTGGGTCAAGATCATGGTCAAGGGACCATGTTATCACTAAGGGTCATCAACTAGTCATACTTATTGAAGTTTTTTCCAATGTAACTCTATTCATATCTGAAACAAATAAAGGGCATTAACTTCGTGACAAATTATTCAAATGGAACGTGCTTCGCACATGACCAACTGCACTAGGTACCAGTGATAATTACTAGGTTTGATAAAAGTCTGGCAAATAAGGACAGAGAAATAGCACGGACAAAATTGTTCCATAAACATATAAAGAAAAAATTAAGAAAGGGCCAAAACTTCGTGAAAATTCATCCAAATGGAACCCTCTTCGCACATGCACAACTATGCCCAGTACAAATAATTATTACAAGGTTTGATGGAAATCTGGCAAATAATTGCTGAGAAATAGCGTGGACAAACTTTTCCCATATATACATATAAAGAAAAAATTAATAAAGGGCCATAACTTCTCAAAAAATCATCCGAATGGAACCTGCTTAGGACTTGCACAACTAGGCTTGGTACTAATAATTATTACAAGCTTTGATGAAAATCTGGCAGATGATTGCTGAGAAATAGCCCGGCCAAATTTTCCATATATTTATATATAAAAAAAAATAATCAAGGGCCATAACTTCGTGAATAATCATCCGAATGGAACCCGCTTCGCACATGTACAGCTAATAATAATTACAGGATTTGATGGAAATGTGGCAAATAGCTGCTGTGAAATAGTCCGGACAAATTCCGTCAACGAACGAACGGACGGACGGACGGACGTACGGCCCGGAATCCAGTATAGCCCCAAGATACTAGTATCTGGGGTATAATCATTATTAGTAAGTATACCCTTAAAAGGTTTCCTTACATAAAAAGCATGAGGAAACTGACTAGCGGCAGATAGAAGCTTTAAGAAAGTTTTAAAAGTTAAAAAATGTTTTAAGTTAGACATGAAACAGAGAATACTTGCCTAAAGTATTGTTAATACATCTTTTATAATATGTAGGCTGTATCAAATCAAAATTGATATACATTTGCAGACTGATGCGTTATTCCTTCATACCATTTTTTGAAACAACAAATGATAATGTTAAAATTTAATTGGCATTATTAATAAGACAATAAAACTTTTCTATGTTTAAAAATAATAAAACATCTAAAGTTTGCCAAAGCACCACAGAAAATAAATAGTAATGACCCTTTAACATACAATTCAGTTTATAAGTCTGTAAGTTCTTTATGCATTACAACCTTTTACTCTTACTAATTCATCTCTGTTACTGATTGTTTCCATTTATCAATTTCAATCCATAATAGCTTATTTCTTACCCGTCTAAGTACAACCCTGTAAATGTATATTATCTATGTCAACAATATTACCAACAATTGACAAATGCGAAAAAATACAGTTTTACATCTAATATTGGGTGACGATTTTACTCAAATAAGAACTTTTTTTATTTAATCTCGAATCCTTCATCTTCAAAAACCTACCATACTGTCTTGTTACTGCACCCCACTGTTTAATTAATACTTGCTTCAAGTCCATATCCTCAAGTACAGCTGCATTTGGTGTGTATTTCCCCACTAATAAAATATGCAGTTCACTTCTGTCATCAACGAATAACAATAATGATAGAAAACAAAACAGATGAAAACAATTATTTAAGAAGCACATCGGTCTGAAATTTTGTCTGAAATTTTCTTAATGTTTTGTTACATATGGAGAGACGTACCAAATTAATTTCTGTAACAATATTTGTGTTACTCATTTTGAAATAAAGACAACAACTTAAATCCAGGTCTGCTATTATTTTGCTTGGTTGTGTTGTACGTTTCCGGAGTGTTGTTCCTTTATTTGTTTGTTTTGTCCTCGTGTGTTTGCTTTGTATGAGTGTGTGCGTTGGAAGTGTGCACGTCCGTGTGCTGTGAGTTTCGTTTTGGGGAGGCTGCGTTTTTGGAGCGTGGCATTCCCTGTTTGATATTTGTCCTTGTTTTTCTACAGATTTTATCAACTATCGGGACAGTAGTATTCGAGGGCATTGTTGCGGCTGTTGAAAGTCTCCCCGCACAGTGTTTGTATACTTTCTGGTACTTTGAGATTATGGAGTACGTTCGATTTTACTATTATAAAATTCCGCATAAATGATCTGTAATATTGTTTTAGATTATGGTACTTCAAGTGATTACTCTAGCACGTGTATCCAGTCAGGATGAGTCATTTGATAGAATTAACAAACTGTGTTATCTATGCACTAAATTTTTTTTAAACACCATTGTATTTACCTAAATGGGTTCATAAAGCGTTATTTAACATTGATAAAACGTAGAAGTTCCTTTACATCAAATAACCGTGTAGTGAACCTTTCACATTCATAGCGGGAAAGACTTTAAGTTAGCTAAATGAGATTTTGCATACAGCTGGTAGACGGTCTCCCAACACCGATCATCCAGGTATGTAAAATGTCCCAGCGTCTCACAAAACATTCCGTCGAAGGAGCGCGGATTTTACAGCAACATTTATGCAGATTGAAGCAATTTATGGTTAGAGAAGACAGCCATAAGCCCTCCGGTTGTTATTTTTGAATTCTTTGTAGACAAACCGAGAAATGACTTCCTGAGCGAGGCCACTGATGTAAAAGATAAGAGAATAGTTATTTATGTATTTATTTGGGTTTTACGGCGCACCAACACAGTATAGGTTATATGGCGCCAAACAGGACTACAAATTTTGGTTCCACATCTCATTTACATCGAAATAAAAACATGAGGTATGGAATAGAGCTGTTTTAATATTTCCCTTACTCTTTATATTGAAATCTGTCTGTATGCATTGTGCTTATGCAAAGGCAAACAAAAACAGTCAGATAATATTATTAAGACAAAGCGTAAAAAATAGGTATATACTAAAATGTAGCAAAACAAAAATATTGAAGACTGTAGATATGAACATATATATATCATATAAGATAATTGAGATGATTTTGTTTGGCATTAGTTAGAAGCTATTTTTGAAGAGCTTTTAAATATCAAACAGAAATGTAAGGTACGTCGCTTTTATTATTTGAACGTTTTGAAAAAAACAAAGTAATAAAATTTGGTAATATTATTATTTCTCACAGAGTTCTTTGCACAAAAGAAATATATGTATTTGTGAAAAATGGCCAGCAGAACCATGTAGCCATTCTCATTTTCATTGGAATACTGTTATCACGAATATAATCTTTTCTATATAGCGAATATACATTGGTGACATAGGCAAGTTCAATAGTTATGAGTGATACATACATTCAAAACGTATATTTTATCTATAACACAGGAAACTTGAAGCTGGTGATTTGGGCTGAAATCTAAAGTGAGGATAAATCTGCTTTGTTTCAACGTTCTATTATTATCGATCGCTTCAAATCCAAATATCTGTTGAGATCTTGACAAAACAGCAGTGGAATTTGTTTATTTGTTTTCTTTTTCTTTTCTTTCTCAGAAATGCTCACAGATCCAGTGAAAAACCCGGATTTATTAGACAGAATGAGATTACACGCATACTTGTACGATTTCCTTCTTTATTTCAAAAAGCACCTGGGTTGTTAAACGTCAGAACATTGCAAACTATTCACAAATTTAGCTTTACACGTTAAAGCAAACTTACGAGTTTTATACAATTTAAGTTATCGGACAATTTAACGGACGTTTCCGCTATGTACAGGAATAAGTTTTCTACAGCTATATCAATATGTTTTATCTCCAACACAAAAGAAGTTTCTAATATCCTGTACAACAGATTAACAAAAATGCATAATCACTAATTCGAATGCCATTATGTGATTTAGTTGATGCATTCAAGAATACACGTCTGTTCATGAGAGGTAATGAAATGTACAACACCCCTCACACCCTCTAGCGCCGGCTTAAGCGGAGCTCTATTACAAAGATACTGAATGGACCCCATGATCCCAAACGACCAGAAAATACAACCACACTTAATAACTAACAATAAATAAAGTACGGGGAGACTTTTTACAGCCGCTACACTCCGCTTACAGACCGCTGTTGTGATTTATAAGAAGATCCTGGAAGCAAAGAATGCAACCAAACAAAATAATAGCACACTCGGTTTGATTGAATCAATCTGTTTATGAGTGGTAATGGAAAGACAGAGTTAGTGATATCGAGAATTTGTTGAGCAAGGAATGAATTTAAAGAGCGCATCATGATCAGTATGTTTCAGTATTTTCATTTTTAGAAGAAGTTTGTTTTGGGAAAATCCTATTTGCAAAGTTGATAGGTTGCTTTTGTTACACATTTACGAACAACTCATGTCGTTACAAAACAGATAAACGGCAATGCTATCTTCATCGTTGATTTTATGAGTGACAAACTGCTTTTACAGCAGAACCTAATAGTTTAACTTGCTAAATAAGTCATCAACGCTTTAGTGGAATGTCATTTATAATGGTGGCTAACAGAATAGAAGTATAGTTTGCAAATCTAAAGTATCACTCAAAAATTCTAGCTACACTTTCGTAAAGATATTTGAGCCGCACCATGAGTAAACCAACATAGTGCATTTGCGACCAGGATTCATGCTCTTCGCTAAAGGTTTCTCTAATTGCAATAGGCTTTGAAAGCGAACAGCATGGATCCTGACCAGACTGCGCGGATGTGCAGGCTGGTCTAGATCCATGCTGGTCGCAAATGCACTATGTTGGTTTTCTCATGGTGCGGCTCATTTTTGAATAATACTAACGGGAATGGAGACGTAAGCTTTCATCTTTCAGCTTGTCAAATAACATATAAAAACCACTTTAACAAATTTGAAATTTAAATTATTCTGTTGTTTTTTAATGTAACTAGGAAATGAATTGCAAAACTATACCGCAGAGCAACATAAAGTTAAACAAATGCAATACACTTCAGTTTATCAACGAAAGGGAATACTTAAAAAAATAGTTCAAGACAGTTGAAAACAAAAGTCGGGCACGACTTAATGTCTTTTTGTCTCCATCGTTCTTATTCTCAACAATGATTTAAACCGTAGAAATAGGATATGAAATGTCAAGGGTTTTTATTCCGATGATATTCGTATTATTCATTTTGAAGAACAGAAAACAGAATACCGCTTTTTATAGATCTAAGCCGCAACTTTTTGTCCTTAAATTATAAATTAGTAAATGACGTTTATTTTCCCGTTTGAATCTTTATTTTGTTTTATTTTCCTCCAATATAAAAGGGTTGAACATATGTACAGACACAGAAAATATATACATGGTATACAATTTATTATACATGTTTGCAATTTTGAATATTAAACACATTGAGTAATGATGGGCCAAAATTCACAGCCATATAAAGCTTTGGGTAGCACCTGCCCGCTTAGCTCGATAGGGAGAGCGCAGATCTGCGGATCTCGGGTCGTGAGTTCGATCCTCCGTTTTTAGGCTTCGGAAGTGTTATAATTAAACCCTGCTTCATTTTGGAAGGAATATAACCTGTTCTATACATCCATATGTACATGTTAGACAATACTGGAGACAGTATTTTAGATGCAAACAATAAATGTTCATAACTTATGCCATCTTCACCGCAGGCTTTATTACGTGGACATGACATGTGCTTCCGAGAAATCCACCCTTACCTATTATCTTTTATTAACAACTCGATCTCTTCAGAAGTTATTTCCAACTAACGAATCAACACTGTTTGAAACAATATTTTTTCACGAATGATCAAAGTTTTCAAATTGTGGGGGAGAATACAAGTCTTTGAAATAATGTCCCCATTGTTCGGTCAACTTTTCCCTATCTCTGAAAACTGTTCAATTAAAAATGATACTTGCACCACGGCTACTTTTTACTTCATTTCGGCGTGATTTAACCAATTTCGTTTATTTTTAGAGTAAGATGACATTATGTATGACGTTGTGATTTTGGTCACTAATTACTTTCCTTTTCACTTTTACTGACTATCAAATAAAGTGCGAAAGAACGAGATATTCGTTTTGCATTGACAGGTAACCTGCACTTAAGGTAGTAGAGGCGTAAAAGAGTACCTCCTTTTTGAAGAGTATTCAATTCCTACCATAAACCCACTTTTACTGCAATTCTCAGGGGGGCGTAGGTTCAAGCCCTTCTGGGACCAAATTTTTCTTCCTTATTTTCCATTTTTTCTAGTAAGGTTTTTTTCTACTTCTTTCAAGACTTATGATTGATTTATTGTACAAAAATGGGGAAAAAAGTTGATAAGCGATTTCTTGCTGTTCAAAGTGAATTTACTACTTAAACAGAAGGGGTAGAGTTACACATCTTTAAAAATATTGAGTTACATGCGGTAAAAGTTCTCTATTTTGCTTTCACTCTTTAGATTACATATCGTGGAAGAAATTTAGGTAGGTTTTACGTCTGCCCCAAGGTTATCTTTGAATGAAGTAAGCAAATTTCAAAACAGAAACACAGGATTCGACCTTATTTTTTCAATGTTGAAGTTATAATTCTGTATCATTAAATCCGTTTACTTGAGGAACCCTAGATAAAATGATATTCACATTTTTATTTTGTGTTTTATAATTGTTTACCAATAGTTTGATGATTCTTTTATTAAAATTAATGGTAAAATGAGTTATTTGCAAATGTTTTGTATAGTGACCATCACTTTGAAATTTGTCTCTACTTGAGCTAGAGGAGATACCATAAGTTATACAAAATTTAGAAAAAAACGGCACGGTAAAACTTTTTTAAAAAATTGCAAAACAGTGCGAAACATGGTCATCTTTAAGACTATACCAAGCAAATGCCATTTTGTAAACATTGCTATTACGCCTCTACTACCTTAAATGCTGAGGATGACCGACAATTAGCCGGACTTTATCATTGCTTAAATACATGTACAACTGCAATTTCCACTTTCAAAATATACAATACATTTGTAGACAGAATTCTAAGTATGTGCATCAAATACTCATAGTGTTTTCAAGGCAAGAAATAAGTGCGGGTCGCAAACCAGGAGCAACGTAGTGTTGTGGCAATTTATTTACTCCACTTCAATATATGACAGAATCATATACATGTATCTTATTTTGAATCATTATCAGACACTGTTGATAATATTATGTAGACATTAATGTGTCCATTATCTAATGTTCGTTTTATATTTTTTGAAAATACTGTTGAATAATTTTGTTTTAAATCTCACAACTGATAACTTACAATTGACAGATTTCATGTGTCTTTCCTTATCTTCCCTGGTGTTATTATAATCACTATTCGATTATATAACCAATTCGATAATATAATTCTATTCGATTATATAATCACTTAAAATCAATAATTGATCAAATATCTCGTGGACAACATGTGTATTAATCGCTTCGTAAATTCTAAATGGAAAAAAAATGTATGATGTTGAAATTGGTATGTATAAAGTTATTTAATGACAAACGTTTCTTGAATTCAGCAGGAGCTATATATTTATATACCAGTACAAATGTGTAGTATAATTCGGGTGTGTATATAAAGCGGCATCGAAACTAATCTTATTGGGTTAGTGGTCATATCCACACTCTTTTGTACTGCCAGGCGATTTGCCGTAGTTTGTCTTGTGGTGGTAATTGGCCCACACCAGCTAGCGTTCTGTATGTTGCAGGCAGCAAATAGATACTTATATGAAAGTATATTGTATAAAGTATTCGGTGAAGAATGAATATGGCAAGAGGTTAATTCATGGTCATCCCTCTTACATGACCCTTATATACTAATAATGTTGCGTATGTGAGCAATCATTTACTATGATGATAACGAAAATGACACATACCTAAACCCGTTAATTTATACTTTTCTGAGTAGCAAATTGACATTAACAAACTTTAAAGAAGTAGTTTACAATGAAAATTGAATGCCGGAGCAAGAGTGCGAATGTAACGACAAACTACAATGTAAATGCGTTTGCATGTTTATTCTTCTAGATAATTACATTAACCTGTTACCGATTTGATGCCAAATGGTTGAATAGTGCTGAAATAGTAATATATGAATGAGCACAAGAACGCTGCAAAATATCATTGCATAAAAATAACGTCATGGACGTCATGACGTTTTTCTTAGTTTTTTTTTTCATCTTGTATCTGTATGCGACTTTTTAGCATTTCTGTCATTTGAGTTATCTTTAAACAGCCTTTATCAATAACTATGCAAAAATTGTCTTTATTTCAGAAAAATAAATTCGCGTTAGCGTGAACTAAATTAATGTTACTGTGAAAAAGAGCCACGCGACCTATATATCTAACTTTAAAATTCAAAAGCTTTGACACAGGCATATTTAAGAAACACAGTTATGTTTTTTGTAACTGTGTTACAAAATAGTCCACGAGAATGATACTTGCAAGCACAAGTAAATGGCAGAATAGAAGTCCTTCTGTAAGTATATTTTGCCATAATTTATTAAAAAAAAATAACAACACCCAAATACATCACCAACATTAAATAAAATGTGTTGAAGCTACATTAAAATAGAAAGATAAACTTATTTTCATATTTTTAAGAAATTACGGAATACAGTAAGGTATAGTTTAAACATATTTTATTGCCAATATATACATATATAAACAGGTAACTACGTCAATTGTACATATAATAGGCAAAAGGGTCGACCCACAAGTTCTCGCAACATTAGTAACGGATCTTCCCTAATGCAAATATTTACATATTTACAACAATGACAACTAATCAGGTACATGTGTGGTAAATAATAAATTTACAATATAATAGCTACAAAAAAAAGAAGAAAAAAAAGAGTTGAAATAAGTATAAGGTACAAGTACATGTGTACTTATAAAAGCAGTCACATTTGTGACTAGTGGCAATGTATAGATAGATGTAAGAGTAAAAATGATACAATTAATTTGCATTAACATGTACTACATTTGGGGAAAAAAAAACTTTAAAAAGGAGAAACGAGTACATGTGACTTATATAGACAAACCTATTTGTGACTAGTCAGTGTACTAAAAGATGTAAGAGTACAAAAAAAAAGATGCAATTCAATTGCATTAACATGTACTACATTTAGGGAAAAAGAACATAAAAAAGAAACAACTGGGGTCTTGTCAATAATAAACTTATATAATTATATATGAATAAATTGAATAATATTGCCTGCTGAATATGATGAGTCTCAAAAGCGTTTGTTGATTTTATGTAATGTTGGACTGTGCAGAATATTTTGCAGTTGTCTTCATATGACAATTCGGAATTACCAACTAAAAGAAGTTGGGTATTTAAAGGATGAAATTACCTTAGATCGTGGAAAAGTTTAATCCTTTGATGTGTATATTTCGTACAAGTGAAAAGAAAATGTTTAACGTCTTCAATATCTTCTCCACAAGAACAGATTGAGTCCTGAGACAGATGGTTGCAAAATAAATGAAAATTCAAATTACTGCACGCGTTTCTAAGCCTTGCATGAATTATAGAAAATTTCTTTCTCCTACAAGATACCATTTTGGAGTTTCTGTAGTTGGAAAAACGGTATTTTTTAACAATCTTTTAAAACTTGATAAGGTGTTTGTGGCTCTTATTTCAGGACTCAAATATCAATAGCAGACGGCACAAAGGAATTAGAAAATATCTGAGTTCTTCGACTGAGGATTATAAAATTTTCAACGTTTCTTAAGTTGTAATGTGTAGAATTGTTGACAATGTTTGGAAAAATATTATTCAAATACTCGGGCGCATCACCGTTGCGAATTCTAAATGTGATTAAAAGTTTTTGATTTAATCGTCTGTCAGGTAGTTAGAGCCAGTTAATTTCCTGATATAAATTTTGAATTGAGACAGACCGGGTAAGTCCAGTTACAATACGGGCTGCTTCATGTTGAATTTTTTCTAGTGTTTCTTTTTCGTACTGAGTACAGCCGTCCCACACTACAGAAGCATATTCTAAAACAGGTCTTAAGAAAGATATATATATTTGATAAAGAGTCTGTCTATTAAGAGTATACTTTAATTTTCTCATCATACCTAATAATTTTGAAGCTGGTGTAGTTATTTGGTCAATGTGGTCATGCCATTTTCCATTTGAACTTAGTGTTAAACCTAAGTGTTTATGTCGTTCAACAAATCTAACAGGTACGTTATCAAATGTCAAATATGGTTTGTTGATATTTTGTTGTAAAGTAAAAAACATTGCTTCTGTTTTATTCGGATTAAAATCTACAAGCCATTTTTTAGACCATGCATTTATCACGGCAAGATCATGGTTAACAATTCCTTTAAGATCAGTCAAAGAAGATGTAGTACATGCTAAAGAAGTGTCATCCGCAAAAAGACGTGCAATACATAACAAATTCTCAATGATGTCATTAACATATACTAGAAAGAAAAGGAGCCCAAGGACTGAGCCTTGGGGCACCCCGGCATTGACGCTGAGAGGTTTAGATAAAGAAGAGCCAACAAAAACTTTCTGGTTTCTGGTTTCAAGATAACTCTTGGTCCATTTTAACAAATTTCCTTTGATACCATTTAGTTGTAGTTTATAAAGGAAACCTTTGTGCCAAACTCTATCAAAGGCCTTAGAGATTTCACAAAATACAATACAAGTATAAGTTTTGGTATCTAGAGATTGAACAATTTGATGGTACATATCTAACAATTGATAAACTGTAGAATGTCCTTTCAAAAGCCGGATTGTTTAGAGTAAAAAAGTTGATTAGCTACCAAATGGTTATACATGTGTTTGTGTAGAATTCTTTCCATAAGTTTTCCTAACAGTAAGGTATAATATAGCCTGGACACTTTAGGTTACTTTGAGATACGATAGCATATCATGTTAAGTGTCTGATGTTCTGCTAACATGCGCTACATGGAAACACGAGCCCCGTAACACCTATTTTGCAAGCTTATATTAGAAAGCGATCCACTGTGTAGGCTTGAACGGATGACAAATAAACCGAAATAATCTCAAAAGTGTTGAATATCCATTTTCTTCTTTCTCCCTTCAATTTAATAATTCTTTTATAGGGCCATATCCACCAAAGCAGGATAACATTTGGTTGAAAACATTCAGTTAGCAGTTCAATTACTTTGAATCTACTTTAAACTAGTTACAATGCATACTGCATCTTTATAGCACTTGAAGTATATGAGGTTCAATACGGAGAACCAATTAACCCTTTACATACTGTACCGAACAACGTTCTTGTAAAATAACAGATAAGTTAGTTTTCAGATATTATGAATAACTTAAGCAGTAGTTCCGATCCTTGGCAAAATAAATAAACCTTCCTGTGCGAGTTTCTATAGTTAATTATGGCTTCGTAATAAGCTTTTATATTGGCACAAATCGGAAAGGCTTAATGACTAGTACATACACTATGTGTATGTGGTATCTTATCTTCCCCATATATTAGAAAAAAATAAGATACAGAAAATGTCAATTATAAACGCACGGTTTTGAATGATTATTGGCACAATGAATTCATGAATTAAATCTATAAAATCATTTGGAATTATAGAACGTGACCAAACTTAATAATAACAGACTTGTTTGATTGAGCATAATTTTGAGCTTAAATTACATGTGTAACAGTTCTTGACTGAGACTTAAGAAATAATTGTTATAAAAACATTGAATGACTCAATGGACACAAAGTTATAGAGGATATTTGTTTGTTTCGGTGTAAGATCGAAAATTTATTTCATCGAGTGAACATCACATGAATATTTTCACGAGTGGCGAAGCCACGAGTGAAAATATTAACATGTGATGTTCACGAGATGAAATAAATTTCGATCTTTCACCGAAACAAACAAATTTTCTGTTTATTTCATGCTTATTCAGTGGTTTCTTTTATAAAATCGTTTTACTTTTTAAAAATTCCCCCGCAGGGAGCCCCACTGTTTACGACTGTCAGCGCTGTGTTATGCGTCCCAAATAGTTCTACAAATTTGGTCCAGGTTGTGTTTTGTCTAACAGAAGAAAGGAGATTAATTTATTTGTAAGGGATATAAATAATATATTTGGTACTTCAAAAATTTTATTCATGTAACTTCAGATATATTTAAACAAACAATGTGTGAAATTCATACGCGCAGATACGCGCACTTGCGCTTGTCAAAATTCGAGTCCGCCATTTTGTTTTACTTCAGTCAATCGGTAAACAGTTAGAACAAATAACTGGAGAAACAATACGAACAGTGTAACAGTGGGATTTTAAATGGACTTATATGTAAACTCTCGTGTCGTGAGTGTTACAGTTAGTCACTGTCACTTTCTGGAATCATTCTTATTCGTTTGAATGGTCTGGCAGTGGCAACTGGCGAATCGAGCATGTTGGAAACGGACTCTTCAGCAGTTGCATTACTTCGGCCTACGTTAACTGTGGACATTTGTGACAGTGTTTCCGATACAGATGTACTGTGGAAATTGAAAGTCACAGGTCCGTGGAAAGTGCTGCTTGCAAAAAGACTGCGAGAGCGATTGGATCCGAAAGGCCCAGTCCATGGCTCCGGAGCACTGGCAGCACCACTTCCTTGAGTTTGAAGGTTGGTTTCATTTCTCTGATTCGACAGTATTTTAGAAATATTTCTCGACTGGTCGTTGTTGATTTTACTGTAGTTGTTTATAGAATTCACATTCTTGTGACCAGAAATTTGCATGATTTGGTTGGCAGGGACCCCAGCATCGTTTAGAGTTTGAACCAGATGTTTTCTGGAGCTGAAAAAAAAAATGAATGGAATTTTCATATCATTGACCTATGAAATTATTTGAAGGCATAAATTATTTTGTACAAGTGCATTTTCTTTAGAATAAGTATGCAGGCATAAGTTCGTTTTTCTAAGTTGGCTGACATGGGAGGGCTCTCGGGTTATTCTCATTCTGCATTCTAACACGATCCGATTCATTTTACTATTAAACAAAGAAGGCTGGAATCAGTGAATTATCAAACAACAATTCACTGTTCTGACGTCACAATTATTGCGTCAAACGGCGTAGCAGCGCGCTAGAAAGAAACCGATTGAAAACGGGCAAATAATTAATGAATGCCGGCAAAGATGTACTTTAAAGTCCTTGGGGCTAGAATGCGCTTTACTGGTACGCACTTTTTGCTAGGATTGTAAAAGGTAGGATGTGCTCGTTACAATCATTTAAATAAATTGTAACAATAATCTATTCATTAAAGAAAACAGAAAAACGGGGGTGTGGGGGCAGTAGCCCCCATAAGAATAAATGGGGAGTGTTTATTTAATGTGCGTACTGGTAAAGTGCAGGTGTCCCGTCCTTGGTAACGTGTTAGAATCAAAATAATACATCTCATTTAGTGATTTGCTCTTGAATAAATCAGTGTTTGTCGTTCAGCTGCGTAGTATTATACAACTCGGGCTCCGCCCTCGTGATATAATTCCTTCGCATCTGAACTCCAAACAGTGATTTATTCAGCGACAAATCACCGATGAGATATATTATTTCTTAAATAAACCACTCGCGTGCAGTGACGTTACCGATCCAGGTGCATAGCACGGTTGTAAAAAGTAGTTTTTTTCTTACACTGTTGATACTAGTATGTAGTGTTAGAATCGAAATAACAAGTTCCCAAGTGTGATTTATCGTAGAATAACACGAGTTTTTCGTTCTTATGCGAAACAGTATTTAAAATAATACGGCCTTCTTGATACATTCTTACATGTACGCATAAGAACACAGAAAACACGGGTTATTCTACGATAAACCATGTTTGGGAACTTATTACTAAAATTTTCTTAATTTCACGGCTAATTCAAGTCAGCGATAAAATCTTAATCGTGCCATTTATTAGCTTGCTAGAATGATATCACCTTCTAAGAAATTGCGAATATGACGTCGGCAGTAAGAAAGCGAGGATGAGCAAAGCATCAAACTGACAGTGCATGTCCTTCTATGGTTAATTTTATGACAAGAACGGAAAAAATCTTAATGAAGAAATCGCAGGTGGAATTGTACCGGACATCATAACAAATGTCATTGATTCTGGTTGGAAATAGCCCATGATGAATAGCGAAATACTAAAACGTAACAGAAAAATTACTAAAGTCATTGAAAACGGACAAAAAATGATAGATGCACTCCCTCCAGCAAAAAAAAAAAAAAAAAACTAACTAAGAAAGATTAAATGTTTGCGATGCAAAACTAATACTGATTGAATTTGGTTGTGAAAAAACAAAGAATTGAAACACTAATTGCATGAAAAATTATCTGGAGGCCTGGGCTTACAGTCTGATAAGTACTTGAAGATTCTTGTTATCAAACTACTTTAAATATACTGAATTTATGCAGGTATGACTATCAATAGATGTCAGATTTGAATTTTTTTGATTGTCGGAAAAAGTTTTAGTATCCATATGACGGCTTATAATTTACGTACTTGACATTCCAGTAAAACTGTCGTTTTAAAGCTCTGAATTGAAAATGTTTGCAGAAAAATGGGGGGAAAAATTTTCAGTTTGGAACTCAGAACAATATCGGCTATAAAATCAGGCTTATAAAACGTTGCTATATCAGGATATTTTCAGCTGTTCATTTATTATATCTAGATAAACCATGGAAAAGCATAAAATAAGAATATATAGAGGATAATTGTTGGTTTCGGTGTAATATCATGTTATAATTTCACCGAGTGGGCACCAAAAGTGATATTTTCACGAGTGGCGCAGCCACGAGTGAAAATAACAACTTTTGGTGTTCACGAGTGAAATTACCGTGATATTACATCGATACCAACAATTTTTCTGTTTATTTTATGTCTAAAACTCTACTTTTGTTGTGTTTATTTCAATAAAATGTCGAAATTTGCGGGAAATTTTATCAGGAAGCATCGCAAAGATGACGTCATTTTAACCACGTCATCGTCATATTGTTTCCGGCTTTCAGTACGCTCGGTAAACTTTTTGACGTTAATCCGGGTATCAGATTTGATAATTTTCACTGAGTGGCCAGTGAGTTTATCAGGATATAATTCACCGTTTTATTTCGATAAACCACCGAAAAACATAAAATAAAGATGTATAATATGCACACCTGTAAGGCGTTATTCTGGGATTTTCAATTCCTGCTTCAGCCTTCATGTCTCTCATAATGTTGTAAAGTTTATTTATTCCAAGTGGGGTTTTTTTGAACCAGCATCTCTGTGGTTTATCATTTGGTGTAAGGAAGAATGGGCTGTCAGGTTTGCACATTTCGTCCGGTCGTTTCTGGCTGTACAGCTTGTACAGATGTACAGGATCTCTCTGGGCGTCAGCAGTGGCATAGGCTTTGGGTTTTGTACCTCTGAAGTAATGAAATTTACACTGTTATACATCATTAAAACATTTATCTTTATTACAGTCTCTAACCTTTTGACAGACATTTTACAGAAAAAATGCAAGTCTAAAACTCTAAATCGTAATGGTGATTGTAGCAACATACAACAGTTGTGCATCCAAATAGTCTAGCGGAAGGACGGCTGTTACTAAGTAGCAGTAGGCCTGGGTTCGAATCCCAGTTTGGATAGCTGTTTTGTTGTTTATCGTTATCATTACAAATAATCTACCATTATATTTCAGTAAACGCGTGGACGTTGTTTATAGTATAGGAGACGTTAGTCAAATTGACTTATTCATATAATCTAGTAAAAGAAAGTAGAATTTTTGATGTTTCGCCAGGGAAGGTTATCATGTGGGGAAAAAAGAATATGACATTTGTGACTTTCCACATTGAGTTTATTAAAGGGACTGGCCTCCAGATCATTCTACTAGTCTACTAAAAGATTTTTTAGATATCTGGAAATAAATGCTATATTTCTTAAGAAGGGTTAAAACTTAATTACTGACAAAACTATATCATGTTACGGAAACACATTAGAATTTGCTGTTTTTTCTACTTTTTACGATGAAAATCGAAATGCGTTTGTAACGCATTACTCCAGGTAAACTGTCTCAATTATAAAAATCTGTATTTTGAAATCATAACTCACTAATTCCTCAATAGCTTTATTGGTTACGAAGACGGGAAAATGTCTTTATTGCCGTGGTTGTCCGGGGTTCGATTGCCGAGACGGTCATCTTTTTTCCTTGAATAGGATTTTTAAATTATTTTAGAAACAAAAACTCATATTCTAATGTTCGTAATATGACCAAAGTTCAATTTGAAAGAAAAAATATTATTTATCCAAATCTGGAGGTCAGTGCCTTTAAACTCGATGAGTAAAATTGATAAAATGCTCTGCAGAGCCTCGCATTTTATTATTTTATTCAACTTGTTTAATAAATTCAATATGAAAAGACACTCCTGTAATATCAGATTTCACATATATTTTTTTTTTTATTTCACAGATTTCACATTTTCACAAGGAAAGCTTGTGCAATTTTAAAGATATTTTAAGATGGTATCAAAAATACAAAATATTTAAAGCATTTTGTGCATGAAATAAACCGAAAAGAAATATCAGTGGAAGAATGAGATATTTCAATTTGTGACACAAATTTTGAAATTACTAATTTTAGTGCTCATTCAGTGACACTGAAAAAAAACAACACAAAAATTATGGTAGATCTACTGTATATGAATTAAATTACTTTATCACATGTTCGACTTTGCGGGAGTGTAATAAAGCCATTAAATAAAAATGATAATACACTAGTGTAATAACGCTTTGACGTCGACGTCGTTTACAGTATAGGAGACGCTGGACAAATTGACTTATTTGTATAGTAAAAGAAAGTTGAATTTTTGATGTTTCGACATGAATAGCTAACATGTGATGAAAAGAATATTACATTTGTGTCTTTCGACATTTAATTTATTAAACTCGTTGAATAAAATTGATAAAATGCTCGGCAGAGCCTCGCATTTTATCATTTTATTCAACGAGTTTAATAAATTCAATATGAAAAGACACTCATGTAATATCCGCTATTTATCACATGTTCGACGTTGCGGGAGTGTAATAAAGCCATTAAATAAAAATGCAATTGAAACGTACCTAATGTCCCGAGGATTTGAACCAGATCTGGTTTTGGTTTGTCTCTCTTGGTCATATATAAGATACTCCTCACCAGAAGTTTCGTCCATTCTAAGATGAATATCTCCCCAGCAGAGATCACGGCATTCTTTGCCTGTCCGCATTCCAAAATGGTTTGTGCATACAAACCACATGGAGTGTAACAAAGACCTTGGAGTGTAGTCACCTAGTGTCCTGGCTTCATGCATCTGGTCAATGATAGACTCTGTCATGGTTTCTGCAGCTCTCGGCTTATTGCCAAGTCCCTGGCCTTTCAGCTGTTGCTGTTTTCTTGAAAGGACAGCTCGTGTTTTGGAAAATTCTCTGTCCTTGAATATGGCAACATTGCTGTCACTTGCTTTTAGATATCTGTCAACAGAGCTTATAAAGCCCCGCAAAGTTGTAGGCTCATATTCCCTGCCATCTTTCTTGGTAACACCCAAGATAAATTCACACAGTAATGAATTAAGCTGATATGGGGGAATGTATTCTGGTTTTCTCATTTCATTTTTTGACATCAGAAAAGAGAAGAATAACTTCATGTCACTCTCTGTCTTCTTTTGGGTATTTTTATTTTCATTTTCTTTAAGAAACTGGTCAGCATCTACTTGTCTAAAGTTCCTGTCTGCAACCTGAAAGTCTCCATATTCCTCCTGGTCAAAGAAATTTGTGAAAATGTCATTCAAGACCTCTGGATCCAGTTCTTCTACAGACATCTTGATTGTATACTAAAGCAGACGTCAGATTTGACAGGTGTTGTTGTTGTTGTTACAAACATGTAAACAAAGGGAAGCTACTACAACCAACCTGTCACCTCATGTATATACATGTACATAGAGAGGTGTCCAATTGGGGGAAGAAAGTAGTCCGGCACAGTGAAAATTATATTTTGATAAATTTCACTGTGGGTTTACCAGGATATAATCTACCATTATATTTCAGTAAACCACTGAAAAGCATGAAATAATTAGGTATAATAAAATACTGAAACATCTGCTATTTCTTTAACTGTTTGTTCTGTTAGCATAACAACCATGCAAAAGAGATCTGTATTGTTTGATAGTGTATAGTTAAAATGGGTTCCTAAGACCAAGCTTAGCATTATGAGAAATTGAGGCGTTATTTGTGCACAGGAAATCCACCTTCGTGTTCAAGCTGTCTACTGGAGACAATTTTAAAGGGTTAGCCGATAGATGAAATTACAATTTTGATCATTTAAAGTTGTAATATGTCACAATTGTGTGCAATCCTGTGAAAGAAGCAAATACAAGTACACTTAAACATGGACAAAGGTCCAGTATAAAAAGTCACGTGCCAACAACAAAACCCCACAGCAGAGTACTATAGACAAGAAAACGATCAATATTTACACAAACATGCATAGAAAAAGTACACTGATTAGACAACGTGGATAAAACAAACAAATAAATGAGTACTTGGAACGCTCCAGTTAGGAGTTGCAATGGTTTATAGTGCGCACCAAGTGTCACTCTCAAGTCCCATCTTGTTTCCAATAACACGGAACAGCGGAAAAAGTGAATCAGGTTATGTAAAACAAACGCAGTGGTAATAGAAGGGTAACAAAAATCGTGTACAAATATATCGGGCATTTAAACAATCATCAAGAACACTGAAGGAGTACTGAAGAGGGCTAATGTCTACTTTAGAAACATAAAACTAAAAACGTAATTGTCTAAATATGCTTCTTTCAAAATCAAAATATTACATAGGATTTTCACTGAAAAAAAATTTCGGAGATTAGATTTAAATGAAAAATGACAATTTTTACTTTAACCTCATGTTTTATGCAACTGCAAAAAGCGTTCGTTTTGAATATGCAATCAAAACTGCATACCAATGAAACGAAGAAGTGTATAATTCAAACTTCAGATTAGTGTTGAAATTCATAGATAATGTGGAACTGGCGGCAAACTGACTGTTAACTTCTTCTTATGTTATTCAAATGAAACCGATATGATAATGGACGTCTTCCGGAGCTGGAAAAGGAAATTTAAAATCACTTATATATTAAGCACGCACGAAAATGTAACTAACGTTATATGACACAATGTATTAGAGTCACAAACTATTGATCATACGGACACTAAAGAAACAATAGAGAAGTGCCATTTAGAAATTTAAAATCTGATTGTCTATGCGGAAGATTTGTTTTCATTTCAAAACGTAACAAAAATTTATACAGTTGTAAATTTTCCATTGCATAATGTTCTATAATATTTCATATAATATATTTTGACTGTCCAGTCTGATTTTTTTTTACGCCGGTTCGATAATCAACAGAATTTGAGTTTTATTTCTTCAGTCTGGAAAGACTAGGTGTTGGAATGTTTCATACACTAGAAATTGTAAAACTCCTGCTTTTTTATTGGTTATATCTTAGATACGATAAAGCTGAAATACTGTGAAAAGCTTAAAATAATATATAAAAGCATTATGAAAGCAGCAGAAATATTAGACGAAAGGAAATTATAACACTGCTTTTATTCAAAAGGATCCCGAATGTTCAAAGGCTTTAGTTTTCACTTTAGTTAGCATTTTAATTGGTGTTGTATTGAAAGAACGGAAATATATAGGAAATTATATTTTTTTATCATTTCTATAAAGGCGTTAATGAAATAAAAAAGAGTATAAAACTAGAGTGATTAGACGTTTAGTTATTTTCAATACAAAGAAAATACAATGGTTTCGAACTACGGTTGACCAATGATTCAGTGTAGTTCCCCTTTTTTAAATAATTCTGGAGGTTGATCGCAATGATCACGGAATGTTTCTTTACAGATACAAACAGCCTGTAAGGCCGTCCTTCTGTGATGATTTGTCGCTTTATCAATAAACAGAAAGCAGAAATAGATTTCTTATTCAAGTAAAACCAATCCTGTATCGTTACGTATAAAGTCGAAAATAGAAAGCTATTTTATTGCCAAAACAATAATTTAGATTTAGATGCTTTTGTCACAATAAAAAATCATAATGTAGGAAGCTCTGTCCTCGGAGACAAAAAAAAAGGAAACACTTGTTCTGTTTACAGTGTATTGTACCATATCATGAAACTCTATAATACAATAACAACAAATGGACTGGCCATAACGCTAAATGAAACAATAACATGTTTATGAAATAAAACAATATGATTTGTGTCACTTCTACGACCCTCTTTTTGTAAAAACAGATGTTCTTCTGTAACAAAAACACAATAGAAATACAGGAAAAATAAATGTTGTTTACGAAATTTCATACGGAAAAACATTCACAGATTAATTGAAACACAGACGTCCTGGAATGGAGAAGAAGGAGTAAAATCATCGATACTTAAATCACGTGCAAAATGCGCGAGAGTTTGATTATGCTTTTGCGTTGATGTCTGATTTGTCACGAAAAGATGTTATGTTTCAATAAAGTTTCTTTCATATTCAAACAGGACTTCGCATTAAAGAAATTAAAATGGAGACAAAGTAGTGTTTTTCGTGCATTTGACTTCATGTAATTCTGACCTTAATAGCAGGAATTGAGAGAGATTCACAGCAGTAGAACAATGTCGCTATCGTGCTATAATAATTACTGCAAGAAAATATATGTGTCGCACTGTGTACATCTTAAATGTCTACCTTAACAGAAACACGGCAAATCAGCAGAGCTATATTTTTATGATTGTAAGCCTCAAGGACCTTTCAGTTAATGTTAGTTTCATCATACATATACAATGTCAACCGAACACTCCTCGTCATATTGCAGGATGACCATATATTACGTTAAGTGCATGATCTATTAAGTGCGGCTCTCCAAAAATGCACATTAGCGCAAAAATATTGTTATTTGAGTATAGATATATAACAACAGTATTTAGAATAAGGATAAGTATCAGAATTCAGATCTTAAAAGAAAACATAAATTGTTACGAAATTTGTGTTTAAATTCAAGCGTCAAAATGTCAATGATTCATAACTGTAACATGGTTCGACAAATATCCAAACATATGTTTATATCTTGGAATTGAAGATTCTTTTGCTTTCTAACGCATTTGATTGAAGATTCAGACATTCAAAAGAAGTACTCCAGAGCTACCCCAGATCACAGAAACTGAAATAAATGCTATTAGATATTAAACATGTGTATTAGGTACATATTAAAAGGTGTTGAACACAACCAATGAACTATTCAAGAATAAGACTCAGCATTTTATGACAGCATGTTAAAAATCTAAACAAAAAGCAGTGTTCGGTCAATGTCAGTAAAAGAGAATGAAGCCATAGACTTGGACTTCGTCTGAAGATGTTAACATTATTCCGATGTTCATTCATGTTGACTTTGCAAAACAGACGTCTGCAGCTGTATGTGCATATGCAGCCGAGAAGTAAGGACAATCCTTTTTGAATATGATATATTCTAGCTTATAATCATGCAAATACTTTTTCAATTTAATGTTGGTTGAGCATTTAGGTTAGCTTTAATAATTTATTCATGTTTTCCAAAATCATATATTTAGAAGAGCCCATTTTAATTAAGGCTTCCTACTGATATAACATGAAATATGCATGATATTTAAATCATTTAGTTTCTATCGGACCTCCTCAGGGTTATTGAACTTGCATATCTAAGATAAAAAATTCTATAAAGACCCCACTTTACATTAGGAAGCGCTGTCGGGGGACAGAAACGCTCGACTATTTTAAACATTTCATCGATAGAAATGTTAAAATTATATAAAAATACAGAGAGGGCAATATTTTTTGGTGATAGAACTTTTCCCTCATGATTCTTACAGCGTTTCAATAGGACCGTCGCCCCTCTCTTTTATTTGTTGTGCACAATGCGTGAGATTATGATTGCGCTACGCGAGATCACGGCTTATCTTGCTTTTGTGATCTCGCGTTCCGCCCATCGCTTACTCTAGCAACACTCTAGATTAGGATGGAGAAGCTCAAAATCATGAAATTTCTCAATTTTGCGCTTCGCTGTCGTGACTGCCTTCGCATGTGAGTCAATCGCAAGTTTGAGACTAGAATGTTGAAGCTACAGATCACCTTGGTAAACCGCGAAAATACGAAAAATTGGCATTTCGAGCTTTGTCATTGTGATATCGTACTTTGCCGTCGTTATTTTGCGTTTCGTGATTTTGTGATCTTGCTCTTCGCAATTTTGCAAAAGCACAGAGCGCAGTGCGAGATCACGAAAGCAAAGCGCAAAATCACGATGGTGCGTTGCAGAGTTGCAAAATTACAACAATTTTGTCATATCGCGTTCCTACATCTTGACCACGCGCCTAACGTTTCAACATCATGCTAAGTTGATACGCGAAGTGCGAGGTCACGATGGCGAAGCATGAAACTGTGAATTCTTTGCATATCAATCAAGCAAAAGATGGACCCAGTGGAAGACCTGAAGCATGAGATCACGACGGCAAAACTGCGAAATAAATTCGTTCTCCGTCACACTGATCTCTTGGTCTTACGCTTTGGTATTGTGATTTGCACTTTCACACCTCCATCACTACAGAAGTCGTGACCCTAATGAAAACAGATTACAGAAAAATAATGACAAGTTGAAGAGGGGGCAAAACTTCGTAAAAATACGAAACAAGTTATTGTGATATGTGAATTACATGCTATATCATCACAGTGAATTAGTGTCTGAATTATTAATCATTTTTCGCTTTACTAAGATACCAGCTTACAAAACACCATTACAGGGAACACGTTTTTGAATAGTCATTTCATTGCCGCGAGTGATTACAGGTATCTGATACCAGCTTACATACAAAACTTAATAAAAATGCTAAACCAAGAAAGGGACATAAGTTTGTAGAAAAGCAAAATAGAGTTCACAGGACCTTACGTACCTGTCATAATAGTAAACATGTGTGTGATGTCAATCCATTTCTAATCAGTCAAAACTGGGTTATAATAACTGTTACAGATAACCTACAAAATGTAACCAAAGTCGAAAAAGGGCATGCCTTTGTAAAGCTGCAACAGAGAGTCATCATGTAACCTGCGCATCGTATGTCAGATCATGTGTGAACTTTCAATCCATTCCCCATTAGAGGAAATTTGGATATAATACCAAATTACTTACAAAATTTAACCAATCACTGCTAGGTTAATAAACGCATACCTTTGCATAATTTCAACATTGGGATATGGAACCTGCAAACTGCAGGTTAGTGTTAAGTTTAAAACCATTTCTATAACTGAATACTGACACTTCACATTAGAAAAAACCTTCACTAAATCGAGAGGTCGATGTCGACGCAAACGAGTGCAATAGCTGCCCACGTTCTGCTAACAGTCGAGCAGAGAATATCATATTCACAATGGTTTACTTTATGTCTGGCAATTTAGTTTCATAAAAATGTTGACTAAACCATCATTCTCATTTTATGTAAAAGATTTTACTGATTGTCAATATCCATTGCGGGTCCTTGAGGCGTTTAAAATCACATTGTGTTCATTTAAACAAACGAATGGCAAGATAAACATAACAATGTCAGTAATGTCTTAAAATGTTTGTCAATACGACCGTAACCGCTCGCTAATTTTCACGGAATTGCACTCTAGTGTATCATTGAAGGCTCCAGAACACCTCCGTATAAACACATCTGATTATGTTTTAATTGTACTTTGGTGCTTATAATCTGTGCTAGAGTGCGTGGACGGTACCGTGCATTTTCACTACCGTCCATAAAAGGCTCAGTCAAACCGACTCTGCAACTTTTTCATTTTGGTCGTGTTGGGTGGTCTGTGGAGCTTCCACTTTTCTATTTTCAATGTTAAATGGAACCAAAATTGACACTAACTTACTTGAGGGACAGCTTCTAAGCCTTTCGTTCGTTTTTAATGGATTTAAAGGAGATACCAAAGAATATATGCAAGGAAGGGCATATACAATTTACAACATAACAGACACATTTTTCGCATGTTACTTTGAAATATTGCTAAGGGTACCTTAAGGCTGTTAAATATGTTATACCCTAGGTCTTCCCTCAGTTTTCATATCAAAGTGTCAATGCTGCAATGCATTTCAATATGATTCCATCCCCTTTTTATTCCATAGTAAAGTATGCAATGCATGTCAATACTGTTTTATCCACTTCATAGAGATATTTAGCCATTAAGAAAATTCTTGAAGTTTTAACTATATCTCAGACACATTCAGGATTTGAACTGTTCGATTATTCGTATTCAATTTAGACAAACTGTTTAAAGAGATTTAATCAGAAAATTTTACTTTAGCATTGCGCATCCAGACAGTTAAAACCAAAAATCAATTCAACTTCATAGAAATCTAAAACTCTAACTTGTGTAACAGTACTGCGAAGCCTTTTTCCAGTCAGCTTAACAAACATAAAATAAGTCATTGCAGTGTTATTTACGTTGACACAAGTTTCAACTTTATATGCATGTATGTAAAAGGAAATAAATTTGTTGTTATTTAAATTTCGTTAAAAGTGACTTTTCCTGAAATTATCAGTAACGAATCAAATATCTATGGGTAGGGTTAAAAACAGGCTGTGTTATTTAGTACAATAATATACAAATAAAAATATCAATCAAAATATGGAAACAATTTTGATGGAAACGCTATCGTCATTAACAACTGATATGAATTTGCACTCGGCCATTTCGCCAAAATATACTTGTGATGCTAGAAATTCTAACAAATTCTAGTACAATGTACATTTCGGAATGTCTGTCTTTATATGCTGTCAGGAGAGTTGACGTAACCAAAGTATACGAATGTTTGATGTCAGGACAGAATCTACATCTCTCTCAAAGTTGAACTGTAAAACTGGGAATATGAATAAGTTAAAACTTTTTAGTATATTAAACAGTTTTTAAACACACGATGAAAACATTTAGGTTGAAATGTATTGTGCTTTATTTTCATTTGCCGTTACCATGGTTGCCGTTACCATGGAATTTTGTTCACTTTTCTTGTTCTAATGGAAACTAACATTACACGCATTATTTTGTGTAGAATCACAATAAGCCTTCCGTCTAACCAAGTTAGAGAATAAAAAAAAACGAACATAATGTAAAAAACATACATCTGGATAAAATTACAAACCACTTCAAATCACGATAGGAAGTAATAATTCTTTTACCTCGTGTTCGTTGATTAAATTAGTACGTAATTATATGACTATTATCACAGAGTTACAAGTATTCTCCTACTTTTTATGCAAAAGTTAACATATAAGTTCTCAACGATGCTCAAATTTATATACATCTGATGTGGAGATGTATTTCATTTTGGCTACAGGAAACATAAGCAGTCATTGTTATTCAAATTACAGAGCAGTTAGCTTGAATGTCGGCATCAGAATCGCTCTGCAAAAATATGTAAAGCAAGAAAGTAATCTATATTGTGTCTTTCCTTTATTCAGTAAAAATCTGACATTAAAGGTTAACTTCTGTGCGTGTGTGTGTGTGTTTTGTGCACGGTCGTGTTTGCGCTGCTATGGTTTGAAGTGTAAGGAGACTGCATTTTCGGGGCGTGGTTTTCTCTGTTGAATAATCGTCTTTGATTTTCACTTCCCCAAACACCCCCATCCCTTTATCTGCCCCTTACGCATTTTTGTTTTTTGCATATAATCAAAATATACTTGTTGTTGTTTTTGTGAAGCTACTCGTCTGCTATATCTCTCTGCGTTTTGCGAATCATGGCTCTATGGCTGCGTTTTGGGTGCTCTTTGCTTCCGGAAAATATCCCCTTACCTTTTATTTCTTAATACATTTGTTTATTCAATTTCCGCATGGTCCTGCAAAAATGTCTTTACCACTTAAGCTTCAGTTCATGTAATAGTTCCATCACTAGTATCATAACTGAAGCTTTTGAATTATCAGCCGCCAAGCAAAAACGCGCCAATACAAAACGAAAATTTTTTTTATCAGTTCGGAGCATACTGCAATGCGTTTTAATCACTCCTTAAGGTGGTCTTTAACAGCAAAATCACAGGGGAATGAAACGTGCATATAGCACATTAAATATATTATTACATTAATGACTTTGTTTCATTTGCCTTCAACAAAATTAAGCTCATTTTCAGACATAGTTTATTTGTGGTGACCTTTTAAACTTTCACTATAGGTAAAATCTGCGTTGATGACCGCACTCTGTTATTCGTCCTCACGTTGGTTAGTATTCGATGTATGTTAGTAGGCCGCCATCCTCTATCTTAAACAGTATTTCTGTCCATGAATTTGCTTAGAAAACACCTCTTTGAAAAAAACATTTGATTATTGTTCGTACAAAGACTTTTGTTGAATAAATTAACCGTAAACATACGTTAATACGTCGTCATCACAGATTATTCCATATTACAGTTTATCGTCAACATTAGAAAACTGTCACGAAATGCTTGTCGAGAAAACACTTATTACTTTGTAATTTATTGTTTCAGTATGTGTGTGTGCTTAATTCTCTTTTACATTTCAGTTTTATGTAATATTCATGTGCGATTAAGGAATTTTCAGTTTTTGAAATGTTTCACAACAGATAAATCCGCAAAAGTGAATAAACCATAAAGTTTGATTGTTATTTATAACGTATACGTAGTTTTTTTATCAGATATTTTGTTATTTGATTATCAGTGGCATCTCAATCTAAACTTTTCAGATTGCTATCATAAGTGCATTAAAAGATCTCCAAACATATCTGAAAGGCTCATGTATTTATCAGTGATATATCATATATCAATTAATGGAATGTACAAACAGATTCACCTTTTCCTGCAAAGTCTTTAACCTTTTCTACAAGCATGTCAAATGATAGACACCAGTTGTCACCTTATTGATATAATGATAGAAGTTAAAAACTAAATTAAATCGGTCATTATATATAAGAAAGTAATAGTATCAGTTAGGTCCAGATATAGCTGCGTCTGTCAGGAAAAATTAGACAAAGGTGTTTTTGTGTGAAGCGTGACAAACAGTTACTCATTTCATCTCTAGTTTTGTAACTTTAGTTCCGTTATGTATTTATTTATGTTTAAGACATATATATATCTGAAAATTAAGTAGTTTCTATCGTGATATATGCTCAAATACCATATCAGACTTAGTGATACATATAATATATCACCAAAAAGTTTAAAATTATAAAGGTTCGTCTACATGACCTATGATGATATATTTTAAGTCCATTCAATCGTTCTGGTCATGCCTGTACTGCGGTCACATCTCATTACGCTTCACATTATGACATATAAATCTTAATTTTTGTCAAAAGAATAAGAAAACTAAAAGAGGTTATTTTAAACATGTTTGAAAAAATGGTAAGAAAATTTGATATTGTCACTGACATGTCATATTTATCAGTTGGCAAACTACTGGTTTGAAATTCAAGGAAGAATAAAATTAGTTAGGACAATCCTTAATAGGTTATGAATAACAATAGGTTACAAAATGGAATCATTCACATACATGTTAAAGCTGTCATTGATCCAACTGGTTCATTTCCATGTGAAATATAAAAATAGATATCTAAAAACAAACATGACTTTGTCAAAAGTACAACTGATATTTTCTATGCTAACAAACATGTCATTTCATATTTTCACTGGGTTTCTGATCATGGCTGTACATACGTGTTTTAAAATTAACTTCCGCTGTTGCCGTATTGAAAAAGGATCGAATCTCTCGAACTACGGCTCCGCTTGAATTGTCCATATACTTAGAATGCTACTACCGTTCACGAACAGGCTTTATCAAACTAACTTGCAATATTGTCATTTGTTGTCGTAGTTGGCGACCTGTGGCTTGCTTTCAGTCTTTTCAGTTCTACGGTTCTTATGTCTTTCAAACAATTTCAGAGTTCTCATGTTTAAGAATGATACACTTGTATCAACGAATATGATTCTTTAATCATTTTAACATAAATATACATTTCCTTTACACTTCTATATGATTTACGAAAGTACTGCTTATTGCTCATTCTCATAGACGGCCTTGGTAGCCTAGTTGTTGACGGCCCACTTTGAGCATAGACGGCCTTGGTAGCCTAGGTGTTGACGGCCCGCTTTGAGCATAGACGGCCTTGGTAGCCTAGTTGTTGAGGGCCCGCTTTGAGCATAGACGGCCTTGGTAGACTAGTTGTTGAGGGCCCGCTTTGAGCATAGACGGCCTTGGTCGCCTAGTTGTTGAGGGCCCGCTTTGAGCATAGACGGCCTTGGTAGCCTAGTTTTTGAGGGCCCGCTTTGAGCATAGACGGCCTTGGTAGCCTAGTTGTTGAGGGCCCACTTTCAGCATAGACGGCCTCGGTCGCCTATTTGTAGAGCGACTGCTTTGTGCACAGGAGGTTATGAGCTCACTCCCTGGCCGCGTTATTCCAAAGAAAGCTTTCTCTTTTAGTGCTCATCATTAAGACGATAGTTCTAGGACTGATCAGCCCAGTGTCAGTATTATCTAACACGGTGGAGTAACATGTCTCGAGTCAACGGCGTGATATTCAAGTTAGACATCACTATAAAGTTAGGCATCGTGCTCAATTATTCAACTAGTCTCTAAATGAATGAAACATTATATAAAAAACGCTAAACTTTAATAAACGTTATTCCACATTCTCATTTAGAGAACTTGTTCTAATTTCTGACGTGTTGCAGCCATAAAACGTTTGTTCAAGCAATTTATTTCGAAATCATGCTTAAAGAAACATGTCACATTGAATATCAGATGAAGTCATAGAAAAGTGTCTTTATTGAACAAAGGTCTTTACCGGACAGATATATGGCAAAGGCAAAACATTAGGTGATCTCATTCTAGCCTTCTTTTGTCAAAGTAACTGGGTACGGTACAAAACGAATTCTGAACTTTAATTAGTAAAAATACTAGACGGCACTAAATATGTTTGTTAGCTGTCAAAGCGTTGCCTGCAATAGTTTCTGAACTCAAATAATTTTATATATTGAAGTTGTTGAGAACACCCTCTTTAACTTACTTAAACTGAAGTTAGAAATACATATTTTTGTTATCACGTATTTGTACTAAAATCCAGCAGACGTATATTCAATAAATATTTCTTATCATCAATGCCAATATACCATGTATTAAAAAAACGCTATAATTGAATACGGGTAAAAGTACCGTCTGACGACTCTATCGTGTATTTTTTGGTTATGGAAAAAACGGTCACGTATGAAGAAAAGGCATACAATCGAGACTACTGTCTTCCACTCTTGATTTTGATAAATGGATTCAAATTGAAGACGAACGCAGAACTCACATTTTATTATATTCGAGACGTTCAAATCTGTTACCAAATGCATGGGTTTATAAGCTGGATCATTAGATAGATTTTATATATAGATTTAGAAAAACCTCGTAGCTATACCTTACAATGTTAGCCGTTCAAAATGATGTATTTCTGGAACGGCTTTTAGAATAATGTGTGCAATAAATAAACAGAAACAATACTTGAATAATAAAGCTTTGCCTATAACATTTAGTTTTGCTGCAAAAACAATTTCTCCGTCTCATCAATTTTATGAAAGCTTTGCTATCTTTATGTGATATACGTGCTAAAACCACAATAACCAATTATTGGCGACAAAGCATGCCTGACAATGAGAAATTAACACTTTAAGTGATTAGTGATATATGAAACTTGAAAAAGTTTCGTTTTCGTTTTTATGCATATATTGACAGGTACAATCATTAACTTAAATCATTTCAGCATCCTAAGTTAATTGGTTTTGGAGCTTTGGGAATTTTATCCGTTCCATTTTATTACAGAACAAACGGTTAATGTGACTTCAACTGTTTGCTTATTAAGATGTATGTGTGATTTTTACTATCAAAGGCATTCCATGCAGCTTCATGTTGCCCCAATGTAGAGGCGTTATATCGTTTTTTATTTTATGCTAAGTAATGAAATACTGTATTCTATCAGTTAAATATTTTTATATCTCATCACTCACACTGTAAAAAAATGTGAAATCTATATTTTCACACTGTGAGAGATAAAGCTCCATCCCCTCATACATTATGCATGAATTTTATATTATTTGCTTAAAACAGGATGAAAATTGTAGTCGCACTTTGTTCTTTATACAATGTAGTATATTTCTCGATTCAAATTATTTTATGTAAAGAGAATTTCATAACGTTATGCAGCAAAAAAAATAAATAAATAAATAAATGGAACTTTATGTTGTGTGCGTCTTTCTAACGTCACAACACGTCTGATGTCATGTCTGTTTACGCGCGTCTGTTTCCCGCGCTGAGATTAAAAATTGTTGCAAAATGCACATCTCAACGTAACTGAGCATAAAATAAAAAGAAAATTTGTTTGTTTTGAGTGAATATAGAATATATTTCACCTCGAAGAGAGAAAATGTTCACATTTTCACTCGCGCTACGCGCTCGTGAACATATTTGAAATTTTCTCATTTCTCAGTGAGATATATTCCATATTCACTCAAAACAAACAAATATCCTCTATATATTTTACCCTAGAAATTCATGGTGCAAGTATTACGGCTTGTTAGTGAGATAATGTGTATATGATAGGTCGAAAGTATGGATATTGTTTTGTCTTATTGTTATTCAGTACTTAATGTGTTTCAGCTGGTTATATAGTGAAATGGATATTTGTAAACGGTAACTTGAATCACGGAAACATCCATATGAAGCTGTACTTTATCTCAGTTTTATCCCAGTGATAAAGTGTTTTTCAAATTATTGTCAAATTAGTCACAAAGAAAGCAGTATAGCATTTTAATGAAATTTGATTTTAATGATAATTTCAAGATGGACAAATACTTGCAAATATTGCATATGAAGAACAGCTACACTATATTCGGTAGTTATGCTACATAAGTTACCAACTCTTCCGTTTTAGGTTTTGAGCACTTTAAACACTTTTTAAGAAATGTTAAATGAGACAAAGTTCAAGAACTCTTTGTACTTAAAATGTTCCTTACAGAAGTTCTCCAATTGTTCTCGAAATGTTCTCAAACACTTCATAGGACGCAATACAAGTACAATTCATGAACTGTTCATGAGCTAAAATTTTTAACATGTCCCTGAAAGGTACCCAAAAGTGTCCCATTTAACATTTCTTAAACTGTTATTGAGAGGTTCTTGAACATAAGATGAGCAGATGAAGAACAGTTGTTCTAATCCAGTTCTGGTGAAGTTCTTAAAACGATGATGAAATATTCCTGAATACGCCCAAAACAGTTCTTGAACAGTTCATAGCCAGCTAAAGACCAGTTTAGGAAGTGGTCAGTTCTTTAACTGTCCTCGAACAGTTCAACATTTGTTCCTAAAAGGATACTGCCTTGTCGAAAACTTCATGAACTGTTCATGAAATTTTCCACATGGAGAAAACCTGAGAAATCTTGGCAGAGGCCACAAACAACATTTTGTTTTTGGAAACTACAATATTTTGTTTTTGGTTTAGCAGACTGGCCAAAGCCTATGGCACATCCTATGAAATCTGACATCTGTAGGTCAAAGTGTTGTACAGTAAGTGGCCAGAGACTGTTTATGAGTCACAGGCACTGTGACACTGACATTTTACCACCTTAACAAATGACATGAGTAAAACAGTAAATGGTCTGAGTGGGGTGTGGTGGGGGGGGGGGGGGGCATAATTAAAAGTAAACCATTGCTTCATAAAATACAAAACATAAGTTAATATGCTAAAGATGTTTTTTCATGAACCAACTCAAAATAGAGTAAATTTCAAAGTTGGAGATTGAACATTTAGTCGAAATATCGAAAAAATCGAAATAACCGAATCGAGATATCCATAGTTGATTGATTTGAAATAAGAAGACCGGGAAAATGTTTTTTTGTTTGTTTTTGTAAGCAAAAAGAAACATGAAAGTGAATACCCTTATCCCCCTGATACTATTCCTTGTTTGTAGTAAAACAGCCCCAGAAACCCACTATAAATTTAATTCAAAACTTGAAACAATAGGACATATCCCAACAAACTTAACTCTCAAACTTATTAGAGACATCATATTAGAAAAACATGTTAAGGAAACAACCACTCTAATCTACGTATTCACTTCGTTAATACATCAATTTATAGGTGTAGAACCAAACCCAGGACCGAAACCATCCCAATACCCTTGTGGCTACTGCAAAATGGAAGTCACTTGGTCGCAGAAAGGCATTTTATGCGATAACTGTGAACAGTGGTTCCACACGCATTGTCAGGGAATTGGAGATAACAATTATGAAAAACTTTTCGATTCCAGGCATGTTTGGATATGTATCACCTGTGGTCAATGAAATTACTCTTCATCACTATTAGAGTCCTTGGACTCCCTTTCTGATACAAATAATTACAGTGTTCTGATCAACACCACATAAATACCTCCTCCTTTAACAGAAGTCCATTACCCTGCCCAAAAGCTAGTTCTACCCCAAAGAAAGGCTCTCTGCCACAAATAAAGAAAGATAAATCAAAACAAACTTTAAAGAATAGTGAAAGAATTACTGTAATTAACATAAACTGTAGATCAATTAGAAATAAAGTTCCTGACTACCACCAGGTCATCCACCAGGTAAGACCTGAAATCATTGCCTGTACGGAAACCTGGTTGAAGCCAGAAATACACACATCTGAAATCTTTCCTGATGATTCTAACTTGTGTTTCGAAATGACAGACAAACTAGCAAAGGAGGTGGGGTGCTCCTTGCAGCCTCGAAAAGATTTATCTGCGAAGAAAAGCCAGATCTCAAATGTGATTCAAACATGGTGTGGGTTAAGATCAGCATACCTGACTTAAAAAAGCATATATGTGGCATCATTCTACAAACCTTCTAAAAATGACGAAAAAAGTCTAAATGACCTTTAGGACTCAGTCAGGAAAATCCCCAAACCTAGTATTATCTGGATTTTTGGTGATTTTAACATGCCATCATTTGACTGGGCAAATGGTTCCATTACTGACCAATGTAAATTGAGATCTCTCTATGGAAATTTTCAAGATTGTCTCACAACTTTTAATCTGGAACAGGTTGTTAAGTTACCAACCAGAAACCTTAATACTGTAGATCTATTTCTAACAAACCAACCAAGCAAAGTTCACAGTACAGAAACTCTTCCAAATTTAGGTTCCTCTGACCATGAAATGGTCTTGCACGAAATAAAAATGCAAACTGGAAGACCTTTACAGCCTAAAAGAAAGATAAATCAATTTAACAAAGCCAATTGGGAACTGTTCAATCTAGATTTAAGCAACTACTTTCAAACCTCTTTTAAAGACTTGCCTGATACAGACCCAAACCACCTATGGGTAGCTTTGGTCGAGATTTATTATTACAATCATTTTAACCGCCATAACCTTGTACATGTTGTACCGATACTTATTATGTAGTGGAGAGAATTACTATAAGCCCTAGCAGCTTTCAATTCAATCCACTTGTCTTGATATGTGTATTGTATGGATGTTATATGTATGTATGTTATATGTAATGTATATCTTGATAAATAAATATGTTTAAACCAAGTGCGAAGTGATTAGGATATCAAAAAAGAGAAAAGCAATCACCTTTTCCTATAAGTTACATGGCCAAGAATTAAAAACTACTAAAAATGCTAAGTACTTAGGTGTAACCATCAGTGAGGACTTTAGCTGGAAATCACACTTACAAAATGTATCAAACAAGGCAAACAATACCCTAAAATACATAAAAAGAAATGTTTAAACAAATAATATAAAAATTAAAAAAACTGTGTATAAAACATATGTTCGCCCCCAATTGGAATATTGCTCAATTGTCTGGCATCCATGGTAAAAAACATGTAACATATGAAATTTAAGAGTACAGAGGGCGGCAGCCAGATATGTTCTCAACAACTGTGACGTTAGATCAAGTGTCACTGAAATGTTATCTGTACTTAAATGGCAAACTTTAGAAACAAGGTGAAATTTCACATCCCTAATTATGTTGTACAAAATCCATCACTCAATTGTCTGTGTAGATAACCAGTACCTAATAGAATCTAGGAATCTTAACTTTCATATTCCCTTCTCTCGCACACAGTATCACATGAATTCATTCTTTCCTAGAGCCATTAGACTTTGGAACATCCTACCATATCATGTAAAATCCAGTGCTACTCTTAACGAGTTCAGGAGTGGCCTGGAAGTACTGATGTTCTTACCTGAAATAAATGTTTTTATCATCTTTTAATCT
Organism: Mercenaria mercenaria; assembly: GCF_021730395.1. Taxonomy (NCBI): domain Eukaryota; kingdom Metazoa; phylum Mollusca; class Bivalvia; order Venerida; family Veneridae; genus Mercenaria; species Mercenaria mercenaria. Next base: position 82,513,849 of record NC_069368.1, read on the forward strand.
TTAACATGTAATATATGTTTTTAATATTGCACACTAATTTTGTGTTTTCAATACCGGCTCAATCAATACAGTGTCCCCCAGACAGTCGCCTCCCTGTCATAGTCAGTTATTGACTGTTGGGAGTACCATGTAGATGTAGAAAATCCACGCGAGATATCGAAAGTACAAAAAATGTTGAGATAACTGTTTTGGACTGATTGTTCAAAGTAACGTAACACAAAATGGACAAGGCTTTTTTATTTGAAGTTTCAAAATCCAACTGCTACTTTATATTTTAGATAAACAGTCAATGTCATTAAATAACATAACTGGTTGACAGTTACCAAATACGTGTACCATCACTTTAACTCAGTGTATTTCCTTATTTGACATAAAATCTAGTCAGAATAATCATCTGCTTGCTTTTTCATAGTATAGCATTAGAACATGTAAAGAAGGCAGAGTCTTTTTACATAATGTCAGATTTTAGTTATATTGCTCTCAGTATCATTTTGAGTAAAGAATCAGAAGAGCATTGTTATTTTAAATATTTACTCAAATTGTTCTTGAAATTACCTGTTATACAAGGATAGTGTTTTAAAACTATTCTTAATTGCTTTTTGTTTTTCATCAAGAACACAAGAAGAACATTTTGAGGACAGTACAGTTCTATAACTACTCTTGAACTGGTTGTGACAACATGTCGGAAAACTGTTTTCATTTATGAAAAATGTAATGAACACTGTATATATGTCTTAAAATATTGTGCAATTGTCTGTAATTGACTACTTTAAGGGTAGTCCAAGAACATTTTGAGAAAACTTTGAAGTTCCACATTTATTCTGAAATTGTTCTAGAAATTGCTTCAAGAACATGCTAAGAATATAGTGGTTCTTATAATATACACAAGCTGTTCTTGAAATCACTTCAAGAATGACAGTTGAACATTCTAAGAACACACAGTATACAAGAATACTCCTTGAACACTCACGAACAGTTTAAAGAACAATTTATGAAATAAATAATTTCCTAAAAGTTTCTTGAACTCCCTTTAAACAGTGTTCTTGCACAGTTCAAGTACACATGTTCATGAACAGACATCATGAACGGATCAAGAACTGTTCTTGAGGTTCTAGAACATTTCATGAACAGTTCAAAGCCTAAAGAACCTATTCTCGTAGGAGCGTATCATGCAGTAAAATAAATACATGTTTGCTGTATGTTATGCTTTTGAACAATTCTTGAACAAGCCGCTTTAGAAACAGTATGAATTGTGTGATTGTTAGGAATAAACATTTGGACTGAGCTGTAATCGTGATTATATTCCAGTCAATATCTGATAAATGATGTGTTTTAAGTAGAAATTCTTGACTTAGCTGGATATTAAGCTGACGATGTCATTATGTTATCAGATTTAAAAGCTATAATTTCTCAAAGAAAAAAGAAAAAAAATATCAGTTTTCAATCAGTGCAATAACTGAACTTGACGTTTCATTAAATGGAAGTGTATGCTGAACCTCGTTCAGTTCCGACTTTGGCAGCATTAGAAAATACTTTTTACAATTCATTTTTGGCAGAAAGAAATCCTAGAGATGAAACTCAACGACGAAATCGGAACTGAATTTGGCAGATTACTTAGGCTTAATGCATTTGTTTTTCTAGACGTTTTCCAAAAATACTCTTCTACTGACAAAATAAACACACATCAAAATTAAAGATGACAATTTGAAGAATTATGTAACCATGTCTTTAGAATATAAAGAATTTGGAAATCTTTGCAATTTCTTTACTTATAACAAAGTTAGTTACTTTATTCAACTTATATTGCGTCAAATGACGAGAAAGAACCAAACAAATAAGATGGAAACATGAAATTTCTTCACCAAGGGCAATAATATCTTTTACACATTGACCGTGTTGGGAAGCTTATATATCTAGCTGATGATTATAAACTAAATTGTCAGGAACCTAGATATCATTATTTAATATTGTTCCATGTACTTCCATCTTGGAATACTTTCGGATTTAGAGAGATTTACATGAGCAGTTTGCTTTGTAGCATTTTTGGTCATACTAAATCAAACCGAGATTGGTGGTTCTGAAGAAAACGATGCTCTTAATAGTAGGACGCTGTCGACTTTCCTTGCATTATGAATACCTACTTAGAATTTTTCAGTGAGCAGTCGTGCGTTGATAAATAGTAAGATTTTTTTTTTGATCGGAAATGTCCTGTTTTGCAAGGACTGATAGGTAAGGTTCACGAAAATAAGAAAATTGATTAAATAGGTCCTTACAAGTTGTAAAAGGAAACAAGAATACAAAATGTATGTCATTTGCTTATTGAGTCTAATCTAACAACATCATTTCAGTAAATTCTAAATGTAACAAAATAGCACTGTAGCTAATAAGCTCTAACAGATGGAATTTATCTGAACGTACTGCAATACTTTACGAATTATGGACTTCTTCTTAAACAACTACATGTACAAGAACATTAAACTTTGATTAACCAACACATTTAAACTAAAATTCAGCGTGGGGAAATGAAAATATAAATACAGTTAAAATCTTTATTTCAGTGAAAACGTGTTCTGTATCCCTATCAGCCTTTTATAACTTTATTAACTGGCGTATAGTGGATTTTCTTTAGTACATAAAAAAATATGATTTATTCATTCCAAAGCCCGAAATTATCCTGAATTAATTAATACATTAAATCTCTCTCTCTAGATGCACATATAAAATGAATAATCTATCTTTCATAAATCAATTTATCCACAGTTCAGAAATAGTCTTTAAAAAATAAAATAAATTTAAAGATAATAATTTAGAATCGTAAATGCCAAAATCGAGATTACAGCTCTGTCCGGAAGTATAAGGCGCTCTGCAGTCTGTCAAAGAATCCAGGGTTATATAGCAAAACCAGTAAGTATGATGTGTCAACTGCTGATCATTTCTCATGTCATTTTAGTAGAATTAGTATATAATGTATTCTAATAAGGTATATTTAAGGAAAACTATCCAGTAACATTTTATGATAATGATAAATATCAGCACGCCGAATAGATACCTCTGTGGCATTTCTCATACTTTATCTAAAATTGCTGACCCTTAAATGTTAGTCTCGCCTTTACTATAGTCGAGCTATTTTAAAGAAAACGAATATGATTTCAAGTTTAGAAAATATATTAAATCAATCAAAACTCTTCTAAATAATTACCATAACGATACAGTCATAGTATCATATTTCGGTAACAATTATTAACAAGTTGCTGAATTTAAAATGTATTATCATAGCTCTTTGGAAACATAGCAAGCAAACTGGTAACATAGTCGGTTTGATTGATTCTGTTCCTGGGAGGTATTAAAGTGTGAAACTCCACTCAATCTCCTAGCAACAGTTTGAGTGAAATTCTTCGTGTTCAATGAATGAATACGGACTAATTGATCTGAATTATTATCATTAATGAAAGTATTGCTCTTATGATCATGTAAACACGATGGACAAGTGTAAGATCATCGTCTGACCACTTGAACAAAGTAATGTTCTAACTATAAATGTAAAGTATAGATATAAAACATGTTTGATGTGGCATTGATAATAACCGCATATAATTCAAAACGTACTAGACTGACCTTTCAAAAAAGGTAACATTACAAAAGCGCCGTACAAAATACTCAGTTTATAGAAAACTGTAGATTATTTATCATACCATCCATATACTTATAAAGATGGGTGAATATTTAAATGATGTCAGTTCAAAGGAACACACCTGTGGCCAAATATTGCCGTGACGTGCATAACTCTCCATTCTTAAATCCGGAAATTTGACATATTCCTAATCACTCAGTAAACAGATGAATTTTATTTATTTATCAGAACAAACATAAAATATGTAATTCAAGACACGTGTAGTGATATATAAACATTATGATCTATTATTGATATAAATACATGTATATTATTTCTACCAAGCCATATTTGTTTATCTTTATTACCTGCTTAAATTGCGTAGAATTTTACTGTGCATAGAAAATATGTTTCAGTTGTTATAGTTTATGTGATACGTTTTTGTACTCTTCTGCCTTCATGGTTGTCTGAATATGACATTCGAGATCTGGGGCTGTGCACGATGATCAAAGAAGTTCAAAGAAGTCTTCAATCAAGTGTGGTGGAAAATTTGTCATGTATCGGATAGCGTTAAGAACGGTTTGGAGATTCGAATGAAATAATTTTGTGTAAGCAGTTACGTTGTAGTCGGTAAAGTACAAAACAGATTTAACAAGGCTGTGATTATACTAAATGCAACCAGGGATCTAGTTTTAACCGTTTTCATTATTTGTTTTAGCTATGCCAGTGTCATACTTTTTATAAATCTATTTCATGTCTTTGCTTAAAGTCTCGTAATGCCTTTGTTTAAAAATGTGCCTGCCATTTTTCCGGTATGAACATAAAATATATCAGTTCCGTGTTAAATGCTATTTAACATAATTGTTTTCTCAAATATTTGTCTAATGTTTGAAAATTGATGAGCAAAGTAGAAAGTTTTATTGAATCTATTGTTTTTGATTACCTCGCTTTGTGACATTAACTGTAAAAGTTTATGTGCAGTATTAAAAGTACCATATAATTATGCATAACTTCTATTTGAAAAGCTGTTTCATCTGTTTTAACATAAAGTTTAAAGTCTTATGGAACTTTAAATTGTCATGATTATATACTGAGAAACCACGAATGTGAGTGGCGCATTTTGTTGCCTCTCTCATCATAGCTTACACTTAATAATTTAATGCCATATTTTCATATGTACAATGAACTTGAATCCAGCAGTTAATATAATTTTGTTATGTATCATATAACATTCAGGAGGACAAAGTTGTGGTTACATGACGAGCTTTTACTTCTTATTGAATCAGATACAAAATGAAGAAAGGATTATATTACTGAAAAGTTATCACATTTCCATTACAAGCGGTAATAAATCTGTCCTAAAGGAGACATAAAATTATCTCATATCAGTTAAGCAAATTTAGTAATCAGCCGGGAGTTCCTTTCCCATCTAATGTTGCGTTCAATCAAAGAAATTGACGGAATTCTCGCAAAACCGATGCGTTATACACCCACTGTATCTCTATATGGTGTGAACTAAATTTGAATATGTAATTATTTCTTATGTATGACTTAATATTGGCGCTTGCTTCAAGGAAATTCACTTTAAAAATTGGTCGTAAATAATATGTATGAAACACTGTATTTTTTCCTTCGTATAGTTTTATCAAAAGTGTTTCTGTATATAGCCATGTATATGTGGATACATGTGGACCATATTGTACATTGACTGAGCCAAATATGTTATCCACTATAAATAAAGTCGTTATTATTATTATCATTATTATTATTTTGTGTTTAAAATAATGATAAGAACAGGAGGTATTGCATACCCCTGTTAATCTATAAACTTTAAGGGTTTCGTAAAATATTTCCACATGCTTGAGCATTCGTCTGGTCACTCTGGAGTATTGAGTCCATTCATTGCTCATGCATTCGATGCTAAGGAATGGGGAATGATAGGGTTTACCCATTTCTTTCATTACCCGAATCAACAAAACAAGGTTCCCTAATATTTTTGTTTTGTTGCTTCTTTGGTGCCATGCTCCAGAAAAATCTTTTCATTGATTAAACAGAAATTTTCAATGACTTTCAAGACAAAATTATGTAGGAATGAAAGCGTTCCTAATTATACAAAGGGTAAAGATGTTTTACTATTAAAACAAGGCATGGTCAGAAAGCTCTACAAATAATCAGTATCAGCAAGTAAATTGCAAAAGATTTTGAAATTCAGATTTGTTGAATTACTGAAACTTTAGAAAAACATTATTGAAAGGTTACATTTTTGTGTGGCAATTAAGCATTCAAGAGAAATGAAATATAAATTTTGTCATGATCTGTTATAGATAGGTTGTCTTTTAACAATAAGTAAACTTACTTTTCTCATAGTACAAAATGTAGTATAAGAATGTTTAGGGCTTTAGTACGTGGATAACACATAAGATTTATTCTTTCACCATTTGTACATATTTTGACTAGAAATTAAATCTCTTTCATAGTATTACATACTGTTTATAGTATTACATACTATTACATACTGTTTATAGTATTACATACTGTTTATGCAACTAAAGATAAGTTTGTTGATACTACATCTTTTTTAATTCGTGTTCTTTGTTACATAATAAGGATAGAAGTTTCAAATCATAATGTAAGAGGACCATAAAAGTATGTGCTTTAGCCAAATTTTATTATACTCGTGAAATAAAGTAATTATTACAGTAATATAAGTAATAGTAAATATAATCACTATTGGTATCATAGTTATATTGACGAACAGCTCTAGGTATTTGCCACGAGGTTATGATGTAACTGCGTAGAGGTATGTTCTGTTCATACTAAGCTATGAATCAAGTAGTATTTTTGTTGTGTGTCAATCAGCCAGTGTTTTAAGATGACGGATGGCAACGTGTCTTATGATTATAACATGTATACACGCTCACCAGTAATAGCTAATTCTAACACGACCAGCTAATAACCTACATACGTGTAGAGTAAAATCTACTCTGGTTATTCTGCAATAAACAGACCTTGAACTATGCTGCACGCGCACCGTGTTTTGGCTAAATGCTGCGGCGTAGCACGCACTTGTAATTTACGTTTCAAATTGATGAAAATACTCCTCTGATTATTGTCTAACGTTATTTGAAGTAAGTCGTGTTAGAATAGAAATAATAAGTATCTAAATAAGGTTTCGGTCTTCGTGGTGTATTCATACGCATAAGAACTCCAAACTCGTGTTTCTCTATGATAAACCTAATTTTGATACTTATTATTTCTTAAATAATATTCAGCATATGTTGGGTCTTAAATCGAGATCTGTATAATATGTCAATAGTACCAAAAACATTTTGTTTATGATAAAATCTCCAAAGCACAAATATTGTTTAGAAAAATACATTATAACCCCAATAGACGTTTGCACTGACTCCGACATCTTTGAAAATCACAACATTTTACTTTTAACTTGTCACTCATAAATTCCCTAGATGTAAAAAAAAAAACGCGCAATGAAAACTGTATGTGGATTACTCCCTAGATGTATTAAACACAACGAAAGACAACGAAAGCATGTGGGGAAAAGCGGTCATTGTCTTAGCATAAACATTTTTGATTGACACTGAGTGGACAATCGTGAAGAACAGGCTAAGGAACGGATAAAGAACAGCTTACATTGATAATCCATTTGCAATATTGTAATGTGATTTTGCCTTCGCTTATGTTAGAACTGTGATGCGACAAAACAGGATTATTGCTGTTGTATTCAAGGACAGTACATTGCTAAGATCATGGTAATATATCAGCTGATATCACCATTTGAGGCTGACAGATGTATATATCGTCAAGGACAAGTAACAAACGAACTATTATTACTTCAGCTGGAGCAATGAATTTTAATAGTCATGACACGTTATGTCACCTTTCTTTTACGCAAAATGACGTTAGAGTTTCTTGGACGGTGTATGTCTGTGAAATATTGTTTAGAAATAATATATCTCATCCAGTGATTTGTCGTTGAATACATCATTGTTTGGAGTTCAGATGCGAAGAAATTATCTCACGAGGGCGCAGCCCGAGTGGTATAATAATACGCATCTGAACGACAAACAATGATTTATTCAAGAGCAAACCACTAAATGAGATATATTATTTCGATTCTAACACGTTACCAAGGATTTTTAAGTACATCCTTGACGACATTCATTAAATACTTGCCGGTTTTCAATCGGTTTCTTTTCCAGCGTGTCGCTATGCCATTTGATGCCATGACGTAATAATTATGACATCAGAACAGTGATTTGTTGTATAATAATTCATTGTTTTCTGTTTTCTTTGTTTAATAGGAAAATGAATCGGATCGTGTTAGAATAAAAAATAATTTCGCTTTAATTTCTCCGGCGTTTCTCCACAGAAACGAAGTTATTAACAACATGGAAAAAATGAATGTCAATGTGTCGGAAATAACGTCGATTTCGTTCTGTCAACGTTGCATTACAGTCTAATGAAAAGTGGGAAGTGGTCTTTTTATATAGGCATAAATGAAACAACATAAGCTAATGTTTTGCACATTTCGATTTTCATCCATGGCAGTACAATTGCCATCCTGTTCATAACCTGTTATAGAATGGCAAGTGTTACACGCTGATTGTGCCTGTAACTTTAATCTGAGTTTCAGCAAACTGATTCTTTTGTTTTAATGACAGTACAGTAACAGTTAATAATAACACTATCTGGTTTATCATTGAATATTTTTAGATTACTATATTATGATATTGCATTTCTTAGTGTGTATATTTCATCATTTTCATCATAAAAACATTCCAATGTACTTTACATAAAATGGCAGCAAATCATTACTCTGTCAGTTGAACGGAGTGATCTGCCAGAGGGACAGGGCAAGCCCCTATAACATAGAGAGAGGTAAAGAGAGAGAGGTAAAGAGAGAGAGAGAGAGAGAGAGAGAGAGAGAGAGAGAGATGTTACCCGGCTAACTTATCCTAGCTCTTTTTGAATAGAAATCCTTATTTTTGCGAGTGCCATGTGTTCAGCACCGGTATATACGAGCCGTCTTTCCTAAGACGAACCATTACTGGCCTCTTGAGTTCCACTACAGATACTCAGCAGACGTTCGAAAATCTCCAGGGCCTGGACCAAGATTAAAACCCCAGACCACTGAATTGACTGTCAAGCATGTACAACTAGAGCACCGTGGCAACCATTTGCCACTTCTACGTTTACAGACCTCGTTATTGGCCTTTTTGTAATCCGCTTAGGTTCTGGAAGATGAACTAGAATAATTACTGGAGGTGTAAGATATGTTCGTCTTTAATATTTAAATCACATTTCCGAAATATAGTTAATGGCGAAGTGGCCGTTGACCAAAGCATTGGTGCCATCTTTAAAGTAGCTGTCTACTCAAAAGAACAGCCGGCATGTAAAATAGATTGATTACGTATCCAAATTGATGTAAGCTGTCTCCAACAAACAGTCACAGTGACTTTAACAATCTCTTTTTATCGTTTGTTAAAAAATACAGTAAACTGAATAGAAAACGGACATATACTTAGATCCGATTGTTCAGTATATTTATTCAAATTCAATACTATAGCAATTTTTTTGGGTTAGGAGGAGCTTATACATGTAATCAATTGTTTATATTAATTTATCTAGAAAAGAAATGCCTTTAGTTATCAACTGACTAAATAACATTTATAAAAGAATCAGTATAGACTGACGGACACAATATATAAAGATAGGCAGAGCATGCGTAGATATACAAAATCTGTGGTTTTATACAATGACTAAATGATAAAACATCACTTTATGAATATGTAACATCACACAAGGTCATATATCATAGAAGTTGTTTGTTACTTTATCACAGTATTTATCACCATAATTGTACTGAAAACTTACTTTAATCATCCGCTGCAAATATATTGAAAAGAGCTAAGTTATAATTATACTGACATGAATTACAGTAATTTTACAGTTACTTTAACCTTTAGCCTGCTGCAGCCAAGTGGTTCTGCCTTTGCGACCGGTGCACACCAAGATCAGTCCGTGCAGGCTAATCATGGTCTGCACTGTTCGCTATTCAGTTAGTAAATTTTCAGTGAACAGCCCTTCAAATAATAAATGGTACTGCCCAACTTGAATGATGGACCAGTCCATTTTAGAAATTTAGCAGGCTAAAGGTTAAATGTCCTGAAAAGACTTATTTCCACAGAGGTATATACAATTTAACGCAAGTCATATATTTTAGCAAAAAGTTGAACATTTATTTAAATGATATTGAAGGCTGTCAGAAGTCTCAAACGTTAGACAAATTGTATTTACTGAATTTGTTAAATAGTTTATGATTTGTTTAAAGTAATCTTAGGGCAAGGGACATTTATAAGTATCTGATATGATAGCTGCCTGTGCAAATTTCGACGAAGCTTCTTTCCGGATACAATACTACTACTACTATATGTTGCCAATAGCACCTAGTACATGTAGTTTTCCTAAAGTTATATGATCCTTCAATGTTTGAAAATGTAATTGGTGTCACTGTTCTGAGACTGAGTTCTTTGATATATGTCTTCTGATCTGTTTCATCGGGCCTTTAAAGGTGTTTCCCTTGTTGCTTTGTCTTCTACAATTGTATTGGTTACATGTTTTTGGTTCTAAAGGATTACTATTTATATAATCTTACGTTTTACATAACTTGATTCGCTTGACGCGGATAGTTGTTTACACTATCCTGTAATTTTGGAATATGGTGGGAATAAGAGTGAGGTTAAGTGCACCATAAACCGGGTTGAGCTCCCTGGCGGTGGTTTTGCCACTGACCGATGCAAGGCGGCGTCCACCTTTGTTCCTTTATTTGCTATTGTGTGCGAGCGTGCGTGTGTGCGTGAGTGCGTGCACGCGTGCATGTAGGTGTTGCTCGTGTGCGTGCGTTTTAGGGAGGCTGAGGCTTTGAACGTTGCTTTCCCTGCTGGATATGTTTAATCTTGTTTGTACCCACATCTAAAACCTATGCAAAGGCCCCATCCCTTGCAAGTATAATATTATCTGTTCTGTTGGTCTAAATTTAACTTTGACAGATAAACCTGTTTATCACCTGATCTGAAAGTTGTTCAGACAATCACCAATTTTATCGAAAAGCACTATATGAAATATCAATAAAATGGATTGAATGTGATTACTATGGAAACAGCTTTATTGGAGAGAAGTAAAAGAATATTAATTATAACAGATGATTAATTTCCAATTAAATTGTAAACTGATTAAAACATTTTACAGTTATCACCGGTCCTAATATGTTTTGTTGCTTGAATTTAAATTACGAACATCTTTAATACAAACATACGGAAAGGATGGGTGCACATCTTTTTCCAATCAAAAGGAATGTATGCGTCTTGTAAAGAATACTGACGTGATAAAAATTGATGCTTATTTCTGAAATGCACTGTTACAGTCTGTAATAATTATTGTTTTATCAAGATAAGAGCATATAGTACATCGTAATATTTTTATACAAGTAACACTAATGATAAAAATTTGCAACGAAAATGTACCTGCAGTTATACAAAGACTGAAAACAATAGTTGTCATTTAACGATGTTAGAAACTGTGTATGTTTATTTACCATTCGCATTGAAACCTTACCAAGCTGGGTTTCGTCTTTCGCACTTTTTGTTGATATCCGACATTATAATGTAGTAGAATTTATACAAAGGGTTAAACATAAACCAGAACAATGTCTGAAATGAGGGGAACACAAACGTTTTTCTAACAAATCTAACTTAACGTTGTAAGTAAAACTCGGAATTCGGGTAAAAAAAGAAGAAATCTTAAAATTCAAAACAATGGAGACTAACTCATGTTAGGCCTGTTCAAATCAATATAAAATGTTCCGTGTAAACTATATTTTAGATTCAAATGGTAGATTTTTAGCTCACCTGAGCAATGCTCAGGTGAGTTTTTCTGATCACTCGATGTCCGGCGTCTGTCTGTCTGTCGTCTGTCCGTCAACATTTAGCTTGTGTATGCGATAGAGGCTGTAATTTTCAACTGATCTTCATGAAATTTGGTCAAAATGATCATCTTGATGAAATCTAGGCTGAGTTCGAAAATGGGTCATCTGGGATCAAAAACTAGTTCACTAGATTAAATCAAAGAAAAACATTATGTATGCGATAGAGGCTGTATTTTTCAATTAATCTTCATGAATTTTGGTCAGAATGATTACCTTGATAAAATCTAGGCCGAGTTTGAAAATGGGTCATCTGGAATCAAAAACTAGATCCCTAGGTCAAATCAAAGAAAAACCTTGTGTATGTGATAGAGGCTGTATTTTTCAATTAATCTTCATAAATTTTGGTCAGAATGATAATCTTGATGAAATCTAGGCCGATTTTGAAAATGGGTCATCTGAGGTTAAAATCTAGGTCACTAGGTCAAATCCAAGAAAAACCTTGTGAATGCGATAGAGGTTGTATTTTTCAATTAATCTTCATGAATTTTGGTCAGAATGATTACCTTGATGAAATCTAGATCAACTTTGAATATGGATTATCTGGGGTCAAAAAGTAGGTAATTAGGTCAAATCAAAGAAAAACCTTGTGTATGCGATAGAGGCTATATTTTTCAATTGATCTTCATGAAATTTAGTCAGAATGATTGCCTTGATAAAATCTTGGTCAAGTTTGAATATGGGTCATCTTGGTTCAAAAATTAGGTCACTAGATCAAATCAAAGAAAAACCTGGTGTATGCGATAGAGGCTGTATTTTTCAATTGATCTTTATGTAATTTGGTCAAAACTATTGCCTTGATAAAATCTAGGTTGAATTTAGTTATTGGTCATCTGTGGTCAAAAACTAGGTCACTAGGTCAAATGAAAGAAAAACCTTGTGTATGCAATAGAGGCTGTATTTTTCAATTGATCTTCATGAAATTTGGTCAGAATGATTGCCTTGATGAAATCTAGGTTAAGTTTGAATATGGGTCATTTGGGGTCAAAAACTAGGTCACTAGGTCAAGTCAAAGGAAAACCGTGTGTATTTGATAGAGGCTATATTTTTCAATTGATCTTCATGAAATTTGGTCAGAATGATTGTCTTGGTAAAATCTAGGTCAAGTTCGAATATGGGTCATCTGGGGTCAAGAACTAGATCACTAGGTCAAATAAAAAAGATTCTTGTGTTTGCACCAATTTAAATGATACTTGGTCAAAATATTTTTTCCATGCAATCACTAGGTCTATGTTTACACTGGCATGGTGTATTATGGTGTGTTTCTCAGGTGAGCGACCTAGGGCCATCTTGGCCCTCTTGTTTAATATCTTATATGTCTCAGTGTGGACATCAGGGGTGCTGCACTTTTCATTTACGTATATGAACAGACTCATTTAAACCGAGGCTTTCGTTCTATGATTTCAATTGATTTGATCCGCCAAAGTTGAACAAAAAATACTGTGAATTTGCAAGATACAGATACAGTTTAAAATATCAGTTTATGTGAATGTAAGTGTTGGTTAATACATCGAAACGATAAGTAATATTAACAGTAACAAAAATGTTTTATAATTTTTATACTTATTCAATCTTTTGGAACGTTGTTTGTGACAGATATTCAAAACTGTTGTCTTAACTTAGTCATTACGAATATTCAACGAAAAACAATTTTGTTGAAAGTTTGTTTTCAAATTACTATGTTTAATGTATAATTCAGTACAGACGCTGGTGAGCATATTTTATGTTCAAATTTAATGTGTTAACGTGTATAATGTGTATAACAAATGCAGCTTGAAATTGCTAATGAACTGTGTTAATCAAAAGAGCAGGTACAACAAATGGCTGAAAAGTAAAGTCTAGCATGAATGTGGGCGAAAGAATATGAAATACAGAACCTCCTTTTCAATTAAATTGCGTGTTGCAGTTATTGCTTTGTAATATTTGGTGGCTCATAGTTTGTTAACAACCTTTTTCACCAGTTCAAAATTGTATAAATAGGTGTCATCATCTGTGACGACATTTTCAACATATTGTGGGGAAATTTTGAACAAGTCTTTGACAATTTTGGCATGTACCTTTTCCCTGATCGTCAGTCAATAGGTTTGGCACATTTTTGTTACACGTTGCAGACTTCGGTCGACTAGATTTAGCTTATTTTAATAGGCTGTACCCTTCAATCATGTTTCTTTTCTATCCCATCTCGTACTCTCCTAAGACGCCTTACCAGACCTATAAACACGTAAAAATTTTTTATAGAGCAACCAAGCTTATTGTGAACTTTTATATAAGACCGAATTTCTCCAGCATTCCAACCAATTTTGTAACGATTGCTAAATTGAAATGATTAAAGTTCTAGAAACCGGTTATTCAGTAGACACATGCATTTACTATTGTGGAGATACTGTTTAGATGTATTTAATCGCAATTCCTGGCATCACAATACACAATACATTTCAAACATCTATCGTATAAGCTTGCATTGAGCAAATATTGTGTTCTGTTCCAAAACAGTGTACATCTTGCTGTCACCAGGAGAGTATCAAACTCTTCTTACAATGTTCGTTTGTCCGATGTCATCTTTGTGTTCATACTAATTAGAAATTGAATTTATTGCTTCATTAGACAATGTAATGAAAGATTGATATTGAATATTACACGAGTTGTAAAAGTACACATTCAAATTGTTTTTGTTTTTTTTTTTTGTCTATTTGTTTTTTTTTGTTGTTGTTTAAGATAAAATAAAGTCATGATTAACACTGAACTGATCGATATAGCATAATTAAAATTAACAATAAATCAATAGTGACCTAATTGTGCTTCTGAGAATTGCATTCCGACTTCTGCTTTTGACTAAGTCTCAAATGAGATAGAGACATTTGAGCAACCTTTACTTTAGGGATATGGTATACACAAACTTAATTGTCGTGCATGGCAAGTATTTACCTGTCTTTGTCAAACAAATGTATTTAAAGGTCTATCGTAAAGAAGCTTCCCTGGTTGATTAACAGAAATACTGAGTAAATGAAAAACATTTTCTTGAATATTCAAGATAAATAACACTGCAGGGACACTTTCATTGTCTTCCATTGAAAATCAGATTTTGATTCTTTAATTGGCATACGTGATCTCTGGAACTTTTAGTTTTATGCAGATGATGATAAAAAAGTCATTTTTAAGACATGTAAAAACGATATAATTGATTCCTAGTAATTTAATTGAACCGCGAGGCGTTTAAATTCATTTCCAGTTCATTTAGATATTAAGTGAAAAGGCATTTGAATTGCTTGTGAGTTGATTTAAATGTAAGGTCGGGTTACCGTTTAATGTTCTCTATATATAGATTTTGAAGCATATAATTTACAAATAAACGATAAGTACCTTAGCTGTATGTTTTTGCAACATTCTTAAAATTTTCTTTAACTCAGAATCAATAGTTCAAGTTTTACATTTGCATATACGTATTCAATCGTTTATCATCGATAACCCCGCGGAGAACAGTTCTTACTCCATTTAATAAATTGCTACTGTAAAATACGATAATTATGTTTGTCAAAGTTCGAATGTCTTATGTCCAATATCATTTTTTGCACGACATTCAACTTTTTTTACGAATGTCGTATGTCCAATGTCGCGCACTGAACGACATTCAAATTTATCTGTCAAAGTTCGAATGTCGTATGTCCAATGTCATTTTTTGCACGACATTCAACTTTTTTTTCGAATGTCGTATGTCCAATGTCGCGCACTGAACGACATTCAAATTTATCTGTCAAAGTTCGAATGTCTTATGTCCAATGTCATTTTTTGCACGACATTCAACATTTTTTCGAATGTCGTATGTCCAATGTCGCGTACTGAACGACATTCAAATTTATCTGTCAAAGTTCGAATGTCTTATGTCCAATGTCGTTTTTTTCACGACATTTAACTTTTTTTCGAATGTCGTATGTCCAATGTCGCGTACTGAACGACATTCAAATGTATCTGTCAAAGTTCGAATGTCGTATGAACAATGTCTTTTTTTCACGACATACAACCTTTTTCGAATGTCGTATGTCGCGTACTGATTTTGTTTGTCAAAGTTCGAATGTCTTATGTCTAATGTCACGACATTCAACTTTTTTAAACAGCTTTTTGTCGGTCATAAAATGTCCCCTCGTAGGTATGATAGAGTAAATATGATTCGACTTTGTTAGGATTTCAGAAAACTGAAACTGAAACAATAATTTGATTAAACGCCTATTTTATACAATTATATGTTCAATGGCGTTGTACACAATAATAATAATTATTATTATAACAATATTAATAATGAAAATAATAACTATAGCAGCCTTATTGTAACAAACAGTCATGACCGCACCCCTCCCCCTGAGGTCATTTTACCCCTATTGCGAATACCAGTGCTTAAAGCATCACATGGTACGCCCAGACGAGCTGCATATAGAGGTTCAAAACCCCCCGTGTAATGGTGCCATCATATACTATTTAGAATGAAATACTACACACTACCCTGCCCATAGATCCTTACCAACAAGTGCGTTTAATTAAACAAACATTGGAAATATAAATGTTGAAATGTAAAACCTTTTACAACAACTATCACCTGCTGTTTTCGCATAATAAACAGTTATCAAAAAATTTAAAACAATGCCGCGAAATCTCTGAAACACAGTGTCCTAAGATTTGTTTTTGAATGTGTCAAATGATTTACTTTTGCGTAGTTCTAACGGCAGTTCATTCCAAAGATTTGGACCAATAGTACAGAAACTTCTATCATTGAATGTTTTGCACTTGTTGTATGGAACAACATAACGACATTCAGAACTTTCAGACGATCTCAACCTTGTCTACTAGGAATATACTCTGTAAGCAATTCTGTTAAATATAGAGGTGGTCTGCCAGTGTGACAGCTATACATGAAAGAAAGTACCTTGAACTCAATTCTTGCTTTCACCGGCAACCAATGTAAGTGATACAATGCTTGTTTAGAACTGTCAAATTTCCTCCTGTTAAGGACAAGTTTTGCGCACATGTTTTGAGTACGTTGCATCTTACGCACCTCACAGTTAGCTACACCATACAGTATGACATTGCAATAATCCAGTTGTGAAATAACTAGAGACAAAACTAAAATTTCAGTGACTGCTTTTGTTAAGTTTTTTCGGATGTTCTTAATTCGTAGGTAAATCAACATGGTTGTACGACATTTACATGATCCTTAAAGTTCAAGGTTTCGTCAAGAAGTGCACCGAGATATCTTATTGTGCTTTCACGTTTGACATCATCAGGTCCATGTCGTCAATTAAATTTTCCTTTCTGCTGGTGCCGGTGCTAGGGGTTGTTGGCTTAAGGATGCTGCGTTTTTCATTTCTTTCCACGAACAGTTTTGAACGAACCGAGTCTTCTGTCATTTGCTTGGTTGCGTTGTACGATTTTGGTTAGAAACTTGGAACAGTATTTTTAAATACCAAATAACAGGTCTTGATTTTCTTGAAACTAAGAACATTTTAATATGATTCAACGTCGTATTTCTACTTACCGCAAAAACCATATTCAAAATTAAAGATCTTCTGCGCAAACAAAGACGGAATCGATATCTTGCTAAATGTGAACGCATAGCATTATAATTCATTATCTTCATCAAATTTTTGTAGCTCTTGTAAATTAATAGAAACGGATATTTAGTTTTAAGTTACGTAATAGATGCTTCTTGTATTTACTTTAAAAGCTGACCGTAAATAAATAGTTGGAAATTATAACGCACGTACAAAACATATTATATCAATACTGTTGATTTTGTTTTCTTAAAAATAAAATCTCAAAATAGATTTCAAATCAATGTTTTGGTTCGAGATACTAAACATTACTAAACATTACCGCCCACTGCCCCCTCCTCCCACCTGCTCCTCCCCCACGAGCAATATTTCCGCAGAAAAATTTCTGTTAGCACGTGGTGTTACTTCTTTCGTACAAAGGCATAAGGAAATTATGTTTTACAGAATGGAGAAAACACAATGTAAATTAAATATCATTTTTACTCATTACGTAATGTATGACTTTTAGCGACTTTACCGATAGTATAGAATTCTGACTTATGCCGCCCACTGTATACAATTTAATATTCACGTGAGTGATACATGAGAATTGAGTTGATTGCCTAGATATTTGTTTGTCTTTGCTTTGTACAGTATTTCCTGTGGCTCAAATAGTCATACAGCGAAAGGAGACATGGACATTTGTAAAAGTTCAACTGAATCACCAAAAATTAAGCTTTATTTATTTTGTGCCTTCTGATATCCAGTGTCATTTAAGACTTAGTTATAAGTGGTTTATTTTTCAGCGTGCACCTGTTCTATGCCCCGATTACTATAGAATATAGGTCAAAATCCATGTTATACAGCTACGCCGAAAAATGTCATGCAGTGCTTCATTGCTGAATACAGCAATTAAAATTTCTATTAATAATATCTGTCATGTGTTTACGAATCGGATAGAGATATTTCCATCCGATTCGTAAACACATGACTGATATTTCTTCTTGCATATCGTATACATGTTAGCATTTTATTCTGGCAGGTTATTTTTTGCATACCGTATTTTACAAATAACTGGTAGAAATACTTTCTTTGTAGCTCTCTTTCTTATAGTAGAGCGCGGGAAATTCCGTCCGTAAGCAGAAGTGACGTCATGATGTTTTGCGTTACGCAAAATAACAAAGTTCCACTTTATTTTTATCGTTTGTATCGTAACGTTATGTTCTTTCGGTAAACTAACGTGATTTGAACCGAGAAATATACTATAAGGAGCGGAGAGAAACTATCAAGGTACCTGCATTTTTCGTATTTTACATGAAAAATATATTATCAGTGCATGAACCACTTGTTGTCATTAACAGCACGAAATACTTTTCTTTAGTTTAAACTGTATTTATTTCCACAAATTGTATATACAAACATGAGTACTATATTTAAATTAACAAAGTTTGATAAAAAGACATACATCAATCAAAATAATACAAACAAACAAACAAAGAAATTTTCAATCGAATGGATTGGAAAACAAGCTACTTAAAACTTATATAAATTCCGCTCCATAAGAAAAACAGAGGTTGGACGAAGAATAGTAACTAGGCTGTATAAGTATGTGTATCATGTTGTGTTAATCGGTATATGAATGTGAAAAATAAACGCATAATGCAAAGTTTGTGTGTGTGTGTTTTTTTGGGGTGGGTTTTTTTTTGTATTTTTTTTTTGTGTGTGTGTGTGTGTGTGTGTGTGTGTGTGTGTGTGTGTGGTTTTAATGATGATTGAAGAATTAACGAGCCTTTTAATGCTATTGTCTCTCGTCGTCGTTTGGGGGTGGGAGAGGGGAGATGTTGATTGTCGCAGCTTATGTACTGAATCTATTTGTTGAGATGATAAATCGTTGAACGTCAGTGAATATGGAAATATTATGTTGATAAGATAGATGTTCATCACCATACAGTAGATTGTTAAGAGTTAGAGCGCATTGGAGATTGGAAAATATGTCAGTTCGAAGATTTTGGTATTTTCGACAATGGAGCAGATAATGGTCGACAGTTTCTATCTCACCACAATCACATCTAGCGGTGTTTGTGATTCCTCGGCGGTTGAGGTCATAGTTAAGGGAGCTACAACCTAGACGTAATCGAGCATGAAGAATTTGGCCTTTCCTGGATCCAGCATTAAATAAAGGATTTGATTTCGGTAGGTTTTTATTCAGATTTGATTTGAAGGCATTGACTGAAGGAGATGATTTGATATGTTGAGGAAGTAAGTTCCAGTCGTTTATTGTCTTAGGAAGAAAGGAAGATTTGTATGAATGTGACTGGCAAAGGATATTTCTGATGTTTCTTTGATTAAATCTAGTATTGATATTATGTTGGTGATCAGGAATTAGTGAAGACAGGTAGGCGGGTGATAGACCATTGACCATTTTATAGAACAAAACAAGGCGATGTTTTTTTCGTCGTTCTGTCAGAGGTTCCCAACCGAGATCGAATAAGAGTCTCTGGATGTTACAGAGTTTAGTGGCACCGGTGACTATACGTGCAGCCTCGTTCTGGACGGCCTCGATTTCATTCTTAAGAGCTTCTGTACAGTTGTCCCAAACAACATCAGAATATTCCAGGATTGGACGAATAAATGAAAAGTACATTCGTTCGAGACTTTGTCGATTTAATAAAAATTTAAGGGATCTCATTATTCCAATTCGTTGCCAAGCTTTTTTTCAAAGTAATAGATATATGTGAGGACCATTTTAGATCCGAGGAAAAGGTGAGACCGAGATGTTTGTGTTCAGTTACTTCAGTGATTGGTATATTGTTCATATATAATTGAGGATGATTGGGTTTGTAGAGTTTTCTTGAAAAGATCATGGATTCTGTTTTTGATGGGTTGAATGTCACAAGCCATGCTTTGGACCAAGAGTGTATAGTTTCAAGATCAGTGTTCAGAGTGGCACTGGCTAAAGCTGGATCATCCACGATGATATAAAGACTAGTATCATCTGCAAAAAGACGAATTTTAGAACCGATGTTTGAAACAATGTCGTTAATGTATGTTAGGAATAACAAAGGCCCTAGAATAGATCCTTGCGGGACACCAGCGTTGATTGTCGACCAAGAGGAAAATGCATTTGCGTACACAACTCGCTGCTTACGCGTGGAAAGGTATGAGGTTATCCAGTCCAGAAGTAAGCCCTTAATACCTAGAGAGGATAGCTTATGAAGAAGTCCGCGATGCCACACCCTGTCGAAGGCCTTTGAAACGTCACAGAACACGGCTCGAACTTCTTTGCCGTTATCGAGGGCATTGCAGATGTCGTTATGAAGATATACCAGTTGGTTCACTATAGAGTCACCTTTGATAAAGCCTGATTGAAGAGAAGTAAGAAGATTGTTTTGAGTGAGATAGTTGTAGAGATATTTGTGAATACACCGTTCCATACGTTTGCCTATGCAGCTTAGAAGGGATATTGGTCGATAGTTCGAAGGTTTTGAGGGATCTGATTTTTTAAAAACTGGAGTAACGTTTGCTAGTTTCCAGGACGAGGGGAAGAAGGCATGCGACAATAACTTATTGAAAAACTTGGAAAGAGGTTCAAAAAGTTCTGCCTTACCTTCTCGAAAAAGTTTAGGGCTGATGAGATCAGGGCCACATGCTTTAGATGGATCAATGAGGGATATAGCATCAGAGACGTCTGTTAGTGTAATAAGAATATTCGTTAGGGTAGCTGTAGTAGATGGTGGCAAAATGGATGGGCATGGTGGCAAAATTTCATTAGTGTCATCTATGGTGGATTGTGAGCAAAAGAAATGGTTAAGGAGTTCTGTCTTTTCTTGGTCTGTAGATGCTTGTGTATTTTGGTCTTGTAGCGTTGGAATTGTCTGAGCTGTTGTTTTATTTGTTAGTTTTTTAGCAGTTTTGAACCAGAGTTTCGTTGTTATTGTGTTTGAATTTACTTGTTCAATGAGTTTATTTTGGTAGTTTTGATTTGATATTCGTATTAGTTTTGTAACCTCGTTACGTATTGTTTTAAACATTGTCCAAGCTTGTTCAGTGTTAAGTCGTTTTGCTGTTTTGTGTAACTTCTTGCGCTTCCTAATAGCCTTTCTTATCGTGTTATTTAGCCAAGGAATGTCGTTTGGTCTTATTGTGACTTTTTTATTTGGAATTGATTGTTGTGCTGCAGTTAATATTGCGTGTGTGATGTCTTCAGCGGCTTTGTTAAGGTCAGTGTTTTCTATTATGGTGTCCCAGATACTTTTCTTTGATGCGGATGCACAGTTTTTACAATGGAGCACAGGTGCTTACAGGACAATACTGGAGAATACGTTCATAGCTTTTTCTAGCTAAACGCTTCATGACTTTAATAAATAAGCTATGGAGTATGGCCCTCAGCTAGAAAGGAGGAACCAAAGCTAGATTAATAAGAGTACGTGCAGACATGACAATTCAATTTATTAAGTGTTACACTGAATTAAATATTACCTTAAATACTTCTTTTGCTAGTATGAATATAGTCTATGTACTCCGACACTCCAGCATTGCAATTTCAAGTCAAAATCACAATTCTGTGAAAACATTTATATTAAGATCGCGGCATGAATACATGCAAATATAACTGTGGAGATACTATTTGGAGGTATTTTATTTTTACATATTTATCAGTTTCTGGCAAATTAACAGAACATTAATTTTACTAATAGCACTAACATTTAAAATGTTTACCCTCGTTGGCATTTCATAAATTCATACATATTAATGTCCGCGATAATAACGCAAAAGTTATGGTTACTTTTGGAGTGGAGGTGTTCTATTCTTCCAAAGAAACAGCCAGTTATTTTTATTCATATTAGAAAATGTATGTTTGAAAATTGTATATCTATGGATTAAATGAATTCAGTGAAAGTCTCTGTTGTTCGATTGCTGACCAGGACTGAATGTCAAACTCAGAAAATGAAATTCTAAAGTTTTGTTTGATTTCAAGCCATATCCAAATGCAAGGAAAACAAATAGTGTTGTCTGACACGAGTAAATATTAAGATATCATTGTCGTCACGACCTTCCCATATGCTACAGGATTTAAAAGTATTCTGGTTTATTGACGTAGTGGTGACTTTATATCTATTACGTCCTCCTTATTATATGCTCCCGGCTGAGGGGTCTCCGTCACATATTTGTAGGTTCTTGTAATTTGGGTCGAACCAATAAAAGACTGCAGCTGCAAGTAAGATTATCAAAGATAATATTTATTTGATACAAATGTATGTCCTTAAGGAAGGATAAACATATGGCAAGTGCCATGATGCATTCAATAACAAAACAATAGAATGATAATATACAATGCTATTATGATTACTAAAAATATACATTATTTAAAATGTTAGATTACAATGATATCTTATTAAGGAAGACCTAAGTTAAAATAATAAACAGTCACTAACCTGCAAGTAAGATTATCAAAGATAATATATATTTGATACAAATGTATGTCCATATGGAAGGATAAACATATGGCATGCATTGCACTTGTCCAGATCATCGATTCATAAGGGCATAGGTGCACGGTTAGCATGGATAAGTAGAGGGGAATATAATAGGATTAACGGGATAACTGTAAGGGTGATATATAGGCCAAATAAGAAGTAAAGGGAAAACTGTATGATGAATATGTATATCTTAAAGCTGTCATTTTACGACATAAAGGAATGTACATATAATGAAAAACAACAACTACTTTATTCATATATATATATATATATATTGTAATGTTACCCTATGACATTATTATGCATATTTTTGGTAGATTTAAATGTTGTTTGTGCCTGCATTTGACGAATGGATTTAACGACGTATGTTTTTGTTAATTCAGATTGAGAGAGGATATTTTATTGCAAGCTATTAATCAACCGAGTAGTCTTCAATTGATTTTACTGAAAAGTGTCAGCTTTGTAGCGATTTAAATTGTCTGTTGTAATGTTTTCAGCCAGCACGCTTAAAGTTTTAACTGCCTTCACTATTTTTGCAACTCACAAATAAATCTGTTTGAACATCGCGTGGATGTTCATTTAAATTTGTGATGGCAGAAAAATGGAATAAATAGAAGTTATGTAAATTTATGTTCTCTTGTGAAATAAATTATTTTAATTTTGGTGGGTATCTTCTTGCCTAACATAACGCCTCACTGCTAATCCGCACCTGTATTTGTATTTCTAGTCGTATCAGTTCAAATACTAGTCTGACAAGTTTTAATCCCACGGGTTTTTCATGGGCAAATTTAGTGCAGTGACAAGTACATTCTTTATCGGAAATCCGTAGAGGACGGGTCGTTTACAAAAATTCCCTCCCACCCTTCCCATTACAGTAACTTTATTGTTTTTAACATATTTCTGCCGTCAAGTTTAATCTATTTCAGGGTCACAATGGTGAACCATACTGCTGAACCCTGCCACAAAATGTACTGCTGCACCAAACATGTCACGCTGCTTCGGTTATCTGTGGTATATTAGAGAACAAACTACATTGTATTTACAGTGTGTGTGTATAAACTCAATTTTGTTAGTACATTTAATCATCATGGAACAATACGGTTGAATGAAACTGACTTGATTTTAAACTGCATGTATTCATTTATAAACATTCCGAATGTTTCTATATTTTTCTTTTTGTTACTTTGTTTCTTTCTTGTTTTTTGTTAAATTTGGTTTGAATTTAAGCACGAAGATATCATGAATTAGCGCGGGTTTACTACACAAAGCGATAGCATGCAGGTTCGCCAAATTCTGGCATAGTATTTGCAGAAATATGAGGAGATGGTCTTAATGTCAATTATTCTGTAAAATAAAAACATAATTGAAATATTTTTGTAGGAACATCGTTTTGTACATCGATTTATAATTCGATGACAGCTCACGAACATTACCTAGTTTTTTCGTGTTGTTTTTGTTCTGTTTGGCACATTTATTTTATCTACTAGAAAAATTAATGATAGTAAATACTCGGAAAGCAGGGGGTGGAGAGAGCCTTTTCGCTGGTCAGAGCCTCGGATTCTCCCTACCTCCCCCCTCTTATATAAAAATATCATAAAAAATATAAAAGAGTTTGGGTTGGGGCAGCCGGCTCGCAGCATACGATTAACCTGTCTTTCTGGGTAGTTTTTAGATGAAATTAAAACAAATATAATAATAATAATGCGTAAAGATTAAGATAACATGACAAGTATTTGTCATATTACATATGAATTGTCCATTCTGTATTCTGTTTTACTGCATATGTTCATAAATAGTCCGGTATATTTTATGTTTCTTTCGGCATATTGATTGCTTAAGTACATGCATATTTGGAAAGAATTATGGTATTTCTGTCTATATATATTTTGAAGGCGTTCTATTGATGCATTGTGTTATTGGGATATTGATTTGTTATATGAACAGTAGTTAACCACCATCTTTGAAACCAGTTTAAATTGTTTGTTTGGTATTAGTTATATAGAAAAGGAAAGAAATAATTTATTTTCGGACGAACGAAGTGAGGCAGAAAATAAGGCGTGTATGTTTATACAAACTTGATTTTATTAGTGAACATACATTACTTGCATTGTTCTGATTTCATCAATTTAGAATTATTTTATTGTCGTGACTTAAATGGCGCTACAAATTGTAATCTTTATTCGGGGTACAGTAAAGAAAGTCTTCTTTATTAAAATGTTTGGCTGAAGTCAATTCTAATTTCATTTTAATTTTTGTCCGTGTTGTGAGCAATATTTAGTGATCCACAAAATATTTTATTCTTGTATACTACGGCAGTATCAAAATAAAAGCTCACTTGTCTAGTTTGACCTTGTCGTATCTGCAGCCTCGCGCTCGGTTGGTCATCTCTTATTATTGGTGTTATTGGGCGGGCGCCCTTTAACCGTTAGAGGCGGCCTTGACCATGTGGTCGGTCATTCACCAGGACCATGGATTGACTGTGTCTTATATAAACAGGGTTATTCAACTTCTCGGCCATACGATTATTAGTGATCAGTCGAAAGTTGCATTTATTATATGTACGTGTAGGTCCGTACATATTATTATAATTTGTGGATCACTTTGCTACAAGCCTCTAACACATGGGTTATGTTGAAACAGACATGTAAATCCCCCCTGTTTTCTTACGTTTCCAGTCTGCCGATTAGCTCAGTCAATCGCTTGGATGGATTATATTATTATTGTAGCATAGTTTGCTATAACCATTCCCTCGCACCGGTCCGTTTGTTCATATATTACATTAAAACAAATTTTTCAATATTTTAATATTTTTGTGCGTTTGTTTGCTGAAGACTTTCTTGACTTACATCAGATTTTATTTTGATCTTGGTGTTATGTTTCATTTCGTATTTACTTAAATTAGGAAGAATATTTTTGTTGATATATCATCTCATGTCATAGAGATCTCTGAGAGCATTTTTGCCTCGTTTCTCATTAGTGCGAAGTACTAGAACCTACACTTTCCTATTAGGTCTATTATGTTCTGCGCTTATTTTCATAGTTTTCTGCACCTTCGCGCTGTTATGTTGCTTCCAGGCATTTTATCTGGAGCTTTGTCTTTCATATTTTCTCATCATTTTCATATATACCATGCTATATATTTACAATATGACATAATTTTCATTTGAAAATTTACAATAAAGTCACGGCGTTATCTCACATAATCTTGTTTTGTTTTTGCTTTATTACTTGGTACATCCACCTTTGTCTTAGAACCGATGAACTCCCTTATGCAGTCAGACCCGTCATGTAGACAGCCTCCAAATACATATAACCTGCTTACTATGGTCACACGTCACCTGTCTTGAAAAAAATATGTTTTCACAAATACCAGCATTTTCAGTCCCCAAGGGAGGTTCTGCAGCCGGTTTGACTGTATATATATATAAATACCCTAGCACCCACAATAAATTAAATCATCAAGACATTACTTATTGCATAATGGCCAGTTCGTAACCTAGAGATTCTGTTTTAAACTGTAACATGGAAAAAGTAATTTTACGAGAAATGCTTTTGTCTTTTACTGGTATAATAATTGTTTTCATTTTCTGAATCCAACCTTTGTTATTTCCAATTGTTATGTACTTTCAATTTGATATAGATCTAATTCAACCTGTGTTTTTTTTTTTATTTTTATATACCTGATATAAAAAGGTACTTAAAATCATGTGAAATAAGCTTTATGTATCGCTATAGAAAACACCAAGCTGGTGTTACAGTATATGAATTGAAGAAAGTGTAACTCAGTGCCACATTTGTGTTTCGCATCGTTACGTTGTACCATAATGGCGTTTAATAAGGCAAAACGTTGGGCCATTAAAGTCGGAATAAACTGGCTTTTATTTGGCTAATGTCACGACTATCTTCTTGAAGACACCAAGTGTGATTTGCAAGAACATTCTTTCCAATTAACAAGAAAAAAAAATCAAGAAATAATTTCAATTCTGACACTTTCTTTGCCACATAAAACAAATTATTTCCCTTCATTTACACCATAATGTACACAAGATAAAATATCTCTCGGAATAATGCACCGACAATTTTATTATTAATCAGTCTCAAACATATCGTGCTTTTATCCGGTTTTGTGCCACAGTCATTACCTATAAACACAATTTAAATCATTTTAGTCATGTTTATGTACGTGTATATTTGTAAAACGAGACGCATGACAGTGATGTAGCAACTGCACAAACTTTAATTTAAACTACGAATAATTCATGATATTGACAACAATAAAAATACAATGTATGGAAAAATCGAAGAAAGGGTAAATCTAAAGTTCCAGCATTATTCATCCTTTACTAGCACACAACAACCCCAGAGAACAAAAATGACCATGCTTAATATGCCTTCTTTTATTTGTAATTCTGAAAGAACGCGTATGGAATTTTATCAAAATTTGTCTTTAACAAAATAATAAACAATCAAAACAGAAAAAGGTTCAATTTAAAACTTTAAAAATCGTCAATTCTTTATCAAACACATGTGCATGAATGCTTTTCCAGCTGGCGGCAATTGCCGCTTATTTGTGAGTTCGAATCCAATATCCGGTTAGGGAGGTTTTCATAATTTTTGGTTTTGGATATTGTATATGCTTTTAAATTTTGTAAATTGAATTCCAGTTCAGTTAGTTGTTTCCCGTTTAAGGCTAGTTTGGACCCCCCCCCCCCCCCCCCCCCCACCGCACACACACACAAACACACATTTTTTTGCATTATAACACGTACTATTAATTCTCTTAAATTAAAGATGAGCATCTGTGACACTGACACTAGAAACACATGCTTGCGCTGGAATCCCCGCTTTGTACCGTGCGTGTCATAAACCGGGTACAAAAATTAATACGCCTACGACTATATCAAACCTATGATAAAAGTCCAATATGGGTACCCATCTGCGATATGCGCAGAACGAAGCAGGTATCAATTCAAAGGGAAGTGTTCCATACAAGTAAAATTGATCGATTTATGATAATTATTAATTTCTCATCGGAACCCAGACGTCAGTTGTCAGGACCGGTGTCATTTGCCAGAATGATTACAGAATCGTCGACTGATACCAGGTATTCATAGGTAGGTGCTAATTTAAAGAGCTAAATCGACTATTATTGTTTCCTAATGTCAATTTTACAGATGCCCATCTTTAATTTTGAAGGTCATTGATAGTAAAATACTGGCTAACAGTTGACAGGGGTGGAGGAGGGTGGAGGTGTCTTGACTTTAAGCGTCTTTGCGTTGACAGCTGAAACGCTCTAATCAACGTGGCTGTTGTGACGCATATAGACATTTGAGACAGTAATATTATACGCGGAGGCCAAGCCTGTTCAAACTATTAGAACTGTTTAATAGTAATAAAGCATTTCTTATAAGATATGACATGATCAACGTTCCTGTTTAAAGCGTTGTAGGACCACATTCGTAACAGATCGCATTTGTAACAGATTTCGTACGTATGCGATCGCATTCGTAACAGGTAAAATGTGTTACGAATGTGTTTGTCCAACATGGGGGTTGACATGAGAAGCACATATGTATCATGTTGAGTTTTATACTGCAAATGTTCAATCAGTTGGTTGTCATCGCAACATCATTAAATGATTGCCATAAGCACCATCACAAGTTAGCGTCGTCGTTGACGACGTCAAAAACGTCATAAATTATTTGAGCCGCATCATTAGAAAATGGGCCTTCGGGAATCTTTGAGACTTTGCAACCAGTGTGGGACAAGATCAGCCTGTGCATCCGCGCAGTCTGATCATAGCCCACACCGTTCGCTGTTATTTCAAAGAAGGCTTATTCTACCTGAATATGAAGTTTTCTGACCCTAATTCAGATGCATAAATTCATGGTCAGCCTTAATATAGAGTTTCCGGCAATTCACAAAAATGTCCGAATGCCTATTTTCCCGTGACTTGGTTTAATTTTATTATCATTTCTGCATCCACTGCCACTATAGTAGGATTACAACTTTGGCTGCTTCTACTGTTACCTCAACTAGCTGAAATGTTGACTCACATGCTCAGGCCAATGGTTCAAACCCGGTGGCGACATACATTTGTAGCTATCTTTCGTTCTCTAGAGCTGCCTCAAGTTGGGTGACAAACAGGAAGTTGCTATGTCCTGGGACAAATTATATACAATTTGTCATGGACGGAGTTGTTAGCCTTAAGATTTTAAGAAAATATACCTTAGTTTTTAGTTACCCTCATCCAACTGGGCTCGCTTGTAAGGAAAATAGGCCTTCGTTTATCATAATCCCGCCGTGAAATAGCGGAGTTTGTGCGTTCGTGCAGTTATATACATGTATAGGTTCTTGTCCCATGTTGCTATATCCAAGATCATGGTCACAGCTTTGAACTTAGATTTGTTTTGTTATTTTGCTGTTATATATATGTTTGTGTCCGGATCATAACTCGCTTTGGTCAGATTTCCAAATACCTTGTTACAAATAACCACCATTTATTGATAATCTGTAGTGATCATATTACACCTATTACTGCAAACGACTCAAATTTTGGCACCCTGTAGAATGGTTTTGATGAATATTATGTTTGTTTGTTGGATTCAGAGCGCCTGTTTTCAACAGTATTTAGGTAATACAGTTTAGGACTGTTAATCTTACCATTGATCCTACAACAGACCAGTCCAAGATATTGTTGATGGTTATGATGATAATGATGATGACGATGATGATAATGATGATGATAATGATGACAAAATTGTCAAAAATATCAAAATCAGTATAACAGTATCTTTATGTTAGTAACAGACAACTGCCCAGCTTGAAACAGCAACGATAGGCGAAAATCGCAACAGATACGTGTAGTTATCACCCGGTCTCGAACGTGTATCCCTCGACACTCAAGTCGATGGTGAGTTCCTCCCATTAATATTAATTGAAATTATACCCTGGCTCATATACGAGTTTACATTCATACAATCGTTTACGGGTCTGGTAAAACGCACCTATACACGTAAAGTCTTAACTGAGTGGATGAGAGACACAGTATCTCTGGAAATTCCGGCCCTGACTGGGAATTCAACAGGCTCCGCCGGTTTCGTAATCTGCAAAACTATCCACTGCACCACCCTCACCGGTTGAGTTTCTTGTGCCGCTCCTATAGAGATACAAAATAAAGAGTGTTTCAATACGAATGCAGACACCAGGCCAGGCAAGAAACTCTCTTAGTAAATATAATCTAATAAAGTTCACGTCGGGGTTTTGAATAGGACATATTTCATTTGATGTATCAATTGTCGTCAGTATAAGTTTGTTTTTTATGTTTAAGCAATGCGAATTGACAAAGATATACAAACGAAAACGAAAAACCTATCTTGCAGCGAACCCGCGCACGCCTACGACATCAGGATCAGAACAATAGCCATGAGCAGTCTTCGAATAGTCAAGCTAGTCACTATTTAAAAGTATACATAAATGTATATATACCGGTGTTCTACGAAAACAAGCTTTTACAAGACTTTC
This sequence comes from Mercenaria mercenaria, assembly GCF_021730395.1. Lineage (NCBI taxonomy): Eukaryota > Metazoa > Mollusca > Bivalvia > Venerida > Veneridae > Mercenaria > Mercenaria mercenaria. The sequence goes on from NC_069368.1 coordinate 82,543,984, forward strand.
TATGTTGAGACTGCCTTGATCTTGTTTTTAGTGCATTTTATTTGTTGTTGAAGCGATACAACCTGTAAAAGTTGAACAGGGATAGCATGCGGTGTGCATCATCATACATATTCATATATTCATGCATTCAGTAAAAATGAAATTTATAAGTGACATGTACATGTAGTACCATAATACTATGAACAGACCAGTCATGATAATGGTATTCTTTCCAAGTTTAATTGCCAGATAACAAACCAGCACCAAGATATTAACCTGACCGGTTAACTATCGCTAACATGAGTAATACTACACTATACATATTATTAAATCTGCGATTTTTGCCATTTCAGGGGTCATAACTCTAAGACAAATAGCGTGATGTGGCTACTCTTCGAGGAAAAAAGCAAGATCTTAATGATATTTAATTTCAATGCAAGTTTGGTCAAACTCAAATAATAAATGTAATCTATGACATGTTTACAATGCTAAAGTCAGCAGATTTTGTCATTTCAGGGGCCATAACTCCAGGACAAACGGTGCTATAAAGCTGGTTTTCGCAAGGAACCGAGATGTTATAGATATATAACTTCTATACAAGTTTGGTCAAAATGAAATAATAGATATGGTCTCTATTGTGTTCAAAAGACTAAAATAAGCAAATTTTGCCATTTCAGCCATTACTCCGAGACAAATGGCGCGATACGGCTGTTTTTGGCTGTTTTTAAAGGAAATGAGATTCTTTATAAGTTTAATAAAAATCAAGTGATAAATGTAATCTCCATTGTGTTGACAAGGATAAAATCAGAATTTTTTTGCCAATTCAGGGGCCGTAACCCCAAGTAAAATGGTGCAGTACGGTTGTTTTTGAAAGGAACCGAGATCGTATAGATATATAAGTTGTGTGCAAGTTTTGTAAAAATAAACAAAAATGTGGTCTCTATCGCGTTCACAAGGCTAAAATCAGTAATTATTGCCATCTCTGGGGCAATTACTCCAAGACCAATAAGATGGTATGGCTGGTTTTTGATAAGAGCCGAGATATCATAGATATATACACGTTCTGTGCAATTTTTGTCAAAATCAAATAATAAATGTTGTCTCTATCGTATTCACAAGAAAAATGTGAACGACGAACAAAGGATGATCACAATAGCTCAATTTGTCACTTCGTACAAGTGAGCTAAAACATGTTAAAAATGTGTTTCAGATGTAAAAATGCACTTTTTTGTTCATTTTTCCGAAAGAAAATGACATGTGACAAATGTGATCAGATGTCACATCAAAAATCGGCATCAATCACATTTGTCTCAAAAATTGTTACAATTGTGCTTGATTTCTGTTACATATGCGATCTCATCTGTAACACCTGTTACATATGCGATCGCATTTGTAACACCTGTTACAAATGCGATCTGTTACGAATGTGGTCCTACAAAGCGTCAAACGGTTTTAGAATGTTTACCCTCTCATGATTTTAATAAAACTCATTTCTGCCAAATATTTGCATCCTATTTATTTATTTTATTTATGATTCATATAGATGATAAGCTGTAATGCTTAAATCTGAATAAATTCTTTGTTCTGTTCTGTTCTGTTATCAGAAGTCTAAAAGTCTAAACCGAGCTCCTTGTTCTATCATGGAATCGAGCGAGCACATGGTCTTCATAGCTGTCTTAGAATCGATTGCAGCGGTTATTTGCGATAGAACATTATCAATTTGTATTTTGTCTCTCTGTACATACGTAGCCATTAAACAACATACCACTTTATGCGCCTTAGTTCCAGCTTTACCGATATCAGAACACTACTCTTCAACAATCAAACATGCAACATTTTCATTTTCTTCTGGTTGGGTGAGCTGTGCAGTTTCAATCTGTTCTATGTTACATTTAATGTATTCCGGTATTAACGAAACCTTTCAACTAACTGCAATGAAAATTACAAGAGTGAAAAATATTGGGATTCTTTAATCTCAATAAGTGTGTGAAGTTGGCGAGAAGTTCGACATTCGACATTGAACATTCGATCTCAGAACGACATTGGACATTTGAAGCGTGAAGTTGACAATAAGTTAAACTTTCGACATTGAACATTCGATCTCAGAACGACATTGGACATTCGATACAAGAACGACATTGGACATTCGAATCCAGAACGACATTGGACATTCAATTTTAGAACGACATTAGACATTCGAATCCAGAACGAAATTGGACATTTAATTTTAGAACGACATTAGACATTCGAATCCAGAACGACATTGGAAATTCGAATCCAGAACGACATTGGACATTCGATACCAGAACGACATTGGACATTCGATTTCAGAACGACATTGGACATTCGATTTCAGAAGACATTGGACATTTGATACCAGATCGACATTGGACATTCGATTTCAGAACGACATTGGACATTCGATACCAGAACGACATTGGACATTCGATTTCAGAACGACATTGGACATTTGATACCAGATCGACATTGGATATCGATTTCAGAACGACATTCGACATTCGATACCAGAACGACATTGGACATTCGATTTCAGAACGACATTCGACATTCGATTTCAGAACGACATTGGACATTTGATACCAGAACGACATTAGACATTCGATTTCAGAACGACATTGGACATTCGATTTCAGAACGACATTGGACATTTGATACCAGAACGACATCCGACCTTCGATTTCAGATCGACATTGAACATTCGATTTCAGAACGACATTCGACATTCGATACCAGAACGACATTGGACATTCGATTTCAGAACGACATTGGACATTTGTTACCAGATCGACATTCGACATTCGATTTCAGAACGACATTGGACATTCGATACCAGAACGACATTGGACATTCGATTTCAGAACGACATTGGACATTTGATACCAGATCGACATTGGACATTCGATTTCAGAACGACATTCGACATTCGATACCAGAACGACATTGGACATTCGATTTCAGAACGACATTGGACATTCGATTTTAGAACGACATTAGACATTCGAATCCAGAACGAAATTGTACATTCAATTTTAGAACGACATTAGACATTCGAATCCAGAACGACATTGGAAATTCGAATCCAGAACGACATTGGACATTCGAATCCAGAATGACATTGGACATTCGATTTCAGAACGACATTGGACATTCGATTTCAGAACGACATTCGACATTCGATTTCAGAACGACATTGGACATTTGATACCAGAACGACATTAGACATTCGATTTCAGAACGACATTGGACATCCGATTTCAGAACGACATTGGACATTTGATACCAGAACGACATTCGACCTTCGATTTCAGATCGACATTGAACATTCGATTTCAGAACGACATTCGACATTCGATACCAGAACGAAATTGGACATTCGATTTCAGAACGACATTGGACATTCGATTTCAGAACGACATTGGACATTTGTTACCAGATCGACATTCGACATTCGATTTCAGAACGACATTGGACATTCGATACCAGAACGACATTGGACATTCGATTTCAGAACGACATTGGACATTTGATACCAGATCGACATTGGACATTCGATTTCAGAACGACATTCGACATTGGATACCAGAACGACATTGGACATTCGATTTCAAAACGACATTGGACATTCGATTTTAAAACGACATTAGACATTCGAATCCAGAACGAAATTGTACATTCAATTTTAGAACGACATTAGACATTCGAATCCAGAACGACATTGGAAATTCGAATCCAGAACGACAATGGACATTCGATACCAGAACGACATTGGACATTCGATTTCAGAACGACATTGGACATTCGATTTCAGAACGACATTCGACATTCGATTTCAGAACGACATTGGACATTTGATACCAGAACGACATTAGACATTCGATTTCAGAACGACATTAGACATCCGATTTCAGAACGACATTGGACATTTGATACCAGAACGACATTCGACCTTCGATTTCAGATCGACATTGAACATTCGATTTCAGAACGACATTCGACATTCGATACCAGAACGAAATTGGACATTCGATTTCAGAACGACATTGGACATTAAAATCCAAAACGACATTGGGCATTCGAACCTAGAACGACGTTGGACATTCGAATCCAGAACGACATTAGAAATACGAACCCAGAACGACATTGGACATTCGAATCCAAAATGACATTGGACATTCGAACCTAAAACGACATTGGACATTCGAATCCAGAACGACAGTAGACATACGAACCCAGAACGACATTGGACATTCGAATCCAAATCGACATTGGACATACGAACCAAGAACGACATTGGACATTCGAAGCCAAAACGATATTATTAGTGTCAGTTAGCACCGATTCCTGAAAGTCTGTGAGTGCTCCTGAAAGTGACACGGACCACTTAAAATGATTTAAAAAGAAACAGGAACTACTTGGTTAGTGTTATCACTCCTGGCACCAGTTCTTGAAAGTCTGCGAGTCCTCCGAATGTGTCGAAGACCGTTCTGATGGTTTGAAAGGACACGTGGATTGCTGGGTCGGTGTTTTCTACCTTGGCACCGATTCCTGAAAGTCTGCGAGTTCTCCTGAAAGTGTCGCAGACCATTCTAAATGATTGATAAAGAAACGTGGACTATTGTGCAATGTTTTCTCCCTTGGCACCGTTTCCTGAAAGTCTGAGAGTCCTCCTGAAAGTGTCGCAGACCATTCTGAATGATTGAAAAAGAAACATGGACTATTGTGACGATTTTTTCTCCCTTGGAATCGTTTCCTGAAAGTCTGCGGGTCCTCCTGAAAGTATCGCAGACCATTCTAAAAGATTGATAAAGAAACACGGACTATTGTGACGATGTTTTCTCCCTTGGCACCGTTTCCTGAAAGTCTGCGAGTGCTCCTTAAAGTGTCGTAGACCATTCCAAATTACTTAAAAAGAAACATGGACTATTGTGACGATGTTTTCTCCCTTGGAACCGTTTCCTGAAAGTCTGAGTCCTCCTGAAAGTGTCACAGACCGTTTATAATCGGTTGAATTAATACAGAGGCTAATGGGACGGTGCTTTCTCACTTGGCATCTATTCTTGAAAGTCTGCGAGTGTTCCTGAAAGTGTCGCAGATTTTTTTTTTAATGATTAAAAAAGAAACAAGAACTACTTGGTAAGTGTTATCTCTCTTGGTTCCGGTTCTTGAAAGTCTGCGAGTCCTCCTGAAATGTCACAGACCGTTCTTAATGGGTTGAAATGATAGTTCTTGTGAACTTCCAAAAGAAACAAGAACTATCATTTCAACCCATTAAGAACGGTCTGTGACATTTTTAGGAGGACTCGCAGACTTTCAAGAATAGATGCCAAGTGAGAAAACACCGTCCCATTAGCTTTTGTACTAAATCAACCGATTATAAACGGTCTGTGACACTTTCAGGAGGACTCTCAGACTTTCAGGAAACGGTTCCAAGGGAGAAAACATCGTCACAATAGTCCATGTTTCTTTTTAAGTAATTTGGAATGGTCTACGACACTTTAAGGAGCACTCGCAGACTTTCAGGAAACGGTGCCAAGGGAGAAAAAATCGTCAAAATGGTCCATGTTTCTTTTTTAATCATTCAGGATGGTCTGCGACACTTTCAGGAGGACTCTCAGACTTTCAGGAAACGGTGCCAAGGGAGAAAACATTGCACAATAGTCCACGTTTCTTTATCAATCATTTAGAATGGTCTGCGACACTTTCAGGAGCACTAGCAGACTTTCAGGAATCGGTGCCAAGGTAGAAAACACCGACCCAGCAATCCACTTGTCCTTTCAAACCATCAGAACGGTCTTAGACACATTAGGAGGAATCGCAGACGTTCAAGAACTGGTGCCAGGAGTGATTACACTAACCAAGTAGTTCCTGTTTCCTTTTAAATCATTTTAAGTGGTCTGTGACTCTTTCAGGAGCACTCACTTACTTGCAGGAATCAGTGCTAACTGACACTAATAATATCGTTTTGGATTCGAATGTCCATTGTCGTTCTGAAATCGAATGTTCAGTGTCGTTTTGGATTTGAATGTCCAATGTCGTTCTGGGTTCATATGTCTAATGTCGTTCTGGATTCGAATGTCCAATGTCGTTCTAGATTCGAATGTCCAATGTTGTTTTGGATTCGAATGTCTAATGTCGTTCTAAACTGAATGTCCAATGTCGTTCTGGTATCGAATGTTCAATGTCGTTCTGGTATCGAATGTCGAATGTCGTTCTGAAATCGAATGTCCAATGTCGATCTGGTATCAAATGTCCAATGTCGTTCTGAAATCGAATGTCGAATGTAGATCTGGTATCAAATGTCTAATGTCGTTCTGGTATCAAATGTCGAATGTCGTTCTGGTATCGAATGTCGAATGTCGTTCTGAAATTGAATGTTCAATTTCGATCTGAAATCGAATGTTCAATGTCGATCTGAAATCGAATGTCGAATGTCGTTCTGGTATCAAATGTTGAATATCGTTCTGGTATCGAATGTCGAATGTCGTTCTGAAATCGAATGTTCAATGTCGATCTGAAATCGAATGTTCAATGTCGATCTGAAATCGAATGTCGAATGTCGTTCTGGTATCAAATGTCGAATGTCGTTCTGGTATCAAATGTCGAATGTCGTTCTGAAATCGAATGTCCAATGTCGTTCTGAAATAGAATGTAAAATGTCGTTCTGAAATCGAATGTCCAATGTCGTTCTGGTATCGAATGTCAAATGTCGTTCTGAAATCGAATGTCGAATGTCGTTTAGAAATCGAATGTCGAATGTCGTTCTGAAATCGAATGTCGAATGTCATTCTGGTATCAAATGTCCAATGTCGTTCTGAAATCGAATGTCCAATGTCGTTCTGGTATCGAATGTCGAATGTCGTTCTGAAATCGAATGTCCAATGTCAATCTGGTATCAAAAGTTCAAAGTCGTTCTGAAATCGAATGTCCAATGTCGTTCTGAAATCGAATGTCGAATGTAGCTCTGGTATCAAATGTCGAATGTCGTTCTGGTATCAAATATCCAATGTCGTAATGAAATCGAATGTCCAATGTCGATCTGGTATCAAATGTCCAATGTCGTTCTGAAATCGAATGTCGTTCTGAAATCGAATGTAGATATGGTATCAAATGTCGAATGTCGTTCTGGTATCAAATATCGAATGTCGTTCTGGTATCGAATGTGGAATGTCGTTCTGAAATCGAATGTTCAATGTCGATCTGAAATCGAATGTTCAATGTCGATCTGAAATCGGATATCGAATGTCGTTCTGGTATCAAATGTCCAATGTCGTTCTAACATTGAATGTCCAATGTCGTTCTGAAATCGAATGTCCAATGTCGTTCTGGTATCGAATGTCGAATGTCGTTCTGAAATCGAATGTTTAATGTCGATCTGAAATTGAATGTCGAATGTCGTTCTGGTATCAAATGTCCAATGTCGTTCTAAAATCGAATGTCCAATGTCGTTCTGAAATCGAACGTCCAATGTAGTTCTGGTATCGAATGTCGTTCTGAAATCGAATGTCGAATGTCGTTTAGAAATCGAATGTCGAATGTCGTTCTGAAATCGAATGTCGAATGTCATTCTGGTATCGAATGTCCAATGTCGTTCTGAAATCGAATGTCCAATGTCGTTCTGGTATCGAATGTCAAATGTCGTTCTGAAATCGAATGTCCAATGTCGATCTGGTATCGAATGTCCAGTGTCGTTCTGAAATCGAATGTCCATTGTCGTTCTGAAATCGAATGTCCAATGTCATTCTGGTATCGAATGTCCAATGTCGTTCTGGATTCGAATTTCCAATGTCGTTCTGGATTCGAATGTCTAATGTCGTTCTAACATTGAATGTCCAATGTCGTTCTGGATTCGAATGTCTAATGTCGTTCTAAATTGAATGTCCAATGTCGTTCTGGTATCGAATGTTCAATGTCGTTCTGAGATCGAATGTTCAATGTCGAAAGTTTAACTTGTTGTCAACTTCACGCTTCAAATGTCCAATGTCGTTCTGAGATCGAATGTTCAATGTCGAATGTCGAACTTCTCGCCAACTTCATACACCTAATCTCAATGGCAGTTTTAACCGGCTGATTTAAATTGATTTGACCTACACAACTTGCTGACTCTGTTAGATATTCAGAGTAGCGAGTTTATACAAGGAAATACATCATTAGCGTCAACTCTCTCTGCTACTGTATTTGGAAAGATGTTCTCAAACCCAGTAAACAAACTAGCAGCCGAATACTTTTCAATAATAACTAAATATTTCAAATTAAATCAAGACATTCACAATGATTTACAAACGACATAACGCTGTACCAACCAACATAAATGTGAGAAATCTCCAAATGAATGACACGTATGGCAATTTTTACTAATAGTTTACATAAATACATTACTTCTTGTCAAAAATTCAGATGCGAAAATATTTATTACCTTCTAATATTGTGCAGAGTCTATTGATATAAACTGATTTCTCAAAGAGAAGATAATATTCGATTCGTTGTACGCTTTTTCTTCCAATGTTATTCAATTATGCTAACCAACGTAGATCTGTTCAGGATGATGAAAGAATTAATCATCAAGAAAATCAGGCAGCAAGCTCATGGTTTATTTGCGTTTTCACTAAATGCCGTAAGGAACCTACTTAGGCGCACGCAGAAGGCTGAAACAATGCAGGAACGGGTGTTTGTGATCTTTCCACACAATCAAAGGCTGCACATATGACCTAATTTGTGTTTGTGGGACTCTTAACCCAAAACAAATTGATAGTTTATGGTTGGAAACAATAAGCTGTGTTATTTTACACATAAACCGTTCTGATCTGAAACAACGAATGTCACGATTAAGATCAAGAATGACAAAATGTGTGTAAAAATTCTACACGACTTTGATATTCTAGTTTTGAAATGACATTTGTTTTGTTGGTGACGTTTGTGACTAGATATAACACAGTTTCGGTTAAGCATCGGTCAATATTGTATTGCAGCCAATTGTATTAGCAATGGTTAAAATAAACCACGGTAAAAATATTTCCGCAGTATATATCACTGATTATTTTCTCTTGTATAATCCAGTTTTACCGCGCGGTTAACAGTTTTATACTTGGGCTGCAGTTGTTACTTTCTTACAACAAAGGGAGGACGTTTTTACCTGTTACCAATTACATCAGACAATCAATCGGAATGAAAATATTAATACATACATGATAAAAACACATCTATATTCCCGATATATTTTCGTAAGTAGACAGAAAGGACAAAAAAAATGCTTTCATATATAGATACTTCATAATTTAGTTTCAAATAGTGTCCACTACTTACTTGTTGAAACATATCTATTGCCAATATTCACATCTCATAAAGTAAAATGTTTGTAAGGGTCTTTATTGCATAATTCTAAACGATATATTATTACATTTATTTTACAAAATATATGCGATTTATTTAATTAGTTTAAACTGATTCAGTAGAAAAAAACCTGAAATTGTCTCTGATTATTTATCCACCATTCATCATGTTCTGTATTCAATAACCTCACTACTAAAGCCCAGTGGAATAATGCCTGAGTATCAGATTGAATCCTTCCCTCTTCGAAACAGAAGTTTGAAATACATTATTCAAATTCTGAGAGGAATTTTCAAAGGAATATTTTATAAACTTTAAGATGATTGCTTTCGTTGCCAAAATTCGCGCAATTGCAATAGTTACGGAATACATCTTAGTGCATAACACTATTTTGTTTTCATTACAAAAATTGAAGATGCGTGTACTTTGTTTCGAAACATTACACGCGCGGATATGGACGAAAAATTAGGTGTCTGGTAGTCAATTTAAGGATGCTCACCAAGCATTCGTCATAAAACTGTGTTCGAGCGCAATGGGTACAGTACTAGTGGATTTCTAATTGACAGCGACCTAGTGATGCAGCACGCAGTTATTAAGGTCATCACTCGTATGCTCTCAGAATTCAATATGCCAGCTAGCTAAATATTAAGTGCTTTCTCTTAGAGCTTTAAACCGTGTTTTGATCAAAAATTAGGGTGAGAAAGTACGGGAAAATGCCAGGCTAATCAACACTGCGCGAAGCAACAAGCCAAGGGAATAAGAGATTGTGCACTCGGATATGGAAAAACTTATTTTTGTTGAGGATATGTTCAACTAAGATTTTGATATTGTATACGAAAATGTAGCAATCATCGTCAGCAAGTTTTCAGAGATTTCTTGTTATTTGGTGTTCACTCAAGACATCGAATCTAGCCATACATCTAACCATATATTCGACTATGTTAAAACTAGTATTTAAGTCAGTGTGTCATATGGCGTATAGTTAATACTAGAGAACGCAGTGTATAGGGGGTAGGACGTAAATAGTTTCTTTCCTGTCAAATTGTTCAAAAGGCCCTTTGAAAAAGGCCCTCTGTCTATATATGCCTCAGAAGTCAGTTTCAGCAATATTTAATGACTGTCATGTAATAAAGTTTATTCTACGGAAGCCATCAGACGCTTGTACTTATTATTACGTTACAAGTGCGGAAATGAATAAAGTTTTATGATCGAACAGGAATAGCTACGCTTCAAGAACGTCCCTGTCATAGTTTGTATATAGTGAAATTGTACACAAAAATGCACAGACCAAGTAAAATAAAAACGTGTACAGAACAAAAAAAATAAAGGAATAAAGTGTGGCATCACCTTGAAATAGTCAGTGTTAAATCACCACAGGGAGATTTAAGCAGTCTAAATGTGCACATAATCCCTCTCTTAATCAGTACAATGTTCCAAAATTAAAGTCGTGTCCATAATAATTACCCCCAGATGGTGAATCCCTAACACTCACATTGGTAACAATAGACACATAAACCACAGAAATACTCATGTAAATATATCAGATGAACATTACTGAAAAGTTATCGCATTTCCATTACGAGCGGTAATAAATCTGTCCTACAGGAGACATAACCTTATCTCATATCAGTTTAGCAAATGTAGTAATCATCTGGGAGTTCTTGTCCAATGTTTAAAAACAATGAGGGAATTCCCACAAAACTGAAGACTTTTACTCCTACTATAGCTGTATATGGTGTGAGCTAATTTTGATTATATGAACCACACCATGAGAAAACCAACATAGTGCGTTTGCGACCAGCATGGATCCAGACCAGCCTGCGCATCCGCGCAGTCTGGTCAGGATCCATGCTGTTCGATAATGGTTTCCCTAATTGCAATAGGGTTTGAAGGCGAACAGCATTGATCCTGACCAGACTGCGCGGATGCGCAGGCTGGTCTGGATCCATGCTGGTTGCCAACGCACTATGTTGGTTTTCTCATGGTACGGCTCATATACAGTTTTGGATATAATTTTTCATATGAAATGGTTTAATCGTTTGCTGTATGCAGACTTACTGATAGGTGTAACAATTCAAACTTGGTCGAAGGACATATGTGTAACAGGTTTATTTTGTTCATGCTGTATTTTATTGCTCTATTTTGTTTTGCATTGCTTTGTTTTTTCTTCAAGGTTTGTTAAAATATAAAAGAACCGTTAATAGATACGCTTTCAGTAGTAGTATACATGTGTTGAAAATTTGCTTTATATTCCTTTTTTATCCTCTTTTGTAATTGTTGTCAAAATAAACTTTTCAAAACTTACACCAATTTGTAACGAGACAAATTATCAAGCGTGTTCTGTAATCTGAATTAATCAATTAAAGTGTTACTGTTACAACACAACATTTAATTTAGCGATTATCTTTACAAATGCAGTTTAGTAGTTACATCACATTACAGTTGGAAAAGTCTTTGAGAGTAAGATATATTCAATCAATGCTGATTTTGGAATTCATTCAATATCTCTGTAACAGATTTCCGCAGTAGTGTGAGGGATGTTGCATTTTCCATAACCTCCCATGAACAGACTCAATCAATGTGAGTGAATGCTTATGAATTTGTGTAAGGCAGGGAGTTATTTAATTCGGAAGTATAATTTTCTATCAATTTGAAACCAATCATCTATCATTGCAGAAATCTGGACTCTTCGTTGTTCACCGGCTGCAGAAAGTGTAAGATAAGTGTAAAATCTGGTGTAAGTTATATTTGACTTGTGTAAGTTCATTCTTTAAACGGCAAAGTGTAGGGAGAGCTAATACTTTGAGCGATTAACTACATTAATTTTTGGTTGACAAGAAAATGTATACACAGATAAGTCCTATCATTGACATAAAATTGTTCCAGTTTATGTATTGTAGATGGGTAGATAATGAGGGTACATTGCCTAGCTAAAGAATCTGCTGTTTTAGAGATATGGTAGTGACTCTTCTCAGGACTGAAAAGTTCTGGGGTATGTATTGTAGTAGTATCGGATGTTTCGAATCACTTTTGGTCAAGATATAATGAATGTTTCTGTTTTCAATTTTTAGAAATATATAGACATTTGCATACAATTCGGAGCTTTTAAGTTTTATGCCTATGTTTTGAAAAAAAGGTATCTGCTGTCTTTACTGAACAAGGTCTTACAACAAGCAGCAGATAAGCAGTATTTTCCAATCGGTCTCAACAATACATCTCAATATATTAAATAAATGAAGCAGCGCCACATAACGTCCTCTTAATTGCAGCTTTAGGATAATTATGACTGTACAATGGCCTACAGCTTACATATTCAGGACCAGTTACGGTACAGACTAATTATGCAAGTTAGGTTGTTCTCACTGATTAGTTTTAATTGAATCTTAGTTACAGTTAATCATTACAATGCTAGGTTCATCATTGAATATTTAACATTACCACGTCTACAGACTTGTAACTCGTTACCTTTATTGGCATTTTGTTATTCGCTTGGGTCTTGATAGGTTACCAGCATTACAGCGTTGCTGGAATAATGACTGGATGTAAAGAACTGTTTGTATCATATATTTAATTCACCCTACTGAAGTACAGTAAAAGGTCATTTGATAATGTTATATCTGTTGTTGGTGACCAAGCTATACCATCTTGCAGAAAGTACATAAAGACAGACTTTGCAGAAAGTACACATAAAGACAGTTGCTTACTTTATGCGTCCTCTTATCTGAGGCGGGAGTACTAAGCAATACCCTAATATACATGTCATGTTTATATGATAAAGATTAATTATGTATCAACTAATGCTTCCGTTTTAGACAGCAAAATTGTAGTCTTCTCTACAAACAATAAATTCAACAAATTATTTCTATTGCTCAATTTTTTGCTTTAAAAACAGGGTTACTAACCTGTTTATATGTCGTTCAGCTATCGAAATGGTTACTTTATGTGTATTTATAATATTCTTTGAACAGAACTTAAAACTTCGTGAAGTGGTTCAGTTATAAAAATACAATGTACTTCGAATATAGTGAAACAGACTATAGCTCCTTCGGTGAACAGAAAAAAAAAATGTAATGTCATATAAAAATACTTAAAGTGTGCCATCAAATAGTTTAGTTGATATTACGATTTAGATACGAAACCGTCATTTGTCGCTTACCTACTACTGAACAAATCAGAAAAGCTATTACGTCTGATGTATGTCTTATTGAACATATTGATCACAGATGAAAAATGTGACAGTTACTATTAATGTAGGGTTCAACAGCTGTTTAACTGTTTAAACAGTAGCAGTAACAGATATTAAATAGTTTACTACATATTGCAAAAGTCACATCAAAAGTCAATGGTAACATCAGCTGGTATCGTCACACGGAATAAATTGATGAATCGAACAAGTTTTTTCAGTCCTGATCCATTATTGATTTTCCCTTTATGAAATTTAACTGAATTTGCTACAAAGGGTTCTCCCCTAATCTGTCATTTAATTATAAAATTATCAAAAACATTTTTTTTCACGTTTGCCTGTTGTGTAACATGGCTAACTTAAACGTTTGATTGCTGAAAAGTTGAGCGCTAATGTCACGCCAATGTTGCATTTGCCTCCGCTAGTTTAGGATATGTTTTTATTGTTGCTTCATCTTTTAAAGCCCTGTCGTTCAAAAGTTTAACATTTTCTTGATGTTTCTTGTAAACGTGTATTTAGTGAGAACAAACAAAAAAATATATTTCAGTTAGTTTTTGAAAAGCTTTTGGCGCATTACTGTCTTTATTACTTATATCTTATACTTAAGCTTTTGTCAGGGTTTTCTAAATTTATAACCTTACGGCGTATTATAATGATCTATAAAAATCTCGTTGCATTTTTTAGAAGTTGCTATTTTGTTTGTTTGTCAAAGTCTTCTGAACTTATTTTTATATCAAGTATTTTGAAACAGCTGTGGACATGAAAAGCTTCTAAATATAATTCATATTTCTATAAGATGCATGATCGACAATTGTTCCACGAACTACTTGTATGTTCAAATAAAAAAAGTTTATTATACACCATTCAACTTTCGCTATAATATACCTGTTGAAATGGTACGAAGCTCTGATCAGTCCATTATATGTCCCCTAAGAAAGGTTATTTGAACAAACAATATACATACGTGAACTTTTATTTTTTTAACAGTCTTTGCGTATAATCGATATACTCTACTTAAGCTTTACTTTGAAATTTCAGAATCGGTTATGAATAATTCAGGATTCAAACCAGTGTTAGTAACGGGCGCGATAGTTACTGGAGACATTTATAAGGTACATGTTTGTGGGCACGATAACAAGAAAGTTCAGCTCGATTATATCACACATTTAGGAGTCTTCACCTGGTCGCTATAGAGTAGTTTTGTACAAAGCGGAATGGAGACAGTTCTCATTACAGTCATTTTAGCTACACTGCAAGGTAAAAATTTGTTTATTTTTATTTAATTTTACTTAATGACAATTTATTAATTATTTTCAACCCAAAATTATATTTTTATGTTCATGTTGATATCTTCCAATCAATGGTATTCTGTCCCTATAGGATCGAAATCCTGAAGGTTGGCTGCTTTAATGAGTTTTGGCAATATAGCTGATTTGACGAAGTTATTATTCTGATTTATCACAAGACCAATACTCAGATATGGAGCGCGTTGCCTTAGGATAATAACAATATACCGTTTTTATAGGTCTGACACCTTCAATTGTTATGGCAGCGGCTTCTAGCGAATCACTGGTACTGCATGCTTCGCTGGAAGATGGCTGCAATACCGTTTTTGTTGGAGAGAAAACAATTGTCAACGTAACTGTGCAGTTTACCTCTGAGGTTTACGATGACGTTATTATTGACGTACATCCACGAATCGTTACGTCTGACGTTCTCATTACAAAAGTGAAGAAAATTGAGATCGGATCAAATATTCTCATAACCGGAAGTACTGAACCTCTGCTGGATTTTGGAAGACCGGAACTACAAGTTCCGGTTCGTTAACATTTTTCGTTATTTTTA
The DNA here is from genome assembly GCF_021730395.1 of Mercenaria mercenaria. Classification (NCBI taxonomy): domain Eukaryota; kingdom Metazoa; phylum Mollusca; class Bivalvia; order Venerida; family Veneridae; genus Mercenaria; species Mercenaria mercenaria. The sequence goes on from NC_069368.1 coordinate 82,559,336, forward strand.
TGGTTTCCTTTTTTTCTTATAAAAAAACACATTTAATGTAAGCAAAAAAAAAAATATATAAAAAAAAATCTGCTATAACTTAAATGAAGTGATTGAATATATGTACAAAGTAGAGTTTTAATCGTACTCCGATATACTCAAAATAATGTTAACAAGAATTGCTTCGTTTCCTTGACTCATATCAAGTACTGTCGTTCAATGCATTGCCTTATAACCGTCTAAAGCAGTTGAAGTATGATATATTTTTGCTTATATTTCTTTCGTTGATATATCTATACATAAATACATACACCGCTGTAGAGTTTTATTTTGGGGAGAAGTGTGCTAGGAACGTGGTTTTTCCTGTAGGACTTTTGCCCTTGTCTGAAACTATACAACACTTATATGTAACAATTATCATGTTTTCTAGGGAAAGGCACTTTCGTTCACGTTTCATCTTGGGAAGGTTATGAGATCCAGAAAGACCAAGCCAGCATCGGGCCAGAGAGCTCTTGATGACGTCATTGTCAAACCAGCTTCGGACGATGACGTCGTTCTCATCTAGTACGAGGTTCTAATACCAGAAGAATATACGGTAGGGGCCGCCGAAATAGGGATAAACCACGTCGCAGTCTCTACGGATAAGATGATCTATATTCAAGACAAACAAGTGATGGTTACCGCCAGAAACCTACCGGTATAGTTTTTCATAGAACTAGGTTATCAGTTTACAAATAACCAATTTAAATCAATAAATTAAAGTCACTGATACTCTTGAGATGTTTTATAACTGACACAAAACCTTTTTTCATAAAACTTATATATATATTTACGTGTGATATTTACAAACTGATCACCAAACGACATTTTAAACATAACGAAAAATAAAAACAATACACACATTTGGACTAATATATAAAAATCCAGATAAAAATATTTTTATTTTCCGTTAATTCTGAATAGGATTTCAACCTACAAGGTATCTTATTGCAAAGTTATTGACTTATTGTTGCTTCTTCTATTGTTGTTCCAGAAGTTTCCTGTGGGACAAGCTGGCAATGCTCATGAAATGTCCTTGACAAAACAGCTCCTTTGAGAAAATAGTTGTAAAAGACCGCAACGGATACACATATATAACTGACTTAAACTTTGTATTTTTCATTAAATCTCACGCATTGAGTGTACACACGCATTGAATGTACACTATTAATCCCATGTTAAACCTAACCCTAACCTTTAGTCGGTATAAAGTACCCTCAATACGTGCGTATATCCAATATGGGCGATTTACTCTTGACGATTATGGTTCTAAACTCTGCATTTCCCACGGTGAAGGAAATTTGAATGTTGTATTTTCGACAATTTAGAAGTTTACATTTTGCATTTCCTACATGGTAGATTTAACCTTATCCTGCTAAATTTCTATAATGAACTTGTCCATCTTTCAATTGGGATAGAACCGTTAACTGTTAAAAGGGGTGCATACTAAAACGATACTGACTGAATGGCGAACAGTGCAGATCATGATCAGACTGCACGAGTGTGCAGGCTGATTATGATCTACACTGGTCGCAAAGGCAGAATCAGTCGTGTCCAGCATGATAAGGGTTAAAGTGTTGCATTCTTAGAATGTTGTAGAATTTATCAGTAAGGGTTTGTATCTAAGAAATCCGAATACAAAATTTATTTGATTTTAATAAAATTTCGTGATACAGGTTCAAAATGTATTTTTAAACATACACTGAATTAACGTGTAGCATGCAAATGACTTAAATATTTTGGACACATTTCAGCTGACGCATTCTATTACATTTGATATACTTAAAATGAAACACTTAATTTTAATTCTGTTAACATCTTATGATTTTCTTTTCAAAAAAAAAAAAAACATATTTAGCCACAGTTTCTCGAAATGAAAATGCACAAATTTCATTAGAAAAACCTTCATGGATTTCGTCGTTGTTCAACGCCACACAATTCTGACGGGAATCAGGCATATAGTGTTAAGCTGCTTAATTATATTTCACGAACCGGGAGTTTAATAAGTGTACTTTATTAGCACGATCATAACAAATAAAAAAGTCATTACAATTTTTGTGATGGCGACATATTTCGAATTAACTTTATCTCTTCTTCAGCGTCGGCGGATCCGGTAGAGAAAGGGCAATGAAAGCAATTTTAGATCGAAAAAATCTTGTTGACACTAAACATTAATAAACATTTATCTGATTAGTGAAAACTGTTATATTTGTCCTCTTTTTGTTGATAGTCTCCAACATTTTAAAAATGCATAGACAAGAATATGAAAGAGGCTGAATTTAACCTTATCAGATAATCTTTCATGGTTTGATTGCTGAAATGACCTAAAATGTTTGCTTATTTTTTCACATAGTTAATATGATTTATGGGAACCTTCCAGATAAAGTATGCGAAAACGTCGCAAAGAATCCATTCAAGCTATATATTAGGCACTGGTAGAACTTGGTTAAAGTCAGCAACCTAAGAAAGCCGCGTGCATGTTTTATTCAAATGATATTATTCAACGTCCCAAACTCGTTTTGAACACAAAAGAGTTGAAAATTCAATTTTTAAGGAATTTGCGTTATACCTTACATCGCGTTAACCATGATTGATCTAAGAATTAAACTTCAAATTTCATAAAAATGTTAAAGAAATTGAGAAAGAGAGAGATTTTTCTTGTCAATATTTCTTAAAGCTGCCATGGATAACAATGTCGACAAAGTTAAATGTGCGAGATAATGTGCAATTTGTCTTTTATCGGATAGGTAGATTTTTAAGAAAGGACGACGAAAATAATCAAATGAAAAACTTTCGATGGCACGCTTCTTCTTTTATATTTGCCAAGAGATATTTTTTTCAGACAATTGAACAATTTCTATTCAGCATTTGAAAGAAGATTTATGGCAATGAAGAAATTAGAAAACACATCTATTCATCGGTTGTGTATGTCCATGGCATTAACTACGTCTATGACAAAATATTTCCTTGTAGTGTGAAATGCACCTTGGCGGACTAATCGGCATGTACTATCTATAGTTCCTAAAACATTTTCAATCTGTTGACTGTGAGTTTTAGTGCAAAATCATAAAACCAAATATTGATGATTTTTCATTGCAAGTAAAATTGATATTCGAATATACCGCCCTATGTACTTTGACACGTAATTTTATCACTCGTGTTAAACACATATATCACACATTTCTAAAACTTCGTTTTGAATATTTACTACCATGTGACAGAACAAACTATTGTGATTTAACATGTCTAACATCTGTATATATACTAGGCGGAACAAGTTATGATAATATTTGCAGTTAAGGAGTTCTTTTGTCTGTTGATGTTCTTTGATTTATTAAGCTATCTAAAAATTCATCAATGGTTTAATGTTTGGTTTAATAAGGATCAGGACTCATCAGTTTTGATGAAAATCAATTTCATTGAACAATTATACCCTTTCAATAATTTTTTGTTGTTGAAACATCCAATTAACTAGTTGTTTTTCTTTCTTTTGTCCCAATGACCTTGACCTTCGGCTTTTTTTGCAAAACAAAATGTGACTGGTATTTTCATACCCGTGCATTGTCTTTGTGTGTACTTAGATCTGTTACCACATCAGGTGAACCCTATAGGAAAATAGAAAACGTTGAAACTCCACAGGTCGCCCAACACGACAAAAACGAAAATGTTGCAGGCTCGATTTGATTGAGCCTGTTCATGGACGGTAGTGGAAATGCATGCTACCGTCCACGCCCTCTAGCCCCGGGTTGAGCAGAACTCAACATTTACACATGCTAAAAGTACAAAAAAAAACAATTTAGAGACATCCGCAGATGTGTTCATACGGCGATGCACATGGAACCTTCACTAGTGTGTAATTCCATGAAACGCGAGGTATGGTCCCCAGTTAAAATAAGCCATCTTTCTACCCATGGTTACATATATGGCATATTTATTCAAACCTGATAAAAGACATGTTTATTAATGATTGCTGAACCACACCCGAATCATGCAAATGACGAATCCCTCTGAAAGCCTCGAGAAAGTGGTCATTATCCTACGTATTTATTCTCTGCCTGTCTATGACACAAGATATACTGAAAAACACCTTTGCCAGACTGTACTTGTGACTCTAGTGGTTGCGAGCTGTTTGATACAGACTGTGCTTAAAGAGTGTGAAACTTTTTTTGAAATTATTTCATAACGATGGCGAAATATTTCCAAAAAGCCTCTTGGATATATTAATTTTCTTGACGACAGAAATATACACTCAGCAAAAATTCTACTTTGAAATATGGATTTTTTTGCTATAGCCAGTAATATATCTATATGTCGTCTGCTAAGTACCTACAGATAACTGATATCATTTTAAACAAATACCCTCCCCTTCATTGATTTCCACGGCACACGTGCATTACGTGCTTTTCATGTTTAAATATCTACCGATCCAAAATATATGTATATGACATCTGTGTGATCAGTTAACGGTGAAAAACATAAAAGTTTCCAAAAGTATGCGCCGGATGACGTTAAGTGAGACTGGATGCGCCGTCGGAATATAAGATTCTTTCACTGGTTATAGTTGCAGATGGGAATTTCCGGCCTCGAGGGTAACTGTTTAGGCGGTAACGAGGTTCCTACCGAGTTACCGCCTAAACAGTTACCCGAGAGCCGGATATTCCCATCTGCACCTATTACCAGTGGCGGAATCTTTTTCTTGCATACCGATATCAAGGTATAATAATAAAAATAAAATCAGTCGAACGGCTTTCTTTTTAGAACTATTTCTTATAGCAGCGTATTTAAACAACGCGCGGGAAATCAACGTCCGTAAACAGGAAAGACGTCATGACGTTTCAAAGACAAATAACAATGTTTAGTTCCGGTTTTGTTTTATCAGTTCCAGCGTATCGTTATGAAATTTTGATAAAATAACGTATTTTGAATCGAGAAATATACTATCAGGAACAAAGAGGAACTGTCAAGGTACTGGATTTGTATTCCGTTTTTCGAAATAAAATATAAATAACTACACAAATCTTCTACATATATGTAGTTCGTAATACGTCATTTACTGCACGAGAGTCATCTTACACCCCGGGGTGTAAGATGGATTTTTCCAGCACCGGTAAAAATACCGGAAATCCCCGTCTGGTATGCAAGAATGGTCCAGAATGGCATATCAAACCGAGAGGTACACGCTTGAACAACATGTTTATATGAAATAATATTCGAAAACTAGTTGAAACGAAAACAACATTCGTGTGCTGCCGTGGTGTTCAAAGTCTCCTGACTCTAACCCCATTGAACACCTGTGGGATGAACTTGGGCGAAGAGTCAGGAGTCTGAGACCTGTTCTTCGCAATCTCCATGAACTACAAAGTGCTATTGTAGGAACATGGAATGCTATTCCACAGGGGTGTATCCGGCCGTTCATTCGATTCATGCGTTTCAGTTGTAAAAATGTTATTAATGCTGTCGGAGGGCACACGAGATACTAAGAACTCGGATTGTGTGACTTTTCATTTTGGGGGTTCAAATTGCACACGCTTCAATGAATTTGCCATTTTACGCAATTGTTTCATGAATTACTTAATTAAATATTTGATCTATATAGTGTCCAAATTTTGTTGAAATATGTTCAAAGGTTTGCGAGATGTATCCAAAATTGTAGGTGTGGAGTTAGAACTTTTGCTGAGTATAGTAAAGGTGGAAGCGTATGTTTTCTCATTGAAGAACATTCTCTAGCTACAAAACTCAAAACAGATTGCGAGATTATTGGATTAAGCTGCAATGAACTAACATCATGTAATCTATCTTTTGCAGTCTACTATTGTCTGCAAGAAACTGATGACTTAAATGCTGATGAACACCGGAAAGGATATGTTAGCAAACCTAAATGAAGTGTCTGAAACCTTAACATCAAAAAGTTTCCTGGGACTTTTATTTTTACTCAAAATCAAACACGAATGTGGTCATTAAAAACTTCATGCTGATCTAATACATTTTATTATATACGAGCGTATCTTAATGCGACACGGATAGTCAGAGACAACAACAGAAGCGGAACTACCAAAAGTTGAGACTGTTTTTGGATCACTCGGCTGAAGGTCAAGATTACTGTTACTAATAATAGAAAAACGGTTTCAAGTCAATAATGTCCCTGAAGAATGGGATATGGTGTAAACGTAGCTTAGGTGGAGGTGACAGTTTGGGTTGCATTAAGAGCCACGATGTTCAAGATCACTGTTATCAAATACAGAAAGATGGTTTCCTCCTAATATCTTAAGTTTTGGGTACACTTTCTAGCATTTATCGAGACAAAGGGTGGGAACGTTTTTAGGGTCAATCGGCTCTAGGTCTATATCATTTTTACTAAAAATAGAAATTTGGGTACATATGTATTCATATTAAAGTGACTGGTGACGGACGTCTTTGTAAATCTGGTTTCGTGACGTATAGCATGGCTTTTGGTATTGTATAAGCACCCATTGAATATGGTGCAAGCTTTTACTGATGTCCTTTGGCAGTGCCTTTGATATGCAGGCTCCGTAACTTCAGTTCCCTTTTCTAAATTCCACAGGTGGGCCGGTGGTCTAGTGTTAACACGCTTGACTGTCAATCCAGAGGTACAGGGTTAGAATCCCGGTCCAGGCACTGGAAATTTCTGAGATGCTCTCGAGTGTCTCCCACCTAACTTAGAGGCCTGTGCTGGTTCTTCACAGGAAAGACGGCTTCGCGTGTATCGGCAAACCGGGCACGTTAAAGAACCAGACTGTCTATTCCCAAAGAGCTAGGCTAAGTTAGCTGGACAAATCCGTATCTAAAAAGTTCTCTCTATATATTCTGGGGGCTTTATCTCACTCTGTCCTTCTGGTCAGATCGCTCTGTGTCTGTACTAGTAGAGGATGAATTTCGCGCCCTGTGTGGCTGAGTTTGCTGTATATAAAGCGCCTTTTGAACGTGTTTATCATGAAAAGGGCGCTATATAAATCTGGTATAATGAAAATATAATATAATAATAATTTATACTCTTTACTTTCTAAACTATATAACTGTCAACGATGTTTGATTGTAGTTTCTTTCTACATATTTCTTGACTGATTTGGCAGCCTGTGTTCCTAACTTATTTTAGACCTGAAGATATTGTTTGTACAGTGAGTGGATTCTTTATTAGTATAAATGAACTATGTTTGCATTATATAAGCTTTTTAGATACAGTATAAAGTCTTGAGACGTAGTGGCGTTCAAAATCAACCAATTAATTATTCTAAGAGTCTTAGGGAATCCAACTATAGACAGTCTCTGAAAGCCAGGTCAAATGTTTTCCAATTTCGAATTATAATCGCTTCAAAAAGTCTGGAACGACGTCCATGAAGTTAAAACTTAACAAAGAATTACAATAATAAAAGTCAATTTGTCCTCATCATAACGCAAGAAACACTAACATTTCAAATAAAATCATGAAGTTTGTAATATCTACGATTCTTGTAAAATTATTGACAATGCATCAGACATCTCTGGTGTATAGATAGTGTTTAAAATGGCCTTAACACCGCATCAAAATTAAGTATAGCATAAGGTGATGAATACTTTTATTAAGTTTCAGTTTAAGCATTTACTTATTATCGATATCAATTTCTGCTCTTAGAAAATAGCAGCGGTATAAAATCTATTGCGAAACATTACAGGGATAAACAGAGTTCTTATACAGACAGGTATGGGTATATCTGAAAAAAAAATGAAAAGAAAAGTCTTCAGCTAGCCGCATGCTTCTAAACACATTTGCGGTCATTCTACATTTAGCATCTGCCATACAGAGACGATAATTTCTGTTTATCACCATTTTACCACTTCTTTTATTAATGATTCCGGGTTCATTGCAATTAAATATTATTTATTCTATGGAAAGTTATACCCTTGAAAGGGTAGTCAAATTAACTACATGTATATTTCTTCTTTTATATCTACCTCGGGACTCATAAAGTCCATGACATTGCAAAGATTTCTAAGATAATAGCCATGAGTACGCACAAGTTCGGTAACGTTAACAATATAACATTATTGCATTTGCACTGAATCCTCCCTTTCAATATCTGTAGCTTTATTTGACAGGTACTAGTAAACAGATATTCTTAACTGAGATAATCAACAGCATTGAGAAAACGGGTACTAAATTAGAAATTTATTTATAAAGACTGTTTTCTAGTTTAACAGTAATGTTACATATTGAATGATTATTTACAAATGATTTGAGCATCTAAATGAAAAAGAGAAAAAGCCCAACTCAAAGAACGAAGTCGGAAATACAGCCTTCAGCATGAACATATGGGTAGGTATAAATGTATGCACACGCAGATCGGCTGGGAACATGCATACATAATTAAAAAAGAATGTAATAATAAATACGAAGAAGTTACATATGAGGGTAATTTAAAATAAAATTCAAGTATTTCTACATTCTTAGGTATATATCGATTAATTGTCATCTGCTCGTTACAGCTGCACGGGTATTTCTTAAATTTTGTAGACGTCTTTTGTCTCTTGCAAAGACTGAATACCTGTGAATACTATCTGGCTTTGTTCCATAGTCCCCTGAGAGTCCCATAAAATATTGTTAAATAATTTCTTATCATATTGAAACAGCACACCTTTTTCGAATCACTTTGAGTTAATTAAGGTGGAATGCGCCTAAATTGAAGTTACAGATTCCGTTTCGACATTTTTGTAATATAAAGTTTTCAGCATATTCCTCATATAATGCGTATTCTACATTTTTGATATTTCTGTAACTTTTTTCTCTCCAAACTTTCAAACAGGCCTATTGACGTTCATTTTGGATGAACCGTGATTTCACGTCCGTCAGATTGTTTTCATAAATCGCTCAGTTCAGTCAACAAGTATTCACTTGCTTATTTCTCATCGTATTTTCATATAAAAATGTCTTTAAAGTGGCGTAAGGATCATTTTAACGCTAAAGTCGATATTTACCTGAAAGTGACGTCAGATCGACAAATATGATATTGAGTTTTGAATAAATAACATGATGATGGCAAACTTTATTTTCTGTCGATTGAAGGATTAAAATTAAAAAGGGTCATCGAATTATTTTTCTCTTTATACCATATTGCCTACCCCTCCTCCTAATTGCAAAGTAACTTAACTTGTTTTTCTGACATATCTCTTTTATCCAATCTTAGTAGTTTACACTCTTATTCATTATAGGTTCGACTCAGACGTGAAATAAATCATGGTGCGTGAGAAAGTGTTGTTTTGTTTTTGTTTTTTTTTTGTTTTTTTTTTTTCCAAATAGTGCTTTAGAATTGTGTAACTCGCGTCTTCAGTGCGAAATGATTTCATTGCAGAGTGTATGGACAAATATAATTGAAATACTGATCATGTTATTCTTGAAATTCCCTTTAGATATAGTTATACTTTTCTCTATAGTAGTGATTATTTTTTCATCTTTTTTTCTTATAAACAAGTTTTCCGTTGTAATACACTGCTAAAACGAAGAGTTTATGCATAATTTTAATGCAGAGACATTTCCTAACAATCTAATCTTATTTCCAGCTATTGAAGAGTGTTTTAAATCGGCTTCATCCATAATTGATTTCTATCTCTAACTCAACTTTGCTCTGTGAGTTCATGACAAATCGCACTTGTTGTAAGTCTTATTTTAAAGCATTTAAAGACACGTGTGTTATAAACCCGTAATGAATGTCACAGAAAAGAAATGCTGTATTTATTTTTACTGAGAGTGAAAAACATTGAAAGTAACATTTCAGGTAAAAAAAGACTTACTGACTGAAATAATCAAACCAAACGAAGCAGAGGACATTGACACACTATTCAGACTGAATATCATGTTTGCCAACGGTCATTATTCAAACATCTACACTTTCGGCTGACATTTGTCAGACAATTTGGCGAAAAAATCGAGAGAAATAAATAGATGAACACTTTCCTACATTCATCCTTTATATATGCCGATGACATTGAAGAACTACAGTATGGGAAAAGCAAAGCCCAACGTTGTTTCTTGAAAGATAAAATGTACGTCTTGGCACTGAATAGTTGGCATACCATTTTAGGTGCGGGGGTCTGTGCTCAAAACTAATTAAGTCCCTTTCAGAAAACAATATAAAGCGGCTGTCCCTTCAGTGCCAATTAAAACACTGAATCTTAAAAAATGGAGTTTGAAATTCTATTTGCATTATAGTTTGACCAACGGGATATTCCAATGGTCAACTTAACAATGTTTAATTCACTGGTTTTGTTGGTTGCTTCTTACCCATTTGATATTGTTTGCAGTTGTGAAGATGGTTTTGACTATTTTAGGAAGGAGAGTAAGTAAGAGAAATTACTGTGCCTTTATTTGTTCGTTTTGTCCTAGTGTGTTTGCTTTGTGTGCGGCGTGTGTGTGTTGGTTGTATGCGCGTTTGCGTGCTGGGTTAACGTTTGGGGAGACTGTGTTTTTGGAACGTTGCTTTCCCTTTTGGATATGTATCCTTGTTTAGTTTCATTTACTCAACATTGGCAATAAAATTACATGTAAAATACACAAAAGAAACTGTTTAAAACTGTTCAGGAGATGCTTGAGGGATAAAGTTATTTTATTTACCATTTAATATTTCTGATATGGCTTAATATTACATGCTCATTTCTATTCCCCGTTAAGTTACACTGGAACCGGAAACGTCAGTATTTTTCCATACACTGACGCCTGAATTTCATATTGGGTGCGTGACGTAATTCAGAGTGTGTTGTTGCACTATTTGTTCTATCTTGTTCAGTAGTGTCATCCTATTCAGGCTATTGAACACATTTATGATATTTACATTGTATTTATACGTGTAGATGCGTATGTAATAAAAAAGGTTATTAGCTTTGCATCGGAAAATATGCACTCGTTCTTCAGCGGAAGAATATTGCGTTCCTAAAGTCGCGCAATACTTCCGCTGAAGAACTCGTGCATATTTCCCGATACAAAGCTAATAACCTATAAATATGCTTATCGATTGAACAAGTATTTGACACAACTACAAAGTATAAGATACAACGAAACGAAACAGACTCTACTTTTAAAACAGGGCTAATTTGGCTCAAGTACGAATCTCTAAGATCTTAACAAGCCAGTACGAAGCGCAGAGTCCATCACTACTTCAAGACCTATAAGACTAGCATGACGACATAGGTTTAGACGTAAAATGATCACATTCGTGTAGGAATTAAATTTAATAATGACAATCATACTGATTTACGAAGATCAAACGAAACTTTGATTTCAGTTGCGTATGACCGTGTGACCTTAGTTTTGAAAAGAGATGAATATGAACTTTCAGACCTTTCTATAGCGGAGAAACACTGAATGCTACTTAATGCTACATCTTTAGTTTGAAAACAGATAAAGAAAATTGTCAGTGGAACACATGCCTAGTTTCGTTAATAGCAAATTGCTTACATGTGGTGTTTCAAATGTCTACATCAAGAATGTATTTAACTGTACTAATGTGTTAATCAAATATTCAGACCTATGTCAAATACTAGTACCTAAAATAACAATTATCGAAAATAGGAAAATGACATGAAAGATATACGTTTATGTTCACAACAAGCAATATGACAGCCACACTGGAAACAAGTTAACATTGACGGTGCGCAATTTGAAAATACCATAAGTGACACTTCGCATTAAGATCCAGGTAAACAAATTCCAAAGAATTGGAAGGGATATAGATTAAAGATTTTTTTTAGTTTAGTTTAATTTTGTTTTATCAGCAGGATGGTAAACTGCGTCGTATGAGCACTTGGAAGGCAAGGAGAAAGATGGCGTGGTGAAATGAATTTTCTGTTAGAAAATAGCTAAAAATACAATTCCTGTGACAATAAACCAAGTTTTAAAGCCGACACAGATCAGTTTTAGCTTGGTGAGAATGTATAAACTTGTGTAGGCAACAGCTTTTTTCATTAATAATAGATGTTTTGTTGAAAGATCTTTTGGCAAAAGTTTTATTTTACTATTTGTGTCTCATTTTGTGATCAACGTCAGCTGTCGCAATCGCTTTCTGTCTTTCGAACTTTTTTTGTCTGTCATTTCTTTAACAAATTGTAAGCCATTTGGTCAGTTGTCACCAAAAAGTACAGGAAGGATTTTAAAGTGGTCCTCTGTCAAAGCTTAAGAAGTGGATCTACTAAGACATCATGTGAACCGATTGAAAAACAATAACGGCTGTAAAACAGACGATATATATAGGCATTGAAAATATTGTCAAAAATATCATAACCGTGAAAAATTCTGCAGTATAATGTCAACGCCTGTTTTGACTGTTATATAGGCATAACAAACATTTAAAACAATATCAAGTAATGAAAAATAAAATGTGAAATCTTTACGAAATGCTTGAGTTTTCTTTCCTCCAAAGGGGACACACTACTAAGTATAAGAAACGACATATTAATTTCTTTCGCCAAGTTCCATCGTTTTATAGGAATGACATAAAATCTTTAAGAAGATGCGTGGAACATTTAAACACCTGATTAGAAGGTAATGGTCATTACACGACTAAACTCTTACAAAAAATGCTATAGGCCAACCCAAAAGGTGGAACTCTAAAACTTGAAGGCATTGAGCGTTGCTATTCGAAAGCAAAGATTCAATATCAAAGCTGAATTAACACCGGTCTGGCTCTAAAATGTGTACAAGCAACATTATTTAGGAGCTATACATATCCAAACATGTTCTAAGGATTTTCTGATAGATTACCAGATGACATCATTAAAAATATAAAGAACCAGCACATGACGCGTAAGATTGGGAATTTTTGCGATATATGTCTAAACTATAATACAAAAAGACTATGTTAGCTATTCAAATTCCATGTTTATATGTGCCAAAATAGACTACATTTCTGGTATTCCCCTATGGAATAAGTTGCCTGCTAGTATAGCACAGACTGAGAAATTACCTGTTTTTAAAACGTTAGTAAAGAATTATTTACTAGACAGTTTAGTATAATTACTTTAATGTGTTTTAATAACTATTTAATGTGTTTTAATAACTATTCTTATGGCCTTCGATGTATGAACATTTTAATTTAAGCTCGCATTTTACTTTTTGATATAGTTGTGCAATTTCCATCTAGTCACATAATTCTTTATTTGATATAGCTGTGTAATTTCCATCTAGTCACATACTTCAATTTCCATCTAGATACATAATTCTGTAAACTATGTTATGCCTCTCTATGTCATGCCACCAACACAAAGGACCACAATGGAAATAAGAGTTTTCTCTTTTTTTGTGTAATCCTTGGTGACGGTGTGCCTGTCATGGCTATTTTTAATTTCATGTATGCATTATGTTATTATGTTGTAATTACTATACATGTTGTTTTTAATTGTCCATACCGAAATAAATCTATCTATCTATCTATCTACATGTATAGGTAAAATTATCCTGTTACAATGGTACATGCATTCTCCACATTCATATTTGGGTAGGAATAGACCTGCATTTACCTTATCTAATGCACATTGCCCACTCCATATTGATTTCACATGAAGTGTTTGATTGAACGAGAAGCAGAGAAAAGTACATTACTTTATGTTAAGGGTTAAAGAATAAGATCGATTTGTCGAATACCTCAGTTTGGCGTTTAGGTTGAAATATTTGATGTATGATTTTTTTTTGTGTACCTACTGCACAAGTGGAAATAAAATTATGTAGACAGTTTATGCATCCTTTGTTCCTTAAGGTAACACTCTTACAAACTTTGCTGTATTGAATTTAAATAGCCATAAAGGTTTACCAAACGAACTTGACTCAGTTTGATTACAAACGAATGGAACTTAAGTGTATATTTGTCTATTTTTAACTTTCATGACCAGTTATGAGAGAAATCAACAAACATAAAATGTGGTTAAATGGTCATGAAATTATTTTTACATCAGAAAAGTAGAAAAACATATAACATATTTTTATTGTATGAAAGGAACAGGTTTCTGAAATCTTTTACAAAGCAAAATAAATTTATAAAAGTAAATAAAGTAAATAAAATGTGGAGGTTTCTTTAGAAATGGCAAAACATATAATATTATGTTTATTGTATGCAAGAAACAGTTTTCTGGAATTTTTTACAAAGCAAAATAAATTAATGAAAGAAAATAGAGCAGATAAAATTTGGAAGTTTCTTTAGAAATGGCATTGGCGTTATGGAAACTTGGATACCTCTCTGACTGCATTTGAGCAAGTGTGCAGCTGGGGTAGGTGGTGGGTAAAATCAAAACATTCCTTTCGCGCAAGATAACTGGATTAAACTGGTTCACGGATTGTATAAATTCCGTGAGACCGTTCCTCCCGGTGAACTTCATAAATTTCGCTAATGCTACTGCTACGTGAGCATAACTTGTTTTTATAACCAGTTATGAGAGAAGTCAACAAACATAAAATGCGGTTAAATGGTTATGAAATGACCTTGTTTATTTTTACATCAGAAAAGTAGAAAAACATATAACATATGTTTATTGTATAAAAGAACCAGGTTTCTGAATTTTTATAAAAGTAAATAAAGTAAATAAAATGTGGCGGTTACTTTAGAAATGTCCAAGAAATAGGACTAGAAAGAAAACTATCTTCTCGACATTTTTAGGGAATGCAAGATTACAATAGCTTCTACTGAAAGCAAACTTGACGTCAAAGTAGTGAAAAACGATGTTATACCGTGCCCAGATTGTTTCTTTTGTTTTGCTTGGTTTAACCTCGCACCGACACAATTATAGGTCATATGGTGACTTTCCAGCTTTGATAGTGGAGGAAGACCCCAAGTGCCCCTCCGTGCATTATTTCATCACGGTAGGGCACCTGGGTAGAACCGCTGACCTTCCGTTAGCCAGCTGGAGGTCTTCCTCTCGTGGAAGAATTCAACGCTTTGAGTGCGGCTCAAACAAACATCTTTGAGGAGCAACTAGTTCGAAGTCAGCCACCTTTACCACTCGGCCATGGACGCCCCCTCCGTGCCCGGACCTTCGCTACATTATTTGATAGCTCATCTGGGTACGAATTGCTTGGAGTAAGATATCGTGCATCTGTCTACACTTTTCTTAAGATGAAATCCCCTCTGAAACTACTGGCCATAATTGCACCAAACTTGTTCAGTGGTGTTTCAGCTTGGCATCTTTCAGGGGTCACCAGAGCTAAAAGGACAACCTTAAAACGACTTCTTCTCATGAGTCACTGGATGATTCTTCATTAATCTTTGCCTGTAGTATTATTTTAAGATCATCTCCCACTTTGTTCAAATTAAGGTGATTGGTCCCCTTAAATTGCCGCTAGAGCTAAAAAAAAAACCAACAAAAACCTTTAAACGACTTATTCATATGAACCGCTTGATTGATCTTCATCAAACTTTGTCTTTTGTAATTGTAAAGTCTTCTCGAAATTTCGTTCAAGGGGGGTGCTAGAACTAAATATAGAAATATCTGTAAACGACTTTTGCTCATGAACTGTGCGATGACTCTCCATCAAACTTTTTCTGTAGGATCATTATAGGGTCCATTCTCAAGTACGTTAAATGGGGACGCTTGGCCCCTGTTTCGGGCCGCTAAAACTAAAACAAGAAATATATTTGAATGACTTCTTCTCATGAACGGCTTGATGGATCTTTATCAAACTTGGTATGTAGTATTATTGTAATATCAGCTTCCAAAGTTGCTCAATATTTGGCACTTGCTCCTTATAGGGGCCACTAGAGCTAGATATAGTAATACCTTTGAACAACTTCTTCTCGTAAACTACTGGAGGCTTAAAACTGTTATAAAGAGATCCTGCAAAACATACTCGGCCTACTCCAATGGTCTGTGTGTATTTTACCAGCCCAATAATCAAGTATGTCCTCTATCACTACTTTATGTAATCAATTCCTTCTGCCTCTGGAACATTCGACACCTATCATCGTCAAAAATTGCACGCATGGCCTTCTTCTTATAACTTAGTTGCATTCAAACACTTATCGAAACTGAAATTCACTACAGCAGGATTCCATATATTATATCAAAAAAGAAAATGAATGAGTAAATAGTTATATTTTGACACATCTAAAATATCAATTGCATAATGCTTTTCTACAGTAAACTCTGCTATGTCAGGATAGCATAGCTGAAATAAAGGCAGAACTGAGTTCTCGCTTTGGGAGGGAGTTTATGATTGACTTATCCGTTTGCAGAAGATTTATAGCTATGTAGGACCACATTTGTAACAGATCGCATTTGTAACAGATTTCGTACGTATGCGATCGCATTCGTAACAGGTAAAATGTGTTACGAATGTGTTTGTCCAACATGGGGGTTGACATGAGAAGCACATATGTATCATGTTGAGTTTTATACTGCAAATGTTCAATGAGTTGGTTGTCATCGCAACATCATTAAATGACTGCCATAAGCATATCACAAGTTAGCGTCGTCGTCGTCGAGGTCAATGACATCATAAAATTATTTGAGCCGCATCATGAGAAAATGGGCCTTAGGGATTCTTCGAGGCTTTGCAACCAATGTGGGCCCAGATCAGCCTGCGCATCCGCGCAGTCTGATCATGGCCCACATCGTTCGCTGTTATTTCAAAGAAGGCTTACTCTACCTGAATATGAAATTTTCTGACCCTGATTCAGATGCATAAATGCATAGGTCAGCCTAAATATAGACTTTTCGGGAATTCACAAAAATGTCCGAATGCCAATTTTTCCGTGACGTGGCTCATTTTTTATAATCAGTTCTGCATCCACAGCCACTACCACTTTAATATGAGTACAACTTCAGCTACTTCTGCTGTTACCTCGACTTGCTGAAATGTAGACCCACATGCCCAGGTCACTGGTTCGAACCCGGTGGCGACATACATTTGTAGCTGTCTTTCGTCATCGAGAGCTGTTTCAAGTTGGTTGACAGGAAGCTGCTATGTCACGGGACAAATTATATACAACTTGTCATGGACAGAGTCGTTAGCCTTAAGTCTAGGAGGGCCCGACCTTGTGCTGCGAACTAATGTCTATGGGATTTTAAGAAAATACACCTTATTTTCTAATTACCTTCACCCCACTGAGTCCGTCTGTGAGGTACATGTAATAGGCCTTCTTTTATTATAATCCCGCCGGGAAATAGAGGAGGCTGTGCGTTCGTGCAGTAATATATATAAGTTCATGTCCTTGGTATAACTTGACCATTCAGTCAGATTTTCAATTTTTTTGGTACAAATGATCAATATGGATAGGTGTGTTGGGATCATGATCCTTGTTGCTGCATGTATATATCCAAGATCAAGTTTACAGCTTTGAACTTAGGTTTGTTTTGTTATTTTGTTGTAATATATATGTTTGTGCCCGGATCATAACCCGCTTTAGTCAGATTTCCAAAAAATTTGGTACAAATAACCACCATTTGTTGACAATCTGTAGTGATCATATTACACCTATTTCTGCAAACGTCTCAAATTTTGGGACCCTGTAGAATGGCTTTGATGAATATTATCTTTGTTTGTTGGATTCAGAGCGCCTGTTTTCAACAGTATTTAGGTAATACATATTCGGGCAGTTAATCTTACCATTGATCCTAGAACGGACCAGTCCAAGATGATGATGATGATGATTATTATGATGATGGTGATAATGCTGATAAAAATGTCAGTAATATTAAAATCAGTACAATAGTATCTTTATATTAGTAACCGACAACGTCCCAGCTTGAAACAGCACTGAGTGGCGAAAATAGCAACAGATACGAGTAGTTTTCACCCGGTCTCGAACGTGTGTCCCTCGACACTCTGGTCGATGGTAAGTTCTTCCCATTAATTTCAATTGAAATTATACCCTGGCTCATATACGAGTTTACACTCATATGTTCGTTTACAGGTCTGGTAAAACGCACTTATAAACGTAAAGTATTAACTGGGTGGATGAGAGACACAATATCTCTGGAAATTCCTCCGGCCCTGACTAGGAATTCAACTCGCTCCGCCGGTTTCGTAATCTGCAAAACTATCCACTGCACCAGCTTCACCGATGGAGTTACTCGTGCCGTTCCTATAGAGATACAAAATAAGAGTTTTTCCATGCGAATGCAGACACCAGGCCTCGCAAGAAAACTCTCATAGTAAATATAATCCAATAAAGTTCGCGTCAGGATTTTAAGTTGGACATATTTTATTTGTCGTCAGTTTAATTTTTTTTATGTTTAAAGTAATGTGAATTGACAAAGATAAACAAAACGAAAAACCTATCTTGCAGCGAACCCGCGGACACCGACGACATCAGGATCAGAACAAAAGCCATTAGCAGTCCTCTAATAGTCAAGCTAGTCACTATTTTTAAGTATACGTAGATGTATATATACCCAGTGTTCAGCTTTAACAAGACTTTCTATGCTAGTTGAGACTGCCTTGATCTTGATTTTTGAGTGCACTTTATTTGTTGTTGAAGCGATACAACCAGCGAATTGCCGATTATAAAAGTTGAACAGGGATTGCATGTGGTGTATCTTCCCCTTTAATCATACATATTCATATACATGTATTCATGCATTTAATAAAAATGAAATCTTACAAACCAAAACCTATATGGGAAATTTATAAGTGACATGTACATGAAGTACTATGAACAGACCAGTCATGATAACCGTTCGGTATTCTTGCCAAGTTTAATTGCCAGATAACCAACCAGTACCAAGATATTAACCTAACCGGAAAATCCCTCTATCAACAAGAGGGTCATCATGGCCCACTATCGCTCACATGAGTAATACTTCACTATACATGTTATTAATTCTGCGATTTTAGGGGTCATAATTTTTAAGACAAAAGGCGTGATATGGCTACTCTTCGAGGAAAAAAGATATATAATTCCTACAATATATAATTTCTAGGCAAGCTTGGTCATAATCAAATCATAAATGTGATCTCTGTCATGTTCACAATGCTAAAATCAGCAAATTTTGTCATTTAAGGGACCATAACTCCAGCAAAAATGTTGCTATATAGCTGGTTTTCGTAAGGAACCGAGATGTTATAGATATATAACTTCCCTACAAGTCTGGTCAAAATGAAATAATAAATATGGCCTCTATTGTGTTCAAGGAAGTGAGATCCTATATAAGTTTAATGAGAATCAAATAATAAATGTAATCTCCACTGTGTTCACAAGCAGCATTTTTTTACCAAATCAGGGGCCGTAACTCGAAGTCAAATAAATGGTGCAATACGGTTGTCTTTGAAAGGAACAGAGATCTTATAGATATACAAGTTGTATGCATATTGAGTCAAAATAACAAAACATGTGGTCTTAATCGGGTTCACAAGGCTAAAATCATTAATTATTGCCATTCCAGGGGCCATAACTCCTAGACAAATAAGGTGATATGGCTGGTTTTCGAAAGGAACTGAGATATAGATCTATATTAAGTTCTGTGCAAGTTTTGTCAAAATCAAATGATAAATGTTGTCTCTGTCAGATTCGCAAGAAAAATGTGAACGGACGGATCATCGCAATAGTTTACTTTGTCACTTCGTACAAGTGGGCTAAAACATGTTACAAATGTGTTTCAGATGTAAAAATGCACTTTTTTTTGTTCATTTTTCCGATTGAAAATGACATGTGACAAATGCGATCAGATGTCACATCAAAAATCGGCATCGATCACATTCGTCACAAAAATTGTTACATATGTGCTTGATTTCTGTTACGTATGTGATCTCATTTGTAACACGTGTTACATATGCGATCGCATTTGTAACACCTGTTACAAATGCGATCTGTTACGAATGTGGTCCTACATAGCTAAAATTCTGAAAACTGAAACATTAAACCTTTTTTGCGAACTAAACTAGACATATTGAGGGTCTACCAGAGAAACGCGGTAGACATCTAATGTGCAAAATGCATAAATGTACTAACATTTGAAATATAGATTAAAACAGTTCATAAGGCGTGTGCTTTACAAAAGATTCCATTGGTACCTGGATTTGTGAAGTGAGTGACAACGTTAAAACGTCTTATTCGCATTTTCAAACACACTATGTTGAGATCCTGTCATTTAGCCATGTCAACTGCTGCTTTCGGTTCAGCATGTATGTGCATATGTTCAATATTTGTGATAGACTATTTCTTGGAAAATGATAAATACATGTATGTTATTGAGCAAGAGCACAAAAGGGATAGATTATCACCAGTATTTAAGTTCCTGAAATGTTTAGATAGGTTTTATTTCATACATCCCGTCGGTTTACAACATAGTGTGAACCTTTTAAACTAACGATTATAAAATGTAGCCGTCACGCAGAACATGGCGGCAGGGGGAAAGGCAGTCAATGTTTATTCTTTATACAGATATTTTAAGAATTACAAATTAATGTCAATAATTACAGTAAATGTTGCTAATCATTTTAAAAATGGTATCACTATATTATGAAGTTACAAATTGTTGGGAGTTTACATTAATTGTCATCTTCCTTGGTCTACATGCCTCTTTTTATACGGATTTCATTTAACATTTAAAAGCGGATGATGCGATGTTGGAAAATCAAATTTAGAAACTTGTATTGATAGAGACAACAACGAATTCATACTATCCTGTTTTGTAACAGTGCGATTACAATATCAAAAATGTTCATAATATTATACAGTTTACGTACTAAGGGAAACAACTCTCTCTAAGAACGTTTGATTTATGTTACGAGATAGTGGCTCTTTTTATCATATTACTCCCATATTTACTTTTGGGCCTGAAATTATTCTGCAGAAGGAAATATTGTCATATAAGTAAGATTTTGGATGTTGCATTTTCCTTATGTATTTGTTTTGTTGAATTTAGTTTAGATTTTAATGGCTGTTCAGCGTATGTCTTTTTGCAACTTTTCATGAAAACTTCTAATGAACTGCCTAAAGTAAAATGTTAAGTACATGATAATTTTGTACCATACAAAGTACCATTTCTGATTTTTTGTTTTTGAATATTTGAAAATGCAGTGGATGACATTTAGCGAAATAATGGCATTACAACTGTTATCTTCTTTGTCCCATCAGAAATAAAAACACTTTTCAGTTAACAAAATTAATACATACTTTTAAATGTCGGCGGTTTTAAAATGTTATGCATTTTGTATATTCTGTAGTACTTTATTCAAAAGGGTTTATTTGTATACAGTTTCTATGTTTAAAACTGCACAATATGTTTTCTTGTGAAACATTTAAGTAGAATTAATTGAATTCATTGAACATTCAAGTAGAACTAATACATGCATATCTCAGGTTCGTTTACTAATTCTAAAGATAGAGTTGTCGTCTTCGCAAAACACTTCGGATGTATTGCATGGAGGGATCAAAGTACGGACACATTAAGATAACCACAAACACCAATTGGCGTGTTCAGTTTCTCTTTTGATGACAAAGTTGTTTCGCAATTGACAATTGACAATAACCTTTTGACAACCTTTTGACAATGTTATTTTTTTTTTTGTGTGTGTGTGTGTGTGTGTGTGTGTAGTTGTTTTTCTTTTACAAACACATTTGGCAAAAAGCATTTTGCATTTAGCATGGCGTGTCGGCCTTTCATAGCTATTTGATTTGTTTCTGTGTAAGGCAGATATGTCTTTCACACAGCAAACAACAGATGCAATATTCCACGAGCAGTGCAGTGAAAATATTTGATTTCATTATTTCAATGTTTTAACCACGTTTGGTATATTTGATCTTTCTCCACTCTGCGAAAAAATATTTTGATGAAAAACATGATGCCTTTAAACATATGTGGAGTATATTCATATGATTTAAAAATCAGTTTGAATAGTATATGTGACAAAATTTATATGAGCGGATTCGTAAAATGTTTTTCTTTGCTATGGTGTGAACATTATGCCGAAAAAAGATCAGAAAAAGCGAAAAAAATAGTAGCCAAGGAGAAACTCCAAAATCAACAAAAGGAATAAAGGACGCTAAAACCACGGGATATTTCAGTGATAAGGATTCAGTATTGATCAATAAAGGTTTGAACTCTTTTGTATTAACAAAACGCGTTAACAGTGGCCTTTATTTACTAATACCGGATTAACCCATAACAATGAAATTGGGAATCAGGTAGACATATCATATGACAAATATCTTATTTCGCAAAACCAATGTAAGAAGCGGCGTGGTCTAGTGGTTAACACGTATGATTTGTAAGCTTACGGTGCTAGTTCGAATACATGACTAGGTACATTTTTTTGTCTATCATGTTTCTACCTGGAGAAGGAATACAGGTAACATATACTGAGTATTTACTGGCATTTTGCAGAGGATCTCATATTAGAATAGACATTGAATCTATTAACATTGCAAAATAAATAAAAAAAACCTCTTGCAGGGAAAATAAAACCAAAGTTGCGATCGTTAACGACATAATGAACGTTAATAAAATGTTATGTTTAAGACATATCAGTAACATATTTATAACTACTCGTGTGAGCATTTCATTGAGGTCAGTTGCTACAGACACTGCTAGCTAGCATGATGACTACTCAGATACCGACAGTGCTTTTTAATGAACTTCTGTATACATATTTGTCATGACATGAAAAATAAACTTAAACAAATGAATAAAAAATGAAAGAAAAATAAATACAAAAGACGATATAAAAAATACCTGCAAAAAAGAATAAGTAAAAACTCACAAAGAAGGGCTCGAACATACATTATACAAACATAAAAAGAACAGAAGACCGACACACTATCCACTAGACTACAAATCTGTTATGATATACCACATCGTATTTAGAGTTACGAATACTACATTATACAAATTAACACCATTTATCGGATAATATACCTGCTTTACCTGTTTTTGGATTTTACCAAGTACCGTTAAAATGAAATTATCGCGATCCATTAATATCACAAGATATAACATTTAACGGCACATACACCGAGCCGGAGCAATTGACAATAATGAACAATATGAATGGTAACGGTTTTTCAAGCCCGCAGCCATACGCAGCCATACGTGTCAATGGTAAACAGGCCAAAACCAGGGCACGCAAATGGGAAATTTCACATCCATGAATATGTTACAGCATGGTGTGACGCCGAATATGTCACCGAATATGCTTTTATCTTTCACTCTGTCATTGCCAAAATAGCACATGCATACAGTGTAATAGCATTTTGTATAGGATATCGATCGAGTACGAGGTCTTTCTCTGTAGGAAAGACCTGCGCACGGGCATCTTGTGAACATCGAGAGCGCGAAGCGCTCGAGGTGTTTCGAGAAGCCCGTGCGCAGGTCTTTCCTACAGAGAAAGGCCGATGTAAGAGGTCGATATCCGACTAACATACCGTCATTCCTTCTCAAAATGTCCAGCGGTTACGATTCTGACCAGGCATTAGATCTTTATAATGAACTTGAAGACAGAAAGATTTTCCTGATACAGGATACATACATGTAAGGAATTAATGTTACTTTTAGAAAATTACGTTTATTCGTAAAGTTATGGCGTGATAATCGCTGTCGTACTTTAGTTTATATAGGTGTAGGAAGCGGAAAAATGGTACATGTAAGGCCGGAAAGGTATGTTACCTGAAAGGTTTATACAAGATAATAATCGTCTGCCTGCCAAAACAGCACATCGATATTCATAGACAACATGACACCTCAGAAAAGTAAAAACACCAAAAGACATTGTCAAAACTGTTTTAAAACATCTTTTATTGAAAGCGTCCATGAAGAACCTTGATATAATTTGACAAAGTTCACACAAATCCGTCCGTCCGGAGCCATATCTAGGAAGTGGTTGGGGATATTGAAATAAAACATGTTCACCACTACAGGGCAATGGGGTCCGTCAGGTGACAACCAGACTGCCCAAATTACACCAGAGTTAGGGCCCTTAGTAGATTCTAGTATTAACTATATAGGATACTATAAATTTGGAAATTTCTGCTTCATAACATATTTTAGCAATTTCAGAGTTATTGCCCTTTAACTGTTTAAAAACCCATACAATGTATATTTGTACATAACAAACTAACCAATTGGTAGAATTTCATTACACTACTTTCATTTCTTCCCATAAACATTTATTATCAACATGTGAAGTTGTGTACCCGGTCACTCCACCGCCCTGGTCACACCTCGTCCCCCTCCCTACACCACAATTTCTTTGTTTTCATTACAATTCATGAACATTTATCAGCATGCAAAGTTGTACACTCTCCCCACCTCGCTCCTCCAACAAATCACCTCCACCACCCCGATCATGCAGCCCATCCCATTATTTTTTCATTTTTCCATCAGCATTTATTATCAACATGTGAAGTTTTGTAACCCCCCCCCCCACACACACACACACACACACACACACACACACACACACATACCTTCCATCTAAATAAAACAAATTTTAAAACTTCCATGAATATTTAACAACATACTATTAGGGAGTTGTTCTAAAAGCTAATTAAGCCTAAAACAGTAATTATAATTCCGTTCAAAATAATTTCATTAGTCAGGATCAACTTAACATACATTTACTATGTACACTTAAAACATTCGTTTTCTGTTAAACTGATCTTGACTAAAGAAATTATTTGCCTCTTAGTAACATTCTTAACTATTTGCCGGATATATTTCCTTGGCATTCCTCACCTAAAACCCATTTTGCGGGGGATACCAATTAATTGAATTTGCTGTTTAAATCTGTGTTGCTGAATAAACAATTGCTCAGATTTATTCGACTGAAAATAATGTTTTCAATGGAATATGCTGGAAAATGGTGAATTGTAAATCTTTTTTGTCTGCCTCAGTGGTAGAGCGGTTAATGTTAATTTTGACTTATCATTTTCATTTCATATACATATATTTTCCTCTCATCTTTTGCGGCTTTATGTGGAAATTAGGATTTTTTTCTATTTTTAATTATGCATACATGTAAGGTGTATTTAATAACAAGAAATGTTAATAAAATTAAGCACGCCTTTCTTGAAATTCCGTTTATTTAACACTGACTATTTTATTGGGAAATCATGAGCAATCGTGATAAATCACCATAAAAAGCATGTTGTTGAAATACATGTATATTTATGTGTTTAACATATGCTATTTCGTCACTTTTTCACGTGCTCAGGTCTGGGTCAGACCAACTAGACCTCTGCACGAGAATTCTTTTGTTCAAAGAGGTCTTTCAGAAAAATATAGACCTCTGTCTAACAAAGGAAGAGGTATGTAAGCATGAGTAGCGGCAGGTATAGTCGCTTTTTTATTAGTACATTTTGTGTTGAATCAAATTGAATATTATTTTTACAGTTTTAAGTTTAATACTAAGTGTCTGACTAATGAGTAATAAAGTTAATGTTGATGAATGCAGTATTGTTTATTTATATGTGAAGCGTTTGACAAATTAATAGATATTTTTTAACTGATATCAATTAACACGTTTTAGTTTCCTTGCTTTTTATATCTAAAATATTGCTTTAGAAAATATTACCAGATAATTCTTACTTTATTTAAATTTCTGTTATTCTAAAGCAAATTTAAAAGGCATAATTTAGATTTTATATTTATTTGACACGGCGATTTGTTTTGTCTATGGGGGCCTCAAAAATCTTATTTGTCACATGTGTCACTTACTGACTATACATATGAGCCGCACCATGAGAAAACCAACATAGTGCATTATCAAGACCAGCCTGCGCATCCGCGCAGTCTGATCAGGATCCATGCTGTTCGCTTTCAATGCCTATTGCATTAGAGAAACCGTTAGCGAACAGCATGGATCCTGACCAGACTGCACGGATGCGCAGGCTGGTCTGGATCCATGCTGGTCGCAAATGCACTATGTTGGTTTCCTCATGGCGCGGCTTATATTATGTTGAACTTCTGTGGCCTTTAATAGTTACTGCAGCTTGATAGATATATGTCTTTAAACACAGTCAGTTTTCAGTAAAGCAAATATCAAGTAATTTTGTCACAATATGTCCAAAGCAATATTGTAACTAGCATTAATGTGATGTAACTTGCCTACGAAGGGAATGTTAGCATGTTGGCTGTCGTGTTTCTTGTTATTAGAATTGACTGATAACATGTGGATGGATTTGCTTATTCTATCATATACACCCAATTCAGCTTGTTATGAGTGCAAAGTTAAAACTCTTAAGTCAAATGATTATATCAACCTTGCCATTTTACTTCCATGTGGAAGTGTTAAGCAATGCCACCATGTTATTACAGCGCTTAGACCATACAATTATTAGACGACAAAGAACTTAGAATCATTTTCTTAAAATAAAACAAAATAAGGTACAAGTATGTATGTATACATCCTAGAAACAAAACTAAAATAGAAAAAAAGTGGAAACTCTACAGTTCGCTCAACACGACAAACATCTGAGCTTAGATATAATACATATACTAAGTTATACTAAATGAAGAGACTAAATATAGAGACAAAAAAGGATCAAATTGGTTCCTCAATTTGGCCCCTAGTGAAGCACATTTCTATTTTTAACAAATGATTGACATGTAGCAGATTTTGATAACATGGGACTAGACGTAATCAACGTTAATCAGAGTAATTTTTTATAACCGCAAACTTGTGTTGATCAGAATGAATTGATCGTCATTCCCATTGTGGTTGACATTCGATACCGATTAGTTTTTATATTAGGCAATTTCAGGACAATATCACTCCTTCGATGAAGATTTTTCTCTATAATCCTCACAAATAAGCAATTCAGTGTAAACGCCTAAAATACATTTACTTATTATATTCGTATACTCGGGCCATATTACGAACATGTCACTTACCACTTGATATCGATTATTACCATTTTAGATGGAATGCAATGCAGTCGCAATTATACCAGTAAATATTTGACGGAGATAATAGCTGAAGCCATTATATCACTTTTAAAATGAATATTAAAACAAACACTATCTTATAAGAACACTTTATTCAACTTTGATAAAAAATAAATAAATAACTTCATCAATAAATAAAAGCGACACATTATAAATGAAATAAAGTACAGTTAATGTGTAACAGTCATCGATGCATTGAGATCCTTCAAAATACTTCATTTCTAAAAACATTGGTATAATTTTTGGATAAAAGTCTTAAAACTCCGTTACACTTAAATTTAACAAATGGAAAAACTGCATTCTGAGATACGAATTGGAATACATATTTTAACTCGGACCATAAAATGTTTTGAATGGAACAGATCTTCAAACTACTCTGCAATTTAGATGTAAATAGAAGACAATCTTCAGCACTTGTTTCTTGAACTAGTAACTGAGTGCAAAGATATATTATTATGTCAAACAAATGTTACAGAAATAGAATTTTGCTCCATTTAGTACATTCTGAGTGGATAGGGTTTCCGGACAAATTCAAATAATTTTGTTGTTTCAAATCACAAACACTGTATTTGATGATAATTGGACATTATCCTATAGTCAGTAACATGAAAGAAAAAGCTGTAATCTCATATATCACGAACGTATTTAATGAACTGTTGTCCTATAGAAGTACCAAGATATCACACACTGTCAATTTAAGTGGCTATATGTTACGTAATGCCGAGTATTCTCCATTTGGCATCAAGATGTGTCGACTAGACTTCACTCCTTTAATCTATAAAATGTTTACTATGATGTTTCCACTTATTTCCTGAATCAAAGACCTGAAATATATAAGAAAATGGTATGGTTATAGTATTGCTCATAGATGTCTGTGCGTTTTGGTGATTATGATTCAATGAGCCTCGAAGTGCTAGTAAGAATTTGCTAAAATGTGAAGAATCTTTATGAAAACAAAAAGAGTAAATATTAGATATACTATAATATGTATGTATCTTATACAGATTTTCTTTCCCCGGTATTAATGTACAACATACTAGTAAAACAAAAAGTTCCTTTTTGCTAACCCATACTCATTATTCCTAACGAAGCTGCATTTCGCGGATAGTGTTTGAAGCTTTATAGAAACAGTTTCATAGCAATATATAATAACAATTGTACCATAAAACAATATATACACTAATTTTATATACGTAAGATAGTAACATTTACCATGGCAGAATTTCTTCATGAATTCTGGTTTTGATCCCATAAGGGCTTCATATGATGGTACTCTGATGATATGTCTCTCTACAGGACTGCTACACAATGCTTTCAACTCATCGTCTACAATGCTATCGCCAATTGCAACAACAAATAATTCAACATCATAATTTTTTGTTCTCCTGGCTTCATCTAAAACTGTTTTTCTATCAAATAATCTATCATCTACAAATACGACAGCCATATTTCTTGCCATGTTTCTTGCCCCATATTTTTCTTTAAACGAATGCGTGCGCAGACGTTTAAGCATATTGGATAATCCAGACAATTTTGTGGCTCTAAATGCCTTAGCTAACTCTCGGCTATTCTTATATTGGCCTAAGGCAATATTGGCAGCCCCACAGTTTTGCGATTCTAGACCAACATTGATATTGTCTTCTCCCATATTGAAATCATTTACAACATTTCCAATGAAGTCATATATCTGCTTTGTATGAAATGCGCCTATCTCCGCTGGATCAACAAGAAACATGACATCTGCTATGTTCTTTGCACCACATTCTGGGCCGGTATTAGCATCTTGCAGAACTTCGACTGAAATAAAGAAAACGAAAAGCATATGATTTTCAATCGCTTTAATTTTGGAATAAGACTAGCGTTTTATTAGACCAGCTTGATTATAAATGCAGAGACAGAGAGACTATCCTTCATGACAGACGTGACGACACTATAAAAGAGTTAAAAACTGCGTTTTATCCAAAACAAACCGAAATGAAGCTTTGTTAAAAAGCAATGTATGTTACAGCACGTATATATTTTTCCATACCAAACAACCATACTGTCAGTAATCGGGTTTAATCATGAATTGCGGCTTCATTGGCTAGATCCTGATATAAACTGTAGATCATTCTAAAGGTATTTGAAGGAGCTGATTTTAGCTCGTTTAAGAATCGGACAAAATCAATATTTCGAAAACAAAAAGTTTTTTTTAAAATCGTTTGAATGGACAAAATGTTTTAATGCTTACTATAATATTGCGAACGGTTTATAACAACCCATTTACAATGAAATTCAATAATTTAAAATGGTAAATATCGCATAAAAATCATTCTTGTCGATAACATAAAAACTAACCTAGGTACTTCAAAAATGTAAAATGTTCCTTTTATCACCCTCAGAGTTATTTGAAAGGATGTTTACTTTTAATCGTATTTAATTGTACTGAAGGAGAAATAAAATAATCCTTGTAACGGATATGGCGGATTTAAAAGTAATGTCGAAGCATTACCTTCACAAGCTTTAATTGACAGACTTTCTTTCACAGTGTCGTCCAGTTCGTCATAATTTCCAACTTCAAACAAATATTTATCTTCAGGGTTTTGAGGAGTGCTAGCAATTGAAGCTAGTTCATCTGTATTTGTCTGTGAGCCTATGCCGACCGCAAAAACAACAATACCATCATCCTGTCAAGATGGGAATAAACCATATAATTTTCAGTGATACAACTTTTGATCAGTAAATAAAAGGCATAAACGTTTTATGAATTATGTTTATCAAATCTTTAGGATGATCCTTTAATCATTTTTCCTCTTTTAGTTAAAGATAACAAAATGAAACTGAACTACAGAAGGAAATCCATGTTCTTTATACAATATGTATAACGTGGAAATACATGCTATAAGATGATAAAATAATAAAGAAAACAGTCAGCACTGAAATAAATTTTAGTGACATAAATCTGAAAATTAAAACCAGAAGGTATGATAATATATTCTGTGTCAATTTATTGTAATATCCTGACGAGATACGGTCGATCTGTCTATCAATACTAGTATAGTATTTAGTCATCACTGACGCAAACATTAATGTCCGAAATACATAAAAGAACGTCATTATGTATATTGCATAAATAATGAAGCACCAAATATACACAACGCAAATTTAAGTGCACCTAGCTTGTGTCGAAATTTGCTGCAGAATATTGAAAAGTTAAAAACAAACGTAGCACTTGAAAAAACGATTCTTCGACGTTTAAATACCAGACATTGATATGCAATGAAAATGAATCGATTAATCTGAAAACATATTGAAAACAATAAACAAGACGAACTATTGAAACAAGAGAAGAATTTTACCTTGACTTTCGCTGCTGACCTCTTTAGTTTTCTCTGGATTATAAGATTCTCCGTCTGTAAGTACAATCAAAATTCTTGCAATTCCAGGCCGAACTTTTTCCTTACTGAGACCTTTGGTTCTGATACCATCGAGAGCATCGTAAGTTTGAGTACCACCATAGTACTGTGGTATTCTCGTGACGGCTGCTTCGATCTCTTCCTTCGAATTGTATCTATCTAGTCCAAAGTCCTCACGATATCTGTACGAGAATGAGGCAACACCTATGCGCGTTTTATTTGGACCAATTTCAAAAGTGTTTACGACCTTTTTGACAAAGTTGAGTTGTTTCTTAAAGTCTACGGACCAAATGCTTGAAGATGAGTCAAGCAAGAAGAATATTTCAGCTGGCTTCGATCCACATACTGTAATAAATTTTGTATAATATGAATTAGATTACACTTTACGATAATCTTATTCTTGTAGAACATTTTGAACATTACTTTATGATCGTAGTATATATTTTCTAAACAATTATCAATGTACACTTTTTGAATTGACCAAAAACGTGTGTTCGCCGTAGTACAATTTAACAAGTTCTTATTTTTAAGAAAAAGAAAATGCGTTATGTAAAAATCAGAAATTATTATTATACCAGATTTGTTGAGCGCCCTTTTCATATGTAATATACGTTCAAAGGCGCTTTACAATTAAACATGTGACACATCGCAGATATGTAGGAAAATAACAAAACATGACATATGCAATCACAAAACTGAAACTGAACAATTTGATTAAACGCCTTTTTTATAATAATCGAAATATCGTAATACAATTCAGATAATGATAGAAATAGCATACCATCGCCTCCGATAAGTTTAGATGGGGCTGTCTCATACCTTGGCATCTGTCAAATAAGTAAATAAAACAGTTAGTAACAAAACTAAAGGACCATACATAGAAAAACATGAGACAGTATAAACTTCAACATAATACTTTTAGCAGATAGTTAGCCAGTTCTAGAATACATTCGAACCCAAATATTTAAACTTTCAATATTTGAATAGCAAATAGTAACCATTTGCTAAAGAATCATTTCTAATATTTTTAATATAGAGAATATAATTCAACTTACATATAATATCAACAGAAGCGAGGAGATTCTGTAGCTCACGCGTACAATTTCCATCTTGTTTTCTCGTATTCCTGATACCGCAAAATTTTAATCTTACTTGATTTGTAGTTTTTAAGGTTTTCAACTGGCAGTTAGTTGAATAATGTATGATTGGTGTCATTTTTTTCGATTTTTATATCCACCGGGGATAGAATAGGATCAAGAGCGTGGGAATAAATTCATAATTTTGGAATTTCAAATATTTACGAGTGTTGGCGGAAAGTGCCGAAATGCGACTTATAAGGAAGTGTTCGATGAAACGAGTAGCCCTGTTGATTGCGTAGATTAAGATAGTCAAGACGTTTTTGTTATTTATAGCACATATTCAAGTATCATGTTCAAGTATCTATTTAGTACAGGCACGGTTTTCTAACATTGTCATCTTTAGAATTATATTTAAACGATTATTCATTGCTCATGAGTTACACTCCTTATTGTTTCCCTATTTTTATAATTGTCTAATATATTTGTCAGTATGTCGTGACCCAGTCAACTGAAGTCAATTAAAAAATCATGTTTGTTTAAAAATATAATTATTCAAACACATATTTGAGGTAAACAATCGCAGACAGGGCGTTTGTGCAGGACAGCAGCTGCCTGTTGCGGTGTCGTTTTATTTGTAAACACTTTTTTTATTGACTTAAATTGCAAATATAACAAAACAGTGTAAAAGTAATGCCTGAGAAAATGGGAACTATTGTACATTTAGGCGAAAAGTAAAAGTTAGTGAAAATGATATGATTTACACTGGCTGCAGAAGATTACGAGTTGCAACCGCTAGCCTAGCTATGTCAGGGTAAAATCTGTGTATCTGCATGAGCATGTTTAATCATACTTTATAATGTATTACCGTGTTGCATAAAATAAACAATACCTTGTAAAGTCTATTTAAGCAAACCATTCCTTTAATAACATTATGTCTTCTTGAGTCTGTTCTTGAGAGGTTTGTGGTCAAACGACATCAGTTTTAAGATTTGAAATATCAGTTTGTAGTTACACAAATCTATAACACATTAATAGCTTCCAAGCTTTGAACAATCGATTTCAAGTCAAGAAAAAAAAATGGTTTAAATCAAGGAGTTTAGTTTTGGACATAGATAAGTGTTTGACAGGAGTGTCCCTCATGCTTGTGGCATATGCTCATGTCTGCATGGTTCTCCGATCTATGTACTTACCATTGGTCAAGTGGTTCTTGAAAAATGAATTTGAATAGTCTTGGTTTGAGACACGAGTTGCACACCCGTTTTACCTTTTTATCGGCATCTATACATTTTTATTAGATCTCAAGTGGGCTTTTCCATCACTTAGGTGTTTTATGATCCATAGCATTATGGCCCATTTCCTCTTCGCAAAAATGTTTACATGAGGACTGTCTAAGATGATTTATTTTCTTTCTGCTTTCGCATTCGTACGTATTTAGTCTATTACCATACCAACAGATCAGATTTCAAACTGCCAATAAATCGGATAGACTTTGGATTCAGTGTTGTTATAATTTCTGGTCCTTTGGGATCATGGAGTTCACTCAATGTTCATGGGTAATAGAGTTCCGCTTAAGCCGGTGCTAGGGGGCGTGAGGGGTGTTGTACTTTCCACTACCTCTCGTGAACAGACTCAATCAAACCGAGTCTGCAATTATGTTGCTTGGTTGCATTCTATGCTTCCAATGGAACTTCTTGCAGATTTTATTTGTATGAAACAAAGATAGTCCAAAGTACCAATTATCATTTTCTGGAGTAAAACACACAGCGTAAACATTGTATATTTTAATAATGTTAACAAATTTCAAAATTATTTGCTAAATACATGTATTTGAACTTCAAAGTAACCTTCCAAAACAAGTTTATAATTATGCAGCCCGATCATGTTTGCGTTTTATTTTCGTAAATAGGGTATAATCTTTGGAAACCACCCTTTCAGTTTATCCTGTATAGGGTTAAGTTTATCTAGTCTCATAATTCAACTACAATATGGTTAGTCGTCCAATTCAACAGGCATATATTTACTAATGACGATACTGGAATAACATCGTGTTTAATGTTTAGATATATAATATTTCTTTATGATTCTACCAGCCATTTCAGAGCTAAAATCATTATGCGGCAAACAGATGTTTAGAACACTTTTGATCGTCAGTCAATCTTACTGGTTTTCATTGTGCATTCCTGAAGGTTTTCAAATTCTTAAAAATGTACACTTTAGCTGGATCACAACGTGCATTTTTACCTTTTGAATTAGATGGCGTTCTTCGACCATGTATACCTGAAGAACTGTTGCGCTCTTACAGGTCCGACATCCGCTTTTTAGTGTTTTGTACACTAATTTTGGAATAGAGATATTTCAGCTTTACATTGTGGAAAGACATACTGTTGGTCATTAGAATGCGGGCACAGTCAAATGTGAAGACTCTGTCTGATAAATAAACGCATCCAATGCATTTAAAAAAAAACGACGACAATATTACTAGAGTATGTTTGTATATATTCATATATATATAAATATATCGCCATAAATCCGGGAAATTAAAATAATCTGTTCCACTTTGCTCAACAGTCCGTTACATTTTGAAATTATTCACGATGCTGTAATATCAATACTATATATTATTTTTCAACTTTACAATATTACACACTGTATTAGATCAATTGCAAACATCATATGAAACAGACAGAGCTAATACAAAACATAACTGAGCCAATATGAGAAAAACAGGGCCAATACGAAAAAACAGGGCCAATACGGAATTCAAGCATTTTGATTGGTTCAAAAGAGAGGGCCAATACGGAGAAGCCACTTCCGTTTGATTTTTAAATGACGCCATTTTGTTTTACATCAGAGTTATAGATTACATTTTTTTTTCACATTTTGATAAAAAAAAGTCATCCAACATGTTCATTTAATAACCAAGTATGACTGAGCGGGATGTACGTCTTCGGAGATTACAACGGTACTTTCGCTTATTCGGTATTGTGTAAAATGCAAGTGTTTCCTGTCAGAAATTCTAGCAGTTGTCAAGGAAAATAATAAGAAAATATGGAAACTCAGATTAATTAAAAGGATGAGACTTATCTTTAACAGACATTTTGATAGTGTGGACTATTTGTGCAATGATAAATAGCGATTCAAGTGCTGGAAAGTGGATGAATAAATTGGCGAACAAGAGTGTCAGTTGTGAACTGCAAACAATTTCGGATAAGAATTAAACGAGGCATGGGACTATATAATATGTGCTTGATTGGTTGTATTATCTTGATCAACACATATGTGTATAATTTTGTGTCTCGTTGCTTGCAGCCTAAAAGGAAACGACTTTTAAAGCAGTTTTTATCACAGTTCAAATGGTATGGTACTCGCTAAAGAAAATAAAAAGGAATTCCAAAAAATAAGCTATGTTCTAGTTACTCTTGATTTTGTCGCATTAAAAGTATCTTTCAAAATTATTCTCAAGTACCTACATACAACTCATTCTGTTTTACTGGCGAAAATGATCATGATTTCTAAAATACGTCTAAACTGTAAACAACTTGTCAAAGAATGACACGATTTTTCACCTGAACGTGCATAGCTGTCATAAGGTAACTCACAGAGTTCTTATACTGTTACCGCCAAGAGTTGAAAGTTGAATAATAATATTATCATTAATCAAGCGATTTCATATTGGCCTAGTTATTTGTTCTCGGGCACATTATATTATTATGTTCTTTCTAGACAAATTTTCTTGTTACAGGTAAAACATAGCATTAACATGCAGTAAAATAAAACGCAGTTTCATCTAATATTAACATTTCTAAAACGGTTGGCAGGTTGATAATCAATGCTGATACATGAACCTAGCTGGCTGTGTTTATAGGAAAAATAGTCCTCTCTCGCCTTTAAAAAAACAAGGAATCAAAAGCTTAAATAATTAATCAATTTTACCATAATCAGAAGAGTTGCCTCGCAAGAATCAAAGTAACTCGTCACAAATCCATTATATTTTATCCTGAAATCAGTGGAATTTTCTCAAAGATTTGTTACAATCACCTCTTCGTGTTACCAACATCTTTAGCGAATAAGTATAAAATAGATATATAATAGAGGGATGGATTGT
The DNA here is from genome assembly GCF_021730395.1 of Mercenaria mercenaria. Lineage (NCBI taxonomy): Eukaryota > Metazoa > Mollusca > Bivalvia > Venerida > Veneridae > Mercenaria > Mercenaria mercenaria. The sequence continues at coordinate 82,594,786 of NC_069368.1, forward strand.
TGTCATGCAACTTGCCTAGTCTTGTGCGAGGTGAGATTAGCGGATACGTGTGAGATTGTCATGCCCCGAACGCGTTAGAACACCGATTTTTCTTTATATACGTTACAGATCTTTCAAAGGCGTTACCCCTATCTCAACTTGCTTGTTGGCCGTTTCATTTTATATGTTATAATATTATATATTGCTCATATATATAAATATAATGAATTTCATCAGAAAATATTTATTACATGTCATCTCATTTGAAACGTACATATACACTTAACCGCTTTAAAATGTATATATTTGGAGATTCTGTGAAAAGTTCATATGAATGTTTCATAATAAGATCCTTCTATATATATAAAGGATAACTTCTTATGCTGAAAATATGCATGCATGAATTTGAAGTTGATTATTTTGCGGGAAAACGTCTCGGCTCTTAACAAATGCTTTTCAAATTTAGGCGTTTCTCTAATCAAAGCACATTTGAAATTTTTAGAAAGTTCATTCAAAAGGTATGATTATATATACATTGTCTTTGTTTTAAACGGGACAATATATTTTCTTTGTAAACTATTGTCAAGGTAGTTATGCACGTTCGGATAAATGTTTTATGCCCCCGAAGGTGGGCATATTAAAATCGCACTGTCCGTCCGTCCGTGCGTGCGTCCGGTAAATTCTTGGGCTGTAACTCTTCCATCCATAAAGGCATTTTGAACTAACTTAGAACAAATGTTCACCATAATGAGACGACGTGTCATGCGCAAGACCCAGACCCTTAGCTCCAAGGTCAAGGTCACACTTAGAGGTCAAAGGTTAACATGGTCTGTTTCGTGTCCGGTCCATAACTCTGCCATCCATGAAGGGATTTTGAAACAACTTGGCATAATTTTTCCTCATAATGAGACGACGTGTCTTGAGCAAGACCCAGAGCCCTGGCTCCAAGGTCAAGGTCACACTTAGAGGTCAAATGTTAACATGGTCTGTTTCTTGTCCGGTCCATAACTCTGCCATTGATGAAGGGATTTTGAAATTGTTTGGCATAAATGTTTCCTGTTCATGCGCAAGACCCAGACCCCTAGCTCCAAGGTCAAGATAACACTAAGAAGTCAAAGGTGTTTCTTATCTGGTCCATAACTCTGCCATTTATCAAGGAATTTGAAAAAAATATTGACACAAATGTTAACCATATTGAGAAGATGTGTCTCGCTTATGACCGAGGCCTCTTAAGTCAAGGTCAAGGTCACAAAATGATATGTGATTTTTTGCGCATACAACTGTGGCATTCTTCGGCCTGCTCTGGGGGCATTTATCACCAATAGTGACAGTACTTGTTTTCTCTTTTTTATTGCTACAACGCAGAATTTTATCAAACTCGGATGTTTCAATACTTCAGAATAGACAAAGAAACTCTGGCAAATAAAGAATATATGGTCTTTCGTGAATAGAATTTTTTCTACAATTTAGATTTTAAAGAAATTGAATGATTTGATTTGGCATACATCGAAAAAAGTACAGTCAAATACTGGATTTTAATTCCATAAAATATCTTATTAAGGTATTAAAACAACTAGCATTTTCTTTCGTGAAAGTCACATATATTGTTGTAAGATTTTTTTTGTCGCTATGCGATACATGTATATAACACTTGAATATTCAACTATACAGCTTTTATTGTGTCGAGACAAACAACGTTATACCTGCACTGTAGCTGCTATGAAATATGTACTAGCCATGCTAATGAGCACGTTAAGCACGTTCTCAATTTTCAATAAAACGGGCAATAAGTGATTCTGTCACTAAGAGTTAATGTCTGATAGACCTAATTAAACCATATTGCAAATAACTTTAATGTAATGTCAAATGAGTTAGCGGAGTGTTAGCATGTGTTCAGTACATAACTGTTGTCTTTATTATCATTAGAATTAATTGGTAACAAGTGGATAGATATGCTCACTCTATCATAATCATACAATTCAGTTTGTCATGAGTACTAAATGTAGCTAAAACTCGTTAAGTCAAGTAATGATTATATCAACCTTGTCTTTTTATTGTCAACCCTAGAAGTGTACAGTCATGCCACCAGTGAAATATACAGTTCTAAGACCATACATAGTAAAATGAAATACTTTTTTAGACTAACAACTTAGAACCATTTTCTTTATATAAGACTGTTATTTTGTTTGAAAGCGATGTAAGTGATGAATATATAGAGGATATTTGTTTGTTTCAGTGAAATATCAATTTTATTTCACAAGTGAGCATAAAAAAGTGATATTTTGACGAGTGGCGTAGCCACGAGTGAAAATGACTTTTTTGGTGCTCACGAGTGAAATAAAATTGATATTTCACTGACACAAACAAATTTTCTTTTTATTTCATGTGTAAAACTCTACTTTTGTTGCGTAATTTATAAAATGTCGAAAATCACGGGAAAGATCAACAGAGAGCATGACGTCATCTTAACGACGTCATCGCCAAAATGGTCCCCGGTATTCACAACGCTCGGTATACAATTTGACTTCAATCGCGACGGAGGACCGGAACTAGTTCAGCAAAAACAGTGAAAAATAAAAATGATAATCTACTGTTTCAAAACTATGGATTATCATTTTTATTTCACTGGAAAACATAAAATAAATCAGCCTTGCCAGTTTATTTCCATACCCAGGAGTGAAAGAGTTCCATCAGTCAAATCAGAAGAGCTACGATATTACCTCATCAAACGGCATTTTCAGTCTGACTACCGGCACCTCATGTAAGTTTAAAATACGGTGGTCACTAAGCAGCTATGAAGTTAAATTTCAGTGTCTATAACATACATTTCAAATTTACTCACTTCATCCAGAAGGTAGACCGAGGCCATAATACCACTTACCACTTAAATATTTCAATGATATTATATATCCAGTTTAGTGCAACCATATACTTAAGCCATGGTCTAGGTATTTTAAAAGGCCACTAAAACAAACACTAATTTAAAAGAACGTTTTATTCCACTTCAATAAATAAACATATAAAATAAATAAATAAATAAATAAATAAATAACTTCACGAAGATGTTAATGAAAGCGACACATTCATAAGATTTCTACAAGCTATGAAATTAATTAAGAAATAATTTATAACAAAAGTGTTGTAACACTTATTTATGCACGATGGGCGGTTATACGTCGGGCGTAATAGTTTCACGAGGGCGCAGCCCGAGTGAAATTATTTGTACGAAGTATTACCGCCCGAGTGTATAAATAGTGTTAAAATACGGTTTTGGTATAAATTATTTCGATTCTAATATGTCCTTAATCTAAAACAGTAGATAAAATATAGTAGCGCTCTTTCTAGGTCGCAACAAAAACATTGGCGTCATCGCACGTTAACGTGACGTCATTCTAGCGTAAGAGTGTTTTAACAAAGAAAAGCATATAAGAATGTATAATAGTCACTGACAATAGAAATTCTTCAAAATGTTTCATTTATAAGAACATCGGTTATGAAACTGGGTTTGAATATGAGTCTCAAAACTGCGCATTCGATTGGTTGAGTAAGAGCTCAGTCTTGAAATACTACATCTTTAGACTTGTCTTCAGGTCAATGTTTGTTAATTTGTTCCGTAAAAAATGTTATCAAATAGATCAGTAGGTCAATATCTGCAACATAGTGCAAGACCTACAAATCTAAATCAAGGACATTTTTTAACGTTCTTTTTATAGTCAATGACTTTTCTTAACTGTATAATGTCAACGAAAAATTGGAATTAACAAGTTGTTGTCCCATTCTGTACATTCAGAGAGGTTAAAACTTCCGGACAATTATCAAATTACAATAGTTTAGTTACAAATAATAAATAATGTATTTGATGACAACTCGACATTATTCGCAAGTTAATAATCTGAATATAACAGTAACCTTCTAATATTCTCAAATACACATACAACACGAGCACATTTAAAATACTATAGTCCCATGTAAATGTAAGATATCACAAAGCGTCAATCTATCCTAAAACAGGCCGTATTGATCTGTGTAAATTACAGTCACAATACGTTACTCGGTGCCGTCTGGATAATCTCCATCACATGTGTCGACTAGACTTCACTCCTGGATTCTGTAAATAATATCTACTATGATTTTCCATTTATTTCCTGAATCAAAGACCTGAAATATCAAAAAACAGGTACTAGTTATATTATGGTTTATAACTACCAATTAATTGATTAATTCATTGAATATTGTTTTGTTAATACAGTTTATCTAATAAAAGCTGTAAAAAGACCCATTGGAAAACATGAAGTATCAATCTATCTATCTATCTATCTATCCCCTGATATACAGTGCAATTTGCAACACAAGAACTGTTTATTGTGCTGACCCATGTAATAACGTAAAACGTATTATTTCTACCTATTAATAAAATTGGATAATGTGGCAGTTTACCTCAATACAATCGACACTGTTTATTTTCCAATACAGGTAACTAATAATTACTTTGCAATATAGACCTAAGATAATTTTATGACAGATTAACTTTGAACACCCCTGGACTTACTGGACTCAACTGCCACATTATCAAAGTTTATTAGAACGCTACATTTAGCTGTTATTGTTTGAAGCTCGATAGAAAACGTTTCATAGCAATTGTAACATGAAACAATAACATTGGCATTGATTTACTTTACGTAAGGTAGTAACATTTACCCTTGCAGAATTTCTTCATGAATTCTGGTTTTGATCCCATTAGGGCTTCGTATGATGGTACTCTGATGATGTGTCTCTCTACAGGACTGCTACACAATGTCTTCAACTCATCATCTACAATGCTATCACCGATTGCAACAACAAATAATTCAACATCATAATTTTTTGTTCTCCTGGCTTCATCTAAAACTGTTTTTCTATCAAATAACCTATCATCTACAAATACGACAGCCATATGTCTTGCCATGTTTCTTGCTCCATATTCTTCCATAAATGCATGCGTGCGCAGACGTTTAAGCATATTGGATAATCCAGACAATTTCGTGGCTCTAAATGCCTTAGCTAACTCTCGGCTATTCTTGTATTGGCCTAAGGCAATATTGGCAGCACCACAGTTTTGCGATTCTAGACCAACTTTGATATTGTCTTCTCCCATATTGAAATCACTAACAACGTTTCCAATGAATCCATATATCTGCTTTGTATGAAATGCGCCTATCTCCGCTGGATCAACAAGAAACATGACGTCTGCTATGTTCTTTGTACCGCATTCCGGACCGGTATTATCATCTTGTGGGACTTCGACTGAAAAATAAAACATGTAAATAGAACTATAATCATGGAATAAGACAAATAAGACAACAAGCTCATTTAGAAAGCAGAGACAGAGAGAGTACACAACTGGAAGTCATGTGGTTAATAGATCGAGCACGGGCAATAGGCATGTGCTTTGTAATAATAAGACTAAATGAACACATCTGGTATTATTCGTTCACTACCATAGGGAGCTTGCCAGTAACTTGTTAATATAACACGTTGATACTGGCATTAAGTAACCTACTTACCGACGTTACAAGACTATACAAAAATAGAAACGACGTTTCGTCCGTAACATAGATATATGTTATTTGTTTTGTTTTGTTGGGTTTAACGTCGCACCGACACAATTATAGGATATATGGCGACTTTCCATCTTTGATGGTGGAGGAAGACCCCAGGTGCTCCTCCGTGCATTATTTTATCTCGAGCGGGCACCTGGGTAGAGCCACCGACCTTCCGTAAGCCAGCTGGATGGCTAAATATATGTTAAGATCGGAGTATTGGGCATATCACACAAATACGTTGTCAAGTCTTGCCTATATTGTATCTAACCCTAAAACTGTAGCTTTACCTTCGCAAGCTTTAGTTGTAAGAGTTTCTTTCACTGTGTCGTCCAGTTCGTCATAATTTCCAACTTCAAACAAATATTTATCTTCAGGATTTTGAGGAGTGCTAGCAATTGAAGCTAGTTCATCTGTATTTGTCTGTGATCCTATGCCGACCGCGAAAACAACAATACCATCATCCTGCCAAGATGTAAATAAAAAATGTAACATTTGATACAAAAACAGAGTTACCACTTCTATTTGCGTATGTAAAATACCTTATTTAAAGGCATATAATGTTCATTCCAAGAAAATATCTATGCTTTATTTTATGTAACCTGTAGGTGTTCATTAAACCATTTAATCAGTTAATTAAAAGTAGTAGAATAGAACTGTACCATTGAATAAAATACTTGTGTTTTTACAAATTGTATTTCACAAATAGTAAAATAAATAAAAACAATCTCCATTGCAATAAAATTCAGGGATTATGTTAGTAAAATTAAACTTCATCAATTTCGTTTATCTTCACATGAAAAAAAATTATAAAAAAGTGTCGTTAAACCTCGAAATTAAGTAAAACGTCTGTAATAAATGGCTAAGGACAATGGATCGTAGAAACAAACTAAAAGTATCCTACACAATACAAAATACTAAACCAGAGCAATGAAATACTCATATTAAACAAACATTACTACCAGAAATTGATATGAAGTGTGAATTATGTGATTCGTCTGTACATATTCTAAACATCATGACATTTAAAACAATTCACTACACATTTGAAAAGAAATGAGCATTTTACCTTGACTTTCGCTGCTGCCTCTTTAGTTTTCTCTGGATTATAAGATTCTCCGTCTGTAAGTACAATCAGAATTCTTGCAATTCCAGGTCGAACTTTTTTGTTGCTGAGACCTTTGGTTCTGATACCATCGAGAGCATCGTAAGTTTGAGTGCCACCATAATACTGTGGTATTCTCGTGACTGCTGCTTCGATCTCTTCCTTCGAATTGTATCTATCTAGTCCAAAGTCCTCACGATATCTGTACGAGAATGAGGCAACACCTATGCGCGTTTTATTTGGACCAATTTCAAAAGTGTTTACGACCTTTTTGACAAAGTTAAGTTGTTTCTTGAAGTCTACGGACCAAATACTTGAAGATGAGTCAAGCAAGAAAAATATCTCTGCTGGTTTCGCTCCACATACTGAAATAAAAGTTGAGTAATGCAAATCAAATTAAACTGAACTGTCATTATAGTCGTGTACACAATTTTGAATATAAGTTTATTTTTTTGTTAAAAGTATATCAATGCGTACATTATGGTAAAAACAACAAAATATATGACCATCCAAGTGCAATTTGATAAAGACATTTCTATAAAACAAAAACCACAGAAAATGAATAATAAAACATTAGACAAAAGTAAAAAAAAGTATTAGAAATAGCATACCATCACCTCCTATAAGAGTAGAAGGGGCTGTCTCATAGCTTGCCACCTGTCAAAAAAGTAAAAGAATATCAAAACTAATTTCGCGATACACTCACCTACATATATAAGTAAATGTTTATTAAAACATCATAACATGATACCAGATATATTCTGTAAAATATTTAGCAGATATTCAGCAAGTCCTAGAATAAAATACCTATATTTGAGTACTTAAAACACGTCTAATAACTGATCACTGTTTTGTTGTTTTACTTTTGAGAAAATTATGAAAACTTACAAAGAATATCAACAAAACTGAGCATATTCTGAAGTTCATCCTCAAAGTTTCCATCTTTATTTCTCGTATTCCTTATACCACAAAATCTAAAAGGTGCTTCGATGTGTAGTTTTTAAGATTTTCAGTTGACAGTTAATTGTCTTATGCATGATTGGGGACGAAATGATTCGTTTATATATGCATATCGGTTGAAACATGAATGGGAGCGTGTGAAAAAAATCGCAGAAAAGGTATGTCAACTATTTACGAGTGTTGACGGAAAGTGTCGAATATCGGCATATAAGGAAATATTCGATGGTTCGTGTAGCAACGATTAAGACTATTAAGATTATTTTGTTATTTAAAGCACGTTTCAAGTATCTACTCGGTGTTGGCTCGGTTTTACATTGTCATAATTAATATCATCTTAAATGCTCTTGAGTTACACTCCCTATTGTTATCCTACTTATTTTCAATTTTCTAATATATTGGTCAGTGTGTCGTGACCCAGACAATCTTAGTAAATTTTAACGGGCGTTTTTTTTTTGTTGCTAATAATGTCTCTTAACTGCGGAATGCGCATCATTTGATCATTAATTTAAATACATAACTGAGGTAAACCATCAAAGACAAGGGCGTTGATGCCTGCTAAAAAGCGGCTATAAAGATCTCGTTTGTATTTGTAATTACATCAATTTACAATATATATAGCAGTTGTGACTAATATGATATGCGCAAAATTAATATCTGAACTGGAGATTTATTAATATCCAAGATATTGGTTGTGCATGTTTGGCAGGCATTACAAAACTTGGATGATAGGTTCCCACTGCCTGATTAGGATTAGACGTTGCAACAGTTATCCTTTAGACGTCAGAGTACAGAATATATATCTGAATGGGTTTAATTAATCGTACCCTATAAAATGCTTTAAATTATGATCATATTTCGAGGTACGACTAAAGGCCTATATAAGCCACGCCATCCCCTAACAAACTGCTATGTCCTCTGTTGTGCGCTGACAAAGTTCGTATTTATTTGTTTTACTCACTACCCTCAAATCATAGGCAAGATACCATTTCGTCAACCAAACAGTATCAGTAATGGTAATGATAAGAACTAACCTGGGCACTATTAAGGCAAACGAACGGCTGTCAATATGCCACCTCATTGCGCTAGATTTTTGTCACGAACATCCGCAATCATGTTGTACTGTCTCGAATTACCTCGTCTGTTTTTGATAGGTGCAGCACGAAATATCACCCATTTAAAACCCACAATGGTGTAGGAGGTCAGTTCATAAAAATGCACCCATCAGTTTTCAATTCTGCCCAACTGCCATTCTATTCTCCGTCCCAAGTTTAGGGGTTAGTGATGCAAGGACAAATTCTGTCCATTTGTCTATCCGTAAGTCTCCAACTGTATTTGTTAACATGGTTCTATAAAAGAGTTGTACCTGTAACTCATAATATATTTTTTGATTTTACTGTAGCAGTTCAGCACGTAGCTTAAAATGTAAATGTAAGCCTGTTCATTTTAGACATAATTTTAAATACTTGTGAGAAGACCCGTAAAAATACTATTTACAGGAACGGATATTTGAAAAATGTTTACCATAGACAGAAGTATAAATTAAGCTGGGTATACTATAATCTTGTTTGAAATGTCAAGTTGGATTACTGTAAACAGATTTGTATATTTCAAACAGATTTCTACTTCTTTTCTATTGATTTAGATAATTATCAATTTCATGTCAAGCCGTAAGTACAACAACATTCTCAAATTTTTCAGTCGATCATGAAACAAATTTTATCGCTCCCACTTTATTTTATGACGTGCTTATACTTTAGAGAGTCAAACCTGTTTGCATAGACTGTCCTTGGAAAATGAAAACGGTTGTCTACATTTGTCTAAATTTGTCTATGTATTGAAGTACTACCGTCTTTACGCTCCCTAATTTATCTGCTGCTACTGCACTGCAATTTTCAGGCTTCCTAATTTATCTCCTACTACGACTGCTGTTTTGCTGCTATTACTGCACTACCATTTTTACGCTTCCTAATTTATCTCCTACTACGACTGCTGTTTTGCTGCTATTACTGCACTACCATTTTTACGCTTCCTAATTTATCTACTGCTACTACTGCTTTTTTGCTGTTACTGCGCTCCCATTTTTACACTGTTTAATTTATCTACTTTACTATCATTTTACGCTTCCTAATTTATCTACTGCTACTACTGCATTTTTTGCTGTTACTGCCCTAGGCCTACCATTTTTACTCCTCCTGACTTTTCTACTGCAACTGTACTACAATTTTCAGACTTCCTTATATCTTCTTTATGCTTCGGGCCCCAAATGGGTAACCCAATTTATTATCCCCGTCCATCTGGCTTCCTTGGGGTCGGAGAGCCATCCTCCATTGGCCTTACAAAAAGAAAAAAGAAACATTCATATACTTAATAATATAATAATATCTTACATTTTACATCCTTAATTATCTATTGCTCACTGCGAATGTTGGAACATCAAACTAACATTGCAGGTGTTATGGTGGCTGATTTCTGCCAGTGTCGTTTTCACATTTGGCGTTGTTTCGTTCCCTCGTTCTGGCGCCCCACCAAACGATATATAGAGAATAATAGGTTAGTGCCGTAGATGAGAAAGTTTATCTTGCGAAGTGGAGGAGGTTATCGGGTGAGCCGAAGGCGAACCTGATAACGTCCGGAGCCGAGCCAGATAAACTTTCTCCATCTTAGGCACTAACATATTATTCTATTTATCTTGTCATTACTTCATTTTCCGATATTTGGCAATTTATTTTTCCGAAATAAGTGTGCGACAACCGTTTTAATGACGTCATATTCGTAATGACGTCACTATATAATGGCGTAATCACAGACAAAATCGCAATAACTTCTTCGTTTTTGAATAAAAACTCATTATTTGACCACTTAGTCCGGACATTTCCAACACAATGGTGATGGTTTCAATGCAAAATTTCTTATGACAACAATATCGATCATAAGGTCACATGATCAACTGACCGTATATCACTGGTCACGTGTCAACTGACGGTATATCAAGAAAGATATACGGCACCATGATATCGGGTCGAAAATACTGCAAGTGACAGGATAAAACGAAGAATGCAGCGCGAAAGAAGAACGACACTTATAAATGGCGACCCAAAAAAAAAACGTCGTCTTGGCGTTCGGTCGTTCTGGCGCCCTCGCCAGAACGACGTTTTCTTCTTTTGGCGTTGTTTCGTTCACTCGTTTTGGCGGGGGGCCCCGCCAAAACGATATAACGAAGAATGCAGTGCGACAGAACGAAAGAACGACACCTATAAACGGCGGCCCCCACCTCCCAAAAAACAAAACGTCGTCTTGGCATTCTCTCTTTCTGGCGCCCCTGCCAGAACGACGGAACGAAACAACGCCAAATGTAAAAATATCTTTCTGGCGTTCTGGCGCGTTCCGGTAGATCATGCGAAATTTTAGTAAATAAATCCGAATGAAAGAAGAATGGATTCTGAGGGTTAAATATATGTAAAAAAAACACAGTAAAGGGTCTAAATATTGAATGTTTACATTATACAGCGTGATCTATCATTTAGTATCGATATTATAATGAAATAATGAAAAATTCCACCTCATGTTCAAGTTTTCTCAATTTTCGAGTGTTTTACTAGAATTCCACAGATGTTCTAATGCACAGAAGGTAAAATAAGCACTACTTCATCTAAAATGCCACGGATTTAACAAATCCTCTTAATCGTACAAATACGGGATTTGATCGGCACCAGATTGGTAAAATTATCACCTCAAGTGCGAAAATAATTTGGCCCAAAATAAAAAAAAATAAATCCAAAATTAAGTCTCTCTTTTGTGCCAAAATTTCATTATAAGTGATTATTAGAAATAGAATTATGAAATTCCGCTGTCTGCTGCGACTTTGAGAAAATTACATGATCTGCCACTAATAGGCTATGTACCATTAAAATAAATTGTTCTTTGTTTCATATAAAATTCAGCTACTTCAGATCAATTTTGATACAGTTTCTAGATTTTCACTCCGTCGTATTTACCACGTGTAGTTGTAGGATATTCATACATTTGCTTCAGAAAAAGGGGTGTTGAATAGTATGCAGTGAGATGCAAGTCAGCTGAAGTCAGGTACCCTCATCTTGCCCCATTTCAGAAAGCGGTCCACATAATAAACACCCTACTTTCGTTTTCAAGTAAACAACTCGAAAACATGCGAATATAAGCATGAAAAGTGTCTTATTATATGTAAAGTACATTCCACGAGTGAAATAATGCCATTTGTGCCTTCGGTTTACGCTCAAATGCGCGAAAATTGGAAAACTTAGGATTCTATTTATTAGGGACTTTTTTCGACTACACCACGGAAGCACCTTTTTGACCGAATAACTGCTGTATAACCCGAAACATGACAACACTGCGCATGCTCTACCGCAACGCGCCAGAACGATATTTTCACCTTTGGCTTGTTTCGTTCCGTCGTGGCGCCAGAACGACAGAACACCAAGACGACGTTTTTTGGACGCCATTTACAAGTGTCGTTCTTTCGTTCTGTCGCGTTGCATTCTTAGTTATATCGTTTTGGCGGGGGCTCCAGAACGAGGGAACAAACCAACGGCAAGTGGAAAAAGTCGTTCTGTCGTTCTGGCGCCCCCGCCACGCCAAAGTGAAAACGTCATTCTTTCGTTCTGGCGACAGAACGACACTGGCAGAAATCAGCCACCACACCATAGGTGCGTTTTCGAATTCACTCGACCTTTGTTGTAGATATACAATCCTTCGTGTGTTGGTGCTGTTATTTTGCAGTTTGTTTACATGTCTTCGTAGGAACATTTAAGAAATGAAATAATTTTTTTCGGGTTCATGCGAAATGAACGACAGAGTAGGAACGGCAAATCCATGAATTGCGCTAGTTAAATGCCGCAAAATATGTGCAATTTATAATATTATCTTGTCTACAAATGGAAAGGAAATATAATGTAAATATAAGAAATGAAACTAGCGCGATTCATGGATTTGCCGATCCTATTCTGTCGTTCATTTCGCATGAACACCGAAAAAAAAATCATTTCATTTCTTAATTAAAAACATCTTCCCGACCATTCTGTTAACCAGACGGAACAACTGCGACGTCATCTAAGGAAAGTTCTCCCTGACTATACGCGGACGTCGTCAAAGCAGCGGCCGGTTATCACTAAGCAGCAATGACGTAACTTTCGCGCCTTTCCTTTTGCTGTTCATATGAAATGAACGTCTTAATTTTCAATGGAAAAGAAAAGGTCGACTGTAAATATTTGGAGTTGTCTCGAAGTTTCTTAGTATTAACCACTTTTTGTACTTCAATTCATAGTTATGTGCACTAGCTAAATGTTTACGATCTACAACTTTTTCTGATTTTTTTTTCAAAGTTGTGAAGTTATATTTTATTTCTAATATCGTAATCTTACATTCAATTCCCTGAAATAATCTCTAGAATAGACTGGCTTTTGTCACGGTTAAATTACAAAAATTTGAAATTTTGTGACAAATTCATATTGTTACGTCAGTTATTAAGAATGTCCTTAATACCGAAAATAATATCTTACCTTCTTTACAGCAAATATTAATAGTTCGTTATGCTTTCCATTTGCAGTTTATCAGGTAGACAAAACCGCAGTGGTAAATTGTTAATAAAGATCTGATTGCTGCATTAAAATCTAATTGAGCAGCTGTTATTTGATAAGCAAGGAAATGAAATTGAAATGTTCAGTAATGATTATGATACGTATAAATGTATACTGACGAGATAAAGAAACGCCTCATTGAAATTTGGCGTTATTTTTTTCCTAACGCTTTTAATTGTTGTGAAATGTAGTAAATCTACAAGTACTCTGACCGACAAACACAGTGAACAAAAACTCGCGCGATTTCATTCAGCCATTTGTTCACTTCATGTACCTGGTCATGATTTCCTCGTGCAGTCCGTGCATGTAAACCATGTGGTTTGATTGAACGATTTTTGCACATGTACATGTGTAATACGACACACAACCATATTTTCAGCTATTCTCTGAAAAAAACATTAGTTTTCGTAATGCCGAGGCTGAATTCTGAAGAGAGGGCTCAGGTTTTGGCTATGCTTGAATGTGGGCGAACGCAGGAACAAGTTGCTAGACGTTTTAACGTCTCTCGTTCGACAATTGTGCATCTTATTCGACGTGTTAGAGACACGGGAACGTCTATCGATAGACCACGTTCAGGTAGACCGCGTGTAACGTCAATACGACAGGATAATTATATACGTCAACGTCATTTACGTGACAGATTTGTGACGGCGCAATCTATGTCACGTATAGTTGTAGGTAACCGTGGACGTCCAATTAGTCGACATACAGTGAGAAATCGACTCAGAGAACGCGGAATTACCTGTCGTAGGCCCTACCGCGGTCTAATTCAAACGTTACGCCACCGTCAACAACGTCTTATTTGGGCCCGCAACCATCGCGGCCAGCGTTGGCAGAACGTAGTGTTCAGTGACGAGTCGCGTTTCAACTTGTGGAACGCCGACGGACGTATCCGTGTCTATAGACGACGCCATGAACGCTAAGCAAACAATTGCGTTTTGGAGCAAAATCGTTACGGTGGAGGTGGAGTAATGGTGTGGGCAGCAATCAACCATAGGTTTAAGTCCCAACTCGTCGTTTGCCAAGGTAATCTCACAGCCAGGCGTTACATCGACCAGATATTACGTCATGTAGTTGTCCCTTTATTCCGTAAACGTCAAGGATTAGTCTATCAGCACGACAACGCGCGACCTCACGTTGCACGCGTCACCAGGGACTTTCTACAGGCTAGAAACATTAATGTTTTACCTTGGCCGGCGTGTTCACCGGACTGCAATCCGATTGAACACGCGTGGGATTATCTCGGACGGCGGTTACGCCAACGTCAACCCCAGCCAGCAAACGTCCGGGAACTGGTAGCAGCGCTGCACCAGGAGTGGGCCAGAATCCCACGGTATCTGTTACGCAACTGGTGCGGCTCTATGAGGCGTCGCCTTGCTGCTGTGGTTGCTAGCAGAGGTGGCCACACGCGCTACTGATTTTTCTAATGCAATTTCTCCGACCGGGCTATTAAAATTCAAGATTTAAGCATAATGCGACAATGAAATGATTTTTTATTGACCATAAATTCTTGTAAAGCATCTAATTTGCGAATGGAATTGTTCTTTTCTAATTTTGAATCATGGTTAACGGAAAATTGTATACCGAGTTTGAATGAGGCGTTTCTTTATCTCGTCAGTGTAGTTTACTGAGTGTGCCTGCTTAAGTATCATTGGTAATAAACTCTATAAGAAGATCTTTCGGAAGCTTAACAAGGTTTTCTTTTATTAAACGAAATAAATATAATTTCCTTTGGTATGTAAAACTTCAATTTATAGTCGTTATCTTCTTTCCTTTACAAGTACATAATAATCCAATAGCAGTTATTTATTAAGTATTCTAAATTCCTGTATAAGTTATCATTCGAAAACTGTTTTTCTTTTTTTATTAACGGTGACTTTAATCCTTGGTCAGAAGTACAATCCCAATCAAGGTCTCCATATAACCCTGCTTTATACAATGTTTTGGTCATTCGAAACATAAGTTATTTACTGGAAACCGCTTTTTACTTTTTATCCTAATATCATCCCAATAGCTTATGTAAAACCTGAGCTGTAAAAAAATAAATTCCTATCTTGAATAACAGCGATGTTAACCTTGATCCAAACGGCCCCAATCACATGCTAGGTCTCCATGTTAGCTTGATTTTCACTGGTTTAGAGACAATATATCGATCTGAACTAGTTATTGATCAAAATCTGTTTGACGCCTTGAGCTAGCACGACATCCCTTGGACGAATAGATGCACCGGTAGCCTCATTGCGCTTTATTGTACTCCTCCAATGTATACACTTTGCTCTTGCACGAAGGAGAGTGCAAGCCGATAGATATGTATACGCAATTGCGCTCTACTTGCATGAAGAAGAGTTAAAGCCGACAGATGTACACCGGTGTGCTCTGTTGTATAGTTCGATTTTAAGGTCAGCGTTGTTTTTGTACATTTAATAACTGAACAGCCCTTTATACAAATCAGTATGATTCAATTTGATTGATTTTAGCAACTCAAATATGTACCACCTTAATAGCCGTGATATCACAGGTATGTATAAGAATTTTGTGGGTGTGGGTACGATATTCATCAGAGTAAAAAGTGTTTTAGTATTTTGTTCTATAATTTTTATCTTTAACATAGCGTTATGTTTAGTTATACTCATTTATTTTAGCTTGATAGTGATGAAAGCTACAAGCTAATTTGAACCACTCTCGAGTCCGCTTCCTGAAAAAACCAGTTCTGGTGTAATATGAGAAGGCGTGGTAGTGACCCCAGTGGGGCTCGAACCCACGAACCCCGGGTTGAGCGGCCGACACCTCAACCACTAGACCATAAGCGTTATGCAAGCCTATGTATTCTCACGAGAGTTTGATAAAATGAAATAATACTGAAGTATGTTGCGTATTGTAATTAATATCTTTCACAAATACATGGAATACACATTCAACAGGCTGTATACATGTGCAAGTTTGTACTGCAGACTTTGATTTCAGGAATCCACTGACACAGGCAGGGAAACTTACCGCTTAAGAAGCATTATGGGTGGTACTTTGCATTACAATGAAATTTATTCTAACATGACAGTAATGATGTAAAAATGATTAAAATAATGAAATGAATATATTTATACTTCTTTTTTCCGCTGTAAATGTTTCGTCGGCGTATTGAACCCAAGGTCACTCTGCAAACACTAGACCATTGTGAGTAGTTAATGGTTTTAAGATACTTAAGGCAAAGTTACTCATGCTGATTTCCCTTACGGACAGATGCGTCTATAAATGGAACACTCAAATGTCAAACATCAAACTGTACTTTGATTGGAAGCCGACAAATGTAACACTGTTACGCTCTGTTACATCCTGATTGCACGAAGGAGAGTTGAAGTCGATAGATGAACACTGCTATGCTCTGTTGTTCTCCTACCTGAAAAACATTTTCCAAGGAAACAGAGTTAAAGTCGACAGATGCACCCCGCTGCACTCTATCATACTCATACCTGTAAACTTGCACAAATAAGAGTTGAAATGAGCAGATGTACACTGCTGGGCTCTGTTGTATTGATATATTTTACCCCGACTTGTACGTCTTGTTCTCAAGAAGAAAAGTTGAAATCGACAGTTGTACAGTGCTGCGGTATATTGTACCCCTGTACTTGTACGTCCTGTGCTCAAGAAGTGCTCAAGAAGAAAAGTTGAAATCGACAGTTGTACAGTGCTGCGGTATATTGTACCCCTGTACTTGTACGTCCTGTGCTCAAGAAGAAAAGTTGAAATCGACAGTTGTACAGTGCTGCGGTATATTGTACCCCTGTACTTGTACGTCCTGTGCTCAAGAAGAAAAGTTGAAATCGACAGTTGTACACTGCTGCGGTATATTGTACCCCTGTACTTGTACGTCCTGTGCTCAAGAAGGAGAGTTGAATCGACAGTTGTACAGTGCTGCGGTATATTTACATGCACACACTATTTGTGCGAAGAGGAGTTGAGGCGGACAGATGTACTACTCCCTAATGATAACGTGATTTCCACGCAAACATTTAATAATAAATGATAAAACAACAATTCACATTGCGTGTACGTTAACTGTCAAGTAATTATCATTCAAATATGTATATATATATTTAAGGAGAGAGTTTCAAATAATTCAGCTTCCTACTCAATCCTGTATGCCTTTTTGATATATGTACATGTTGTAAATGAATTGTGATTAATAAAATATTGTTTATATATATGTATATAGGAAAATAGATTAGTTGGGTAATATGCAGATACCAATACCAAAACAACAAAATGCTTTGTGTTAGTCCATTTAATGATAAATTCATATGCTTGTACGTTATTTGATAAGTAAATGTCAGCATTTTATTTTTCATTGCAATATTTATATGGCAAAATAGCTCAGCTGGGTAAAATGCAGATACCAGCAGCAAATAATAGTGCACTCATAGATATTCCACATATTTCCGTGGGTTCGAGTCCTACGTCTGACCATAGCATCATCTGATGAATTGTTTCTTGATTTTTATAGTTCATTTATCGAATGAAATACACTAACGAAGAAAAGTTTTAAAAGTATCTTACGTAACTGCAAGAGAAAACAATGAAAATACGCGAAATATGTTACATAAAAGAATATAAGTATAAACAATAAAAGCAATATTGATAACATTACAATTATTTTGAACTAAAAATGACCCGAGGTGACTTCGAACCCGTGATAATGTGCATGGAAGTCAGACACCATACCACAATTGGTAGAATATATATGTTATTATAGTAAATTATTTTTTCAGGTTGCAAATATTGCGTAAACTAACGAAAAGGTCCGAAAAGATTGGGGAAGATTAATGAGTGCCAGGTCCAAATTTCACGAAAAAAAAACTTGTCTAATTGCATAGCTAAGTCTGATATTTCAAATGCTTGTGGGTAAAAGTATTTAAAAGGCATCGTAACTATTGTTTTAAAGATAAATACGATAGGAAAATCAGTTAAGCAAAACATCAAGCACACGACCCTATCTTTAACATTTGCCGAATTTTCAAAGTATATTCTGAAGCTTTAAAAAAGAACCAGGGTTCAGTCAAATTTTACATTGCTGAAAAGAATTGAACCGAATGTGTAGAAATGCCTTAACACCACTATATGACAAAATAACATGTCAAGTTAACAGAACATAATAAGATGATATTTGGATGAGCTAGCATCGCACTTTGACATAATAACATAGCATATCAACATATTGACAAGTTAACGATAACATAAAGCTTTTTAACGTAATAGCACGCGCGGTAGACAATATCACACGGTACTTTGGCATGATACTATATATCTTTATTTCGTTGTAAGCCATTTATGGCCCATGAACATACAATGTACATATAATATCTCATATACATGCAGATAATTATTAACATATATCCCTATAACTAAACAAAACAGTATACACAATTTTTAAACGCTTATATAAGCAAACAAGTGAATAAATAAGCGGAAGAGACTGTTGCTTCTAGGCAGTAATAGACTATATTGGAAATATTCATTTTAACAAAAACGGACATGAATTACAGATTTCTTCTCTTTTCAAAGGCTTTAAAGGTATATGCTGCCAGTTTTCTCATGGAGATTACGTTATCAGTTGATAAAAGCTCAATAAATTTGTAATAACTTGGTCTGACACGATAGTACTTATCTATATATATTTTACGTAATTCATTGTATAAAGGACATTCACATACAAAGTGATATTCATCCTCTAGCTTATAACAACAAGGACATTTTCTTTCATTATACGGAGTGCTCACTGGCTTTTTCCACCTGCCACATTCTACTTCTAATCGATGTGATGACACTCTTAGTTTAGACAAAGCAATTCTATATTTTTCTACATTAACGTAAGAAAGGTATGACTGAAATTCAAAGGAAGCTATATTTCGATAAAATAGTGCCCTACTTGATTCTTGCAAACTAGCGGTCCAGTCTTGGTAATATACATCGGGTACTCGTTGTTTAAATAAATTTAAAAAACATATTTGGGTTTCCAACGCCTTGGTTCAGCCATACTTGATAAAAGCCAAGTCTTGATAACAGGGATTTGACTTTGGTGACCCATGTGGGCTTATTTGGGTGCGATTCAGATTCTAATTTAAGTAGATTATAAACCATTTTAGTGTACCTAGAGTCGTCACAGTGACATAATTTCAACCAAAATTTAATAATATGTATCTGTCTTTGTATAAACAATGGGAGCCGACCTAACTCTCCATAAACGAAATTGTTCTGTGTAGAAACTTTAACCCCTAACACTTTTTTTAAAAGCTTAAAGATATTCTTTCAACATTAATACCCTTGTTAAAACCCCAAACTTCAGACGAGTAATTTACTATCGGTAGAATTAGCTTATCAAAGAGCTCAAGAATATGTTTTGGAGGGATGGCCGTGAACTTATACAGATATTTATTCATTTGGAAAATTGCCTTTAGTGCCTGTCCACATAAAGTTTTGTCGGTTTCGTTAAATGCTCCACCAGACGTAAAAGCTACACCTAGATATTTAAATGTGTTTACTATTTCCAACTGTGACCCATTATAACAAAACTTTTGACCAGCGGGACGTCTCCCGTTTCTACTAAAAATCAGCACCTTAGTTTTCTGTATATTTACAGTAAGTTTCCATCTATTACAATATTCTGCTAAAACATCTAGAGACCTTTGAAGACCTTCGGCTGACTTTGAAAACAAAACAATGTCGTCGGCAAACAACAAGACGCACCGTTTTAAAGTACCAATTTCAAAGCCCTCCACACCTTTGAGAAAGAAAGTTTCTTCAATATCATTTAGATACATACTAAATAAAAAGGGAGATAAGCATTCCCCTTGTCTAACACCTAAATGACATGAGAAATCATCACTAAGCGTATTCATTAATTTGACTTTTGGACTTCACACAGTTATACATAGATTTGATTACACTTAAAATCTTTCCTCTAACTCCATATTTAATTAACTTGTACCAAAGAATATCTCTTACAACAAAATCAAAGGCTTTTTTAAAATCTACAAAGGCACAATAAAGTTTTTCTCCATTATTTATACAGAGAGTAATGAGGCCATTCAGAATAAATATATTGTCAATTGTTCCCATTCCAGCTCTAAAACCTGCTTGCGCTTCAATGTACACATTGTAATTTTCTGCCCAACTACTTAGTCTATTATTCAAAATTCTAGAAAATATCTTGCCTAGCGAGCTTAATAGAGTTATTCCACGATAGTTATTAGGGTCAGATTTATCGCCACTTTGAAAATAGGTATAACATATCCTTCACTCCATGACTCTGGAAAGTAACCAAGTTCAATGCATTTGTTAAACAATTTCAATAAATACGGTTGCAAAAATAGTATACCCTGTTTAAAAAATTCGTTTAACATTAAATCAGGACCACCACTGGAATTATTTTTAATTGCCCTATAGCTTTGTTTAATTCCAACTGATCAATGATTTTATCTAACTCATTAAACATTATTTGGGTCTCTGTATTTAAAAACCTTTCATTGAAAAATAGAATGTCTTCGTCTGCCTGGTAAAAATGCCCTTCAGGATCATTTATTGATTTAAAGTATCTCGCAAAATCAACGGCTGACAAGTTTTTTGGGTAACTTACATCTGAAACATCTTTAAGTAGTTTCCAGTATAATTTAGCATTTCCCTGTCTAGCTTCTAAACGTTTGTCTGTATACCCTTTCCTGTAATCATAACGTTTATTTCTAATAGTATGTTTAAATTCCGATCTAGCTTTACACATATTGGCTCTGTTAATTTCACTATCGTCACTGCGGTACATATTCAAACATTCAAAAAAAATTATTTCTTTTCTGTTTGCACTCATCGTCAAACCAAATATTTTCGGTTTTCAGCGGTCGATCACTGTGAGCTAGAATATTCTTGTTAATGGTATGTTTAAAATAAAGAGAACAAACGTCATCTAAAACAGTTACAAAACCATTTAAGTTATCATCTATTTGTTTGCTGCTGTTGGCGTTATCAAGTTTATATATCAATGAAATTAATTCACCTTTGACTGACTCAGTATTTAGACACTTTAGGTAATCATCCCGCTTATTATTGTCCCATCTAAATTTATATTTGACCGATTCTCTAACCCCTACATTTCTAGTATTCTGATTGAATGAGATTTGTGACATAAGGCTAAAACATACAGCACAATGGTCAGATAAAATATTGGGTTCCATAACTTCAAACGAGCCGAACAGTTTAAAATCATTTTCTCGTGCCAATACATAGTCAACAACACTTTTACCCATTGTACCAATAAATGTATAGCTACCAATATCGGCATCTTTGCCTACTCGGCCATTTAAAATTCTAAGTCCAGATTGCTTACAGAAATCTAATAATAAATTACCAAACCTATTTGTACCAAAATCTTGTGACACCCTTGGTAAGACAGAGTCCGAAATGTATTCATTCGGTAGAAAAGATGTATGTTGATTTATGTCATCAAAATTAACAAAATCATTTAATTGGCCTAATCTACTGTTCAAATCACCGAGGACAATGAATTTACAACATTCGTTTGTCAAGTTACTTATTTCTGCCATATTGTTTAAAATTCTGTCGTACATACACCTGTCAAGTAAGGGTTCTCGTGAACTACCTTCCGGTACTACATAACATAAGCACAAGAATAAGTCACTCTCAGTATCAAATAGTATTCTATCAATTTTAAGCCATAAAATATCGTCACTCTCCGTACTGAATAGAGATACAAAATTCAATAGATGACTTTTCACGTAACATGCAAGTCCCCCGGAATCTCTTTTGCTTGTAAATCTTTTATCTGTTCTATGTGTACAAAACAATTCAAAACCATCGACACCCATGTCCATGTAACTATTTAACCAAGTTTCGACGAGAAATATAATGTCGTTTTTATCGAACAAGGACTTAAAATAAGACGATTCAAGTTTATTCACATTTTTGCTTACAGTTCCTTGGGCATTTAAAAGTACACAGTTAATAACACATCTCTCCCCATTAACCTATTTATGATGTTCTCCTGGTGACGGACGTGTGCCGCTGTCATCACTAACATTCCTGATCTGTGACGTACCGTTAATCCGTTATTATCCTTGCACGGTAAATAAGTCTGATTTAATTGTACACATTCAACGCCAATATTATGTGACACTGATATATTGTGAGAGTTTGGTAATTGTGGGGGCAATCCGGTTTGTTTCGGCTGGTCAGCCGGGTTGCTGGTCGGGTCTACATTAACCATTATATGTACCGGCTGTTCAATTTGTGAATCCGATGTGCCAATATTCGTATCTACAGAATACACACTTCGGTTAAACTGCTGAGTATTTCGAAAGCGAGCGCATCTATCCATTCCAAGGATATCGTGCCAGTCAGGTAACTCATCAGCGATACATTTCCGATTCACCATTAGTTTGGCTGGGTACAGAAGCTGTACGTTATTATTGGGATTTTGTTTTTCGAATTTGTACCTATCCCAGAGCCTTTTCCTGGCATTCGCTATCTCCTTCGGGTAATCTCGATCAATTCCAAATCTAGTACCTTGTAACATCCTAGCTTGGTTAAGAATGCGTTCCGTGTCCCCGTAATCACGAAAAGCCACGATAATAGGGCGTCTAGTGGTTTGTGTAAATCTTCGGGCATATGCCAGCGACCCGAGCCTATGAACCCGCTGAACGAAAAACTCAGACAGGTCAAGCTTCAGAAAATTGCTAAAAAAATCTTCTAAAAGTTCGTACGTATCTTCATTCTTAAGATCTGCTAGGCCGTAAAATATCAAATTATTTCTGCGCGACCTAGCCTCTACATCTATACTGTGATACTCTAATTGTTTAAGGGAAACATCGCTCACTGGTTGTGTGCGTTCTAACTGTTCAACCCGTTGTATTGTTGCATTCAGTTTTGCTGACATTCCTAAAATTCTTCTATCATTCTCATCTAATTTATCTAGTTTCGACATGATATGTAATGATAACATAGCTTTAAACGTAATAAGACACTGTTTTGACAAGTTAACACAAGACTTTGACATAATAACATGGCTTTTTAACATAATTAGACACAAATTTGGACAAGTTAACATCATACCTTTACAAGACAGTATAACATATATACCTAACAAGATAGTGTAACATGTATACCTAACAAGATAGTGTAACATATATACCTAACAAGATAGTGTAACATATATACCTAACAAACTGTGTAACATATATACCTTACAAGACAGTGTAACATATATACCTAACAAGATACTAGACAGATGTGACGTTCCGTAGCTCTTGAACCCTGACAAATGTGGATGAAAATGCAAATAAATTAAATGCTAATTGGCCGCACGATGGACGTGACTTTTTACATCGAGGACGTTTTGCGAAGGGTTTGTAAAGTAAATAGGGACCTTTTTGTAATCTAGTGTTAGTATATCATTGCTACCACGCGACTGTCAACCGCAATGATGAGATCAAGAACAGTTTCAAGTAGTTTAGTAGTGGTCAATCGAGAAAAACTTTATGAATGAAATTACGTATATATTTTTTTTTTGTACTCAAGTACATTATTTACTGAAGATGATGCCTGAGTAATAGCTACTTAAGATGTTTGGAATTTATACACAGTAGGATATCAAGCCTCCTGCGATTAAGTGCTTTACCGTCTATACTGTTTTATCTATCATCGCAATTTGCGGTTACAACAGATGTGCGAATTTCAACATCAATGACTATAGATAAATGCTCGCTTTGTTTCACTTCACCTTTTTTCTAGTTCAGTTACGAGTCAGCATAAGTATGTTTACTATGTGATGTGAGTGGGTAGTGGAATTAGAAATTATTTGAACCACTTAAGAAGCGAGTATAAATTAATCGCAGATGATGCGTAAATATACATATTACAAACTCATACATTCGTGACAGGGTCTAGTTTTAACTAAATAGGAAACTTCGTGATTCTTTAACGATGATTTCAGTCATTGTGGTAAGATTTAATTTAATGACTTTAATAGCTTGTTCGTGACAGTTTTGACACTTTTTTTTGCTTATTTGTAAAAAAAAAGTGTTTAATTGTCGTTCGAAAATTCTATATTGAATTGTATTTGATTTATTCTTATAACCGTTAATACTTTTACAAAATACTACTAGTTAACACTACGTCTCATTTTTTTCCCGTTACTTTTCCTATACAAATGTATATAAATAATTTCAACAATAAGTTTTGTTCAGATATTGGTCTTGCGCTTTACAATATGATATGATTACTAATATATAGATTTATATCACAAATATTGGTATATGACTGACGTTTAGATGAAAAGTGATAACAGTAAAATATTAAGTTTTCATTTACTATATATACCGTTATACGTTCCATCTTCTTTAAAGGTAGAACAGTATTAAAATAAGAGACGTTTTATTTGGCGTTAGCGTTCTGGAATGAACAGATAACTGATTTCAGAAATCAAAAACACGAAATAGTATTTATAATTTATATTTTAATTTATATTTATAATTTAATTTAGGGGATAGGCCTACAGCCAATATTCAGAAACGACTGTTCTTTTGTATTTCCTGATCAATCTTAACAACAATTATGTAACTTTTACTTCCAAAATTGTAACTCATGTCTTAATGAAAAATTTTTATGGTTAAGATATTTTCATATATAGTTACTGCTATAGTTACCTTACCCTGTACCATTTGATTGATACTTAGGCTGCAGATGGTAATGATGATAATAGTGACGATGTTTATAATTGCCAATTTTTAATTACCATTATCAATTATCGTTATTATTATTATGATTATCAGTAATATTATCATTATCAATATCATTATTATCATAATTATTATTACCATCATTATTGATATAATACATAGTTATTATTATCATTATCATTATTATAATTATTAATATACATAGTTATCATTATCATTATCATTATTATAATTATCATTATTGATAAACATAGTTATTATTATTGTTATGATTACTATATACACCGTGTAACATTCTGTTTTGTTAACTTATTGCAGTTGGGAATCCTGTGTCTGGCATGGCACGGGACGGCAGGAAATCCTACTGCGGAATGTAGAGACAAGGCGGCTGACGTCGTATTTATCTTAGATTCATCAAACAGCATTTGGCCAGGAGATTTTGCTAAGCAAACCAAATTTGTGAGCAAAGTCTCCCAAGAATTTGACATAGGACCTGGCCCTACCCAAACAAGAGTTGGCGTCCTGACTTTCGGTCATGAAGTCTGGCGTAAATTTGATCTTAAAGATCACACTGACGTAAAGTCTCTGGTTAAATCGGTGACGAAGATTAGACATGATCGTGGGAGAAGGACGAACACTGGCGACGCTATAACAACTGCAGTAAACGACATGTTCACGATTGAAGCTGGGCATAGACCAGGTGTATCTCGTATTGCTGTAGTAATCACTGACGGACGTTCCCAAAACGTTCTAGCAACGCAAGCAGCAGCTAAACTAGCTCATGATAGCGGCATCACAACATTTGCTCTAGGTGTTGGACGGCGTATTGATCTAAAAGAACTGGCCGACATAGCAAGTGATCCAGATAACGAATATCTTTATATGGTAGATAATTTCAACGCCTTGGATAACAAACTTGTTAAACGATTATCAAAGACAACATGTCAGGGTAAGTTAATATTTAAGCTATAATTTTGCATAATGTATATATTTTAAGGTATTAGCGCTTTTTAAATTAGCACTTTTCTGAATGAATTAACATTGTGTTTATTTCTATTAATAAACCGCCGCATAGAATATTAATTCATTTAAATATCATTCCTACATTTTTATAGAGTGCCATGAACCTCCCCTTTCATATCCTTGATAAAACTGATGAAATGTGTTGACTCCTTGGTCAAGTTGTTAAGGCCATTGACTTGAAATCTTTGGCCCCTCACCTCGGTGGGCTCAAAATATAGCCTGGGGGTAGAATTCTTCGTGTGACGAAGGCACCCAGTTGGCTTAGCTTACGAAATGTTGGTGCCCGCTCGCAATGATCGTAGGTGCATCTGGCGTTATAATCAAACATCAGAAAGTTGGAAATCTCGCAATAGATCTATCACCTAAGCTGTGTCGGTGTGACTCTAAACCAACCAAACAAATAAAAAACAAATAAAGATAAAAATTACTATTTTACTAGATTAATGCAATTACGATAAAACATGTAGCGATATTGTCTTGTTTCCTTTTTACTTAAGTGAACACATGCGACAATATGCTTGTTATGTAATGATATTTCAAATTAAGTCAACATATTTCGTCATATTTGTAAATACATTTTATGCCATTATTGTTTCCTCTTGCAGTTACACAAGAACCTCCACTTACTATACCAACAACTACTGAAGCTACGAACATACCGTCAGATCAATCACTGAAAAGTATGTAGTAATTATTGAAATATCTACAATATTATTGCAAGAAGTAAAATTCTCAGAGTTATTATTTTTTACAAACGATAAATTCACAATATGATTGTGATGATAATATAACCAAACAACAGTAACATTCTTTTAAAAGTTCTTTCTTAGCAGTTTAAGAACGATAAAATATTGGAAAATGGCAGTACTAATTATATATTTAACACAACAGATATATTTCATAGATTGTGGTGGAAAGCCAGCTGACGTATTTTTCATCATCGACTCGTCTGGAAGTATCACAAGTAAAGACTTTAACAAAGAGGTCCAATTTGTACAAAGTGTGGTAAAGCTGTTTGATATTTCCAGCGAGAAAACTCGTGTTGGAATAATAAGTTTCAGTCATATGTCTAAATTGATTCTTCCCCTTGATAAAACACTCAGTAAACCACAACTTCTGAGCAAGATAAGAAACATAGATCACATTGGTGGCGGAACAAATACGGCAGAAGCATTGAGAATGGTGCGTCAGGATGGATTCAGGAGAGACAAAGAAAGACCAGGTGTTGCCAAGATTGCTATAGTTTTGACAGACGGACTATCTGCAAATGAAGATTTGACAAAAAGGGAAGCTAAACTCACCCAAATGGCCGGCATTAAAGTGTTTGCAATAGGTATTGGAGATGGTATCGATCTACTTGAAATAAGGAACATTGCCAGCAATCCAGATGATAATTACGTATTCCAAGTGGACGACTTCAACTCTCTTGAAACAATTAAAGATGTACTAGCCATAAAAGCATGCAAAGAGAAACCGAATGACACACCAGACCAACCAAACGATCAGCCGAGTAAGTTATTTTGTAAATATTTGGAGAGGCTGCGATTTTTACATGTGCGCGTTATACTCGTATTTGTCCATTTTTGTATGATGTATTGCATCGCGGTTCTGTACAGGTAAATCTAGACATTTAAAACTCCGGCTGCTAGTCCATTTTGAAAATGTAATGCTTCATCTTGTAAGCCTGCAATCCTCCGAACTTTGACATGCCAAACCCTCGCCGCAAGGAAGAATAAACCCTAAACATCTGCGTAGTAATACGATATGAAATCGCAACTTCTCTCTATTAAATACAATTACGTCAAATTATGTTTCCTAGATATAATATTATTTGTTTCTATTATAGTGATACAAAATTTGTTTATGCGCTATAGAATCAGGTTTGACTTGATTCTTAGAGGACACTTTGACACAATTATGTTTTCGCTTATTACATTATTATGCGTCGCCTGCTCGTTCATTTTATTACAATTTTATGTCAATCTGTGTTTTACAGGATGCTTGGTGAAGAAGAACACTGACGTTATGTTTGTTTATGACTCGGCAGCATTAGGTCCAACAAAATCAGAAGCAATTTCCCAGTTCATAGCAACAATTGTCTCCGGCCTGGATTTGTCCTCTGGATTTCTCCATGTAGGACGAGTTACCGATAATTGTCCTACAGGTGGAAATTTTCAACTAAGTAATAGACTCTCTGCGGCCGATTTCACAAGTATTGGGTTCTCCTCCTACACAAACCTTATCGAGAAGGTACGGCGTGCAGGTTTTACATCGGAGTATGGCGGACGAGATGACGCATCTAGATCCTCTATTTTATTTGTAGATTCCGAGATGAACGGGCTCGACGGCAGAGCACTTAGTGCTGCGAAAGAACTCCTCAAGTCATCAGAAGTTTTTGTCGTAGCTGTTGGAAACAGCCAGACTATCAGAGACTTTTCTCAGTCGTTCAGAGGCAATAACTTCCTGCACGTCGACTCTTACAATGAGTTGCCATTAACATCAAACGTTTTTCTAAACCAGCTGTGCTATTTCATTACTCTTAACTCGGTGGACTACAATATTGACTATGTTGTGCCGGTCTAAAGGCATTAAGATAGATACTTTATTCTTTTATTTCGTTCCCAAGTATCATTATTCACAATATTTGTGACTTTCGTCATCAGCGTGTGAACATTCTTGACAATTACCACCGCACAAACATGTTACGTTAGATTCCATTGCTGTTTAGTTAAGAAAAAATGTTTAAGCAAAGCTACAAATTGGTCAATAAATTGTATACAATTTTATGCAGATCTTAGGTAGCTCTAGGTGGAGTATAAAACTTGCGATTACTTTTCTGTGGGAAACGGCTTAAAATGTTGCAGATTGTACTTCTTTTATAAACTATACAATGATATGTATTTATGATGTATATTTCTTACATGTTATTTTACTTTCTTGTTCCGTCCATATTGTTATTTCAGGAGAATGTCCATTCTTTAACGAGCCTTTATCAGGTTGACACTGTTGGCAGCGACAACATTTATACCGAATAGATCGATGTGGATTCGAGCCTCACTCGGGGCGTTGAATTCTTCATGTGAGCTGGATGGCTTTCTCACGGAAGGTCAGTGGTTCTACCCAGGTACCTATCATGTGTCGGTGCGACGTTAAATTCAACAAAAAAACCAGATTTGAACTAAATACTATTGTATAAATTATGATACTCCTTGTATCTCATACAAGCATGAAGGACGGAAATATGTTCCTTGCAACTCCATCTTTTAAATGGTTTTATTTAACGAGACTATTTTTAACATTTTTATTCTTTTGATTATATATATTATACAACGGTATATGCAATTTTGTTTTTACATCTTTCTCCTGTTTGTTAATATGTCACATGTGCAATAAATTACATAGTGTATATTTGATTTATTTATTTGTTTATTTAATTACTTCGATTGTTTCCCTGTTTTAATGGTATGTGTTTTTTGATTATTGAAAGGTAGAAGTAGATCTCCCATAAAGCATAGATGCATATCAAAGACACAGCGCGACTTGGTATCACAGAAAAAAAAACAGACAGAAAAGTCATTTTGCTAAAAAATTAATGTCTCCCATATGCGTTTGCCTTTTCATATAATTATGCTTTAATGTTTTCCACTTGTAAGTGACATTTGTAAGAAGATCCTTTGGAAGTATACAACACAACCGTGTAAATCAATAGCCGACTCGGGTTGATCGAGTCGCACCCGATATCACATAGTGGGTGCTGAAGAGCCCGATATGGTCTTCCGAACATTACTCTAACGGGATCTAAAGACTCCTAAATAAGAACTGCAAGTATTACAGCTGTAAGAAATATAGGTCCAATTTAATGTATATTGGCCTTGTAGGAATATATCTTACTGTTTAATATTAACTCAGAATGAAAAGAATATGTACATTACATACAGCAAAATAGTATGCGCTTTCCTTTGGCGCAGCATACATTAATTACAGCCTCTATTCGTCCGTCAAACCGTCCGCCCGTACGAGTTTCGTGCCCGGTCTAAAACTTTGTCATCCATGGATGAATTTGTAAAAAAAAAACTTGTCACAAATGATCGGTATGACATGACAATGTGTCGCATGCAAGATCCATAAATCTACCATCTTCCTTTTTAGTTATCTTGCTTCTTAGGCAAATAAACACATTTGGCACGCTAACAAAAGAATAACAGAACAACGTTTACATTGTACGATTAGTAAAACAGTATCATGACTGACACTTCAGATTCTGCAACTGAATTTCATACAAAATTTAATTTGATCGACAAAGGTAAGATGTAACTGGTGGTGTCCAGCTAACAATTTGTGTACATTACGAAAATAATTATTCTGTAGCAGACGGATATGAACTATAAATAAGGACACTGTACAAGGTAAAAATACAGGACGTAGTCCACTGAATTTAACAAAATATTTGGTAATACTCTATAAAACAAAGTTAAATCAACACGTGTTCTTCCTAGAGTTGCTTTACCAAACAAGCAAATTAATTCGATGAATTGGTATCCCCCGCCGAAAGGGTTTGTGGTGAGGAATGGCAAAAAAATATATCCGGCAAAAAGGTTAAGGATGTTACTAAGAAGCAAATAATTTCATTAGTCAAAATCAATTTAACACACATACAAATGTTTAATTAAAGAGTACATAATAAATGTATGATACTTTGATCCTGACTAAAGAATTTATTTTGAATAGAATATGCTTACTGTAATAAGCTTAGCTTTTAAAATTAAATGCAGTTAATTGAAATGTGAGCTTGAAGTTTAACTGGAACGAAATATTGTCTTTGAGTGGTTTGGCACCAGGTGTTGCTGTTTAACATGTACATTTGAACTTAAAAGAACAGATGTCCTTAAGAGAACACAATCAAGTAAGATATCTTGAACATGGCTGGGGACAATGTTGGTGCAGTTACAACTTAACATGTTGAAGGTTTGAACATTTAAAAAAAAAGGAATGGAAATATATATATATATGTTTATACATATTTTAGGGGGGAATGTGGGGGAGGTGAACGGGGGACGAAACAAAACTTCACATGTTGATTAGAAATATTAATGAAAAATTAAAAATTAAAAAAAAAAAATGGGTGAAATGGGGGGGGGGGGGGGGGTGCAGAGGATGCATGATCGGTGGTGGGCATGACTGGGTGGAGGAGCGAGGTGGGAGAATGGTACAACTTGCATGTTGATAAATATTCATGGAAGGTTTGAAAAAAATCGAAAATAAGGAATGAAAAAAAATTGTTTTATTTGGGGGGGGGAGTGGGGTTGGGAGGGGGAGGGGGTGTGACCAAGGTAAGGGGGAGACCAGGTGTGGGTGTACAACTTCACATGTTTATAATAAATGTTCATTGAAAAGAATGAAAGAAATTCAATGAAATTCTACAAAATGGTAAGTTTGTTATGTACAAATATGTGGATTTTTGTACAATTAAGGGGTAATAACTCTGAAGTTACAAAAGAAATCAGAACGAAACTGTGTGTGCATAACCACATTATGGTGCTCTAAATTCTGTTTAAGTTTCATAGTTCAAGGTCATATATATCAAAAGTTATGATGCAGAAATTGCCATATTTATAGTACCCTATATAGTTAACACTAGAAACTTCTAAGGGCCATAACTCTGGTGTTACTTGGGCAATCTGACTGAAACTTGATGGGCCCAATAACCTCATAGATAGTGGTGGACATGTATATGATGTTTGTTTGAAAAAAAAATCTAAAAAAGGAGGGGGAGGGGGAGAGGTGTGACCAAGGTAAGGGGGTGACCAGGTATGGGTACACAACTTCACATGTTTACAATAAATGTTCATGGAAAAAAATGAAAGAAATTTAATGAAATTCTACCTAATGGTAAGTTTGTTATGTACAAATATGTGGATTTTTATACAATTAAAGAGCAATAACTCTGGTTACAAAGTAAATCCAAACGAAATTGTGTGTACACAACAACATTATGGTGATCTAAATTCTGTTTAAGTTTCATTGTTCTAGGTCAAATATATCAAAAGTTATTATGCACAAATTGCCATATTTATAGTATAGTTAACACTAGAAACTTCTAAGGGCCATAACTCTGGTGTTACTTGGGCAATCTGACTGAAACTTGACGGGCCGCATAAACTCATTGTGGTGAACATGTATATGAAGTTTTATATAAATATTATATGAATATTCCCAACCACTTCCTAGATATGGCTCCGGACAGACGGACGGAAAGACAACGCCAAAACTATATCCCCCCCACACCCTCGACTTTTGTCGGGGGATAAAAAGGCCGATCCAGACATTTTTTTTTCAATGAAGATAAATACTTTGTAGACAGTTCTGATCACTTTGGTTGGTATTTGTGATGCAAGAATTTATTTGTTATGTTCCTGTACGACAGACTGAGCCCATGTTTTCTTATCGCAATAACTGTCTTACATTAATAGTTATTGAAGTTTTTAGAAGCATTAGAAACAGATCATGTAGTCATGGTATGAAATCAAGAAAAAGGTCGTCAAGCAGAATCCATTACATCATGTGCAATTTATCTCTCGGTGCTTGCTCGCAAAGTAAATTTTGATCTTGGCAGAGATGCCAAGAATGGAGTTGGATCAAGTACATAGTGGTTAAATGTATAGGAAAGAGTTGCAAAACTGTAGAGTAGGCTGTCATGACCATTTAACCATATGAAGGTGTTCTGGGCAGAGGCAGTAATCAGGTTTGTATTGTGTCCGATCAAAGAACGGAGTCTTCTTTCAAGCAATAAAGCTCTGATCCAGTACATACAGCGCCCTAACCACATCCCATTCTACCTCCCGAGTTGAACTTCAGCGACGATGAAGGTATCAGCGCCGAAACAATCAACAATCTAAAGGTCCTAGACATTGCATTAAATGTCATTCCACATATCATTTCATGCGAGTCTGCGTTCCAGATTTCCAACAAATTCCCTGGATTATCAATATAATTCTTCTGCCCACTAGGGGGAGCAAATTAAGTTGTACCCAGTGGTCATGGGAACCAAACAAGAGCTGTCACAGGAGACAGCACGCTCGACTATTTCGATGCTGGATAGTGAAACTGGGCACATCTGAGGAAACTAGAGCTGTCACTGGAGTGTTTAATGACTCCCAATTGTGGATGAAGATATTGCACAACAGCCTGAGTCTATGTCAAAAATATCAACTTAAAGTAATAAGAGAGGTAAAGATAAAATGTATCAAAACACTATATAAGTATATCCTAAGCAAAAAGGGGCTTAATTCATTAAATATTGGTGCCAGAGTTATGCAGCTTGTGTCATATAGTGTGGGTGATGATGTTGAACAATTATTTTAAGTTTGAATCAAATCCATTCAGTAATAACAGAGACAGAGTGAAAGTGCATCAAAACTTTAACCTAAAATTCTCAGTAAAAAGGGTGAATAATTAATGAAAAATTGGTGCCAGAGTTATGCACCTTGCGTCATATGGTGTGGGTGATGATGTTGAACAACTATTTTAAGTTTGAATCAGATCCATTCAGTAATAACAGAGACAGAGTTAAAGTGCATCAAAACTTTAACCTAAAATTCTAAGTAAAAATGGGAAATAATTCATGAAAAATTGGTGCCAGAGTTATGCACCTTGTGTCATATGATAAGGGTAATGATGTTGAACAATTGTTTAAGTTTGAATCAGATCCATTCAGTAATAACAGAGATAGAGTGAAAGTGCATAAAACTTTAACCTGAAATTCTAAGTAAAAAGGGGAATAATTCATGAAAAATTGTGCCAGCGTTATGCACCTTGTGTCATATGATGTGGGTGATGATGCTGAACAACTATTTCAAGTTTGAATCAAATCCATTCAGTAATAACAGAGGTAGAGTGAAAGTGCACCAAAACTTTAACCTGAAATTCTAAGTAAAAAGGGGGAATAATTCATGAAAAAATGGTGCCAGAGTTATGCACCTTGTGTCATATGATGTGGGTAATGATGTTGAACAACTATTTTAAGTTTGAATGAAATCCATTCAGTAATAACAGAGACAGGGTGAAAGTGCATCAAAACTTTAACCTGAAAATGTAAGTGAAAAGGGGGGATAATTCGTGAAATATTGGTGCCAGAGTTATGGCCCTTATGTCAGATGATGTGGATAATGATGAGAAATAAGTATTTCAAGTTTGAATCAAATCCATCAAGTAATTACAGAGATAAGTTGAAAAAAGAGAAAGTGCACCAAAACTTTAAACCAAGGTGGGGACGCGGAAAGATGCCGACGCCAGGGCAAGTAGGATAGCTCTCCTTATACTTCATATAGTCGAGCTAAAAAGGATCATGCGCCAACCTGTTGGATCTCAAGGCCAGGAACCAATGATTACCAGTGCTGGAAGGCCTCAAAATATACATATACAAACATATGGACTGAACAAATGAATAAATAGGAACTTTATGGGATAACGATTTATATACTGGTTGTAGTGTACGCGGAATATTGAGGAAAACTCTAAATAATGTTGATGCAACTAACTGCTACCAAAGCGTTTGTTTTTGTTTCTTTCTTTGTTTTGGGTTAAACACGGTTTCTAACAGTATTTCAGTTATGTAACGGCAGGAAGTTAACCTAACTAGTGTTCCTGGATTCTGTACCAGTAGATCAGTAGACAGGTTGCTCTTGTAACACCACAGTTTGACAAGTTTGATAATGGTCAAGATTGTTCTAAAAGCAGCAGGTTATTGTTCAAAACTTTGTCTTATAGTGTGTTCACATGGTTAATATGGCAATTTTAATGAAACTTACACCGAATTAACAGTTATACAAGGTGAAAGTGTGCATTTTTGATAATTTCAGAGGCCATAACTCTGGAAATAGGGGGCGGAGGCATATGAAAAGTAGTAGGTGTGCAGGTTCATATAATGATTAAGACTCATGCAAGGTTTCATCTATATCAAATACTTTTTGAGCTAGGCGCAACACAAGGTGAAAATGTGCATTTTTTACTATTTCAGGGGCTATAACTCTGGAAATAGGGAGCAGAGCCAGATGAAAGATAAGAGGTGTACAAGTTCATATCATGATTAAGACTCGTGCAAGGGTTCATCAATTTTATATCAAATACTTTTTGAGCTAGGCGCGTCACAAACTTTGGACCAACGGAGGGACAGACAAGACCAAATCTATATGCCCCCACCACTTCTGGAGGTGTGTGTGGGGGGGTCTTGGTTTTGGGGCACAAAAAAACTCAGGTGCACAAATTCACATGCTGGATAATATTTCTACATGATTTAATGACTCTTAAGAAAATTTGTGTTTAAGATATATGCAACAGGAGCACTTTGTGTATTTTTCCCTAAGTCGAGGACCTTAACTCCAATCTGGCTGTGTGAAATCCCAAGCAGAACACCAGGTCCACAACTTCACATGCTACATAACAATCCCCTAATGTTTTATTACTCTAAGTCAAACACTTTTTAGGATACAAGTGACACAAACTTGTATCCCATTTTTGCATATTTTTGAAAGTCAAGGGCCACAACTCTGGTCCGACAGATAAATATCCAGAACAAAATCCCATCTGCTCAACTTCACATGCTGAGTAATATTCTATGCTGTTAAATGACCCTATGTACTATACTTTTTTAGAGATGTGTGACACAACTTTTATGCGTTTTTATGCATATTTTTACTAAGTCAAGGGCAGTAACTCTATTCTGACTGAGCATTATCTCTAATAAAACCCCAGATGCACAGCTTCACATGCTAACTAATATTCCTGTAATGTTTCATAATACTTGGTCAAATAGTTTTTGAGATACATGTGACACAAACTTATGCCCTTTTTATGCCTATTTTAGTCTAAGTCAAGGGCCATAACTCTGGTCTGATTGTGCGAGATCCAAATTAAAACACTTGGTACACTGCTTCCCATGCTAAATAACAATTCTGTGAGGGCTGATGACTCTGGGTTAGGAACTTTTTGAGATATAAATGATAAAAATTCGGACCGACAGACGGACGGACAGACTAGGGCAATTCTAAAAAAAAAACAAGAGGGTCATAATAACCCTATATCTCTCACCTGTTAAACTTGCCCTTGGAATCATCAAGATAAACATTCTGACAAAGTTTCCAGAAGATAGGGTCATAGATGTGGCCACTACAGTGTTACAAGCTTTTCCTTTGATTTGAGTGGTGACTTAGTTTTAGACCCCACATGATCCAGTTTCGAATTTGGCCTAGGAATTATCAAGATAAACATTCTGACCAAGTTTCATAAAGATAGGTCTTAAATGTGGCCTCAATAGTATTAACAAGCTTTTCCTTTGATTTGAACAGATGACCTAATTTTTTACCCCATATGACCCAGTTCTGAACTTAGAATAGGAATCATCAAGATAAACATTCTGACCAAGTTTCTTGAAGATATGGTCATAAATGTGGCCTCAATAGTGTTAACAAGCTTTTCCTTTGATCTGACCTGGTGACCTAGTTTCTGACCCCTCATGACTCAGTTTCGAACTTGGCCTAGAGATCATCAAGATAAACATTCTGTACAAGTTTGTATCAAATCAAAGCATAAATGAAACCTCTATATGACTGAAAGAGCCACAATAGAAAATTTTGCCCCCTGAAAGGACAGTAACTTTAGAACACGTGTTGGAATCTAGCCAGTTTTCGAAAGGAAGTGAGATCTTATTGTGACTTAAGTTGTGTGTAAGTGTGGTTAAAATCGAATGTAAAATGTCACTTCTATCATGTTCACAAGGTAAAAATTAACAAATTTTGGTTCTTTCAGGGATCAATCAGGGGCCGTAACTCCTGAACCTATGACTGGATCTGAAGGATTCATTAAAAAAACCAAGATCTATTATTGTTAAAGATATTTTGCAAGTTTGTATTAAATCAAACCATAAATGAAGTTTCTATATGGCTGCAAAGGCCAAAATTGCAAATTTTGATGTTTTAAGGGGCCATAACTCTATCAGCCATGATGGGATCTAGCCAGTTTTTGAAAGGAATCGAGATATTATGCCAATACAAGTTGTGTGCAAGTTTGATTAAAATTGATTGCAAAATGTGTCTATATCGTGTTCACAAGCCAAAATAGCAAATATTTGCCATTAAAGGGGCCATAACTCTAGAACCCATGAAGACTCTGGCCTGTTTTCGAAAGGAACTGAGATATTATGCCAATACAAGTTGTGTGCAAGTTTGATTAAAATTGATTGCAAAATGTGGTCTCTATCATGTTCACAAGAAATTGTGGGCAGACAACGAACGGACAAGTTTGATCACAAAAGCTCACCATGCCACTATGTGACAGGTGAGCTAAAAACAGATGAGGACAAAGTAGCCCAAAGTCATTTAACCATTAGGTCACATGCTCACTTCAAAAATACCAATAAACCTCAAAGTTACATCATCAAAGAAAATGACATATTATCCTTTCAAAAGCCTTTAATTCAAGATTTTAATTTCATTTTCACATTCTTTTGTTTCATTTTCTTTTTTAAATCTTCCTTTGTGTTATTTTTAATAGTTTCCATTGTTTTCAACCTGATTACTGTTTTGATTGAGTCTTTTTGTCTCCCCTGTCCTTCTGTTTCAGTGGTTGATGTTGTCGCTTCACCAGGAGTTCCTACTGTCTCTGATAAATCTTTGGCATTTTTCTGTTTCATTTTTTCTTCCTTTTCCCGCATCTTTGCTCGGTGTTTTCTAAACTTCTGTTTGACTAGCTTTAGCCTTTTTCTCTCTTCTTCTTCTGGGTCCTAAAAATTATAATATATGTAAAATATGATGTAACAAGAGCTATTGGAGGACAAAAACGTCCAACAATTCAAAAGCTTGTCACTAGAAATGTTAAATTAATGAAAACCAAGTCAAAAAAAGCAAAATTAAGTTATGTAACTTGCGTATTCCATATCAGTTCATCAAAGAGAACAATTTGTGAAATTTGGATACTTCTCATTAGAAGTTACTAAATGTTGTGCTCATCTATTCAACAAGAGCTGTCTGTTGACAGTGCGCTCGACTGTTCGAAGCACTGATAGAAGTATAGGGTCAAAATATTACCTGAGATTTTCAGACAAAAGAAAAGGAACAAATAAGACAAACAATGTACCTGCATTTGTGGATTTGGATAAGTTTTGCACTATAATGCAATGTGTGACCATGTTGGTAAGCAAGTGTTCAAAGTGTCAAAGCCATATATCAAACAGTTGATAGACAAAATATCAAATGGTATGCGAAACCTAACTAATTTCTATGTCCAGAAAAGGGCCATAACTGAGCTCAAGTCCTTGTCCTAGGTAAGTAGACTATAAAGGTAAACAAGTGGTCAAAGTTTCAAAGCCATATGACAAACAGGTTAGGCATAATATAGACTGGTACAAAAAACTTCACTGATTTCCAAGTCCAAAAAGAGACAAAATTTAGCCAAAATAGTTGACAGAGTTATGTTCTCTTGCCTACAGATGTGAATCATGGTGATAAACAAGTGTTAAAAGTTTCAAAGCCACATGTCAAATAGCTTCGACAAAACATTGACTGGTATGAAAACTAAACCAATTATCAAGTCCAAAAAGGGCCATAATTCAGCTAAAATAGTTGACAGAGTTATGTATTCTTGCCTACAGATCGAAATCATGATGATAAACACGTGTTAAAAGTTTCAAAGCCACATGTCAAATAGTTTTGACAAAACATGGACTTTCACAAAAACTGAACCAATTTCCAAGTCTAAAAAGGGCCATAATTCAGCCAAAATAGTTGACACAGTTATGTACTCTTGCCTACAGATATAAATCATGATGATGAAAAATCGTTCAAACTTTCAAAGCCACAGGTCAAATAGTTTTGCCAAAACATGGACTTTTACACAAATTGTACCTATTTCCAAGTCCAAAAAGGGCCATAATTCAGTCAAAATAGTTGACAGAGTTATGTACTCTTGCCTACAGATAGAGACTGTTATAATAAACAAGTGATAAAAGTTTCAAAGCCATATGTCAAACACTTTACACAAAATGTGAACTAGTATGAAAAACTTAACCAAGATTTCTAATTTAAAAGGGGCCATAATTCAGCCAAAATCCTTGACAGAGTTATGTACTCTTGCCTACAACTGGACATGGTGATGGTAAACAAGTGTTGAAAGTTTCAAAGCTTTATCTCAAAAGACTTTGTCAACAAGAGCTGTCTCTGTATGATGACACATGCCCCCGACGGCACTTTGAATGAATAGTTATGGCCGATGTTAAGAGTTTAGGACCTTTGACCTACGGAGCTGGGTCTTGCGCGCGACACTTTGTCTTACTGTGGTACACATTCATGCCAAGTTATTTGAAACTCCATCCATCGATGACAAAGATATGGACCGGACACACCCATCAATGCACTATCCTTTAACGTCTAAGTGTGACCTTGACCTTTG
Source organism: Mercenaria mercenaria (assembly GCF_021730395.1). Taxonomy (NCBI): domain Eukaryota; kingdom Metazoa; phylum Mollusca; class Bivalvia; order Venerida; family Veneridae; genus Mercenaria; species Mercenaria mercenaria. The sequence goes on from NC_069368.1 coordinate 82,634,222, forward strand.
AGGTACGGACCTGGGTCTTGTGCACTGCACGTCGTCTTACTGTGGTACACATTCATGCCAAGTTATTTGAAAATCCATCCATCGATGACAAAGATATGGACCGGACACGCCCATCAATGCACTATCCTTTAACGTCTAAGTGTGACCTTGACCTTTGAGCTACGGACCTGGGTCTTGCGCACTGCACGTCGTCTTACTGTGGTACACATTCATGCCCAGTTATTTGAAAATCCATCCATGGATGACAAAGATATGGACCGGACACGCCCATCAGTGCACTATCCTTTAACGTCTAAGTGTGACCTTGACCTTTGAGCTACGGACCTGGGTCTTGCGCACTGCACGTCGTCTTACTGTGGTACACATTCATGCCAAGTTATTTGAAAATCCATCCATCGATGACAAAGATATGGACCGGACACTAAAATTGCGGACGGACCGACAGACTGACAGACCGACAGACCAACAGACCGACAGACGGTTCAAAAACTATATGCCTCCCTTCGGGGGCATAAAAAGTGGACTGGTATGAAAAACTTAACCAAGGTGTGACGCTGACGCCGTGGTGAGTAGGATAGCTCTACTTATTCTTCGAATAGTCGAGCTAAAAAGGATCATAACTTGTCAAGACTTACACATACCTGAATCATTTTATTGCAATTTATTATATTTAAATTTACTGTATGGCAATGGTAACTTGCATGCAAAAAATTCATCAAATTGTCCGAGTCTAAGTGTATCTATTGGAACTAGAAAATGCTTTTGTAAAAAAGGGCATGTCTCCCCCAATGCAAAGTCCTATAGGCAAGAAGTCAATAGGGGTCAGGAGTGAAAGTCAAAGAGACACTGATGGTTGGCTGCAATAGGAATCATCTACTTGGCATGTCCAGTCATCCCGCTAAATTTCAACACTCTTGACCTAGTGGTTCTCAAGTCACTGTTCAGGCTCCTGTGACCTTGACCTTTGATAAAGTGACCGCAAAATAAATAGGGGTCATCTATTATGCATGTCCAATCATCCTATTAAGTTTCAACATTCTAGGTCAAGTGGTTCTCAAGTTATTTCCAAAAAATGAATTTACATGAACAGGCCACTGTGACCTTGACCTTTAATAGACTGACCCCAAAATCAATAGGGGTCATCTACTCCGCATGTTCAATCATCCTATGAAGTTTCAACATTCTGGGTCAACTGGTTCTCAAGTTATTGATCAGAACTGGTTATCAATGTTCAGGCCCCTGTGACCTTGACCTTTAACGGAGTGACCCCAAAAACAATAGGGGTCATGAACAATCATCCTATGAAGTTCCAACATTCTGGGTCGAGAGGTTCTCAAGTTATTGATTGGAAATGGTTTCCCATGTTCAGGCCCCTGTGACCTTGACCTTTAACAGAGTGACCCCAAAATCGTTAGGGGTCATCTACTCTGCATGACCAATCATCCTATGAAGTTTCATCATTCTGGGTCAAGTGGTTCTCAAGTTACTGACCGGAAATGGTTTTCAATGTTCAGGCCCCTCTGACCTTGACCTTTAACGGAGTGACCCCAAAATGGATAGGGTCATCTACTTTGCATGTACAATCATCTTATGAAGTTTCAACATTCTGGGTCAAGTGGTTCTCTAGTTATTGATCGGAAATGGTTTTCAATGTTCAGGCCCCTGTGACCTTGACCTTTGATGGAGGGACCCCAAAATCAATAGGGGTCATCTACTCTTCATGACCAATCATGCTATGAAGTTTCAACATTCTGGGTCAAGTGGTTCTCTAGTTATTGATCGGAAATGGTTTTCAATGTTCAGGCCCGTGACCTTGACCTTTGACAGAGTGACCCCAAAATCAATAGGGGTCATCTACTCTTCATGACCAATCATCCTATGAAGTTTCAACATTCTGGGTCAAGTGGTTCTCTAGTTATTGATCGGAAATGGTTTTCAATGTTCAGGCCCCTCTGACCTTGACCTTTGACGGAGTGACCCCAAAATCAATAGGGGTCATCTACTCTTCATGACCAATCATCCTATGAAGTTTCAACATTCTGGGTCAAGTGGTTCTCTAGTTATTGATCGGAAATGGTTTTCAATGTTCAGGCCCCTGTGACCTTGACCTTTGATCGAGGGACCCCAAAATCAATAGGGGTCATCTACTCTTCATGACCAATCATGCTATGAAGTTTCAACATTCTGGGTCAAGTGGTTCTCTAGTTATTGATCGGAAATGGTTTTCAATGTTCAGGCCCGTGACCTTGACCTTTGACGGAGTGACCCCAAAATCAATAGGGGTCATCTACTCTTCATGAGCAATCATCCTATGAAGTTTCAACATTCTGGGTCAAGTGGTTCTCTAGTTATTGATCGGAAATGGTTTTCAATGTTCAGGCCCCTGTGACCTTGACCTTTGACGGAGTGACCCCAAAATCAATAAGGGTCATCTACTCTTCATGACCAATCATGCTATGAAGTTTCAACATTCTGGGTCAAGTGGTTCTCTAGTTATTGATCGGAAATGGTTTTCAATGTTCAGGCCCCTGTGATCTTGACCTTTGACGGAGTGACCCCAAAAACGATAGGGGTCGTCTACTCCAGCAGCCCTACAACCCTATGAAGTTTGAAGGTTCCAGGTCAAATGGTTCTCCAGTTATTGCTCGGAAATGATGAAGTGTGACGGACGGACAGAAGGACAGACAGGGCAAAAACAATATGTCTCCCCCAGAGGGGGGAGACAATTAATTTCAAAACAAGATGTTTATTCCAGAAATTGAAAAAATGGGGGGGGCGGCAAGGGCAATCCCCTCTTAGTCTCAAACAAGGGGATTTTTCCAAAACAAGGGGGATACTCTTCAGAGTGTGCAAGATGTGATATAAACAGGCAAAGCAGGCAATGATTTGTTAACAGGTAACAGCTTGTCTCACTATTGACTAATTTGTCATTTTAGACATCCTACTGATACTTCACTAGCATCAAACTCTCACAGGAAACCTTCAAACTGAAGTTTTGTGGTTTTGACTGTGAAGTTTGGAAAAAAAATCAATGATTCTCTTTCTTTTCAACATACTGATTTTTCATCTGCAGTATAGCGCTCTCTGTGTTGCATGGTAGCATAGACGAAAACTGTCAATTCACAACACATTAGAAAAAAGCCGATAAGTTGTTAAAATCATTATTTCTGTAGTAAAAATCAAACAACATATAATTACAGAACATTTACTTTTAAGAAAAAGATGGATAGTTGATGATTTTTTAAGCGTGAAACTCACAAATTTCATCTAAAGTAAATCAAAATAGGTCACAGGGTGCATTAATTAGACCAGTAAATAAGTCATATAATCATGTGACCAAAGGGAAAGCAGTCTTGTCAACAAAACATCATCCTTACGCAAAATTATTTTACTTTGCTGTTTTTGCTCTGTATGTGCTTTTAAATTTCATGAGTGCATGCCAACAGTGAAGGATGTTGCGTGTACAACCCAGAAAGCTGCAGAATTTGGAAAAAAAACTAGCGTGATTCCCTGATTACACTGTAAGAGTTCTCAAACTTGGGTTTGTAAGTACTTTTGATGAGAAGAATATCTTGTGTGAAGTTTCAATCCAATGTAAGTTCACTAACCTTTCCTTCTTGAATCAGCTTTTTCCTCTTGTTTATTTCCTTCTGTTGGCCAAAGTCTCTCTCATCAAGTCTCTAAAAATAATTTATTCTCTAGTTTAAGTAAGTAATTTCAAACTAAAATTATAAAGCAGAAACCACCTTTTTGATGATCACATTGAGAAACAAATCTATTTTTAGAGAAAAAATCTATGTTTTTTTCTATAAGCTACCTATAGGCCAAGTTTAATTTCAATACATCAATGCAAACTAAAGTTATTGAGCGGAAACCATTTTTTCTATTTCTAGCAACAGTGACCTTGACCTAAATGACCCCAAATGCAATCCCAACCTTCGTCTCCTTACCATCTATCTACAGGCAAAGTTTGGTGTCTATAGCTTGTTCAAAACTAAAGTTTTTGTGCGGAAACCAAAACTGCCACCCGGGGCCCATCTAACGACATAACCCAGTCTAATAAACTGTTTGGTTTTCTAGGAAAACCTGGTTAAAAATGGTGTCTAAGAGACCTGTCCCAAAATATCACTTTGCCAATGCTTAATTTCAAAATTTTAAGATGTTTGATGCTGGTCTCAGTTCTAAGCTATATTCCCAGAACAGATTTTACTGTCTAGAAACAAGAGGACCATGATGGTCCTGAATCGCTCACCTATCTCCACATGACCCAGTGTTCAACTGAGTATGACATCGTTATTTCTATTATTTGACATAGTGACCTAGTTTTTGAGCACATGTGACCTAGATATCATCAAGATAAAAAATTCTGACCAATTTTCATGAAGATCCATTGAAAAATATGGCCTCTAGAGAGGTCACAAGGTTTTTCTATTATTTGACCTAATGACCTAGTTTTTGAAGGCATGTGACCCACTTTTAAACTTGACCTAGATATCATCAAGGTGAACATTCTGACCAACATTCATGAAGATCTCATGAAAAATATGGCCTCTAGAGAGGTCACAAGGTTTTTCTATTTTTCGACCTACTGACCTAGTTTTTGACCGCACATGACCCAGTTACGAACCTGACCTAGATATCATCAAGCTGAACATTCTCACCAATTTTCATGAAGATCCATTGAGAAATATGGCCTCTAGAGAGGTCACAAGGTTTTTTCTATTTTTAGACCTACTGACCTAGTTTTTGACCCCACGTGACCCAGTTTCGAATCTGACTTAGATATCATCAAGATGAACATTCTGACCAATATTCATGAAGATCTCATGAAAAATATGGCCTCTAGAGAGGTCACAAGGTTTTTCTATTTTTAGATCTACTGACCTAGTTTTTAACCCCACGTGACCCAGTTTCAAACTTGACCTAGATATCTTCAAGGTAAACATTCTGACCAATTTTCATGAAGATCCATTGAAAAATATCGCCTCTAGAGAGCTCACAAGGTTTTCCTATTTTTAGACCTACTGACCTAGTTTTTGACCGCACATGACCCAGTTTCAAACTTGACCTAGATATCATCAAGGTGAACATTCTGACCAATTTTCATGAAGATCCATTGAGAAATATGGCCATTAGAGAGGTCACAAGGTTTTTCTATTTTTAGATCTACTGACCTAATTTTTGATCCCACATGACCCAGTTTCGAACCTGACCTAGATATTATCAAGGTGAACATTCTGACCAATATTCATGAAGATCTCATGAAAAATATGGCCTCTAGAGAGGTCACAAGGTTTTTCTATTTTTAGATCTACTGACCTAGTTTTTAACCCCACGTGACCCAGTTTCGAACTTGACCTAGATATCATCAAGATGAACATTCTGACCAATTTTCATGAAGATGCATTGAGAAATATGGCCTCTAGAGAGGTCACAAGGTTTTTCTATTTTTAGACCTAATGACCTAGTTTTTGACCCCACGTGACCCAGTTTCGAACTTGACCTAGATATCATCAAGGTGAACATTCTGACCAACATTCATGAAGATCTCATGAAAAATATGGCCTCTAGAGGTCACAACGTTTTTCTATTTTTAGACCTACTGACCTAGTTTTTGACCCCACGTGACCCAGTTTCGAACTTGACCTAGATATCATCAAGGTGAACACTCTGACCAATTTTCATGAAGATCTTGTGAAATATATGGCCTCTAGAGAGGTCACAAGGTTTTTCTATTTTTAGACCTACTGACCTAGTTTTTGATGGCACGTGACCCAGTTTCGAACTTGACCTAGATATCATCAAGATGAACATTCTGACCAACTTTCATAAAGATCCAATGAAAAATGTGACCTCTAGAGTGGTCACAAGCAAAAGTTTACGGACGCACGGACGGACGACGGACGACGGACACCGCGCGATCACAAAAGCTCACCTTGTCACTTTGTGACAGGTGAGCTAAAAACATTTACACTGTAAATAACTTAAGATATTTCCTGTCAATACTAATTTACTTCAGCTGGTTTGAGCAGAAAACTTCTTTAAACTTGTGGTCTAGATCACAAGGTTTAAATTCACTGCCAGGGATAAATCAGAACATGTGTTTTCTAAGAGAAACAGTTGTGGACTTCTTTGGATTCAAACTAAAGATTTCTTGGTTGAACATGATTCACTACTACAACATATTCTTTTGAAAAGTTTGTTTCCTTGCACAGGCTGATACAATGCTACAAATGTTATTGGAAGACATATTAGTGTAATAAATTCAGACACTCTAAATGGTTAGAAATGGTACTCTTATTTTGGTGTTCAAATAATTTATTTTCCTTCATACTTAACATTTCAAACTGCCAAGTTAAAGAGCTGCCATTCTATCCTTTAAACTCTGTGCATTTTTCATTTATTGGTTAGGTAGATTTATTTAGATATATTTACTGGATAGAATGACTTAACTAGTTACATTGTGAAATATACATACAATTTCTGCCTCTCTACGTGCCACAGCAACTTCAGTTAGTATCTTCATGACCTCCTTCTCATGTGTGGGATAGTCTTCAAGCTTTGTATCTGTTGCAAACATAATGTTTCAGTGCTTTATTGAAATTTTACCACAAATTACATTTGGAACTTCCACTGTTTCAAACAGTGAAATTTTCACTTCATAATTTTTTCTGTTATGGAACTACACTTGAATGCAAAAATATGAAAGAATATGAAATGTAAATAATCCAACACAGCTTTCTTTCCAAAATATACAGCAGTCAAAATGAATATAAAAACCTATATAAACATAAAGATACAGACTCCACCATGATCATAAAATGCAAAAGAAAGTTAAGAATCCCACAGAATTATTTACACTTTTTCCAAATTTTAACACGATCTCATGACTTTACTTTGACACTGAGTAATGTTAAATGTGTAAAATTTGGTTAAATCCATTTTAAAGAACAAGAAATTTTATAAAAAGAAATTTTTTTTTTACATGTTAAGACCAGTTGAAATATCTTTCACTTGTAACACCAGATATTACATTTTCACAACATGTGCAGCACACTTGCTTTATGCAATATCCTACTAGACCTTGTGACCGATTATGAAAGTGGAGTAGTGTATCTAATAACTTGTTTTCATAAAAAAACACTTTTTACCAAAAACAAATGACTAAGGCAGGGCTCTAAAACTGTTTTTAAAGACTGAAATGTTTTATATTAATGTTCATTTTTTTCTAAGTTTTAAGTCTAACATACACAGATTAGACCATATGGAAACTTTGAAACTTTTTTAATTGTTAAGGAAGCTGGATGGCTTCCTCACATTATTACATGAAAAAAGTTCACTTCCCAGCTCTGAGCAAGAGGCTAGTTATTCCACGTAAATACCCTAAACCACTCAGCCATGGAGATCACATCATGAGTAAACTTAGCTGCAATCTATTTACAGAATACTTAAATACCACACTAATCTGTATGATTAACAACAAAGAAATCTTTTCTAATGTATCACTGTGAAAGAAATCATTATATAAGTGGTTTATAAACAGAATAACAAAACTTACTTATGATAGCTTCTATAGCATGAACCAGTTTTATGTCAAACTGTGTTACCAAGGAAACTGCTGTACCCCCTCTGCCTGAAAACATGACCAGAACAATCAAAATTAATTTCATACAAACTACTATCTGTTACATCAAACACCAACTATACACATATTCTGTATACAAGGTGTCTGAAGAAAACATTGTTTTACTTAATATTTCAATTTCTGAATAGAAACTGAAGGACAATAATATTGGCTGTCTATTTGCCAGACAAAATTTTAGTATTTTCCACATAGAATTTCATAAAAAATCATTTGATCAAACTGCTAACAGATAAACACTATGTTCAGTTTTAGTATTCATAGAATTACTAATTTAGACACCTGCTCATCATTCAACATAAAATCAAATATAGCCAAACACATAGGACAAATCACTTGCCTTCCAGAAGCCAGCTTGATAGCTCATTCACAGTGCATGAACAAATATGACGCTAGCGCATGAACAAATACGATGCTAGCGCATGAACAAATACGATGCTAGCGCATGAACAAATACGATGCTAGCGCATGAACAAATACGATGCTAGCGCATGAACAAATACGACGCTAGCGCATGAACAAATACGACGCTAGCGCATGAACAAATACGACGCTAGCGCATGAACAAATACGACGCTAGCGCATGAACAAATACGATGCTAGAAAGGTGCATGTCCCAAGTTGTGAGGGACAAGTAATATAAAGAAAGTGACTAGAACCATATATCATCAAGTTTTTTTACCTGCTCTTGCTGTGCGACCTACTCTGTGGATATAATTTTTTGGTTTGTTTGGAATATTGTGGTTGATGATCAGGTCCACTGTTGGAATATCCAAACCTCTGTAATGTAAACAACATAATCATAATTCTGTTTAAGAGCACCGCCTGTGAGTGCTATCACTTTTCTGCAAGTGCTGGACAATATGTAAGAAAAGAGTTACAGTTCAGATTTTCTTAGACCAAAAAGGGTCATAATTCTGACAAAATGCAGGTTAGAGTTATGGTTCTTGGCCTACATAGTAAACTAATGATGATAAACAAGTGTGCAAAGTTTAAAAGCTGTAACTCTTATAGTTTTTGAGAAAAGGTGACCTAAACAAAAATTCTTACTAAAAAAACTCTAATTTTCTAAGTATAAGAAGGGCCATAATTCAGACAAAATGCATATCAGAGTTATGGCTCTTGGCCTACATAGTCATCTAATGAATGATAAACAAGTGTGCAAAGTTTCAAAGCCTTAGCTCCTACAATTTTTTGAAAAAAGGTGGACCTACATAAAAATTTTAATGATGCTGACGATCAAGTGAAGACAATTATAGCTCTTAGGTTTTTTTTCCAAAAATCAGACAAGCTAAAAATTCTGACTCTTGTAGCAGAGAGGTCCTTAACAGAATGTAGTAGACATTCTATCAAACATTTCATGACAAGATGTTCAAGTTTTATCTCTTTTCTTTAGCCCTTGTGAATCCTATGGGCACTATGGGCATCAAAAAGAATCAGTTACAAAATCTTGAGAAGTCCATGCCAGGAGACAACAAAGTTTGATGAAATTCTGACCAGCAGTTTTAGGGAACACAGACATTTATAATAAGTAAAATTGTGGACATCAGATGATCTACGACGGACCTTCCTTCTCTTGCTCATCCTGAACTCTTGGTGCCTATGAGCTGACAACAAACAAACTAATATTTACCTAGAAGCAACATCAGTTGCAATGAGAATCTTCACTTGATTAGATTTAAATTTTGCAAGAGCTGCAAGACGTTCTTTCTGTCTGATCAACGAGTGAAGAACAACACAGTCAAATCCCAGTTCCTGACAGATCATGCCAAGTATCTGTGTATACCTGTATCAATAGAATATATGTATATTGAATTTCTAATTATAGATTCTAATTTACATACTCATCTAAATCCATATTTAAAATGACTCTTCGATTTTCTGGTAAAAATGAGGTCATTTAGAAAATTATGCAATGTTGAAAGTAGTATTTTATGAAAATTGCCATTGGTTTAATTTATTGATGAACGAAATCTTACAAAATACTAGTACAACAAAGATTTCCGAAAGAAGTAAACATGAGACACTTCTGAAAGTATGAACAAACATGAGACATGGAAATTTCTTTTTCTAATTGTTTTTATTTCTAGCAACAGTGTCCTTGACCTTAGATTGACACTGACCCTAGTAGCCAAAAAATAATCCCCAACCTTTCTGTCCTATAAAGTTACCTATGTACTAAGTTAAATTGTAATATCTCATTTCCTAACAAGGATTAAAACCACTACTTGTCTGCTGTCCTCCAAAATGTCTACAATCAAAAAGCCAATGCCTTTTGCCACTGCAAAACAGTGGGTCAAAGTTCACACATTAATTAAGTTATGATGACCTTGAACTTGACCCCACTGACCAATATGTAACTGAAGCCTTCAGTTTTCTTTGAACTACCTTTATGCCCAGTTTAATTTCAATATATTAATCCAAACTAAAGTTAATGAACAGAAATTTTTTTTAAATCATTTTAGAAACTGAGAATTTGATCTCGATTCCACTAATCCTAAATGCAATCCCAGCCTTGGTCTTACTGTAAGCTAAAAATACTGTGAAATCATTAATATTCGTGGGGGTCTAATTTTCGTGGATTTCGTGGTTGAATAAATCCACGAAATTTAATCCCAACGAACAAGTAACATACCCATTCATTTTATGCTCAAAAATTGAAATCCATGAATTCATTTCCCCAAGAAATAGCAGTTTTGACCAAAACCACGAAATTGCATGCCAACGAAATTAAATGATTTTACAGTAGACCAAGTTTCATTTCAATTTCTGAACCCAAACTATACTGAATAGTAATGAAAATCATGATGCCTTCTACTGACCAACCACCCAAAAGACATTGCTAAAAACCTAGTTAAAAATCACTTATTCAATGTTTTCGATAAGTTTCCAAATTGTTTTTTTCCCTTGTTTCTCATTGTCAAACACATTAGTTTACATATACACACACCTAAAAAGCCTTTTCTCAATCTTTAAAAAAAAATGGCATACATCTAAAGCCAAGTCGCTTAAAGTCACTAACAATGAAGTAGCTTACTTGCAAGTTGATGTGAAGATCATTATTGAGGATTTAGGATGGGCCTCACAGTACATATCCAACACGTGCATCATATAGGCATCTTTTACATCTGCCGACATCAAAACATAATACTGCTTTAACTGCTCCACAGTCGCAACTCTGAAATAAACAAGTACATGTATATTCTAGATGATCCCCATCATGCTGACTGAGGCTATTATGTAGAGTTAAAATCTATAATGTTGGGTAAATCAGATTTTTTTTGCTGGGTAAAGCAGTAAAAACTGATATATATAGACATTACACTGAATACAGCTATTATTTTAGATATGGCGACATTATTCATTTACATCTGTCTAAAAGTAAGACTGCCAAATCTCAAATATTCAATTTGCCATAACTTTGTTTATAGCAAACAACACTGATGAAATTTTGTAGAGCTGTCTGTTACTGCAGAATGTACATTTATGCAAAGTTTCATTAAAATCTGTGCTAATTTATCAATGACAAAGTAGACAGAAAATTAAGCATTTTGAAATACAAGTCTAAATCTCAGACTTAATGTACTGATGAATACGGCCTCGGGACTCTGACAATGGTCTCCACAGGGCTTGACCTTAAGGACCACCTTATTGCACAGGGAAGGTATAACTGGAGGGTAGGCAGGCAAAATATCCTGCTCAATTGCACATTGTGTGTGTGTGTGTTCGGGTTAAACGTCTTTTTCAACAATTTTTCAGTCATATGAACGACGGTGTCTACCTTTAGCAGTGAGCACAATGCCCAACTTTATAGTGCTGCATCACTGGAATATCACGCCGTAGACACGTGACATGATACCCCACCCAGTCCCATTATACTGACACCGGGCTGACCAGTCCTAGCACTATCCTCTTAATGCTGAGCGCCAAGCGAGGAAGCTACTAGTACCATTTTTTACGTTTTTGGTATGACGCTGCCGGGGATCGAACGCACAACCTCCCACACTCGAAGCGGATGCTCTACCACTAGACTACCGAGGCAGTGTCAATTGCAAATTGGACAAGTGACATAATAAATTATATGAATCCCACAGGGTTCAAATTTAGACAAGCATGCAAGCTAAATGCTAGTGGAATTTGAGAATAGCTAGTGGGTTTGGAATGTACTAGCTAATTTCAGCCAGTCAATAATATACTAAGCAAATGTCTTCAAAGCTTGAATAAAGTTTGTTCTGCAAGTATACATTTTTCTGCATGAAAGGAATGTTATCATTTATGTTTAGAAATGATATTTCATTGTTCAACAAAACTCTGATATATAGAGGATATTTGTTTGTTTCGGTGTAAGATCGAAAATTTATTTCATCGAGTGAACATCACATGAATATTTTCACGAGTGGCGAAGCCACGAGTGAAAATATTAACATGTGATGTTCACGAGATGAAATAAATTTCGATCTTTCACCGAAACAAACAAATTTTCTGTTTATTTCATGCTTATTCAGTGGTTTCTTTTATAAAATCGTTTTACTTTTTAAAAATTCCCCCGCAGGGAGCCCCACTGTTTACGACTGTCAGCGCTGTGTTATGCGTCCCAAATAGTTCTACAAATTTGGTCCAGGTTGTGTTTTGTCTAACAGAAGAAAGGAGATTAATTTATTGTAAGGGATATAAATAATATATTTGGTACTTCAAAAATTTTATTCATGTAACTTCAGATATATTTAAACAAACAATGTGTGAAATTCATACGCGCAGATACGCGCACTTGCGCTTGTCAAAATTCGAGTCCGCCATTTTGTTTTACTTCAGTCAATCGGTAAACAGTTAGAACAAATAACTGGAGAAACAATACGAACAGTGTAACAGTGGGATTTTAAATGGACTTATATGTAAACTCTCGTGTCGTGAGTGTTACAGTTAGTCACTGTCACTTTCTGGAATCATTCTTATTCGTTTGAATGGTCTGGCAGTGGCAACTGGCGAATCGAGCATGTTGGAAACGGACTCTTCAGCAGTTGCATTACTTCGGCCTACGTTAACTGTGGACATTTGTGACAGTGTTTCCGATACAGATGTACTGTGGAAATTGAAAGTCACAGGTCCGTGGAAAGTGCTGCTTGCAAAAAGACTGCGAGAGCGATTGGATCCGAAAGGCCCAGTCCATGGCTCCGGAGCACTGGCAGCACCACTTCCTTGAGTTTGAAGGTTGGTTTCATTTCTCTGATTCGACAGTATTTTAGAAATATTTCTCGACTGGTCGTTGTTGATTTTACTGTAGTTGTTTATAGAATTCACATTCTTGTGACCAGAAATTTGCATGATTTGGTTGGCAGGGACCCCAGCATCGTTTAGAGTTTGAACCAGATGTTTTCTGGAGCTGAAAAAAAAAATGAATGGAATTTTCATATCATTGACCTATGAAATTATTTGAAGGCATAAATTATTTTGTACAAGTGCATTTTCTTTAGAATAAGTATGCAGGCATAAGTTCGTTTTTCTAAGTTGGCTGACATGGGAGGGCTCTCGGGTTATTCTCATTCTGCATTCTAACACGATCCGATTCATTTTACTATTAAACAAAGAAGGCTGGAATCAGTGAATTATCAAACAACAATTCACTGTTCTGACGTCACAATTATTGCGTCAAACGGCGTAGCAGCGCGCTAGAAAGAAACCGATTGAAAACGGGCAAATAATTAATGAATGCCGGCAAAGATGTACTTTAAAGTCCTTGGGGCTAGAATGCGCTTTACTGGTACGCACTTTTTGCTAGGATTGTAAAAGGTAGGATGTGCTCGTTACAATCATTTAAATAAATTGTAACAATAATCTATTCATTAAAGAAAACAGAAAAACGGGGGTGTGGGGGCAGTAGCCCCCATAAGAATAAATGGGGAGTGTTTATTTAATGTGCGTACTGGTAAAGTGCAGGTGTCCCGTCCTTGGTAACGTGTTAGAATCAAAATAATACATCTCATTTAGTGATTTGCTCTTGAATAAATCAGTGTTTGTCGTTCAGCTGCGTAGTATTATACAACTCGGGCTCCGCCCTCGTGATATAATTCCTTCGCATCTGAACTCCAAACAGTGATTTATTCAGCGACAAATCACCGATGAGATATATTATTTCTTAAATAAACCACTCGCGTGCAGTGACGTTACCGATCCAGGTGCATAGCACGGTTGTAAAAAGTAGTTTTTTTCTTACACTGTTGATACTAGTATGTAGTGTTAGAATCGAAATAACAAGTTCCCAAGTGTGATTTATCGTAGAATAACACGAGTTTTTCGTTCTTATGCGAAACAGTATTTAAAATAATACGGCCTTCTTGATACATTCTTACATGTACGCATAAGAACACAGAAAACACGGGTTATTCTACGATAAACCATGTTTGGGAACTTATTACTAAAATTTTCTTAATTTCACGGCTAATTCAAGTCAGCGATAAAATCTTAATCGTGCCATTTATTAGCTTGCTAGAATGATATCACCTTCTAAGAAATTGCGAATATGACGTCGGCAGTAAGAAAGCGAGGATGAGCAAAGCATCAAACTGACAGTGCATGTCCTTCTATGGTTAATTTTATGACAAGAACGGAAAAAATCTTAATGAAGAAATCGCAGGTGGAATTGTACCGGACATCATAACAAATGTCATTGATTCTGGTTGGAAATAGCCCATGATGAATAGCGAAATACTAAAACGTAACAGAAAAATTACTAAAGTCATTGAAAACGGACAAAAAATGATAGATGCACTCCCTCCAGCAAAAAAAAAAAAAAAAAACTAACTAAGAAAGATTAAATGTTTGCGATGCAAAACTAATACTGATTGAATTTGGTTGTGAAAAAACAAAGAATTGAAACACTAATTGCATGAAAAATTATCTGGAGGCCTGGGCTTACAGTCTGATAAGTACTTGAAGATTCTTGTTATCAAACTACTTTAAATATACTGAATTAATGCAGGTATGACTTTGGTAAGGGTATTTCAAAAGTAGATATTTTACAGTTTTAGGGTGTTTCTTTTTTACAGAAATGAATTTTAAAAGGAAAGAAAAGATCAATAGATGTCAGATTTGAATTTTTTTGATTGTCGGAAAAAGTTTTAGTATCCATATGACGGCTTATAGTTTACGTACTTGACATTCCAGTAAAACTGTCGTTTTAAAGCTCTGAATTGAAAATGTTTGCAGAAAAATGGGGGGAAAAATTTTCAGTTTGGAACTCAGAACAATATCGGCTATAAAATCAGGCTTATAAAACGTTGCTATATCAGGATATTTTCAGCTGTTCATTTATTATATCTAGATAAACCATGGAAAAGCATAAAATAAGAATATAGATGTATAATATGCACACCTGTAAGGCGTTATTCTGGGATTTTCAATTCCTGCTTCAGCCTTCATGTCTCTCATAATGTTGTAAAGTTTATTTATTCCAAGTGGGGTTTTTTTGAACCAGCATCTCTGTGGTTTATCATTTGGTGTAAGGAAGAATGGGCTGTCAGGTTTGCACATTTCGTCCGGTCGTTTCTGGCTGTACAGCTTGTACAGATGTACAGGATCTCTCTGGGCGTCAGCAGTGGCATAGGCTTTGGGTTTTGTACCTCTGAAGTAATGAAATTTACACTGTTATACATCATTAAAACATTTATCTTTATTACAGTCTCTAACCTTTTGACAGACATTTTACAGAAAAAATGCAAGTCTAAAACTCTAAATCGTAATGGTGATTGTAGCAACATACAACAGTTGTGCATCCAAATAGTCTAGCGGAAGGACGGCTGTTACTAAGTAGCAGTAGGCCTGGGTTCGAATCCCAGTTTGGA
Organism: Mercenaria mercenaria; assembly: GCF_021730395.1. NCBI lineage: Eukaryota > Metazoa > Mollusca > Bivalvia > Venerida > Veneridae > Mercenaria > Mercenaria mercenaria. The sequence continues at coordinate 82,649,702 of NC_069368.1, forward strand.
TAGCTGTTTTGTTGTTTATCGTTATCATTACAAATAATCTACCATTATATTTCAGTAAACGCGTGGACGTTGTTTATAGTATAGGAGACGTTAGTCAAATTGACTTATTCATATAATCTAGTAAAAGAAAGTAGAATTTTTGATGTTTCGCCAGGGAAGGTTATCATGTGGGGAAAAAAGAATATGACATTTGTGACTTTCCACATTGAGTTTATTAAAGGGACTGGCCTCCAGATCATTCTACTAGTCTACTAAAAGATTTTTTAGATATCTGGAAATAAATGCTATATTTCTTAAGAAGGGTTAAAACTTAATTACTGACAAACTATATCATGTTACGGAAACACATTAGAATTTGCTGTTTTTTCTACTTTTTACGATGAAAATCGAAATGCGTTTGTAACGCATTACTCCAGGTAAACTGTCTCAATTATAAAAATCTGTATTTTGAAATCATAACTCACTAATTCCTCAATAGCTTTATTGGTTACGAAGACGGGAAAATGTCTTTATTGCCGTGGTTGTCCGGGGTTCGATTGCCGAGACGGTCATCTTTTTTTCTTGAATAGGATTTTTAAATTATTTTAGAAACAAAAACTCATATTCTAATGTTCGTAATATGACCAAAGTTCAATTTGAAAGAAAAAATATTATTTATCCAAATCTGGAGGTCAGTGCCTTTAAACTCGATGAGTAAAATTGATAAAATGCTCTGCAGAGCCTCGCATTTTATTATTTTATTCAACTTGTTTAATAAATTCAATATGAAAAGACACTCGTGTAATATCAGATTTCACATATATTTTTTTTTTTATTTCACAGATTTCACATTTTCACAAGGAAAGCTTGTGCAATTTTAAAGATATTTTAAGATGGTATCAAAAATACAAAATATTTAAAGCATTTTGTGCATGAAATAAACCGAAAAGAAATATCAGTGGAAGAATGAGATATTTCAATTTGTGACACAAATTTTGAAATTACTAATTTTAGTGCTCATTCAGTGACACTGAAAAAAACAACACAAAAATTATGGTAGATCTACTGTATATGAATTAAATTACTTTATCACATGTTCGACTTTGCGGGAGTGTAATAAAGCCATTAAATAAAAATGATAATACACTAGTGTAATAACGCTTTGACGTCGACGTCGTTTACAGTATAGGAGACGCTGGACAAATTGACTTATTTGTATAGTAAAAGAAAGTTGAATTTTTGATGTTTCGACATGAATAGCTAACATGTGATGAAAAGAATATTACATTTGTGTCTTTCGACATTTAATTTATTAAACTCGTTGAATAAAATTGATAAAATGCTCGGCAGAGCCTCGCATTTTATCATTTTATTCAACGAGTTTAATAAATTCAATATGAGAAGACACTCATGTAATATCCGCTATTTATCACATGTTCGACGTTGCGGGAGTGTAATAAAGCCATTAAATAAAAATGCAATTGAAACGTACCTAATGTCCCGAGGATTTGAACCAGATCTGGTTTTGGTTTGTCTCTCTTGGTCATATATAAGATACTCCTCACCAGAAGTTTCGTCCATTCTAAGATGAATATCTCCCCAGCAGAGATCACGGCATTCTTTGCCTGTCCGCATTCCAAAATGGTTTGTGCATACAAACCACATGGAGTGTAACAAAGACCTTGGAGTGTAGTCACCTAGTGTCCTGGCTTCATGCATCTGGTCAATGATAGACTCTGTCATGGTTTCTGCAGCTCTCGGCTTATTGCCAAGTCCCTGGCCTTTCAGCTGTTGCTGTTTTCTTGAAAGGACAGCTCGTGTTTTGGAAAATTCTCTGTCCTTGAATATGGCAACATTGCTGTCACTTGCTTTTAGATATCTGTCAACAGAGCTTATAAAGCCCCGCAAAGTGGTAGGCTCATATTCCCTGCCATCTTTCTTGGTAACACCCAAGATAAATTCACACAGTAATGAATTAAGCTGATATGGGGGAATGTATTCTGGTTTTCTCATTTCATTTTTTGACATCAGAAAAGAGAAGAATAACTTCATGTCACTCTCTGTCTTCTTTTGGGTATTTTTATTTTCATTTTCTTTAAGAAACTGGTCAGCATCTACTTGTCTAAAGTTCCTGTCTGCAACCTGAAAGTCTCCATATTCCTCCTGGTCAAAGAAATTTGTGAAAATGTCATTCAAGACCTCTGGATCCAGTTCTTCTACAGACATCTTGATTGTATACTAAAGCAGACGTCAGATTTGACAGGTGTTGTTGTTGTTGTTACAAACATGTAAACAAAGGGAAGCTACTACAACCAACCTGTCACCTCATGTATATACATGTACATAGAGAGGTGTCCAATTGGGGGAAGAAAGTAGTCCGGCACAGTGAAAATTATATTTTGATAAATTTCACTGTGGGTTTACCAGGATATAATCTACCATTATATTTCAGTAAACCACTGAAAAGCATGAAATAAAATGCATGATTGCAGCTTGCATCAAGTTAACATAGAAGGATTTGACTTTAGCTTGTAAGTGGATAACAAGAGGGCCATGATGGCCCTGTATCGCTCACCTAGTTAAATGGTTGCTATGAAGATTTGCATTTAAGCTTGACCCTGGGGTCATGATTTGAACAAACTTAGTCGAGATCCACTAGGCAATGCTACACACCAAATATCTAAGCTCTAGGCCTTCTAGTTTATTTCTAGACATTTTTTGGAAGATTTTCCTATGTACAATGAAGTAATCCCTGGAGCGGGGCCAATCTGATGCCGGGGATCATGATTTGAACAAATTTTGTAGAGGTCCTCTAGGCAATGCTACATGTCAAAAAAAAAAGCTCTAGGCCTTCTGGTTTATTTTTAGAATTTTTTTGAAGATTTCCCTATGTACAATCAAGTAACTCCTGGGGCTGGGTCAATTTAACCCGGGGGGGGGGGGGGGGGGGTCACGATTTGAACAAATTTTGCAGAAGTCTACTAGGCAATGCTACATGTCAAATATCTAAGATCTAGGCCTTCTAGTTTTTTTCTAGACATTTTTTGGAAGATTTTCCTATGTACAATTAAGTTGCCGCTGGGGCGGGGTCAATTTTACCCCAGGGTTCATGCTTTGAACAAAGTTTGTAGAAGTCTACTAGGCAATGTTACATATCAAATATCTAAAATCTAGGCCTTCTGGTTTATTTTTAGCAAATTTATGAAGATTTCCCTATGTACATTCAAGTAACTCCTGGGGCTGGGTCAAATTAACCTTTGGGGGGTCACGATTTGAACAAATTTTGTAGAAGTCTTCTAGGCAATGCTACATGTCAAATATCTAAGATCTAGGCCTTCTGGTTTATTTTTAGAAATTTTTTGAAGATTTTCCTACGTACAATCAAGTGGCCCCTGGGGCGGGGTCAATTTTGACCCCGGAGGTCATGTTTGAACAAAGTTTGTAGAGGTCCACTAGGCAATGCTACATGTCAAATATGTAAGCTCTAGGCCTTCTGGTTTATTTTTAGAAAATTTTTGAAGATTTTCCTATGTAAAATCAAGTGACCCCTGGAGCGGGGTCAATTTTGAATCCAGGGGGGTCATGATTTGAACAAATTTTGTAGAGGTCCACTAGGCAATGCTACATGTCAAATATCTAAGCTCTAGGCCTTCTGGTTTATTTTTTTAAAAATTTTGAAGATTTTCCTATAGAAATCTATGTAAAATCAAGTGACCCTTGAGGCGGGGTCAATATTGACCCTGGGGGTTATGATTTGAAAAACTTTAGTAGAGGTCCACTAGGTAATGCCACATGTCAAATATCTAAGCTCTAGGGCTTCTGGTTTTTGAGAAGAAGATTTTTTTAACATTTTCCTTTGAAAAATCATATGACCCCTCAGGCGGGGTCAATTTTGATCACGGGGTCATGATTTGAACAAACTTGGTAGAGGTCCACTAGGAAATGCTTCACACCAAATATATAAGCTCTAGGGCTTCTGGTTTTTGAGAAGAAGATTTTAAAATTTTTCCTTTCAGTTGCCATGGCAACCAGAGTTCTACATGGAATTCAATTCTTTGAATAAAATTTGTAGAGCTTCACCCAAGGAACATTCCTGTGAAGTTTGGATGAAATTGGCCTAGCGGTTTATGAGGAGATGTTGTTTAAAGTAAAAGTTTACGGATGCCGGACGGACGGTGAGTGATCACAATAGCTCACCCTGAGCCTTTGGCTCAGGTGAGCTAAAAATGGCACTTGCTATTTCAAGCTAATAGAACTTAATTTTTGTAACTGCATGGCTACTTAAGTGATTTATTAATAAAGTAATTAAATATTATTGTTTAACATTAGCCAGTATCTTTTCATTTTAGCTAGTGAACAAAAAGGGCACTAGCTACTTTTAGCTAGTAGAAAATGTTGCTAAATTTGACCCCTGTCCCAAGACATATTTCCAAGAATCCTTCCCAGACAATTATATAAAGTATTACTATTGTTTTTGTTGCTATACTAAATTGCAATAATTTATTACACCATGATGTTACATTTGGTCAACCAAAAAATGTGTTTGGGCAAGTAAAACTATAGATGAAGTTGTCCTATAGGCAAGTGCTCTACAGAGTCAAAATCAAGCCCTGCTTCATAACCCTTCACTTCAATCCATTAACTGAAGAGGAGTCCAGCTGTCAAGTGTAATTACAGTTAGTTGCAAGAATGTCTTCTAACTTAAGCCTACAGGCGGCAAGTAATTTTGCCTTTGCAACCAGTGCAGACCAAGATCATGGAACTGCCCAAACTGAATGATAGACCAATCCATTTTAAAAATTTAGCAGGATAAAGGCTAAAATATTTTTGTAGTTGACCGACTTCTATACTGTTATATAAACACATACTTTTTGAATGTGTACAAATAAATACTCTAAGTTTTAACATCTTAGATGCAAATCAAAATGAAATCCTATAGTTATGTTCAACTATACAAGTATGAAATTGTAACCTCTCTACTCGGATGTTTTTAGGAGGTGACCATATGATAGATAAGGAAATAGGACAAATTCTTTAAACTAAAATTCTGTTTAAATTTAATTGGCTGATAATAACATACTCTGATGGCTGTTGCCAGAAAAATGGTTTATTTAGAGCAACTTCCTGCAGCTGGTGCAACGTCTGTGTCATTGTGGCACTGAAGAGCAATGTCTGGCGTTTCCGTGGCAACACTTTGAATATTGTCTCTAACTGTTCCCCATAGTCATCTTCTATCAATCTATCTGCTTCATCCAAAACCTGAAATATCAAGCAGAACGAAGGCTTTAAACTAGAATCTGTCTGTAGGACACAGGGTGTGCCCCCCCCCCCCCACACTGGTACATTTGTCACAAATAAGGGGCAATAATTCAAATGTTTGCAGTCTTGATGGTTATAGCATCAACAATATTTTATGAAAAGGATTCATTATTCTAGGCCCTATACTTCTTGAGCTATGAGCATCACAAACAAAAAAATCCACTATTTTGGCTATTTCAAGGGCCATAACTCTGTAATATGGGCTAAGATTCTCAGAGAAGAATGCCAAGTGTGCAAGGTCACATCACGTTAAAGACTCCAGCAAGGTTTCCTGAATTTACATCTAATACTTTTTGAGCTAGGCACATAATTAGGTGAAAAAGCGCATTTTTTTACTATTTCAGGGGCCATGACTTTAACAATAGGGGTGAAGCCAGCCAAAAAATTAGAGGTGTGCAAGTTTATATCATGATAAAGACTTATGCAAGTTTTCAACCATTTATATTACTGTGAAATCATTTAATTTCGTGGGCATGAAATTTCGTGGTTTTGGCCAAAATGGCAATTTCGTGGGGATATGAATTCTTGATTACAACTTTTGAACATAAAGTAAATGGAATTTTTACTTGTTCGTTGGAATAAAATTTCGTGGATTGAATCAACCACGAAATCCACGAAAATTAGTCCCCCACGAATATTAATGATTTCACAGAAAATACTTTTTGAGCTAGGTGTGTCACAAGGTGAAAATGTACATTTTTGACTATTTCAGGGGCCATAACTCTAAAAATAGGGGGCGGACCCAAACAAAAAATAAGAGGTGCGCAAGTTCATATCATGACTAAGATTCACACAAGGTTTCATGAATCTATATCAAATTCTTTTTGAGCTAGGCATGTCACAAGGTGAAAATGTGCATTTTTGACTATTTCAGGGGCCATAACTCTGAAAATAGGGGGCGGACCCAAAAGTAAAATAGGAGGTGTGCAAGTTAATATCATGATTAAGACTCATGCAAGGTTTCATGAATCTATATCAAATACTTTTTGAGCTAGGCGTGTCACAAGGTAAAAATGTGCAATTTTGACTATTTCAGGGACCATAACTCTGAAAATAGGGGGCGGACCCAAATGAAAAATAGAAGGTGCGCAAGTTCATATCATGATTAAGGCTGTTGCAAGGTTTCATGAATCTATATCAAATTCTTTTTGAGCTAGGCATGTCACAAGGTGAAAATGTGCATTTTTGACTATTTCAGGGGCTATAACTCTGAAAATAGGGGGTGGAGCCAGATGAAAAATAAAAGGTATGCAAGTTCATATCATGATTAAGACTGTTGCAAGGATTCATGAATCTATATCAAATACTTTTTGAGCTAGGCATGTCACAAGGTAAAAATGTGCATTTTTGACTATTTCAGGGGCCATAACTCTGAAAATAGGGGGCGGAGCCAGACGAAAAATAGGAGGTGCGCAAGTTCATATCATGATAAAGACTCATGCAAGGTTTCATCAAATTATATCAAATACTTTTCGAGCAAGGCGCGCCACGAACTTCGGACGAACGGACGGATGCATGGATGCACGGACAAGACCAAATCTATATGCCCCCACCACTCATGGAGGGGGGCACAAAAATCTAAAAACTTCAAAAATCATCTCAAGTGATAAGCTACTTCAATTAAAATGACATTACCTATACAGGTTTTCTATCATTCAGTTGTATATTTAAGTATTCATCATTTTAATATAGTGCACTGAAATCAAAAGCTACCTGAATCACTCAAAAACCTGCCTGCTTAGCTCAGTAGGTACAGCATCGGTCTATGGATTGCGGGATTGTGAGTTCGATCCTCGGGCAGGGTATGTTCTCCGTGACGATTTGATAAACAACACTTTGTCTGAAATCATTCGTCCTCCACCTCTGATTCATGTGGGGAAGTTGGCAGTTACTTGCGGAGAACAGGTTTGTACTGGTGCAGAAACCGGTTAGGTTAACTGCCCGCCGTTACATGACTGAAATACTGTTGAAAAACGGCGTTAAACCCAACACAAACAAACAAACAAACCTGAATCACTCTCGTTTCAAGGAGAAAAAAAAAACAACAAGATAGTGCTGGTATCACATGAGAAGGTAAAATTGCCAGATTTTCCCCAAGTTGTTTTATCAAAAAATGGAAGAAACTACTTGATGTTTCTTGGTTTCTTCCCCAGGAAAAGTAAGGATAGGTGGTTTTCCTTCTGGATCAATTTCCACCCTACCTGTCCCATTCCCATCTCCCCAATCCCCATACATATTTCACTATTTACTGGCTATTGATTAGTTTCACCTATTAAGCACATTCAATATTTCTGCAGTGAGATCCAAACCTGTTTTTTGAACAGAAAGCACAGTACATGCATCTATCATAAACAGTCCTACCAGAAACTTGATTTTCTTAAGGCTAAATGTATCACAGCTTTCAAGATGATCTGCAAGTCGGCCGGGTGTTGAAATGACAATGTGAGGCTTCACAGACAAGTCTAACCCTTGTTGCATCATATCTGTAATTGAAATTTATAGCTTTACAGCAACTATATGTAATACTTAGTGCTTTCAAAATATAATATAATTTCAGATATAGTACTTTCATGTGAATGCTTGAAGTTCTATATATCCAGTAATTAACATAAGACTAGATAAGGATTTTATGCTCGTCAGAAAAGATACTGTTTTATGGAGTTTGTAGAGAATGCGTCTGGTTGGCCCCATAAAAAAATGCAGCTTTAAGAACAGCACTGGAACAGTTCCCAAATACCCAAAGTTCAAGTCCCTTTCTGGCTGCACATTTTTCTCACCATGTGGATTAGGCATCAAACATTGGCTTGATAATGTACCAGTTAATACTTTTTGAGAATTCTATGACCTTGAACAAATATCAGGACAAAATATCAATTTAAAGAGACAGTATGAAATCAAAGGTGTTTGAAGCTCAGTCAATAAAAATATAAACAGGTTAGATCACTTCAGGGGTATTAAGTGGGTGGGATATGATAATACATGTGTATATTCATTGATCAAACTTCAAGCACCTGTAATGAGCTCCGTGATATGATCTTGATTCATAATTACTGCAGAAATTTGAGGAGGCAGGTCTGTAGCTTAATCGATACAGTGGAATATTTCAAGGCTCAATTTGGGGGCCCAGTGTGGCTGCACATTTTTGTCTTCCAGTGACAGAAATTAATGACTAACACTATTGTGTATAGTGTGTCTGTAAATCCAACATTTCAACAACTTCTCTTCAAATAAATATTAAAAACCAGAGTTACAACAGGCCAAGTTTATCTAGGAATATTTACAGCTGCCTAGCAGACTTGGTTTGGATGAGTTCATTGTTATAAACTGTATAAAAGACATCTTTTTATTATCTGCAAACACTTACCTAGACCTCCTGTGATAACAGAAACCCTTACACCTATAGGTTTCCCTAGAACATTAAACTGTTCTGAAATCTGGAAAGCCAGTTCCCGTGTTGGTGTAAGAACAAGAGCAAAGATGCCGAATGGATCCTCTGACAGTTTTTGTAAGATGGGTAAAGCAAATGCAGCTGTCTTCCCACTTCCTGTCTTTGCACACCCAATGCAGTCTTCACCTGTTATCAAATAACAATTGCATTACAGCATGATATTAAATTCTTTAAGATACTATAACAATATCACAACTACATGTAGATACCCAGGGGCAACATGTTGAGCTTGCCAGCTGACTCTGAGCTACCAATCTGGTTCTTGGTGGTGACAGAACTGATTGTGGCAAACATATTTCTGCCAAGTTATTTAAGAACATCTCAATCCTTAGCTAAGTTACAGCCAAATCAAGAGAAACTGCATCAACTTTTGACCCATCGAGTTTTTACCTTTGCCCTCAAAGTATGACCTTGACCTTTAAGCTATTAATGATAAACATAATTAACCTGTTTCTTGTACGCGACACACCATGTCATTGAGGCAAACATTATGTGCCAAGTTAGTTAAGAATCCATTGATTCATGGATAGGTTACAGCCCGTACAAACTTGGACAGACACACGCAAGCACGGACGCATGCACACACATACACTGAACAACTATGTCGAGCTCACCGCCAGCAGGCTAGGCAAAAAGGGTAATATTATATAGATTTTAGTCCCAATTTGTGACTCTGGCTACCTCCCGAGGATTCGTCCACAGTGTCACATATGCAACACTCACCGTGAGCGGCTATTAAAAATTGGCGCAACTAAAATACTTAAAAATGTCTTCCAAAAATGACTGTTAACACAAGGATGAATTAATGTAGAAAAGCAAAATTATCCTGAATAAATTCTCTCTGATGCATGGTTTTGTGTAACACATGATTCTCAAGTCATAAGCATTTCACAGTACCTGAAGAAAATCACACGATAAACTATTACATTGATGATTGACTTGTTTTTGACCAGTGATGACCTTATATTCTTCTTATGTCACTATAGGCACATTTCAATCAGCATCAGTGAGTTACTAATCACAAGATAAATATATTTCTCTTATATTCTTGAGCTCACAATATATGTTCTACTGGGAATTACTAATACTTCATGCTGGTTTTCTGACTTGGCCAAGTAGGACGTAGTATCACAGTGAAATGGATTACTTCACAAGTTGAACTAGTACATAAAACTCATGCTGGGTTTTCAGTTAAGGCGCAACATTCGCTGGTATACCAGCAAGTCTTAGGTGGATCTCTGTAATTCTGTCAATTAACTCTGCTGGTTTAGAAATAAACCATTGTGTTTACAGCAGTTGATACATTAAACATGTATACTGAGTAAAAGCAGCTGACAGGAGTTATTAATTTTTCTTGTTTTATTTAAGAAATAATTTATAGCAAAACAGTGTTTTAACACTATTTATACATGATGGGCAGTTATACGTCGAGTGTAATGATTTCAAGAGGGCATAGCCTGAGTGAATTATTTCGTACGGCATATAACCGCCCATCATGTATAGTGCTACAACACAATTTTGGTATAAATTATTTCGATTCTAATACACGTTTTATTGTAAAATTTAGATCAAATGTAACAGAACTGTTTCTTCACGGATGTATGGTGCAAAATGGTAGGTTGACACGTTCCTTTGTTTATACACGCCTGGACTGGAAAGGGCAAAACGTCTTGTGGAATAGTTCCATTAGGGTGCAAATGATGGCGAATTATCCTGCACAGCTAATAACCAACTCTGTGTGTGTGTAAACTAATTAAGACAGTTATGCCATGTGACATTTCGTACGACGTATAACACCTGAAGTGTTTAAATAGTTTTAAAACACAATTTTGCTATAAATTATTTCGATTCTAATACATGTTCTATTGTAAAATTTTGATCAAATGTGACAAAACTGTTTCTTCGCGGATGTATGGCGCCAATGGTAGGTCAAAACATTCCTTTGTTTATATATGCCTGGACTGGAAAGGGCAAAATGTCTTGCGGAATAGTTCCATTTAATAGGCATGATAGGGTGCAAATGACGGCGAATTATTCTGCACAGCTAATAACAAACTCTGTGTGTGTGTGTGTAAACTAATTAAGACAGTTATGCTATGTGACATTTCATTTTAAACATGTTTTTAAGTAAAATACATGTATTTGATCAAATTTGAAAGCGCTATTTCTCAATGTGTACATGGTGCTAAATATTACGTCCATGTGATGTCAGCATAATATTGTTGTGATGATTTAAGCATTGCCTAGTCATATTAGAATTTTGAATAATTTCTTGAATGTTACTGTTGCTTAAATATAACTGTTTGATTATTATGAGTTATACCTGAACATTATAGTTTTATTGAATAAGGCCTAAATTAAAATTAAGTGCGTTTGTCCAAGATTTTAGCTACAACTCAAAAATATGATGACTGTCCAAATTACTGACACTTGTCAAATGGAGTAAAATGACACTATAGAAAGAGGCATATTATTATAGCAGTTGGATAAACATCGTTAATATTGTGTAAAAAGTGTAACATGACGCTAACATAAAAATAGTAAGGTAAGTAAATGACACACTACCGGTCTTCCAGAGAACCGGTACCATCGTGCCCGTAATGTTGTCTGCTTTAAATTATTTTTCTTTGTTTACTCTAAGTGTTTAGGCTGAAAAGCATCGTATTTACTTAGATGCGACCAAAATACAGCCACAATTGCGGCGGCTGGAAGTAAATCCAGTTAAGTGCAAAGTTTTAAGTAAATCGCGAAGTATTGTGTAGAGATCATTTCTTGCGTAAACAGTCATGTGCATCAGCTTTCGTGTTTTCAACCAGTCGGCGCATAATATATTTTGTAAGCTCGAAATAAAATTAATGCAATCATAAACCATCAGTTTGCTGTGTATATGACACCTTTTCAAGTAGTGACACGTGTCAGAAGATTGGAAGAAGCATGATGTGATTATCGAGTAAATTGTACCACCTCAGGTGGTATAATAGCACAGCGGTTTTGATTGATTTTAATGTCAAAACACGGCGCTATCGCGGTCATGCATTAATCAATCTAAGCTAAAACAAGAGGGTCATGATGACCTTGAATCGCTCACCTGAGTAATATGAGCCACATGTTTCAAATGGCAAACTGATGCTAAAATATTAGAAAGTAGGTCAGTAGGTCAAATTCATGGTCACTGAAAGTCAGTTTTAAGATCGGTACTGGTACTGATGATAAACCCGAACAGATGATAATTGGAATTATTCGATTGCAATCAGTTACATATATAATTGAACACACCATCTAATAGCAACCATTTATAACACCAACTGGTGTAAACAAAAACAAAACTGGTAAATATTCTATATAAATAAATGACTTACATTTATCTATATAAAAAAATATTTATCCAAAATTACTGGGAAAGAAGATATTTTTACGCATGCTCATTGTCAACACATAAAGGCCCAACATTGGGTCACTTTTCATTATTTGATTCAGAATGACCGTTGCAGCATTTTTGGGAGAGTTTCAGTATAATAAAATGATGAAAATTTTGTAAATGACAAAGTGGTCGAATTTATCATCAGTCAACATTCGTACAGTCCCCATTTTACATACCCCTTTCAAGGCCTCACTTCATTTGAGTTTGCTTACTAAATATAAATTTGAATTATGTAAAGTTTTCAGCAAATGTTAAGCTTTATTTTGATACCAAACATTGATAACAATTTGCAGAAATAAAAAAGTTACAGTTAAAAAACCTCATTTTCTGTCCGGGTTTATCATCAGTACTAGTATGCAAAACCCTACATGTCATCCAAATTTCAAGGCTGTATCTTAAAAAGTAAGAAAGTAGGTCAGTAGGTCTAGGTCACAGTAAGGTGACCCGTAATCACTTCGGTACATCAGGTAAATATAATTAAACAGTCGAGGAAATATGATCTGATAATTTTTCAAGTATTTTTTCCTATATAACTCATATAACAAATGACCACCAGGGTGGGTCCTCTTTTACCCAAGGGGCATAATTTGAACAATTCTGTTAGAGGTCCACTAGGCAATGCTACATACCAAATATCAAAAGCCTAGGCCTTTCAGTTTCAGACAAGAAGATTTTTAAAGTTTTCTCCTATATAAGTCTATGTAAAACTTGGGACCCCCGGGGCGGGGCCTCTTTTCACCCCATGGGCACAATTTGAACAATCTTTATAGAGGTCCACAAGGCAATGATACAAACAAAATATCAAAGGCCTAGGTCTTGTTGTTTCAGACAAGAAGATTTTTAAAGTTTTTTCCTATATAAGTCTATGTAAAACTTGGGATCCCCGGGGCGGGGCCTCTTTTCATCCCACAATCTTCATAGAGGACCATTAGATGATGTCACATGCCAAATATCAAGGCTCTTTGCAGTTTCAGACAAGAAGATTTTTAAAGTTTTTCCTTTCTGTTGCCATGGCAACCAGAGTTCTGCATGGAATGAAATTCTTTGAACAATTTTGAAAGGGAACCACCCTAGGATCATTCCTGTGAAGTTTGGTGTAATTCGGCCCAGTGGTTTTCAAGAAGAAGATTTTGTTAGAAAATGTTGACGGACACACGACGGACGACTGACACCTCACGACACACATTGACCGGTCACAAAAGCTCACCATGAGCCTTTGGCTCAGGTGAGCTAAAACAGTTTAAGGTTGGCAGTTAAAATTTACTGTTGGCCAGGCCACAAGTCCAACAAATTTGACGCGATCCTAGGAAATATTGAGTTATTTTTCTTTAAATATGGGCAATATCTCCACTAGTGTCAAAACACTCGAAAGACCAAAATAGTGACGGAAATTTCCAATGAAATTTTCATCGCTGCCACACTTTACATGCTATAGATTTAAATGCTAGTTATGTCACAAATTGGCCATTAATTCATTTTGGGTTGTATAACCGCTATTATACCAGTCTATGTCTCTAAGACTGAAGTCACCCCCAAATTTTTTCATGTTTTTGTATGAAGAGGATGAATTAATTTTGGAAAGTGATTTTTCCAGTTCATTCAAAGATTCTAATGTTGATTTTGGTTCTCTGCATTGTGATCCAACTAAGATTTATTCATTTTTGTCTGTGTTTATTTTAACCCACTTTAATTCACAGTCTGAATCTAGATCTAAACACTCTTCCGCCTGAAGGTCAGGATGTAGGCCTACATGACAATAACACCGCCTACATGCTTGTCGATCAATTCTTAAAATTACAGTCTTTCCTTAAAGATCTGATACTGATATACATGTGAGATGTTTGCAGGGAGAATTTCTGAATTTAAATCTTCATTGCTTAAATCAAAGAAGTATCAAATACACAGAATGGCAACAGGAGATAATCTCACATAAGCTCGTGTCAGCACATTATTGTATTTATAGTCGTCCGCGGTATTTTCGCGTCATTGGTAATTTCCCGTTATTTCCGTTTTGCACTGCAGCGCCATCTTGACATTGTTTACAAACAACCTACTTTCATTTTCAGTTCAAATCTTAATCATTTCATCCAGAATGCATAGCAGTTTGGTGAGTTTCCTTTCAAAATAGTTGAAGTACTTAAATTTCTATCCAATTAAACCCAAATCCTGTATTTTTCACCAATTTTTTATTTATGTCGTCTGTTATAAATAGGCCCGATTCGGATGAACGACAAGCCCGCAATACCCCGATTCCCTTTAATTCCCGCCTTAGCTCCATAATTTCCGAAACGGACTGGATTTAGTGGTCGCATACAAAGGTTCAATGGTCAGGGTTCTGAGAAGGGACAGCTCTTTCAGGTGTACACGCTGTCAAAATGAGTAAATTGTTAAGTACTGGGTGTGGAACATTTCGCAAAATTCTCCTTTATCGTTATAATTAAACTGTTATTTTTACAAACGGACACAGAATTCCTTAGTGTATCGGAAATAAACAAATATCATGGTATGTAACCTAACAATAATTCTACAACTACAACAACAACATCTTTAATGCGAAAATACCAAGGACATACAAAATCAAAATGGTAGAAAGTGTACATGTTGACACATGATTGTCGGGAGTATTTCAATTATATTTAGTGTCAAAACTTGTACGTTTTGATAGATAATGATTTTAAATTATTTATTAAACATAATAACTGTTATATTTTTATTTGCTTGCTTACTGTATTTAGTGTCACTAGTATCGCTAGAATATAGGGGAATAGGCTAAGTGTTTGCTGACTTATCACTTTTGATCAAATCAACAGACGCTTATTAAAGTAAATTACACTGGCGATACTGCCGGCACGTAATAAACCGGTCCTGCAATAAACCACTTGGGACCGCTAAGGACCACTAAGGAGGCACAAAGGACCACTAAGGACCTCTAAGTGAACCTCTAATAAACCGCATCAGGTCCAATTTTCAAACAACAACTGTTGATTTCTCAGACTTCCAATCATAAATTCATTAATATTCTGTGTTGAAAAGGCGCCGTTGAAAATACTAATAACATTAAAAAGACACCATTATCCAGGCTGGTAACATTGCCCGATCGGGCTTACGACATAAAAAATGATATTTCTTGAAAAATAATAAAGATATTTCTTTCAAACTTGGTTCATTTATTAAAGACACTGATTCTGGTATGCCAGGTATGTGGCCTATGGGAATGATAAGGTCTGCATATAGCACTCTCTCGTGTTCTATAAATAGAACATACAGCAGTTATACCATAATGCAATGCGCGAATTGCGGACAAGAGCGCGTTTTCTGTATATAATGAATCATCAGCTATCTGGGAATTAAAAATGTAACATGCCACCTGTATAAAATTGTCGCACCCGTTAACAGAATAAATAAGAGATGAAAATATAAATAACTAATTAAAGAAATATATTGGAACGAATGTAAGGAATATACAAAATATACAGACAAATGATTCAAAACGGGCCTACTAAGCAAATAAAAAGCACTATTTTGAAGCATGGCATCCATATTACTCCATATTATACTATTTAAATCTTGCATAAAGAGAACGGTTTACAGCTTAATAACAAGTTACAATATTTTCGGATGCGACACACCAAAGAGCACTTGTAGTTGAAACTTTAATGCTAAATGATTTTGATTCATGACGTCCAAAGAATGTATCAGCAGAATTAAAATCATAACAAATATAACTACATGTTTTTTTTTTCTAAACAACTGATTCACACAACACAAGACGAAAACTCATTTATGATCACCGATGTCAGTGGTCGGTGTGGATCCATCAAATATTTCGATCTATCCTTTTTAAAAATACATATAAATATATGCATGATTTGGTAGAAAATAATGGTGATGCATTAGATTCAAACATATTTATTATCAGATAACATCTAAATATTACTATCAAAAGTCAAATATCTTTAGTTTATTATGTCACACTAAGGGGTCATCTGTAATAAAACACAACATATTTATATCACAGAGGTGTTAATTGTTTCAACGAATAACTGAATATGTGGCCGAAAATAATAATGTGGATGACAGTTGACATTAAAATATATATGCTGTTTATAACATTTAAAAATTTCAGTGAATTTAAATTATGCGATTTTACATTCACAGATAGATCTATTAAATCAAACAATTAAAACGGAAGATTTTTTACTAAAATATAATGTTAATATATGACAGTAACTAAGAAGAACAATTTGGATCTGTGAATACATTTTTGTTTTAAATAACGTTTTTCCATTTGGTGTTAATACATTTTCCCGAGTTATTCTACTTTTTTAAATATTCTTTTTTTTAAACTGAACGTGTCACAAAAAGAACAGAATTATATAATAACATTATCCATCCATACATATATATTGATGAAAAAGCGATAATTCTAACATGGATATAAAATAAAGAGTTTCTCGGCTAGTTTAGTGAAATAAAAAGTGAAGAAAAACATTTGTTTGCGATGTGCACGCTAGAAACCTGAACAAAAATAACGAAATAAATGCAAAATTTATGGTTTACTTATACTATTGTACAATGAATGCACTGGTTATTTGTCCGCAAATTGAGTGCTGTGCTATTTTTAGATAGCAGACCTTATCGGTGACGTCACAGATCCTTACATACGAGAGTGTGCTATTGGTGGT
Source organism: Mercenaria mercenaria (assembly GCF_021730395.1). Classification (NCBI taxonomy): domain Eukaryota; kingdom Metazoa; phylum Mollusca; class Bivalvia; order Venerida; family Veneridae; genus Mercenaria; species Mercenaria mercenaria. Next base: position 82,666,554 of record NC_069368.1, read on the forward strand.
ATCCAATCAAAAATACAAAAAAAATGCATTCAGGCACATAGCTTTTATAAATTATGTGTATCTTGAACAATGATATCTCTTTATTGCTGGATTTTATTATACATAAAAGAATCGTTATTTAGACAACACAAGGGGAATTATGCATTTTTAATGTATAAAATCCTTCTGTCCATATTTCATTTTATCTATTAAAAATGCAACTGAACGCTTCTTTAATTTCTAATAAAATCCAGCAATTATCATTTCTTTTCCTGGTTTTATTTTGTTACTTTTGATAAAAAGATCATAATCATTGAATAAACAAATTTTTAATTTCTTTTATTAAATTTTAAGTAATTATTTAATTGTTAAGGAGTGAGAAGAATTGCTTCGCTATAAGAGTTATTATTTAATTGGTCGGGACATTACTCAACATCAATTAAAATAATTTTGTGTACATTCTAAAAAAAACAACAACAAAAAAAACAGCATTTTAATCAATAAAATGCAAAACACAGGAAATAACCAATTTATCTGTAGGCAATAAAATTTATGATTCTCTGACAATAATTAGGCTACATGTCAAGTCTACAGGGGTTTTATGGACCCTTATCAGACTGGACCAGACAGGATCTTGTATATTGGGGATTAAAAAGTCTGGTATTTGGGGGGGGTCACTTATATAGGAGATTTTCTTTGCCTTTAAGCATAACATATGACGCTTATCAAGATAGAAGTAACTTTGTTGCCTTCGGATTTGTTAGAATTACTTCCCTTTTTCAGATTTTTATGATGCATAATTTTTGAAGTCCAAAATAGTTATGTTTTTAATGCAATGTTTAAAACAGAAAAGGTTCAATGGCTTTCTATAGCTCCAAACTTGTGCGCCAATACCCTTATTCTATATATTTAGGATTAATACTTCGTTTCTAGTGCAGATGTATGAGCATTTTTTTTAAACTAACATTTCTCTATGATGTTGTAAGTGAAAGCTGAGTAAAATGTAAAAATTCATGTACTGGCGCAATAATTTAGAGTATTAGAAAGCCATTGAACCCTTTTTTTGTTTTAAACTTAGCATTAGAACATATTTTTTGGACTTATAAGATTATGCGTCATAAAAATCTGAAAAGGGGAAATAATTCTACCAAAACTGAAGGCAACCAAGTTATTTTTATTCTAATTTGTATAATTTGTTATGCTTAATAAATGGACCAAGTTTGAAAAAAATAGCATCATTAGTTTTTATGAAATATTAGCAGAGCTACCGGCGCCGCAAAGCGGCGCCGACAGCGTCGCATTACGGTTAGACGTATGAAAAGGAAAATGAATAGAGAGATCTAACTGTGCATACTATCGAGTTGAAAATTCGTGGTACTTTCTGGAATCGGTGTTGTTCGGATTTGTTCATGTGATCTATGTATATAGTAATTAATCAATAAAGACGTCAGTAGACGCTTACTGTTTACGGTTGACAAAAGCGTCTCGCTTACTGCTTTGAATATTGAATAAAAATGTAAATGAGCGTTCGATAATAAGAAATTAGTGCTAAATACATTTTCTACGAAGGAAAAAGAAATAAAATACAATAATTTCATTTTGAAACGACTTTCGTCACGCTGCCATTACTGAACTTTACTATAAATACTTATGTTTGTCCCAATGACGTCATAACTCCACTGTGGTGTAGTGGTTAGCGAGTTCGCGTTGAAATCCAGAGGTCGTGAGTTCGAACCTCACCTGATCCAGATTTTTTTTTAATTCCTTTTTTATTTCAGTCTTTTTTTTTTTGGTATTATTATAAGTTTTGAAAATATTGTATAACTAAAGTCATTCATGTAAAAATTAACAGATGTTTACAGTTTTGATGTCAGGTTCCAATGCAGTGCCTGTGCAGTAGTCAGTAGACATAACTTTAAAAAAATAGCTTTAGGATCAAAATATACAGACCTTGAACTGTGAAAAGCAAATAATGCTCTTCTCCCCGTTCACATATATTTCGTCCGTTAGCTTTAAAATCACTAACCAGAGTTTATAAACATAAAACTAAAACTATTGGCGATGAATTATCAATAAACATCAAAAATGTTCTTACTGCCATCCCTATTCTCTAGTGCTTAAAGATTAAGCATAAAAAAGCCATATATTGTGAATTTAAAAGTTCTGCAAATAAACAGGTGTTTACGAGAATTTCGACAAACACTGTTTTTCTCTAGGTAAAATTCTGATCTGCCGTTCATTAACTTTTAAAAATTGTTTTGGGTTAAAACAAGCTTTGTACAGTCATGTAAATGATTGTAATTTTCCCATACAAGGCATCTCTTATAGCAGTATTTTTGACTAAAAGTTGGACACATTCTTCCATCCAAAAAGAACCAAAATTTGACAATAATGACATTTAAAAGAACTACAATAGTCATTTCCAGGATTACGTAAATTCTAATTTCTATTAACTTTGGAATTGGAACATTAACTTTTTACATTAAGTCCTCATTGCCAAACATTTACATGCAAAGAGACAGAATTCCTTTGGCTGTTGGTCTAATGAGATTCTGTTAGGTTTGAAATTTTCAAGATTCAAGCTTTTCAATTTGAAGGAGTTATCATTTGTGACTGGTTTCCAGTATGATAATAATTCATGTAAAATTTTTGATGCAGTACGTTTTAATAAGAATAACAGAAATCACTCAATTACCTTTCTTTTCTTTATCTTGGTGCCGATTTTAATCTATATCAAACTTTCTTTTGATTATATAAGCTGTGCCATGTGAAAATCAACATAGTGGCTTTGCGACCAGCATGGATCCAGACCAGCCTGCGCATCCGCGCAGTCTGGTCGGGATCCATACTGTTCGCTAATAGTTTCTCTAGTTCCAATAGGCTTTGAAAGCGAACAGCATGGACCCTGACCAGACTGCGCGGATGCGCAGGCTGGTCTAGATACATGCTGGTCGCAAAGCCACTATGTTGATTTTCTCATGGCACGGCTCATATATAGAATATCTTTCGAGTTTTTCACATGTCAAGAATTAATCCTGATGCAGTCTAAAACATGCTTTCAGAAATCATGAATTATCATTAATATTTATGATTTTAATATATCTAATAAAACATAAACTTCCTAAACGAATCCATAATTCCAGATAATTCCAACAACACTCCGTTAATTTTTAAGGGCACTGGTAAGTTTTCAAGGGAGCTCTGCCTTTTAGGTAGCACCTAATTTCATATTACTTTTTATGCCTTAAGCCCGATCGGGCAATGTTACCAGCCTGTTATCATTAATTAATTACACAAATTATTACAAACGATCTGATAGAAAGCCTAGATACTGTACCTTTCAAAATGTGGGGAATACAATTTTCCTGAATGCCTGAAGGTTTTGTAAGCCCCATCGTCTTACACTGATTGGATAACCAATCATGTAGTCCTAACCCTTCAAAATCCATTTGGCCTTCGTGTATTTGTTTACTTCCGCGTGGTATATTTTAACGGGAGTGATTTCCCTTGATGATAAAAAGAGAAACCGCACTGTCGGACTAAGTTAGGACTAGATAACAAGGCCCTTTCCGCGGAAAGAGCTTTTATGATCGGTAAGGAGCTGTCATATGTTTATTATTGGAAATATTTGAATTATTTCTTCATATTTCATTTTGGCATTATAAAAGAAAAATAAATTATAAAAAAAGATAGGATCCTATCTCCCCTTCTCTACTTCTACACAAATTTTATTTTCACTATTTCCTAAATGATGTTGTGCATTTTGTGTCATGCAAATTTGAGGTTTATATAGTTTTCAACAGATTTATAGATAAGTAATGATGATATTGAAGTATGCTTTAGACTTTTTTTTTCTATTTCTGTACTGTATGCTAATGATACTATCTATCTATCTTTCTATCTTCCGTTAATGTCAAACCCCTCACGGTGACATTTGGCGCGTTAACATGGAATAAAAAAGACTGAACTGTAAAAAGATAGTTAAAAGCAAGGAAAAATAAGGGAACTAAGAAGCATCACTGCCTGAGAAGACTTCTTCCCCAACATGAAGGTCCGAAATCAGAGCACTAGCAGCGTAGATCTTTGTAATTTTACTAATTGAAAAATAGCGTCAATAGTGTTCAGAAATTCCTGTTTCCGTTCTATGGTGGTGGAATTAATAGTGTCGTGAACTGTGTTAAATATTCAATTCAAGTGGATTTAAATAAGGTGTACGCATTCAGCGGTTCTCCATTACTGGAGGAAATATTATAAAGAAAAGGAAGAAGAAGAAGAAGAAGGAGCGTTCTTTAGGGATGGCAACTAATTCATGGTGGACTTTGTACATAAGTGAAAGTCTACTATCAATACGTCTGAGATCAATGCGACGAAGATTGATTGATTGTAACATGTCTGTAACACTGGAGGTTTGACGGTAGCCTTAATCCAGCGAGCTGCCCGTCTCTGGACAGCCTCTATCTGGTCTATGAGGGTTTGGGTATAGGGTGACCACACTTCAGAGCCATATTCCAGCTGGGATCTAACGAGCATCTGGTAAAATAGAAAAAGTGGAAACTCCACAGGTCGCTTAACACAACAAAAACGAAAATGTTGCAGGCTCGGTTTGATTCAGCCTGTTCATGGACGGTAGTGGAAATGCATGCTACCGTCCACGCCCTCTAGCCCCGGGTTGAGCAGAACTCAACATTTACACATGCTAAAAGTATAAAAAAAAACAATTTAGAGACATCCGCAGATGTGTTCATACGGCGGTGCACATGGAACCTTCAATGCTACACTAGTGTGTAATTCCATGAAAAGCGGCGTATGGTCCCCAGTTAAAATAATGGGTTTGCCCTAGACGAGAAAACAATGAGCAGAACTAAACTTAATGGGTTCAGATTTGACCTTGATGTTTCTGCGCTGAATCCCTAACGTTTGACTTGCTTTCTTTGATGACCTATTGATGTGGGCGTCAAATGAAAGATTATTTGATATATCCACGCCAAGGTATTTGGCCGAGATAACTGATTCGAGTAGGACTCCATGGAGGACGTACTGGGTGGGAATAGGATGTTTCCTTCTTATGACGTGGATAGTTTGACATTTGGAGGGGTTAAATTCCATATCCAACTCCAACTCCCACTCATCTAACATTTTGAGGTCATTTTGGAGGGTAACTGAGTCATTTGCAGATGTCAGTATGAGATAGACACTTGAAAAGTCAATATTGAAAAAAAAAAAAAGTTGATATTTTTAGAAGAGGTAGAAGAGTTATGGCGAATGCCCCACAATTTACCTTCTATAGTATGTATTAGAATTTGTTATAAATAACGAGTTCTCTTATCTAGGGGAACAATATTTTTTCAAACATCAGTCGTAAATATGTTAAGCCGTACTACTTATCTGATACTACTGATTACATCGTGGTGTAGCCCTTTGAGTATATTTTGCGATATCATATCAGGACCTTAGGCTTTGTAGGCTGATAGACCCAGTAGTAGTTTTTTTTAATTATTGTGTGCAGTTTGTCACGCTTAATTATTTGCCTAAGGTTGTGGGGTTAACCAAGGGAGAGAAATTCGTGACTTAATGATTTGGTAGGAATGTACAGAGAGCTAATTTAAGGCAATGCATTACTCTTTGAACACATTTCAAGCCAGGTTTGTGTGTCATAAACAGAGTTTGTGATTTTTATCCCAAACTCTGATAGGTCCTGTTTGAAGTTGACCCAGTTTGCTCTGTTATATCTTTTTTTATTTCCAAGGAGGTTTTAGTCCACGATATATTACATATTGAGATCCCGTTGCTCTTGACAGGTGAATGTACTAAAAATGGCAGTGAAAACTTCATCACCTTGGCCGTTGAGTCTATCATTTGTGAGTACTTGGAAGTTTAGATTATCTGGAAAGATTTCAAGGGTTTCGACCTTGGGTATTAGCCAAGTTTTTCGTACAGCAGATGCCATCGTGTTTGACCTGGTTCTTATTGGGATTGCTCGGACATGGAATGACTTTATTATTTCTGATGAGTCTATGTTTTACTAAGGTGGAATCTACAGATCTGGGCAGTAGTTTTACGTTAAAAAGAGTGCTATTATGTTCAGCTGGATTCTTTTACAGCAGAATTTATATATGTGTTTGAGTCATGATTAAAGGCAATATTGAGATTCAAAATGTTAACAAATGAACTAAAGCAAACTGGAAATTCGGTGTATAAAAAGGTTTAGAATTATTATGACAAGTGATGGAGAAAATTATGCAAAGGAGTTTTTTCTAATGGATTTCGCTATAACATCTAGTGTTCTGTCATGACAGCGCAAATAGTCATACATGTAAACGGGCATTCGACTATCTTAAAATTTAAAACAAAGGAAGTCAATTTCTTAACTACCAATCATTGGATTCAAATGTCTCTATTCGGAGCCCCAATTGATTATGGTAAAAAGAGGACCCTGAAGAAAATCAAATGCAGAAAAAAATTGATCTGAAGGAATAAACATGACAAAATTAACTATTAGTATAACTTTGCCATCTTGATATATGCATTGCAGAATAATCTGTTTTATAGCATACATCAAATCAAACATTTGTTACAATAAAGTAAAATTCATCAAACACATGTTCAACACCTCTCGTGTTTCCCAGGACAAATATTTGTTTATATACCAACCGGATTACGAAGCATGATTTTTCTTGGGAATGGGGTGCAAAACAGGTCATACGGAATCTGATTCAATGGATTGTTCCTACTGCAAGGAATGTTTATTTTCACATACATGTATGTTACAGGAACAAATTATTCTGCAATGCATATATCAAGATGGCATTTTAAGATATCAGTTTGCACAATTTAGGACTTTTATTAGCCTCAAATTTCTTAGTATATAAATTATAGTAATGAAGATGTATCTAAGTATTTTAGATAATGTCCAAGGTTAGCACCAATGTCTCATTTTTTATTTTTTATTATTTGAAGTCCTGTAACTTAGTCATATTTTTTGTTTGTTTTGTCCTTAAATAAATATAATCTATTACACGGTTCCTTATATAAATCGCTTTGGAAAAAGTGTACATTGATGAGACTTAAATAAACTATTATCTATCTATTTTATCTGGTCCTAATTTGTGCCGCTAGCCGGTTTAGTTCAACACTAATTGTACTGCGCTAAAGTGAAAACATGAAGTAGAATATCAAACATTACTTCATATGTCATGTAATAAAACCTTCAGACTTCGGCAAGCCTTTCAATAAGTGTACATTGATGTTATCACAACTATGATAATTTATACTTGTTGTTAATAATAAATGTTTCAGATTTGAATTTGGTATTGCTGTGTAGGAAAATGGTATACAACTCTCTACCCTGTGAGTGGTCAATGCTAAGGAAAATAGCTATTGACCTTCATAAGGAAATTATTAAGCTTGACGAAGTAATAAGAAGTCAAAAGCCTATTTTATTCGATTGGACCGGACAATTTTATCTTGTACTGTAAACATGACATACTTGTGTAATCTTCAAATCAATATCGTAACTTACACGTAGTAATAAAACTGAAACGAAAGTGTTGCATTTTATAATAGAAAAATGTAGGAAGTTTACAACACAAACCATTGGAAGGTACATGTACACATAAACTTTAAATTATACATATTGTAAAAAGTTTAAAGTTTTACAATTGACTGCATTTTTAGTTACTGCATACAAAGTAAAAATAGGTCAAAACTACTTTAAGTTTAATTTACTGTGAATTATCACAATCTTGTAGGTTTAAGCTTTTTCAAAATATGATTGCCCAACCCTTTGGTAGATCTGTGGTTTGTTTTTGCAGATTTTAATTTAAGAACAGATATTTATTCACATAATATATATAAATTAATACAGTCGTTTAATATGATGAATTGTGGATATCTGCTTGTTGATAATTTTAAGTAAACGATATATTGCAAGTTTTAAATAGATTTAATTATCTTCATATCTTGAATATGAAACGTAGCAATTATCTGGTGTTTTTGTTATCTGTAGATAAATACTAATGCACTACAGAAGACATGGCTGCTGAAGAAACTATAAATCAGACGTGCGATCCTTGTAAATTTAGAGGAGTAGACTCAAGTAGTGTGAAGTATTGTAAAACATGTCAGGAGCAGTTGTGTAAAGGTTGTGCAGATGTACATAAAAGTAGTAAAGCAACCAGGAAACATTTTCTCGTAAATATCAAAGACATAAACGTAAATTCTGTAACTGGAATTGCATTAGAAGTGCTTCAAAGATGTATTAGTCATCCGCAAAAACTTCTAGAATTCTTTTGTGTAGAACATAATCATTTGATATGTAGCACGTGTTTATTGCTGCATCAGTCTGACAACTGTACGAATGTAATTGAAGTTGCTAAGGCGGGTGAAGCTCTTTTACAAAGTACATTTACCGAGAAAGTGAAAGCTGATTTGCATTCAGTAAAATTGAAACTGGAACAAGACAAAAACAGCATAAAACTTCAGCAGACGGCCACAAAAAAGGCACACACTTACATTAAAGAAATGCTGTGTGAAACAAGAGCGAAATTGTTCCACCACTTTCACAAGTTAGAGAACGAAATATTGACTAAAGTACAGTCAGACGAATTAAATGAAAATAAAGAACTTGAAATTCTCCACGAAAGAATTAACGAAATGCTTGTACGACTAAGTGATACTTCATCAGTGTTTCAAAGTGCCATTGAAAATGGTTCAGGATCTGATATATTCAGATGTATCTTGCTTATTGGTAACTACCTTGAAGACTGTGAAGCAAGACTGGATATGAAGAAAACAACGATAGGAATATGCCAGCACTCGATTAAATTGTCAACAGCATTGCATTTACTTTTGAATGAAAATATTCGTATGATGGAAAGAAGTGAAAGGCATTATCAGTTTTTCATATCAGAATTTCCATCACTTCAAATGAGTTTCAGTGAGGTTCTTAAAATCTCAAGCAGAAGTGATTTGTGCATTGACAGTAACAGTAGGATAAGTGACAGTGACATTGAAAGTACAACTCGTGGTCAATGCGTTGACAGCAATAATGATTGCAAGTTTGATCCGAACGTTGTAAGGCTTAGTGGAGAAGATATATACATAGCTTGCGACATGGGAAATATGCAACATTCTCACGATTTTCTTCCAACCAGTCATAAGACTGCTCAACCGAACCCCTTAATGATGAATATGTCTGCTTTGTGTTCTATTCAACCAACAGTTGGTCCATTATTTCTTCCTTACCAGCCGCCTGTGCTTATGCAAAGTGTAAGACCACTTTTTGACATGGGAATGCAACCTTGTCCTCCCCCATTTACACATTTTTCTCATTTTTGTCACCAACATCCTCCTCCTACTGTGCCTACAAATATACAAGATTACCATTCTGCCACGCGATATGTTGAATTGAACAAAGAAACTATACCTCCAAATGAAGTCCATACGTCTCCAGTTACAAAAGGAAAAACAGATCACACGTTTAATTCACAAATGAGAAATGCAAAAAAGGAAAAGGAAAAATCTGAAGAAACAATTCAAGTACTCTCTGAGCAGACCGTTTTGCAACACAATACTACTGTAAGGACATTTGTTAAGCCACCATTAGGACATATGGCATCAAACAAAGACGAAGATTTGGAGGAACTAGTAATTTCAAATCAGCACCAGAAAAAGCACGTTAAAAGGGAAATCAGCTTGACACGATCACAACGTCGTAGGCGTAGACGAGCTGGAAATCATACCACAGAGTTAACTACAGATAATGCAATAAGTGTGCCAGATTCAAAATCGACTGACAAAGACGCAGTTAAAATATTTAACGTTTCTGTTGAACATTCTGACGCAAGTAAGGTTGTTACTATAGAAGTTAACGATTCTTCAACAACAAATGAACTTCCGACTGGAGTAAACGCAAGCGGTGGTATCCATTTACCAGTATATTTGAAAGAAGAAGTAGACAACTATCACGACGAAACGTTAAACGAGAGAAAAGATGCTAACAAAATAGTGTTAGAGGTAGAAGAGTCTGATAATAGTAAATGCAGTTACTGTGTTGAGCAGGTTACTAAAGACCCACTTTATTTACGTGAACCTATCAAGCACACTGTTCAGATGGGAAGCGATAGAAATGACGAGGTTCTTAATGAATGCAGGGAAAATTCAAGTGGTGAGCCAGTCAAGAAAGTGTTAATCAATTTATCTGAACCTAGCAATCCAGTCATTCAGACGGAGAGTGATAGTAGCGAGCCAGTTCTTAACGAATGCTACAAGTGCACCAAAGAGCCAGTCGAGAACGAGTTCATCAGTTTGGCTGAACTTACTATCCAAATTGTTCAAACGGAGGACGAGAAAGCAAATTTAATTCCTAACGAACGTCGTGAAAACGAGAAGGAGCAAGTGGAGAAAGAAATGATGCAAACAAATATCGAAAAATGTGATTGCGATACAATGAAGGATCAGATGCTTGAATATGACAAACATTTCGAAGGTGCTATCGCAACAATTAGGGATGATATCGATGATATCAGTAAAGAATGCGAACCAGATCAAGATGAAAACGTCAGTGATATCAGAGAAAGTGTAGGCATTTCTCTTCCCATCCAAAGTAAACATTATGAAAACAACAGAGAAATACCGATTCATTCAGACAAAATTAAATACACAGAAGAGCATGCGAAGAGGATTTTTCCTGAGCAAACTGAAGGAATAAAACAATCCCAGTTAATAGATGCTGAATTTGATATAAAAAGTGAGTCTGTGTTGAAAGTACCATGGCAAAGAAAGAAGAAGTTTGATCTGTTTTCAGTATTGGCACCGTCAAATGACAGGATAATGGTTTGTGACTTCTGCAATAGACGGATAATCATGCTTGACAAGCAGTTAAAAACTCTAGATACATTTCAATTTCCGAAAAAAATTGTTAATGTTAACCTCTTAAAAGGTCAACGCATAGCCTCGTGCCATAAAAATAGAAATAAAATTTCTTTGACGGATTATTTACCGACTTTCAAACCAGTCAGAGTTTTTAGCGTAGAGTATTCAGCTATGTGTGTGCAGTCAGTGGATGATACCAACATGTTAGTTTCTATGTGCGATTTTGTCGGACATTGGCACTTACATATGATGTCAAACACAGGTCAATTGATTAAGAAACTAAAACTGAAACGGACAATTCTAGATGGTTACAGCATAGCAGTTATGTTTTCTGGCACTTTTAGATTTGGTTATAGAATTATACAGTGTTGTGAGGAGTCAGATGCTTTGTACTGTTTTGAAAAAGATGGAAAAGATATCTTCAAATTTAATGTGCCTTCTCCCAATTGTGTAGCTGTGCATGACTCGGGCTATATTTTCGTAATAGACCATTTTAACAATATACACGTGCTATCTTCATCAGGACAACGGCTATACAAGGCAAAATGCTGCAGTGATGTTACCAGTATCGCAATCACTCCATCTATGGACAAGCTGTTGCTGACTAGATACAAAGACGATACAGTTACCGTGCTATCTGTCGTTTCGAAATTTAATAAAAAATCATGAAGCGCTAACTTCAAAGGTTCATACCTTTTGCAAAGAAATAAAAGTCAAACATTTTTACAAATACATTTGGTTACAGTTCAGTGTGTTTAAACAAAGCCTATCTGCTGCATTGAAATTTCTTTAGAATGTGATGTTTTAACACATAACTATCTATTAGACTGAGATTATTTTTAATTGTCAACTGTTCTCAAACGCATTTCGAAAGTTTAATTTTATGCGAGTGCAGATTCAGTTTTTGAACCCTAATGTATACTAAAGATTTCCTTTTATGATAAGAAGTGATCACTTTTAGAATAATAGTATCATATTTGGAAATGGTAAAATTTAGCTTCGTTTTTAAACTATTTTCGTTGTAAAAGTCAAATATAGCATACAGAATCCAGATGGTGAAAATTGTTTCAACTGAACACGCTTTTCGTATGAATTGCTGTTACAGTGACATTACGTGCATAATCAATAAAAATAGATAGTGTTCTTCCTTAATTATTTATGCTACAAGAAACTAAATTGAATTTTATCAAGGCAGTCTGACAGACAGCTAAATTCCCCGCCGCTGTTATAGATAGTGAAAGGGTTGATGAAAATCCTGAAAGGGGTGTAGGAGATACAGAGCGGACACAAAATGGAACGATCAAACCTTTGACCTTGAGTTGTGATCTAAGCCTTGATCCGACATGGGTGACTCATAAGTTATGTGCATCGTCTTCATGAGGTGTTCATTTGACCCAAATTTCATGGAAATCCTTCAAGGGTGTAGCAAATACAGAGCGGACACAGAACGGACGGCTCAAACCTTTAACCTTGAGTTGTGACATTGACCCTGAGCCGACATGCCTGACTTATGAGTTCTGCACATCGTCTTGAATAAGGTGATCGTTTGACCCAAGTTTAATGAAAATCCTTCAAGTGGTATAGGAGATACAGAGCGGACACAAAATGTTACAGACAGACGGAAGGACGAAAGGACGGATGGATGGAGACCATTCCTATAACCCCCACAACTCGTGGCTGGGAATTAAAAATGAATACCTAAATAGTAGCACTTTTAACAAGCCTAATTTTTCAATAAATATATGTCTATGCACCTACACGCTGTCAAAGAACAAGGTCATAATGACCTTAATACTAAATCAGTTTCAATCAATAACTAAAACATGCTTTGGCCTATGGTCTTCAAACTTTTATGGCTGATTTCTTTTTGTCAGTAAATGACCGCCAATGTTTCGGGGCAGTAGGTCGGAGGTACAGATTTAAGTGACCTCGAAACTTGGAATGGAATAAAGAACCAGTTGATCTACTATCTACTTATTTCATTAGATGATTGTCTGAAGCCAGTACATGACCTCATTTATTTATGGGTACGTATGTCAAAGGTCAATGTCACACTGAGACTGTAAACAGTTGAACGCGATAACCTAATGAACTGAATACAGTCTCCGGACAAAATGTGATGTACTTTTGGGGTTAAAGCCTTCAAATTTCATAGGATGATTGCTTCTTGGCAGGAGGTTAACATATTTGTTTTTAAGGTCAATACCCAAAGGGTCAAGGTGACAGTGGTCTTTGGATTGAAATATGTTCTGATAAGCTACTGTAGAACGCTTCGGCCGTTGACCGTAAAATTACAATATAATTTCATTTTAGGATAGCTTCTAGTCGGTAGATGCCCCCTTAGGTTTTGACGTCAATGACAAATGTCAATGTCAGAGGAAACAAAATTACATACCAGGTTGTCTCCCACAGGCCACCATTTTACAAACAGTTCTTGTTTGATTTCATTAATGAGCCGTACCATGAGAAAACCAACATAGTGCATTTGCGACCAGCATGGATCCAGACCAGCCTGCGCACCCGCGCAGTCTGGTCAGGATCCATGTTGTTCGCTTTCAAAACCTACTGCAATTAGAGAAACCGTAAGCGAACAGCATGAATCCTGACCAGACTGCGCGGATGCTCAGGCTGCTCTGGATCCATGCTGATCGCAAATGCACGATGTTGGTATTCTCATGGTGCGGCTCATTAATTTTGCTTGTGTAAAGGTAGCAACCGTGCATTTGTTCACGGTCAAGAATGATCATAGACACCACTTTTGCATTTTTCAATCTTAGAGAGCCGCCATCCGTACAATCCCTTAGTTCTTGTCCGACGAAATAATGGTAGTTATTAAAAGCTTACTATTGATGCCGATGATACATTACATTAGTTCTACGTGTTCGGATAATTTTTCCTACAATGTAGAATTTGATCAAACTCTTGATTTTTTAAAACTTACGAACATATTTTGAAAATTTGGCAAATTAAAAAAACGTAGGGTCGAGTATTTGAATTTTTGTTTAATTTGATAAAATGCACCTTCTACAAGTTCTTTTCATTGGGGTCTTAAAGGAAAAGCTCAATTTTGATGATATTTTCACGATCAGAGTTTTTCTACAATGTAGATTTTAATGAATTTTCTCACAGTCGTAAATATACACATGTGGTATTACACTGTGAAATAAAGTGTATAGATCAAATGAGCTTGTTGCTGAGAAAGACAGAAACGTTTCTTTAGTTAAACGATACACAATACAGTTGAAAGGGTTGAAAATAGTATTAAAACCGCTGTATATGAGCAAAACAAAACGACAAAACTAAAGCCATCGTTTGGGAATTTTAATGGTCTGGATTGCGAAAAAAACAAACTTTTTAGATCGCTGTAACACGCTGTAACAAAAGTCACCAGAGCTATTGCGACACCATCTTGTTAAAGATTTTTAGCAAGCTCATACCTCAATTATTAATCATCACGTAAGCACTTTATACAATCATGCTTTTCTCGTGACAATTAATATGCGTTTTAATGTATCTGTTATCTCTTGTTTCCAATCCAAGTATAAACATGCAGTTTAATCTACCAATCCCTATAATATCAACATTTAATTAGTCTGATTCCCGTCGTACTATGTATTTTAGTAGTATGGTTCCCGTCGTACTATGTATTTTAGTAGTCTGGTTCCCGTCGTAATATGTATTTTAGTACCAATCGACAGTGAAGGGGCAGGTAATCAAGGGGCAGGTAATCCAGACTAACATTTAATGAGCTGATAAGGCATACAGACACTAATTAGAAAAATGGCGCGAAAAAAAATGGTAGTCGCATAATGGCGGATACAAATAGTCCTCAGTTTTTTTGCTCTGTAGAGATATTTTCCTTATTTTCTTTGCAATTGTTTTTGCTAAAATCACATGACAGATCTATGCTTGACATGTAGGTAGCATTTTCATAATGAAATAACAACATGGCAAAATCTTTCATGGAAACTTAGATCATACACCACCAGTATAATTTGGGGTCTCATATTTTAGCTGATTTTGCAGTTTATGTGTTTGACTGAAATTATTTTTCTTGCATCAAACATGACCCCCACTTTTCTCTTGATCTTTAGTTAGCACTGACAATATTCTTCAAGAAAATGCAAGTTACAGACATTTAAAATGGGTCCTGATGTGTGCTGCGGTCATTGGAAATAGGTCAATTTTATATAGAATAAAGAACACCAACTATTTAGTGTGTTATAACCATAAATATTACTACTGGGCCCATGTTTTCTCCATCAACGAATCTTCCAACAACCTGTTTATACCTATATTGTAAAGAAATTGATATAATTTCTTTTTGTTGAAAGAAAACACACTCTCCTTATATCTTTTCATAAGTTAGAAACACTTTTCTTACAAAAAGGCGAGACTAAACAGGTTAAGATCTAGGTTAATTAATAAATGCGTCACTACAGAAAAACATGTTGGTTTTCTCACGAAGTGCACATAAAATGCATCTAAAGTTATTAGTCAGGTCATATAAGTGTTATATTGCAGTAAAATGATGGACATTGGGTGTAACTTGAGTGACAATTTATCTATATTTTACGAGAAATATTTTTATTGTTTATTACTTTCGGTTTGTACCAGAATTCATTAATTTTGCTTATGTAAATGATGTATTTGACCAATCTGTATAAATATGGAGACAAAATATGTATTGTCGGACTAAGCTGAAGGGGACGCCCGCTCACACAGCAACCACGTGGTGGCTCGGAAGCCGGCCAGGGCTAAGGCCTTGCGCTGTGCACAGCCTGAGAAGGAATGAAGACGGAGAGAGGGAGTTATGAAATGCTTAAAGGCTTATTTGTGCTAGATGGAATTTTGTTAGCTCTGTCAGTTAGAAGTTATACTATTGGTGACGGAAAATAAACTAGATATTAAGAAACAAAAACAGTGTTTTGAGTTATGAATCCAGAGGACTTAAGGAGCGGCTACGCTACAATATCTGCGACGGCTGTAGCGACCAAAACCCGAACGATTTGTGTTCTCCCTACTTGATCTACCTGTCTTATCACTAAACCCTGAAAAAGATTTATGTATGACTTTTTCAATTAAAAGAATTATTATGATTTTGTTGTTACTTGAAAAGAAATATGTCTTCCATTTTCTTTGTTATTAATACATGTATACACTTTCCTTACATCTGTCGTGCCTTGAATTATAAGGGCTGAATCTGTACATATGACAAGAAGTAATTATTGATATCAATCAGTCAAGGAAATTAGACGGTTTAAAAGCTAACATGGGTCTAATTTGTACTTGTGCGCTATCTTGTCGTCTTTAAATGAATGTTTTCTTAGATATTTAAATTTGATTTTATGATATCATTGAATGAATCTTTTAATGTGATTTAAACATATTTTATTTCTTACTCTTTTTATGAGAACACATATTTAGAACGTACACAAAACAATTTTAAAAAGGTAAAAGGAATGAACAACAAGTTCATCTAACTTTAGGTATTCGGCCCGTTCCCAAAGGTATACTGACCGAGTTGCTGATATCTAAAATTAATCTAAGGCAATGGCTAGGGGTCCGGTAATATAATAACTGCATTCGGTAGTATCAGACTCTTTATCTGTAACACATTTTATGAGCATCTTCTACTTCTACGTGAATACTTTCAAAAATCAAATTCTGATAAAAGGTTAGAGGTTGGGGACAGTATTAAAAAGACTATAATTATTACAAGACATATGTTAAAAATAAAAACTGTTGTTAAAACATACGTGAAATTAGGCTAGCAGTGAAGCCATGTAGACTATCACTGGCCTTGATGGTATATGGCAGGTCATTCCAGAGTCTGATTGTATGGGGAAAGAAAAAGTTCATCTCGTATTGCGTTCTCGAGTATGCAATGATATAATTTAAATTTCTTGATGGTATGAGATGCCTGTGATCTACAATTACTATGCAATTTGTGATCTTATACAGCACGATTAGGGATGATTGGTGTCTGCGCTGTTCTAATGCATGCCATTCAAGTTGATTTAACATTGATGTTACACTGCCGTAATGAGTACATATCTTGCTGCAGCTCTTTGCACTTTTTCTAGTTCATTTGATCATTAAAAAAACGGAAAAGTGGACAATTACGTAAAACTGCCGTTTCAAAAATATTCTTCCATAGATAAGAGTAGAATGTATAATACATTTGCTTTGTTATTATCTACTTATAAAAAAATAGTTGGCCACTGACAACTTTTCTAATATTATGGTACGTATTAGGGTCCGAAATTGGCAAAACTACCCTGTCACAACTCTGGGTAGCTTACTTTGGTCTACAAACTCTGCCAGAAAGATGCTTTTTGTATGCAGTATGTGCATACCATTGTATAGGTGACATGTACAAAGACAACTCAGCAAAAATATTGAGCAGTTTAGAAATATGTTTAGCGATATCTTGTCACAGAAATCCCTGTGAATTTCGTTACCATTTTGAGCTGAAAATTTAAAAATTGATACTTGTATAGATATGTACTATGTACTATGATCAATCTCGAAGATAGCGAAAACATAGAAAAGGTACACTTTGAAATTATTTTGTTCATATGTCGCCGATAAAATTTCAAAAAAATCCTCTTAAATTCGATACCCCCGGTTATTTTTGCATTATTTTGTGAACTACGTTACCATAATATTACATTACTGGTATATGGAATAAAAAGAAAGGTATGCCTATTTTTCACTATATACATATTAGTGAACAGTATAATATTATAGCAAGAAAGTTTTACTTTGCTTCGTGTTTATTAAATCAGACAGACTAAACCTATTTTTTTGTGAACTACGTTACTATCAAAACAGCAAAATGTCTAATATTTAATCCAAAGACTAATTTTTTGAACAGCAGTACACACAAACACCGACTACTCTTCACGGTGTTCTGTGTAAACAAAGATGGTGCGTCCCATGTGTGATTTCGTCAAATGAAAATAACCATGACAATCAGATTTCAACCAGTCATCGTTTAGTAACAGATCAAGAAAGTTAACCAACTTATATAATTAAATTATCTACATTTTCTGTTGGTAATATAATGACTCTGTGGTGTGTGATAACGTAGTTCACATAAATTTATTTTCGATTAGAATTGTTGTTTCTTAAAACTTTTGTCTCTGAAACTCAGTGAAGTTTGTTGCTAAAAGAATTGCTTAATACCTTTAGTTATGTTTTATTGAGGTATATATAGTCACAATTTGTAAAGAACTTTTATTCGTTTTAGTGAGTGTAAAGTAACACTTAATGCACAGTTGATCCAAAACAGTATCTACTGTTCTATTGAAATCCATATAAAAGTTTTGTGTGTTAGTTACAATTGATGCTTGTTGTATTGTTATAACCGTGTTCTGTTTAACAGCGTTGAATTTATATTGTTTCATAGACATTATGTCACATGTTTAACTTGTATTTCTATCATAATACAGTTCTTATAAATAAGCATTTTTGGAACTACGTTACCAAATACATGTACTAGTCGGCATTAGCTATATGCCCTTTTGTTCCTTGTTCTTTTAATTGAGTTACATCTATCACAAATAGTTAAATAGTATATAAATCTCAAGAAATGTAATTTACTTAACTAATATAATGATCCTTTATAATACAGTTTATTAAAGAGCCGGCTACCTTGACTTACGTGTTCATATACGATATGTATATAGAGCCGGTGTAATGAAGTATTTCGACCCCCATAGAATAATGACCCCCGGTCATTATTCTATGGAAAAAGTGACCCCCCGGTCATAGTATTATGACCTCCAGATCATAGTACTATGACTCCCCACGTGAAGTAAACTGAACCTCACGAAGAATATTGACTCCCATAAAAAAAAAACGACCCCCGGTCATTTGGTCAAATTTAGTGATAAATCATGTATCTAAGGCCTAATTGCTGCATTTTATGCGCCCACTTGGGGGAGGGCATATAGATTTGCCCTTGTCCGTCCGTCCGTCCGTCCTTCCGTTTGACCATTAGCCCCAGATACCATCACTTGACAGAAATCAGAGCATTCCGCAACGGGAAAAGGGATTCTTTTTCTAGACGCTTTATCTTGGTGTATATATTTTTTTTTCAGGAAAATAACAATTCACAATATGTTCACAAAACACACCAGTGTCAATAATCCCTGCAAACTTCGGTATGAAGTAATTATTCAGAAGAAAACTGCACAAGAAACTGCATAGAACTTAGTATTAATAGAAGTTGCAATACTTAGCAGTGGCAGTAAAGTACGGTAGCCGCAACAATAGAAAGTAGTAGTAGTAGTAGTGGCAGTGGTAGTGGCAGTTGCAGTATCAGCAGCAGCAGCAGTAGCAACAGCAGCAGAGGAATAAGTGACAGCAACCACAGCAGCAGGAGAAGAAGAGGTAGATGTACAAGACGTATCAGTGGAAGCAGGTGTAGTAGTATCAGTAGTAGCAGTTGTAGTAGTAGTAGTAGAAGTAGTAGTAGAAGTAGTAGAAGAAGAAGAAGTACATGTAGTAATAGCAATAGAAGTAGCGGCACCAGTAGTAGTAGACATTGTCGGCCTTTGGTTCTGGTTATGCCAGAACGTCATTCAAGTATTATATAAGTAGACTGAATGAAAGTGAGTCTGGGTTATATTCTATGCTTGTTAAGGACTTTCTTATATGAGGTAATGAAATGTGAGACAATTTAAAATGAATGTTAGTATATTAATGTTCTCATAGGCCATTGGAGGAGTTACTTTAACCAAGCATGGGTAAAGTTTTTTATCAAGAGCTCTCATAAATATACTTAGAATAAGTTTTCTTTAAAAAAAAGAGAGTTAATCTACAAAAATTCCATAAATTATGTTTCCCATTTCATTGGATACATCTTGTTTCTGCCTTCGTCATCTGTCCGTCTGTCTGTCCGTCTACATATAGCTTGATCGAGCTTCTCAAAATCTTCTGCTAGGAATTAGAAATGATATGTATGAAGCCTTGTAGTGCGTATCCTCGGATTTTTTTGTGGAGTTAGGGTCCCTTAAAAGTATTTTTTGAATGAAATTTGTCCGAATTGCTTTATAATTGGTAGGAATTCAATACACCTTCAAAGGAATGATCCGCACCAACTCTAGCTGCGCATGTATTACGGGGTTCATATTTAAATGATCTTGTACTGAGTAATGGCCCTTTGATTATCATACATAGAGCCTATGAAGAGATTTTTTTCTGTAATTCATCTCCAATCCTTCTGCCCAGATTTCACAGAAGCTTTACGGGAGTGACTGAAATCATATTTTTCCGGTGTTGTGTCCATTATTCCGATGATTTTATTGAAAAAAATTTGTTCGGACTACTTCTCCTAGTATACTATTTATGTGATTTTACTGAAACTTCTGAGGAATGATAGTTATAGGCCTAATTATTCATAAATAATGGATTTTAAGTTAATTGGGAAAGTTTGCAAATAAACAAAATCTATGTAAGATATGTTTTGTGTAAAATATTAATGATTGCATTTCAGTAATTGTTCAACAGTATAACTGTTGTTTTAAACAACAATATACATACAAGTTAGCAAAACTATTTTAAAACGACAATATTCCTAAAAGGTAACACTCATTTGGGAATTTTAAATTTAGAATTGGGATAAAAACATTTTTTTTTTTTTTGCTTTCGGATTACCTCCTTTTACCGAAGGTAGATTTATTGGGGGAAAAGCCCTGTTTTAGAGATTTTTGTCAAATATGATCCTTTGATTTTTACACTAAAGTTCACATAACACCGTTCATACGTTTCATAGTATTTAGTATAATTATGTTGCTGTAAGTTAACATTAACTTCCCCGTTTTATTTCCGAAAAAATAACTTTCTCATCAAGGGAGAAAAATCTTTTTCCTATAACAAATATCAAGTGACGTTTAGGACTTTTATTTGAAATATCTCTCAAAAATGATTATAGATCCGCCCAGGGCTTTGACTAGCATTTTAATGCATAAGAGATTGTCGAGAAAATAATGTAAAAAAGACGATACTTTGTTTAGGATTGCGCACTTTAAGCACATAATTTTAATAACTGAAAATAAAATGCACGGGTTCTACCAGTTTCATGCATTAGAAGTACAAATAGTGATAGTTTAAAAACACACTAACTTAAAGTGAATATCAGATGATAGTTTAAAAACACACTAACTTAAAGTGAATATCAGATGATCACCAAACTGTAATTGCATGATCTCCGGTCAGTCTAATTTCAGTATGTACAGTTAATGGGTGTGACTTATCTCTGTCTTAAAGCAATTTAAAAATTATCTATTTGTTACATTTTAACATTTTCCATGAATAAACAGCAACAGTCATCTCGTAATTTTCATAAATGTAACATACAGTCTACCTCTGAACAGAGACCACCTGGCTTTAAAGACCACATGTTTCGTTTCTATTTTTAACATTTACAGTGTATTTTAACCTGTGAATAAAGACCACCCTCCAATAAAGACTACATTTTGGCTCTCCCAAGGGTGGTCTTTATAGACAGGTTTGACTGTATGCTCAAAACTGAAGGAACTACTGACCATTTTCAGTCTGACTTATTTTATCCAAATAACAACCTGGTTCATGACACTATTTGCAAAAAGAAACAGATATATAGACAATTGTTTCTAAATCAATATCGGGCTTTCTTTTTAATTTCAAATGTTTCAGTATTAGCAATAAGCAATCAATGAAATTAAATGTTTTGAGACACACAATGTTTAGAATTATAGTAACAGTGACGATTTTATAGAAAGCATTGCGTCTGAAATCATTCGTCCACCACCTCTTATTCATTTGAGGAGTTTGGCAGTATTGTGAACATTTAATTACGTAATTGGGCTGAGGTAAACAGGGCTTAACTTGTACCGGTACACATATTCCTGACCCTTTTTAGGCCAACATGTCTAGTCGTTACATAAATCGTGAAATTACTGATATTTTAAATAGTGCCGGGGTGTGGGTTTAAAATTCATATAGAGTTTTCTAAAGTGGGGAAGATTCAAGTTTTTTATAATGGGGGAGTCTATAATTGTTTTACAAAGGACAGATAAGGAATCCACATTTTCTATAGAATAATGACCGGGGGTCGTTATTCTATAGAAAAACTGACCCCTCCAAGTAAAATACTGACTCCCTAAAGATGACTCCCTTCGAATCTCATACTTCATTACACCGGCTACCTAGATATCAGTTTATCAGTTTATTGAATAAATCAAAGTCCAACTGGGCATGTGATATGACAATAAACAACAAACAGAATAGCACATACAAATGGCAAGAAAACAAAACAATAATGGTCAATATAAAAAAGAAGAAACAACTTATTTGCATGATATAATATGACAAAATACACAAAGTAGAATGGATGACAGTAAAACAAATGATGAATATTGGAGAATGAGAGTCTGTATTACTGGTTAAAAAAAAGAAATAATTTTCTTACAAAATATTGACAGATTTACCTTTAGTCTAGGTAGTTGGAACCAGCTAGGGGGAATGGAATGCGGTATTAATTTTATCCGCATTCGGATTCCTCGGCCTTTACCTTGCCAACCGCGTCGTTTGAAAATGGCGTCCTACAGCTGTACTTTTTACGGTTCATGAATTTTCATCAATATTTAATAATGATACCATCAAGAAATGAGATTGTTGATCTTGCAGTCACGTTTGATATCCTGAATTAGCTTTAAAAGGTAGATTTTTTCTTGTCAAATTTATACAGAGAATTTGGAAATAAACATCTTTTTGTAGTTAAACTAGTTTGCAACAGAAGTGAAAGTAGACTTTGTAGGAAATGCTCAAGAAGCCGACACGTCTGCGTCAGCTTCTTTGCGAATTATTTATTGAATTGTGTTCATATTATTTCTCCATATTATTCTCTTATGCTTATCTTGTATATTCTCAAAGTAGCTGTTTTAAATTGTTCAGATATGCTACGAATTCAAGGGGAGGCACTCTGGTTTGAATAAAATTTTACGTGTTGGAACTTGTATGTAGTACATTTTGTGATGAATAATTACTACATCAAGGTTAAAAATATCATGCTGCTTATGTTAAAACACAATGAAGTCTGTGTCAAACCTGCAAAAGTTTCGCATAGACCAGCTGCTTCTGATAGATTTACAATTAATGTACCAGTCTTGATTCATGATTAAGTTTCTGTGTCTAGTGGATTATGAAATGTTTGGATATAGTCCAATTATCTGGATAATCGTAAATAATAAATTTACGCAGGTACTTTCAGGACTTATTTATAGCACATATTTTCACATTTTTAATTTACGCATAGGGTTACAGTGTGAATTCAGGAGAGAAGTGACTTTGATTTATTGTAAAAGGTAAAGAATTTTTTTTAAAATACTTTGAAATTGAGGTCTTTGTTCTAAACAGTTTTTGCTATTGTACGACTTTAAAAAGATTAACTATCTAAGTCAAGTTTAAAGATATGGATCATGTCTATGTCCCATACATGAACACAGCCTAATTGTACCATTGTACAATATCTTCAAGTGACACATTTAACAAAGTTTTAAACCTTTGTTTATCATAAAGTGGTAAACTTCAGTATGTACTTTCTGTACATTAAGGTAGATGACTTATGTGAATAAATTGCCATATGCGGAGTAGTGTTATTTCTAGAGCTCAAAAAGGGCAGGCTGCTGTTTAATAAATACAAGTTCTGCACATTTGATAAACTGGAAGTTATGACATCAACATCATTTATCTGGAGAACAAAGAAAAAAGACTGTACTTGGCATACCTGAACGAAAATCATTTTATGAATAAATGTCAACCTGTGAGTAAATTTATTGAAACTACAACAGTATCATCTTTCCAGAGATAAATTATGATAAAAAGGAGTTTGATGCTTTAGTTAATTCCAAATAAATTGTCTTAAAACCACTTTGAATTGTGTGGATCTCTTTATATAGTCATGGGCAAACATTTGTAATTTATTTCACCATCTTATACATCATTTGTGGGATTTAAAGTTTTCAAATCAGTAGCAAAAAATCAAGCACACACCCCTATGTTTCCTAAGGTATACATTCTGAAGTTTTGAAAAATCAGGGTTTAATCAAATTCTACATTGTAGGAAAAAATTTGACCTGAATATGCAGAGCTACCTTAAAGGAAAAACGTTTTTGTAGCAGTTGTTGTATTTCTTGATATTTATGTCTTTATTCGATTTATCAGTACTGCGAATGTGTCTCAGAATAATGTGGTGATGTGTGCATTTACAGAAGAATCAGGCTGCATCTGATTCAGCTGTGTCTTTATTTCAATCTAATTTAAAGCTTACATGAAGAAATCTGACAGGGCACTTTTCACGCACTTGGTTATCAATTGGTTGCTTGCAGACGTTTTATTAATTGGCGCCTTTTTGATAGTACACAA
The DNA here is from genome assembly GCF_021730395.1 of Mercenaria mercenaria. Classification (NCBI taxonomy): domain Eukaryota; kingdom Metazoa; phylum Mollusca; class Bivalvia; order Venerida; family Veneridae; genus Mercenaria; species Mercenaria mercenaria. The sequence continues at coordinate 82,690,821 of NC_069368.1, forward strand.
TATACTCTTATCAGTTGATTTTAATGCTTCATTGATTCTTCTTACCTGAGTGCATGCGCTATGACGTAATTTGTTGATCAAATTGAATACATAGTGTTACGTAAAGGGTGGAAATAAGCAGAAGATCAAAGGCAAGAGGGCCTGTTTAAAGGGCAGTGTGGCGGCAGTTAAAAAAGACAGGGTGGGTTGCCCTGCTGTGTCGCTGTAGAAATAACACTAACACAACTTAAAAAAAAAATACAGGTCTGTTATTTACATTGTGTCCATATATTTGTAAATCATAGTAGTAATTTGACTTGAAAGTGAACCAGTAGGTTGAATGTCTTATCTTTAGTTTAATGTGACTTGGTAAGTTACTAAATATAAAGTGATACCTTTAATATCCTCTGTAAAGTCAGTAAAGAATCTTAAAATTATTTAATCTGTCTTGTCCACTTCGTGAAAGTGTTACATGTATATTATGATTATCACAGTTAAAGCATTTTTTCGATGGTCTCAATTATTTTTCACATGTTGTTCATTTATTTTTAAGAATGTTGATAATTTTAGTTATTCTAGAAGTTTTGGTTACATTTAAAAAGGGCAGGGCGGGGTGCCCTGCTGCGTCGCTCTAGGAATAACACTAATTATTGTTATTTAGGGTGTAAAGGCTGATTGACAATATAGTATTTTATGTACATTATTATGACGTTTTATATTTTCAAGGGGGAAATTGTGACAACTGACAAGAGAGATGGGAACTTTATATGAATGTTTAAAAGAGGCAAAGTTAGAGCGATACTATCCGTCATTCAGAGCACAAGGTATCACAAAATCAGAAGCTTTAACACGTCTTACAGCAAGTGACTATCCAGTATTTGGTATAACCTCTGCAGAAGACAAGAGACGTCTTGTAGAGCTGATCAGTATCATCAAAGCAGTGCACAATGTCACAGACAGAGATGACATACTTTCAGGGCCTTCAGTGAACAACAGAGCCATACAGAATGCTAGAAACAAATCACCAAGAAAAAGAAACAGAAGTCCAGCACAAACACCAATACAGGTAACAGATATGTGTTTACTTATTAGTGTGACTATTCAAAGAATATGGAGGGTTAGTGTACTTGGCCAAGCTATGACGTCGCTGTTGCTTACGGGTTGAACTTATATGGCATGATTTATTTCAGTTGCAGAACTTGTTTCAAAGTTGATGTCAAATAAATTAGTATAAACTGAAGTTTCTACAGTAATCTCTATTATTTCTGAGTATACTTGCACATGTGTTCTGAATCATGCCTTCCATTATACATAAAAAAATCAGTGTTCCTCTTACTAGTTTTTTATGTTTCTCAGTCATATTTCTTTGCATTCCGCATACACAACCAGCCCTTCCACTCTTCCTCATGACAGTCTGTCAAGCCTCCTATTGTACAATTACATGTCCCACCACTCTTCCTGAAATGAGAAAATGAAAAAAATGAACAATTTATAAATTTTATTATAAATGCAGTATTCTCATTCAATTTCTTGGGTAATATTCTGTACGATTAGCCACATCCTCGATTTTAACCTTCCTATATATTTGTTAATATTTTCATAAAGTCTATTGTACAACAGCCTCTCTGACAGTTCTTTTTAGCTCACCTGTCACAAAGTGACAAGGTGAGCTTTTGTGATCGTGCGGTGTCCGTCGTCCGTTCGTGCTTCCATCCGTAAACTTTTGCTTGTGACCACTCTAGAGGTCACATTTTTCATGGGATCTTTATGAAAGTTGGTCAGAATGTTCATCTTGATGATATCTAGGTCAAGTTCGAAACTGGGTCACGTGCCTTCAAAAACTAGGTCAGTAGGTCTAAAAAAAGAAAAACCTTGTGACCTCTCTGGAGGCCATATATTTCACAAGATCTTCATGAAAATTGGTCAGAATGTTCATCTTGATGATATCTAGGTCAAGTTCGAAACTGGGTCATGTTCCGCCAAAAACTAGGTCATTAGGTCTAAAAATAGAATAACCTTGTGACCTCTCTAGAGGCCATATATTTAATAAGATCTTCATGAAAATTGGTCAGAATGTTCACCTTGATGATATCTAGTTCAAGTTCGAAACTGGGTCACGTGCGGTCAAAAACTATGTCAGTAGGTCAAATAATAGAAAAACCTTGTGACCTCTCTAAAGGCAATATTTTTCATGGGATCTGTATGAAAGTTGGTCTGAATGTTCATCTTGATGATATCTAGGTCAAATTCGAAACTGGGTCACATGCAGTCAAAATCTAGGTCAGTAGGGCTAAAAATAAAAAAACCTTATGACCTCTCTAGAGGCCATATATTTCATGAGATCTTCATGAAAATTGATCAGAATGTTCATCTTGATGATATCTAGGTCAAGTTCAAAAGTGGGTCACGTGCCATCAAAAACTAGGTCAGTAGGTCAAATAATAGAAAAACCTTGTGACCTCTCTAGAGGCCATATTTTTCATGGGATCTGTATGAAAGTTGGTCAGAATGTTCACCTTGATGATATCTAGGTCAAGTTCGAAAGTGGGTCACGTGCCATCAAAAACTAGGTCAGTAGGCCAAATAATAGAAAAACTTTGTGACCTCTCTAAAGACCATATTTTTCATGGGATCTGTATGAAAATTGGTCTGAATATTTATCTTGATGATATCTAGGTCAAGTTCGAAACAGGGTCATGTGCAGTCAAAAACTAGGTCAGTAGGTCTAAAAATAGAAAAACTTTGTGACCTCTCTAGAGGCCATATATTTCATGAGATCTTCATGAAAATTGGTCAGAATGTTCATCTTGATGATATCTAGGTCAAGTTCGAAAGTGGGTCACGTGCCATCAAAAACTAGGTCAGTAGGTCAAATAATAGAAAAACCTTGTGACCTCTCTAGAGGCCATATTTTTCATGGGATCTGTATGAAAGTTGGTCAGAATGTTCATCTTGATGATATCTAGGTCAAGTTCGAAAGTGGATCACATGCCGTCAAAAACTAGGTCAGTAGGTCAAATAATAGAAAAACCTTGTGACCTCTCTGAAGGCCATATTTTTCATGGGATTTGTATGAAAATTGGTCTGAATGTTCATCTTGATGATATCTAGGTCAAGTTCGAAACAGGGTCATGTGCGGTCAAAAACTAGGTCAGTAGGTCTAAAAATAGAATAACCTTGTGACCTCTCTAGAGGCCATTCTTGTGAATGGATCTCCATAAAAACTGGTCAGAATGTTCACCTTGATGATATCTAGGTCAAGTTTGAAACTGGGTCATGTGCCATAAAAAACTAGGTCAGTAGGTCAAATAATAAAAAAACCTTGTGACCTCTCTGGAGGCCATACTTTTCACGGGATCTGTATGAAAGTTGGTCTGAATGTTCATCTTGATGATATCTAGGTAAAGTTTGAAACTGGGTCAACTGCTATCAAAAACTAGGTCAGTAGGTCTAAAATTATTAAAATCTTTTGACCTCTCTAGAGGCCATATTTTTCAATGGATCTTCATGAAAATTGATCTGAATATGCACCTTGATGATATCTAGGTCAGTGTGAAAGTGGGTCACATGCGGTCAAAAACTAGGCCAGTAGGTATAAAAATAGAAAAACCTTGTGACCTCTCTAGAGGCCATATTTTCATGAGATCTCCATGAAAATTAGTGAGAATGTTCACCTTGATGATATCTATGTAAAGTTCAAAACAGGGTCACCCACGTACCTTCGAAAACTAGGTCAATAGGTCAAATAATAGAAAAACCTTGTGACCTCTCTAGAGACCATATTTTTCAATGGATCTTCATGAAAATTGGTCAGAATTTTTATCTTGATAATATCTAGGTCAAGTTCAAAACTGGGTCACATGAGCTCAAAAACTAGGTCACTGGTCATGTGGGAAGAGGTGAGCGATTCAGGACCATCATGGTCCTCTTGTTTGTTTTTTATTATTCATAGTTATATGACATACATTTCTATGTAAATATTACAAAGCATGTTTTCTTCTCTGAAATCTGTGACTATGCCAGATATTGATATTTCAGACAGCAGGACGTGCATTGTCAGCGACAAATGATGTACGAGTTAGAGACAGGTCAAGGACAAATGCAAGCAGTCATCATCTCTCAGCTGCTGGAGCAGCATTACTTGATCTGATTGATGATGAAGAGTCATCAGAAGATTCAGATGAAGACTCTGAGGAACATTCCGACTACGAGCCCGCTGTAAAACACAGCGTAACAGCATCAGTGGCCAGAGAATTCCCGGGGAGAGTACGCAAAACACCAGTGGAGAAAGTCAAATATGGTGCTGGTTATAATTATGGAGTTCCTGGTAAATTGTTATGTATTTGTAGATAACAATAAGAACAAAATTAACTGTTACAAGCAAATTTTATGTTAGAGATACAGGTCCAGTTACAGACTTTTGGAATACTGTTTTTAAGTTAAATGTTTTACTTTTGACACACTGACCGGAAATGACTTCATTTCACTAATGACAAACTCTAGTTTTCTTCTGACAAAGTTTCCCATTCCCCATTTAGTGAAAGTGTTTTTTCTTTAGAGCTGTTATTCTTCTCATAATAAAGATCTTGTTTGTTTGGGTAAATTTAATGCCCTTTTTGCAACAGTGTATCAGTTGCGTAATGGCGGTTAGTTAACCTAGCCAGTCTTACTCGATTTTGTACAGGTACAAACCTGTTCTCTGTAAGTAACTGCCAACTTCCAGACATAAATCAGAGGTGGAAGGTGAATGATTTCAGTCACAAGGTCCTTTATGAAATCGTCATGGAGAACATACGGCCCGCCCAGGGATCAAACTCAAATCTTCATGGAGAACATATGGCCCACCCAGGGATCAAACTTGCAGCACCGCGATCTGTAGATCTGCGCTCTTCCTATTGAGCTAAGTGGGAGGGTTAGAATGGAGATCTGTTTTTCTTTCTGATAGGTGTATGTAAAATATAGAAACTTTCCATTAAGTGTATGATCCTGTGTATATATTTGATACTTCTGACTGACATGCATCCATATTGATTGATCAGTGAATAGACATTATTTGAATTTTCATTTGTTCAGGAGGTGGTTCAGGAGCTCGTACAAAGTTGCGGCCTGGTGCCGGGCGGTTACATGAGGACAAAATAAAAGTGTGTGTACGTAAGCGGCCATTGAGTAAGCGGGAGGTACGAAGTGGGGAAGAAGACATGATCCAGGCAGCCAGTACAACAACACTAGTTGTGTCAGAGCCTAAACAAGCTGTGGATCTCACAGCATATACTCTACAGGTAGGTGATGTAGACTTTTAGCACACAGATCTGTGATGTCATTATCTTCAAAGATTGAAAAAGAAATAACAGCCATCCAGCTGGCTTACAGAAGGTCGGTGGTTCTATCCAGGTGCCCGCTCGTGATGAAATAATGCACGGAGGTGCACCTGGTGTCTTCCTCCACCATCAAAGCTGAAAAGTCACCATATGACCAGTAATTGTGTTGGTGCGACTTTAAACCCATCAAAATAAATAAATAAAATAAAGAAATAACAAGTTGTATGAATTTCATTCTTTGATATCTGTGTTCATGTTTATCGAAAAGTGATTAAAACCAAATGCACAATTTGTGAATGGCTCATATTTTTAGTCCTACAGATTTCTGCAGCTTTTTACATATTGACAAATGTAGACATACCGTACGTTTCCCTGTATATTATGCACATTTTTAGCTCATCTGATTTTTTGAAAAAAAATGATGAGTTATTGTCATCACTTGAGCGGTTGTCGGCGTCGGCGTCGGTGTCGGCGTCGGCGTCGGCGTCTGCGTCGGCGTTGCCTGGTTAAGTTTTATGTTTAGGTCAGCTTTTCTCCTAAACTATCAAAGCTATTGCTTTGAAACTTGGAATACTTGTTCACCATCATAAGATGACCCTGTATAGCAAGAAACATAACTCCATCTTGCTTTTTGCAAGATTTATGGCCCCTTTTGTACTTAGAAAATATCAGATTTCTTGGTTAAGTTTTATGTTTAGGTCAACTTTTCTCCTAAACTATCAAAGCTTTTGCTTTGAAACTTGGAATACTTGTTCACCATCATAAGCTGACCCTGTACAGCAAACAACATAACTCCATCTTGCTTTTTGCAAGAATTATTGCCCCTTTTGGACTTAGAAAATCAGTTTTCTTGGTTAAGTTTTATGTTTAGGTCAGCTTTTATCCTAAACTATCAAAGCTATTCCTTTAAAACTTGCAACACTTGTTCACCATCATAAGCTGACCCTGTACAGCAAGAAACATAACTCCATCCTGCTTTTTGCAAGATTTATGGCCCCTTTTGGACTTAGAAAATATCAGATTTCTTGGTTAAGTTTTATGTTTAGGTCAACTTTTTCTCTTAAACTATCAAAGCTATTGCTTTAAAACTTGCAACTCTTGTTCACCATCATAAGCTGACCCTGTACAGCAAGCAACATAACTCCATCCTGCTTTTTGCAATAATTATTGCCCCTTTTGAACTTAGAAAAATCATTTTCTTGGTTGAATATTATGTTTAAGTCAACTTTTCTCATAAACTATCAAAGCTATTGCTTTAAAACTTGCAACAGTTTTTCACCATCATAAGTGGACACTGTACATCAAGAAACATAACTCTATCCTGCTTTTTGCAAGAGTGATGGCCCTTTTTAGACTTAGAAAATCATGGGTAGGACAATATTTCTATTATAAAAAAAAAATCAGATGAGCGTCAGCACCCGCAAGGCGGTGCTCTTGTTTACCTCAGGGACCTCTACCAAATCATGGTTGCATATATTGTAAACAGGTTTAGACGATTTCCACCTTTAAAACAAATTTGTTTCAATTATTTGCCATTCTAGTAAAGGGAAAATACTCTAGGTAATGGAAACTGTCTAGGCTAAAAAAACTAAGATTGCCATTACATTCCATTCCATAATAGATGGAAGCAGTTTATTCTTTAAACATAATTATGTCTCCCCCAGGAGACATATTGTTTTTGCCCTGTCCGTCCGTCCGTACGTCACACTTCATTTCCGAGCAATAACTGGAGAACCATTTGACCTAGAACCTTCAAACTTCATAGGGTTGTAGGGCTGCTGGAGTAGACGACCCCTATTGTTTTTGGGGTCACTCCATCAAAGGTCAAGGTCACAGGGGCCTGAACATTGAAAACCATTTCAGATCAATAACTAGAGAACCACTTGACCCAGAATGTTGAAACTTCATAGGATGATTGGTCATGAAGAGTAGATGATTCCTATTGATTTTGGGGTCACTACGTCAAAGGTCAAGGTCACAGGGGCCTGAACATTGAAAACCATTTCCGATCAATAACTAGGGAACCACTTGACCCAGAATGTTGAAACTTCATAGGATGATTGTACATGCAAAGTAGATGACCCCTATCGATTTTGGGGTCACTCCATTAAAGGTCAAGGTCACAGGGGCCTGAACATTGAAAACCATTTCCGGTCAGTAACTTGAGAACCACTTGACCCAGAATGTTGAAACTTAATAGGTTGATTGGTCATGCAGAGTAGATGACCCCTAACGATTTTGGGTTCACTCTGTGAAAGGTCAAGGTCACAGGGGCCCGAACATTGAAAACCATTTCCGGTCAGTAACTTGAGAACCACTTGACCCAGAATGATGAAACTTCATAGGATGATTGGTCATGCAGAGTAGATGACCCCTAACGATTTTGGGGTCACTCTGTTAAAGGTCAAGGCCACAGGGGCCTGAACATGGAAAACCATTTCCAATCAATAACTTGAGAACCTCTCGACCCAGAATGTTGAAACTTCATAGGATGATTGTTCATGCAGAGTAAATGACCCCTATTATTTTTGGGGTCACTCTGTTGAAGGTCAAGGTCACGGGCCTGAACATTGATAACCAGTTCCGATGAATAACTTGAGAACCACTTGACCCAGAATGTTGAAACTTCATAGGATGATTGAACATGCAGAGTAGATGACCCCTATTGATTTTTGGGTCAGTCTATTAAAGGTCAAGGTCACAGTGACCTGTTCATGTAAAATCATTTTTTGGAAATAACTTGAGAACCACTTGACCTACAATGTTGAAACTTAATAGGATGATTGGACATGCAGAGTAGATGACCCCTATTTATTTTGAGGTCACTTGATCAAAGGTCAAGGTCACAGGAGCCTGAACAGTGACTTGAGAACCACTAGGCCAAGAGTGTTGAAATTTAGCGGGATGACTGGACATGCCAAGTAGATGATCCCTATTGCAGCCAACCATCAGTGTCTCTTTGACTTTTGCTCCTGACCCCTTTTGACTTCTTGCCTATAGGACTTTGCATTGGGGGAGACATGCGCTTTTTTACAAAAGCATTTTCTAGTTTTGATAGTATTTTGAAGAAAGAAATATTAAAAATCATGATTATAGTGATACTTATTATGGATCAAGTATTATTATTGAAAGAGATCGAACTGTCAACAAAAAGCTGTGGGGTGACACAGTAGGCCTTGTGGCTAATTGCCAATAATTAACAGCCGCTTGATCTTTAACATATCACAACAAAAGACGGTCACGCCGTCACACTTGTGATATGGTTAACACTCATGAAGACTTGCCCATGGAGGTAAATTTGATCAGCAGATTTTTACATTTCATCATGATTTCAGTTTTGTTTTCTCTCCTTATGGATTGACCAAAGGTTTCCCCAAGATTTTAAGCTCAAAATCGGGGTGTACATTATACATGGGTATTCATTTGTAAACTGTTTTAGTTTCTTTAAACAGAAATGCTTGCCCAGAAAAAAGAAACTTGAGCTATTGCAAAGCTATTTTATATATTTCAGCATGAATTCATCTTTGATGAAGTGTTTGAGGAGTCATGTTCAAATGAAGATGTTTATATCCGAGCTGCAAGGCCACTAATTAATTGTATATTTGATGGGTAAATTTCCAAGTTTTTGTTTCTCTGTCATATTTCTGTAGGAGTTCAAACATTTTCCTCTCGGAGCCTGTTGCAGACAATTCTGCTGTTAGTCACACATCCTTAGACATGAGCTTACATTAACAGGAATATAGTGTTTAGTTTTGTCAGCTGCATTTTACCAGGAAAAATAGTTGTTCATACAACGTCTGATATAATAATGTAATATTCAGCAAATGATTTTTATATGCCTATTTTAAAAAAACATATGTATTATGTGATGGCATGTGCATCTGTCCATCTGAGCAAACATGAGAACATTTGTTAGGTACTGAGGACAATAGGTAGTGGTAAATTCTGTTAATACCTTACTGCTTATTGGGTACTTTCTATCACTTGTTGGGTACTTTTTAACAAAAGAAATACCCAATAAAGGTCCTTTCGTAAGTGTCCGTCTGTCCGTCATAATTTGTGTAGGGATCATAATTTCATAACCATTAAAGGTATTGGCTTCAAACTTGGCATGTACGTAGGAAGTGATGAGATGATGTGCAGAGTACATGAACCTAGTCTGTAGGTAAAGCCTGTATATCAGTGAATACTGCAATTCATATTGCTTGAAGTTTGAGAATGATAATTCAAATTCTTTATTTGAAAGTTGAAACATGCTGATTGGACTGCAAAAATTTCTGTAAGATACATGTAATAATGCCTTAAAGTTTTTCATTTACAGAGGAAGTGCTACATGTTTTGCTTATGGTCAGACCGGGGCCGGCAAGACTCACACAATGATTGGCAACAGGGAGATACCGGGTTTGTATCTCCTGGCGGCACATGATATCTTCTCCATTATAGAATCAGCACAGTATGGTACAGGTGTTAAAGTTTGGGTCAGCTTCTTTGAAATCTACTGTGGTCAACTGTTTGATCTTCTCAATAAAAGAAACAGGTATTAATGGCTTTATATTCTTTATACAGTAAAAATTGAATTATATTTGAAATAACATGTTAATTAGCTGCTTTATGCTGAAAGGTCTTGTAGCATTTGAGAAAAAAATGTAAAAGAAAACGATTAATTTCATTTGATACAAGAATGGAAAGGAGCTGAAAAAAGAGTCTTTTAAGTTGTATTTGACCTTTTCCCTGACAAACCCTGTACTAATGACAAAGACACCGAAATTTAAATAAAATGTTTATGAAGACCATTCTTGAAAATTTGAAGAAGTTATCTTTAGTCTTTCAAGAGTTACACTGCTTTAAAGTAAGTCACCTAAAGCATTTAGAAACTTGAAGTCAAGAACGTCATAAGAGCGGTATGACATTGTTGAGCATGACATGTACATTGCGTGACATTTTTGCGACAAATTTGTTATCATATGTTCCATTATTTAGAAACTGTTTGAAAACATTTTATTGAAAATAACACAAGACTTAGTGTGTACATTGGTTTCACCACAGGCCTTTTAGTTATGAACTTCTGTTTTGTCATGGTGCATGGTTTGTTTTGAATTTTGGTTGTCAACAACAACACAACAATTATTTGTAAAATTTGGTAGAATTTGCTTTGTCTTGGATAACAAATTATAATGCACTAGTTTCTAGTTTCTGCATGAATACAATAGAAACAATGAATTTCAAGTGTTTTTATATTAATAATGCAAAAAAATACACTATGTCACCAATACAGATTTTGTCATAGAATGGTCGGTCTGCTTTTTACTGTTCAGGTTACATGCTCGTGAAGATGGTTCCCATCGTGTATGTATAGCTGGTCTCACTGAAACAGAAGCAGTGGATGAACAATCACTCATGCAGGTAACCAGTCAATATATGTCACATTAAGATGTCAGAATTATTAGTGGGCTTCTTTGTTCAAGTGGTTTTTATAAAGCTTGCTGAGTTTGATTCACTTGTCCCTCCCAATGGATTTAAGGTAGTTCTTCACATTTGATAAACTGTAAGTACAGTCAAACACATATTAAGCAGCCTATCAAGGGTGTGATATAAGCGGCTTCTTACGTCAGTTCAGTTACTTAAGGAAAGTCTAAACTAGAACAAAAATTTAATTTGGGAAGTTAGCAGAGAGGTGGTAGCTTAGTACAGGTTGAAGGCTGCTTCATCTGGATAATCTCATTTATAATATGGGAAATATGGAATAAAACTTGTCATATAGAAACAAAAATCGTCAGTTGTGTTAATTTATATAAACAGCAACTTTACTTACTTTATAAAGATAAGCAGATATTGCAAACGTATTCATGTTGACCTTTATATATTTTATTTGACTATATTATAGACCATATCTTTACAACTGTGAGACATTTCATTGAAATTTATGTTATAAAAATTTTCTAATTGCAAAAATGTCATGAAAATAGTGATTATCCTATAGACTTCCAGTACGAAAACTTCCTTGAAGTACAGATTTTTCAAAATAGCCAGACAAAAAAATCAATGACAGATCTTTTCACACAATTTTTAAATTGCCAAGTTTTCTAAATTTATCCTGAAGATTTTTTTTTATAAGGGCTTTATCAAACACTCCATTTCTCACAAGGGTTTGAATTCTTACATGTGAAAAAGCTATCCAATTGACTTGCTGAAAGTGGATAGTTCTACCCAGATGCTTGCCATGCCTGAAATATTGTCAGCCTTAGTGCCTGAGATCTCTCTCCAATACTCTTTAAGAAGAAAGTAGAATAAGAGATAAATTATTTACTTGTCACAATTAATGACCTTTAGTTTTTATGCCCCCGAAGGGAGGCATATAGTTTTTGAACCGTCTGTCGGTCTGTCAGTCTGTCCGCAATTTTCGTGTCCGGTCCATATCTTTGTCATCGATGGATGGATTTTCAAATAACTTGGCATGAATGTGCACCACAGTAAGAAGATGTGTCGCACGCAAGACCCAGGTCCGTAGCTCAAAGGTCAAGGTCACACTTAGACGTTAAAGGTCATTTTTCATATAGTGCATTCATGTATAGTCCATATCTTTGTCATCCATGGATGGATTTTCAAATAACTTGGCATGAATGTGTACCACAGTAAGACGACATGTCGCACGCAAGACCCAGGTCTGTAGCTCAAAGGTCAAGGTCACACTTAGACGTTAAAGGTCATTTTTCATGATAGTGCATTTGTGTCCGGTCCATATCTTTTTCATCGATGGATGGATTTTCAAATAACTTTTTTTTTTTTTTTTTTTCCCCGTTTATTCATCACAAAATTTACATTTACATTTCAATATATAACATATACAACATTAAAATATTCACATATTACATATAACATTCAAAGATTTCTCCTACTTTTAACATATATAACATTCAAAGATTAACATGTACATGTCTTTTTCTAGAAAAACGTAGTTCAACCTTACTTTAAAAGGAAAAGAAACCTCTTTAATAAGTACTATCAGGTTATTGAAACATACAAAAAAAGTACATAGAAAGAAGAAATGATTAAGCTGTATTGATTATTCTAAATAATTGAAAAACAATTTACTAAACAAATTACTTATTCCATTATTCAATAAAACATTTTTCACTTCTTGCAATAAATTTTGAATACAATATTCATATGATATAATAAAGACTTAGTACCAATAATTCTGTGGAGTATTCGTAATTGTAACCACTGAATGTAAGAATCTCTTGTCATGAGAAATACAGATTTATAGGCATACTTCCATTCAATATTATTAAAACATTGGTTCCATTTAACTTGATTAGTAGGTATATCATTGTTTGCAATCAGTACATTATACATTTGCTTATTTGCCATATTTGAAAATAAAACTTTTGAAACATAACAAGAGACAACAGGTCCATTGCAACTACAATTACCACTTATTCTAATATTACATGTTCTTAAATAGACTTTATAGTACTTTTTAAACCTTCATAAAATACAAAATTTAACCTTTTACCAATACACTGTTCTAAGTAAGATATATCTACAAATTCACCTGTGTCTGATATTAAATCTTTAACAAATCTAAAACCTCTATCAAACAGACTTTTATCAAATACACCTTTGTTACCAATTTTAAAACAGCTGTTGTAAAATAATGGCATTGCAAGAAGTTCATCTACAGTTTCAACAGGCATCTTATCCATATAAGGGATAAAACTTCTTAACACATCACACCAGAATTTGTTTCCTAGCCTTTTTAGCTCACCTGTCACAAAGTGACAAGGTGAGCTTTTGTGATCGCGCAGTGTCCGTGCGTCCGTAAACTTTTGCTTGTGACCACTCTAGAGGTCACATTTTTCATGGGATCTTTATGAAAATGGGTCAGAATGTTCATCTTGGTAAATTCTAGGTCAAGTTCGAAACTGGGTCACGTGCCATCAAAAACTAGGTCAGTAGGTCTAAAAATAGAAAAACCTTGTGACCTCTCTAGAGGCCATAATTTTCAATGGATCTTCATGAAAATTGGTCAGAATGTTCAACCTGATGATATCTAGGTCAAGTTTGAAACTGGGTCACATGCGGTCAAAAACTAGGTCAGTAGGTCTAAAAATAGAAAAACCTTGTGACCTCTCTAGAGGCCATATATTTCATAAAATCTTCATGAAAATTTGTCAGAATGTTCACCTTGATGATATCTAGGTCAAGTTTGAAACTGGGTCATGTGCCATCAAAAGCTAGGTCAGGAGGTCTAAAAATAGAAAAACCTTGTGACCTTTCTAGAGGCCATATATTTCACAAGATCTTCATGAAAATTGGTCAGAATGTTTACCTTGATGATATCTAGATCAAGTTCGAAACTGGGTCACGTGCGGTCAAAAACTAGGTCAGTAGGTCTAAAAATAGAAAAACCTTGTGACCTTTCTAGAGGCCATATATTTCACAAGATCTTCATGAAAATTGGTCAGAATGTTCACCTTGATGATATCTAGGTCAGGTTCAAAACTGGGTCACGTGCCATCAAAAACTAGGTCAGTAGGTCAAATAATAGAAAAACCTTGTGACCTCTCTAAAGGCCATATTTTTCATGGGATCTGTATGAAAGTTGGTCTGAATGTTCACCTTGATGATATCTAGGTCAAGTTCGAAACTGGGTCACGTGCGGTCAAAAACTAGGTCAGTAGGTCTAAAAATAGAAAAACCTTGTGACCTTTCTAGAGACCATATATTTCATGAAATCTTCATGAAAAATGATCAGAATGTTCATCTTGATGATATCTAAGTCAAGTTCGAAAGTGGGTCATGTGCCGTCAAAAACTAGGTCAGTAGGTCAAATAATAGAAAAACCTTGTGACCTCTCTATAGGCCATATTTTTCATGGGATCTGTATGAAAGTTGGTCAGAATGTTCATCTTGATGATATCTAGGTCAAGTTCGAAAGTGGGTCATGTGCCATCAAAAACTAGGTCAGTAGGTCAAATAATAGAAAACCTTGTGACCTCTCTAAAGGCCATATTTTTCAATGGATCTTCATGAAAGTTGGTCTGAATGTTCATCTTGATGATATCTAGGTCAAGTTCGAAACAGGGTCATGTGCGGTCAAAAACTAGGTCAGTAGGCCTAAAAATAGAAAAACCTTGTGACCTCTCTAGAGGCCATACTTGTGAATTGATCTCCATAAAAATTGGTCAAAATGTTCATCTTGATGATGTCTAGGTCAAGTTCGAAAGTGGGTCACGTGCCATCAAAAAGTAGGTCAGTAGGTCAAATAATGAAAAAACGTTGTGACCTCTCTAGAGGCCATATTTTTCATGGGATCTGTATGAAAGTTGGTCTGAATGTTTATCTTGATGATATCTAGGTCAGGTTTGAAACTGGGTCAACTGCGATCAAAAACTAGGTCAGTAGGTCTTGAAATAGAAAAACCTTGTGACCTCTCTAGAGGCCATACCCTTGAATGGATCTTCATGAAAATTGGTCAGAATGTTCACCTTGATGATATCTAGGTCAAGTTTTAAACTGGGTCACGTGCCTTAAAAAATTTGGTCAATATGTCAAATAATAGAAAAACCTTGTGACCTCTCTAGAGACCATTTTTTTCAATGGATCGTCATGAAAATTGGTCAGAATTTTTATCTTGATAATATCTTGGTCAAGTTCAAAACTGGGTCACATGAGCTCAAAAACTAGGTCACTTTGTCAAATAATAGAAAAAACGACGTCATACTCAAAACTGGATCATGTGGAAAGAGGTGAGCGATTCAGGACCATCATGGTCCTCTTGTCATTATATTTTCGCAATACAAATTTCCAAGATTAACAATTCTATGTAAGTCAAATATTGATTTTAACAACACATAACACTTTCCAGTTCCATTAAAAGCTTTTCTTATCCATGACATTTTCATACTATGTTCATATTTATAAATATCCACCATTTTTAGCCCTCCTTCTTCATAATTCTTGACAACAACAGAGCACTTTATTTTATATGGGCCATTCCATACAAAGTCATACAACAATTGGTTTAAATCATCCATAAACATTTTAGGTGGTGTTGGCAAAATTATAAACAAATTTGTAAAGAGAGGAACTAACAATGATTTTACAACAGTAATTTTTCCAATAGGAGTAAGTAATCTTCTGTTCCAGTAGGATATCATCCTTTTAACATTTTCTAACTTATCATTGAAATTAAGCATTATCATATTATCAAGATCTACATCAAAAATAATACCAAGTACTTTAAACCTTGTAGTACCCCAAGATAGTTTGTACTTTGTCTTTATAGATCGGGTACTGTATTTCATTGCACCTATCCAAATAACATTAGTCTTCTCAAAATTAACTTTTAGACCAGAATAAAATGAAAATTCATGTAGCATATCTAGGGTAGCACGTAAAGACCCTTCCGAGCCATCCAACAAGAATGAAGTATCATCAGCAAATTGAGATATTTTATACTCAACTTCATCAATAGTTATACCTTTTATTTTCTCAGAATTTCTTATTTTAATAGCAATTATTTTGGCACACAATATAAAAATATAAGGACTAATTGGATCTCCTTGGCGGCAGCCTCGTTCTACTTTGAAGAAATCTGATAGGAGTCCATTGAGTTGTACTGAAGTCATAGTATTATGTAGAAACAATCTAAGCCATTCCTTGAATGTGGTTCCAAAATTAAAAAAATCGAAAGCTTTTTCAATGAAATTAAAGGATAATGTATCAAATGCTTTCTCATAATCTACTGTAATTAATAGTCAAGGAATCTTTCTCTCTTCTGTTATTTTCATTATATCATACAGTAGCCTAGTATTTTTAATCCCCCGCCATGGCGGAGGGATTATAGGAATGGTCTCCGTCCGTCCGTCCTTCCGTCCGTCTTTCCGTCCGTCCGTAACAAAATCGTGTCCGGTCCATATCTCC
This sequence comes from Mercenaria mercenaria, assembly GCF_021730395.1. NCBI lineage: Eukaryota > Metazoa > Mollusca > Bivalvia > Venerida > Veneridae > Mercenaria > Mercenaria mercenaria. The sequence goes on from NC_069368.1 coordinate 82,707,047, forward strand.
TAAACCCCTTGAAGGATTTTCATGAAACTTGGGTCAAATGATCACCTCATCAAGACGATGTGCAGAACCCATGAGTCAGCCTTGTCGGTTCAAGGTCAAGGTCACAACTCAAGGTCAAAGGTTTGAGCCTGCCATTTTGTGTCCGCTCTATATCTCCTAAACCCCTTGAAGGAATTTGATAAAACTTGGGTCAAATGATCACCTCATCAAGACGATGTGCAGAACCCATGAGTCAGCCATGCCGGCTCAAGGTCAAGGTCACAACTCAAGGTCAAAGGTTTGAGCCTTCCATTTTGTGTCCGCTCTATATCTCTTAAATCCCTTGAAGGAATTTTATAAAACTTAGGTCAAATGATCACCTCATCAAGATGATGTGCAGAACACATGAGTCAGTCATGCCGGCTCAAGGTCAAGGTCACAACTTAGGGTCAAAGGTTTGAACCTTCCATTTTGTGTCCGCTCTATATCTCCTAAACCCCTTGAAGGATTTTCATCAAACTTGGGTCAAACGATCACCTCATCAAGGCGATGTGCAGAACTTATAAGTCAGCCTTGTTGGCTCAAGGTCAAGGTCACAACTGAAGGTCAAAGGTTTGAGCCTTCCATTTCGTGTCCACTCTATATCTCCTTAACCCCTTGAAGGAATTTTATAAAACTTGGGTCAAATGATTACCTCATCAGAACGATGTGCAGAAATAATGAGTCAACCATGCCAGCTCAAGGTCAAGGTCACACCTAAGGGTCGAAGGTTTGAGCCTTCCATTTGGTGTCCACTCTGTATCTCCTTAACCTCTTGAAGGATTTTCATCAAACTTGGGTCAAATGATCACCTCATCAAGAACTCATGAGTCAGCCATGTCAACTCAAGGTCAAGGTCACAACTGAAGGTCAAAGGTTTCAGCTCTGTATCTCCTAAACCCCTTGAAGGAATTTCATGAAACTTTGGTCAAATGATCCTCATCAAGACGTTGTGCAGAATTCATGAGTCAGCCATGTCAGTTCATGGTCAAGGTCACAACTGAAGGTCAAAGGTTTCAGCTCTGTATCTCCTAAACCCCTTGAAGGATTTTCATCAAACTTGGGTCATATGAGCGCCTCATCAAGAACTCATGAGTCAGCCATGTCAACTCAAGGTCAAGGTCACAACTGAAGGTCAAAGGTTTCAGCTCTGTATCTCCTAAACCCCTTGAAGGATTTTTATGAAACTTTGGTCAAATGATCACCTCATCAAGACGTTGTGCAGAATTCATGAGTCAGCCATGTCAGTTCAAGGTCAAGGTCACGGCTAAAATCAAAGCTTTTACCCTTTCACGATCCATAGCAGTGGCGGGGGATTTAGCTGTCTTTCAGACTGCCTTGTCTCCTATGCATCTACCCTGTAAAAAACCAGTCTGGTCATGATTTATTAGTTTTGGTAATACAGACTTCAGTCTATTTGCAAAACTTTTAGATAACATTTAACAATGTAAGAGGTCTGAGGTTTTTTAAAACTTTTCTGGGTTTATTTTCTTTTGGGATACATGTTATTATTCCTTGTTTTTGAGTAACAGATAGGGAACCAGTAGTAAATGCATAATTAATAGATCTTACAACAAAATGACCAAGTTTCATCCAAAAAACCTTTAAAAATTCTACAGTAAATCCATCTGAACCTGGAGACTTATCATTTTTCCTTTTTTTCAGGGTGTTGAGCATTTCACTATAAGTTAATAGACCTTCTAAACTATCTGCTTCTTCTCTAGACAATTTCTTAACAGTAATATCTTTTAAGTCATTTTTTATATCATACAACTTTTCTAAAACATTTTTAGAATACATATTTTTATAAAAAGAACAAGCTTCATTTAAAATATCTGACTGATTTGACAGCACAGTACCATCTTCTTTTTCTATAAATGGAATAACTTTGCTTGTACAATACTGTTTTTCTAGATTGCAGAAATAACTTGAAGGCTTTTCACCCTCATCTATGAACTTTGCTCTAGATCTTATTACATATCCTTTCATATTTTCTGCTCTTATTATTTGCAATTCATTTTGTAAATTCAGTAATTCTTCTTTGTTATTCTCATCTAAGTTCTTTTCTATATTTTCTATTTTGTTTACTACAATTTTTTCACGTGAAACTCTCTGTTTCTTCTTATAACTCGAGTATGCAATGGTTTTTCCCCTAATTTCCATTAACAAAGTTTCCAGAAATAACTGATCATTTATAACAAACTGAATATCATTGTTGTCTATATTAAGTACATTCTCTAAACAATATACAGGTAAACAGTACTGCTCTTTAATCTCGTCAATTTTATCATTTATACACTCTAAATAATTTCTATCATACAGCAGTGAATTATTAAATTCCCATAGAGGTTTACCATGTTCAATCTCATTGAAAACCAATTCTAAACATACAACAGAATGATCAGACCGGTAAGAGATTCCAATAGAAGACTCCTTAATTTTTGACAGCAAGTTTTCTGATGTTAGAAAAAAGTCAAGTCTACCTTGCTGTGTAGAATTCATCCGCCTCCAAGTAAAACGTTTTTGATCACCATTAATAATTCTAAATGTATCAACTAAATTTCGTTCCCTTATAATTGTACAGATTTTTTCCCTAGCTTTTCTATTATTATCAACAGATCTGTAATTCATATAATCTTTGTCAACATCTAATACAAGGTTATAGTCTCCACAAACAATGTACGAATCATTACCGGTTGTATCTATACGATTAAATACATCAGAATAGAAACTAGGTTTGTCAGCATTTGGACCATAAATATTACATAAAGTAAATCTTTTCCCATCATAACTAACATCTAAGAATAGACAGTTACCAGTAGTATCTCGCTCAACTGAGTGTACAACAGTTGGAATATTCTTTTTCAATAAAATGCAAACACCTCTAGAATTTGAAGTACCATGAGAAAAATAGCAGTCTCCATCCCATTGTGAGTAAATAACTTTTTCTAAACCATCAGTAAAATGACAATCTTGTAAACAATAAAACTCAGCATTCTGTTTTTTCAGGAAATTAAAAATAACAATTCTTTTACTATGTATAGGTTAGTGTTTATTAATGTGTATTTACAAAGTTTAATCAGCTACGAGCGGCGCAGCCGTGAGGCTGATTAAGTTTTGTAAATGCACATTAATAAACACTAACCTATTTAGTGTTTGAAATTATTTTTGAGTCGGCTAAACGATGTAATCGTTTTGACGAGTCCTTGCTATCCAGCGATTCTCTAAGTCTAAATGGACCAAATAACACAGTGAAGCGATGTAGTTCCATTAGATTTCTCAAACTTCAAACAGTTCACTGCAAGAATGAAGTTAAGTTGCGTGAATTCCCTTTGCTATGACCAATATATGATGTAATCTGTCATATTTATGACTTGTAATTGTGCAATACTCGAATGTAACTCATTAACCATAAATGTGCATTTTATGAATTGCGCAGGCTTACAAAGCTTGCGTAACATCCAGCGAAAGACAAAAAATAGTTCCACAGGGCTCCAGATAAGATGCGTATTAGCGTAAATTACGTATAGAAATAATGCAAATACGCATGTCTAATAATTTCTAAACGTATATAAAATTACAGAAATGCACACAATGCTTTTTAAAAAACAAAATCTGAATTGTCTGGATGCGTTAGGTAACATAGCCGATCCCGATCAGCCTTAATTCTCCCACATTGAACGTATACACGCATCGTATGATTTCTATAAACTTTGCGTGGGTTTCTACACACACACATGAATTTTGCAGTCAGTAAACGGATAAATTATCGGAAGAAGAAGCTCTTACTGGTTTGTTTAGTTACTACAGATATTAAAAATGATTTTAATTCTTATTTTTCGAGAAATAAACAAATCGGCGAAACATTAAATTGTATTTTCTTGTAGTTTTTGAAATCGAAAGTAGATCGTCTATGTTTGGGGAAACGAAGCAACTTTTTTATGAAAAGATTTAAATAAGAGGTAATTTAACCGTAAACTTCAATGTCAGATACTGCAAATTGCTGCTAAATGTCTTCGTATCATCACAATTTGTAAAATATATTGTTCAAACTGGAGAAAAGTGTAATCGTATCCGGATATAATATTTTGGGTAAATATCGAGCTGTGTTATGAAATTTTAAGAAAAAAAAACTAAAAACAAACTGAAACTGGTAGACTATACTGTCAGTACATCAATCATTAGCCGACTCAGGCCATTCAGGCCTTTGATTTGTTTTTGGATGACGTCAGAGCAAATAAAATCAATAACACACCTCTTGTCCCTTCTATACACATGACTAACCTGATTAATAAATGACTGCTAGTTAATGCTGATTTACTAAAATAAATTTGCTGAAAATTTGAAAAGTACTGCAATGCCATTGGACAAAAAATGATTTCAAACACTAATATTGTTTAGACCCCGGCAGTTGTACGAGACAAATTTAATATTACTCATACTGAATAGAAATGTTCAGTAGCTTACTTGAATACTGTTATAAAAGGCAATCCACATCTTTCTACCTTTCAATACATCTATACTATCACAAATTAAATGCCATATAATAGAACAGCTTAACGTATAACACATGAACGAAAAACAAACTAAATAAACAGTTAGTAACAGCATAACTGCCTGTGCATTCATTTTGCACAATTATATATGGTATCACAACTAAAAAGTATTGTTTGAGTATATTCTCAGTTGTATAAAGTTTTTCAAAGACAAAAAGCATTTAAGAATATTTGCTGACTATGACTACTTGTTTATACATGTCCATTTACTAAAATAAATTTTACATTGTTTCTATTAAATTTTAAGGTTCTACTGTATAGCATAAACCAAAAAATAAAATAAATCTGAACCACACTGTACAATAAAATGCTCATTTAAACATGACTTTTGCTGCGTAAGTTGCTTTGCAAATTCTTCTGTATATATTCACTTAAATGCATAGTGACATTTATTCTGTTTGTAATTTACAAGAATTATCAAACATGTATATTTTTCTATTCAAATCCTATCAGGCTTTACAATTCTGACCAATGTAAAATGTACTTTTCTGTGATTAAAAACATAATAGTATACCAACAAACCTAAAGATACATTACAGTACTATTCAGACATTTATCTAACCTTCGTAAACAAAATGTATTTACATCTTATGCTGATAAAACAGAATGATAGACAAATATCAGCAACCTTTATTCCAGCTACCTTTGCAAAGGATATCTGTACACAAAGAAACAAGTTGCTTATATATGGCATATATCTTCCAATATCTGATCATTTCTGAACTAGGAAGGGTGTGGGATGAGGTGGTGTGGAGCATAAGTAAGTCTAATGATGGGTGGGGGGCAGGGAGAGTTCATTGTTGAAATACCAGACATCAGCACATATCAAGACATGAAAAATTCATATCTCTGCATGTTCTTTAAAGCATACATTTACAAATAAGTTTAAATCATACTAAATTTGCAGCTTTTAACATATTTTATTCCACCAAAGTAACTTTACATATTCAAAACAGTCCCAACACAAAATTCTTCTCAGTCATGTTTAATTGATTAACTTCTAGAAGCGCTCTGCCCCTCTAATCCCCTTCTTCTGTCCACTTCTTTTTTCTCGCGAGCCTTTCTCAATGTCTCATCTATATTGTCTTACACGTCAAATTTTACGCGTTCGCCAGTCAATGTTTCCCCATATACTGCTCCATTAAAAAACCATGCTGATTTTATTTCCCTATGAAGTGTTAACCTATTTATAAGTCCAGAGTTCATTATTGTGACATCATCCGCAATTCTATGCCCAGCATCCCTCATATTCTTCCTCTTCCTAATCACTGCTGTATTAACAGTATTGTTCACTGTTTTAATAATGACAGGTCTTATATGTCCGGGTTTGGTTGGTAACCTGTATATGGCACTAATATCTTCCTCTCTTAAATTCACATTCTTCTTTTTATGCCCCCGAAGGGAGGCATATAGTTTTTGAACCGTCTGTCGGTCTGTCGGTCTGTCCGCAATTTTCGTGTCCGGTCCATATCTTTGTCATCGATGGATGGATTTTCAAATAACTTGGCATGAATGTGTACCACAGTAAGACGACGTGCAGTGCGCAAGACCCAGGTCCGTAGCTCAAAGGTCAAGGTCACACTTAGACGTTAAAGGATAGTGCATTGATGGGCGTGTCCGGTCCATATTTTTGTCATCGATGGATGGATTTTCAAATAACTTGGCATGAATGTGTACCACAGTAAGACGACGTGCAGTGCGCAAGACCCAGGTCCGTAGCTCAAAGGTCAAGGTCACACTAAGACGTTAAAGGATAGTGCATTGATGGGCGTGTCCGGTCCATATCTTTGTCATCGATGGATGGATTTTCAAATAACTTGGCATAAATGTGTACGACAGTAAGACGACGTGTCATGTGCAAGACCCAGGTTCGTAGCTCAAAGGTCAAGGTCACACTTAGATGTTAAAGGATAGTGCATTGATGGGCGTGTCCGGTCCATATCTTTGTCATCGGTGGATGGATTTTCAAATAACTTGGCATGAATGTGTACCACAGTAAGACGACGTGTCACACGCAATACCCAGGTCCGTAGCTCAAAGGTCAAGGTCACACTTAGACGTTAAAGATCATTTTTCATGATAGTGCATTGATGGGCATGTCCGGTCCATATCTTTGTCATTCATGCATGGATTTTAAAATAACTATGCATGAATGTGTGACACAGTAAGACGATGTGTCACGCGCAAGACCCAGCTCCGTAGGTCAAAGGTCCTAAACTCTAACATCAGCCATAACTATTCATTCAAAGTGCCATCGGGGGCATGTGTCATCCTACGGAGACAGCTCTTGTTAAGAATGCCCTGAACTTTTTCGGTAAGCTTTATCTGGGTTTCATTTCTTTCTTCTATAACGTCATATATTTTTATATTATTTTTCCTTGAATATTGTTCATTTCTGTTTGCCTTTCTGTTGGCCTCTATGCACATGTCCTCAGATTTCAGTAGTCTCTCTTCTATTTCTTCTATTTTCTTGTTGTATTCCTCATCCTATTTATCTAATATATCTTTCAAGTTATCATTGTCAAATTTCAGTGTTGTTAGTTGATCCTGTAAGTATCTGGTTTTTTCTTCTACTTTGGAACTGACTTTCTCTAAAATTTTCTCCTCCATTTTGCTCATTATTTGTGTGATAGTGTTTGTTATTAATGTTTCTATGTCTTCCTTCCTAAGCATTGATTCCTGCATTATATCAAGCTGATTTTGAATCACTGATAAGTTCATGCTCTCATTGCTAGTGTCACTTAGTTCCGATAATGTTGGTTTAGCTTGTTTTGTTGGTTGTTGTCCTGTTGTTTTGTTTTGTGTTTGTTGTGTTTTTGATAATGGTTTGTTTGCCCCTTTTGCACCTCCTTGACTTTGGGCTGGACCAGCAGATGAAGATGTAACTGCACCTTTTGGATTCATTTTACTTAAATTTCTTCAGTGTTTTGGTTTTCACTAACGGTTAGATTTAAGGCAGTTGACCTTGAAATTTTAACTGTAAATCACTGACTTGTCAGGTATTATTTCATTCCTGTTATAGCAATTCCTTTATGCTACTGTAAACTATAATTATCTCCAATCAATCACCAGACCCATACATATACACTTCACAACACAATAGTGTTTATAATCCAATGATAATAGCTGCACTGATCATTAAAGTTTTTCCTTAATCCATGTGATCCAGGTCTCTCAATGTGAACAAAGGAAAGACAAAGAAAAATTCATATTTTCACTAATATCTCCAAAGTTAAAACTCTCTTTTTAGTCAAACTTCAGCATCTTGCAGTCCATCTCATAAGCTTCATCTTCATGTACTTTTTGACATTTTATCGCTCATTAATCCATATGTAATTGGCAAAAATGATCAGAGCACTTTTACACACACATCTCAAACATTTTCCCCACAGGATTTTCAAATAACTTGGCATGAATGTGTACCACAGTAAGACGACATGTCGCACGCAAGACCCAGGTCCGTAGCTCAAAGGTCAAGGTCACACTTAGACGTTAAAGGTCATATTTCATGATAGTGCATTGATGGGCGTGTCCGGTCCATATCTTTGTTATTCATGCATGGATTTTAAAATTATTGGGCATGAATGTGTACCACAGTAAGACGACGTGTCGCGCGCAAGACCCAGGTCCGTAGGTCAAAGGTCCTAAACTCTAATTGCCATAACTATTCATTCAAAGTGCCATCGGGGGCATGTGTCATCCTATGGAGACAGCTCTTGTTTTTATATAAAAAAAAGACCGTAGCACAAAAGTTTACTGCTTCTGGTGTAATTGAAGAATTTGCCTGTCCTCAAATAGAACATTGAATATATTTTGGGTTAATATCTAATTACATGTGTTGATATCTTAAACCACTTTATGGGATTTATAAGACTAATGTCATTTCTGCCTTTCATTACATCCCTGCAAAATAGATGAGAAAGACATGCTGTTTTATTTTTTGCATTACCCAGCTAGTTACGAGGTAGGATTTAGAAAATTTATAAGCTAATCAAAAATTTACTTTCAAAGATGATAAATATTAATACTAAATGTAATGTTTCAGGTACTGGAGTATGGTAATTCTGTGAGAAGTAAAGGAGCCTCAGGAGTAAATCCAGACTCGTCAAGGTCACATGCAGTATTACAGATGGAAATAAGGGATAGGGCAGATAAAAGACTTGGCAGGTACAGTTTTAACACTTTACAGACGAAATCTGCCTACTATTACCCCGCTCATTTTTATCCAAAAGTCGGTTACAATAGTAAAGAAATTGATTCTGTTAATTTTCACCTTTTCTGAGGACTGAATTTAATGCTGGTAGATTTGTTAAAAGTATTCAGATTGAATTTCATCAAAACATAATAGCTAGGGTCATTGTTATTTTCCATATATGTATATCATTGGAAATTTAATAACCTTCTTGTCAGAAACTTCTAGGTTAGGCCTAGTTTTGTAATAATTTTATATGAATGGTCTTTGGTTGTTGCATTACCAATACTGTTCAGGTAATTCTAATTGTCAGCAAACATGACCCCCTGTTTCCATGTGTGTATATGGTGGAACTTCTAAAAGGTCTTCTTGTCTGAAACTGTGGCCCAATTTTAAAATAATTTCACACAAATGTTCAATAGGCTTCCATATTTACAAGATTGTTCAAATAAATCAAATTTGTCAGTACATCTAGCTGCCATAGGGCATGTTCACTTTTCTATATATGTATATATAGTGCAAACTTTGAAAATAAAAATCTTATTTATAAACTGCCTGCCCAATTTTGATATTATTACACACACATTTTTCACAGATGACGCTGTACCAAGTTTGTTCAAATTACTGTGATTCATCAAAAACTTGATTGCTGTAAATAAAAATAGAAAAGTTTGCGAACAGCATTCCTCCACAAAAACTGTTGGTCTAATTTTGATATAAGTGAACAGAAACTGTCCTTGGTAGCTTGCTTGTATTATACTGAGTTGACAGAAAACAAAACATGCCTGCCAGAGCTAAGCATAGAAAAAATCATGAAATGCAGACTCCCCTAAAAAATAGGTTTCCCTTGGGCAAGGGTGGGGGTCTAGTTTTCCCTCTATGACTCTATGGAAAACTTTGAAAATCTCCTTGTCCAAATCTGCAAGCCAGTTTTCAAAGTAGTGTTACAGAAATATTTCTTGTTATACCTGCGTGAGCTGTAAATCTCTAGTAAGTGATATAAGGCTATCATGGCCCACTTGTTAGTATTAACCTTTTTTGTTAATTTATTGTAGTATTTTCAGTAAAATTTTGAACCTCATGATTACAGGTAAGTTAAACAAGCATAAAAAGATGTGAACGTAATTATGCTGTTATAAGAAAACTTGCTTAACAATAGCAAGTGTTCATTTGTATAAATTGAATGAGACAGTTTCTATATTTCAGGATATCGTTCATTGATCTAGCAGGTAGTGAGAGAGCCTCAGATTCTGGTGACACAGACAGACAAACTAGAATGGAAGGAGCTGAAATCAACCAGAGTCTTCTAGCTGTATGTTGACAGTAAAAAATTATGTCAAAATATCTGAGTTTCTGCGTGATTATTTTCATTTTTGAAAATCACTTAATACATTGTAAAAGTTAAAAAAAAAGTGTTCACTATAGCAGGCTTTCCAATTGTTGAACAAACAAAACTTTTTGTGTGAGTTCTTATTAAAATACGTTTATAACCCATGTTGAAATCAATGAATCGTTTTTTGTACAGCGTACAGCTAATATGTGCCATTAACATAATTATTAGGTGTTTGTACTGTTAACAGTTAAATTTTAATTTTCACAAATGGATTATTATTTAAATAGTAATTGATTGTTAATGAAAGTGGTGTTAGTGTTGAACCTTGCAAAAAATGGTCAGATTATATTATTCATGACCTTTTTAGCTGAGCAAAAACATCTGACTTTTTTTTTCAAATATACTTAAGGAGGTAGGTTACCTTTATATTTGTATGTGCGCATGTCCAACCGGAAGCTAGCGTGACGATTTACGACGACGTTTACGACAAACTAAATGTCTTTGTATATTCATTCTTCTGAAAACAAATCATAGACCTGTCTTCGATCTGACGCTTTATGGTTTAATAATGCAGAAATAATGAATAAATTGCCGCAGAAACGCTTCAAAACAATGTTGCCTTAAAATGACGTCATTGACGTCATGACGTTACGTGTCAGTTACCGCGCAAAATTAACAGCTTTTATCTTGAAAGTACGTAATTCTGTGCATTTTCTTTATTCAAACTATTTTCAAATAACCATTATTTGCTGAAATATTTTTTATGAGTCTTTTGCTCTGAATAATAATCAATATTTTGCTTCTTTTATGTAGTTGTATTGAAATGTTATGCGGAATGTAAGAAAATGGATGATGGTAACAAATGTTATTTGGAATATAGTTGGGTGAGAGGTTACTTGTTACGGCCATTTTCAAATAAAAAATCTAGCAGTTTGATTTGTAATACCTATTTTACAGGTTCCGTTGATAATTTGTTACTTATATACTAAAACTAAGATCTAAAATTGTTCAAATTTCAGTAGAAAATTGTGGTTTCTTGAATTGAATTGATGTTACCATGGAAACGAAGCCCGTGACCTATGTATCTAAATGTAAAATTCAAAAGCGTTGACACTAGTCTATTTAAGAAACACAGCTTCGGCTTTTTATTTTCATTTCAACAATATCCATGAGAATAATAGTAGCATGCTGAACGATTTTTCCATGAAAAATGCCAGACGAGGGGTACTGCTGTAAGTATTCTAAGCTTAGACATTTGTTTGAATAAATGCAGATAACACGAAAATATAACTTACGTTAGAAATAATATGTTTTAAAGCTACATCAACTAGAAAGATAATCTTATTCAATATTATTTTATAAGAAATTACGACAAAAAGCAAGATATAAGCCATTTTAAACATCTCTGTTGCCATGGTTACTTTAAACTTTAAGAAAAATAGTGTACCATGTATAGTGCTTGGTATTTTGCTAATAATATTACCCAAATATTCCATGTTGGTCATTAACAGAATGGCACTGAAGCCGTCGAAAACCCCTATTTTTATACATAGTTGTTTAAAACTGAGAGAAAATGCGTTACCATGGAAACACGAGCCCCGCGACATATACATTTTAAGCTTATCTTAGAAAGCTAACGTGCATACTAGTAAAATTATAGATTATGTTGACTTCTACGGATATCAATGAAACTAAAATACACCGAAAAGTGTTAAATATCCGTATTTTCCTTCTTCTTTCAATACGAAATACCTTTGGATGGTCATGTTCTTCAAACCCGGATAAAAAATGAACTTGAAGGGACAGAGACAAACGAAACTGAGATTTTAGCAGTTAAAACTTCATATTACACGAAATACAAAAAGATACTGCGGTTCAACTAATCTGAATTTACCCTTGTAACAAGGTAACCTACCTCCTTAAAAAGAGTTTATTTTTCTAAGGCTGGCACTGGTTTCATTGTCAGAAGATACTATGTAAATTCTGCTTATAGCTTAATTTCAAAGAAAATGGTATTTTTATCAGCACTCTGATGACAGAAGCAATAGACTCTGTAATAAATCATATTATAGCATTGATTGAGAATATAGACATGAATCACTAACTCTTGAATCAATTCTTGCCACAGAAATGGTAGGCGGTTCTACCCAGACATCCAACTTTGTCCGAAACTTTAAATAATTTCTAAATATACCATGCCTTCCCTGAATGGAAGGCGAACAGTGCAGGTCATGATCAGACTGCACGGATGTGCAGGCTGATCATGATCTACACTGGTTGCATAGGCAGAATCAATCGTGTCCAGCATGATAATGTTTAATCAATATCTTTTGTGGAAATACATGTAAAAATCAAGGTGACTTGACATTGTGTAATGAACTGTTATTGTATCGCCATTAGCTGAAGGAGTGTATCAGATCGATAGATCAGGAGAGTCGACACAAACCTTTCCGACAGAGTAAACTGACACACATATTGAAGGATTCATTCATCGGCAATTCTAAGACTTGTATGATAGCCAACATATCACCAGGAAGTTCCTCTTGTGAACATACACTGAACACTCTCAGATATGCTGACAGGTGAGTCATATATGGAACTGCATTGTTTTTGTTGAAATCATTTGAAAAGAAAAATACAAATACCTATCATACGATGTCTGATGGCTCCGATTCAACATACTGTACTCATGACTTCACATCACTTGCCCCCTCACCTAGCCCTGCTCAGGTTGTCATGTAAAGTCATGCAGCTGATGTTTGGAAGGTCAGTAGTTCTACCTGGTAGACCACAGGTACCTGAAATAATGTTGGTGTCTTTCTCCACTATTGAAGCTTGAAAACGGCCATATGAACAGAATGGTATCAATTTTATCTTAAAAACCCAGCAAACAGATTAAAGACCTTTGTAGCCAATAGATTATACATAATCTTGAATCATTTACCAACATACAAAAAATCAGAAACCCTTTCAGCAGTAGTAGTGACCATTACCCTTTACAAAGTTGTCAGTCCATTTTGTTATGCTGTTTAATTTCAGTTTCAGTTTTTTTTTCAAATAGTGTGTAAAGAACAATGCATTATGCTTACTGTCTTGGATGCTATGAGAAACTGGAGTAAAGTCCAGACTGGAAATCAGTGGCAAATCATACCTTTTGAAGTAAAGTAGTGTTTTTACAAATTTTGTATGCATGATGAAATAATTAACTGAGGTTTTTCAACTTTTCAGAGTGAAGGAACTAAGACGCGGTGCACAGTCAGCTCCCTCTACCAGCAGAAGTACAAATGTGGCCATGTCTAATATACTGATGAATATACCTGCGTCTGCTCCATCTATATTTCAGCCATCCAATATTCTCTGCTCATCCACTCCAATGAGACAGAGTACACGACAGTTCACAAACAGAAATGCTAGTGCTGATTTACATTTAGACCCTAGTGAGACACCAATTAGGGGCCCGGGTGCAAGGAGAAAAACCTCAAGTGCTTTATCTAGAAGTGAATCCAAATCACAAAATTCCAGTCACAGAGCTGGGACAAGTTTCAGTTCAAGTACTTCAAGTAAATCTCAAGTGACTCGGCATGTTGCCCCAAATGTGATAAATTCTGGAAATAAACAAAACTTATCGTCCAATAGTGAGTCCGATCAGACTGAATCTGATTCTTGTAACATGACTGGTCCCCAGAAACCAGTCAATCTGCCAAATCAGATGTTGAATATTCAAAACCAGTCTGGAAATAATAAAAGCACCTACTCTCGTAAAAACATGTATGTAAGTAAAAGTTCAAATTTAGGTGGTCAGACTGCCGTATCTAACACAAGTCAAAATATACCAGTGATAAAGTCATCTGACACTGATAATGATTTTCCAACTACAGACTTCAACAATGAAGAGGAGGAATTGAATGATCTTAATCGAACTGGTGATAAAAATAATGTTGCTGCTAGTGTACCAGTCTTTCCTTCAACTAATTCTGGGAAGTCTGAGACACAGTCAGGTGACAAATTGGACAAAGAAAAGACTGCATTTTCGAGTGGTGCACAGTCTAGACTGTCATCTGTGTCAGCTAGTGTACCTGTCCTTAGGAAAAAGAATTATGTAGAGAACCAGACTGGTTCTCAGGTTGATAGTCGCTGTCAGACAGAGCTTCCTCAAAGTGAACAGAGACAAAATGAAGGAAGCTCTAGACCTCAGGCAAATTCAGGAAATTCTCAACCTTACAGAAATAATTCTCAATTAAATGAAGGCAGTCAGCCATCTTCAGCAAAGTCAGCCTCAACATCAGTTTCTAAAACCAAAGACTTAGATGTTGAAACCAAGACAACTGATAACAGGCTCAGGCTTAGGATGCCATCTACTCTAACTGAGAGTTTTAATGAAGATTTACTATTTGATTCACCATCTATAGACCAGAGGGTTTGGACACCAAGAACTCCTAGTGAAAATTCTGGAACCCAGCCCAGGATTCCACAAGACCCTTCTTTACAGCCAGAAATTCCTGCTGTACTGCCAGCCAAAAGTACTGAATTGACAACATTTTCACAGTCCCCTAGATGGCATTTGAACAAAAATCAGAGCAATTACCCAGTGCCTGCACAGCAGCCGCAGGGATTCAGACCCGAGCCTTTACGTACATTTCCCAAGGAAAAGTCAGAAAATAGGCCTACAGATGTAGGAAATCATACAAATGTTCAGAATAACAGTGCCGTATATACTGATAACAGACAAAGACAGCTTGATCCAGATAATACTAAAAGGACTCCATATGTTATACCAAAGTCTGGAGAGAATCATTTCAGTAATGTAAACACCCATACAAAGCCAGGTTCAGATTCTGACATGTCAAAGAAGACAGCCTGGGCTCCAAATAGCGTGAAACAAGAAGAAAAGGAAGAACATGAACCAATTAGTGCTAATTGGTTTACAACACCTGCTGATCATGAAACACATTTAACAAAATCAGTGAGTGAGAAAAAACTGTTTGAAAATACTGATAGAAAATCAATAGTGCCTAAACGTGATAGAGAAGATTCGAAATCTGGAATGAATTTACAAGATGTAGATGATGAATACTTACCAATGGCGAGGAATGTTGACAAGAACAGATCAGCTCATAGTGACAGTGGAATATTGTCAGCTGTCTCCGACACAGAATGTAAACAAAGTCAGATAACAACAAGTAAAACCAGCAAAAACACAGGCAATGCTGCTGGTTATCAGAACTCAAACTTTGCAAAGCCCGGTTATTTCAGTGACTCGGGAGCAGATGCTAATGGATTTATCTCCAAACATCGTTTGGTCCATTCTCCAGTAACATCACGGCAAAGTTCAAACACTTCCCCTGTGATAAAGGACTACGTGTCTTTGTCTCCAGTCAATGAACAAGCTACAAATTTTTCAAAAAAATCTGAGAGAGAGGTAAATTCTGTATCACCAGCAAGTGGCATGTCTAGTAATGGTGTTTTAAAAACAGAAAAGCTCAAGGTTGGTGCAACATTTTCACCCATACACCCACAACCAGTAACTAACAGTAAAGTTTCTAAAAGTGTAGCTGTGAGTAAGGACATACTGCATCCAACACCACTTGGTAAAATATCAGCGTCAGTTGATACTCAGCAGGACCGTCGTATCTCATCACAGGCTAGTAACAACAGTTCAGGTAGTGAAGTGATAGATTTAAAGTAAGTATAATAGCAGAACGATTTCTTAATTTATTTTGTATTTTATTAGGCTATTAGCTTACTTGAGCATGAAGTACTCATGGTGAGCTGTTGGGATCACTCACCATCCATGGTACATTGTTTGCCTTACGTCTGTAAATCTTCAAATGTCACTGCTAGAGGGTATGGTCAGTATTCCCTTTATGTATACAGTGGGAACTTCCTGAGATTTCCCTGTCAGAAACTGCTGTTCTGAGTTTTAAATAATTTCACCTAAATGCTCCAAGGGTGACCAACTACCAGGATTTTTCAAGTTATTCTGCTTCGTCTAGAAAAATGGACTCTAAAGGGCTTGGTCTCTTTTCCCTATGTGTATAATTATAATGGGAACTTTGAAGAAAATTCTTGCTACTGTTAACACTCAATAGGTCACGATTATTGCCAAATTTTACTGAGATTTGGTAATTATGTTCAGTTTGCCCCAATAAAATTATGGATGAATTTGAAACTGAGTCATGTAGGTTCTGAAACAAGGTCACTTGGTCAGTGTACAGTAAAAGCTTGTTAACACTGTGGATATTCTACCTAGTCTTTATGAACCATGTTCAGAATATTTGTCTTTATGAAATTAAGGTCAAATTCAAAACTTGATCACTAGGTCAAATCATAGATCTATATAAAATCATAAAACAATTCTTCTTAACACTCAAGAAGCCACATTTTTGCATGATTTTTAGCTCACCTGTCACATAGTCACAAGGTGAGCTTTTGTGATCACCCTTCGTCCGTCGTCCGTCGTCAGTCCGTGCGTCGACAATTTCTTGTCTGTATGATAGAGGTTTCATTTATGATTTTATTTTAACCAAACTTGCACACAATTTGTATCACCATAAGATCTCAGTTCCTTTCTTAAGCTGGCCAGATCCCTTTACGGGTTCCAGAGTTATGGCCCCTGAAAGGGCCAAAATTAGCTATTTTGACCTTGTCTGCACAATAGCAGCTTTATTTATGATTTGATTTTTACCAAACTTGCACACAACTTGTATCACCATAAGATCTTGATTCCTTTCTTGAACTGGCCAGATTCCATCATGGGTTCCAGAGTGATGGCCCCTGAAAGGGCCAGAATTAGCTATTTTGACCAACTGCACAATAGCAGCTTCATTTATGATTTGGATTTAATCAAACTTGCACAAAGCTTGTGTCACCATAAGATCTTGGTGCCTTTCTTGAACTGGCCAGAACCCTTTATAGGTTCCAGAGTTATGGCTCCTGAAAGGGCAAAAATTAGCTATTCTGACCTTGTCTGCACAATAGCAACTTCATTTATGATTTGATTTTAACCAAACTTGCACACAACTTGTATCACCACAAGATCTTGGTTCCTTTCTTGAGCTGGCCAGATTCCATCATGGTTTCCAGAGTTATGGCCCCTTAAAGGTCCAAAATTTGCTATTTTGGCTTTACCAGCCATATAGAGACTTCATTTATGGTTTGATTTGATACAAACTTACAAAAGATCTTCAACAACAATAAATCTTGGATTCCATGATGATCCAATCGTAGGTTCCAGTTATTTTATATCTGATTACCTCCCCTGATTGTAATCAAAATGGATTTATATCAGTAAGTACTTATAGGACTTATTTGAAATTTCATTATTGTCATTAGTTGGACTGAGACAATCAGGGTAGATAACTATGGACTGATTTTATTTCAAATTACCTCCCTTTATTTCAAATTAAAATGGGTATATCTCCATAACTAATGAAGATACTGATCTGAAATTTCATTTATGTCAACAGATGGACTTGGACAATCAGTGAAGATACATATTGACTGAATTTATGACAAATTACCTCCCTTTATTTTTTATCTAAATGAACCTTAGCAGCTTCTAATGAGATTGGTTTGAAACGTTATTTATGTCTTCCATGGTAAGAAATAGTCATATTAGATAACTCTTGATTGAACATTTATCGATATGAATACTTACTAATGTATTGTTGTATAGGCTTGTACTCTGTATCTTCTACATGCATATGCCAATGCATGATTACCTCCCCTAATTTTAATAAAAATGAATTTATCTTGGTAAATATTTATAGAACTCATTTGAAATTTCATTATTGTCTTTAGTTGGACTGAGGCAATCAGGGTAGATAGCTATCAATCAGGGTAGTTAGCTATTGACTGATTTTATGTCAAATTACCTCCCTTTGTTTCAAATTAAAATGGGTGTATCTCAGTAACCAATGAAGATACTGATTTGAAATGTCATTTATGCCATCAGATGGACTCGGACAATCAGGGAAGATAACTTTTGACTGAATTTACGACAAATTACCTTCCTATTATGTAAAGGAATATATATCAGCGGCATCAAATTAGATTGGTTTTAAATGTTATTTAAGTCTTCCAGGGTAAGGAATACTAGTAGTCATGTTAGTACAGAATTGCAGCATTTGAGCCTAGGACCCTCAAACTTGGTATGGAAATTGGCCCTGATTAGGTCAAAAGAGACTGTTACAAGAAAATGTTTATCCTGATGATATTTAAGGTGTATGCCTATGTGCTCTATGGCAAAACTCGATCATATCATTTTGAGCGATGGTAAATGGTGAGTGATACAGGGCCATCATGGCCCTCTTGTTATTGTAGTCGGTAAGATTGTCGCTATGAAATGTACATCAAGTTCAAAAACTAGATCACTTGGTCATATTATAGAAAAATGCTGTTAACACCATACTGGCCACATTTTCTACCTGATCTTTATGCCCCCCTTGAAGGAGGGGTATATTGTTTTGCAGATGTAGGTCGGTCTGTATGTAGACCAATCCGTTTCCGGATGATAACTCAAGAATACTTTGGCCTAGGATCATGAAAGTTGATAGGATGGTAGGTCATAACCAGCAGATGACCCCTTTTGATTTTGAGATCAGTAGGTCAAAGGTCAAGGTCACAGTGACCCGAAACAGTGAAACAGTTACCGAATGATAACTTAAGAGCGCTTAGGCCTAGGATCTTGAAAGTTAATAGGGAGGTTGGTCATGACCAGCAGATGACCCCTATTGATTTTGAAGTCAGTAGGTCAAAGGTCAAGGTCACAGTGTCCCAGTATAGTTAAATGGTTTCCGAATGATAACTAAAGAATGCTTGGGCCTAGGATCATGAAAGTTGATAGGGTGGTTGGTCATGATCAGATGACCCCTATTGATTTTGAGGTCATTAGGTCAAAGGTCAAGGTCACAGTGACCAGGAACAGTTACACGGTTTCCGTATAACTCAAGAATGCTTGGGCCTAAGGTCATGAAAATTGATAGGGAGGTTAACCATGACCAGCAGATGACCCCTATTGATTTTGAGGTCAGTAGGTCAAAGGTCAAGGCCACAGTGACCCAGAACAGTAAACCGTTTCCAGACGATAACTTGAGAACGCCTGGGCCTAGGATCATGAAACTTGATAGGGAGGTTGATCATGATCAGCAGATGACCCCTATTGATTCTGAAATCAGTAGGCCAAAGGTCAAGGTCACAGTGACCCGGGACATTGAAACGGTTTCCGGATGATAACTGAAGAACGCTGGGGACTAGGATCATAAAAGCTGATAGGAAGGTTGGTCATGACCAGCAGATACCCCATTTGATTTTGAGGTCAGTAGGCCAAAGGTCAAGGTCACATTGACCTGGAACAGTTAAACTGTTTTCTGACGATAACTTGAGAATGCTTGGCCCTAGGATCACGAAACTTAATAGGAAGGTTGATCATGATCAGCAGATGACCCCTATTGATTTTGAGGTCATTAGGTCAAAGGTCAAGGTCACATCAGCCCAGAACAGTAGAACTTTTGTGTGTAGTGACCAAATAATTTCTGTTCCTTGTGCAATTACTGTATGCATCAAGGGGGGCATTTCGTGTTCTACGAGCTCTTTTCATAAACTTTTGTCAGTTTGTTTGTCTCTATTGTATCTAGATCAGGTTTTAAAGTAGATTGTTTGACGTAAAAAACTAGGTCAAATTATAGAAAAATCTTGTTGTCACCTTAGAAGCCAATTTTTTTCTATCATATTTTCTTACTTTTTTATTGAAAATTTGTCTTAATAAAATCTAGGTGAATTTTGAATGCCCATGAAATTAAATGATTTTAAAGTATATGTATATATATGTAATATTCTGTACCTGTTTTTCTCTCATAACTGGCATTTTACATTTCCTGGTAAATTTCAGTTTTCGACACCAGAAAATATCATTTCCATATTTTGACAGTTCATTCCTGGGTTAACTGTTTCAACCATAAAATGTGTTAAAAAAAAGTATTTACTTGGAATTCAATGTTAGGATATGCATGACACTCTGTTCTTGGTTAGGTCTGTGTAATTGTAGTTTTATGTTTTCCAGGTCTCAGTTGATTACCTCCCATGAAGATCAGCTTGCCACAGTGACCTCCCTTTGTAAACAAGAAATGAAGCTTCTTCTTGGAGCCAAAGCTGGTAACAAGGTAACTTTATATTTAAAAAGTTGCTGTCTCTTTTCTAGAGTAAACTATTTCTTTCCTAATTTTTAGCTGGACTATTCAAAGAATAGTCTAGGTATTCTACACACCCTGGCATAGGCGTCACACCTTGGTTAAAGTTTTGCATGCAAGTACATATGGCTATCATTTAAGGTCTAGGAGTATATCACCAAAACACAGAAATATTTTATAAAGAAACAACATCGTTACCAATATTTTACCTGACCATTACATGTTCTGCCGTACTGTCCCGTACTGAAAATATTCTAAAAAAGTTGTCCCTCTTTGAAAATGAATGCCATTTGTAAAGAAATAAAAATAAACAATCCCTGAAAACTGTGTTCAACCTAGTTATGTGAAATTTCAACACTCGCACGCTATTACAAATGCATCAAAACAAATATGTGTAACAGTTCCTTGAAAATGGTGAGTTTTTAAAAGCGCTTGACTGTTTGGAAGTGGGGCCTGTTTAAACAGTTTTTTTTTCGGAATTCAATGCTTATATCAGTATACTGACACTTGTTTTGTAGAGTTATATAAGTAATATACACGCTATCATTACAAAAACAACAAAACAAGTGTCAGTATACTAATATAAACATTGAATTCCGAAAAAACGACTGCCTAAATGGGACCCACTTCCGGGCAGTCAAACGCCTTCAAAAATTCACCATTTTCAAAGAACTGTTACACATGTTAGTTTTGATTCATTTGCAATCGCATGCGAGTGTTGAAATTTCACATAATGAAGTGGAACACAGTTTTCAGCAATTGTTTATTTTTATTTCTTTACAAATGACATTCATTTTCAAAGGGGGACAACTTTTTCAGAATATTTTCAGTATGGGAAAGTACGGCAGAACATGTAATGGTTAAGTAAAATATCCTTTATTCCTTTATAAAATATTTCTGTGTTTTGGTGATATACTCCTAAACCTTAAAGACATATAGCTTTGAAATTTGTTTTGTCTTTTTCTAGGTCAATTACCAGTCTCACTGAGTCAAGTCCCATAACTCTGACATGTACTTTAGCCAAATTATGCCCCCTTTTGGACTTACAAAATCCTGGTTAAAGTTTTACATGCTAGTTACTATCTCCAAAACTAATGCAGATATTGAATTGAAACTTCACGTGTCTTCGAGGTTATGAAACTGGGTGATAGCATCAAGTCCCATAACACTGACTTGCATTTTAGCCAAATTATGCCTCTTTTTGGTCTTAGAAAATCCTGGTTAAAATTTTGCATGCAAGTACATATAGCTATTACTTAAAGACATATAGATTTGAAACTTGTTTTTTCTTTTTCTAGATCAATTACCAACCTCACTGGGTCAAGTCCCAAAACTTTGACATGTATTTTGGGCAAATTATGCCCCGCTTTGGACTTAAAAAAATTCTGGTTAAAGTTTTGTGTGCAAGTTACTATCTGCAAAACAAATGCAGATATTAAATGGAAACTTCACATGTGTCTTCTGGGTTATAAAACTACTTGATTGCGTCAAGTCCCATAACTCTGACTTGCATTTTGGCCAAATCATGTCCCCTTTTGAACTTAAAACTTCTGGTTAAAGTTTTGCATGCAAGTTACTATCTCCAAAACTATGTAGATACTGGATTGAAACTCTATAATAGATATTTGAACATTTAGGGTAATATTACTGCTTATGGGACAACGATTCAAATAGTCGAGCACTAGCTGTCTAATGGACAGCTCTTGTTATTACCACAATATCTTATGGAAATCGACATGAAATGCAAGTACAGTTTGTATTAGCTTAAAGAATTCTTAAACTATGAACAGAATAATCACAAATACTAGTATGTGTCAATGAATACCAGAGAATATTTGCAGATGGCATCTTTCAGGATTTCACCGGAAATTATTTTGGGTCCATGTAGTTGTTTACTGGGTAAAACCACTCACTGTCTTTTAGTCTACTTGATAGCTTTGTCACATGAAATAATTTTAGCCCAGAAGAGGCTTGAATCCACTGCATGAAGGGATTGTGAATCATGGCCCACAACCTTTAATTATTCTGCCATATAAGCACTCTTTGATGTAAAATTTATACATGTTTCAACAACTTTTACTACAACTACATAAAACTTGAAATGAACATGAACCAACATACTGCGATGATGCCCGTCAAGTTTTTTTTTGGATTGGTCAATTTCCCTTAGGGTTATTGCCCTTGATTTAATGAAAAATCCACGTCTGCAGCCATTTCTCAGTAATAAGCTGGTAGAATTTCATGAAACTTGAAATAAATATGAACCAACATACTTCGATAATGCCCATCGTTTGTTTGTTTTTTTAATTGGTCAATTTTCCTTAGAGTTATTGCCCTTTAATTGTTTAAAAATCCACAGATTTGTACATAACAAACCAACCAATTGGTAGAATTTCATTAAACTTCTTTCATTCTTTTCCATGAACATTTATTATAAACATGTGAAGTTATGTACCACACCTTGGTCACACCCCCTCCCCCTCCCCCCCGACCAAAAAAAATTTTTTCATTCCTTTTTTTATTTTTTTTTGCAAACCTTCCTTGAATATTTATCAACATGCAAAGTTGTACCGTTCCCCCACCTCACTCCTCCACCCAGTCATGCCCACCACCCCGATCAAGCATCCCCCCACCCCATTTTTTTTTTTTTTTTTTTTTTCTTTTTGAATTTTCCATCAATATTTATAATCAACATTAAGTAACATCCTGAACTTTTTGCCGGATATATTTTTTTTGCCATTCTTCACCACAAACCCTTTCAGCGGGGGACACCAATTCATGGAATTTGCTTGTTTTGTACAAAATCTTCTTTTTAGTGCACTAGACATTCCTTTATCTTTATGCAGATAAGTATCCTTGTGATACCAGTACATCCTAATGTAGTTCATATTTGTTTTGTTTCAGAAATTTGATGACTACATGAAGAAAGTTAGTGATGTATTGTCACAGAAGATGGCGGCAATACAACTTTTACAAGACCAGATCATTGCCTACCAACTCAGTACTGATGATGCTGGCTTTTGATCATCCACTTTGCAAACATATCTGTTTTGTTGTGTGCAGATTTTAAAAAAAAATTCGAAGCCAGATTATGGGCTTAATTGAAAACAGGTGTTGGATTTGTGATATATGTGGCATTAACTGTACTCGAGTATTTTAAGCATTCCTTTTCACCAAGGTAGAGAAAAACAAATGTGATATTTTATTATTTTAGCTTACTATGATATGCTTGTATGTCTGCATAAATTATTTGTGTAACTGGGATATATTTATGTCTTATATTGTCTTTAATGCATTGTGTTCAATATAAATAATATAATCATCATACAACATTTATTCTAATAGAGGCAAAGAATGTTTCCTATATGTTTAAGTAAATATAACCTCTCTAAAGGCAAATATCAGATTATAAAGGCAGGTATGCTAATATTCCCAGAAATCTGGTTACATATTTATTAGACAAAGCTCTTTTATCATGTTTATCTCCAGAGTAACAAGGTCAGTTCTGCACACAGATTATCTTCCCCAGTGGTGTAATGGCAGGATTTCTGTGTACTGGTTGGTCACACTCCAACTTACAGCAAACATTTTCAGACAGTTAAGATACAGTTAATACTCAAACACACGGAATTTATATATATGATTGCAATCCATAGAGGGTGATATGAAAAATGTACACCCCCAAGATATGTGGATATCAGCCTAGACATTATCCAACTTGAAGGTCTGTGTTCCTGTTTTGCAGGAAAAACTTGTTTCATATCACCCTCCCTGGAATGCAATATTTATTTTATTTATCCCCCCGCCAAAGGCAAAGGGGATATTAGAAATGCTCTCCGTCTGTGCGTGCGTCCGTCCATCCGTCCGTCCGTGCGTCTGCAACAATCTTTGTCCGGAGCATAACTCCAAAAGTACTGGAGGGATTTTCTTCAAACTTCATACACTGATAGAACACATTGGGAGGAAGTGCAGTGTGCAAAAACAATAACTGTACCTTGCATATTTTTTTAGTTATTCCCCTTTATCATACTTTCTTAAAAAAATTTGTCCGGAGCATAACCCCAAAAGTAATAGAGGGATTTTCTTCAAACTTCATACACTGATAGAACACATTGGGAGGAAGTGCAGTGTGCAAGAACAATAACTCTACCTTGCCTATTTTTTGAGTTATTGCCTTTTATCATATTTTCTTAAAACATTTTGTCCGGAGCATAACCCCAAAAGTACTGGAGGGATTTTCTTCAAACTTCATACACTGATAGAACACATTGGGAGGAAGTGCAGTGTGCAAGAACAATAACTCTACCTTGCCTAATTTTTGAGTTATTCCCCTTTATCATATTTTCTTAAAAAAATTTGTCCGGAGCATATCTTCTTCATGCATGGAGGGATTTTGATATATCTTGGCACAAATGTTTATCACCACCAGGCGGAGTGTCATGCGCAAGAACCAGGTCCCTAGGTCGAAGGTCAAGGTCACAGAGGTCAATGGATACAAAAATAAAAACCTTGTCCGGAGCATTTCTTCATGCATAGAGGGATTTTGATATAACTTGGCCCAAATGTTCACTACCACGAGACGGAGTGTCATGCGCAAGATCCAGGTCACTAGGCCTAAGGTCAAGGTCACACTTAGAGGCCAACGGTCAGATACAAGAATGACTGTCCGAAGCATTTCTTCGGCATGCATGGAGGGATTTTGATGTAACTTGGCCCAATTATACACCATCATGAGACGAAGTGTCATGCGCAGTTCCCTTCTTTAGAATTACTTCCCTTTATTGTTACTTTAAATAGCTTTTATTTTAACTTTTTCATTACTAGTTGTAGGGAAAAATCGAGACCACTTTTCTGTAATACAACAAGCGTGCTAAATCCAATTTTGAGGTGTATTTTGACCAATTTCTACCTGATAAAGATTTTTATGTGGACTTGCAATTTTCTTTTTTTTTTTTTTTTTTTTTTTTTTTTAAAGATTAACTTCCCTTAGTTGTTACTATAAATAACTTATATTATAACATTTTTATAATTGACCCTAGGGAAAAAACAAGACCACTTTTCTGTGGTACAACATAGATGTTACTCTCCAATTTTAGGTGTATTTTATTATGTATAAGGTATCTCTACTTGGTAAGGAGTTTTTTGTAGACTTTAAAATACAAAAGACTTACAATGATTACTAAACAACCACAAAATTAACATTCCATTTGCAAATACAGCAGCTAGAGTAAAGAAATTTGCTTTGACGGGCATATATTGTGACATTCTGGCACTTTTGTTCCCTGTTAGCTTTCCATTCCTTCTTTTTACAGTAGCCATATAGAAAAACATCATAGCTATACTGTTCGTGAAAATTAATAAAATTTAGCAGTAAACCACCTCACTACTGACTTATTCTTTCTTCCACATCTTAAGGATGACTACCCGTAATAGGCCTCAATTTCACCAGAAACGTACATATAACTTGATACTGTAAGCTTTGAAAATGTCAAACGATAGAAATAAGGTACATATTGACAAGTTATATAGTGACAGATGTTCTCAAAAATTTCCTTAAGATTACCTTCCTTGATAATTTTGGTTTTTCATGAGTTATCTCCCCTGAAAACTAGAAAAATATAATTTTCTCCTTTTCCCTACGGGGAATTTTAGATTTCTTTTTGATATTTGTATCAGAATCATATAATGCAGCTTTCTACCGCAAAATTTTCTCGAAACTCAAACTCAGATTTTTATAATCGAAGAAATTATATATTTCCCATAGGCATCAATGTTAACTTCAATACTGATTATATCCCCAAAAAACGATAAAATCCGAAAAATCTCTCGGTAAAATGTTTTTAATTTTGAATGTCTTTAAAGTGACCAAATTTCATTTAAATATAACCATCCAGTTACAAGATATGAAATATGGCTATTACACCATGTTATCCTTAAAACCCCTGATGCGGACCACAACTAAACGGTTCTTCAAAGCTTTCCCCAAAATTAATACTTTCAGACACTAACTTGCCAGGAACTTTAGCCTTTAATTATAATATGCCCGGCGGGGGGATTAGCCATGTGTAACATTGCTGTTGTTGTACCAATAACATATAGGGTCTAAACATGTTTCAGAAATATATGGAGTTCAATGGTTTATTGAAATAATAAACAGTAAAGCCTGCCCGCTTAGCTCAGATCTACGGATTGCGGGTCGTGAGTTCGATCCTTGGGCAAGGCGTTCTCCGTGAAGATTTAATAAAGGACATACCACCTCTGATTCATGTGGGGAAGTTGGGAGTTACTTGCGGAAAACAGGTTTGTACTGGTACAGAATCCAGGAATACTGGTTAGGTTAACTGCCCGCCGTTACATGACTGAAATACTGTTGAAAAATGGCGTTAAACCCAAAACAAACCAACAAACAAACAATAAATTAATGTAGAATATTAACACCAATAAATGTCTTGCCTGTCATTAAGCAAAGCTTTAGAAGTAAATATCAGTAAGTGCCTAGTCAGCTTGATTGTTGCTGCCAAAGTGTCATATCACCCAACAGATGATATGAAAAATAACATCAACTGTGCAGAAAACTAAAACTAAAAAACTAACTTTCTGATAAGATTACATGCATAGATCAAAACAGCCATTTTGTGCATGAGATAATTTTGTCAGTGGAGAATATGATATAATTATTTTTAAAGTTCAACCAATGGAATATTTGCATTGAGCTTTTTGTGAGGTATAATAATATACACTATGATATTGAAACAGCAAAATTGTTAAGTTTATTGAACAAATTTGTTAGTTTTGTTTATGATTGTTTGTTGTAACTTGTTGTGTATGGTAATATCTGAATTTCTGTTTAAAACAGCTTTGTTCCAGGTTAATATCAGATTTTCTAATTCATATTCTGGCCTGTTATACCATATTACAAAAATGTCATTCATTCTTCTGTGACATATTAATTAGTTAAAAGTGAATTCATGTAGAATGAAATTTTCAATATTTTAAATAACCACTCAGTGTACAAATATTTACATGTTTCCATCCATCACATTTCACTATTCAGGTTTCCGGTTTCCGTCCATCACATTCCACTATTCAGGTTTCCATCCATCACATTCCACTATTCAGGTTTCCATCCATCACATTCCACTATTCAGGTTTCCATCCATCACATTCCACTATTCAGGAATGTTGAAGCTTTATTATCAATATGTGTTTTACCATGAAATCCTAATACAAAGATGTGTTTTTCATTGAAGAACATGGTGGCATTGTCTTCTTACTGTGATAAGGCTTCTTCAAATAAAGACTACTAAAGGGTGCCTTTGACAGCATTTATTCTAGCATGTTTGTAATGGTTGTTATATCAATATTGACTAAGTGGAAGTGTATTTTTAAAAAAATGTGCACTCTTTTTAACAGGAGAGGGGGAACTTTGTTATTTGTTGATATTGTATAGTCATTTTAATCGACCTGGCGGTGCGGGGTTTCGCGATGGTCCACTGCATTATTGTGCAGGATATGTAGTATATTTGGCAGCCTGATTTCTTATTCACTGGCCATTTACTTTACACTGTAACCACTATAGCTGTACCTATTTTGCTCGTTTTTTTGTGATTACCATTATTTGCATAAGCCAGAGATTAACTCCGCCCCGCCATGTCAAATAAAACGCACTACAGTAGTTGGTTACCAGTATGAACATAAATGTACTTGTTGTGATCTTGTATATCCATGTTATGAGTACAACCTTTTTGAGGGGTTATGGCAGTAAGTTTAAAGTAGAGTGGATGGATATGTTGTTGCCATGGTGATGAAGGTTCAGATTCTGTCTCTAGCTGAAATGTTGGTTTTACAGCATTTCCAAATATATACTGGTATACCAGTATGCGAGGAAGTCGTGTTCACACATGATAACAATTTGTCAATTTATGTGTGTTTTTACATTCATATTTATTCATGGGTTTTATTTATTTTTGAGTATGGGAACAAATTTGTCTCAAGATGCATTTATACTGTATAATTTATTATGTAATGTCTAAAAAAAATTTAATTTTATTGTTGTGTTTAGAAAAATGCCATTGAATAGATATTAGTGAAATATATTTTTACAGTATATTGTGTCTCTTAGTTTTGTTTTATTATAGGGTTCGACTTTGAATAACTTTGTCATCAAGTCATTATGATAAGGTTGGCAGCAAATATAACTAGGTTTATACACGGTTAATGTTTTTAACCAGGTTTTCAAAAAAAAAAATTGGCGCGTGTTTTGTTTTAATTTGAGAATTTAAGTTTATTATGTTTATAAGCCATTCAATCTTGTTCAACTTCTAGAATTATGATAGCTGAAATTACTGAGACTAGGAGCTGTTACATCCTTGTTATATTATTGTGACAGCAGTATTGCCAGGTTGTAACATCTGCTGTAGGTCAAGGGGTAGTGAAATGAAAAAGAAAATTATGATGCTGTAACACATGTAAGGCTTGTTTTAATGACAACATTTTATTACCGGTACAAATGTTTTTTTCAGTATGTTCATACATGTGCAAAGTTAAGTAACAAAACAAACAAAAATCAGTCAAAACCAGAAATCCATTTGTGACCAAGACCTTTGAGTTAGGGGTCTTGCATTCATTACAGGCATTCATTACAGTGAATGTTTGTGCCAAGTTACTTTAAATATTCATTCAAGCATAAGTTTTAAACTGGACAAAAAATATTGAATTAAAATAAATCACTTTTATTTGAAATTACTCGAAATAAAAATAAACACACATTGCCTCCTCTATATGTTTAATAATTACCTTGCAAACAATTCTATCATAACAACAAATGTAACAAAATAAAGTGATCATAAGTTAAATAATTAATAACTTTTTATGTCAAAAATAAGTAACCTCCTCAACGGGACCGGGTACGCCTGAGGCTCCTGCCCAGCTGATGACGGTTAATGAACTTAACTGCCTTGCCAACAATTCTGAACATACTCAACAACAAAATTAAATATGACAAAAATAAAGTTATCCGTTAAGTAATTAAAACCTAATTCAATCTTAAATACGCAGTAACATTTTAAACGAGACAGGGTAGGCACAGAAGCTCCTGTCAAGTTGGTTTGAAGGTTCAATTCCATTTACATAATATTATAACAAGATGGGATAGTATTATAATAAGACGGGTTGTAACGGCCGCTCTAATTAAACTTGATAGGGTAAGCGCGAGGGCTCCGACCAAGTTGATGAAAAATTCACTCGACGGGAAGGAGACCAAGCGTGACATGCCAGTCAGTCCGAATAATCAAAAATCATACCTTAACGGAAAATATGTAACTGCAACGCAATGCAACAACTTAACTTGAACAAACTAAGGTTAAATACCAATTGCGGTTCACGTTACTTGAGAGAAGTTTGGGACTATAAACAAGCGAGGCTCCATTCAAGCTCATAGTCTTTTTACTCACGTTGTTGACGTCGAAAAACAAATCATCAAAAGAAAGATAAGCAATCTTACATTACCTAAATCCAGTTATTTACTACAGTGTTTTACTGTTTATTAATGCCTGTTACACAACCCCGAGCAATATAGGTCCTACCACACTATAAGAATCGGTCATAATACTTAACTAGGAATCGGCATCAAAACTGTGGTATTCTACTGCAATCTTACACTACATTACTAAATATTTACTGTAAAAATCTTTATTTTATTTAACGATGCCTTTTTACGCAACGCAAAGCAATCTAGGTCCTACAGTACTATAAGAGTCGGACAAAGTGACCCAAAGCAACTTCGAGTCATACGACTTTATTAAAGAATGGCATCAAACCTGTAGTATTCTATTGCAATCTAAACTAATTATTTACTGCCGAAAACTTTGTACTATTTACTGATGCCCTTTACGCAACTCAACGCAATTTGGGTCTTGCTGTACAATAAAAACCGGACCTGTTGACCCAAGGCAACTTCGAGTCACAACAGTTTATTAAACAATGGTATCAGACCTGTAATATTCCACTGCAATCTAAACTAAATACTTCCTACAGGAAACTTTGTACTACATACTGATGCCTTTTACGCAATGCAACGCAATCTGGGTCTACCGCACTATAAGACCTGGACCTAGTGACCCAAAGCAACTTCGAGTCATAACATTTTATTAAAGAATGACGTCAAATCTATAATATTCCACTGCACACTTAACTAAATACTTCCTACAGAAATTTTGTACTGTTTACTGATGCCTTTTACGCAATGCAACGCAATCTAGGTCCTACCGTATTATAAGAGCCGGACCTAGTGACCCAAAGCAACTTCGAGTCATAACATTCTATTACAGAATGGCATCAAATCTATAATATTCCACTGCCCTCTTAACTAAATTCTTCCTACAGAAAACTTTGTACTATTTACTGATGCCTTTTACGCAATGCAACGCAATCTAGGTCCTACCATACTATAAGAGCCGGACCTAGTGACCCAAAGCAACTTCGAGTCATAACACTTTATTAAGATTGGCATCAAACCCGTGACATTCCACTGCAATCTTAACTAAATATTTACTCAGCAAACTTTGCACTATTTACTGATGCCTTATACGCAATGCAACGCAATCTAGGTCCTACCGTACTATAAGAGCCGGACCTAGTGACCCAAAGCAACTTCGAGTCATAACACTTTATTATAGATTGGCATCAAACCTGTGATATTCCACTGCAATCTTAACTAAATATTTACTGCAGCAAACTTTGCACTATTTACTGATGCCTTATACGCAATGCAACGCAATCTAGGTCCTACCGTACTATAAGAGCCGGACCTAGTGACCCAAAGCAACTTCGAGTCATAACACTTTATTAAAATATGGCATCCAGCCTGTGAAATGTCACTGTAGTCTTAACTAAATATTTAGTGCAGAAAACTATGTACTAATTACTGATGCATTTATACAATGTAAAGTAATCTAGGTCCTACCTAGCTATAAAAGATATACCTAGTGACCCAAAGCAACTTCGAGTCAAAACAAATTATCAGAGAATGGCATCAAACCTTTGGTCTTCTACTGCAATCTTAACTACATACTTACTGCAAAATCTTTATACTATTTACAGATGCCTTTTTTGCAATGCAAAGCAATTTAGATCCTATTGTACTACGAGTGCTGGACCTAATGACCCAAAGCAACTTCGAGTTATAACACTTAATTAGAGAATGGCATCAAAACTGTGGTATTCTACTGCAATCATATAAATACTACATAAATAAATTGTCACTGAAAAAATCTTTATACTATTTACTGAATGCCTTTTATACAACACAAAGCAGTCAATGTCCTACCGTACTATAAGAACCGGACTGAATGATCCAAAGCAACTTCGAGTCATAACACTTTATTAGAAAACGGTATCAAAACTGTGGTATTTTACTGCAATCGTAGATAACTAAATATTTACTGCAAAGTGTTTACTATATACTGATGCCTTTCATGCAACGCCAGGCAATCTAGGTTCTACTGTACTATAAGACCCGGGCTTAGTAACCCAAAGCAACTTCGTGTCATAACACCTAAAACATTATGCTATTATGTATTGTAGTCTTAGACAAAGCAAACTACACAACAGCGATTAAACTCGTACAAGCAACGGTTTGCAAGAACGTATGTGGCAATTGCGATGCAACAAGCTAACTACATTATTGAAGCTGTCATGTCCCCTCGGGTACGAATTGGAAACGACCGACGAGAAATGATAGCTGAATGTCTAACAAAGATGCTCTAGATTAGATATAATTATAAACGCTTACTAAATGCATTTAATATAGATATCATGCAGTCTCCCCCCTGCCAACTTGAATTCTCTAGTAATATATCATGATAACGTAGAGCGACAATTAAATTATTGTGTCGTAGGCTACCATAAAAGCATAAAATAAATAATTTTATCCCTTCAAAAGCAAGTTCCATAACAAGCTTTAAAACAATATATTCGTAATGAACGTTATCTGATTGAGAATCCAGAGTATACAAACACTTGGCATTTAAACGCACATAAATAACACACATTAAAATTGATAACACATCTTATGTTACTGTTTATCTCCACACTTGCTGAATGGCATATTATCCGTGTTCCACATCTAATCATTGTCTTCAGCAGTCCAATACTTCGAGCAAATATGTGTGAAATCGTCTTTGGAAACCTTTTGATTTATTTGTACACTCATCCTCGTCAAGTAACGATCTGAAATATATGACTAGAGCAGAAAATCTGTCTCAACTCTCCTACTGAAACAGCTCAAGATAGAAAGAGGATAATATAATAATGTTTACAAAATGGACATATATGTAAATTATGTGGAACTGGTAAAGAAAATTAAATGCACTTCCTTTTGCTATGTCCTTGTTTACAGAAATTAAGAGCAAAGCATATTCCAGGAAATATTGTATCAATTTATGTCTACTCATTTATTATCCTTATAAGCAGTAGCAATAAAACTACAATAAAAATGTTGCCATGTACGCATACTATGATTTCATAGAACGTAAACGTTTGCTTTAAATATAATAATATGTACTATATACATGAAACTAAAGTATACAAGTTAATAGGTTTATATTATGAATAAGATTTGAATTTACGTCCCGTATTCCATAAATGTATACTGCTGATTGTATATACATGCATATCTTAATTTTGGGCCGGTGGCCGCTACATCAAATAAACTTCGTCATTATCATTGTCATATTGAAACTGGACGGAAACGCATTTTATAAAACAGAACATTGCAAGCGGCGCCTTTGTAATCTCATTATGGGGTGTGGCGGGTGGGCAAAATTGTCAACTTTACATGTACTCGCTCAGCCAACGTACAAAAACAGACAGAGAGCTGCACGAGAATTCTCAGCTTTTTATGCAAGTTTAACAGACTGTTTACCGATATCAAATTTAACTAGCTACAGGCTTGTATAAACTCGGGTACCAATTTATAACGATAAGAGCGAGGGCGTATTGGTTCCATAGCAACGGACGTGACATTTGATTTCTCTAAAAATAAATCAAATTATTTTAAAAGAAAAATAATTTTTATTAAAGGCACTGACCTCCAGATTTGGCTAAAAATAATCTTTCTTTCAAACTGAAGTTTGGTCATATTAAGAACATTAGAATACGAGATTTTGTTTCTAAAATATTTTTAAAATTCCAAATAAAAAAATGATGACCCTGGACAGCCGCAGCAATAAAGACATTTTCCTGTCATCGTAACCAGTAGCACTTTAGTGGAATTAATGAATTATGCTTTCAAAATGCAGATATTTATAATTGAGACAGTTCACCTGGAGTAAAGCGTTACAAACGCTTTTCAGTTTTCATCATAAAATGTAGAAACAGCAAATTCTCATGTGTTTCTCTAACATACAGTTTGTCAGTAATTCAGTTTTAAAGCCTTCTTAAAAAAAATCATTTTTTTGTTATTGAACGATCTGGAGCCCAGTCCCTTTAAGCTAGACCATTGAGCAAGATCAGTCTTGCATGTGACGTATATTTATATGTCAAATTATTTGAATATCCATCTTTCCATTTGACCTGGCTGCCCATTCTAAAATGACAAGATTTAGATAGTTAATTCATAGTAATTACATGTTTTTCTGTTTTTAGCTCTTTAGTGTCCTTTTGCGCACTCGTTTGAAAAAGTCTGAGATTTAAGGAACACAAAAGTATGCCTTTATGTTACTTTGATGAATATCCATCAAGTAATTCATCTGCTGAAGCTATTTTTTCGGCTCTACTGGTTCCTCAGTGAAGTCAAGAGAAGCATTTGAACAAAGTTGAAAACTAGGTGTGTGTCCATAGGACACAGGTGCTCCCACTTCTATCACTGTTTTCATGATTATGTGAAATATTTTTTAAGATATATGCAACACTTTATATGGGTAAAGTACATTTTAAGATACACGAGACACAAATTTTTCTTTTTTGACTAGGTAAAGGGCCATAACTCTTGCAAATGAAATAGAACTAGAATTGTGTGCATAGGATATGATTGCCCCAAGATACTGTGCCATCCTCTAAATATCAAAGATTTTAGCATATTAGACCACCTTTAAATAAAGGATGTTTGACTTCAAGTTTGAAGCAAATTGTATAATCATGGTGTGCGAGGAGCTCAACATGAAAGGTAATCCTGCAAACGGCAGTTAAAACACACTGGATCACTTACTATACCTTGTAATAGTAAAATTAATCAAATGGTAAAAGCAAAAACCCTTTACTGTCAATTTCATCTCAAGGTTCTTCTCCATAGATGCAACTTTGAACCCATTCCTTCAAAGAGTATGAGGAGTGGAACACACAATTTTCTGTACTATACCCTATATAGTGAGATAAAGGGCCATAGCACTGGTCAAAATGGTCACAGCTCATCCTTTGGTCATATTCAGATTAGGTTGTGCATCTGAGCAACACACCAAACTTTTTCATTATGGCCTATTTTGTGAAATTGAGTAAGGGCCAAAAATTCTAGTAAAAATAGCCACAGAAAAAAGCCCACTATTTATGATCATCTTCACATCAAGGTCTTTCATCTGTGAAACCTTTCAATAGAGTTTGAGATGTTAGACAAACAAGATTTTCCTTCTTTTATGGTCATCTGCAGTTTGAAGCAAATCAGGCTAATAGTGTGGGAGTTGTACACACAAGATCTAGGGACGTATGTACGGATGGACATTATCATTGTAATGGACAGCAGCAACGCTATATGCCCCGTACATAAATGTGGGTGCATAAAAAAAGACTAAGGTGCACAAATTCACATGATAATATTCCTACAGTTTTCAGGACGTAAAATATTTTTTAAGATATATGCAACAAAAACCTAAATTCTTTACAGGGGTGAGGAAATCCCAATATTTTTCACTTGTCCACAGACAAGTGAGACTTAAAAATCCACTTGTCCGCAGTAAAAAATCACTTGTCTGTATTTTCAACATTAAACCTTCATAAAACAGCCAGTAATGGTTTATTTTGGACAATGATTTACAGGTAGTCAAACAAACATAAAACAGTGTTTTACTGCAATTGTGACAAAAAATAAGCACAAAATCTCAGGCGCACACATCATATGCTGAATCATATTCCTAAGTCAAATACTTTTAGAAATACATACAACACAAACTTGTTTCCCAATTATGCATACATTTGACAATCGACTTAAGGGCCATAACTCTGGTCTGACTGACAAAAATCCGGAACAAAATCTCAGGTGCACAACTTCACATGCTGAATGATAATGTTTCATGATCCTATATCAGATACTGTTTGAGATATGTTCACCTTTTTATGCATATCTTTGACAAAGGGAAGGGCCATAACTCTGGTCTGGCTGAGTAATATCTCTAACAAAACCCCAGGTGCACAACTGCACATGCTGAGTAATATCACATAGTACATGCAACACAAACTTTGGCCCTTTTAATGCCTATTTTTGACCAAGTCAAGGGCCATAACTCTGGTCTGACTGTGAGATCCAAATTAAAACCCCTGGTGAATGCTTCCCGTGCTTAATTACAATCCTGTGAGGTTTGATGATTCTGGGTCAAACACTTTGCGATATGAACAACACAAATTCAGACAGATGGACAAAGATAACTTTTTCTTTGTTTTAGCTTTCATAACCAGAAAGTGCGGTTTTAAAGAACCGTCTGTAAATGTTGAAAAGGGTCAACCTAAGATGTTCGAGACCAAATTTTGTGAAGATCCATTCAGTGGTTCATGTCGAGAAGACATCATTCAAAGGTTTTTCCTTTTTATACGCCCGTTTGAAAAACGGGACATATTATGGGAACGCCCCTGGCGGGCGGCATCCACAGACTTTGTCCGGAGCATATCTTCTTCAGGCATGGAGGGATTTTGATGAAACTTGGCACAATTGTTCACCATCATGAGACGGAGTGTCATGCGCAAGAACCAGGTCCCTAGGTCTAAGGTCAAGGTCACAGAGATCAAAGGTCAAATTCAAGAATGACTGTCTGGACCATATCTTCTTCATGCATGGAGGGATTTTGATGAAACTTGGCACAGTTGTTCATCATCATGAGACGGAGTGTCATGCGCAAGAACCAGGTCCCTAGGTCTAAGGTCAAGGTCACACTTAGAGGTCAAAGGATACAAGAATGAAAACTTTGTCCGGAGAATTTCTTCTTCGTGCATGGAGGGATTTTGATATAACTTGGCACAAATGTTCACCACCACGATCTAGGTCCCTAGGTCTAAGGTCAAGGTCACATTTAGAGATCAAAGGTCAAATTCAAGAATTACTTTGTCTGAAGCATTTCTTCTTCATGCATGGAGAGATTTTGATGTAACTTGGCACAATTGTACACCATCATGAGACGAAGTGTCATGCGCAGGTCCCTTCTTTAGAATTACTTCCCTTTGTTGTTACTATAAATAGCTTATATTGCAACTGTTTCATTACTAGTCGTAGGGAATAAACGAGACCACTTTTCTGTAGTACAACATGCATATTACATCCAATATTGAGGTGTATTTTGACCTACTCTACAGGGTAAGGATTTTTGTGTGGACTTACACATTTTTTTTTTTTTTCAAGATTAACTTCCCTTAGTTGTTACTATAAATAACCTATACTGTAACTTTTTTATAATTGACCGTAGGAAAAAACCAAGATCACTTTTCTGTGGTACAACATAGATGTTACTTTCAAATTTTAGGTGTATTTTAAGGTATTTCTACTTGGTGAGGAGTTTTTTTGTGGACATAGAAAAACAAAAGAATTACAATAATTACTAAACAACCACAAAGTTAAGATTCCATTTGCAAACACAGCTGCTATTTGCTAATTTTCTGCGACGGGCGTATATTGTGACATTCTTGCACTCTTGTTTAGCTCTGACTTCCGACTGGTAGTTTCTGAGGACATGGTTGAGTAAAATGTTGATGCCCAGACATGAGTGATCACAACAAGAGGGCCATGATGGCCCTATATCGCTCACCTGTTATCATTGCACTTGAGGACAAGAAGGTCCTCAGAAAAAAATATCTAAGTCCAAAGGACAGGAACAACAAAGTAAGAAATTTAACCAAACAGAAAAATACACCTAAAAATTGGAGGTACCATCCATGTTGTACCACAGAAAAGTGGTCTCGGGTTTTCCCTACGGCCAATAATAAAAAAGTTACTAAAAATAAGCTATTTATAGTAACGTAAAAGGGAAGTAATCAAAAAGAAAATTATTGTAAGTGAACAAAAGAAGGATCTGCCAAATAAATCTGTTGACATAAATGAAATTTCAGATCAGTATCTGCATTAGTTACGGAGATATACCCATTTCAATTTGAAATAAAGGGAGGTAATTTGACATAAAATCAGTCCATAGTTATCTACCCTGATTGGCTCAGTCCAACTAATGACAATAATGAAATTTCAAATAAGTCCTACAAGTAATTACTGATATAAATCCATTTTGACTACAATCAGGGGAGGTAATCAGATATAAAATAACTCTGGAAACTACGACTGGATCTGATTTGTCATGGAATCCAAGATTTATTGTTGTTGAAGATATTTTGGAAGTTTGTATCAAATAAAACCATAAATGAAGTCTCTATATGGCTGCAAAAGCCAAAATAGCCAATTCTGGACCTTTAAGGGGCCATAACTCTGGAACCCATGAAGGAATCTGGCCAGTTCAAGAAAGGAACCAAGATCTTGTGGTGATACAAGTTGTAAGCAAGTTTGGTTAAAATCAAATCATAAATGAAGGTGCTATTGTGCAGACAAGGTCAAAATAGCTAATTTTGGTCCTTTCAGGGGCCATAACTCTGGAACCCATTAGGGGATCTGGCCGGTCAACAAAGGAACTGAGATCTTATGGCAACACAAGTTTTGTGCAAGTTTGATTAAATTTAAATCATAAATGAAGCTGCTATTGTGCAGAAAAGGTCAAAATAGCTAATTCTGGCCCTTTCAGGGGCCATAATTCTGGAACCCATAGTGGAATCTAGCCAGTTCAAGAAAGGAATCAAGATCTTATAGCGATACAAGTTGTGTGCAAGTTTGGTTAAAATAAAATTATAAATGAAGCTGCTATTGTTCAGACATGGTCAAAATAGCTAATTCTGGCCCTTTCAGGGGCCATAACTCTGGAACCCATAATGGAATCTGGCCAGTTCAAGAAAGGAAACAAGATCTAATGGTGATACAAGTTGTGTGCCAGTTTGGTAAAAATCAAATCATAAATAAAGCTGCTATTGTGCAGACAAGGTCAAAATAGCTGATTTTGGCCCTTTCAGGGGCCATAACTCTGGAACCCATAATGGGATCTGGCCAGTTCAAGAAAGGAACTGAGATCTTATGGTGATACAAGTTGTGTGCAAGTTTGGTTAAAATAAAATCATAAATGAAACCACTATCGTGCAGACAAGAAATTGTTTACGCACGCATGGACGGACGCACAGACTGACGACAGATGACGGACGAAGGGTGATCACAAAAGCTCACCATGTCACTATGTGACAGGTGAGCTAAAAACACCTGAGCACAATAGTTACCGGTAGGTGAGCCAGAAGTGTTGCAGTGACATTGTATCAACATAACAACTTCATATGAGATTTTTAGTTTATTTTAAATAAAACTTTCAACAAATGTGATTTCCGCATTAAAATATATAATACCAATCATGCCAAATTGTTTTATCAAAGGAAAGTGTAATTATATTTCATGTTTACAATTTCCTGATTTTGTATTTTAAATAAAAACTGATTACCCTACTGAATGTAATAATTATGTAATCGAAAACAAATTAAAAGCACCTGTCAGCATGATGGTTATATCCTATGTGAAGATACAGAAATACACAACAAGGTAAATAAGTAACAAGGGCAACACCTCTCTTGCAACCAAGAAATAACTGGATTCAAATTATTCAATCATAATCTATAACTGATCACAATGATAACTCAACAATGTCATTTCAAGTTCAAACATTATTAGTCTGAGACATTTTCCTTGAAATTAAAAGTGGACCAGATATTACCATATTCCATACACATGACAATTGTATTTTTTTTTTTCT
This sequence comes from Mercenaria mercenaria, assembly GCF_021730395.1. NCBI lineage: Eukaryota > Metazoa > Mollusca > Bivalvia > Venerida > Veneridae > Mercenaria > Mercenaria mercenaria. The sequence goes on from NC_069368.1 coordinate 82,746,415, forward strand.
TTAATCAGTAATGTAGCTCATACAAGCATCAATTTTGAACTTCGACAACAGTTGGCAAACTTTAAGCCAAAATTGCACAAAGTATAGATATTGTCGAATGCTATCATGGGTCTGTATCCTTAAACAGACTCTGCTCAGTTACTTTTGTTTGGACTGATGTATTCTGTCAACTGACTTTCTGACCCCAAAATTAGGGGTTTCTACTTAATGAAGTCTGACAGCTGGAAGTTAGTGTTCTTAATTACTTCATTAGAGAGAACAGTACATTCTCATGGTCACTGTGACATTTGACCTCTGACATTAAAACAAAGGTCATCTAATGACAACAGCCATTATTCTACAACATTTGACCACGGTATGCCCAAGCATTCTCCAGTTATTTATCTGAAACCAAATAGGCAGCTGGCAGACAACCAGACAACCAATTAACAATATACTCCTGCAACCCCCTCTCTTCTTGAAGGGGGCCATAAAGATAAATATTAACAAAATTGTTTCTCCTAAACAGTAAACATTATTTATTGAAACAAATATCATAGTAACTTTTAGAACAATTTTTATAATAATTTCTAGATGTCTTTTCATATTGTTTACACGATGATATTGATAAACAAACCCACAAAATAGCTGCTATAAGGAAAACCCTGCTGCCTCTCTTCCTCATGTATCATCGTAATTATTGCAACCAGAAGAATTAAAGGTACACAATATAACATTCCTGCAGTACAGATTATTTCTTTTACATTTTAATGCATCAGAACAGACATCTTTATGTTTTGTGGTAACTGATCACTTATGTTTCATATTCTTTTGTGGTCAAATGTAAATCTGCGACAGTGAAAAGTATACAAGTTGAAATTTATCAAAATTCTGTGGCAAACTTATAATGCTGGAATTTACAGTAGAAGATACCCAAACGGACTGGGTTTTTGTTGATGAGTTCAACACTTGATTTAAAACTCTCCGTAGACTAGCACCATTTCAGTTCTTTAAAAGGTTTAATTAACAGTAGCAACAGTCATTTAAAAGGAAATCACAGGAAAAAACATGTTAGTAATCAAAACAATGTAGCAGTGAGAGTGTAACAGTCTGACACAAGAGGAAAACTATTTGTATATATATATATATATATATATACATTTCTGAATCACTGGTCTGTTATTGAGTTTGAACATTGATAAAACTGGTAAGGCGTAAAAAAAAATTGTTTGTTTCCGGTATCCCGACCTACCCTAAATTTTTGGCCTGACCCTAAATGTTTTTATGGCCTTGGAGAATATTTTTTTCAACTTTTTAACAAAAAGTTGCAAAACTTCACTTTTTATGCTTTGAACATGGTCAGTGATGTTAGAAATCAACTTAGTGTTGCTCTACAGGCATAACCCCCTTATTTGTATTCATTTTCTGACATAAAAGTAATTTCCAAAAAGTCTCACTTAATAAAAAAAAATCCAAAACAAAACATTTTTCCGACCTACCTACCCTAATTTTTCTGAGCATGTTACGGGAAACAAAGAATTTTTTTTTAGGCCTAACAGAAAAATAAATATATATAGTATTATGTGTAACACTGACAAAGTTAAATCTGGTAACAGAAACATATGTGTAACATTGACAAAGTTAAATCTGGTAACAGAAACATAATTATAATTATGTGTAACATATGACAAAATTAAAGCTGGCAACAGAAAAATATTTGTGTAACACTGAAAAAGTTAAAACTGGTAACCAAAAAATATATGTGTAACACTGACAAAGTTAAAAATAGGTAACAGAAAAATATACGAGTAAAGGTTTCAAAGTTACCTTGTAACAGAAAGGTGTATGCATACCGGTAATAATGACAAACCTGATATTAACAGAAAAATGTATGTGTAACACTGAAAAAGTACTTTATATTTCTGCATAAAATATATCAACCCGGATACACAAAAACAACACTTCATCATGTTTAAAATTTACAACTGTGTTTTTAATGCTTCTAGGAAAATAAGCAATGCCCTATATACAGTCATTTTTATCATACACAGAAAAAAATCAAGACCCTAATAGCACAACTGACTAAAATAAAGACAGCAAGTTTTTAGTTAGTACTTCATATACTTGAACAGACTGTGCAATATGGAAACAAACTGGATAGATAAACCATAATTGAGCCGAGTCATGAGAAAACCAACATAGTGGGTTTGCGACCAGCATGGATCCAGACCAGCCTGCGCATCCGCGCAGTCTGGTCAGGATCCATGCTGTTCGCTTACAGTTTCTCTAATTGCAATAGACTTTGAAAGCGAATAGCATGGATCCTGACCAGACTGCGCGGATGCGCAGGCTGGTCTGGATCCATGCTGGTCAGAAACCCACTATGTTGGTTTTCTCATGGAACGGCTCAATTATCTTAATGAGCTGATAAGACATCAGAAGATTTAAACCTCTAGCAGTCTAGTGGATTTCTTGTCAATGTCTAAATATTTCTTAAACTAATTCCTCTGGATTATTTTTCTATCTTCAACTCAAAATTCTCTTATCATATCTTTCTTTTCTAATGATTGGTCATGTTTATTATTGTAGTTCAATATATATTTATATTGCACATTCTGTCATGGCACTATTAAATTGTCTTCCCTGACACAACTACAGTATTACCTATTGCAGTCTCATCATAAAATTAGAATGAAATTGAGGAAACAGAACACAAAGCCTAACTAAGAATTCACAAGTATTTCATGAATGATAACAATTTGAACTTATTCAAACTTATTCAAACAAAAGATCAAAACCTGACTCTGAAAATACCATTTTCAACAACAAAAAAGAACAGAATCAAGCAAAACATAACTTAACAATGTGGGCAACATTTTGCTGAATTTCACTAAACAATGTCAAAAGGTAGCCGTGATAAATTACAATACTGTCAAATCATTTCGTTTCATGAGCACAAAATTTTGTGTTTTTGCTCTCAAGAGCTACTACCTGGGGATATGAATTTGTGAATATAAGGATCTTATATGACTGCCTGTATAAGACAGGGTTATCCCAAACCAAAGGAGGCAGCGTGGAATGGAAAACTTAGTGTTATAGCGAGGTTCTTCATCTACGCTGTCACAAGGATTGGGAAAACACCTGCCTTACTCAGGCGGTCAATGTTAGATAATTTTTCTTGCCTACCGTTGATAGTATTGCAATATTTTCAAAGATATTATCAATTAAAAATTGCTCATAAACTGTGACGTCATATTAAGATGTCAAATTATGATGTCAATATGCCCACATGTAGCTTATCTTTTCCTAAGGTGATCTCGTACCCAGATAACCTTGTCTTTCCCCACATGGTAGGCAAGAATATCAATATCTTGACATGAATTTCAGTGGTATTTTACTTTCTTATTCTTGTAATTAATTTTGCGTGGATTGACTCAACCATGAAATCCATGAATATTAATACCCTAAGAATGTTAGTACCAAGTGAATATTAGTACCCAATGGATATTAGTACCCAGTGAATATCAATGACTTAACTGTACACTACAACTGGTATACCAGACATGAGCTTAAGCTAAGAGGGGCAAATACTGTTTCTCAGATTAAGGCATATGATATTCTAATACTGATGGAAGTAACAATCAACACAGAACAAACTGCTGAACAATATATAACATACCCAGACAAAAACAAAACCAGGATTACTTCCCTTTAATATGAAATAAGAACTGCCGGTATACAATTCTTATATTTTATGTCACTTTCAAATCACTTGTATATCATTTTCAGAGAAACTTCCATCCTTTAAACTTTTTTTGAAAGTTAGATGCAGTTATGAAAACTGCTATATATTTCAATAGCTTAAGGGGTGGGTATTTATTAATTGTTACTCAAACTTGTTACCAAACCCTTTTGTGTATTTTGAATATTGTAGAGGACCCGAGGTGCACTTGTGTGTAAAAATATGCAATGAAATATGTTTAAACTTATAACTAAAAGGCAAAATGTACTTTAAATAAAGTTAATAATTCAAAACTTAACAGTATTTTTAGAACTAAAATTATGCATTTTCTTGTAGTCTATGAATGAAAAAATAACATATTCACAAAACATAACGTGATGCTACAAAACAATGCTACATTTCAATCTTATAAACAGTATATACAGTCCACAACATGTTATTACAGGCTGTGCTCAAAATCAAATTCCTTTTCTTAGTTGTATTTTTAAATTGGACAAACCCTGAGGATTTAATTCCTGAAAAAAAAGCAGACTCATACTCTTCTTATAATATTCTTTCAATGATGATAAATTTTTACAGAAGCATGGTTCAGTCATGAAACATTGGCTGCAGAGAAAGCCAGTGAAAAAACAACATGTGTTGCACTAAATTTTTACCATCTTCATAATGAAGTTTTCATGTACATGTAGCTAAAAAACAAACTATTGGGTAAAGAAACATGTTATACCTATTTTGAGTTGAAACATAATATTAATAACGTATCTGTTTTAAATAGCCTATTATTTAAGAAAGAATGTGTGCCTGTATATTTATCAGTTAATAAAATGAGCCACGCCATGAGAAAACCAACATAGTGGCTTTGCGACCAGCATGGATACAGACGAGCCTGCGCATTCGCGCAGTCTGGTCAGGATCCATGCTGTTCGCTAACGGTTTCTCTGGATCCATGCTGGTCGCAAACGCAATATGTTGGTTTTCTCATGGCACGGCTCAAATACAGGCCTGAGTTATAAGAACAACTCCCTAAATCTTATTCTGTGATAAAATTTAGCAAACACATTTATTACATGCATCTAACAACTTGCAATCTTTTTTAATAATGAATAAAACTCCGACATTTTTCTGTTGTTCCTTGGCATACATATACAGTATAAATATTCAAACAATTACAAAAAATGTACACAAAGTTTCTCATGTGCTATTTCTAGTTCAGTTCTTTTTCAAATCTCTGCAGCAAGGTCTTGGAATTATGCATATATTTAAATGTATGAAAACAAATATTTTGGCTAGTGTAGGACCTGTGCCATAGAGACAGCAATGCATATCAATGTGGCAAATATGACTATACTAAAAGTCTTGTTAGGGATATGACTGGTATGTGTAGACCTCTGAAATACAATAGTCACACCAACATTTCCAGATGCATAGTTGAACATAATAAACAAATAAACTTGCAGCTTACACAGAATGCCAGATAGTAAGGCTCCCATATGAAGAAACTGCATCATCTGTATGTATTAACATGACTCAGTCATCCATTTCACTACTGGCATGCATGCACAGTACAAAACATGACTTTTCCATCAAATACCATGCATGTGCATACCAGCTATGTAATAAATGACTGAATTGTGCAGATAAAACATCACTGCATGATTAAAATCTGCAAACCTGTCTCTACACTGTGTAAAAACATCTATCAATGCATTCTGAGTAAAACTCCGTCAATGAATTCATTTTTACTGCAGATCAAAACTAAAAATTAAAGAAATTAAAATTGTCATCATTTCAATTATGTTTTTTATTTGCAAATTTTGTGAGCTTGGGCAGATCACTGGCATTTTATATAACTGCATTTTATGAGTATTCCAGCTTCATTCCAACCCTGGATTAATACATAGGTTGCTTTCTTGTAAGGTTATACAGAAAATGTGTTTGAATACGGAAACATCTGGTAACACGAAATATCTATAATTTCTCTCTCTGGGTCAAAAATCTAAGTTAAAACAAAATGAACATGTTCTATCCCACCAAATGTAATCACATATTGTTATTTAACCTTTTACCTGCTGGTGGCAAGTGACTCTCCCTTTGCGACCAGTGCAGACCAAGATCAGCCTGCACGTCCATGCAAGCTGATCATGGTCTGCACTGTTCGCTGTTCTGTCAGTAACTTTTCAGTGAACACCCCTTTGATAAACAAGCAGTACTGCCCCAAATGAAAGATGGACCAGTTCATTTTAGAAATTTAGCAGGGTAAAGGTTAAATAAGGAAGATTGATGTAATGAACTATTTGATACAACTAATAATTAACTGTCAACACAGATCTTTCTTCAGATCAGACATTTATAGCACCCCAACTGATTTATAGATCGTCAATAATGTATTGCACTTGTAACGAAATATAAACCCCCTTTCAAGAACGAACTATAACTGCACCTCTGGTAACTTCAAATCTTCTTCTTGCAAAAGTTCATCTACATCTTTCAACATGATGTAGTCTTTAATAGCTACAGGAATTGGATACGAAAGTCCTGAAATACTGTTTGGTACCGAACTTCGAACATTCTTTCGAAATGATTTCCGTGCAAGGTGACTTAAGGACATTGGATATTTGCGTTGATTTTTGCACCAAGTACCAAGAATAAATGGACAAACACGATTGATATAAACCATCTGTGTTTCTGTCCAGTCCCAGCCCGCAGCAGAGGCATATAGGATGAGCTTCTGAAATGTGTTGACCTTATTTGTTCGACAGTGCCAGTAAGATTCTAAGTAATATATCATCGAGTTAACAATGTCGCAAAGTTTAACGCCATTGGCAATTTTCAGCAGTTTTATCGTGTACTCAGATGCACATATAAAGAATGGGTCCAAACTCTCGATATAAACTGGCTGGTAGCGGTGTAACTTTTGCAACACCAGTTCATGGAGAATAGTAGACTCTGAGAACTCTTTCCCCAATAAAATTAGACGATAGATAAATTCCTCGTCACAAAATTTTAATGCTGTTCTGATAATATACATCATAGCATCCTTACTGTTAGGTTCGGCACCAATTTGTAAAAGGCACTCTATGATTTGCCAACAAATTGTTTGGCGAGGTTCGAGACGGTTGTCAAATGCTGTTACAAGTGCTACATCGAGAGGTGAGAAGTTATGAGCATTTAAACTGTTTTTGTCACATTCAGCAGTAAGTAGTAACACCTTTACCATTTCAATTTTGCTTAATTTTACAGCTAGAATCAAGGCTGTCTCTCCTTTCTCATTCAATTGAATGTTTATATCTATTTTCTTTTCTTCACACAATTTCTTAAGCCGCTCAGTATCGTCATTTAATATTGCGTTTTCTAACTCTGCTGATTCATTTAACCACTCTTCATAAGCACTTTCTTCTTCAGAATTCAGAGAGCCAGCATCATCATCTGTGTTGCCGGTGCTATCCGCATTACTGCACATACTTCCTGTTTCCGAGTCACCAAGACTTAACAACCGGTACCTCCCAACCTGTTGGTTTGAAAGGCTGCGTCTTCGACCTTGCACACAGTTTGAGGGTAAAAAATTACCCCCAATACTCTGCTGGTTACCCATACTCCTTCACCCTGTGTAACATACCTCAGTCTATCTGAAAAAGAAATTGGAGATATCAGGGGTTCCACTAGAACTGAAAACCCAAGAGTCCCAGGACCCTTGGGCCCAAATTTTGAAGGGTCCTTTTCCAAAATACAGGAGTCCTGTCCCAACACGTCCATATAATTGACAATATTTTTTTTATTTAGTAATACGTAGATCTTTACCTAAGAAAACAATAAACCCAAGATCATGTTACAGCATAATAAAAATGTCAGTTTCAGGTCATATAGTCTCATATTGTAAACTAATATTTATCAAAATTCATGTTATTTTGATTAGGTTTTTCTTCTATATTTCATTTAAGTTTTAATAACAGAACAGTGCTATAACACTCTATAAAAATGTATCCAAAATGTACTATCCGGATACTGGTACACTTTCGGAATGTCATCGGAAAGTAGTTTTTGCTTAGTTTACTTGGCCAAGTAAGCTAAATCAGAGATAGTTTCTCAAATAATGATGCTATTTATCATTAAAAACTGCATTGAAAGTCAGTTTTTTTAAGGAATTTTGGAAATATGCATATGACATCGGGTGTAATTAGACTCGTGAACGGACATTCTAAATTTATTTTTGCTTTCAAAATTCATCAAAATTTGTGAAGTTTCTTGTTGAAATTACGGTATGATCACTAAACAATGGTCTAATTTAAAGTTGGCATGAAAAAATCTTGCAGGGCACTTTTCACATGCTCGGTAATCAGCTGCTTACGATAATTTAATAATTGGCGCCTTTTTTGACAGTACACAGGATCAATACTCTTTATCAATTAATTTCAACACTTCATTGATTCTTCTTACCTATGTGCACTCACCGTGACGTAACTTGCTGATAAAAAAATCAGCGAGGCATGTCTACAGGAGAAAGGGCGGGATTTAGCAGAAGATCAAAGGCAGGAGGGCATGACCGCGAGTGTTTATTTTGGAATACACGTGTCTATCGTGGAAATAGTTTTATTGAAGGAAATGAATGATAAGAGAAAGGATTATCAAAGGAAAATGCCCACGGGTCCCGAAGGACGCACAGGCAAGTATCATGCCGGGTCCTTTGAGCGTCTTTTGAAAATCTCCCGGGTCCGGACCCGGAGTCCCGGGTCAAATGGAACCCCTGAGATATAATTGTAATTAATAATCTCTACTATCTGGAAAAAGTACAGCTTAAATTATCATTTGGTTACAGGTATGACCAAGTGGTTACACAAGACAGGGGTTACAGGCAAGAGGAAGTAGTTGCAGGTATGAGGAAGAGATTACAGGTATGTGAAAGTATGTATGAGGAAGTAGTTACAGGTATGTGGAAGCAGGTATTAGAAAGTAGTTACAGGTATGAGGAAGTGATTACAGGTATGTGGAAGTATGTATGGGGAAGTAGTTACAGGTATGTGGAAGCAGGTATTAGGAAGTAGTTACATGTATGAGGATGTGATTACAGGTATGTGGAAGTATGTATAGGGAAGTAGTTAAAAGTATAAGGAAGTGGTTACAGGTATGTGGAAGTGATTACAGGTATGTGGAAAAAGATATGAGAAAGTGGTTACAGGTAAATGGAAGCAGGTATTAGGAAGAAGTTACAGGTATGAGGAAGTGATTACATGTATGTGGAAGTATGTATGAAGAAATAGTTACAGGTATGAGGAAGTGGTTACTGGTATGTGGAAGTGATTACAGGTATGTCACTATGTGGAAGTAGTTTCAGGTATGAGGAAGTGATTATAGGTATGAGGAAGTAGTTACAGGTATGAGGAGGTGGTTACAGGAATGAGGTAATGGTACAGGTGTGATAATATGATTGTGACGGGATAAGCTGCCATGTTGCACTTCCTCCATTGTGGTATTTGGCACACCAGTCTACAAGGTGTTATCTAACTGTGAGGTAATCATGCAATTGACTTCTAGGATAAAGTACTTTTCTATGTTTTGATATAGTTATCATTATAACTACCAAATTTATATAGTACCTTATAAATGATAAATCACAAAGGTGCTTTACATACATACTGATAGCATAAAACCAAAGTTGGGTCAAGTACTGGATGTCAATACTTGAGTTAACTTACTCCAGTTCTGGACACTTTGGTAATTTTGCTAAAATACCTCAGTACTACTTCCATCATGCATGTAGTCATGATTATTTTAGGAGTACCACACAATAGATTCAAATTTACTAGTTCATTTCATACAAAACAAATTATCACAAGCATATACTTCTTCACCACTCAGTTCTACACATTATATTTTTAAAGGATAATATATATATGCACCGACTTTAAATAAAATTTGTATAATTGTATTGTAATTAGTTGCTCCAATGTCTTCTGATAATTTCAATTTATTAGCACAACGGTTTAATTTGACAGAATTTATTTCTTTCAATTATATCCAAATTTTTTCATTGAATCCACCCTAGAGTAACTGATAAGTTCCTATCTAACAAAATCTAAAGTGGGGACTTTATCCACCTTTGTCTAACTGGGAAGGGGCAATTTGCCCTACACTCACAAATTTCAAGTATTCGGTTCTAAGTAATGATACTGGCTTGAACATTTTTTATGGAATTCCTGCGAGCTTTCAAATGTAAGCTATTGTACATTAGACTTAGATCCCGACTCTCCCTAAAATTGGGTGGTAAGAGATATGGGCAGACTGTTGAATCAGATGATTCATTTTTTGGAAAGCCCATAATTGAATTTTGCACAATTCTTTCACATCACTAACTACTAACAATACCATCAGTTTTATCAAAATGCTGATGACATGTTCATTCAATCCAATATCTATAAAATGATAATAAATAGCTAATAGTTTTACTAGGTTACTTTAATTGTCCTGAACCTGTGATGGTGATGTTATGTGTGACTGTTGTTTGACAGGTGATCAGTCTCAACATAAAAGATAATCTTTTTACTTGAAAAGGTGATAATGACATAACTGTTATTTATAAACAATTGATCTATCATATTGATAACATAGTTTATTAAAGTCTCACTTTCCATGATACATACACTATACTGTATACATTACTGACATACAATTCATCAAGGAAGCCTAATATGACAGAAATATGAGAGACTGTTCTTCCAACTTTATACATTTAAAACAATGTAAAAGATATCTGCAAGAAAGTGTCTCGCCCAAAAGCAACTGGACTCATACTAGGGGCTTTTAAACATTATATTTTAAACACTATTGCAACAAGAGCTTTTAGAACACAAAATGCCCCCCTTGATGCATTCAGTAATTGCACAGGAAACAGAAATTATTTGGTCACTATGCACTAGACATTTGACAAACTGACCTCAAATCAATTATAATGGGTCAATTACCAGTCATAAGTAAACTCTGTATCAAATGTGATCTACCAGTTCTACTTTTCTAACTCAATGTGACCTTGACCTTTGACCTACTGACCTCAAAATCAATAGGGGTAATCTGCTAGTCATGATCAACCTCCCTATTAAGTTTTGTGATCTTTGGCCCAGTTGTTCCAAAGTTATCATCCGGAAACGGTTTAACTGTTCCGGGTCACTGTGAACTTGACCTTTGACCTCAAAATCAATAGTGGTCATCTGCTGGTAATGATCAACATCCCTATAAAGTTTCTTCATCCTAGGCCCAAGCGTTCTCATGTTTGCGTGCGGAAACAGTTTAATTGTTCTGGGTCACTGTGAACTTGACCTTTGACAAACTGACCTCAAAATCAATAGGGGGTCACCTACTGGTCATGACCAACCTCTCTATCAACTTTCATGATCCTAGGCACAAGTGTTCTTGAGTTATAAACCGGAAATGGATTATAAACAAGAGCTGTCCGTAAGACAGCCAGTGCTCAACTATTCGAATTGTTGTCACAGAAGCAGGAATATTAATCTAATGTTAAAAAATCAATAGAGTTTCAACCAAAACTTTAACAAGAAGTTTTCTTAGTCCAAACGGGGACATAATTTGTTCAAAATACATCTCAGAGTTATGGGACTTGATGCAATCAACTAGTTTTATAACCCCAAAGACATAATTATGTGAAGTTTCAATTTAATATCTGCATTTGTTTTGTAGATGGTAACTTGCATGTAAAACTTTAACCAGAATTTTCTAAGTCCAAAAGGGGGCATAATTTGCCCAAAATACACGTCATGTCAGAGTTATGGGACTTGACCCAGTGAGGCTGGTAACTGATCTAGAAAAAGAAAAAATAAGTTTCAAATCTATATGCCTTCAAGTAACAGCTGTATGTACTTGCACGCAAAACTTTAACCAGGATTTTCTAAGTCCAAAAGGGGGCATAATTTGGCCAAAATGCAGGTCAGAGTTATGGGACTTGATGCTATCAGCTAGTTTTATAACCCCAGACACATGTGAAGTTTCAATTCAATATCTGCATTAGTTTTGGGGATAGTAACTTGCATGTAAAACTTTAACCAGGATTTTCTAAGTCCAAAAGGGGGCATAATCTGCTCAAAATACATGTCAGAGTTATGGGACTTGACCCAGTGAGGTTGGTAATTGACTTAGAAAAAGAAAAAATAAGTTTCAAAGCTATATGCCTTTAAATGATAGCCATATGTACTTGCATGCAAAACTTTAACCAAGGTGTGACGCCGACGCCAACACCAGGGTGAGTAGAATAGCTAGACTATTCTTTGAATAGTCGAGCTAAAAATGGTCTACGGACACACAAACTGACCAACCGACATCAGCAAAATAATATACCCAACCTTCTTCAAAGGGGTGGGGGGGGGGCATAAAAATTAAAATTTTGGTAAGTAGAGGTGCACAACTTCACATTCTGATAAACTGAAATTGTTAAATATCAAGACCCTAGATTATATACACTTTTAGAGATAGGTACAACACAAAATTAGATAAGAAGCATTTACACACATAATTATATACACACACATTATATAACAGAGAGACTCACAGACTGATGGACAGACAAGGGTGTAAAATGAGATTTTGAACCATCCTACAAGGTTTCAAAGCAATACATGTATAAGTAACGGTTTTTGAGAAATTGTCTTTTTTTGTGTGAATTTTCAAGGAGTCAAAAAAATCTAAAAAATGATAATTTCTTCAAGGTCTAGGTCACTACGGGGCTCACCATGGGGTGTAAAATTTTTAGATCATCCTACAAGGTTTCAAAGCAATATATGTAACATTTTTTGAGAAACTGTCATTTATTAGGTAATGTTCAGCTTGATAATATTAATGAAAATGCCATTTTTTCAATGCAGGGCAATTTACAGTCAAAAGCTCATAAAACACAAAATGCTCCCCCTTGATGCATTCAGTAAATGCACAAGGAACAGAAATTATTTGATCACTGTGCACTGGACGTTTGACGTTCTGAACTCAAATCAATAACTATTTTTTACCAGTCATAAGTGACCTCAGTATCAAATGTGATCTTAGACAAAAGCATTCTCTAGTTATTTGGCAAAAAAATGTTCTACTGTTCTGGGTCAATGTGACCTTGACCTTTGACCTCAAAATCAATAGGGGTTATCTACTAGTCAAGATCAACCTCCTTATTAAGTTTCATGATCCTAGGCCAAAGCGTTCTTAAGTTATCGTCCGGAAACAGTTTAACTGTTCCTGGTCACTATGACCTTGACATTTGACCTACTGAGCTCAAAGGCAACAGGGGTCATTTGCTGGTCATGATCAACCTCCGTTATATGTTTCAAGATCCTAGGCCCAAGGGTTCTCATCCAGAAACAAATTAACTGTTTCCGGTGTAACGGTCAGATTTTTCCCAGTGGAAAAATAACCAACCGGTTGATTTCTTCTCCGGGGAAAAAAACAACTGGCTGATTCTTTCCCCAGATAAAAAATCAAATGGTTGGTCCCCCCCACTCCCTCCCCTAGTTTTTGTGCATAAACTATAGGGAGAAAAAAACAACCGTGAACCATTAAACTGTTCCTGATCACTGTGACCTTGACCATTAACCTACTGACCTCAAAATCAATAAGGGTCATCTGCTGGTCATGACCAACCTCTCTATCAACTTTCATGATCCTAGGCCAAAGTGTTCTTGAGTTACCACCCGGAAACCGTTTAACTGTTCCGAGTCATTATGACCTTGACCTTTGATTTACTGACCTCAAAATCAATAGGGGTCATCTGCTGGTCATGACCAACCTCCCTATTAACTTTCATGATCCTAGGCCCAAGCGTTCTTAATTAATTGAGTTATCATTCAGAAACCTTTTAATTGTTCCGGGTCACTATGACCTTGACCAACCTCTCTATCGACTTTCATGATCCTATTCCCAAGTGTTTTTGAGTTATCATCTGGAAACCGATTGGTCTGCGGACCAACCGAAATCTGCAAAACAATATACCCTTCCTTCTTCGAAGATTTGAGTCTCTTATTTAAAATTATGAATTAAATTCAACCCATTTGAAGTTTCTACATGAATATTAACGTTTAATTTATCAAAGCAAGTAAGTCTGACCAAAATATTATGACTTTTTTGAAATTTTTAATGTCTTCGTCTTCCTAACAGTAAAATGCAGATATGGGTAAGGCTTAGAGGGAATGACAACTATAAAATATCAAATCATAAAATAAGTCATCCCGATAAGCCAAATGAGTAAGGCTATTAGGGCCTCCTTATTATAGCGCCAATCAATCCAACACAACACCATGTAGTAAAATACCACAGACTCTACCGAGGATCAAACCCCTGACCTGGTGATCTGTAGGCGGACACTCTAACCACGTTGCTAAAGGGTTAACCCAACAGCAAGGCTGTTGAAAGTGGCCTTATATACCTACAACCACTACACTCCTCTCCTATCTAACATTAAAGGACCAGGCATCAACGGAACCTCCTATCAGTTTCTAGCCGAGACATCAACTGAACCTCCTATCAGCAGTCAGGGGTGTAACTGTTTTACGTTATGTACATGTAACCTATCTCAGTTACTTTTTCTTGAACGCATTTTATAACCTGTATTAGTTATTCAAAAAAGTATTTTTGCTGTTCTCACAAAGTGACCTTTAAAGTGAAATTAGTAGCAAACTGTGGTTAATCAAATTCTCTTTTAGTCTGAGCATGGCCTGATAAGCATAATGGGATATTAAGAGTTTTATAGCTTTAAAACTTTTGCGTAAAACTTTATCAGCCTTGAGTAAATTTTTTTACTGCACAGCTGGAAAGATAAAAGGTCAAGGATTCAGGAAATAATTGCATTAGTCTCACTGGCACAGGAGGGCTTTGTAAAATTTTATGATAACTGAAACAAGTTATGAAAGTTTAAACAATAACTCAAATGGGTGATATATAAACTGTGATAACTTGAAACACCCCTGAACCTCTATCAGTTTCTAGCCCAAGGCATCAACTGAACCTCCTATCAGTTTCTAGCCCAAGGCATCAACTGAACCTCTATCAGTTTCTAGCCCGAGGCATCAACTGAACCTCCAATCAGTTTCTAGCCCAAGGCATCAACTGAACCTCTATCAGTTTCTAGCCCAAGGCATCAACTGAACCTCCTAGTTTCTAGCCCGAGGCATCAACTGACCTCAACTGAACCTTCTATCAGTTTCTAGCCCGAGGCATCAACTGAACCTACTATCAGTTTCTAGCTTCATCCAAATGCATGAATCCATCAAACATCCTCATCGCCATTGTAGTAAAATACCACAGACTCTACCGAGGATCGAACCCTGGACCTCGTGATCTGTAGGCAGTCACTCTTGATCTTGATCTTGATTGGTTACGGTGAAACATTATGAAACATTTACTCACCGCGCCTGCGTCAAGTTGCTAATATTTTAGAATTCAACCCCCCTGACTGCTGATATAAATGTAGAGACTGGATTGGTTGCTGTCATGTATTTACTGATTAAATCCGGAGGTAGAGAGTCCCAGTCACAGACTGTATTTGGAATGAAGCTGTATTTTAATGTATTAGTTCTTGCAAAAATTCTGTTGAAATGGTCACTATATGCATATTCTTTGTAAAACGAGATGGTCGTTGCAGGTTATCAAGTGGAAGATTTGCCATAGAAATTAGTCCTTTGCAGAAAAGAATTAATCTGTTTTGCTTTCTTCTTTCTATCAACGGAGTAAGTTCCAGTTCGCTTAAAATTTTCGCCACAGAACCAGGTTCGTAACTGTATTTGGAAGGAATAAATCTAGCTGATCTTTTTTGGACGTTTTCTAACTTGTCTTGTAAATACATCTGATGTGGATCCCAAGCTGAACTAGCATATTCCAAAACTGGACGAATTAACCCTTTGTAGGCTTGAAGTTTAACTTCACAGGGACACATAGATAAATTCCTTTTTAGTAATCCTAGGGTTCTATATGCTTTGTTGCAGATTTTGTTGATATGTTTATTCCAGTTTAAATCATTTGTGATGTGTACTCCTAGGTATTTAATAGATGTCAGAAATTCAAGTCTTATTCCACCTAAAGTGTAGTTATATTTAACGATATTTTTCTTTCTGGAAAGCGTCATCATATTACATTTAGCAGGTTGGAATCTCATACCCCAAGATTTGGCCCAATTACCAAGTTTATTAATATTTGATTATAGGTCTAAACAGTCCTGCTGGTTTTTAATTTCCCTATAACAAACACAATCATCGGCAAACAGCCTTATATTTGAAGAAATGTCATTTGATATATCATTTATATGGACTAATAAATTGGTCCCAACACCGTTCCTTGAGGCACTCCTGAGTGTATGGTAGAAGAATCTGAACTGGACCCGTTGACTATAACTCATTGGTTTCTGTTAACTAAGAATGCGTCTATCCACTGTAAAATGTTCGTTGGGATTCCGTATTTGTGTAATTTTAACAGTTCGTGGGGTACGGTGTCGAAAGCTTTTTCGAAATCAAGTATAAATATATCAACTTGTTTAGAATTGTCTATTGAAGTAGCCTAATCATTTATCACTGTGACTAAGTCTAACCATGTCGCTAAAGGGTTAACCCAACAGCAAGGCTGTTGAAAGTGGCCTTATATACCTACAACCACTACAACCATATTTTGGATCAATTTTCTCTAAGCGTTGATGCAACTCAAATAAACTGACTATTTTGTCAAAGCTTAACATTTCAGCGAATTTCACAGACACTTGGGGGTCAGAACCTGTCACCTCTCCCAATCCGCCCCTGCCAACCTTCAACCAATATATTTTCGCTTTTTAAATCAAACTGAGCACATGTCTCGATCATACAACAACTTCTGTTACCATTTCAACATGTTTAAAAAATCTCCCATATGCTATCAATGCTCAGGAAAACATTGATAGAGTATGGGAAATTTTCAAACATGTTGAAATGTTAACAGAAGTCGTTGGATGATCAAGACATGTGCTCAGTTTGTTTTAAAAAACAAAAATGTATTGACTGAAGGTTGTCAGGGGCGGCATGGGAGGGGGAGGGGTGCTGACCCCCAAGTGTCTGTGGTGAATTTAGAAAACTGTTGATTTTTTGGGGGAAATTCAGTGCTTCAGATTGGGAAATTTCACGTTTTTCGAAATGGGAAGGCGAACATAGGTCTCTATTATCTAGGTAAAAAGCCTTGCAAAGTGGCTAAGTTGTACGTAACATCATGCTGAAACGAAAGTGATACGCTGTCTGGCAGCTAAGTGTACGAGAGAGATCGAGGGCGAATCAGTTTCTGTAAGGGAACATATCTACAGTAAGAAAATCTTATATCAATGCATTTTTAAACAGTACCAAAACATGCTAGGTGTGTATTACTTAACTACAGAAATGCGCGGACTATGCAATTTGATGCTACTTACATGTTACATGTAAAAACTTTTTAATGACAGCTGTTCTGTCAATTTTCGGTCATTTCCACTACCGTACCATTAGCATTGTGTACACTACGGTAGCGCTTTCATACTGTCGCACTGACGTCACGCTCTATGTATAGAATGTACCATTAGTGTAAAAGTGCCGGAGATCTCCGAAGTAGAGATCGCTTGATGGTTAAAGGTTGAGGACAACTAAATCTAGATTTACAGCCATTTAATTAACATTATCTCAACGTTTTCTAGAATAATAGATCTTCAGAGACGGCCATAAAGAATTATATTTATTCATTTATTGACATTTAGATCTACAGCACTAAATAATAACACATACGAGGAAGAACATCACAGACAAAACTCTAAAAAGATAATTACTAGTTACTTATCATAAAATATCATCCATAATGACTATTAAATACAAAAACTGTATATAAAAGCATACACCTTCAATAACTTTGGAGTACGTGTTTATTTGAATGTCAGGGACCTGCTGGAAGCTTATTTCCAATGCAATTCGGTCCATAATAAAAGAAGAAAGACAACTTAAAAACTTAAAAAAAGTACTGTTGATTAGGGTCAGGACTTTGGTGGAAAACGGAATTATTAAAAGTATGCATGCACCAATGAAGCTATCACAGACAAAGTATCACCGTAAAAAAAAGATCAATAGTATATAAAATCATTTTAATGCCAGATATTTGTTAGTTTAATAAGTGTTTTTAACTACTAACTTTCTATCTGCCACGCCCTCTTTCCGAGCATTACGTGCAGGTGCACGTCTGTGTAAGAGATTTAAAAGAAGAAATGTACAAGAGGATAAAAGTAATACTAACATATTCATGAAGTGTTGAAATCAAAGATGACAGTGTTGTTCAAAAGAAGAGTATACAGTTAAAAGAGATTAAAAACAGCATTTTTCACATTAGATCGTATGAGAACATTTGGTCACTCCTGTCTGAATTGCTCCAAGGTAGCGACCTGCACAACCTCGGAATAGAGTAGAACTATAGTAGCTGGGAAGAAAGAAAACTTGTAATAATTACAGGGTGTAAGAATCTGCTTTTTAGACAAGGGGTGAATGTGTCTAGTGAAGCAGACAGGGGGTATGGCGTAAGGGGGCATTGACACTGCAACCAGTCCATTTACAATTTTATAAAACATAAGTAGCCTGGCATCAGATCTTCTGTCTTCAAACGAACGCCATCCCAGTTTGTTTACCATTTGGGAGACACAGCTGTTTGTGGAGTAATCATTGGAAACTCATCGCGCAGCCCTGCGCCGAACCATTTCAGTTTTATGGATGTTTGTTTAGTATATATGGACTCCAAACAGAGCTGGAGTATTCAAGTTGAGGTCTGATTAGAGTTTTGTCAGCAAACTCTTTAACGCTTGGGTTTTTAGTAGGGATGTTCCTTTTCAGGAAGTTAAGAGTTTGACTTGATTTGGAGGTGACCTGATTAACATGTTTGTTCCAGTTAAGGTCTGAGGAGATAGTGACTCCAAGACAATTTGCTGTAATGCATCACTTACTGTTTCAAGGATTTGGCCATGGAGTGAGTATTTGGACCGAAAATGGTTTCTTTTTTTGTCCTAGAGCTATTTATCACTGTACATTTAAGGGGTTAAACTCCATGTGCCATTTGCTCTCACAGACCTGTAACCTGTCGATGTCTTGTTGAAAAATACTTTCATGAGAAGAGTTTTTGACGGTGATGTAAACAGCAATGTCATCAGTAAATAACTTGTACCTATGAATATTTTCTGTACTCTTAACATCATCTGGTAGTGAATTCCAGTCTATTATACCACTGTAATAATTTATAATACGCTAATGTAAGAAAAAAATGCTACAAATAAGTCATTTGTTTGATTCTATTTTTACTTTTGTGTGTTAAATATGGCATGCAAGAAACAGATTCTATCACTGGTAATAGGTGCACATGGGCATATCCGGCCCTTGGGTAATTGTTTACGCGATAACTCGGCACAGCCTCGTTGCCGCCTAAACAGATACACTCGAAGCCAGATATTTCAATCTGCATCTACAACCATAAAATAACACATATGTATGTCCGCCCACAATTAGAATATTGTTCACCTGCTTGGCACCTTTGGCAAAATTCCCTAACTAGATAACAACTTTTGATTACACAAACAGTGTTTTTCACAAGACAACACCATATAATACCATCTCTAGAATTACGTCAACATCAAACCCCTCTGATTGTATTTTACAAAATCAATTATAAACTTGTCCATTAAATTACCATCCCCTAACCCCTACCAGAAACGTAGACTATCTAATTCCACATTCACGCACACAATACTACTCAAATTGTTTCTTACCAAGACAAATTCTTATAGAATTATCTCCCAAGGAATGTACATTCCAGTCCCAAGCTTAGTCTATTTGCTGAGCCACTGGCTGCTGTAATCTGTTAACATGACTTGCGCCTCTGCCATATAATCAGCATTGAGTATGCAGAGTATTTTGTATAATTATGTAGGTACAGATATTCCTACTACTGACAGAGAATGTTAACTTTCAGATTAGAAAGTCACACTTCTTTAAAAATGACTCCATGAATCTACTCCTTTTCCTTTTTTTTTCAATCTTTCTTTTTCAGACATAAACTTCTTACTGATGCCGCCATCTTTATCCAGCATGCGACAAGATCATGCAGATTCCGATACATGCTGAAAAGCAGTAGAGTAAAAGAAAACACGGCGCCGTCTAGAAAGGGCAGGAGAAGAAAGAAGAAAGGTAATTTTATGTTTCGACTTCATGTGACTAGGTCTGTCTAAGCTTACATTTGATGTAGCAGTGATCAGTATAAAGGTTACTAATTATGTCGCCATCACATCTGTTTGATCAATAATGATGCTATAATATATGATAGAAAGCACCAAAAGACATTTCAGGACAATAAATATCCAGCAGCACCCATTTACTGTATTTTCATTAAAGAAAGACATATAACACATATTCTACTGAGCAGTGTTAGCTGTGTGTTATGATGACATGTACATTTTGCCGCGCTCATGATTCAACCTTTCTATCTTTTCATGTTGGCTCGACCACACATCTTACATGTACGAGTATTATCCGTAGGGTGTATATGCCGGTTGTCAATGAAGATAACGTATAAAACTGAAAGGCAGTCCTTTCAGTGACACTGAGTACATGAACATTGACAGGGCTGTTAAAATGTTAAAACAAAGAGTCAACACAAGATTAAACAATTGCAATTAATTAGAAGCCGAGTTGAAAGATTCAATGCCATGCAGGGCTGCTTGGGGCTTCTGAATATTCAGAGAGGGAGACAGCTAGAGGATGTTTGCAATCTAAACGCCTATTTTCAAGGTTTCGCTAGTCACAGTGGTTTGCAATCAATGTAGAGGGAATAGTTTTTAGCCATCTGACTGTACGTCGCTGAAACATTTTCAGCTTGATTATGTTGACCTCAGGGTTTGGTGACCATAAAGATGAGGCATACTCTAAATGAGAGCTGACTACTGTTTTGTAAGAGTTCTGTTTGCATTTGCTGTGATTCTTCATATACACGTATTCCATGATACATGTATATATGAACTAATTTCCAAATGCATGCCACCAACTGTGTATTTTTCAATTCGCGGGTAGATGAATTCTGAGAAAAATGTTTTTAAGCAATGACAAAATCTGAAATTTCATTTGTCGGAATAGATGACAGTTAATCGAATGACCACTTAATTATGACACACTGTCGTTTAAAGGTGGTCAGTTTCATTTAAACAACATTTTATGACCTATTTAACGTTTCGTATATTTGTGAGAGATACATCTAAAGAAGAAAAAGGTTCATTCCATTATCATATCACTTAGAAATATGTGTTTATATTGTGTGATGTTGCTGCCTCCATTGGTTCCACACAGATCGCTGGAGCATTGGTAATAAAACATATGATTGCCATTCTGATTCCAGATTTCCTGTTAATTTTGCGAACAATGAGACAATTCAGCTTCACTTACCTAGTGAATTCTAAGATTTACTAAGCGGCCACAACATAACTTTGCAGCTTTAATCAGTACCCACCTCCCTAAGCTCTCATGTTATTTATACTAACAATTGTCAATAAACTCGGCGAGGTCCATTCACACCTAAAATCCTTCTCTGACAACTAATATGAAAGATTAGGTCTAACTCCCAAAGTATGTTAAAATTAACACTAGCAAAAGAATAACGGTCCTTCAAATTAGTTACGGATCATTCAAGAAGTAATTCCCAGACAATCATCAAGTTATTAAAAAGGTCAAACCAGGTATAATCTGTTGAACAGAAACTTGGCTTCCCTTACAGAAGCAAGCCTCTGTGGCGTACATGCTGCGTATTTGCTGTGTATATGCCGCGAACACAGTAGTACGCCAGAGGAGTACATTTTACATACACCGCATGCCGCGTACATGCCGCGTACTATTTCGACGAGTACACAGCATGTACGCAGGAGGTCACTAGTACACTTCAAGTATGCAGCACAGACTCTGAAAATTTAAGGTGTACACTGCATGTACGCAGGAGGGACTTGTACAAGAAAATAGTACACTGCATGTACACCGCAAATACTTTGAAATTTGTGCGTATACTTCATATACGCGGGAAAGACTTGTACAATTTCTTTTGGCATTTATACTTAGTTTTTTTTTTTTATAAGTTAAAGTCTGAAGTAAACTTCATATACGCAGGAGGGACTTGTTCATTTTCTTTTGGTGTTTATACTTTGAATTTTTTTAGGTAAAAGTCTGAAGTACACTTCATGCAGGAAGGATTTGTACATTTTTTTTTTTTTGGAAGCAAGAACTTGATTTCCCAGTAACTTTTATCTTAATAGCATAAAATAGTTCAGATTACCGGTATTCTGTACAATGAAAATTTGCCAAACTATTTGCAATGTTCATTTGTGAAGCTTACATCTTAGTGATTTCTGAGCTGCACCTTGCATGCAGTGTAAAAATATATTCTTTTTCATTTTGAATTAATCCTGGAGCTTTCTAACTTGGATAATTGAAAAGCCTTATTTGAACTTCGTTGCATTACATTTTGTAATACATGAAAAAATTACCAAGATAATGCCTCAACAGCGCCCAAATGAGAAGAATTAATAGCTCTCACTGTTATTTGAATACTCTTAAGCAAAACACCATTCTATCATGTTTTATAAAGGCTTTAATGCTCATTATGTTAACTCAAGGCCTCACCAAATTAAAAAGTTGTTCATCGGATTTGCCGCTCGTATATTTTCAGAACGTTTTTGGCTTATTGCGCTCTACCCATTGGAAAAAATCAATCCAAAATTTTTTGGTGCGCTACTTTTTATGGACATTAAAGTGTATAAATGCTTATATAATTCCAGTCCTAGATTGTTCTCAGATGGATTTTAATGGAAATAAATACATACTACGCACACATCGTCTATAATAAATCATAACACTTGTATTTAGTTGCATTAAAGTTGTTTCCCCTTGATGCAGTTACGCCATTTTCTTCAAATGTTTACCAAATTACATGCTACAAAAATTGATTTATTTCACTGAAAAGTGGAATGAAGAAAAGCATACTAATTTATTTGATAACATCAATCTACATTATTTTGGTAAGGGTAAATACTTATTGATGCATGTCACTTATCTTTTTTCTGTTTTTTTTTCTGTCCAAATGATCAGCATTTGCATATGAAAGTTGGTGGGGTAAGGAATTTACATTATCACAGCAGTTTCGCCACAAGAGTACACAGCATGTACGCAGCAGGAGTACACAGAATGTACGCCGCAGGACTCGGGCCAGGAGTACACAGCATGTACGCCACAGGAGTACACAGCATGTACCCCGCAGGAGTACACAGCATGTACGCCGCAGGGGTAGTACACCGCAGGCTCATTTGCATGTGAAAAGTGTATGTGCCGCGTACATGCTGCGTACTATTTCCCGCATACTAAATTCCTCCAGCGTACATCCTGTGTACTATGCAGTCCACAGCATGTACGCAGCAAGTAGTACGCGGCAGAGCTCATTTGCATGTCAAAAGTGTACTACAAACGTACTATCGGTGTATGTGCGGTGTATATCCTGCGTACTATTTAAAGCCCTTGATTTCAGTACACATCATGTACGCATCATATACGCTGTATGTACACCGCAAGAGTACGCAGCAGGCCTTTTTCTTCTGTAAGGGTTATTAAAACCAAAGGTGAAAACTCAAAAATCTTCCCTGATAATCTTAACTACCGAGTATTTCGTATTCTCACTAACTTTTCCAAGAATGTGATCCAAGATATTCACATAGGTACCTACCACAATCCCCGTGAAACTATTTATGTTATGCCATCCTTGTATTAGTACCTAAGAACAGTATTAAATGGTCACGTGATTTCTATCTTTCGGAAACAGATTGGTAATCTGAGGCTCTGAAGTCCAAATCTCTTCAAAAGTCTTGCATCTCCTTTTGACTAATTGTCCTAGCCCGCCCGCTTAGCTCAGTAGGTAAGAGCGTTGGTCTACGGATCTCGGGGTCGCGAGTTCGATCCTCGGGCGGGGCGTATGTTCTCCGTGACTATTTGATAAACGACATTGTGTCTGAAATCATTAGTCCTCCACCTCTGATTAATCATGTGGGGAAGTTGGCAGTTACTTGCGGAGAACAGGTTTGTACTGGTTCAGAATCCAGGAATACTGGTTAGGTTAACTGCCCGCCGTTACATGACTGAAATACTGTTGAAAAGCGGCGTTAAACAAAAAAACAAAACTAATTGTCCTGCATTGTAGTCTGGAACACTACAATCCTGACTTCCATAATATTGATATTAAAATAGGGAAACCCTTCCAGCACAAAGAGGGACCTTTCTGAGTTTGAATTAAAGCGGGACCTTTCCGAGTTTGAATTAAATTCACACACTCTGCCTACACTACCCTTGCTCCTATCTAACTCTCTGCACATTCCCACCAAAATCACAAACTGATCATCCTTTGTTAACCTCACAATATCTATGCAATTACGTAAGTGCGGCAAACTGTACACAGGCCTAGTAATTAAGAAAACCCGGTATACCAACACCACCCTGACAAAATCTTTTAAGGCCTTTAACAGTACTATCCAAAAGCAAATAATGCTTGCTTATTGGTTTTATTTTTTATTTTCGATGGCGGTCCCCAGTCAGTCAACTGCAAAATAATTTTTCATACATTAAGCAAATAAGACTGAAACTGTGGGTCTCGCTTACATACTACGCAAGTAATTTGAATCGGTTTTTTCCAGGCCTCAACAGTTCAGTCTAAAACCTTTGTAAAGAAAATAGCGTTCCCCACGTCAACACCTAAGGTGCCTAAGATTTCGATATCCGACAAATCACTGCTAGAGATATCACCCAACAAAGCCCATGATTTATTAAAGAACCACACCACGAAATATCACCATTCCCAACCAAAATCGTTATTTTTTCCCTAGAAACCCACCCCATATACAAGAAAGGTCGAAATTCCAAGACCAGGAATTACAAGCCATTCTCTCTCATCTGAATTCACACTGGATAACCAGCTATCCTGACGCCCGCTGGAAATGTAACCCAGCTGGAAATGTAACCCAGCCGGTTATAGCCGGTTATCCAGTGTGTGAATTGTTTCTAAACTTATAGAGCTGATTTAGGATATGTCACATTACGATAATAACGACCTGCATAGCCGGCATCAGCATAGTATTTGATCTAAATTTTATTTTATTTTGTTGGGTTTAACGTCGCACCGACACAATTATAGGTCATATGGCGACTTTCAAGCTTTGATGGTGGAGGCAATCTGACTAAAGTACTTGATTTTTTAAACGAAGATCTGAGGATGACCCATTCACATTCATCTTTTTGGATATTTGGGTTTCCGAAATAGCTATTTTTATTTTCGCAAATCTATTTTCATTTGAACCAATCGGACAACTCGTTTCACCAAGCATTTGGCTGAACCATCAAAATAGCGTCGAATGTCAAAGGATGAGAAAAATGTGCAGTCAGTCCGGGCCTCGAACCTGGGACCCCTCGTTTACAGGGCGAGTGCTCTACCGACTGAGCTAACCGGCTGTCTGACACCTTACGTGACCAATGCGTAGTCGCGATGTGGTCGTCATAAGAATTGTAAATATGAAAAAAACCCAGGCTAAATATAGATTGTTTAAACTTCTACTTTCACTTATAAAATGTTGACAGCAAGGCTCTGATTGGCTAGTGGAAGGGTAGTCAAAACGAGGCTATCAATAGCACGTCTTCAGATCCTAAGCGTAGCGTAATTGGAGATGTACTCTAGTCAGATTGATGGTGGAGGAAGACCCCAGGTGCCCCTCCGTGCATTATTTCGTCACGAGCGGACACCTGGGTAGAACCACCGACCTTCCGTAAGCCAGCTGGATGGCTTCCTCACACTATTTGATCTAAATATAGCCCAAAACTAAGTTATCAGATCCAGACAAGAGGTCTTTGACAACCTTTAAACATACAGATTTTACTGAAACAAAGTTTAGTTAAGTACTTGACAAAGTTGTTCAGAATGAAATAATACACAGACTTGAACAGCTGCTAGTACACCCTCCAGCATCAAAATGGAGCTAGCTATTCTTAAAATCTTAATGAATTGTAGTAGAAAACTGCACTTCTGATACCCTACTTGTCCTGTCTAAGGTTCCCAAAGGCACCGTTTAGACCATTGTCTCTTTCCTACATGAATGATGTTTCTGACTCTATAAAAAGCAAAACCAGATTGATGGCAAAGGGCAAATCTAAGTGCTCCCTTCATCTTTCCTCCAGGTGGTACCCCTCACAACTCCCAAAAAGAACGAAATTTGAGGTCACAGGAAGTATTATGTTGTTAAACAATATTACTAATAATATTAATTAAGAAACAGTGAGTATGTCACTTTACTGCCCTGGAGGTATAAAACTGACCACAGAGTAGCTCGTGAGGTAATTAGTCGTCTGTCGCCTCAGCCGTCAAACAATTTACATGTTTACTAGCCTCTCCTTAAAAACATTTATAATTCGTTAAAGACCCACCACGACCTAGTGACCTACTTTTTTCACCCACAAAACTTCATGAAAATCATTCTTATAATACAGGTAATATACAGCTATACTACAAGTTTTCAGGTGGACAGTTTAGGTCCTTCATGAATAAATGTGTTTTCACAACTTTATCTGCAAACTTATTTCAGTCATTCACTTTTCAGCATAGTTTTAAGAATATAGATGAACAACTATATTACACTGCACAAACAAAATGTGATTGAAATTGAACTAAATACACTGGTTTATGTACATATAGCTACATTAATTCAATAAAATGTAAGGACATTAAGCATATTGTCTTGGCCTAATATTTGTAACTAGATACTTGTTATTTCTCATTGCATGTATAATTACCATCATGGAAATACAAAAGAATACAGTTATTTTGTGGCGGGTCTTTAAGACAAAAATGATTTAATTTTTTTAATTTCTTTAAAAACGTTATATTTTCAAGAACATGACAGAAAATATATGAGTATGAACAACATTTCTTTTTATTTTAGTAGGAAATGTATGAATTCCTTTAATTGATGAATAAACCTCGTCCTCAAATGAAACATTGTTTCTTTTTTACTAGACGACATACGTACGTATGTAACATAGTATATGTGGTATATAATTGCTATTCTTACCTACTACTGAAATGATAAACATGTGTGAATTGCTGTGATTAGGAACTTGACCTCGCGCGCAAAACAATTCATTAAACAACTTATATAAGGTAAAATTTTATATAATTGCGCTTGCAGTCAGAGGATGCTTTTTCACGAAATTTAGACAAAGGATTGTGTTTTATTATTGAGTTGTTACTTATGTAAGTAATATCTTTTCTGGATTTTATTATTTTAGTTTTTATAGACAGTTTACTAATTTTAATACTGATATAAAGTTCATCAGATCTATTTGATATGTCCCATTAAATATTTCAGCAGTATTATAAAATGAGTTTTATTCTGACTGTCATACTTTTGTATACATTTTAAACCCTGTACAAAGACCTTCATATGGACCCCATTCATATTCAAAGCTTTACTGAGCTAGTCAGACAACGGTAGAAGTCTAGATTTGACAAGCTTTTAATGTTTTTGTTTTGTTTTGGTTTGGTTTAACACGAGCGGGCACCTGGGTAGAAACACCGACCTTCCATAAGCCAGCTGGATGACTTCCTCACATGAAGAATTCAACGTGAGGCTTGAACCCACATCGGTGAGGGCAAGCGATTTGAAGTCAGCGACCTTAACTACTCGGTCACGGATGCCCCAAGCTTTGAATGAGCAGTTTAAGTTTAAGGAAGACAAGTGCAGATAAACCACCTAATGTTGAACTAAATGATTATCAGATATACATTATAACCGAAATTAGTATTCTGCTTTCATTTTGCAGTGGCAAGAAATGAGCGATTTTGCTGGAAATTCCGCTAAACTTGCGATAGAAAGCATTCGTAATTCACAGTTACGTCACCATTATATAGAAATAACCCAATCTACTGCAGAGACTATTCTACAAGAATCAAAACACGCGGAAATAATGTCACCATGCCAAAGGCTTGATATCTGGAAAGGAGCGGCACAAAAAGCTTCAAAGCTGCGAAATATTTGGATGGAAAGGACGAGAAAAAGAATGAGCCCAACAGCATTAGCTTTCTCAAAACTAATAAAAAACAAAGCACCGACGTTTTCTGAAATCACAGCAAGATATTCTTATAGACTGTACGGGAATTATGAAGACACTGAAAGTCTTCCGGTTTTAACGGAAGCTCGTCAGTTGCAAGTTTTTCAGACGATTGTCCAAGCGTCAGGGAGAACAAATAATAAAATTAATATTGTGAGCAAAGTGACTGCTTATTTCGGTGCAGTCTCTTTAATAGTAACATTTGGATTTATTCTTTACGGAATGTGGACCTCGGACACACCTGTAACATACGTTGTACATTGTTTATTAACATTTAAATCGGGACTGGCTGGAGCATACCTGGGTTCCAAGTTAGGTTCATTTAGTGGCTGTTACCTTCAGCTTAAACATATATACGTTTTTATTTTGTCCATATTTGGAGGACTGTGTGTTGGTACAGCCTCGGCTATTCTTGGAGATGTCATCGTTTTATATGTGTCAAAGTAAAATTTACCTAATTACTGTTCAAAATTCAGTAATCATGGGGGTAGGTTGTTTGTTTGCTTTGGGTTTAGTCGTTTTTTTCAACAGCGTTTCAGTTATGTCACGGCAGGCAATAAACCTACCTAATGCCAGGATTCTATACCTGTACTAACCTGTTCTCCGCAAGTAAGTGCCAACTGCTTCACATGAATCAGAGGCGGAGAACAAACGATTTCAGACACAATGGCTTTTATCAGTCGTCACGGAGAACATACGCCACGCCAGAGGTTGAACACACTACCCTGCTATCTGTATATATTCGCTCTCCCTATCTAACTAAGCAGGCGGACAGACACGGGCATCTAAGATATAAGTATGGTTAAAAGAAAAACTGCATAAATCAGAAATTTGATTACATCCAGTTTAGCAATTTTAAGTCACACTTTCATAAAAAGATATACATCTAATAATATCAGCATCAATATATTTTTGGCGGATTCAAATAGTTCCCGTTTGCTGAGTCTATAAATTGTTTCAGCTGTACATTTCTAGTCCTGTTTAAGATTTTGTTGTGCAAAGCTTAAGAAAGTCTTTACTGATATGTAAATCATAGTCTTTGAAAAACTTATTGGAACCTCCCGGCGAGTTATCTTTCACCAAACTGTAACATTTGACAGCTTTACTAATTTGAACTGGTTGTTTTATGGTGTACGTTACGTGTGACCGTTAGGTAGACGTGGTAAACCACTTTACATCCTATACATTTCTGCTTACAGTTACAAACATGTACATATCACCGTCATAACGAAAATTGGTCATACGTTTGTGTGAGGTTGGATCGCTATTTTGTTGTTTTATTTTGATCTTGTTCCACTGAAAAAAAAAATGACATGTCTGATTAGGATAAGTGTCACCGTACTTGAGTTTGTGGGCTAGCGCCTACCCTATTGATATATTTATTAAAGTCTCACTTTGCATGATATACAAACATATACATATTAAAATAACATCAGACATTAAAACATTCATTATAACATTAAACATTAAAACCTTTCTTATCAGAAATATGAGAGACTATAATCTTTTCACAAGTAGCTAAAATATCTTAAGAATTCCCATTTATTTACATACTAACTTATTTTATTAAAACTGTACGATCAAGTAATATATTTTACTTGACGACTCATGAAATGCTGCTATATATGGCATAAAATATCATGTTTTGAAAAAGCACTGAAAATCATCATTACCAAGACGTATATATATACTGATTGTGAAACTAATTATAAGTGAACGCGCAAATAAATTAAATAGTATCTATTTTCAAATTTAGTGAAATATAACCGCATTGGACCACCCAGAAGGGACATAATCCAGCCAGTATGAGAAAGGGTGAGTTACAGAAGTTATTAGCCTTGTACTGTTCTCGCGTAAACCATATAATCGTATGATATTTTCATTTCATGTTCCTAAGTGTATAAGGAATCTTGGTGCTTTTCTAGACTCCAAAATGAGCATGGAAAAACATATCAACTCAGTTTGTAGATCAGGATACGGACAGCTACGTCAAATAGGCCACATAGGAAATATCTAAATACAGATGCCACAAAATCGCTAGTAAATTCACTCGTCACTTACGCCTTGATTATTGCTATGCGCTCTTGTATGGTGTTCCGAAGTCCTTGCTGAATAGACATCAAAATCTTCAGAACACTGCAGCTCGAATCATAACGAGAATATTGCGTTATGATCCACATTACACCGGTCTTAAAAGAGCTGCATTGGATACCAGTTACTTTAAGATTAAGTGGACTTTAAGATTCTGGTTCACACATACAAAGCATTGCATGGCCAATCACCGATCTATGTTAAAGACTTGCTAGAATCCAAGAACAACTTAAAACAACTACTTGTTCCAAAAAGTAAAACTGTGAGGTACGGTGATCGTAGTTTTTCATCAGCTGCACGGAAGTTCGGCTACCATAAGAAACGCTTAAAGCACACTTTCTCTTCAAGGTCTATTGAAACTAACTTTGTACTGGAAAACAAGCTGTTGTATGACTGTGCAATAGAAGTTATTTATTGTTGTTTAGTGTTCTTTAAAATATCTAGTATAATCAATATGTAGAGTCAAACCTGATTCTAGCTAACTACCTTTTAATGTTGAACTATTTTTAAATATAATTTTTTTGTGTTGTATTGTGTGTCCATATCATTCTGTGATATGATGAAAAGGGCGCTATAAAAATCTGGTAAGTAATAATAATAATAATAATAATAATAATAATAATGTTAGTCCGAAACTTTGCTTTTGATAGAATATATTCATTTTGTTGATTTCTGTTCACTTGATGATAGTTTGCTTTTTATGAGAATATTGTTGAGCTGAAAATGTTTCTTTCGCGGAGAGGATGCTAACTAGTGATATGTACATGGGGTGTGCTCACATTGTAGCCAAACAGGAGTACTTGTCTGTTTCATTTCAATATCTGTAATCATTGAAGGGTATCCACGTGTCTTCTATGCACATACAGTAATTTTCTGACTCTTTCAAAATGAGGGATGGGAATATAGTTTTACCGAGCTGGTCACCTAAATAGGGGAGTAATATGCGTAGTTGTCATGTATCTACTATAGTGCCTCAAAGTTAATTCTCCATTTAATCATTTGATATTAATTTATGATAAACAAAAACAATTTCTGGATAATGTTGCGCTTTTTATATATGAAACATATATTATTTGCTTTATACATAATATGGTTTGTATAACAGTACCTGATCTGCAATTTTGTATGATTTTGCCAGTCCTGACTCAAACAAGGAGCGCGGTCTGGCAAAACAATCCCCGAGAGCCGAACGCATTGTTGCAGGTAAAGGGTCTGTTATACCTTACGCCCGTCTGAAAGACGGGACGTGTTACGCGAACGACCTGTGCGGGTGGGCGGCATCCACAAACTTTGTCCGGTGCATTTCTTTTTCATGCATGGAGGGATTTTGATGTAACTTGGCACAAATATTGACCATCATGAGGCAAAGTGTCGTGCTTAAGAACCAGGTCCATAGGTGTAAGGTTAAGGTCACTTCGGGCAGCATCCATCGTCTTTAACGATAACTATATAACCCTTGTTTTCGTATTTTTGAAGCTACTGTCATGATATTTGAATCATATTTGCAGTTCTGTAACAAAAACCTTTCTTCTTACAAGCTCTCGATGGGCATATTTTGTGACTATGACAAATATACCTATAAATAGCGTTATATCGGACAAAATTGACTATAATTTTAGATAAATAAGCCTGAAAACTCGTTTGACACGATGAACTTTTTGACTCATTGAACGCAAAAACGTCATCATTATGCCATTGCTGATTGAACAGGTTTACGTATTCTATGGGAGTTGAATACGTTAGTAAAATACATGCTGTATTAGAGACAGTAGATTCGTATAGGTATATTTATAATATATACACTTTCCTGGCATCTTTAATGATGAATAATATATACACTGTTCAATTAATCATTGTAATTTAATATAAAGTCGGAATTAATAGGTACAGTTGCAGTAGTAGGTTAGACATGCAGTCTAAGCTATGCATGATCGACTTGCAATGATGCGGCAGCGCAATTCTAGAACAGTAAAAATCTAGAGGATTGACATCCCACTGAGATAAGATGCTTTGCTGTTGCACACACTAATCTTCGGGTATTGTAGTTGCCTCCTGTTAATCTTGTACAAATCTTTTAGAGAAGTTTAACGCGACACTTTGCAGCAGAAGTTCTCACTTTCCCTCCGTTTGGAAAAACGGTATCCTTTTTACGGGAATTAATGTGATGTCAATCATTATTAAAAATGAAAGACTATTTTTGAACTTATAGCTTCGACCATAACAGGGATTAAACAAATGAAAAAGGAGCTTACTACGGCTAAATCCGTCCACAGTCCATGCCTTGCTCATTTACCCAGCCAGTGTACCTTTCCTCACTTATCTGACACTTTTGTCCTGAAGTGAGTTTGAAGTCCCTGTAAATGTACCAGCAGTATTACCGACTTCACATAAACTGGGCGGACTGCAATTAAAAGTTATGCAATGTCGGAAGTCTGCAGTCTAAATTGTTTTAGAGTAAAACATGAGTGCAGAACGTCGTTTCCCCACTCGATACCATTATAATTAATATATGAGCCGTGCCATGGGAAAACCAACATAGTGGGTTTGCGACCAGCATGGATCCATGCTGTTCGCTAATAGCTTCTCTAATTGCTATAGGTTTTGAAAGCGAACAGCATGGATCCTGACCAGACTGCGCGGATGCGCAGGCTGGTCTGGATCCATGCTGGTCGCAAACCCACTATGATGGTTTCCCATGGCACGGCTCAATTATGTTTGTTTTGTTTTATAACTGGTTATAAATGCTATGTTTGTATATTTGTATCTAGGAAAATGCATAATGAAGTCATGTAGCTGAGAGTTTGCACGAACTCTTTAGCGCACTATTTCCTGCATGTTTCTAGATGCAAAGACATAAATTGTTTATTATATACTCATAAACATTTACAAATGTTGCAGCATTTTTTTTAGAATTATCTACTTCAGTATGTACTATATATAATTTTCAGCGATCATAAAGTTATGTCACCGGTACGTACAGGATAAATGCAAAGCAAATTTGAAATTTGTATTCCAATATGACAATCAAAATTGAAGCAAACTTTGAATAAGTTTCATGACAAATTGTATTAATTCTTAACTTTTCACTTCAGGTAAAAAAATATTACGTAATTAACACGATAAATTATAAAATTTGCACGAAAACAGTTTTTCTATAACTTCTATTTTTGAGAATAGTTTTAATGCTTAAGTATCTTGTGCCATATACTTCAGAGAGAAACGATAAAAATCATAGGTATCCATGCTTTTTTCTGCGATGTTTAGATATTTCTCGAAACTTGGCTTATCTTTGCCACGGGTTATAACTCTACTGTCCGCCAGCATTGTTTCACTCCTTGGGAGTTTGATTCAGAAACCTGAATAAGAAGTTATCTGTAATTGTATTCATTCGCAACTACACTTCCCAGAACTTGTAAACAGCCATCTCTTTTTCATTTCATTTGCATTTTCCTTTAGATAGAAGCTGACAAAGTCGCGTTTTACCAACTAAAACATATTCATAACCAGTTTATTTTCATTAACGCGAAGTGCTTGATCTCGTCTGAAAATAATTCATGTTTTTGTTTCACGAAAAATAGAATTCATAATTAATGAAGTGGTTTGCACAGTAACAACTGCCGGGAATTTCGGAGAGGATGAACATGAAATAAATTTTAGTCACAATTTTGTTGACTTGGATAAAATGTATGCTTCCAGTGAAAAATATACTTTGTTATTTTGTAAGTACAAAATGTAATATGCTTTTAAACAGAAAAAAACGCGCATTGTATAATTTTTGCAAAACAAAAGTAAATGAGATAGCAGATTATAAAGTAACAGTAACTTTTAACAAGAAATATCTTTAAAAATGATGGTCGGCGAATTGTAATAAGGAAAGAAGTTTATGAATTTTTCATCTAACATGATCTTTCATCTAACATTTTTCAAATTGCAAAACTAAACACCGCACTTTAACAATTTAAATGGTTCTCTTTTAATTTTTCGCAAAGGTTTCGTAGGGTTGCAATTTTGTTTCGTTTATCCTTAGACGAATAATTACAGCAGTAGTTTGATGAAGATTCATGAAGCGGTTCATGAGAAGAGGACATTAAACGTGTTTATATTTTTAGCTAAATTGGTCCCTATCCCCATTTGTAACAAAATAGCAGGAGACCTTTCGATATTGTTACACGTCGAGTTTGATAAAAGTCCATTACGTTTTAGTGGTTAATGCGAAGAAAGGCATATATACTTTTAGCTATAGTCGTCCCTAATAGGGCCCAAGTTCCTATATAAATAAATTTGGAAGAGGACCTCATAATGATGCTTCAGACCAAGTATGACAAAGATCCACCAAGCTGTTCATGAGACGCTGTATAAAGGCATTTCTAGTTTTAGCTCTAGCAGCCCCTAAAAGGGGTCAAATGTCCCAGCTGAACAAAGTTGGCTGCGGGCCTAAAAAAGATGCTACAAGATAAGTTTGATTAGAATACATGAGAAAAAATCAAAGGATTTTTTTATTTATTTCTAACATAGGCCAACTGATCCCGCTTTAACAAATAGCATATTCGCTATTCATCAATTGTAATTATTTCAATATTTCTGTTTCATAAGCAAAGTTTGACCGTAATTATATCACATAGATAAACTGTATGCAGCGTACCTTCATTTCAGTGTAATGAGATTCAGTCATTATATAGCATATATATAATAAAACAGATTTCAACTGAGTTCAATATTTACATACCATACTAAAAAAAGATATTCATATATAATAAATCAGTTAAATAATTTATAACAAATATATCAAAGCAAACAAGTACTCATTTTAATATGCAATCTGAATAAGTCACAAAAGCAAGAAACCTTTTCATATACAGACGACAATTGTAACAAGGAAAATCTTTAAAAAAGCACTTCTCTACATAAAAGACTCTTATCACACCCTTATTCATGTGATACGCAGACCGTATTCAGCTCTTTCTTTAATTTGATATATGTTGGTATTTAAACAGGTTTTTATCATATTTATTAAACTTACTTATCATTTTGAGATATATCAATATTCTTGCTAAATCTACTGAGCCAAAGTTAGCTTTAAAACTGTGAACAGCGTCGTTTAGGATAAACGCTTTGTCTACATTTCACTCAGCGTAGCACAATCAACAGAGTGAAAGAAATTGACACTCTCTTCCAATCAGGCAGAGTGTAACATAAATCTTCCATTTTGATAAATTATCTATAATGCGTTATCAAGTAGTTTGATTTGCAAGCTGAAGTCACGTGGCATAGGTAACGAAAACGAATTTAGACGGCGTCGCCGAAAAACACTAATTTCGGTCTGCCTCGGCGGGAAGATATAACGTTAGGAATTTTATATGAAAATCTACGAAATGGTCCGAAAATCTCGGTTGTGGAGAAAAGAAACTTGATAACAAGAGGGTCATGATGACCCCTGGATCGCTCACCTGAGTAATATGAGCTACATGTTTCAAATCTCAAACTGATGATTTTTAGAATTTTTTTGAAGATTTTCCGATGTACAATCAAGTAACCCCTGGGGCGGGGCCAATTTTACCCCTGAGGTCATGATATGAACAAATTTGTAGAAGTCTACTAGGCAATTTAACATATCAAATATCTAAGATCTAGGCCCTCTCGTTTATTTTTGGAATTTTTTTGAAGATTTCCCCATGTACAATCAAGTAACCCCTGGGCTTGGGTCAATTTGACCCTGGAGGGTCAAGATTTGAACAAATTTTGTAGAGGTCCACTAGGCAATGCTACCTGTCAAATATCTAAGCTCTAGGCCTTCTGGTTTATTTTTAGAAAATTTTGAAGATTTTTCTATGTACAACCAAGTAACTCCATGGGGCGGGGTCAATTTGACCACGGGGGTCATGATTTGAACAAATTTTGTAGAAGTCTACTAGGCAATGCTACATGTCAAATATCTACTTCTGGTTTATTTTTTAAATTTTTTTGAAGATTTTCCTAAGTAAAATCAAGTGACACCTGGGGCGGGGTCAATTTTGACCCCGGGGGTCATGATTTGAACAAATTTTGTAGAGGTCCACTAGGCAATGCTACATGTCAAATATCTAAGCTCTAGGCCTTCTGGTTTATTTTTAGAAATTTTTTGAAGATTTTCCTATGTAAAATCAAGTGACCCCTGGGGCGGGGTCAATTTTGACCCCGGGGGTCATGATTTGAACAAATTTTGTAGAGGTCCACTAGGCAATGCTACTTGTCAAATATCTATGCTCTAGGCCTTCTGATTTATTTTTAAAAAATTTTGAAGATTTTCCTATGTAAAATCAAGTGACCCCTGGGGCGGGGCCAATTTTATCCCGGGGGTCATGAGTTGAACAAAGTTTGTAGAAGTCTAC
The DNA here is from genome assembly GCF_021730395.1 of Mercenaria mercenaria. Taxonomy (NCBI): domain Eukaryota; kingdom Metazoa; phylum Mollusca; class Bivalvia; order Venerida; family Veneridae; genus Mercenaria; species Mercenaria mercenaria. The sequence continues at coordinate 82,782,759 of NC_069368.1, forward strand.
TAGGCAATGATACATATCAAATATCTAAGCTCTAGGGCTTCTGGTTTATTTTAAGCAAATTTATGAAGATTTTCCTATGAACAATCAAGTAACCCCATGGGGTGGGGTCAATTTGACCCCGGGGGTCAAGATTTAAAAATGTTTTGTAGAAGTCTACTAGGCAATGCTACATGTCAAATATCTAAGCTCTAGGCCTTCTTGTTTATTTTAAGAAAATTTTTGAAGATTTTCCTATGTACAATCAAGTGACCCCTGGGGCGGGTCAATTTTGACCCCAGGGTCATGATTTGAACAACATTAGTAGAGGTCCACTAGGCAATGCTACATGTCAAATATCTAAGCTCTAGGGCTTCTGGTTTTTGGGAAGATTTTTTAAGATTTTCCTATGTTAAATCAAGTGACCCCTCGGGCGGGTCAGTTTTGACCCTGGGGTAATGATTTGAACAAACTTGGTAGAGGTCCACTAGGCAATGCTTCACACCAAATATCTAAGCTCAAGGGCTTCTGGTTTTTGAGAGGAAGATTTTTTTTCAGCGATCATAGGTTATGTCACCCCTACTTACAGGATAAATGCATGGCAAATTTGAATTTGTATTCAAATATGAGAATCCAAATTGAAGCAAACTATGAATAAGTTTCATGACAAATTGATTTAATTTTCTTAACTTTTCACTTCAGGTAAAAAAATATTACGTAATTAACACAATAAATTATAAAATTTACCCGAAAAAAATAGTTTTTCCTTTCAGTTGCCATGGCAACAAGAGTTCTGCATGGAATTCAATTCTTTGAACAACTTTTGTAGAGCTTCACCCAAGGAACATTCCTGTGAAGTTTGGATGAAATTGGCCTAGCGGTTTATGAGGAGATGTCGTTTAAAGTAAAAGTTTACGGACGCCGGACAGTGACTGATCAGAATAGCTCACCCTGAGCCTTTGGCTCTTGTGAGCTAAAAAGGTGCCCGCCAAGGAATAAATCCTTTGCATATGAAGACACTCTCTCACGAATAAATTATCTGTGTCAGACCAGCTGCAGCACTTTTCTATCTTTCAGGAATAAAGTCTCTTCACCGGACCAGCTACTCTGCCAAACTGTGACCTCTGTCTCTGTCTCAGGCTTTGTCTCTCTGTCTCTCTCTCCAGTGGGGTTTTCGATCCGGAGGCAAAGAAACTTACTTTAGTGACTATAGTTTTATTTTATTATTTCTGATGTCCTCCAAATATTTCTAGACTTTTGCTATGTATTCAAATAAATCTTGCTTTCTACAGAATAAACTCTGTAATGGTGATATTATATTTATAAAACAAACAAGACGTTTGCTTGAGGTTCGCTTTCTGTGAGATGAAAAATCCTAAATGAATGTAGATAAATTATTTCGAATGGGCCGGCTGTTTGTAAAGTAATACCCTGAGTTGCACCTTGGTCATTCTCCGCTAGAGCAATAAGTCAAAGAGATAGGTTACTTTTATTTACTTTTTGAGCCCAAGCAAACTTTATTTGATTTGACAGCCAATAATATGACGTTTCAGGAAATCCATTATTTAATCTCTGTATTACCTACATTGTGTCGATATGATAAGAACAACGAACAAACAATAATAAATCAGCTAGTGTTCATTTTGTACTTTGTATCTCTAAAGTTCTAAATCTACCACCAGCTATATATGAGGCACTTCCTTACCTTTACAAGATATCACAAATTTGATCTACGAATAATTACAGCTCTTGACTATTATTTTGGGTCGGAATCGTTTATCTAATTACAAATTATTTGAACGAGATGATTTAAACTATTATATAAGTCTTCATCATTTCAGGTCTCCCATTCTACCATAATGATTGATTTACAGTAAGTTATGGTAACTCAGGGAAATACATAAATGCAATGAAAAATGGATATTAAGTGAGAATGTGATGGTAATTAGATAACGGCGGATGAATCTGTAACATAAAACTGAGCCGCACCATGAGGAAACCAACATAGTGCATTTGCAACCAGCATGGATCCAGCTCAGCGGTTTCACTAATTGCAATATGCTTTGAAAGCGAACAGCATGGAGCATGGGTCCTGGCCAGACTGCACGGATGCGCAGGCTGGTCTGGATCCATGCTGGTTGCAAATGCACTATGTTGGTTTTGTCATGGCACGGCCCAATTACATTTAAAGCTTAATATATAACAGCCACGCTATGATTCTATATCAGCGTTTGTTTCTTATTTTTTTAATGAAATTTGTGAGACAAGTTTCTCACACCCTTGTGAAAAAGTTAATCTGTAATATTCCAGATCATTTCAATTTTGTTAATCGAGTATTTTAAAGTAGAATCTGAGAAATAAGACGTGTCTTCATTTCGATCATATGCTGTATAAATTAGTACATGTTTCCTTTCCCAGAAACTGATCAAACTTGTTATATGCGGTAGGGTGCTGGCCAAGACTAAGCTGACCTGACCCGGGGAGCCGTGAGAATTGCTTTAATTCATTGGATTCAGTGAAGGTAGTGCTTGGGTTTTCAGGACCATCTTGACTGCTCTGACAAGTTCATATTTTGAGAATATTACCAGAATTTGACCTATGACCTTGACCCCTAGCCAACCTTTTCTCTATGATCAAAACAGACAGCAAAGAACTATCTCGGTTTTATTCACCTTTGTTATATTAGGCAGTGTTTTAAAACTAGTTGTGTGTCCATAGGACACTCAGGTGTCCCCTTTTCCAGTCACTGTACATTGTTTCATAACTCTGGGTGGAATATTTAAGATTATATGCAAAACAAACTTTCAAGCACTTTATGTGTATTTTTCACTAAGTCAAGAACAGTAACTTTTCTCTAGCCAAGTGAAATCCAAAACAGAACATCAGGTGCACAACTTCACATGCGATATAACAATCCTTTAATGTTTTATGACTACAAGTCAAATACTTTTTGAGATACATGCGACACAGCTGCATAGTTAAAAAAAAATTATAAAACACCAAAGCATATTTATTTCTTAGTGCTTGAACGTTATTGGTCATCTATCAGTACCAAAACATTCCATTTCTAGATTCACATTTCCGAGGTTCAGTTTAAAAGCACTGTCATTGTCTGTTTTAATCAACAAATAGAGGATTCATTTAATGCCCTTATAAAAGGTCGGTTGCCAGTAAGGCATTCCATGCATCCAGCCTCCCCAACAGCATCCCACCAATCCAGACAAGATTCATAGGTACAAAATTGTTTGGTTGGACAAACAGCGTGATATAAATGTTGCCACATGACACATCTTAAATTAATGCTGCTGCTATGTGAATGATGAATGTATGTGATAACTGACTGTGGCAAGTCCTGTTTAACTGTGCTTTTTAATGACAGCTGTGATGATCTTCTCTTAATGATAGTTTTTATTTCCATATATTTAGTTCATATGTTACAAGATACATTTTTCTTTGCAGAAGATAAAATTCCCATAGCCAGAACTGTCAGCTTAAGTTACTTATTTGTGACTGTCTGGATGGAAATTTAATGAAGAAGCTCAATTTTTCTCAACTCACCTGTACTTTGGATCAAAGTTGACACAATCGGTCAAGATATGATATGTTCTTTTCAATAACCGAGTTCTCCTGTAAATGGAACATACCTTTAATTTCTTGTAAATGAGTTTTGAATACGCGTACACACGGCTTCAGTAACACAAATTGTGTTGAAGCAACCCTTAATACGGCGGTAATCAGTACACCAAGTATATAGACTTTGTTTACAAACGAAAACATTTTTCTTTGATTTACCAGGCTGTTGCACATATCAAATGCTGTATAAACTCGTCTGTTCCACGCAATTATGTATTGTCTAATATCGATTATCTACACAATCTGACAGACAATCAACAGTTTGTTGTGTCACATGTGATAGGACGTCAGGCAATTAAGAACATATGCAATCTAACTTTACGCCGTCTGATAGACATACTTTATGCTTTACATTTGAGCCGCGCCATGGGAAAACCAACATAGTGCATTTGCGACCAGCATGAATTCAGACCAGCTTGCGCATCCACGCAGTCTGGTCAGGATCCATGCTGTTCGCTTTCAAAGCCTATTGCAATTAGAGAAACCATTAGCAGGCTGGTCTGGATCCATGCTGGTTGCAAAAGCACTATGTTGGTTTTCTCATGGTGCGGCACATTTAGTCTTTCATCTTGAAAATTGTTTACAGCAATTGTTTGACGTTATATCTGATAAATTTGATTGCATGAAGTTTATTAAATGTTTGCATGCTCGATACTATCCTCGATATTTAACAATAAAAAGTAACGATTTTTAATAAAATGTAAAATGACAAAAAATGTCTTGGACATTTGATATAATATTAAGATTTTTTTGTTATTGTGATTTTTCTGAAAACATGATGCTCTCGTGAAATTATTACAAAAATTAAAACACTACAGTACTGTATACTATATATTATTTCAGAAAGATAACTGTATATAACAAGAGCTGTCCGTAAGACAGCGCGCTCCACTATTCGGGGTTTGGACAGTAAAATGAATATATGTCTGAAAAAGAGACCTCTACTTTAAAAGGAAGATACACCAAGGGGCATAACTCCATCAAATACACAAATTTGAGTTATTAGAATTGTTACAACACATGCAGATGATGTTGGTAAAGATATATTTTGAGTTTCAAGTCATTATCTTATATAGTACCAAAGTTATGTCCAGAAAACGAAGTATAAAAGGGACATAGTTCGGTCAAAACCACATATCAGAGTTTTAGGGATTGTTACCACACATGCACATGATGATGATTGATGATAAAGATACATTTTAAGTTTCAGGTCTTTATCTTATATTGCATTAAAGGAGTATCCAGAAAGCGAAGATTGCAAAGAAGTTTAAGTACAAAAGGGGCATAATTCTGTCAAAAACACAATTAGAGTTATGGGGTATGTAACCACACATGCAGATGATTATAAACAAATAGTTCTAATTTCAAGTCATTATCTTTTAAAGTACCAAAGATATGTCTATAAACGAAGCTTTCGAAAAAATTTAACATGAAAATAATTCAAATTGGGTATAATGGACCCAGTCCCTATACATATTTTGTTTGCATACTGGACAATGTTTATGTAAAGTAACAGTAAGATATAAGCAATAGTAACAAAGATATGACAGAAAAACGAAGGTTTCCGAAAAACTTTAACCTTAAAAATAACCTAAGTATAACAGCTTGGTGACCTTGACCTTGGGTATAAGGGGCTCAGCCCATACACATACATTGTTTGTATACTGGAAAATGTTTATGTGAAGTTACAGTAAGATATAAGCAATAGTAACAAAGACATGACAGAAAAACAAAGGTTGCCGAAAAACTTTAACCATAAAAAAACCCAAAGTATAACACCTTGGTGACCTTGACCTTGGGTATAATGGGCTCAGCCCCATACACATACTTTGTTTGTATACTGGACAATGTTTATGTGAAGTTACAGTAAGATAAAAACAATAGTCACAAAGATATGACAGAAAAACAAAGGTTGCCGAAAAACATTAACCAAGAAGGGTCACGCAGACGCAGGGGCGAGTAGTATAGCCCCCCTTTTCTCTGAATAGTGGAGCTAAAAATCTGACAGAATTCATAATTTGTTGTTATATACCTATATAAATTCTGTCAAAAATAAAGCTTGTATTCCACAAGGAAATATGAACAGGCTGAAAAAAATCCTGTATTGTACCTTCTAAAATCCTGTATTGTATCTTCTGTATTGTATGTTGCTAGACTACTTTCATTAATATGCATGAGCTGACACAGTTATATAAATAGCACACTCAAAAACATCTCTCAATTCATTTTAAAGCGACTAACCCACACATTGTGGAGTAAGGTTTTAAACAAGAGGGCCATGATGGCCCTGTATTGCTCACCAGAGTACCATTGCTCAAAATGATATGAAAAAGTTTTGATATAGAGCACATAGGCATACATGATAAATATTATCAGGATAAACATTTTCTTGTAACAGTCCCTTTTGACCTAGTCGGGGCCAATTTCCGTACCAAGTTTGAGGGTCGTAGGCTAAAATGCTGCATTTTTATACTAACATGACTATTCCTTACCCTGAAAGACTTAAATAACATTTAAAACCAATCTCATTAGATGCTGCATATATATATTCGTTTACATGAAATAAAGGGAGGTAATTTGTCATAAATTCAGTCAAACGTTATCTACCCTGATTGTCAGAGTCCCTCTGATGGCTTAAATGACATTTCAAATCAGTATCTTCATTGGTTACTGAGATACACCCATTTTAATTTGAAACAAAGGGAGGTAATTTGACATAAAATCAGTCCATAGCTATCTACCCAGATTGCCTCAGTCCAACTAAAGACAATAATGAAATTTCAAATAAGTTCTATAAATATTTACTGAGATATATCCTATTTTATCAAAATCAGGGGAGGTAATCATGCATTGGTATATGCATAATACCTGTTGACATAAATGAAATTTCAGATCAGTATCTTCATTAGTTACAGAGATATACCAATTTTAATTTGAAATAAAGGGAGATAATTTGACATAAATTAGTCCACAATTATCTACCCTGATTGTCTCAGTCCAACTAACGACAAAAATGAATTTCAAATAAGTCCTTAAGGACTTACTGATACAAATCCATTTCGATTACAATCCGGGGAGGTAATCAGATATAAAGTAACTCTGGAACCTACGACTGGATCTGACAGATTCATCATGGAATCCAAGATATAATGTTGTTGAAAATATTTTGGAAGTTTGTATCAAATTAATCCATACATGAAGTCTCTATATGGCTGCAAAAGCCAAAATAGCAAATTTTAGACCTTTAAGGGACCATAACTCTGGAACCCATGATGGAATCTGACCACTTCAAGAAAGAGACCAAGATCTTGTGGTGATACAAGTTCTGTGCAAGTTTTGTTAAAATCAAATCATAAAAGAAACTGCTATTGTGCAGACAATGTCAAAATAGCTAATTTTGGCCATTTCAGGGGCCATAACTCTGGAACCCATAATGGGATCTGGCCAGTTCAAACAAGAGCTGTCACAGGAGACAGCGCGCTAGACTATTTCAATGCTGGATAGTGAAACTGGGCACATCTGAGGAAACTAGAGCTGTCACTAGAGTGTTTAATGACTCCAATTGTGGATGAAGATATTGCACAATAGCCCGAGTCTATGTCAAAAATATCAACTTAAAGTAATAAGAGAGGTAAAGATAAAATGTATCAAAACACTATATAAGTATATCCTAAGCAAAAAGGGGCATAATTCATTAAATATTGGTGCCAGAGTTATGCAGCTTGTGTCATATAGTGTGGGTGATGATGTTGAACAACTATTTTAAGTTTGAATCATATCCATTCAGTAACAACAGAGACAGAGTGAAAGTGCATCAAAACTTTAACCTAAAATTCTAAGTAAAAAGGGGGAATAATTAATGAAAAATTGGTGCCAGAGTTATGCACCTTGCGTCATATGGTGTGGGTGATGATGTTGAACAACTATTTTAAGTTTGAATCAAATCCATTCAGTAATAACAGAGACAGAGTGAAAGTGCATCAAAACTTTAACATTAAATTCTAAGTAAAAAGGGGAAATAATTCATGAAAAATTGGTCCCAGAGTTATGCACCTTGTGTCATATGATAAGGGTAATGATGCTGAACAGTTGTTTAAGGATGAATCAGATCCATTCAGTAACAACAGAGATAGAGTGAAAGTGCATAAAACTTTAACCTGAAATTCTAAGTAAAATGGGGAATAATTCATGAAAAGATGGTACCAGAGTTATGCATCTTGTGTCATATGATGTGGGTGATGATGGTGAACAACTATTTTAAGTTTGAATCAAATCCATTCAGTAATAACAGAGGTAGAGTGAAAGTGCACCAAAACTTTAACCTGAAATTCTAAGTAAAAAGGGGGAATAATTCATGAAAAAATGGTGCCAGAGTTATGCATCTTGTGTCATATGATGTGGGTGATGATGATGATGAACAACTATTTTAAGTTTTAATCAAATCCATTCAGCAATAACAGAGACAGAGTGAAAGTGCATCAAAACTTTAACCTGAAAATCTAAGTGAAAAGGGGGGATAATTCATAACCCATAATGGAATCTGGCCAGTTCATGAAAGGAACCAAGATCTTATGGTGATAAAAGTTGTGTGCAAGTTTGGGTAAAATAAAATCATAAATGAAGCTGCTATTGTGCAGACAAGGTCAAAATAGCTAATTCTGGCCCTTTTAGAGGCCATAACTCTGGAAACCATAATGGAATCTGGCCAGTTCAAGAAAGGAACCAAGATTTTATAATGATACAAGTTGTGTGCAAGTTTGGTAAAAATCAAATCAAAAATAAAGCTGCTATTTTGCAGACAAGGTCAAAACAGCTTATTTTGGTCCTTTCAGGGGCCATAACTCTGGAACCTATGACGGGATCTGGCCAGTTTAAGAAAGGAACAAAGACCTTATGGTGATACAAGTTATGTGGAAGTTTGGTTAAAATGAAATCATAAATGAAACCTCTATCATGAGACAAGAAATTGTTGACGCACGGACTGACTGACGACAGACGAAGGGTGATCACAAAAGCTCACCTTGTCACTGTGACAGGTGTGCTAAAAATCAAACGTTTGCTATATTCACCTACATGCTGCATATTTGATGTCCTTACAATGTATTTCTAATCATATTCTGTTGAAAATTGTTGTTTTCCTAATAAATTTAAGATAAAAACATACAATTTCTGAGAAGGGTTTCCCAATTTATAAAAAAAATGGAATTCCCATCAGCAAACATCATGTGATAATCAACAGAGCAACACACGTATAGGTATCGCATACTGTAGTGACTTTTTGAATTAAAAACAAACGAAACAATAACATAAAATGAAGTCAGAACACTTAGTAGGTCTACAATGCAGTCAGTGATTTCTCAATGGCGTAGTGTGGTTACAGTATTCTTATTATACTTTTTCGTCACGAGTTCGATTCCCAGATCCATTAAATTTTGTCTTAATTTTTCTTCATTTCAATTCAATGAAGACAAAACGAGTTAGTAAATCTAGTTCTAACATGTTCACTAAAATAATGTGTCACAATTGACACGTAATTATGTCTAAATACACTCCACCTTTATTATATAATAATATGATCTAATGTTTTTAAGCTTTCCTGTGATATGTTCAAATCTGTACAGGTTAGTTTTATAACAATCATACACTTCATTTTAATAAAAGCATTGGCAACCATAATTTTAGGATTGATTTATTTATAGACACTACCAAATTTATACGAAAAACTTACACTAAGTATGTAATGTAAAAAGGATGAAAAGGTATAATACGGGATACTGTAACTGCTCAGCCAACGAGGATTAAATTGTAAACTTAATTTTATGTTATTGTTTTGTTTTCACTTCTAAATGTCATAATAGTGTGCGCTACCTATATTTTGCGTTGCGGAGAGTGATGTTTGTGTACTTCTAAGAATGGAACAGTCCGATTATTAGGTAGTGTTATCTGTACGATATACAAAATAAAATAGTGTTTCTCATCTAAAATAAGTTCAAGTATATGTTGCCTTACTTCCCTATCGGGTTAAACCAATTGGACCAGTCAAATTTCATGCGGCCACTTCTGGTTTGCTGCCACATGTTTGATAGCGTGTAAATTTACTGTCGCCATCTCTTCTATATTTATCAATGTTTACAAAATAAAGCGTAACGGTTTATAAAATAGTTCATGAAAAAAACTGAAAATTCGGTATGTTTCCTGTATTTCTGGAAACTATTATACTGGTCGCCATTATGTTTCATGTATTATATGAAACTGTGGCGGAATTTTGCCTAATTTACAATGTGTGGGTTAGTCGCTTTAACATCAACATTCAAGATTTTGTTTTTTATTGTCTTTTAATAACTGATGTGTATGTGATTCAAGGGAGATTGCAGAGATTTTTTGGTCTCTTGTGGGAAATGTATGCAACTACTAAACCACTGGGAAAAATGATAAAAACTGTTTGTCTGGTTTAGTTCTTTAGGTAAACTGTTTCCAACGAAATGATCATATATCACTGGAACAATCAGTTACACTTTATTATTTGAATTCTTCAATGCTCTCAAAACACATATATCCACATTTAACTGTACCTACCGTCACTTTTAAACATTGTTGTAATATCTAATCTTTGATTTTACTAAAATTGTTCTACAACTGTCTTTCTTTCCAGTCATCTGACTTTGATGTACACATTCGGTGAGTTTTTCATCTACCACCGTTGAACATTACTTTAATGTTATTAAGGTTAACATTGTGTAACAGCCATATTTTTAATTTTCTTGTAACTGGATGGTAATATTTTAAATGTAATTTGGTCACTTTAAAAGACATTCAAAATTAAAAAACTTTTACGGAAGTTTTTTCAAATTTTATCATTTTTGGGGAGATAATCGGTATTGAGTTAACATTGTATGGCCTATGCGAAATAGATTATTTCTTTATTTATGAAATCTGATCTGAGTTTCAAGAAATTTTGCGGTAGAAAGCTGCATTATATGATTTTGATACAAATTTTCAAAAAGAAATCTATAATTTATGCGTAGGGGGAAGTAGGTGAAAATCATTTTTTTCTAGTTTTCAGGGGAGTTAACTCGTGAAAAACAAAATAATCTAAAGGAAATTTTTGAGAACTGTCATTATATAACTTGTCAATATGCAGCTTATTTCTATCGTTTGACATTTTTAAATCTTACATTATCAAGTTGTATGTACGCTTTTGGTGAAATTGAGGCCTGTAACACCATGTTATCCTTAAAATAATTTAATGTCTATCTCATGGTCACATCTGAAAAAAATTTGCACTAATGTCACAGAGTGAGTTGCATGTTTCTCTCTGCTTGTTTTCCAGTGTTCAGCAGAGTCCAGGAGATTGTTAACATAACGTTAATAGAGTTTATTGCCACCTTTGACTGGTTAACTTCAGTTATCTGTATGAATTTTCCATAGAAAGCTATCACTTTGGGGTCAGTATTGCAGTGTGGAAGGACCACACATCCTAAGTCATCTTTACTGTGTGTTTGTCCGGTTTGGACTTATCGGGTCAGGGTAAACTGCATGGAAATCTTAAATTAGCAATTTCCTTGTTACATTACTTGTTGTAGATCAGTTGCTACATTCTGCGGTCGCATTAATGTATGCCTAATGTTCTGAATCAGAGTTTCTGTTATGAAGACATAGTAGCAAGGCTCCGGGTGGTCGACTATTTTGCAATTTCCTAGTCGGCTATTACTGTGTGGTTGTACTCAGTTTGCAATGTCTGAGCTTGGTTTTTTTGCGGTAGTTTTTCCTGATAGTAGTCTTCAGCTCTTTAAATTACAGCCAGATATGATAAAGCGATTTCATCTGATCAGAAACTGTATCCTACTTCTTAGCTGATCATCAATGACTCCCTGTGATGCAGTTCAAGTTAACTTTTAGCTAAGATGCAACTGAAATATATGCAAAATTATTTATCTTAGGAGAAACAACAGCTACTTAGCTCGACTGTGTTATAATACATACGCGTTTTGGACACTTGATGCTATCACTAGAATAAGCAATACACCCAAAATTATCTTCTTTACCTGAAGAAACGCATTTCAAGTGTAAAGTTTTTCACTGACATGTAGATTTCAAATGGAGCTATCACTAAAGGATATTTTAAACACTCAGGACACAGCGACACATATTAAGTGAAAATTATGACTTTGACCTTCAAATGTGGATCTTCATCTTGTATACATGGATATGGCTTATGCATTGCAAAAGACGTATAAAAAAATGGTACTTGTAGCTTCCTCGCTTGGCGCTCAGCATTATGACGGTAGTGCTAGGACTGGTCAGCCCGGTTGTCTGTATAATGCGGACTGGGTGGTGGTATCATGTCATGTGTCTACTGCGTGTTTGTCCAGTGATGGCAGCACTATAAAGATGGGCATTGTGGCTCTCTGCTTACAAGTAGACACCGTCGTCTATATGGATGAAAAATTGTTGAAAAAGAACGTTAAACCCGAACACACACACGCACAGCCTTTGCATGATGATGTTAACAACTGATGCTACTTTTATGAAGTTTATTTTAGTGGTTTGAAAATACTGATTTGACACAAGATATATGAGCTTTTGAGCTCTGTGACCTTGACCTTGGAATTATTAACCTTGGTTGTGTGTTCTGTGCTCTGCAAGATATCTTCATGAGGCAAGTAACTGATGCTACTTTTATGAAATCTTTTCTCAGTTTGGATCATGATGTTAAGCTTATTGACTTTTACCTGAAACTGTGACTTGATCGTTGACTTAGTTGAAATGGGTTATGCACTCTGCACCTGGTCTTCATTAGGTAAAAACCTGATGTTTGTTTTGTGAAAATCTTCCAGTTAGGAATATATGGAACTAACATTAACTACAGATGTAGAGACATGGGAAACTCTAGATATTTTGTGTTAGGGGGTAGTGGGGGTTGGGGGAATGGGATTGCGGCGGGATTGAGCCTATCCGTGTTCATAGTTTCGATTACAGTACTATCCTGTTTCCGCAAGTAACTACCAACGTCCACCACATGGAAATCTGTGGTGGAGGACATATGGTTTGTGACATCAGTTTTATTTCTACTTATAGATCTTGGGCCTCGCCTGAGGACCAAACTGACAAACCTGCTATGGTAGATCTGCACTTTCCCTTCGGAGCTAAGTGGGTAGGCTGTTTTGTTGATGTTTTTACTCATGTATTCGCTTTTCCTTCATATTTCCATTTTTGCTTCTTGCAGATATCTAGCTATACTTTTTTTTTTTAACATAGTGTGTTTTGTTTGTTTTTGGGGTTAACGCCATTTTTGAACGTATTTCTTTTTATTAAGGGTGGGGCAGTTAATTTAACCAGTTTTCTAGATTCTGTACCAGTATAACTTTTCTCCGCAAGTAACTGCCAAGTTCCCCACATATATCAGAGGTGGAGGATGAACAATTTCAGCTTTCATTCCTTGTGAAGTGTACGAGACCTGAGCTTGCTTAGAGTTGTTCAGTCTAAACATGAAGCGAACATACTCCACATAAATAGCTTTAGCTCAATGGGACAATATTGTGAAATTTTCTGCTTAACTTACCTGCATCAATGGATACTTTGTCCTTCAGTTAGATTGATATGATGTGCAGCATCGTATTATCTTGACTATCATCTGCATGTAGATCTCTTGTACAGACCTGTTATTAAATATTATAAAATTACAAATTTTTACAAAGGATTTACCAACTGTTCTACATGTTTTAAAGTCTGTTATTTCTTGTTCAGCACTGTAATATTTCCTGTACTTCTACCTTCTCAAAAAGAACTAGAGATGCTTTTGAGAAAAGCGCATGTCTCCCACAACTGCCCCTATGAACAAGAGCTGTCTGTAAGACAGCGCGCTCGACTTTTCTCAGTGCTTGACTCTGATATTAAAAGCTTTGCAGTTAAAAAAAAAATCCAAGTTAAAAAGGTACATAATCTGTACTAAATTTCAAACCAGAGTTATGGGAATTGTGTCTCCTGGTGTAGGACTTTGATAGAAAAATTAACTATTTTGGGAGTGTAAGTCAAAAGCTTTAATAGTAACAGAGATATTTGACTTTATCAATTTTTTTAAAAAAAATTCTAAGTTAAAAAGGGGCATAATTCTGTCAAATTCAAATCTGAGTGTTGGGTATTTTGTCTCCTGGTGTAGGATTTTGATATGTATATAACTATTTGAGTTTCAAGTCAAAAAGCTTGAAATTGTAACAGAGTATTTGACTTTATTCAAAAATTTTAACAAAAAATTCTAGTTAAAAAGGGGTAATTCTGCTGTCTCAAATCAATTCAGTGTTATGGGGATTGTTTCTCCTGGTGTTATGACTTTGAGAGTAAATCCTATTTTAGTTTCAAGTTCAATAGGTTTGATAGTAACTAGTAGATATTTGACTGAGTTATCAAATGTTTAACAACGCCGACGCCGGGGTGAGTGCAATATATCTCATTTCTTCGAAAAGTCGAAGCTATAAATGGTAGTTTCTCTAGATGGATTAGTCGAGTGGGATCCGATTTACAGGGGCCGTCGGAAGTGGTGGCCGCAGGGCCGAGACGCGGCCCCAATATATTTGCCAAAAACGACTTTTTTGTAAATTTTCATATGTTGGAGTCGCAGGTCGCGGACCAATTTCTTTGTAAAGTATATTAAATTTTGCTTCGCGGTAAACAATACACACGCTGGCCGGATTAGTCCATTTCATTCTTTTTATTGGCATATTAGCAAAAATAGTTTGCCTTTGCCATTTACAATGCATACAAGAATGGCAAAGTCAACAAATAATATATACAAGTACAGCAAATCACATACAGTATTATCATAATCATTTTCATAAGAAACAAGGTCTAGCATCCAGGATAGTTTACGTAATTGTCAAAAGCTTCCTTAACAAATTTTCGAGGAACTTTACATAACACCTTTTTATTTCTGTGTTGAATCAAATTATTGAATTTGTTTACGGAAGGCCACGAGTGTGGTGACGGGGGGATGACACGATCGGGGGTGTTAATTGGAGTCATACACACGTGTCCGTGATTGGACTTAATTACGCATGAACAAATCAGGCATGTTTTAATTGGCATGTCTTACGACCAGCCGCAAGATCTAAGGTATTTAACTTAGTAAAATCAGAAAAATAAGTATCATGATTTTATTAATCGAAAGAGGTAAGTGTGTAGATCTTTTCACACCGCTAAGATGTAAGGAAATTATTTACATAAATGGTTTTTACTCAATATTGATATTTCCAAAAAAAAAAATTAAGAAATGAATGTTATCATGAATGATTATTGTTCAATACATTTATACAAAAAAAAAACTTACATGCATTCCTTTGTATTGGTTATCCATTATTAATTCTGATAAGTGTTTATTAAAACTTTTTTTTTGCTTATAATCATGTATATTAGTAAGAAAATACTGTGGGGAGAATTGTGATGCGATTTAGTACCCTTAAAATGCACCTGAAATCGCCTTATGATCCTGTTTTAAAAAAAATCAGGGGGAGGTCCCCCTTACGGGTGGAGATGCCCCTCCCGTTACCTAACCCCACCCCCTCCCCACCTCCTCGCGGCCCCTTATCAAACACCTTCGACGCCCCTGGATTAGATGGTCTGGATGGAGTGGATGCAAGCAGTATTTTCAAGGGCAAATTCAAAAGTGCCTGGGCAGATTTGGGCTATGTATCAAACTTGGCTGTGTCTTATGGTCAACGAATATTTTGTTCAAGTTTGGTGAAGACTGGATGAGATATGTTCGGACAGGGTGGGACAAAGAGTAAAAAATGTCTGATTTCCGGTATTTTAAGGGCTGTATCTCCCCAAAATTGCCTGGACCGGTTTGGCTAGTTATGGAACTTGGCTGTGGTCTCTTGGTAAGATGTTGTTCAAGTTTGGTGAAAAATCGTTAGAGAATGTTCGAACTTAAGAGTGCGGACAAGCTTTGTGACAGACACACGGACTGACAAAATGGAGTAATTATATGTTCACAACACTGTGTGGTGGGAGACATAAATATACATAAAACCACAGCTTTTTGTTTAATACCTATTATTGAAGTCTAATAGACATGAAGATGAGCTGCTACACCTTAAATATTAAACAGGAATTTGCATCACAAGAAGTTATTTTTTACTATCTGACTGTGCTGATCTCTTCATGTAATCACTGGAATTCAACATTTTTGTGTCAAATTGGATCTTCATTTTTCAATTGTTGGTCTCTTTACTAATGCACAAAGGTGATTATGTTATTTATTTCTTCTTTATGAAAATTTGTCAAAAATTGGTCAGGGTTCCTACTCTTTTCTGTGGAAATAATTCACGGACTTTTCAAGGACTGTTCCAGTGACATATTCAACAAATTCGAGGACTATTAGTGCGCCTCGGGGTTCAAAGTTGAGCGCCGAACTGATTCCAGACATTGTTGTTCAAGTCCCTGTCAGATGTGAAATCGTTCCTGCTTCTAGGTCTTTAATAGGTGCTAGAACTTAAAAAATAAGCTAGAGCTATCCCTAATGGGGATGAATACTTTGCCTCGCTCTACTGTCGCTTGGTTAAAGTAGTACTGGTTTAAGACACATAATGGAAAAATATATAGGGTCCGGTTATCTCCCTTTGCTAGATTATCTTGTATTATGACATCCTGATGTCATATACTGCCACGGCCAGTCTGTAATAGTTTCAACTAAACCTTCCAAATAGTTTTGTTAGGTTAACAAGTATTCTTGGATGGAATAATATGGACAGATGGGACAGCTCCTATATACCACCTTTGAACTTCATCAGTGGGGTATAATATTAGATAAAATTTTATTAAACTAAAATACAGGACTCAAATTTTTCACCAAGCGTTTAGGACTTTTCTAAGTTGTCTTAGGTTGCTTTTGTGTTGGACTTCTAGTGCTGATTAAGCATATTTTTCACCTGGTGATGCAGATTTATGGGTGGTCTGCAATTTTGTCATATGTATTTCAGTCGATTATAAGCTCGGACAATGCTGTCATCTGCCCCAATACCGTTTTTATTGTCAATTTCAGACGTGTGACGGTTGTATTTTTACAATAGCTTGCCATATTTCGCGGCTTTGTAGTGATAAGATATCATTTTTAAAGTGGGCGTTTTTTTTCATCTTATAATCACCAAGTACACTTTACTATGATTGTCAACTCACGTATGGACTTAGGAGGTGTTACACTACTAAATTCTCAACTGATGTGTTGGAGTTGAAGACGTGATATTTGTAAGACAGGGAAGCATTGACCGGTGTTCTCTTTTTATAGTTGTTTGCGTTTAGGACTCTGGCCAATTTTGTGAGTATACAGTATAGAAATCTATATATTCCGACTTTTTCTGGGTTTTTTTGCTCGTTCTTTATTATTTCAGTACGGTCTATAGGGCCTTGTAATGGAATGTAATATTTCAAGGAACGGTTCAGTTGGCCTGGAAGCGGTGGGTTCCCTGAATAGTGGCGTTAGCTATTGTTAATCTAATGTGAGTCTAACAGGATGTTTCAGAATATCATGTGCGTTTTATATGGCTGTGCTGTGGAGTTTGCATTTGTTATGCCTAGGACTATATCGGCTTCTGGTTCGTTTGAAAGCGTATCTGAGCCGCCACCCTTGAGAAAACCAACACAGCGTTGTGAGCAGCTTGGATCAGCCCGCCTGTGACCACGACCCATGCTCATTCCTTTCAAAGCCTATTGCATTAGAGAAACCTCAGCGGACAGCACTGATCCTGACCCAGCCTGTGCTTCCTTGACAGTCTGGTCAGGATCCATGCTCTTTTCTTTCATAAGCCTATTGCGGCTCTTACTTATAATTCTAACCCTTAACATGCTTAGACAGATTGATTCTGCCTTTGCGGACCAGTGTAGATCTGGATCTGTCTGTACATCTGGGCTGTATGATAAAGATCTGCTCTGGTTCGCATTCAGTTCAGTGTCTTTTCTGTAAGACTCCCTTATAACAGTTAATGGTTCTGTCCAAACTGAAAGGATGGAACTGTTCATTAACACAATTAGCAAGGTAAGGGTAGAAGTTGTTTTAGATAAAACAGATTTGGAGAAAGTCTCATAGATGTAATTATACTCACTGAAGATGAAGATTCTCCTAACTACGGAAATGTCTGGTCTTTTACTGTTGTCTTCCTGGCTCATATTCTGTTATGCACACCCACAACCATAGGGATTTTCAGGAACTGGATATTTTCATCAGATTCTGATTAGGTAAGGGATTTGTCGAAAGTTTAACAAATTAATGATCTTTACCTTACGGGTGTGTTCACCAACTGCATATACATGTCGAAATTCCACTTCAGGTATTTTAAAAATTTGATTTTTCCTATCCTAGCAACCGGATTAGTTATTGTAGTTGTGCATGAATTTAGTAAATTTACATTCACATGAACATGAGAAAACTTCTGATTATGTTCGTCAAATATTTACTTAATTTAAAAAAATTAATATATATCTAGCCAACGGTTCTGAAAATTCAGTTTGTAAACTTTGTTATTACCTCCCCTTTACTTATCTTTGCTGCACAATCAGGATATATGGAAATATTGATATTCCAAAAGCTTTATACTGTTTTAAACTTGCCTGTTGGTTAAGATTGTTGAATATATCATATATCTATCAACTCTAATGTAATTTTCAGAAATTACATTTAAATCATAAGCAGGTAGTCCTTTTTGAATAGTTGAGGACTGCTTAACGACCCCTAAATTCAGCTGATCCCTGTCTGATGCGACCTATTTTATGCTCTGGACGCAATTTACTATACAGAGGACCATGATGTCCTGAATCGTCACTCTTCCCATCTTGACCAGTTGATAATACATCAGACAACTTTCATACAGTTCCCATGAAAAATTATGGGGGGGGGCCTTTAGAGAGGTCCACAAGGGTTTTTTCTATTATTTTGACTACTTGACCTAGTTTTTGATGGCATGTGACCCAACTTTCGAACTTGACCATAGATATCATCAATCTGTGCATTCAGACACAACTTTCATACAGATCCCATGAAAAATAATGCCTCTAGAGTAGGCACAAGTTTTTCTATTATTTGACCTACTGACCTAGATTTTTGAGGGCACGTGACCCACTTCGACTTGACCTAGATTCGTCGAGATGAACATCTGACCATTTTTTATGAAGATCTCATGTAATATATGGCCTCTTGAGAGGTACAAGGTTTTTCTATTTTAGGACCTATTGTCTAGTTTGTAACCGCACGTGACCCTGTTGCGAAATTTACATAGATATATCAAGATGAACATTCAGACCAACTTTCTTACAGATCCATGAAAAAATATGGCTTTGAGAGAGTCACAAGGTTTTTCTATTATTTGATACTGACCTGTTTTTCAAGGCAAGTGACCCAGTTTCGAACTTGACTGTTATCATCAAGGTGAACGTTCTGACCAATTTTCATGAAAATTTGTGAAATATATGGCCTCTAGGAGAGGTCACAGGTTTTTCTATTTTAGACCTTTTTTGACCTAGTTTTCGCCGGCACGTGACCAGTTTCGAACTTGACCTAGGATATCTTCAAGGTTAACATTCTGACCAATTTTTCATGAAGATCTGTGAAATATATGGCCGTATAGAGACGGGTCACAAGGTTATTTCTATTTTTAGACCTTACGACCTAGTTTTTGACAAGCACGTGACCCAGTTTCGAACTATGTCCTAGATCTCATCACGATGAACATCTGACAACTTATAAAGATCACAAAAAATGTGACCTCTAGATTGGTACAAGCAAAAAGTTTACGGAGGACGGACGAAGCACGGACGCGGACGCTGCGTGTCACAAAAGCTCACCTATTCACAATCCCACCCAAACCCACAACCCTTAAACCCTTTTATCCCACCTCACCCCACCTTCACCCCCCCTCTGACAGAGTGAGCTAAAAAATAGTCGATTAAGAAACCCCTGCCTTATCGTGGACAAGCGACTGTAAATCAGGCTCCTGAATCGATATTTGAACGTTCTGACATGCTCCCTGGCAAGTTAATGTACCCGACAGAGTTACTGTTCGTTATCTCGTGTGAAGTTGTCTGAGGCGAGAACGCATTTGTTTACAAAATATGGCTAGTGAAAAATGTAAACAAGAGCTGTCCCTAATGGTGACAAATGCCCCTGTAGCACCTTGACCTTTGGCCTGGTGACCCCAAAGTCAGTAGGGGTGGTGTACTCAATAATCAATAAGTACTATCAAGCATGTTGCAGTTTGAGGTCCTGGGTGCAGTGGTTCGTGCGTAAAGTGCCTCCATTCAATAAAGTTAAAGTTGGCCCTGTGACCTTGCAACTACTTTGACCTGGTGACCAAAAAGTACATCGTGCGCACAAGGGCAGGTGTTCTCATAAGTACTATCAGCGTGTTTGTTTGAAGAATCCTGGGTGCAGTAGTTTCGCGAGTGCCTTCATGCAAAAAAGTTATTGTAGTGTCTAACGAACCGAACTATCGGACGGACAGTTGAAAACTAATATGCCTCCCTTCGGGGGCATAAAAAGAACTGTTCTGACATTAGAACAGCATGTTAAGGCACTAGAATTGCTCGATCGGGGAAAACCAGCGTATAAAGTCGCTGTCGTAGTGAAGAATTTGGAGTCAGGGCATAATTAACAATGTTCACGGTGAATTACAAAAAGAAATGTGGTGTTTTAACCAGGAAAACGAGGATATCAAACATGGTTTAAAGATGCATTTCAACTAAATGGAATAATATATCCACAGGCCCATTAATCCACAACGGAAACAACTGAACATTAACCTCAGTTGTGTAAATTGTTCATCTTATATCTAATGGAACATTTATATTTAAAATCCAATCTACTGTTTCATCCTTTATTCTCTTGCAGATCATGAGTTAAATTTTAATGAATGATACAAATATTTCAGATGGTTTTATTTTATCAAAATGTAATTAAGATATTTATTTTAAAAACAGTTTTCACTCTTCCTTATAAGAGGCCTATATATAAGTATTCCGATATTGCTGTATTGATTGGAAAAAAAATCAATCAGTATAATTATGTTTACATGAAACCAGCGGTCAATTTGCTTGAGTGATACTGTTTTTAAGAGACTCTCTGTCATATGGACCTTTTTGCTGCTTCCCTAAAGTCGGTCTCTTTAACTGGCTCGCCTGTCTTTCATATTAAAGGGAACAAAGAGGGTTTCTATGTTGACCTGAATCGACTCACCTGGTAATACAAGCCAACGTTTAAACTGGCACACTGATGCTAAATGTTATAATGTAGGTCAGTAGGTCACATTCATGGTCACTGAAAGTCAGTTTTAAGATCGGTGCGCAAAACTGTACATGCCATTCAAATTTCAGAATATTTAAAACAAGAGGGCCATGATAAGCCCTGTATCGGCTTCACCTGAGTACCCTTGCGCAAATGGTTATGTAAATTTGGACATAGTGGCACATAGGCATACACATTATATAAATTATCTTCAGGATAATCATTTTTTTGTAACAGTCCCTCCACTTTGACCTTGTCATGGCCAAATTTCCATACAAGTTTGAGGGTCCTAGGATCAAATGCTGCTGTTTTGTACTTACATGACTATCCTGTACCCGGGAAGACTTATATAACATTTAAAACCATCTCATTTGATGCTGGCTGTGTTATATTCGTATACATAAAATAAAGGAGGTAATTTGTCATTAATTCAGTCATAAGTTATTTCCCTGATTGGTCCATGTGTTGACGTAAATGAAATTTCAGATCAGTATCTTAAATTAGTTGGATATATCATTTTAAATTTGAAATAAAGGGAGGTATTTTGACATAAATATCAGTTCATATTTATCGACCTTGTGATTGTCTCTGTCCATCTATTGACAATGAAATTTCAAATAAGTCCTAAAAGTACTTTAACTGATATTAAAATCCATTTTGATTTAAATCAGGGGGTGGTAATCAAGATATAAAAATAACTCTGGAACCTATTAACTGGATTCTGACAGATTTGTCATGGAATCCTAGATTGTTGTTGTTGATAGATACTTTGAAGTTTGTATCATATCAAACAATAAAATGAAGTTTCTATATGGCTGCAAAAGCCATATAATAGCAAATTTTGGTCCTTTAAGGGGGGCCATAAATTGGACACCCATGATGGAATCTGGCCAGTTCTAGAAAGGAAACCAAGATCTCCTTGTAGTGATACAAGTTGTGTGCAAGTTTGGTTAAAATCAAATCATAAATGAAGCTGCTATTGTGCACACAAGGTCAAAATAGCTAATTTTGGCCCTTTCAGGGGCCATAACTCTGGAACCCATTATGGGATCTGGCTAGTTCAATAAGGAACTGATATCTTATGGTGACACAAGTTTTGTGCAAGTTTGATTAATTCAAATCACAAGAGCTGTCAGTGGACAGCGCGCTCGACTATTCTCAGTGCTTGATAGTATAATATAAGCAATGAGTAAATTTAGCATTACAATAAGCATTATTCTAAGCTCCGATAGGGGCCAGAATTCAGTCAAAATGCTTGATAGAGTTGCTCTTCCTTTTGACAGATGGGGTCATGATGAGTAAACAAAGTATGCAAAATTTGAAAGCAATATCTCAATGGACTTTGAAAAATATTTGGGGGGGTAGCAAACTTTTACATTTTTTCTTAGTCGAAAGGGGCCATAATTCAGTCATAATGCTTGTATAGAGGTTGCCTGTTCCTCCTTTGTTACAGACTGGGGTCATGATGGTAAACCATCAGTAGATGCAAATATGAAAGCAAATATCTCAATGGACTTTAATGATATTTAGGTGGTTTGCAAACTGTAACAGTTTGTGGGACGCTCCGCTATCGCTCACGTCGGGGCGAGTGGGAATAGCTCCCTTTTCTTTGATTAGTCAAGCTAATAAATGAAGCTGTAGTGTGCAGACAAGGTCAAAATAGCTATTTCTGGCCTTTAAGGGGCCAGAACTTCTGGAACCCATGATGGAATCTGGCCCCCCCCCCCAACCGCTCCTAGAAAAGGAACCATGATCTTGTGGTGAACATGTTGTGTGCAGTTTGGTAAAATAAATCATAAATATAAGTGCTATTGTGCAGAAAAGGTAAAATTGCTAATTTTGGCTTTTCAGGGGCCATAACTATGGAACCCAATAATGGGATCTGGCCAGTTATGAAGGAACTGAGATCTTATGGTGTACAAGTTGTGTGCATGTTTGGTTAAAATTAAATCATAAATAAAACCGACTTCATGCAGATCAAGGAAATGTTGGACGTTCGCACATACAAACGGACGAAGGAGTGATCAAAATGCTCACATTGTTTACTATGTGAAGAGTGAGCTAAAAACAAAGAAGTAGATCAGTAGGTCAAGGTTCACAGCATGTGACCCCATAGCGAATGTGGATCATCAGGTAATATAATTATACAGTCTAGGATAATGTCTAATCTGATTATGTTTGAAGTTTATATTCCTATTATAACTCATAGAACAACGTGACCCCCTGGGCAGGGCACTTTACTCTAGGGGCATTATTTGAAAAACTCTTGTTAGGTATCACTAGGCAATGTTCATACCACATATCAAAGGTCTTAGCCCTTGGAACTTAAGACAAGAAGATTTTATTTTTCCCCTATATAATTCTATGTTATATTTGGACCCCCTGGGATGGTCTCTATTCATCCTCAGGGCAGATTTTTATCAATTTTGGAGAGGACCACAAAGGCAATGCAACATCCTAAATATCAAAAGCCTAGCCTTCTAGTTTTGGCAGAAGATTTTTATAGTTTTTCCTATGTTAGTTATGTAAAACTGAGACCCCTCCAGGCAGGGCCTCTTTTCTCCCTAGGGTAATAATTGAAACCAATTTGTAAAGGTCCACAAGGCAATGTCTACATACCAAATATCAAAAGGCCTTGTTTGTGGTTTTAGACAAGAAGATTTTTAAAGTTTTTTCCTATATAAGTCTATGTCAATACTCATGACCAATGTCGACTGGGCCTATTTTCACCCCAGGGCACAATTCCATAGAAGACCATTAGATGATGTCACATGCCAAATATCAAAGCTCTATGCCTTGCCGGTTTGCGACATGAAGATTTTTAATGTTTTTCCTTTCGGTTGCATGACAAACCAGATTTCTGCATAGAATTCAATTCTTTGAACATTTTTGGTTGCGGGTCACCCAAGGATCAATCTGTAAAGTTGAGTATTATTGCCCAGTGATGTTTCAACGAAGATTTTTTAGAAATTGTGACGGACGCACACCCCACGACGGACACTAGCGGTCACAAAAGCTCACCATGAAGCCTTTGGCTCAGATGACTAAAAATCACAAACTTCTCATATTATGTAATAAACTACATTACATTTCTTTAAGGATCTAACACTATGAAATGAAATTTTGTTGAGGTTTCTGTTACTTGCCTAAACTTGCAAATGAACTGTTTTACTGTTCGGGTTCTAGTTGTGTTTGCTATGCTCATTGCTTCAAGATTCTAATCTTACATTTTGATACTGTGCTGAAACATTTACCACTGCTAAATCCTTCTACAAGGTATGCCCACGGGCAGATTGGCGAGCCCGCTGGCTGTCAAGTGTACCTGACCTTGACCTAGGGACCTGGGTTCTTGCGCTTGACACTCCATCTTATTAATAGTGAACATTCTTGCCATGTTACATCAAAATTTCTCCGTGCATGAAGAAGATATGCTCCGGACAAACTTCAGTTGGACTTTGACCTCCACGGGACCTCTGACCTTTTGATAGGAACATGGGTTTGCGCATGACACACCTTTCTCATTGAGGTAAACATTCAGCCAAATATAACAAGATTCTCCATGCATGTCAAGTTATGGTCCGGACTACATGGACAGGTTCATCATTCAGATTGGGCAGTACTAAATCTTATTCAAAGAGATGTTCCACTGGAAATTTACTGTCTGAATGTGGATGTGCAGGCGGATCTTGGATCTGCACTGGTTGCAAAGGCAAAAACTTGCCACCAGTTGTCTAAAGGTTAACTTAAAGTGATTATTGACATGCCTGGGAATACTGTAGTTATTCCTTTTAAAAGCCAAATATCGGTTGTCATCTACCTCTAATATTAAACAATGGTGGAATCAGGTAAAATACATGTTTGAAACATTGCTAAGAACACAGAGCTCTGAACCTGATGAAAACAATTTGATAAAATGTCCTGGTCTATTAATTATTTCATGATTAGTTTACACTAATTTGTTTTAGCTTGATTGTGATGAAAATTTCAAGCTTATTGGAACCGCTCTCGAGTCCACTTCCTGGAAAAACCAGTACTGGTGTCATATGAGGTCATGGTTGTGACCCCAGTGGGGCTCTAACCCACAACGCCTGGATTGGGTGGCCGACACCTTATCTACTAGAACACCACTCCCCTAAAATTATTTCATAATTATGTCTCCCACCATACAGTGGTGTGGGAGACATGTTGATTTACTCCAGTCCGTATGTGTGCGTGTGTGTCACAAATCTTGTCTGACCATATCAAAAGTCTAGTGCAGAGGCAGTCTGAAGTGCAATACAAGAGTGAATCTGCTACAGAGAATACAACAAATTCATTTTATTTCCCTATTGCCAATTTAGCTTGCTGCATGAGCCTTTTTGCCAAGAAATATTTCCTACTTGTTCAGGTATTAGTTTGCTTGTTTTGGGTTTAACGTCGTTTTTCAACAGTATTTCAGTCATGTAACGGCGGGCAGTTAACCTAACCAGTGTTCCTGGATTCTGTACCAGTACAAACCTGTTCTCCGCAAGTAACTGCCAACTTCCCCACATGAATCAGAGGTGGAGGACTAATGATTTCAGACACAATGTCATTTATCAAATTGTCACGGAGAACATGCGCCCCGCCCGAGGATCGAACTCGCGACCCCGCGATCCGTAGACCGACGCTCTTACGTACTGAGCTAAGCGGGCAGGAAACTTGTTCGTGTAACTGTTATACAGTAAAACAAGAGGGCCATGAAGGCCCTGTATCGCTCACCTGACCTATTGACCTAAGATAATCAAGATTAACACTCTAAGTTTCATTAAGATATGGTCATAAATGTGGCATCTAGAGTGTTAACAAGCTTTTCCTTTGATTTAACCTGGTGACTTAGTTTTTGACCCTACATGACCCAGATTCAAACTGGACCTTAAGATCATCAAGATTAACATTCTATGTTTCAGGAAGATATAGTCATAAATGTGTCCTCTACAGTGTTAAATAGCTTTTCCATTGATTTGACCTGGTGACCTAGTTTTTGACTCTAGATGACCCAATATCGTACTCATCCAAGATATTATTTAGGGTAACATTCTGACCAAGTTTCATTAAGACTTGGCCAAAATTGTGACCCCTAGCCTGTTTACAAGCTTTTCCTTTTATTTGTCCTGGTGACCTAGTTTTTTACCCTGATGACCCAATATCAAAATTGTCAAAAGATTTTATTGAGGGTAAAATTCTGATCAAGTTTCATAAGATTGGGTCAAATTGTGTCCTCTAGAGTGTTAACTGGCTTTTACGTTGACATGGTGTCCGTGTTTTAATAGACCCAGATGACCCAATATCGACTTGTCCAGATTTTATTTAAGGGTAACATCTGACCAAGTTTCATTAAGTTTAGGCCAAATTGTGACTTCTGGAGTGTTAACAGTCAAATTGTTGACGACGGATGGACGACTGATGACAGACGGATGACAACAGACACAGGGCAATCACAAAAGCTCACCTTGAGCACTTCGTGCTCAGATGAGCTAATAAGGTGACATCCATGTGACTGTAAGTCGGACAATTGATTTAGCTAAACCCTGTCTAAGTAAGTTCTGTAACACAATACTCACTTTAAATTAGAGGTATACATCTGGTTGATCCATCATAGATATCTTCCACACAAGGCCAGGTGATTTCATGTTTACAGCCATTGGAATACAACCACTCACATCCTGAAATTATTAATAAAAAGGAAAGAAAAAGCTGCCAGAAGAATGGAACATGGCTTAAAAATCGAAACTAGTAGAATCAAGTTATCAAATGATACTGTCAAAAGTTTTATATTTAAATAAAGAAATATCTAATTTCACAGATCTGTACACTGTTGGATCTGGCTATTAAATAAAGGAACAAAGTTTATATTAATTTCTACTGTGATACTGGCTTTCTTCAAAGAAAATTCTTTTTGTATTGTACAGATTGTATTAACTGTCACTATTTTTGACCATCAGCTACACCTTGGCCTTATCATGTCCAGTAAAGTTACAAGTGCTTACTTTATAACATGTCTTAAAAAGAAATTAGATTGAATACAAAAAAAAAATGAAAAAAATATCTGACAGCATTTGGTAAAAATTCAGATAGCTTATAAAACAATTCAGTTATAACAATTATATTTGCCTATGCTGGTATGAAAAATACATTTTGGAAGTCCCTTGAAAAAGAAAAGAAGTTCTGTTCCAGTGTATTTGCAACAGATATCAGCAATTGAGGCAGATTAAGACCTAGTTACAGTGACAAATCTTGAAAATCCTTGATTCCACCTCTCTTAACACAGGAACAACAGTCGTCTAGCTCACAACCGCTGGCCCGAAATGGAGATCTGTTAATCCCAAAAGACCCCTTTTTGCGGATATATTGTCACAGGATCCTTCAAATGGTAACGTTTGTAGTCTTGTTTGGCAGACAAAAGGATCAAAGGACAGACTGACCTTGAAATGTGGAAATAGAAAACAACTCTGTATATTGGATGGCGAAAAGACCTGGACCAATTCCGCTTCCCTTCTCTTCAACAATGGAGGAAACCATGCATCTAAACCTACTGCGGCCCAATATTGTAGACCAGTATCTCCAACACTACTCCACGCTGCGATTATATGGCACAGGGCATCGTATAAATGGCATCGATTAGCTGTGTGGATCAACAGTAAAGGATCTGTCAGGCTTCGAAATTCAGTATAAAATAGGGGAAAAAAAACCTGCAAAACAGCTCAGAAAACTCACCAATGGAAAACCTATCGATTAGGAATCTTTATATACCAAGTTAACAATATAATTTACTGCTAAATCTAAAAGACCATAACAAAATTGAATGCGGCATAAAATTATTATACTGAAAGTAATGTTAAAAAAATCTCCATGGTGTGCTTAAAGCAGACTATCTTAATTCTACTGGAACTACATCTTTGATATCATTGCAAGCTTTCCTCTTCTTACCTTCACCTGAACAAAGTCAATTGCAAAGATACTAATTAAAAGAAAACTTCAAAATGAAGATAGCCAAGCTTCATCAGATACAAAACCATATAAATACTGAATAAAAAAAAAGGCTACTAGCTATTTGCTACTTTGCCAATATTTAGAAAAAATTAACATTTGAAAATTAAAATCCTCTTGCTGTAGGGCTACATGGAATTTATTTCAAAATGTTATTTTCTATAGCTTTAACTGGTTTCTCAATATTAAAATGTTCTTTGTTGTAAAACTGGGGCTGATTATGTGAGTGTCTTGTTATCAGCTCAACAGAGTAAACCAATACTTGCATTCACTGCAGACAATATGGGCTACTGTACAACCCATTCTTTACTATATGAAATTAACATGGTTTTTGCCACTTAATTACTTGTTAATAAAGAGAGTGAAGAGGATCAAACACATCATACACCGGGTTTTGTGTGGTTATCAAATCTATACAAGATCACTTAATTACTTGTAATTATACTTACTTTCTATTGCAGAAAAAAAGCCCCAATACTTACTCGAGTTTTGTGCATTTTTCCTATGTAAATGAGAACTATTAGAAAATTAAATCAACTGAATAATTACGTTGCCAGAGTGATTCAAAAATTAAATCAACTTTAAGTCCGTGCACTGTGTTTTACAATTAAATATAAACTCAAAAAGTTTTTTACCACTTACAAATACAAAACAAATACTAAATTTATATGCCATGCCTATGTCTCTAACAGAATAACCTAACTCTGCCACTGCCTTTAACAAAATCATTAGGTTCTTCTGTCTGGGCATTGTGTTTTTAAAATACAATTTACTTTTATCTTTTGAATTTTGATATTCACTCGCACAATTTCAAAGTTAAAATTCATTTAACATTCATTCAACTTTGCACTTTCTTTTCACTGCATTATACAAGGTGTGGTTATTCAATGCACCAAAGCATTTACATTGTAAAACATTATTTATATAGTAACTTTTTTCATTTAACATTTAACTTCATGATAAATGATGTTTTTTTCAACAAACATTCTAAAGCGCATCTTTTCCGTTTTTGTCATACCATCCCTTTGTTCTGGTAATTTTTCTCCAAAAATTCACAATTTTCCTTATTATATTTAATACAGGTGAAATTGTTGATTAAATCATAGGATTTCATTAGATTGAATTACTTTAAACAGATTCAATTAAGCTTATCAGCTTCGGATTTTCATCGGTTCTGGCTTCGGTTCAGAGTTGGAGCAATATGAAATGGTTCCTCCTTATTGTGTCTTTGGACTGTCAAGTTTGACAGTGGCTTAAAACAGTACTAGTCCGGAAGTACTGTCCAGGGTTTAAGTAAACCTCACGGAATTATTTCCTTAGCCAGTCAGTATGTAAGCATGTTACACTATCGTGTACTGCTCTATAATAAACACATATATAATGTAGATTTTATTGTTGGAGGAAGTCCACAACCAAACTTTTTTGTATTAACCTTCAACTCTAAATATATCTTTATACTTAAGTATCATTGATTGTCTTTGAAACGGAAAACTAGAAACCAGTTGGACAAAATGCTGCCATTCTAACAGATGTGCAGGCTGGTATGTGGAGGAAAATTCTTTGGTGCGTGTCTTGAACATGAAGTTTTTTGACTGAACAAAAGCTTAAATGGAATTCTATTGTATTTATTATATTTGAAGACCAGTACAAACCAGTTTTGTATACATATTATACACACTGTTGAAAATAATGAAAATGATTACACAAAAATTTAAAGTAAATTTGATCTTTAGGCAACAGGTTAATGGACTACCTTAAACTATACAAACTACCTTCAATATTTTCTGTTACAATGAAATGTGACTTGGTGTCTTCATGTCTATTTATTGTTTTCAAAACACTTGTTACTATATTACAGTTATTTTGCCAGTCACTATGCAGAACTAAATATGTTTATACTAAATGACCTGTCAAGAAAAGGTTTGTTTTATGTTTCTTCAATGACAGTTAATTCTGTGTAGTAACTACCTGACTCTAAAATGAAATTTTACTTTGTTTTGTAAATGTATTTATTTTCAATTTCTTTTAACAATTGCTGCTTAGAAGGAACCAAAAATAAATTCCTCTTGCTGGATTGGCCCTTGTTATATTACATGAAAGTAAGCAAATCTTGACACTAGTTGAGCAAAATATTTTTCTTCGTGTCCACTGTTTATCTATCCTCATGGCAACAGTAATGGCAAGTGGCTTAGGGAAATTCCTCTCTCAATAGCTGTACAGGACAGAACGGATTACTAGAATTCCTTTCAATTAGCTGTACTGGGCCAGGGTTTGCTCTTCTTCCGCAATAGCTGGTTGGGACAGAGTTGGCTGGGTGGATTTCCATCATCAGTAGTTGGTTTGGGGACCTTTAGCTGTTTTGACAACTATCTTGGCCATAAGTTATAGGTCATTATGTGGCTTGGTGGAATTCCTCCAAAACAGTTGTTGGGGACAGCTGGCCCTGGGAAGAAGCTGGTGCTTGGATAATTCCTCCCCAAAGCAGGTTGGGGCAGGTGGCTTGGTGGAATTTCTTCCTGCAAAAGCTGGATGGATGGGGAAGCTGGCTTGCAGAATTCCTTGTATAGGTACGTATCAGGTGGTTTGGTGGATTTCCTCCGCATTAGCTGGGATGGGACAGCTGGCTTGGTAGGAATTCCTCCTTGAAGTTGTCTCGACAAGCTTATTGGAAAGCAGTATATGGTCATTGGGGGCTTGGTGGAATTCCTCCAGCAATAGTTGGATGGGAACAGGGGGGGGGGGGGGGTGGGTGTTGGGAGGGGGCTGCTTTGTAGAATTCCTCCTTTTTAAAGTTGTCATGACAGCTAATTTGGACAGATTTATAGGACTTTATTGGACAGTAAAGGACAGGTGTTATGGAGGTTTGATGGCTCTGTGGAATTTCGTCCTCGGAAGCTGAGAGAGAGCTGGCTTGGTTGGAATTCTTCACGCAGCAGTTTGGCCACAGCCAACTGGTCTTGAGTTTTCCACTCTTAGAAGAACTGGAAAGCTATTTGTGGGTGAAGTATGGGACAGATACCGTGGTTGATATATCCACACCGGCAACAGAATTGGACAATTGTTTTGAGCAAATATGAGCCATGAGGACCAGAAAAAGCAAGTATGTTGAAAAAGAGACTGACAATTATTCTATGTAAATAGACTTGTTTCCATCCATATGTTCTTTCAGCAATTCCAAATCAATGAGTCATGTTAGTAATATTGTTTCAAAAGAGAATGTTCAGATTTCCTTGATGGTAGATTAAGAATAGAATTATTCTAACTAAAACTATTTAATCATAAATATAACCTTTGAACTCTGAAACTGTTGACACAACATTTTCAATATAATATTTTAGATAGTGATTAGCCATTAACCAGTGCCTAATTTTTGTCATATATGCCAGTAAATTCTGTTGAAAATACTCTGTCGGACGGTTGTAGTTTAAAGGTTTAGCTTCCCTTTATAAAATCACTTATAAACAGGTCTCTCAATCTTTTATTTAAATGTATAGGTAAAGCCATTTGAGTATTGGTGTATTGTTAAGTAAGAAAAACAATGTGTTCATTATTTATCAGATATTTATATTATACAGCTTCAGAATAGAAGGGAATGCTGATGATCTCCTACATTCTACCATATCAGTCTTTTTCACTGAAATTTTGTCAAAAATATATGATGGCCAAGTGTGACATTGCCTTTAGAATGTGTTGAAATAGCAATTTTCATACAAAACCAGTTAGCCAGAATTGAACCTTTGCCTTTATTCTATACTTATCCTACAGATACCAGGGGGTTTTATTATTAAGAAATTATCAAATATGAAAGAAGTAGTTTGTTTAATTTTAACATAGAAGCCCAGTTTTTCTTTGGCTTTTTTCACTAGTACCCAGTAGTCCTAACAATGAAATTCCAGTGTTCTCCCCGAGATCTGTGAGTTTGATTATTTTAATTGTTGGACAAGTTTTTGGATGAAACCCCAAGGGTGTTTATAATACTTTGTCTGGATCAGAAATTTAATTTTGTAACCTTCACTTTGATTTAACACCTAATTACACCTAAAAGACATTCTTATTTCAAAAAAAACACACTATGATAGTGAGTTATGACTTAAATGATTGTTCAGTAGAACACTGAAATTTCATTTACAAATAAAAAATTAATGAATAAAAAAATGTTCCTTCAAATGCAAAAATTTAAAAATATGACCAGCAACCGTCAGATTGTGATGTGTGGATTTTCACTTAAACCAAGTAAAATGGCTGGCTACAAAAAAAACTCATGCACATATTTCATGATTTGGTAGTACCTTTTACTTGATATTTTGAAGGGCTGACTTAAACACTTTCATACAGTACTCTTTCACACAAACAGTGGCAGAATAAGCGTTTTTCCTACCTTATCATCCTTGCCACTGAAATATTAGTCCAAATACCACACCTTAAGATGCAGATGAAATGGCAGTTTCTAGAAAACTGTAGCCAAGTGTCTTTGTCTTATCCTACCATACTGGCTATCTATAAGAGTTGACAAAAATAAATGATAAGGTTGTATTCTTAAACTGTAGTTAATTGTGGGGGCAAAAGCATAGTTGACAGACATCTTTCCTTAAAACACTACTATGATTTTTACTGCATTGAATCTAGACATTGTCAATGCCTGCATTTAATAAACATTATATGCTTGATTCAACCAAACAGCACTAGCTTAATAATGTGGTGGTACGATGTAAAACTATTAGTCAACATTGTTTCAGTGGACTTAATTTTTGACCTTCCCTAATTAATGCATTGGCTGGCACCTCCCTCTTACGTCTGACACTCAAAAATATTAATATGTACTAGCTTATGCATTACAGTGACTGTAACCTGTCTTAAATTTTTTTTTCCTTAATGGGTTTATGATGAACTAATCTAATCTGAAAAATTACATCCAGTTATTGAACCATGGTTGGAATACTGTATTTGTGAAATAACGTTATATATGGCATGAAACTCAATCTGCTTATACTAATAGCAGTTCAGTAGCCAAACTTCTCTGGCATAATCAGTTAAATTCTTACAAAATGTAGCCAGTTTCTAATGACAAAGTTCGTAACAAATTTAAAGTGTAACCATTTACTTAATTGTTATATGCTTTATAAATTGTAGCCAGTACTAATGACACAGTCGGAACAATAAGTGTAACCATTTAATTAATTTTTATTAAATTAATTCTTATAAAATGTAGCCAAGTACCTATTAACAAAGTTCGTAACAATAAAAGGTATGCTTAATAGGTAATATTCCTACATCTCTTTATCTGCCTTTATCAGTCATAAAAACATTAAACAATTATGAATAGACTGTACCTTAATCATTCCCGATTAGACCCCCGGAATCAGCAGGTTATATTTGGATCAGCAATTGAAATTTATTAAATGATTCATTATAATAATGCCTGATCAAGATTAATCATCTTGAAAAACAGAGCCATTAATTCTAGATAAAATGTACGAATATGGTTTTCTATTTTGGACAATAATATATTCCGTATTCTGATATTGGAACACAATGGCTAGGAATTGTTTGTTTATTTTACTTCTTAATGAAGTCATACATTTACTGCCACTGATGGTGGGTATTTTACAATGAAAGAGGAGCCAGTTTATTTATCTCTTTGCTTATTCGTCATTATAATTACAAATAAACCAGAAAACTGAATAGCAGTTTTAGCATTAATATATGATTTTTATGGATCTTTTCCTTTTAGTCTGTTCTACATTTAAATATGAGAAAGTAGATTACTTTCATGAAGATCTTAAATGAAATGAATGGCGGATGATTGACCTAGTGGCCATGTGTGTGACGCTTCCCTAAGGATACTGGTTAGAGCCAGGGACCACCAGTATACCTCAGATAGCGGATAATGGGATTGATAAACACCACATACTCTAAAACTCTGCTTGTTTTCTTAATTAAAATAAGTATGAGAAACTAGGACTAATCTTTCCCTCCCAATTTAGGTACTTATTTTCTCCAACACTTCAACTTGAATTTCCATGTGAAAGCAGCAAACATGCTGTGCAGTGCAAGGGAGGGGCGGGTGTACAGTGCAAGGGAGGAATGCATGCCACCTTCTCAACTGAATGTTTCATTGTCAAAGATCAGAGAAATAATGACTTGCAAAATGTTTTTAAGAGTATTTATGAAAGAAAAGCTCAAAAAAAAAGTTTGTAGATTAGCAAAGCAAGCTTGGATTCAGTACTTGGTGAAAGAAATATAGTCCTTGCTGGAGTTAACAAGATGGAATTCTACATTCAGTGGTCGCGGAAAGCCGTCGGACCGTCGGACATTTCCGGGTAATTTTTGATCGGTCCGGCATGTTATATCAAGTTCACTAGACCGAGTGTCCTGATTAAAAATTGACAGGTCAAATGTTAAAATAAGAAGTAAGCCTCCTCGATTTCGCGAAAGTTCGCTTTCATAATTAAATTGTAAATTGGAATCCAGAGAAATGATGTCAAACTAGATTGTAGTAATGCGATTGTTTCTTTGTACTTTAAAATAGAAAACGTGGAAACCTAACGACGTTCACGACAATTTCTAAGTAACGCGCGCGTAATCATTGGATGCGTACTTAGCGTTGGAGGGTACTCGTTTTATGTACGGGGTACCAACGGGAATTTACAGAATTTTTCCGAGGTCATTCTTTTCTTTATATGGCAACATCTAAGTGCCTCGGTGCAAACATAGACTTCTCTCATCTTAGTTTGATGTTCTGTGGGGTTATAAAATTATTAAAAATAAAATTTTAATTATTAAATAAATTTAATAAATTAATTATTTATATTAATTTTTTTTTAAAATTTATTCAAATATTTAATAATATTTAATTTTTAAATATATATATTATATTTTAAAAAAATAATAATTATTTTAATTATATTATTATAAATTAATATTAAATTTATATAATTATTTAAAAAAATTTTTTAAAAAATTTTTATTTTTAAAAATATAAAATAATTTATTTTTAATAATTTTTTTTTTTAATTATATTTTAAATTTTTATTTAAATTTTAAATTTATAAATTTTAATTTATTTATTTTTTTTAATTTTATTTTAAATTATTTTTTTTATTTTATTTTTTTTAATTTTTTATCAATATAATTATTTTTTATTATTTAATTAATTTAAATAAAAATTTATAAATTAAATTAATTTTTTAATTTTTAATTATTAAATTTAAATTTTATTTTAGTTAATTTATTTTTTATTAATTTGTTTAAATTTTAAAATATTAAAATTTAAATTTTATTTATTATAAATATAAATATAAAAATTTAAAATTTTTTTTTTTTTTTTAAAATTAAAAATTTAATTAATATTATTTATATATAAATTTTGATTATTTTTTTTTTTGAATTTATTTTTTTATTTAATTTTAAATGTTTAAAAATATTTTTTAATTAAAATAATAAATTTTATTAATTATATTATTTTTTTAAAATAAAAATTAAAAATCTATATTAATAATTAATAATAATATTAAATTATTTAAATTTTTTTTTTTTTTTAATTAAAGGAATTAAATAATTTTTAATTATTATATTTTATTCATAATTTATTAATATTATTTTAATTTTTTTTATTTTAATTTTTTTAAAAAATAATAAATTATAATATTAATTTAATTAAATAAAAATTAAAAAAACAGCGATGATTTAGCAAATGAATTGAATAAATCTGGTAAATTACTAATTGATCCTTTGGAAGCAAAAGAATGAAACCAAGAAGAAATAACAAACGACTCGGGTTTTGACTGAGTCTGTTCGCGAGAAGGTATTGAAATGGGCCCAATGAAATGTGATATTCTCTCAGCCCCCTAGCAACGGCTTATGCGGGACTCTAGATCTATTCACATATGTTGAATGGACTCCATGGGCCAAAGGACAGAAAAAGTTAAACAACACTGATTCCAAGTACAGGGAGACTTTTTACAGCCTGAAAACTTAATTAGTCTGAAATCTGTTTCATTTTATAAGTGGAAATAAACTTTAAGGATGTAATTTGTGTTATGCTGTTCTATATGACTAGTTTAAAATACCAGTTTTAAAGAATATGTTATCAATAATTTTATTAAAAAAAAAATCGGGTCTGGTAAAATATTATCCGGTCCTGTAAAAAAATCAGGTTTACAGTCCGACTGTCCTGTGTATTTTCAGGGTCTTTCGTGCAACACTGTCAATTTTATTTTCTCAAGCCTAAACCAGTTCATATCTGTCATTTCGTAACATAGTGCCAGTAACAAACAATATAGCAACTAATTGGCCGTCAGAACATCCTTTTTGTATTAATTATCAACAATGCTGATCAATGCAGTAACTCTTTGAGATCTGCTTATGGTGTTTTTTTGTTTTTAATTCTAGGGACATTACTCTGAAGTAACTTCTCTTAACTGGCATTTTATCAACCTTGTGACCTACTTTTTTGCAGAAATTAGAGACCAATATCAAAGAAAATTTACAAAAGTTGTATTAAGTGCTTGCACAATTTTCTGAATCAATTCAGTAATGCAGGCAGTAACCCTGTAAATCCTTGCATTTACAGAGATTCCTATTGTGTTTTGCAATAGCAAAGATAAATAAAACCTACTCCTTTTTTTGACTCCTATTCACATTCAATTTTAACAAAATAACATGTCATTCAGTACTATATTAGCTTGAATGTGACAACCTGCTTTCATAGTCCCATATTAAACCTCACTAAAATTTTTATGTGATAATGCAGGACTTTCCAAACAGCTTTCAAAATTTCCAAACAGCTATAAGATTTTGCTGGAAGTTGACACAACGTTCCTAAAGGCTGCTTAAAATTCTACACTATTAAATGTAATAACAAATTCACAGGATGCCTACAGATAAACTGGTTTGAAGTAAAGAATGGCAATAACAAAGGCATTGTTTTTAAATTTTAGTGGTTGCCACTCGAGCAGTATCAAACTGTTTTAGAGAATCTGTATTGTAAACAAAAAATCAAGCCAAAGTCATGAAATTCTCAAAAAAACCTTACCTGTCCAGATGCACAGCTTCCACCTTGCTAACACACTGTTGCTTTCTTAGAAAAACATACATGCTGGCATTACACTGTACAGCAATTGCTATGTGGGAATCCCTATTCAACCGTAACCATGGTGAAGACTGTAGAATATTTCCTCAGTGTCATCACAGTTCCTACAAGATACATCATACAAGAAGAATCAATTAACCTCAGATACAATAAAAGAATTTAATATTAGTAATATTATCTAATTTCAAAGTCCGACAACAAATACACATATTAAACTTAACCTTTAGCCTGCTGGCAGCAAGTGATAGTGCCTTTGCAGCCAGTGCAGACCAAGATCAGCTTACACATCCTTGCAGGCTAATCAAGGTCTGCATTGTTCACTATTCAGTCAGTAAATTTTCAGTTAACATCGCTTCGATAAACAAGTGAATGAAGTATTGCCATGCAATACAAAGTCCCCTACTGGAAGGCAACTAATTTTCTCTACTGCAGTATAACATAATGAACTAATATCTGTCAATAATGTATAAACAATATTGTACTACATATACAATATGTTATAACAAAACACTTGGATTAAAATTTGTATGTATAAAATAGAGAAAAGTGTAAACTTCACAGGTCGCTCAACACGACAAAACCTATAATCAAAAAGGTATCTTATAAGTTATCTATAGTAAAAAAAACAAGAGGACCATGATGGTCCTGAATCGCTCACCTCTTCCCACATGACCCAGTTTTGAGTATGACGTTGTTTTTTCTATTATTTGAAATAGTGACCTAGTTTTTGAGCTCATGTGACCCAGTTTTGAACCTGACCTAGATATTATCAAGATAAAAATTCTGACCAATTTTCATGAAGATCCATTGAAAAATATGGTCTCTAGAGAGGTCACAAGGTTTTTCTATTATTTGACCTATTGACCCAGTTTCAAACTGACCTAGATATCATCAAGATGAACATTCAGACCAACTTTCATACAGGTCTCATGAAAAGTATGGCCTCTAGAGAGGTCACAAGGTTTTTCTATTATTTGACCTACTGACCTAGTTTTTTATGGCACGTGACCCAGTTTCAAACTTGACCTAGATATCATCAAGGTGAACATTCTAACCAATTTTCATGAAGATCCATTCAAGGGTATGGCCTAGAGAGGTCACAAGGTTTTTCTATTTCAAGACCTACTGACCTAGTTTTTGATCGCAGTTGACCCAGTTTCAAACCTGACCTATATATCAAGATAAACATTCAGACCAACTTTCATACAGATCCCATGAAAAATATGGCCTCTAGAGAGGTCACAACGTTTTTGCATTATCTGACCTACTGACCTACTTTTTGAAGGCACGTGACCCACTTTCGAACTTGATCTAGATATCATCAACATGAACATTCTGATCATTTTTTATGGAGATCAGATCCCATGAAAAATATGGCCTCTAGAGAGGTCACAAGGTTTTTCTATTATTTGACCTGCTGACCTAGTTTTTGAAGGCACGTGACCCACTTTCGAACTTGACCTAGATATCATCAAGATGAACATTCAGACCAACTTTCATACAGATCCCGTGAAAAATATGCCTCCAGAGAGGTCACAAGGTTTTTCTATTATTTGACCTACTGACCTAGTTTTTGATGGCACGTGACCCACTTTCAAACCTGACCTAGATATCATCAAGGTAAACATTCTGACCAATTTTCATGAAGATCTCATGAAATACATGGCCTCTAGAGAGGTCACAAGGTTTTTCTATTTTTAGACCTACTGACCTAGTTTTTGACCACACGTGACCCAGTTTCGAACTTGATCTAGATATCATCAAGGGAACATTCAGACCAACTTTCATACAGATTCCATGAAAAATATGGCCTCTAAAGAGGTCACAAGGTTTTTCTATTATTTGACCTACTGACCTAGTTTTTGAGGGCACGTAACCCAGTTTCAAATTTGACCTAGATATCATCAAGTTGAACGTTCTGACCAACTTTCATGAAGATCCATTGAAAATTATGGCCTCTAGAGTGGTCACAAGGTTTTTCTATTTTCTGACCTACTGACCTAGTTATTGGCCGCACGTGACCCAGTTTCGAACTTGACCTAGAAATCATCAAGGTGAACATTCTGACTAATTTTCATGAAGATCCATTGAAAATTATGGCCTCTAGAGTGGTCACAAGGTTTTTCTATTTTTACACCTACTGACCTACTTTTTGGCCGCACGTGACCCAGTTTCGAACTTGACCTAGAATTTACCAAGATGAACATTCTGACCCATTTTCATAAAGATCCCATGAAAACTGTGACCTCTAGAGATGTCAAAAGCAAAAGTTTACGCACGCACGGACGGACGACGGACGCCCCGCGATCAAAAAAGCTCACCTTGTCACTATGTGACAGGTGAACTAAAAAGAAGAAATGTTCCAGACAAAGTCATTCTTGTATCTGAACTTTGGCCTCTATGTGTGACCTTGACCTTTGACCTAGGGATCAGGTTCTTGCGCAAGACACTCAGTCTCATAGTGGCCAATTAACATTAAAATCCTATTTGGCATCACAAAGTTATACACCGGACAGGAAAAAAGCCCTGTTGACCTTTGACCTCCAACTGTGACCTTGACCTTTGAGCCAGGGGTCCGGGATTTCCACACGACAAGTTGTCTCATCATGGGAAAAATTTGTGCCAAGTGATATTAAAATACCTTAATGAATGACAAAGTTATGGACTGGACAGGAAACAGACCCTGTTCATGCCATGTTAACATCTGACTGCCAAGTGTGACCTTGTCCTTTGAGCTAGGGGTCTGAAAGTTGTGCATGACACATCTTATTGGTGCCAAATAATATTAAAATCCCTTCATGGATGGCAGAGTTATAGTCGGACAGGAAAAAAGCCCTGTTGACCTTTGTCCTCCAATTATGACCTTGAACTTTAAGCTAAGGGTCCGGGTTTTGCGCAAGACAGGTTGTCTTATCATGGGGAACATTTGTGGCAAGTAATATTAAAATCCCTTCATGGATGAAGACAGTTATGGACCGAACACGAAATTGCGGACGGACTGACAAAAAGCACATTCCTATAGTCCCCAAAACTGGTTTTCAGCCAGTAGGGGACTAATAAATGGTATTGCCCAAATTGAATGATGGACAAATCCGTTTTAGACAAGGCAGTCTGAAAGACAGCTAAATCCCCCGCTACTGTTATGGATAGTGAAAGGGTAAACCTTTGACTTTAGCTGTGACCTTGACCTTGAACTGATATGGCTGACTCATGAATTCTGCACAACGTCTTGATGAGGTGTTCATTTGACCCAAGTTTCATGAAAATCCTTCAAGGGGTTTATAGGAGATACAGAGCTCAAACCTTTGACCTTGAGTTGTGACCTTGACCTTGAGTTGACATGGCTGACACATGAGCTCTTGATGAGGTGATCATTTGACCCAAGTTTGATGAAAATCCTTCAAGGGGTTTAGGAGATACAGAGTGGACACAAAATGGAAGGCTCAAACCTTTGACCCTAAACTGACCTTGACCTTGAGCCAGCATAGCTGACTCGTAAATTCTGCACATCGTTTTGATAAGGTGATCATTTGACCCAAGTTTTATAAAATTCCTTGAAGGGGTTTAGGTGATACAGAGCAGACACGAAATGGAAGGCTAAAACCTTTGACCTTGAGTTATGACCTTGACCCGGCATGGCTGACTCATGAGTTCTGCACATCGCCTTGATGAGGTGATCATTTGACCCAAGTTTGATAAAAATCCTTCCAGGGATTTAGGAGATATAAAGCAGATACAAAATGGAAGGCTCAAACCTTTGGCCCTCAGCTGTGACCTTGACCTTGAGCCGGCATGGCTGACTCATAAGTTCTGCACATCGTCTTGATGAGGTGATCATTTGACCCAAGTTTCATGAAAATCCTTCAAGGGGTTTAGGAGATACGGAGCGGACACGAAAGTGTTACGGACAGACGGATGGAAGGACGGAGACCATTCCTATAACCCCCCACCACTTGTGGCGGGGGATTAAAAATTGTTGAATTCAGTGAATTTAAAGAAGATATATTTACCGGTACTAATTGAAGATATTGTAGATCCATGCAGTAGTGGTTTAGTAGAGTGAAGGCAAAAGACATACACAACACTTCGCACCATTTCACATCACCTTGGGAACAAAGTGTCTAGATCTCTACACAAGGACCGTTATCATTTCAGTTTCCATGCATGGAAATAATGAAAGTCTCTGCTCTCAAGCCTGAAAATAAAATAGAGCTATCACTAAAGGTGATGAATGTACCCCCCTCATGCACTGACACAGTACATTGCAAATTGACACACACAAGATTGCATAATTATGTGGACTGTATGTATACAGACTGTATGTATACAGTATAGTAACAAAAAACAAGTCCCACAACTATGCAGAATATTTATCTAAAAGAACATAACATGCACCATGCACAACTAGATTTGGTAATGATCACTTGTGTGAAGTTTGATTAAATTATGTGCAAGGGTTCGGAAGATTAGGCGCGCACAAGACTGCATATGCAGACTGTATGTACACAGTGTGTTAACAAGAAACAAAGTCCCATAACTCTGCAATTTTTGTTGTTGAAAGAACCTAACATGCCCCATGCACACCTACTGTTGTTACTGATCACTTGTGTGAAGTTTCATTAAATTGTGTCAAGGGGATAAGAAGATATAATGCGCACAAGATTGTGTCTATGTATATAGTTTAATAACAAAAAACAAAATCCCGTAACTCTGCAAATTTTTTTTCTGAAAGAACCTAACATGCACCATGCACAACTACTGTTGTTACTGATCACTTGTGTGAAGTTTCATTAAATTCTGTGAAGGGGATGAGGAGAAATGGAGCGCACAAGATTGTGTCTATGTATATAGTGTAGTAACAAAAAACAAAGTCCCGTAACTCTGCAATTTTTTTTTCTGAAAGAACCTAACATGCCCCATGCACAACTTCTGTTGTTACTGATCACTTGTGTGAAGTTTCATTAAATTCTGTCAAGGGGATGAGGAGAAATGGAGTGCACAAGATTGTCTATGTATATAGTATAGTAACAAAAAACAAAGTCCCGTAACTCTGCAATTTTTTTTTTCTGAAAGAACCTAACATGCCCCATGCACAACTACTGTTGTTACTGATCACTTGTGTGAAGTTTCATTAAATTCTGTCAAGGGGATGAGGAGAGATGAAGCGCACAAGATTGTGTCTATGGACAGACGGACAGACAAACAGACAGACAACCTGAAACCAGTATACCCCACTTACAACTTTGTTGTCGGGGGGTACAATAAGCCAAAACAGGAAGAAAAAAATGCAAAATTATTTTATGTTAAGTTTGCTTAAATAAGGAAAGAATTCAATATTGCAGAAGTGAGCTACATGAAAACAATTCTGACAGACTGGCCTGTCCTGGTAGAGGATGGCAAACATTCATAGAAATCTGAAAGAGAGAAAATCCTGCCCGGTCCTGGCAGGCCTTGAACCGGAAAAAAAAAAAAAACCTGCCCAATGTATGTTCCGTCCAAGTAAAACATGCATTAGAAGACATAGGCAGGGTATTGACCTGAAATGAATAAGAAATCCTTGCAATCCCTGATTTCCATCTCACTCAACAAAGGAACAACTATCATCTAGCAACCCGCCGGCAAGGATTGCAGATCAGTCACCCCCACACGCTTATATCTTGCGGACATATAGGCACCGGGTCCTCGATAGTCACGATAGCAGTCTTGATCAACAGTTTAGGGATCTGCAAGGCCATGAAACCTGAAAGAAATATTCTGCTGCTTCTGTATCTTCTGCAGTCTTAGGCAGACCTTGGACCTGAAAAAGATGAAATCCTGCCCACCTCATAAAGGTTGTCCTAGGCAGGTCTTGATGCTGAAAGAATATCCTGCTGACTGTATGTAT
The DNA here is from genome assembly GCF_021730395.1 of Mercenaria mercenaria. Taxonomy (NCBI): domain Eukaryota; kingdom Metazoa; phylum Mollusca; class Bivalvia; order Venerida; family Veneridae; genus Mercenaria; species Mercenaria mercenaria. The sequence goes on from NC_069368.1 coordinate 82,825,614, forward strand.
GGACGGGACATACAGTCAGTTGTCACTGGCAGGCTGTGTACCTGAAAGAAATAAAAATCCTCACAATCCCTGATTCCCATTTCTCAAAACACAGGAATAACCTTCATCTAAACACTGCCGGTACAGAATTGTAGAACAAGTTACTCCAACGCCAAAATCTTGCGGACATATAGGCACCGGATTGTCCTCGATGGTCACGCTAGTATGTCTTGATCAATAGTAAAGGGATCTGTCAGGGATTGGCAGCTGTAACAAATGCAACTCTGCCAATCTTTTGAAGCAGCATCTCCTCCTCAGCAGTATGGAAGATTGGCAGAAAAATAAAACAAAAGGAAAGAAGCTCACTCCTACCGTCTTAAAAGTAAAAACAAGAGCGTCGCCAAGCGGGGCAATATACATCCGAAGGGTTACACCAGAGGATGGGAGCAAAATTTAAAGAACTTGACTGTTGAAGCCCAAAGGACAGGAACAACAAAAAGAAGAAATTCCAAAAAAAATTCTAAGTCCACAAAAAAAATCTTACCAGGTAAAGTTATGTCAAAATACATCTAAAATTGGATGTACCATACATGTTGTACCACAGAAAAGTGGTCTTAGTTTTTCTTTACAGTCAATAATATAAAAGTTTCAAAATAAGCTATTTATAGTAACAAAAAAGGGAAGTAATACAAAAAAAATTATTGTAAGAGAACAAAAAAGGGATCTGCCAAATAAAAACAAGAGCACTGCAATGCAGAGCAATATACACAAAGCAGTCATATATGACCTTTGACCCCTAAGTGTGACCTTGACCTTGAAGCGAGTCATCCAAAACATGCGCTCTGCACGTCGCCTCAGTGTGGTGAACAAGTTTCTTTGAAATCCTTCAAGCAGTTCAAGAGTTACAGAGCGGACACAGCAAAGTCATATATGACCTTTCGCTCCTAAGTGTGACCTTGACCTTGAAGCTAGTCATCCGAAACAAGCGCTCTGCACGTCGTCTCAGTGTGGTCAACATTTGTGCCAAGTTTTTTTGAAATCCTTCAAGCAGTTAAAGAGTTGCAGAGCGGACACAGCAAAGTCATATATGACCTTTCACTCCTAAGTGTGACCTTGACCTTGAAGCTAGTCATCCGAAGCAAGCGCTCTGCACGTCGTCTCAATGTGGTGAACATTTGTGCCAAGTTTTTTTTGAAATTCTTCAAGCAGTTGAAGAGTTGCAGAGCGGACACAGCAAAGTCATATATGACCTTTCACTCCTAAGTGTGACCTTGACCTTGAAGCTAGTCATCCGAAACGTCATCTCAGTGTGGTGAACATTTGTGCTAAGTTTCTTTGAAATCCTTCAAGGAGTTAGAGTTTCAGAGCGGACACGATACACACTCATATGACCTTTGACCCATAAATGTGGACACGAAATTGCTAACGGACGGACAGACGGACACCGGCGTCATAACATAATACGTCCCTTCGGGCATATAAAAAGTCCTTACCCTATCAAACCATAACTAAATGCAACATCAAGTTTAAAATTATTCAAACTGAAACTTACATCAAAATTGCTTAAAACTTCTGATTAAATTTACAAAACCTAAGTGGGTCACAATAGTGCTAGATTGCCTGACCATGCTTAACATCTAAAAGGTAATATTACTAGAGTGTAACCAAGGTTAGTACTTTATACTATCTAATAACAAATATCTTAAAATTTTGATTGGCTTTACAAAAAAGTGGCTATAGGATTAAATGTTGAAGAAAGTTAAGATCAACCCTTGCATCCATTCATCTCATTCACCTTGCCACTTAACTTTCCATATTATATCAACTTTAAACCTAGCCAATTTACCATGAAAAATTATTCCTCAAACAGACATTGCAAATGCCAATGAATTTAAAAACAATTCGTTTCAGTAAATTTGATTCATAAAGGAAACTATTACCAATTAAAGCCTAGCTTGATACAGCAACTTTCTATCTTATTAATTTTTTTCTTGGCCTAGTAACCCCGGTAACCTAGTCAGTATTAATGAACCCTGTTTAAATGAAACGCACCATTAACCAAAATGGATCAACTGAAGTTCATGCCTTGCTTGCTTTTATTTAGTTTTAAACATCAGCCACTGAGAATAGTACAAATACTAAGAAATAGCAACCAACACTTCACTTAAGTGAACCTTGTCGAACAATGCCAGAGATACCAAGAGTGTAGAAGTCACAATATATACCCTTCAAATTAATTTATATTTTCTATAATACTCTTCTTAACAGATTTAAATTTTGCAATTTTGATCTATTCAAGGGCCATTACTCTAGAAAACTGGTCCTGACTAGCAAATTCTCAGAAATGACCTAGAAATATCCAGTATGCACGAGATCAAAGAACAAAAGATGTCCCTAAGACATTAATGTTGTACTATTTGAATCAGGAATATTACCCTAATTTTTAAAATACCTACAGAGTTGAATGCAAAACTTGAACCAGGATGTACTTAGTCCAAAAAAAAAAAGGGGGGGGGGGGGGCATAATTTGGCTAAAATGAATGTCAGAGTTATGGGATTTGATGCTATCATCTATTTTTATAGCACTATAATATAATCACTTGTAAAGTTTCATTATTAAAATAACTGAAAATAATGCTCCCATACAAGTTTTAGAAAACAACCATTATGATGCAAATTTTAAAAACTTCTATTTTTGCTTTCTTACATTTACTAAAAAAAAGGATCCTATCAAACATGGAAAAATCATACAAGCTTAATTGTTTTGAATTACTTTCTGTGGTAGGCTTAAATTGTAAGTGTTACTTTAATATTAACTTAATAGGTCCCATATTTCCATAACAATTAACTTATAATCTTCTAGTTAAAACAATTATGCAATTAGAACTTGCTAAAGACTGAAAAAATTCGGTCAAGAGCAACAGGTAGAAGAGCCTGTAAGAAAAGAAAGCTCGCTTGCTGTATACAACCATACAAGGTAGCAGCTTTAGCTAGCCTGATGGATGAAATATACAGCCTGGTAGCACATAAGAGAGCTAGTTAGATGTAATGTATAGACCATAATGAAATATACTACCAATAAGACCCTATAGGATAGATGAGCTTATAGGAATATATAGGGTAGGCTGTAAGAAGCAAAGAATGGTAAATGCTCCCTAGAAGAAACATGGGCTGGCTGGCAGTATGCAGCATCTCTCTTGGTAGCAACTTCGGCTAGCTTGGTGGATGAAATATACAACCTGGCAGCACATGTGATAGCTAGATGGATATAATATGGGTCCTAATGGTAGTTACAAGGAAGAAATATATACAATATTAACATCATGGAGGGACACCATGGGATAGCTAGCTAGAATTATGTGGATATAATAGTTGTGGTTATTATAGTTAGCTTGAAGACATATACCCTAGTAGCATCATGGGGGAACACCATGGGATAGCTGGCTAGAGTTAGGTGGATATGATAGTTAGCAGGAAGAAATATATACCCTAGTAGCATCATGGGGGAACACCATGGGATAGCTAGCTAGTTAGGTGGATATGATAGTTAGCAGGAAGAAATATATACCCTAGTAGCATCATGGGGGAACATCATGGGATAGCTGGCTAGAGTTAGGTGGATTATGATAGTTAGCTGGAAGAAATATATACCCTAGTAGCATCATGGGGGAACACCATGGGATAGCTAGCTAGTTAGGTGGATATGATAGTTAGCAGGAAGAAATATATACCCTAGTAGCATCATGGGGGAACACCATGGGATAGCTAGCTAGTTAGGTGGATATGATAGTTAGCAGGAAGAAATATATACCCTAGTAGCATCATGGGGGAACACCATGGGATAGCTGGCTAGAGTTAGGTGGATTATGATAGTTAGCTGGAAGAAATATATACCCTAGTAGCATCATGGGGGAACACCAATGGATAGCTAGCTAGTTAGGTGGATATGATAGTTAGCTGGAAGAAATATATACCCTAGTAGCATCATGGGGGAACACCATGGGATAGCTAGCTAGTTAGGTGGATATCATAGTGAAATAGGATAGGAAAAGAAGTTAGCTAAATGCAGATACAAGCACAGCGAACAAGCTGCATTGATAGAAAAGCAACAGAGTAGAATAAAGAAAATTGATCTTATCTTTCAGTCTTTAAATACAGAGCTTTTTTCAAAATAGTACAATCAATAATTCATGTTATCAATAGATATTTCACTCAAATTCAACAAAATATATGAAAAACTACTTACAGTAACCAGTGCTTATGCATAACATGCTAAGGGAGGTTGAGAGGTATAGCACATTTCAAAACCTCTCAAAACTTCTCATTTGTACCAAGTATGCTAGTGGGTTTCCACAGGATGTTCTTATACATTTTTTCCAATTTTTAAGCATATTCATTTTAAAGACTTAAGCCGTTGCAGTTTGATACAAAATTGACCTCTCATGTATTTTCTTTATGTTGTAAAGTATTTTAAATCTGCACTAAAATAGTTATTCTCATATCATAATATTATCTTGTATCAAGACAAACTATAATGTTTAAGCTAAATAAAAAATCCTTTTCTGTGATTTTTCACCACATACACTTTTCATTAAATTTGAAGAGCAAACTCTGTAACTTATGAAGTTATTTGAAAATATTTCCATAAAACTACAAATTAGACCTGAAATACCGCCTGTATGACCTTTACCTTGACCTTTCAAAGTGTAAACTTGACCCCAAAATGTACAACCTTGACTGGTGCAGTTGCTAAGCTATATAAAGATATCTAATGCACATGAAAACCTGCCTATTTGACCTTTGATCTCACTATATGACCTTGATACTGAACCAACATGACTGAAAGATGTGTCCTGCAGGTCATTTTACTTTGGTAAGCTGTGTGCCAACTTCTTGAAAGATTTTCAAATTGGAAGAAAAAACAGCACATAACAAAATGGTGCCTGTGTGGCCTTTGATCTCACCATAGCACATGCAGTGACCTTGACCTTGAATTGATAGGACTTAAAAAAAAACATTCCCCAATCATTATGACAAAAATTTATGAGCAAAGCCAATCCTAGAATTTTATTAAAAGTCATACTTTTATTTTAGCTCTAAATTTACAAGCACAAATTAGTGAAATGTTGATTTCTATTTCATAGTACAAACTGAACCGCATTGATGAATATTGCTGAAGTGAGCAGATTAAGATGTAACATTTTGGGAAGTGAAAACCTGAACATTTGCTTTGCTTATGTCAATGCTGGACTCGGCTATAATTTTGCTCAATGCATTTTCAGTTTTCAAAAGTTGTTAAGATTTTAATTTTTCAAAGATTTTCAAACAAACACTTTCACTGCAAAGACAGAAATGCTCTATCAAAACTGTTCTATATTAAAAATCCTTCAGTTGTTGCTAACAGGAATCTGTCTTACAAATATATGCTTTGAATTTCTATAACTTTATGCTTTGAATTTCATAAAAATAAAAATCATGAAAGAAAGGTGTAATTGTACCAATTTATTTCATTTATCTGTTAAATTATCAAAATGTAGTTCTAAAGAAAAGTATTCATGACCTACAAATTAAATAATCCTGCAATGTCTGTGAAAGAAATACCATTCAAAAAGTAAGTTTTTAAAGCAAACATTAACAAAAATATGCCTTTTCCCCTTATTATCCCCTTTGCATAAAACTGTAAACAAGAGGACCATCATGGTCCTGAATCGCTCACCTGTCCCCACATTTCCAAATTTTAAGTATGGCGTTGTTTTTGCTATTATTTGACATAGTGACCTAGTTTTTGAGCTCATGTGACCCATCAAGATAATAAATTCTGACCAATTTTCATGAAGATCCATTGAAAAATATGGCCTCTAGAGAGGTCACAAGGTTTTTCTATTATTTGACCTACTGACCTAGTTTTTGAAGGCACTTCCCAGTTTTAAACTTGACCTAGATATTACCAAGGTGAACATTCTCACCAATTTTCATGAAGATCTCATGAAAAGTATGGCCTCTAGAGAGGTCAAAAGGTTTTTCTATTTTTAGATCACTGACCTAGTTTTTGATCGCATGTGACCAAGTTTCAAATTTGATCTAGATATCATCAATGTGAACATTTTGACCCATTTTCATGAAGATCCATTATTAAATAAGACCTATAGAGAGGTCAAAAGGTTTTTCTATTTTTAGACCTACTGACCTAGTTTTTGACTGCACGTGACCCAGTTTCGAACTTGACCTAGATATCATCAAGATGAATATTCAGATTAACTTTCATACAGATCCCATGAAAAATATGGCCTCTAGAGAGGTCACAAGGTTTTTCTATTATTTGACCTAGTTTTTGACCGCACATAACCCAGTTTCAAACTTGATCTAGATATCATCAAGGTGAACATTCTGACCAATTTTCATACAGATCCATTGAAAAATATGGCCTCTAGAGAGGTCACAAGGTTTTTCTATTTTTAGACCTACTGACCTAGTTTTGGATCGCACGTGACCCAGTTTCGAATTTGAACTAGATATCATCAAGATGAACATTCTGACTAACTATCATATAGATCCCATGAAAAATGTGACCTCTAGAGTGGTCACAAGCAAAAGTTTACGGACGCACTGATGACAGACGCCGTGCGATCACAAAAGCTCACCTTGTGACTGGTGAGCTAAAAATCTGTATACATACATCCTAAAATTTAATCTTTTACTTCCTGAATTTCTAATAACAAACAAGTATAAGTCTAAGGCAGATAGGACAGATTTTTTTCTAAGTTGTATGAAAACTATCTTGAATAATTTTAAATATAGGATATATTTGTATGTGGTAAATAGGGTTGGCAGGCCAATGGTAAACAGACCATCTCTAAATCCTGAAATACAGTAGTTCAATATTAGTCAGTAGCTAATATTTCTTAACCCAATCCTATGATATTCCAAACAGCTGAGCTTCAGGTCAAAATTGTTTGACACAAACTGTTCTGACATTAATCCATAGCAAGCTATTATAGCCAGCTGCAAGTATTTTTGAAAGATGATCAATACCATGAGAATGTTTGACTCAATTCAAGAGAAATGTGACTTTTTAAAATTGTGTTTATCAGCTTAAAAATTACCTGTAATACAGTTCACATCTTGACCTAGAAAAGAATGAAGGTGTCTTTATACGCAGTTACATGAACCAGCAGCCATTCCACCTATTTCCTTTGTCAGTGACTTTTTTCAGCGTTTTTGAAAGATTGGTGGCATTTTGGTCAAAAGTGTACTGACTTTCTAGTTAATCATCTAATATTGATAACAAAAAATACATTATCTAACATACACATGTTTCTTTACAATTTCCCTGTACCAGCTATAAAAGCAGTTGAAAGATTACAAATGCCTCCGAAATGAATGACATTGTCCCTAAATGCAATTTAAACCTGAATCGGAAGCGCTTTACTGATGTAATGTATGTAAAGAAATTTGACAAAAAGTATTTAATAGTCTAATGCCACTAGAACCCTTTTCATGTTATCTGAAGAATCCAGTTCCTTTTAAATCATATTCTTGTAACTTGTAGCCAAAAATAAATGATTCTGACACTTTGGTTTATTCATAAATCTTTAACCAGTATCTCTTTGCCAGTTTAATATCTTGGGTAATTATTGACCAGAAACTGTTTTCTACTTTTTAGCTTTAGTACCAGTGACCAGATTCCAGTAGCCTTTAATACAAACAGTACAAGCTTATAAACTTGCTATACACTAAGTTTGTTGACAATATGCTGTTTTAGTAATGGTGACCTTGACCTCATTTGGCCTGGAGACCCCCAGTCTTAAGCCTTCTCCTCAAAAGCTTTCTATCAAGTTTCACTGCAATATCTAATTCATAATTTCAAACTTGCTACACACCATGTTTGGTGACAACTAAATTATTGACCTGAAACCCCATTTGATGTGACTAACCTAGCCCCACTGTTTTAACCAAATTCAATTACCACAATTGGCAGAAAACTGTATACAGTGACCCCAACTGCCTCAATACAATCCCAAGCTAGGCCTAAACATAAATTTAGTGAATAAATATCAATCTGAACTACAACCCAGATTAACCATGCTTGTCAGCCCAAACTTGGTAACCAGGATTTTCAAAATTGGACCATGTGATAATGATTCATTGAAATCCCTTGAAATCTTAAAAGTTATTTCTGAATGAACAATCTGGAGGAAAAGTGCCATTGTCTGTGACCTAATCTTTGGGGACAGAACTGACTCTCAACATACCTTCTCATTATGCTTAACTTTTGATAAAAGTTTCATTGGAATCCATTGAATAGTTTAAAAGTTTAAATATTGCTGAGACACAAAGTAAGTTAGTATTACAGTCCTTTTAATGTGTAATACTGGTGACCTTGACATTTGATGTACTGACCTCAGACTGACTGTTTTCCATAACATAACATCATGCTGAACATTTTATTTAAATTACACTAGTTGTTTTGGAGAAACTAACAGTGCGATTATATGAGATCATGAAAATAGTCAAAATCTGATGGTACATTATACCGGTACTAAATTTGACTTGGAACTTTATGAGGAAGTGGCAAGGTGCATGCTGGGATGCTGAACAATGCAGGAGAACAGTGCAAGGGAAGGATGCAAAGGGGAGGAAGAACATAAAGTCCCAGGTCAAAACTGTAGTATAATGAACTTAGAAAATTGCGGAACCATAAAAAGATAATGCAACAGCAGACATATATTATGCAAAAAGTCTGCCTCCAATTTTACTAAGTTGTTGAATTTTTTACAAAATATTATTTTTATTTAAGCTAAACAGAATAAGAGCAATTTAATTAGGCTTAAATGTGCTATAAAGTGTAACCAGTTTGCAAAATCTAATTATTTAGACATAATACAGAAAAATAAATGCCAAAACAGGATACTGGTTGCAGAGAGCCAATCAATCTGTTTCAAATTATGACAACGGCTTTTTAGATTTGGAACCCCAAAATCTGTTCCCAGTTAAGACAATGTTGTTCAAAGGAAATTAACTTGTTCAGAGCCCTACCATGCAAGTAAATGATTTCAATAGTGATATTGGTTAGCTCAGAGCCTGACATACTTTCCCAACTAACTTAGCAAATATAGCGTAAACCAACTTGACTATTGAGGGGACATTGGTTAAGACCTGACATGGTTTTCCAAAATAACGTTTAGGCCTAAAAAAAATAGTTTGTTTCCAGTGACATGGCCAAAAAAAATAGGGTAGGTAGGTAGGCATTTTTTTTTTTTTTTTTTTTAAACCTAACACCATCGTAGTTTCAAACAGGAAGATAATAAACCTTATAAACATGCATCCTATTGTTATGTTTGATTTACACCTGAATGTACAATGACTTTGATGATGTTTTAGCAATATAAAATGCCATTTGATTGTGTATTTAAATATTATGAAATAAATATTTTTATCACATGTTTGACGTTGCGGGAGTGTAATAAAGTCATTAAATAAAAATGATAATACACTAGTGTAATAAAACTTTGACATCGACATCATTTATAGCATTGGAGACGTTGGTCAAACTGACTTGTTTATATAGTAAAAGAAAGTAGAATGTATGAGTTTTCGACAGGAAAAGCTCACATGTGATAAAAAGAATATTACATTTGTGACTTTCCACATTGAATTTATTAAACTCGTTGAATAAATTCAATATGAAAAGACACTCACGTTATATCCTCTATGCTTTACATGTTTGCGTTTTGTTGTTGTTGTTTTTCCATTTCCAGATTAGCCCATCCGATTAGCTCAATAGGTAGAGCAGTCGATCTACGGATCAAGTGGTCATAGGATCGTTGTGTCCTATATCATTCATTCTCCGCCACTAATTCATGTGGAGAAGTTGGCAATTACTTGCGGAGAACATGGTTTATATTTAATTAAACATGAAACTTGAATGAACTTTGCTGTGGATTCTCTCTTTAAATAATAATTTTAATACTGAATATTATTCAACAACCACCATTAATATTTCAAACTAAAACCAAGTAAAAGCACACTGGCCAGGAATATGATTTGCATCTTTGATCTGCATTGAGATTAATACCATCACCCCCAATCCCAATCTAAAATTCTGGATTAACTGGAAATGCCAGACAATAGAGTTTTGACTGGTATGCCCAAATTGTGAATTAATAAAGCTGCAAGTGGTTGTTCAACGTCTTACTACTATAAATCCCATCTAAAACCTGACTTTTCAAGACTCTGCAGGCCTCGACCTTAACTTTTTCAGCAGGTCACCAACTGCTGAAATCTAGTAGACCTGCTCAGACTTTAGTGGACCTCCAACCGTCGTAACTTCATATGACTCAAAGAAACAGGACTTATTTCTAAAATAATTAAAAATGGAAGACTGTAGCAATCTGTTATCCCAAAAAAAAATTATGAAAAGTGTCCCAAAATATGGACACAATAATCATCATCCACCCGACGTTGACCGGTGTTGAAAGTGAAAAAAAAAAAACATTAACAATTATCGGTAATTATTCTGATGATAAACTAAGTAATTTAGCCTTGTTTTCATCATCAGTTAACACCCACTCAAAGAGCTAAAAGAAGTGTGTCGGTTATTATGGCATCTGAAGTGGAGATCAAAGCGGTACAGTTGCCCGAGATTGTCATGGCATTACGTCATGTTTTCGCGCCATGTGACACATCACTGTCTAATCATACTTTCTCGATTCCTTAACTTGTTGAGATGTTTTTTCTTTATCTTTTTTTATCCCGAATAAACTGACATGTAAATACATCGCGGGCTTAGCGCAAAACGGTTGTAACTTATATGAAATAAAGAAGGAGTTACAACCGTTTTGCGCTAAGCCCGCGACATGTACAATGAATAATTTAAAACTTATTAAATTCCGCAACAACATCATACTGCTTTATTTTAAAACCACATTTCTATTTACGTTCACGAGGTTACGTAACCTATTCTGCCGTGCTAACAGAAATCTGTTTGACAAAAATCGTTTTACTCCATGTATTTAAATTGCTGCCGCTTTTTCAATATTTAAGATTTTTTAATTGTGTTTTTTGAACATTCTGGTCAAGAGTCTGAATTTTATTACCATAGTATGTACCGTTTATTTACTTTAAAAAAGAAGTAAATAATCAAGATCGCGCTGTTTGAAATTTTACAAAACATTATATGAAAATTTGATCGTTTTTAAAGAATTTTGCCTACATTCCTGTCGATATCTTATTAAAATTGTTATAGAACTCAAACTGTATTAGTTCTCAAGCGGTGTTGGAAATTTGAAGCGATTTTATTAAAAAATGAATGCGCTATGCACATTTTTTGTGTCAAAAGTAACTGCGATGTAAATTAGATATTACGATAGGGCGCACGTGCTTGTGGAATGGAAAATTACCAGCATGACGTTTTGATATCTTTACGATTCGCGGGTAAATTCCAGTCAATCCAGGTAATTTTGCCTGATGTAATTTCTCAATTTGGTAAAGTTACCATGAAAAAACCACTCGCCCGATCGGCGGAGTAGTCCATTCGTGCAAAGAGCTATAAAAATAATAATATACTTATTTGCAAAAATATGCGGCCCGATTTTACCGCTAAAAAAGTTTAGGGTCGGAGGTAAAAAAATAGGGTAGGTCGGGCCACCGGAAACAAACAATTTTTTTTTTTACGCCTTAAAGGATACTGGTTCACATCTAATGTAAACCAAGTTGTCTAATGAAAGAATAGTGGTTGACACTCGACATGATTTTCCCAATTAAATTTTAGGGGATACCAGTTCAAATCTATTGTAAACCAAGTTGACTATTGAGAGCATACTGGTTTGGACCTGATATGTTTTCCCAATTAACTTTTAGAGGATACTTGTTCAAATATAGTGTAAACCAACTTCAATATTGAGAGGACATTGGTCAAGACCTGACATGGTTTTCCCCAATTAACTTTTAAAGGATACTGGTTCACATCTATTGTAAACCAAGTTGACTGACAGAAGAGTGGTTGAGACCTGACATGGTTTTCCCAATTAACTTTTAGAGGATACTGGTTCAAATCTATTGTAAACCAAGTTGAATACTGAGAGAGTACTCGTTTAGACCTAATGTGGTTTTCCCAATTAAGTTTTTGAGAATACTAGTTCAGATCTAGTGCAAATCAAAATAATATCTAAATCTATTAAGATATTTGTTCACAACATTCAAATGTTTTTCCAAAATTAATATTTCAGAGTACACTGGTTCAGATCTATTGCAAATCAAGAAAACGACTATAATAATTGAGAGTACACTGGTTTAAAGCACTGATATGTTTTCCCCAATTAATTTATTGAGGATACTGGTTCATTTCTCTGGCAAATTAAAATTTTGCAATTTGCTTTCCAGATAACCAATTTCATAGTTTTCGAATGACCTGACCCAAACAAATAAAAAATTATTTACCAACAAACTTGAGCATATAATCAGCATATTGTGCTATGTAAAAATAATTGAGTTAAGGCCCTTTTAATGGTAACTGCATCCAAATATATCAATATACCAAACTGTTTCATCTATTAAATTTCTTGACAATCTTCAAAATATATAGCCTACATAAACTACCACTTGTACATTGAAATATATTAAAACAGCAAAACCATACAAATCAATGATTTCACCTTTTGTATATGACAAATAGAGTTATGGTCCATAGTGCAAAGACCTTGAACCATTAATGAATTTTAGGATATGTATAGTTTCATCTCCCCTTTGTGTGATAGCAATTTTAATGAACTAAACAGAACTCAAATTACACTGAATATATTGACAGATGGCAATGAGAAGAAATGCAATATGCAAGAACCATAACTCTGAATTGATTATTTACAAGTTTATCTTCTCCTCTTATATTTTTTATGAATACTTATTGAATTCATACAATGATTTGATATAAGTACTGGTATCTAGGATGAAACTAGAATTTTCAAGCCAAAAGGGCACAATATTTATTTGTTGAGACAAAAATATATATTACACCAATTTAAACAAGAGGACCATGATGGTCCTGAATCACTCACCTCTTCCCACATGACCCAGTTTTGAGTATGACGTCGTTTTTTCTATTATTTGACATAGTGACCTAGTTTTTGAGCTCATGTGACCCAGTTTTGAACTTGACCTAGATATTATCAAGATAAAAATTCTGACCAATTTTCATGAAGATCCATTGAAAAATATGGTCTCTAGAGAGGTCACAATGTTTTTCTATTATCTGACCTAATGACCTAGTTTTTGAAGGCACATGACCCAGTTCTGATCTTGACCTAGATATTATCAAGGTGAACATTCTCACCAATTTTCATGAAGATCTCATGAAGAGTATGGCCTCTAGAGAGGTCACAAGGTTTTTCTATTTTTATACCTACTGACCTAATTTTGGCAACATGTGACCCAGTTTCAAATTTTATCTAGATATCATCAAGGTGAACATTCAGATAAATTTTCATGAAGATCCATTGAAAAATAAGGCTTCAATAGTAGTCAAAAGGTTTTGCTATATTTAGACCTACTGACCTAGTTTTTGACCACAGTTGACCCAGTTTTGAACTTGACCTAGATATCATCAAGATGAATATTCAGACCAACTTCCATACAGATCCCATGAAAAATATGGCCTCTAGAGAGGTCACAAGGTTTTTTTATTATTTGACCTACTGACCTAGTTTTTGATGGCATGTGACCCAGTTTTCGAACTTGACCTAGATGTCATCAAGGTGAACATTCTGACCAATTTTCATGAAGATCCATTGAAAAGTATGGTCTCTAGAGAGGTCACAAGATTTTTCTATTTTTAGACCTACTGACCTAGTTTTTGACCGCAGCTGACCCAGTTTCAAACCTGACCTAGATATCATCAAGATGAACATTCAGACCAACTTTCATACAGATCCCATGAAAAATATGGCCTCTAGAGAGGTCACAAGGTTTTTTCATTATTTGACCTACTGACCTACTTTTTAAAAACACGTGACCCACTTTTGAACTTCACCTAGATATAATCAAGATGAACACTCTGACCAACTTTTATGAAGAGGTCATAAGGTTCTTCTATTTTTAGACCTACTGACCTAGTTTTTGATCGCACGTGACCCAGTTTCGAACTTGACATAGATATCATCAAGATAAACAAACATTCAGACTAACTTTCATACAGATCCCATGAAAAATATGGCTTTTAGAGAGGTCACAAGGTTTTTCTATTATTTGACCTACTGACCTAGTTTTTGATGGCACGTGACCTAGTTTCGAACTTGACCTAGATATCATCAAGGTGAACATTCTGACCAATTTTCATGAAGATCTTGTGAAATATATGGCCTCTAGAGAGGTCACAAGGTTTTTCTATTTTTAGACCTACTGACCTAGTTTTTGACTGCATGTGACCCCAGTGTGCGACATTAAGTTTTTAACACCGTAGCGAATGGGGCTACGGACTTCCAATTTTTTGTAGCCTGACAGAATTTTTCGTAGCCCCACTAATTTTTCGCTCAAGAATGAACAAGACTTTCATTCTAGTAATATTTAATTTCTTTCAAGATACTGCTGTAGGTTGGCGAATACTGATATATTTCAGAAATTTGTATGAGGTTTTCAGAATTGATTTCAAAATCTGAAACAGTGTTCACAAAATTGTGCAGAAAGTCAAAGACACAGAGTCATGAAAAGAGATCTAAACAGCTTTGTAGACATGGTAGACAAGAAATAGCTTGGCAGTAGACTGACCAGGGGTCTCGCTAGGCCCATTAAGGCATTATTTTTTTGGGTGAAGTCAATTATCCCTCAAACTGATTTAAGGAGAAGTGGGGAGACTTTAGGGAGAAGTTGGAAGGCTCCATTAATTTTTATATTTTTACCTCGACGCTGTGAATTGATTCAATGACCATTCATTTTCTTAGTTACATCATTTTACCATAAACATTTATACCGAGTCACCACTTGTGTGAACAGTTTCTCATTCGAATAAAACTGAAAGTAAACTGTGTCAAACCTAGAAATACATACCGGTATTCAAATCAATTCATCCATCAAAGTTAGTTTTACGAAGTTAATACTTTACATGTCATACTTTTACCATGGACACTAAATAATTGTGTCTATAATTCCAATTAATCGCATATGTAATTGACAATTCTTTAGAAAACGACTCGCACGTGTTGACAATTAAAAGCTAAGTGTCAAAGACGTAACCGCGGCGCTGATTGGCCTATTACAATTGCCTCTGGTGAAACCGATAATTTGATTTGCTTTCACACTTCTCGCGAAAATCTCACAAGTACCTGAAGTAGGCGGATTAAATTATGCTATCGGCGAGTGTGTATGTGTATTCAACGAACATTATGACATGGTGCAAATTGTCAAAAGATAAGCGGGTCCGCATCCAAAAAAAAATTCGGGCGACTTGAATTCGCTTTGAGATTGGATTTGAGCGAAGTTTGAAGCTTCAAAGCAACTATTTTGCTCCCACGTTTGCATTGATCTTTTTGGTAAATTTACTCCTCAGAATTTCTCATAGCCCGACGGGCTACGGTCTACCGGTTTTCTGTCGCCCGAGCCGAATTTTCGTAGCCATTGGCGATCGGGCTACCGTTAATGTCGCACACTGTGACCCAGTTTCGAACTTGACCTAGATATCATCAAGCTGAACATTCTGACCAACTTTCATAAAGATCCCATGAAAAATGTGACCTCTAGGTTGGTCACAAGCAAAAGTTTACGCACGCACGGACGGACGTACGGACGGACGACGGATGCTGCGCGATCACAAAAGCTCACCTTGTCACTTTGTGACAGGTGAGCTAACAAGAGCTGTCTGTAAGACAGCCAAGCTCGACTATTCGAAATATTGTCACAGAAGCAGGAAATTATTACCCAAAATGTTAAATATCAAAAGAGTTTTAAGTTCGAAAGGGGACATAATTTGACCAAAATACATATCAGAGTTATGGGACTTGATGTTATCAACTAGTTTTATAACCCCGAAGAAACATGTTAAGTTTCAATTCAATATCTGCATTAGTTTTGGGGACAGTAACTTGCATGTTAAACTTTAACCAGAATTTTCTAAGTCCAAAAGGGGGCATAATTTGCTCAAAATACATGTTAAGAGTTATGGAACTTGACCCAGTGAGGTTGGTAATTGACCTTGAAAAAGAATAAATAAGTTTCAAAGCTATATGCCTTTTGGTAATAGCCGTATGTACTTGCACGCAAAACATTAACCAGGATTTTCTAAGTCCAAAAGGGGGCATAATTTGCCCAAAATACATGTCAGAGTTATGGGACTTGGTGCTATCAACTAGTTTTATAACCCCGAAGACACATGTGAAGTTTCAATTTAATATCTGTAGTAGTTTTGGAGATAGTTACTTGCATGTAAAACTTTAACCAGAATTTTCTAAGTCCAAAAGGGGGTATAATTTGCCCAAAATACGTGTCAGAGTTATGGAACTTGACCCAGTGAGGTAGGTAATTGACCTAGAAAAAGAAAAAATAAGTTTCAAATCTATATGCCTTTTAGTAATAGCTGTATGTACTTGCACGCAAAACTTTAACCAGAATTTTCTAAGTCCAAAAGGGGGCATAATTTGGCCAAAAATACATGTCAGAGTTATGGGGCTTGACCCAGTGAGGTAGGTAATTGATCTAGAAAAAGAAAAAATAAGTTTCAAATCTATATGCCTTTTAGTAATAGCTGTATGTACTTGCACGCAAAACTTTAACCAGAATTTTCTAAGTCCAAAAGGGGGCATAATTTGGCCAAAATGAAGGTCAGAGTTATGGGACTTGGTGCTATCAACTAGTTTTATAACCCCGAAGACACATGTGAAGTTTCATTCAATATCTGCATTAGTTTTGGAGATAGTAACTTGCATGTAAAACTTTAACCAGAATTTTCTAAGTCCAAAAGGGGGCATAATTTGCTCAAAATACATGTCAGAGTTAAGGGACTTGACCCAGTGAGGTATGTAATTGATCTAGAAAAAGAAAAAATAAGTTTCAAATCTATATGCCTTTTAGTAATAGCTGTATGTACTTGCACGCAAAACTTTAACCAGAATTTTCTAAGTCCAAAAGGGGGCATAATTTGGCCAAAATACATGTCAGAGTTATGGGGCTTGACCCAGTGAGGTAGGTAATTGATCTAGAAAAAGAAAAAATAAGTTTCAAATCTATATGCCTTTTAGTAATAGCTGTATGTACTTGCACGCAAAACTTTAACCAGAATTTTCTAAGTCCAAAAGGGGGCATAATTTGGCCAAAATGAAGGTCAGAGTTATGGGACTTGGTGCTATCAACTAGTTTTATAACCCTGAAGACACATGTGAAGTTTCAATTCAATATCTGCATTAGTTTTGGAGATAGTAACTTGCATGTAAAACTTTAACCAAAATTTTCTAAGTCCAAAAGGGGGCATAATTTGCTCAAAATACATGTCAGAGTTATGGGACTTGACCCAGAGAGGTTGGTAATTGACCTAGAAAAAGAATAAATAAGTTTCAAAGCTATATGCCTTTAAATGATAGCTGTATGTACTTGCATGTAAAAACTTAACCAAGGTGTGACGCCGACGCCGACGCCAACGCCGACGCCAGGGTGAGTAGAATAGCTAGACTATTCTTCGAATAGTCGAGCTAATAAAAACAAGAGCTGTCTCCATAGGATGACACATGCCCCCGATGGCACTTTAAATGAATAGTTATGGCCGATGTTAGAGTTTAGGACCTTTGACCTACGAAGCTGGGTCTTGCGCGCGACATGCTGTCTTACTGTGTCACACATTCATGCATAGTTATTTTAAAATCCATGCATGAATGACAAAAATATGGACCGGACACGCCCATGAATGCACTATCCCTTAATGTCTAAGTGTGACCTTGACCTTTGAGCTACGGACCTGGGTCTTGCGCGCGACATGTCGTCTTACTGTGGTACACATTCATGCCAAGTTATTTGAAAACCCATCCATCGATGACAAAGATATGGACCCGACACGCCCATCAATGCACTATCACTTAATGTCCAAGTGTGACCTTGACCTTGGAGATACGGACCTGGGTCTTGCGCGCGACACGTCGTCTTACTGTGGTACACATTCATGCCAAGATATTTGAAAATCCATCCATCGATGACAAAGATATGGACCGGACACGCCCATCAATGCACTATCCCTTAATGTCTAAGTGTGACCTTGACCTTGAAGATACGGACCTGGGTCTTGCGCGCGACACGGCGTCTTACTGTGGTACACATTCATGCCAAGTTATTTGAAAATCCATCCATCGATGACAAAGATATGAACCGGACACGCCCATCAATGCACTATCCCTTAATGTCTAAGTGTGACCTTGACCTTTGAGCTACGGACCTGGGTCTTGAGCGCTTCACGTCGTCTTACTGTGGTACACATTCATGCCAAGTTATTTGAAAATCCATCCAACGATGACAAAGATATGGACCGGACACGAAAAATGCGGACAGACCGACAGTCAGACGGTTCAAAAACTATATGCCTCCCTTCGGGGGCATAAAAATACTGCTCATGCATGTCAAAGCTATCACCCACAAAAGTGACATGAAATTAGATAGACATAAGACCTAGCAAATAACCATGGATTTTACAGAAAACTGGTTCAAGCCTAACACAACATGACCACTGTGCTTTATCAGAAAAAAAATACTTCTCACCAAATCACTCTGAAGAAAATCTAGAAAAAACAATCTGATCAACCAAAACAAGTCTAAAAAAGCAAAACTATCTATACAGTCACTCTTTTTTAAATTATTTTACCTTCCTTCCATGCTCTGTGTTCATTTTTTTTTGTCCTTTACCAACAGCTGAATGAACATGCACTCTCAACAAGTGTCACATGATTAGCATTGGTTTGCTGTAGAATAAAGGTATACAGTAGTAAATAAATTTGCAATATGTTCTATACAAAATTAGCAATCTTCTGAGAGCTGTAACAGTTGTTAATTCATAAAATATTGGTGCAAGAGTTATGCAACTTGTGCCATATGGTGTGGGTGATGATGTGGAACAACTACTTCAAGTTTGAATCAAATCCATTTAGTAATAACTATAATATAGTGAAAATGCATCAAAATTAACCTTAATTCAAAGTAAAAGGGGACACAATTCATTAACAAGAGCTGTTGGAGGACAGCAATGCTCCACTACTCAACAGCCTTGTCAATTGAATGAATACAAAAGTCAACAAGAGCTATCCGTAAGATAGCGCACTCAACTTTTTTCAGTGCTTGACTCTGAATTAGTCTGTCAATAATTAGAGCTTTGCCAGTAAAAAAAATCCAAGTTAAAAAGGGACATAATTCTGTCAAAATTCAAATCAAAGTAATGGGGATTGTTTTTCCTGGTGTAGACTTTGATAGTAAATAACTATTTTAAGTTTCAAGTCAAAAGCTTTAATAGTAACAGAGATATTTGAATATCAAAAATTTTAACCAAAAATTCTAAGTTAAACAGGGGCATAATTCTGTCAATATTCAATCAGAGTTATGGGGATTGTTTCTCCTGGTGTAGACTTTGATGGTTAATAAGTATTTTAAGTTTCAAGTCAATAGCTTTGATAGTAACAGAGATATTTGACTTTATCAAAAACTTAACCAAACATTCTAAGTTAAAAAGGAGAGCATAATTCTATCAAAATTCAAATCAGAGTTATGGAGATTGTTTCTCCTGGTGTAGACTTTGATAGTAAATAAGTGTTTTAAGTTTCAAATCAATAGCTTTGACAGTAACACAGATATTTGACTTTATCAAAAACTTTAACCAACGGCGACGCCAACACAGACGCCAGGGCTAGTGCAATAGCTCTATTTTTTCTTCGACGAAAAGTTGAGCTTAAAAAGGGGCATATTGTTGTAAAAATGCAAAACAGGGTTCTAGAACCTGCAGAGTGCTTATCAGCTCATGACAGTGGACAAGTGTGTAAAGTTATAATCTATTTCCTTTAGTGGGTACTAAGATACCATCTTACAGCTAAAAATGTAACTAAACAAGTGGGCCAGATGGCCCTAGGTTACTCACCTGTGTTACACACCATAACAGTATAAACATGCTTTACCTAGTGATTACACGGAGACAAATATGACCAATTTTCAGCAAGATTGGATCAAAAAAAAACGTGGCCTCTTGAGTGTAAACATGCATTTTCTTTGATTTGACCTATTGACCTATTTTTTACCCCATGTGACTTAGGTAAGATCTTGCCAAAGACTTCATGATAACAAACACACTGACCAAAATTTATGAAGATAGAATAAACAAGAGCTGTCTCCGTAGGATGACACATGCCCCCGATGGCACTTTGAATGAATAGTTATGACCGATGTTAGAGTTTAGGACCTTTGACCTACGGAGCTGGGTCTTGCGCGCGACACATCGTCTTACTGTGTCACACATTCATGCATAGTTATTTTAAAATCCATGCATGAATGACAAAGATATGGACCGGACATGCCCATCAATGCACTATCATGAAAAATGATCTTTAACGTCTAAGTGTGACCTTGACCTTTGAGCTACGGACCTGGGTCTTGCGTGTGACACGTCGTCTTATTGTGGTACACATTCATGCCAAGTTATTTGAAAATCCATCCATCGATGACAAAGATATGGACCGGACATGCCTATCAATGCACTATCCTTTAACGTCTAAGTGTGACCTTGACCTTTGAGCTACGGACCTGGGTCTTGCGCACTGCACGTCGTCTTACTGTGGTACACATTCATGCCAAGTTATTTGAAAATCCATCCATCGATGACAAAGATATGGACCGGACACGCCCATCAATGCACTATCATTTAACGTCTAAGTGTGACCTTTACCTTTGAGCTACGGACCTGGGTCTTGCGCACTGCACGTCGTCTTACTGTGGTACACATTCATGCCAAGTTATTTGAAAATCCATCCATCGGTGACAAAGATATGGACCGGACACGCCCATCAATGCACTATCCTTTAACGTCTAAGTGTGACCTTGACCATTGAGCTACGGACCTGGGTCTTGCGCACTGCACGTTGTCTTACTGTGGTACACATTCATGCCAAGTTATTTGAAAATCCATCCATCGATGACAAAGATATGGACCGGACACGAAAATTGCGGACAGACTGACAGACCGACAGACTGACAGACAGACAGACGGTTCAAAAACTATATGCCTCCCTTCGGGGGCATAAAAATGTGCCCCCTAGGGTGTAAACAAGCTTTTTCTTTGATTTGACCCGATGACCTAGTTTCTGACCCCACATGACCCAGATAAAAATTTCATAACAACAAAGGGAAGAAATTAAAAATAAATCTTAATCCCCTGAAAAAATATCTAAGTCCAAAGGACAGGAACAACAAAGGGAAGAAACTTAACCAAAAAGAAAAAAAATTCTTACAAGGTACACCTATGTCAAAATACACCTAAAAATTGGAGGTACCATCCATGTTGTACCACAGAAAAGGGGTCTCACTTTTTCCCTACGGCCAATAATAAAAAAGTTACTAAATAAGCTATTTATAGTAACATAAAAGGGAAGTCATTAAAAAAAAATTACTGTAAGTGAACAAAAAAAGGATCTTCCAAATAAAAACAAGAGCACTGCAATACAACGCAATAATGCAGAGCAACATACACACAAAAAGTCATTTGACCTTTGACCACTAAGTGTGACCTTGACCTTGAAGTGAGCCATCCAATACATGCACTCTGCACGTCATTTCGATGAGGTGAACATTTGTGTCGGGTTTCTTTGAAATCCTTCAAGGGGTTCAAGAGTTACAGAGGGGAAGGGAAATTGCTAACCAACAGACAGACACCGAGGCAATACATAATACCTCCCTTCGGGCGTATAAAAAAGAATAGAGATCTTATGGTGATACAAGTTGTGTGCAAGTTTGGTTAAAATCAAATCACAAATGAAGCTGCTATTGTGCAGACAAGGTCAAAATAGCTAATTCTGGCCCTATCAGGGGCCATAACTCTTCAACCCATACTGGAATCTGGCCAGTTCAAGAAAGGAACCAAGATGTTATAGTGATACAATTTGTATGTAAGTTTGGTTAAAATCAAATCATAAATGAAGCTGCTATTGTGCAAACAAGGTCAAAATAGCTAATTTTGGCCCTTTCAGGGGCCATTACTCTGGAACCCATTACGGGATCTGGCCGGTTCAAGAAAGGAATCGAGATCTTATAGTGACAGAAGTTTTGTGCAAGTTTGATTAAATTCAAATCATAAATGAAGCTTCTATTGTGCAGACAACGTCAAAATAGCTAATTCTGGCCCTTTCAGGGGCCCTCACTCTGGAACCCATAATGGCAACTGGCCAGTTCAAGAAAGGAACCAAGGGGGTGCGGGGTGATGTATGATCGGGGTGATGCATGATCGGGATGGTGGGCATGATCGGGGTGGTGGGCATGACTGGGTGGAGGATTAAGGCGGGGTAATGGTACAACTTTGCATGTTGATAAATATTCATGGAAGGTTTGAAAAAGAATACTAAAATAGAATTATTTTTTGAGGGGGGTGGGGGAGGGGAGAGGGGGTGTGTGTGACCAAGGCAAGGTGGTGACCAGGTGTGGGTACATAACTTCACATGTTTCTAATAAATGTTCATAGAAAAGAAGGAAAGAAGTTTAATGAAATTCTACCTATTGGTTGGTTTGTCTTGTACAAATCTGCAGATTTTTAAACATTTAAAGGGCAATAACTCTAAGGAAAACTGACCAATTAAAAAAAAAATGACAGACATCATCGAAGTATGTTGGTTCATATTTATTTCAAGTTTCATGAAATTCTACCAGCTTGTTACTGAGAAATGGCTGCAGACGTGGATTTTTCAATAAATCAAGGGCAATAACTCTAAGGGAAATAGACCAATCAAAAAAAAACTTGACGGGCATCATTGCAGTAAGTTGGTGCATGTTTATTTTAAGTTTTATGAAATTCTACATGATAGTTACTGAGAAATGGCTGCGGATGGACATTTTGGGGCATTTTTCATTAAATCAAGGGCAATAACTCTAAGGAAAATTGACCAATAAAAAAAAACTTCATGGGCCTCATTGCAGTATGTTGGTTCATGTTTATTTCAAGTTTCATAAAATTCTACCTGCTAGTTACCGAGAAATGGCTGCTGACGGATGCACACACAGACGTGAAGGACGGACAACGCCATTTCAATACCCACCTCCCGATTTCATCGGCGGGGGATAACAAATGTGTGAAGTTTCAATCCATTCCCATTAGTGGATACTGAGATACCAGCTAACATACAAAAACTCAACCAAAAACTACCAAGTGGAAAAGGGGGCATAATTTTGAAAACAAACAAAGTAGAGTTACCAGACCTGCTTAGTGCATGTCAGATCATGACAGTGAACAAGTGTGTGAAGTTTCAATCCATTCCCATTAGTGAGTACTGAGATATCAGCTTACATACAATACCTTAACCAAACATTTCTAAGTTGAAAAAGGGGCATAATTTTGTAAAAGAGCAAAATAAGCATTTTGGAACCTGCGCAATGTAAGTCAGTTTATCACAGTAAATAAGTGTGTGAAGTTTCAATCCATGCCCACAAGTGGTTACTGAGATACCAGCTTACTTACAAAAACTTGACCAAATTGGGATGCGGACACCGCACACAGGTCCAATAGCTCTACTATTCTTTGAATAGTTGAGCTAAAAATTGGTGCAGGAGTTATGCACCTTGTGTCATATGATGTGGGTGATAAGGTGAAACAACTGTTTTAAGATTGAATCAAATCCATTTAATAATAACTGAGCTAGAGTGAAAGTGCATCAAAACTTTAATCTGAAACTCTAAGTCAAAAGGGGGAATAATTTATGAAATATTGGTGCAGGAGTTATGGCCCTTGTGTCATATGATCTGGGTGATGATGTTGAACAAATGTTCCAAGTTTGAATCAAATACATTCAGTAATAAAGATAGAGTGAAAGTGCACCAAAACTTTTAACCAGAAATTTCATTTAAAAATGGGGAATAATTCATGAAAAATTGGTGCCAGAGTTTAGCACCTTGTGTCATATGATGTGGATGATGATGTGGAACAACTACCGGTACTTTAAATTTGAATCAAATCTGTAGAGTGATAACTCAGAGAGAGTGAAAGTGCACCAAAACTTTAACCTGAAATTCTAAGTAAAAAGGGGGAATAAATCATAAAATATTGGTGTGAGTGCTATGGCCCTTCTGCCAGATGATGTGGGTGATGGTGAGGAGTAACTATTTTAAATTTAAAGCAAATCCATCCAGTAATTAGAGAGATAAGGTGAAAAAAATAAAAAGTGTAAAAAAACTTTAACCAAGGTGGGGATGTTGAAAGACGCTGACGCCAAAACCGGTTGAGTAAGATAGCTCTCCTTATACTCTGTATAGTTGAGCTATAAAATAAGGATTCTCTTTCCACCATTTTCCAACCAGCCTGAAACTGCTGCTTGATTACCTATTTAGTACTATTGTACAAATACAGGAGCTGCCATTTTTGTAGATTCTCAGCTCATTTTTTAAATATCAAATAGCAGAAAAACAAATATATCTAGGAAATTAGTGCATTTAGATTGTTTAAACTTAGCATCATTTTAGACTGAAAATTTTTTTTTGTAAAGATCGACATTCATTCGACTTTTTTACAAACCATCTCTAGAAAAGCATACAGATTCTGTCCAAACTTATCTACATGTACTCACTTGAACAATGAAAATGTCTTGGCTTTCACTGAGGTAATTGCTCTGGTTCCCATTCTGACAACTGTTATAAAGTTCACCACTGTGAGAGTCAGCTAAAATGATGGCATACATCAGAACAAACTTGGGTTACGAAGAAGGTGTAGATCTCCAATAATAGACTCATCAGCCTGAAATAAATTGTTTATTGTTCTTGACATTGCTTAGATACAGTACTAGAGACTAATCAATGACACAAATAATCCTACCTTGCATTTATGTATACGCCTGTATGAGGAAGAATGAAATACCTTTACAGTTAAAAAGTTAGTGTTTAATCATTTCATTCTATTGTCCATTTTCACTGTAAATACTAAAGAGTTTTCTTTTCTTGGTTTTATATACAATGTGCGATATGGTACAATTATTATACCTCAAATGTCCAATGCAAATTTCCCATTAGTTTAACTTGAATAATGGATCATATTCCCCAGTGATTTTATATCACATGCGCAAAATCGTTATTTTAAATTTCTGCGCAGGTGATATGATCCATAATTTCATATCACATGCACAACAGCGTTATTTTGTTTTTCTGCGCATGCGATATTATTTTTTCATATCACCCGTCGACAGATTGATACTTTGGAATTGATTAAAAGACGGAGTTGATAAATTTTCAGACGAGGCGCTTATATAACTAGAAAATGCTTTTGTAAAAAAGCGCATGTCTCCCCCAATGCAAAGTCCTATAGGCAAGAAGTCAATAGGGGTCAGGAGCGAAAGTCAAAGAGACACTGATGGTTGGCTGCAATAGGGATCATCTACTTGGCATGTCCAGTCATCCCACTAAATTTCAACACTCTTGGCCTAGTGGTTCTCAAGTCACTGTTCAGGCTCCTGTGACCTTGACCTTTGATCAAGTGACCTCAAAATAAATAGGGGTCATCTACTCTGCATGTCCAATCATCCTATTAAGTTTCAACATTGTAGGTCAAGTGGTTCTCAAGTTATTTCCAAAAAATGATTTTACATGAACAGGCCACTGTGACCTTGACCTTTAATAGACTGACCCCAAAATCAATAGGGGTCATCTACTCTGCATGTTCAATCATCCTATGAAGTTTCAACATTCTGGGTCAAGTGGTTCTCAAGTTATTGATCGGAACTGGTTATCAATGTTCAGGCCCCTGTGACCTTGACCTTTAACGGAGTGACCCCAAAAACAATAGGGGTCATTTACTCTGCATGAACAATCATCCTATGAAGTTTCAACATTCTGGGTCGAGAGGTTCTCAAGTTATTGATTGGAAATGGTTTTCCATGTTCAGGCCCCTGTGGCCTTGACCTTTAACAGAGTGACCCTCAAATCGTTAGGGGTCATCTACTCTGCATGACCAATCATCCTATGAAGTTTCATCATTCTGGGTCAAGTGGTTCTCAAGTTACTGACCGGAAATGATTTTCAATGTTCGGGCCCCTGTGACCTTGACCTTTCACAGAGTGACCCCAAAATCGTTAGGGGTCATCTACTCTGCATGATCAATCATCCTCTTAAGTTTCAACATTCTGGGTCAAGTGGTTCTCAAGTTATTGACCGGATATGGTTTTCAATGTTCAGGCTCCTGTGACCTTGACCTTTAATGGAGTGACCCCAAAATCGATAGGGGTCATCTACTTTGCATGTACAATCATCCTATGAAGTTTCAACATTCTGGGTCAAGTGGTTCTCTAGTTATTGATCGGAAATGGTTTTCAATGTTCAGGCCCCTGTGACCTTGACCTTTGATCGAGTAACCCCAAAATCAATAGGGGTCATCTACTCTTCATGACCAATCATCCTATGAAGTTTCAACATTCTGGGTCAAGTGGTTCTCTAGTTATTGATCGGAAATGGTTTTCAATGTTCAGGCCCCTGTGACCTTGACCTTTGACGGAGTGACCCCAAAATCAATTGGGGTCATCTACTCTGCATGACCAATCATCCTATGAAGTTTCAACATTCTGGGTCAAGTGGTTCTCTAGTTATTGATCGGAAATGGTTTTCAATGTTGAGGCCCCTGTGACCTTGACCTTTGACGGAGTGACCCCAAAAACAATAGGGGTCGTCTACTCCAGCAGCCCTACAACCCTATGAAGTTTGAAGGTTCTAGGTCAAATAGTTCTCCAGTTATTGCTCGGAAATGAAGTGTGACGTACGGACGGACTGACTGACGGACGGACGGACAGGGCAAAAACAATATGTTTCCTGGGGGAGACATAATTATACGTTAGGATTAAATTACCCTTTTCCGGTGCTCTTGCATGTGTGAACACGGCCGAATTTTCTTTTCTTATGCTATGTGCAAAATATTTGTGAAAACAATTTTTCATCAAATATTGAATCGAAACTACCACAATAAGTTTGGAAATTATCTAACTAAGAAAATGAGTGCTCACACTTATATATTTCATTTAGAAAACAGAAAGTTATTGCCGTTTTTAGAATGCTACTGATTGACACAATGTTGAAATATTAGAATAATTATAGGAGTCAGCGATATGTAAACGTCTCGACTAAATCTATCAAAAAAATCTTATTACAAAGCAAAGTCGCCACAAATTAGGAGTGCTAACAAGTAAGACTTTTTAATTCTGTCTTCATTATTTGGTTAGTAATTACTTTTTAATGTTAAATACATTATTATGTTGATTTTCCAGTAAATGCTTTGACCCTTAAACATTTTCGAAATAATAAAATAAATATTGCATTCCTGAGAGGGTGATATGAACAAGAGGGCCATGATGGCCCTATATCGCTCACCTGTTATCATTGCACTTGAGGACAAGAAGGTCCTCAGAAAAAATATCTAAGTCCAAATGACAATAACAACAAAGGGAAGAAATTTAACCAAAAATAAAATAAAAATTCTTACAAGGTACAGATATGTCAAAATACACCTACAAATTGGAGGTACCATCCATGTACCACAGAAAGTGGTCTCGGTTTTTCCCTACGGCCAATAATAAAAAAGTTACTAAAAATAAGCTATTTATAGTAACGTAAAAGGGAAGTAATTAAAAAAAAAATATTGTAAGTGAAGAAAAGAAGGATCTGCCAAATAAATCTGTTGACATAAATGAAATTTCAGATCAGTATCTTCATTAGTTACAGAGATATACCCATTTTAATTTGAAATTTATAAAGGGAGGTAACTTGACAAAAAATCAGTCCATAGGTGTCTACCCTGATTGGCTCAGTCCAACTAATGACAATAATGAAATTTCAAATAAGTACTATAAGTACTTACTGATATAAATCCATTTTGATTACAATCAGGGGAGGTAATCAGATATAAAACAAGTGAATGAAGTATTGCCATGCAATACAAAGTCCCCTACTGGAAGGCACCTAATTTTCTCTACTGCAGTATAACATAATGAACTGATATCTGTCAATGATGTATAAACAATATATTGTACTATATATACAATATGTTATAACAACACACTTGGATTAAAATGTGCATATTTAAAAACCCACAGTTGTTTTCATATTGAAATGTTTTTGCCGATTATAAAAAAAGTTATCATATAAGTCATTTATAGAAAAAAAAAAAAAATAAAAAAATAAAAAAAATAAAAAATGTCCACAAGAAACTCTTTACCAGGTAGAGATAGGTCAAAATACACCTAAAAATTGGATGTAACATGCATGTTGTACCACAGAAAAGTGGTCTCGATTTTTCTCTACGGCCAATAATAAAAAAGTTACAATAAAATCTATTTATAGCAACAACAAAGGGACATAATTCTAAAAATAGGGTGCCTCATGGTGGTGAACATTTGGTCCAAGTTACATCAAAATCCCTCAATGCATGAAGAAGAAATGCTCCGGACAAAGTCATTCTTGAATTTGACCTCTAAATATGACCTTGACCTTAGACCTAGGGACCTGGTTCTTGCGCATGACAATCCGTCTTATGTTGGTGAACATTTGTGCCAAGTTACATCAAAATCCCTCCATGCATGAAGAAGAAATGCTCCAGACAAAGTCATTCTTGTGTCTGACCTTTGGTCTCTAAGTGTGACCTTGACATTAGACCCTGGGCTTGGGTTTTGCGCATAACATGTTGTCTCATCCAGGAAAATATTTGTGCCAAATGATATCTAAATCCTGTTTTGCATGACAAAGTTATAGACTGGACAGGAAAAAAATCCTACTGACCTTTGATCTCAAAGTGTGACCTTGACCTTTAAGCTAGGGTACTGGGTGTTGCGCATGACACGTCATCTCATTATAGGGAACATTTATGCCAAGCAATATTGTAATCCCTTGATGGATGACAGAGTTCTGGATTGGACAGGAAAAAAACCTTATTGACCTTTGACCTCCAATTGTGACCTTGACCTTTGAGCTAACAGTCCGGGATTTGCGCAAGACATGTCGTCTCATCATGGGGAACATTTGTGCTAAGTAATATTAAAATCCCTTAATGAATGTCAGAGTTATGGACCGGACACGAAACAGACCCTGTTCATGCTATGTTAACATTTGACTTCTACGTGTGACCTTGATCTTTGAGCTAGGGATCTGAAAGTTGTGCACGACACATCGTCTTATTATGATGTATATCTGTGCCAAGTAATATTAAAATCCCTTCATGGACAGCAGAGTTATGAACCGGACAGGAAAAAAGCCCTGTTGACCTTTGACCTCCAATTGTGACCTTGACCTTTAAGCTAGGGGTCTAGGTTTTGCGCATGACATGTCGTCTCATCATGGGGAACATTTGTGCCAAGTAATATTAAAATCCCTTCTTGGATGGGAGAGTTATAGACCGGACAGGAAAAGAGCCCTGTTGACCTTTGACCTCCAATTGTGACCTTGACCTTTGAGCCAGGGGTCCGGGTTTTGCACATGACACGTCGTCTCATCATGGGGAACATTTGTGCCAAGTAATATTAAAATCCCTTCATGGATGACAGAGTTATGGACCGGACACGAAATTGCGGACGGACGGACGGACAGACGGAAAAGCGCATTCCTATAGTCCCCGAAACTGGTTTTCAACCAGTAGGGGACTAAAAATAACTCTGAACCTACGCTTGGATCTGATTTGTCATGGAATCCAAGAATTATTGTTGTTGAAGTTATTTTGGAAGTTTGTATCAAATAAAACCATAAATGAAGTATCTATATGTCTGCAAAAGCCAAAATAGCCAATTTTGGACCTTTAAGGGGCCATAACTCTGGAACCCATGAAGAAATCTGGCCAGTTCAAGAAAGGAACAAAGATCTTGTGGTGATACAAGTTGTGTGCAAGTTTGGTTAAAATCGAATCATAAATGAAGCTGCTATTGTGCAGACAAGGTCAAAATAGCTAATTTTGGCTTTTTCAGGGGCCATAACTCTGGAACCCATAATTGGATCTGGCCAGTTCAAGAAACAAACCGAGATCTTATGGTGATACAAGTTGTGTGCCAGTTTGGTAAAAATCAAATCATAAATAAAGCTGCTACTGTGCAGACAAGGTCAAAATAGCTAATTTTGGCCCTTTCAGGGGCCATAACTCTGCAACCCATAATGGAATCTCACCAGTTCAAGAAAGGAACCAAGATCTTATGGTGATACAAGTTGTATGCCAGTTTGGTTAAAATCAAATCATAAATGAAGCTGCTATTGTGCAGACAAGGTCAAAATAGCTAATTTTGGCCCTTTCAGGGGCCATAACTCTGGAACCCATAATGGAATCTGGCCAGTTCAAGAAAGGAACCAAGATCTCATGGTGATACAATTTGTGTGCCAGTTTAGTAAAAATCAAATCATAAATAAAGCTGCTACTATGCAGACAAGGTCAAAATAGCTAATTTTGGCCCTTTCAGGGGCCATAACTCTGGAACCCATCATGGAATCTGGCCAGTTCAAGAAAGGAACCGAGATCTTATGGTGACACAAGTTGTGTGCAAGTTTGGTAAAAATCAAATCATAAATAAAGTTGCTATTGTGCAGACAAGGTCAAAATAGCCAATTTTGGCCCTTTCAGGGGCCTTAACTCTGGAACCCATAATGGGATCTGGCCGGTTCAAGAAAGGAACCGAGATCTTATGGTGATACAAGTTGTGTGCAAGTCTGGTCAAAATAAAATCATAAACGAAACCACTATCGCGCAGACAAGAAATTGTTGACGGACGCACGGACGGACGGACGACGGACAATCACAAAAGCTCACCTTGTCACTATGTGACAGGTGAGCTAAAAACGTTCACCCCTCGGTCAATATTCACATATCTCGCGGTGAACATTTTTCATATCACCCTCTCAGGAATGCAATATTTATATAATAACATTATCTAAATTTCAGCTTAAAAAGAGAATCTGAATTTATTTTATTACACTCAAAACATTTTCTTATGTCATATAATATGCATGTATTTGAGAACTTTTTTGCATTGACATATGTTCTTCCAGTAATAAGCAAGTTATAACTGGGGATTAAATATCTATATATCAATGACTTGATTGGTAGAACTATCTGCAGCACCAAGTTACATGGAACTTAAGAAAATCTTAAACAAGAGCACATGTACGCAAGACAGCCAATGCTCGACTATTCGATTGTTGTCCCAGAAGCAGGAATATAATATAGAGATAGTACCTAAGTTTTTCAAATCATAGGTTTGAAGTTAAAAAGCTTTGAAATGAAGACAAATGTCCATATATTTCTCAAAAACAGAAATAGACAATGTTTTAACCAGAAGCGTGGAGTTATGAGCATTTAATATTTTCATGTTAACGAAAATTTTGTGATCAAGGAAATGTAACTCTTCTTGAACATGGAGAGCATAAACATCTAAGGGACATAATATAGTCAATATTTTCTAATTGGGTGCATTTGATTTAACATTCAATTTTTATCTGGATTGCTAAGTAACGATCCATGATACTGTGTGCTAAAAATTAGAACATCTGGAACAGTCTATTAACAGCAAAACTATGCTTTAGCAGAATCTAAATAGTTAAGCTCTAACTGGGACTCGAACCCAGGACCTCTCACACCTAAGGCAGCCACTCTACCACTTCCCTATAACAGCAGTAGTTAATAGCTATTCAGTTTAATTGCTGAATTACATTGCGTGAACTGGAACAATAATCGGTGAACTCCGGATTATCGGCGTATTCGCTTTGCTACCTAACGGTAATTTTTGTGTAAAGAAAAAATATAATCTAATGCTGCCAACGTCATAATCGGTCAAATTTGCCCAAATTTCTCTGACGTATTGTTCAGAGTATGAACTTACTAACTGGTAGTACCAGTGAAATATTACTTACACTGAATCTTTTATATTTGCCCTTTTTGCGTTAAAGCGAAAGTCTATACAGATTTCGCTCCCACTGTCTATACAAATTTGATCTGCTGTAAACCGTCAGGCAGAACGATTGTCAGCAAAAACAATGGCGGATCACAGTGTCCAACAACAACAACTGTTTGTGGTTATGGAACTCTTGAAATATATTGATGTTAAGGAAAAGAGTTCGATTTATGTAGACAGAAATGAGAAATATGATGAAACGAGGTAACGGTTATTTAATTATTTGATCTGTTAAGCAAAAATGCCTATGGATCAAACCGAGCATTTATTCGGATATACATTATAAAATAATAAAATGTGATTTTAAGCCGTTTACTGGATAGCTTGCTTCCTAGTTGAACAAACAGTACTGGGCCTAACCAGGGTTTTCCCTCGGGTTTTTTTAATTTGGGAGTCCATGGACTCCCATGGCTGCTAATAATTAAGGGTCCCTAATAATTTTTGGGGGTCCACAAATTATTGATCTTGAAAATGGACATTATTACTATAAAAATTTACCCTAAAACCAAATAAACTTAATTGTATCTTTTTAATTTAGATAGCAGGTGATTCAATATTTCGGAATGATATGTTTCAAAATGGCATGAGCTTCTCAATTCAGACTGATTACAAAAGGTGTGATAGTCTTTTTGTTATGATTAAATAGCCAGTAATTACCGGCAATTAACGTGTCACCTTGTGTCAATTATGTTGTTCACAGTTTTATCTCGGTTAAAGATAATACTCGATCCTTAATTAGTATCATAATTTCTGTGATTTATTAATATTTTTTCATCAAAATACTTTAAATTTATATGAAATTAATGTTGTTTAATAAAAAAATAAACCATTCGATCTTTTATGGAACGTAAGGGCAATCTTAGATTTTAGCGGTGACAGTTAGCGTGGAGAGTAGTTTCCCTTTACCAAAATGGCGAACATCGATAACAAAACTTGTTTTGAAGTTGAAAAATCGTCTATACCTGTGTATAATGAGCACCCACGATTCCATGATGGTCCCGGTGGTAAAAAACTGCGCATTTTACATGGGTATCTGCGCAAAGGAGGCTTCAGTGCAAAGGAGTTTCATGACCGATTTTGCGGGTCCAGTGGGATGCAGAGGCACTAAACAAGAGCTGTCGGATGACAGCGCGCTCGACTATTCGAAGAATTGATTGAAGAATGGGGTCAAAATATTTCCACGGATATTCAGACAAAAGAAATAAATAGATTAGACGAACAATGTTCCTGTATTTCTTTGATTTCAATAAGTCTTGCACTAAATGGCAATATATGAGCCAATTTCAAAGTCCAAAAAGTGCCATAATTCAGTCAAAATAGTTATGTACTCTTGCCTACAGATGGAAATCATAATGATAAACAAGTGTTCAAAGTTTAAAAGCCATATGTCAAATAGTTTTGACAAAACATGGACTTGTATGAAAACAGAACCAATTTCAAAGTCCAAAAAGGGCCATAATTCTGCCAAAATAGGTGACAGAGTTATGTTCTCTTTCCTACAGATAAAAACTATTATACTTAACAAGTGATAAAAGTTTCAAAGCCATATGTCAAACACTTTACAAAAAATATGAACTGGTACGAAAAACTTAACCAAGATTTCTAAGTCAAAAGGGGCCATAATTCAGCCAAAATCCTTGATGGAGTTATGTACTCTTGCCTATAACTGGACATGGTGATGGTAAACAGATGTTGAAAGTTTCAAAGCTTTATCTCAAAAGACTTTGTCAAAATATGAACTGGTACGAAATATTAACCCA
Organism: Mercenaria mercenaria; assembly: GCF_021730395.1. Classification (NCBI taxonomy): domain Eukaryota; kingdom Metazoa; phylum Mollusca; class Bivalvia; order Venerida; family Veneridae; genus Mercenaria; species Mercenaria mercenaria. The sequence goes on from NC_069368.1 coordinate 82,859,443, forward strand.
GATTTCTAAGTCAAAAAGGGCCATAATTCAGCCAAAATCCTTGATGGAGTTATGTGCTCTTGCCTATAACTGGACATGGTGATGGTAAACAAGTGTTGAAAGTTTCAAAGCTTTATCTCAAAAGACTTTGTCTAAATATGGACTGGTACGAAAAACTTAACCAAGATTTCTAAGTCGAAAGGGGCCATAATTCAGCCAAAATCCCTGATGGAGTTATCTTCTCTTGCCTATAACTGGCCATGGTGATGGTAAACAAGTGTTGAAAGTTTCAAAGCTTTATCTTAAAAGACTTTGTCAAGATATGAACTGGTACGAAAAAACTTAACCATGATTTCTAAGTCAAAAGGGGCCATAATTCAGCCAAAATCCTTGATGGAGTTATGTGCTCTTGCCTATAACTGGCCATGATGATGGTAAACAAGTGTTGAAAGTTTCAAAGCTTTATCTCAAAAGACTTGTCAAAATGTGGACTGGTACGAAAAACTTAACCAAGGTGTGACGCCGACGCCGACACCGACGCCGACGCCGTGGTAAGTAGGATAGCTCTACTTATTCTTCGAATAGTCGAGCTAAAAATGCGAGTTCAATACAGTAAAAGCGCGTCAGGGACGCAAAAAACCTGCGTCCAGGAAAACCCTGCCTAACAGTACTGTGGTAGGTGCTATTAACAAAATACTTTTCTACGTAAACACACAGGGACACCCAGGATACCATTATTTTTTGGAAGTGCCTTGGGGTATGGATCCGTACCTCTAGACAGGCCTGTTAGGGGTTTTCTAGGGGTACGGACCTCCTATTTATTGAGATTTTATCATGTAGGATTATTTATATATCAAATTTCGTTGAAAATTAAATATCAAGTAAGACTTATTAACCGGTCTTCACTTAAAACTTGGATGTAATACCGGTAACTAATTGGTTTAAAGATGCCAGTGTTCACCCAATTGTTTACCTTCTCTTTCAAAACCTAAATAACCGAGGAACTCCAGATGAATACACTGTTCAGTGCCGATTAGTTTGTTGTCAAATAAACTGTTGATTACAGCTAGATTAATGAATGAATCTATTGCGTAAATGAATTCAGTTTGAAATTTAGCGAAAAAAATTAAATAATAATAATAAATAAATAAATTAATTAGGTATAATAACATGCACTTTATCTTGTTATTTATCAAGATATTATGATAATCTGCACGGAACTGATTGTTTAAAAATTAATTAAGCAAAAGAAACTGTTTGTGAAAAATCTGTTGTATCTCGTAACGGCTACAAAATTTGTTAACAACATACATGTAAATACACCAAGGCTTAATTATCAATTCATAAATTGTTTTTTTTTCCAACAAATTTAACATTATTGTATTCTATCTATCTTTGTATACGGCTGGACTCCCCTCACGGGTATAATAGCCGGGTTGCGCGTCACAACCAGATAAAAGTTGGTTTAAATGCAGTGAAAGGAAGGCTTCAAAAATGAAGATAGTGAGAAAGAAGATTAAAAGTGTGAAAGTGTTAGGTAAGATGAAATATTCACAATCTAAAAGGGGTTAAAAACATCCGCTTTGTGAGTTCAGGGGCGGTAAGAGAGGACCGAGGGGTCAAGACATCGTTTGAACCCCTCAAGGTCAGGTTGGAGTACAGTTTGAGAAGGCAGGGCCGAGGCGGTTCCACAACACAACAGTATAAGGGAAGGAGTATTTGAAATAATTTGCTTCAGTATGGACTTGACGGAAGGAGAGTTCATGCATATGCCGCGACAGTCTCACAGGCCTTTCTAAGTAAGATGGAACTGGTACCGCAACTAAACCATACATGATCTTATATGATGTGTACCTGACCTCTATAGATTTCTGGGTCACTTGGTCAAAGGCCGCTGTGTTCTAAACATTGAGAATTTTTTCCGCCCAGTGTCTATACAAGTATATATAACTGTACACCTAGGACCTTGAAACTTTAGAACTTTAACTCATTACCATCTAATTCGGAAAATCCAGCCAAAAGGCCATCAGGCGTCAGCTGCTTTTTTTAGTAATTTATAGTAATTGTGTCTATTTCTGAAGGATTTCATACATGTAATATTGAATATTTAAATTACTACATGTCTCTGTTGCTAAGGGGTCACTTCTTGTAGTGTAAAGAAACACACTTACTCTTGTAAGAATTCTAGGTTCAAGTCCTAGCAAGAAGCCCTATGCACATTGACAGAACTTTATTTGAACATAAACATCTTCAGTTGATATATGACCTATAATTCTGTCAGCCTAACATTGAAATTTAAAAGAAAAACAAACATACAGTGAAATCTGTATCTAGACACATCATACCAAGTAAAAAGTACAGTCAAATCTGTATAGACACATGTGCATCATATTGGGTGAAGTCTGGGCAAATTGGTATAGACACATCATGTAAAGTGAAGTCTGTATAGATACATCGTATAGGTTGAAATATATTCAAATTTGTATAGACACATAATATAATGTAAAGTAAAATCAAATTTGTATAGACATATTCTTAGAGAAGTCTTGTGAAATCTGTATAGACACATTGTACAAGGTGGAGTATAGTTAATTTTGTATAGACACTTCATACCGGGGTGAAGTCTGGTCAAAATCTGTATAGACACATCATTCCGGTTGAAGTCTAGGAATTGGTATAGACACATCAGACCTGAGGGTGAAGTCTAGGCAGATAGGTATAAGACACATCATACAGGGCTGACATATAGTCAAATCTGTATAGACACATTGTACAAGATGGAGTATAGTAAATTTTTAGCTCCACTATTCGGAGTGGTGGAGTTTATAGTAAATTTTGTATAGACACATCATTCTGACTGAAGAACAGTGAAATCTGTATTGACACATTATACCAGGGTGAAGTCTGGTCAAAATCTCTATAGATATAGATAGATCATACGGGCTGAAGAATGGTCAAATCTGTATTGACAAATCATACAGAGTGAAGTAGACTCAAATCTGTATAGACACATCATACAGGGTTGAAGTAGAGTCAACTCTTTATAGAAACATCATACCGGGTTAAAGTAGAGTCAAATCTGTATAGACAAATCATACAGGGTTGAAGAATGGTCAAATCTGTATAGACACATCATACAGAGGGAAGTAGAGTCAAATCTGTATAAAAACATCATATAGGGTGAAGTAGAGTCAAATCTGTACAGACACATCCTACCGGGTTAAAGTAGACTCAAAATTGTATAGACACATCATACAGGGTGAAGTAGAGTCAAATCTGTATAGACAAATCATACTAGGTTAAAGTAGAGTCAAATCTGTATAGACACATCATAAAGGGTTGAGTGTGGTCAAATCTGTATAGACACATCATACAGAGTGAAGCAGAGTCAAATCTGTATAGACACATCATACTGGGTTGAAGTATAGTCAAATCTGTATAAAAACATCATACCAGGGTGAAGTCTGATCAAAATCTGTAAAGACACATCATACAGAGTGAAGATTAGGTAAATTTGTATAGATGGAATTATAGTCAAATCTGTATAGACACATCATACACAGGGGTGTAAAATTCCACTCGCCCGCTCGCATTGGCGAGTTAAAGTCTGGATAGGACGAGTGGATCTCGCTGTATACTCGACCGATCGGGCGAGTGGTTTTTACGTCGTAGCTTTAATGAAATTTAGAAATTACATCTTGAAAAACGTCAACAAACACTGAGATTGTTCAGTTGCCACTTTGATTGACTGGAATTTACCCGCGAATCGTAAAGATATCAAAACGTCATGCCGGTAATTTTCCATTCCGAGAGCACGTGCGACCTATCGTAATATCAAATTTACATCTCCGTTACTTTTGTTTATCGACACGTACACAAAAAACGCGCGTAGTGCATTCATTTTTTAACATTATCGCTTCAGTTTTTCAACACCGCTTGAGAAGTAATACAGTTTGAATTCTATTAAGATTTCAATAAAATATCGACGGAAATGTAAGCAAATTTGTATGAAAACGGTCGAATTTTCATATAATCATTTGTTAAATTTCAAACAGCGCGATCTTAATTACTCATTTCTTTCTAAAAGAAAATGAGTGATACATACTATGGGCATAAAATTCAGACTTTGACTAGAAAGAACAAAAAACAGAATTAAAAAATCTTAAATAATGAAAAAGCGGCAGTAAAACGATTTGTTTGGTAAAAAGGTTTCTGTTAGTGCGGCGGAATAGGGTACGTGACCTCGTGGACGTAAATAGAAATGTGGCTTTAAAATTAAACAAAATGATGTTGTTGCGTTTTTAAAAAGTTTTAAATGAATCTTTGTACATGTATTTTTCTTATATAAAATATTCTTCTCAAACGATAACGTAAATTCCTTGAGGGAAAATAGGTCACATGGCGCGAAAACTGTAATATGACGTAATGCCATGACAATCTCGTGCCACAATACCGCTTTGATCTCCACTTCAGAGGTCATGATACCGACACACTTCTTTTAGCTCTTTGATGTTAATTGATGATGAAAACAGACCAATTACTTAGTTTATCAACAGAATAATTACCGATGATCGTCAACTTTTTTTTTCGCTTTCAAGACGGGTAGGTGGATGATGATTATTGTGTCCATATTTTTAAGACACTTTTCAAAATAATTATTTTTAGGGAAATAAGTCTTGAGAAAATGAAAATAACCGATGTTTAATACTTTCCAGACACTTTGGGAAACAATGGTAGGGGTTAGACTGTGATTATTTTTAGTATCGATGTAGTTAATATGGAGAACAACTTGATGGTGGAGATGCAAAATTAGTGAAAGAAAAATGTCTGGTGTGAAAAGAGAATTTAAGAGTAACAAAAATGAATAATCAAATAGGAAACGTAGTGTACGAGCTAGGTGTTATGTTTGAAATTTGCTTGTTGTACATAATACTCCTTCCATAAAACGGGACGGTATTAAAAATGTCAATTATTAGGGCGAGTGACTGTCCACTAAGGGCGAGTAGATTTTACTAGCTACTAGTCCTGCAGGGCGAGTGGTGTGAAAAAGAATTTTACACCCCTGATACAGGGTTGAAGTATGGTCAAATCTGTATAGACACACCATACATGGATGAAGTCTTGACAAAATCTGTATAAACACATCATACAGGATGAAGATCATGCAAATTTGTATAGATGGAAGTATAGCCAAATCTGTATAGACATATCATACAGGGTGAAGTATAGTTAAATTTATATAGACAAATTATACAGGGTTGAGTCTACACATCATGCTGGGGTGAAATCTGGTCAAAATCTGTATAGACACATTCTACCGAGGTGAAGTCTGGTCAAAATCTCCACAGACACATCACACAGTATAGCACATTTTGTATAAATACATCATACCGGGGTGAAATATATTCAAATTGATATAGACAAATCATACAGGGTGAACCTAGTGAAATTTGTATAGACATGTCAGACCCAGTGAGATATAGTCGAAATTTGTATAGACATACCCAGATAATTCTAGTGGAATCTGTATAGACACATCGTAAGGATGAAATATAAATTTGCAAGACCTTACAAATATATATAGACACATTTATGGACAGGTTGTGATACAATATCATACATACTGTATACATTTTGTTCTGTTTAAAGAGGCAACTTAAATCTGTATAGACAAAATATCAGGAAAAAAAATGGTGGTCTGGAACCTTTTGCAGGAATCAATTTTTTGTTTGGTAAAACAATTAAATTCTAAATACCAAATCTCAACATGTATCTATCATGAAAATGAAAAAAATATAATGATTCCATGCATTATAATTACTTTCACGACATCATACAGATTTTTCGACTTTCAAATCTGTATAGACAAAATATCCTGAAATTCGTATAGACTTTCACCCCTTCCCCCTTTTTGCAGCTGTCGAACGGCAAAGACGGTGAGTTTTGTCCAAATATAAGTAATTATTTTACCAGTTTTGAGAGGATTTCAATTGATGGGAAATTACAGTTACACACTAAATACCTTCCTGCAACACATGGAGTCATTAGCATTCACTGTCAATCAGTATTAAGACTAAGATCGACTGTCATTCATTCATTTCAAAGTTTCATAGACAGAGTCCGTTGTTTACATTTTTATCGTAACCGGTGCACTTGTAAAAATCACTTTATTTCGAAAAATCAAAGTATGCGAAGAGCTATGGTACGGTCTCTATATAATACCCTTAAAAGTTGAGATCTCTAGACTTTTAAACCAGTATCTGCATTATAGTTTTGGAGATAGTAAGTTGCATTTAAAACTTTAAATAGGATTTTCTAAGCACAAAAGTGGGCATAATTTGGCCAAAATGCAAGTCAGGCTTACTGAACTTGATGCTATCACCTGGTTTTATAACCCTAAGGACACGTGTGAAATTTCAATTCAATGTCTGCATCAGTTTTGGAGACAGTTAAATTTGCAGGACTTTCTATGTCTAAAAGTGGACAAAATTTGCCCATTAGTTTTGGAGATAGTACCCGTGCGAAAATGGAACAGGAATTCCTGGGATTATCCCAGGAAGTCCCAGGACTATCCTGGGATAATGTCCTGAAAATATCTCAGGAATTCCTGGGATAGTCCTGGGACTTTTCACGCCGTTAAATGGGAATGGGACAATCCCAGGATTTTCCTATGAACTGGAAAAAACAGGACATCTGAGAATTCCAATCCTGCTATCCTAAAATCCCAGGAATGTCCTGAGATTTCCTGAAGACAGGACATAAAAGTTTAATATTGTCCTATTCTCAGGAAATCCCAGGAATTCTTGAAGCCAGGATATCCCAGGACAATTGTCCTGTCTTCAGGAAATCCCAGGAATTCCTGATGTCAGGAAATTACAGGACAATTGTCCTGTTTTCAGGAAATCCCAGGAATTCCTGATGACTCAGGACAATTGTCCTGTCTTCAGGAAACCCCAGAACATGTAATTGAATATCTTGTACACATGATTTGAAATTCTCTTTGGCGGGAAATACAGATAACAAATTGACTGTTAAAGTTCAATAGTATTTACAGTAAGAATATAAGGATTATCATTTCCTAATATTAAAAAATATTTTATAGTTAAAAGGCAACCCTCATGTACATTGAAACAATACAACCTCTCATAGCAGAAATTTTAATTTCTTGGCACATCTTAAATCAGCTCAAATATGTGCACTCATGGCAAATAAAACTAGGTGAAAGTACTACTATTTAGTCTAGAATCATCAAATTATAATGAGCTTCATACTGAGCAAAAAGCTCTTATCATTCTATGATCTGTTCACTAGAGTGAAACTGTCTTTGATCAAACATGCATGTACAGATAACCTAAACTGTAGTAACGCATTTCACTTTTTAATGCTCTGACTGATTTTAAAGACAACTACTTTTCTAAATAACTTCTTGTTTTGCAAAATCATTAAGTGAAGAGTATTATTTCTAAAAGTTTATACAGAAATAATAACTTACCACAAATTTATAGAATATATTCCTGTTACACTTACAACAACACAATCAGAAGTACTTAATGATACAGTTTCTTCCAAAACATGGGCCTTCAACACCAGGATGTAATTAACTTATTACACCATTACAAGATCATGTTTCAAATTAATTACCCTCTTTCAATCTGTGTCTTTTAGAAAAAAGTCCTGTCTTTCCTGTGAACAGGACAATTTTTCTATCAAAAGTCCTGTCTTTTAGTGTTAAAAGTCCTGTCTTCAGGACTTTTTTGCAGCCTTGCTAAAAGAATCCCAGGATATCCCAGGATACTCCTGGGATTTCCTGAGAACAGGAAAATATTTCTGCACGGGTAACTTGCATGTAAAACTTTAACCAGGATTTTTTAAGTCCAAAAGAGGGCATAATTTGGCCAAATAACATGTCAGTTTTATGAGACCATGAGTGACGACCTTATATATGGAGGTTGGCATAGAAAAGAAAAAATAAGTAAAAAAAGTAAAAAAATATGCCTTTAAATGATAGCCATATGTACTTGCATGTAGTTAACCAAGGTGAGACACTGACGCCAATGCCACGGCGAGTAGAATAACTAAGACTTTTCTTTGAACAGTTAAGCTAACAAGAACTGTCCGAAAGAGTCAGCGTGCTCAACTTTTCTCAGTGCTTGACTCAAAATTAGAGCTTTGCCAGTAAAAACTTTAAACAAACATTCTAAGTTAAAAAGTGGCATAACTCTGACAACTTTCAAAGTTATGGGTATTGTTTCTCCAAGTGTACACTGTTGATAGTTAATAACTATTTTAAGTTTCAAGTCAATAGCTTTAACAAAAAATATCTAAGTCAAAAAGGTGCATAACTCCATCAAAATTCAAATCAGAGTTATGGGGATTGTTTCACTTGGTGTAGACTTTGAATTAGTAGTTAACTTTTTTTTAGTTCTTTTTTTTTCATTGCATTATTTCATCATGAGCAGGCACCAGGGTAAAACCACCAATCTTCCGTAAGCCAGCTGGATGGCTTCCTCACATGAAGATTTCAACGCCCCGAGTGAGACTCCAACCCAAATGGATGAGGGGCAAGTGATTTGAAGTCAGCGACCTTAACCACTCGGCCACGGAGGCCCCTAGTTAACTATTTCAAGTTTCAAGTCAATAGCTTTGATAGTAACAGAGATATTTGACTTTATCAAAAACTTTTAACAGAAAATTCTAAGTTAAAAAGGGGCATAACCCTGTCAAAATTCATATCAGAGTTGTGGCGAATGTTTCTCCTGGTGTACACTTTGATAGTAGGTAACTATTCTAAGTTTCAAGTCAATAGGCTAGCTCTGATATTACCACAGATATTTGAACTTATCAAAAACTTTAACCGAAAATTCTACGTTAAAAGGGGCATAACTCTGTCAAAATTCAAATCAGAGTTATGGGGATTGTTTCTCCTGGTGTAAACTTTGATAGTAAATAACTATTTCAAGTTTCAAGTCAATAACTTTGATAGTAACAGATATTGACAATCAAAAACTTTAACCAAAAATTCTAAGTTAAAATGGGGGATAACTCGTAAAAATTCAAATCAGAGTTATGGGTATTGTTTCTCCTGGTGCAGATTTTGATAGTAAATTTCAAGTCAATATATTTGATAGTAACAGAGATATTTGACTTTATCAAAAAATTTAACCAACGGCGACACCCATGCCAACACCGGGGCGAGTGCAATAGCTCTACTTTTTCTTTGAAAAGTTGAGCTAAAAATGCTCTATACCTGTAAAATGTGACCTTGACTTTCAGTAAGTATTTATGCGAAATAATATGAAGACTGCTCCATGCATGTCAATGTTACAGTTTGGACATGCTGTATTCCCTTTGATCCCCAAAATATGACCAATCCTTCAAATTAGGAGCCTGGAGCTTGTGCTCTCTGCCAAATATAAAAACGAATGCTCATGCATGTCATTTTTTCTTCTTCCTTCTTTCCCTTTTCTCTCCTTTTTTCCCTTATCTTTTCTTTTTTCTTTGCTATATGTATATATATTTTCAAACTACAAAAATTGTGAAACTAAATTATTAAATTCACTAGAACACTATATCAAGAACAAACACTATGCAATTGCACTAGGCATATCAGGGTATTACAAAGTACTGAAACGTTTACAGAATACAGATTTTATGTAAATAAGAAGGAACTAAATTCACAAGTACACTGAGAACCCCTTTTCATTTACATACCCCAGTGAAAATGATCAGTGAAATTTCACTGATATTTCAATGAAATTTCAATAAAATATCATTTCATTGATATTTCTGTGAAATTTCACCAAATTTCATAAATATTTTGCCAAATTCTTTCGGTGAATTTTGGTGAAATTTCATTGATATTTCGGCAAAATTTCACCAAATTTCATCAGTACTTTGCCAAATTCTTTCAGTGAATTTTGGTAAAATTTCATTGATATTTCTGTGAAATTTCATCAAATTTCATCAATATTTTGCCAAATTCTTTCAGAGAAATTTTGTCAAAATTTCGGCAAAATTTCACAGAAATATCAATGAAATGTCATGTAAAGAATTTGGCAAAATTTCAAGGCTGTATTCTAATAAGCAAGAAAGTTACTAAGGTCAAGGTCGAAGTCAAGTGACCCCAAATTACTTGGGGTCATCAGTTAAATGTACTTGAATAGTCTAGGAAAAAAGATCAGAAAATTTTTGAAGTATTTTTTCCTATGTAATTCATATAACAAGTGACCCCCAGGCTGGGGCCTCTTTTCATTCCAGAGGCAAAATTGACCAAATTTGTTAGAGAACCACTAGGAAATGCTACATACCAAGAATCAAAGGCTTAGGCCTTGAACTTTCAGACATGAACATTTTTAAAAACAAACGCCTATATAAGTCTATATAAAACTTGGGACACCCGTGGTGGGTCCTCTTTTCACCCCTGGGTAAGTATTTGAACAATCTTGGTAGAGGACCATAAGGCAATATTACATACCAAATATCAAAGGCCTAAGTCTTGTTACGTTTCAGGAAAGAAGATTTTTAAAGTCTTTTCCTTTATAAGTCTATGTAAAACTTGGGACCCCGAGGATGGCCCTCTTCTCACTCCAGCGACATAATTTGAAAAGTCTTGGTAGTAGACCTCTAGATAATGTTGCATATGGTACCAAATATCAGAGCCCTAGGCCCTGTGGTTTTTGACAAGAAGATTTTCAAAGTTTTTCCCTATATAAGTCTATATAAACCAAGTGACCCCAGGGCGGGGCCATATTGGTCACAATAGCCTAAACAGTTTTCCCTATATATTCTATATAAAACTGTCCCTTTTTCAAAGAGCTACCAAACATAGCTAGACCCATTTCAGAGAACAAATCCTTACCTCATTTTAAAGAGTTATCCCGTACGAAAAAGTACGCCCATACTTTAGGCGGAAACCGCCCAGAAAAATAAGGCGGTTTCCATCTTATGTTGCTATTAAGCGTAATATCAGCCTTAGGGAGACCTTAGGGAGAATAGGGCTCGAAATATGCAAATTTTTTCCTGTTAGTAAGGCGGAAACCGCCTAAATTGGCGTAAAAATGTTTAAGCAGGAAAAAATTCCATCTATGGATATTTTCTGCTTAGGCGGGAAAAAAATACCCAGAAAAGCTTGACCGGAATAAAATCCGCCTTATGTAAAACATAAAAAAGTACCCTTAATATTATATCTTGAGCATGAATTAAGCTTTTCACATTTCACTAGATTCATTTTGCTTTGCCAAATACAGTTGATTAATAAGACAGCTTCAATTTTACAAATATATCAGCTGTGGCTTACTAACAAAATTACTGAAGCAAATGCACAATCCCGACTAAATATCATGAACATTTCTTGAAAAAATGAAAAGTTATTAAACCTTCACTATTAAACTAGCATGGACATGTCATGAACTACTGGTTATTACTGAAATTATCATTAATGTTTGGTGCCAGTGCCATACTATTGTGATGTCTATAATTATGGCAATAATTATGATACTAAGATAATAACAATTAAATACTAACTTAGACTTGAAATCTTATTTAAATTGTTTGCTACCTTGTAACTGCTATGCATTATACATGTACTTCTGAAATGTAAGTAATTAACAGATAGTGATTTGGTTAAAACAGAAAAGATGTTCATTAAATCCTCTACACCTTAATTTGCTATTTCTAAAGGTTTACAGATGTAAATTAATTAAATTCTAACACACCACAAATATATAATGTACTCCTTAGTCTAGTCTACTTTACTAACAACATCCCATGTATAAATGCCAACAGAAAGTGCTTTCTCTCTAAACAGGAGTCACAACGTCTGGATGTAATAAACTCACTGGACCCTTTCAGTGATCCTATTTCAAATTAATTGATATACAATTACCACCTTCTAAAATTCCGCCTTATCTTAGTAAAGCCATTTTTTCTAAGTTCAAAATTTCCCCTTATTTTATCTGAAAATTCTGCCTAGTGAGAATGCACCTTTTTCTGAAAAGCATTAACCAAAATTTAAGAAAAATTCCGTCTTCCTGTTAGGCGTAATTTTTTGAATAATCCATGTCCGCCAATAGTCTGCCTTTGAATATCCATTTTAGCAGGATTATGCCCTTAATACGCTTTAATTCAGAGCGGATTCCGCCTTATTTTTTCATACGGGATGATAAAACTGATATAAAAATGAAGAGAAAAGTAGGGGTCATGTATCTTCTAAGAGAGATTTCTCTGGTCACATTTACTTACTGTAAACTGACATCAAAATCACACTGCTGTGACCTGGAAGTACTACTCATACTAAAATTGAGCTTGACTTCACCAAATACAACCTGCTCTCCCATTTTTCCTACCAAAATGTCAACAATACATCCACTATGAAATTTAAACAAAAACTAGCCTCAATTTAGACCTCTGTTGCCATGCCAAGTGAAAAATTAGTGTTCAAATACCTGGCAGCCATTACGCGGCTAGACCAGATGGCTCCCACGCTCGTTCCTTTAGTTTAGTTAGGCCTATAAGAAAAACTGTTTTTCTGTAATAGTCTCAATTTCATTTGTATAGAACCAGTAACTCATCTGCATGAAAAATACCAAGTTTCAGCTTGATTAAATCAGTTTTCCAGGTTTTATGGCATTTTCAGTAACGCGGGTCCCTGCGCCAATTTTCCTTCAAAACTGATGTCGCGACATAATTTTTAACCAGTTCTTCTAGCCAGAGCTAGTTTTTGCCCTATTTCATGAATTTTCACCATAATTTGCAAGCAAATTACACATTAACACTTTGAAATATACCAAATGTCCCCTCTGAAAGATATAGATGGGCATAATTTAGAGCGCAAATTTGCATTTTTTTTAAAAATACCCCCAAAACAGTGAAAATGTGATTTTTTGGGTTTTTATCAATTTTTGCAGCAAAATTTCAATGAAATGCTCATTTTTTACCAAAATCTGACCAAACTAGTTCATTTATATCAATATCTGGACAAATCTCAATTTTTGCCCACATTTTCTTATAGGCCACAATAGCCTAAACAGTTTTCCCCATATATTCTATATAAAACTGACCTTTTTTCAAAGAGCTACCAAACATAGCTAGACCCATTTTAAAGAGTTATGATAAAACTGATATAAAATGAAGAGAAAAGTAGGGGTCATGTATCTTCTAAGAGAGATTTCTCTGGTCACATTTCTTACTGTAAACTGACATCAAAATCAATCTGCTGTGACCTGGAAGTACTACTCCTACTAAAATTGAGCTTGACTTCACCAAATACAACCTGCTCTCCCATTTTTCCTACCAAAATGTCAACAATACATCCACAATGAAATTTAAACAAAAACTAGCCTCAATTTAGACCTCTGTTGCAATGCCAAGTGAAAAATTAGTGTTCAAATACCTGGCAGCCATTACGCGACTAGACCAGATGGCTCCCACGCTGGTTCCTTAGTTTAGTTAGGCCTATTTGACCCTAGGGGAATAATTTGAGTTATCTTGGTAAAGAACCACTAGATGATGCTACATAAAAAATATCAAAGCCCTAGGACCTTTGGTTTTTGGCAAGAACTTCAACAAGATTTTTAAAGTTTTACCTATAGGGAAATATGACTTGTATATATATGTCTATGTGACCCCCAGCGCGGGGCCATATTTTACCCTAGGGGAATAATTTGAACTATCGTGGTAGAGGACCACTAGATGATGCTACATGCCAAATATAAAAGCCCTATGAACTGAGGTTTTGGACAAGAAGATTTTTAAAGTTTTTCCTTTTGGTTGTCATGGCAACCAGAGTTCTTCTTGAATTTCAATTCTTTGAATAATTTTGAAAGGGGGCTACCTAAGGATCATTCCTGTGATGTTTATGTTAGTCTCACACTTGTCTTCTTTTTTTCTACATTTCCCCACCCACTTGTTTACATCAATGTTTTCTAAATTTTCAGCATTGTTTCAAAAGCTTTAAACACTTATTTACTGTAGAACTAGCTATTTTCAATTATTCTGCATTTTTTCTTCCACTATAACCATGTTCATGTAATGAAAATATGGTATTTTTCACAGATGGAATCAAATCTTCTATCAATGTGACTTTGCAGACGAAATATGTAATCACCAGTTATTTCCCTTGGTGCTAATATAGATTGTAACCCTGTAAAATTATCCTACCCTTAATTGCATTTCAATTTGAAGAAAACACGCTTTGAATTTGCTGTTAATTAATAACTTGGTGGCCATTTTAGGACATTAATTTGGCACATGAGTGTACATAGTAAGGCTTTACTTCTAAATAATGATACTTCATCAGATTTTCTCACTAAAATTTTGCTCACAAAAATTTGACAATCAAAATTTCACTGAAAAATAAATGGCAGTGGCTACGATTACGGTACCGTAATACTAGCCTCTGGTTCTAGGATTACGGAAGTTCCGTAGTCCTAGACAACCCTATGAGGATAGGCTAGGATTACGGAAGTATTTAAGAGGCATCAAATATATGTTAGGACATGCATAAATGACGTTGTAAAATTACTTATTTCACTATTATTTCGTGCTATCGTCCCGCTGTTTTGGGTTAGTATAATCTTAATGGTGGCTCGCGGAAATATTATATATAATTATCTATGTTTCATATATACCTGCAATTTTTGTCATCAAATCAACACAAATGGTCTTTAATAACATACAATTTGGTAATAAATAAAAAAATCAAAGTATAGAATATTTTTTTAAACCTAACTTTTTCCCTCATATTTCTATAATATTTCCGCGGGCCGCCATTAATATAGCGTTTAAGATTATACTAACCCAAAATGGCGGATAGATAACAATATAAGGCAGGCATCAAAAATCGCTATTTTAATAAAGTGAAATAAAAAGTTTATAACATCATTTATGCATTTCCTAACATATTTTTGATGTCTCTTAAATACTTCCGTAATCCTAGCCTATCCTCATAGGGTTGTCTAGGAATACGGAACTTCCGTAATCCTAGAACCGGAGGCTAGGATAAATTGTGATAAAATAAATTGTGGTGAGAAATGAATTGCACCAAATTTCACCAAATTTTTATCATTTTGTTAAATTTCACCCGTTTCAATGAAATTTGGTGAAATTTCACTGAGATTTTGGTGACATTTTCACTAGTATGGCGTACCGTTAGGGTCGAAAATGCCGATTTAGCTTTAAGACAATTCGATTTAGTATGACCCAGGGTCGGACATATTCCAATTAGCATGACCCTGGTTGAGAATTAGCTTAAAGCTATTTCATTTAGTACGACCCAGGGTCGGACATATCATATTTAGTATGACCCAGGTTCGGAATTAGCTTAAAGCTATTTCATATTTAGTACGACCCAGGGTCAGACATATGGGAATATGTCCAACCCAGGGTCATACTAATTGTAAATATGTCCGACCCAGGGTCATACAAATTGTAACTTACTATGTCCGACCCAGGGTCGTACTAAAGATGGCTGCCGTAATTGAGGGTCATACTATTTCGGAATTAGCTTAAAGCTAATTGGAATATGTCTGACCCAGGGTCATACTAATTGGAATATGTCCGACCTAGGGTCGTACTAATTCGAATTGTCTTAAAGCTAAATGGATTTATCTTAATTCAGGGTCATACTAATTCCGAATTGTCTTAAAGCTAATTGGAATATGTCTGACCCAGGGTCATACTAATTGGAATATGTCTGACCCAGGGTCGTACTAATTCGAATTGTCTTAAAGCTGAATAGATTTATCTTAATTCAGGGTCATCACGACTAATTCCGAATTGTCTTAAAGCTAATTGGAATATGTCTGACCCAGGGTCATACTAATTGGAATATGTCTGACCCAGGGTCGTACTAATTCGAATTGTCTTAAAGCTAAATGGATTTATCTTAATTCAGGGTCGTACTAATTCGATTTAGTATGATACTATATAGAATATGTCTGTCCCAGGGTCGTACTAAATATAATTAGCTTAAAGCTAATTCAAAACCAGGGTCATACTAAATAGAATATATATATATTTCTGTTAGAAATATAGTGCAATTTTATCTTTCTTCATGCTTTTAAGTGGTTTTACTTATTTATTAAGTAATATGTTTCACATAGATTTATATTTGATCATATTGATGATGCGACTATGTTGATTTGAATAGTGCTTTTCGGTCAGAATTGAAAAAAAACAACGTGCTTTTCGGTCAGAATTTAAAGAAAAAACGTTGGATAAAGTAATGTGAGAAATATTTAAGATATATAATAATGATGCCAAAAAATATGTAAATGATGCAATTACGTTGGGTCTATGTGAGTAAACCATATTCCCCACGCTGTCGAAAAGCAGTTCATAAAAACATAACATCTGAAACCGGAAAGCACTAACAGAAGTGTTTTTGTAAAAATTGAATAAAAAATAAAATAAAATAAATGTGTTTTTATATTTATATTTTAGTTTTCAATATCTGGATTATATGTAGCAAAAACAGACCTATATGAACTTACTTTGACTGACTATTAAACATTTCTAGATCACCGGAAAGCACATAAGACATCACAATATATTACTTAAGATATGTAATGTTAAAAAATAACTCGCTTTATGTTTGACATTGTTCTTTGTTTTCATTTATAAAGTTAGACAGTTAATTCATCATTAGAATACCTGATAACCTGATAAGAAACTTTAATTTAAAAAAAAAAACGATAAACACAAGAAATAAACACGAAAAAAAAAACGGGCAAGAAACAGACTTAATAAACTCAATATTCACTCGAGATCACCGGAAAGCACACACGACGTCAGCGGGATCAGAACTATTATTACTTAAGATTTTTAATTCATAAATATAAGTACTTTGTAAGAAATATTAATTCATTATTATGTGTACTTGATAAGAAACATTGATAAATAAAATTAACGATAACCACTAGAATTAATAAAAACAAGTAGATCTAGCAGTAGTATAACAAGTGTTAATCTAATCAATGATTAACGGGTTAGCGGCCTTACAGAGGTGTTAATTTAATCAAAGATGATTAATGGTGTTGTTTATTGAAAATGAAAAGAAATTGCACCAAATCTACATTTATTATATAAACACTGAAAAAGATATTCCTTTTACCATTCGATATTGCTATTTATGCTTATCTATTACGCTATTACATTGCTAAATCAAAATCAAAATCATGACAGAATTTCCGTGCATTGAATGCACTTTAGAGTGCTCAGATGACACAATACAGTGTTCAGATTGTAGAAATTGGTTACATCGCACTTGTACAAATTTGACTGATGTAGAATTTAGGTCTTGGTCAGATAGAAATTTAGTTTATCTGTGTAAGTGTTGTGCATTCCGTGGAACGGATTACGATGCTGAAGGCGCTCTTAGGCGGTGAGTACATTTGTTGTTTTTTCTTTTTTTATGAGGTCAATCCATGTTATCATGTTCAACATCAGTGGTGAGAAATTTTACCCAAATGAGCAAATAAGATTTAAAAGATATTGTTTCATCGTGATATGACACTTGATGCAATCCATAAATTTTCTACGTAATACTCAACATACTGTAAATGCACATGATACATGGAAGGACACGTATCATTTGATTATCATTTTAACAATTCAGTGACCGTCTAACTGACGTTTTATAGTTCATAACTTCTATGAGTCTCAGTCAACTATATAAGAGAATTTTTTAAACAATACGCAAGGTTTATTTAGAGTTTAAAAATATACCATGTTTTTCCTATGTATTTATCAAATGTATAAAAACAAAATTCATTATAAAGTTACATTTTATTAAATCTCTTATAAAAACAAACACAAATAATAGTTTTGTTATTATCTCCCTTTATTTTTGAGTTTTGACGCTGAACCTGAAAAGCAAGCAAATGATTATATAGTTTTATTTCATAAAAGTGTCAGTTTAAAAAAAAAAGCTGTTGTCTTTAATTACATTGTGTTGCTTGTTTGATACTTAATTGCTGAATGAGTGATTTGAGTCGAATCCAACAATTAGCGGGTGGAAAATCTCGGTTTTCATAAATTCTGTTACAGATTTATTTATTAAGAAAAGTAGCCTATCTATTAAAATTTAAATATGTTAAAAAGCGGTATAATTTGCTTTTCGATATAATCAAAAACAACACTGCGCATCCGTGGCAGGAAAGGGAAGTAATAATAATAATATTATTTTTAAGTTTAAAAATTATGCGGCAAAAAAAGAAATCCTAAAAATTGATTAATAAATTAATAGATTATACATAATAACTTACACGGTGGGGAAACCACGTGACTAAATCAGATAACGTGCACGCAAAAGTGCTAAAAATAGGCCCGCTTCAGGTATGTTTTTTCACTATAACTTTTTTGATCCGCAATTGTTTTAAACGAGATAACGTGCATAAACCCCGCAATAAAAAGCTCTTTCAGCGGATATATGTAACTTGATGAAACCCCCTCCCGTTTTTACGTAATCCTTGCCCAACCGATTCGAAAGATGCAAAATATTTTGGTAACGAACACGTCTGTTCACAAGTTACGCATCTAGGACAGATTCTGCAGAGAATTTTCGCTGGAATGTAGGTTTAGAATAAAGCTTGTCATTGTCCAAAGTCCTGTACCAAATATTTAACATGACTATTCATGAATATTGAAGATATCGTAAGACAAAGGGTGCGGTAACGTACACGTCATTTTTCCCCAGAGGATAACGTACACGTCAAAGACTATTTATCATGCATGTAGAATATATTTGTCTTTAAATGATTGAACTGTAAACATTTTGATATTGTTAAAAAAAGATGCAGATGCTGGAAATAGGCTGTTTTTCTTTCGATAGGTTAGTATATACACAAAAATGCTACAGTGAAAATGAGCAGCGTCATTCCTCACCCTAACTTGGAAATAATTATACGTTTACTGCTCTTTAAACGTTTCTTGTATATCCATACATAAAAAGGTAAAATGATAAAATTTTGAAATTATTTTGCTCTAAATATATCATATGCGCAACCGACCATGTATCTTTGAGTGAAAATGTTGACAGTTGTTTACGGGCGATGGAAGCCTAGTACTTGTTCTTTCCAGTAACGATGGTTAGTTTAGTTGTCCGCACCATATGATTATGACGTTTGAAAGAGGACGTAAATCAAAGACAAACAAAAATAAGTATTAACATTTAATACGCACATAGATATCATTGTTGCACCGAGGGTAACAGCATTAAAACTATCATAATTATTATATATTTATAGCAAGGAGAATGAATAAATGTGCCAGGAGTGCAGAAAGTCTTTTCGGAGAAAAAGTAATTTAAAGAGCACGAGAAGAGACACAGTGGAGCGTGTCCTTACACGGTTGTGGGAAAAACTACTCTTCAAAAGCCCATCTAACCAGACATCGGTAAGTTCGGATATATTCAATTCATTAAAATCTGTTTTTAATTTATCAGTCTAAATCTAAGATCATAATGTATGGGTAGAGCGTTGGACTTGTAGCCCGGAGGCCGCAGGTTCGAATTACGTCCGCAGTATTTGACTGCTACCATCACAATGCATTCGTTCCTCGCGAGTACTGGCAGAACTCAAGGAAACAGTCATGGAGAGTGGACGATATAATGTGTATGAATTTTACTCTACAATCGATCTAAAATTATAAATTATTAAAGAAACCTATACACTTTAAGTTGTTTTTTTTTATCAAGAATCGACTAAAATGATGCCACAGCGACTACTAGACTCCCATTCTCTATAAGCAACTGTCAACTTTCCACATAACGTTTGAACGTGGCAACATTGCATGGAAAGTCTTACAGCGCTTGTAATGTTATGATTTATCCTTAGCGTCAGAGTCCTGAAATTATGGTTGCAGGGGTGTATGCGCTAGATCGAATCTAATTACTAATGTTGGGGAAATGTGTAAGTGGCTCGTAAGCTCAGTCGGTAGAGCTTTTGCCTTATAAGCAAAAGGCCCCGGATTTGAGTCCCGGTCAGGCTGCATATCGTTAGCGAGGGGCTCGAATTCATGACTGTCTATCAGTAACAGGTTACAGCGACTTGAGATAAGCGACCTTAAGCACTTGACAACGGAGACGGATCATACATGTATGTGGTAACATTGTTCAAGAGTAAAATAAAACGTGAAAAATAAAGGTTTCCTTTAAATCTAAATTTCAAAGGAATCTTTATTCGATGGCGGGCTTTCCAGTCCGTCAGCATTTCACAACAACTTTGGCCAGGCTCCTAATATAAGGGTACGCCCATGTACTGTATTCCATAACATTAAACACTTTTAAAAAGTTCCAACATATCATCAAAGGCTTAAAGATACATGAATACTTATGCCAATGATGATCGGGTACTATAATGTTAAAATACTGTACACATGCGTGGTTGATATGAGTGGCCTTGCGAAGAAGGTAACTTTGTGTTTCCTCGACAGGTCAAATTATCCATTTGATATTTATGAAATCAGTACTCAACTGTATTAAATTATTGTATGGATTTTTATAACTGAAAAATAGGACTACCTAGAGTTATGGTTCTTCGATACTGAACATCCTCCCATTGTGTTCTGTCATTGTGTGAAGTAACAAATTAGCACCATTAATACTTCTTGAGTTATGCTCCGGACAAGAAGCGTGACGGACGCCTATCAGTCGGTAGACGGACAGACAGACAGACGACGGAAAAGTGATCCCTATATGTCGCAGCTACTTTGTAGCAGGCGACACAAAAACTGTCTAAGTTATCTGTACTTGTTTAAAAATACTCACATTTTTATAAAATCGCAATCCAATATAGTTTAGTTTAGTTTAATAGTTAATTATAATCTCTTTAATGTTTATACATGTACAATAAATTAGGAAAAAAATGAAATCATTATCAAAACATATAAGATATTTGATTTTGTGACTTAACCGAGTCTGTTATTTTAAAGCTTTGAATGTAATTGACGCATTTATAGATCTATATTATCAGAATATGTCAGCATTTATAACTTAATCAATCATGGAATGGCTATAGTCTTTAGATATGCTAAATTTAGGTCAATACTGATATGTTGTTTCAGTAAGGAGGTCTAAATGAATATCTAGATGACCAGCAAAATGATATGTCACTAACCTCCAGAAAGAATAACATATTACTCCCGCACGATAGTTTAAACGACAACGTGTTTATATTATTGGTTGATTGTTATGGTCCCATGCATAACTGAACTGAAAAATGTTGTCAATGATACAAATAAAGTGCATGCTGTCATATTATACAAAAAGATTTTCTGTATTGAAATGTTTTAATGAAGAAAATCATGGTTATCAAACATGTTATTCGTTCGAGTTATCGGTCGGAATTTATACTAATTCCAGCATCTTTTAACAATACCAAAAAATGTTTACATTTCAACGGGTCATCAAAAAGATTTGAACACATGGATTTGATTAAACACCGCTGAAAGACAAAACTATATGGTTTATTCCCAGAAACCTAATCGACTTTTGATATTTGGAAAGAAAACAAGTTGACATTTAAAATGGAAACTGCTAACAATGTCTACTTGTCAAAATAACATACACGTTTAGACCATAAATTTCCAACTGCTGCTCATTTTCACTGTAGCATTTCTGTATATAATAGCCTATCGAAAGAAAAACATAAAATTCCAACTGCTGCTCATTTTCACTGTAGCATTTCTGTATATAATAGCCTATCGAAAGAAAAACAGCCTATTTCCAGCATCTGCATCTTTTTTAACAATATCAAAATGTTTACAATTCCGTCATTTAAAAACAAAGATGTTCTACATGCGTGATAAATAGTCTTTGACGTGTACGTTACCCTCTGGGGAAAAATGACGTGTACGTTACCTCCTGAAAACCGCAACGTGTACGTTACCGCACCCTTTGTCTTACGATATCTTCAATATTCATGAATAGTCATGTTAAATATTTGGTACAGGACTTTGGACAATGACAAGCTTTATTCTAAACCTACATTCCAGCGAAAATTCTCTGCAGAATATGTCCTAGATGCGTAACTTGTGAACAGACGTGTTCGTTACCAAAATATTTTGCATCTTTCGAATCGGTTGGGCAAGGATTACGTAAAAACGGGAGGGGGTTTCATCAAGTTACATATATCCGCTGAAAGAGCTTTTTATTGCGGGGTTTATGCACGTTATCTCGTTTAAAACAATTCCGTATCAAAAAAGTTATAGTGAAAAAACATACCTGAAGCGGGCCTATTTTTAGCACTTTTGCGTGCACGTTATCCGATTTAGTCACGTGGTTTTCCCACTGTGACTTAATAAATATCTAACAGAATATATGCCATCTGAAATGATCATAAGATATGGATAATGACAAAAACAGCAAAATATTTAAAAACAGTTGAAAATAATTTCAGGTTTAGCGTCAAATACTTATTTGAGCCGCGTCATGTGAAAACAAACCTAGTGGCTTTGCGACCAGTACAGATACATGGATCTGTACTGGTCGCAAAGCCACTAGGTAGGTTTTCACATGGCGCGGCTATTTTATTGATTTATGAGTAATTCAGCGTACTTATTTACAAGGCATATTTTCTTACAGACTTGAGTCTGCTATGCAGTCAAAAAAGAAAACTGCCCTTAACAATGTCGCAAAGTCTGAAAGGAAACTGCTACAAAGTTACAACATAGCTTTTAGACAGACTGATGTTAAGTACCCATCAAGCAGCGAGGATCAAACCTCGACTGACATTCTTAGAATGTTTCATCCATCAAAAGTAGGGAACAGTGTCCCGATTAAAACCATAGGTGACGGCAATTGTCTTTATAGAGCAGTGTCTCTATGTTTAAATGGCTCAGAAGATCAACACGCATTGTTAAGATTGTTGTCTGCTTTAGAATTGATAGAAAACAAAAGTTACTACACTTCCAATGAATTCTTGCCAGACAACAGAATAGTCAAACATGAATTTTCAAAACTCGTACATGATGTGATAGTGATAAATAGTTTTTCTGGCATAGACCAAGTATTTGTATTAAGTGCAGTGCTAAATCAAACCATTAAATCATATTATCCACCTCAAAATTTCTCTGATTACACATCGGAACCACTGACTTGTCGGGTGATAGGTAAAGGCTGTAAAGATATGGCACCAGATTTGTGCAACATGTGGACACAGATGACAATGCCAACGTCACAGTTAGTACCAAACCACTTTGTACCGCTCGTGCCAAGTTCCAAAATAAGAACTGTTGAAAATGATGAAAGTACATGCTCGCTCAACATTAATGACGTTAATCTTTCTGAGGTTCCAATAGACGCTAGCATTATTCATGTCAATTGTAACGAATCAGAAACAGTTGAAAGGTCGTTTGATAATGTACCGCTTGACAGTTGTGATGATACAGCTGAAATTGGTACAGATACAAATAACCGTTCAACTGATTCTGCTTCGGAGGCAGACACAGAAGATCAATGTAATAATATTTTCACGTTTGTATGTATATTATATGTCGTATGTGCTTGTACATGTTTGTATGTTATTTTGACAGTTGTCACAAAAATAAATATGAAAATTGTTTCAGATATGCTTTGATTCTCTTTATCTGTTTAACAAGTTTATTTATTTTAACACAGTTTTCTCAAAACCGAAAAGCACTATTGAAATAAATATTATCAAGTGAACGTAATTATGAGACTTAATTTGACCAAATATTTATCAGTTTTTATTACTTTTTCAATCATTACAAGTTAAACAGATTCAACGCTATGATTAAAGATTGCTTTCCGGTCGTGTTGATATATTCACGAAGTGAATGGACACGTGCGTCGGACATTTAGTTTTAATGTAGACAATGATAAATTCGCTTATAATCAATTAATATAATAAAACTTTAAATAATTATCTGAATTTCTGCTGCTCTTATATATTCGAATTTCCTTCAATTTGAAGTTCAAATATTATTAATCTCTCATAATTTAACAGGATCGCAGAACCGGAAAGCACTCGCGAAATGTCAATTATCATACTATCCTGATACAAGCAAGTTAATTGGTCAACATTTTATCAAATTATATCTTTTTTTTCAATAATTAATCGATTTAAACCATTGAAAACTCGCCCAGAACATCCCTTATATGTTTTTTATAAGAAATTTGAGTGCTTTCCGGTGTTTCGGTGCTATCCGGTGCTTTCCGGTCATTCTATTTACCCTGTCCGACCCTGATTAAGGGGACACATATTGCTACATTCACAGTTCATATAGCAATGCGGAAGGGGTGCATATTCAAGAAATCGATGGTGGGAAAATAAAAAACATATTCCTAAACTGATATAATACTGATGGACACCTGTAATATTCAGTATTTTGTGGATAAGGATGTGGTACTATGAATGTAATAGGAAAACAGAGGTCTTTGTGAAAGTACATTCAACACGAAATATTAAGCTTTTGTATAAGGAAAAAACAGGTTTTTTACAATAACAGTGTTCCAAATAATGTTGAAGGGATGAGATTTTCTTTCTAACACACCAGGTTTGCTTAAACATGTAAAAAATTAACGCCACGTCTGTTCGTCTCGGGATGGACGCCATATTTGTCATTGATAAAAAATGTAAACAAAAAAATCAGAGTGGGATTAGCATTGCAAGGGCATAACATGACATTCTACACAATGAATACCTTAGAACAGATATCTAAGATGCTACACAGGTCAGGCGGGTTAAATGCATAATGTCGATCACTTGAAATTCATCTTGAAAAGGTGGTTAATTTTAGTTTGTTTACATGATTTTTAATTTTCCCACGACTTCTCGGCGATTCACTGCAAATGTATTACTGCGCCGGACGAAAGGTAACTCTAATAAACAACGGGAGACAACTTAGGTGTCAGCACGTGTACGATTTAAAAAAAAACAAACATGTTGATGATTATAATTTCTTATCAAATAATGAATCCTATTCAGATATTCGTCTTTAATATTAGAAAATTATTAATTTCTGTGGACATTTGTCAAATAATATTACTTACAGTGGACTACTTTGCGCATCAAACTGGTTTCCGCTTCAGTTGTGAGGCACTTCCGTTATACTTTTTGACAACAATAACAAAGCACAAAATGAATCAATAAAGTCACTTATAAACCGACTGCTACTTAAATCAGTGTAAGTAAAGTTGTTGTTACAACATTACACATGTTCGTTACGTTATGAGATAAAGTTTATCTTGAACTGCATAATCCATTAATTACGTTTAGATGATATTGCATTTACAACTTATTTGACCCCGATTTTTTTACGTGAATGACAGCATTCTCGTGCAACTCGTGCAAACAGAATTATGAAAAGCATGGTGGAGAATTCAAGGACAAATTATAAATGACATTAAAGTGAGGATAACTGTATATTCGTCCAGTTTTGATCATTGACATTCCTGCTGTTTATTAGTAACTTTTGTGAACAAGATTAGAATGTTGCTTTTGCACATATACACTTTGATTGGACCTCTCAACCAAATTTCATACCTTATTTTTGGGATTTTTAAGACAATACAATTCAAAAGTTTGTTGAATGTGTTTTGATATTTAAGTGCATTGTAGTTCATGAATACCAAGTTAAAAATTAATAATGGCAACATTTCTAGGCCTTTATTGTAAGCCACTAGACTTCTGTAACGATAAATGTTTAATGTATTAAGGGGAATATACTCTTTTAGTTTTGTAATGTGGTATTATTCCTTGACCACCGTATCTTTTCTTATGCACTACTTTGTAAACAAACTAAATAATGTGTTTTAGCTCACATATGCGAAATGAAAAGCAAGACAGTGAACTTATTTCATATTCTTTCTTTAAATTAGAATCTGTAGGACATTGATATATGTTTGGACAAAGTGAAGCACTATTATTTTCGCACCAAAAAGTCTTAATTGTTGACTTTGAATGTACACAAGAAGTCTTATGTAATTCAACAATAACTTTCTTGTTTCAGTTTTTCTCATTTTTATTTTATTGAGCAATCCTTTGTGTACTTATAACAGTTGAAACAGTATTCATTTCATTTACCTTGTACTTTTTTGCAGGTAAATTTTATAATACCCCACCCACTTTTTTCTAATTTCAAAGTATGCGTCCCCTTAACCGTTAATGCGTTATTTGTAAAAGAGAAAAAATGACTCCTGGTATCAAGCGACAGTTAGACTCAGATAAATAGCTAAGATACTGCCTGTTTATATGTCTTTCCAAGACAGATTGTAGATGTTGAATAAAAAAAAACAACTGCTGAAGCCTTTGGTGAAGTTTATGTATCTTTTAACCTATTTCTAAAAAAATGAAAAATAAAAGACAACAAAAATGAAAAGTATAGAAAAATTTCATTTGTAATGTCATATTGATTATCGATTGATATAACTTTTGATCTTTGTTTTACATTTTGCTTTAACATACTCGTGAGGACAAAACCTGTTTTGTTGAAAATAAAAAAAACCCCAAATTTGTTTAGTCATTTGGTAGATAAATTGACCCTTTGGGACACAGATGATTAAACATTTATACCGTGTCTGTTAGCTGTGATTCCTAATGGCCATTTATCAAATTAGATTGCTAAACGTTTAAGAATTCGTACGAGAGATGGATAGACAAAACGACAGTGAGGTAACAATATATTCTTTTATTGTTTTAATGTACGAGTTGTAAGCGACAATAAAGAATACCCATTTTATGAAAATCAAACTGGAAGTTAGAAATAACAGAAAAAAAAATAATTAGGTCATGAGTCATCATATACCTGTCAAAATTTGTTTTCACGAGCTGTCAAAATTACTTTTATCTCTCTATTCTGCAAATGCATTGTTTTTGAAAGTATCTTGGACGGATATTGTAGTGTGTAACTTACTTTACATTCCACATTAATATTTGTGCTTGAAATTGCTTTGTTGAGCTCACCGACGTCACATATGAATGTCTATTGTTTTAGTTTACTGTCTGTTATAAAGGTATCAAATCTCAATATTAAGATATAAGAATTGTTCCTTTCTGGTAGACAATGGAAACTATTTGGCTGAATCATAATATAACAGTTTTTGGAAAGAACTGAATATTCTTTGGTTTTTTGTTATTCGCCGGAAATTCAAAAAGTGACATCACCTTAACATGTGATAAAATATCCATATATTCACACTGGATAACCGGCTATCCTGACGCCCGCTGGAAATGTAACCCAGCTGTAAATCGGTAGGTCAAGTTTTTCATTTATTTCTATTAAAACGAAGCCAATTCTTGCAAATCAACTTTACAGTTTTGTCATGGAATGACCATGGCTTACATTTACAATTTCTGGGCCAAAAACGATCGCTATGTTTTGAGATATTCGCTAACAATTTCTTCAGTTTGAAAAACTGAGCAAAAATCCAAAGTTTTGAGCAAATTGTTTCGTTTATAAACAACCTGTGAAAACTTTTATCATCTGGCTTAACAGATGTGTCCTTTCGGAACACCTGTGTGAAGTTTCCGGGTTCTGCGTTATTCTTGAAAAAGTTTATTAGGCGTTATATGGGCATGGTCGAGAAAAAAAGACTGTCGAAAACGGCCGCTGTATTTGAAAAAGGCAGTCGTTGAAGTCAGCTGTCGGCTATCGAGAATACAGCTGTATATAGGTAAAACAATTGTCTTCTAGACATGTTATATGCCCCGTTGTATCTCTTCTTTGTGTATATTTTGTATCTGTTTAGTCTGTCTGTGTTTTTGCGATTTCTTTTATCTTTCATTTGTGTAAAATGTGTATATTCGCAGCCAGTAAACAGTTTGTATATACTCATGTATGGTTCTTATTGCCATGTCGAGTAATTCTGGTTGATTTCATTATCATTGTTTAGTGGTTTAGAGTCTAGAAGTTGCTTTGTTCCTTTCGTCCGTCCGTCCGTCGGGCCGCAGTGTCTTGTCCGGGCTCTGATTCTACATGCGTGGACTGATTTTAAGTATTTATTTTTTAACTTCAAACAAGTGTTACCGATGATACAAGTATTAATTAGGCCCATTCATTAAATCCAATGTCAGTACAACAAAAATATCTTCAACACAAAGCTATAAATAAGTATTTTGTGTCAGGCTGGCAATTCCTACATGCATAGACAAAATTTGTGTCGTATAGTAGAACTTTTATCTTCATGTGGTTTTATTTGATAGCTGATTGTGTAAGATCGTAAACAAGCAAAGCAGACTTCAGATTTACCTTGTTATATGTTAATTAAAGCTACACGTGGCTGTCATAATAAGAAATAACTGATTAACAGTCATGTGACATTTTGCAAAGTTCTGCTTATTTAGATTTGAAACAATCGTTTTCAATCGTTTGCCTCTATACATCAACAACTTGCAATTTTAGACCATTGATAAGCTGGTATTTGTTGAAAAAATATTTATGAATAAAACAAAATGGCAGATTTACATTAGAAGCAATGAAATAATTATGTATGAGCAAATAAGATTATACACCTATCAAGCACTGCACTAAGAATACTTTTCAAAACAAGAACGGGCACTTGAGATTCGTTAAAGTTACTGAATTCTTGAAACGAAATTCAAAGAACTGACGACCAGAAGCAATCATTTGCACTTGCAAAACCCGAGGTGAAATTACTTTCTGTAGTAGCCCGGAGGCACCTGTAGTGGTTTTCCTCTACCATCAAAAGCTGGCATAATAGCAATATGTACTATATTGCTTCGGTGTAACTGCAAAAAGTATATGGTTGGCTTTCGCATGGCGGAAAACTGGCAAGAACGCGTGAACTAGGTTAAAATTCAGCCCGGGTGTGAAGGAATATAGTCCTAAAGCCTCTTGAAATAAAAGTGCCATTTTAAAAAATAAAGTTTCCGACAAATCACTGCCAGTAATACTTTTTACATACAAAAGTATTCAAAACCATCGGAGTTAAAGGATAGTCTATAAATGTTAACATCCGAGTTCAACGACAGCACCAGCGGCCGTTTTCGACAGTCTTTTTTTTCTCGACCATGCCTATTTAACGGCTAATATACTTTTTCAGGAATAACGTAGAACCCGGAAACTTTACACAGGTGTTCCGAAAGGACGCATCTGTTAAACCAGATGATAAAGTTTTCAGAGGTTGTTCATAAACAAAACAATTTGCGCAAAACTTTGGATTTTTGCTCGATTTTTTCAAACTGAAGAAATTGTTAGCGAATATCTCAAAAAATAACGATCGTATTTGGCCCAGAATTTGTAAATGTAAGCCATGGTCATTCCTTGACAAAACTGTCAAGTTGATTTGCAAGAATTGGCTTCGTTTTAATAGAAATAAATGAAAAACTTGACCTACCGATTTACAGCTGGGTTACATTTCCAGCGGACGTCAGGATAACCGGTTATCCAGTGTGATATTGACAGGATAGGATATTTATACTGGTCAATCTTCGGGTCAGTCCAAATTGGGCGTTCTCGCATTTCACTTAACGGTATAGGTAACTCAGATTACTGCTGTCGTAAATTTTCATCTTGATCTTAAATAATTACAACATGTAAGTCTTTGCAAAAATAATTTTCTGAATTTATTGATGTGTTACCGTGATAATGCTAAATTCTGGTATATAATGACCGGTTTAACCCGAAAGATGGTGAAGAATGATATTACAACATTAAGCCAGTAAAATAGATGGCGCTGATGATAGGATACGTTCTCACATTATAGCTGATAGCAATCTTCAAATACTCTACAGTTACGCTAACATTTTATTGTAAATAATGACAATACCCATATAAATCTTATTTTTTTATGCTCATGTTACAACTGTTTAGACAGATGGCGATAGATACGACCAGAATAGTTATAAAAATTTATCTATTGAAGACGACTATTTTGCCTCTATCATAATATCTATTTGTCAAATAACACCTGTGGGGAAGAATAAAAGACTCGAATTTCGTTAAAAATTAATGCTCGTTATCAATATGTGACTTTTTGTTTTGGATTTAGACTTAAAATGCAACAAAAAAATGTTAATTTCCTTCTTCCAGTTTTTAATGCTTTTTAAACAAAACAAATAACTTATAGATACACTCCTCTTGTATGTTAACATAATACATGTGAAAACAACGATCGAGTGATTTCTCATTTGATAAAATAAATAGTTTAGTACAAAATTAACATTAAAAACAATCGGTTAATTCGTGTAAATACTGACAGCAAACGCTGCAGACAAGGTCTTTTTTCCGGGTAGCTTAGCAACGAAATACTCGGTAATTGTCTCCCATTACTTGTTTTCCAAGTTGTTTAAATCTAATTAAATGCAAGATACATATACATTATCATTTGTGTTTAATGACACAATCAAAAATAAATAATTATATATCACAAATGACTTTAAAAAGAGGACTTTAGAAAAAAGCAGACATTTGTTCGAGACATAACTTAACATTTTCTGAGTTAGACACACTTTTATAAAAGGCGAATCAATTAGTTATACTTACATGTAACCATACATCAGAACTATTCATTAGATATAATACTCATTAAGTTAGACATATTTCGAGTTATTTACGAGTTAGGCCTTTTTAAACAAATTCACTGAAGGATTTAAACTAATTCATGAGTTAGACACATTTATGAGCAAGACTTATTAGCGAATTAAACTCATTCATAACACCAGGAAAAAGAATTATACACGAGTTATACATATTCATGTGTTTGACTTTTTTATTTGCAACAGAATTTAGACAGCACTGTATCATAAACGTTTCATTTAACAAATATTTCAAACTGATAATTAACTGTACACCATTTTATGTAAATAGCCATAAATACAGATCTTGGTGCTTAACTAGCAGAATGTAGTTACCTAAAACGACATTTTCTTTGATTGGCCTAAACACAGTTTGATTTGTTTTTACATGTTAAAACAGGATGGCTAGGCGATGGCGGACATTTATCAATTTCATCCACGTTAAAAAGCACACTGAAGAGCATTAATTTTAATAGAATATATATCAAAGTCTTTCCATTAAAGTAGGTTTTAAATTTCGTGTGTCATTTTTATTTCACGCAGAAACTCGTTTATCATTTCCATGAAATTCATATGTTCGCAGATTAATATTAATATAAAACTAAATTTGCACATAAATTGCCTACCAACCTGATTAATGAGATAGTATTGGATGAATCTCACGACGAAGCATTTTATGTAGTGACAAACACGTTACTTGTATCACTATGTCTTATACCCTAACAGCTGGCGTGTTCTAAATGATGGGTCACTGCCATTGAACGTAAATAATAAAACATACCGTCTTACTAGCACGCTTTTGAGTATGGAGTCTAGAACCAAAAAATGATAATAGTAAATATACATACATACTGAATCTGAACTTTGAAACAAGCTGAAGCGTGTGCAGGAACATGGGAAAGGCAGGGTGGTGGGACAGACAGGGCGGCACAGGCATGGTGGGACAGGCAGGACAGAACAGGACAGGCAGGGTGGGACATGCAGGACAGAACAGGACAGGCAGGGTGGGGCAGGCATAGTGGGGCAGGCAGGACAGGACAGAAATGGTGGGACAGGCAGGGTGAGACAGGCAGGGTGGGATAGGCATGGTGGGACAGGCAGGACAGGACAGACGGGGTGGGTCAGGCAGGGCGGGACAGGCAGGACAGACAGGGCGGCACAGGCAGGGTAGGACAGGCATAGTGGGACAGGACAGGACAGAAATGGTGGGACAGGCAGGGTGAGACAGGCAGGGTGGGATAGGCATGGTGGGACAGGCAGGACATGACAGACGGGGTGGGTCAGGCAGGGCGGGACAGGCAGGACAGACATGGCGGCACAGGCAGGGTGGGACAGGCATAGTGGGGCAGGCAGGACAGGACAGAAATGGTGGAACAGGCAGGATGAGACAGGCAGGGTGGGATTGGCATGGTGGGACAGGCAGGGTGGGACAGGCAGGACAGACAGGGCGGCACAGGCAGGGTGGGACAGGCATGGTGGGACAACCAGGACAGGACAGGCAGGGTGGGACAGGCAGGACAGAACAGGACAGGCAGGGCGGCACAGGCAGGGTGTGACATATTTATATAATTGTTGAGTAATATTTAGGGTGGTCAGTTTCCAGGCTTAAAAGATTGATTATGTAATTCATTTGGCTTCTTTTGATTTCTAACCTGATTGGCATAAAGCAGTTAGCACCTTGCTAATATTTCCTGTATCAAGGAGCTTACCAGCCCTTTGAAGTTTAATTATGCTCTGTCTTTGTGTTCCTCTCAGTTAGAAGAAGTGTTTTTGCCAAACAACATCTTAAAAAATTATCTAAGGAATATATAGAAAAAAGATATAAAATATAATCGTGCTATTTAATATAGCCAAGCGAGACTCTTAACATCGTGGAAAATCTAAAGTTGTGCATTTCTGATTTACAATTTATTACATCGAAATGGCAGAGCGGATTGATATTTCAAAATTTCAAGGACATTCAAGTGAAGACGGGAGTAAATTTATAAGTGACTTTAACGTATATTGTTCCTTCTATAAAATTAAAAAAGATAATGAACAGAGAGAGTTGCAACATTCCAGCTCCATTTAGATGGACCAGCAAAAACTTGGTTTTCAAATCTACCAGATCAACAAAGACAATGATGTTGAAACACTTTTCACAAATAAATACATTGATCAAAACCAAGCTGTGTTAATATGCAATTCGGAGACATTCAGTTCTTTGCAACTGGAACACTCAACAATAGAACAATATTACAGCCAATTAATGAACTTGGGTAAGAAATTAAACAAAACTGATTTTGACGTGATGTCCAAGTTTGTTGAAGGACCACCAGAACAACCGAGGGTCTATGTTCGAGCCGGAAATACAGGAACCTCCGAAGAAGCTCTTGTATCAGCAAAACTTGGCGATGAGTATGGGTACAGAAACAGAATAATGTCACCTCCATCTGTTGCAGCAGCAACTAAACGAACATTGGAACATTTGTCAGGTGAAGTAAATAACCTTGCACAAAAGGTAGACAAAATGTTCGTTTCTGACAATATCAATGTGAAATGCTAGTTGTGTAACAGTTACGGTCATATACAACGTGACTGTAGTTTGGCAAACGGTAAACTGACATGTCAGCTTTGTAGTCAGATGGGACACATTGCTATCGATTGTATCCGTTACCGAGGCACACGTGGAAATGGTCGGTAATATGGACGTTACGGGCGTTATTCAAGAGATATACCGCATCAGGGAAACGGGCGGTACCCGAGAGTCGGAGACCGCGGTCGCTCGGGCGTACAAGGGGGAAATGGCGGCACCGGAGTCTACCGCCGAGTTGGAATTTATTAGGGTAGACAATTAGCTCTGCGTGCAGTACGGTAGTTGATGATGACTGTAAGAATGGCAATATTCGCTTGGAATGTGATACCCATGCCATGAATATACTACCACTTTAGATTCCCTACAGTTTGTTAAGCGAGTTAACTCCGCGCCGGGTATTACTGCTGAGTACAACCAGTCTATCTACCCGTCTACCTATCGGTTTCTTTGTTATCTCTCTGACCCGCGCAACATAACATCGCTGCAAAGCATAGTTGTAAATACATGTAAGCTACTCACTAGTGTACAGATTAAACCCACTATAGCTAATGCGACTTTAAGTATTATTCTTAAATTAAGATATTAAGTATATATGAGCCACGCCATGAGAAAACCATCATAGTGCGATTGCGACCAGCATGAATCCAGACCAGCCTGCGCATCCGCGCAGTCTGGTCAGGATCCATGCTGATCGCTTTCGAAGCCTATTGTAATTAAAGAAACCATTAGCGAACAGCATGGATCCTGACCAGACTGCGCGGAAGCGCAGGCTGGTTTGGATCCATGCTGGTCGCAAACGCACTATGTTGGTTTTCTCATGGCGCGGCTCATATATACATTTGTATTTCGGGAATTTTAACACAAAAAAATGATAATTTTAGTTTTTTTTTAATTATTAATAACTCCCTTATATTTTAAAATGATGTTTCAGCAAATAACTTTTTATTAGTCCCCTATTGGTTGAAAACCAGTTTCGGGGACTATAGGAATGCGCTTTACTGTCCGCCCGTTCCGTCCGTCCGTGTTACCGTTCGTCCGTCCGTAATTTCGTGTCCGGTCCATAACTCATCGATGAAGGGATTTTAATATTACTTAGCACAAATGTTCCCCATGATGAGATGACGTGTCATGTGCAAAACCCGGACCCCTAGCTTAAATGTCAAGGTCACAATTGGAGGTCAAATGTCAACCGGGCTTTTTTCCTTTCCGGTTCTTAACTCTGCCATCCATGAAGGGATTTTAATATTACTAGGTACAAATATACCTCATAATAAGTCGATGTGTCAGGCACAACTTTCAGACCTCTAGCTCGAAGGTCAGGTCCACACTTGGCAGTCAAATGTTAACATGGCATGAACAGGGTCTGTTTCCTGTCCGGTCCGTAACTCTGTCATTCATTAAGGGATTTGAATATCACTTGGCACAATGTTCCCCATGATGAGACGAAGTGTCCATGCAAAAATCTCGACCCCTAGCTTTAAAGTCAAGGTCACAGTTGGAGGCAGTCAATAGGTTTTTTTTCCTGTCCGGTCCATAACTCTGCCATCCATGAAGGGATTTTAATATTACTTTGAACAAATGTTTCCCATGATGAGACGACGCGCATGCACAAAACCGGACCCCTAGCTCAAAGGTCAAGGTCACAACTGGAGGTCAAAGGTCAATAGGGCTGTTTCCTATCCGGTCCATAACTCTGTCATCCATCAATAGATTTTAATATTACTTGGCATAACTGCTCCCCATGAAGAGACGACGTGTGAAGCGTAACACCCAGAATCCTAGCTTAAAGGTCAAGGTCACACTTGGAGATCAAAGGTCAATGGGACGATGAAGAATGTAAAGAAGTATTTTTCCTGTCCGGTCTATACCTTTGTCATGCAAAACAGGATACTTGGCACAAATATTTCCCTGGATGAGACAATGTGCCGTGCGCAAAACCCGGGCCCTTAGCTGCAAGGTCAATGTCACACTTTGAAGTCAAAAGCCAAAAGGGCTTTTTTCCTGTCCAGTCTGTAACTCATTAATCCTTAAAGGGATTTTGATATTACTTGACACAAATGTTCACCACCATAAGACGGATTGTCGTGCGCAAGAACCTGGTCCCTAGGTCTAAGGTCAAGGTCACACATAGAGGCCAAAATTCAGATACAAGAATGACTTTGTCTGGAACTGGAGGGATTTTGATGAAAGTTGGCACAATTGTTCATCATCATGAGATGGAGTGTCATGAGCAAGAACCACGTCCCGAGGTCTAAGATCAAGGTCACACTTAGATGTCAAAGTATACAAGAATGAAAATTAAGAATGACTTTGTCCGGAGCATATCTTCTTCATGCATGGAAGGATTTTGATGTAGCTTGGCACAATATTTCACCATCATAAGAGGGAGTCTCATGCGCAAGAACCAGGTCCCTAGGTCTAAGGTCAAGGTCACACTTAGAGGTCAAAGGTTAAATTCAAGAATGACTTTGTCCGGAACATATCTTCTTCATGCATAGAGGGAATTTGATGAAAGTTGGCACAGTTGTTCATCATCATGAGACGGAGTGTCATGCGCAAGAACCAGGTCCCTAGGTCTAAGATCAAGGTCACACTTAGAGGCCAAAGGTCAAATTCAAGAATGACTTTGTCCGGTGCATTTCTTCTTCATGCATGGAGGAATTTAGATGTAACTATAAATAGATTATATTGTAACTTATTTATTACAGGCCGTCGGAAACAATCGAGACCAGTTTTCTGTGGTACAACATGCATGTTACATCCAATCAATTTTTAGGTGTATTTTGACCTATCTCTACCTGGTAAAGAGTTTCTTGTGGACTTATATTATAACTTATATAATATAGAAATAGGATTAATTTCCCTTTGTTGTTACTATAAATGACTTATATGATATCTTTTTTTTTTTTTTTGATAATCGGCCAAAAATGCCATATGAAAACAAATGTAGGTTTTAATATATATAAATTTTAATCCAAGTGTTTTGTTATAACAAATTGTATATATAGTACAATATTGTTTATACATCATTGGCAGATATCAGTTCATTATGCTTATATTGCCCAAGCATTCATTCATTTGACACAACAGATACTCATTCGTTGGGATCCTCAGATCAATTAACATCATAATTAATCAACTGAATGTAAATGTTCATATCAAACAGGTATCTTATGTTTTCAGGCAACAATACAAAACTGGCCCTTGTCACTGCATTATAGAAAAATAAACTTAATATATTTTTATGCGCATGTATCAGGTTTTCATGTCAGTTCAAAAATAACAAAAAAAAAAAAAAAAAAATCAATTTTCCCCATGGAAGGAAACTGTTTCTCGTTTTGGTCAGAACTGTTAAAATCGGATGCGTTGGGTAAATAAACCAAACTGTCGACTGCAAAACACTTAAAGGTAACTTTGCCTCAAACGTGAGGTTCCGCATTATCTGGGGGTAATCAAATTCTAATAATCTCTTTCAGAGCATTTCAAATAGACAATCTTACAATCAGTTCTCTAAGAAAACCTCTAGAATAGACTGGCTTTTGATTCCTGTGAAACTACGTTGACATGGAACATAAGATTAAGGTTTTCATATTTTCATTTCATTTTAGTCTAGTGTCTAGTTTATTGCTATATAACAAAGATATCAAGAATCTTCTTTGACCTGCTCTATTTTCAGGCAGTTAATTTTGATTTGCATTGTTCTTTGTTTATTTGAGACATAAAGAAATTGTCAGTAAAAGAAATAAAATCCGATTGGAATTGCTTGGCTTTATAGAAGAAACAATGAAACGAAAAAATAAGTTCTTAAAGAAATAATAGCAAATTAGGTTTTATTATTTAAAGGATATAATACGAAATTAAAATCAATCGTTTTGTGTTATACAGTAAATATTTACCGTTTTCACTGAAATAGCAACAGACTTACATTGTTGAAATAAGGGGATCATTGTGAGTATTTTTGAACAGAAATAATTCAGATACAACGCATCTACCTAACATACATTATCATATGTTGTACACTGTCAATGTTGATATAACTGGATCTATTATAATGTATATTTACACACAAATATAAACAAATACCATCTGAATGTGAAGTTCATAATATTTAGACTAGATCCGGAAGCGATAAGACTTCGTGCTACACGTTGTGATAACAGAGATACTAGTCAGTATGTATATT
The DNA here is from genome assembly GCF_021730395.1 of Mercenaria mercenaria. Classification (NCBI taxonomy): domain Eukaryota; kingdom Metazoa; phylum Mollusca; class Bivalvia; order Venerida; family Veneridae; genus Mercenaria; species Mercenaria mercenaria. Next base: position 82,896,674 of record NC_069368.1, read on the forward strand.
TACAAGATGTTTATCATTTCCTCAAACTAATGGACAATAACTTATGTTACAAAGTGAGAGAATCAACTGGAATTTATTAATTTTGTAAATTAGGATGCCAATAAAAATTGATTAACCTAAAAATGTGTAAACTACCGTGTATACACGTACTCTAAAGGGTGATTTCTGATAAAAGGTTTACGGATTTGTCGAAGATTATTTATGCAGAATCACAAGAGCTTTTCAATCTATCTTGGCTTTTTGTGCAAGGACTGTTTTTGGAAGGTGTTTATCCCTACTTATATTTGTAAATAGGTTTTTTTCTTAGATTTCTAGTAAAATGAAAGTCTGTTTTCTTTAAAGTGTTTTAAAAGTGAATTCAAATATACATTACTTAGGCGTTTTAAATGTGCATATTATGTTTATTCTAATATATATACTTCAACAAGGGTGAACAACTATATCAGCTTTTTCATTTTGTAAGCAGGCTTTAGGTGATCTGATATCATAATTGATGATGTATATATACATATATATATATATATGTATATATGCCTTTTCTGTGTCCCATGAAAGGTGAACACTTTAATTTCAGTGTTCACATGCTAGTTCAACAACATTGTGGATTCAGATTGATTGGTTATGGAGGCGCTGTGCAATGCGCATTTCAAAAGGTAAGGAATTTCATCCAGTTGAGAATCTTCAAAATTTCAGATAATGAAAATCTGAAGAAATAAATGAATATAAAGATATTGTCTATCTTAGCTTCATTTTACTGATCGGCAAAATATTTTACTAGATACTTAAATACCAAGTGCCTAACATTATTTACTGTATTAATTATTAGTGTATGTAACGCTACTCTCATGCATTAACACTCGTTTGTTTATAGCGAAAATCACGATAATTTTGTTTTGGTCTGCCAGCATCATAATGATGGAAAAGGACATGCTATTAAGGTGATGTCACGTTTTGAAATTCCGGTGAATAACAAAAAACCAAAGAACATTCAGTTCTTGCCAAAAACCGTTATGTTATGATTCAACCAAATAGTTTCCTTTGTCTGCCAGAAAGGAACAATTCTTATATCTTAATATTGAGATTTGGTACCTTATAACCCACAATAAGCTAAAACAGTAGAAATACATACGTGACTTCGGTAAGCTCAACAAAGCAATTTCAAGCACCAATATTAATGTGGAATGTAAAGTAAGTTACACACTACAATATCCGACCAAGATTCTTACAAAAACAATGCATTTGCAGAATAGAGAGATAAAAATAATTTTGACAGCTCGTGAAAACTAATGACAAATTTTGACAGGTATATGATGACTCATGGCCTAATTAAATTATTTCTGTTATTTCTAATTTCCAGTTTGATTTTTATAAAATGGGTATTCTATATTGTAGCTTACAACTCATTAATTAAAACAATAAAAGAATATATTGTTACCTCACTGCCATTTTGTCTATCCAGGTCACGTACGAATTCCTATTGTTTCAGTCATTTGTCACTAACTAGAGCAACTTATAGTGTTGCAATTATTCAAAACACATCCCTTATTTTCACATAGATATTGAGGATTTATCTAATGAGCACATGTATTGGAAACACAATTTCAATACCGACTGTGTATTGTAATAATGCTAATCATCTCAGCCGTGACGTGTCCTTAAAATTATTTTGCCTTTATAGCTTTATACAATACTTACAAAAAATAGTAACATAATTTTATCATAAACGTGGAATCACTTTTATTAGAAAACGTTATAACATCAAGTATATTGTGTTACATTTATATTAAAAATAACTGTGCACGGTTTTTAATACAATGCAAAATACCGTTTAATACACTGTACACTAAATGTTCATATTTCAAAATATTTTTTTTACTATTCTGCCTTAACTAAAATATTAACTGAATAAGATGTATTCTGAATGTTCAAATAATGTGAGATTATAGACAAAAAAACCTTTTAAATGATATGACATGGAAACACACTTTAGTGATAATGAAATGGCATAAGTTCAGAAATAAAAAATATAAAACATGTTTACACTTTCTGAAATCTACAAAAAATACTGATATTTAATCTACACTTCTATTTCATATGACTTTTATAAGTATATGTATAATTATGTTATACTTTATTAATAATCTGTTATAAAATGTTTGAATTAAACATTGATTAAAATTTTGGCGCAAAACGCTTTATTCTTTTTCTATCTGTTTATTTTGATTTTCCATGGTAATATCTAGACATCTATGTTTATTTTAAGCATAGGTTGTAAAATAATTTACGAATATGATGGCAAGGTTTGATGCTATTTAAGGTTCTGATAAGAATACAATAGAATTTATACATGTCCAAACTCTAAGGTATTTGGTAATGATAAGTGCTGCGTGAATACCAAACTGTTGAGTTTTGTAATTCAATAAAGCTGCCGATGGCACACGGATCATCAAACTTCTTTAACATGTATACAAATAACAGATAGGAAGAGTTGTAAAAATATGTAAATCATTACTGAAATCTGAATTTATTTATTAATGTTTTAATTGTATGGTCCAGTTTTTCTAATATAAGCTTTGAAAAACCTACATAATGTCCTGTCTTCAAATTCCTACTTCATTCAGATCTGTATACACAATTCGAAAAGATATTTTCTATACTGAATCCTCCGTTTTTTTCGTGACGAATATGAAATTATACATGTACATTTTATAATGTTCTTCCGTTTGTTTGTAGCAATACAATAAAAACTGACCGATTAGGAATTCTGTTGAGTATATTTCAGTTATGTAACAGGGGTAGTAAACCGAACCAGTGTTCCTGGATTCTCTACCGATACAAACCTGCTCTCCGCACGTAACTGACTACTCTCTACCTTCTTTATATTGTAGATTGGGACATGAATGAAAAGCACATGCTTGGTATGTACATAACTATGTTTCCATTGTTTTAAATAGTTTATTACAACTAAGTGTAACATTATGTCATGACTAATCCATTTGGTCATTCAAAATGATGACAACTAGTACTAATAACTTCATTTAACATATTTAAAATTTTCTTTTATTTTAGACTGTCAAGTTAATGGGCCAGATGAAAATCTCTGATGACCAAAGGCTAGCCACCAGTTAACAACATTTGATATAAAGCCATGCTGAGAGCCTTTAAATTTTATTCCATGAGTCTTTCAGCCATAGTGAATTTTGTTTATTGGTGTACATAAAATGCTCAGGATACTCAAGCTTTCAAATTAGGGATGGAGCAAGGTTTGGAGAAAAATATGCATCTCCTTGGAAAATATCAATGAATGAATCGACATACCTCTGACACTGGCGGTCAGATTTCAGGGCATCTCAACAAAATGCTGATTATATACTGTTTACAAGAAACTAAGTCTTGCTTTTCAAAAACTTTTATTCCATGAATCTTTCAGCCAAGTAAATTATGTTTACTGGAGTACATAATATGCTCAGGATATTCAAGCTTTCAAATTAAGGATGGAGCAAGGTTTGAAGAAAAATTTGCATATCCTTGGAAAATATCAATGAACGAATTGACATACCTATTATAGTCTGGCCATCAACTTTCAGGGCATCTCAACAAAATGCTGATTTTATATACAGTTTACGAAAACACTTGCTATTCAAAAAAGGAAAAATAGAAGAAAGTTGAGTTTACTGAGTCTCCAGATCAGCTTTAGCATGCAAGTAAATGAAACAGACGCAGTATTTCTTCGTTTGCAAATAAGGTCCTTTACAACTGTAGCAAAAATAACAATTAAAATCCTATACAGGATTTGTATCAAGCCTGTTATTAATATGTGTGTCAGTTACTTATAACTGTCAAGGGAATATTTTCCTATGTGTAAAGGATTCTTATTGTGGGCACTTACCTTTCAAAGGTTGTGCATTTATTTTATATATGTTTTGTGTTTATGTGTTTCAGTTGTGTTCTTAATTTCATTTATCTTATATTTTGTAAGTATGTTTGCCAAGTCTGTATGCACATATTGAACATTTGATCTTCAGCATTTAGATGGATATAAACCACAATGAGACTTTTTACATACCCATGTGCTAAATTAGTGTCCTTATATTTACATTTGTTGCTAAAAACATTTAAGTTGTTTTCATATCGCGAGTATTAGATGTAGACTAATGACATGCTATTGATTTCTATCCCCTGCTGAAGGTGGAGGGATACAGTTTTGGTGTCATCTGTCCGTCCGTCCGGAGCCATATCTAGGAAGTGGGTTAGTATATTTTAAAGATAAAACTTAATATACATGTTCACCACTACAGGGAAATGCGGCCTGTAAGTGTCAGTCAAATTGCCCAAATAACACCACAGTTAATAGTAGTTTCTAGTGTTAACTGTATGAGGTATTATGAATATGGCAATTTCTGCTTAATGACTTGTGACATATTTGATCTAGAACCATGAACAATTTCGTCAAAATGTTGATCCGATTTATTGATAAGGGAGGTTACTCTGTAAGTCAAGTTTTCTATTTCTGACCTTAGCATGACCTACTTACCTATCTAATTTTCTATAAATAGAACACATCGCAGATATACCACCATATTGCAACGCATGAATTGCGGACAAGGGAGCGTTCATGCATTTTACAATAACCTTTCAGTAAACTTCGAAGAGAATATTTAATTATCAAAAATACGGAAAAGTACACTTTGCCTGCATAAAATTCCTTGAAAAACGTACTAACAAATTAAATAAAGAATCAATAAGCATATATATGTTAACTTATTTTTCATCTTTTGTCTTATTTTCTCAGTTGATTACAGTGATGTAATGTCAGAATGCGCACATTTTTGCAGATTCATTTTACAGTTGTATATTTATATAACTGTTATGGATACCTTAACTTTGAAGCATAGAGTTTCCCAATTGTGACCACATGTACAACTGGTCAGAATATTTCTAAATATTTTATAAACTCATCTTGATTCTAACCTTTGACTTTTTTTGCTTATGTGTCATATACTTATTGTTTACAGATATTCACTGTCAACTAAGGTGTGCAATAAAGGGCCATCATTTGGCTGAATTTGTCAGTGACAAGTTAATACTTCTTTAAAATGGGATTTGATCGAAATATCAAAATTCATGGGACCATAACTTATCAAAGCATCAGTGACGTTCAAATAGATTTCCTTGTTGAATTTATATTTTCATTAATTTTATATGACTAGTCAGTTGCTCTAGTTGTATTATATCTTGTTACTTGTTTCTTTTTTCTTTTTTTTACTTTAATAATACTATCAGCACGTAAAGTTTAAAGGGTCCTGGGGCAGTGGTTTGCGAGTAAAGTGCCTTCATGCAAAAGTTTAACGTTGTGTTTGTTTGTTTGTTTGATTTGGGTTTAACGCCGTTTTTCAACAGTATTTCAGTCTTATAACGGCGGGCAGTTAACCTAACCAGTGTTCCTGGATTCTGTACCAGTACAAACCTGTTCTCCGCAAGTAACTGCCAACTTCCCCACATGTATCAGAGGTGGAGGACTAATGATTTCAGACAAAATGTCGTTTATCAAATAGTCACGGATAACACATGCCCCGCCCGAGGATCGAACTCGCGACCCCGCTATCCGTAGACCAACGCTCTACCTACTGAGCTAAGCGGGCGGGTGACAAACGAACTAACTAACTAACGAACGAACTAACGAAAGGACAGTTGAAAACTAATATGCCTCCCTTTGGGGGCATAAAAAGAGAAAGTGCACCAAAACTTTAACCAAGGTGGGGACATGGAGAGACGCCGACATGAGTAGGATAGCTCTCCTTATACTTCGTATAGTCGAGCTAATTACAGGCCTGTTGGAACTGTTGACAGGTTTCTACAAAATATGACAAGATTAAGACCAAGAAAAATATAATTTAAAATCATTCCCATTTCATAGAGGCAAATATTATGGAGTTTTTATGAAGATCAGACAGGAATTGTTATTTCATGATCTGACCTAATGACCGATTTTTTTTTAACTTCGAGATGAACCACTCTTGAACTTGTCACATATTTTGATTATATCCAACTGTTTCTTTTACATTTTGCGAAAACTGAACCCTAAAGAGTAAGATGCAAGATGAACAAAACATTCTATAAGACAGCTATATCCCCTGCCATTGCTATTGATAGTGAAAGGGTTTGGTATTTGGTGGAAACATTAAACAATCAAGTTGTGACCTTGACCTTAAACTGGTAGGGGTGAATTTTAAATTCTCACATTTACTTGATAAAAGGAATATTACAGCCACATCATATTAAAATCCAACAAGGGTAAAGGCGATACAGAGCAGACACAAAATGGAAGGCTCAAACCTTTGAGATTTATTTGTGACCTTGACCTAACAAGGCTGCCTTATAAAGTTCTGCACATCCTCTTAATAAGGTGGTCACCAGACCCAAGTTTCACGAAAATCCTTCAAGACACAAAGCTGACAAGAAATGTTACAGACAGAGACCTTTCCCATACCCCCCCCCCCCCACCCACCACACACTACACTCATAGCAGGGGATTAAATAAAATGGAGGACACAGGGGTATCACAGAATGTCACACTGAGTGAGCTAAACATTTGCATGATATGGATTGCACTTATTAAACCATTAATCAAAAATACAATTCAGTCAGGACTGGCATTATCCATCTAAAGTTGACAATGTTACAAGGCTAAACTGAGTAACTGCAAAACTGGAACAAGGCCTTTGAGCTGTTTATCATCTGATTTACTATGGGTCAGAGTTCAGATGTGCAGGAACTGAACCACGTGGGCATAAGCAAGAGGTCTAATACTGAAGCATTTGAATGATGAACCATGGTAAATTAGACAATATAAAATAATAGGAAAGTCTTGATTGTGTTCATTCAGATATGTTCATTGTCATATTTTATATTAAAAATATTAAGCATGATTTCATTTACATCATGCAGCAATTTGCCGTCATAGTGCTCTCTTACAGATCCAAGAGTCAATCATTGTTTATTGCATAATAAAAACAAAGATTTATTTCCTTCTTTGTTTAACTGGTAATCAAATCAAGACATGTTAGAATTATTACTTTTAGTATCTACATTAAGTGAAATATTACCATAAAATAAAATGTACCACCCGTAACTTAATTCAAAGCTACCTTAAAGCAACATCTTTTTCTAATAATGTTTGATATTAATCAGTTACGAAATGTTTGAGCCACTGAGCTATTTGTGAACACCAAGTTACTGGTTGTTGAATGTTATGGTGCCATTTACATTAACATTTAAGAAGAAACACCAACATTACACTAACCCGCCGGAGTATGTTCCTTTTTTACCGCAGTCTCTGTTTCAGGCTTTAGTTTACTTGGGCTTTCACTTTCAGTATTACCTTCTGTAAAGGAAGAGAAATTTCTGAAATATATTTTTTGTAATTTATATTTTATTTCCATACAAACTCCTTTCACATGTTCACATAATATAGCATGAATCTTTCAGTAAATAAATAGCATGATATGCTGAATTACAAACAGATGACTGAACATAATACATAGTGACAAAGAACAAGATAACTGAAGGGAGATAAAATCAGTTATTAATGATACATACTTTCTGACTACGTTGTTTCCCTTTATAGGGCTGAAGCTAAGAAATTGATATAAAACAAAATTTGTTATTTTCATTCTTTATTTTTTTTTAATTATCTTTATAATAATATTTCTTATTCTTAATAAAAATTCAATCATACCTTTTCTAATTTACCTAATCCATTCTAAGACTATGTATTAAGAAAAAATGTTTTGCCGGTGGTTTGGTTATCAAAGTACACTGATTATCCTTATCTTCAGTTTGTTTAAGACAATAAAAATATTCACTGAGTTAAAGAGAGAAAAAAAGACAACAAATTTCTGAAATATTAAACAACAACGGTGCCAGAATGTCACAATACACCTGTCAATGCCATCATAGCAAATTTCTTTACATTTGCAGATGTTATTCTTAATTCTGTGGTTTTGTAGTATTTCATGAAGAACATAATTTCCAAATGGCTGATCTGGAAAAAAAAATACTACAGTTGAACCTGCCTGAGCAGTCACCTCTATTAATCAGCCACTTTGCTTACTCCCAAAATTGACTTTCTATTCTAATTTCAACCTCTCTTAAGGTAGTTCTGCACGTTTGATAAACTGGAAGTGACTGCGTAACGTCATTTATCCGGAAAACGTAGAATAAAGCCTGGATTCGGCGTACGAAAATGAAAATAATTTTATGATTTAATCGAAACCTGTGAGTAAATTTATTACATTGGCACTTTTGCTATATATTTCTAAAGTCAAAATATGATATTAAAACATATGACGCGTTAAAAAATTCAAAACATGTCTTAAAATTAGCGAGAAATGTCCGGTTAACTTTAATCTTGGTCATATATCTCAAAAATAAGCATACGGACCTATACATTTATCACCAAATTATAGGTCATATGTATATTTAGAACTTTGAGAAGTTTCATCAAAATCTACATTGTAGAAACATTTCTGATCGTGAAAATGTTATGAAAGTTATGATTTTCTCATAGACTCCCATTATGAAATATTGCGTGAGATCCAAATTTTTCAAGTCAGTCTAGCAAAAATATAGCACACGACCCTATCTTGTTTATTTGCTGAATTTTCAAGGTATATTCTGAAATTTTGAAAAATCAGAGTTTAATCAAATTCTACATTGTAGAAAAATTTGTTATCAAAAGTTTAAATACAGGAAATCCTACTTTTCCTGTTGGCAGGAATACATCTTTTTGTTGTTAAATTTTTACTATATTAAAGCGGATTCTGTTTTGATAAAATGTAGACAAATATTTCATCATAAAAAGGACTTTAATCAATTTGGCTTCCAGGCTATCAAAGATTAAAGTGCATAAATATGTCCAAGTAGAGTACCAAAGATATGCCTATTAATAAAGCTTTCGAAAAAATTTAATAACATGAAAATACTTCCAAGTATAACTCCTTTGACAAAATTGTGACCTTGACCTTGGGTATAATGGGCCCAGCCCCTGCTTATACTATGTTTGCAGGGCTCTCATTTGGCAAAATTTGGGGCCGAATATAGGCCCCATTCCCCCCTCAAAATAGTATGTTATTTCCCCCTACTTTCAAAAGAATTCCCCCCTCGGGTCCAATAACATTAGTGCTACGCTTTGCAGTTGACTTGTTGGCCTTAAAATTTTACTGTTTCTAAAATTTCAGTGGCCCTGGTTTGTATACTGGACAATGTTTATGAGAACTTACAGTAAGATATAAGCAAAGTAACAAAGTTGACAGAAAAACAAAGGTTGCCAAAAAACTTTAATCTTAAAAATAAACTAAGTATACGACCTTGGTGACCTTGACCTTGGATAAAATGGGCCCAGTCCCTGTACATACTTTGTTTGCATACTGGACAAAGTTTATGTGAAGTAACAGTAAGATATAAGCAATAGTAAGAAAAGATATGACAGAAAAACTTTAACCTTAAAAATAACTAAGTATAACAGCTTGGTGACCTCGACCTTGGGTATAAAGGGCTCAGCCCCTACACATACATTGTTTGTATACTGGACAATGTTTATGTGAAGTTACAGTAAGATATATGGTGTTGTTTTTTTTCCAACGGCTAAGTATAACAAGAGCACCATCATGCGGGTGCAGACACTTATCAAACTCTGATTTTTTTGTCTCTGTATTATAATGAAAATAATGACCTACCCATGATTTTCCAGAAACAGAGCACTCGGCAACTTTTGGGGACAGGTACCCATACCCTCAGGAAGGGGAATTTTTCGACATTTTAAGATGAAAAGGGGACGTTTAAGCCATGTATATGTAACTACTTTTCACACTTATTTACACTTTTTTCAATAATTTCTAACTGATGTGACTATATTGCAACAGTAATCTTCCTTAGAGGCACTATATAATATTAAAAGAAAGACTTAGTCTTAATATCTATTTGTGTCAAACAACCTATCATCAGGGGAATTTTCTTCTGAGAAAGGGGAAAAAACATATTTAAAGAGGGGAATGGTACCCATATTCGGCCCCAAAAATGGCGAAACAAGTGCCCCGAAAAAGGTCCATAATTCTTGCAAAACACAATGTACTATGTAGAGTTATGGTACTTGTGCAGTCACCTTTTAATGGCAAATAACGGCTGAGTTTAAAAAATAGCTTTGACTAATAAGGAGAAAAGGTAACTTAAACTGAGAAATGGCTGTGGATGGACATTTTGGGGTATTTTTTATTAAACCAAGGGCAATAACTCTAAGGGAAATTGACCAATCAAAATAGACTTGACGGACATCATCACAGAATTTTGGTTCAAGTTTATTTAAAGTTTCATGAAATTCTTCTGGCTGCTGACGGACAGACGCATGGACAAAGCCATTTCAATACCCCCTCCCGAATTCATCGGCGGGGGATAAAAAGATAGAAAATCCTGTCTGCTTAATTTTGTGGCAAAATAATAAATGTATTAACAGTTTACATAAACCAATGGAAATAAATTTGATAAATTGCAAAACAACCTTACCTATTTTGAGAGGACCACCACAAAAAACACAAAAACGCCAGTTAGTTTGAACCCTCTATCCGCACTGGCCACAAAACATCTGAAATGAGTTGCATATTAGATCATAATTGTTAATTTTAGTTTTTAATGCTTTCAATTTTTGCACCTCTAGATTTATTGGTAGATTTATATAGGGGGTGGAGCCAAACAAATAATTGGAGGTGCATGTCATGAACTTGGGACAGAGGGTGGATGGGCTGACATACACATACACGGACAAGACCAAATCTAAATGCCCCCACCATTGGGGGAGGGGGGCACAAAAAGGCTGATTTAACAATACACACAATGTAGATGTATTTAAAGATGAAAACAAGGAAGAATATCCTACAAGGACAACCATGTTCTAAAAATGCAGACACCATTTACTTTGTTCAAATGATCAGTCAATTTGCAGAATCGATCTAGACCAAAGTAGAATTCTAGTTTGTCTAGGCAAAACTAGAATTCTAGTTTGGTCTTGACTGATTCCAGAACTGCCTAGACCAAACTAGAATTCTAGTTTGACTAGACCAATTCTGGATCTGCCTATGCCAAACTGGAATCTTTCTTCTGTATTTAATGCAGAAGAAAATGTTTCATATTGGTTATTGGTTCAAGTGTTTTATCAATAAAATGACATACTCATAATTATTTGTTTTGTTTTTTTTAATTCTTAAACTGAATAAATACTGTCTGTTTTTTTTTCATCCATTAGGAAATAATACAAACTATATCTCACTACCAAAACTTAAACAAGAAGATTCAAGATTCAGTCAATTAGGAAGCGACCTTGGCCTTTCAAATTGAGAATTTTATGCGCGATAATTGTCCATTTTGGGAAAAGTAATCAACAGCAAGTAAAAACAGAAATACTAATAGGATTTATCTCCCATTAAACAATGAATAAAATCCGGGCCATGGAAAATAACAGATTAGAATGTAATGCCTCACATGTGGTTCGGTGCACTGGCAGGCTATAGTGTGACAAAAAAAATTGATACCAGACAAACACTTCCTCTGAAAATAATAAAATGTGACAAAATCTTAACCATCTGTTGAATGATTTTTGGAAATCTTAACTTGCATTTTGGGAAAATTTCCCTGGTCACAGTTATATATCTACTGACCAATGTTTTTGCCCCCAGTGCCATAGGACTATTTATTATGCCATATTAAGGTGACCCACACGTGTCGGACCCCTTTGTGTGAAACATGTGAAAATACTTTAATAGTCTTTATTTACTTGGTAAATGGTACAAAATGGGTCGAGAAATGGTACAGTGATGCTAATGGAAAAAGCAAGAGTGTGGGGACCAAAGTAACATGATGTCACAACATATTTCCAACCAGGGACCGCTAAACTAGATGTGTTCCTTAACAAAATATCCCAGGGGAGAACACCCCGTATCCCTCTGCACCTCCCCCGCATACAATGAAAATGATTTGAAACAATGTAGATCTACCATATACATGGAAGGAAGAAGTAGATTCCGGTAGAATTCCGGCGCCGGCGGAATAAGATCTATCGATACACACAAATAGTCTTTGTGAGTCAACGAACTAAACAAACATTATACATTAATTAAACATATAAAATGTGTAAAACTACACCTTACTTTGTATCCAGTGATGGCTATTAAGAAAACCAAAAAAAAAAAAAAACCTTTTTCAAATTTCAAATCCTACGCAGGAAGTTTAGGAATGCCTTAATATTGGAAAGGGCCGTTTAAGCGAAAAGATCGAATAGTGAAATCTAGTAGATTTCGCGAAATCTAATCAAATTAGCGAAATCTAGACATAAAATATCTTTTAAAATCCTTTTAAGGTTTTATTAGAAATATAAATCTACGTGTGCATGTCAATTTTCAAGAAAAAATATTTATATTTAGGGTGGTTTGAAGCGAAAAACGTATACAGGTATAGATTTCGCCCGATTTTACACACGCGGGGAAAAAACAAGGAAGAATATCCATCAAGGAACGCCACGTTCAAAACACGCAGCCTCCCAAAAGACACACACGAACAACCCTCGCACACAACACAGAAAATGAAACACCAAAGGACAAAACAAACAAATATAGGAACACAGTGGGGCACCGCCTTGGAACGGTCAGTGGCAACCCACCACTGGGGAGTATAAACCGGTTTATGGTGCACCTAACCTCACTCTTAACCCCACCATGTTCCAAAGTTACAAGACAGTGTAAATAAAAATAATCCCCGCCAGGTGAAATCCTAACATACGGAAAGGCAACAGAAGGTATGTTATGTAAAACACAAAGATGCCCTTGTAAATATAATATAAACATGCAGTCCTTAAGAACCTAATACGCATGTACTTAAATGCCTTTGCAGAAGACAGAGCAACAAGGAAAACACCCTTAAGGGCCCAACGAAACAGGCCAGGAGACGGAAATCAAAAAAGCTCAGTCCTGTCTTAACCCTTTACTCCATATACATTTAGCCTAATTAGGCTTATCATATCCATACAGCTTTACTGATAATCAGAACACTATCTTCATACAGGATATTGGGGAAAAAATGCAGAATTTATACCTGTGTTATTCAATTCAATATTACTATATTTAATATTGTTTTAAACACTTGTCTTAAGTGACAGGAAAAATTATGCATAAAATTTAAAGTAATGAATTTTCTTTTAAAATCTTTTTAGTTTTTTATCAAGAATATATTTCGAATTTTGCATGTCACCTTTCAAGAAAAAAATATTATATATAAGGTGTTGTTGAAAAGAAAAAACAACATATACGGGGTTGATTTCGCCAGATTCTATAACAGTAACTATAGGCCAATAACAATTTTGAGCTGCTTAGGAAAACTCTTTACCTCTGTTCTGAATCAAAGGTTAACATCTTATACCTAGAACAAAATAATATTTTAGATGAAAACCATGGACTGGCATCCGAATGGGTTACTCCACGTCAGACCATCTGTTTGCCTTAAGTACCATAATCGAAAGCCCACCCGCTTAGCTCAGTAGGTAAGAACGTTGGTCTACGGATCGCAGGGTCGCGAGTTCGATCCTCGGGCGGGGCGTATGTTCTCCATAACTATTTGATAAACGACATTGAGTCTGAAATCATTAGTCCTCCACCTCTGATAATTCATGTGGGGAAGTTGGCAGTTACTTGCGGAGATATCCTATTTCCGGAATAGTAAAAACACGTATGATTTCGTTTTGGAATGGTTTAATCACTGGAAAAGTTTCGAAATTATCTTTTCAGTTGTATCAATATATGATAAAAGATAAAAGAACCATAACAGAGATTTTAAATGGGTATCTCATGAATGTAAAAAGCATCTTAAACTCAATCGGTAGACCAGACCTATGGCAAAATCAGAATAGCATAATCAGTAAATCAAAAAAGGAGTAAAACAAACACTGATTGATCAATACAAACAAAATAGAGAAAAGTGGAAACTTCACAGATCGCTCAACACGATAAAAACGAAAATGCTGCAGGCTCGGTTTGACTGAACCTGTTCATGGACGGTAATGGAAATGCATGGTTTGCACAGCTTCGCGAATCTAATAAAGGTAGAACTTATAATAGTTTTAAAGACACCCATGCTTTCGAGTATTACTTTAAGATATTCGATAACAACGGTTCTCTAATCTTGTTTAAATACAGAACTGCCAACTTCAAACTCCAAAGGACAAAATGAACAAACAAAGGAACACACAAGGACAAAACGAACAAACAAAGGAACATAGTTCTGAGTCACATTACTTGCTTCAATGCGATTTTTTCTCTCATCAGAGAGAACACTTTTTAACTGCGTTAGAACTAAGTGGTACACCACATCTAACTTTGAAGCTGTGTTTAGCATCTGAGAATATAATTGCACTCAAACACTTGTGTAAATTCTTTAAAATAATTATAGAAAAATTCAACTAATTGTGTATCACTTATACCACTATAAATGTGTAAATTCTAAAAAAAAGCATCTTACTTTGTATAGCACTAATACCACTAGATATGTACTTGAAAGTTTTGTCGCTAGACAATCACAGCGGTAACTTGACCTTATTAACTCGGCAGATATTAGTTCTTTCTTCCTTTCCATAATTATATTTATTATAGAGAAAGTTTCTTTTTTACTCAGATTTTGTAAGTAATAGCAACTTTCTCGTGCTAGGAATTAGTCCTTTTTTCAGCCTGTGTACTAGTTGATGATAAATAAATGTGACACAATCTACATCAATGAAACTATTTTAAGAAATTGGTGTGTACTACGATATTTTATGAATGGAGCGTGTTTATTTTGTGCAAGCGCGGCTTATACAATGTTTATTTAGCGGTTTATTTTTAGAATGACAGTTGCTAAATTAATAAAGGAATTATTTTCGAGTTATCAGGTCAAAATCAAAGAGCGTAGTTGAGACTCACTATAAGTAATAGCTGTCTATCCCCCTTTTACCACATACAGTCAGTACTTAGTAATTAACTCTCTGGTTTGTTATAGTATACAGTATATATGTAGCAATAACATTTTTCTTTTTAGTCACTCTCTTGTACTGGTAAATTTCAATGTCGAACTTGCAAATGTTTCTTTGTTATACCCCATGTTGTATACTGCGTGATACCTGCATGGGTGAAAATAAAGATATTTTCTGTTCTGTTCTATTTCACAAAAGATACAACGGTCGTCACATACAGTTGATTAGTTAATAAAATTAAATTTAATCCAATTAGTTAAGCCGGGATAAACGATAATTTAATTAAGATGGTTTTCTCAGACGTTTGAAGAGGTGTGAAATGCAGCAGATAATCATTCGGTCAAAAGTGTGCCGATTTATATCATCCGACAATTATTGGATTATTACATGTAACAAACAGTAATTAGTCAGATTTGCAATTTTTCTTTCATTAACACATTTTTCATATGAAAACGTATTTCTAAGAATTATATTGAATAAAATCTGTAAAAGATCCTTTGGAAGCAAAGATGCAACCAAGAAGAATAATAGCAGACTCGGTTTGACTGAGTTATATGTTAAGGATATTGCCCATTTTTTAAATTTCATTCATATATGCATTCTTTCTCCAATTATTGTTGAATAAAATTTTTTCATGTATTAAACAATTAGATGATGATACGTGCAAATATACACACAACGTGTTGATTCAAATTGCATACAAGCCGTTACATTATAATGAAGGGGGTAACAATTATCATTATTGTCAAGACCTTGTGCATCCGGGAACAAGTGGATTTATTAAAATACGCAGTGCTGTAATTCATTGCTTTCATTCAGCAATGCCAAGGAGTGTTGTCACGCGTAAATGAATAAATGATTCGTGCAGAAAGTTGTAAAACATTTGTCTGTATATATATTTGTCTTTCATAATTTTTCTATAATTAATGGAATCTATTTATGGCTTTGATTGTAATAAAAATCATGGCATACAGTTTGTGTATTGTGTTGTATATTGCCGCCGCGTGTATTGCATGTATCACAGCCCCACAGCAATGCGGTCCAATTATTTTCACACCTTCCATAATTCATTGTATTACGGGTTCATTAAACCCCAACTTAGATTTAATGTTGGAATAATGCATCAAGATGCACCTGTATACATTTATTTTAAAACAATACTATTTTTCGACATATAAATGTGGAATTATATTCTCAATAACGGCTCAACACAATTTTAATAAATAATACAAGCATTTGATTTTGCTTCCGCGCAGAATAGTACGAAATCATCACTCACTTAGGATTTTCTTTTCAAAACCCTGCAAAATATAAATATTGTTTTTGAAACTTGACCTGGACACATAGAAATATATTCATAATTAAAGCTCAAAAGGATTTTTTAAAAAACCTTCATTACTTTAAATTATATACTGTGTCTTCATTTTTCCTGGCACTTAAGATTTCTGTGCATACAGAATCAGGCAAATTCATGACCCACATATGCTTTCTTTTCAAAACCATACTAAATGTTATTATTCTTTACTCTTGAAACTTGAAATGGACACGTAGAAATATATTCCTAATAAAAGCTCAAAGGGATTTTTTTTTCGGCGACGCCGTCTAAATTCGTTTTCGTTACTTATGCCACGTGACTTCAGTTTGCAAATCAAACTACTTGATGACGCATTATAGATGATTTATCAAAATGGAATATTTATGCAACACTCTGTCTGATTGGACGAGAGTGTCAATTTCTTTCACTCTGTTGATTGTGCTACGCTGAGTGAAATGTAGACAAAGCGTTTATCCTAAACGACGCTGTTCACAGTTTTAAAGCTAACTTTGGCTCAGTATATTTAGCAAAAATATTTATATATCTCAAAATGATAAGTAAGTTTAATAGATAAGATAAAAACCTGTTCAAATGCCAAAATATATCAAATTAAAGAAAGAGCTGAATACGGTCTGCGTATCACATGAATAAGGTTGTGATAAGAGTCTTTTATGTAGAGAAGTGCTTTTTAAAAGATTTTCCTTGTTACAATTGTCGTCTGTATATGAAAAGGTTTCTTGCTTTTGTGACTTATTCAGATTGCATATTAAAATGAGTACTTGTTTGCTTTGATATATTTGTTATGAATTATTTAATTGATTTATTATATATGAATATTTTTCTTTAGTATGGTATGCAAATATTGAACTCAGTTGAAATCTGTTTCATTATATATATGCTATATAATCATGACTGAATCTCATTACACTGTAATGAAGGTACGCTGCATACAGTTTATCTATGTGATATGACTACGGTCAAACTTTGAAACTTTGCTTATGAAACAGAAATATTGAAATAATTACAACTGTATGTTTTGCTTGACCTTCACTTTTTTATAGGTGTGACGTCATTGTCCAAAGATTCATGAATAGCGAATATGCATTTGTTAAAGCGGGATCAGTTTAGAAATAAATAAAAATAATAAATAAAAAAAATCCTTGAATTGATTTTTTCTCATGTATTCTAATCAAACTTGATTTGTAGCATCTCTATTAGGCCCGCAGCCAACTTTGTTCAGCTGGGACATTTGACCCCATTTAAAGGCTGCTAGAGCTAAAACTAGAAATGCCTTTATACAGCGTCTCATGAACAGCTTGGTGGATCTTTGTCATACTTGGTCTGGAGCATCGTTATAACGTCCTCTTCCAAATTTATTTATATAGGAACTTGGGCCCTATTAGGGACCACTATAGCTAAAAGTAGATATGCCTTTCTTCGCAATAACCACTAAAATGTAATGGATTTTTATCAAACTCGATGTGTAACAATATCGTAAGGTCTCCTGCTATTTTGTTACAAATGGGGATAGGGACCAATTTACCTAAAAATATAAACACGTTTAATGACCTCTTCTCATGAACCGCTCCATGAATCTTCATCAAACTACTGCTGTAATTATTCGTCTAAGGATAAACGAAACAAAATTGCAACCTTAGAAACCTTTGCGAAAAAATAAAAGCGAACCATTTAAATTGTTAAAGTGCGGTGTTTAGATTTGCAATTTGAAAAATGTTAGATGAAAGATGAATGTTAGATGAAAAATTCATAAACTTCTTTCCTTATTACAATTCGCCGACCATCATTTTTAAAGATATTTCTTGTTAAATATTCATTCCTTAAAGTTTTAAGATTTTATATAAAATCTGGCGAAATCAACATCCGTACAAGTTTTTCGTTTATTAATCATACTAAATATTAATATTTTTTCCAGAAAATTTACATGCATGCAGAGAAATATATTCCAGATAAAAGCTTACAAGGATTTTCAAAAAATATCTATCACTTTAGATTTTATGTTTTGATTTTGCCTGTCACTTGAGATTTCTTCACATATAAAATCTAGTGAAATAAACACTCGTATAAGTTTTTCGTTTTAAAACCAAACTATATATAAATACACAATATGTCTGTAAATCTTCCAAAGGGAAGTATAGAATAAATCTGTGTTGATATGTTACTCTTTATTCCGAATTTTCGGACACTTGTCCTTTTTATAGAATATTTTCAAGAGTATTATTGAAAAAGGACAAATGTCCGAAAATATGAAATAAAGAGTGAAATATCAATACAGATACATGTATATATAAATATTTTTTTCTTGAAAACTGACATGCACACTAAAAAATATCTTCTGAAGAAAAGCTTAAAATGTTTTTATTTTTTTATTTTTATTTTTTTTTTTAAATAAATTTTATGTCTTGATTTTACTTGTCATTTGAAATTTCTACGCATAGCCTATAGAATCTTTAGAACCCAAAGTAGTTAGTACTTACTTATCTATACTAGATACCTGCTTAGAAAGAGACTGAGTTATAGTAAGTTCTAGATTTCTATACGTATTCCACCTGGACATTGTGGACTTGAAACGCGTATCATCTTTGCATTGGTTGTAGATTTAATATGTTATGTTACTTAATTTGAACGATTCTTTCAGAATTAATAACACAATTTACTATAATCATGCATCCAATACCAATGTTTATACTTAGCTAAATTTCTCTTGGAGAATGTCTGGTTATTTGTAGATTAGCATTTGTGTAGTAGATTATATGGTATTCGTACGGAAATCTGTACGTTTGTAATCGGTTTGTTACTGCTTCTCTTACGCTTAGACAGATCAGTGTATATTCTCTTAGCGCATTTAACCTGGCAATTAACTTCAGTTAGTTGAAGATGGCCAGTAAACTGGAAGAAGAAGAAATGTAACAGACTATGTACACTCCTACTGAGGCCCTTCCCGCGGAAAGGGTTCTTTCCGCAGAAAACGCGCTTTCCGCATCAGTTATTTTCCGTTTACTTTGAATATTGTTCATATTGAATGATAAACACAAGCTAGCGCGCACTAACGGCGAGCATTAAAACTAGCGCACATTAAATTGAGTGCTGTCCCTTGAATAGAAATCGGAAATAAAACTGGCGAACAGTAGCTTGCGAACGTAACTAAACTGCGACCCAGGAATCTATTTACGGTCCGCACACTAGAGCTTTGGCCAGTTGCATAGTTTCGTATTGTGGCCCGGGCACTAATTTTAAATAAAAGACGTACATGTACTTTAAAGGCATTTATATATTAGATTATTTATGATGTTTAAAGAACTAAGAACTCCCGCGAAAGAGTAATTGTATAAAATAAACGAAAATGCCTGAATTGATTTTCCTAGCTCCTTAGGGACTGTAGGGTCTAAAATCTTAACTGAGGTACTGGAAGAATGTCGAAACGGAAACGACCATTTATCCATGAATTTAGATACAATTAGCTCACATTTGTAAAAGAAGAAAACCCCTCTCAACCATAGCTCAAGACTGCTCATATATAACAACCAAGCAAATAAATATTATAGCTAGCAGGATGATTGTTTAAAATTACACCAGAAGTTAACAATATCAATATAGCAATCTGTCACATTTATGAAATTCTATAAATATATGCCTAAGAATACTGACATAAAATAAGGAAGGAACTGTTAGCAGGGTCGTGGGAAAAGGGACAAAATCGGCTGCTTGCCCCCCTTTTAGCCGCCGTAGCTCAGAACCAGGAAGTGTGCCCCCCCCCAAAACTGGTATGTTTCGAAAGGGTGTTCAAAGACAGACAAGAAAAGCCCGGTTTATAGCTGTATCTTGGGTCTGGAACTGACAGCCCGGGTCGTGAAAGGGACAGTGTCGGAGACAAAATCGGCCTGATTGGCCCCCTTTGAGCCGCCGTAGCTCGAAACCCAGGAAGTGTGCCCCCCTAAAACCGGGTATGTATCGAAAGAGTGTTCAAAGACAGACAAGAGGAGCCCAAGCTTATAGCTGTATCTTTGGTCTGGAACTGATAGCAGGGTCGTGAAAGGGACAGTATCGGAGACAAAATCGACCTGCTTGGCCCCCTTTGAGCCGCCGTAGCTCAGAACCCAGGAAGTTTGCCCCCCCCCCCAAAAAAACCTGCTATGTATCGAAAGGGTGTTCAAAGGCAGACAAGAGGAGCCCAGGCTTATAGTTGTATCTTGGGTCTGGAACTGAAAGCAGGGTCGTGAAAGGGACAGTGTCGGAGACAAAATCGACCTGCTTGGCCCCATTTGAGCCGCCGTAGCTCAGAACCCAGGAAGTTTGACCCCCCCCCCCTAAAACCGGCTATGTATCGAAGGGGTGTTCAAAGACAGACAAGAGGAGCTCAGGCTTATAGCTGTATCTTGGGTATGGAACTGACAGCAGGGTCGTGAAAGGGACAGTGTCGGAGACAAAATCGACCTGCTTTGCCCCATTTGAACCGCCGTAGCTCAGAACCCAGGAAGTGTGCCCCCCTAAAACCGGGTATGTTTCGAAAGGGTGTTCAAAAACAGAAAGAGGAGCCGGGCTTATAGCGTATCTTGGGTCTGGAAATAACAGAAGGGTCGTGAAAGGGACAGTGTCGGAGACAAAAACAGCCTGCTTGGCCCATTTGAGCCGCCGTAGCTCCAGAACCCAGGAAGTTGTGCCACCCCCCCCCCCCTAAAACCGGGTATGTAATCGAAAGGGGTGTTCAAAGACAGACAAAGGGCCCGGGGTTTGCCTGTATCTTGGGTCTGGAACTGACCGCAGGGTGCTGAAAGGGACCGTGTCGGGGACAAATCGGCCTGCTTGGCCCCCTTTGAGCCGCGTAGCTCAAGAACCCAGGAAGTGTGCCACCCCCCCCCCCCCCCAAAACGGGTATGTATCGAAAGGGTGTTTTAAAGACAGACAAGAGGAGCCCAGGCTTTGCTGTATCTTGGGTCTGGAACTGACAGCAGGGTCGTGAAAGGGACAGTGTCGGAGACAAAATCGGCCTGCTTGGCCCCATTTGAGCCGCCGAAGCTCAGAACCCCGGAAGTGTGCCCCCCCCCCCCCCTCCACACTGAAACCGGGTTTGTATCGAAAGGGTGTTCAAGCAGACAAGAGGAGCCCAGGCTTATAGCTGTATCTTGGGTTGGAACTGACAGCAGGGTCGTGAAAGGGACAGTGTCGGAGACAAATTTGGCCTGCTTGGCCCCATTTGAGCCGCCGTAGCTCAGAACCCAGGAAACGGCCCCCCTAAAACCGGGTATGTATCGAAAGGGTGTTCAAAGACAGACAAGAGGAGCCCTGTTTTATAGCTGTATCTTGGGTCTGGGAAATGACAGCAGGGTCGTGAAAGGGACAGTGTCGGAGACAAAATCGGCTGCTTTGCCCCTTTGAGCCGCCGTAGCTCGAACCTAGGAAGTGTGCCCACCTAAAACCGGGTATGTATCGAAAGGGTGTTCAAAGACAGACAAGAGGAGCCCAGGCTTGTAGCTGTATATTGGGTTTTGAACGGGTCGTGAAAGGGCCAGTGTCGGAGCCAAAATCGGCCTGCTCCTCCCCCCCCCCCCATTTTAGCCGCCGTAGCTCAGAACCCAGGAAGTGTGCCCCCCTAAAACCGGGTATGTATCGAAAGGGTGTTTAAAGAAAGACAAGAGGAGCCCAGGCTTATAGCTGTATCTTGGGTCTGGAACTGACAGCAGGGGCGTGAAAGGGCAGTGTCGGAGACAAAATCGGCGATTGCCCCCTTTGAGCCGCCGTACCCCAGAACCCCGGAAGTGTGCCCCTCTAAAACCGGTATGTATCGAAAGGTGTTCAAAGACAGACAAGAGGGGACCCAAGCTTATAGCTGTATCTTTGGTCCTGGAACTGATAGCAGGGTCTGAAAGGGGCAGTATCGGAGACAAAATCGGGCCTGCCCTTTGGCCCCCCTTTGAGCCGCCGTAGCTCAGAACCCAGGAAGTTTGCCCCCCCCCCCCCCCCCTAAAACCTGTATGTTTTCGAAAGGGTGTTCAAAGACAGACAAGAGGAGCCCAGGCTTATAGGGTTTTATCTTGGGTCTGGAACTGAAAGCAGGGTCGTGAAAGGGACAGTGTCGGAGAACAAAATCGACCTGCTTGGCCCCATTTGGGCCGCCGTAGCTCAAAACCCAGGAAGTTTGCCCCCCCCCCCCCTAAAACCGGCTATGTATCGAAAGAGTGTTCAAAGACAGACAAGAGGAGCCCAGGCTTATAGCTGTATCTTGGGTCTGGAACTGACAGCAGGGTCGTGAAAGGGACAGTGTCGGAGACAAAATCGACCTGCTTTGCCCCCTTTGAACCGCCGTAGCCCCAGAACCAGGAAGTGTGCCCCCCTAAAATCGGGTAGTTTCGAAAGGGTGTTCAAAAACAGACAAAAGGAGCCGGGCTTATAGCTGTATCTTGGGTCTGGAACTGACAGAAGGGTCGTGAAAGGGACAGGTCGTGACAAAATCGGCTGCTTTGGCCCCTTGAGCCGCAGTACTAAGAACCCAGGAAGTGTGCACCCCCCCCCCTTAACCGGTATGTATCGAAAGGTGTTCAAGCAGACAAGAGGAGCCCAGGCTTTGCTGTTATCTTTGGTTGGGAAACTGACGCAGGGTCTGAAAGGGGCAGTTTTTCGGAACCAAATCGGCCTGCTTGCCCCATTTGATCCGCGAAGCTCAGAACCCCGGAAGTGTGCCCCCCCCCCCCCCCCCCCACCTTTAAACCGGGTATGTATCGAAAGGGTGTTCCCAAGACGACAAGAGACCAGCTTATAGCTGTATCTTGGGTCCCGGACGACAGCAGGGTCGTGAAAGGGACTGTCGGGACAAATCGGCTGCTTGGCCCAATTTGAGCCGCGTTTGCTCAAACCCGGGAAACGGCCCCCTTAAACGGGTATTATCGAAGGGTGTTCAAAGACAGACAAGAGGAGCCCTTTTATAGCGTATCTTTGGGGCTGGAACTGACCGGTCGTGAAAGGGCAGTGTCGGAGACAAAATCGCCTGCTTGGCCCCACTTTGGCGCCCTCTCAGAACTGGAAGTGTGCCCACCTAAACGGGTTGTTCGAAGGTGTTCAAGACAGGGAAGAGAGCCCAGGCTTATAGCTGTATTGGGTTTGAACGGGTCGTGAAGGGCCGTGTTGAGCCAAATCCCTGCTCCTCCCCACCCACCCCCCCATTTTAGCCGCGTACTAAGCCCCGAAATGTGCCCCCAAAACCGGTTGTATC
Organism: Mercenaria mercenaria; assembly: GCF_021730395.1. Classification (NCBI taxonomy): domain Eukaryota; kingdom Metazoa; phylum Mollusca; class Bivalvia; order Venerida; family Veneridae; genus Mercenaria; species Mercenaria mercenaria. Next base: position 82,920,257 of record NC_069368.1, read on the forward strand.
GAAAGGGTGTTCAAAGACAGACAAAAGAGCTCCGGCTTTAGATGTATTTTTGGGTCTGAAACGACAGCAGGTCTGATGGGGCAGTGTCGAACAAAATCGGCCTGATTGCCCCCTTTGAGCCGCCGTAGCTCAGAACCCAGGAATTTGCCCCCTAAGACTTTTATGTATCGAAAGGTGTTCAAAGACAGACAAAAGAGCCCAGATTATAGCTGTATCTTGGGTCTGAACTGACAGCAAGGTCGTGATTGGACAGTGTCGGAACAAAATCGAATGCTTGGCCCTTTGAGCCGCCGTAGCTCGACCCAGAAGTTGCCGCCCCTAAACGGGTATGTATCGAAAGGTGTTAAGCAGACAAAGGGCCAGGCTTTAGCTTTCTTGGGTCTGGAACTGAGAGGTCTGAAAGGACGTGTCGTAGCAAAACGGCCTGCTTTGGCCATTTGAGCGCCGTAGCTCAGAACCCAGGAAGTGTGCCCCTAAAACCGGGTATGTTCGAAAGGGTGTTTAAAGACACAAAGGACCGGTTTTGCTGATTGGGTCCCGGACCCACAGGAGTTAAACTTTATTTCGTTTTGGGTTTCGGTCTCTAATGAACCCCGTGGGAATGTATGTTTCTTTTCTGATATCTGCCCTAGCTCAAATGTGGAAACTTATATATTTGATACGAACGAGGAACACATACGTAATTTTCGAACTCCAAGATTGCTTCCTAATTTTATTCGGTAATGTATACTCGTATGTAAGCCCTCATTTACCCCCCTTATCCTAGTTTGGTAATTGTCCCGTAAAGATTCAGTTTCTATTGAGGGATTTCAAAGGTCACTGATTCGTATACTTTGGTTTGATAAATGTTGCCAAGAGGAATTGTATAGCAAAAGGATGATTTTTGATGTATTCATTTTTACGATCAGGTTGCATTAATAAAGGGGCCTCCGTGGAAAATTTGGGTTTAAGTCCCCAGACTTCGAATCACTTGCTCTCGTGATGGAGTTCGGCTTGTACATACAGTATAAACAGAGTATTATGTTAGGGGATGCAATGCCTACCTGCAATATACGCAACTGACCTTAAAAAGTATTAATTTGTCCGTTATGTTGAAAGGGGTGGGTTAACTGTCACTGGATAAAAACTCGACTGAGAGAGGGGTTTTAGAGGTACAATGTAATCAGTTGCCCGCTGCGGCTGCATGAAGATCTTTTACCATAGTCTGAAATGTAAAAGAACCTCAACCAAAAATGTAAAACATGCATTACAGCTAAAAGTTTTCACATAAACAATCAAATCTGTCTATAAAGACCACACTTGGGAAATAAAAAAGTGGTCTTTCTTGACAGGTGATCCCTCCACACATGTTTACACTTTTATGGTTAAACGAATTCAGAGCAGATAGTAGCCTTTATAAGCAAGTTTTATTAGTCGTTTCCTTCTTTTATAAAGCTTTAACTTATGCCGAAACCGAATTAGAAAGGTGAAAAAGGTCGCATGTTTCCACAACATTTACACATTTGTATGAATACATGTCAAGCATTATCATCACCAGCACTATGGTGATTTCAAATGTATTTCTATATATACAGTATGCTATGATATCCTCACTCCATTGAGAAACTGGACTGCTGGATATTTGCCCCTCCCCAGTTGAAATGGAAGATAGGACATTTTAACACCCCCCCCCACACACACACCACAGTGCTTATTTCTAAAATGGAACATTTGCCTTACCCCTCCCTCATCGCCCTCCCCTACCCCTCCTCAACACTTAACAATTTTCTAGTAAATAATTGCCAAGTTCACAAGTTTTCAGTGTTGAATACATTGCACAAATGAAAAAATTATAACGTTATGAGCACTTTTACGACTTGATAATATGCTATTATTTACCTTAACACCTAAATGTAAATAAGATATTTATCAAATTTGTATTTAGAGTAATTTTGATAATAAAACAACATAAAACACAGTTACATCTAATGGTATTTAGGACAAAAATATTGGGGGGGGGGGGGGGGGGGGGGTGCAGATGTCCTATCTGTCATTATGTCATTATGTCATTATAACTGAGGGCAAATATCCAGTAGTCCTTTTTTGATTGGGGGCTGAGGTTGAGGCAAATGTCCTTGGGGTAAATGTCCTACAATACCAGACGGAACAGTTTAGTATTGGTATTGAATCTAGGGACACTAGCTAGCTTAACTGCCCATCATTACGTAACTGACATTCTGCTTAATCCCACCCACCCTCGAAATCCCAAAATTTCGGATGAAAATTCGGCAGAAGTGAAATATGTAAGTGGTCAGTCATTCACAATTGACTTGAACGGTCGTCGGATATTTTTTTTTTACTTTGGATAATAAGTAAACTGCATAAAAGAAATTTCAGATACATATTTTATTCCTATCGCTTCTCCAATGTATTGAATTTAATGATATTCAGGGCGACATTTGTCCGGACGACGTTCAGTGGGACGCCATTACGGACGTTTCGTGGGGCGACGATCGGCGTGGCGACATTTTGGTGGGGCGACGTTCGATGAGGCACCATAACGACGTCTGTCGTTGTGGCGTTGCGACAGAACGAAATAACGAAATGGCATAAAACAGCCACCATATTTAATGCTACTGTTGGTCATATCAGGTATTATTACATGACTGTAGGCGCACACTCCCGGTTGTTGAGCTACGACGGGTATAGGTACGTATTATAAACATTAAATGATAAACACATTTTCACGCATGTCTAATCAACCATTTACTTTTTTCTTGATTTCTATACAACACTTTTTCAAAACTTGTCTAATTGGAATGGGAAGGGTTTGGGTCACAAATACCTGATATGAGTTAAGACGCACTGAGTGGGAAGGAATGGGATCACAAATACCTGACTTCAGTTAAGACGTTTGGAGTGGGGAGAGAAGGGATCACAAATACCTGACTTGTGTTAAGACGCATTGAGTGGAACGGGATTGGATCACAAATACCTGATTTGAGCTATGAGGCACTGAGTGGGAAGGGATGGGGTCACAAATTACTAATTTGAGTGAAGACTCATTGATTGCCCGTGGTACAAACAGTGTCTACTATACTGATATAACTGGTATGTCAGTATTCGTGTATGTTGTTCTGGCTTTGCAATATACTTCCAATATGTACAAACTTTGATTAAGTTAAAGAAGGCGTAATGAGCAAAAATTTCAAAATCAAGTTGCATCCTTGATAATTAACATGTTCAAATAATAGCAAAAGCTGACCTTCATCCAATGTATAATTATCAGGTAAAGGTAAAGGTAAGCTTTATTTAATGTCGCATATAATCCGACATAAAACACGAGCTACAAAGCTCTTGTGCGCAAACTAGGTGTCCAGTAACAGAATGGTCAAATGCACATTTTTTACGCAAATGGCTTCGAAAATCACATTTTAGCCTAGCCCTAAAATAGTTTTGACGTTGCCGTTTTTATGGCGATTAGTTTAGTTTCGGGGCGTCCATTCAATTGAAAAAAGTCATTATTTTTCATTTAATATAACAGGTCCTATGAAACCTATACGATGATGTTATTTTCAAGTATGTGCTCCGAATTTAAATAAATACGTTAAGGCTAATTCTAATATGCTTTTCTCTGTTAAAACACTCTTACGCTAAAATGACGTCACGTTAACATGCGGCGACGTCAATGTTTTGTTGCGACCAAGAAAAAGTGCTTCTATATTTTATCTACTGTTTTAGGTTAAGGGCATATAAGAATCGAAATAATTTATAGCAAAAGGGTGTTTTAACACTACTTATGCACTCGGGTGGTATTACGTCGTACGAATAATTTGACTCAGGCTGCGCCCTCGTGAAATTATAACGCCCGACGTATAACCGCCCATCGTGCATAAATAGTGTTAAAACACTCTTTTGCTTTAAATTATTTCTTAAATGAGGACATGCTAGCAAAGCAAGTTAAAAAGTCTTGTTTTAGGTTTCATTCGAATAGAAATATACATCCTCCTGAATAATGATTATGGAATACTAACAGGATCATAAATATATACATTCTATCATAACAAAGTGCAACAGAAATCACGAAACGTAACAGAACTATTTACAGTTTTTCTACAAAGATATCCTGACGTCACGACTTAATGACGTCATGATGCGATGCACGTGACGTTGCGCGGACAAACTGGATATAATTTGGTTAAAACCATTAAAAATACATAAAATAAATAGAACATTTGTTTGTTCTAGTGTAAGATCGAAATATATTTCACTCGTGAATGTTCACTCGGTGAAATATATTTCAATCTTACACTAAAACAAACAAATATCCTCTATATATTTATTTCACTATGTATTTTGTAGAGGAAGACAATAACACTTATTTAAGAAATGATTTTTTTTTCGGTGTTCATGCGAAATGACCGACAGAGTAGGATCAGCAAATCCATGAATCGCGCTAGCGATTCATGTTTAAATTGCCGATCCTATTCTGTCGTTCATTTCGCATGAACACCGAAAAAATACATTTAATTTCTTATATTTACATTATATTTCCTTTCCATTTGTAAACAAGATTATATTATAAATTGCACACATTTTGTTGCATTTAACATTAAAATCAGCTTTCCGGCAATTCTGTTCACCAGACGGAACAACCGCGACGTCATCTAAAGAACGTTCTCCCTGACTATACGCGGACGTCGTCAAAACATCGGTCCATTATCGCTAAGCAGCGTTGACGTTATTTTCGCGCCTTTCATTTTGCTGTTCATACGAAATGAACGTCATTTTTTCAATGGAAAAGAATAGGGCGAATGTAAATATTTCCGTATAAACAACACTGATGCAATGATATCAAGGGCGATCCTTTCCACAAGATTGGACGTAAGATCTGACGTGAACAAACTGGTGTCGTTCCAAAACATCTTTGAAAGTCGGCAATCAATATTTGGAAAAGAATATTAAATAATAGCTAAAACCCATCTTGTTCAAACTCCCTAACCCAAAATCTTAGTATCTGTAGTTGTGGGATTAAAGAGAAGTCAAGCGTTTTAAAACATACTTCTGGAGCCGTATTCACAAAGCATCTTAAGTATAAGTTTTGATTTAAGTTGAAGATTTTACTTAAGTTTTTGGTGATTTCAGCTTAAGTCTAAGTAAAAAACTTAAGTCCTATTCATAAAACAGCTTAAACTTAAGATACGATACGTAAGAAATGACTTGTCAGGAATGAGTACGATTAAAGTGTTGTTTTTCAGATAAAAGCACTTTAAACATAATTGTGCATGTAGTATCTGTCTGAAATTAATGTTTTTTATTTTGATGTTTTCGTCCACAATAAAAGCCAAGAATTACTTATTAAGTTGTTTTATGAATAACAAATATACTTAAGTAAAATAAATTTCTTACTTAGGTAATACTTTAGTAAATAATCAATTTCTTATCTTATACTTAAGATGCTTTATGAACACGGCTAAAGTACGCATTCCCGTTAGTGACAAATATTTTGTAGAACCCAGTAGACTGAATATTGCACATGTAAACATATTGATCACTTCATAACTGAACAGTAACTACAAAATAAAGTAAAAGAAATAGCTGGATACATTTAAAACATTAAACGGAATTAAAGCTTCACATTAATAGCAGACTCATCAACAAATCTAAACAGTAACTCAAAGATGTAAATACATTTCCTTTCTGACGGGATGATTCCATTTAGTTCAATGTTTTATGTACAATATGAAATGTATTTTGAAAGTAAATAGCACATAAACTTGTTCGCAAGTTACAATTAGCCATAAGGAAGACCCGCTGTCTAAAAGCTATCTGACTAAAGTGCAATTTATTTCCATTATTATTACATATGATATTAGGAAAACTAGCGCTAGATCTTTTACTAATCTGTAATCAATCAATACAGTTAGAAAGATAATAGGCACACATGCCGTAATCAGACCAACAGCATAGACAATAGAATGTAGACGTAATGGAATGGTTTTATTACATGTTCTTTTTTGCTACTTCAATTTGTTTTGTAGGATCAGATGAGCTTTATGCATTGGATAGACGTTCCTTACGCCCAGCTATAAAAGCCACAATTTTCCCTAATGGGCCAGATATTTTATTGTTCTTTGCATGGTTTAGTCATCGAATTAATGGAAAAAGTAAAGTTTTCAGTTTTATCATATTTCTTCCCCAACATAAAAGCCCTAACAGCCGAGGTACAACAGTATATCGATGCGATCGTGCTGATTAAAATATGAGAGTGTAGTCGCTCTAAGCCGGAGGTCATATTTTCAACTTTCTTGCTGTTTCATATTGTTTTGATTACTATTTTCATATGTTAATAGAATTTTACTTTTTAATCAACATATTTATTATTTCAGAATGCTGATAGATATATGGAGCACTTCATTTGCTCTATCTTTTCATTACAGTGTCTATCTGCCGAAGGTTCAGCGTTGGGTGCGTTGCTCTAGCTGCGTATATAAGTTACTTTATAACTAACCAAGAATTACAAAATAAAGTAAAAGAAATGTTTTGAATGTTTTGCGGTTCATGTTCAGTTATGAAGTAAACAAATGCAAAATATACAAAAAATATTCAGTGTAAGAGGGTCCTGCAGCTTGTACTTCGAATTCTGTACGTATTATACAGTAAGAGATTATTACAATCAAATATCGATTCCTCGAAACTTTATTTATATTCCACCAAACGGAGGCTTTGGATTCAGTGTTGTTATATTTTCTGGTCCTTTGGGATCATGGAGTCCATTCAACATATGCGTAATGGAGTTCCGCTTAAGCCGGTGCTAGGGGGCGTGAGAGGCGTTGCATATTTGATTACCTCTCATGAACACTCAATCAAACCGAGTCTGCTATTATTCTTCTTGGTTGCATTCTTTGCTTCCATATGATCTTTTTACAGATTGTATTATATATGATACAAATACAACTTCTAAGTGTTCCTATGTCTTCACAGGTATGTTACAATTGCTTCTGTTCAAACTTTCACCTGTTTTGAAAAAGATTTACATCATGCGAAAGACAACTGAAAATAAAATATTATAATAATTTATGCACTGTGATTAACCGATAAGCATGAGGCAAATTTCTGTAGGTACTAGTACCCTAAAACAAGTTTCTATTACATGTGCCCGGTACATTTGTTTTGTATGCTTCATTATTTTGGTAAAAATTCACTATCATTTGATAATTGTTATGTTATGGTCTTTTTCCAGAAAATAGGGAATATCCGAGTTTTGCTGGTTTTATTTTATAGAGAGCCAATATAAGATAGTTGCATCATCAATAAAATATATTGCATTATGTATATTGCAAATTTCAGAAAATCTATAAATTGTTTGTATGAAGCTTGGTAGTTAGCTTACTGATCAAAGTTGTAAGCCAACAGTAAAATAATGTTTGCCAGTACTACTAATGCTTTGAGTAATGTATTTACAAAAAAAAGAAAAAAAAAAACAAATAAAGTGAAATAATCTAGTAATATTACACCACTTGTGAGATAATGTTTAAAATGGACATCAGGCAAAATATTTCCATAATTTAAAATCCGATTTTAAATACTTAGTAAGATAGAAGGTTAACTACTAGTATCATTTCAAAGTCAGACCTGTCTGTAAAATCCGCTATCAGGTTGTTGTTGACAAGTGATCTCCCAACACAAGTAAATTTGCACTATTCAGTCTTAGCATTTGTGGTGAAACGAGAACATAATGACCTTTATAAACAGGTTCTACAGTGGAGACCTTTATACGGAGAATGTCTTAAGCACATACATTACAAATTTGTTAAAAACTTCGAAATCATTCTGTGTTACTTATGTTGAATGTTAAAGCAGAATAAGAAATTATACTTGACTAATTATCTGACAACCAGTGTATATATATTCATCATACAAGTATTTAGCATTTATTTGGGTCTTATCAGTATATCACATATCCTATAGACACTTAAAACAATATAACAATCGTAAAAAAACATTAATTATAAGAAACCCTACGTATTGCACTACAAATACTACATGAGATCGTTTTATCATAGGCGAGGCTTTGTTGTGTGCGTTACTAACTGCTTTCTCTACGTGTTTGACGAAACACGGTCGCTTGTCCACTCTGATTCGCACAAGGTGATTTCCAGCATCATGTTACTCATAAATCTTCCAATTAAATTATTGTTTAGTTTTACACAAGTCCCACAAAACGTTCATGTAGGTACCCTGGAATAGTGTACAAAATGTATTATCAGAATTAAACCTTCTCTATACCTGTCCACAGGAGCCCTGGGACATATAACAACTTCTCCTTCATTCTTTTGGCCTTTGTGCATTTTATACGGAATTTAGGCAAAAGTTGTGCTGTTCCCTCTAGATAAAGGACTTGCCATATTAATTGTAATGAACTTGGATGAGACCAAATACCCGCATATCGAGGGTTCAACGCAATAAGGGCATATCTACAAATAATTATTATATGTAGATACGCCCTTATTGCGTTGAACCCTCGAAATGCGTTTTGTTATTCAATCCTATGTTGAAATTTAAAGTGTAAACTGCCATCAAATGATGCATAAATATAAGTGAAGGATGTTGAACTACCTATACCAAAGTAACAAAAACTCGTCGTTATTAATGGATGACACTGATTTTCGGTAAATGTATTATTTTGAAGAAATATGTGAACATTTTTTTCATAAAATATAAGCCCTTTGGAATTTATAGTACAAATGGAAGCACAACAACAGTAGATTCAGTTAGACTGAATTCGTTCACGAGAGCACACCATTACAACGCTCTTGAAATATTGGAGAAAATCAACATTCATTTACCTTTTTCCCAAATATGTAACACTTATCTTAACACATATGTCATTTTCTGTGCCTTATGTACACTCGATGGCAAACTTGCTGGAAATGAACATGTTGGAAAAATTTACTCCGGCTCCGGCGAATAGCTTTAAAGCGAAAGAAAGCAATTATAATCATTTCTCTATGAAGATACTTAGCCTACATATGCTTGTGCAATAAAAGTAAATAAAAAAACTCTGTTTTGGCTGAGGATTGAACTCAGGACCTTTCGCGTGTTAAGCGGATGTGATAACCACTACACCACGGAAACAACTGATTGTAATTCCTCCGCAAAAGCTTGTACATAATATTGAGATATACCAGCGGAATGCTTTAACACATGGTGGTTTTCTAAAGTGATCAAGTAAGGTGAACTGACTTTTTATTACACCAGCAAGTATCTGTTTCTATTGTATGTGAATACTATTTCGGGACACTTATTGAAATAGTTTTTTTATACGTATTTGTTACAATTTGCGAAAAGCATATGTGATCCCAAGTACGAGACACACTATTTAATTGTTTTAAATGCCTATTTATAAATCGATATTAATGACGTTAAAGACTCGTATTCTTAAAATACTTTACCTTAAGAAATGCAGTAGCGCTGACTTTATTACTTTATACACGGGACATTCATGCTGCCCGTATAACGGCTACCAGGCATTAGTCCGAGGTTTCCGTATATAAATGACATTACGCCGTCGCTTCCTGTAGACAAACATGTAGAATGACATTAAAAATTTAAAATATTCCTGGCTGGTATGTTGATGCTCATGAAATGTAACTTCACATTTCTGTTTATGTATGCATGTATTTTACTACTCGTGAAATTGACACACAGACTAGATTGCCACTTTTCTGAGGTTTCGAACATTACTTTACACTGAAACAATATCGTACGTCTCTAATGTGTCTTATAGCGAAGAAAGAAAACATATTGCATGATTCCAAAGAAATAAGTATTGACTTTGTTGTATTCTGTATTTGCTGACTTTTTATCTTATAAGATCTAATCCCTTTTATATGGGCGCAAAAGGAGTTGAGAAATCATGATTTAATGTCATCTTTCCATTAACTGTTGTATATAAAAAATATATGGGTTTGAATTAACAATAAGCACGCAACAGAGATATGAAACCAATACCTAGATATCACCCGAATGTTTTCTTTCCTACTAAATAATGTGTATATTTCTCCGGATGATAACTCCATTATAGTAAATCGACATGTGATGATTCGTTAGTAAACAAATGAAACACAATATAATTAGTTTAAAGTTTTAAAATATTGATAATAATGAAAGTATCATCATTTCATCACCTAATGTCATTGTTTACTTTACAGCATATATGCATGTAACTGTATAATTAGAAAAAAATATTGTAAACTAAAATCATCGGATTCAGTGTTAGCCATTACAATAGAAAAAGAGGAAGACCTTACATTCATTCCGGAGCTTCTTGTCAAGTCTGTTCAGTACAAAATCATTTGCCTTGCCTTTTATTTCTCCACGTAATAGAGGCACAATTTATAATCTAAATGATAAACTCTTACACTATTTCAGTACAGTTAGAAACATTTATTGAAATTTTTGCCTAAATCAAAATAAATAATCGTTCGCCTCCGCATTCGTTCAAGTAACTAAGACTGAAAATACATTTCCGTTTATGCTTCTTTGGTATTTCACGAACTGGTTTTGTTTAATAAAGTCAGTTTCATGTGTGATAAATGATGACAGAGGATAATTTCTCAACATAATATACAGTTTTGTTCACAAAACAGTTAGGAAGGTGAAAGGGTAACAATGACGTAATATGACGTTGAAACTTTCTATGCACACATTCAAGATATTCTGCCTTTATAAATTCCCAAATCCCACACGAGTAATTTAGAATAGAAGCAATATATGAATCAACATACGAGCAACATATCTAAATTGGACTGGTCTATCTTTCAAGTTTGGCAGTACCATTTAGTATTTGAAGGGGTGTTCACTGAAAATTTACAGACCGAATAGCGAACACTGGTCGCAAAGGCAGAATCAGTTGCCGCCAGGAGGCTAAGGGTTAAGACCTTTGCCATATAATGTTTTAGTAGCATTCACGAAATAGCCACAACTAGAGAAAACAATGAGTTGGTAATTAAAAGTATTGACAGTTTACAAAATTAAAATCATCAATTTTCGGCCATGGTTATATTCATAAGGCTGCCCTGGTCTTTTTGTTTTGATCAGAGACAAATCAAAGTTATCTACGTTTAGCTTATCATATGCTCTTTCCAACGACACTATTTACGTTAAAATGCATATTTGCGTTCGTTAACCACACTATGATTATAGCCGGGTACGTTTTCTGTATAGAAGAGATTTGTGTTTTCATATGCACTTGCATTCAATTTGTTATCTATTATCCCCCTTTATGGCTCTAACTGTAAAAAATCATAATCAGTATTAAAAGTAGCGCTTTCCTAACCATGTATTTATGTTAAAGATCTATTTGGACAGCTGTTTCATCTGTTTTCAGCATACAGTTTCAAGCCTTATAAATGCAACTTTAAAACGGATAACGCTGCTGCAAAAATAGACAGTATGCGTAATTTAGTTGTTAGAAAAACTACTTTCAATTTTGCACACCAGCGCTATAAAGGGAACTTATAAACATTAATAAATACAATGACACAATATTCTATGTTAGTCAAATATTCACACTTTAAAGTAACGAAATATCACTGTCCTAATAAATAAACTGTATCATTTAAAATCATTTGTTCGTCAGTAATATTTTCTAACAACCGTTAGTAAAATGAAAAAAATATCACTATCGGTTCTTTTTATCATAATTATGCAGGATTCTGCAACTATTTTGCAGAAAGGAAAGTTATTACTTTTAACGAATACAAAAACAATATTCTTAAGTATTAATAAATCACATTTCACGATTAATGAGAGGTGTTTTTGATGAAATCGATATTGCTATCCTAATTTACAGTAACAATTGTCTTAACTTTGAATCCTTTATTGATATTTATTACTTGCCTTTCAGAACATTAATTTTTGTTTCAGGTTCATGTAGGAAAATGGCTTGAAACCGGTTTCCTTTCAAAGGTAAGAAGCATGAAGAGTTACACGGGTGTTCTTGGTAAATATCACTTATTATTATTATTTATAGATCTTTCCATGATAAACACGTTCAAAGGCGCTTAACATATAGCAAACACTGCCAAACAGAGCGCGAAATTCATCTTCTACTAGTACAGACTCAGCGCGATCTGACCAGAGGGACAGAGTGAGATAAATCCCCCATAACAATAATATGCAATAATTGCAATAGCAATAATTGTCTTAACTTTGAATCCTTTATTGATATTTATTGCTTGCCTTTCAGAACATTATGTTTTGTTTCAGGTTCATGTAGGAAAATGGCTTGAAACCGGTTTCCTTTCAAAGGTAAGAAGCATGAAGAGTTACACGGGTGTTCTTGGTAAATATCACTTATTATTATTATTTATAGATCTTTCCATGATAAACACGTTCAAAGGCGCTTAACATATAGCAAACACTGCCACATAGGGCGCGACATTCATCCTCTACTAGTACAGACTCAGAGCGATCTGACCAGAGGGACAGAGTGAGATAAATCCCCAATAACAGATAGAGAGAACTGCTTTTTAGACACAGGCTAACTTAGCCTAGCTCTTTGCGACTCTGTAACGTGCCCGGTGTATAGCACCGATACACGCGAAGCCGTCTTTCCTGGGAAGAACCAGTACAGGCCTCTTAGTTAGGCGGGAGACACTCAAGAGCATCTCAGAAATTTTCAGTGCCTGGACGACCGGGATTCGAACCCCGGGCCTCTGGATTGACAGTCAAGCGTGTTACCACTAGACCACCGGCCCACCTATTTCCCTGATGACGTTTCCCATATGCTATGGATTTTATAGTATCAACTGGAATGATCAAATTTTTGTTTTCATGTCATAGGCGGTCATTTCAAAAATTGTATTTGTTTTGTTTCTGACCTTCTAAATGCCATTAATAACAGATTATTTATCATTGCTACTTTTCACAGAAATGGTAAAAAAAGACCTGTTTGCACTAATTACTCGAATTGCCGACTGCTACTGAATCTTGCACGTGTATTATATATTCTGAACTGAAATACAATGAATTTCAGATCTGCAGCAGTATAGGAATGCCCCTTATATTATTTCTAATGATTTGCATTCTTAAATGATGAATAATGTGAATGGTGCTAAGGGATATTTTACTTGTCCACATTTTTGTATTTGTCTATGTAGACTGTAATGATTACTAAGCCACGTAAAGCTTCTACTGGTTGAAAGATTCACTGGTGTCACACCATATTTAAAAGCAAACACCTAGACGGTAATTTGCAATAGTCGTAAGAAAAAAAAGTTACCAAATCAACTGTCTATGAACAGTAGACGTTGCAGACAAGTACTGAAAATCTAAAGAACTGCGACAGCATGATAACAAATTTGCGTTATCCTGATTTCATGTCATTGACGGTTATTTCAAAAATTGTATTTGTTTTGTTTTTGACCTGGGTAAATGTCATTCATAACAGATTATTTATCATTGTTACTTTTCTAATTGTCTTATTTTCAAGACGTGATCATGATGAAGCACGATAATCATTAATCATGTGGTAATTGGATTGCAATGTCACGATTAAACAGCTGCTTTCTTTTGTTTCTTGCGTGTTCGGTTCACAGGAAAATAGCTGATGAACTTTAGCACGACGTAAGCAAAGGACAACTTATTTATTTAACAGATGTTTTAACTTTTTTCACAGGGAAAACAATCGTCATTGACATATTACAATGGTTTAGATATAGTAAACAATTGTTAACATCTCGACTAGAACTTCATTGTAAAAGTAGTATTTCATCTGCTGTCTGATAAAAGAATTTAATGTTAGATGTTACACTTGGTTTCGCTGCCTATATCTGTATATTGACATAGAACTCGTATAGCGATGTACCAGTGAGATAATGTACCAGTAAGTATTATAAAAATAGATGTTTTGCACATATTAAGCAGAAATGTGCTGACTGCAATGCTCATGTTCTGAAATGAAAATCACTTAAACTTTATCCAAATTAAGGCACTCTTTTGAAGGAAACACTACGGTGTTACATCAGCTGGCAAAGCCGCATGAAAGCGAGTCAGTTCTGATAAACTAATCTAAATTGTATCATCTTATTTGTCGTGAAACGGGTGACTGCAATGTGTGTGCTGTCATAAAACGTTGTTTTTCATATGATGAATGTAGATATACACATATACCTATGTTTTTCGTGTAAATGGAAAACGATTGTTAATCTTAAAGTTCCGTTATAATCTCGAGATTTTGAAGATGTTGCAATTGTAAGAATTCTACTTGCAACGGATATCACTTTTTCTGAAGCATTAAGCAGCATTGCAATACACCCAGAGCGACAATTGACTTAGGCAGTCTGTTTCTTATTCTTTCATGTTATCACACTGATAAACTAGGTCAAATGTCATCCGTCATAGTGTAAAAGTGAATAAATCGCTCAGGTACTACTGCAGGCATAATTGCCTTGCAGATTCAGAATGCCTGTTGATGGCTTTCCTAGAATAAAGCATTCGACTCCACGAGAGCTTGAACCTAAGATGAATTCGCACTATATATATTTTCTTTAAAAGGACAAAGCGATTTTTTGTTTATGTCAGTTAACTCCTTTTCAAACAGCAAGCCAGATTTGATTAGTTTAAACAGTATTTATTTCAGTTCATACACAAATATATAACAGTCATATATAAATGATAAGTGTATTTCTAAAGATTTGAAAACAAGCTATCACAGATTCATCTCGTTGGAGTCTATTTCCAGGCATATATATATACCAGGGTGGCCAACCTACATGACTATTGGATACCGTACACAAGGAGATTTGCCGAAGACAGCAAAAGTGCTTTCCTCCGCACAAAGGGTTTGCCATTAATTCTCGGTACTTTTCTCAAATACTTCGCCCACGTGCTTTTTGTGGACTAACTGTGTAGGTAACGTAGATTCTACACACTTTCAGTTGGGCGAAGTGATTGAGAAAAGTACTGAGAAATGATTGCAGACTTTTTGTGCGGAGGAAAGCACTCACTTTGCTGTCTTCCACGCTCCTTTTTTCTTATGAAAATCCGCCAAGTAATAAGGAAAATATGGGCAAAATATTACCTGAAGCGGGACGTTTTCTCCGTGTGTACAGCATCCAAAAGTCACATGGGTTGGCCACCCTGTATACGGTGTAAATTATTTAAGAAATAATATATCTCATCGGTGATTTGTCGCTGAATAAATCACTGTTTGGAGTTCAGATGCGAAGGAATTATATCACGAGGGCGCAGCCCGAGTGATATAATGCTACGCATCTGAACGACAAACAGTGATTTATTCAAGAGCAAATCACTAAATGAGATATATTATTTCGATTCTAACACATTATTAAGGACTTTAAAGTACATCCTTGTCGGCATGCATTAAATATTTGCCCGTTTTCAATCGGGTTCTTTTCCAGCGCGCCGCTACGCCGCTTGACGCTATGACGTAATATTGTGACGTCAGAACAGTGAATTGTTGTTTAATAGTTCACTGTTTCCAGCCTTCTTTGTTTAATAGGAAAATGAATCGGATCGTGTTAGAATAACGTATAATGAACCCATAAGTGACGTTTCTATTTAATTTTTGTATGTTGAAGAGACCAATCATATTCTAAAAAGAATCAACAATGATTCAGAAATTTGTATAACATTAAATCGTTCAAGTTTAAACCCCGCGCAATCGGCCAAGAAAGAGTCTACCCGACAAGTTTTTGAAAAGTCAGATATCAGAGAAAAAGATGTCTAGAATTCACAAACTCATCATGGGCGAAAACAGTTTTCAAGGAATAAAATAACAAGAAGAACAAAATTACGTTGTTGTGCCCTGTCAGGAAAAAGAATTTAATATTTGTGTAATATTTAACCATTCCTCTAAAATCTACACTTTTCTAAACACACCTTTTTGTGACTTTTTAAATAGTAAAGTGAATGAAATTTTGCATTCGACTAATGCGATGTTTTTAAAAAAAAATGATCTCTTATCAACGACACGTCAGTTATTCTTAAAATTGGAAATATCTGAAAATGTTGTCTTTAACTCTAATCCTATCAAATGTAATACATGTAATGCATTTTTATGTAAATATATTTACATTTATTTGGAATAAATATGTTAAAAGTATGACATGCATCTGACACATTTACGCCTGTTGCAAACTGTTAATCCATAACGGTGGCTCCTGCCAATTATGCATTGCTATGTTCTTAATTGGACATCTTTTGATACGCGATAAACACACACGACAGAACAAACGTAGGATAAGCATGCTTATATTGCCCAAAATCAATGATATATATATATTTATTTTGAAAAATAATTTACGAATATTCGAATTTGATTTTCATATTCAAATATTCGACCAATTTTCGAATATTCGTTCCCATCCCTAGTTTAAACTAAACTAACTTTTAAGATATTTGCAAAAAAAGCAAATGGCGTTTTACCTTTGTTTTTCCATATGATATATACTATGTAAATAACCAATGCATGGTCATCCATTGCTGTTTGTCTCCAGGCCAATGAAATTTTAACCAAATACCAAGAAAGTAATAAGTCATGCATGGCTTCAGACCTACTTCGAACTGTTATAACCAATGCCAATCAATATATTCACTAGCTTCGTGAGATATTCTTAAGAGTAAAATTAATAGGACTTTTAACTGTCTGCCAAAATTTGGCCCTTACATTACATGCATATGACTCTCGATTATATTGTTTAGTGGTAAAATATACACTGAAATAATTTAAATAAGTTACATAACCCTTTTGTTAATGTATTCACAGGTCTGAATGTAAGAACATATCAATAATGCTTTGTGCGGACCCCCAACGGCCATCAATCAGTGCTTGTCCGTGTATTCACATGTATTATTACATGAAAATATGCATTATTCTTCGTGCTGACAATCAATTGATTTTGGAAATTATATTCAATAGACACAAGACAACTGTTAACAATTTATCGTTTTCTACAAACAATATAGTCATTCATTTGGAAGTACAAAATGATTTCCAATATTGCTATCACATACTCATACATTTCCCACTGAATTTCATATAAAGGGATCTTTTAACCATCATCAGAATGTCCAAAACCTTATTTCGAAGTAAGTTTTGGTTTAGAAATGCATGATAAAATGTGTTTTTTTTTTGTTTTTAGGAGGATTTTGTATTTTGGGTCATCAAGGAGAAAACAATTCAGAAATACAAGAATACACTGTCGTATGCTGTATAGTGAAATTTATCAAAGGCTATGAAAATGATCTTTTTATACACTTTCTAACAACAGCACTGTAGCATACCTATCGAAATAGCGAAATTGTCATTTACTGGTCTGTACGAAAGACCGGTGGTAGTATTTAAAATTCCCGATTTCTCGATTTCACGATTTCTCGATTTTCCGATTTCTAGATAGGAAAGTTTTACTTCAGAATTTCGTGATTTCACAGTTTCTCGATTTCAGGATTTCTCGATTTTACTTCACAATTTCAGGATTTCTCGATTTTACTTCACAATTTGACAATTTTACGATTTCTCGATTTTACTTCAGAACTTCATGATTTTACTTTTTCTCGATTTCACGATTTCTCGAGTATACCTCACAATTTCATGATTTCCCGATTTCTCGATTTTCATGTGCAATTTCACGATTTCTTGATTTCACGATTTTAATTCACAATTTCTGGATTTCACGATTTTTCGATATTAATTCACAGTTTCGCGATTTCTCGCTTTCACGATTTCTCATTTCTTCCAAATTAAACAAAGTTACATTTCCATAACATTATTGTTACTGGCATGATGTTGGGCAGTGCCAACCAGAACACGCTGTTCAGACTATGAGATATCTAGAGATTTTTTCTAACCAGTGAACCATCATGTGACTGCATGCAAACAATCGTTTTTTTTTTTGTTTTTTTTCGGGCTCCCGCTTGGGATAACCCCATTTATTTTTGTAAAGTATGAACATTTACAAAACAATAACCAGAAAAGAAGTCATTAAACAACCAATTCATACAAACATATGAATAATAAATTTAGTGATAATATTATATTGAACACAATAGTTACATCGCCAGTGAAATAGAACTTGTAAGACAAGTAAAATTTGACGAAGTTTCTATTGCCAAGCTTACAAATATTTTTTTTCATACACAACATTGTGAAAATTTATACGTCTATATATGTATCTGACATGGACTCAATAGATTTCAATAACTGTAGTTTTTCATTATCAGTATTGTGCCATTTTATTTGTTCTTTAATTTTTCTAACTAGATGTTTATAAAAGCTTCTTATTGACTGATAGTTGTTATTGTATTTACAATTATTTCTATATTTCCAAATTTCCCATTTTGTTTCATATATAATCGTATTAATCAATTTGTTTACTTGCCTGTCATCATAATATCCGAAACAAACAGCAAATTTAAAAGCAGAATCACAGATGTTGACATATCTAAATAGGTCGTTCAAGTTCTTATTTAAAAGTGTCCAAATCTTGATTGAGGACCATCAGGCATTATGCTATCTGCTAAATTATGGGCAAGCTCTATATGTTTGTGTTTAGTTATCGTAACTGGACAAATACTCAAGGGGGTCATAACGGCACTGAATATCTTGGCCCTGAATATCACTGCCTCTGATGACAAGATAAGACAACCTTTCCGATTAAGATTCATGATATCCCAGTTTTGAACTTGTCCTAGGGATCATTAGGACCAACACTATGATGAAGTATTTTGATAATTGGACAGTAATTCAGGTGTCAAATGGATCTAGGTTTTCATTTGATTTGCTTTGGTGACCTACTATTTAAGATGCTTGTTTAACATTGTTTTTGACTGATTTTCTCGTATGACCTTAGTTTTGACCCAGACGATTGACTTTCAATCTTGGCCTAAAAATCATCAAGACAAATATATTCAGTGAGATTCCTTTCTTGATATTAAATGTTGCTTCAAAAGTATTATCAAAGTTTTACTTTTATCTATTCTAAAGACCTACATTTAGAACCGACAGTTTTAATAACCTATTTTATAGCCGGTAATGGGCAATGTTCCCAAATGAAAATTGTCTTTTTGTCCTAATTTCAAGTAAAAAACTCCTAATTTCCATCTAAAAAAACAACAACAACAAAACAACACTATGTAATAAACCAGAAAAGCCAGGGTTTTAACTTGAAAGGTGATTTTAAGTATAAGGTTAATTATATATTGAAAACCGCTATTTAAGTTTTTATGTCAGTATATTGTGTTTCAATGTCACTTCAAAAATGCATTTCCCCAATTTTGGCAAAAAAAAAAACGACGTGAAAATTTCCAATGCCAGGGGTATGGCTTATATTCCCAAATTGATGGAAAAAAAACCCTACATCTGGACATAAGTCTTATCAAGAGAAACATTCTTACAAAGTTTTATGATGGTTTTACTTAGTATGTGGCCTCTTGAGTGTCAAATTTAAGTTTTTCTTTGATCTGGCTTTGTTACCTACATTTTGACCCTAAATAATACAGTTTCATGCTTAACCTAAAGCCGTTCAGACAAAAAATCTGTTTATTTGACTAAAAATGTGGGGTCTAGAGTGTTTAAAAGTTTTTCCATTGGTATGCTCTAGTGTCCTTTTTATACCCCGAATGACCTTATTTCAAACTTGACTTAGAAATCACCAAGACAAACATTCTAAGCAAGATTCATGATAATTTTAGTTGAAAAGTGGCCTCCTGAGTGTGAACAAGTTTCATTTGATCCAGTGTAGTGATCAAGTTTTTGTCCCCTTATGACCAGCTTCTGCACTTGACCTTTATCTTTAAAAGAGAAACATTTAGACTAAGTTTCATGTTGATTTGACTGAAAATGTTGTCTCTGTACTGATAACAAGAATAGTGTGAATAAACAACAGACTTTCACCAGATAAATGGTGATTACAATAGCTGCAACACTTCAAAGAAAGTGTAGTTAATTCTGCAAAATTGTGCTCCAGTAAGCTATTAATCATTAGCTATTTTGTAATGGATTAGTTTTGCAGCATCTACTGCAATTTACCTGAAAGTGTCGCAGTTTATGAATGATGTCAATTGCACTTGGCCTTTTTCTTAAGTCGTAGGTCAAACACTTTCTCAACAGCTCGAGAATAGACTCTGGTACATTCTTGGCTTCATTTAGACCATGAGACAGCACTGCTTGTCTCATATTTTCTTCAAGTACTTCGATATAATTATTTTCATCATTTTGGACATCATCATCTGCACACAAAAGTTTTTCAAATATCTTTCAAAAATACAAGATCATGAAATCAAGAAATTTTGAAATCTGGTAAATTTTAAGTTAAATCGAGAAATTGTTAAATCAAGAAATCGTGAAATCGTAAACTTTTGAAGATAAATCGATGAATCGTGAAATCAAGAAATCGTGAAGCCGTGAAATTGTGAAGTAAATTCGAGAAATCGTGAAATCAAAAAAACTTGAAATTGTGAAATAAATTTGAGAAATCGTGAAATCGAGAAATCGTGAAATCTTTAAATTTTGAAGTTAAATCGAGGAATCGTGAAATCATGAAGTCGTGAAATTGTAAAGTGAAATCAAGAAACTGTGAAATCTTGAAAATGTGAAGTAAAATCGAGAAATCGTGAAATTGTGAAATAAAATCGATAACTTGTAAAATTGTGAAGTAAACTCGAAAAATCGCGAAATCCTGAAATTGTGAAGTAAACTCGAGAAATTGTGAAGTAAAATCGAGAAATCGTAAAGTCGTGAAATTGTGAAGTGAAATCGTGAAGTCGAGAAATCGTGAATTTGAAATGTAACCACCGGTCTTTCGTAAGTTTGCCAATACCTTCATCATTTCGCAAAGAAATTTTAGATGCTTGGACTTAGAACAACATCAGAAAGTTAAGGTTTAGGAGTATATCACCAAAACACAGAAATATTTTATAAACGAATAACATCGTTACCAATATTTTACCTGACCATTACATGTTCTGCCGTACTGTCCCGTACTGAAAATATTCTGAAAAAGTTGTCTCCCTTTGAAAATGAATGCCATTTGTAAAGAAATAAAAATAAACAATTGCTGAAAACTGTGTTCCACCTAGTTTTGTGAAATTTCAACACTCGCACGCTATTACAAATGCATCAAAACAAACATGTGTAACAGTTCCTTGAAAATGGTGAGTTTTTAAAGGCGCTTGACTGTCTGGAAGTGGGGCCTATTTAGACAGTCCTTTTTCGGAATTCAATGCTTATATCAGTATACTGACACTTGTTTTGTTGAGTAACATACACGCTATCATTACAAAAACAACAAAACAAGTGTCAGTATACTAATATAAACATTGAATTCCGAAAAAAGGACTGCCTAAAGGGGCCCCACTTCCGGGCAGTCAAACGCCTTCAGAAACTCACCATTTTCAAAGAACTGTTACACATGTTTGTTTTGATTCATTTGCAATAACATGCGAGTGTTGAAATTTCACATAACTAAGTGGAACACAGTTTTCAGCAATTGTTTATTTTTATTTCTTTACAAATGGCATTCATTTTCAAAGGGGGACAACTTTTCAGAATATTTTCCATACGGGACAGTACGGCAGAACATGTAATGTTTAAGTAAAATATTGGTAACGATGTTATTCGTTTATAAAATATTTCTGTGTTTTGGTGATATACTCCTAAACCTTAAAAATATTGACTCGCGTATTGATGCAAATATATTCACTTTGCTTCCCGAGCCCATTTTTAAGGAGAAACCAACTGCAATTTTATTACCCGAATTTAAAGCATTTTGTAAGCCCATCTTGTTTTGTGAAAGTCATCCCAAAATCAAGTCTCGTGGAATAATGGAAGATCTTGTGATCCTGAGAGGTTTGCGTGATATAATGCAATCGCATGCGTAAGATTTGGTACTGCTGTATATATTCATCGCGACTGAGGCACTATTATAGACATGATAGAAGACATATAAATCGTTCAACATTTCCTAGCGTGTAATACAAAATGTATGTTTTTACAAATGTCTTTAATTAAGTGACGCTGATATGAAGCCAAATGTAAGATTATCATCGCCTCAAACGCTGTCAATCCGTAAATTTCTATGTATAAGTAAACATATAAGCCCTTACTTCTGACACCAATTTTCAGTGTTTGATTAAGCGTTTGAAGTGACTTGAAACTATTATTAAAACAATGAAATAAGATAAGTATATAGAAACAATAATTACAAGAGACATACTTGAAAACTAATACCATGCTTTGAGTGTTTGGCTTTATTCCCAACGGCTTTATTGTCAAATATTGTGTTGCAAACATCATTTTGTTTCAATTGTTGCAAACATCATTTTGTTTCAATATGATTATCACTCAAACAAGGTTGGAACCACCTGATCTGATAAACATTGGCCAGTGTGTGAATACCATTTTAAGAATACAAAAGGGTAGATGATGATGTTTACTAGAACATGAATATCATATTTGGTAGGGTATGACAACGTGTTTTTTTTTTGTGTGTTTACCGAAAATTTGTTGCCACTAAACGTTTATCGCCATATATCCTGGACATTGCAATATATGTTTGTAAAATGCGGTTGATAATTTTGATTTGCTGTCGTCAACATTTTGTTTTAAGAACACTTAAACCACTTACAGTATATTCCTTCCTTTAAGCTTATATGTACCTTTGTTATAACTGGTATTAGCTTAACAATACTATTAAATCAACTTCTTCATTTAAGAATCCAGTACATACATCTTGTTTAATGTTTACATTATTCATTGATAGTTTCATATACTTTATTAGAATATCTATGAACTGCAGAAACAACACATTGTCTTTAAGAAATGATCTATTCATGCATAAGAGTAATGTTTTCCAAGAAATACTGACAGTTTGCACAGTTTAAGTTACTGTCACATTAGAGTTCAACCGTGTGTATATAAACACATAGATCTGTCTTAATCTTTTTATTGTTATTGTCTTGTCTCTATAAAATATCTAAGTTTCTGTTCAACGTTTGGAATTTTATTAACCGTTTGTCTACGTCTGCATCTAAACATTTTCATAATCAATGACTGACTTTGATTTACACATACGATGTTCAAGTCCTCTTCAGTTTGTTTTCGAGTTTTCCTCCGTTTAGCAAAGGTAACAGCCAAGATCATTTCTATCCAAATTTAGTTGAGAAGTACGTCCAAATCATAAGGTGCCTTGTCTCCTCTTAAAACAAGGCAAATGAGCTGTTTTGGAGTCACTGTATCACTTCCAAGAATTCCTTTCGGTCACCGGATTTTTATTCCTCCAATGTAATGATTGCAACCTGACGTTTTGGAATACTAACGTGTTTACAAGCCTTTTGCTGGCATGACATCATCCTATGTATTGTTTTGTCGTTCAGAAACTTGTTTTGTCAATGTGGGCCGGTGGTCTAGTGGTAACACGCCTGACCGCCAATCCAGAGGTTCGGGGTTCGAATCCCGGTCCAGGCTCTGGAAATTTCTGAGATGCTCTTGAGTGTCTCCCACCTAACTAAGAGGCCTGTACTGGTTCTTCCCAGGAAAGACGGCATCGGTGCTATACACCGGGCACGTTATATAACCAGACTGTCTATTCGCAAAGAGCTAGGCTAAGTAAGCCGGACAGGCCTGTATCTGCATATCTGTATATCTATCTGTTCTGGGGGCTTTATCTCCCTCTGTCCCTCTGGCCAGATTGCTCTGTGTCTGTACTAGTACAGGATCAATTTCGCGCCCTGTGTGGCTGCGTTTGCTATATGTAAAGCGCCTTTGAACGTGTTTATCATGAAAAGGGCGCTATATAAATCTGGTATAATAATAATAATAATAATAATAATAATGTACAATTGCAAAACAGACAAGTAAATATAACGTATCGGAGGGGTAGAATAATTTTCTAACTTAGCTATTTAAGTCAGTATAATAAGAAGGTCTTGTGTGAAGTTTTAATCGTACTGAGATAGGTCTTGATAGTAAATTGCACGCAAGAAAGGCCATAATTTGTTTGAAACTGAATCAGGAGTTATCTTACTTGGTTACTTTATTAAGTATGATGACAAGGAAGCCTTATGTGAAGTTTCAGTCAATACATGAAATGGTTACTTAGACGTGAATTTGCATTTAAGGTTGTTCTGTACGTTCGGATCAAAAATGTTTCTACAATGTAAAATTTGAATAAACCGTGATTTTTCAAAACCTCAGAATATACTTAGAAAATTTAGCAAATAAAAAAGATAGGGTCGTGTGCTTTTTTTTTTGCTAGACCGATTTGAAAAATTAGAACCTCACGCAAGTTTTCATAATGGAAGTCTATGGGAAAATCACAACTTTCATAACATTTTTGCGCATAGAATTTTTTCTACGATGTAGATTTTAATGAAACTTCGCACAGTTGTAAATAACACATATGGCCTTTAATACGGTGAAATAAAATGTATAGGTCTGTGTGCTTATTTTCGAGATATTTTCCCGTGATTAAAGTGATCCACACATTTCAAGCTGGTTTAAGGTTTTAAAAAACATCATGTCACATGTTTTAATATCATATGTTAACTTTAGAAAGATAGTAAAGTTTCTATTGTAATAAATCCACTCACGGGTTACCATTAATTCAAAAAATGATTTTCATTTCCGTACCCCGAATCTAGGCTTCATTCTAAGTTATCTAGATAAAAGACCGTACGCCATCACTTCTGGTTTATCAAACTTCCAGAACTATCTTTACCAAGGTGTGCCGACATCAATGACGGCGACGCCCAGGTGAGTAGAATTTTTTTTACTATTCTTAGAATAGCTGAGCTTAAATCAAACAGACACACGTACAAAAGAAGGAAAACAGTTTAAAACAAGAGCTGTTGGAAGGACAGAGTACTTCACTATTCGAACATGTTAACCAAGATATTATTATTATAAGTAAGTGTTATAAACGTAAAAAAAGGGATAGGGAGGGGGTTGTAATAGGTGGGGTGGGTAGGCGTGTGATTTGAGAAAACATTAAAAAATTATAATAATAAAACTCATTTGGAAGTGGTGGTAGGACTAGGGATGTGTGGTAAAGGGTCTTAAGAAACCTAATGGCTATTGTTACCCATTTATATAACACATACTTCTACAAACAGCTTGCTGCGCTGATGACCCACTCGAACGTGTCTAAAAGTCTCCACAGAGCGAACAGCTATTTTATTTAAACTGTAACTGATAAAAGGGCTATGAAAAATGGCATAAGTGCAATATATCTAATCACAGCAAATCACAATTTCATGTTAGGCGGCCTAATCTTGCACAGTGATATTTCAATACACGTCACTAAATAATACACAAATGAACCAGAATAAAGGGAACTGATGACGAAATGGTTTCATTCATAATCGATCTTAAAACACCAGGTAGCAAACAACTTCCGAACGTATTTTTATGTTACTACTGTTTTAAATCTAGACCCATCAGAAAACATTAAATTATTGAAAATGTTTTACCAGTAATAAGCTTTGTAAATGTGAAAACTACAAGTAAATTGTCCAACAACCACTCATAAACCCTGTGATCATTTAACTGTATCAAATAAAAATATTTTGCAATATACATGTATCGATTTCTTACTTTGATGTTTTCAATTTCCTGTGTAGAAAGTCTTTCTTATAATGATGAGTCAAGCCTTAAACTTTATTTCACAGAGTCAATTTATACATCAGCATTCGCTTTAAACAACACTTTATAAACAAATTCCTTTGAAATCTATAATAGGCGGATAAAACAAAAAATGATTTCAATAGTCTTCAGTTTTGGTTTACAAATCCGGAGTTGTTTTTTTTCAAACTCAGCGCGGAAGGTGTCCTCCCATTATAGATAAAGGAGTGTTTTTTCCAAAAGTCGTTTTTTTTTTTTTTGCAACGCGATGTTATGACAGAAGACTTCGTTATAACATATATTAATAATATGATTAAAGACATTTTGAAATTGCTGAAAAAAGAAAATTAAAACAGGGGGTTGTACTACTAGAATTGGTAAAGTGGACGAATATCTCCCACAATATCTCTCGTGGAAAATACTCCCAAGGGAAGACCGACTTTGGAAGCGGCATTAGAACTGACAATTTTGTTGGTACAGAGATCAAGTTGCATCAATTAAAGCAATGTGAAAGAAAAGGAAACAAACCTGTTACTAAGTTGAGGTGATGCACTTACCATATGGTATGTACAAAAGCCACAGTTTACAGTTTACACTGTAAAGCTTGCAGTAACCTTAAGGAAGAATTGCTGACATTGATCAATTTACATTCAAATATATGATTATCTCAGTCTTATCTTACATTTATGATTTATTTTTAACATTTTTTTCACTGATGTGATCCCGAGTGCATAGCAACATGTCTGAAAGATAGTAATGCCCCGGAACACTGTAAAGCGTGTAAACTCAATAATCGGAAAGCAGGAGTACTGAAATTGAAATTCTGAGATATGTCAAGACTACATTTGGTTAGGAAAAGACCGGACGATCTTTTCAAACATGTACAAATTGGTTGCAGGTCGGGATACAGTCAATATAGAAATATGCACATTCTAAAATTGTTTGAGAGATTGTAGGTAATCTGAACATTGTCCTTTACACTTATATTTACGCAGTGCAGGATGCAGTATCAACTGGATTATGTGCAAACTCTTAAATGGTAAAATAATTTCCGCAAGGTATTTTGCAAGATAAACAAATATGTATGATGCATAAAGAATTGCTATCAGACGAGGAAAAACTGGATGATTTATGTTTTTTGTTGTCTGTCGTTCTATCAGATGTGACACAACAAACTCTTGATTGCCTATCCCATCGTATAGATTATCAATATAAGACAATAGCTACAGGTTCTGAATATCTTTGTTAATACAGAATATTGACATATACTAAGTAGTAACCAGTAACAATGTCTTCAAATTCAGTCAACAAATTGATATTATAATTTTACCAGAATATTTGAATATTTCCCGGTAGTTTTATATTATATCGGTCACTACTGACCTTTATGAATTTTGACATCTTTTAAAAATGACAACCAGGGCAACCCTACTACGTAAAAGTACAATGGCCGCTATTTCGAATATTAGTGTCAGTATTATTTGCTTCATTGTTGGCCATCTGCAAAAGTAAAAGAAGCATCCTACATAAGTACTCTCTATAGCTCTAGCAACCATTTTACATGAATAACTATTCCACAATAGACAAAACTAGGTTTCTTCTTTCCCACCAAATATTATGTCTAAATAAATTGTACTTTTCTTAAATATTAAATCTGTACCTTATTTTTTGTAGTATCTCATGATAAAACAAATCAAGAAAACGTAACATATTTTGCCAACAACCAAATATGTACTGTTCTTTTCAAGTTACCAGAGAATACCGTTACCAGGTTTGCATATTTTTTATTACATAAAATAGTTTACAGAGTTTACCCGAACACGGGAATCAGACCAATATGTACTACAGCATCTATGTACTAACCTTATATCACATTATGGAAAGTGGTTAACTGTTAGTGTTCGCTCAAACTGTCGAATATATGTACGTCAGATTGAGGTATACATGCCCACAGCTGAGGTATACATGCCGTAACATTTCCATGTGCATGCCCCTAGAACCCTCGAAACTCTGTGCCCCAATCCTAAACCAGATCCCTGATCCGCTCCTATACATGCCACAATGTTTGGGAGGCATGTCCTAGAAAAACCTAGAAACTCTACATCCCAAAACTTAATCCAGAAGTAACATATAATGTTTTAAAGTAATGAATTTATAAGGTTATTAAAGCCCACAGGTGTCTGTACGTTAGCTGAATGAAGCAAAATATGTAGATGCGAAAATGGGCATGTGTAGCCTTTACAACTAGTTATAATTATATTTTTGTTCTATTTTAGATAATTCCAAAGCGATTAATCAAACAAATCCCTATTCAATTAAATCTCGCGATCAAATACATGCCTCTTTAAAGTAGTATGCAGATTGATGTTCTACGTAAATTTCAAATCATGTACTAACCCCATCCTCTATAGCTAATTAGCAAATAATCTTTCTTTAGGTATTTTTTAAAATAATAATAATAAAAATAATATGCAAAAACAATGGAAGACTACGATTATGGCAGGTCAATAATGTGAAAGGATTTTCTTATAAAATCTTTGCACCATAATGGCTTTAAGAAAACGATAACAAAACCGATTGCATCAATTCCAAATTGATAAAGGGAAATCGACTAGACAATATCTCGGATACTTTAAATAACAGACTCAATATCTTTCTGCTAATAGCCGGAATTTCTCACTTTATGTCCGTTTCTATTGCAGTCTAATTTCCTCGAGCTGCCATTATCCAGCATATCATCAGTATAATGAGTACAAGGGATATCCGATACGGCTCTGACAGGGCTGTTGGTATTATCTTTAATTAACTCACTCATATAATTGGTAACTAATGGGTTGATTTTACAGCAAAATGGTAATCAATACCTGTAATGGGTAGTGACATACGTATATTAGTTGTGACATAAATGTCAACGGCTCCTTCTTTAAACTTCCTACGTGTTTAAGACATGGCAATGCATAAAAGAAACTATAATTTTGAATCTAAATGTTTGGAACTCCTTATTAGACCTGGCTCATGGCCCGTGCTTATAACTTTTTAAAACCTTTAGAGGTTAAATGTACAAGATGTAATTTGTTATTGGCACTGAGCTATATGGTAAGTCGACCTAATGTGTAGAAGAACCAATAGGGAGATTGTTAAGTAGGCACGCTGGCCAGTCCTTCTCATTGAATACACATAATATAGCTGACATTTAACATACAAAATGCAGACTTGACAAATTATGCTGAAGGTATTAATCAAATGTTGATACGCCGTAAACATTATGTTCGTTATTAGTTTTCAACATGATTCTGTTCATATGTAATGGCTGTTACTTTATTATTATTAATATATCAGAATGATCTACCTTGTGTCACTCTTTTTCATACATTTTAACCTATTTTCTACAGGTAACTGAGAATAGTCCACCATGGGTCTGATGTTGATAACAAATGTCAATAGACATAGAATTGGATGTCAAATCGCCTCGCAGAAGAAAGCATGTGAGACTATTTCTCTCTACCGGGGCTCAGACAGTTAAAAAATTGTATTGCGTTTTACCCTCTGTCCTTGTTCCTTATTGTCAATCATTTTTCAGTCCTGTAACGTTATTCAAAATCTAATTGAATAGCATACATCATTGTAAATACAAATTTGACATTTTGATAATAATTTAAATGCTTGTTATTTGTTCCATAATATATACAGTTTTAGCTAATACATTTTTAGTCGTCCGTGAAATTGGTTCTACATCTGATATCAATCACTCTCAACGCCTTATAGCTGATGAAAGTCACAGATGTATAAGAAAAAGGTCGATTTCACTTTCAGTGGTGAGCGCCAAGGAATGGAGCTACTGGTCTTTAATATGACGTGACTTGGAACCAATGACCTCCCGCACTCGAAACGGACTTTCCAGTACTAGGCTACATATACACAGGTTTGATCAGAGGGAAACGTTTGTTCTCTAACTTATTTTGATTGAAATAAAAAGTTCTTATACAAACATGGTTATTTCCACGTTAACGCGGTTAAGAGCTTCGATACAAGGTTTGCACCTATTAATTTTGAGTTGAAGCCATGGACCAGATATTGGAACTAAACGTGCCATTGTGAAGTACTGAACAGTCCAAAGTCAAAATCAGATCCTCTTAAGCTTCTAACGATCCTCTTGACCTCCAAAATCAAACTTCTTTTAAAATGTAAAGGATTGTTTTAACAATCTTAACTAGCCGTGCATTGGACATCCAGCGACAGAAAATCAATTACTTTCTTGATATATTTGGAAGTTACACCATTTACAAATATTGCTACCCTGTTAAAACGTTCCTAAGAAAGTAGCATAAATTAAAATTATTTTTAGCTAAATAGGACAACATGCGATACATCTTTTTAACTATGATATATTTATTTGATAAGTAATAATTTGATAAGTAATAATAACTATGTGTAATCAAAACAATGGCTTTATGATGCATTTTAGGCTTAATCGATGGAGTACAGACGACTATAACTCAGCAAGCTAACATATATTACCATAATATATAAGTTGTCTGGTGAATTCGTTCACTCCCTACTAAACGTTATGATATTTTAATATGTTGTCTTGATTTCGTATCACATGTTTCAATAGACGTATGCACAAATTAAATTAAAAGCATATATTGCTAGGCATGGTTTAAAGGCACTGACCTCCAGATTATGTTAAAAATAATCTTTCTTTCAAATTGAAGTTTGGTCATATTATGAACATTAGAATATGAGTTTTTGTTTCTAAAATATTTTAAAAATTCCAAATCAAGAAAGAAAGATGACCGCGTCAAGAATCGAACCCCGGACCGCCGCGGCAATAAAGACATTTTCCCGTGGTCGTAACCAATAGCGCTATAGTGGAAGTGGTGACTTCGAAATATAGATATTTATAATGGAGACAGTTTACCTGGTGTAAAAGCGTTACAAACGCTTTTCGATTTCATCGATTCTCATGTGTTTCCGTAACATATAGTGCGTCAGTAATTAAGTTTTAAAGCCTTTTTAAGAAATATAGCATTTATTTCCAGATATCAAAAAAAATTATTTTCGAATGATCTGGAAGCCAGTCCCTTTAATGACAACGTTTAAAAATATGAACGTGTAAGAAATTTCTTTACAATCCGTCCTTTATTTAACCAAGCAGGTATATGTAGAGTAATGCCTTAGTATCGAGTCAGCCGTATCCGTGACAGGACATAATAATCAGACAACTTGTCTCATAAATTATTGATGGAATTACTTCTTAAGAGACATAAATGCGACAAAAACAAAATAATCACCATGATTATAGCTAATGTTTTTACTTAGTCATTAGTACGCGCAATGTTAGAAGATCATTAGATCTAGGTTAGAGGTAGTTGAATCTTTTATAAAAGTCTCATATAAGTGATGATTCACATACAATTATTATAGTATCTATAGGCCATTTTACTTTTATTCTGAAAGTCTTGGTGAATTATCTCAGGGTGACAGAACATTTTTGGACAAATGCTTACACTATACTTCTTTAATTTTATAAATACATCCTGTTAATGATCAAATGGATATCGTTATGGTTTCATGTTAAATTCATAGCACTGTTGACTAAGAAATAGTTTAATTATTAAAGAAGACAAGCTCATTCAATCTAAACAACCGTTCTGTTAGAACTTAGGTATATGGCTTTCCAACTAAAATCATTTTAAGTCGTTGAAAACAATTTAAATATTGATCAGAAAGTGGTTGCAAAAAGTCATACTTAGGAGAAAATGTTTGAACAACAGGCTTATTAATGATTTCAAAAAGATGATATACTATCTATCCAAAATCAATATTAAGTAACTACTTTTTTAAAGCTTGATCATTGACTAAGCGTAGCTTTTATGTATGTTACGTCACGTTACAACCAGTTCAAATTGTGCTTCTTTATGTTTTAATACGCTTTTATAACCATGTATAGAGCCAATGTTACAACATACTCAACAGAAGATGAATATTGTGAGCGTTTTAGAAGTTTGTTTCCACAATTGTTTAGTAAAGATATATTTGGAACCCGTTAACCCTGTAAATAAGTATCATAATAGAATGTATATTTCCATTGCAAGCGACAGTGTATTCATATGCAGTAGAACATTGATGAATATAAATCAGCACAATATTCATGAATACATTTTACCAGTGCAACTTGTGTTACGGACGTTGTTCCAGCTTTCCAGAAACCCTATTCCTCTCACGAATTTGAATTATTGTTATTTACTTCCGAAAACGGGGACAATGCTTCTTAAGAGCAAACGAGACAGATTTATATGATAAAGTGTCCAGTAAATAATCCAGACAATGTCTAAGTGTGAGATATCGATGTGTCCAGAAGGACATGATGACGGTGGTCGGTCATCATTTTACATAATATTGATATATCTGCACAAAAGACAAAATAAACTTTGTGTTCAAAGAAACTATCTTTTGGCGAAATTATTGAATATGAATTACACCACTTTCATGTATAATCAAAGTTTTATATAAAGCAATACAACATCTCAGTTTTGAGCAAAATATCTTTTAAAATGCAATTCATTTAAAAGCATTTAAAAGCATATCAACATTCTATCAATTTAGGACAAAGTAAGTAACTTGACCCCGATGGTTGACCTTTGTATTATAATACATAATGAAGCACAACTTATTATTGAAAAGGAGTGTACGTAAAACACGAGCTGCATGAGAAAGTGGAAATATAAATTTGTGTAATTATAAATTAGTGTATTGGAAAGTTTTAACTGATCAAATGTAAGTATACATACTTTGATAGTGCACTGTGTACAAACTAATTCCATATAAATATACATGGCTACCCTAATCATCCTTTATTTCTACAATGAAATAATCGATATGAATAATCAGCTGAAGGTCAACCATCGCTGTCAAGTTGCGACTACTATACTAAATGTAAAGGTGGCTTACACAAAAGGTATATCAAAGGCGTGATTTGCACCTTATCTTGTACACTTTACGTCGTCAAAGTACAAAATATCGCATTTATTAGATTTTTGTTTACATGTTGATCTTATTTATCTTCTTGTCCACCAACATTGAACATGAGGCGCAAGTAAACAAATTTCGAGTTAAAATCTGATACTGTGACGTCAACGACACTGCATCGGGAAAATATGTCAGGTGGAATGCTTTAAACAAGTCTATGATTTTGACAGGTCATAGAGTTAAGCACTATTTTATTTTTTGAGTGCAAAAATAGCAGGACTTCTTAAGGAAGAAATGGCTAGTAATTGATATGGATTTTTGTGTGATTCAGAAAATTTAGAAATTAGCAAATAGAGAAAGTGGAAACTACAGGTCGACGACAAAAACGAAAATGTTGCAGACTCGGTTTGATTGAGCCTGTTCATGGACGGTAGTGGAAATGCATGCTACCGTCCACGCCCTCTAGCCCCGGGTTGAGCAGAACTCAAAATTTACATATACTACAAGTACAAAAAAAACAATATAGAGACATCCGCAGATATGTTCATACGGCGGTACACATGGAACCTTCAATGATACACTAGCGTGTGAATCCATGAAAAGCGGCGTATGGTCCGGTGCTGGTCGCAAACGCACTATGTTGAGCTAAAGAGCATAATTGCGAAATTGGGATGGAAGTTGGAATACAACTGACAACTGACTGGGAAAGATGCTGGCCTATTACGCAAGGTTGAGTTGATATCTTTATGTAATTAATTAAGACAAAAAACAACCAACTAAATGTGCTGTCGCCAGTATAATCTATCAAACGATAGTAAACAGATGAAAAGCGGAGGAAGCACACACATGCTTGAATGGCAAGTTCAAACAACCAAGATAACATTACTAGAGCATTAGTAGTATTTCTTTTGAAAACTTTAGTACAGCTAGCTTGTTCTAGGTCTATTCAGGAT
This sequence comes from Mercenaria mercenaria, assembly GCF_021730395.1. NCBI lineage: Eukaryota > Metazoa > Mollusca > Bivalvia > Venerida > Veneridae > Mercenaria > Mercenaria mercenaria. The sequence continues at coordinate 82,953,806 of NC_069368.1, forward strand.
TGTCTGCCTGTGCATGACTCGTGTATGGCTTGAAAATTACGATAACCACAGGATAATGCATCAAAGGGGGTTAAATAAAGAATATATTTCAAGGGAGGTCATAATGAGATTTTATGGAAGAAAAGTCGTTTTGCGCTGAGTGATATCGAGAAATATTTCATTGATATTATTCAGTATTTCACCAGTTAGCATAAAATAAAAGACGATATCATACATTACCATCATTTTATATTTTATCAGTATATAATATAAGCTTTACAAAGTATGTACAATATGTGATACGTCAAATATGGAAGGTGGTAAACTGCTTTAAGAAAAGTCTAGCGTGTTTTAGAGTTGAGTGTGTCTTTAATCAAGACATGGATAAAGTTGTTGAGAAGCAGTGTCGTTAACAACGCCATTCTGCTTATTGCCTTTTTAACAAACGTGTTTCAACTTGTCTGTGGCATTTGAGCTATTTTGAAATGAACGAGACACTGTCATATATAATAATATATAACATAAGATAGGATGTAACTGTAAATGATGCATTCCATTGCAGGTACGGGCAAGTTATTAATTACTCTTTGTATTGATATAAATTTATAGTCTACTCATAGTCTTACATTTTGCATGTATATATGCTAATCAAATAATTTCTGCAAAAAGCCGCCTTTACCAATAAACACTGACGGAGGCAATCGTGAGATTATTCATTAACATTTATTCAGTAACGATTATATGAGCCTCGCCATGAGAAAACCAATATAATGGCATTGCGACCAGCATTGAACCAGACCAGCCTGCACATCCGCGCAGTCTGGTCAGGATCCATGCTGTTCGCTAACAGTTTCTCTAAATGCAATAGGGTTTGAAAGCGAACAGCATGGATCCTGACTAGACTGCGCGGATGCGCAGGCTGGTCTGGATCCATGCTGGTCGCAAAGCCACTATGTTGGTTTTCTCATGGCACGGTTCATATATTCGTTAGTAATGGATTAAGTCAAAGACATGAAGAGAAAACTTGCCGCATACACGTTGATATGTAGCTCGTGTTTGCATGTGTTAATAATGTTTGAACATCTTTATATGCCTTTCCATTATTTTCATTTTTTTTTCTTAATACCGATTGGAAAATAGAAAGAGAAAGTGCTATATAAAAGCATTGGTCTTACACAATTTATCTAAACTGCTAGTGCACTGTACCTTCACATAATCTATATTCAAAACAAACATGGCTATGGATCTTCAAACAATTGTCAGCAGCAATGTCCCTGCATCACATTGATCAGTTATTTTGTTTAATAGTGTATTCATTGTAATTTCATGCAATTCTAATTTTCTAGTATCGTATTTCCTTCAGTAATTGGTGATGACACGAAATTTTGCAGACTTCCAGTTGCGATAATCACAAAGCTTGTATTATTTAGACACAATTAACTTTATCTAAATTATTGTCCCATTTCTTCTATGCTTTGGCCTAATTTAGGTGCCTTGATATCGAAGTCTGGATTTTAAATTCTTACCTATTTTATTCCTTAAGTCAACTAATTTTTATACCATTTTAGAATGAATAATGTACTTTGATTCTGTAATCAAATAGTCTTTCAGCAGCCCGCGTGATTATCTAAGTTGTTGGATTACGCTAATGAATCAGAAGTATTCCGAATTCGATCCCCGGGCCTTTAGAATGAAAAATCTTATGTCTGAAGATCGTTTTGGGTAGGCCGATGATTCAGAAAACCGGCACAAAATTCACGCTGAGAACGTTAATCACTGAAAACTGCTGGTATGCACACACGATATCTTCATGTTACAGTCTACTTTATATCATAAATGACCAGTTGTGCAAATATATCATATCGGTTACGTTTAAAATGCAATTGAACTGTTTGCAAAAGGAAATTGTTAACTTGATTCAGTTCTGTTATGACACAAATCACTGATATATATATATTTCATATACATTATCTTTACCTTAGACATCATGAGTGGTCATTGATAATAAATCTGTACCCGTGTAGTGTCATTTCATCACGCCTGTCTATTTAAGATTGCCAACATTTATTACTCATTTACAAGACATACATCATTCATCAATGTTCGGGTAATTGAAACAAATACGTTAAGCGTATCACAGTTCCCCAGTACACGTTGCGCTGGAAAGCATACGTCTCAATTCATATTAACGATATATTTCTTAAACAATTTAAGCCCAAGAGGTCTTACTATATCCTACCATTGTTTTATTATACTCATACAAAATTACAAAAACATGGGTTTTTTTTTTAATTTTGTGTGGGAAATGTAAACAGCACAACATAAATTATCTTAATGTTTCAGTTCTTTGGAAAAATAATACTATTGGTTGATTCTTAATCGAAAATTAGAATGTGTCAGAGCCTTGGGCGGATAAACCTTTCTCCGACTTGCTGGAGAATTTTTATTGTACCAAAATGTATGTAGCGGAATCATATAGTAGTACCAATTGTTTCGTTCGTTCGGACTGTATATCTATCATGAGTTCCAGAATGATTTCACTTATCCTGCTAGCGGAAGACTGCTGGCTCCACTCTCGTGTCTACCCGTGCGCAGCGTATATGAACACTGCCTACAAATATCTAAAATGATTAAATAGGTATACAAATACTAAATAACGCTTTATTAGTCCCCTAGTGGTTGATAACCAGTTTCAGGGACAATAGGAATGCGCTTTTCCGTCCGTCCGTCATTCCATCCGTCTGCAATTTCGTGTCCGGTCCATAAGTATAACGTTCATCAAAGGACTTTCATATTACATGGCATAACTTTTCCCCATAATGAGACGACGTGTCATGCGCAAAACCCCTATCTCAAAGTCAAAGGTCAACATGCCCTTTTTCCACTCCGGTCTGTAACTAAAACATCCATCAAAGTATTTTAATATTACTTAGCACATTAGCACACATGAAGGTCAAATGCCAGCTTGGTATTCAGAGGGTCTGTTTCATGTCCGGTCCAGAACTCTGTCATCCAATGATAATACTTTACTCGTCGTGTAACCATTCCCTGTATAACAACTACAGCTCCCTATAAATAACTGCAAATGGCACATGTAGATTTGAGTTCATCCATAAAACCAGTTAATAAGAAGCATTTTGTGTCATTCAAAATTCAGATCTAATCCATTTTATTTACCAAGTATATATAAATGAAAAGAAATCTAAGTTTACTGTTAAGTTGTAGGACGTGCCCTTTGGATAAAATAGAAGCAACCGTGTTAAAGATCTTAAACAATTAAAGCATAAATCCTGGTTATTCTATATCCATGTCGTGCCTGGTAAGATTGAGAATTTGTATCTTTTCTCCACAAATTAACTATTATATCGCTAAACGTCAGTCCACACTGCGTTTTTGAGCCATTAATTCAGAATGTCTTAGTTTCAGCCGCTTGTTTCCAAAAAGGGATCATTTCTTAGCACGATAATCACGCATCAATCATGTTGGAATTGGATTAAAACAAACACTGTTGACACATGATTGAACTCTCTTTCTGTGTATTTCGGTGCAAGCGTTTTTCTTATACTAACAATCTAAACTTAATTCAAACTTGACACGAGATGTGTTGTTTTGTTTGTTTTGGGTTTAACGCTGTTTTTCAACAATGTTTCAGTAAACTGTTATGTAACGGCGGGCATTAACCTAACCAGTGTTCCTGGATTCTGTACCAATACAAACCTGTTCTCCGCAAGTAACTGCCAACTTCCCCACATGAATCAGAGGTGGAGGACGTATGATTTCAGACACAATCGTCACGGAGAGCATAGGCCCGAGCAAAGATCGAACTCACGACCCCGCGATCCGTAGATCGGCACTCTCCCTATTGAGCTAAACTGGCGGGTTAGAGGTGTTGTATATTATTTATATCATTTTTGTATGAATGATCACACAATAATCAATTATTGCTTAAACTACATGTATCTGAAGTCATAAAACACTTAATTCTTTAACAGATTCTAACACATAGATATGATTTTTTCATTCTCTGCAATTAATATTAAACAGGGTAATAAATAAATTCGCATTTTTAAAACTATGACCAAAACACTAACATGCTGACAGAAGGAACATAGCAGGGCATTGTTTTTTAATGTTTTGGCGTTGCACAAACAAAAAAATCTAGCTTCTTGAGACGCGTGTACGTTGGTGACGTTCTTAATGTAAAAATAAATCTTTTTTTTTCTAATTTGCTTGTCTTTGTAATACTTCTGCCAAATACAAAACGCCCTCGAATGGCATCATGCATTAGACGACACTACATACTTATTTTAAACGTTCTATAGTTTTAAAAGAAACATGAGAATATTCTCAAATGGATAGATAAGTCTTCGTTCTGCATTTAACTGTATCCAAGATGTTACAACGGAACCTTTTTAAAAGCAGAGTTAAATTGATTCATTTCTTTTTCATCTTGTGCAATAACGGAACAGTCAAGCAGACCCATCCCATTCTATTCAACTCAATCACTATTTAGCTTATCTGTAGAACAAAAATTTCCCATTCAACTCAATCACTTTTTTGTTTATGTTGTAGAACAAAAAATTTGTCCTTTATCACCCGTATGATACTCTTAAATAAATATTAGATACTGCTGCTTCGCAGGGAATGAACGTTATGTCTAAGTAGCAAAAATAAATTCATCAAAGAACTGCTTTTCCGGCTTAATCTAAGCGTTTCGTTTGATATAGCTTGATCTGTTTTAGGTTTGGAAACTTTGGCTATGAAACATGACAAATCTTTGCCGTGATACATCATTCAAAGACAAAAAATGAATTAATAAATTACTGATACGTTACTACGCAGTTGCTATGCGTAAATAAGCAATAGTTCTTGATAAAATCGTTTCACATATGAAAAGAACATTTGAGTATGTGTGTTCCGGCTTTGAAAATCTCATATAAGTAAGATGTTTTAATGCATGTGAATAATAATGGGAAGTTTAACATGCTAAAAGAAATATTAAGCTTGAAATATTATACACATTTCATACAGATATATTTGTATAAAAAACCTTTAGCCATGAAATCAAAATTCTTAAAGATATTCATACTACCACACGTGGAAAACTTCAGAATGGTATAATTAGTATTGGTTCTGATGAACCTCATGATAAAACAGAATTTGAGAATTAAACCATAGGTAATTTAACGTTTATATTCCATTGTTATAATTAATTCTACCAATCATAACTAAAATTTTGTGAACTCTTCTGTTTAAGATATAAAGTCAAATAAATATTTTAATTACCTGGCAATAACATACGTTAGACGTCAGTTCTTAAGTCATTAAATTTATTAAATTCATTTAAATGTAGCTATTAGTGTACACATGATGACGCACGAAGAAAAAGTCAATATTTACTTAATCATTTCTGGCTCCATCTTATTAAGCAGTTGGTGAGAAAAACACAGACAGTGTGGAAACCAATTGGGAAATCTTCGAACTTACATCTGTAGGATAAATGGTTAGACTGTGAAAGTCGTCGCGCCGTGAAATTAATTTGCTAATCTTAGCTGTAATTCACGAAAGGAGTCCTTCAGATCCTATAAGAGTTTTGAAACGACTGAATTACGCCTTAGACTCTGAAAACAGATTCCGTAAACGTTTATTGAAATGAAGCTGTATGTTTTTTATCACCAAGATTTGGAAAGCTGATACGTTGTCCACTTTTATAAAATCTTTCAGAAATCGTTTATCTAAACAGACGGCGTATTCTCTTCAGTTGAACATATAAATACGTATTTTATCCTATAAATCGTGTTGGTTTTTATCAGTCGCAAGCCTCAATAAGCTTTATGATTTTGCTCATTGCAGAATAAGCTGTAAAAAAGGTGTTAAAATTTGCATGAAAACACTTTAAAAGATTTAATCTCCAAGTAGAATTATTTTCATCAGGAGTAAACTTTTATATATTTCTTTTATTTTTCTTTTTAAAAAGAAAAATGCAATTAAAACATAGTATTTAATGCATCATACATAAACCCGACATCATCATACATCATAACTAGTTGTAAGTATGAGATATGTAGAAACGTAGCTCAGATGATGAAAAGATGAAATGAGAAAAAAATACTGATATCTGAATCAGACTTAATTGTTGCATTACGTTAGTTGTCACCGTCTGTGGAGACTCACAGAGGGGTCAAAATAGTTGTTTTTCTATGTCTTGGCTGACACTCAGATACCGAAATACATCAACATTTATAGCAATTAATCTGCTAAAAATGGGCAATCTTTCCAGATAGTTATCTTTGAAAAATATAATGAAAATTGACCGATAATCTTAACCGAAAATGCTTTCAAGATGCAAGGAAAACACACTTACTGGCATCCGAAATCTGAAAGTTTTCTCGGGGGAGACCCCCAAATCCCCTTAAGAGAGGGGTAGATCCCCTTCGCCCTCGTGCTTTCCCCCTCCCTTGCCTTCGGTGTCCCGTAGCCGGACCACTTTTTAGAAGCCGGCGACGGCCCTGTATATTAAGTAAACCTGACAGTTATGAACCGCCGTAACGCAAAGCATTGGTAGGTGACAAGTATTGAAATATTTACCAGAAGTACCGGTGGATATCACGTATAGGAAATGTGTTCAAACAGTGTCAAACATTTATATATATCCTCGTGCACTCTCGATTTAAAAAGATCCTTTTCAAGAGTAGCAACAATTTAAAATCAAAGTACTGAGAGGACTGATGGGGGCAATGCTATGCAGTTTCAAGACTTGATGTAACCCATTCATGTCAGGGAAATACATGCAGGCATTATGTAATGCACTTGTGTGTAGCAAGAAATGGAGTGGTCACAACTTTAACAGTGCACAACAATAAAATTTATTAAATTTATGTTCAATACACTTCTATATTTTGTTCAAAAGGTAAAGATAAAAGATCTAGCCTTGTTAAGTAGCAGTTGTTCATCGACAAACAAAAACCTTTCATTGCCAGATTTGATAAAATAAAAAAGATAAAGCTATACAATGTATTTCAATTTCTTCAATACTTCTGTTTGCACTCTATGTCCTGACATCATGTGTTCTTGACAGTGTAACAGAAACAGGCAAACTTTGTAACACTTTATGAAAGTTTGGAAAGAAAGTCAAAATATTCCAATATGTGAAAGTTTAAAGGAACAGGATTTCTTTGAACTGACATTGAAAAAATCTAGGCTATGTTTTCTAATGTGTACAATACTTATCAAATAAAAAGGTCAGGAATGTTTTTTGTTACAAATAAGCATCATTTTAATAAAGAGTCGTCATTAATTAACACACAAACACCCGTAAAAAATATTTTTATAGATCTACCTTTTTTCCATTCCAACTATTGCTAAAATTCAGTAACTGTTTTCTTAAAAACATACATGATATATGATGAAATTATTATTCATATTGTTTGTTATGTTTGTTGATCAAAATAACATTGTCTGATTCAATTTTAAGTTATTTAATATACACCTGTATTTCAAACTATCAATATCATAATATAAGAAATACATTAAACACTATGAAAACCGTGATTTGTCATATCAATGAACCTACCGAACTGGCGTATCCAGTTAGGTTCGAGTAAATTAGGATACGAAACGCCCGTGAAAAAAGAACAAGATTTCTGGCGGTTCTGTCTTCGAATATCACCATCAAAAACCATTTGCACCCCCAGATAGATGAAATACATTAAACTGGTAACATAAATGTACATCTGCAGGGATAATTACCAAGAAAATGAGGCTGAAATATAACGGGCACCTGCGGCAAGTTATCATCGCGGAATGGTGGATTACCTCCCATAGCAAAAATTATGAAAAATGATGAAATACGTATATGTACGCGCAAATATAACAGTATTTAGCGCACTTTTTACGTTAACTCCCTGGGGCCTAAATGCGACTATAGGCGTTATATTTTCTACCCCAGTAGCGTCGATATCCGACTATACGCGCGTTATCAGGACTCGATCCCAGGACGGCGATTGACGAGTATAGTCGCGGCACCGAGATCATGCTGATTGTGACATGTACCTGTTAATTTTTGATAATCTTGGCAAAAGCAAAATTATTTTGCATACTGGGTATTATTTCTTAGATGTTATAATTAGTGCTAGTTAGTTCCCTTGTTAAAATAAGTGTTTGCCATTATGCGGCCATGTAAAGACGAAATCCACTGTGTTTCGTTCATACTGTACGTATTTCAAAGGAGTAAAATAATGTCGTCTGCCAAACATCTTTCTTAAAATAAAGAAAATATTCATTATCATACAGCTTCTGACATATCAGTTCCGTCCGATGATGATTCAGACGATGAAATTCCATTATCAGTTAAATAAATGGTCGGAAAATGTTAAGTTTTAGAAGGCTGAAATATTCGTACACTTACATCGAATACGATACAAACTGAAAAACATGAACACAACAAAACATATTTTATAAAATACAAAAACAACGTGACTACATAAACATATGATTGTAAATTTAATAATATTTCAAAGGTAAATGTATATATTACAACTTAACTGTCTCATCGCGTGTCACAAAACGTTTGTGTACATATATACATCAAAATTAAACAAAGGCATGATCGATATTCACACAAAAACGGGTGTCAGTTTTCAGTATGCTTTTGTAAACAGTCTTTGTAAATATTGTATTTCTATTCAAAGGACTTAAATGTCTTTACATGTGAAAAAGTAAGCGAACCAGAAACGTTCAAATATTTTCAACGCAGTAGGTTCGTTAAAATTGTGAATACTTCGAAGTGAAAATATTGAAATAGGATATAAAAATATTTTTTGAAACTTCGAAGATTTTGTAAGTTTATTTTAATTTATTTTAATCACCAATGATTCCCTGCATGATTTCAATTGACTGCATGCGCGTGAGATTGTGATAAGATCAGAAAATGTCGTCGACGTTAGGTGGTAATTCTTATCTCGCCGCAGCAGATATATTACGATATCGGCCTCATGGAGTTAAACGATAATTTTCCTGCAGATAAATACCAGTTTGATCAGCGTATATGGCGTTTTTTTTAATATAAAAATCTGGGAATTAATTTTTTCATCGGTCCTTTTTCAAGGATTTCCCAAACATTATATATTAAACACGTCATATACATAATGTTCTGATCTTTAGACTAAAGAATCGGGCACATGTTCAGTTTGGGAAAAACTGTACTTTTCCAGAATAAGCGCGTTTCTATTGGCCCTATAAAGGTCGGATTTCAGGAAAAAGTAAAAAAAATATCTCCCCTGATTTGCGGTGGCATGGTAGTTGCTATTGAAATTACTGCATGCCCGCAAGATTCTGATGCCATAACTTTTGACAACATCTCCATGGATTCAAACCTTCCCTAGATGGCATGTATATTCAGGATGCTCTCTCCAATTCACAGTACGTATCCATATCGACGCACTCTTTGCGAAATCTGCTACATCGGCGATTTCTTTGCGTCGGCACCGGTTATATTTTGCTATAAACAGTGCCCAGGTTGGTATGGGAGGCGAAAAATCGAGCTGCCATCCATGATAATAGGTATGCTGCTCAAAAATAAGTAGAGCACTGAACATAAGATTGTCTTTTCTATGTTTTATGGTGTTTACTTTTTATTTAACAGTGATTTTGCTCGCAACTCGATGAAATTCGTTGATGGTGTACTGACATGGAACACTAGCCCGACTTTTTCAACAGTCTTTAACCAGTTTTTGCTTTGATATCATACATATCAAGCGCACTATTTGTATTCACTTATCAATATTCTTCCAAATAATAAAGATAAATAGGCCGAAATGTAAATGGAATTTTTCAAAACCATTTACTTTCGGTTTTGTCGTGGCACCGACGGTCTTCTCTGCATATTAGTTTTTTTTTAGGTTTATAGCAAAAAATCGCCGGTGCTGACGCAAGAAACCGCCGATAAAGCATATTTCGCAAAGAGTCCGCCGATATGGATATGCACCGTACAACTGTGTATTAATTTTTAGTAACTATTTGAAATTCAATTCATTTTTATGCAACTTCTGTGGACAAGACATTTTGATTAATGATTTACAGCTGATTTCGAGATCAAAATATATAATTATACATAATATGCAATCACGAATAAGGACGGTCCGACCAAGTACATAAGTATGCCTTTAAGCTTTAAAATGTTCTTAATAGTTGGTGTAAAACAGAAGTAATCTGTTCATAGTTGATTTTACGAATTCGAACAATGAGAGAAAAAAACATCTACTGACGATTATTAGATTAGATAATAATTACAAAAAATCAAACTGTCAAATTAATTCCTACCCACCACCCCCCCCCCCTCCCCACTCACCCCGAACCAAATAAGTCATAAATTCAAACTGACGAATAAGTAATGAATTTTTTCTACCTATTCTATTTCAAGTAAAACACTGTTTTTTATTTTGTTTTTCATTATTATTATTTCTATATAGTATTGATTTTTATAAATAACATATCTCTTGAAAATATTTTCTTAGACTGCAAAAAGTATTTCATTTCAGCACTGTTTTTCTGAAATAATATTTTAGAAATAACACCTGCACAGAAAAGATATTTTAACAGATTGCGAATCGAGATCTATAGGATATTGCCGCATATTTATAGATTCGCCTACTGATAAACGGTACTGATCGCCGCAAACTGATAAAGTTTCTCCTAATACACATCCACAACAGTGTCGAGGCACGGCAATGAAAAAATCAATAATCTATCGGCTTATCAGTGGCGTTGCAATTCCTTAGTAGTTAGTATTTTCACGCAGAATCATGAACACATTTTTTTGAGCGTATTGAAATTAGTTAATTGGATTTCAGAATAGGTCACATGATTAAAACAAGTGTCGGTTTCAGAATCGATCACGTGATCATATCAAGCGTCTTTATTATTCCTACGCTTAAGAAGATATTATAATTTATATTTATAATGCAGTTTAGTTTTCTTCACATACTGTATTAAATAAAATGTGTAGATCTGTTTAATCATATCTGGATCAAAAATATTATTGCAAAATGCAATATGAAAGTTATGTTTGGTAAATACTTTGGAACTTGTTTTCTGTGTGTTGTCAGTTTGGTCATAAGCTCGACAAGAAAATTGAAAGACGGTTTGTTAAATCTGGGGGCATTGCCCCCCAAAACTGTGTCTATATCCAATAATAGAAAAACATACTCTTATGTACCGTTAAGATTAGATATATTTCTTGTTAGTTTTATTTACAGAATATCCAAAGAAAGAGCACATTGTAATCAAAGTAATGGATTTCTAGGAATATTATCAGTTATATGATTCCTTTTACCTGTACACACCTTTATTTTGTGTTGCCTCTCAATCTTCTAGTTTCTAATGAACCTGTCATAGGTAATATAATATTAAAATGATAAACTCTAATGGACAATTGTCAATAAATTTTGTTCTGGACTGAAAGGGTTTATGTCCACGGGTTATGCAGAAATGGTCTCTTTTTTATAAAATCTTACACTTTTCTCAGTTTATCAAATTAACCAGGTTCAGTTAATTCATAAGATGAAACAAAACAATGTTCAAATTCAACACAAAATAAAAGATATATATTGGTTCTGGTTAAAGGACCGTTTTCGCTTTTATTTGGATGCTATCATCCCTGGGTACATTTTATCTTCTTTGTTTCTCATCAGTACTTCATGTAATTAAAGCCCTGACTGTTATCTCTTTGTTTGGCGCTTCATCCAACTGTGTTTGTAACTACTTAATTATTCAATTTTATACTTCGAAATTTATTCGTAGAAATCCTTTACTTTGATGACAATGTATACGTTTTTGAAATTCTGTAAATAAAACTAGCAAAAACATATATCCTAAACTGTACTAAAAGCAATATTAGGGATCATATTTCGACTGGTTTTATCAGCATCAGTGTCAATTCAATTCAACTGGACCATGTATAACAGTAAGCCAATTCATATTAATTGCTGCGCAGGTTTCATGAATCTTGTAAAACTGAACAAACAAGGATATTTGTCAATAAAACTAAGTTGTGGATAAATATCCTTGTTTGTCCAGTTTTACAAATTTTGTTTGGGCAGCAGGGTATATAGATTATTGCATAATTCTCAGGGCTGATTCCACGGGTCATGCAAAAATGCTCTCATTTTGATTAAATCAATCATTCTTCAAGTGTACGTATAAGTAAGTAGTTTCATTTAACACACGAATTGTTTTACCTTCTTTTGGACAACACGGTCCAACGCAACTTCAATTGATGCTGATAAAACAAGTCGAAATATGAACCCTAACATTTTTTCTAAGCTAGTTCTATTTACAGAGTGTATAAATTGTCATCAAAGTGAAGACTTCATAGGAATACATTTTGAAGTAAAACTAAGACAGGAATATATTAAGTAAATACATATAAATCTGAAGACAGCCTTCACTTCGGAATGCCAAACAAAGTGATAACAGACAGGACATTAATTAGCACTGATGAAAAAACAATAACGTGTTGTCAATAAGAAGATAAGACAATTCAAGGGTTATATGAATCCTCTTACCTTAACTTCTTTCCATGAAATATAGGTAAGAGGATACATATAACCGGTGAAGCAAATATTGATGTTGAAATCAGTTCTACGGGGGCATTCTGAAACTAGTGAAAATTGTGCTGGAATATGGTACATAGTATACAGATTTCAAATTAATAAGTATTTCCCCTTGACTTCCACGAACTTCCGCAGTCGGGAAATCCATAAAATGAACGCTGCAGAGTGGTCTCCTCTTGATTTGATATTAAGTAACTGAAAAATATCATTTGCAAGTACTTTATTCGATAAATATTTGCGCCTAGCCAGCATATCTTTTAGTCTTGGGAAGAAGAAAAACATACAAGGACTTAGATCTGGTTAATAAGTGATTCACAAGTGACCGAGTTAAAGAAATTGGAATACAAAACCTTTTTGACACTTTATTTCTGTTTGCAATCACTGGTTTAATATCAAATTATCGAAGCCAGTCTGTTGTCAACGCACGCTGTGGCTCATGAAAAGTACAACCGGGTCTTATCTCTTGTCAGGAGCTGTGACATGGTGTGAGCATCTAAATTTGAGACCTTTGTTTAGCGCTTCTTTAGCACATTTGACCCTATTGACTTTTTGCTCCTCTGAGAACATTCCTTAAACTCAAGTGCTTGTTGAGAATCTCATGAGTTCTCCCCGTTGACAGGAAAAGACGCTATCACGGACACTGTGTATCTGACCTCATCAGTAAGACGTCTTACAGCAGTTTTGTTCTTTGACGTCACTGCTGATTTGGGCTTCCCATTTTTAAATTTACGTACCCACCTGTAAACAGTTTTTTCTGATACTGAAACTTTGTAGGATTATAAAGGAGTCAGTCATGTATCTTCCATGTAAATCATGGATTTCTTGCATGTAAACTCGAGATAGTCATTGTTTTTAGAATGGCTCTCCTATTTTCTATGATAAAACTACCCAAATGAATTGTTCACTTTCATATAACAACTCGTATGCATTTGTAAACTGCTTCAGGCTCGAGCCTCTGTTTACTTATACAGTCTCCTATTTTATCTAAGGTTTACTATCTATGAACATTGTGATAAAGGAATGATTGTACAGATATAGAGAGTTATGTGACTAGTCTTACAGGTAGGCGTTTTCTTAAAATATACAACTTTCTGCAAAAGATAATTTACGTATGTATTTAATCTGACACATGATTTTTATATATTAAAATTGAATATTAGAAATGAACGCTGTTTTATACTAATCGAAACTTGAATCGCTCCCTCGATATTTTTGGTAGACTTCACAAAAATTAGAAAAGTATTTTGTAAATAACACATACAATTTCAACAAAATCGAGCAATGTTCTGATACCAATTGATACATTTTATGTCAAAAATCCTCAGAATGCTCATAAATGTCCATACTTTGCAAACGAGAGAATTATAATGCAGGAAAGCATGACAAAAACACAGTCTATATCATGTCACATTAAAAAAGTCATTTGTTATTTGTATCTTCATAAAACTCGTTGAATAAAAACAAAACTTGTATCTGTACTTCGGCGATTAAATAGGTAGAAATAATAAAATGACTAAAATTATATATTTGCACGCTTTGATTTTCTTCAAATTTTCCCGTGTTCTTAACATCATGTTGGTTTAAATGTCTGAGAAATTTCATAAATGTACTGTAAGTAAGTGAACAAAACACAGGGCTGAACACAGACTACTGCTGAATATGAGCCAGAACATTCATTCTAGTACATATTAGGTTAGATAGATACAATCATTTCTGGGTACGTTTTATCTTCTCACCGGTACTAATTAATGCTGTGCCTGTTATCACTTGGTATGATATTCAGAAATAAATGCTACACTCAGTTTTATATGTATTCACATAATTATTCCTATTTCATGTCATTTGGAAGCAATGAATGCAACCGATATCATTGTAAGAACATTCGTAATAAATGATCAGTGTTCCTAAGGTATATTGCCTCGTTCTCAATAACTTTCTAATGACTTATTGCGTTTTAACATGTAATTGCAGTATAATGTATTACATGATTCTAAGTGGCCAATAACATCTAAGCAACATTTTAGTGGGGTTTTTTAAATTTGTTTAACGAAAAAAAAGGACCCGGCCATTATACAAACTTAGATCATGAGAAATGTACATTTTGTCATTCATTATATCATTTTATATTTACTCTTCACTGATATAAAACATTCATAACGTAGACTATTTGTTTTGATTTCAATGTCATTTCTAGTGTTACGTCTATTTGCATTCAACAATTATTGAAACCCCCAAACAATCTAGCATTTCTAATGAATTTCGGCATAATATATATTTGTCAGTGTAAATCTAATGCAATAGTTATCAATATCATATCATTTCTTAGGCGAAGTATGTTCAGTAAATTTATACATAGCCTCTTTATTTTGGTTGGGAAACCAGGGTATGAAAAATGAACGTGAAACTACCCCTATTGGATGTCTTAAATTTATAAAGGTTCTGTGTGAAGAAATTTATCACACGGTATTTTTTCAAAGTATCCGAAGGAAATTCAGCCAATTAAGCAATAAAAAAAAGGTCGTATACTCGATTTTTTGTTAGACCGAAAATTCTCCAGAAAGGTTGTACAGTGAGCTTTTATGATCGGTTCGCACACTTGATGGCATTTTCGGATAGAGAAAAAGTTTCCAAATCATGTCAAAATTAAAAAGACAAAGTAGCATTGACTTTTCAACACTTTATACAAGGGGTATAAGATATTCCCGGAAACATTTATGAACTTCCGACGAATAAAACGAGCAGAACTACCTTAAGCACTCAGTGAAAACCGATCAGTGTAATTGATCACTTGTTAAACTTCAAACAAATTTATTACTTGATCAAAATCTGATCACCTATTTTTAATTGTTCTGCTGAACTGAAAACATGTGTTTTCATTTCAATTAATTTTGCTTTGACAGGCAGTTCATTTGGTGTTGTTCCGAATACGTTCTTATTATGATAAAAGAACATAACACGGGACAATTTAGCGACAATAACTTTACTGAACTGGAGGGAAATTTGAAACGATGTAACTCATTGCAGACTTGGAGCGGTCTTCTGCGCATGCCCGAAAGTGTTTATCAATTGTAGCGCATGGCAAAAATATGTATATTTTTGCATGTCCGCATGCATTTAGTGTACAATATGCATAAAATACTGACTAAAGGTTAGGGTTAGTATCACCATGGTTACAAAATATATACATTTAAGATATTTTCGTTCAAATTTAGTTAATCCGGTATGTACCGGAGACTGTAATTTATACCGGCGCTCCAAGTCTGCATTGAGTCACAGTCAATTTGAAATCGTTAATAGTAATTAAAGACATAATTAGTCATATTAAAGGAGGCCATATTAAGGGATAATATACATAATATATAACAAATCACACACGGACAGTTATAAAACGATAATGTTATTCATATGTTATCTTATTTACTATTACTGTTGAAAGAAAGAAGATGGTAGGACGTTGTCATGGTGTGGTTTTATTTTGTGACCCCTAATGAAAACACAATTTCCAGATAGCAGACTGTAAAATGGTAATTTTTACATGAAACATAATTCATTTCAGATATGATCCATGACATATAAAGAGTTTGTTTGTTCCAAATTCTAAAATAATTTCTATTATGACATGTCAAAACTGTTTCCATAAATATATTCGATAGCAATACATGTTCTCTCTTGCATTTCTGTAGTAAGAGAAGCATACTTTGTGACATAAATGCCTTGTCGAATCACCAATAGCAAACAGTTGAATGTTTAGTTTTTGGCAAAGCTTTGCTTTTTCTCTCTAAAAGAAGTCAGATAAACATAGTTACTAGCAAGGAGAACAAGTAATTGAGCCGCGCCATGAGAAAACCAACAAAGTGCATTTGCGACCAGCATGGATCTAGACCAGCCTGCGCATTCACGCAGTCTGGTCAGGATCCTTGCTGTTAGCTTTCAAAGCATATTGCAATTAGAGAAACCGTTAGCGAACAGCATGGATCCTGACCAGACTGCCGGATCCGTGCTGGTCGCAAATGCACTATGTTTATTTATTTTTTCATGGTGCGGCTCAATTATTTACTAATACCAACAATTCTAAAATGAACCTCTCTTGTTTTATTGCTTCTGAATCTTAACACACTAGGAAAAAGTGTTTATGGAAACTGTTTAAACCGTTGCACAGGCATAAACTTACAGAAAGAAAAAGAAAGTAACAGCATATAAAACTTCTAGCCATTAAAAGAATAATTTATGAAGATATATTGCATAATAACATTTATGTTATTATAGATCTAAATGTGTTACAAGTATTTAGATACTAGTGTTCTTGCCAAGGGAAATTTCCCCGTAAATAAAGTCATAATTTAACTGTTAATAAACGAGGTTTATCGCCTGTAATGCTTTGTTTTCCATAATTATGACATGATATACATGCACTATAGTAAAATTACATTATAATGAAACCTAATTTCCTTGAATAACTGCTACGCCATGAATAATAGTGTGTGGCAAATTGTGATCCGGGGGGATTTTCCCCTTTATTTTGAAGAGTTATGTTATTATGAAAGCTTATATGTCACCTTTTAAGAATTTCATTGGTAACTTATTTCCGGCCATTAGGTAGGCGGTCATCTTGAATTTCAATTGGCTGCCATAGTTCAGTAAGTACACCATTCAGTTCATATATACCTTTTTTCTCACTAAGACACATAAATTGATCTTTCTAAATGGTTAAGGCTTGTATTTTTAATGTTTGTGTAAAGTTTTAGTAACGTATTATTTTTTTGTACATAAAAATGTAATTTTCAAATGCATATTTATACACCCAATTCATAAATGGTAAAACGCGGTTCTTCAAAAAGGTATAGTTTATTTATTTAAATTCATGCCTAAGACTTCAATCTTAAACATAGAATCAATCATTTAAAGACAAGGTATTTATATATTATGAGAGACAGGGTGTAGCAAAAGTCCCTGCTGAAATGAAATATCTTTTACAAAGCAAGAAAACATGAATATGGAGATGAAATCAGAGATTTAGTCAAATTTCAGCATACGAACTAGTTGATAAAACAAGCGGCGTGCGTCTTAACTTGGAAATAAGTAAGTATATAGATGAATAGAATTCTACCCCAACTCCATAATTCCCTCACACTCTCACTGTACATGTAATATCTCTTTCATTTTAACTGTAACTATTATAGTCTTAAACAGCTATATGAATTAGAAATCCACTGAAGCATTTATGTTACATACAAAATGTAAAGAGTTCATTTTAGAGAAGTTTGATTGATAAGAATATGGGAAGTATAGCCTAATTTGAAATCAAGATAACCGCAAAAATAATAACGATAACAATATTAACAATGAATTTGAGAGAATTAAGTATTTAAACCTTCAACAAATTATAGCTTCGTATAATATAGCAATAAAAACATAAAACATTTTCCGGACAATTCACAATAGACTATAAAGGAGGCCTTTCTATTTTCAATTTTCACATTACGTAAGATGAGTCACGGGATTCGTACAATTTATGTGACATTCTCAGTCTGCAAAATCTACAGAAAACGACTTTGAGCTTTTAGATCTTAACAATGCTTTTAAAGTAACATCTTTTTCAGAGACAAACTGACTAGACATACATTGTTTTAAGACATTTTTCTAAAAGTACACTGGCAAATAGCATATCAACGAAAATGTAATAACCGGAAATCAAACAATAATTGTATAATATAGTTGGCTTTTTTGTTTTTCATCTGTAATAAGTAACAGTATGATCTATGAAGGCATTGAGCAAGAACAAACAAAACCAATCACACAGGACAAAGCAGGCAACCCGCATGTTGATACAGTTGAAACAAGACCCTACGCTACATGGGTCGCACATTAGTAAAATAATATTCAAGATTCTAAAATCGGACATTTTATAAGGAAAATAAAAAAGCTTCAGAATTGTTGATATCTTGATTTTTTTTTAGTTTGAATGACTTGATAATGTACTTTTAATGATATTTATGATTTGAGGTTATTCAGAGCTCTGCTAAGCTAAAGACATTTTAAGGATAGTTCGTTGTTAATATGACGATATTTCATTGTGATTGATAATACTTTTTATGCATGATTCGACTCATTTCTATAAATAGCGCACATACAAACTTCACTAAGTTCCATTTAATATCGATAAACATTGAAGATTTCGTTCAAGAACAAAACAAGAATCAAAATGGTAAAGGTATATAATAAAAGGGTCATTATAACAGTAGCTAGATAATAAATAAATAACAATATGCTTTTTTGTAGTTGAACCCCTGACAACTCATGTGAAAAATTAATTAAATCTGAGTCATTCATTTTTCATTGCTACTGAATTTATAATGGGAATATTTAAGCCCAACTGCAGTAGTATGAGAGACAGTTTACATAATAATTTGCGAGTAAGAGTAATTGTCCAAAAGTCATTATTTACCAAAATGATATTGTGAGGCAGTTCGGCTACTCATGGATGAACACTAAGTCTTTGAAATCTAAATGATGAGTCTTTACTGGAACAAGATCTTTCTCTGCGAACAATAATCTATAGGTGTTAATTGTCTGCTATTGATCGCATGCAGTAAAATTGCGTTCTGAGTATTTCTCTAGTGTGATAATCATATTAGTTTCTCATGTTTTCAGCCTTAAATTTGTAGCTAATGCAGTTCACTGACAGGAAAGATTAGCAACATCTGCCAGGAAAGTAACCAGTCAATTGCATTCTTAGATTTCCTGACACTTTTATGTAAGAAAAATTTAATGATACCAGTTAGTAAAGTAATTTTGTAAATTTGTCATTTCGAATCTCCTGGGAGTATTAAATGTTCTATGTGCATGCAATTAAGGACACCATTTGGCCTTATAAAAGCGCTGATTCTGTCAATTAACTCTTTTATAGATAAAATAATGACACCAAATATGAAATTTGGTATTCTTTAGAGATTTACAACTTTATAAATTTCGAAAATCCATAAAATCATATGCTTGTCTCTTTTGTTGTAAGAAAAAAATGTTATAACAAGACATCTCCCGTCCATCAATTAACTGGTAAGGAAATAGCTAGGCATCCGTATACGAGACAGTGAAGTACATATGTTCAGTTTTGCTGAATGTTCTTTAGTTTGGGAATACCATTCTCATCCTTCAGAGATACCTCAAAATCCCGAGAGGATGGAAGACGTCTGGTATGCAAAATTGGCAAATATACGAGGCTAGAACTTTATATAAAATTTTGACAGGCTGTTGGTTTAGTAAATAATGCTAAAAATACGTTTAATCTGGTGTTTAATTTGTGTTCTTTGTTTTGATACAGTACATTTTATATGTTTGTAGATCACATAGCTCAGAATTTCTACTTGGTCCCCTACTTGGATTCAGTGATGTTATTACTTCTTCTCTGTTGACATGTTGGAGTCCAGTCAATAGTTTTAGATATTATACAGATCCGTGATTTGATTTCCCTAAATTGCCTTTGTATGTAGCGAATAGAATATGATTGCCCATATTTGCATATGAATGCGATTTTTATATGAAACATTCTTTTCTGTCTCCGGGTAATGAAGATGCGATATAGTTTAGATTGTTATGTGTTGTTCCGTTAAAATAAGAGAGCATTGTCTGCGATAGAATAATGATAAATGAGATATAGATATGACACCTTAACAAGACTATAGAAATATTGTCAATACTTCTTCCGGAGTCATTATTTTATTTACGCCGTTAATTTGATGAAATAATCAAACATGCAATATTTACGGAATGTGAATCGTAGAATATCGAGCTACTGATTTAAGTAACTTCATCTTTTTTAATCTTTTGCATATGTTAAGTTATATTCAGGGTGTCAAAAATACAGTTACAGTACAATATCAACATGGAACAGGAATATATTTAGAGTGTTATGTATATGACGCATGATCAATATCAAACTAATATATTTAAAACATCTGAAAGGCATTATTTTATTTATTTAGGACATATGCAAATTACTTATACATATTTTCATATAACAGAAAATTATGTTTTAGCCATTAAGCTACAAACGAAGTGAGGGTAATGTAATGTAACGTATAAACATTGTTTTATAAAAGCAGTTACCCTTAAACAAATGTATTATAATGACCATGCTGCAGAGAAAAAGCACAATTCCCAAATACAGTATGATATTAGAAGTAAAACACTTTGGTTGTCAAATTTACATTTCTCGAATATAGCTACTCATGTTTCCATCTTTTGTGAATTTACAACACATATCTACCGGAACAAATCAATTTAAGAAACCCTTGCCTTAACGTTTAAATGATAAAGAACACAGGATATCTCGACATTTTCCCAAACTGAATCCATTCTCAGTACATATAACACTGATGTTTTTAACATGTGTGGAGATTTCATTCTCTCTCAGGATGTGTTTTCAGTATCAAATGATGTCTGTACTTTCACCAAATTTTAAATTTAATACATTTCGAAGATTGTGATATCTCCGATTTACTAACATGCATTCCCCCACTGCATTCATATTCACATTTTGCAGGGTGAAATATTTTGAGCGTTATTCTAACTTCTATGTGTCTTACTGTTCAAATGAATTAAAGTTACCTTTTGCAAAAAATTCGAACTCTTGTTTGGGTACAGTCGAACACTCACAAAAACAATACATTGGCCGAAGGTTAAATTGACGTAAATACCTATCTAACCAACGGGATGCTTCTGCTGCATCTGTCGGTCATGCCATTTTGTCACAAATTGTGTATTTTGTTTTTCTAGATGCTATGAATTTACTTTTTATTTGAAATTAAAAGCACTATATCTACAATGGCATCTTATTGTAGTATCAAAGATTCCTATATGCACGTTTTTGGGCATGTCAAAATCATTCTGTTATTTTCGAACCGGGCAACAAATATCTAATCTCTTTACACCAGTATTTTATGTCATTACTCCGTATGATTTTGCCATTTACAAAAATAATACAGGCGGCTGAATGATTTAGTTCTGAGATGCATGTCACGCAAGTTATAAAGGTGTACTGCACAGGGAATATATGATAATTAACTATCAATCAATTCCTTACTCAGCTGACATTCTGTATTGTCAGACGAACTAACCTATTATCCATTAATCACGATACTGCCATGCAGCGATTAGAAACAACGATAAAGCATTATTTGCTAACTCTTGTGTCCAAGAAATATCTTGGAAAACGTGGTGACTTGCATTTAGATTAAGCAATGATTAACCGCTACTTAACAACCCTTTGGTGGTCAACGAATGTTTTAGCGCGCGAAAGGGTTTTGCGCATTTCATTGCCATTCATGAAAAAAAACAATCTAACCGAGTTATTGTTTGACTCGGTTGCGTTCTATGCTTCAAAAGTATTTTATAAAAGATATCAGTTAATTATGTTTATTACTCGTATATATCAAAACGATATTCTTTCATGAAAATATTGGTTATCACCGTTGGCATTGACGGATAAATACATTAGGGTTATAACTACAGTAGCTCGAACTGGGATGCTGTATTCGGCTTGAGTGGATATTGCAAGATCGGATCTCACGAGGCGCGCATGAAACGAGTGTAATCCGTCCTTGCAAAATCCACGAGAGCCGGATATAAAATCCCAAATCTAGCTAATGTTGTAATGACCCTTTTATTATACGCCTCCAATTTTTTGTTTGTTTATTTGTAATCGAACGAAATCTTAAATGTTTGTTGATGTTAAAATGAAATGAGTGATGTTTTGTGTGCGCTATTTATAGAACTGGGTCAGGTCATGCATATTAATGAAAGTAGTCCAGCAGCATACAATACGGAAGGTGCAATAGTGAATTTAAAAAGTACAATACGGATTTTTTTTCTGCCTGTTCATATTTAATTTGAAATATAAGCCGATCTTTTTACAGTATTTTATACGTATATAATAAATAAAGACATTTGTTTGTTAAATGTAATGTTTGAATATCTTTTACGAGTGAACTCCAGATGGAATATTTTACTAGCTACGATTGAAAATGTAAGATATGGAGTTCAAGAGTGGAATGAGTGGAAGATATTTTGATCTTACATCAAAAACAAACAAATTTTCTTTGTTATTGAATTAAACCATTTTATAGTTTCTTACCAGTGAAAAAGGTATTTGATAATTTTTTCTGTGAAAATACCAGATATATTACACCCCAATATTTTGGTTAATTCGCTGAAAATTCACTAAAAAAGCATGTAATAATTTTTTTGTCAAACTAAATGAATTTCATTCTAGCACCTAAAGATCAGGCCGAATTTCACGAGAAGATACAGAGATAATTTGTGTATGCTTGTAACGCGCAATGTAGTCATTAAGTCCCAGAATTGAAGACGATGTTTTTGAAAAAGAAATGCAACGTTTTTTATATTCAGTTAACAACGGGTATGTGAGAGCGTCCAGTTTGTATATGTTATAGTAGTGAACCGGGCCTCTATAGATGCACTCGTTGACCCCTTCTATATTATATGTAAATCATGCAATCGGGCTGGGAGGGAGTTTTCAGAACCAGTCAGGTGTGAATCTATAAATACTATAGTATCTTGGATTCCCACATAATAATGTGAGCAGCGAAGGTTGTTGTAATATATAATAGTCACAAATATGCTTAAACGTTCAATGTTAAACGTTCAAATAATGTTTACTTAACTTTCTCATTATTATATCGTCTTTTATATACATTGTATTAAAGTAACAAATATTGTTCTTTCCGTAGAGCAAATATAGTAACCATGTAAGTTAAATATAGTATCAAATATTGGATTTTCCTATTTAAATATAACACAATTCACTCCTCAAACGCGCATTCGCCAATTTGATTGATGCTTGATAACCTCTATAGCAAAACGTAAATAAAGACATTTCACACATTAAACTTTGTTTAACATGACTATGAGACCCCGTTTGAACAAGATATAGGTTGAATTTTGCATTTCCTTATTTCTAAATTAGAGTATTTTTCATTTATTTATTTGACACAGTTGCAAAGATAATTCAGTATAGTTGAAGCGGAAAGCAGCGTACATAAGGTAACCAATAAAAATGTTATGATTAACATTAACCAGTCAAATCTTGTTTTTATAAACACATAATATTTTTATGTATTATACCGGTTTGTCATTAGTCGAAGAGACGTAAAGGAGAACGCAGCAAGATACAGGTAGAGTTATACAGATGATTATCTTTCTTTTCACGTAAATATCTTTACTGTCGCGCTGGGTATAATGTTTCGCCACGGGTAATTGACCTTATTCACTCAGCAATATCTCCTACAATCCAAACGATAAACTGAATGGGCGCATATTTTTGTAAACGGGGTTAAGAGGTTTAAAAATGTTTTACTATCTTTCATATTTGATAGGTAGCACGCGCCAGTGTCCTAGATGGATTTAATATCAAAAACGACAAGACTGGATATAGAGCTAGCAAATTTATTTACAAAATATTTACAAAACATATAGTATAAAAATGCAATCTATACAAAAGAGCTTCTCCTTAGTAATTAAAATATGTATATTAAACATATATCTATAAACATCACTGCAGTTCGTTAGCTTTCACACAGCTGTTGAACTTTTTAGGATAATATTTCCATTTAACAAAGTATTGTTTATTTTGTCCTTTGCCTCTAGTTTTGACAATGTTTTCTATTTTAAATGCTTGATCTGGGTTATAGTCAACTTTCTGCAATTCACTCTCATAAATTGTTCCTTTAATTTCTTCATCCTGGAAATCATTAAGCCTATATACAGGCAAAGTTCCTCTGTAATAACGTTTTGAAACTCGGAACACTTCTCCACTGTACGTTTGATCATATGCACGAGTAAACACATTTCTCAAATACGTAATTCTTACATAATCACCACTTTTATATTTGTACCTTTTGAGTTTTTGTTTCTCCAGCTTTACCCGCGATTTATTCTGTGCAATGTAAGTAGCAAGCCTGATCTCTTCAGCATTACTCGAGTTTACAGAGATAGGTGTCTGTCCTATTGTTCTATGGAATGTGTTATTGTCTGATATTGCAATGTCTTGTAAAACAGGTAGAAATGTGTAATCATCCTTATAATTTAGATAACGCATGATCTTCATCTTGATTTTCTTAATAGCCGCTTCCGATGTACTCGCTTTGGTTTCATTCTGTGTTGGCGAGTATAAGACGTTGTATTTTTTCATCAGATCTTGTACCGATTTTGCTCTGAACCCCTGTCCTGAGATATTGATAAGTTTAGAATAAAGTACATAATGCCTTTCAGATATATAATTTAATCAGTACTTTATGATGTAGAAAACTAATTGCAGTACTACAGTATGTTTGTAACAGCTTTATCAGGAATTCGTTTGATTATATACTCACATTTATCCGTGATTAGTCTGTTAGGTACCCGGTCAGATTTTTACAGAATATCCTTGAAGGCATCTGCTACAAGATCACCCGTCTTTGATTTTAATGGACGTAGCCAAACTTACTTGGAGAACGTATCGATGACCAGTAAGATGTATTTATATCCTTCGTTCCACTTTGCATATTTCTGCATGTCGAACAAATCAGCCATCTATAAGTCATCTATTCCAGCGCTCACCACATGGTTTCTTTGAAATCGTCTTCGCACAGGTTTATCAAGGCTATATGCGTCTTGGTTGTGTAGGAATTTTCTGATTCTGTGCATTCCAATATTGTATCTGCCTTCATTCTTTACCGCTTTATACAGTTTTTGCGGTCCAGAGAAACTCGCTGGATGTTTAGGATCAAAGTAAATATTCCTCCCATGGAGCCATGTCTGTTCTATTCAAACGTTGCTTCACAAATGAACTACATATAAAACACTGTCAATATTTATACAGTTTCAGAGCCACTTTCTTCATCATCTTCACTTTCTTCTCCTTCCTCGTCTGAGAATTCGATATCAAACAAATCTTAAAATGAGCTCTTATGCTGCCACAGTACTTTTGTCACTGCATAAGTAGGGTTTTGACCTTTAGAAATTAATGTATTTATGTTTGCAATGAATTTATTGTGCAATCCATTATTTTTTAACGGCAGTAGGTAATTGTCTATCGGTATTTTATAGTTGTTGATTAAATCTTTTTTTTGTTGTAAGGCTGTATACGTTCTTTCGCCATTTCCTGAGCATTGTCACTCTCTTCTCAGTCTTCGATACACTTGCTATATATTTTATCGTATCTGTCATCATTTAATCTCCTGACACGTTTCCATAACTGTGCATAGGCTTCGTTTTCTGCATTATTTTCGTCGTCTTGTTCACTGTCAAGCATTTCATTATGTGTTCTTTTATTTTAATTCTTGTTTTCGGGACACCAGCCAGTTTTTATTTGTCTTTGCACATCGTGAACGGAATCAAATAATAATCCACAATCGTCGCAAGCTTGCCCTTTTTCCATATTTCCAGTGAAATTCTTTTCTTCGATGTGAACAGTTTGCACTCAAACTGAAGAATGAGGAAATTCAGATGTCATTTCCTCTTTTATAGTTTTTTTCCGGGGTCACGTTGTTAGTAGTTTGTTCATATTTGGGATTTTCTGCCAGGCCACATTTCAACCTTTGGTCCTCCGGTGTAAAAGGTTTCAAATCCACAGACATATATCCATATGGTATTTTTGTAGCTTTCGCAAACATTTTCATGAACTTGTCTGTGTGTCTGGGATACATCTGTCTTGCTAAAGTTATCACTGATTGTCTTATCTACTGGATTATTAAATAACACCAAATAGTGGCAATTTCTCCGTTGTGTCGGGTCCTTATTCCCATATAAATTCTGGTTGATGGATATCACTGAAAGAGATTTGTGATACGTTTATCTTTGCCTGCTTCAGAGAATAGATCCAGAACCAGTAAGTTGTTGAATCTAGAATTAAAGAAATCATCTTCGTCTAAAGCTGTTGGAATACCTTGTATGAATTCCACTTTCAGTGAAACCGAGGATAAAATATCTGTATACAAAGGCTGCCATCTTTTGTACAACCATACTACTCTCTGTATACGAGGACTGATCTTAGCCCTGTTATTGTGCAACCAGTCCTTAACCAGTGTTGTCTTCTCGCAAGATGTTGGACCCGAAATGATCATGGTAAATGGGTGCTGAAACACCATGTCCGTCATGGCTACAGTATTTCCATGTAATGTGTGTTCTTGAGGTACTGCTTGAGATAATGTACCTTGCGGCGGCGGCAATGGCAGAGGTGTTCCCGGCGGCAGCAGCGTAGGTGTTCCTGGCAGCGGCGTACGTGTTCCCGGCGGCGGCGGATAAGCTTTACTGCTCTGTGGATACGCTTGACTGATTTTACTGTGTTTGTTTCTTTTGTGTCTCAACATAACATCTCTCCTCGAAAATCCTTTGTCACACTCTGGACAATTTGCAGAATACATTGTTTCAGTTCAAATGTTTAACACTAAATGAAGCTCACTTCAAGACTTTTTACTATATTAAGTGGTGATGACGCATGCGCAATAAATATTGTAAGACATATAACAGCCTTAAAAGAAAAATATTAAATCATTTACAGACTGACAGTAAAAGCGACCGGACACGTCAAAACATCAAGTTTAGACAAGTAAAAGAAAAAAGAACGGCATTTTTATCAGGTACGCATTTCTTTTTTTTCTGTTAGCACTAGGTTAAAAGAGGTTAATTTTATCCTCCGTAAAAGACAGACACGCTGGGGTCGTAAACATCTTTTATCTTATACTCGTTAAATTGAAGTAGACTAGTAACACTTTTATGTCACTGTTTATGTAAACCTCGTTACGATCACCAAAAGAATATTTTTACTACAAGTTAATTGAAATGGGTAACGAAAACTTTTATTTGACATAAAACGCGCGAACATCAATAACGTTTATGATAAACGACTACTGTAACCGTTAGATAAACGAAGTGTGATTCTGTTAAACTCTAACAACTCGTATTACTTAAATTGTAAAAATATTGCTGTCAAGATTAAATCTAGCCACGCGCCAAATGTAATTTATAGTACACATGGATAATAATGAAAGTATAAAAAGAGATCATTTGCATTAAGGCTTTTCCTTCTTTATCAATATTATTTTCTTCTAACACTGTTTGAAAAGAAATGACATATCTATTACTATTAATATTGCATTTTCCTGTAAAATCAATTCTGTCAACCCTTTTTTCAAATATAATTCATCATTTTTTTCAGATGACTTACCACTGTGAAACATGTGGAGTTACATTTCAAAAGCTAAGCCAGCTTTTACAACATCGACGGACAGAAAATCACTGGCCAAAGTTTCCATGTCCAAGCTTCAAGAAAACGTTTACCAGAAGGTATAATCTGGACCGTCACATGAAAAAAAATAGGGATGAAAACAGCCATCATTGTCCGGATTGTTTACGAGTGTTTACTTGACGTGGAGCCCTAGATAATCATTTTGATAGGTTTCATAACCAGACTGGAGGTGCACAAAAAAGGTCCTCTACAAATACCGATGAAGGTCCGCTTGTAAAGAAGCTTAGGAAAGACGATGATCCTAGACAGTTTTATAATGTTAGGAAAATTAAAGAGCAGAAGACAGAAAAGTTTAAGACAACTGGTTGCACATACACGGTCAACTTTAAAAATATTGAGGTGACTGAAGATGTGCTACTCACACTGAAAAGAATATTAAAAAAAAAAAACAACAAAAAAACCAAAGCCATATTTGAAGACATCACCAAGGGAGGTAAGTCAAAGGATTTAGTAAGATTAGTTGTGGAGCAATCTGACTAAAGTACATCTCCTATATTACGCTACGCATAGGATCTGAAAATGACCTATTCATTGCCTCGTTCTGACGGCTCTTTCGCTAGCCATTCAGAGCCTAGCTTACAACATCTTGCAAATCTACATGTAGCATTGACTTTTGATATTTACAATTCTTATGTTGTAATGTATCAGATAGCCAGTTAGCTCAGTCGGTAGGCCACTTGCTTTGTAAACGAGGGGTCCCGGGTTCGAGTCCTGGAATAACCGCATATTTTTCTTATCCTTTGACAATCGAACAAGTCGTCTGATTGGATAACATAAAAATAGCAATAATGGAAATCCAAAATATACAGAAGACGAATGTGAATGGGTCGTTCTCAGATCTTCGTTTAGAAGATCAAGTACTTTAGTCAGATTGAGTTGTGGAGTGTCCATCCCTGGACTACCCTATTATCATACCTTTTGGTAAACTACCTACTCTTAACCCCTGAGCGTTTCATGGCAGAAATAAAACGTGTTCTCCAATCTAATGAAGACCTGGCCATCGATGAATCATTGACTTTGGAAGTAACTCTTGTTGACATGCCAGAGGGCGGCACACGAAAAAGATGTAAATTCGTCAACACAGAAAAAGTTCTCTTGGATAAACGATCAATAATTCAAATAAAAAATAATGATGAGTTGTACTGCGCGAGAGCCATCATTACAGCAAAAGCTAAAATCGATCAGCACGCACAATGGAACAGCATTCGTCTTGGTCGTGATATTCAGAGACAACTTGCGAACAAACTTCACAAGGACGCTGATGTTCTTCCTGAAAAATGTGGATTAGAGGAGATTGAAAAATTTCAACAAGTACTTACAGATTACCAAATCAGTGTGATATCAAAAGAACATTTCAATGGTTTCATATACACAGGACCTGACACAGAGAAAAAGTTATATTTGTACTACCACGATGACCATTATGATGTTATATCGAGTATGGCAGCCTTCGTATCAAGAAATTATTACTGTACAAAGTGTTGCAAATGGTACAACACCAAAGAGTATCACAAATGTAACAATATTTGTCATGCCTGTAGAAAAAATAATGGGTTCTTAGACGAGGATAGGATTCTCTGCAATAACTGGAATAGATATTTCTATGGAGCAGAATGTTTTGACCTTCACCGTCGTGTTACGACTAAAGGAAATTCCACATGCACAATTATACACCGATGTAAAGATTGCAGTAGGACTGTTAGCACAAAATTAAGTAAAAGACAACACATTTGTGGAAATTCATATTGCGACATTTGCAAAGATTTCTTTGAAGAAGGACATTTGTGTTACATGATGCACGAAGAACGTAAAACAGTTGCTGGTCCAATTTATGTAGAGGAAGAAATAATTGATCAAATAGAAAACGCAAAATCGTTCATCTTTTTTTACTTTGAGTGCACGCAGGAAGATATAGTTCAGTGCAAAGAGGGATACAACCCAGATGTCTTCGGAAAATGCCAAAACTGTTTGAAAGCTGCTACTTGTGGTGTCTATGAACATAAACCCAACTTATGTGTCGCTCAGAAAGTTTGCACAGTTTGCATGGATAAAAATGACGAATGTGAAAATTGCGGTCCAAGGGAAGTCATCTTTAGCGGAGAAAACACCCTTAACGAGACAATTATAAGGCCACGGTATTATGCCATAATTTTCAAGGCTATGACTCTTATCCTATACTTCAGTACTTGTATACAAATGCTGTACAGCTAAGGTTATACCAAATGGAGCTAAAATCATGTGTCTTACGGTACCTTCTTGTAAAGTAAAAATGATTGATTCGATTAATTTTCTACCAATGGCTTTGGCAAAATTACCAGACATGTTTGGGTTCAACGAGTTGAAGAAAGGATGCTTTCCACATTTGTTCAACCGAAAGGAAAATCAGAATGCGACACTTAAAGGGTTGCCTGGCATTTCATATTATAACCCTGATGGAATGAAACCAGCGGATAAAAAAAGTTTATGGTTGGTTTTAAGATCATAAAAATGATAACTATGACTTCCAAAAGGAACTACTGGACTACTGCAAATCAGACGTGGATATACTGAAGTGTTTCGAGAGGATTTCATAGACACTACTGGAATAGACCCCCTTTGAACGTTGAAGAATGCTGTCCAAAATTTATTTCAGATGCTGAAACAATTGCAGTTAGGTTAGAGACACATAAGTTGGTTGATAAACAGAGGGTACATAATGAACTGGTAAATGCTTACACTGGGAAAATCATTCTACACCAAAACAAGCGTTAGAAAATATTCTAGGAAAAGTAGATAGGTTAACAGAGAGAGTAGAGCAGTTAGATTCAAACACAAGGGTTAGAAAGCAACAGAATGATCAATGTTATAAGTCATACAATACTAGACAAGAAAAAAAGGATATACCTGTACAAAATCATCAGTTAGGGCAATTTAGGCCAGGAGAGGGTCAAAATTGAAGGAAAAGGATCAATAATAACAGGTCCTATCAAACTCAGAATACATTTAACAATAACAGAGGCCAGAACAGAAATTTCAATTCTGATAATGATAAGAACCTCCGAGGTAATATATTTTCGGGAAACGGTCAAAGGTCGGACTGGAGGGTCGCACCTAGACCAAACAGAATGTAAGGTCCGAAACCAATCGAGTAGATAGTTTAGGTAAACAGAATGGATATTTCTTTGATGCAATGATAAATAAAAATCTTGTTTCTTGTTTGTGTGATTCTGGTGCATTACAATATCTTCAGCTTGTAATTTAGTATTTCGGACCAACTACCTTCAATCAGAAACCATTGCATTGATACCACACCATGGATACAAACCTGAGCAAAAACAATCAATAAAAGCGCTTCAATGGATAAAATATATTGCCCATACTGAAGGAAGAAACATTCAACATGCAAGGAATGAGGATGAGAAAGCTATTGGACAGTATCTTATTTACGGATACTATGGAACAGAGGAAGGTGAAAAGGTTGTGTTAGAATTTCTTGGCGATTTCTGGCACGGGAATCCTACCAAATACGCTCGGTCTACTATCAGTTCTGTAAATCAAATGGCAATGGGCGATCTGTACGACAAAACAGTAGAAAAAAGAATGTATCTGGCAAATGAAGGCTATACTTACAGATGCATATTGGATACAGTTTCACCCTTAGAACCATGCGACGCCTTCTATGGAGGGCGCACAGAGGCATACACCATGTATAAAGAAGCTACAGTTGACGAGAATATCAAATATTATGATGTTACCTCCCTGTACCCCTGTATCAACAAAACTGGTAAATACCATTAGGACACCCTGACATCATCACAGATGACTTCGGTTCATTGGACGATTATGAAGGCCTAATGAAGTGTAAAGTATTACCCCAAGGAACCTTTTTCCTCCTGTGCTACCTTGTAGAAACCACAACAAGCTCCTGTTTCACCTCTGTAAAACCTGTACAGAGACTGAATATCAGGGTAAATGTAACCATACGAATGAGGAACGTTCGTTCATTGGCACCTGGGTTACAGACGAAATAAAAACGGCTGTACGAAAAGGGTACACAATTGTGAAAATCTACGAAGTTTGGCACTTTGACAAACTATCACAATATGATCCAATTACAAAGACTGGTGGTTTATTTACAGAGTACGTCAACACAGTTCTAAAAATAAAGCAGGAAGCTAGTGGATGGCTAAAGTGGTGTCAAACAGAAAAAGATAAACGAAAATATATAAACATGTACCACCAAATAGAAGGCATTCTTCTTGAATACAAGAAGATTAAGAAAAATCCAGGTATGCGTGCCTTAGCAATGCTTATGCTAAACTCTTTCTGGGGAAAGTTTGGACAAAGATCAAATATGGAGCAAGTGGACTATGTTACCGAACCAAGAATTTACTTCGATAAGCTAACATCGGACCAGGAGGATGTAACTGCGGTAAACTATGTATCTAACGAAATAGTTGAAATGCGCTTGAAGTATGCAGGTGATTTCGTAGATTCAATTACAAAACGAATGTCGTTATAGCGGCTTACACAACGGCTCAAACTCGCTTAAAGTTTTATTCCTATTTAGACAGTCTGGGTAATAGGGCTTTGTACGCAGACACTGACTTAGTGATATTTACAACAAAGGATGGTGAGCAGACACCTGTTCTAGATGATTATCTCGGTGGCCTAACAGATGAGATGCCAAACAACGAAATTCAAACTATCATGACAGGCGGTGCAAAAAATTACTCATACAAGCTACAAAAACCTGAGGAGAATGGAAATTATACACACTGCAAGATAAGAGGCATTACCTTAAATTGCAAAAACTTGTTAAATGTGAACTTTGAAGTGTTAAAGAAATTTGTGACAAAAACGCCATTGGGTAATGTATCAGTTGTAGATGCAAACAAAATCTCAAGAGCAAGAGATACTGCCTAGCTAGTAACTGTATCAGAAAGGAAAGACTATCAAACAGTGTTTGATAAGAGAGTGATTAGAGAAAATTACGTTTCCTATCCATATAGGTTTTAGCATTGTTTAACAATGTGAGGACAGCTATAGAAAACTAATGGCAGTCATTTTGTAAATACTATTGAACTTCAAGCTAATACTAAAGTGTTCTGTAGATTGATGCAAAATAAACATAATATATGTGTATAAACAAATAGAACATAGGAAAAACACTTTTGTTGTTATATATTTAAAGGTACTTTGTATTGTTTATGTACAGAAGGATAATACAAAATGTACATACATGTAGTATAATTCACATCTAAAAAGACAGATATAATAAAACTTGATAACGTAAGTTAAAACGAACCTGCTTATACTACTGTTTTTAAGATGTATGGTAATAAGAGGATATGGCTTTACTCCATATTTGTAGTATGCTTAATCGATTTAACGCAATAGTAACTTGAACATGTAAACTTCGAAATAAGTGTATATCTTGTCGTGCATGGACGAGTCTGAAAACTCCCTCCCAGCCCGATTGCATCATTTATATAGAATATAGAAGGGGTCAACGAGTGCATTGATCTATAGAGGCCCGGTTCACTACTTGTTATTACCAAAATGACCACACGGAATCGCTTTAAAGCGGGACACAGCGTTTGTAAGAAATTTGGATCATGACATATTTGGACAGGAAAAGAGGAAACGATTATCTGTTTTCTCGATAAAGTGAGGATATCCGGCATGCAATTAAACAAAAACTTTACTTGGCAGCAATTTGGATTATATTTATTGTTTCATACATATTCAAAACGTAGGGTTAGTCTTATTTTTTAACTGGCTATATGGAAAAATAACGTCACCATACGGATGCTGAGTTTTCTTCCTGATTTGCGTTTCCAGCAAAATGTAAAGGGTTAGGGTAACATGTTCAGCATGTACTGAACATATGGAATTTACGCAATGGTTATTTCAAGTATTTTATCTAAGGGTGTTTAATTAAGTCATTGCTTACACGTGAAAGTCAATAGCACTGTCTGATCAATAGTGTTAAGTAAAGGTTTATCTATTTATTTTCCACAAGACACCACCTACTAACTTAATAGTATGTTCATTTCCAAAAGACGACTCATAAAATGCACGTTTTTCCATTACATGGACATTTGAATAATATATGAAGTACCTCTGAAGGCGCGGTTAAAACTCCAGCCTATTTTTTTCACTGGACCTCATCAGCTCTCTGGGATCTCGTTTTAATAGGATCGTGGGTTACATTTTACAAAAAAGCTGCATACGCAGTCTTGAATCCTGCACGTAAGCCGTTCTATTGCGCAACGACGTTTATTCACAACATTATATAATCAGTTTTATCATACATTTTTTTTCGAATTGACGGAATTCAGGAAACATTCTGTATAGGCTTACTTCTTGTGCAAGATTGGCAATCATTAAATGATGCTTTATATTTATATAACAACTTTCCATAATTTATAATACAAACTTAAATATTAATTTTATTTTGACAGTCAGTGGTTAATCATCTTATAAGACTTTTACTGACTAGTAATTACATTACTTTGCATTTTGTGTAGAAAGAAAATAACGTTTTTCTTCGTATAAACAACATTGGTGCAGTAATATTAAGCGCCACACATTCCATGAGACTGCACATGAGATTTGACGTCGTTCACGAAAAAATCAAAACGGCGTCGTCCATACAAACACTTTGAAATCGGCAATCAAGATTCTAAAAAGACATTAAATAATAGCTAAAACTCCCTTTTCTGACGACAACGATTAAGACTGAATCGATACGACTATGCGTTTATGGACATTTTTAATTAAAATGGGGAACTGTACTTTTCTTCGGGAGGGAAATTGCAATTTAACGTTTTGTATGATCTGTCTATTTATTTTTAAGATTTATTACGATTTTCTTTTATTGTTTGAGAAGAAGCCTCGTATATGTGCAGAAAGCAATTTAGAAATGTAAATATAAGGATCAGATATTATTTTCTTTTGCGTTTAAACGGTTATAAACCACATTCTCGTAAATACCCAATGCCACGGTGTGTATGCATATCGGATCCCTCTTTGTGGTAAATGTGGAAACGGATCCTTCTCTGTTCGCGCACAGGATCTTCTATGTGGTAAACAATGAACTCCAAAATCGCCGATTGTGCATAAAAACATATGAACTACGGTAAGACTTAGCTATATACCACATAGAAGGAACAGAGAGGGAGGGATCATTTTTCTCATTTACCACAGAGAGGGATCCGATATGCATACACACCGTGAATTTAGTTCATATCTGTATAAATGCACAGAATTACATTCAGTCCTTAAATAATGTATAACTACATATACATAATCAAACTATTATCTTATAATAGAAACGACGCCTTATTGATGGAAGCTGATTTATGTACAGTTAAATGTGAATTTAAAGAAAACACAAACTTGTACCTAAGTTACAATTAGCTATTAAGCACGAATTTGTGTCTAAAATTCATCTAAATAAAACACACTATATATTTACATATTGTATAATGTATCGTGTTAGGAAAGCCTCCTGAGATCTTTTACCATGATGTAATCAATCTGTACAGATAGAACCATAATAAGCACACGTCAAACAGCACTTGTGGAGTGTTACCGTAAATAATAGCATTCAAGTTAGCAGCATAAAAATGATTTAAATGTAACGTGTTTATTATCTACTTCTGTTTTTTAGTTCAAGTACTACCTCAAAAAATGTACGATCAGTTTGACAGACATTCAATTGGATTTTTGGTATCAAAGCATCGATTTCCTCTAATGAGCCCATCACTTAAATGTTCTTTGAATAGATTATATTTCGACATTGATGGAAACAAAATGTTTCAGTTGCATTCACATGTCCTCGGTGGTACAAAATTTTCAAGGAATCAAAGGCTCAGTTTGTACATGTTTAGAGGTCTTTGATTGAACCGATATATTTTCTATGTGTTATATGCGCCGACCGGAAGGGAGTGGTGGGGGGCGGTTGTGGGGCGTAGAGGACTCGCGCTCCATACGTGGAATACGACGAGTGAGAACTGGCTGGAAATAGGAATTCAATTTTCTTTTAAATTTACATACTACAGTTTCCAACTTTCAAGTGATGAAGCTGGAAAAGTAGACACTGTATTTATAGCATGGGAAGCCAAAGGCTGTTGCCTAATGGACTTCTTGATGATTTAACAGTATAGCAAAAAATTCTTTTCATAAAAAGGATGTTTAATCAGGACTTGCCAGCCAAAAGTGATAGCTAATCTTAAGAGTTGTTAACAAGCACTTTGCTGTGTTACTTTAGACAAGGCCTATAACTGGCTTGAGATTTAGACAGCTTTGGCTTGAGCCTGACATGTTTGTTTTAACAATATTTAGACAGCCTAAAAATTAATTAAAAGATTACCAAAGTTTAGAGGAGAATACTTGTTGTTGTAGTAATTGAGAAATCAAGTAACTTCAAAATCAAAATTAATAAAAATTCAGTTAAACATGGTTAAGGGGAATTAAGCTTAATTGTTCCGGAATACTGTTATAATAGTACTAATTGTTATAGTAATTGAGAAATCAAGTAACTTCAAAATGAAAATTATTAAAAATATAATTACAACACAATAAATAAATTTACACACACAAAAATAATACTATTAGGTTATTTAACATAGTTCTGTACAATACGGAGATATATTTGGACGAGTACCCAGCTGAAAAAGCTGAGAAAACCATATTGGACGAGCCGCTAAGCGAGTTCAATATGGTTTTCTCAGCTGGGTACGAGTCCAAATATATCTCGTATTGTACAGAACAATGTTAAATAACCTTTTTATTCTATACCTGTTTTATCTTACTATAATAATAGTTTAAATTAAAAATGTTTCACTGAATATTGTGTTCCTGCCTTTTCTAGTTTTTCCCAGCTTGGTATGAGTGCAAATATATATTATATAGAACAAGTTTAGACCTTAAATAACCTTTTTATTCAATATTAATTTCACTTCATACGTAATATGCGTAATTCATTGAATGTTGTTTTTTCTGCGTATCATCACTAAAACAAAGTATATGGTGCAACCTCCCTACAACAGCCATTTGGCGAATTGGGTGGTCATAATACTTGGCTGAGATATTATGCCCACAAACATTGTCAGCAAGTTTGATGAAGGTCGGATGAAAACTGTTCGACTTAAAAGAGCGGACAATGCTAAATTCCCCGTTTTTCTAGTAATTCAAGGAATTTAATCAAAGAGTGTCTTGTACAATTTGGCTGGTTATCGAAATTGGCCGAGATGTAATGCCCACAAACATTGTCAGCAAGTCTTGTGAAGATCCGACGAAAACTGAATTATAGAGCAGGCATGTTTTGGATGCTGACCGCCAGTCCGTTGCCATTCATAATCTTCTCCATTTTGTTTCTTAACCGTTAAATAAAAACTACTGAGGTAGCTATTCCGACAGTCAGGGCTGATACCCATTTCTAGGTTTCGTCCGGAACGTCTTCTTTAAGCGACTTTTCAAATATTCCAACATCTGATGATCCTTTTTAATGTATTTTTAAGTTTTTGATTATTAACGAACGTTTTAATATCTAAATCAGACAGCATTGTTATCCCTTGAATCGCTTTTGCGTGTTGTAAACAATAAAACTCAAATTAACTCTAGATGTCAAGACGCATAATCAAACTCTGTACATAGAGCGCCTACTTCATCCAATTTATATTCGGAACATTTTCACGCGTTTCGGGGCTTTATCGTATGTTTAACATGGGACTGTTGAACCGTCCAAATACAGTAAATACAGATTTCTTTTGTACGCGCGTGCGTCCAAATACAGAAAATATAGGATTTTTGTACGCACGTGCATCCAAATACCGTAATATATTGTACAGTCACGTGTTGCAAATAAACGTTCGCGATTGGATAGATAAAATAGGTATAGAATAAAAGCTACTAGTACATGAAAGGTCTATTTTCAAATATAGAACTTACTTGGGACCGGCCGTTCTTAGATGGGACCGCCGTCATTTGTAGTTTCATATCATTATGACTGTTCTTTTTATGTCTGTATTGTCCCACATCTAATTAGCTTTGTTATATTCAATTATATAAGTACCCACATTTTGATGGTCTCTCGGTTGACAGTATATGGGTCTAACTGCTTTTGATATTTTCCATATATTATTATTTACTTATTTTGAAATTCATGTTCGAAACAAATACAAAATAACAATGTTAAACATTTTAGTCTCAGTATTGCGTCTTTCAACTTAGTTATTTTTACTAACTTCTTTCCGGTTTATGTTCTACAACTTTTAGGAAGCGAAGACTATGCATCCCTTCTACTGAAACGGGAACTCTTGTATTTGATTAACGCATATTATATACAAGTATATATTCATTGACGTTGCACGGTAAGTTTTTAATCCTTAAATAACATTACGACATACCCTGATCGTCACAAAATACAATAGAAATATTCATATTACGTGAAAAGAGCTCACAAATCCAAGTGAAGTTTTAAGGAAAATAAACTTAACTGTTGTATACTAAAGCAATGCTTTAGCTTATATAAAATACAATATTGTCAGATTCTTCATAAACACGTCTGGATTGATACTTCCTTATGCTCAATAATAATAATAATAATAATAATAATAACTTTATTTAAAGAGGATAACATATTTGGCTATAGCCAGTCTAACATATGGTCCTCTAACATAATAATGTAAAAAAATCATCCTAATATATACAGTGAATTGAAAGACATGAATAAAAATAATGTATTATGAACAAATTAATTCTTAGTGGCATAAACAGTATGTAGTACAATGAACAGAGATTAAGATAAGATAAAATTATGTACGAGTGGTGAAAGAATAAATGTTATTTGTAATCCGCGCACTAAAACTCTAAAAACTCTTTTGTGAGAAAATACGGGAAAGCGTTGGATTACATTTAAGGAAATAATATTGTTATTATGTCACATATGTAATAACAGATATAGACTAAAGTAAACATAATAACACTTGATATAAAAATGCGAACATTGCAAGTCTGTCACACTTATTGATAAGACATGAAGGGAGATAAAAATGAATAAGAAAGAAAACACGATAACAAATAAGAAGAAAAATAATTTTAGGTATATCATATGTAGTCTCGCACCTTATGTTCCAAAACATATGTGTTTATTGAATGGAACAACATAGCACTCCTCAGTAGTGCCCGTAGCCCTGAAACCTGGTCTACTGATATAAGAATTTCCTAATTAGCCTAATAATATTAACAATCAGTGGAAAAGATTTAGTAAGTTAAATATCTAAATAAACTTATACACGTTTAATTTATCGATCCTGTCATCACATACGACGAAAAATGAATTAGAATTCAGTTAAACATGGATAAGGGGAATTAAGCTTAATTGTTTTGGAATACTGTTATAATAGTTCTAATTAGACAAGACGTTTTATGTAATTACTGGGTATAACGAGAATTTATAGATTTCTCTGAAAGCATGTTAATATTTCTCGAGGAAAAGACTAATATATTTTAACTGTTGTTGGTTTAAGATGGATGATAGACTACTTTTAACTACAGTTAGACTTTCTACAGCTCAAAGACATTAACAAGCACGTTATTGTCTAAAGTTTGTCAAGTATAAATCATCTTTGGTGACAACATTAGGCTTAAGGTACATCTGTCTAGGCTTATGTTTGCTTTGCAAAAGATGTATATAACACGATCGTTATCACTTTACTCTTTAGTATGAAGTTTTTCAGCCAAAAATAAGAGGACACTGTCGTTAAAGAGTTCCAAAAACTGTTTAACTTATCCAGTTAAAACTAATTTACGTGTTCTTAGTTTACTCATGAGACTCCGTGTTTTTGATTATAGATAATATTGCCAACATAAATGTTTTATTACACCACTTGGCTGTATTAACACGTTGAATTGATAATGGAAGTCTGAAAGTTTTTCACAGTCAGCATAAAATCAACGTAAAACTTTGTTTTCACCTTTTCATCTTATCATAGATGTTTGAAAAATGGCGGTGATGTCTTTTTACTTATGCTTAATATGTAACATGTGCATGTGTACATTTATGCGGTAGAAATGTACAACAGATGAAGAAGTGGCTTAGTAACAGTTTAAAGTTGCGGAGCGTATGATGAGGCAAAACTCTTTTGCTAAATTTTACTGACTTCCAATATGCTTTAACAGAGAATATGGCAGTGCTCCTAGATAAAATGTATATTGCGTCTTTTAAACTATTTAAGACTTAGATTACGAATATCACTTTGTACCAATACGTTGAGATTATTATGATTTGAGAGTGCAATCTATTTTACAATATTATGATTTATATTTATAATATTATTCCTAGGAATAATGCACCGCAAATGCATTTGGATAATAAATTCAAACTAATATATAGTCTTAATCCGACAAAACAAATTATTTATGCATTTTAAAAACAACAGACTGTTAAATATGACATGAATAACAAACTCAGCATATTAAGATGAATTCATGACTGTTACATACTGATCTTTGTTCACGACTTCCATGATGGTTTGTGATTTGAAAACTCTGGTCAAATAAAAGAAATTCTTTGTTTATAAAGATATGACGTAGCAACGATGAGCTGTATTGTGCTTTAGCAAATGTCTCTAAGTTATGCAAAAATGGAAAAACAATGTTTATATCTTATCCGACTGACATCAAATTCTAGCAAATTCAATACACCTTCCGTTATTCCTAAAATGTGAGAAAGGCAAATATAGTTTAGACATCTATATCACACTTTTTAAGTATTGTGTGTTTTTGCATTACAAACCATATATGATGTATAATTACACTTCACCTTGAAGGTCAAGATGGTCAAAATCCTATGCAACCCTCTCTGAATTTGCACGTTATAAGATATAGATTTGTCCAGTTATGATTCAGTTATCTACTGAAATGTCTAAATATAATACTAGTATGTCTAGTTATGATTCATTGGTCTACTAGTATGTCTAGTTATGATTCATTGGTCTACTAGTATGTCTAGTTATGATTCATTGACCTACTTGTGTGACTGATCTTTTTTTTTTTTGGATTTAACGTCGCACCGACACATGCTAGGTCATATGACGATCATGCGACTGATCTATTAGAATGTCTAGTTATGATTATTATGTCTAGTTATAACTTATTATCTACTTGTATGTAAAGTCACGATTCATTAGTGTGTCTAGTTATGATTAAATATTCTTCTGGTCAGGTCTGTTACACAGAATATTAATTAACACATTTGCGATTGGACTTGATATCTTTATACTTTTAGAATTTTGTCCCACTGAAAGTAGTATCAATAGCTAACTGTCTGTCTTCTAATTAAATCTCGACAAAAATATTAATGTTCACAAAAGGCATAACAGTTCCAGAGTTCCTGGTGTAAGGCATCGATGAACGTGTGGTTTAAAGTAGTTCTGCATGTTTGATATACCGGAAGTAATGGCGTTAAGTCATTTATATGGATAACGTAGAATAAAGCCTTGACTAGGAAATACAGCTCAATATCAAATTGCATCTTTACTTCTCCTACCTGTCCTGTCTTACAAAACATGTTCTGTTGTGACATTTAAAAAAAAAGCAAAACGGTATAATCTTCACTGGTATTTCATTTTATTAACGGCTTGTTAAAGGTATGCTTTTACCATCAATAAGCTGACAAAAACATCTGAAACAGTTTTTAAGGGTAAAACAAACGCATGTATTTACATCCTAATATCCTAATTGTTTTGGTCTTAATTAAATTCTACTTTGTTGAAACAAATTGTGCAGAACGTTTTTAAGGTCAGTAAGGACTTCACCCTGTTTGGAGTTTAATACAGTACTTGGAGAATTCGTTAGGCATGCACTGGAGATGATAATAGGTGATAAGGTCAGCTCAAATCGCATATCTGAAACATGCACAAAGTACTAAGTGAACATTATCACGATATACATCGTCAAGCTATGGTAATTTTAGACGACCAAATATAATTCTTTTGCATATAACAGACTCTCAACCTGTCTCTTACAACTGCGAATGCTGCGAATACATTTTCGAAATAGCCTTTTTGTGTAGCGTGTTTGATAAATCATTTGCATACGAAGAAAAAAGCTCAGATCAGGTTTTCATTCCAGCTTTCAGCTCAGATGGGATATGTTTGAAAGTTGCCATTGAGACTGTGACAAAAATGATTAATAGAATATTAAGACGGGAATGTAACAATATAATAGAACAATATCAATACATTCTTCCATTTTGCATAATACTTTGGCCGTGTATACAGCCTAAAGTTTGAAACGCGTATGTCTGTTGTGTGAGTGCTTTGTGTGTGTGCGTAAGGGTATTTATAATTATGCAGTACGTGCGCAAAAACACATAAACAGCATTTACTTTGTCTTTTACACTATTAGTTGTAACATTTATATCACAGTTCAAAAGGCAAAACAATTTATCTCAGAAAGTGTAACATTGTTAATAAAAACAAATTACAGACGATACATAACAGTGTTTGTTACCTCTCTGTCACCTACTAAATACATTCAACACTATACATGGCATATGAAAAATGTTGTTACCCTCTTAAATAGCTTTTTCCTAAACTATTTAAATACTTGCACCATGCAGTTACATGTTTTTATATGACATTCTTAAATACAGTATAAACAGATAATAACACTATTCACGCTGTTCTAAAATACCAGTGTTAAATGCCAATGTTGTCATTTAATTGAATGTTTAATTAGAACTTTAAATTGGCGACATCTTACATATACATATTTACCGATAGAATGTACGGGGGAGAATTAAAGACTTTCTACTCTTTTCGTCCTTGTAATTCTACCTAAATAAAAACATTAAGGTATTTGCAAATAAATAAAAAAGAAACCTTAGGCATTCATCAAATATATAACGGGTGCAATAGCTGCGTCGTAGTGAATTCAAACCCGAGAAAACATAAAACAAGCATGTTTTTCTACACACTTAAAATAATCAATGTCTCAACTCGGGGTAAACACAACATTATGCAGTTCTCGTCTCGGCCATGTTATACATCATCACGTGCTCTGATAGCTCTAGGGTATTTAAATCTCTTAATTACTGACCGAAAATTAACGTGCGACGTTTCATCCACTGGTGTAACGACTGAATAATATTAAGCAAACGACATTACATTAAGAAGGTCACGGGGAAATGTGTTTCGCTTACTATCAAGAAATGAATTTGTTAAAAAATAGCAGTATATATGTGCTTTAAAACTATACTACTGCGTTGTATATTTAGCTTGTTCCAAAAACTGTTATTTGGTTCAGCAATATGCTAGTATGTGACTGCATGTTATAAAACGCTCATCACATTTTTGGTTTCAACGACGCAGACAAAAGGGTACAGGTGTGTATTTCGTATATATTGTATGTACTATCAGTATCCGTTCATGTTTAACGTAATATTGTCAATCA
Organism: Mercenaria mercenaria; assembly: GCF_021730395.1. Lineage (NCBI taxonomy): Eukaryota > Metazoa > Mollusca > Bivalvia > Venerida > Veneridae > Mercenaria > Mercenaria mercenaria. The sequence continues at coordinate 82,997,147 of NC_069368.1, forward strand.
CAGGTCACTCCTAATGATTATGTTTCTATCCTGGAATACTAATTAATTATATTCTAAATAAGGCAAAAACTGTAATTAACCAAGCTAGTGACAAAAATAGACGTGGATTACAAAATAATTTCCAAGACTCTTTATTCCATTAGTCGGAACGTCTGCCGTAATTAGTGATAATTACAAGTAAATCTCAGTGCTTGTTTAAATTTACAGTAATTATAGAAACAAAAAGTGATAAGACAATTTTGTGAACAAAGCCTAGAAAGCAGTAAGACATTTCTTTTCAAAACAGAATGCAGTCGGCAGTTAATGTATGTTAATCTGCATCGCAAATGTATTGTTACTTCTGACTTTGCTAAAGAGCTAAAATAAATGTAACAAATGCATACCTGTAATTGCGTGTTGTCATTTTAATAAAACAGTGATTGATTTTTTTTTCCCTTTCATCAACTTTATTATTACCTTGCTAAGTGGCATTCATAATTCTATGTTGTCATATACCTTTATTATATATTAATATCAAATAGACTTCAAGTGCGATAATCATCAAACTATACAGTAAGGCGTATAAAAAGAAACATTGTTCGCACATTATGTTCGTGTTCAATGCTAATTAAGTTAGAAATTTACATTGAAAAGCTCCTTTTAAATACTCTACAACTGGCCCCAACATAAACAATTCATGGCTTGTGTGTTTATGTTGCATCTGAAAGGGACAATTTTGGTTGTTTTTATCATTATATCAGATCGTAGGGTATCATGCTATAAATATCTAATTTGTCCGTAAATGCTCTTATGCCATGTCAGAGTTCTCGCTTGCGAAAGTTTCAAATTAATATAATGATAAATTGAACTTAACGCAATCGATGAATAAATAAAAATGCATTTAAACATTACAGCAAAATGTTAAACATTGTCATTTTGCTTCAACACGATTCTTTCTAAAAAACAGTGTGTCGGGTTGTTTGTCGGGTTATATCACATACTATACGTTTATCTCTAATACCGCCTCGATAGCTATGCACTCGTGATTTAATTATTATACATCCGAACTCCTTCCCATATTTTATCAACTGACAAAATATAGTAACTGTTACATATTTATTATTTCTTAATCATTAATGTTCCAACGTCTAGCTAACTGATGACGTTTCTCCTCCTTGAATATATTGTCGTGTTGCGAATTCTTGGTAAATTTTATAAAGAAATATGTGTAGTGACAGCAGGCAACATGCCTACTTCCAGGCTCAAGTGTGAGCTTTTCAACAACCAATCAGCTTTGTTTTTGAGACTCGTCTTAAAGTCTACAGACTCGTGGAATTGGAACATGGTGTCTATTATCTATATACAGTGGAATTGCTGCAAAGTATAGCCGATACCATTAGTCTTACACTAATGATTTGTCGGATTTGTATACTATAAACAAAAAGATTATAAGTAACATACCTAAACATAACTCCAGTACAGATTGCCAATAATACATGTAATACATTATAGCTAAATAATTTTAGGTCAAACTAATATGCAGACTGTACAAAATCACCAACGTTTCATTAGAGCTAGCTAATAATACTGATCCAAAAGAACAATGAGACGCTTTATGGAAGCCAGCTACAATCTAAAGTGCCCGTTGGTGGCATCTTAGGCGAGGCCACATACACCAGGCACCAGAGCAATTGGATTATCTAATTTAGAGCCTACCGAGCGCTCCGCAGGACGGCAAACTGCCACAGGGCACACAACACAATTATTTGATCAGTCTTTGAATAAGCCTCGTTAGTCTGAGTGTATTATCGAAAATTTAAACCAATAACTTCACGACTTAAAAAGTCCAACGCATAACACCCATATTCGCCACAAGTGAGAGACACCTACATGATACGAAGACTAAAGTGCTTGACACAGAAGAGGATATAGTTGGGTTTTGATATTGTCACTTTGTTTAAATACCAGTGCATCAGATACCGAGTCTGGTAGAACAAAAGCTCCACGGCCAACATCATCCGACACAGCAGAACAAGGGTAAATGTACATGAAATTGGTTTATCCCGGCAACTATCGCGAAGTGAAACTCTATTCCAACATGCATGCGAGGCGGCACTTCATAGCTAAATACTAGCTTCACATGCCTGTTTGAACTCAGAATCAATGCATCATTGTTGCTTTTGGACAGTTCATCCGCCACCCGGTTTCCATACGGTTTTGAGTCAATTATACGACAAGAATAAGATATATAAGTAGAGCAAATTCAATTGTGTTCAAATAATGACATATTCAAAGAGTTCCCAATGTTTTTGTGTTCTGCAGAACAGTTTTACATAATATCATAAAATGTTGTTCTTTGCACCGATGGCAGATATATGCCTCTCACTTGATATGCAATCGCATTTTCAAGGAGAAATAACGGCTCTTCAGAATTCATACATCATGGCCTCTCTTTATACTGTTTTGCATTGTATAAGGCTGATCAAAGATATTCTTGCCACTAATTTCCATTGATTTTATTTATCACTGGCAATGTCTTTCGTGAACCTGTATGTTAAGAAAAGTCAAAAACGTTTTGCTGTGTACTGCAACCATCCGGAAGACTGTGAATTGCATTTTAATCAAAGACGGCCATACTTTAGTGTGTTTGCCTAGAAACATAAACAGAGAAATTGTCGTCTAATGAAATTCTTTAAGTTTTCAGTGAAAACATCAATTACCATGGGAATTTGTCATCTTATTGTCAATTAGGCAAAATAATCATTGGGCGCCTTTGTTAAGAATGCATTTTTTTCTTTTCCCTAATGTCAATGCCTGCTCTGTTTTCAAGAATTGTGTTTGTGTGTGCTATGATGGGATTAGGACTGTCATGTTATATGTTTCAATGTATTTTATCGTCCTCCAAGTTAAGAGGATTTAATTGTGTACTGACTCAGACATTATCGTTTGCAAGAAAAGTCAGTTTGAACTAGAGATTTTTGCGATACGACGGGGGTGGGGTGGGTGTGTGTGTGTGTTGGGGGGGGGGGGGGGGGGTGTTAATCTTCTAAATTGTAATTTGTATCATAATGTTTTACCATGCTTGGTTAAGTTCATTATAAAAATATCGTTTAATCAATTTCGTCGCAAAATATCGCATCGCTCTTGGATTCAGTGGCGTCATAATTTCTGATCGTTTAGGAACAAAGAAATCATTCAATGTTAATTTCTATCTCTCAAGAGCTAATACAATGAAATCGTGCCAGACTGCTATTTACCGTCTGTGCTTTCACATCTTGTAGACAGAAGTGGTGCAATTTAAAAGAATAGAAAATAGTGTGCCTGAAAGTGCTGTTCAAGGTACAGAAGACGGGCAATATACAAAGACATTTTACTAAACGTAAATATAGTAAAGTATCAAAGCAAAAAAGTAACAAAGATAGTAAATCTAAAAATGTCATTCGTTCTTCTCCATACAAATTGAAGTTAACTTTGCTAATGGTCGGTTCTGACCGATCCATTTTTATTCTGAATTCAGATCGTTTTATTTATCTCTGCTTGTTCCAGAAGAAAACTGTTTAAACGCAATACAACCGAAGATTGAACTCTCGTTTGGACTTTTCAACGGTTAATTCACAAAAAAAAAATACACTGAGCTATTGATAATATTTGTAATACACTTAACACATTAACTTACGCCCTACTTTACATTAAAATTACAATAGGATGACTATTTAGATTGCATTTACTTTATTTTAGGATCAACTTGTTGTTATTAAGACCTTGTAGTTTAAAAAACATACACTTTTAACTTAATTTACAACAAAACTACTCTTAATGTTCGTTTCAAGTTAGTAAAATAGAAATAACAGACGCTGCGATATTGGTTATCACATGGGCAGTGTTAGTTTGAACATATATACCTATATGATGCATCAAAGATTTTCAGGGGCATAAAAAAGTTGGGTATTCAGGTGCATAGCAAGTCAGTGATGTGCATCAAAAGAACCTATTTTGGAAACAAATTTATCGGTATTTCAATAAAAAATAAAAAGTAAATCTTATTCTGAAATAACGTTAGCTAAGTATCCCAACTAGAACGAAACAAATTGTCATGATCTAAATCTTAAACTATGAAAGTCCATCCGTCCAAATTTCTATTTGCTAAATGAATAACTCAGCAATGTGTAAATGACGTAATAAAAATTATAATGAATTCCATTATGGTCACCCATCTTATTTAATTTCAAATTTTCATTTCGTTTTCAACAATGCTTCTATTTCAAAAAATTATCTGTGTTATTGATGTCTTTGCGAATTAAAAGTTCTAGCTAGATATGTCCTACCCTTCAAGAAATGTAAGTTAGTTCGGAAGGCATGATTACAAATGTACTTGTTAGAATTTATGTACAAACAATATCAGATATCACCAAGCAAAAACAAAATATTTAATACTGTGGAATATTTTAATATTTTAATGATTGTCACTCAGACAATAAGCTATTACATGTGACATTGCTATTAGCCTCTCATAATTACCATTCCATAAATAAGATATAACCTGTGGCATTTTTGTATATTCCTCATACTGTACGATATTCTTGGATACTTTGATAATCAAAGCCCAAACAAAAAAGATAAAAATTGTGACATTGTTGATTTCATTTTAGAATCACCGCCCGGGGAATAAGATATAGAGAATATTTAGGGATGTAGTCTTACACAAAAACAAACTTTAGTTTTCTGCGACAAACAGACAGAGATTCTGGCACTTCCATTTTGTCCAAGTTGATGTACCCCGCTGAAAGAGCCAAAAGCAGAAGTTAGTTATCAAATACCAATACTAAAACAAAGTGTGCCAAAATATATCAGCAACAAATATTTGTCAGGAATATTATTTTCCAAAATAGGGGTTAAATCGTCTTTATGTTTAATATGACATTTATAATGTTGTATTATTTGAACAGTCACAACATATGCTTAAATTCTTACAGCGGATTAATACCAATACATGTATGATAATATTGATATGGCCGCCATATTGGAAAAATATGTGAATCGAAAACTATTTGTTTTAAAACAAATTCTGGATTTATGCAAGGGTAAAGTGATATTGTTCATTTTCCTTAAATGTGTAAAAGGAAACCCTTTCTCGTTCCTACTGGATAGGGATAACATTTCATTTAAAGTGAAGTTGGAATAGGAGAGCCGAAGAGAATTGACTGCTACCGACATGATGGCTGAATAAGAAAATGCAATATTTGTTTACTGGTCTGGCAAAATACTGTTTAAGTGATAATTACCATTTCGACAGTAAAATATAATTTCTGATAGTTTTGTATAATCCCGAAAATCGCCGTCTAGACAATACGATACAATGTGTGACCTTGTTATGTACTCGTCATGATCGCCTTCTTACTATAAATGTATACCGTATGATATTGAATTGTGCTTCTGAAAATTAACACCCAGACAACAAGATATATGTGACATTTTTGCATATTTGTCATAATCACCATCCAGACAGTAAGGTATTAAGTATCCCAGAGTTGTGCAAGGTAGAGCACCATAGATTTCAAAATTATTATGTAAAATATCGCTCGATATTCTTACTAACGACAAAACCAGATAATTTATGGATAGTTTTGTCGCCTTGGACATTATCTTATTTTCACAGTTATCCTTTATAGTACTCTGTAAGAATTAATGTTAATATGCAAGAAACAAGAGGTATATATTTAAGAACAACGGAATACATATAACATGTTAATATAAATGGAGTGATTTGAATTGCTTGCCAGAACATATCAATTACTTATGAAAATATGGCTATTGTAAATTTTGTTTGAAAATCTAAATAGGAAGGCGCCGAATGATTGTAGCCAGTCTTGAGACATGCCTTCTTCGAAGTTTTGGGCAAATTTCTCGCAGCATACTTCATGGCAATCTTGTTGCATGTATGCGTGGATGTGACTTGTTAAAAGTGCATATAGCTTAAATAAATTTCAAAAGAATATGTATGAAAAACTAATGAAATTTGGAAATGGCAATGCAAATGTTTAGCAAATAAACGAAAATATGCACTTTAAAGCATAAAAACTTCATGGCATAATCCATCAAGGCTCGAAATGACGAGGTAAGTTTCTGTTCCACTTAGGCTTATCCCATTATTCTTTTAACTTGTTTCTTCATTCGTATGTTATTGCAAACTGTTTCAGGCCGAAATGGAAAGGAACCAATATAACTAATATGAACAATCAGTTATTTGATTTACGAAAACATTATCGTTTTTCGATTTATTACAGGCGTCATGCCTTTATACGCATCAAAATATCAAAAGGAAACATTGCATTCAAGGGTTTCGACATCTAACATTGTTATTTCTTACATTATATTGATCCATATTACGTATATTTTCTGTATGTAAGGAAAACATTCATAAATACATTTATTAAGGTGTATGTGTATAAAATTCAAATTTATGCAATATAGCAGTACAAGTGAAGAATATGTATGCTTTGTAATTTTTAGCATATTCAACATTTTCATTTTCAATCTGAGGGGCTTTCGTCGGTAGCTGGTCCCGTCGCTGTCCGAACGGCATTCACTTCTCACCATCTTAAATTTGAATCAGATTAAAGATGTTAAGGAAACCAACCATTAAGCTCGCTTTCGGAAGGCTTGTGGCTTTCGGAAGCCTTTCGGAAGGCTTGTTCAGAACCTAAGGTTACTTTGGTTCTGAACCGCGTATGCTCTGAAATAGATCTGGAGTCTTCATCCGCCATCTATAGCTTAACTGTTGCCATGTTTGTCCGATTTTAAGCCTAATAAAACAGAACTAAACAAATAACTGCTCGATGTTAGTATTTGTATATGCAACTACATTACACCACATAATGTATAGAACAGTTAAGGTTGACAATTAGATTTAACAACATGTAGATCAGTAAATTAATGACACATATATATTGATTTTTGCTTGAAAAATAATAATAGTGTGCTCTTTGTCTTAATAACAGATCGTTTCTAATATACAATAACACGCACCTTAACAACCTTATCTTATCAAATGACTGGCTACAAAATGTGTGGCTACAACATTAATAAAATATTTCAAAATACGGTCTTTATATGGAGGCGAGTCATCCATGTCCGACAGCAAACACTTTCAGAGGCTGCGTTTGTCGCTCATTTTTATGGATAAGTTAAAAGAAATATTGGTTCGTTTGATCATGTTGTCTGTCTTCAAAGCTGGGATTATCTCGGTGTTTTTGGCTCCAAGTCTATATATTGTTTTCAGTTATTTTGTTTCCCCAAATGTAGTCGTGTCTACTACAAGACGCCGGGAAGCCGCTCGTAATGAACTAATGCACGGAGGGGTACCTGGACTTCCTCCACCATTAAAAAAGCTGAGAGTAGCCATATGACCTATAAATGTGTCGGTGCGACGTTAAATCCAACAAAATACATAAATAAATAAGCACACCCCTGAAATAATCTAATCTGCTAAATGGGTATCGCAGAGGAAAATTTGCCGCCAGTTTCTGCGCTTACGTTGTAGCCGAATCCATTAGTTTTAAAGGGGTATCTGGTTTTAGACTGTTTCTTTGCATGTTTTCACAGCTTGTTCATGTTTGCGAAAAAGACAGAGAAGTCGAAAATTTACGGTTTCGTCGGATTTAAATACTAACAAAGGAAAACCCTCATTTGGACTATGAATATATATATACAAAGTGGGCGATACGGATGCTTTTACAAGTTATACAGTAGTATATAAAGTTGCTATATATTCTATATACAAATAATAATCTTCCGAGAGCTGTAACACATAGCTAGGCCCATTTTGGAAAAAAGAATTACTAGCCTTATGTTCTTTAATGACCTATAAACCACCCAAAACACCAAGAAAAGTAGGGGTCATTTACTTTCTAAGATAGATTGTTTTTGTCTGACAGGTCAACACTATGGAATAGCTTCCAAACTGACAGCTAAAATATGGGTAGGAACACACGATTATTAAAGTTTGTCTAAAATATAAATTCCTGCAAAAAATCTCTTTGAAAATGCTTCCAAAATGTCAAGTATAGGACTACAATGAAATAAAAACAGGAACTGGCTTACATAAAACATGAATGCCATTTTAACAAGGAAAAAATGAGGATTGTTTCTTCCCACCATTATCTGACTAGCCCGGAAGTGCTGATTGATTACATATGTAGTGCTATTGTACCTATACAAAGTTTTCGGTTGTATGCGAACTGTTTTTGTTTAGAAGATAAGCTGCTATACTTGCAGTCTTTGATATAGTTCCTAGATTGCAAAACCAGGCAAGCGTTTCATTTTAAAGTAAACTTTATTCCACATTATTTAAAGTATATTACAGCAGGCAGATTCCTGGATTCTTTACAAGCACCAATCTCTACTCCGCAAGTGACTGCCTTCGTCTCCATATGAATGAGATATGACTTTTTTTTCAAATCATCATGGAGAACATACGCCAAGGACGGGGATCTAACTCTCGACTTTGTATCTGCACTCTTCTTACTGGTGTGAAAGGGCGAGCTTGACCATGTACCTTCAAGTGTTTTTGAAAGGAATTGAGGTAAAATATGGAATTGTTCAATGATATATTTAGGAACATTGTTCAATCTGGCATTTTGCAACATTTATTTTCGGACATGCATTAGTGTTATCTATTACAAAATAATTCTTAAAATATTGTATTGCTCTGTAGCATATGGATATTATCAAGTCTGACAGCAACGGAAGCCTCAAACCTGACTCGTGAAAAGTTATCATCTTATCTTCAATCTGCTAGGTGGATATCTAATGTAGACCTGATTTCTTGTTCATGGTAGAGTACATACACAGTTACTTTAACAACGAAAATAATACGTAAATTTCGAAAATACATAATTTTCGAATTAATTTTCGAATTAATTTACGAAGCGGTGTGTTTTCGTTTGGCACTGTGATGAGAAAATGAGAATAACAATGCAGCTGAAAAGACCTTTGCAAGAAACCTTTGCTTTCTTGCAAGAAAGCAATAGGCTTGTCCTTACTGCCCTCCCTGCGATCTTTCTGACGTAATTCATATCATTTTACTGAAAGGTCTTACACGGCAGTTTTACTCAAGGGTTGCGATTATTAAATACAAAGGATATCCAGCAATAATCGATCCAAACAAACCAAAATGCTTCCCCCCAGGTTGATATTCAAAGCTTTAAATAATATAATTTCCTAAATTAGTTCCGTTCTAGTCGTAATTATGCAGTTGTTGAAACACGCGGTGGCATATCTATCTGTCATCTAGATTCATGCAAAACAAAACAGAATAAAATAAAACGGGTTTGTTTTGCAACGCCGTTTGAACAATGTCTGATATCATAATGAAAAGCAGAACAATGTTTTATAATCTTGTAGTACTCAGTACTCACAGTCAGCTATATTTATTACGGAGACTTCAGAAAAGTAACTCTCACCAGGTTAAGGCCAGTTTATCTACTTTTGGATTTAAATATCTGAAAATGGCAGTACACGGATTGCAGTAATAGTTTTATGCGTACACATAAAAATTCTAGTTGCTCCAAATAACTGAACCTTTTAAAATTACTCCTATTTTAACTGACAAATAAGGAATCGTAGAAAAAATATCAAACGGCTACATCCATGAATTTACTTGGTTTCGTCGTCATGGTTATTCTAAAACAATTGATATATAAGTATTCCATATTTCTCTAAAACGTGTTTAAACCGATATGATAAATGCTCCCTGGAGTTTTAATTTTAAACTTTATTGCAGAATGAAGTAATTCCTGAAGACATTAAGTTAGCTAGACAAAACAGAATACCTACAAGACGGTGTATGCTGTGATAAATAGCTGTTCAAGGAACGCGTTTATAACATTATATCCAGATTTACGGCAACATTTATCAAGTTGGAAGGTTGCAATAAATTTTATAAACATTTGCTGATAGAATTTGCAACTCAGTTTGCATGTGTATATTTTGACTCTCTTATTCCTTCAGGCGAGTCAAATGTAACAATTTATTCTGTAAAGACGTCGACACATTTGGTTTATATGCCATATGGCATCAGATTTTTGAATTATTCATTATTTAAACATGACCGGCTTTGATTTCTTATTAAACAAAGAAGACTGAAAAGTGTGAGTTATTATGCATTATCACATGTTTAACGTCGTGTGAGTGAAATAAAAAGCCATTACATAAATATGATAATACACTAGTGTAATAAAGCTTAAATATTAAAATATATCTTTAATTAACCAAATAAAACGATTCTCGCAACCGTTGCCGTTAGCTGCATTGCTTATATGGATAAGTCTCCACATGCACACCATAACAGTAACATTTTCAAACCGGTAAAGCGAAAAATCTTACATAAAAAAATCAGGTGATCGGATTGAAAATTGCCGAACAAGAAATAAGTAATAATGTGTCCACATGGGGACAAATGTATATTACTGAACGCACTTCGGCTATGCTAATTACATGTACTTTGAACATTTGATGATTTATCTCCCCTGTTTTACTTAATTACGGAACACTGATATAGACATGACTGCAGGAGAATTGCCGTGGGCGGCGATTATTTTAGGAATAATCTGGCAAAATCGTTCGCCGCCTGTCCGGCGGCAGGTGAAATCGGTCGGTGGTAGGTTAGTGTTGGCTTACCGAACGGCGATCGGTAATTATTTAGAAAGAGGAAGGTTAACATTCAACGGCGAAATGACAATTTTTGGTCTTGTGAAACATCGTTGGAGCATTGTCTGCCTGTCGAAAAGAGCCCGGACGGCGCGTGCTTAAGTCGGCCTTTACAGTACGAATTTTAGACCAAACCTCACCTTCAAAATGTCCTTGAAACCGTACTGACACCGTCTGGGTATCTGTATGAGGCCTAGCAGGAACTATCCGAAGTACAGCATTCGTACGGATATCAGATGGTGTCCGTCAGAGCGCCTGGCATCGTAGATTTTGCCGCGCAGTGTCATTTCTTTCCGGTCGTCGGCCGGGCGGCACATGTTGGTTCCCAATTCACTACATAGATACCTTCTGCCTCTTTCATCATCTAATCAACATAACTTGTTCCACTGCTGCATCAAAGACTTTTTCTCAGGCAAGAAATACTGCAGGTTGTTCACATAATTCATGGAAGTCGCAAACGCTGAGGGAGGCTAAATACAATCATCCGGTAACCGACCGGGCGCCTACAGAAAAGATATCCCTCCGGTTTGTTATATATTCTACACGGACTCCGCCTGGTCTCTGCTAGATTTGAAAACTGCTCATCAGGCATATTATTGCAGGAAAGCCGTCCGGTGCCTGTCTGTTCTGTGACTCCTTGAAGAAAAAACTTCGAAATCATCAGACACCTGTAATACTCTCCGAATCTTTAAAACGGTGCCGTTATAAAAGTCAGGCGGTGCCCGTTTTATTTGTGCCAGAGGTAAAACTGTAATGTGGAAATATTCGTTATGTTACCTGAAACGAATATTGATGAAACGGATGTCCATTTGTTCTTAATTGTACCTGAGCTCCTGGGGGGAGTTTAATAAAAGGGAGTTTAGTGACAAACTGAAATCAATAAAAATCGTAAGTTAATTGTTGAACTTTCTTTTTACATTGGCAATAAGTAAGAGTAGAAATAAGTAAAAGAGAAATGTTTCATGCAATAACGCAGCAATTACTAACAATATGCAAAATGATAAAACCTTATGTCTTGTTATTTCGGATATTTAACAGTGGCAGAACTTATCCCAACTATATGGTATAAGAGGAGAGACATCTGAACGATATTCCATTCTTGGTTCTGTCATAGATCTAACGGGAATAATTATTGAAATAATCAATGATGGCAATAAAGGAATGTAAAGGACATACGAATCATTAATCTGTCTCTTATAAATGATCACTCATCTCTCCTTTTCTATATATGTTGTTTACATGTTGTTGGACGATCACGTCTTAATTAAGCATTCGGTAAAGCTCGATGTTTATCTAAAGTATACATTGTGTCTATTAGACTGCAGTCACTGAGAACTACTGTTTTCTTGTCCTGCTCTTCATAATTATCTTCATTTTGTTACGACATTAACTTGATATTAATCATGAGGCTTGTTATATTTTCCACTCAACTAAAATGAATATTATAATAAACTGACGACAAATATTTCATGTAGCTGGTATCTACGTTCCGCTTCGGTCGTTTAACAACTTTCTGCAAGCAAATCAATTTCCTAATGATAACCAGGAACAATTTATTGCTTAGTTGAAAGAAATGGGTTCCTGTTCTTACATTTTAAATATCTCAACCGACATTTTATGAGAATTTGTACGTTGCAAACAGGAGACAGATGGAAACGAAATTAAATTTGTAATATTGTCCTAGACTAAATATGTTCGACTTTTTATTGGATTAAACATCACAGGTTCTTCGAAAGAATTTTTAATTTAAACATTCTTGAAATATTCTATGGTCTGGCCGTTGTCATTATTCCTTCGAAATTTGTTTCTTTTTTGGGGGACGAGTAATGTAAACATTTTTTCTATCATTTGGGTGCCTCAGTTATGCTAGACACATTCTTGTTAATGATACAAAGAAACAAATACCGCAACAAAATACTTTTTGTGTATGAGAACTTGATATATAGTAAAACGGTAAATAGTCATTATATTTTATAAAATCACATAGAACAGAGTATGAGCATGAGTGGTTTTCCGTAAGGATTATGACTTAATGTGTCCTTTTTTATTCTATTTTGATTCAAAGAATAATAGTATTACTCGTTTCAATTATAAGAGAAATATGAAATAAGGCTTTTCGTTTGGTAAGATAAAAGGAATTGGGGTTTTCTGGTTAAAAAATACATTTGTTTAATCCTGTGGTCACAGTTTTGAATCGTGGATGGTTTCAAGACCTTGTAACCCACCCCACTCTCCCTTCCTCCCCTAATTTGACAATGGTGCCACTCTTGAATTTAGCATTTTCTGTTGCAAAATTGTCAGAGCGTACACATGTGCACAGCTGTTTCGTGTAAAACAATCAATACAACAATACTAAAAAAGCATATCTATCTTACTAGAAAGAATCGACTTGTTTAAATTATTGGATCTCCTTGCATAGTAGTACAACAGACTTAAGAACCAGAATTGTATAAAAAAGAATAAGTGGATGAGTATAGATGTTGATATATTTAGATAGTTATAATTTCGTTAAAGGGACTGACTTCCATATTTTTGTTATATTTCTTAAGAAGGCTTTGAAACTTAGTTGCTAAGAGTATATGTTACGGAAACACAAGAAAGTTAGGAGTTTGCACTTTTTTTCAATTTCCATTTTTGACGGGGTACCGAAGGTAAACTGCTTTAATTATAAAGCTTTATTACATACATGTAAACGGCCGTTCAGTACAAATTCATCCGTGGTAAAGTTTTATTGCCGAGGAAATCCGGATTTGATTCCCGACTGAGACATGCTTTTTATTGATTTCAAGATAGTTAAGAAACAAAAAAAAAGAAGAAAAAACATGTTCTAATGTTCATAACATGACCAACCTTCAATTTTACAGAGACAACATACATCGAAAGCGGCGATATTTATTATCAGAGAAAAGATTATAGAGTGTTGTAATGTAACAAAGAAAAAAAAATCATATACCGAGCAAAACAGCTACACAACCCTTTGCTTTTTTTTGCAATATCTTCATTTACTAAAAACACTTTTTTTGGATATTGAGCATACATCTAGAACAATATACTGCTGATAAAATGTTGAATTGTCACATTTTATGACTTCAGTCCACTTCCCAAAAGTCACAAAATTAACGTCGTTGTCTTACTTTACCAGGAATGAGCTGTAGATATTACTGCAGTAATCAACAATTTCTTCTGAAAAAATTCTAACCCTATCCCTTTGTATTCCTATGAATCGTATTCACTCGTTTCCTGAAAACACAATAAGTTTGTGTACTTCTATGACTTTTTATAAAATAGGGTGTGATAGTGAATTAAATAAAAATATCATTTTGTCATTCGATATTTTATGAAACTCTTAATTGTATAAATTAATTTCAAAAATCTACACTTAGTCACATTTACGATATTAACAAAATAGCAAATTGCGGGTCAGATGCTTTGTTCAGTATATATCTGAACTTTTTTATCATCGTTCATATGGCTAGGGCATGTAAACAGCGATTAAAATTCGCAATTATCTCAAAATAATAAAACCAATCAAATTGAATACATTTCAACTGCAACAAACATATGAATGTTTGGTATCAAGCAGTTGTAACAAGCAATGTAATTAAATATATGATATATCTCTGCATCTCCTGACTTCTTACACTTTAAAAGTGCGTCAGCACAAAAGGTCAAATTAGAACATTCTGTGAAGTCAGACACTAATTGTTAAATTGTAATTATCTAATTATCTCTTTTTTCCTCGAGTATTGAAGGCCTTGTGTGAAGATCTGTTAAATTTCACATCAGGTAAGATTGTATGATAGTATCAAAAGAACGGAAAACATAGACAGAAATCCAGCACGAAATGTCGCATACAGATAAAGTAGAAAAAGTGGAAACTCCGCTCAAAACATGTTGCAGAGCCTGTGCACAGACGGTAGTGGAAATGCGAGCTACCGTTCACACCCTCTGGCCCCGGGTTGAGCAGAACTCAACATTCACACAAAAGACATGTTACAAGTATCAACATGATTTAGGAGACATCCAAAGATGTGTTCATAAGGCAGTGCACATGGAACCTTCAATTATAACTCTTAAACCCATATACATACATATGAAAATCATAAACTGAGTGCGTGTGATACACACTTTAACTGAGTAATCAATAACACTGATACACAAATATAAAGAGCATATATAACGCCATGGTGACAAGTTCGAGGACTGGTCTTATTTGTCTTAATGCTAATACGTAGATATGCAAATCTTGCAATATCCGAGTACAGGAAAGTCCAAAGAATAAAATAGTTAAGCTCTTTGAGATTTCCCTAAAGGCGAACAACAAAGGGGGATAATAATGAAAGAAAAAGATACCGAAATTAATTAACTGTGTCAAAAACTACAAAATGAGTATGAATGACCCGCTACCATTTATGGTTCTTTTATCTTCCTCTCAGACAATCAAATATGCCTTATTATTTATCAATATGTAAATCACAATTTAAACGCATCTTTAGCTCAATTAATAATATTTGGGATATACTAGTGGGAATGCAATATTTTCCTTTGAAATAAATGACACTTTCTAGTTTTTTTCCAAACAAAAAAGGCACACATATTGCATTTGTAACTAGTTCCATTCAATAAGATGCACAAAAACAGTATTACATAATTCAAAAATATTTGTTTAAGAAATTCAAAGTAATTTTGTCTTTGCTGCTTTACGCCATCTTCGGTAGTATTTACACGATGCTAAAATTAAAGATTGACAGTCAATCTTTGCTTTACTAAACCAAATGTTTTGTTAGCATACCTCCAATATATGTTTAAAGGGACATGTCTAACTTAAGGATATTTTTCCTAAGAAAAGAAATAAGAATGTCGTATATAAATATTTAGAAAGCGTGGCGTACAAAATGTAAAAAAAACGTTCCCTGACGAACTCATGTAAATAAAATCTGGAAAGTAGATCCATCGGAAGCACCGAGAGCAAAACAAATAGTGAAAATTGCAGACTCGGTTTGATTGAGTCTGTCTATGGGCAGTAATGGAAAAAGCAACATTGCCCACGCCCCCTAGCACCGGCTTAAGCAGTATTCAATCTTCAAATCTAAATGAGTTGAAATCAATGATCCCGAAGGACCAGAAAATATAACAACACTGAGATGAAGTCGGGGCGACATTTTACGGCCGCCACACAGCACTTAACACCCGCTGTAAGTCTATGTTACAAATTCGTAAAAAAGTCAGACCTCACCTAATGGAACACAGTTGTTATATGCAGAGATTGTTTTCGAACTTGAGTTTAGAATTAGAAATGACAAAGACATCAAATGCGCATCTAAATATTTAACTGGCAGAAATATATATATATATTCCTTGCACAAGTCTTTGGATGGTTTCTTCAAAAATCGCTCTCAATATATATAAAATGATGTTCAACACACGCTATATTTTGCATCTATTACATTTTGAAAAATGTTTTGAATAACTAACTCCTGAAATAATGTCGAAATACTAGACCATGGTTTAACTTGTTTTTTTTTTTTTTCACGTAATGTCAAGTCAATTAGTTTCTAGTTCTCTGTGTTGAAGAAACACCAGCTTTGTTGCGTGTTCAAAGAAATATGGACTTCATTCCTTGCATGTCATATAACCGTTTTGGGCTTGTAACGTTTTCAGTTTTACAAAGATTTAATAGAATTTACTTAAACGCAGAAGTCGTGAATAATTTCCACAAAAGTTAGAATTGGCAAAACTAATTGTAAAACAAAACACACAAAAAAGAAAGATATCTTGATTTAACAAAGTCAACGAAATTCCGTTGATATCTTTGTTATAGCACTTACCTATTCTAGATGAAAATTACTCAGATATTTTCTTGTTTTGACAAAAAATTAAATATCATCAAATATTCTGAATATCTGAATATGAATTATGATAAATGAAACTGAAACTGAATAATTTGATTAAACGCCTATTTCTATACAATGACATGTTCAATGGCGTTGCACATAATAATAATAATAATAATAATAATAACGACAATAATAATAATAACAATCATAACAGCCTTATCTAAACAAAAAGTCATGACCGCACCCTCCTCCTGAGATTATTTTACCTCTATTGCGAATACCAGTGCTTAAAGCCTTACATGGTATGCCCAGACGGGCTGCATATAGAGGTTCAAACCCTCCGGTTAATGGTGCTATCACAGATTTAAAAAAAAAAGAGTACTACACACTATCCTATCCATAGAGCCTGTACCAACAATTACGTTTAATTAAACAAACATTGAAAATATAAATGTTGAAATGTAAAACCTTTTACAAAGATTTAAAAACTATCATCTGCTGCTATCGCATATAAAACAGTTATCAAAATGTTTAGAACAATGACACGAAGTCTCTGGAATACATTGTCTTAAGATTTTTTGAATGTGTCAAGTGATTTACTTTTGCGTAGTCCTAACGGCAGTTCATTCCACAGTTTTGGACTAATAACACAGAAACTTCTATCATTGAATGTTTTGCACTTGTTGTATGGAACAACATAACGACATTCAGAATTTTCTGTCGATCTCAGACCTTGTTTACTAGGAGTATACTGTGTAAGCAATTCTGTTAAATACATTGGTGCTCTGCCTATGTGATAGCTATACATGAAAGAAAGTATCTTGAACTCAATCCTTGCTTTCACCGGCAATCAATGTAGGTCATACAATGCTTCTTTAGAACTGTCAAATTTCCTATTGTTAGGGACAAGTTTTCCGCACATGTTTTGAATACGTTGCATCTTACGCATCTCACCGTTAGCTACACCATACAGTATGACCCTGTTTATGGAACCTTCTAGGAAACCATAGTCTATAAATAACTTATTGACATACATAATGTCTCAATACTAGCACACGCTTTATCAGTAAACAATAAGTCATCAATATAAATAAAAATACAGTGAATGACATGTACAAAACACATGTATCTTGTAAAATACGCAATATGTTATAGAAAATCCAGATATCAATTAATTTGGCATAAAGCTTTGTTCAACATAAAATTTTCTTCTCTGTAACAAGAATGTTTTGCGGAGTTTAAGCATTGATATTGTATTAACGTTATACGAACATACATACAGCTTTGTACCAAAAGTGAACGTCGAAATCTCTTTTTAGTAAAAGGCGCAAATGTATAGTCGAATTACAATAAAACTACTAATTGTTGCGTTCCTTTAATTTGGAAAGGCACTGGTTAATGACGTCACTTACTGGTGACGTAATCACGTGCGAAATTATCTTTTGATTCCTTCTTTTATTTTCGATGTTAACAACTGATAGTTACCCGAAAACAGCTGAGTTTAGACACAAAAATGTAGCCATTGTTTCACTTTTCTATTCTGGTATTTGTCAAGCTGATAAACCCATACATAAGGCATTCACAGAACTACAGTGACAAGTATTCTGAACAGATTTCTAAGGCGAGGAATTGTAGTAAACATCATAAGATCGAGTGCACCGAGAAAATCGAGTAAGCAGGCATTACCAACATTTTTAATCAGTCGAGTGTCACCGCAGTTTCTAAGCGAACAATTCAAAGAAATTTCTACACAGACGGGTTGTAAGGAAGCGCATCCGGATAAAAGAGGTGAACAGGCTCAATTGGTGTAGAGCGAATAGACGCAAAACTGTAGACCAGTACTG
This sequence comes from Mercenaria mercenaria, assembly GCF_021730395.1. Taxonomy (NCBI): domain Eukaryota; kingdom Metazoa; phylum Mollusca; class Bivalvia; order Venerida; family Veneridae; genus Mercenaria; species Mercenaria mercenaria. The sequence continues at coordinate 83,015,514 of NC_069368.1, forward strand.
GAAGAGAGTGATATTCAGTGACGAGTGTAAAGTTGAAATTGGAACTGATAACAAGGTATTTGTCTGAAGAAAGGTAGGTGAAGAGTGGCTGCCCCCTACCTCCAAGCTTAGTCTTATGGAATGGAGATGTATAATATACGATGGCGTTGGAACAATAACTGTTGTAAATGGAAAAAAAATAAAAATGCCCGCCAATACATTGACATACTTGACGATAACCTCTGGCCTGTTGTTGTTCTCCATTTCCAAAACGAAAACTTAATATTTCAAGATGATAATGCACCTGTCCATAGAGTTGGTGTAGTGGCTGACAGTAAAGTAAGAAATCACATTCATTCTTTGTTATGACCAGCCCAAAGTCCGGACTTAAATATTTCTGAAAACGTTTGGTACAAACTTTAACCTGAACTGAAAAATTGTGAAAACAGAGTTAAGTTAAGCTGAACATTTGGAGCAAGCAATTAGGACAGTGTGGAGTAACATCCTTGTGAATTAAATCAGAAATTTATATTCGTCTATTCCAAAGAGGATCCATATTGTTCTTTTTTTAAGAGATTACATCACCAAGTATTAATGTATGTTATTTTGTTCACAGCTCAGCGTGTATGACGTCGGACATTTTGATTTGCTGTACCTCTGTTCAATTAAGGTGATTGGCTCAGACAGGTATATCGTAAAATTGAACACACAGCCATAAAACTCGAATTTCAGCTGATAATAAAGAGATACTATTTTCAAAATAAGATCAATTAATATTCAAAAATGTAATTGTTCATATCTGTATGCTTATACAGAATTTTGTTTATGAAATGTAGCCCTTCAAATATTACAAATGTATTTAGTTCATCTAAAAGAAAGAAACAGGTAATATTAAAATGATGCAAGACAGACATAAAGCAGCTGCTACTTGTTATTGAATTAAACAGTGGTTTTATCTTTGTTTTTCTGACTTCTTATTTGTTTTTGCAGATATGTAAAAAGATTCTGTAAACAGAACAGGCTTATATGTTTCCATTGTTCTTCCGTAGAATTTCCGGTTTGTCCTTAAACAATGTCTAAGTGTAATCAAAGCCTTGAGACGTCTGGTGGTTGCGGATTTTTTTTAGATTTATTTTCTGTTTAAATGCCATTATATAAATATGCATGTAACTATGAGAAACAAATACAAATGTGCCTCATATCTAAGATGAACTCTGCCGGACCTTAAATGAACTTATCTAAATTGCCAGCTGGAAGTCAGTGATGTAACCATGGGCTGGAGTACCTTATCACTGATAGATCTTGTATAAGTGTGAATGAATACAGGCTGAAAATGAACTGCTTGATCATTGATAATTCATCCGCATTGTTCATGAATGAAAGTAATTTGTGTAGCACATGAACATCCTTTGGATGTGATTAGGAATCAAATAAAGATTCTATATGATTGTCAGAAATACACTTGTAACTTTGGTAGCGGGATAAACCCGCAACCAAAAATTATTCTAAAATTTAAACTGTAAGCCAGTTGAAGCATAACTAATAGAGAATGAACAAATGACGGCAGTAGTTCTCGTATTGCAAAGACAAATTTATGTATCTATGAAGATTTTAGTTAAGATAATTGAAAATCGCATAACCATATAGTTTTTACTAATAATACTGTAATCGATAGAAACACCATCATGAAAGTGATAAGACCAGTCTGAATGCGGATTAGCACCTTTCTGACAGAAAAATAAGTGACGTATGTTCCCGTTGATGAATAGGCTGTTATTTGCGGAAACAATCGTTAAATAATAGGAATAGCCGCGAGTGAAAGTGAGGCAACACCAAACGATACCCTACTAGACGTTTACACGATTGACATTTACACAAAAGATAATAGACGAGGAAACATAGATAAGGATAAAACATTTATTTAAAGAAACAAGTGGGACACCGATTTAAAACAGTCAGTTGCACAAACCCTTGCCACATTTTAAAGTTAAAGTATTATCAAACAAGAGTAGCAGACTGTCACAAAATACGCTCGTCATCGAAATTGGCCGTAATCCAAGAATGCCTAAGGCGATTTGGCTGGTTATCGAACTTGGCCGAGATATTATGCCCTCAAACATTGCCAGCAAGTTTGGTGAATATCGGATGAAAACTGTCCGACTTAGAGAGCGGACAAGGCTAAATTCACAGATTTCGAGTAATCAAGGGCCATAATCCAAAAGTGCCTGGGGCGATTTGGATGGTTATCGAACTTGGCCGATATATTATGCCCACAAACATTATCTGCAAGTTTGTGGAAGATCGGATGAAAACTGTTCGACTTAGGGAGCGGACAAGGCTAAATTTGCATACTTCGAGTAATTCAAGGGACATAACTCAAAAGCGACTAAGGTGATTTTGCTGGTTATCGAACTTGGCCGAGATATTATACCCACAAATATATTCACCAAGTTTGGTGAAGATAGGATGAAAAGTGTTTGAATTGGAGGGCGGACAAGGTTAAATTCATAGATTTTGAGTAATTCAAGGGCCATAACTCAAGAGTGCCTGGAGCGATTTTGTTGGTTATCGAACCGAGATATTATGCCCACAAACATTGTCACAGAGTTTGGTGAAGATCGAATGAAAACTTAGAGAGCGGACATGCTTTTGGACGCCGACCGCCCGCTCGCCGCCCGCCCGCCACTGGTGTTCACATAATACGCCCGCTCTTTCAGAGACGGGCGTATAAAAATAAGTTATCCGAGAAAAGAGTATTTAATCTGACCTATTCTTTACTCTAAATAATCATAGTCCATCATAATGAGCGAGTACTTTGAGTAATATAAATAATGTATTCTTCTTTTCACTTTTTTACATGAAATGAAAATAAAATTGTTGACCTGTAATTTATGATGCTCTTGCAGACATCGTTTTATCCACTGTACAACTGTTGATTTTTGTTTTATCCAAAATAAAACGATTTGACTTGTATTCGGCTTCTTCCTCTTCATTTATCTTAATCCCACAGTATATATGTACCGACAGTTATTCAATCATCGGCATATAATGTATATGTCATGTATAGCATACGACAACAGCTTGCAGTTACTGTAAGATTTACCTAATAATGTTTGCTTTTAAGTAAATAGTCGACAATCTATATTTCCGTACCTTTGAAGAACTTCAGGTTTCATCTGATTATTTGCTTGTCAGGTATCAAACACTCACATTGGGCTTGTCAGGTATCAAACGCCCACATGGGGCGCCTCTGTTTAATACCTTTGGAAATGTGCAATAGAACTGCGTTGCTTAATAGATATTATATGCTACCTTAAAATCAGGCATAGTTTTTTAAATCTTAAACCCTCTCTAGGCTATTGCTGAATGCTTTTTGTGACAACTGTGAAATCACAATATTGATTTACAGTTTCTCGGTAATGAAACAATGCTCTTACGTAATGAAAACAATTTAAGACAAACACGATTTGGATAATTCCATGCATGTGACGCTGTAGCCGGCGAATCTTCTTAAATTCATTAGCGGTCAAGTATTCGGGGAATATAACATACTGGCGGCAATATGGTACGTGATGTAGGTTAATATTTACATCAGACTAATCCAAACCGTGTACATAATGCATTAAGACAACAGCTAGCTAATTACAGTTAATTAAAGAGATTTTAGTTTTTCAGATCCCTACTTTTAGTTGATGCGAAGGCAATGTGTAAATCCTCGTATGAATATATTCTACGACACGAGCATTATTTAAATTCATACCGACAATGCCCAGGAGTAGCAGGCTCGAGTACGGATGCACTAGGCTAAAGGCACGTAAAAAATCTTGTGTTAAAATGTAGAACAAATGTTTAACGGCCTCCACAGATGAACGTTTGTGTAGGACCTCATCAATAGCTTGTTCAATGCGACCTACATCTTTACTTTGTGAACCTGATTAAGACACTTATTTTATCTAATGGAACGTTCCGTTTCGCTCGTTTAATAAATTTGCATATCAATTATTTTTTTTTTATGGTAATTTTATTGTATACACAAGAAATTCAAGCACGCCGGGTTAAAAACCACCGAAAATAACTTTTTGTAATTATACAATAATATCCGTTCCTTCAAATGAATAAAGTTAAACAAGATAAATAACGTTAAGACAGATTAAATCGTGTATTAACAATAAAACTAAAATTTCACAATAATATTTTAAGCCAGGCTTAAGTTTGCGAATATTTTATTTTAAATGCGTTTTTGTCTGTTATAACTAATGATATACGGTATGATTATTAGACAAACCTTGCTAGAACAATGCGAAAACATCTATGCGTAAGTACACATAAAAATGCTAAATTTGCCATTTGTACCTTGATTGTCAGACTTGCTTCAACATATTTTATAGTTTGTTTATTTGACTACAAATGCTTTTCTTGCGACAAACGTGACCACTATTTTTTTTTTTTTTTTTTTTCGGCACTGAAAATGTTCTTCGAGACAATATAACTTAAGATATATAAAAACTGCTGAAGCGTGTGCTGAATCCATTAGAAGGTTTTCAGTTTCATATATAATAAAGATGGCCAGATATTTAGTGTGTGTATACCTTCTAAAGAAACGGAAGACAGATGAATCAAGTTTCCAAGTTTCCAAGTTTATTCAACAAGTTCTCAGTTTTTATACATACAAAAATATGAGACAAATACCCAATTTTAAAGAAAATATTACATATAGTCACGCAAATATGAGGGCAACATTATGAATAGATCACATTACACCATAATTTCTTTAGAAAACTATTTATAGAAATTCAAGCAGCGGTACAAGGTTAAAAATAGGTCAGATTATGTCATTAGAAGCTGTCCTGATAGACACATGTGCTTGCTTGAAGGGATTACACGTGAGGAAATAAATAAAGAAATAAATGCTTAAAATGATCTTACTGCGTTGTTGAAGATGAACTTAATGATACAGTATCTTACTGTCACTGTGAAATATTCTCTTCTTGAAATTGATTTAAAGTGTAAAGTAAAGACGTTTGGTAAAAGAATCACGGCTGTGACTGTATTCGTTAGATTTGTTTAAAAGTAATGCACTGTACGTTCATTTGGTTGCCAAGTAGTACCATATCATTCAATATGCTCGTAGAATTTAAAAGAGTATATTGTATGAGAATATTAAAACTTGTTTGACTGCAGATGTTGCAGCGTTTAATATTGACTGCAGATGTAGCAGCTCTTAATTGACTGCAGATGTAGCAGCTCTTAATTGACTGCAGATGTAGCAGCTGTTGCAGCGTTTAATTGACTGCAGATGTAGCAGCTCTTAATTGACTGCAGATGTAGCAGCTCTTAATTGACTGCAGATGTAGCAGTTCTTAAGCGAAACGAATTAATAAGAGCAATACTACTTGCAAACTTGCAATCATTTCGAACATTTGGTCAAGTCAGCCTGAATGTGCCTTTATTAATAATTACTTATTCTTTCAATTTTATTATGAGTAAAATAGGATTTATTTTTGTTGTATTGCGAAAAGATATTACAGGTCGATTATTTTAGATTTGGAAATGTACTTGAAACATTACGACAACAGCTAATTTGATTTTTATCAAACAAGTTTTTAAAATATCTTTTCTTAAGTTTATTTTTTCTTCTCGCTTCTTTTAGTTACACTGACAACAATATGTGAAAAACAAAAGGTAAATTTCTTGGAAGCATAGATCACAGGAAACACAGCCTGAGCCTTGTATCGCAAAGTACGCCCGCCAAAAATAGAATTGTACCCTAAGGAGTGCAATAAAATAATGTAATATAAACAACTTAGACAATTTAGTCTCTGTCTCCCGGGGTCTCGCCAGTTATTATGGCCTCAAGGTCGGACAGACCCTAAAATAAATTGAATTAAAAAAAGAAGACAAAGCCTCTGCCTCAAGGTATTCATGTATGCATGTTTGCGCGTTTTTTTTTTTTTTTTGTTTTTTTTTTTTTTTTTTGTTAGGAGTTGTTAGGTGTTTGTGAAATAATGAACAAAACTCGGAACGCTTTTTCAATATAATTGTAAAAGCTATATTTCTCGCTTTTGTTAACATGATGAGTTAAATAGGATATATCAATTCTTACTTTAACCCCGTACATGCGTTTTCGAAAAGCCGAGCGAGCTATGTTTCTTAGGTCTAGCAAAAACGTAAGACAAAAGTTAAGGCATTTCCGTATAAAATATTGCTTTAAATTTACTTTTTAGATCATTTTGTAGGTCGACATTAATTGTCAGTTTGACGTCACTGTAACGCACAATGCAATAATATTGTTTCGAAAAAAAATTCAAAAATGTTGCCAGTATTATGCGGAGTTTAGTTAAAAGTTTTATGACATTTCACCATGAACAGACATAAACCGAGTAACGTTCCTTGCTTGCGTTCTATGCTTCCAGAGGTTCTTCTCTCAGATTTTATTAAAACAGTGGAAAATTACGACAGAGATTAGTTATTTTATTAACTTAAAATGATATTATTAAGTCAAAATTTATTGTTTGAATTTCATGAGCATAGATTAACCAGACAGTTCCTCAGCAAAACTCAACAACACTTTCAAGTGTCACATTGTTCTGTTGTTCAAAAAGAAAAAGAAGGTTTCATGATAAGGAACTGGGGAGAAATCAAAATATTATTTCATATTAAAATATTAGCCATTCACTTTTACCGGTACTGAGCATTGTAGAGCCAAACTCTTCAGTATTATAATGTTATTATTAATTTTTTTTAGAAATAATAAGTTCCAGTTCCCACTCGTGGTTTATCGTAGAATAATCCGTGTTTGGAGTTCTTGTGCGTAAGAATATATTACGAAGGACGTAGGCTTGAGTGATATATTGTTTCGTATAAGAACGAAACACTCGTGTTATTCTACGACAAATCACATTTGGGAACTTGTTATTTCGATTCTAACACGACATACGAGTACTAGTATCAACAGTGTTAGAAAAAATGGTAACTACTTTTTACAACCGTGCTACGCACCTGCAGAATAACACGAGATAGAATTTGTTCTACATGTATGTAGGTTATTTGCTGGTCGCTTTAGAAAACAAAATAGAAAGTTTCGTTATAAAATGAAAGATTTGAAATGATAAGTAAGTAAGTACTTACTTACTTACTTACTAACTTACAAAGGAAAGCTAGACTTATTGAACAATTGTATAACTGCATTAATAATGAATAGCAAAGCATAAAATAAAATTGAATGTGACATCAATGCGTAAATTTCTAATAACCATGACATCGGTAAATGCATAATTTCTGCAGACAGTAAATGATTATATATGCAAAAGGTGTTACAATTATAGAAAGTTAATTTTAATAACATTAGAAATAACACCATTTCAACAATGAAGTGTTACCCTGCACTGGATTTGTTGCATAGTGCACTTCTTTAAGGAGTACCACATGTCCTGTGTAGTATACAGTAGCTTACTGTCACTGTGAAATATTAACACCTCTTATCCTGCAACCCATTTAGCTTATATATATATATATATATATATATATATATATATATATATATATATATATATATATATATATATATATATATATATAGATACTAGTGTATATTAAGCACTTTATCTGTTTTACTTATTATTATTTATATTTTATAAAAGAAAACAATTTCTGAGAAGTATGCACGTATTCATGTATTTGGTCAGTCTGTTCTCTTACTAAAATCAGTTTCGCACCGTTTCCCTTTCAAATTGTCAGAATGTTTCAGACTGAAAATATGTAGCCTATGCGTAAGCAAGAACATTGCCTCTATAAGCCTTAGCTTTTCTATAGATTGACACTTTAATACCCCGTCAGCCATAAAATGACACTTAACAGAGGTATCTCACAATATCTCCTAGAAATAATTAATGCCTACGAGATGTGAATATAGCATGTACAAGATAATCACTATTGTTATAGCTCATAATTCTGTTTAATCATGTTTTATACACGCCATATTAAAACGTTAATAAAGTATGAAATGATGTATAGGTTGTTATATATAGATTATAGCGAGCGACATGTATTTGTTAAATGTCTAGAAGATGAGTAAAGATTATAACCAACAGTAATGGTTTTGAACAATGGGTGCAATGTATTTTACAGGCGCAGACTTAACTTACTTATACAATATATTTTCTTGAATTATCCCGCAGTCATTTATTAGTATTCTTCAGTTGCTAGTTTCACACGCCAAAGTAAATATTTAGAAATTGAGGCAAGTATTAAATGTCATGATTAATTCTTAGTCATCTTTCACTGAATTTCACTGAATTCTCATTTTTTGTGCCGTAAAAAGAGCAGTTTAAGGTAGAGACCGCGGGCATTTGATTTCAGTTCAAAAGATGTTTTCGGCCAAGTCGAAATTACATTACTTGTTTTGTACATGAATGCCCAGTGAGTAATTGTCATTTATGCTACACATATGTCAAACTGTATATTTTTATTGTCACATTTATAGTAATTAACTGAAGCGAAGTTGAAGGAATTAAAAAAAAAAACAAAAAAAACCAGTAAAATGCGAATGGATCATTTTTGTACCAAAAAGCACATTTATTAAAAAAAATATCGGTAGAATATTAGGTTAGAAAGTTTCGGCATAGGTAAACCTTTCTCCGACGAGCATGATAAACTTGAGTGCAGCGCATATTCTTTATAAATACGTTTGTTCAGTCAGTATGTAACATAATATTAATATTTTTTCTCCAAAAAGTAGCGGCGATCACTTCTTATATTATATATAGCAGTGAATCAAGTCGACTTACGAATTTTTACCCTCCGCAGAATTGTAAAGATGGAGTACACAGTATTAAAATTGGAAGTTCCAGTAATTTACGTTCATTCATCAAATGCGTTTAGAGCTACAAAATGTGCAGTTCATACATGATTCAACTAACTGGGCATGAGATCATAAAAAAGTATCATAGCAGCTCATTCCCAATGTCTGTCAAAAGTAGTTTTCTATCCACAACTTTTCTGAGATTTTGCAGCACTAGAATGTTGTTTGAGAAACTGATTAAAGATAGCAATCCAAAAAAAAAAAAAAAAAAAAAAAAAAATACTGCAACCCATGGAAGTTAGTTCATTATATTTTGAATTAAGACGTCCAGATTTTAGTTGTATGCCTAAAATGATAAAGAAAGTAACAGACACATTGTGGTCTGTGGAAAGTTTTCAGCAAAAACATCAATTACCACGAGAACTTGTCATGTTATTGTCAATTACGCAAAATAATCATTGGGTGATTTTGTTAACAATGCCTTTAATCTAATTCTTAGCTAAATGTGTCATTTCAAGAAGTGTACATGGTTAAGACTTTGTTTCATGTATCATGTAAGTTTGGTTATTTTCATTACAAAATTATTTGTTAATTATTGGAATTGTTGTTTTTATTTTTGATCATTAGCATAATGGAATTAATTTGATGTTATTTCATGATAAAGGTCCCTCGAAGCCGCTAACTGGGGGAAGACAGAGGGATTAGGATGTTGGATATTTCATTTCTGCTCATTAATAGACCTTGACCTTATTAGACCGACTCTTCTATTATTTTGCTTTGTTGCATTCAATGATTTCTACATATATTCTCATAGAAATGAACAGTTGCAAAGTGAAATAAATAGAAATATATATTACACCACGTACACTGTCACTTCAAAGACGGATAAATCAGATACCACAGTTCAGTATCAACGGTCCTTTCAGTTGCCTGTTTTAACGGGTAAAAATCTGTTGTTGATATGATAAGAAATGTAATTTGGTAGCTATCATCAACTTTTATTTTAGTTCTATTATTAGACAGACCAGTTGTATTTACAGACGAAAAGATACTACCTAGCGTAACTATAAGGACGGGGTACAAAATGTTACTGAGACAACCCATACAAATTGCAATTTAGTTATACAAACGAAAACCTTAAGGCCTCTTCCATTCTTTTACAGCAAAAAGATAAAAGGTAAGGGTTGATTTCCCGAAAGCACAGAGCACCCAAAACAAAGCCATAGAGCCATGCATCGCAAAGTAAAATGCTGTAACGGAAAAATATTGTAGCCGGGTTGCTCCAAAAATCCAGCAAGTACATTTAAATTATTATGCAAAATTCAGAAAAATTGGGGAGGAGTAGATAAAAGGGTCGGGTGTTAGGGGAAAGTGGAGCAAGGATGAATATTCAAAATGAAAAGCCACATTCCTTAAACGCAGTAACCCTACAACGTAAACCACAGCAAGGCAGACAGGAAGTTCTCAACAATTACCTGTCAGCAAAAATATTTGCACAAATAAACCAGGTCAATAAATCTTTGATCTCTTTTCATTTCCTATAAATCTAAAGAACAGACTGCAAGTCAAGCTTAGTGCTACTACTAGAAATGATCTGGAAAATATTTTATCACAATTTAGGTTACAGCAAACAGTTTAGGCAGACATAAAATATACTGAAGGTACCGTTGCCGAAAATAAAGAAGATAAAATGCGTGTGTGTACTCATTCCATGCCATTTGAGTCTCTGTTTTGAAAACATTTGTGGTATTTCTCGTTCTTTTTCCAACAACTTCACTGGTTTTACTTTGCTAGAAGTCAGTTCTGACTGATACTCCATCATCGTTAATTCTAATTGGTACACTTTTCATTGCTTGTTTTCAAGAAGGGATCATTTTAGCGCGTGATAATCATCCATCAATCACGCTGTAATTGGATTCAAACGAAATATCGTTGACAAATGGTTGAACTTTCGTTTTGAATAGGAAATTGTATCTTTTAACTCTAGTTTCTGATTAAATGAAGCCTAGATTTTTGAAAAAAAAAAGGGAATATTTTGCACGGGGAGTAATGTTGATTACTTGATACATCAATTTTTAAGGGCACTTAATAAATTGTCAACTGCAACACTCGAAATTGTTATTATATTTACAGCAATGCAATTTCATTTTATCCAAATAATTTCATCGTATTCCTTGGCATGCTTGCTTGGTCATTCTTACGATGCTTGCAATATTATGTACCTCCGAAATTCGAGGACGAATTTCAAAATGGTGGGGAAATATGTCACGGTTTAGAACTTGAATATTCAAAAGGGGAGAAAGTGTGTAGGTGGCCGGGTATATCAGTCGGTAGAGCATGGGAACGGTATTCCGAGGCCCCGGGTTCGAGTCCCGGTCTGGCTGCACATTTTTCTCACCCTGAGACACTATATGTTACGGAAAGACATGAGAATTGGCTACTTTTTACGATGAGATTCGAAAAGCGTTTGTAACGCTTTACTCCAGGTAAACTGTATCGATTATAAATATCTATATTTCGAAGTCATAATTCACTAATTTCGCTATAGCTATAGCTCTATTGCTTACGACGACGGGAAAATGTCTTTATTGCCGCGGCGGTCCGGGGTTCGATTACCGAAGCGATCATCTTTCTTTCTTGATTTGGAACTTCTAAAATATTTTGGAAACAAAATCTTACATTCTAATGTTCATAATATGACCACACTTCAATTTGGAAGAAAGATTATTTTTTAACCAAATCTGGAGGTCAGTGCCTTTAAAACACGGTTTTGCTATAAATTATTTCTGAAATAATATGATGTTAGAATTGAATGTGGTTTATAGATAAACTTTGTCGAATCGTATATTGGTGGTGATGTAAAAACGGGTACAGCATATAGAATAAGCTTGCAAAGGAGATTACTTTTTCCAACTCTTGAAACTGGATATCAACTACGGATTCAGTATTGCAAACCGAGGATTATATGCAAAACTATCGTAACTGTAACGTTATCAATTATTCAATACAAAATATGTCATACCAAATGGACATGTAAGTAACTTTATTTCAATAATGAAGTACAGTATGTGATATAAGTAGAAATGACAGGCGTGAAATCTATTTTTATTAAAAGAAAAATCAATAAGTGCGATAATAGTACGAACAGTTTCTGTAATACAATAAACCCATACTCGAAATAAATCTTTATTCAAACGTTTCTGAGGATGACGGTCCTTTTTTAAAGTCGATTTTCGAAATTATTTTACTTGCAGAGACAGAAAGACGAGACATGCACTTATTTTAAGTATTTTAGCCTTCAAGGAGCTATACTTTACTTGTATTTCTGTAATATGGGTAAGACGTGTTACTCAAATCCAAACAAATATCGAACTTGCTTATCTCAAAATCCTATCTATCTCCAAGATATTTTCAAGTCAAGTCCCGAAATCAAGTGCATAGAATATCAGTTTGTGTCGAATTTCGGTTATCTCCTAGTAAAACGCTCGATCCCTTGGAATTCGAGATACCAAGTTTTAGCTAAACATTAACTCTGTTCTGTTGTGATCTGTTCTTATTGCAGTCTGCTCAGTAACAATTATAGTCAGTGACACGAACATTCACTCTATTGACGATAATTGCAAAGCTTGAATTATTTATATTTGACTATCTTAATTTTAAATCACCATGATAGTGTCTTAATAATGTGCCTAAATCTGAATAATTAAAGACGATCTTGTACAAAGAGACAGAGAGAGAGAGAGAGAGAGAGAGAGAGAGAGAGAAAGAGCTGTTAAGACTGATGAAGTTCCATAATAGACTGAAATAAGCTAATTGAACAAAATAGTAATCGAGTACAAGCATTACAATAAACGACTGACTGGCTGCTATTTTCTTTTGGATTTTACATGTGTTGTCCTGCAAATATTGCTAGACTAAAATTGTCTTACATTCTAAAATTTTAAATATAAATATCGTTAAATGTCTTTAAAATGTTCACAACAGGGCAAATTCACTTTGATTGTTAAATATTTTACAAAGAAATTTGTGCGATGTCTCAAAGAAAAAAATCTTAACGGTTTCATTTTAGCGGCCAAGTGACATGGAAAGTGGTCTATTTTGACCTTTATTTATTTAATAATTTCAAAACCATTAGACCAACCCATTGACATATGTACCATTTAATTACTAAAATATGATAATGTTGACTTTAAACAATTTTTTTTTTCAACGAAGCAAAGTCATTAAAGAACATGGTCAGTTCTCAGAACTAGCATCGTATAAAAGGATACAATGCTTCAAAATCTATTACCACAACATGATATGTTTAAATGTAGATTATAGGATCAAGTACAATTGCTTTTAAAACATTATATATCTGTTTTTCATATAAGTTTCTAGAGAATTATTTGAAAATGTAAGTATAATGTTTAGTATGCTACAGTAAAAAGAGTCTTACACTTGTACATAAAGTTAGAATAAATATCACTTTTGGCTTAAACCATGTAAAAATTATAAATCGGAAGCAGTTTGGTCGTTTTTGTTTTGTGAACGCAACAACCTACCTTTTTATTCATGCTTACGCCTTGAGTTAAATATTGCATTTAACACTTACTAATTGAAAAATATGTCGATCTTACATGGACAAAGACAAGTCTTCGTCAAAATCTTCAATATAATGTACCATCTATCAAGAATTATGTCTGACCAAATCATTGAATATACTGTTATGTTTTTATCTTTGCCTTTACTTTGCCAAATGGTGTACATAGGTTGGTATTCTTTTTCTCAAAATTCTATTATCAATGAATACAAAACAAGAATTAGATTCGTTCAAAACACATGCAAACTAGGTTTCAAACTATATTTCACAAGATGGTTTAATTAGCCTGATCATACTGAAGGCGTACTAACAGGAACGTTTTATGTTCAATTTTGCAATTTCCAAATCAGCACGGATATTAATGAAAATATAGATTAAAACTCATGTATTTTCGACAGACTGAGTATAAGTATCCAAAAGTAAAATCGGATAGCTGCCCTTCTTAAGCCCAAGTCCAAATTTCAGACTTAAACTTCAATGAAAAAGAAAACGGGTCCTCAAATCAGCAGAAAATGGTAAATTTTAAATGCTGTATACATTTTGATTCAATGGACACTGAACTGGTCAAAATATTCAGTATAGTCATTGAACAGTATCAAACAGATATTATTTAGATTATAATTTATCCCTATACTTACGGAAAAAATAACCACTTATTACAAGTATTATATTCCCCCAAATAAGCAACAAGAGGTGATTCTGTTGTATAAACATTTGATCTGCTTTAGTAAATGGGACTCAGAGATGGTATTATACACCCAGTAGAGGATGCACAGTGCATAAACATTGTCTGTCTGTCCACTCACAGCATGATCCAATCTAGAACGTCAAGAACAATCTTGGCTTAATATGTTAAATTTTAGACAGCAAACACTTTACTTAAACTGCGCATTTATACTATTTTAAGAAACAGCCTTACGTACTTATATCAAAGGATAATTCAATTTGTAAAAATTGATTTGAACATATCGTCTGCATAACTTTGATAGTTATTTCAGAGCTACTGTTTTTTGTCTACATTTTATGCAGAATCAAGCCTATTATGGGTTATGTACACTACATTTCTGTTTAGCACTTTGAAGCAGTATAATTAAATGTCGTATTTTTAGTCATATTAGTACAATAATTGCTGCATCTCCAATAATTAAGTACAGAAGGCCATCTGGGTAGAACTACCTCCTATTCGTCTTAAAATTGAGTTGTATACACCAAGCATAGTTTAAACACTTACATACTACGGTTACGAATTATCCCAGCTTTCTTATGCATATAAGCATACTTTGTATCATCGCATGTCAATATTAGGAAATACAGTTAATGTTTTAGTCCCTAAAGGAATCATTATCATAAGTCATAACTGGTCATCAATTAAAGATTGTCAGGATTTACGCATATACGACTTTATGCGATCAGGCGTCCAGTATTTCCAGTATCGTTATGGAAACAACGACAAATATCTAATAGGTACAGACACTTTATAAGAACGCAGCCTCTTAAATCAGAGTTGTGTTTGATACAGGAAAGAACTTTGACTTTAACAAAATTACAAATTCCAGCTAGGCTTTTACACTGTGTCACTTAGCATACGTTTTCATATGTTGTTTTCCTACAAAAGAGTTAGAGGATACTTTCCTGTTCGAACGCTAACATTCATAAAGTCGTTAAAATCTATGAGATTTAATTCGTACCAAGGTAAAATCTAATTAAAGGAAAACGTTGTTTACATGCTTTTATTTGCAGATAACTGTTATTGTCTCTTGTTTCATGAAACGTTTGATGTATAGCAATGCCAATCAGACATCAAGCAGGAAATAAGAAAATTTAGATGTTTGTGTTCTTTCGCACAATACATTAAGAAATATTTCATTGATATTTAGTTGTGACATGGACTGTAATGTGAGGCCGTTTTGTTTATTTCAGAGTTTTGAATGCAATACAAATCTTTGGAATCTGTATTTTTCATATTTCTGTTGAGGTTGTATCTCGGTGAAAAGGAACTTTGTTCAAGAATAGAAACAAATAGTGAAAGCATGTTTTCACATATTTCAGGCAGAAATGTTTCAACGAATACAAACAGTGAAGTGTCTATCAGTCGGTTGCATGAGGGCATTCACTTCCTACCCTTAACAATTTTTCTAACTAAATACTTGAATTTTTATTGTTGCAAAAATAAAAATGACATATAACACTGAAAACTGAATTCTGTGTTAATAATAGATATAACAACATACAAAAAGCTGTCGAGTTAGTAAAGTTGCCGCATCTTTATTACATAATGTCTGCTTCTGTCAATGGAGTAATGACCGTAGTTCTATTGTGAAAGTTTTTGTTGAAAAAGTTCTAAAATAATTTCCAGTCAGTTTATTTAAAAAGTTAAAAGAAAAGAGGCGCCCTGATCAGACATTTGGAAATAATAATACATCATGTCACACGTTTGATAGATCACATTTTCCTAGTAGAAGAGAACATGCAAAGAGAAAGACTCTGTTTGTACTCTCTATCCCACTTAGACTGAACCCATTAATCTTTAATATTGTTTTGTCTTTGTTCTTAACATATAATCACATATGTAAATGTATGCCTGTTGGGAGTAGAAACGAAAAAAATAGAAACCACGATGTTCTTATGTACATTTCAGGAACATTTTCAAAATATTTAAAAAAAAATCTATGGAGGAGAGAACGAGCAGTAAAATGTTTAAGAAGAAGTATCATTTTTAATTACGCTTTTTGTGTGTAACATGCATGCATGTATACAAGTGTGACAATAAAAATCGGAAAGAAATCGGAAAATGGCTTACAAAATTAGAATACGCTTAAAATGAAATTGATGTTGCTGCAAACTCTTTCGTGATTTACTGATTTTTTTCTAAAATACAAACAGTTCTTTGTGGATTTTGATGCACAAAATCTGCGCGTGAAAATGGGTGTAGGGGAAATATATATAATACAGAGGTCATCTGTTCATGACTGAAGAAAACAGATTGTAAAATAATTCCCTATAATCGATATTGAAAGCTTTAAAGCAAACAATTTCCGAACCATTCTTATCGTAATTATGCGCTGGCTGACACATTCTGATAGCATATCTACCTTAAATCTTACCATCAGATACCAGTTAATTACAATTACAACAATGCTTCAAGTTGTGCAATATAGGGAAGCTACACTTCACGGTGTAGCGTATTTTATGACATGTACTGGGAGGGACTAACCGTCAGGAATATGACGGCAGATGGTCAGGAATTTAGTTCTATCAAAACTGGTCAGAACCGGATTAATCAGTCTACTTTAGCGTGGGTTAGATAAACACAAAGAAAAATACGCGTTTTGAAATACCGTTAGAAAATTTCAGAGTTTCCCCAATTGGCGTTGTACCCAAAAAAGAGCCGGGAGAGTTCAGAATGATACACCACCTGTCATATCCCCGCAACTCCGGTAATTCGGTTAATGATCAGATACCTTCCTCATGTACAGAGGTTTCCTATGAATCTACTGAGGATGCCATAGCTAACTTAAAATTTATGGGTAGTGGTGCTTTCATGGCAAAAACAGACATACAGTCAGCTTTTACAATCATATAAATCCATCCGGATGACCGCAGTCTTTTAGGTTTCAAATGGTCCAACCAGTTTTACTATGATAAATGTCTTCCTATGGTTGCATCCTCTAGCTGCCAGATCTTTGAAACATTTAGCACAGCGCTCAAATGGATAGCTAAAAACAAATTTGGGATTCGCTGTATAGTTAAAATTCTCGATGACTTCCTCTTTATAGCGCCCACTTTCGCCGAGGCACAAAACTTCTTTCTGTAAGATGTACAATATACTAGGTTTCCCTCTTAATGCCGAAAAGACATTTGCCCCTAGTACAGTCATGACCTTTCTTGGGATCACATTAAATTCTGTTTTAATGCAGGCAAGGCTACCAGACGATAAGTTGGCCGAAGCAGCGTCTCTCCTGCAGGAATTATGCAACAAAAATACTTGCACATTGAGAGTTCTTTTATCCCCGATAGGCTTGCTTAATTTTGCATGTTCGGTTGTCAAACCCGGAAGGGCCTTTCTGCGAAGACTGATAAACTTGTCAATAGGGGTTAAAAACTGCATTTTAAAGTAAAACTAAGATCATCTGCCAAAGCAGATATGCTAATGTGGTTAAAGTTCCTGAATGATTTTAATGGGGTATCAATGTTTATCAATGACAAGTTACTGACAAAAGACAGCCTCTGTTTGTATACTTACGCCTCTGGAGCGAAAGGTTAAGTCGCTGTTTGTTTAAGCAACTGGTACTTTGGGGCTTTTCCGGAGGAGTGGTATAAAGCCAACATAACTTTCCTTGAATTTTAGCCAATACTTTAAGCTGTTTTCACTTGGGGGCATCGTTGGAAAAATCACACCATTGCTTTTTGCACTGACAATGAAGCTCTGGTAGCTATCATCAACAAACAGTCTTCAAGATTGAATTCTGTTATGTTTCTATTAAGGAAACTAGTACTGTATTGTCTTCAGCAAAATATTCATTTCATAGCTCGGCACGTAAAGGGCAAAGACAATAGCATAGCTGACGCTCTCTCTCGCTTTCAGATTCAACGTTTCAGACAGTTAGCTCCCTTCTGCAACCAGGAACCAGCAACAATAAGCCAAGCCCTTCAGCCGAAGACATTATGCAAAGAGTTGAAAGTCTGTTAAGTGCATCACTAGCTCCGGCTACTTTGGCGACCTATAGGCGAGCATGGGAACTATTTTCCCAATTCTCCGGTCTATTTTTGACGGTAAAATAATAATACCAATTTCTGCATCTAAAATGGCTCTCTTTGTAGCTTTCTTACACCAAAAACCAATGACCTCTAAATCCATATCTACATATCTGCCAGGTATAAGTTACATCCACAAACTTGCTGGTATGAATGACCCTTCTGGTCATTTTCTGGTCACAAGCCTCGTTAAAGGGGCACAACGTCTAGCTCCATCTTATAACCTACGGTTACCAATCAATTTTTGAAATCACTCGGGCGGAACGTGATGGACCACCGCCCTGATAGGTGGAAAACAATAGAGGGTCATACAACAATGGAGGTCAACTCGGTCCTATTCAACGAGATCACGATATCTTAGGTATCGAATGTCGATCTTGGCCCCCTAAGCGTGACTATTCAATCGTATATTTCTTTTGTTTTAACCACTTCAGTATCAATCTTTGATTTTGTGGAGTCAATTTTCGGGCTCAGTAGGGCGTGAAGTGAACGGTATGTTTACGTATCTATCCTCTAGCAGACGAATACCTAACCATAGGGAACCGCGCCCCTCAGGTGAGTCATCGAGAAACAATAGGGGAGTAGACGTGATCCAACACGTTCAGGGAGAATCCCTTAGTAATAGGTCAGATTCTGTTTCAAGGATCTAAGCCCAGTTTCGCTTTATATTATTACGATCTATTCAATTATGAAACGATATTTTATTTCTTTTGTTTTTTTTTTAAAACAAAGGGCCACTCCTAAATATTATATTCAACGGTGTTTTATATACACTCGATATAACTTATTTATTTCAATTATTTTTAAACATTCAAAATGAAACCATATCTCTTTTCACTGAATAGTAGAGGATCTATTGTTATACACATTTCTATAGAACCATTAGTAAGGTTCACCGAGTTAGTGTAAAATGATATCATCCCTTTGTGCTTACACCACTACAGTTTCTAAAGGCTTTATTTTTTGATTATGATAAAAATTTATGAATTAGATTTTCTATCCGTTTATTGTCTTTTATTACTATTAAGGTTTATTCATATAAGACGGAGTCTGCGTGCTTGAACACGATCAGTTATGACTCAGTAAGGGAGTGGTAATATAATAGACGAGTTTGGACATGCTCTTTATCTATTACCAATCGTTGTGCAATACGCGGGGATAATTAACCAATCAGGTAAAAGTATATTTTTGATAGCCATTTAGACTGCTATTACAGTCAATTAAATTCAGTCTACCTACTGAAACGAAGCGGTACCCGTCAGTGCGAGTTAACCTTTTCAAGGTGGTCTTATATTTTACGGGGTGAAAACTAGGTAAGTTCATATAATTATTCTAAATGTATATGACAGCTAATATTCTGAAATCCTACAGTAAACTAGATATGTCTATATCCATTCGCGCAATCAAATCGCACAGTAACATTAAAATCAGTTCATCCCATTTTATCATTTTTAACGCAGACCAATGGTTAGAACTTAAAGCAGACGAAAGAAGGCGTGTAATTTGATAAACACATTATTAAAGCAAACGAATCTGTCTACCTTGCTTAAGGTTAAAATTGGTACTTAAATACACTTCATAATCAATGAGCGTGAAGTTGTACAATATCACCTTTATAATTGATATGACAGTGGCGCACGCCGTAAATGGATTAGTGTGTCCTAAAAAAGACGGTTAAATTAATAAAGTACACAGCTTTTTTTTACAATTTTATTTCCAATTTATTTACACATTTTAAAACGGGTATTTACATAAGAATGTTAGAAGATCAAAGTTAACTATAGTACATACATGTATTCACACAATATCATTAGCCTTGATCCATGTATCAGATTTGCTCGGATAGTTTTTCCATTTCAGAAGGAATTGTTTATTTTGTCCTTTGCCTCTCGTTTTGAGGATTCATTCTATTTTAAATGACTGGTCGGGATCATAGTCCACTTTCTGCAATTCATTCTCATAAAATGTTCCTTTAATTTCTTCATCTTGTAAATCATTCAGTCTGTATACAGGCAAAATTCCTCTGTAATAACGTTTTGAAACTCGGAACACTTCCCCACTGTACGTTTGATCATACGCACGAGTAAACACATTTCTCAAGTACGTAATCCTTACATAGTTACCAATTTTATACCTGAACCTTCTAAGTTTCGCGTCAATTTTGCCTTTCCTCGTATTTTGTGCAAAATATGTGGCTAATCTCACTTCTTCCTGGTTAGTGTCTTTTACACTGGCCGGTCTTGTTCCAATTGTTCTATGGTATGAGTTATTGTATGATACTGAAATATCTGATAAAACAGGAAGATATGTGTAGTTATCCTTGTAAGTTAAGTAGCGCATTATTCTTGATTTTAAGCTTAATATTGCACGTTCACTTGTGCTCACCTTAGTCTCATTCTGTGTTGGTGAGTATAAGACATTGTATTTTTTCATCAGATTTGTATTGATTTTGCCCTGAACTCCTGACCTGAAATAGTGATAAGTTGGGGTTTAAAGTATACACTGAACAATTCAAAACTTTTATCAAATATTTAATGATGTAGAAAACTGTTCTGAATTATAAAGTAATACTGTGTTGGCCTTATAAGGAATACATTTGATTATCTATTCACCTTTATCCGTGATCAGTCTTTTAGGAGTTCGGCAGATTTTGACAAAATGCCATTGAATGCATCTGATACATCGTCTCCTGACTTTGATTTTAAGGAACGTAGCCAAACGTACTTGGAGAACGTATCAATAACCAGTAAGATGTATTTATATCCTTCGTTCCACTTTGCATATTTCTGCATGTCGAACAAATCAGCCATCCATAAGTCATCTATTCCAGCGCTCACCACATGATTTCTTTTAAACCGTCTTCTCACAGGTTTATGTAAGCTGTAGGATTCCTGATTTTGCAGAAAGTTTCGTATTCTGCGCATGCCGATGTCAAATTTTCTTTCCTGTTTCACCACTTTATATAGTTTCTGTGGGCCAGAAAAACTACCAGTGTGTTTAGGATCAAAATAGATTTGCTTTAAATAATCCTCCCACGGAGCCATGTCTTCACAGTACAGTGTTCAAACAATAAATGAATGAAACGTTTAATGCCGAACGTTTTTAATCTTCACTATCCAAGAATTCTCACTATCCGTGTCTTCATCTTCTTGCTTCCATCTTCATCACTTTCATCATTATCCGTCTCAAACAGGTCTTCAAAGGCATTCTTGTTTTTCTTCAAGACCCTTTTTACTGCAGATGTTAAGCTGACTCCTTTACTGCGAAATCCTTTATTTGTTCAACTATGGCACGATGGGTAGTATTTGTCAACAGTGGAAACCAGTATATTTCGAGCAACGACCTGTATCTTTCAAAGAATTTTTTCTCTGCATATGGCTGTGTCCTTTGTGTTGCCATGTCTGTTGCGTCATCTTCATTTTCTCAATCGTCAATATATTGGTCGTATAATTTACTGAACCTGTCTTTGTTACATGCTTGAGCAAGGTGCCACAGATGTTTATAACCCTCATTATCTTCCACGTCATCATCAATTTCATCTTCTAATTTTGCCCTTTTAGAGGGAGGTTCCCTGTTTTCTGGACACCAACCACTTTTCACGTGCCTCTGAATGTCATAGGGGCTATAAAAAAGTAAACCGCAGTCGTCACAAGCCTGTCCCATTTCAGCCATTTTGTCTACAGTTTCCGAAGTATTCTTGATGTGAACAGTTTGAGCTCCAATTGACAAATGATCCATGCTTCCAACGTTTAAGTCTTTTATAGAGTCTTCCTTGCGCTCTTGCATCTGATTGATCAATACGTTCATGTCTTGATTCAAATTGTCTTCTGACCATTCTATGTCATATTTCAATCTGTCATTTTCTGACGTAAAAGGCTTCAAGTCCACGAGCAAATACCCATAAGGATTTTTTGTAGCTTTTGCGAAGGCTTTCTGGAATTTCTCAGTATTACCCGGGTACATCTGTCGAGCTAGTGTCATTACAGATTGGCGATGAACCGGGTTATTAAACAGGACTAAATAATGACAATTCCTCCTTTGAGTAGGATCCTTGTTGGCAAATAAATTGATGGAAATCACAGATAGAGATCTATGGTGCGATCCCTCAGTGAATAAATCGGTAATCCTCCTATCCTTTTCAGCTTCACTAAACAGGTCGTCCAAAATGAGCAAGTTGTTGAGTCTAGGGTCAAAGAAATCGTCGTCCTCCAGGTCTGATCGAATGCCTTGAACGAATTCAACCTGTGGTAACACGGATCTTTGAATTACTGAATACAGGGGTTGCTACCTTTTGTAAAGCCACACTATTCTCTGTATGTATGGCTTGATTCTAGTGGTATTGTACAGCAACAAGTCCTTCGCAAAAGTGGTTTTTCCACAAGCTGAAAAGTTATAAAATATGTTTAGGTTTAACCAAAACTCTTACATTTATTTTCAATAACGACAGTCATTTATATTTATCTAAAATTCATAATTCAATTAGAATATACCTGTTGGACCGGAGATTTCATGGTGAAGGGGTGTTGGAGAATAGTTGGCTTCATTTTCTGCGGAGATCTCTGAGGCGCGCATTGTGGCGCTCCCTGCGGCGCGCATCGTGGCGCTCCCTGCGGCGCGCATTGTGGCGCTCCCTGCGGCGCGCATTGTAGCGCGCATTGTGGCGCTTCCTGGTCTCTTTGCCATGGTCCCAACGCCTCTTCTGATATTTCCTGTCGCAAATGCTTACTATTTTTAATATGTCTTAGCACGTTGTATCTGCTACAAAAGGTCTGATCACATTCAGAGCAGCGTATTTTATCCATCTTTACGCCTCGAACGCTGCAGTTAAAATGAAAAATCTTGTCTTAAGACGTGTATTATAAACTTCCATGCCCTAATTTTCATACCCTAACTTTCAGATCCCTCAACTTTCATACCCTAACTTTAATGCCCCAACTTTTATGTCCATTAACTTTCATGCCCTAACTCACATGTCTCTTAATTTTCATGCCTTAAAAATGATTTTATGTAATGCGCATGCTCAAGTCAATAAAACATAATACTTCAGTGTTAATTTTTACATTGATAAATCATAATACTTTAGATGGGCGAAGTGAACGGATCGTTAGTATTAACTAATAAAGAAGCAGATAAAATCTAATTTGTACGCTTGAAGGTAACAACATTATCATATAATGTATATGAAGTAAAAGCAGACGAAGGCTTTTAACCCTACGGATGGTTATTGAAAAGATAGTTTAAACAGACTGATTTTCTTTATATTTAAATTCTGTTTACACCCGTCTGACAAGTGTGACACGCGCCGTATGATAATTTATAACCGTAAACACGAAATGAATATATGTGTAAATACAGTTTTTGTTTATTTAATCCCTGTATCCTACCTTTTTCTCTCATTTTTTTTTTTGTAGTAATAAATCGAAAATATACCAATTTCCATAAAATGTTTAAATGATTTTATTTATAGATACATAAAGATGATGTATCAATGTGAACAGTGTGGAGGAGCTAGCTTTGAAAAGCTGAGTCAACTGAAACACCACCAACGCGTAGAAAATCATTGGCAGAAGTTTAACTGTGACGTGTGTGGAAAATGGTTTACCAGAAAAACAAACCTGGATCGTCATATGGAAAAACATAGATCTATGAACAATGTCCACTGTTCCGAGTGTGCTTTAGCAGACTCGACAGTCTACAACGGCATATGGTTGAGAAACATCAAGTTGGGGGTGGAGCTGGAAAAAGACCTTCCGAACACACCGAAAAAGACGATCTAGTTAAACGTCTAAGAAAAGATGACGACCCTAGGCAATTTTACACCATAAACAAAATTAAAGAGCAACGTATGGAGAAGTTTAGAACAACTGCGGCCACATATAAAGTCACGTTTCAAAGTATTGAAGTGACGGAGGACATACAATCAACATTGAAGAGGCTATTTGCTACTATTTTTGAAGATGTAACAATGGGATCAACGTCTAAAGATTAAGTGAGGGTCACGGTTCAAAGTCGGATCAACGTCTAATGATTTAGTGAGGGTCACGGTTCAAAGTCCAATGAGCGCCACAATGCGCGCCACAATGCGCGCCGCAGGGAGCGCCACAATGCGCGCCTCGGAGATCTCCGCAGAAAATGAAGCCAACTATTCTCCAACACCCCTTCACCATGATAATAACCCGGTTGATCGCCAATCTGTAATGACACTAGCTCGACAGATGTACCCGGGTAATACTGAGAAATTCCAGAAAGCCTTCGCAAAAGCGTTTTATATGAATACACCTTAATATTAATAAAAGACAATAAACGGATAGAAAATCTAATTCATAAACTTTTATCATAATTAAAAAATAAAGCCTTTAGAAACTGTAGTGATGTAAGCACAAAGGGATGATATCATTTTACACTAACTCGGTGAACCTTAATAATGGTTCTATAGAAATGTGTATAACAATAGTTCCTCTACTATTCAGTGAAAAGAGATATGATTTCAAGTTGAATGTTTAAAAATAATTGAAATAAATAAGTTATATCAAGTGTATATAAAACACCGTTGAATATAATATTTAGGAGTGGCCCTTTGTTTTTTTAAAACAAAACAAAAGAAATAAAATATCGTTTCATAATTGAATAGATCGTAATAATATAAAGCGAAACTGGGCTTAGATCCTTGAAACAGAATCTGACCTATTACTAAAGGGATTCTCCCTGAACGTGTTGGATCACGTCTACCCCCCCCCCCCCCCCCCCCCCCCCCCCCCCATTGCTTCTCGATGACTCACCTGAGGGGCGCGGTTCCCTATTGTTAGGTCATCATCTGCTAGAGGATAGATACGTAAACATACCGTTCACTTCACGCCCTACTGAGCCCGAAAATTGACTCCACCAAAGCATAGATTGATACTGAAGTGGTTAAAACAAAAGAAATATACGATTGAATAGTCACGCTTAGGGGGCCAAGATCGACATTCGATACCTAAGATATCGTGATCTTGTTGAATAGGACCGAGTTGACCTCCGTTGTTGTATGACCCTCTGTTGTTCTCCCCCCTATCAGGGCGGTGGTCCATCAAGTTCCACCCGAGTGATTTCAAAAATTGACTCCACAAAACAAAATGGCGGATTTACATAGATAAAGAAGGATGTCTTAGATCTATAGAGCCCCCACTAACTACTCCTATTATCACCAAAAGCTATTCATAGCCAGGCTCCTGTTTGCATTCAATGCGTTTGCCCGATGTAGCGTGATTACTCTATCAAAACCAGGCACGAAGTCTTTTATCTTAAAGTTAGCTGATGTAGAGTTAACTTATAAAGAAAAGAAGCCAACAACAGTCACAGTTACGTTTAGATATTCCAAACACAATTATGGTAAACCTCATATACTTTCATTCTCACACGGGCATACGAATATTTCACCACCTGTCGCAATGCATGATTACCTTACTCTACGAGGTAGACATGACGGTCCTTTGTTTGCTTTGACATCAGGCCTACCAGTCCCACGCAAAATGTTTGAAAAAAAAAACTTGCGTCCACATTAAATTTCTGTGGACTTGACGGAAAGAAATACAAATCACACAGCTTTAGGATAGGAAAAGCTACTGACAGTGCCCAAAGAGGCTATTCTGATGCAAAAATTAGGTCCTTGGGTCGGTGGAACAGCAATACCGTCCAAAAATATATACGAAACTCTGAATAGGGCTCATGAAAATAGCATGCGGCATGCTGGGGCTTGCGGTGTGTGTTTTTTCACAATAAATTATGTTTCTTAAACTTAGACCCTTTTTCATATATGCGCCAAGATTATATGCTGGGGCTTATAGCCTATTATTACATGCGTAAGGTACTCTACACCCAGAGTTATCAGGTACTATTACCAATTGCTTGTATTATATATAGTTGTTTCATATTTCAGTTGTATGTAATGGTTTATAACACTATATTGTCAGTTTAACATGTATGGTTATGAGCTTGGGCTCATAGCTGTTTTTAACATTAGGTTCTATCTTCTACTTACTTTGTATATAATTTTGTGACTTTTATCGGTATCGCTATTTCTTCATTCAAGATGAAAACACAAAGGTTTAAAGGTTATGTGCTGGGGCTTATAACCTTTAAAACACATTTTTAAATTTCAGTCTGGTCAGTAAGTGTCTGTAGTTTTAACATAATGCAGTCGGTTCTGTACAAAATATGTAATTGTCGCTATTTTCTTGAAAACGATACACACTTCGTATGACTAGATGTTTCGTCTGGGGCTAACCGATGTAAGAATTTATAATAGACATTTTTTTTTCTGGAGAAATCATGCTGGGGCTTGATACCTTCAGATGTTGATTAACTTCATTCTTACAGTTCCATCAGTAGTTGTATCTTGTACAATTTTCTCTTTCGGTACCAGTATTAAGGGTTTCAACCCTAAAGTTAGACTTTCATGTTTAAAGTCAGTTTAAGCAATATGTTTAAACTACTAGTATTGGTCCCTTTTTCTACACTGATGTGCCAAATATGTGTGCCAAATAGGTGTAATGTCTATTTTCTTTTGTGTATTTTATTGTAAAGTTTGAGCTAAACATCATGATTGTCTATTTGATAATTATATTTTTGTTGTAAATATTTATTTCCGAATGCTCATCATGCCAATATAATATGTTCTAGTCAGTCATGTATACTGTTACTACATGAATAATTTACATCATGTTTTTAACTGGGTGCCTCCTAAACATACAGCACCGCCCTGGACGAAATGTGGAGCAGATAGAAATTTAGCAAATATCTATCTTTTTGGCCATTTCGAACGAACCCTTCACATTTCGTTACCATTCGTTAATCTTATACATCTGTTTCCACTGACTGTTTTATAGAAAAATGATTTCCAATGCAACGCTTATACATTTGTATTACAATTCAATGATTATCTCTTATATGTTGTACAAATAAATAAGGTCATCCCATGACCATTTAACAACAGATATGTGTTAAGTTTTCTCTCCCAGTAAGGGTCATAAAATACATTATAGGTTGGTTATATGTCCGTTTAAACTATGCCTGCTCCCCTGTTTTCTACCACACACCATTTTTATATTTCACATATATCTTATACCACATACCATTTTTATGTTTCATATATCTTACCTGTTTATAGAGACAATCGAAGGGACTTACTGAAAGTGCAAACTATAGACAGGTGACCACTATATTCAGGTTATAGGCGTAGACATCAAGCATTAAGCTTACACTGCACATTAGGCTTATTGTTTGTAGTTAAGAATTAAGAGATTCATGGATTTGCAAGAAGTCCCAGTTAATGTGGTTTATATACGTAATTTTAGATTAAAAAATCAAAATGAATGTAAAAAAAACAAACAAAAAAAACCGCCCTCGTTCTATTGTTATTCCCCTTCCGATAAAAATACAGTCCCTGGATATTATTTGAAATACCGGTATCTTTAAATCTGGTGAACAATCACACAGTCGTTTTGATTCAGTTATGACCTTTACCTTTGGAAAATAAGTTGAAGCTATAACTTAATGTTCTTTTTGAAATTTTGGCGTCAAATGTTGGAAGATTTTTCCAAAGACGACATTATGTTAATGTTTATTGTGAATGACGTCAGACTGCGCGTGCAATCTTGCGATAAGGACCATCCTTGATTTTATTACATCAATGTCGATTACACGAAAATAAACAGATTTTTCTTTCCATACAAAATTTATAGCGATTGTAAATATTTATGTATATGTTTTATTATGTTACACGTGAAAGCCCTCCTAAAACTAATACAAAGTTGAAAAGTATTCGGTTGCGTATGCGCTTATTACAATATTATGCATATGGCTGCAAATTGCCTTTGCTTCAATATGTTGACTGCTTTTTCTAGTTCTCAAAAAGTACATTGTCAAGAACTTTAAATCTTTTAATAATGGTTAAACCTTGATGATGTTACTTTTTGATACGTTTTGACGATAGTTTTAATATGCCGTCTGCAGTGGACAAAAATAACTTTTACGATTGTTTTCCTTTTCGAGCGAATTAACCACTTCGCTAGCGATTAAATCATCATTTCACACAATATCGGTGCTTTAAACTTATTTATCATCTACATCTGTACAGTAGGGTAGAATCGTGCTGTACTATTACCACACCAGGTTATTTAGTGACCGCTATAGCGCATTTTGATTAATGTTTACTGGCCACTGACCGCGTTATACAGAGTCACGCTATGTAGAGGTTCATTTTATAGAGAATTCCATCGAATGGACCTAAACATGACCATTCTTAGTAGGGTCACGCTATATACGGATGACCACTTGTACAGGCCAGACTATAATTAAAGTTTATCAGAAAAAAATACCTACCTACCTACCTAACTTTAAAAAACACGGTCGGGAGACAGCAAACAAAGATTTTTTAAATGTAGCCTCAACCGCAATGTTTTGTACTTTCATTAACAAAATGAACTTTTTACGAAAATAAGATCTTATCAAGTAAAACACGTTACTTGAAGTTATCTATTTGCACAATATTTCGTCTCAAAACTGCACGGTGTTTTTTTTTTTACTTAAATCAACAGTTGTCTTGCAAGTTTTGCAAATCCGTGATATCGAATTCAAAGGCAACACGAAAGTCTGGTTAATTAATTTGTTTTTCATCTTAAAACAGGGGCATACATACAACCTATAAAGACGTTCAGTATCTAACAATTTCAAAGGTAAAAATTGATGAAATATGAAATTTAAGCAGTTGACCAAGCCGCATTTCATGAAACCCCGATGCGACAGGCTTATGCTTTAAACTGCTTTTTATTGTTTGCATTTTGCTTCTTTTTTCTTGACCTTTGCGTCTTTTTAGCGTTTCCTTCACCTAACGTTTTATTTCTGTTAAAATCTGGTACTTTTCAAAAAGACTCAGTAAATATCTGCTAGAGCTATAGCTACAGAAACATTCACGTTAAGCACTCTCAGGAAAGTTTTAAATTAGAGCATTGAATTTAATTATATTTAAGATATATGCACAGACGATAATCGGAATACGGGGTTTTCATTAATAAGCAATGCAGAGTATTTGTCCTGGTAACTATAGCTCACTAGCATTTTTAGTACATAAGATAATAAATATGCCGCTGACAAAATCACCAAAAAAGCACAAACTTTCTTGCATACCGCACTTGGTTTTTTGATGTTTCACCAGCATTGGAAAACTCCATTTGTTACTATTTAAATACATTATAATTATAGTACTTATTTGTTCCTTAATGTACTTGATGTTTTCTGGTTATTTTACGAAAAGTATAGAAAGTTACGCTGCAAATGATAAAGTAGTAAACCAGAACTGGTTTCGCGTCTTTGAAATGTCATGGCATATTTCCTGTTAACAGAAATACTTCCTTACGCTTTGTTTTCATAAGAAAATAAAATAATAAGTGACATAAAGACATTACTTTTGTTTATGTTTACTATTAATTGTTAAAAGTGGCACAAAACGAACAGATTCTGTGAAAAGTTTCAGGCGCAGATTTGAATATCCAACTCTGTTTTCTATTTTTGTGGAAGTGCGCAGTCCCAAAACTGTTTATACGGTAACCATCGAGCCGAACATTTAACTTAATAATCCGCCACAGTAGTGTCACGTTTTGTAACAAATTTCCATGAAAAAATTAATTACTACCTTTAGAGTTACTAGATATATGTGTACTATATAACAACGTAAATGTCAAGAAAAATGTAAAAAAGATCATAATTTAGTAAATTACGTTACGTCATAGGATATGCATTGACATTAAGGTTAAACGTCTCACAAAAATGTTATATTTTTCGGCGTAGCTAAATAACATGGATTTTGACCTATATTCTATAGTAGCCGGGGCACGGAACAGGTGCGCGCTGAAAAGATAAACCATTTATTACTAAGTCTTAAATAACATTGAATATTAGAAGGCACATATTAAATAGAGGATATTTAGTCATTTTAAGCCAAAACTAAAATGATTTATTCTAACTTTAAGGCCTTTAGTAATTTATTATCTCAAGAGAAATCGAAAGTACACTTCTTTCCCCGTTGCGTACCTCGCTTTCAGTCTCAAATGAAGATTTTTTCCTTTCGATTTGCAAAATTTTAAATTTTTATTTTAAATGTCTGCTCTGACCAATAAAATGGCATCAGATTAAACAACACAAACGAGAAAAATAAGTTTCACTAGAATAAAGAAGCTGAAAAGAAATCAAAGTGCAGAAAAGAAAGCAATTTGTGTCGGACATCACTTTGAAAATTCCTTTCGTTTTCAATTTGATGAATGCGTCAGAAAGGTTTCTTTTTTCGTGTGTTATAATTTTATTTTGTATTTTATTTTAAATAGAGAGAAGCTATTAATTTATTATATTGTTGGCATTTTTTTTTGCCACATTTATTATCCATGATAGGGGGTAAAGATCAACGAAATTCTGGATACTGCTTTTTATACTTAATTTATGCGTAGAGATTGTTTATCTTTGATTTTATTATCACTAATTGCGACACCGTATCGGTCCAGGGCCTTTATCAAGTTACATGCACAATTCTTAGATTACATCCTTTGCAGTTATTCTGGCTAACAAATACATAAGATAAGGGAATCACGGAAGTGACGTTTACGTAAAGAATACAATCGAAGTACACCCGCCAAAATTGGGGTACATACTTTCTACTTAAAAACCTGCGCTACTTATAGAAAGTTATAGGTTTCCACAAGAAAACTTTTATTTAGAAATTAAAAAATAATAATAAAGGGAGGTAATTATTTAATGATGTATCTGAATTATTTATTTGAAAAACTTTATCTATTTATGTAAGTCTTAGATAATCGTTAAATTTATAACTATTATAATAAGAAAATGAAAATTAACAGGAAAAAATAGATAAATGAGACTTGTGTTTTTATATTGATAAACCGGCATAAAATCTACTACTCTTACAAGGTTTCAAGATTTGCTCTATAAATAAAAGAGTTGAAATTGTGTAACATTAAAATGTATTACCTCTACGCCGTTTGTCTTTTTTAAAGACATTTCCTGTTTCAGGTGATGATATCTGGTTTTGTCTGATGATAACTAGTTTCGAACAAATTTTCTTTTTTTTCTACATTCTGAATGGCAAGTCTGTCATAACGTCTTTGATAAATACTGGTAGAAATATCTGGAAACGATAAAATATCCAAGGGAGTCATATTATATAGTTGTATATAGCTTTGGTTAGAAAAAGCTTAAGTAGAAAAGTAGCTTTAAGTAGAAAATCTTGAAGAAGTCTACATAATTTCACGCATGGGATTCAATCATTACTTTATCATTGATTTTCTGTCCTCAGTACAAAATTCCTGGATTTCCACATATCGATGCTTTCAGAACTCATCAAGCTTTGTTACCAGTCATTACTAATGTATTATATACATACTATAAAACTCAAGTAAAGTTAGCCAATGAAAAAAGGATAATACAAATATCTATAATTATTATATGGAGTCAAACGATTGCCTTATTAGTCTAAAGTGACTCAGAAATAAGATATATACATATTTATGGCCACTATATTACATCAAATGCGTAACAAATATAATAGTACCTTGATCTTCAATGTTGTATTCGGCTCAAAAGGATATAGCTGCCCTGGGTTCCACGAATTATACGAGTGCTTTCCCCTAGCGTGATCCGGACAGACCAAATCTATGAGAGCAGAATGCATCATTGTTAATTCAGGTACTAAATTAATGAGCTTTTTTGTTATATACATATAAGTATTTTTTGGTGTTATTGCTATGATGAAAGATATAATAGACTACTAAAATGATTTGAATTGGTGAACTTTTTTGACGCATGGAATATCGAGACGCCATCATACAGTCATTTCTGACTTAATATTTAAAGTCGCATCTGGGGGCCTCCGTGGCCGAGTGGTTAAGGTCGCTGACTTCTAATCACTTGCCCCTAATCGATGTGGGTTCGAGCCTCACCCGGGGCGTTGAATTCTTCATGTGAGAAAGCCATTCAGCTGGCTTACGGAAGGTCGGTGGTTCTACCCAGGTGCCCCCTCGTGATGAGATAATACACGGAGGGGCACCTGGGGTCTTCCTCCACCATTAAAAACTGGAAAGTCGCCATATGACCTATAATTGTGTCGGTGCGACGTTAAACTCAACAAAATAAAGTCGCATCTAAACAATGAAATGTTTCCGTATCCAATGTGAGATGAATACAGAAATTTGTATTTTAAATGAATGATGTATTTCAAAAAGAAATTTCTTATGTAAGTAATGGATAAATGTATTGTTTCATTAAACAAATGCAGATATATAAAATATTCTTCCCAAGGGCGGTATTAGAAATAACATCTATATCCTCCTTGAATATAAAATCCGGTGATGTAATAACTAGCAAGTCACAGCTATTTCTGTTTATCAAAATGTCTACAAATACCTTTAAATCAGTTCATCTGGTGTGAAACAAATTTTTTCACCATTGCCAGTGCAAATAGATTAGTACTTAGTTATAATTTTCATGTCTTATCGCTGCACATTTTCTCTGAACTGAATATATTTGAGCAACATCCTCAGTTAAGAAGATATTGAATTTACAGATACAAATAAAATACCATTGTGCATGAATTATACCATACATCGGCCGTGGTATATGACTGTCTCTCATTGCTCATCTTTGCGCCTCCCCATGACATAGATCTTGACCGGCCATTTACAAGTTCCGTTAGGAAACAGGTACACATTACAGATACAG
Organism: Mercenaria mercenaria; assembly: GCF_021730395.1. Classification (NCBI taxonomy): domain Eukaryota; kingdom Metazoa; phylum Mollusca; class Bivalvia; order Venerida; family Veneridae; genus Mercenaria; species Mercenaria mercenaria. Next base: position 83,048,390 of record NC_069368.1, read on the forward strand.
ACATATTATGATTAATGAATTTTGCATGTACACTTTTCTGAGATTTTTTTTTTCAGTTGTATTGTTGAAACTTATCAGATAAGGCTTTTACTCCATCCCTCATGATTGCCATTATGCTGTGGCACCTTAAATAGAATTGCTTACAAATCCTCGTATGAACAAGGATTATAATCGCATATTTTGTGTTATCTAATTCATCAACCATGTGCAAGGACAATACACATAACAAATAAAACGACACGTCTAAAAACCAAGTTGACAGTCGGGACCCTACCTTGGAATGTCAGTAATCTACATCATAAGGAAACTGGGGGACAAAACACGTTTAGGCCATGCCAACCTCACACTTAACCTGTTAAAACTCAGAAGCGAATTCAGAATATTTGTATATTAACGTACTTCCGTGGAAACTGTTACTGGTAAAAGCAGAATTTTATGGACTTTTAGGGGGTTTCAATTTCCGTTAACATTGAAAATTTCAACACAGTTGGGTTTTGTTATAGCTGACTGACAAGAGTTTAACCCACCATATTCGTATACATTGTCGTAAGCATAAAGGCTCCGTGTAGGAAGGAATTTTGGTCCTACATAAAGCTTAATTGTTCTCTGAATATATCAGACAAGTAAGAATTAAAATTTCTTCCTCATCCAAAGCCATTGTTTATAGATGGGAAAGGATATTTAATAAGGGAGTATACACACCGTTCAACCGAGTCTAGTGAATACCGTTGATCTGCCGACGACATTACAGTATATAACTGTACCTATTTTGGTAAAAGTGAGTATTGACCTAATTTTTACATTTTCCCGCAATATTATTTTAGAAAGAATTATACAGATTGAATCCCTGTTTGAAAAGGACTCTACCGACGAAGTCTTTGAGGATTTGCAGAAAATGTGTGTAATGTTCGACAAAATGAGTCATTTGATGAATCGGCCGCAAATATTCTTTTTTATTTGCCAACCTGAAATATTTGAAATATTCCATGATAAAGTTTAATTATTTCTCTGTAATCATTCGAAACCACAGCTTCCAATTTGCTTTATCTGCAAAGATATTTACTTTTGAAGTTGGTACGCCTTGATGATTTAGGTAAAAATGGCCGGTTGCGGCCGATACATCAAATGCCTCATTTTGACGAATATTTGCACAACTTTTCTGCAATTTCTCGCTGAATAATATCCAGTTTACCCCATGATTTCTTCGGTAGAGTCCTTTTCAAAAAGTGAACCAATCTGTATAATTCTTTCTACTAAGATATTGCGGGAAAATGTAGATATCAAACCAATACTCACTTTTACCAAAATAGGTACATGTATATACTGCACTGTCGCCGGCTGATCAACGGTATTCACTAGACTCGGTTGAACGGAGTCCCAGACCTACTTCGTGTAGGGCACCCTAGGACGTCAGCATCCTCTCACAACATTCCTGCTGTAGCAGGCATTACGTTAGACGTCGCCCACCAACTAGGTTACAATGCATCTTCACACAAGAGCAATATTGTACAGGACCAGCAGGTCAAACAATTTCTGCACCCTGAAAAAATGCTTGTTGGGCGTCGCTTCCATTCCAGAAGCGCCCTTGTTAGCGCACCGTATCAATTTCTGAATATCATACCAAGGACAGGCTACTCTGCGGCTTTTAGGTCATTGATAGCCAAGATGGAAAAGTGAGTTTCTGTTAAGTGTGAATATTTTGAGTGATTGATGTAAGCAATATGCTTAAATTCAAGTTTTTCTATCTTTTATATGGACAGTCAAAAATTGTTCTGATTTTACTTTGTAGTAAAGACAGTGTAACAGAATAAATCTCCACTGACATAAGCTCAAACACTAGAGTGTGTTAATTATAACATAGTGTACACACGAGGTACAGAACATCAATGTACTCACTAACCCGTCTGAAGTCAGAGCACCAAGTGTATATCTTCTAAGGCAATTTGCAGAACAAACTAAACTCACTCCGTCCGTTGTAACCTCATACTTGAATAGGATTGCACCCTCAGTAAGGAAAGCTTGTGAGACTAATTTTAGGTCTGTCACTAAACATGCACCCTGTTTTACAAATTTTGGATTCTACCTCTTTTGGTAAATTTCCTTTCAGATTTTAAAACACTTGATTAAAACGAAAATAATGTTTTAATTTTCCATTGTTTTTGAACTACATCCCCACAATGTATGGGGTGTGTAAGATCTACTTTATGAAAGGTTTGTGGTGTGTTTCTTTAAAAGTTCGTACGATGTATGGTAAAGTGTGGTGGAAGCTTTCGATATTTTGTGATAGTGGTAACCCTGTTGTCAAAATTTGTATGTTAAATGCTTCTACAGAGCCAACCAAACCGCACACAGCTTCTTGTTTGTCTTACTTTGCTCCCATAAATATCTTCACTTTGTTACGACATTGATTGATAATAAATCATTGAACTTGTTACATTATTGACTTCCATAACAATAAAGATATAATAAATTAACGAAACTTATTTCATGTAGCCGGTATCTACGTTCCGCTTCGGTCGTTTAACAACTTTCTGCAAGCAAATCAATTTCCTGCTGATAACCACGAACAATTTATTGCTGTGTTAAAAGAAATGAGTGCCTGTTCTTATATAGTTATTATTTCTCAAACGACATTTTATGATGGTTTGCTTTTCTAAAACAGGAGACCAAATAAAAGTCATAAGATATGTCCTATTGACATAGACTAAATTATATTTCTTATATTAGATTAAGCATCACTGGTTTAGACACATATTTTAAATATGTATATTATGGTCTAGCCGTTGTCATAATTCCCTATGTATATTATTTCTAGTTTTCTGGTCGCGTAATGTAAACATTTGTTTTCATTCATTATATATTGTTTTTATTGAAATATTCTCTATTGTAACTCATTTAGCTAGACGTGTTAATTTCAATGGCATAACTCAGAAACAAATATCGAACAAAACTAGTTCTTGATTATAAAACGTTATACAGTAATTTCTTATTTAATATTCATGACATTATGTCAGGAACCTAATGTGCACACGTGATTTCTCGAACGGATTGTAATCTTTTATTTGATGTGTATTTCTTTCGACTATATATTACGAGGAATAATATGCATTCATCGTTTCCATTAATAAAAAAGAATTAAAGCAATACATATTGGTAAATGTATCAATATTAAAAAGGACTGTTCAGAACTGGGTACAAACCTTGTTGCCTATTATGGGCACGCTTGTGCCCTTTTGGCAACTAAGTCTAAGTAATTAGTGTTAACTAAGAGTAGTCACAGACTGAATAAATACTTAAAAATTTGTGGGTATACAGCAATTAGATCTACCAGGAGTAAATACTTTTATTGATTCAAATTATATATTAACTTATTTTATTATACACCCCTTTATATAATTTATTTGCATATAAATCCAGATAAAAAATACTAGCCGTCGATATTAACGTGTATCTACAATGACTCTTTAAACTCATATGTTATTGAATACATAAAATATATACTGGATAATACGTATCGCAACGCCGCTACCTACATCCATGCTGTATGTTATGTACAGTAGGACAGTTTTACTTTACATGTAATATTTGCATTGACGGAATAAGATTTCCATGTCTAGAATTCCGATCCTTACACTATCATAGGGTGACGTAAATGCAGGAAAGCTACACTCCGTGCCTTCCGGTGTACGAAGCAGACGAAATAAATGATCAAGTTTATGTAAAGTATTATGAATTGCATAGTTTTATTACGATTTCATTACTATTTTCTCTAATTATCATAGTCAAATTTTCTTTAGGAATATCTATTTAGACTGTGAAATGTGCATGCTGCCTCTGTGAACACTGCGCCGTAGTGTAGTCATATTCGGATAAAATCCGCCAAGAAAGGATACATTATAGAAATGGACTGTGTGTCATGATATAGAAATTTAGAAGTAAAAATGTCATTGGAAACTGTTTAGAGGTATGTGCCATTTCATTTATAAGCTATTTAATTAGGACTGGGATGAAATGCTTATGTAAATATTGTGAAAATCAAGAATAATCAATAGGCTACATGGTTACATTCGTTTCTTGGATATATATTCTAATACAGCAGAAAAACTGGTATTTAAGTTTTCATAGTGTCTGAACACAAGGCTAATATATTTTTGAAAGGTGGTATTAGCAAACCTTGCACCTGAACTAGAGAAACTGGTAGCCGACAGATAGATGGACTAACATTTGTTTATTGTGTTAATATGATACGGTTGACGCCGTCAACCTACACCCCTCCGGGGGCTTGGCGGGGGCCTGAATAGGTATCTGATAGGGCCTAGGCAGCTGGATAATGAGTTGCGTCGCCGCTCACTGCGCGTGCTCCCAAGGTCGCCCGCTGCTCATTTAATAGCCCTTTGATAATAAATAGGTGTAGGAAGCGGGCATGTATTAATCAACAACACTCCCCCCTGTTTTATTGTCAAGAGAAACTAAAAACTATAGATAGTAATTTCAACTGTTATTACCCAAACAAATGGAAACTAAGGTTGGAAAATAGCACAGTCTGCACTAAAATAAACTAAATTTTATAAAACAACACTCCTCCCACTGTTTTTATTTTCAAGAGAAACTAAAATATATATATATAGTAATTTCAACAGTTATTTCCCATTCAAATAGAAACTAAAATTAATGAACTGCACAGTATACACTAAAAGAAACTAAATTTTATAGACCAACACTTCCCCCTGTTTTATTTTCAAGAGAAACTAAAAAATATAGATAGTAATTTCAACTATTGTTACAGTCTTCACTAAAAGAAACTGGGCAATATAGATAGAATCTTTACTTTATTTAGATATTCCACTATCCTTTGTTTGTGTCTTCTCCTTAGTCAGTGATGTCTGGTGTGCTGATTGCATTTTGAATGTGTGACATTAGAGTGCCGAGTGTTTCAGCTGAGTAAAACATGTTTAAGGCACCACTACATTTTCACAAGGAATGTATAATTTCATATATTCTTGGGTTTTTCCAGCAGAGGCTGAACCGAACGATAGTGTCTGTAGTGCTGGCTAAGGATGCATGAAACCTTATTTTACTTTATTTTCGTTTCCTTATAAATTAATACCTTAAAATATATAAAATTCACTACCTTAGGACTGCTACTTTAAAAATTAATATCAATACCTTAAAATGTATGCAGATTGCTGTCTGTGGAATGCTACCTTAAAAATAATACAACTATCTTAAGATGAATTAAGGTTAATTTTTTTAGCAAAAAGGGATATGTAGTTTTGTTTCAGTATCTACAATGACTCTTAAAGTACTTTTAAGCTCATATGTTATTGAATGCATAAAATATATACTAGATAATACGTATCGCAACGCCGCTACCTACATCCATGCTGTATGTTATGTACAGTAGGACAGTTTTACTTTACTTGTAATATTTGCATTGACGGAATAAGATTTCCATGTCTAGAATTCCGATCCTTATACTGTCATAGGGTGACGTAAATGCTTTTTCCAAAAGGAGTAATTGCCTTTTAATAATGGAACACATGAGACGGGAGACATGTTTATTGTTTGGAAGCTTTTGATGCAACATGAAAATATCTAGAAAATCCACACCTTCTTCCTTTATAGATTACCAGATCAACTGAGACTCATATAAACTACACAAAGACTCATATAAACTACACGTCACCCATAACCGTCACTTTAACAGCTATAAGTGTCTTCCTCTTTTGATAAGTTATTCTGTGATGCAAAAATATACCTTTTTTTAATAGCATGTAACTAATAAGCAGCAAAACACAAACGTTTGCAAATGAACAGCTGTTTCATTCTTAATTGAAATGATGACAAAAAGAACATTTATCTTACAAGGATAAATAGCATTGCATGAATAATTGATTCTCATGCTCCAATTCTTACCGTCTTATAAACCTGGCAATAGAAATAAACTCCTTTTATATTTAAATTTATACGTTTTCGAGTCCAGATCATCCTGAAGATGTTTATTAATTAAAACAAAAATGCAAAACATGGGTTCATATACGGAAGAGGTTTATTGAAATACACACAGACCAAGAGCAATATTTCATGATACATTTTTAAAAGAACAGTGTCGGATGATAACTTCCATTATCGGAAAGAAGTTATAATGTCGCTTCATGGTTAGATTATTGACACTGATAAAGGTTTGCATAAGACAATCACAAATTCACCAAAGAAAGATGGTTGTTATGATAAAATAAAGAAACATTTTCAAGATATGAAGAGAAAGATTGTTACAATATCATATCGGAACGCTCAGCGTTATATTAGCTGAATTCGAAAGTTCCTGACAAAAAGTGCTAAAATACACTCGAACTTAAACTGCAGTAAAGGCAAAGTGATTTCTATAAGGTATCAAACAACTAGTACTTGCGTCTGAAACATAACCTTGATGAATCTCTGTTTCTACTGAGATCTTACACTTTAGTGGACTAAAGATGTAAAAGTATTTACTAGTCAGCTATTGCAGGAAAATCAAATACCCAGAGGTATAACGGTATGTGATGAAGTAAGATTCGCAGGAGATAAGTATAGTGTATCACGGAACAAACATAATGATTATATTATCTTTTGTATTTAAAATTCACAAAAGGATAGAAATGCATGCGTTTCTATGTACTCTATATATAACAGGTATTTATCTTTTCAGCAGTTTTTGGTCAGAAAGAAGCCGAGACTATGAAAACGAGTAAACTGCAATTAAAATAAATTCGATTGTCGGACAACCAAAACCTCTACCTTAACATAATGGAACACAGGAATTACTCTAGAATAACAAACATGAACATACAATTCCAAAACGACAATGTTTGTTATAATGTTGATGAGACCAAGTTAAGCATCTGTCACTCAACTACCTCTTTAATAACAAACAAGTCTTAGTCTTCTGTCTAATAGCTACTACATAGCTGATATAATTTTTCTAAACATAAATTGTAGCATTAAAAGTATCGAGAAGCAACAGTCTATGGTTATTACAATTGAGTAAACACTTAAAAAACAAACGTTTGTATTACCGTAACTATAAGCCAGATGGTGTCTTCACAGAACAAAATTATCTATGGTGGTGTTTAACCTACAGCTGCGACTGCTAAGTGATTGGATGTCAACGTCAAAGGCACCTCGCAAATAACTAGTATCCATTTTGTTTCAAATGTAACAAAATGGACGCTTACGAACTTTTTGATACACTATGTTCTTTTGAATTTGCCGTATGATATACTTCATTGCCTCCTGAATAAGTTTGGAAATATAAAAGAATGGAAAGGCAAGGCTTTTAAAACACGCAAATTGGAGTAAGATAATTATTTTCTTGTTTTCCATGTAGAAAGAAAACAACGGTTGTTTTGCGTGCTATATAACAAATAATAACTGCCTTTCTTCATGCCGTGTAGCAGTTTCTGGTTTTGCAATTATTTAATGGATTTTTTCTTTTAAATTATATGTTGTTAAGAATTGACATTTCCATAGCGCACAGAGGTTGCAAAAACTGTGATTTGAAAGATTATTATTTTGCAAATATGGCCAAGCCATTATTTAAAGCATTATTTAAAGTTAAGTATGCGAGATATTTAAATTGAAAAAGCACTAGAAGTCTTATTTACTTTGACAAAAATAAATCAGCTGGAATAATATACAATGTGATATATATATATTGTTTAACTGTGATAGCATTATTGGCTTTTTATGAAATTCAATACAATACTGAGCAGACCATTTCGTAACTATTTCGAGGAAAAGAGATAAGATAAACTTGCAAATTTTGATACGGTATTGTATGCAGCGACATTATCTGAAGTAGCACTGTCATATAAATACACAGAATCGCAATTGGAGATAATCTCGCGTAGGCACGTATCACCGCGTTAACCGGCGTTATCTTTTTAAAGCGTTTGCTGACTTGATCACTCGTGATCAGATCAACAGACGCTTATTAAAGTATTACACGGGCGATACGGCCGTCACGTAATAGACCGAATCGGGTCCAATTTTCAAATGACCACTGTTAATTTCTCAGACTCCCAATCATAAATTTATTTCTTCCCCGTGTAGAAAATACTTACAACATTAAAAACAAACACTATTAACATTATAAACAAACGATCTGGTAGAAAGTTTTTCACGACACAAATTTTTATCCTTCTGCTTTCTGTTTCATACACAGGTAACGGCGACCGGATCGGGTCCAATTTTAAAACGACCACTTTTGATTTCCCAGTCTTCCAATCATAAATTTATTCTTTCCCCGTGTAGAAAATACTAACAACATTAAAAAAAACACCATTATCATTATAAACAAACGATCTGATAAACGTTTTTCACGACAGAATTTTTTATCCTTCTGCTGTCTGTTTCATACACGTGTAAAACGAGATCTCATTCAGTTCCAACGTGATGTTGGCGAGATTTGCTCTATATGCCTTTAAAGTTGCGAATCTATTTATTTTTATAGCTCTTTGCCTGAAACAAGGACCAAAAAAGACATACACATGGTTCTCAGATCGCACGATAAAGGTACAATTATCTTAAAGTGGCAGCATGCGCATCTTACTGAACAAAGTGTGTTTTTGGTGAATGTTTTAAAAAAGCAATTTTCGGTTGCTGTAAATTTAAATGTGTTAAATTAACGATAATGCCACGTAAGTGTTTGAAGTTAATGCTTTAAAAGTAAGAAAATCGGACTAATAAAATAATAGTTCTTTTCTTCAGTCTGCTACGCAGTGATCTCTCATACCCACGGTGGCAAACCTACGTGACTTATCAGCTAAGGTTGCGAGTAAAGTCGAACAAAAACTGGCTCGATTCAGGTAACATTTTGGTCGTTTATTTTCTTAATACTCGATGGAATTTATCAAACTAAAGACTAACGCCTGTTCGATACAAAGATACACCCTTGACATCCGGAAATATCCAAGGAAATGCTGAGATTTATTAAAGAAAAATAGAAAAAAATTGATTTTCTGAGTGGAAGATGCCGTGGTATGGTTGGGAAAATGCATAAATATACCACCTCTTTCTGCTAGCAACTTGAATTGCACATAACTTCCGTATTATATCTCAGTTATGGCCCAAAGGAAACTATGAAAGTAAATGCTAGACTCGTTTCTGGAAAAACACAGCTTTACTAAGGTTCAGAGCATTTTCAGAGTGCTATGGCCGAGAGCAACCAGAACTTGTCTCGTTGAATCATACGTTTTTGTGATTGAAACTGCCATTTGAGCAGCGTTTGTCACTAATTTAACTCACGTCAGCATATTTCATGACCGGACTGAGTCTCGGTGCAAAACCATAGTTGGTCTGATTAAGATTGAACCTACAATCGTAATGGTATAATTATGCTTACTTCTCTTAAAACAGATCTAAAGTATATGTGTAACTTAAATAATAAGATTCCTTTCTAATTTCAGGCTACCATATAGTCAGTCCTACATTATCATTAAGTTACACATATACTTTGGATCAGTTTTACGAGAAGTAAGCATAATTATACAATTACGATTGTAGGTTCAATCTTAATCAGACCAAATTTGGCTTTGCCCCGAGACTCAGTCTCGATATTTCTGGATGTCGAGGGTGTATCTTTGTATGGAACAGGCGTTCGTCTTTAGTTTGTAAAATTCCATTGAGTATTAAGAAAATAAACGACAAAAATATTACCTGAATCAAGCCAGTTTTTGTTTGATTTTACTCGCAAGCTTAGCTTATAAGTCACATGGGTTTGCCATCGTGATACCTATAGGTAGATATTTCATCCGCCCTTTTTACATACGCATCTATTTAAGCTTGATTTTTTCTTGAAAAATGCGCATAATTCCACTTTAACCTAAATGCTTTACAATATATCTTTTTATTATTAATATAATTTTAAAACTGCATAACTTCAGAGGTATTTTTATAATGTACACTAAAATAGTGTATCCCACAACGATTTTTTAATTTGTTCGATTCAGTTAAAGCTAAATAAATCAAGTTTGAACAAAATCAATATAGAAAACGAAAAGAATGGAATAAGACTGACAGTCAAGAAGTTATATCTCTATTGTCATGTTAATATTTCATTGATTTTTGTTATCTCGCTGACATAATTAGGCAAACACAATGGCGCAAACTATAATATATCACATCTTAATTGAATCTAATTGAAAATCTTATAACCTTTCCTTCAGATGCAAAATATAGTCTTTTATATTCAAATTCATACATGGGAAAGCAATTTGGCATTTGAGTATCAAATAATTTGTGTCTTTCTGAGGTATTGTTGTAACAAATGCTTGAGAACACCAGTTAAAAGCCAGTGGGAGAAACAAACCATGAGAAAAAATATCTGTTGTAGTAAAATATCCAACAGGGAAAACCACGTTCCAAAACTGCAGCCTCTCCAAATGTTAACTCAGCACGCGCATACGACCAACACACTCACTCTCACACAAAGCAAACACACTAGGACAAAACGAACAAATATAGGAACAAATTGGGGACACCGCCTTAGAACGGTCAGCGGCAAAACCACCACTGGGGAGCTAAACCGTTTTATGGTGCACCTTACGTAACTCTTACCCCCACCATGTTCCAAAGTCACAGGACAGTGTAAATAAAAGATATCCCCGTCAGATGAAACCCTAACATACACAATGGCAACAGAAAATAAGAACTAGAAGATGCTTTTGTAAAAAAGCGCATGTCTCCCCCAATGCAAAGTCATATAGGCAAGAAGTCAATAGGGGTCAGGAGCGAAAGTCAAAGAGACACTGATGGTTGGATGCAATAGGGATCATCTATTTTGCATGTCCAGTCATCCCGCTAAGTTTCAACTCTCTTGGCCTAGTGGTTCTCAAGTCACTGTTCAGGCTCCTGTGACCTTGACCTTTGATCAAGTGACCCCAAAATAAATAGGGGTCATCTACTCTGCATGTCCAATCATCCTATTAAGTTTCAACATTTTAGGTCAAGTGGTTCTCAAGTTATTTTCCGGAATTGATTTTACTTGACTAGGCCCCTGTGACCTTGATCTTTAATAGACCGACCCAAAAATCAATAGGAGTCATCCTATGAAGTTTCAACATTCTGGGTCAAGTGGTTCTCAAGTTATTGATCGGAAATTGTTTTCCATGTTCAGGCTCCTGTGACCTTGAACTTTAATAGAATGACCCCAAAATCAATAGGAGTCATCTACTCTTCATGTTCAATCATCCTATGAGTTTCAACATTCTGGATCAAGAGGTTCTCAAGTTATTGATCGGAAATGGTTATCAATGTTCAGGCCCCTGTGACCTTGACCTTTAACGGAGTGCCCCCAAAAATCATTAGGGGTAATTTACTCTGCATGATCAATCATCCTATGAGGTTTCAACATTCTGGGTTGAGTGGTTCTCAAGTTACTGACCGAAAACGGTTTTCCATGTTCAGGCCACTTTGACCTTGACCTTTAATAGAATGACCCCAAAATTAATTGGGGTCATTTACTCTGCATGTCCACTTATACTATGAAATTTTAACATTCTGTCAATATTCTGGGTCAAGTGGTTCTCAAGTTACTGACCGGAAATGGTTTTTAATATTCAGGCCCCTGTGACCTTGACCTTTAACAGAATAACCCCAAAAACAATAGGGGTCATCTACTTTGCATGTAAAATCATTCCCAAGTTTCAACTGTCTGGGTCAAGTGGTACTCAAATTATTGATCGGAAATGGTTTTCAATGTTCAGGCCCCTGTGACCTTGACCTGGAACGGAGTGACCCCAAAAACAATAAGGGTCATCTACTCTACATGACCAATCATCCTATAAAGTTTAAAAAAAACACTCTGGGTCAAGTGGTTCTCTAGTTATTGATCGGAAATGGTTTTCAATATTCAGGCCCCTGTGACCTTGACCTTTGATGGAGTGAACCTAAAAAGAATAGGGGTCGTCTACTCCAGCAGCGCTACAACCCTATGAAGTTTGAAGGTTCTAGATCAAATGGTTCTCCAGTTATTAATCGAAAATGAAGTGTGACGTACGAACGGACGGACGGACGGGGCAAAAACAATATGGGGGTGGGGGGGGAGGGGAAGCGGGGGCGGGGGAGACATAAATATCTTTAAAAAGATATTCGGCGTTGGATAGGGTTCAATGTATTAAACATGTTGGATTGCAGTGTAGATAAAAAAAACTTTCATACTGTGCATGCTTTCTCGCAATTGTCCTCCTTAATCGTGTGAAGTTGCAATCACTATAATTGTTCCGTGTATCACTCCAATATCCGTCTCCCGCGCGTTGTTTACATAAGAAACGTATTATTTCCGGACAAAAAATAATGACGCTTTACAAATGAGTTTGAATTTCCTGTGCAACTTTAAATTAATACTGCATTTCTGACACTTTTCGGTAGACATACCAGCAAACAGACGGCATTTTATGACTCAAAGTCATATCAAACATGAGTAGCCCGGTGATCTAGTTGTTACAAGCTTGACTGTTAATCCAGAGGTTCGAATCCTGGTCCAGGCACTAGAAATTTCTGGGATGCTCTAGTGTCTCTCATCTAACTAAGAGGCCAGTATTGGTTCTTCCGAGGAAAGATCGATACTATACATAGTTATACAACTTTCGACTCCTAGATTCTGTCCAGTACCGCTGTTTTTATTGGTTGGAGAAATAAAGATTTAAAACACTATTTGGTTATTTAAGTAGGTTAAAAGTTGGCTAGGACATAGTAGCAGCGCATATCTAGATTTAATATACATGTTTACTTTGATATTCAGTTTTTACAGTTCGTCAGTATTTTTTTTTATATACGAGGGAGGCAATTTGAAAAGATAGTAATTAGTAATGCTACAGTAATAAGTCCCAGTAATTTTATAGTAAAATATTGTGTTGTTGTTTCTCCCTTTTTTATTTTATTTGATAACTTGTTCCCTTTATACTATAACGAAAACCTGTATCACAATACCCAGGCATTGTTATTATTTTATGGGCTGTTTACATTTTAGTATGAGCTTATTAGAAACATGATCTTAACCAAACAATAGGAATGCAGTCTCGAGGGAAAAAAATATTTTAAAAACTACTTACCATGCATTACGGCAGGGTCAACACAAAAATAATCTGGCTCTATATGAGAAGATTTGTAGAGTTATTGCACCGTCAAATAGGAAAGCGTATGAAATAAAAAACTGGAAAAACCACAGAGGGCTCGGTTTGTTTGAGTCTGTTCATAGACGGTAGTGGAAATGCAAGCTACCGCCCACGCTCTCTAGCCCCGAGTTGAGCAGAACTCAACATTTACATATGTTATAAGTACCAAAATATAACTAAGAGACATCCGCTGATGTATTCATACGGCGATGCACATGGAACCTTCAATGATGCACAGACTGCAGTTCCATGAAAAGCGGCATATGGTCCCCTTATAAAATAATGGCTAAGCCTTAAACGAGAAAACAGTGGGCAGAACTAAGAAACTTGAATTTAGAGAGGTGGAGACTGCATGTCACAGAAACTGCCAAAAGACAAAATTTAAAAACAGGCACCATATCCAAGGGGTGATTTAACATTACCGAAAGTTTTAAAAGCGGGAGCATTGGAACCACCCAAGCCGAAATATTTTAGCTGAAAAATTAAACAGAACACTACCATAACAAAAATATTGTGCTGAACGATCTGAAGAGATCGAAATATAACAGCTCATATTGAGAGTAATCTTTAGAAGGATCACTTTGCTTGACAAATGTTGGATTCTTATCTCTTTTGATCAGTTTCCATAGGTTTAAATATTCCTAATTAATGGACTACATCCCCATAGTTTATGGGGCGTGTAAGATCTTCTGTATGGACTGTTTTAAGGTTTGTGTTTTTTTATTAAGTTTGAACGGTCTATGGTAAAGTTCGGTAAAAGTTTTCCCAATTTTATAATAGCGGTAAAGCTGCTATCAATGTTTTTGTGTTGAATATCTCTACAGATAAAACTCTAAATGTGATCATGTTCTTGTAAACAAAACATTTTAAAAATAAAAAAATGTATATGACTGCCAAACAAATCGCACTATGCTCCTTGTCTGTCTTACTTAACTTCAATAATTATCTGCACTTTGTTACGACATTGATTGATAATAAATCATTGAACTTGTTACATTATTGACTTCCATAACAATAAAGATATAATAAATTAACGAAACTTATTTCATGTAGCCGGTATCTACGTTCCGCTTCGGTCGTTTAACAACTTTCTGCAAGCAAATCAATTTCCTGCTGATAACCACGAACAATTTATTGCTATGTTAAAAGAAATGAGTGCCCGTTCTTATACAAGTATTATTTCGCAAACGTCATTTTATGATGTTTTACTCTTCTAAAACAGGAGACCAAATAAAAGTTATTAAATTTGTCCTATGGACATAGACAAAATTTATACCTTTTACTAGATTAACCACCACAGGTTCTCCTATTTAGACAAACATTTTTAATATATATTACGGTCTAGCCGTTGTCATAATTCCCTAGGAATTTTGTTTCTAGTTTTCTGATAGCGTAATGAAAACATTGTTTACACTCACTATTATAATGTTTGTTTTACTGAAATTCTCAAGTGTAACTCAATTACGCTAGACATGTTAATATTAGAAATAAATATTGGAGAAAAAAGTAAAACGTATTCAGTAATTACTTATTTATTATTCATAAAGCAATACATATGGTTTGTTAATATCATAAGAGAGTGATGTTAGAATCGTCGTTCAGTACGGAGACCACACTTTACAGCTGTGGTTGGGTTCAAACCTTGTCGTCCTGTTTGGTCTCTTCATGGTTTTGCTAAGTTGATAAATGAGTGTAAGTTATCAATATAAAGTTAGTAAAATCATAGACTGAAGAAGTGTTTAAAGGTTGTTGATAAAGAGCAAGTAGATATTCCAGGAGTTAATACTTTTATAGATTCAAATTATATAATATTTAATTATTCGTACCCCTGTAAAGTTTACTTGTACAAAAATACAGACACCTTTCTTTTCTTAAACGGATAAAAGTAACAGCCACCTTTGTGAATAGGGCAGAAGGAATTTATAGCATTCCTTAGTTGATTTCAATTTATGTACTGTTCTCTGGCAGAAGGAATTTATAGCATTCCTTAGTTGATTTCAATTTATGTACTGTTCTCTGGCAGAAGGAATTTATAGCATTCCTTAGTTGATTTCAATTTATGTACTGCTCTCTGGCAGAAGGAATTTTAATTATAGCATTCCTTAGTTGATTTCAATTTATGTACTGTTCTCTGGCAGAAGGAAGTTATAGCATTCCTTAGTTGTTTTCATTTTATGTACTGCTCTCTGCAGAAAGACGTCTACGCCGAAATGACAGAAGAGAAAGCAATGAACGTTTTCTTGACTTTGTAAAACATTCGCCTTATTTATAAATGCATCGACTGAAAAATTAGATGTATTCATAATATGACTCATTAGACTTCCATGTATTCAATTATTATGATGACGTCTACCCATAGAATTATATTACTCATTTGTAATCAGTCCAAAAATATGAACGTATAAAATTCCAGTTTAAATTTATCGATATAACAATGTAATTACTTTGCCAAAGTATATCAAGCAATAACTAACTCTATGCTGCAAATATATTATCATACCTGTATTTAATAGCATACCCTATAAAAGAGCAATTAATAAGCAGCAAAACAAATCCGTTTTCCAGTGAAATGCTGATTCGTTATTGATTACATAATAATGCAATAAAAGAAACAAAAAAAAAAAAAAACATTTTTTATTTAAAAAAAGATAAAAAGCTTTGTTTGAATAATTGATTCTTGTGCTAGCATTCATACCATGATAGAAATAAAGTCCGATTATATTTAAATTTATACGTTTTTGAGTCCAGATCTATCCTGCAGAAGTTGAAAATCAAATCAAAATTGCAAAAAGAGCTCATATCCTTTCCGCAGCTTTAACGTACTAAAACGTATTAGCGTCTGATGGCCCTTTCACGCTTCCGTAGAAACAACATTTATTACACGAAACTTATTTTGAAAATATTTCTGAAATGTCTAGGTCTGCAGCTCTCAAATACGGTTATATCTTACATCTGAGGCATATACTGACACTCTCAGACAACACCAAAAATGACATTTTGAGCGATTTGATGAAGTTCCAAAATTATCGATGTACCCTTGGTCCGTTACGGACCCCTGTGGGATTTCTGTTTATCCAGAGCTCAAATATTTTTTCATAGATTAAAAGCATACAGTACTAAAGCCCAGGTAATTTCAATTCGTAATAAAGTGCTGAAAATTGGCTCCCCAATAGCAAAAAAAAAAAAAAAAAAAAAAAAGACCCCTGTCTATCTACGAATCAAAATGCGGCTTTCGTTTTCAAGTTTAGCATTTCTACTTTCATTTTATTTACTTCAGGAAATAGCTGAAGGTCGAGTGACGTCATTTTCTGTGTTGTCAAAAACATACATGTGCCTAGCGAGATTGCATAAATATGTGCTGGCCGTCCTAAGGATATGAGGACAAGGTTTATTGAAATACACACAAACCTAGAGCAATATACGAAACGTTTTTAGAAGAACATAGGCGGAGGATAGCATTCAATATTTTAAAGACAATTAGCAAAGAAAAGTGGCTGTTGTATTGTAAAAAAGAAGCATTTATAAAAATATAAAAAATAAAGGTCGTTCCATTATTATATCTAAATGTTTCCGTTTGAATTTTAGCGTAAAACGTATCTTCAAGGTATCAACAAACAGCTTTTATTTGCGTTTGAAACATAACCGTGATTTATCTCTGTTTCTAATGACATCTTACAGTTAACTTTCGAAACTACCTTAGTATAGAAGGTCAATTTAGAACATTCTGTGAAGACAAGCACAAATTGTTCCATCGCAATTAGCTAATTTTCTGAATGTTCAAAGACATTCTTGTGAAGTTTATTTTGTTTATTGTCAGTTAGAAGTGGTGTAAATTACAAGAGTGTGTAATCGTGATTGCACATAAACATTTTACTTTCTTTAAATGTAGTTACGAGAATAGGTTCTATATACACGACATACAAGTAAACAGTAACATTTCGTGGCATTATATACACGATTCGTGACACTTGGATTTCGAAGACCTATATAGATACATCATAAACACTTCGTTCGAAATTCTATGACTAAATAACATATAAAAGAACATGTACACTTGAAGTATATAATAAACATTAATTTCTATAGAAATCAATTCGAAATGTTGTTGGTTATGGTGGTAATGCAATTGGAAGTACTATCAGATATGTTGTTGCTGAGGGGTCTCACCAACTCAACACAGGTTCAAATCTTAGCCCCATCTTGATTGAAGCTTATATTTAAATATTATTTATTTCATTTGAGTCTCTTTTTCATGTAACCATACAGATATAAACATATGAAATCTTAATATGACTGTAAATGATGTTAATTGTACAGTAATTATCAGACATTATTTCTGAAATAAGCAAAATAATATTCGCATGAAACAGTGTTATGTAATAGTTATAGTATGTGTGAGAGTGTGTTACCAGGATATATCAGAGCTAGGGGTACATCGAGGGTATTTTTTTCTGCACATATCGTCGAGGCCGGTAGGCCGAGACAGATATGTGAAGAGAAAAATAACGAGATGTACCCCTAGCTCTGATATATCCTGGTAACACACGAGCACTACATATTATAACTGTTTTATCGCATAGTTTATCATTAAAATTTATATATTATTTTCATTTAAATTTGTTTATTATTATTTTTACTATTTTGACTCCCTTTCTGCGCCTCGCTGACTGAAACACTAAAACTTCTGTTTTAGAAAATGTGTTCCCCAGATAAAAGTACCCAACAAATTTCTGCATTGGTTTTAAATCTTTGCATTTCATTGGCCAGACATATTGTAAAACTTGTTGTTTTGTTTGTAAAAAAAATCAAAGAAAAAGAAACATTTGAGAAATCTCAGAATTTCATATATTTCATGTATTTCTGAATTTGGCAATAACTATCAAGTTTTTGAAATATTCTAGTTTATTTATTCTTTTACTTTATAAATGTAGGTGTTTGTGACAATTCTTTCTCTGTGAATTGTAAATTGGAGCTAAAATCATCTTTTCTTTGAAAGGAAAAAATTATACTCCCTTGATAGGACCTCAGTAGAGAAAAAGTGTTCCGATATATATCGGAACAGTTTTACTGTGCTGATATATATCGGAACACTTTTTTTCTTATGAAACTCTATAGAGATTTCCGTGTTGATATATATCGCAACAGTTTTGTAAGATATCAGCACAGTTTTGTAGTAATAATGTGTGTTACTATGTATAACATGCTGCAAAGATCAAAGGAAAATTGCCGCACTATGCGATAAATATTAAAAAAAAAAAACGATCTTAAAAGAAATATGTAATGACGAATACATAAATATGTGCACATTTTGGTGATTCAAATAAGGTATAAATACAACAAGAAAAACAGTCATGGAAACGGGATCATTTATTCGATATTGTTATTACTTAAAAATACATTTTAATTACCGCGCTAACAAGTAATATTACTTTCTTTTGATTTCGTTGGCATACTTCATAATTATATTATTTCATTTGAGTCTCTTTTCCATGTAACCATACAGATATAAAACATATGAAATCTTAATATGACTGTAAATGGTGTTAACTGTACAGTAATTATCAGACATTATTTTTGAAATAAGCAAGATAATATTCGCATGAAATAGTGTTATATATTAAAAAAAAACGATCTAAAAAGAAATATGTAATGACGAATACATAAATATGTGCACATTTTGGTGATTCAAATAAGGTATAAATACAACAAGAAAAACAGTCATGGAAACGGGATCATTTATTCGATATTGTTATTACTCAAAAATACATTTTAATTACCGCGCTAACACGTAATATCACTTTCCTTTGATTTCGCTGGCAGACTTGATAATTATATAACGATGTTAAAAAAGACAATCAATACCTATCGGAAAGTAAATTCAGAAATATGTATGTTGCTAGCTTTAGTTATCTTTCATTATTAATTTGAAAGAGTATACATAACTCATGACACATAATTCGACCGTCCACTAAGACAACTGAATTTGCAAAGATGACGGAATGAATCGCGCTGAAAAATGTCATGTAATAATCTATACTTGTCTTGATGAGAATCCCCGCATGTGCGAACACACTTCAATAGAAATACAACTCTATAGACTAGTGCGTTTTTCACCTTTGCAATCTACGCATAACATCATTTATAAACAGAGGACATTTGTTCGTTTTGAATGAGTATGGAATCAAACCGAGTCTGCTATAATTCTTCTTGGTTGCATTTTTTGCTTCCAAAGGATTGTTTACAGATTTTATTATATATCGCATCCCGAGTTGAGAAAATTTCATGAGCGCGTGGCGTGGAGGAAATGTGTATGTTTTCTTATTTCATAGTGAGATATATTCAATATTCACGCAAAACAAACACATTTCCTTTTATACGCATTTTACGCCAAACTTAAATCTCAGCGAGAGTTAAGAAAAGTGACGCCAGACGTCTTATTAGGTAACATATATTTTGTTAGCTGACAGAGACGCATCGAACACTAAATTCTGTTTTGTCTCATTTTGTACAGCATAAAGTTATAAAATTCTCGTTTAGTTAAGTTATTTAAATCGAAAAAAACTTACTATTAAGAACAAAGCACGATCACAATTTTCACCTCTTTTACGTGAAATGTTGAAATTAACACACGATGTTCAAATAGATTGGCAAAGCTATGTCACTCACAGTGAGTGATATTGATTATATGTCGCTTATAAAACAAAGTATTACATCATTAAATGTAATATAAATTCTTTTTATCAATTGTTACAGTTAAATCTTAAAACTTGGTCCTACCCACCCCGTATACTATGTAGATGTTTTTATAAAATTCGAAAAATTAAACATAACGCTTATTTTAATCAAATATTTGTAAAATGTGTTAAAAATACCAAAAGAGGATACAATGCGAAAATCGTTAAGCACAGTGCATGTTTGGTGGCTGACCCCTCTACAGTTTTAAAATCGCTTTTAAAATTCCAGAATCGTAATGACGCATAATACGCCAATGGATACTTAATATTCTCTTAGATCTGCTGTCTGAAGATGTGAAATACCAACTCAGTTCATATCTGTTCCTACCTTCATTCGTTAGAAATATTGCTTGAAGCTTTATTGGTAATCGTCATGATACCCTAATATCGTTGTTTTCTATCTCATTATGTACACAAGCAGAGAGTTCCATACAATAGAATTTATTTTCAAACGTTTTCACTTATTGTCGTTGGATTTGTATGTTATATATTACGTTTATTTTCATAATGAATCAGTGTTCTACGATAACCATGAAAGACAAACATAATTTGGATAGTTTTCTGCGATGGACGCGTTAGCGGACTATAGATGTAGTACTGTTTTCTGGTAAAATATTGTAGGAAAATCAAATAACCAGCGGTATTATGGTACATGATGTAGTATGATTCGTTAAAGATAAGGATCATGTATCACGGAACAAACATAATGATGATATCATTTTCTGTGTTTGTTATAATGATGAAGATTCCAAGCAAAGCATCTGTCACTCAACTTCCTCTTTAAGGTAGTTCTGCACGTTTGGATCGAAATTATTTCTACAATGTAGAATTTGATTAAACACTGATTTTTCAAAACTTCAGAATATACCTAGAAAATTAAGCAAATAAAAAAAATAGGGTCATGTGCTTGATTTTTTGCTAGACTGATTTGAAAAATAGGGACCTCACGCAATATTTCATAATGAGAGTCTATGGGAAAATCATAACTTTCTTAACATTTTCGCGAATAGAAATTTTTCTACAATGTAGATTTTGATGAAACTTCTCACAGTTGTAAATAAAAACATGGCCTATATTTTGATGAAATAAAATATATAGGTCCGTGTGCTTATTTTTGAGATATTTGACCATGATTAAAGTAAAACGGACATTTCACGCTAATTTTAGGACGTTATTTTGAATTATTTAACATGTAATATGTTTTAATATCATATTTTGACTTTACAATATAGCAACAGTACCATTGTAATAAATTTACTCACAGGTTGCAATTAATTCATAAAATGATTTTCTGTTCCGTACGCCGAATCCAGTCTTTATTCTACGTTTTCCGGAAAAATGGCGTCACGCTGTCACTTCCGGTTTATCAAACGTGCAGAATAACCTTAATAACAAACAAGTCTTAGTCTTCTGTCTAATCGCCAATTGATATTGATGTTTATTATTCAAGTGTTTAAAGTATCTAGGAACAACAGTTTATGATTATTACATATGAGTTAACCGTTTGTATCCCCATAATTGTAAACTGGACGGTTTCTTCACAGAAGAGAAATATCCAGAGCGCGGTTCTATCTGCAGCTGTGATGGGTAAGTCATGAGCATCTCACACATTACTTATACCCGTTGTGTTGCGAATGTAACAAAATAGCAAAATACGACCTTTTCGTTACGTCATGTTTATTCAAATTTTGCATAACATTTATATCTTTGCTTCCTGAATAAGACTGAAAATAAGAATACAATCGTCAACATGGCTTTAAAACACGTAATTCGAAGTAAGATAATTACTTTTTGTTTTCCGTGTAGAAAGAAAACGACGGTTGTTTTACGTGTTACATTAGAAATATTAATTTCCTTTCTGCATGTCTCGTTTCTGGTTTTGCTAAGATTTAACAGAGTTTTTTTCCGTTAAAGTAAATGTCGTTAACAGAGGTACAGAAGAATACAGAAATTGCACAACTGTAATTAAAAGAGAATTATTTTGCAAATATGGCGATGACAAAAACATGCATTGATGATGCATATGCCCGCACCAAAATATTTTACTGAAAAAGCACTAAAATACTAATATACTTTGAGAAAAATAAAATAAGATGGAATATATATAGTATGGTATATGAATTCTTTAACTGTGTTAACATTAATTGCTTTCGTTTTTCAAATTTTACAACTACCTACTAGCAGTCCATTTCATTAATAATCCATGGAAAAGAGATAACTTGCAAATGTTAATTCTACAGATTAGATATCACTGTCAAATAGATACCTGACACAAGGACCAAATAATATATATCCGAATTGAAAAGCACAATACGGATTAAATACAGGAGAAAGATGCTTAAGTCTTTACATTTTAATATATAATATCTTTAGATCCCGCGTCGAACGGATGAAACCGGTTATTTATTTCTTTATTTGTTGATTTTTAAATGTTTATAGACAATATTTAAATGAAAAGACTTGTATATATATATATATACAGGGGAAAAAGAAGAAAGTGAAGGAGATCCACTAATATTACATATGCGGTTTATTCAGATTCTGTCCTGACACAAGGACCAAATCAGATATATATATATATTAGTGTAATATACACTGACACAATGTATCCCACTGCGATTTTGTAATTTGTACAATTAAGTTAAAGTGAAATAAATCAAATTGGAATAAAATCAATATAGAAAATGCAACGAATGAATTAAGACCGACAGTCAAAATGTTATATCTCTATTGTCATGTTAATATTTCATTGATTATCATTATCTCGCTGTCACAATTAGGTGAACACAGTAGTACAACCTATAATTTATCGCATCTTAATTGAATCTAATTGAAAATCTTATAACATTTCCTTCTTATGCAAAAATGGCCTTTTATATTCAAATTTTTACATGGCAAAGCAATTTAGCATTTGAATATCAAATAATTTGTGTCTTTTCTTTGTTGTAACAACTGTTTAAGAATACCAGTTAAAAGCCAACGGAAGAAACAACCCGTGAGAAAACATCTATGGTGATACAGATTAAAGTTTGATGAAAACAAAGTTAAGACAGACTGATGTGTTTACCTTACATGTTTATAGAATGTTTGCCGAGTATATAAAATTAGGTGTTGGTAAGGGGACCATAATTTGTCAAATTTGTTAATAACTTCCATGTTAACACTTTTTCAATTGTCAATTCAAAGTTGTCCCCTAAATTTTACTAAGATCAATATAAGACAACTTACATTAAGAGATCACCCAAGGAAGGGGTGAAATGCGTGCGGTCTCTAAATACAATTGGTCTCTCAATAAAATATAATTGTTATTTCATAACACAAAAAGTAACCGAAAAAAATTCTCTTAGTACAAGTGGGCAATTAATAAACAAGTTCTAGTTCACTATCGTCCATGTTGTGTCGTGTTGGGCGACCTGTGGTTTTCCACTGTTTAATTTTTTTATCACAGCAGAGTTGTTTGTGCCGTGTGGTGGCCGTAAAAAGGTCTCCCCGTACATTCAATCAGAGCTGTTATATTTCGATCTCTTCAGATCATTCAGCACGACATTTCTGTTGTGTTAGTGCACTGTTCAATTTTTTAGCTTGGACATTTCGACTTGGGTGGTTCCAATACTCCCGCTTTAAAAGCTTTAGGTATCGCTTAATTACCCCTTGGATATTGTGCTTATTTTGTCTTTTGGCAGTTTCTGTGAGTTTGTTTCGTTCTGCCCATTGCTTTCTTCTTTAGAGCAAAGCCATTATTTCATATGTTGACCATACGCCGCTTTTCATGGAATTGCACTCTGTTGAAGGTTTCGTGTGCACCGCCGTATGTATACATCTGCGGATGTCTCAAAATTATGTTCTGGTGCTTATATCATGTGTAAATGCTAAGTTCAGTTCAACCCGGGGCTAGAGGGCGTGGAGGGTAGTTTGCATTTCCACTACCGTCCATGAACAGACCCAATCAGACCGAGTCTGCAACATTTTCGTTTATGTCGTGTCGGGCGACCTGTGGTTTTTCACTTTTTTATTTCATTATACTTCAGCTACACTTATGCCGTGAGCTTGATGTGATTATAGTCTTGTTATTCTTTTCAGGACTTCCTCTAATGTTCTGTATAGTTAATATAATGTAAAAGAAATTAATCATGCAAAAGAAATAGCAGTGGTGAAATAAACGTTGATAATGATTGAAACCGATTTCATATACCTGTAACTACGTTCTGCAGTTTGCAAGCCAATAAATTCTTATCGATAACCACAACTAATTGATCTGGTTAATTGAAAGTCATTTGCTTTTGCTCTTTGTATATGACATATATTTCTCAAGATAATACCTTTGGAGAAAAGGAGGGAAATGAAACAAAAATGAACTCAATTTGATTAGTAATGTTTACAGATTAAGCAAGATGAGGTGCTTAAAAGTTGTTGAGTGTGGAAATTTATTTATAGGAAAAGAACTGTACAAGCATCTAATCGTTAACATAGTTCCCTTCTTAATTATTTTTTATTTTCGTGGCCGAGAATTGTTTATATGTGAATAAATAGTTATAAAGCTTTAAATATATCTTTGTTGGAAATAGCGTTTTTATGATTTTGCGTTTTTGTCCAATTTTTACACAGGGAAAAGTATATTTTAGGCTATAAAATTGAAATGTTAAATACACCTTCGAATTCAAAAATGATTCTTGGATTCAGTGTTGCATTTTCTGGTCCTTTGGGAAAATGGAGTACACTAGTTCTTACTTAATAGAAGTCCGCTTAAGCCTGTGCGAGGGGGCGTGAGGGGTGTTGCACTTTCCATTACCTCTCATAACCAGACTCAATCATTAAATGGAAACTGCTATTATGTTGCTTGTTGCATTCTATGCTTCCAAAAGATATCCATACAGAATTTATTCACTACTACCCATCTACATCTTAAAAACGATTTTACAGGGATCCTTGCAAATCTATCTGATGCGTTATTCTTCAGTTTAACGAAATACATTAAATATGTCTAATATCATTTTTGTGGCAACAAACTATTCATTGCTAATGTATTTATGTTGTTAGCATCGGACAAAAATAAAATTTGTCTTGACCATGTTCTGTGTTTACTAACATTCGGGTCCATGTTATTTATCCCATCGCACGGTACCTCCGGCGCTCTTTAAAGATTTTGTGTTGAACTGCCGCTTAACATTTTCACTTGCCCATTTGAACTTGATGATTTTTTTTTGCCCTAGCGCCACTTTTCACAGAATTGTATTTTAAAGTTTGGGGAGGCTGCGGTTTTGTGACGTGGATTTAAATTTCAAGTATTTCTTGAGCAGTATCAGCTGTACTTTGGCTGAAGTGATTGTCATCGACAAAAATGAGAAAAAGATAACTGCTTGACAAAACAAGCACAATGTGAAACAATTTTCTGTAAAACGAGTAGCCTGTGAAGGTCATTATTGTTACTACTTTATTTCACATGACAAAATAAAATCTAACGCATTCTGATATTGGCTTAAACAGAATGTTAGTAAAATTGATCGAGCTCCATGCTTTTAGATGACAAGAAAATAGGATAACAAGTACTGGGAACCAATTTTTAGCTCCGAAACGGCATTTAAAGGAAACCGACCATTGACTCTGCGGGTTAGTATTAATATGCACACAGTCATCAACAAAAATGAGAAACAGATAACTGCTTGACAAAAAAGCTCAACGGCAAAAAATTTTCTGTAAAAATAGTAGCTTGTAAAGGTCAGTATTGTTAGAGGGCGTGGACTGTAGAGGGCTAGAGGGCGTGGACGGCAGCTTGCATTTCCACCACCGTCCATGACCAGGCTCAATCAAACCGAGCTGCAACATTTTCGTTTATGTCGCGTTGGGCGACCTGTGGTTTTCCACTTTTTTATTTTGTTACTACTTTATCATTTTACATGACACAATAAAATCTAACGCATTCTTATATCGACCCAGTAAGAATTTTAGTAGAATTGATTTAAGATTGCAACATATACTGGCTTGACCTGTATTGGGGTTTTCCATCTAGTTTTACCGAAATTTAAAGTAAATTCTCAGCCGCCAACATTATGTATGTAAGATGTCTAGCCTTATAAAACAGAGCACCTTAGCAATTATTGCTTAATTAATGTTTTCATTTGTTCATTCACAACAGTGTATTGGGAATATGTTTACTCTCATATAGTTTTCAGTGAATCCGAGATATGCCGATAGGTCTTCTCTTCTACGCCAAGCTCCTCACAGCGGTTATCTTTCTTTTGCGTTCATTATAACGGTTGCATTCACAAGGTACCATATGACGATGCGAAAGTCACATGACTCTGCAAACGGCGTAGACGCCAGAGAAACAAATTTCGACAGCCTGTTTCATTTGTAAAAGGTCCAATAGATATAACAAACTTGCTGGTAAGCCAATTTCTGAAATATCTTCAAAAATAAGTGAATTAACAAATTTAGACTTAATGTAAGAATCTGGCAGATTCTGCGTTCGAATTACAATGTAGTAGAACAGATAAATGCAGAATAAATACAAATGCAAAATGCAAGTTCTAGGTTCAACTACAAAAAATAAAAACAACAGGTTTAGCTTCAAGTAAAAGAACAAAAACCTTAAATTAGCCGGTGGTCACTTGTTGAGGGTAACCCTCCCTGTGTTTATGAACATCTGCCATTAGTGATGCCTAGGGCCATCGGCAGGAATTGACCATTCCTACATGCAGGAGGTCACAGGAGGTAGAGTTGGAGAGCATGCATATGGCAAATTACATACTGTTGAAAATGACAAAATGTAGAAAGCAATAAACAGTTACATGCATAAAATGGCTGTTAAAAGTTGTTTTAATCCTTCACCTGCCAGTTGAGACAATTTGTCCCAACTGCAACAGTGCAGTTTGATCTGGATCTGTCCTGTTTGCTAACAATTAAAAATATATTTACCTTATAAAATAATTTTGTACTCTTCCAAATTTGAGTTGGTTCAGTCCATTATATTTGTTTAGCAGTTTAAGGGTTAACAATGTCTTATTTGTACCAGTTACTTGCACATAAATATGAAATAAATAAATAACAATACTAACAAAAACCTCAAATAAGATACAATATAATACCACCAACATGGACAGATAAATGTGGTAAGTATGAGCAATATTTATTACATGATTTCAGAAAAAGATGTAAGAGCATCGGCAAACCATAGGACAATTTTACTGAGCTGCTATTAGCTAAATACAAGGTTGCTGAGTTTTTTGAGTGAATTGACTGATCTATCAGCACTATGCTTCAGGCTGTTCAGACTAAACAGTCTGGTCCACCCATTTTGGATATAATAATGTAGTATTTTGCGCAATATCACAAATATTTTTATTATATGTATGCAAAGATTTTGTGCAATAGTCATTAAGCTATAAAACTTCAGATTGTTTTTTTTTCAAAATGAATATAAGGTCTGTTCTAAATGCCCACATACTATTCTGAGAATTAAATATACATTCTCTATTAAATTCAATGAGCACCTCTTGTTTTCCTAGACTACCCCTGACTGGGAATCAAGCATGGATTTAAAAAATCAGTGCTCTTCTAGCTAAGCTGTTATTAATCAAAATATTCTAATGTAAAGGAACTATATTGAGCTATCTTTTGTATGTGCAAAATCTTCGTGTTGGATATAGGACTTATATTAAAAGTAGCATCATATCACCACCATAGCTGAATTAGTCTGGTTAATGAATCAAACTGGAACAAACTACAAATGACAATGTTCTTAATTTAAAATGCTTATTGTGAAATAGTAACACTACAATAATTCATTTTAATATTTCCTCCAAACAGCATAATCTGGAGATAGCCTATGCCAGGATTTGAACCTAGATTTGTCTCCACAAGACATGGAAAGTGTTCTTTTCATTGAGCTACAAAATCTGTTATTCATACAAATATTCTGCCTGGAGGCATTTGTTCAACAGATCAGTACTGAAAAATAAAAAGTAAAATTTATGAAATATTTATATTGATATCCCAGTATATTCAGTGTGATGATAAACTTAGTTTTTATCATGCAACTACCTACTATGCAAAGTGCCTGATATCACTTGCCTGATATTTTATTTTGTTATCAGGTCATTGACCTGATATCAAAATTAAGCCCATAAGTTTTTACATCATTCCAGATTGAATTTTATTACAGAGTCCAGTTTCGATGTTGCACAACTTTTTTTTCTAAACAGATTCTGTAATCTCAACAAATTTCCTCGAATATGGTTGTCTCTAATTTTTTCACACAGACAATAGCACTGAATGACGTCAGTGTGAAACGTCCATCATGACATCACAATGTTTACATGGATCGATTCTTTGGAAGGTTTACAATACACTTGACAATGTATGATATACTTATTCTTGATTTATGCATTATTTAGGGCATGCACATTTTATTAAGTATTAGCAAAAGTATTTGTGTTAATTATTATTCTTGGATCAGTTAATTATAATTCTTGGATCAGTGTAAATTTAGTGATTTAAAAAACTTTAAAGTATCTCAGAGACTCTGACCTGAGTCTGGAAAGGGAAGTGAAATTTTCAGCGCTTTGGACATGTACTTGTCTGAGTCAAATGTTTCATAATATGGAAATAGAGCATGTTCTGGTTTATTCGAGCGGATGATTTTTGATTTTTTTTATGCAGGTAGGAGTTTATTTCATTGTTATTTTTTTAGAGAATATCAGAAAGTCAATAAACTTTGTCGGAGTTGAATTCAATATGGTTGCCGTATTGTTTCGTTCAGATGTTTCAGGGGAGGATGAATTTTCAAATCCGTAAAATATAAATTTATTTTTTTGCTTCAGAAGACATTTCTTACTAAATAAGAGATGAAGACATATGTTGTTCTAAGCAGTTTGTGTGAGTTTCATGATAAATAGAATAACAGGCTACTGTCTTATGATATCAATGTTATAAGGTCTCGGCTGATATGGGCGGAAGGGGTTCGGTTCCCTCACCCCTTCCAGTCCATATCAACCTCGACCTGATAACATTGATATCAAAAGACAGTAGCCTGTTATTCTCTATTTATCAGTAATTACCAGGTTTCAACAACATGGCATTCATCAACTACATTTCCAACACTGTCCACAAATGACTTGCTGTTTAACAATTTACGCCCACCAGAGAGCTTTAGGATGACAGGAACTAACTTCACGCCCTCCATTCTCAACTTAATCAACCAGACTCAAGTCCTCAACCTCAGATTTTCCTAACTCCTGATCTACATATATGACAACCTACATGCAGTAACACCATGACTGTTCAAATAGTCTGTCTGCTCTTTCTGTATTATATACAGAGGAGTCATACCAATTACAACGGGCTTTTTAACGTTTTCTTTTACTTTTACAGCCAATCGTGGCAAAACGTGGAAAATAAAGCTTTTGTATAGCCAACTGGAAGGCTGGCAATAATGGTAATATCTCGTCTTTTTTCTGACACTAAATATCGGAGACACTCCATTTGTTTAGGTTTAGGCTGCAGTGAAGCTTCAAAATGACTAACAACCTTTAACATTAGACTGTCTATGTCCATGTTTGTTGATAAGCGATGCTTTTCACAACTTTGTTTTACCACACGAGGAACTAAATACTATGGTCCGAATTTTTGGTTTACCGAATTCAAGTTTCTCTTAGCAGCAAATTATTTATCTATCTAATCTTTTTGTCAAAAATCACTTCAGTTTCTTATTTGAACAAATATTTGCGCGGATATCACCCTCTAGAAGCGAACAATGCAATTTTCAAAAGAAAATGTTCTGTTCTGTTTTGTTCTGTTAACCAAATCTTGTTAAACAACTCGTGATTGCAGTGATTTAATGTACCTTAAGCGGGAACTTTGTGTCTACGCCTGTCTGGTGTCAAACACCCGATTAGAGATCTTCTATTAATAAATTACGAGGGTTGTTAAATATAAACCAAGAAAAGTGTTCTTATGTCCTGAACTATCACACTGAAAGTCAATGAAACTGTTATATAATGTTAACAAGGGAAATTTTAATTGATATGCTAAGTCATTTTTTTCTTCCTCTAGACAAATAATTTGTAACAATTAATCGCTAATATATAAATTTAAGATATGACCGTAGCAATATTAAATTTAAAATTTAAGTATTTCTTGGGTAGTATCAGCTGTACCTTTGCCAAAGTGATTACCATCGGCAAAAAAATGTGAAACATATAACTGCCTGATGAAATAAACACAACGGGAAACAACTGTCTGTAAAAACAATTAGCTGTAAAAAGGGTAGCTTGTGAAGGTCAATATTGGTATTACTTTATGATTTCACATGACACAATAAAATCTTACACATTCTAATACCGACTTAAACGGAATTTTAGTAAAATTGATCGGACTTCGTGCTTTTCCAAGAAAATATAAAAAGAAGAACTGGGAAGCAATTTTTAGCTCTCAAACGGCATTTAAAGGCCACTTACCATTGTCTCTGAGGATTTGGGTTGGGTTAATATAAACACAGGCATCAAAGTAAACGTCAGTTTCACTGGATCATTAAAAAGGTACTGCTTGCTGAGTTGTCTCGAATTACAAAAAAAAAAAAATGTTTGCGGTAAAAACGATGAACTGAAATGATATTATTCATTTTAACGTAACAATTGCTTATCTGTACAAAAAAAGAGAATAATTCTCACTTTTTCATTTTTTAGAGCCTAGATGTATTTTCATCATTTGATAATATTTACATTCCGGGGCCTCTGTGGCCGAGTGGTTAAGGTCGCAAGGTCGGGGCGTTGAATTCTTCATGTGAGGAAGCCATTCAGTTGGTTTAAGGAAGGTCGTCGGTTCTACCAAAGTTCACGCCCATAATGAAATATTGCAAGGAGGGCACCTTGGGTCTTTCTCCACCATCAAAGCTGGAAAGTTGCCATATGACCTAAAATTGTGTCGGTGTGACGTTAAACACAACATAAACAAAACTAAAAATAATTACATTCGCTGACAAAATCAATTATTTGCTATAAACAGCATCTATGTAATAATATCAAGAGCGACCGTTTCCGCGAGATTGCACATGTGATCTGATATTGTTCGCGAAAAAACATAAACGAAAATGGTATCACTAGAAAAACTCTTTAAGTAAAGCGGCATTTAGAATTTCCAAAAGAACTTCATATTTCACGGAAGACACTAAAAGTAAACCGACATGACTATGCGATTTTTCATGGTTTTAATATGTTAAACATTTCTGTCGATGGTTCAGATCGGGCGCATATGTTTTGGCTGTTCTGTCTATTTATTGTCAATGCAGTATATGTTTGAAATAAACCTATTATTTTTGTGGTAAGCGACTGTTCCAATGAAAATACTAGGAGTGAATGTTAGTTTTACTGCTTGATTTGGATATGAATCACATTAGGACGTTTGACACATCATCCAAGAATCGTCTGATTTATCATAAAAAGACACAGATTTTCGTTTCAAAACTTACTTGTTTTTGTCTATATTTTGCACAAATGTCGCATTCTCGTTTTGTTTTGACTGACAGATAGGGCTGAGATGTTCCTTGATGTACCAACAGCTGCTGATCGTCATGAAAACTTGTAACTACATAGGTTTTACAGTTCTATTGATGTTCTGAGTTTGCTGGATTTGAATTAATCACGTGATTACTGTGATATATAGAAGTGATTTAATTCTGCATTAAAGCTGAATAATTTACCTTATGGAATGTGTAAGGACAGGTAGAAATGCGGAGATGCTCGAGTACTACCCTGTTCATTTTCTTCATGAGCTAAATATGTTTGAGGAAACTCCAGAAATGTACCTATACATATTAACAAGAGCTGTCAGTGGACAGCGCGCTCGACTACTCTCAGTGTTTGATAGTATAATATAAGCAATGAGTAAAACTTTAACATTACAATAAGCATATTCTAAGTCGACAAGGGGCCATAATTAAGTCAAAATGCTTGATAGAGTTGCCTCCTCCTTTTTACAGACTGAGGTCATGATGGTAAACAAGTATGCAAAATATGAAAGCAATGTCTCAATGGACTTTGAAAATATTTGGGGTGGTACGCAAACTTTAACATTTATTCTAAGTCGAAAAGGGGTCCAATTCAGTCAAAAACCATTGTGCGTGAATTCTTTTATACATGACCGGGTCATGATGTAACATATCAAATATCAGCATAGATATTATGCTTGAACATATTGTGGTCCCTATGTCATTGATTGAAGATCTGGACCGGGCGATAATAGGTCTTCTTGAATAGGCAAAAACCATGGCGTAAATATTATACGACCTAGTAATACTACGATTGATATTTGCTAGTTATTTTTGTATCTATTCCTCTATGTCCATATGACTGCGGCACTTATAATTGCCTAGAAACGCGTACAAGTATACGATACAGCCGTCTAGGGATGTGGCAATTTTGCGTGTTTTTTTAAATCATCAATCACCGGTTTTTCACTATTTGCTTGGCATCTCAATAATTTCTACAATCCGGGTCTAACAAGGATTTATAACCGAATATTTTGTGTAATCTAGTTCATCGGCCCTGGGCCCGGACAATACTCATCAAAATAAAACGACGCGTCAAAAAGCAAGCTGAAAATCGGGACCCTACCTTGGAATGTCAGTATGTTGTATCATAAAAGAAATTAAACGCGTTTAGTCCATGGCAACCTCACATTTAACCTATAAAGAATTCCGAAGGGAATTCAATTTTTTTTTTCAAACTAACGTACTTCCGTCGAAACTGTTACAAGCACACAAGCAGGACTTGTAGAGGATTTCATTTTGAATTTACATTGAAAATTTCAAAACAGTTGGTTTTGTTATAGTTTAGTGACAAGAACTTTAACACACCATACTCGTATGCACTGACGTTATTTTATCGTAAACATAGAAGCTCCAGTAGGACGAAAATATTGTCCTACATAAAGATGCATTGTTCGCTAAACAATAACAGCTAGGCAGATTTCGCAAGAATTTAAAAGCAGTCTACAGTGATTCTTCCCCATACAAAGCCATCGTTCATAGATGGTTAAGGATGTTTACTAAGGGAAACTCTAGAGTCCCGGATCTACTTCGTGCATGGCGCCCTAGAACATAAGTATCCTCTTACAACATTTTTGCTGTAGCAGCCATCGCAGCAGATTACTCGAGATAAACAGTTTCCCAAACAGCTTCATCAGTTGCTATTTCATCAAGAACATTACGTTCAAAGTCGCCCACAAACTGGTTTACATGGCATCTGCCTTGTTCGTGAAAATGCATATGCACACAAGATCAATATTGTACGGCAGGTCAAACAATTGCGACAGCCTCCATATTTGACCGCCCAAAATGCCTTTGATTTTTTTCCTTTCCTTTCCTGCAAAAAACGTTTGTTGGGTGTCGCTGCAATTCCACAAGCACCCTTGTTAGCGCAGTGGTTGGAAAAGTGCGTTTCTGTTAATTGTGAAGATTTTGAGACATTGGTGTAAGCAATGTGCTTAAATACAGGTCCTTTTGTCTTTTATATGGACAGTCAACACATTTTCTGAATTCTCCTCATAGTTAGACAAGACTGTGTAACAAAATAAATCTTCGATGAGATAGGCTCAAACACCAGAGTGTATAAAGTACAATATAGTGTCAGCACGAGGTACAGTACAAAAGAGTACTCAAAAACTTATCTAAAGTCAAAGCACCAAGAGCATGTTTTCTAAGGAAATTTGCAAGACAAAATCTCGCTCCGTCCGTTTTCATTGAGTTAATGAGAAAAGCATAACACAGCCTCATACTTGAATAAGATTGCGTCGTCAGTTAGGAAAGAGTGTTAGACTAACTTGAGAAGGGTCAGTCACAAAATATGCACTCTGCTTTAAAAAGTTTGGATTATTTCCTTTTTTGATAATAACTGTCATTATCATTATGTGTAATGGTCCATAGTTTATGAACTACATTCCCACAATATATGGGGTGTATGAAGTGTTTTCAGGTTTGTACTGTGTTTCTTTAAAAGTTCGTACGATCTATATTAAAGTTTTGTGAAAGTTTTCGCTATTTTATGAAAGCGGTATCCCTGTTTTCATAGTTTTTATGTTATTTAATTCTACAGGTAAGATACTTAAATTTTGAGAAAGCTCTTGTTAAAACCTTAAAACCTTAAAAATGGTATGGGACTGCAAGCGAAACCGCACTCAGCTCCTTCCTCCCATAATTATCTTCACTTTTGTTACGACATTGATTGATAATAAATCATTGCACTTGTTATATTAGTGACTTCCATAACAATAAAGATATAATAAATTAACGAAATTTATTTCATGTAGCCGGTATCTACGTTCCGCTTCGGTCGTTTAACAACTTTCTGCAAGTAAATCAATTTCCTGCTGATAACCAAGAACAATTTATTGCTATGTTAAAAGAAATGAGTGCTTGTTCTTATACAGTGTTATTATTTCTCAAACGACATTTTATGATATTTTACTCTTCTAAAACAGGAGACCAAATAAAAGTAATTAGATTTGTCCTATGGACCTAGACAAAATTTTGTTTTCTTTTATTAGATTAAACACCACCGGTTTAGACAAATATTTCTAATATTTATTACGGACCTAGCCGTTGCCATAATTCCCTAGGAATTTTGTTTCTAGTTTTCTTGTCGCGTAATGTAAACACTTTTTTCACTCACTATATATTGTTTTGATTACAATTCTCCAGTGTATCTCATTTATACTAGATATGTTAATATTAATGGTATAACTCAGAAACAAATATGAAAGAAAAACAGATCTTGTTTATAAAAAGTTAATTATTTCTTATTTATTGTTCATGACGTTATACCAGAAACAGAATGGGTACATGTCAGTTCTCGAAAGGATTATATTATAAGTATTTCCTTTGATTATGTATTGAAAATAATATTAGGTTATTTAACATTGTTCTGTACAATACGGAGATATATTTGGACTCGTACCCAGCTGAGAAAATCATATTGGACGAGCCGCCGCTAGGCGAGTCCAATATGGTTTTCTCAGCTGGGTACGAGTCCAAATATATCTCGTATTGTACAGTACAATGTTAAATAACCTTTTTATTCTATATCTATTTAATCTTAGTTTAAATTAAAATTGTTTCACTGAATATTGCATTCCTGCCTTTTCTGTATTTTCCCAGCTTGGTATGAGTGCAAATGTATATTATACAGAATAATGTAAGCCCTTAAATAACCTTTTTATTCTATATTTACTTCCCTTCATACGTAATATACGTAATTCATTGAATGTTGTTTTTCTGCGTATCAGTATTAAATAAATAATATGGCACAACCTCCCTACAACAGCCATTTGGCGATTTGGGTGGTTATAATACTTGGCTGAGATATTATGCCCACAAACATTGCCAGCAAGTTTGGTGAAGATCGGGTGAAAACTGTTTGACTTAAGAGAACGGACAATGCTAAATTCTCCGTTTTTTGAGTAATTCAAGGACCATAAACAAAGAGTGCCTGGTAAAATTTGGCTGGTTATCGAAACTGGCCGACAAACTTTGTCAGCAAGTTTGGTGAAGATCCGATAAAAACTGAATTAGAGAGCGGACATGTTTTGGATGCCGACCGCCTGTCCGCTGCCATTCATAATCTTCTCCATTTTGTTTCTTAACCGTTAAATAAAAACTTCTGAAGTACCAATTATACAGTCAGGGCTGATATCTTCGAATTTCTTAGTTTTGTCCGGAATGGCTTCTTTTAGCCACTTTTCAATTATTCCAACATCTGATGATGTTTTTACTGTATTTTTAGGTTTTTGATTATTAAAGAACGTGTTAATATCTAAATCAGATAGCGTTGTCATCACTTGAATCGTTTTTGTGTGTTGTAAAAAGACAAAACGACAATTAAATCCTGATTTTGTCGTAGAGTAAAAAGCTAAATGGAAATATAAGTGAATTAAAATTGGTTATTGAATTTTTGTTTAAAGCTATCCTTTTATAAAAGAGTGACAGCTTTAAGATAAGTGATACTCAACAATAATCCTATACGCCACACATCCAATAGTCCCGTTATCCTGTTATACTGCCCCTCCGCTAACAAAAGCTAACCTTTCACCCATGGCTTTGTATATCGATGTTCATGAATACTGATTTGCTTCATTGCACTTAGTCTTTATGCATCGATATATTTAGACATGATATGACATATATATGCAATAAATTATCTTTGATAAATGCATCTATTGTTTCAGGTTAGTAGTGTTATGATGTTCATTCCTAGATCTTTGTTACATAAACCTTGTGCAGCTAGTCTAATTAGTATATTCTATAAATAATTAGTCATGAAGAAAGCTTTTGTAAATAATTATAAACTATCAATGTATAT
Source organism: Mercenaria mercenaria (assembly GCF_021730395.1). Lineage (NCBI taxonomy): Eukaryota > Metazoa > Mollusca > Bivalvia > Venerida > Veneridae > Mercenaria > Mercenaria mercenaria. Next base: position 83,084,627 of record NC_069368.1, read on the forward strand.
GTTACTCTATACCATTTACTTGTTTGTATGAATACTGATTTGCTTCATTGCACTTAGTCTTTATGCATCGATATATTTAGACATGATATGACATATATATGCAATAAATTATCTTTGATAAATGCATCTATTGTTTCAGTAAGTTGCAGTTGAGCCATTCCCAAAGCGAACCCATCATCTACCAAACAAATACTTTGATGTAAGGGTATTAGCTAGCCCTTGGCAATATAGCCCTTCGTCAATTTCAAGACGCATAATCAAACTCTGTACATAGAGCGCCTACTTCATCCGATTTACATTCGGAACATTTTCACCCGTTTCGGGCTTTATCGTATGTTTAACATGGGCCTGTTGAACCGTCCAAATACAGAAAATACAGGATTTTTTGTACGCGCGTGCGTCCAAATACAGAAAATACAGGATTTTTGTACGCACGTGCGTCGAAATACCATAATATATTGTACGGTCACGTGTTGCAAATGAACGTTCGCGATTGGATAGATAAAATAGATATAGAATAATAATATGTATCCATCGTTTCCACGTGGGTTCAATCCCCGGCCGCGTCATACCAAAGACGTAAAAAATGGTACTAGCAGCTTCCTCGCTTGGCGCTCAGCATTAAGAGGATAGTGCTAGGACTGGACAGCCCGGTGTATCATGCCACGTGTCTACGGCCTGATATTCCAGTGAGGCAGCACTATAAAGTTGGGCATTGTGCTCACTGCTACAAGTAGACACCGTCGTTTATATGACTGAAAAATTGTTGAAAAAGACGTTAAACCCGAACACACACACACACACCATCGTTTCCATTTAAAAGAAAAAATAAACAATGCATATGGCTTGGTGATAAAATCAGTATTAAAGAGAGTTATGTTTAAAAGGCCGTTCAGTACGGAGATTTGGCAACTGAGTCTGAGTACATAGTATAAATAATAATAATCACAGACTGAAGAAGTGTTATAAAAGCTGTTGATACATAGCAATTCGATATACCAGGAGTTAATAATTTTACAGATTCAAAGTATCTAATTTATTTATTTATACATATCTGTATATACTAGTAATTTCATTTGTACATCATCCATATAAATTTCTCAAACAGATAAAAAAAATAACAGCCGTCAATATTAACATGTTCTTTCAATGACTCGTAAAGTCCTATCTAACTCAAATGTTACTGAATACATAAAAGATATATTGGATAAAATATATCGTTACGAACCCCAGATCCGACCACTTAGCTCAATAGGGAGAGCTCGCGGCCTCGTGTGCGATCGTCGGGCTGGGTGTATGTTGTCCGTGACCTTTTGATAAACGACATTGTGTCTGATATCATTCGTCCTCCAGCTCTGATTCATGTAGGGAAGTTAGCAGTAACCTGCCGAGGACAGGTTTGTGCTGGTACAGTATCCAGGAACACTGGTTATGAAAACTTTCCGCCGTTACATAACTGAAATACTGTTTAAAAACGGCTTGAAACATAAAACAAACGAAAAAATAAACGAAGCTACCCACACCCATGTTTTAAGTCATGTACAGTTACTGTAGAACAATTTGACTTTAATTGTAATATTCGCATTGACGGAATAAAATTTCCATAAGCACATAAGCGGTCTAAAAATCCGCACCTCATTCTACCCTGAGGTGATGTAAATGCATGTTCCAAAAAGGGTAATGTTATACATGCGACAGGAGACATGTTTATTGTTTGGAAGCTTTTGATGCAACATTAACGTATCTATAACATCCACTCCTTGTATTCTTTATAGATTTCCAAGTCAACCGAGACTCATATAAACTACACGTCTGCCCATAACCATCAATTCAACAGCTTTAAATGCCTTCTTCTTTTGATAATTAATTCTATGATGCAAATATTTTATACCTGTATTTAATAGCATACCTTCAACGAAGGTAATTAATAAGTAGCAAATCACAACCATTTGCGACTATACAGCTAATTCATTATTAATTACGATAATAACTTAAAGAACATTTTTTGTTACAAAAGATAAATACAGTGTTTGAATACTTGATTCTCAGACTCCCATTCATACCATGTTATAAACTTAACCAAAGGAATAAAGTTATATCTTACTTTATACGTGTTTATGTCCAAGTCTCTACAGTGCAGAAGTCAACAGTTAAAGCGAAAATACAAAATAACACATAAGGAAGAGGTTTATTAAAATACTCTCAAGGGGGCAATATTCCGAAAAAGTGGCACAGGATAACATTCAATACTGCAAAAGATTTAAAATTTCGCTACACTGTTAGATTAGTTAGATTATTGACACCGATAAAAGTCTGAATAAGATGTATTGTAATGAAACTATCACAAAGATATCAAAGAAATGTGTCTGTTTTAATGACTGTAATAAGTAGAATTTTCAACATATGAAGATATAGATGATTATTTTATTGTATCTATAAGTTTTCTTTTTACATTTAGCGTTACAGTTGTTGAATTCGAAGGTTCCTGACAAAAATCGCTAAAACTACACTATAACTTAAAACTACAGCAAAGAAAAATATAATTCTGTAAGATATCAAACTTGCGTTTGAACGTAAGAGTAATAAATCTCTGTTTCTAATGACATCTTACAGTTACCTTTTGAAACTACCTTAGTATAGGAGGTCAACTTAGAACATTCCGTGAAGACAAGCACAATTTTTTTCCGTCGCAATTAGTTAATTTCTCTGAATGTTCAAAGACATTTTTGTGAAGTTTATTTCGTTCCTTGTCAGTTAGTATTGGTGTAAATTACAAGATTGTAAAAACCCTGATTGCACATAAACGTTTTACTTGTATTAAATTGAGTCACGAGAACAGGTTCGATATAAATGACATAAAGGCGAACAGTACTATTTCGTAGCATTATGTACACGGTAGATAAGTAAACTGTACCTTTTCGTGGCACAGAGATTAAGAAGGCATATCTACATACAGCAGAATTCTATGACTAAATTAGATATGATACAACGCTTTACACTATTGCGTTTTCCACTTTTGCAATTTACTCATAATATTATTTATATGAAGTGGATATTTGTTCTTTTTAATGAATATGGAAATATATCTCATTTCTAGGTGAGAAAATTTCAAATATTTTCGTGAGCGAGGAAATATGAAAATTTTCTGTCTTAGCGGTGAGATATATTCAACATTCACGCCAAACATTTTTTATTATATTATGCTAAATAACATTGAAATACGCATTTTCGCTAATTGGACTAATTTATATGTGTGTCATAGACTTGATGCGTTTATATAGGAGGTCACAGTGCTTTCTTCTTTGCTTAATTTGACAATTTTCCATATACACAGAAAAATATAAATATCTGATACTAAACGAGTACACTTATCAATTTATTTCAAGGAAAAAGAAAAACTTTTTATACCTAGTGGTAGAGCGTCCGCTTTGAGTGCGGGAGGTCGTGGGTTCGATCCCCGGCCGCGTCATGCCAAAGACGTGAAAAATGGTACCAGTAGCTCCCTTGCTTGGCGCTCAGCATTAAAAGGGAAATTGACCTCTTCTCTCATACCCTCGTGGCAATGGATTCCATCAGGAATGAGGTGTCGAGAGTGATTAATATAAGTTGTAGAACTTCCTTCACAATCGACCTAAAATAAATTATGTATAAACTAAATATTATTTCATAATACTTAATAATAACAGAATTATTCACTTTGGAGATAAGTCATCCGAAAAATTGAATTTGCTTCCAAAGGATCATTTTACAGATTTTATTAACATTTCTCACATTCATATGCATGCAGGTAACGGATATAACCGAACATTGAGGATATCAGTCGAAGTGTACCAACCATAACTCAGAATTGCTCGGTTCATTAGATCTACGAAATAGTGCTTAAAGTGCTTTCTAAATCACTGTCTGACAGTAAATGATTAAATGCATTACTTTTCCACTTGATTGGCCAAAAGCTCTGGTGATCTGAGTAACACTTTAAAAAACACCAACAAAGAACGTTGTGGCTGTTTTATGTAAACGTTTACTTTGATATGCAGTTTGTGCATTACGTCAACTGAACTTCAAGTCTATTTTTATTTACAAGGGAGGCGTTTTGAAGAGTTATTAATTCGAATTGCAACGGAAGTTTCTTAATTTGGTAACTGATTCCCATTGTATCACAAAGGAAATTCCCATTATATCACAAGGGAAACCTGCATCACAATACTTCAACTATATTATTATTTTATGGACTATTAACAGTTTTGGTATGAGCATATTAGAAATATAATTTTAACAAAATTATAGGAATGCATGTTTAAAACGAATTAAGGATATCATTATTTTCTTTATTCATTCCGTGAGAAAAAGAATAATATCTAAAAAAAAATCAAAATTGATATATTTAGCAAAACAAGTGAGAAAATCTAATAACTTCATCGAACAATTATTCAGTCATATAAAAGACGGTGTCTGCTTGTAACAGTGAGCACAATACCCACCTTTATAGTGCTGCCTCACTGGAATATCACGCCGTAGACACATAAACGGTCCTAGCACTATCCCCTTAATGCAACGCGAACGTAGTCAAGTCGATACTTATTGTAACAAACAAAACACAAAAACCAGTTTAATCTGTTTTCACACGCATATCAAAACTTCAATGTTCAGAACTTGTTAACGTAGTGAATTATCAATGGGTTTGTGTAGTATGATTTGCGATGCATGGCTCTATGGCTGTGTTTGGGGTACTCTGTGCTTCCGGGATATCTACCCTTACCTTTTATCTTCTATGATAAATAACCAGACAATATTGAAAATAAATTATGATGAATTCCTATTCCAACAGTACTGCAAAATTCATTTTCAAAACTGTTATCGTTTTTACATCTTTCTATGTTTGCGTTAATATGCATATAGAGTCATCAAAATAAATGTCAGTTTTACCGGACCATTAAAATGAATGTAATATTTCGAAGAGAAAAACAGTGTTTATTCAAACTTTTTTCATTTTCCGTTCCATTTAGATATTATAGAAGGTTACTTATGACAGCAGTTTCAATAAATGTAGCCCTTCAAAAAATAAAATAAATGAATTTAAAAAGAAAGAAACGTGTAATGTAAAGGAAGAAAACGAACGAATTGTTTCTATTGTTTGCAAGACTGATCTCAACCAGTTGTAACTTGCAATCGAATTAAATCGTAATTTATCTTTGTTTCTCCTGACTTTTTACATTTGTCGTTTGAAAATACGTCAGAAAGTTGGGTCATCTCAGAACATTCCACGAGAACAGTCCAATATATTTCCATCGTAATTATAGAATTTCCGCTTTTTCGTTGAATGTTCAATGTCTACGTGTGAAAGTATTTATTACATTAAAGCTGTAGGCCGTTTGATGTAAAATTACACAAAATTGAAAGTGTGAATGTGGTAGCTTTCCAAGTTCAATTACAATTTACGCACATAACGTTTCAGTTCAGTTAAAAGGATATATATAATATCGTCAAATAAACAATAACGATGAATAAATAGAAGAGAGAAATACTTGCATTTAAAAGGTTATTTGTTCGTCGTTTGCACTCATGATGACTGACAGAACACAATGTATTTTTTATTGTGTTTGAAAAATAACAAGGACAGAATTCCAAAAGGACCAGGATTAATATTTGCACAAAATACACAGGCAAAGCAAAATAGTAAGAAAACGAGTGAAAAACAAATAAAGGAACACAATGGAGTATCGTCATTGAATGGTCAGTGGCAAAATCACAACGAAGATTTGAAACTGGTATATGTCGCTCTTCGCCACCTGCGTGCTACAAAATACCGGGCAGCGTATATAAATGTTCTCACTGCATGGTAAAACAGAACACATTTCCAAAGTGCATAATGATTATATCTTGCAGATTTGAAGATTTTTGATATTTTGTGTAATTGTGTTTATTGAGCCAGGATTAAAACCGCACCAAATATAACTAAAATTCAATGAAACTGTTATATAATGTTGAATTTTAATTGATATGCTAAGTTAATTTTTTCTTTCTCTACACGAATAATGTGTAAATAATAGTCTCATGGCTATGTTGCATAAAGCTGTCCGGACGCTTTAAAGGAAAGGATTCTATCAATAGTACTGGAAGATTAAAAGCGGTCAGGGGACTATCGCTGGCAACTCGCGAATCAGATGTTAGAAAACGATGATGTTCAGGGCTTTAAATGCTGTAAAATATCATATCACTTATACTCCAGCATTGTATTGTTTAATTTTGTTCGATATTAATTAAGGCTTTAAAGTACTTCTACGGATATTGGAAACGTCCCTCGTGAGAAAGAAAGGTTTCAATAGGTAGTCTTCGTATTCTAATTCACTATTTTACCATAGGCCAGCACACACAACTTTCATTTTTGGGGCGATTAGCCCCAGAGTGAACAATACGGTTCAGATTCTCTTAATACCATATGCCAACAAGCAACAGAAAACAATCGCCCCTGAAATAGTCCTAACATTTCCGCAGAACAGTAATAACATGTATTAGGCACATAAATATATATAGCTGTCCAAAATATATAGCCTACTATAGTTTCTACGTGATTCTGTAAATGATTATGTCATGCAGCTCCCTGTTATCCTTTCAGATAACATAAGAAAATATTACATAATGAAGGTACCTATGAATGAAATTTCCGTATGAATGGCACTTTTTCGTCTTTGGTTAGGTAAACCTCAATGACATAACACACACACTGTGTAAAGCTAATAAATCATGCGAAATGTAAGACGTATTTAACAAAAATATACAACACAATTCAATTTTTTATCGAAACAGTTAGATAATGTTTATGTTGTTTAAATGTTGTTTAAATGGAAACGGGATTCTAGCGGCCACTTCGTTATAACTTATGACCTCGGTCTATAAATAGCTCATCAAACAAACACTGGTTCCTAGCACAGTTTCATTCATAACAAATGTCGATATGAATTTTACTGCGCATTATTAATCATAAGTTTAATAAAAGTATTACTTTTACTAGGTATGATTTTGCATAGAATACAATAAATAATGAACACAAAATATGAATAATGTAAAAGGGGAGCATAAGTTTTTAAAAAAAATCTTCCAGATCAGTTGCTAAAGGTTCTAGAGGTATGCGCTGCGTGGACGTGAGAAGAAACAAATGGCCACATTCTACGATTTGTATAACGAAACAGCGTACATGTTATATTTTGCTACAAAAATGGCAGTTTTTTTTTTTTGGCAGTTTTTATACTAAACATTCTGACGAATGCTGAAAGTATTATTGTAAAAAATACTTTTCGGGGGGTGGGGTGGGTTGGGTGTGTGTGGGGGGGGGGGGGGGGGAGTAGATGTAACCCGTTTTTGTTTAAACACTCGTTTTCAACTGTATTTCAGGTTATGTTAAGATAGTGGACCCGTACTGGTAATTTTTAATAATTGCATTAACTTGATACAGTCTTGAAGTTAACATTGTCTTTGCACTGTGATGCATTTTAAAACAACTTTTACCGTGTCGTTTGTTTGTGTGAGTGTGTGTGTGTTTTTTTTTTTTTTTTTTTTTTTTTTTTTTTTTAAATTTTGTATACTTTATGTTATTTCCTCACGCTCAAACAGAGACAAATTTCGAAGTGATAACCACTGCGCAAAACGATCGCAGAAAATTCATTATACCAAACATTTTGATTAAAGAAACCTCAAAGTATTGCGTAACAATTATAAAACACAAAATAAAACTGTCGATAACATTTTTTTCAGGGGAGCCTCAAGTAAACGGATTTAATCGGATAGAAATTAAGCTCCAACACTGAACAATTATGGCTTTGCTCTCTGCATTCAAAAATAACCAGAGGACAGAAGTAAAACCTACTATTTCTTCCACAATATCTAAACTAAAGAATAAATGCAAAAAAATGAACTTTTACCACATGTATCTCAGTATTTTCAAAGATGTCTAAACCTTCACCCTTCTGTATCAGAGGTTAAAGTCACTTTAAACAGCAAGAAATGGCTAATCAAATGAAACATTTCCGCTTTTGTACAACAAATCAATAAGAAGTCTTGAAAAACAGTTTATCTTACTAGATAAGAGAAATATAATATATTATACCAGATTTATATAGCGCCCTTTTCATGATAAACACGTTCAAAGGCGCTTTACAGCAACTGCAGCCACACAGGGCGCGAAATCATCCTCTACTAGTACAGACACAGAGCGATCTGACCAGAGAGACAGAGTGAGATAAAGCCCCAGAACAGACAGAGAGAACTTTTCAGATACAGACGTGTCCGACTAACTTAGCCTAGCTCTTTTCGAATAGACAGTCTGGTTCATTAACGTGCCCGGTGTATAGCACCGATACACGTGAACCGTCTTTCCTGGGAAGAACCAGTACAGGCCTCTAGTTAGGTGGGAGACACTCAAGAGCATCTCAGAAATTGCCAGTGCCTGGACCGGGATTCGAACCCCGGACCTCTGGATTGACAGTCAAGCGTGTTACCACTAGACCACCGGCCCACCTATAATGAAAACAACGTTTGGTCCTAGTGGGGCTTGAACCAATCCCTCCTGAAAAATTTGTTAAGGTAGGTTTACGGTAGGAATTGAATACTCTTCAAAAAAGGAGGTACACTATTACGGGTCCGTCAATTTTCCTAACCATCGTGTTAGGGAAGGAACAGGACTAGACCATAATCATAAACAGTCCGGTTGGTAGCGGGGTTCGAACCTAAAATTTCCCTCAGACCGACAAGAAAATCGCCCCTTCAGTACTTCAGTGCTTTGATTATCAGACAGAGATGCTCTTTCCACAAAAACAGTCTAGAAACCTCTAGGCTGTTGTCACATAACGTTATTGATCTCTTGTTCCTCGATAATGAAACAATACTCTTGCGTAATGAAAAACAATTTAAGAAAAACACGACTTGGATAATTCTATGCATTTGACGCTGTAATAGATGAAACTTCTCAACTTGACTTTGCCGGTCAAAAAATTAGGAAAAGATCGGATACAATCATAGTGTTGTGCATGAATACATATTTGTTTAATGTGATCAACATCGTGACGTCTTCTTATTGAGTAAAGATTAGTATAAAATTAATTGGAATCCTATATTATACCAAATTTTAAACTTTAAAATTCTTCTTTGAAAAAAAGAATTGAGTGAACATGATTTTTATACTAAATGCGTTTTGTCTGTTATGGTATGCAGTATGGTGATATAGAAAAGAAAATTTGCTTGAACTTGTCACATGTAACCAACTTGAAATTGTTAACTTGATAATTTGTAAATTGATTTGCCGGCTTGTTGTTGAAAAACCGCCATTTTGTAATTAGTAATATTGCAATCATTCAACATACAAAATATTCAGTGACTATTAAACTTTGGACATGCGACAAATAGTGTCTTTTGTGTCTTCTAAAATGCCTAGGAATGAAATGTCAATAAATGAAAGCATTTTGTTTATAACTAACGTTCTTTCAGATAATGTTGTTTTCAACGAAGAGTAAATAACAATTCTGTTGCGTGTAACTAAGAAAAGACTATTCCCTTTTAGCTTGTTCACGACAATTGTTCAAAATGAAGCAAAGAGAGGAGAATCAAGTACAAAAGGCGTCAAGAGGCGCCATTTCAAATAATCTTAAAATAAATGCTTTTGCAGACAGTAAATTTTTGTAACGTAAATGTAAGAGCTAATATTATTCACAATTATAATACTGTTCAACAATCTGAAAGAAACCCATGACTGGAAATAGCTTTTGTAGAGAGAATGAGAGAATAAAGAATAAAAGATAGGATGTAGCAGTGAAATGTAGGTCGGGATAAATATATCACCGAAAATAAAAAGAAATGAGCCGCGCCCTGGAAAAACCAACATAGTGGCTTTGCGACCAGCATGGATCCAGACCAGCCTGCGCATCCGCGCAGTCTGGTCAGGATCCATGCTGTTCGCTTTCAAAGCATATAGCAATTACAGAAACCGTTAGCGAACAGCATGGATCCTGCCCAGACTGCGCGGATGCCAGTATGTTGGTTTTCTCATGGCGCGGCTCAAATCTAGTTTTTTTATTCCTAGTATATCCATACTGAATGAAAAATAGAATCTCTTCCAAAATGATATTAACTGCATAACATTCCATGAAACAAACCCATTCTTAATACATTCCAAACTCAAGACGGCTTTTCTAAGTTCCATAGAAATTTGGTTCAGCTCCTGCATATAGAGGATAAAAAATATTATCATAATATGACGCATTTACTAAAAACAATACAATAAAAGAGGAATTGAAAAGTACGGCAATTTATCAGATATCGCAAATAGGTAAGACAAATATTGTGAAAGGTTACGTAGATCAATGTATCAATACTAAAGGCAGATGTTTTGACAACCTATTAAAGCTGCCGATAATTGATTTTGATAATAAAATTACAAAAATAAAAATATAAAGCTCAGTATAGTAGTCGCAACTTGACCGCCATGTATATTTATATGCAGTAAGTTTGTATACAATGCACTCCTTTTAAATAATAGGTTGTGCCACATTATGTATTATAATAAAAAGCTCAACCATCGGGATCAAGTTCCGTTCACTATACATTGCTAATTCAACGTCTTATACTACAAAAGTATTTCGGTTCCTTTCACTTCGTGTCTAACTGCAATAAAAGACCATGTACAGAGGTATTGCTCTAAAGTACATGAGAATTCTGGTGTTAATATGAATTCTGGAGATGTTATCAAATAATTATCAGATAAACACTACATATGTTCGTTTATAAGCACTTAACGAGTTACTCTACCCTTTATAATACTTTACCATGTAATTTCATCTCAGAAAAAAATTGGTAGCTTTATTAACAAAACATTTGTAAGAGAAACTGCTAACTATCTTGCATGTCATGAAACAAAAACATTCTTCTGATAGAATATTCACCAAATATTTATCAAATACACTTTGTAGACGTATATTTAAGTATATGAGGCGTTGCAGCTTCTGAGGGATGTTAAATGTGAATAAAACATATAGTCAAGTAATTGGTATCCCGATAGGGACTTACTGCGCTTTACACATTGCTGGTTTACTTTTATACCCTTCATGTATAGTTTGTTCAATGAAAGCCAGTTCGATTGACATTATCGAAGCCTTTAGATAAGGACAAGCCTCATTTTACAGACATGATGAAATACATTTTAGCTTTAAGGTGTCATTAATAATTGGTATTTGGAATTTAGAGTCAAAATCATCATGATAACAAACGAGTTCAACGTTGACATTGCCGGTTTTCCGAACTCACTTGCTTGGACGGAGATTGTCCTCGAGTAACATCATACCATGTCTATATATCACAGCTTACTTGTTTTGCAAGAGATTCCTTAAAGGTAGAGACTTTTAATTAAAGAAATCTTTATACATGTTTTACCAAAGGTTTGTTTCCACAGGGTTACCGCTATTACAATCGACCAAAGGCTTCACTAAACCTCATCACAGATCGTAAAGAAAATACAAAAGGTTCATAGTGGTCCTATACGCTTGATTATAAGAAATATAGGTCGGGATAAAAATTATCACCGAAAGTAAAAAGAAATCTAGATTTTTTTATTCCTAGTATATTTATACTGAATGAAAAATAGAATCTCTTCCAAAATGATATCAATTGCATAACATTCCATGAAACAAACCCATTCTTAATACATTCCAAACTCAAGACAGCTTTTCTAAGTTCCATAGAAATTTGGTTCAGCTCCTGCATATAGAGGATAAAAAATATTATCATAATATGACGCATTTACAAACAAGAGCTGTCACTAATGGTGACAAATGCCCCCGCAGCACCTTGACCTTTGACCTGGTGACCCCAAAGTCAAAAGGGGTGGTGTACTCATAAAGTACTATCAGCATGTGAAGATTGAAGGTCCTGGGTGCAGTGGTTCGCGAGTAAAGTGCCTTCATGCAAAAAAGTTAACGTTGGCCTCTGTGACCGTGACCTTTGACCTGGTGACCCCAAAGTCAGTAGGGATAGTGTACTCAATAAGTACTATCAGCATGTGAAGATTGAAGGTCCTGGGTGCAGTGGTTCGCGAGTAAAGTGCCTTCATGCAAAAAGTTAACGTTGGCCCCTGTGACCTTGACCTTTAATCTGGTGACCCCAAAGTCAGTAGGGGTGGTGTACTCAATAAGTACTATCAGCATGTGAAGTTTGAAGGTCCTGGGTGCAGTGGTTCGCGAGTAAAGTGCTTTCATGCAAAAAGTTAACGTTGGCCCCTGTGACCTTGACCTTTGACCTGGTGACCCCAAAGTTAGTAGGGATGGTGTACTCAATAAGTACTATCAGCATGTGAAGTTTGAAGGTCCTGGGTGCCGTGGTTCGCGAGTAAAGTGTCTTCATTCAAAAATTTAACGTTGTGACTAACGAACGAACGAACGAACGAACTAACGGACGGACAGTTGAAAACTAATATGCCTCCCTTCGGGGGCATAAAAATAATACATTAAAAGATTAATTGAAAAGTACGGCAATTTATCAGATATCGCAAATAGGTGAGACAAATATTGAGAAAAGTTACGTAGATCAATGTATCAATACTAAAGGTAGATGTTTTGACAATCTATTAAAGCTGCCGACAATTGATTTTGATAATAAAATTACAAAAGTAAAATATATAGCTCAGTAGATTGCTAATTCAACGTCTTATACTACAAAAGTATTTCCATTCCTTTCACTTCGTGTCTAACTGCAATAAAAGACCATGTACAGAAGTTTTGCTCTAAAGTACATGAGAATTCTGGTGTTAATATGAATTCTGGAGATGTTATCAAATAGTTACTAGATAATTATATATAAACACTACATATGTTCGTTTATACGCACCTAACGAGTTACTCTACCCTTTATAATACTTTACCATGTTATCTCATATCAGACAAAAAGTTGGTAGCTTTATTAACAAAACATTTGTAAGACAAACTGCTAACTATCTGGCATGTCATGAAACAAAAACATTCTTCTGATAGAATATTCACCAAATATTTACCAGATACACTTTGTAGACGTATATTTAAGTATATGAGGCGTTGCAGCTTCTGAGGGATGTTAAATGTGAATAAAACATATAGTCAAGTAATTGGTATCCCGATAGGGACTTACTGCGCTTTACACATTGCTGGTTTACTTTTATACCCTTCATGTATAGTTTGTTCAATGAAAACCAGTTCGTTTGACATTATCAAAGACTTTAGATAAGGACAAGCCTCATTTTACAGACATGATGAAATACATTTTAGCTTTAAGGTGTCATTTTGGTCCTACGTTTAATAATTGGTATTTGGAATTTAGAGGCAAAGTCATCATGATAACAGAAACGAGTTCAACCTTAACATTGCCGGTTTTCCCAACTTACTTGCTTGGTCGGAGATTGTCCTCGAGTAACATCATACCATGTCTATATATCACAGCTTACTTGTTCTGCAACAAATTCCTTAAAGGTAGAGGCTTTTAATTAAAGAAATCTTTATACATGTTTTACCCAAGGTTTGTTTCCACAGGGTTACCGCTATTACAATCGACCAACGGCTTCACTGAACCTCATCACAGATCGTAAAGAAAATACAAAAGGTTCATAGTGGTCCTAATACGCTCATCTGACCTTGATTATTAGAATTATAGATGTTCCGAAAATGCACCTTGTTTGACAGTAATCCTACTACACTTCACTTCCCCAGCCTTTTATGCCCATCATTTTATGCAAACACAACTTCTTTTCAACCATTTCTCTTTCTGTCCCCTACCCCTATATTCACTCCATGCTCCTTTCTTTTATATCTTGAAAATGATTGTAATGATCTTGTTGATGGATATTTGAAGGAACTTGTCAGATATATCATTCCCTAACAATTCGTTTTGTGATTAGCATACTTTTTGGTATATGGTTCTGGCTGTTTGAGTTGTGTTCAGTGATTCCCGTGAGTTTTCGTTTGCCTTTACTTTTTAAAAAATATTACATTGATTGCTTTGAATTCTCAAATATTTGCACAAGCTTGTGAGAAATTTTACATGTTCCTGTTTCCATATTTATTCTATTGTGTACTATTTATGTGACATGTTTTAAAAAGCAATAAAATATGATTAAATCAAATAAAAAAAAAAGAGAGAAATTTTAATTCCAAATTCATTGTCAGCTGCAGTGTATGACATTCATATCCTGTCATTAAAATTTCGTACGTAATAATCTTCGTGTATACCATACTTTTTCAACCAATCAATGCTATATATTAATAAAAAAAAGAAAATATTATTTTCATGAAATTGTTAGATTTTTAGACATACGTGTTTTATGTCTAAAATTCTAACAATTTCATGAAAAATAATATTTTTTTTTTTTTGCAGGTGTTCTGCAGAAGATTCATTATGGGACCTACTAGGAGCTGCATTGAAAAAAATGTATGAAACGCAAAGTCAGACAGAGGCTATGAAGTGAAACACTCAGCCCTACGAGGTAAGACTTTTGGCACACTGTTTCGACATAGCATCAATGTAGAACTGAATTACTGATTCGTGCGATAAAACATGAAGGAGAAATAAAATGTTAACTTGCTTTTGCCTAAAGGAGTCTTTCGTGAACATATTTTGTCTGGTAAAATTTAAGTTTTTAGAAAACGATCGGAAATGGATTTATATAGATGACATGAATTGGATTCCAAAAATGGATGATGTCTTCTTGTAAACAATAGCTTTGCCACCTAGACTCCTGGTACAAGTACAATGTCATTTCCTGCGGTCTCCTTGACTCCTCCCGATTATATGAGGCCCCATGAAATAGTTAACAAATTAGTTGAGGTAAAGCATTTCACTTAACAAAAAAGTTAGTGTTCTGTTTTCATAATCAGTGATGTAACTACAGAAACTCTTTCATTGAAATTTAGGATCTACATTTTTGTACAATCCGCGACCTATATTTATAGATGTGATTGTATAATGTTCGACCCTATAGTTCAGACACAATACTTTAGGGAAACTATAATACAATATAAAATGTCTGAGTCGTTCACACATCCACCATCGGATAATGAGCGCAGAGCAACCTAACGAGGAAAATAAGGAAGCAATAAACCAAAACAAAGGAAACTGCTGTCTTATCTTGTGAATGTAAATGAAAATAACAAAATTTACATTTTCAGATTTTAATGCTGGAATATTAGAGTAAGTTAGTATAAAATCATCGAAATTGAGATGTATTTGTAGAATTTATTAATTGCTATCCTATAGTTCTCTTAGCGATTGATGGAAACTGTTGAAATTTGTTTTCTCAGTATCTGAAGTCATTTGTGTACCGTTATCACAAAGAATATGAATTCCCACGTTAATTTAAGATAGTGCGATGGATTGTTGTAGTAGCTTCCGGTAATCTGCAGTGCTTTAAATTTTCGTTTCTTATTTGTTCGGAAAGTTTTAATGAAAGTCTGCTTTATTGGCATTTCTTATGAGATTTGTTGTTTTATTTCTTAATTGTTTGTTAATGTCCCAGTGTTCGTTTGGCTTCCTATGTCCTCGTCCGTTCTCATACCTCCGCCCTGAATTGGGATGGAACAGTTGCTCAGCCCATTCTGTCAGCGTATATATTCGGTATTGTAAACATCACATTGACAGATAGAAATGATTGATAATCGAAACAAATTTTGTTTTTGCTACAAATATAATGTGTAAGTGATACTAAGATTTGTTTGTGCAGGCTGAGAAGAAATTACGTCAACCGCTTGAAATAATTTTACTTTAACAGTGTGGCATATTTCCTTTTCTATATACAATAATTAAAACAAATATGACTTTCAAGAAAATTTGAAGACTGGCTTAAGAAAATTTGCGCATTTATTTTTAAATAGTAGATACTCTTCCTTCTATAAACGCCGATTTATGGATTCAAAAATGAACCGGAGACCAGATCCACTTGTTTATTAAAAATGAAAATTAAATGGGTAAACGGTTATAATTCCTATTTCATAATCACATGTATAATTTTGTAAATTTTTATAAACCGTAGAGAGAAGTGAATAGCTAGTATAAACCTCATGGGAGACAAAGTAGTGGAGATATAGAGCGTAGATCGGAACGTAACGGTTTCAATTCCTGGTAAGAGCAAAATTTGACCGCGATCTCTACAAACCCTCTGCAGAGCGCGAATACAGGTCAGGAATGTATGAAGCACACAGTCAGTACATATAATTATAATAAATTCTGAAAACTGCAAAGCTATGTAAACATTTATGTGTAATGTGTTTGTTTCTTCCATATTGAAATTTACATTTCAGAGGTATTTGCTCCTCATACTTTATACATGTTTTAAAATACAATGCTTTTAATAACAGGTTTCCATTTAAAGCAAGTTCAAGTGCTGTAAGGGTCGTAGCTTATTTTATCACCTTTCATGAGTAGGTATACAATTCTACCGAGGCCTTTGCTAGTAAGTCTGAGTAGTATGTCGCACTTTTCACTACCTCTAACACACTGTTTGCCTTTATTTTGGTTCTTCAGTTGCATCATCTCAAATATTAGATAATATACCAATTGTTTCCAACAAGAAGTAGGGACGGGGGCTTATAACGGCTGCTGTGTATGGAAAATATTATGTTGGCTTTAAAGGTATATATTTTGGCTGCAGTTGTACAATATGGAACTTTGTTTACAAATGTTATAATATATGTCTACCTATTTAACTTGGTAGTGTGAGGAACAAAAATGATACACTTGTATCTTATAACAGTTCTACTTCCATTATGAACCTTTCGCAATTGAATGTACATGTTTTCTTGCAAAACAGGTTCTACATGGATAACACACAATAATAAAACACAATGTCCTATGAATATAGTTTTATGTGGTATGAAGATCAGTAACATGCTAGAACTGAACATCCCGTTAGAGCAAGAATCCAACCATAACATTAATAAAACACTACATCGAAAACAAATGCGTAGGGTATAAATTAAAGAACGGTTGGAACTGTATTCCCGTGAAATGCCCATATTGTTGTTAGAACACTATCGTACATGATACAAACATATAAATCAAATCAAGCTCTCAGACAGATATAAACGTAGAGTTTAGTGCCATAAAGTGCTACAGAGTAAGGTTAATTACAGTATTCTCTTTGTCTGAAAGCACCGGAAATTTGATGAAATAAACAACCGTATCACATTTCACCTGCGACTTGAGGCATAATGAAATGATGTATTTGACGCATAGATGTGTGATAAAATTGAAAAACAATGTGATAAAAATACAAAACATTTAATTAATGGCCAGTCATTGCAACTGATACGCTAACGTTACTTGGGGGCAAAATTGGCCCGCAACAAATACAATCCTTATGGAAATATAACAGACAGGTTGTTTCAAAATTCCATGAACAAGTACATTTAAATAATATGCAAGATGCAAACCTGGGTGTGGGGAGAAATGAGTATGGATGTTGGGGCAAGTGGATAAGTCACCTCTGGCTTATAGCTTCACTGCACCTAGTATAAGAAGAATACACTCAACGCCTTTAAAACGGCTCATCTTTACATAGCATAACAAAAACATGTACTATTTTCCATTTAATATGTTCCTATGTTGTGATTTCTTTGTTGATACTTAAATTGTGACGGTTGTCACATGTGCACATGCAGATCGCGCTGTATTTCACTTCATACAAAATTCACTGCGAGCATATACAAAACATAAATATTGCTATATGTTGGACGCATTATAAACTCATGAACAAACATTTTGTCTGCAAATTTGACTCTTATTAAATTACAGATTTATTGATTAAAATTAGTATTGACTTTTTTTTTCTAAAAAGGTAGGCGTTTCTCAAAATAGTTCTTTAAATCCTTAAAGGAGACAATTTTAAACATTTTCCAGTTATTTCGGTATGGGAGAGTCACACATCAACGTCGCCTAACTAAGAGTTTTGCAATGAAAAAAAATCATCTGAATATTTCATAATTGAAACAACTGATCAATGTTTATATCTGTAATGGTGTAGAGGTCGATATTCTTTTCCAACGACGACAAACGAATCTCTGTATAACTAAATCCGAACATGAGTTTTACTAGTGGCGGCCAGCCGTCGCTAAGCATGGAAAAATTACCATTACAATACCCTTATTTGTTTTGCGTATTTCATAAATACATGCAAACGAAAATCTTTTACGATGCGTAGATCTTGCGTTTTTAAAGTCTTTGAGTGTATTTTTTAAAGGATATTTATTGTAAATATTTCAAAAACGAAGTAAGAGATGTATAAAGTGCTTCGTATACATAGTAGTGCATCTCTGGACAAAAAAAGACTTTGTGCCATGCGAGGGTCACAGACAAACACATTTTAATATTTTATCATTTGCACCCCTCTGAATTATAGTGACTGCTTTGCCATTTGGAACAATGTAAAAGGGTCCACGGATTGACCCCTTTCTGTACGTCTCTATAAGAAATGTTTAAAAATAATCAGATTCCTTGTGCATAGTTGTGTTTTTCGACTAATTCTATCTTCTTTTGACTAAAAAATTTCGCGCCATGCTGACCAAGGTCAAGCGCTTCGGATATGCTCAGAGACAGAATAAAAAAGAAAACTATATCTATATCTAAACGTAAGAATGGAAATATTATTTATCACATGTTTGACGTCGTGGGTGTGTATCTGATTGTTTCTTTCTGATACTGCTGCTTAAATTCAATCAAGTAAATGTTGCAAGCACAAATTGTATGCCATTACTATTAGGGGACAACTGTACACCCATTATGTTAGTTTCTGTCATTTTCCGAAATTAAATGAAAGCACAATAATAACATTTATTTCGAGATATTTTGCATAGCCGAGAAGAACTAATGAACATTTTTTAAATTATATAACTTTTATTAATTTTCGCATTTAATACCGCTCGATGAACATAGTGTTTTTCATGAGGCAATAGAACGCAAACTGTGTTATCATTTTGATGCCAGAATTCCTTTTAGATGTCCCAATATATGGAACGTAAATAAATAGCGTTAATATGTTTTTTTTTATATTACCATAGTTGCTGATAGAGAGATATGCATCACCTTCAATGTAAACAGGGTGCAATATCTTATTTTGCCACCTGATAAAATACATTACTGATATGTTTTTCTTCGGAAATAAATCTGATAAATCAGGTAGCGTCCGTAAACACGCTTTCAATTATTGATAGGTTTTCTTGTAAACAGTTTACGTTAAGCTAATGAACGCTGAAACTCTCTCGTGCAGTTCAGTCTGCCAATCTGATAGTGAGAAAGTTAGAGCGACCAAGGTTTCATCACTATTGCCGATAACTAGCAGGTTTCAAAAAGCTAATATGAGCCAGTCTTGCTACATCGGTGGAAAGAGAAACAACGTTTGCTCATAGCGTTATTAATGGAAATTTAATTGCTTTTTTAATGATTTTGTGCAAAAATTGAGAGAAAAACATGAATCAATAGTAAGTTGTTATTTAATAATTATTGGATATAAATACTTTCACGGAACTTTTTACCGAAGACACAGCTTGCACTGTACAAGTGGTAGCTGAATTTTATGGAAATATTTAAGTCTTGACCGCTGCTTCCTGGATGAGTAAAATATTTTTTATTCGCTTTACTGCATTTAACGCAAAGTTACATTTAAAAAATTTATTTGCAAATTAAATTTCATATTTCTCTAAATGGCACAAAGGCTTCTTCTTAATATGATAATTCAAGATAAGACATGGATATGTGATTTGTGATATAACGTCGAGTTTTTATCAAAAATATATGAACCAGAAATTGCAGTTTTAATGTCTTCTTCTAGAAAGGACAAAATATCCGATTGTGTGATATCTTCCTCCGCCTAAGTTATAATTAGTGTAATAATGGATTCAGACGCAAAACAAAATATGACTGTAGTTAGCTGTGCGCCAAAACGGACAATGTGGAGCTTTCAAAATATTTTCAACACACTTTTTATAATATTTTTAATCTTATCTTCTGTTGGACTATGGGCATGTTTAGTGGAAATAAATAAATTAAAACAGTCTACTAATTCATTAGCTGAAACAATATCATTATTAAGAGATATACCCGGGTATGATAGGCTGCATAGTGTGAATGGAGTGTATATGGATATGCTTTATGAAGGTAGAAAATCTGATCTTCAACCTGACAACAATGATGCAGACTTCACAACAGACAGTAAAGACAAAAAACTTGTAAATAAGCGTGCAGCAGTGCCAATAGGAAAGGCTTATGACCCGCTTTCACCAGCTCCTCAAAAGGTATGTTAAAACGAGTGTTTATTTATCAGTATAAAGCTAAAAGGTACATTTGTGTTTCTCGTTTGCTTTTTATTCATCTCTTTCTATAAAAATAATATATCTGAGATGTTGAGTGAGGCTAAATTGATCACATCGTAATAAAAAAGATAATCTGCGGAGTTTGAAAATAAAAATTCCTTAGGTACATAGAACACAATAAACATTCGTTGCTAGAATTCTGTCATTTTTTGTTACTCTTATATAACAAGAACCAAAAGAACTAGATAACTGTATTATATTCAAACGTTGTAATTTAGAGTTTATATTGTGATTTATAGATTTCCATGTTTCAAGCGATTATCTTAAGCGCATGTGATATATTTTATTCCAACTTGTACAGACGAAGTCTCTCCCATATGATTTAAGCATTACATTTCAAACAGACGTTCACACCAGCTTGATTGTTTTTGCCAGACACACTTTATCTCAAATGTAATCAAGTAGAAATATTATCTTAACTGGCTAGATAGTAAATGATTTAAACTGTTTCTAATTTGGTAAGAATATCGTAACTGATGTCTTACGTCAGTATCAAATGTAAATATAAAAGATACAAAATCAAAATCACTTTTAATGCCAAGAGTTACTCAGTATACCAATTTTAGTGTCTTTCTCAAAATCTAATCCATGATACAGAGGCAAGCATACCCGGCCTTTTTACACCTATCATATCCAATAAATCACATAGTCTTTAAGGCATAACTCTGTCTATTTTTTTCTTTCTTTTCTTTTTTGATAAAAAGTATTTTTATACTGCCTGTGGTTTCTTTCATATGTAACTGAATAAGTTAACAAATTCTCGAAAAAAAAAAAAACAACATGTACATATTTTATCTAAATCTTGTTATGAAAAGAGAATTATCTGTGTACTGGTATATCAGTAACTACTGTCTGATCTGCCGCTTAGAAAATTGTTTTATCTAAACAGTGTTAGATTCGTGAGATACTGTAATGAATTACAGTCAACGGTCACAAGTTAATTTCACGGCGCGTCGACTTTAACAGTGCAGGCGTCAATCCTTCAGATAAATGTTGGAAGTTTTCCCTGTTGGGAGCCCTGCTACCTACTTTTCTTCCACAACAGTAGTAAATATAGACGAAAACAAAACAAATTCAAAAATCGTAGAAGAGCTATCAACATTTTATGTTATTAGAATAAATTTTATTCAAGAAAGTGGACAGATTTAACTTTTTATATCATTTTATATGATATATTTATATTTTCTAAGTCTAAAGAAACAATAAATATGAATAATCATCAACAAATTAAAATATTTATAATGTTTTATAAACGATTAAAATTATGAGAACCTCTACGAACGGTTGTTTGCCATATAAATACATTTGTACTAAGTTTAAACATGAATAAAAGTTTACGAGTATCTAAATTAGTGCGAATATGAATTATTTCTCGGAAACCATTTATTGCCTTGCAATCATTTTATTATGTACACGTTAATTCTTTTATACAATACACATTTTTAATTTTGGGATATGATTATATTATGAAATACTCAGATATATGGTGTCCTTGACAACAACATATCAATGTGTTATAACTTTGTACTTAGATATGTTGAAATATTTTCATCATAAAATATTTACACATTTCGTGTTTAGAAGCTTCACAGTGTTTGATTAGTTTTGCAAATAGTACAGTATTTAGGGGCTTTGAATAACGTGTTTTGTTAATCTATAAAGTTTTTTTTTTTTTTCAAAATAAAACGGCTTGTTGTTAATTGAGTACAAGGCAAATCATACTGTTCAGTATCTTCTTATTAACCAAAATAAATTAACAACATAAATAGCTGGTGTTGTAGCGTATACTTACTTTAGACAATTGCGTAAAGTATCAGAACGAAGTAAATTAGCATTTAATATTGTTTTGAGGCAACTACCCAACATAAATCGGAGGTGACGGACGACTTTTTTCAGACACAGTGTCTTTTATCAGTCGTCACGGAGATTAAAACCCCGCGATCCGTAGATCTGCGCTAAGCGTGCGGATTTGGATATTCGTATAAATAACAGGTACAAGGGTATCTTTATTAGAGGAGACGTTTATGGTCAAATGGAAGTAATTCACAGGCCTTCTGATTCGCTGAAAAAAATATATGGTATTCCGCGGTGTATATTTACCATGTAAAGTGATCTCCCATTGGTGTAAAATACGTTGGATGTGTTTGACAACCTAAAGGTCAAATGGAACTAATTCGATTTCCATAGGCCCACATTGTAATGTTTCCGGTCATGGGCATTTCCTTACATTTAAACTTTTGATTCTACCAGGATGAAAGAACTATCCAAGAACTATCGAAAAACTGCAGGAAATATGCATGTTGACCGTCACTTTTTCGGCACTTTTTTCTCTTTGAACTCGGTTACCCAAAGTCCGGCAGTATTTTTTTTATATTTTCATGAAAATGCTTATTGCTAAAACATGCATATTTCGCATACAAAATGCATCATTCTATATAATTTTAGCCAGTAATCATGAATTTATGAAATAAGATAGTTGTCAAACACATCCAACGTATTTTACACCAATGGGAGATCACTTTATATGGTAAATATACACCGCGGAATACCATATACTTTTTCAACCAATCAAAAGCCTTGTGAGTTGCTTCCATTTGACCTAAAGGGACAAAAAAATGTTCTTAGAACAAAAAAAAAAATGCTAAAAGTGATAAAATTAACATGTAGGAACTTAGATATGTTTACCATTTTACTTGGATACTCAAATGCTGAAAATTGCTGACGATATTTTGGTGGCATGACCTGTCCGTATTCTGTGACACTGCTAATAATTCAACTCATCAGGAAAAACAGGATATATCAGTCGCCATACGCCTATTATTTCACCAAGATGGTTCAAATGAGAAATGCATACTAATAAATATCACGTCTATCTGCTTGCATGTATGTTTTATGAATACGCTGATATTTCTGTCGATGTTGGGTTTATTTCTTACTCCATCCCCACCAAAATCGTGTGTTGTCATAGATAGTGTACTTCATGCGACTATCAGACATTTGAACGCAACTGTGTGATTAAAACTGAACTGTATAGCAATGAGGAGTACAATCACGAAAATCAGTTAATTCAAATCTATATGTACATTAAACGGAACCCGGGATGAAGTCAAAAACGAGCATTTGACGTCCATGGAATTGTAGGAATAAAATGACTGCTGATGTTACATTCTATAGCCTGTATTAGCAAACATGTTAAAAGTGTAATTATAACATTACATGTTTACGTTGTACCAGACTGGCAGAGAATTGACATATAAATCTTCATGTAGTCCCAAATATAAAGCAAACAAGTAGGAAAAATCTCAAATTACGACTATTTTAATGCCTTTTTCAGTTCCTGTAAAAGAAAAAATGTATTACGGGGAAAGTCCCATATATTTTTGATAATGTATCAAAACAATCTAAAGAAAAATGGCATTTAAGCCACTTAAAATATACGGTTCATCATACAAATACGGCAAAATGAAGCATTTTGCTATTTAAGGGAAGTAATTCAGATTCATTTTATCATCTATTGTCACGCGCGTATGATAAATTGCTTTCCTTTAGTGTAAAATATCGTTCATCCTGTATTTCTCACATGATTAGCGACAGTAGCGATATGTTTACGCAATTACTTGACGACATTTCAATATATCAGCAGTCATGTTAACTAGATGGCCCGCTATTTATCACTGAAAAAAAGAACCTTTGAAAGAGATACTTTTTCATTTCTCGAAAATAGTATAGAAAATAAGGTAAAAATTGACATAAGCAACTATTTCAAGTACAGATTTATCTAAATTTTATATAAATTAACACTAAATGCATTAGTATGAACAAGATCAAGGTCAACTGTGTCGTTTCAGACATTCACTAGACTAACATAAACAAGAACGTTATTTTATTGTTTGGCGAAATAATATCCATATTTCGGATTTTCAATTTACACCAGTCATTGCTTACTGTATTCACAACTGTGCATATTTAAGATTTAAATTCAGTCGGAAGCATAAAAAATATGCATAGAACATCATCTACAATATAGCTTTCTGAGGCGGTAAATTACCTCTCCCTCACACCAGTACCAGAAGTAATCCTTCTTTTATGATAAAATGTGATGGAAAAACTATATGAGGGCACGTTTTATGTTTTAAAAGTTTTAAAACAGGCACTATCATGCAAATAAAACACATTTACCGTGTACTTCTGTTTACAGTCACCCACATAGCATGTCAATAGAACAATTCAGGGTGCCCTTTAAATTATATAAAACATCTGTTTTACATCCCTCTGGCTGCATGAAGGCCAATTAAACAAGCTGCAGGTTAGAGCCCTCTAGTTCATCCCGCAATTTTACTTAACCTTTAGTTAATTGAATTTATACTCGACAGAATTGCAGCTGTTGTACAACAATTTTAATAAATCAGTTAAGATTCCTCTTTCATGCTTTATGGTTTGCATGTTAATCTGAAACAGTATATGTACTGAGAAAATTATGGTTTATTCTATCCGAAAGAATTCAAACGATAATTAATGTATCGAATGGTTTGAATAATTATTCTCCGCGCCCACTGATTTTGATGTTTGTGTTTGACTGAAAATATTTTTCTTGCATCAAACATGACCCCCACTTTTGTTTTGATTTTTATTCAGCACTGACAACATTCTTCAAGTAAATGTAAGTAACAGACATTTAAAGCGGGTCCTGATGTGCGCTTTGGCCATTGGAAATATGTCAATTTTATATAGAATAAAGAAGAACATATTTAGTGTGTTGTAACCTGAAGAGCTGAATATCGAGATATAATGATATGATTCATACTTTAAAATGTTATTCAGTAGCGTCAAATTATTAAAACAATATCTACATCTTGAAGTTTGAAATGTCCATTAAAGTGGACTCCGAGCATTGTTTTTATGTCGTGCCATTTTACATTGTATTGTGTTAGAAAAATGCGGAGCATAAAGATATATATATATAAATTATAGAGAAACGAAACTGTATGCTACATATATTAACGAGTTGATCGATGTATTGTCTTGCTCCAGACAGGATACAAACAAACAAAAATCAGTTTAAATATCATCAGATAAATTCATCATTGTAAGAAGATAACTTGCATTATGCTACAGACAATTTCTTTCTTGTGTTTCTGTCTCCTAGTTGAAACTATGGTACTTTGCCTCTATAAAGGATAATATAAGTTGAAAGATTAGGATGATAATAGTAGGTCGTAAGGTATATTGTTTTTTACAATGAAAATCTACAGTGAAGACCTCACCACACCCACCCACCCCACCCCGCCCGCGTTTGTTTCTTCCTCACTAAGAAGTGGTTAAAGAAATAACTGTTTGCAAGCTGTAAAGAAATGATTTATCTGGTTTAATTTGAATCAGTTTAACATTTAAAAATTACATTGAAGATGTTTGGTTATATTTTTCATCCAAACGATAAAGTTATTGTTTAAGACAAATGCAAATTTTATAATATACACTATATTTTCCTGTACATAACATTTATTAAATGCTTTCAACATGTTTACAAAACTGATTTCACATTAATTTCAGAGAAAAACTGCGATTTTTCTTGCCTCTTCAAAGGAAATGTGGACTTGGAAATAATTCATTTGTCCACTAAAATAATTATAAGACATGTTAGTAAATACAGTCTTTTTTTTATAAGAAACGCACGAACAATTCTAAGTATACTAAATGGAACACAGTTGTAGTTCTTTCGATCTGTCCCAACTTTTCTAACCACCTGTCCGTCCGCTTACATCAATAGGGAGAGAGTGCACACCTATGGATTGCAAGGTTTTGAGTAATATTCCTTTGTCGGGCATATCTTCTCCGTGACGACTGGTAAAGGACATTTTGTCTGAAAGCAAACGTCCTATATCTCTGGATCATGTAGGGAAGTTGGTAATTACTTGTTGAGAACAGATAATTAGTACTGGTAATGAATCTAGGATCACTGGTTAGGTTATTGTCCATCGTAACACAACTGAGTTACTGTTCAAAAACTGGCGCTAAAACAAACGCCAAGCAAACTAAGCCATTTACCATCTACAGTTAGAATGTTCATACAAGCTACTTATAGTGTAGACTGGAATCCTGCAATCATTTGTTTGGTCATCCCGTTTTGTTAACAGTTGATTAACACCAGGCATAGAATACACAATGAACTGTATTTTGACTGAATCACAAAACACAATTTTAAGCTCATTTATACAGGTTATGAACTTGTTTTGATCAGAAATATCCTTTCGAAAATCATCAGATTTTACGATATCAGAAATGTCTTGAACCCGTTTCCTGTAAAGCTACAGTCACACATACGGATATGTCCGTGCGTTGTGAGATTGGTCTGTGGTGGGGGCGGACATGGATAAACACTGAGCAGTAGGGAAAAATGGTGAGAAACTGGGAACAAAAAAGTACAGGACGTGAATAAATACTATGTTTAAGCCTGGCAACTTGCCCAGCGCGTGGACGGGTCCGCGGTGAAGTCAGCCTCGGATAACTACGTTCAGCTACGGATCAATACGGCAAGGTACGTTTCAGTACTGATAACTACGTTTTAGTACGTTTACCTACGGATGAATAAGTTTCAATCAAGTTGGACTAAAGTCACGCTCAAATGGCTACGGATCGCTCAAACTTTTGTGCATGTTCAAAAGTTGGAGAAACTTGCAGGTTTGGGATAAGTCTTGAATACATTTTGACCAAGTGTTGGTACGGATTGATACGGATTACTACTTTGAGGTACGGCTCAGGTACGGATCGATACGGATTACTACGTTTCGATCCGTGGCTAGACGTAGCTATCCGCGCCGTATGTGTGACTGGGGTATTCAATCCTTTATCATGCACGTAGATTAAAACCCTAACCCTAACTAACCCTAACCCTACAATAAACTGCTGAGTACCAAATATGTTAATTCCTTTGCTTAACGATGATTTGACTTAAAACAAAATTTCAACGGCCGTGTCTCCCATACAGAGTTACTGTTCTTCTATGCTGACTTCACGAGCCTAAACTAAGCAGGAAAATGGAAACGGCAAGAAAACACTAAATTTACTCTCGGAAACGATATTTAAAGCTAAAGCTTATGATCTGACTTGATTCAATAACGCCAACGACGCGGCAGCCATTTTCTTGTAATCAAAATTCATATTTGAAATGTACTTGCAGGAATATATCCTGTCTCCACGTGACGTCAATAGAAATGCAAAAAACTTGTAGAAAGCGAGATATTTTTTTTCTCTGTCTGGTTTTGTGTTAGTTGAAATGCAAAGAAGTGCCAGTGGCGTCAATGTAGACGAAGTTACTTCAATTTTTTTAAAGGGATAAAACACATAATACAAAGCTTAAAAATTAATGTCCAGCTTTCTTACAAATATATAGATATATTTATCAAACTGCGAAAGCAAATAGACACAACACTTGCCTCATATCTCTTGTTAGGTATTAAATAATGCATATATTTTCGTAGGTTAAGGTCAATGGGAGACCATAATATTGACGGGATTTCGTCACAATATTAGTATAAATTATAACAACTTAGACAATTATAGTTTTTCCTGAATATGCAGTTTATAATATAGTTTCGTCAATCTTATTTATTCACTTGTTTTAAAATGTCGTTAAAACAGTGACATATTAATAACTTTTTATCATGCAGTTCATCATTGGTTTGATCAAAACAGGTATGATACGACACCACTGGATCGATAAGTATGAAGGTTTTACATGATAAATGCGCATACAACAAACCAAAAAACATTACCCATACAACTTCTTAATATTGTTTCACTTTACGTTTAGGGGATGTGACTATCAGTCAAAGATGAAGACATTTGTTTAAAATTGATGTAAATTACATATCCGAGTTTTGTTTTTGAAGAAGTTTTTTAGAAGATGATTGTATTCTTTTTACTGATCTTACAAATAGTTTGAGTAATACTATTTAAATTTGTGGTTTCGCAGCTAGTTATATGCAATGGATAGGATTCAAGGAAAATGTTAAATGGACTACAGTCGATATTCGCATATTTTTCACGAAGCAACTGATATAAAATGTTTCAAAGCAGGAAAACACACATTTTAAAACTATAAACTTGATATTTGATTGTTTAATGACAGAGGTCCCATTAACAGAGTGCATGTCTGCAAAATAGGCAAATCAGGCAATACATTTTTCCATACCTACCGTAGAACGAACTCCCCATGTTAATATAATACCTGGATTGGAAACGGGAGTCCTACCGCTACCATCGAAAGCTGGAAATTTGCCATATTATAAAAATTGTTTCGACTTGACGTTAAACCCAGCAAAAAAAACAACAATAAGTGTAGACAGAACATATATAGAGTGAATTCGATCACCGACCCCAGTAACTGTGGTTTTACTTAAGCGTGATCAAACTCTCAGTGGTCTAATCAGAACAGCGATATACCAATAACAATCTAATCAGAGTGACGTCATTTGTCAACCAAAGTACAGCCCACGTGGAACGGCTAGTAACTCTGGATCCAAAATGGCAGAACAGTGAATTTTAGCGATAGGGTATTTTGCAATCATTGGTATGTATGGTAAATGTAAATAATTTGCTGCGTTTAAACGATGTGTAGTTAAACATAGCAATTTTCATACTCCCAAGATCTTTCACTAACCTCATTATCAATTTGTCCATAGTTTAAATTGACCGCCATCTTTAGTAAACAAAACTTACCAAAATGCGTTGGATAAAAGACATGCGCAGTCGCACTTCCTGTACAGCAGTTTTGTTGCTAATCGAATTTACTCATAGACATACATTTAGTACGCAGTGCAGCTCATTCATAAAACAACGTTGTTACATAGGAGTTTGTGTTTTAACAGACGTCATATTAATCTTTATTTTGTATATTTTAAGTACAATAAAGCAAACATGACATTCATTGATTTCGGGTGCAAAGTATAATATTTCGACCGCCCTCGGCTGTAGTGAGAACTCGGTAATTTGGTTTTGATGACAAGCCTTGCCTTTATATTTAATATACAATACTTAGAAACGAAATGGTAAAACATTTTTATCATATGCATGCAAACATTATTACACTAAAACGTGCTAGAATCAAAAGTGTGTGTTTCATCTGTAAAAGTATCTTAAAGTTGACCACCAGGTTGGCAATATTTGCTGTTCTTTTCGGCGGCGTTAACATCCTTAAAGGTACTGTACCATTTGATGTATCATACAAAGGAAGAGATACAGAAAAGTTTAAGCGCTTTAGCGATGTTGGTCATATGAAATAAGGTCCTGGAGTTGCTGTGTAAACTGAGCATAGCATGTTTGACTGCTACGTAATAGAACATGAATTACAATTCGGCTTTTAAAAGTCTTGAATATGTCTTGACTATTGCGCGGTATTATACTTATTTCACATAAGTAAACGTATACTCATCAGATATCCTTTCAGCACCTGTAACGTAGTAAAATGTATTTGCGCTGACGGCCCTTTCACGCTTCCGTAGAATCAACATATATTTTGACAATATTTCTGAAATGTATAGGTCTCTGCAGCTTTCAAATGCGGAAATATCTTAGACCGGAGGCATATACTGACCATTTCAGACAACCCTTGTTCCGTTACGGAACCCTGTGGGATTTGTGTTTAAAGCCCAGGTATTTAGAAAATGCTGAAAATTGACTCCCCATTAGCAAAAAAAAAGGTCCACGCGCATACATTTTGACGAAGTGACCCCTGCGTGTGACCCTGACTATCGACCAATGCAAAGACGACTTTCGTTTCAAGTTTAGTATGTCTACTTTCATTTTCTTTCCTTCCGGAAATAGCTGAAGGTCAAGTGACGTCATTTTCTGTGTTGTCAAAGGGCGAGATTGCATTGTCCTAAGAATATCAGATATTTACGGTGTTCCGTTTTGACAATCGTGACTTTTTATATAATACTAAACCGCGATGGTACGATGTAGAAAACGCGATGGCGCGATGGCGTTTTCAATCATCGTACCATCGCGTTTTCACCATCGTACCATCGTGCCATCGCGTTTTCATCATCGTACTATCGTACCGTCGCGTTTTCACCATCGTACCATTGCGTTTTTACCATCGTGCCATCGCGTTATCACCATCGTACCGTTGCGTTTTCACCATCGTGCCGTCGCGTTTTTACCACCGTACCATCACCTTCCGGTTAGAAATGCGTAGTTCCATGCACTTGTATTTTTGATGAACAATAGATGAATGTATCTCAATGTATTTTGTGAGAAGAAATTTACCATGTAGATTCTGCTGTTTTGCAAAATGTTTTACAAAATGTTTTACAAAATGTTCAGTGCTCAGTTCATTAAACTGACTGTGTAAACTCTTCGAGGACACGTCCTTTGTATTTTATGTACGCATGAAAGTAAATAAAAGCTAGGTGTAATAGTCACATTATATTATTCAAACTCAGCTTATTCTTGTTAGGATGTAGAAGTGTAGAAGGTACATAGTGCAATGTGAAAAGAGATTTATCAAGCCTGTATTGTACTGACACATATACTATACCACTGCGCATGACCACCGGAAGGCGATGGTACGATGGTGAAAACGCGATGACACGATGGTGAAAACGCGATGGTACGAAGGTGATAATGCGATGGTACGATGATGAAAACGCGATGGCATGATGGTGAAAACGCAATGGTACGATGATATGATGGTGAAAACGCGATGGTACGATGATAAAAACGCGATAATACATTGACATTTCACCATCGTACCATCGCATCATCGCGATTTCATCATCATGCCATCGCGTTTGCACCATCGTTCCATCGTTGTTTCATCATCGTGCCATCGCACCATCGCGTTTTCGTCATCGTACCATCATACATCGCGGTTTAGGATTCAATAAAAAGTCACGATTGTCAAAACGGAACACCGTAGATATTAGTAAAATTGTATTGTTATTAAATTTTATTTCGCTATCCTATAATTGTGTGCTTTTAGAAGAATGTCTTAACACAATGCATGTCTAGTCGGGTTGTCTCTGAGAGAGAGGGTAATTTAAAAACATTGTTAATATTTGACAGGCAAATAATTACAGACGTTCAGTCGCTGTCGCTTTTCCCGGAGTATTCCTATAAATTGCATGAATCCCGTGGCGCATTGTGACGACTCACCTTGCGTAACGTGAAAATTGATAACAAACATTGTCTGTCTTATTCATATGCAATTATAAACTCCAGGAGTTATTCAGTTACTTTTGGTTATATCAGCTTTTATGATTTACTGCATACTGTTCATAAATCTACGAAAGAAGACACAACTTCTAAAATATTTTAGTTTAATTTAGCGAAATTTAATGGGAAAGAAACCATTGCGTG
This sequence comes from Mercenaria mercenaria, assembly GCF_021730395.1. NCBI lineage: Eukaryota > Metazoa > Mollusca > Bivalvia > Venerida > Veneridae > Mercenaria > Mercenaria mercenaria. The sequence continues at coordinate 83,116,351 of NC_069368.1, forward strand.
TCGAAAGAAATAGTGATAATATCAAATTCAGATCTGTCTCGTCCTAAATAATGTTCTTGAGTATCCCAGATATCTATATATAATCGCTGCACACATAACTCAGGTTTCTTTTATTTGGCTATGCAATGATACAAGCAGTTCGAATAATTAATATTAACTGTTCATGGCGGGTTTCAGACTCAACAGCAATGAAACAAACGCTCAATTCAGGAAAGAATACGTTTTGAAAGCGTCTTTTTTTTCACCAAAGGTTTTCAAGACTTATGTATTAAAAGGGAATATTCAACAATACATGCATTTAGAAAAAGTTTAATGAAAAATATTAACTTGCGAAAAAATTATGAAAATCGGAGTAGCCTACAAACAAAAAAGATATTACAATTTAAATATTATCAATTTAATGAAATAGCAGCCATTTTGGGCACAGTGATGTAATCGATTATTCCTTATATAGGCATTACCAAATATGGTATTTATGGCAAAATTATGTTAAATATGATTAAACATGGAGTTAAATTTAAGGAATACACTTTTTCACACAAACTAAGGCTGATATTATATTACAGCTCTCAAAATATGATTCTCATAGTTGTTATATACTGATTTACCATATAAGGTAATGCCCATATAAGGAAAGAATGATGATGTCACTGTGCCCTAAATGGCTGCAATTTCGTTACATAGATGGTATTCAAATGACCATATCTTTTTGTTTTTAGTCAGTTTTTGATATTTTTGTAGCCACTGTTAAAGTTTCACCTTGTTATTTCTAATAAGAAATGTTGCCAAGTGTTGCATATTCCCTTTTAAGAGTTACACTTTAAAACGAATAATTTTTATTCTCCATTTGCTGCCAATGCCTGACTTAATTGTACAAGAAGCATAAAAATGTTGGTAACTTGATATGACATTTTACGTCAGAATGCATGTCTTACATGCTGCAAAAAACGCATCAGAAACTGCCATTCCATCTGGTAACGTTATAAAGCAATTTGAACATGTCATGTTAAAATCAATTTTATTTCTTTAATAGGAACTCCCATCAGAACAAGCAAACCAAGATATTGAGTAGAATAGGGTCAGAAATGTAACAGATGTAAATAAAATAACCACTTATCACTAAAGTCTGTCACAAGTGTACATAGTCTAGGTAATCGTCTGGATGGTGAATATTGAAAAAACAGAATTAATCATATTTTCATCTGAACACAAGACACAATCTGTTTCTAACATATCTGTGAAAGTGGACGGCTCTGAAATCAAACAATCAGGCAGTGTCAGGAACCTCGGTGCTTTCCTGGATTCGAACATGAGGATGGAGCAACATGTGAATAGTGTGTGTAGAAATTCCTATGCACAGTTGCGGCAAATTAGTCACATCAGACAATATATAACCGCAAACGCAACCAAATCTCTAATCAACTCTCTTGTTACATCACGTTTGGATTATTGCAACTCTCTTCTATATGGAATTCCAAAACGGTCAATGAACAAACTGCAATATGTCCAAAACACGGCAGCTAGAATCGTAACCAGAACATCCAGATACGACCATATAACGCCTGTTCTGCGTGAACTCCATTGGCTTCCTGTGCAATGTAGGGTAGAATACAAAATTATAACACATACATATAAGGCACTCAAAGATCAATCACCAGCTTATGTAGCGAACATGCTAGAAATATATACACCATCCAGAAATCTGAGATCGCAGAATAATGCATTAAAACTAGTGGTGCCCAAATGTCGAACAATACGATTTGGTGACAGGAGCTTTCAGACAGCTGCTGCGAGGTTATGGAATGCCCTCCCATCTGGCATAAGAGAGTGCAAGACCGTGCAATGTTTCAAAAAAGCGCTAAAGACGCATTATTTCATACAATTCTTTGGCAACTAACATCTCACTGATTACCTGATTTATAATGAAGGTACTTTGCCTGCCAATTAATTACTTTAATTAAGAACTCCAGTGTGACAGAATAATATTGGCGGTGTTTTTTTTTCTGTGGGATGTATCGTGGATGTTCTCCGGACCGTTTAGGTAGGGATTGGCCCAATCATCCGGGACGGTTTGCATGCTGTGATGCATTTCGCAGACATCATACCGTTTAATTCTGTCTGTTCAAAATGTAAGATATCTTCTGTTCTATTCTGCTCTGACCTGTGTCTTTGATAGGTCAGTTAATGTTTTATGATATTGTATTTTGTTTTATGTTTTGATCTGCCTACCTTCCAATTTAAAATGCTTGGTATCTTATTACCGTAATGTAATTTTAATTTCTTCTATAATAGTTCAATTCCCATTTTTTATTGAACATTATATAAATGTTTTTATGTAAAGCACTTTTGAACGTATTTTTATATGAAAAGAGTGCTATATAAATGTGGTATATAATAATAATAATAATAATAATAATAATAATAATTGAAAGGTCCGAGTCTTAACGATTTTTAGCATATTAGATTTTAAGTTATCTAATACCGTGTTCACACTAGCAGAACGGTTTTATCTTTATTAGGCACTAATTGGCTATAATTGGTATTTGACATTCAAAACCCATCAAAATATAATCTAGTTTGCGTCCACACTAGGCAAAGAAATGTGGTTTAAATATATAATGCAATGTTGGAAGTTAACAAATATCTTGCAATAAGCAAACACGGTTACAAAGAATTGAGGCTAACAGAAACAAGAAGGGGTCATCAATATTTAAACTTACGTGTTCATCTAAGAATTTCTTTTCATTTCATTTATTGTCCATTTTGAGCGTCAGCATGACTCCATATCGCAATTTAATGTCTTTGTTTCAACAACAGTCCAATTACTTTTGCCGGCCATGGCATCAATTGTTTGATACAAAAGAGAAACACATGGTATTCTTCCTCCAAAAGGTAAGATCTGTGGATTTGGGATTGTAAAACCAGTTATAACCCACATTTGCGTTCACATTTGTAAAATAATATAGCATTACTTTTTAATGTAGTATTAAAACCACCTCCCGAGGTAGTTTTAATGCTACATTACAGAAACCACTTGACCTTTACAAAATTTACGTTTTACACCACATATAGTGTGGACGCAAACGAGTTTAAAAAATAAACCCAAGTTAATGTAGGATTAAAAACGTAGTCTGAACACGGTATAAATCATATTGCTCGTACGATGTTATAAAGGTCAGTGTGTAGCAGTAAGATACGATTGGATGCTACGTGTAACATAATTTAGACACACATGAAGTCAAGGTTGAAATAACTTTGTACTGTCCGAATATTTTGACATTAAGTAAGCAACACACAATCGCCTCATGGTTTACTGTATAAATACTATACGTTTTTAATGTAATCGCAAATCGCATCGTGATATAGGAACTATTCATCAAACACATAAATTGGCTTGCAAGTAATTTGTTTTGTGTATCTAAATTGTTTTCATTGAGAATTGCTTCAATGGGCAATAAATTGTTTGAAGTTCAAGCACAGGAGGATAATTATAATAGCATTTTATTGCGCTAAGGTGAATTATGAAATACTAAGATATGTGGTATCCTTGACAACAAATCAACAACGTGTCGTTATTTCACCCATAACCTATTACATTTGTAAACTCACTGATTAATTTTGTCTTTTGATATTTTATATCCAAATCTATTGTTTTTCTATGTTGTGATTTCTACGTTTTATACACATGTTAAGGGAATTCATATTGCAGCGTTAAGATATAAATTTGTTTTATTTCCGCTGAAATGTTTGCTGTGAAGCAGGTTCAACTGTGTATATATGCGTGAAAAGTGTGCTATATGTATGTGGTACATGTATAATGTGTTTTCCTAATTGCAACATTGAAACTGGTTAATGAACTGTATTCAGTTCATTCAGCATACAACTCCCAGGAGGAGTAATGTTGGTTGAAAAATATTTAAGTTATAATAGTAAAACTTAAATGGACTTTACAATTTCTGCTCAACGGTTGAGACAATACATCATTTGTTTTTTCTTCTTATGTATATACATGTATTGATCAAAATCAAAATGATATTAACTGTTTTAAAATTTTCGATGTGAAGCAAAGCTTTATAAAATTATGAAAAAAAAAATCGAGTGTTTAACATCAGCGAAATGTTATTAAATGTTAATGAATTCAAGAAGATAAAGAACAGAAAACAACTCCCTCTATAGCTGAGTCAAACGCATTTGATATGATGACATTTTTTGCAAAGTGCTTAGATATGTTTTTTTTTTCTTTTTTTTCCTTTTCATTTTAAACAAGTTTAATGATTTTAATGGAATATAATTATTTTTGGCATCACTTATCAAAAACATTCTTAAAAATAATTTTATTTTGATTAGTTCAGTGTAAAGCATTTTCAAACAAAAAGAGTGAAAATTTAATCTCGAGTCATAATCAGGTTCCTTTGAAGTATGCTTGTTATAAATGAATCCGTTTCAGCGTGATTAAGATCACATCATTTTATCTTTTCTTTCCCTATGATGTTCATATTTGTTTTTTTCGCGTATGTACCAAAGACTGTAAGAAAATACGCTGTCTAGTCAAAGGATGACAACTTTACGTTTTGAAAATTCTGGTTCATAATAACTACTATTTGCGTATGTAATGCATTCAGCTGTATTTATTGCATGCTTCTAACATCCTATATGCTACTTGTCTCCTTTTATTGTAATCAGTGTATGGAGGAGGAATAAACATGCAATAACCAGCAATAAAACTGCGAAAATCCTGTTTTCTTATGTTTTTGTGTTATTCAACTGATTGTTAATACATTAGGCAGACTGCTTATGATTTGCATTTATATCTTTTTGCACGCTACATGTTTTAGTAAACACGAATATTGTGATATTAATACATGCAATGACAGTACTTAGTGCTCAGATATAATTGAGATCAGCCTGAATGGAACAGAAATTTCACATGGTATTTACATTTATTGCACAACTGCGACGGAATTTTAATGATTTCTTTCCGAGACATGATTTAAATAATTTAGAAGAGTTTCGTCTAAAACATTTTAGAGATTAAAAGAAATTTATAAACCAGGTATTTTTTTATGGATAATCACAAGGAAGGATAACCCTTTTTTTTTTTGGATTTAACGTCGCACCGACACATGATAGGTCATATGGCGACTTTCCAGCTTTAATGGTGGAGGAAGACCCCAGGTGCCCCTCCTTGCATTTTTTCATCACGAGCGGGCACCTAGGTAGAACCACCGACCTTCTGCACGGCAGCTGGATGGCTTCCTCACATGAAGAATTCAACACCCCGAGTGAGGCTCGAACCCACATCGATGAGGGGCAAGTGATTTGAAGTCAGCGACCTTAACTACTCGGCCACGGAGGCCCCAACCCTTTTTAAGATTTAGGATAATGTCTAAACATCAAGTATTGCTTGCCATGATTATTTTCTCTGAATTTATTTATTTATTTTGGGTTTTACGGCGCACCAACACAGTATTGGTTATTTGGCGCCAAACAGGACTACAAGTTTTGGTTTCACATTTCTATTTTCTCTGAAAGAAATGTTTTCAAAGCATTATTATAATCTAAGAGTTCAAGGATTATAGACTTTTATTCGCTATAGGAATCCGTTTAATGTAAAATTGATTGACAGCTCTTCAACTCATATGTATTCGAATATCTTCAAACGTTATTTTAGTACATTTTGATAATTTTGTAATTAAAGCTTAAAATGACGGGAAAAGGCAAAATATACAGAATAAACCTGATTAATATTTTCATATAAGAAATAAACCCGATTGGGAAATTTTTGACAATAGGCCTATTTACTTACGTTTACTGAATAAAACAAACTGACAACATATTTGAAGTGTTTTGTCCTATTTCAAGCTAAGTGTGTTGCATATCGTTTCTTGAATGACTGAGAACAATATATCTTACGGCCTCGCAAATTACTTGGTTTCCATAGGTTTCATGTATAAGATTTACAAGATTTTATTCATAACACTCAGTTTGTACATTGGTACAAATACAAGAGCAATATCATATAACCTTAGGACGGCCAGCACATATTCATGCAACCTCGCCAGGTATATGTATGTTTTTGACAACACAGAAAATGACGTCACTCGACCTTCAGCTATTTCCGGAAGTAAATAAAATGAAAGTAGAAATGCTAAACTTGAAAACGAAAGCCGCATTTTGATTCGTAGATAGTCAGGGTCACGCGCAGGGATCACCCCGTCTAAATGTATGCGCGTGGACTTCTTTTTTTTTGTTGTTGTTTTTTTGTTAGCTATTGGGGAGCCAATTTTCAGCACTTTATCACGAATTGAAATTACCTGGGCTTTAGTACAGCATGTCAGCTTTTAATCTATGAAAAAGTATTTGAGCTCTGGATAAACACAAATCCCACAGGGGTCCGTAACAGACCAAGGGTACATTGATAATTTTGGAACTTCATCAAATCGCTCAAAATGTCATTTTTGATTGTCTGAGAGTGTCAGTATATGCCTCAGATGTAAGATATAACCGTATTTGAGAGCTGCAGACCTAGACATTTCAGAAATATTTTCAAAATAAGTTTCGTGTAATAAATGTTGTTTCTACGGAAGCGTGAAAGGGCCATCAGACGCTAATACGTTTTAGTACGTTAAGGCTGCGGAAAGGATATATAATTAATCCATTCTAGCATGGCCGTCGATGATACATGACATACAATAGTCAGAGGACAACAACATATTATATGCATATCACTGGAATAAGGAATACAAAATGAAAATCAATCTTCCTAAATAAAAACTTTACAAACTTTTTGTGAGTTTACTGAAATTGATATGGTCGCTGATTGGTTTAATTTTTTTGTCGCATGCTTCGAAGTTTCAGTGTTTTGGAAGATATGAACGTTGTTTTGTTTTTCATTGAGTATTTAAAGCTATCGTGTTGTTCGGACCAAGCAATAGTATAAAGTGTATATCATTCATGTAAGATAAGTACGTGAGATTATTTGTTATTCGTGGATTTAATGGTGTACAAAATTTTGGACTTAGACTAAGTTTGCCATTGTCTGGTGAATACCTCTCATCTATTTTACTTTATACATCGCCATAACTTAATTTGCAGAAAAGGTACTTTTGACCTGAATATTTTGTGCATTTAAAAAAAAGTATTGTTTTGGGCACTTTGATGAAAAACAAGCACCTATCATTTCTGTGATTTTCATCGTCATAACATTTTGATTATGGCATGTTAGAATGCACAACTTATATATAGAGAATCGGAATGAAACAGGAGCAGTTCTGTAAAATGTATCAAGACTAGATAAACATTTATAAACATGTCATTTTAGCCCTAGTAACAACATAACATAACATAACATATCTTTTATTAGTCTTAAGCATATATCAGCTCATCGACATATACATACAATATTAAACATATCTGGCATACGTAATATTTGAATTACGAAGCAATAGTATACATAAAACATGAAATATAGACTAGAAATCAGGAAACAAAACAGAAAAAAGCAACACAAAAAAAAGATACACATACGGCGAGAATAGATCATCATATTACAAGAGTGTATACAGCGTTTACATCTCGAATATTTATCAAGTTAAAGGTCCAATACTAAGGAAAGTGAACATTTTAATTTCTTTTAAAAAGCACAGAAACTATTTCATTTTATTGGAAAATGAAAGTTGGTATGTGGAAATTCGAAATAAATCGCAGTATATGTACAATTATTTTTCTATGAAGTATGAAGAAAGTTAAAAAGACCTGGGGGTCATTCTGTCGATTCATTGAAATTTCAACATAATACACATACATTTCTTTGAGTTCCAAAGACCTTCTGTAAATTTTGACCTGCCAATCTTCATTATTTAATGTCTTGCAGAAGTCTATGCACTGGCTATGAAAAAAAATGCCAACTCACTTTCCCTTAGTAATGGACCTTTAAGTCTCTGAAGAAAAGATTGTCTTAGCTTGAAGGCCTTAGTGATATACACTGCTAATTTAATAAGTACGTTTTTATTTGTCGAATTTAAAAGTTGAATGGATTTATATACACTTGGATATTTACTATAGTAGCTACTTATATATTTTTTCCTTATATCTGAATATAACTTGCATTTCATAACAAAATGAAATTCATCTTCGATGTCATTCATATCACACAGAACACATTTGCGTTGTTCTCTTGGAATTACATTTTCATTATATCTTGCCTTTTCTGTCATTAAGTAATGTGACCCCATACGTATTTTTGCAATAGCACGTCTATATTTTAAAGTATTTTCTAGTATCAGGTACTTTGGCATGCCAAAAGTCTGTTTGATTTCCTTATATAGGTACAATGATGGATACTCATTGATACTTGCACGCCAGTCTGTTATATATATATCCTTTAATCTCTGCTTTAAAACACGTGTGAAATTTTCACTACTAACTGACGATGGGAAAGTCCAGATTTTTCCAAATCCTATCACACCCAATAAATTTTTTACTTGTAATAACCAATTGTCTATGCCATTTTCCGTTAATCTTATCAACATTTCAAATATCGAGTTTAATATACAGTTATCCCTTCTGTTACTTAATTTTATAAAATATTTAGTGATTCTTACTTTCCCGTCAATTATCAATGGAAATCGACCAGACTCTCCATATACCCGTGCATTATTAGCCGACATTTTAACCCCTAAGGTCCATTTTACGAATTTCCTTTGTACTCTCTACGCATTCCGCACTTGATAGTCCCCATACAAACAAACGAATCGAAAAGGTTGAACATGATATTAGTTGGCACTTGAATGTTTTTTACTAAAGAGTATAGCAACCCAATTGCTTTCAGTCCTTTTCCCGCTAATGCCATCGTGGCAGTTCTAAAAGATCCGCCAGCTGTAAAGATCAAGCCTAAGTAATTAAAACTGTTCACTATCTCTGTCTCTTCATTACCATAGTACCATTTTTCATTTGCAGCTATAGGGTCCCCTTTTCCGAACACCATGACTTTAGTTTTTTCAACATTTACAGTTAAATTCCACTTTTCACAGTAACGCTGTAGGTTATTAATCGATGCTTGTAGGCCTTCAATGGAGTCCGACAAAATAACTGCTTCGTCGGCGTACAGGATTAAATATAGTGTAAATTGATCTAAATTTATGCCCGCATTTAAATTTGATTGTAGATCCATTTCAAGATCATTTATATATAATGAGAACAAAAAAGGTGAACATATCTCGCCTTGAAATAAACCAATGTCATTTTCTAAAAACTCTGATAAATTATTACACTGCTTAACACAGCATTTAACGGTTTTGTATAATGAATGGATAACTTGAAATAAATTCGCGTCTACACCCTTTTTGATAAGTTTCAGATATAATGATGAACGGTCTATAAAATCGTGTTGCTTTCTTCAGGTCCAGAAACAAACAATACAACCTCTTTTTGTTCCTCAGTTGGTGTTGTATAACTTCGTTCAATACAAATATAGCGTTTGTTGTACTGAGATTAGATCTGAATCCAAACTGTGCATCCGAAATTATTTCATTTTCATCGGCCCATAGTTTAAGGCTGTTATTAATGATAGACATGAACAATTTAGCAAAACAGCTGACAAGAGTTATTCCTCTGTAGTTATTTTGGTCATCTGTTTGCCCTTTCTTAAAAATTGGTACAATAATACCTTTCGCCCATTTATCCGGAATCGTACCGGTTTGTAGTATTTTATTAAATAATTTTTCAAGGTGCGGCATTATAATGTCCAGCGTTTCTACAAAATACTCGGATAACAGACCATCAATTCCAGGCGCTTTATTTCTGTTCATTCTTTTTGCTGAAGCCTGTATTTCTTCCTTAGTTATCGGATAGTCTAATTCTTCAAACGTGACAGAATTTGTTTCTGATGACGCATTTTCCTCGAACGCACGTACAAATTCTAGCGTTTCTGTATTTTCTGTCCTATCATCCGTTTGTGATGATAATGTCTTTAGCTTTATTTTTCCGTAGCCGTGTAATATAATTGGAGATTTACATTAAATATGACTGCGTCACGCATACTGCGTATAACAATTGTTGAAGAACGTACTTCTTGGAGTTGAAGTTCATGTCACTGTGCGTGTATGCAAAATTATCCAGTATTGTGAATATACTGTTTTCTGAAGCTTATAAGTACAGAGTATGCTCAGAAGTTATCATAAGTTTAAACCAAATGTTATCAATAACCATGAAAATCTGTGAGAAGATTCGCTGGAGCAAACAAAATAATAACACACTCAATTTGACCGAGTGTGTTCATTAAACATAAAGCGTGTAATAATTATTTTACAGCTATTTGAATCAGTGCATTTCTCAATAAACTTTCATTAAATGAATTCGATGAGAAACATATTTCGACAATGCGCTTCACTGCTAAAACTGAATTGTCATCTATTTCTGTTTGGTAATTCAATATGTCATTTACGTCAGAACACATTCTTTATTTGCAACAGAAATGCTTTAAAACTTGTCAGTCTATCAATAAATATTCCAGGAAACAATTTTAACAAGCCATATCAGAAGTTACTCCGGAATTCGCAACTACTTTGAAACAAACAACAACATACTTCAGACAAGAAAAAACAAATATTCGTAAAACGATCATTTTCAGTATGCCACTTAGAAGTATGCTTTCAACAATGTTAAAACACATTTCCAAGCATATTGACAGTCTGGGCGCTTACTTGAATTAAAGCCGGACTTGTATAACAAATATCTTGACAAAATTGTTCTATTTTGTCTAATGTATATGTCAAGTATGTCAAGTTTCTCAGTATTTATTTACCATTTGTGGACTTTTGACATTAGAACGAAGTATTGCACATACAAGAATTAAGAAAAGAAAATTTATTGTAACATTAATAACGTCTCCTGGAATATTCGCTTACAAAAAGACCCAGGTCTGTGTAACGCGAACACTTATTGCTGTTCTGATTTGCTGTTGTCTCTATTAATTTTGACCCAAATTGAAAGAAGAAATAACTGTGTTGTAAATATTAATAAAGATGAAAAACATATGTTTGCTAGTGTTACCATAGGTTTTAATATTGATGTGGCTTTATATTGTGTTGTGCCGCTTGCAATGTTTTTTTTTTCAATAAGTAAGTTTATTTAGTTTATTGTCTCATCCAATATACATGTTAACATCACAATATACAACTATGGCACATATTATATTACATGTTAATGGCTTTATGTTAATGGCTGTTCAATACTGAACTATATGAGACAGTAATAAAAAAAAAAAAAAAAAAAAAAAAAAAAAATTAAAAGTCTATATATATCACAGAATTATATATATTATTATTATCTATTACATTCATGATGATGACCAGAAGTACGTCACAGGATCGGAATATTCGACGTTAACATTATTATTATTTACCAGATGTTTATAGCGCTCTTTTCATCCATAAAATAAACGTTCAAAAGCGCTGTACAAACTACATATCACAGAATGATATAGACACACAATACAACACAAAAATATATCAACAATAAAAGGTATTTAGCCTGAATCAGATTTTACTCTACATTTAAATTGCACTACATATTATAGATAATAAGCAACAGTAAATAGTTTCTATTGCAAATTTTTAAAGTCATATACAGCTTGTTTTCCAGTGCAAACTTAGTTTCAATAGACCTTAAAGAAAAGGTGTGTTTTTAACGATCTTTTGAAAGCATCCAAGCTGCATTCCATAACTTTGGTGCAGCTGATGAAAATCTACGATCACCGTACCTCACAGTTTTGCTTTTTTGGAACAACTAGTTGTTTCGAGTTGTTTTTGGATCTCAAATTTCTTGGCGGCTGATAGAGTTCTAGCAAGTCTTTAACATAGATCGGTGATTGGTTATGCAATGCTTTGTATGTGTGAACGAGAATCTTAAAGTCCACTCTGTCATCATTTTCTGCATTTTCTCTCTGTGTCTTATAGCAAGTTGTATGCTTCTTTAATTAATTGATGAACGTGGTATGAAGATTTTTAGTACAGGTATATTCTAGACGGACCGTTTTTAGAAAACAAATGAAATTCCGTTTGATCAAAATGCAAGTCCTTCTTGCTTCCCTGTCGGCGATCGAAAGGTTCTCCTATGTCCGTTTTGTCTTCTTGTCAGCGATCGCAGTGATCTCCTATATACGTTTTGTCTTCCTGTCAGCGATCGCGGTGATCTCCCATGTACGTTTTGTCTTCCTGTCAGCGATCGCAAGGTTCTCCTATGTCCGTTTTGTCTTCCTGTCAGCGATTGCAATGTTCTCCTATGTCCGTTTTGTCTTCCTGTCAGCGATTGCAATGTTCTACGTACGTACGTTTAGTCTTCCTGTCAGCGACCGCAATGTTCTCCTATGTACGTTTAGTCTTCCTGTCAGCGATCGCAAGGTTCTCCCATGTACGTTTAGTCTTCCTGTCAGCGATCGCAAGGTTCTCCCATGTACGTTTTGTCTTCCTGTCAGCGATCGCAAGGTTCTCCTATGTACGTTTAGTCTTCCTGTCAGCGATCGCAAGGTTCTCCTATGTACGTTTTGTCTTCCTGTCAGCGATTGCAATGTTCTCCTATGTACGCTGTCTTCCTTGAACGCTGGATAAAAAGCTTGTGCGATACAGGAATTTATTTGAAAATGATTTGATTAATATCCAAATTTATTTTGATTTGATTTTGATGGAGAAAGGTGACAGTAACCCCCATCAACTGTACCGGGCTTATCTTTTATAAAAGTATTGTACTTTCTATTTGATAAACAAAACAATTTTTTTTGTCCACGGACAAATTATTTTTATACATTCAAAACTAATAATAAAAAAACTAATGAAACAATTGGCCTTACAAATGTCACAGTGCAGTTCCAGTTGATACCGCATTGAAGACATGAGATCATTTAGAAATTCAGTAGTCTCTTCAAGGCACTGTACAATTACACATCTCAGCTTGCACAAACAAATGTTAGTATCACTTACACATTATTTGTAGCAGTGAATACGCAAGTATTATCATGATTTAATAAGGCAGCTTGTGCTAATCCTGTATTTAGTTTGAAATTCATTAATACAAACACATTGCTTCAACATTACAGACACAGAGAGTCCAATCATGTGTCAGCCATGTTTGTTTGAATCCAATAACAACATAATTGATGGATGATTATCGTGCTCTGAAATGATCCCGTCTTGGAAATGAGCAATGGGAAATAAGTCAATTTGAATTAACGGTGTACGAAATCAGTGCGGACTGAATTTAAACAAGGTATAACTTAATAAGAATACAACTTTCAATTTCAGCAGGCGGCACAATGACATGCATAGAGAACACCTAGGATATATGCCCTTGCTATTTAGACTGTTACACTCATTTTTTACAGTGTTAACGCCTGGTGCGGTCCCTTTTTGGCGAGTGCAGTTGTTTTATTTACCCATACACCAATGCACAGTTCTTAAATTCGTGCTGCAATAATGCACAGTTATTACGGAAATCAGAGGAGATTAACGGGCGTTTTCCGTCTGCTTTCATGGATTTTAATTAAAACTTTCCGAAATAAAATGTGTAAGTATTGGCTTTTTAGGCGAAATGCATAATTATGTACTTGCAATTTACAGTTAAATACAGAACTTATTTTTTATTGCATTTGTTTTACGGGGAGAGGGGATCAAGTTTTCCGTCTATTAGAACAAACTTACATATATCAAGTCATGAACAATCCCTTTAATAACCGAAATTTAGGAGTGAATGAATTCAACATTCATCCTGTTGGATAGTTGCTCGAAAACAGCAAACGACATGCGTCACGGTAAGGTTAAATGATGAAATACTTCCTTGTTCGCCTTTTTTTCAGCCGGCTTAAGGACGAGAGTATTTTTGTATGAGTAATCGTTGGCGATTTAGTTTCTAATAATTTTGGGCACTTAATAAGAATAAGATTGTTTGCAACATACAGGCTGAAGGTAAATATAATAACAGCTTATGTCAGCGGAGTTATATTCATTTTGATTGTCTTGTCTAGGGTAAGTGTGGGGATGGCATACCCAAAACACGTCCAAAGCCCATGTTTCTTTATATAGTTTCAAAGAGCTGGCCCCAATTTCGCGAAAAAACTTAAGTAATTGCTTAGCTAAGTCTGTTATTTCAAATGCTTGTTTTTGCCCTTTATACGTCTTCAGTGTTGACTTTTTCATCTAGTACTTATTTTTTTCTCCCGTTTCTGTTTATATGTTTTGTATGGCTACGTTTTGTGCTTCAAAAAATATTTGGTAAAAGTCTGTGTAGTGGCCTTTAAAAATGATTCATTTTGTTGTATTTTATGTCATTAGGGGTCATTCAGGTCATTCAATAAAGTATATATCAATATATTTCAGCTAAAGTTTACTTGGGCGTGAAACGTGTTGTACATGTAAATTTATCAAGTCTCATGAACATACTTTAGCAAATCGCTTTCCATGTATTCAAAACTTAGCTTACCATTGTGGATTATTTTCTATATACGTTGCATGTAATCTTATCTCGTGTTCATCTAAATGCATTAACACAGCTGAGTGTGTGCTTCAAACAAATTTCAGGCAAAATGCATGTTTCTTTAATAAACCGCAATATCTTTCGTGCTAAAACCGTTTAACAAAGTTAGTCTAAATTGGATTTAAAGATTATGATCTCCAGCAGTAATTACGAAGAAGACGCATAGAACGAATATTAATCCTGTAACGACAAAATTGATGGATGATTTATAATGTACAAAATGACCTTTTCTTGGAAATGAGCAGTGAAAGTTACGGACAATTTAAATTAACGACGAAAAAAAACAGTATGAACTTATTACTCATAATTAGTTGAAAAAAAGAATCCAGTTCCAACGAAAAGCCGAAAAAGCATGAAAACAATGACTGATTTACGTCCTTGCCATTTAGGTTTCCTTGTACATTTAACAACAGAAGCGAATTCTGGCAACTTTTGACATGTAGACAACGCATGTATACATATTATGTATGAAAGAAAGACTGATTGCAAAACCAACATCAGCTTAAGCAACAAATACTGTTTTAAATGCCAAATTAGATACAGGTAATTACATGATATTCATATTGTACTATTTATTTGAACAGTCAAAACATGTTCCCGGCTTTCATTATATTCTGTTCGCACCTATATAAGATTAACATGAAGCCAGAAACATGTTTTGACAGTTCAAATAAATAGTACAATACTTTTTTCAAATGAAATGTAGGTTTAGATGGGGGAAAGTCATACAAGTGTGAAAGATACCATCTTGATTTATAACAAGCAAAAATCATTCAGTTAGAGAAAAATGCGTGTAAAAGTTTGCACTGAATTTAACAAATAAGTCTAGTTGTATGAAGAATATGACCACGGGAAAAGGATGGTTTAGTTTTTTAGTTTATTGTAGTCTCATCCACATTTACATGATATGTACATATTCACAGAAATTCAATCTAATATTTTATGTGGTCATTCTCATAAGAATTACAAGAGACTATAAAATGTTTTACGTATATAGCATTTTATTCTAAAAACATTACTACTAAAACAAATAAGCTATGTTTGCTAATCATGACACATTAAGTTATTAATGCATCTAAAACCTAACTAAAAGAATTGATAAATAAACAAGAGCTACGCTCGACCTTTCTCAGTTAGAGCTTTGCTAGCAAAAGGGGCACAAATCTGTCAACATTCCAATCAGAGTTATGGGAATTGTTTCTGATAGTGTAGCCTTTGATAGTAAAAAACTATTGCAAGTTTCAAGTCAATAACTTTGATAGCAACAGAGATATTGGATTTTATATAAAACCTTAACCAAAAAATTCTAAACTAAAAGGGGCATAACTCAAACCAAAGCTATGGGGATTATTTCTCCTGTTGTAGACTTCGATAGTCAATACTGTTTCAAGTTTCAAGTCAAAAGTTTTGATAGTAACCGAGATATTTGACTTTATCAAAAACTCTAACAAAAAAAATCTAAGCTTAAAAGGGGCATAAATCTGTAGAAATTCAATCAGAGTTATGGGGATTGTTTCTACAGGTGTAGACTGTGATAGTAAATAACTATTTCAAGTTTCAAGTCAAAAACTTTGATAGTACCCCCCCCCCCCCCCCCCAAAAATAAAAAAAAAAATAAAAAAAAAAATGCATATGGTATACTGTGGTGTGTCATTGACGGTAAAATTGTGATAAATCGTCTTGGAGATTAGCAGAAACTGTTTCTACTTGATATATGTAATATGGTGATGTTTCAACATATTGTTTACTGAAATCGGAAATAGTTTATTGTATCAAAGACACAAATGCACTTGTGATATATTATACACTGAGCGTTACAGAGGAGACGACTTTGCTAATTTATTATATTTGACTGTTATAGAATACTATCGGGCTATATATTTCATTCTTTCGTAAGAAAGAAAATAGGCATTCATTTAAAAGAAGATAGTGAACTCTATCATCCACATCATTCATTGAACATAACGGGCAATTCCTTTAATCACTATTAAGACACTGAATTGGCGCAATCCTGCTGTTTCTGTTCCTCAGTATATCTGAACGCTTTGAAGATTTATTTATTTATTTTTTGTGTGTGTGTGGGGGGGGGGGGGGGGGGGGGGGGGGGGGGGGGGGGGAGGGGAGATTAACGCAGTATTTCAACAGTATTTCCGTTAATTAACAGCGGACAGTATACCAAACCAGTGTTCTTGAATTCTATATCAGCTGTTCTCCGCAAGTGACTGCCAACTTCCCCACATGAATCAGAGGTGGAGGACGAATGGTTTCAGACACAATATCTTTTATCAATTCGTCACGGAGAACATACGCCTCACCCAAGGACTGATCGCACGACCCCTCGATCCGTAAATCTGCGCTCTCCCTATTAAGCTAAACGGACAGGCTGATTTGGAAGATTATCTTATTGGAAGTTATACCGGTATTGAAGTAATTCAAAATAATGGAAGTATCAACATGTGCCGAAAAATTAACATACTATTTAATGCAAATGATACATTTACAGTTGGCGAAGACGCATTTTTTTCACAATTCATTAAGTGATTTTAATCAGTTCTGTGAATCCTTGAATTTAACAATCAATATGCAAAACAACAAAAACTTTGGCACCAGCACACCCAATAGAACATAAAGATGGCGTCAGTTGAGTGTTCCTTATGATGAATTGGAGGGCCTGTTAGGTACAACTATCGTTTAAAAAACACATTTTTTAAAATCTACGTTTTATTATATATCTTTATAAATTCTATCAAAAAGCAACCGGCTTGTTTTTCAGAAGTAAATACGAACCGAAAGAAAAAAAATCGTATTGTACCTTTTGTACTGTATGTTGCCGGAATACTTCCATTTAATATGGATGACCTGACACAGTTCTGTGAATAGCACAAACAAAAACTACACTTAAAATAACACCGATAAAAACTGTAGATTTTGTTCGCTAATAAAACAACAAACAAAAAGTTGGATGTATGTCATAAAAAGGTCATTATAGCAGTCGCTAGATCTGGGATTTTGTATTTGACTCTCGTGGATTTTGCCAGGCCGGATCACACTCGGCGCTTGCGCGATCTGACAAAATCCACTCAAGCCGAATACAGCATCCCAGATCAAGCTTCTATTATATTGACGTTTCCCGTTTATTCCAGTTCAAACAGCTTGCCGCCAGAGACCTGCTCGTAACATTTTGCCGAAAATGAAATACGAACAAAACATTCAAAACATCAGTTAGAAATTTCAGAGTAAAATGTGAGCTTAGGCTGAAAATTCTGAAATGAAATGTCACGTTCAGTTTAAAATAGTAGTGAACAAATTCCCCAGGCAACTCAATACTTGAATGGGTCTTTAATTCCCATGTTCGAATTGTGAGCCTTTCTTTTAATGTATTTGCATTTTAGTACCGATAAGCCATTCTTCAGACAAAATGTTAGCTAATGCATCTCCGCTGATGGAATCGTTTTGATAATATCGAAAACAGCTGAAAAATAAGTAAAACTTGCTAAGAAATGAATTAGGTGATCATAAAATGACTGTGAACATGTGTTAGGTATCGATAAAGATGAACTCCTCTGATAAGATTTTTGAAATTTAACTATTGTAGTGAACCGTCTAAATTAATTTATATTAACTTGAAGGTGACCTTGTAACCCGTTACAGGTTATGTTTGCGTAGTATGTGTTTATTGTTTTCAGTTATTTTACGCTAAATTAATAAGTGGAGTCACAAATGATATGACAACTGTCCATTTATGTTATACTACAAATGTAAGGCTCTGTTTCAGAAACTTGTACTGATTGAAAGATTAGCCTTTGCGACCAGTATAGTTTATAGCACCCCTTTTAACAGTTAATGGTACTGTCCAAATTGAAAGATGGACTCGTTCATGATAGAGTTAGGCTTATATCGCAACCAAGCCATTTACAGTTCAACAATGAAATGGACAGATGGAATATTCACCGGTCAGCAAGATAAATTTACTTCGTAGGGCACTAGAGTTCGTTATGTGTAGAAGCATCATGAAATGAGCCGCCCCATGAGAAAACCAACATACTGCATTTGCGACCAGCATGGATCCAGACAAGCCTGCGCATGCGCGCAGTCTGGTCAGGATCCACGCTGTTCGCTAACGGTTTCTCTAATTGCAATAGGCTTTGAAATCGAACAGCATGGATCCTGACCAGACTGCGCGGATGCGCAGGCTAGTCAGGATCCATGCTGGTCGCAAAAGCAGTATGTTAGTTTTCGCATGGCACGGCTCAAATCTTCTACTTGCTAGTCACCACATCATTTAATGAAACAGCCTTAAGTAGAGGGGATAATCAACAAATGCAGAAAGTTCTAAACTATGTTTCGGTTAACAACTGCCAAACTAGAGATAGTGGCGTAATGGTGTCATTTTATCCATTTTTTTTGTGTGTAAATTTGTAAATGCAGCCTTTTCACATTTCACTAGTTATGAAATCAAATTGAACTACAAAATATGGAATTGATACATTGTTTTGTATCCATATACATGTATAAGTGTAAAGGCGTAAAATCAAATAATGTGTTTCCCTTCTCATATAAGCCAGTGTTATAGTATTTGATGATATATGCAAATAAGTCTCTAGATTTAGTCTCTAATAGTTTCCTATAGATAAAATGTCTTACGCTGTCTTTTATAGAGATATAACAATATAACGTATGTAAAATGATGACCGACCACCACAATTACATTCTTTTGGATACTATCATATCTCACATTTTGACACTGTCTGAATTATTTACTGGACATTTATCCTATAAATCTGTCCCGTTTGCTTTTAAGAAGCATTGTCTCCGCCGTCGTTAATACATAACTATTATTCAAAATACTGAGAGGATTAGGTTTTCTGGGAATGGTTGGCTTAAAAGCTAAAACAGCTATGTGTCCATATTGCAAAATGAAGTCATAAACAAAGTGCTGATTTAAGTATATATATTTTTTCTAAACTGGTTAAGTTTAATACATGTGTACAGTGGGAATTGTATATAAACATCGTTCATAAATCAGAGTTTAGTTTATTTAGTTATTAACAATAATTGTATTTTATAAATATTGCAGTTAGTAGCCATGTTGTCCAGTTAATCATTCACAGTACGTACATAATTTCGTCGGTCCACAACAGCGTTCTGATATATAGATTTTTTCTCTTGCAGCGGAAATATTCACCATTGGGTGATACTAATTTCATAGTGTAGCGGGTTCCATTTATCTCTAAACTAATAATTATGAAATATCTGAGCCTTTCTCCACTATTAACACTCTTGCTAGTTTTAAAAGTTTTTTCTTACACATATTAGTTTTACCGAATTTTGACAATTTCAGTAAAGGTGACTATGTTATGTAAACACCATCTTACCCAGTCAGACATTTTATTGAATGTTGAATATTTGAAAACCCAACAGGTTCTCAGATAAGCTCATTATCTTGAATCAATTATCTATGTATATAATCCTGTATATATTAGATAGCATCAGATGCTAGAAAGTAACATTATGACCTATTATTGTGTCGGTGTAACGTTAAACCCAACAAAAATTCAAGATGGTTTTTGGGGCGATTACCCCCAGAGTTAACAATACGGTTCAGATTCTCTTAATACCATCTGCCTACAAGCAACCAGTAAACAATCGCCCCCGAAATAGTCCTAACATTTCCGCAGAACAGTTATAACATGTATGGCATATAAATATGTATAGCTGTCCATAATACATAGAATGCTATACTTTCTACGTGATTCTGTAAACAATTATTTCATACAGCTCTCTGTTATCCTTTCAGATAATATTAGAAAATATTAAAAATGAAGGTAAATTAATTCGCCCGTCCGTATGAATGGAACTTTTTCGCCTTTGGTAAGGCAAAACTCAATGACATAATACACACACTGTGTAATTTGCAGAGATAAAGCTAATAAATCATGCGAAATGTAAGACGTATTTAACAAAAATAGATACAATATTTCTAATCAAAATTTTCTCGATACACTTTTAAGTTGTTCAAATGGAAAATGGATTCCAACGACCACTTCTTTATAGCTTATGACCTCGGTCTATAAATAGCTCATCAAACAAACACTGGTTCCGAGCACAGTTTCGTTCATAACAAACGTCGATATGAATTATACTGTGCATTATAATTATATGTTTAATAAAGGTATTACTTTAACTAGGTATGGTTTTGCATATAATACAATAAATAAAGCACAAAATGTTTATAATATAAAAGCAAAGCACAAGTTTTAAAAATCAATTTTTCCAGACAGTTGCTAGGTTCTAGGGGAGGTAAGCGCTGCGTGGAATTGACGCAGTAACGTGAGTACATTCCGAGACAGCGTACATGTTATATTCTGTTACAGAAATAATGTTTATATTTACAATAGAAACTATAATAGTATTTTATTTAACGGTAGTTTGTTTCTTTTGGCTATTTTTATACTAAACTAAAGTTCATTTTAGAAACATTCCGACGAATGCTGTTACTCAGGCATGTTACTCAGTATTTTCATAGATGTCTAAGCATCAGAGATAAAATTCACCTTAAACAGGAAGAAATGGCTTATCAAATGAAATATTTCCGCTTTTGTATAACAAATCTATAATAAGTCTTGAAAAAAACCAGTACATCCTTCTAGAAAAAAGCAATATAAAGGGAAAAAAGTTTTGTCCTAGTGGGGCTTGAACCTACGCCCTCCTGAAAAATTAGTCAAAGTAGGTTTATGGTAGGAATTGAATACTCTTCTAAAAGGAGGTACACTATTACGGGTCCATTACCTTAAGGCGGTCAATTTTCCTTACCATCGTATTAGGGAAGGAACAGGACTAGAACAGTCAGATTGGTAGCGGGGTTCGAACCCAAAATTTCCCTCAGACTGACAGGACAATCGCCCCATCAGTACTTCAGTGCTTTGATCTATCAAGCTTTAGTAGATTTCCATTAATTCGTAACGATAATTTATATTAATACATGCACTTTGTATTTTTGTATTTATTTATCACCAATATTCTTTTCAGCCAGTTTAGCAATGAAAGTTTTCAACTTCAGTATTCATTATTTAAACTAATCTCACTTTAGAATTCCTTAGTACAAAAGCGAATAAAGCTTAAGTTCTAACAAAATCTTCCTGATAGAGAGTCTTCACGTCTCGTGATATAATACGTGTTCGGCAAAAAGACGATATATTCAAACTTCTGAAATAAATGTTATCCGCATGTCTGAGTACTGTAAACGAATGAATAAAATGTTTAATAGGTTTGATGTCACAGGGACGTTATAGTCTCTCTGGTGAAACAATTAGTTGTCGCAAATTGAGCATGATAATATATTGGTGTAGTAGGCGGTTGAAAACATAAAGCAGTCATCAAAAAAGGAAATAAATGGGGTCTACGATGTTGTTTTGAACAAGTTAAGTGCAATATGTTCGATAAATTCTTTGCGAATATCTATTGTTTCCAACCAAAGTAAGACCACTGTATAATGACAGACGTCTGTACACGTGTTAGTAACTTAAAAAGTTAGTTTAGAAAGCAGGCCGTAATCCTAATCTAAGAAGTACAATTCTGTTTCACATTGGTGTCAAACTATAAACGTCAAGGAAAGCTCCCATACATTTGGTATTGTACCGAGTTAGCACCACCAACGTTGGTAAAATAAAATTCAAATATTTCTAGAAATAATGAGTTCACTACCATTCCAAGCCAAGAGAACTAAACGGCCAGTGGTTCGGATTAAACAACTTTGATGACGTTCATGTCGGTGGTATCAGGGTGTTTGGTGTAAAAGTAGTGTCGTGTAAGCATTTGTTCGCAACACATTCCATCAGCCTGAAATAATTCACTGAGACTGAGAATAAATGAGAAATCCCCTACGGACACCATCATCTTTACTTAATTCTACGGTACGTTTGGGAAATGAAGGACGGTAATTAGTTCAATGTCTACTGTATTGACGATAATTTGACAGCCATACATTGACAGAATGCTTTTCGCATCGGAGAATGAGCTAAATCCGGCAGATATTTGTAAAAAACGGTTCTGTACAGGGACCATATGAAGTATGGCTTTATCAAATACAATTCATTTAAGCACGACCGTCTTACCTGAGAAAAAAAAAGAATATTTGAATGTTGCAACAAACAACAAGCATGCGGCGGGATTCATATTTACTTTGGGTGTGCTCACCCTTAAAATGTAGATAAATTGTCAAGTTTGCAATACTCTGAATTTTATTCAAATGAGAATAATTATTCTAATTCTGTCGTTCATAATTAAAATGTGCGATTAAATACTGTCACTCTAATGAAAAGATATCAATATTGAATTAATACACAATATTATGTTATTCATTGAGAACTCGGAAAATACATGGATAAATAATGACATTTTTCGATGAAATATCCATTATTCATTTAAGTCACAGTACATGCATGCCGTGTCACTTTTAAGACAGCTTCGCATTCAGTTCTATTATGCATGTTTGTGACATTTCTCGGATGTTTTGTCTGCGAATAGAGTGTCATTTATTACATATAATCTACATTACTGTACAATCTTAATCAGTTTCAGCGATCATTAGCCCATTCGTGTTTGATGGTATGAATAAGTGCACAGCCATTTTTAAATTGTTATTAAATTTGAGAACCAAGAAGAGGCAAGCTATTACATGTAATCACATTTCATGACAAATATATTTTATACTTTTTCTAATATACATATAGAATATTACATAGTTGATGCATATCATGCTATAAATTCTAAAATTCAAAATATTTTCTTTTAACATTTCTGAGAAAGTCACTTGGGTATATTAATGTAAAAAATCTCTTCCTGCCTACTTTATGTTTCAATTAACACCTTTCTTTTTACCATGTACATGGCTGTCACACCGTATTGTATACCATAGACAACAGAAATCTAGAATATCCTTTTGTTACTTGAGATATTTAGGTGGTGTACTACTGTCTTCCAGCCTCGTTTCCATCCAGGGATGTTTGGTGTAGAAAAGTAATATTTATCACACGCTTAACCCTTGCCCTGCTAAATTTCTGTAATGAACTTGCCCATCTTTCAATTTAGACAGTACTATTGGCTGTTAAAAGGGGTGCTTATCAATATATTACTGATTGAATGGCGGACAGTGCAGATCTTGATCAGACTGCACGGTTCTGCTTGCTGATCAATATCTACGCTGGTCGCAAAGGCAACATCAGCCATGTCTAGCATGATAAGAGTTAATCACGGACCCGAATTCAACACATTGTCTGAATATATTATGCATTCGTGGCTATGTAGCACCACATTCGTAACAGATCGCATTTGTAACAGATTTCGTACGTATGCGATCGCATTCGTAACAGGTAAAATGTGTTACGAATGTGTTTGTCCAACATGGGGGTTGACATGAGAAGCACATATGTATCATGTTGAGTTTTATACTGCAAATGTTCAATCAGTTGGTTGTCATCGCAACATCATTAAATGACTGCCACAAGCACCATCACAAGTTAGCGTCGTCGTCGTCGACGTCAAAAACGTCATAAAATTATTTGAGCCGCATCATGAGAAAATGGACCTTCGGGAGTCTTCGAACCAGTTTGCAACCAGTGTGGGCCCAGATCAGCCTGTGCATTCGCTGTTATTTCAAAGAAGGCTTATTCTACCTGAATTTGACGTTTTCTGACCCTAATTCAGATGCATAAATGCCAGGTCAGCCTTAATATAGAGTTTCCGGAAACTCACAAAAATGTCCGAATGCAAATTTTCCCGTGACTTGGCTCAATTTTTATTATCATTTCTGCATCCACTGCCACTACCACTATAATATGATTACAACTTCAGCTACTTCTACTGTTACCTCTACTAGCTGAAATGTAGACCCACATGCTCAGGTCACTGGTTCGAACCCGGTGGCGACATACATTTGTAGCTATCTTTCGTTATCCAGAGCTGTCTTAAGTTGGGTTACAAACAGGAAGTTGCAATGTCCTGGGATAAATTATAAACGGAGTCGTTAGCCTTAAGTCTAGGAGGGCCCGACATGTGCATGCTGCGAACTAATGTCTATGAGATTTTAAGAAAATACTCCTTAGTTTGTAATTACCCTCACCCCACTGAGCTCGCTTGTAAGGAAATAGGCCTTTGTTTATTATAATCCCGCTGTGAAATAGCGGAGTTCGTGCAGTTATATATATAGGTTCTTGTCCTTGGTATAACTTGCCCATGCATTGTCAGATTTTCAAATTATTTGGTACAAATGATCAGCACGGATAGAAGGTTTGTTGCGATCATGATTCATTTTGCTATATCCAAGATCATGGTCACAGCTTTGAACTTAAATTTGTTTTGTTATTTTGCTGTAATATATACGTTTGTGCCCGGATCATAACTCGCTTTAGTCAGATTTCCAAATACCTTGGTACAAATAACCACCATTTATTGGCAATCTGTGGTGATCATATTACACCTATTACTGCAAACGACTCAAATTTTGGCAACCTGTAGAATGGTTTTGATGAATATTATGTTTGTTTGTTGGATTCAGAGCGCCTGTTTTCAACAGTATTTAGGTAATACAGTTTAGGGCAGTTAATCTTACCATTGATCCTACAACGGACAACCCTCGTAATGATGATGATGATGATGATGATGATGATGATAGTGATAAAAATGTCAAAAATATCAAAATCAGTACAACAGTATCTTTATGTTAGTAACATCAACTTCCCATCTTGAAACAGCACCGATAGGCGAAAATCGCAACAGATACGTGTAGTTATTACCCGGTCTCGAACGTGTATCCCTCGACACTCTAGTCGATGGTTATATTAATTGAAATTATACCCTGGCTCATATACGAGTTTACACTCATACAATCGTTTACGGGTCTGGTAAAACTGCACCACCCTCACCGATGGAGTTACTTGAGTCGCTCCTATAGAGATACAAAATAAGAGTGTTTCCATACGAACGCAGACACCAGGTCAGGCAAGAAAACTCTCTTAGTAAAAATAATCCAATAAAGTTCACGTCGGGTTTTGAATAGGACATATTTCATTTGATGTATCCATTGTCGTCAGTATAAGTTTTTTTTAATTTTTGATGTTCAAAGCAATGCGAATTGACAAAGATAAACAAAACGAAAACCCAAAACCTATCTTGCAGCGAACCCGCGGACGCCGACGACATCAGGATCAGAACAATAGCCATGAGCAGTCTTCGAATAGTCAAGCTAGTCACTATTTAAAAGTATACATAAATGTATATATACCCGATGTTCTACGAAAACAACCTTTTTCAAGACTTCCTATGTTGAGACTGCCTTGATCTTGTTTTTAGTGTATTTTATTTGTTGTTGAAGCGGTACAATCTATAAAAGTTGAACAGGGATTGCATGTGATGTGCATCTTCCCCTTTAATCATACATATTCATATATTCAATTGCATTCAGTAAAAATGAAATCTTACAAACCAAAACCGATATAGGAAATTTATAAGTGACATGTACATGTAGTATCATGCTACTATGAACAGACTAGTCAAGATTACGGTATTCTTTCCAAGTGTAATTACCAGATAACAAACCACTACCAAGATATCACCTGACCGGAAATATCCCTCAATTCAACAAGAGGGTCGTCATGGCCCACTATCGCTAACATGAGTAATACTACACTATACATGTTATTAAATCTGCGATTTTTGCCATTTCAGGGGCCATAACTCTAAGACAAATAGCGTGATGTGGCTAGTCTTCGAGGAAAAAAGCAAGATCTTAATGATATATAATTTCAATGCAAGTTTGGTCAATATCAAATAATAAATGTAATCTACGTCATCTTTACAATGGTAAAGTCAGCAAATCTTGTCATTTTAGGGGCCATAACTCCAAGACAAATGGTGCTATATAGCTGGTTTTCGCAAGGAACCGAGATGTTATAGATATATAACTTCTATACAAGTTTGGTCAAAATGAAATAATAAATATGGTCTCTATTGTGTTCACAAGACTAAAATAAGCAAATTTTGCCATTTCAGCCATTACTTCGAGACAAGAGGCGCGATATGGCTGTTTTTGAAGGAAGTGAGATCCTTTATAAGTTTAATAAAAATTAAAAAATAAATGTAATCTCCATTGTGTTGACAAGGATAAATTCAGCAATTTTTTGCCAATTCAGGGGCCGTAACTCCGAGTAAAATGATGCAATACGGTTGTTTTTGAAAGGAACCGAGATCTTATAGATATATAAGTTGTGTGCAAGTTTAGTAAAAATAAACAAAAATGTGGTCTCTATCGCGTTCACAAGGCTAACACTGCACCAGCATGAACTCTATGTAATAACTGTCGGCAATTTTTCCTCTTTTGCACAAAGTTTGGCGGGTTCTCTTGCAAGCATTTTCTATACGTAGGTTATTTCTCAGATATTAGACTTCTGACAATGATAGAACCAGCTTTATCAATATATTTTGGACGTTTGTAGATAATTTCATACTTTATGTGCTAAGTTATGTCTAGCAAACATGTTAATGTAGTGGGTATAAAACATTATTAAGTAGAGATATGAGCTATATCCACGGTGATTATCCTGTTTTTGTCGCATTTACATCTCGTAAGCATTCGTTCCATTAATTATTTATGGGAAGGTTCTTTCCTGTGTCGCTTTATAGCCGACTCGATATTAAAGCATTACCTATATAATACAGGCTAGCTAACACACATGTCACTTTTTAAGGATAACTTTTATTATTTTTACATATTTTCAAGAAACTAAACTATATAAGATAATGATTTGCACGTATAGAACGATGCAGCCAAGCAAATAATAGCAGACTTTGTTTTCTTGAATCTGTTCGAGATGAAATAACAGGTGCAGCACACCTCACGCGCCAAGCACTGACTCCAGTGGAACTTCTCTTTGAATAAACATTGAATAGACTTTATGATCTAAAAGAACAACTCTAAGACAGCGTTATTAATCCTTGTATGTTAATTGTTTCTCACACATGTCTGTCGAAATATGCAGTGTTGTTCTGAATTTGGTTAACATTGTAAAGTTTCAAATTTCTACTGAATTAACCGACCTCTCGGGTAGGAAGGGAGTACCAACAATAAGTTCGAGCGAATCCGTTCCATATTACATAAAATGTATTTATGAAATTTATCGTATATTTAGAACAATATGTTCTGAATAAAAAGTTAAAATTTCAGTGAAATTGATAAACGTTCTTATTTATTTCTCTACCTCAACCAACAGATAAATATTCTATGCCCAGCTGTATCGTACAGCCATATTTAAAATTGGTTTGATATTTGATCACATATCAGAAATAATTCAATATCTACCCTGTCTACCCTCAGATATGATATTTGCCCATTTATCAAACATAAACCATCCAGGTATATTTTTGAGACCTTCTAAAATGGGTAGATGTCGTAAAATGAACAAATGGCACTGCATTATTCTATTTTATTGAAATTTCTGTATTTTTACAAGAGTTTTTCAAAACATATACTTGTTCATAGAAATGTGTTACTTGTCATATGAAAAATATTGCAAAGTATAACGAGAGAGTGTTAGTAGTTTCGATACGTATAAGTGTTTCGTATTGTCTCTCAGTGTTTGGGGGTGATTTGATTCAAACGGTTCACCATAAAATTATTTAATATAAATTCACCATTTGTTACCTTTTTCTTCTCCAAGTGTAATATACTTCAAGTCTTATGCTACTTTGCCTTCGAAAGTGTTGACCCGGGTTTTCACTTCCGTATCATCCTGTCACCCTAAAACCGGTATGTGGTTACATAATGACACTGCTTTTCTCCAGCATGTACCCCAGGAACCAGATATGGTAACATTTAGAAGATATTTTTAATGTAGGGATAACGCATTTATTTTCGTGAAATAAACATGCACTGACGTTATTCTAGCATAAAACGCGTAGAAACTGATAAATGAATACATTGTCACTCAGCGTCGTTAAATTTGCATGAAATGCGTTGTTTTTGTTTGATTTTTGCCTTGACGTCATTTCTTTCGTATTATCCGTTTTGGGGCCGTAATACGTTTACGATTTGCCACATAATGCGCATATATAAAAAGGTGTTTTAACAGCACGTGAGCGCGAGAATCTCTCTGTTAACACACGTTTTCTCTCCTGTTAAAACACCCCCGAAAAGTGACAAGAACAGCAGTTTTATGCTAGAATGTTTAATGGCACTGTTTTTTCTCCAGCATGTCACCCTAACACCCACATATGGTTACATTTAGAAGTCATTTTGAAATTTTGATGACTGTTTTTCTTTTCCAGCGTATCACCCTAACACCCAAATAAGGTTACATGTAGACATTTTTAATGGCACCTTGTTTTTACTTCTCTGTAATCTGTTTAGGAATGATTGTCTCCTGAAGAAACAACTGTGCTCAGAAAACACGACGAAATGAAGTTTTAATTCAGTGTCATAAACAGCTGTTTCTTTAAAGAATTAGTTTCCTTCCTTTAAGGTTAACAAACGTTTCTCTTTAAACTTTATTTTTTATTTGCAGGATCTCACAGAATACTGCGTGACGTTGTTATCTCAAAAGTGCGGGTCTACATTACCTGGTAAGAAAAACTTTTATGATCGTTTACTGCCTATGTAATATCTCATGGTGACTATAAGCCGGCCCTGTCGAGCAAAGGGCAGAGCCAACAGTCGAAAACAATATTCTCTGAGGCGATTTTAAATCAAATTATAAACATTTGAACAACATCTTCAAAAACATTTGCTCAATTGTGTCTGCTGAAAGTGAGCCAAGGATTGTGATCATGTGATATTCATGACTTTTTCTAATAAACTTTTCGCCCAACAAGCCTTTTTCACTTTAGCTAGACGTATTATGTAGGTCAGTGTCAATAAAAGGTGTACATGATAAATTGCTGTTTACACATTTAATGACTTCCATCCTCAATATAAACACTGGACTTCCGCCAGGTTTAGTGGGGAATTGAGATAATTTAGTGAAAAGTTTAGTTTTGCCTCGTCTAACTCTAAATCCTTGCTTCATAAAGTATCTATATATTTACTTCTCCCACATGTAGTGGGGGAGACATCTTGATTTAGTGCTGTTCAAAGTTTGTCCACGCTACTCCTCCGACTCCACCGAGTGGATTTACACAAAACTTCACAGGAGTAATCATTGCCAAACCTAGTAGAGCATATCTTCAGCATTTTCCTGTTCAGTGATTTTCAGCGGAGTTATGGCCCTTAATTCATCAAATTTTATGATCTTCTCTTATATTATTGGGCGGATTTCCACCAAACCTCAAAGAAGTGATCATGTTAAGCCTCTTTATGCATATCATCGGTATTTATCGGTTCAATAATATTCAACGGAATTATGACCGTTGATTCATCAAATTGTATGATTTTCCACCAGAAAAATTTGTTTCCGATCCATAACTTTTATGTACACCGATGGATTATCTTAATACTGCACACATATGTTCCCCATGATGAGACAATATGTCATGTACATGATCTATGCTTGAAGGTCAATGTCACTATTGAAATTTAAGTAGTGGTGGACGGATAGCTCAGTGGTTTGCACACTGGCCTTCCAATCCTGAGGCCGGGGGTTCGATCCCCGGCAGCTACTCTGGAATTTTCAGAAACGCTTTTCAGTGTTTCCCACCCAACTAGAGGTGTACTGTTCAGGAACCCAGGCAATCCTTGCGTGTATCAGTGCTATACACTGGGCACGTTAAAGAACCAGGCTGTCTATTCGACATTGGTCAGATCGCTCTGTGTCTGTACTAGTAGAGGATGAATTATGCGCCCTGTGTGGCTGCATTTGAACTATGTAAAGCACCTTTGAACGTGAAATTGATCATGAAAAGGGCGCTATATAAATCTGGTATAATAATAATAATAATAAGTAAAAATTGTTTTTGTTTCTAAGCTCCTAAATGACTTAAAGCATTTTTAGTCTTAACACTGTTGCCAACAACCACAAGGGACGGACACTAACAAAGATTTATACTGGTAGGGGACTTCTGTATTGCCACTGCAATTCTCGGTCACTTGTTTTTGAGTGGAATTCCACCAAACCTTTCAGAAGTCTATCATTGCTAAGCCTCATTATGCATATTGTGACTGTCGGCATCTTCCTGTTTAGTGATTTTCGGTGGAGTTATGGCCCTTGATTTGTTAAATTTTATCTTGCCTGCGCAACTGCTCCGATACCACCAGGAGGAATAACAACAAAAATCTGCCAAGCCTACTTGTGCATATCGTCGGCAGATTCCAGTTCGTTGTTTTGGCCCTTGATTCGTCAAAGTTTGTGGCGCTTTAGTCACTTCCCTTATATAATAAGTTGGATTTTCACCAAACCTTACAGGCGTGATCAATGTCAAGTCTTATTATGCATATTATCGTCATGTTCTGCTTCAGTGATTTTCAGCTGAGTTATGACCTTTAATTGTCATATATTACAATGTTTACACTACTTGCTGTATACAATTAGGCTGAATTCAACAAAACCTCACGAGTGATTAGTAAGTTGTGCATATTATCTTCATGTTCTGATTAAATGATTTTCAGCGGAATCATGACACTTGATTTGTCAGATTCTTTGATCTCTGCCGTCTTTTATATGACTGAAAAATTGTTGAAAAAGACGTTAAACCCGAACACACACACTCTTTGATCTCTGCTACATCTCCTATACCACTGGTTGGAATTCCAACAAACTTCTAACGAGTACCAAGTCTAGTTGTGTATATGTATTGGAATGTGAAGTTTCAGTAATTTTCTCTGGAGTTATTGCCCTTAATTTGTTGAATTTTGCAATTTCTGCACGGTAAGGGGTGGGAGACATACGTTTTTCGTGAAAAAACAATCTCTAGTTGATTATAATTTCTTAAATGTAAAATATTTTATATGCACTTTTGTGATACGTAAACTACATCTTCATTCCTCTTTT
This sequence comes from Mercenaria mercenaria, assembly GCF_021730395.1. Classification (NCBI taxonomy): domain Eukaryota; kingdom Metazoa; phylum Mollusca; class Bivalvia; order Venerida; family Veneridae; genus Mercenaria; species Mercenaria mercenaria. The sequence goes on from NC_069368.1 coordinate 83,147,850, forward strand.
TGCCATAAGGCATTTTTGTGTTTGCTTTATTCAGCTACGTCATTGTATGTTTGTTTATTTGTATTTGGTTGTCTGATTGACATTGTCATATGACAATGGCTTCCGTTATTGTCATGCATCTGCTGTCAAATATATTGATTTATTTTGGTGTGCTGTAAATGCATTTTCTGTTCTGTTAAAATGACCCATTTAATTGAGATGTTCCTTTTTAAAATTTTATACGTGTGTAGTTATTATGCATTGCATGCACTTGAATCTTTAGAAAGTTCAAATGTATCGAAAGTATCTTATGAAAATTAAAGTCAGGGTAGGAGTAAGTCGTAAACTGGTGAAAATATCATGTTTTTAAAAACAGACAATCCTTGACTTGTTTTTAAAATATAAAAGCAAATGTTTTATTAATCTATCTTACTTGTAAAGGCTTACTTCAAAACAAGAAATATCTTTTAAAAAAAGATGGTCGGCGTGATGTAACTGAAGCACAAGTTATATATGGGCAGAAACCTGTATTTTAAATCTTTTTACAATTTTGAAAGGGGCCTCTGTGAAGTTTTGTATAAATGAGGACAGTAGTTCTGAAGAAGACTGTGTTTAGAAATTGTGGAGGGACAAACGACGGACACCAAACAATCACAAAAGCTCACTTTGAGCCTTTGGTGCTTAAACGATGGTAACAGTAAGCAAACAATATTGAAATACGTTCTATACTTTATTTCTGGAATTGTTGGAAGCAACATGAACCCTTACCCTACTTCAGCTTATTATCAAATGTGTCTGTCATTCAGAATATGTACAGTACTGTTTTCACCGGAAAGATTAATTTAAAATTTAGAGTCTAAAATTAACAGTATCGGACATGTTGTTGCAGGTTAGTAATGATTTGCACTGGTTAGAAATTGTTGCTGTAATGCAGGGTAAGAGTTAATGACTGTATAAAACAAATAACCTTTTTGTAAAAACAAAACTTAAGGAAAGGAAACTTAACAAAACAGAAATAACTTAACAAGAAAACTTAACAAAACAGAAATATGTCCGGATGAGCAGATGAATATTTGGTTACGCACACCTGTTCAAGTGGTACGCATATAACCCGATGGTGCTGTACTTATAGAGGTTATAGATGACGAACGCGTTGTCATTTCACTCAGTGTCACACATGACTCAGAGTGAAGCATTTTTCAGCCTTTCCTCCAATCAGCGCCACTCTTACAAAATCTCTCATTATGACTGAAAATACCGAGAATACCTTACCAAGCAATCCGATTGGTACATTATTCAGCGGCATAAGGTCATACGAGGTCATAAAATCGTGCTTAATACGGCACGCCGAAAAAAAAAGAATAGACCAATTGTCTTTTAATCATTCTTTTTACTTATGATATGCTTTATCTGATATGGAGCGATTACAAAACTGACGTAATCAATATACCACAAATAAGTCCTTGAGCGCATTACAATTATTGATTACTAATTTGATGTAAAATCAATCCATTAGTAAATTACATGAATGAACTAATTCGAAATACTCTTAAATAGCCTTTTCTTGAGCTGTATCGGATATCCCGTATAATCGTAAAACTGAACATACACCGGCTAATGGCAGCTAGAGGAAATTAGAATACAATAGAAATGGACATTAAGCGAGAAAACACGAGCAATTAGCGGAAAGTAATTTAGTTTATAAATCAAAATCTTCGACAATAGTATATAATCGATATTCCTTTATGATTTAAGGCTTTGTGCAATGATTATCGTCTTCTTAAAGCCAATTATAATAAGACCTGCTTTATTTCTAAGTCTCCCGCAGTGTTTGAGCGAATATATTGCATGGAAATACTTTTACTAATTAGCGACTGAGTAATACGACAGAACGATGGGTGTAATGTCTGTTTTTGAAAATTACTTGGAACATCAAGCCGCATACTTTTATCATAAAATGGTATATATGTTTTATTGAATGGTTTTCTTAAGATAAAGTTGTAGAAGCATGGGTCATTATCTAACAATATGGGATGTTTTATTGATGGCAAATATTGTACTTACTCCTAAGTTCTATACTTTGGCTGAGCTATGGCATGAACGTATAATATACATTTCTTAAGACAATTATGATAAGTGTTTTCCGTTTTTAATGTAAACTTTGTTCAATGTTTTAATGTTGTGTTTAATGTAGGGATAATACACGTTTTTTTTGTGTATTAACGTCTGCAGAAGCCCGCGGGATTGTTTGTGACCGAGACCGAAGGTCGAGGTCACAAACATATCCCAAGGGCTTCTGCAGACGTTAGTACACAAAACAAACGTGTATTGTCGCTATTCTTGCATAAAAATATATTTCACGACGATTTATGTATTGTTTTCAGATGTGATGACTTGACGATTCCGGTACATTTTTTATTTACCATTCCAGTTGTTCTTGGAAACGGTAAACATGTTTTAAATATCCGTATCCAGGGCCCGGAAATAAACAACACTATCAAAAGCACATCCTGAAGGTTTTTAAGCGATTTTTTTATCTCTCATTATTACAAACATAAAATTACCAATAATTGTTCATATCATTTCACAATTTGGTGGACTCGATCACAATTTCAAGAATAATAACTTTACATTCGAGTTATATTGAGTTCGGACACGCAGTTGGAGTACGGATGAGTACGAACGTAATGTCAAGTTTCCAAGCTGTTTATATAAATTCTTCGAGAAATTAGATAAAAACATACTGACTGATACTTACCAAAATCATAAATATGATACATAAAAACAAGGAATCGCACAGGTAAACACGCTATTCTTTAACATTCATGGTTGTCTACAAAATCTGAATTGACGCAGAGTTCTGAAAGGGGAGTAAACAATGGAGAAACGAGTACGTACAATGTTGGGGGCAGCGCATTTGGCGTTAGTTACTGATACAGTAAAACATTCTATGGTTTAGATTGCATATTTAATGCTTCAAAAAGAGGTTTTTATGAAAGAAAAAAGACGCAGATACCAGATGTCAATCTGCGCAGAATTACATATACGTCCCTGGGAAAGCATTTCAAAAATAAAAATCGGGTATTAACAGCACGTGAATTGCCTTGTTTGCACACGATTTTTCTCCAGTTAATACATGGGCGGATCCAGGGAAAAAAGAAGTTTTTATGCAAGAATTTCTGTTTTATTTTGTAGTTTCTTGGGATTATGTTTAGACCTTTGGTTAAAATGAAACACCCGATGCTATATTTTACGGTCTTGCCATAAATTTTCCCAGTGAACTTGATAGATATACTTTACTGTAAAACATCAGTAATTCACTGCAGTATTACGTTAAAGGTCCAATACTAAGGAAAGTGAACATTTTAATTTCTTTTAAAAAGCACAGAAACTATTTCATTTTATTGGAAAATGAAAGTTAGTATGTAGAAATTCGAAATAAATCGCAGTATATGTACAATTACTTTTCTATGAAGTATGAAGAAAGTTAAAAAGACCTGGGGGGTCATTCTGTCGATTCATTGAAATTTCAACACAATACACATACATTTCTTTGAGTTCCAAAGATCTTCTGTAAATTTTGACCTGCCAATCTTCATTATTTAGTGTCTTGCATAAGTCTATGCACTGGCTATGAAAAAAATTGCCAACTCACTTTCCCTTAGTAATGGACCTTTAATAATATAATGTATACATATATATTGAACGTTGACGAGGAATATACACGTCAGTTCCTGAAATAATTCACCTGCTCCTGGGTTTTCCCCCTACAAAAAAGCATTGGCTTAAATTGTGTCGAATGGGCCTCCATGGCCGAGTGGTTAAGGACTTCAAATCACTTGCCTCTCATCAATGTGGGTTCGAGCCTCACTCGGGGCGTTGAATTCTTCATGTGAGGAAGCCATCCAGCTGGCTTACGGATGGTCGGTGGCTCTACCCAGTTGCCCCTCTGTGCATTATTTCATCACGAGCGGGCACCTGGGGTCTTCCTCCACCATTATTGTGTCAGTGCGACGTTAAACCCAACAAAATAAATAAATAAACTGTGTCGGTGTCACTGTAATCCAATAAAAGCGATTGCTGTAAATAAGTATTTGAGGCATGGTGCGCAATTAGCACCTTGAATCTGAAAAGTTCCCAATCAGACCAAATAAAGCATCACCAGCTGTGTAAACTGCTTTATTTTATTAGATGAAACAGACTGGATTTTGAGCAACATAAAACAAATAATTACGGATTTTGATTACTAATTTGGTTCAAAATCATTAAAGTGATGAAAATAATTTGAGCGAGCTGATTTGATGTGTTGCAAAAAAACTTCCCTTTCAGCGATATTAGTTATCGTCGGAACCAATAAAATAACTTATAGAAGACTATGATAAAGCATAGAAATACGAATGCGATGAAACTGGACATAAAACTGTAATATATACTAGACAATTAAGAGTACAAAAGCTGTGTTTGTAAAACAGTATTACGGATATTCTGTGATGCCATCAGTCTTTATTGAAAATGTATACTCCTATTCTATGAGAGAATTATTGTGATATCATTTCATTTTATCACATTTTTGTTGACAAACTATTTTTGTTGGATAGATACAAAAAATAAGACAGGCCAAAACTTTAAAATAGTTTGGCCTCATGTTGTGTAGTTTATTAAGTGTTATATCTACTGTTGCTTTTCGTACCCCAACTTATATGTTTAATTCATTGAAAAAAATTAAAATATCCACGTATATGTGTTATGTTATACATATTGAATTTCATCTCTGTATATAATCAACGTGATATTTGCAGCAATGTTTGCTGATTGCTTCGATGATATGATATAACACTTTTGGTTAAATGGAGACACTCTTGTTTACATTAACGACGGAAAACAAAAAGCACAGATTACATTTGGTGGCACTTTGCTGTTTGTCTAGTATCTCAGCGTTAAATGAAAATAAAAATTGTTTTCATTTATTCTGGTCCATGGTGTAGTATCTACATGTACCTTGAATAATGACAGGTAAACGACCTATTTTGTTTACCAAATAAACATTAACGAAGCTACTGTAATCCACTTTTCAGTTATAATGAACAGTTTTACGGATAGTGATGATATTTAACTGAATGCAAAAGTAGAGAATAAGTTAATGTATACGATTTTTTAACTTGGTGACATTTAAATTCAACGGTTATCGTTGAGAGGTTAGTAATAATACATAAGTTTAAGACAAAATGTTTGAATTGTAATACAACTTCTCTGGATGATAGATCTAAAACCTTTGGAGATAGAATGAAGTTAAAACAATAAAAACACTAAAATTTACATTGTAGTACATGCCGTCGAAATATTATTAGAAGAATTCCTTCGCCAAATAGATGGAAATACAAGACATTGGGATAATGATAATTTTGTAGTTAATTGGAACAATTGCTTGCATTTCATGGTAATAAGGAAGAACTTGTCAAGTATTCTTGCTTGATATATCGACTTGGTTAATATCTTCCTTGGCGGCAGCCTGGTTACTGTCAATATGCTTTAAAAACCTGCAGTTCTACGCATGCATATATTGCCTGATATTGATAATCTAAACGTTCTGACAGACAAGCAACATTTTTAAGTGACACATGTGATAAAAGTATGGGCAATTAAGAGCATATAACATGTAACTGTTTTATCTATGACTTTTTCATCGTGAAAATTGGTTTGTAGAAATTTTCTTGACGTTATATCTGATGTCGTTTATTGCATATTTATTCCATGCTCCCTTATCGACAACTTCCCTAATATGTAACCAATAAAATGTAACGATATTAATATCAGTTTCCTAAGATTGGAAACTAATGAAAATAAACCAGTTTACTAGGCATGTAGTTGTTCCATGCTGCAACTGCGTCATACAATTAACCTTGTCAGTAAGTGAAAACACATTTAAATAAAGCACAGCTGTTGTAACCTCTGACCAACATGAATTACAGCATCTCACAATATTGCAGTTTATATTGCACAGTTGGAATCGATTGTTAGTTAAATGTTTGAACAAATATTCTTTTCTGGTAACAGGTAAAACGGAGCATTATTGAAATTATAACAAATAACATTTTACCTGTCAACATTGATACACGAATTTCCGAAATAAATCTGACAAGCTATTTATGAACCCTGAGAATAACTTGAATATTACAGGTGCTCCAGCCGTTGGTCCCCCGGGGCCTCCAGGACCCCCGGGTCATAAGGGAGAGCAAGGAAGACCGGGAGTGATGGGACACATGGGTCCACCAGGACTCAATGGTAAGTCATGTGTAACATATTTTGGCACGAGCTTCTAAAAAGGATCAGATATACCCAATATGACTTGGAAAAACAGTATTTGACTTATATTTTTTCTAAGTATTGCATGTAAATGGTACACACAATTCAAGATGTTCCCATGTTAAAAATATTCATCGTAAAACTTAGACTATGATTTGAAAGTTGCTTAGTTGTTATAAAAACCGATGCTATTGTCATTAACAATGAATGTCACCGTTCGAAAATGTTGATTCGGACAACAGGAAAGATAAAAGCTTTACAAAACGGAAAAAGTCTGTATGGAAACATTTTTACCTAAAATCATAAAGATTAAGCTTTTTCTGTGTTTAAGCATGTGAACTTCTTCCTTTTAGTGCCAGCAGTTAGCATTTATCCCACTTCCGGATTTTATTGAATGCGTACATTATTCGGAAGGTTTTTTTATATGCACACGTTAAAAAGTCGACTAGGGCTTAAAGAGTTCGCACCAACATTAAGCAGTTTGTCAAATCATTTAAGTTTTAGTCTGAATGTAATGCTTACATCTTAAGTAACACATTCTAAATGTACACATTCTTTTATCAAATTCCGTGCATTTTATGTAACATCAATATTAACACATAATATAATATGGACTTCTGTTGTAAATATACAATGAGTCAGTTTACTTCAGGACAAAAGGGACAAAAAGGTGAGAAAGGAGATACTGGAAGGGTTGGGGAACCAGGCGCAGACGGTCCCAAAGGACCTCCAGGTGGGTTACCTCGTAGTAAGTTTATTTTGTGGATTGTTTAAGCTATATGATAAATAACATGCTTTAACATATTTGAGGAATAATGTTACGTAACTGTACAACTGTATTTTGATCCTGACGTAAATATCTATAAATAAATGATTTATGTTGATCACGGACCTTTTTGCGGGAGTTGTCCTCGTATATAATGTATTTTTCTCAGGCAAACTTAAACTGAAAATGATGATTATATTGCAGAATAAATTCTTACATTTTTGTGCAGCGATATATGCCGGTGTTTAAACATTCTTTAAGCAATTATAATTTTCACGAGTATATCACAGAGTAAAAAGGTCTAGTTAACTTTACTTAGGTTGAAGGTTTCGTTGTATTATTGAAGCCTTGATTAATTTCTTGTATACAAAACAAATGTACATACACGTAAGATAAATAGACTGTATCATATATTTATGTTGTATATAGTTCTTAATGACTTATTGTGTAAATGTACAAAAAACAACAGATGTAGTATGTGCAGATAGATATTCCACCATATTTCTATATTTAAGGTTTTCCTGGTGTAAACGGGATACAAGGCTCGAATGGAAGACGTGGAAAACGAGGATTACCTGGTCGAGCTGGGAGACCTGGTGAAGATGGATTACCAGGACGGAAGGTTCTGTTCTCTCATTTCTTCTATTCTTGAGATTAGAAAGACTGAGACTTTTAACCTGAAAGACAAGCAATCGTTCGGAGTCTACTCTTTAGCTAAAATTTAATATCTAATTTCATGATCTTGCAGTCAAATACACTGCATCTTCGTACACAGAACGAAATAAACTGAATTGGAGACCGTTATTATGAAGCAAAGACCTCTACGGGCATTCATCTTTCAAACCAATGATTTCCACTATATCAGATTATTCTAGCTGCACTAAAGTCTGTTCTAAATTTCACTTTCCGTTAGACCAATTGTCATACATCTTAAAATCTAAAAATAAACTAATAACTTGTATAAAAGAATATTCAAAGAAATGCCAACATTCTAAACGCTATTTTTTCTGTCATATACAAAATACTTTATTTGGAAGAAGCGTCACACCTCCTACAATAATATTAAACGCTGCTTTAAATATTTATGAACATTTCATAGTCAAATGCTTGGAACTTTTTCTTGATGTCACACTTTTTCAAAACAGACAAGGTAAGATAATTTGACTCTGATGTGTTCAGACTTCACTGGACGATTCGTCATATGTTTTCGCGACTTCACATCAAGTCATATAGCGACTAGGACAGCAAGATTTAATTTGACAAAACAGCATATTTTTGTATCGCTTTAATTGACTACTTATTAATGAAACAACGGTAGGAAAATGTCACACAGCTATGTAGTTTTTTGTGCTATGGTCCCCTTTAATGAAACGCAGAGACGCCCGTTGGGGTTATATAGCAATGTTCAGATGAATATCGCTATCCTTCTATGTTTATACCAAATTGAAATTATTAACAGTTTAGAGCAATGATCAGTTTTGAACATCATGTCAAGCGAATAGTATTTGTTAAATGTTCATGTCGTTTTAGACTCACGGTTGCATTTTCAAATTCGAAGCAAACTTTCAATAAATATTCCCAGCAAAAGACGTTTGGAGCTTGGTAAAGACATTGCAATAACTGTATATGTCTATGCAAACCCATTATTTTAACTGGGGACTATACGCCGCTTTTCATGGAATTATCATTGAAGGGTTCCATGTGCACCGCCGTATGAACACATCTGTGGATGTCTCTAAATTGTTTTTGTACTTGTAGCATGTGTAAATGTTGAGTTCTGCTCAACCCGGGGCTAGAGGGCTAGGAAGGTAGCATTTATTTCCACTACCGTCCATGAACAGGCTCAGTCAAACTGAGCCTGCAACATTTTCGTTTTTGTCGTGTTTTGAGCGACCTGTGGATCTCTTCTATGGTTTCTATTTTTGTAAAATTCCATGGTCTTATATTGCCCCTGCTGCAATTGAAATCGGATTATTCAATATCAAAATCAGTATCAATAAAGAGCTACAATGACTTACTAATACTTAGCATAAAAGTTTATTCAAAAGTACGTCCTGGAACATATTAGTATAAGCGTAAACTTAAACATGAGAATTGCGTAAAGGAAAATCTTTAAGCGATCGGTTTAAATATTCAAGATTTCAATTAAGAACCAAACGTGGGTCATACACCTTCTGGGGAAAAAAAATTCAAACGAGATTTCAAGTTTATTTACCAGTGTAAACAGTATGTTCAAAAGAAGATATGAATAACAGTACAAAAGTACATGATTTGTGTGTCTGAATTCATTTCTTGTGTAAAAAAGGTACTAAAAGTAATAGCGTCTATCTAAACAGAAAAGAAAACAGTATTCCACATGAATTTACATATTATTGCGTTATTTTTATTTCAGGGAGAAAAGGGTGAGCCTGGGGACCCAGGTGGAACATTTAACACGAAGGGCGGAAACTGCACATGTAAGATTTTTATTAGATTTTTTTACAATAGATAAATGAATTGATTAAAGACATAAAGGGCTTGCAACGATTATTACTGATTGGATTGTAGATATATATATGCAAACCATGAATATATACATCGCCCTGTATTTAAACCGTCAATGACGGAAGTACAGGATTCAAAGGCATTTACATTAAATTGAATATTCGGCCTGTGAATCTGATAGGTAAAGTGGCGGTTATGTCAGGTAAAGGTTTAACACAATGCAGCACTTCCAACGCCAACAAAAACAACCTTTCGTATTGAAATATACAAAACGTTTCCAAAACTCGGTTGCTTCAGCTTCTGCTTTGACAGACGGTAAAACATTTATCAAAAATCAATTTAAAGCAAATACTCATGTAAAAGTCATTACGAAATATTACAAATATTAAACAGCCAATACACATCAAAATATGGTAAAACAAAAACAAGACCTGTTGCTAAGAAAAAAGATTAAATACTGGACAAAAGGCAATAAAGGGGTTTCGAACCAATCTATGGCAAGTCAACATCAAGTATGATATTTCTGCAAATGTCTTTGAAAATGGTTCTTAAGATTCTGCGTCATTTCTTCCCTTTGACAATGTGTGTCGGTGATAAAGCGATAACATCATTAAAAGTGTCATTACAAAATGTTATGATCCGTAAATATAAAAACACGTGGCAGGTTTACTTTTCAGTTGTCTTACAGTTAAGCGTAAAGTTTTCCTCTTTCAGTATATCGAAAGGAACAAATGATAAACTACGTACATGCACACACACGTACGCGCGCGCAACTTCGATTAGTGTCCTTGTTGTTGACACACTAACTCTAAATAGAGACGAATATAAATACATTTTTCGAGCCGAGTTTTACCATTGGTGCCAAATTATCAGGTTTCAGAAAATAAAGCATAAACATTTTGTTTAACCTTAGAGTAGTGGGTAATGGATGACTACATAAAGACGTCGAAACTGTACCGCTTATGTGTTATATTTTTAATGTTTGAATGACCTTCCATTCCCGATAAAAAAAATTAATTAAAAGTTTGGTTTGTACTTCGTTCAACTTCAAATAAGCTACTGTAAAATTTGAATGACTCCTACCTGCAAACTGCGATAACATTTACTTTCTTATAAATATCTTTATAATATTCAGGCTTTTCGTATAAATGTGATTACCTTACAATGTCAAAGCTTAAGATATTTACTTTAGCGTATACTTTAATTGTTTCACTTTTACATTGTTAGATAATTTCTGTCATTTTATGTTTCAAATGCTCAAGGTGAGCTATTGTAATAACCTTGTGTCCGTCGTCCGTCATCTTGCGTCGTGTGTCGTCAACAGTTTGAATGTTAACACTCTAGATTTCAGACTTCACAAGTGTAACACAATGTTAATGACCATTTGTCAAATATTACCTTCAGTAAAATTTCGGACGAGTTTGTTACTCGGTCATCTGGGATCAAAAACAAGGTCATTAGGCCAATTAATAGGAAAACATTGTTAACAATTTCTGTTTGATCTTAAAACTTTGTCAGAATGTTTATCTCTGTGAGATCAAGTCAATTCAAAAACAAAGTCAAAGCCAAGTTCCATACCTTGTTACCTGAGGTATAAAACTATGTCATCAGGTCAAATCAAAGAGAAACTTTGTTAGCACTCTAGAGGCCACATGTTCTGTTTGATCTCAAACCTTTGTCAGAATGTTTATCTCTAAAAATTTAGATTAGGTTCAAAACTAAATTACATTTGGTCAAGTCAGAAACCAGGTCATTTGGTCAAATCATGGAAAACATTGTAAACACTCTAGATGCCACATTTTCTACTTAACCATGATAAATCTTTGTCAAAATGTTTGTCTATAAAATATCTAGATCATGTTTTAAACTTAGTTACCCAAGATGCTAAAATAGGTCAGTAGGTCAAATCATAGAAAAACACTGTTCACACTCTTAAGAGGCCATATTTACTCCTTGATCTTCATCAAACGCTTTAAAAATGTCTGTCTCTTTGAAATCTTAGTCAGGTTAAAAGCTTGGTATTCTGAGTTCAAAAACTAGGTCATTTGACCGAATCATAGACCTTGTTAAAACTCTGGAGGCCACACTTTCAACTTCATCTTTATAAAACGTTGTCAGAATGTTTGTCTTTATAAGATCTAAGTCAAGTTCGAAACCAAACACTAGGTCACTGGGTATAATTAAAGAAAGACATTGTTAACACATTTTCTACCTGATTTTCATTAGACTTGGTCAGAATGTTTGCAAGCTGAAACTCTAGAATAATGTCTAACTGCGTCACTGAATAAAAAACGTCATTAGGGCATATAATATACAAACTTTGTTAACTCTTTAGAAGCCTCTTTTTTTCAACTTGATCATCATAATTATTTGTCAGAATGTCTGTCTGCTGTTTGAAATCTATGTCAGGTTGATAAGTGGGGTACCAGAGGTCAAAAACCATGTCACTAGGTCACTTGATTGAAAAAATGGTTTACGATCTACCTGATTTACATAAGACATGGTCAAGTCAAAATGTTTGTCTATGAAGTCTGGGCCAAAGTAGATACTAGGGTATATCTGAGGAAAGAACTAGGTCAGGTGGGCGATACAGGGCCTTCGAGGCCCTCTTCATTGTTATTTATCTTTCATCTTGATAGGATAACAGTCCTTAAATTTGAAATATGAAATGTGTATACATTGCAGCACTCATCTGGCTTTTAATCAAGTAGACGACGTATGTTCAATCTTTTATGTTGAAAGAATACTTTTTAGTGGCAATTCTACCTGCACCTCTATCATACTGTATGCCTTACGAATATCTAAAGTGTTACGACCGTCTTCTGTTCTTAAGTTAAATAACCTCCCTTTAAGGGGTTAAGTAAAAAGGTTGCAAAAAACCTTCTGTTAGACGATCGTATGTGGCTATTATATGAAAAACATGTAACAAGTTATAGAGAAAACGTTCTCAACATTAGTAGCCACTTAAAAGTGTAGTGTATGCAGATTTCCGGACCCGTTGAAATGTCAGCCATGTGCAGGTCTCCTATATACATTGTATGTGGTGTTGAAACATCGTTTATTGGGAATGTGGATGCATCTTATTATGTCGGTTGCCAGCATGCTTGGCTTAGGCCAAGGTGACGTATTCTCAGGGTTCTGGGAGTGTGCATAAAATGCGCTCAGTTGCGGGCAAATGTTCGTAACACCCTGTTCCTCAGTTATAGGAATACATAAAAGCATGAGATACATATGTTTAGATATGAATTAGCTTAAATGAAGTATACAACTCGTTTTATCTAATTAACACGTAATAGAGTAGTAATTTGCAGTTTCACAAATCTTCAATAGTGAATTCCAAACTTAAGTAGAGTAATTCTAGCATGTACACTTAACAATGGCTGCGTGAAATGTTAATACTACATGAGACGGCAGACTAATAATGTTAACTGCTCTCTGTCTGCATGCTTAAACGTACAGGTGATAACGTGAAAGGACAGAAAGGCGAGAGGGGTCATATTGGGTTTTATGGTTATAAGGGAAATAAAGGTACACAACTATTTTTCAAAGCAACTCCATATTGTTTCCATGTGCACTTCCCTTAAAATGGTGCAACTTGATCTTACAGGTCATATCATAAACTTTGCACAATTTCATACAATGCAGCTATAAATTTGGAGTGCTTTTGAATACAAAATATATGTTGCTATTATATTTTAAACAATTCAGAATTCATAAATTTAGGAAGAGAGCAAATTGCACCAGACAGGCGTGATTGCGCATGCTCCAGTTTACTGCATGTTAACGTAATTCTTTTTTCTCCTGTTTTGCATGCCGGGTGTGTAGGCATTGGAATAAAAGGAGATAAGGGCCAGAGGGGTCTGTTAGGCTTTACGGGATACAAAGGAGATAAAGGTAAGAACGTTAACCCTTACCATGCTAAATTTTTATAATGGACTGGTCCATCTTCCAATTTGGGAAGTACCATTTATCATTTGCAGGGATGTTTACTGAAAATTTACTGACTGAATAGCGAACAGTGCAGACCATGATCAGACTGCACGGATGTGCAGGCTAATCTTGGTCTGCACTGGTCGCCAAGGCAGACTCAATTGCCGCCAGCAGGCTAAAGGTTAAGAACATATCGAGGTTTTAATGGATATCCAACACTATTCTTCAAAATCAAGTTTAAATTTCCGCTTAACTCTTAGAATGCAGTCATCTATGGCTTTCAAGTATTTGATACAGCATATATGAAACCTAAGGGTTGAGCATTTTCACTCTATTTTACCAGAACTAGCCTTCCACAACACCACATTGACTTCATTTTAATTTTTTGTTTACTTTTATCATTAATTTGCCAATAACGAAAGTGATAATTTACAATTCATACTTATCAGATCTGTTGCAGCAACTATCACAAACAAAACAATTATAAGCAAATACGATAATAGATAAAAGTTTCAAAATGCTTGATATTATTCCCAAAATATGTGATTTTACTGAAAACGTTTTTGTATCTGCGCTGAGCTCAATTTCTTACCGGGGCTTTAAATGTTAGGGCATCCCATAAGATACAATGAGATATTGGTGGATGGGCTACAAATAGTATCATTGTAATGTTTTTTGTGCAATTTGAAATAATCATTGTTGTCTTTCTCTAAACTGAGTGAAGTAAGTACTGGTAGGAAATTCACCATTAAATTTCACTCACTCTTAAAGATGGTTGTTTATAGATAAATGGATTGATTATATCCACGTCGGTCTTGGTATCAGAATAAGATGACTTGATTCATTGATTTTTTTTATATTTTCTGGTCCACTGGAATCATCGCCGCAAAACAATGCATTTTATAATAGAGTTTCTCTTAAACCATTGTTTTTGGATGAGGTTGTTGCCCCATGTTATTACCTCTGTTAGACAGGGTCCACAGTTAATCGACTTCTAAATGTTACTGTATTTAATCATTTAAGAAGGTTTAACGTATCATCACAGCGAACTCTTATCCACGTCTCACATGGAATATACTATCATTATAATAATTATGATGTTACAGTTATTGAGACTGAATGAGTACGGGTTTTATTCAAATCAGTATGCTGTATAGCATTTTGTATTTATGTTACAATGGACAATTCCTGTTGTGTAATGCACTAGTGCCTCCTGAAGCTCCCTGTAAATGTAAATAGATGTGAGTCTAACTGTATGCCTGTTGTTATGATAATTTGCTTCTTTGACACATTTTAAAGATATCAACCTGTTCACTTTTTATGTAAGTTTTTAAATTTTGCACGGATGGTGAATTTTATAGATGGTAAGCGGATGTGAAATCAGTTTTCAAATTTTATGACGAACTTATCAGATTATTTGCCGTTGTTTTGAATATTTTTGTTTTTGTTAAAAAGACTTATGAGGATTATAGAATCGTCTATATTCTTTCAAGTCAAGAATCCTGTCTTTAATATTTCTCTGAGTTTTGACTCCATTTTGATAACATATTCCTACAAAAATAATATCATTTCTTTTGGGGTCATGGTCAGATTGTATATTACAGTCATTGTATCTTTGTCAGAACTGTCACTTCAACTTTTTGTATTATTTGCCCACTAAAAACAAAATCCTACATACTTCTCCTTGCTCACGGGAAAATTCAAAGATGTTGTCAGAAACAATCAGACTGAATCATTCACATATATCTTTATGCATTTCAGGGAAGTCGGATGTATAGTTTATTCATTGATTAAACATTCAAAGCATTTCCTTATCGCAACCGACATTTCATTTTTTGATATAGTTCAACGCGTTGTTTACTAAATGCCACGTCTTACTAGTGTATCAAAATTTAAAACTGGTGACTTGCATACCGTATTATCAAATTACTGCAGATTATTTCCGTATGCTTTTTTCAGCCATCATTACCGTTCTCTTCTACTAGAGATCAAACTAAACTTATGAAGGAAAATATTCGAGATATTACTTAAATGCGTAACTTGATAAATAGAAAATTCCAGCAGACTAAATCATTTTTATTGCAATCATTTTTTGGAAAAGAAAATAAATTCTCACGCATGACTTCTTTAACAAATAATGATTTCAGCCATCACTGCATTCAAAGTCGAAGCGTCTACGTATGAAGGAATTTAGTTAACCCTTATTTGTTTTATTGAAATTTGTTGCACATACCCTATATAAAACACCAGTAATCTTTTAACTTTCCATGCATGCTTTCTGTTAGGAGAGGCAGGTCAGAAAGGGGATAAAGGTAAGTGAAATTATCGTTTGTAAAGGAGAGCTACCTTAAAATATATCGAAAATAACATTTTACGTATTAGAGGTATGATCATTACATGTCTTGGGTATAGATGGTGCTGCCATAAATGGCTATTTTGTTTGGTTATTATTTCGTGGATTTTCGCTTATCAAGATCAAAGAACTTTTTTAGCTCGTTGGGACTCAATTTCGTGAATTTCGGTCCCCACGAATATATGTACAATAAAAATAAAGTGTGTATTATTTCTGAAAAATGAATATGTGCGTCTGCATGCAGAAATATGGACGAATGTGTATAACGATACTTTTAGGGCTGAGGTACAGTATCTGACCGGGTAACTAAAATCGGCATTATCTGCTATTACATGTCACCACAGAATCATTTCATATACTTTAGAGAAAGGTAGCATAATATCTCTGACGTTTCCTTTTCATAAGGTGTTACAATAAGGTCTAACACACATATATACCATGATGTGATGATAGTATTATTAAGACTGTTATAACATCGTGTTTCAGTCGAATTTACTTTGGAATACAAGTACAAATACAATGTATTATCATTCAT
Source organism: Mercenaria mercenaria (assembly GCF_021730395.1). Classification (NCBI taxonomy): domain Eukaryota; kingdom Metazoa; phylum Mollusca; class Bivalvia; order Venerida; family Veneridae; genus Mercenaria; species Mercenaria mercenaria. The sequence continues at coordinate 83,164,200 of NC_069368.1, forward strand.
ATGAAATTCGAGATTTCTCCTTGTTGATATAAAGGAAAATGATGTAAAACTTCTTATTTCGTTATTACATCAGGTTATGGTGTTAAAAATATATAAGTGTTTATTCGTTTTGAACAATGTAATTAAGTAAACTGATATTTATATTTATATATAAGGTTATGGTATGCAAGGGTTCCCAGGACCGAAAGGATCTCAAGGGATGAAAGGGGAAAAGGGAGACGCTGGATATTGTATAGGTAAGCTTGTCTAGTAGTGTGTATGTATTAGAATGTTTTCCAATTAATGTGAAATATACGGAATCCTGTTAAGCTCATGTCACGTGTCGTCCATCATGTTTTAGGTCGACGCTCGACTCGCAAAACAACGCACGATACGACGCACGACAATACGGCACGACCTGCAAAATGTGGCGATGTATTGTCGTAGTGTCACCCGTGGTATCGTGTGTCGAGCGTCGTGTCGCATTTTTGCGTGTATTATTGTGTGTCGACCGTCTACTCTTCTAGGTCGACGCACGACATGCGATATGACGCACGACAGTACAAAACGACACACGATAATACGACACGACGATCAACACGCGATACGACGGGCGATATTCGACACGGCATTGCAACATTAATGTCGTGCGTCGTGTCGCATGTCCTGTTTCGTGCCGTTTAGTCGTTGGTAGAATCGCAAGTCATGGGTCGACCTTAAAGGGTATACAACACGACAAAGCGACACAAGCACTACAACGCACATTTATGTAGATCGCCGTGTCAAGTTTTCGTGCATATTGTTGTATTGTCAAGCGTCATGTTGCGTGTCGTGTCGTGTTGTCGCGCGTCGTGCCAAGCGTTATGTCGCGCGTCGTCATAAAACAAGATGGAAGTCACACGACATGAGCAAAACTGGATTCTGTAGTACACACTATTTTAGGCATTGCACATGCATATAAGTAGAAGATATTTCTTTTCGAATACGAAAAACAATGCAGTTATATATTTTTAGCTTTGGAAACTGGATATAAGCGTTGTATGTAGTATTTCCAGGGAATCGCTTTTGTCTAGTAGTAACAATTAACGTCATTTATATTGATTCCTACGCCTTTTACATAGCAAATGAAAGTAGCAAAAGTTAACAATATAAAGCGTATTGAAATACGTAGTACTATAAGATAATGTTGATATCATAATGTATTCTCCAATTATTTCAGCATCACGTTGCGGCGATAAATATGTGAGACGAAAGGTCACAGAGCCAGGCTTCGACAGTTATACTGTCAAATCAGGTAGGTAACATAAAACTATGATAGTCTTTCATCTTACTTTCACACATACGCTGTCACATAAATGAACATGAATAAATAAAGCTTCAGAGTCTCAAGAGATTATGAAAATGTTAAAGAATAACGAACATGGAGATGACAGAACATTCACAAATGTACATAATGACATGAGGACCAGCTGCACTATTGCAATAAGAGAATTCTTAAAAGAAGACCAATGTGTCTTTGCGAAAACATATGCGACAAGGAAATGATCTTGAAAATTTCTGCAATCTAATTTCGGGCCACACTGGTATCATATTTAAAATATCTAAGAAATATTCTGTCACATAAGCTTTACATGTGTTTTCGATCGTTCTGTTTTAAAGATACACAGTTCTCCATTCTGTGATTTGAATTTTCGCTGTAGGCGAGTAGAAATATAGACTAATAAATATGCAATATCTGAATAACTTAAAAACAGAGACAACAACGGAAATGACTACAACAACAACTCTGCCACCGACAACAACTCCGTCTACCGTGCCACCAAGTATCGAACCTAGAACCACAGGTATACGCGTGCAATAGGAAAATAACACCATATTGCATTATGGCATGGTCTGATTTTGTTAATGTCCATACTCTTTTTATTAAAGTTTGTTTCTGTTTGTTGCCTAACAAATCTAAAACCTTCTTGAATGTAGATAAATTAACTAACTCTTCCAACTTAAAATACTAGTATTCAAGTATGATTCGTTTGTTTACGCATATACATATTTATTCAAATTAGTGTGTTGAATGTCCGAAGCTGGATATAGTATATCTTTGGATAACATAAAATTGTTACTGTGACTGTCTTCGAGTCTCATACCGCAAATTCACACAACAATTGTCATTATTGGAATGAGATAAAGTATGCCACCACCTTCACTCTTAACATAGTTTTGTTTCTGACAGGATCAACTTCAGCCAGATTGCCAACCTGTATAAAATCAGTAAAAAGATCCTTTGCAAGCAAAGAATGCAACCGAGAAGAATAATAGCAAATTCTGTTCGATTAAGTCTGTTCATGAGAGGTAATGAAGTGTGAAACACCTCTCCCGCCCCCTAGCACCGGCTTAAGCGGAACTCTATTACACATACGTTCAATTGACTCCATGATCCCAAAGATCCAGAAAATATTACATTAAGTTCTGTTCCCAAGGCAGCAATTTTTTCAGAGTGATAAGATTTTGTCTAGATAACAAGATTACTTAAAATGTCAAATTAATGTTTTAAAATGTTGTGACATAATTATTTTATTTTCAGGCGGGTCGCATCAGCTGCCTATTGAAGCCACTAACACAAACACTGCTGCAGCTTCTAGAGCATCTACTAACATTCTAACAGTGCTACAAATTTTACTAGTTTTCGTGCATGTTGTTCATTAACAAAGAGCCAGTGTGATAACCGTTTCTGTAAAGTAAGGATATAATTATGTTTATTATTTTCTCGCATGCGATTTATCAGCATAGAGCTTGTGTAGCTTTGTTGAGCCGTATATGTCACATATCAAATATATAACACGTGCGTGATATATTCGATCGTAAAATTGACATTTGTCTAATGTGACATATTCGTCTGGTCATTTCTAACAGTTTACTCCGAAATGTATATGTCACATACGTTGTAATATAAAAGTGCATGAAACTACAAATTATACTTTTGTTAAACTCAGTCCAGGAAGGGGGTTGGAACCCACCCACCCTCGGCAGGACCGGTCATGCAAATATATCAAGTTTACTCTTTGTATAATTTAATCGCTTTGCAATAAATGTATTGTTATGTATTGTTATGGTCGCACTTGTGACTGGGACTTTGATAGATAATCCCGTCATTGCATTTCAGCTCTACCCAAATTACAGCCTAGGCCTACATGGCGAAGAATGAAATGCTAACGGATGTCTCCCGAACACCGTTACCTAAGTGTTATTATACCGATGTTACACCTCAAAATGGTAGCAACGCATTTTGGTAGTCACTACCAAAATTCGGCCGAGTTTCGGTAGCGACAAAATGCGTTGCAAGGGTACATATTATGTGTTAAGGATCATGGAATGGAACGTATTTTGGTAGTTTTTTCTACATCAGGGGCTGTGCTCATTTTTACATTACGCACAAAAGAGAGAGATAAAAGGAGGGAATGTCTCCTATAAAAATGGTGAGGGAGGGTAAACAAAAATCATTTCATTTCGTTTAAAATTAATTGAATTGATTCTGAATCAGTGATTTGTATTCAAAAAACATCATTTTTCATTTTCATTTTTTTTTTAAAGAATTCGGTCCAGTAGTTTCTGAGAAACCTGCTTATATACAAACATTCACCAAAAAAAAAGTGCAAAATTTTGACAAAATGTAAGCAAGACTTATCTTACCTGTCATGTGAAACCATCTCATGTTGCAGTCTTGTGTCGAGTTTGAAAGCATTTGGGACCAGTAATTTCTGATAAAACTGTTTAAATGTAAATCTATAAGCAGACGCCAACTTGGACGCTGGCACCGACGCCACCGAAAGGGTAACAACAGCTCTTCTCTTTGGGAAAAAAAAAGAAATAGTTGAGCTAAAAGCTCTTTGGAGGTCCTAATGTGATATAATGGTTCTCGTTCCAAGTCGCATAAAGTATGTATCCTGAATATTCAGTTATAATAATAAGGCTCATGTTCCAAGGTACCAACATGTAGTCGAATAATGGACATACTCTAAACAAAATATGCCACTGAACCTCAACTTTAAAACAGATGTAACAATTGAGGAGCGTACATTTGTGCATTCAGCCCAACGGCAATCCTACAACCCGGGGTGTAAGAAAAGTTTTTCCAGCACCAGGTGAAAATACGAGAAAGTTATGTCCGGTATACAAAAATACGAGTGCCTGATATTTACTCGACCAACCTCGGTAACTCTCGGTTTATCGGTAAATCTCGGAAATAAATTCACTACCGGGTTGGATTATTTAATTGTATTTCACTATATTAAACAACATTGAAATATTCTAAGATTTTTGGTGGATAAAGGTTGCATGTCTACCTTGCATATACGTTTAAAGGTATTATACAACCCGTCTTATGTGACCTTTTCTCGTGAATCTCCTGAATTTTAATCTCAAACAGTCTATACTTACTTATGGGCGTTTGTGAAACCTGTCCCAGGGTCATGCGAACGACGCATCAAATAATTGTGGTGAACAGTTGTGCCAAGTTCCTTCAATATCTCTCGATGTATGTCAAAGTTAGAGTTGCATTGACCTCTCTCACGTGTGTTCCAATGGTCCTGCTTGACTGAATCTAGGGCCGTTATATTTTCAAGGTCAAAAGGTCAAGGTCGGATGAGCGACTAAGTTCCATCATGACTCTCTTTGAAATAATATTGTCCATTCGTCACAAAATATTCTTTTTGTAAATCATGAGATTATTATTAATACCGTTTTGCGTTGGATGTGTACATATCCAACGCATTTTGGTACTACATTTTTGTAAACTACCAAATTGCGTTGAGTGTAACGCATTTTGGTAGTGACTACCAAAACTCGATCGAATTTTGGTAGTGACTACCAAAATGCGTTGCTACCATTTTGAGGTGCAACATACCGACAAAATATATAGTGATGTTTTCTACTTAATGTTATTCAGAGAAAATGTATACACAGGGGGTTACCGATGTTTGAGATTCATGTATATGTGCGCCGAATGAACGCATGCTGTCTCATAGGAATGAAACAAGCATTTAGTAGCGAATTTTATTATTATGACGTCACTGTTTGGAACGGCGCGATGATCAGCGGCATGAAAAAGGAACTTCAAAGGGTGGTTGTGGTTGTGTTGGTGGTAGTGGTAGTACAAGAGGTGATGGAAGTTGTAGTGATGGTGGTAGTAGTAGTAATAGTAGTGGTGATGGAAGTGGTAGTGATGGTGGTAGGTGGTAGTGGTAGTGGTGGATGTAGTAGTAGTAGTGTAGTGTAGTTGTGGTAGTGGTAGTAGTAGTAGTAGTAGTGGTAGTAGTAGTGGTAGTAGTGGTAGTGCTGGTGATGGTGGTAGTGGAAGTAGTGGTTGTGATGGTGGTAATGGTAGAAGTAGTTGTGATGATAGTGGTAGTGATGGTAGTAGATGGTAGTAGATAAAAAATATTGGATAAAAAGTCCGAGCATTGCCGATCGAGCTCGATCAGTTACCGGCCATTTCCCAATTTCTTGTCAATGTAAACTCGACCGCCAACCGAAGGTCGCATGAACGCAGTGGATAATTTTCGGTAATTGATCAAACATTTTTAAGAATTAAAGACTGATCATCACGACCACATACCTGAGTTCCCGAACAATGGTTTAGGAACGATCGGGCCGATTTGGTCGGCCATGTGAATCTTGCATTAGCGGAATCTATGTGGCATAACTGAGATGTGTCAATACAATTTGATTGTTTTAAAAGATAACTTTTTTTCAAACTGGTGAAAATGTGATGTATTCGTTGAAAATTTCGTTTTTCTTTGCCCATTTCTGCATGTGAAATATTCGTTTTGGTGTGCCTATGAAAACCTAAGTCCAACGTATACATCACATATTACCTATGTATCGTATATGTTTCATGCGCGTGCTATTTTTGATCGAATATATCACACATATATTCGCTCTGTGACATATACTCCTTGCTTGTAACTAGTAAAACATTAACAAGAGGTGATATGAAAACATTGATATACGGTAATGGTAAAGTTTGATAGATTTCGTGCATGTACTTCTTGAGTTATAGATGATGTGATGAATATAGTTGACGTGTACTGTCTTTCGTACAGGCAATTTATGATAATTTATTCCAAGGCAGAAGTAAGAATATAATCACTTTTTGACTTTGTGCATTTATTTTAAAGTGCAGATGTATAAAGAAGAAAACATTGTACTAGCTTTCATGAGTGTGGTTCATTAAATATAGTGTCGCTGTGGAGAGCATTTATTTGCAGTAAAATGTAGATTGAATTATTGCTCGCATTACCGTTACTGTTAAGCATGTATATATCTTACTTCACAACTGTAGGATGATATGACGAACTAATTATTGTTTAGTAATATATTTAGACCGTTCTCGGCGTATAACAGAGATAGTCGATATGATTTAAACATATTGTTTGAAGAAAATTATATACGCGGTTAAGTTAAACATTATTAAATACTGCAATTTTCGAAGACTTTAGATTGATTATAGCAATATTACATTTGTGTTTGTGTTGAGTAATGTTCTACAGTTACACGGTTTCGATTTATTTTAATGCATATTAAGTTTATATCTAATTTAGCTGTGCCTTCCCTTCTCTTTAAAACGTTTCCCATACTTGTAACTTTTTCTTGTAGTACTTAATCGTTGTAACAGGTATTTCTTTTTATGAAATATAAACGATATTGCTGATAACCAGTTGATGGTTTCACAACATAAAAGTAGTTGCAATACAATCAACTGGCCCAAAATGATACTGAAAGAAAAGCACGTTATATAATAAGAATGTATAACAAACATTTTTAAAAGGATTCGATATGCGCGTTTGTGCTAAAGAAGACCAAGCGGTGTAAAGTTCTGGATCAAATGATATTTAAATTCAAATGAAACTAAAACTTAGTTGCATATAATATATATACACATAGTTTACTATAGTCTGAAAGAAAGAACGAAATAGTAATCAAACTAGTCTGCACCAGACTTCGAGTTTAAATATAGCAATATATATAACTGAAGCTATAGGCTGTATGCTAGATGAGAATATTTCTGTTTTCGAATCTTAATCTGGAGCGTATATTTCTGTAACACAAAGTTAATATTTCTCATTATAAGCTTAATATTAGGATTAAAGATGTACATGTTAAATACCAAAACAAACACATTGAAGGTAGATCTAATTAATGTTTTCATTTACTTTTGATTATTTCAGTATGTAGAATAAAGATGATTGCCACGCCTGTTTTCATCAAACGGGAACGTTCATTGTATGGGGCTATTCTTAGTGACCCCTTGATGCCCGGAATATTTTGGATAACAAGGGGTTACCATGGACAGTTCCTTGAACAGTATAACTCGATACAAAGACTTAAAAAGAGACTGGTAGACACCAAGTACAACCTGCAAATAAATAGATACTTTGGTACCCAGCATGCTGTTCATAACAATTCGTTTTATTACCAGTTTAACGGGAAGCAGCACGTGGTACGTTACGATTTAAATATTAATGACGTCGTCGCCGCAACAATTCCGATTCCGAAAAGTCACTATAACGACAGTAATTACGTGTATAAAGACAGCAAGATATATTACGATATCACAGCAGACGAGAATGGGCTGTGGATCGTTTACGGAAGACCAAGGGGTGACGAATCCTATATCCATGTCATAAAAGCTGATCCTGTTACCATGGACTTCATTAGAGTTTGGAGGTTACCAAAGAAGATCGGTGTCTATAAAAACGGCTTCATTGCATGTGGAATATTGTATTTGATAAAGGATTTGGAGCCCGATCAGACAGAAACAGAAATAGACTTTGCATACGACTTCTACAGTGATGAACAGAGGGATGTAAACATAAAGATTAAACTACCGTTCAGAAAAAGCAATATGTTCACGTTTCACACTAATACTTCAGAGAGAAAGAACAGTGTATTGATGGCATGGGACAACGGCAATATAATCAAATACCCCTTGTTATTTTAGTTTTCTTAATGTACATAAACGTATGTTGTAAAATGTAGATACTTGGTTGCAATGGGTGATATAAAGTACTAAATGTTTTATTTGAGTGTGACAGATGAACAGTCATGAAATGCAATCAAGATGAACAAAACTTTAAACAATTAAATATACTACTGCGTGGCAAAATTTTCCTTTGAAATTTAATCTCATTTAATACTTAAGTGACTATTAAACTACATGAGTAGACAATGAGCCATGCTGGGAAAACCACATTGGCTTTGCGACCAGCATATGAGGATGTGCGCTGCTTTACTTCTTTCCCTCTGTTTTATACTTTCTAATGAGGTCATTGCTCTCTATCATCTTTATGCTGCAGTATTCACAAGCAGACGTTAATATGCTTTTATATAATATTGTTTTTGCAATGTTTTACATATTGTAGAAGTATCAGCCATTGTTTGTCTTTCAAAAGAAACTTCATGCTGATTTTAAGATCTGTTACAGTATATTATAAGCAGTTAATAATTTCTGAGGAGACAGATGCTCTGTGCCAGATCGGTGATATACTGTAAAGGAGAAAAAACATGTTGCATATTTTCAGATACGACAATTTCTCTAGAAAACATCTTCAAATATGGTCTTTGAGGCAAAATCAGAAAAAAGAATTTCAGTTAAGGACACTTTAGACAAATAAATTATAAGAGTATTTACTTTTACTTGTCTGCAACATGAAAAGCACACAAGTATTAGAATAATGTGTATAAATGCAATAATTTTAAACGGTTTTGCTGTCGAGTTTTCTTTGCCCGATGTTTTGTCAATGTTTTGTAAATTTGAAATAAAATAGTTTAAAAGAATAAAATAGAGTTTGATGTTTTGCTTATTAATTTATTTACAACTGTTTTTATGACCGATACTTTAATCTAGTTTGTTATCTCTGCAAAGGAATGGGTTCCATCATCAGATTTTTGCAGGCTTTGATTTATATCATGCTTTATGGATACTATTTATATTCGCCATATTCTTTTCAGTTGAAACTTTTAACGATCATTTTGTATGAACAGCAAAATGAAAGGCGCGAAAGTTACGTCATCGCTGCTTAGTGATATCCGAACGCTGTTTTGACGACGTCCGCGTATAGTCAGGGAGAACGTTCCTTAGATGGCGTCGCAGTTGTTCCGTCTAGTGAACAGAATAGCCGGGAAGCTGCTTTTAATGTTAAATTCTACAAATTATATGCAATCCATGATATTATATAGTTTACAAGTGGAAAGGAAATATAATGTAAATATAAGAAATGAAACTATTTTTTTTCAGTGTTCATGAGAAATGAACGACATAATAGGATCGGCAAATTAAATATGAATCGCAAGCGCGATTCATGGATTTGACGATCCTATTCTGTCGTTCATTTCGCATGAACACCGACAAAAATCATTTCATTTTTTAATTGGACGTTGTCTTTTGGGAATCAGATATCAAAATACCTGCGGAATCAAATGCTTTGAGCAACCAGACATTTTCTTTAGAAACGGTTGCTTTAAATAGTTTATTTCTTATGACAACAGGTTTTAAGAAAGTCATATGAATAATGACCCCAAATGGAAAATAATAGCAGACTCAGTTTGATTGGATCCGTTCATTTGTGAAAATGGAATGTGAGAAACCACTCGCGCATAGTGGAATTCTTTTTTCTTACTTGAATTGAATGCATCCCAATGCCCAAAAGTATCAGAAAATATAGCAAGTCCGGAAATACTTTTTACAGCTACCACACGTAAAGACTGCTGTTATGACAGTAAATAATAATAAGAAGACCCTTTGGAAGCATAGGGTGCAGGGATAGATTTTAACATCTAGAATGTCAGTTGACTGTTGTGTATTGATACTGCTCAGGATCATGTTTCAGTCCTGTATGCATGATATAAAGAAAACATATACTTCTTAGGATATAACTACAATTGCTATCGGTTATCAAATTTTATTTAGTTACGCTATATATCGAAAATACACTGTCTGGACCCAATGCATTTGTAGTCGTACTGTCTTTCAGAAAGATAGAAAGATGACATTTAAAAAGCATTGTTAAAATTTGACAGTTTTATAATTAAAATTCACTGTCGGTTTTCTCCGAGTCTTCTGGTAAATTACAGGTTACCCGTTGCGCATTGTGGCAACTCACATCGCTGCAATGAAATAAATTGATGTAACGTTGTTTCGTGAATTTATATGCTTTCATAAATGCTTGAGGAGTTTTTGAAGTACGTGATTATATCAGTGTTTTTGCTAAAAATGATGACAAAACACAATACATCCAAAATAAACCTTGTAAACTTAAAAAAAATTATCACCAGTATTTATCTATCATACTATGGTCCTGTTCATGATTTTTCCGCCAAACTCTTTTTTAAATTTGACGTTGTCGTCATTGACGTCATGCGACGTTGACGTCACTCCCTTTGTTATGTTTATTGTAAACCCCGAAGAAGGCTAATGTAGCCGAAACGTTGGTGAAAAATAAACTGACTTTTTAAAAAATTGTTTTTGTAGTTTTGGCTATTTTAAATACTTATAATATAAACTTAATATACAAATACAAAATGGATTATTTAGGTCAATCCGTTTAACAAAGGAAAATGTTTTGAAATGTTTTGTTTAAATGAACGCAGATCTAATCATTTCTTCAAATGTGTCAAGACTAGACAGACAATGGAAAATAGTGTTCATGAGTTAAAGAATTTTTAATAGTGATATTTGAGTGCACAGAATCGAGTCCCAAAATGCACCCATACTGGTACTGATGATAAACCCGGACAGAGAACGAGGTTTTTTTTACCTGTAACTTTTTTTTTATTTCTGCAAATTGTTATCAATGGTTGGTATCAAAATAATGCTTAACATTTGCTGAAAACTTTACATAATTCAATTTTATATTTAGTAAGCAAACTCACACGAAGTGAGGACCTGAAAGGGGTATGTAAAAATGGGGACTGTATGAACGTTGATAAATTCGACTACTTTGTCATTTACAAAATTTTCCTCATAGTATTATATATGCTGCAACAGTCATTCTGGATCAAATAATGAAAAGCGGCCCAATGTCAGGCCTTTATGTGTTGACACTGAGCATGCGTAAAAAACACCCTCTTCCCCAGTAGTTTTGGATAAATATTTTATTATACAGATAAATGTAAGTCATTTATTTATACAGAATATTACCAATTTTGTTTTTGTTTACACCAGATGGTGTTGTATTAGTGGTTGCTATTAGATAGTGTGTTCAATTGTATAAATAACCGATTGCAATCAAATAATTCCAAGGTGGTCGACTTTATCATCTGTGCGGGTTTATCATCAGTACCAGTAAACCACCAGTTACATACGTACTTAGTTTTAAAACTGTTCAGTATACCCTCTTCGGTACATACCTACACTTGGCGCTATGCGCCTCAACGATCATGCCTTTGCTATCAATTTGTTTCTTTAATACAAATTTCTGAATCCGGGAATGCACAGTTTCTTTTCAGTTCATTTGTTTAATACAAATAGTTTCAAAAAGACCAAAAAAATCCCCCCCTTCCCCCCAACAATGTACACATTAAGCCTGCATAACATCAAGCTCAACCTCGTGTTCTTCTGATATTCTTTTGTAGTATAGATACTGGAACTAATATAATCCTGCTATCCTAATAACTGACTATTTCAATTCTTTTAAATGTCATTATTGTCAAATGACACTATTTTATACATTTGAGAATGACAAACACCATTTACATGTTAAATTCTTATTTCAAACTCATTCTAAAAAGTTCTTGACCAGAATTTTATCTATAACACAAACACTCTTTGTCGAAATTCAAGAAATCCAATTTAATTTACCTAACTCCTTACAGTCTGGGCCATGTTCTGAATATAATTAAATTATAAGGTTAAATTCTTAGCTCGATAGGGATCGTAGTTGAGGCCTCTCAAGTTTATAGCCAATATTTTTCCAAGTGTAAAAATGAATTGATTTTTTTTTTAGAAAGTAGTTGCAATGTATGTGAAAGACTGTGGAAGGGAGGGGAGATAAGCAATATCGACATATACTTTTCCATGCCTTCGAATTTTTGTTCAAAATTTACAGACAGAACAGTGGTTAACTATACACATTATTGATTTCTGTTCCAATAATTGCAAAAAAAATTGTGATAAATATCAATAGAAAAAAAATAAAATTGGGCCTAAGCAAAAAAAATTGAATATTTCAAGCATCTGACGAGATTCGAACTCGGACCTCGCGCATGGAAAATATGTGCACTAACCACTGGACCACGGTGAATTGTTACACTCGGCAATGAGAAAATTATGTATATAAAATAAATTTTATAGGGCACGTGTAAATTCATTTACTTTGACATTTTGAATCGTTGGGCTTCTTTCTATTAAATAGATATAGAGATGGACCTAATAATCTTTCATTGATAGAATGACATTAAATAAAGTCTTAGTCAAATCAATTTTCAATCTTAGAAAAACCAAATGAAATTTCAACAAATTCTAAAGTTTTGAATTTTGTAAACTCATAACAAATTAATCTTTTAATTCAAGAATCCCAATTAATTGACAACTCTTGCCTTGGGCATAGTACTTATATAATTAGTAGATTCTAGTCATAGTGTTATTCCCTTCAATTTACACAATTCAAGTGAAAATGAAATTGATTTTTTTAGAAAGTATTGCATTATTAATTGGAATACAAAATCAATATACATTTATTTCAATTTTGTTAATTTACCAGACCAAACATGGTATTCCTATGATTCTGTTTCCAATTAATTAGAAAAAATGTGATAATTATACAAAGAAAAAAAAAAATGGACCTAAGCAAATAAATTGAATATTACAAGTTTGCTTATGTATGCAAAAATGTGCACAATATGGACCACTTTGTTAATCCAATGAAACTTATGTATTAATATAAGGTGCAAATTATAATTGATCTCTTTTCCTATGCCTAAAGAATAAATAAACGATGATTTTCTTATTCAAACAGTGCTGTAATGTAGCCTACATTATTATTCAATATTGGAAACAAAAAGCGTGCCGCTTGAATCATCCATAAACTCGTTACATGAAGAAATCCGAATAACACCGATTTCCATTGATACCGCGAATTTTCAACTCGATAGAATAATTTGTTTTGATAATGTGGCGCCGGATCGTTCATAAGCAATTTTATTTTATCAAATGTCGTCTTGAAAATTATTTATTGCGCAAGCACGGCAGCAGGTCCGGTAGAATTATGGGATAGAACAACAACAACAAAACCGGTGAAGGTATAGAACATATTCCCAAGTTGAACGGTATATAGGTTTACTTTGACATATATACACGTACACATTATCTATAGACGGAAAAACCTTCGGTTTTCCCGTATTAATACGTGCATTTGAGTAACTACAGACTAATATTATAAATATATATGTATGATCTTAAAATAAACTCCCGCCAAAAAAGCATGTAATGAAATAGTTCCTGGTCACGTGAAGTTTTTAGCGCTGAAGTTGAGGTTAGCAGATGCTTCCTTTCATTTACTTTTACCTGCCTAGATCTTTCGTAAATGCACGTGCGTAGAGTTTTTGTGTATATATAGCTCGCGTATGTTAATCACGTGATGAAAGCATCCGAGGAGGGCTACTTCTGCATAGAATTCAGAAGATTATAATATTACAAAGTAACAACACGTATTTTTCATCACTGTAACATGATGCTAAAGACAGAGTATTCGTAAGAGCAAGAAGGAACGTTTTGCCAAGCTAAATCTTGTTACGTCAGCTATGATTAACATAATTAAATCTATATGAAAATACCTTGGAAGCATAGAACGCAATTATGCAAAATGATAGCGGACTTGTTTTAATTGTGGAAATGCTTAGCAACACTCTCGATCTTGAAGAAATGAATAGATGTGTTCTTAACAAAATAATTGCAGCGGACATTGTTATTACCAATACTGGCATATCATTGATCAAGAAGTAAGGAAAACAGAATAAACGACTTAAAAGCAATTTACTAGTTATTTCTGTTAGGTCACCATGCTGCACCAAGTTTAATATGATACAGTATAATGATCAAAGGTTTAATAATGGTTATTGCCTAATCCCCCGGTCTTAATTTCACACGCATGACTGCTTACGAGGAAATGGAAATGCAGTTCTTGGAATTAATTGCCTTCCAACGAAACTTCAATTAGTTAAGTTATTTTATGTCGATTCGAGATTTCAATTAAATGGGTACGCAAAAAGGGAAACATATTTGGAAATTTCAAGTCGTTAAAGGAAAGTCAGAATTGTTTGGCTAACTTTTGGAATAATGAGAAAACCATATCAAATCTGCATATATAGAGAACACCCCTAGCCGAAACTTCCATTACCGAATAACATGACTATATTTACATAACACGCGCGCTGTCTGTTGCTATCAACAAATTGCGCTGTCTTTGAAGATAGACACAATTAGAACGTGTGATAAGATATGAATAGCGAGTTTGAAGCCTACAATCATCCCACAATGACTGTCCACGAATACAATTGAAACGGGGGTTCTTGGATTCAGTGTTGTTTTATTTTCTGGTCCTTTGGGATCATGGAGTCCATTCAACATAAGTATAATAGAGTTCCGCTTACGCCGATGCTACAGGGCGTGAGAGGTGTTGCACATTTCATTACCTCTCATGAACAGACTCAATCAAACCGGGTCTGCTATTATTCTTCTTGGTTGCATTCTTTGCTACCAAAGGATCTTTTAACAGAATTTATTTCCTATAGTGGTCGTGCAAGGAGCAAACTTACAAATGAAAACATTTAGGATGAAGTCAAAATTGTGCAAACGTAATCAAAATATACTTTTGCTTTATATGGCCATATAGTTATCGAAGTTTCATGATATTTCTTTTATCTTTTCAAAGCAAATATGTGTCATTTTATCCATTATGATACATGACTTTACTTAGTTGATGGCGGGATATTGCGGAATATTTACTTTTATCATTTGAACACCGTTTTTACTAAGTACTGGGTGTTTGGGTGACTTTTGTAAGAAAAAGGAATTTGATTTTTGAGTTGTGTCGACACAAACTATTTGTCTTGTTTGTGGGTGTAACGTCACGACGACGCAACTATAGGCCATATTGCGACTTCGTGTATTATTTAATCACGGGCGGACACATGGATAGAACAACCGACCTTCCGTAAGTCAACTGGGTAGTTCCTCACATGAAAAATTCAACGCCCTGAGTCACGCTCGATAAGGGGCAGGTCATTTGAAGTCAACAACATAACCACTTGGCAACGGAGGCCCTTAAACATAAATGAGATTTGATTTTAAGTGATACAGAATCTAGTTTCTAAAAAAAGTTCACAAATATCTTCGTTTCTTTTGTTTAATTTTGAAATTGGAGTTAAGTGACAAAAGTGGCCCAAATGAGCCTAAATCCATCTGAGGCAGACCGTGTCCATTAGACATTGCAATGAGCATATACGGATGTTACAAATCATGTCTGGTAAAGATCCATCGTTTGGTTCATGAAAAGGAGTCGTTTATTGACTCTTTAGTATCCTAGTTTTAGCTCAAGTGGCCAGGCAGAATTGTTAGGGTTAAACTGAGAGGAGAGAGGACCGTACACACACGCTACTGGCCAAATTTTGTAACGATCAATCCAGCATTCCATGAGAAGAAGTAGTTTGAATATTTTATCCTTTTTTTTATTCTGGTGGCCCCTTAAAAGGAGATAAGATAAGACTATACAAGGAGGCTACAGGCCAAGAGTGTGGAAGATCCGTCAACCGGTTCATGAACGAAACATGTTTGATAATTTGTCTATTTTTCCCTCTGACAGTCCTATTTGTGCATATTTGAGGTAGGACCTTACAAGAACAAGACCAAGTTTGGTGAAGATCCATCATCTAATTTATTAGAATGATTTGTTTAAAGGTTTTTCTATTTTCATTTCTTGTGGCTCCTTGGAGTGGTTCAGAGGAACTTTTGAATAAATTCGAGACAGGACCTTACAAATTTGCTACAGACAAAATTTGGTGAAGTGCCATCCACTAGTTCATTAGAAGAAGTTATTCAGCGTTGTCTTATTTTCATATTTTAGCTCTGGTAGCCCCGAAAAGGGACCAAGGGCAACAATTCAAATAAATTTACGGATGCGACAGACAAAGATTAATGAAGATCTATCTATTGGTTAATGAGGAAAATTCGTTTTAGCTCTGTTGTCCCCTAAAAGGGTCACAACGCGTAATCATTTTAAAACTCTTGAAAGACTGTATTACGAAGAACCACATATCAAAATTGGTTTATGAGAAGAAATGGTTTGAAGTTTGTCCATTTTCAGCTCTGATTTCCCTTAAAACACGAATGCAACAGACCATATTCTGTGAAGATCCATCAAGTGTCTTTGTATAAAGGTATTTCTATTTTTAGCTCTGGCATCTCCTAAAAGGGGCCAAGTAGAACCTTAGAAAACAAATTGAGAGAGAACATTGGAGTGATGCAACATATCATATATTGGGAAGATCCAACATTTGCTTCATGAAGATATTTTAATTATATGTGTATCTTTAGGTAGCTCTTGAAGCCCATTTAAGAAGCTCAGCAATAACATTCCAGCAATTTTGAGATAATACTTTACAAGGATGCTACAGACCAAGTTTAGTGTAGATCTGTCAATTGATTTTATAAGAACACGTTTTAATGATTTTCTATTATGGAGGCCCTAAACTGGGGTAAAGAAAAACACTAAAACATTGTAACAGCCCTGAGAGCGATCCATGATAGAATGCTTTTGACCAAATTCATCATAATGCTGGCAAGTAGTTTTAGAGGAGAAATGACAAAAGCACTGACCTCCAGATCGTACGATAATATTAGAAAGGAAACCTTTTAGAAAATATATTGCTATATTTCTTAAGAAGGCTTTGAAACTCAGTTACTGATAGATTATACGTTATGGAATCACATGAAAATTAGTTGTTTTTACTATTTTTTCTATTCAAAATTGAAAAGCGTTTGTATCGGGGTACCTGAAGAAAAGTGCCTTAATAATAAATCTTTTTATTGAACAGTCAACTTTTGACCTACAAAAAGAATCAATTAAATTTGTAAATTTGTCTGACGCCGGATTATCCACCTATACACATAGCTCAATTTCAACAAAGTTCACTGGGCTGAAAAGATGGGCTTAATAAAAGGTAAATTGCACATTTGGGAACTATTCCTTATTCAACTGTCCATTGAATTTAACATAATGTAACTTGACATTCAAAAATATTAAACTAGAAATTGATTGATTTTGATAACGCAAATATGTCCTTAGAGCGGTAAAGGTGATCTCTCAATGCGGACGCATCGCAGTGAAGATAGTGTGCGCTACACATTTTCAGTTTTTGCTTCAATATAACAGTTGTTGTGCATGCTAAAGTAATAGAAGATACTGCAAGATTTCTTGTTATAAGCCTGAATTTAATTTGCAATTTATTCGTATAAGCACAGTGTTTTCACGAAAAGGACAAAGAACGAGAGCAGTCCAATCTCGTGTCAACGTTTTTTTTTGCTGTAATGCAATTACTACATGATTGGTGACTGATTATCGTGTTCTAAAGTGATCCCTTCCTGGAAATGGGCAACGGAAAGTAAGACAATTTGAATAAACGATGTAAAAAGTCAGTGCGGACTGACTTTAAGGAGGTTAAACTTAATATGTGGAGGAAAGATACAACTTTTCAATTTCAGCAGACGGCGATAATGACATGGATAGAGAATAACTGGAATTAATGCCGTTGTTATTTAAAGATCTGTTGCACTCTTTTCACCCTGTAACATCTTAAGAGCGTAGTCAGGGGATACGACGGGTGCGAAAGCGCCCTTTTCCGACAAAGTGCGCAAATTGTATTCCTCAGACATTGTAAATGTTTATGTTGTACTGTATTTTTCCGCTCGCTCCTCATGCCACCAAGTATGTTTGTGGGTTGTTACCAATGCAAGATCAACTATTTTATACCATGGTATACAACAATACAGTTCAAACAAACGATGGAAAAATAGAATTCTTATATGACTAACAATGCTTTAATCATCACGACGTCACGTCGGCCATCTACGCATCGAAAAATGGCGCTTCAAATTAGATCAAATATTTTACTTAAAACATGTTTAAAACGAAATGTCACTTAGCATAACGGTCCTAATTAGTTAACACACACACGCGCGAGCGCGCGCACGCACGCACGCACGCACGCACGCACGCACGCACACACACACACACGAAGTTGGTTATTAGCTGTGCAGAATTCGCCATCATTTGCGCCTTAATGGAACTATTTAGCTCAATAGGGAGAGCGTAGATCTACGGATCTCGGGATCGTGAGTTCGAGCCCTGGGCGAGGCGTATGTTCTCCGTGACGATTTGATAAAAGACATTGTGTCTGAAATAATTCATCCTCCACCTCTGTTTCATGTGGGGAAGTTGGCAGTTACTTGCGGAGAACAGGTTTGTACAGGTAAAGAATCCAGGAACACTGGTTAGGTTAACTGCCCGCCGTTACATAGCTGACGATTGGTGCATCCTTAACGCTCCGCCCCCTAGCACCAAGACGTATACAATAATTGAAAAGTGTAAAATTGACTAATTCTTACAAGTTCTTACTAGAAAACGAACTGCTACGCGCATGAACAATAGATCTGTGTAATAATTGCAGGTTAATCTTGTTCAAAGGAATAACAGGAAAAATTCGATAAGAAGTCTCTTAGATGCATTTCTTGAATTTCCTGATTTTTTACATTATTTTACACTGCTACACAAAGTAAACTATACGATTTCATGGTTGTATGTAGCAGTATATTTCAAGCAATAACAATAATAAATAACTAATAACAGAATCCTAATGAAGATCCTTTGGAAGATTAGAAGCATTCATGCAAACTTAAAGTAGGTTCCGTTAATAGGAGGTAATGAAATGTGCAACGCAATTTTTACATGCCCTATACCGACAGAACTAGAAATATATTATGCATACGCATGGACTCTATGGTTCCATGGGATGGACATTTTATCTAAAACGAACACAACTATCGTGTATTGAACTGTTTAACGATATTTAATCTTTCGGGCTACTTTGAAATCTCCAAAAAAATCACCTTACTAGTAACATAGGTGTTATAAAATCAAAGTTTTTCAAATCAATTTATTTAGCTAAATATGTTGTGATGGTTGTCAGTTTCACATTGCATTCTATTTGAGCATTATGTTGAAACTCAGGGGCAATGTTATATTAGGATTGCTGCGCTTGATATAACTCTAACTGAGCCGCACTATGAGAAAACCAATATGGTGCGTTTGCGACCAGCATGGATCCAGACCAGCCTGCGCATCCGCGCAGTCTGTTCAGAATCCATGCTGTTCGCTTTCAAAGCCTATCCTAATTAGGGAAACCGTAAGCGAACAGCATGGATCCTGACCAGACTGCGCGGATGCGCAGGCTGGTCTGGATCCATGCTGGTCGCAAACGCACTATATTGGTTTTCTCATGGCGCGGCTCAAATCCTTTTTATACATTGCATTCTAGCAAGTTGTCTTAATATTGATGTTGCATTGTCAACACATCGCAAACTACATTATGTTCGGTAGCATTAACACGGTGCCTATACCACGCGACTTTTATGGCTATGTGTGGGTATAAAAAACATAAATAGCCGTCGATTCAGGTAACATTTTTCAGGATAACTTTCTTAATCCTGTACTAATTTTATTCAAATAAAGACGAGGGCCCGGCCATAAGAAAGATACAATCACGGCCCATCAGTTTGAGAAGAATAAATTCGTATCTTTGTCGAAAAATGCAACCGCGCATTGTTCAGTCAGATAGTCGACGTGCTATGTTTGGGTGCATTCTGTTAAAATCGTTTATAAAACTCTTAAAATGCGTTCAGCGACAGTGCAAATGGAACCGAGAATGTAATTTTACCTTGTTTGACAGTTGCAAAATGATCGTTAAGAAATATAGCGTATTCCTCTCGTTTTTTAAATAAATAAAAAAATTCTATGTGTGGATGCCGCTAAATTTATGCTATGTGTGGGAGTAAACTCATAAAAATGATACCGTTGCTTGAAATACTTGCAGTTAGTGAGTTTTAACTTACTCGTGTTACATTCATAGAAATGAGTATGCATCTAGCAATACTGATCTTTATTATTTTTATTTATAAAGTCGCTGTGTTATAGAGGAGAATAGCGCGTCAGATTCATTGTTGTTATTGATTACGAGCGCGTGTTATCAAACATCTTTAAACGTTAAAACTCTGATATATGTTTGAAGTAATTTATGAAAACGTTATTTCCAATCTCCTTCAGTTGTGTTAAAGTGTGTGTGTTTTTTTATCTTGATGCATAAACAACGTTTTTCATAAACACGCAATTGAATCATTGTCCCTAAGGTAGTTTTAAAGGGCAGTATGTGTGACAATATAGTGTAGAGCATAGATCGTAGCCTTGGATGCTGCTCCATTGTAAATTCCACTGCTCATCTAGTTCGTGGTTAGTTGCAGCTAAAATGGTATTCGTTGTATAAAATAATTGTAAACTATATCTATCTAGTGTCCGATCTTTTTATCCCCTTGAAAGATCTTGAAATACCTGGCGAAAATGTTCCGTACTGATACCTGGATAAGTAATCTTTTAACCACATAATACTTTACGGTTTTAGATTTGACTGGAATTGAACTTGACCTGCTGTTTTGTTTTTGAAGCTACATCATTGAAATTTAAAAGTATAGTCAGTTTTGCATGCAGATTTCCACTTCGACCTAGGCTGACCTTGACATTTCAGTCTTCTGTCCTTATTACAAAGCTACAGCACTGGAACTTAAACAACACGTATTGCTTTAAATGTGACCTTTGGTCGGTATATACAATTACTTGTCCAGGTATCAGTACATCAAATATCTAACAATAATATTGTCCTTCTATTGAGGGAGACATCCGTGTTTCTTAAAAAAAAAACAGCTCTCCATTTTTTATCGATTTTAATCTACACACAAGACATTTAGTAAAATACCGACATTACAGGTGCAATTATGCAAAACAATTAACCTACCTCAATCACAATTATTCAAGCTATCGGATTTCCCGATGCTGGATGACATATTGACAAAAAGGCAAACGAACGGACAGATGGAAGATAATTACTACAATAATATGGGGCGCCGTTTTATCATTTATTTCCTACTTTCTGATATCAAGAATTCATTTTCTGATATCAAAACATCGATTTTTTGATATCAGAAAATACAAATTTTGATATATCAAAAATAATAATTTTTGTTATAAGAAAATACTAAATATTTCTTGATACCAGAAAAACGATTTTTGATATCAGAAAAATCATTTTTTGATATCAAAAAACCGATTTCTTGATATAAGGAAATCATTTTCTGATATCAAAAATCTACACTATTTTTTGAAATCAGAAATGCATTTCTTGATATCAAAAAGTGAGAATTATAAAAAGGGTGTGCACATGAAAATAAACTCGTCCACAATATAAATGGGTGGGAGAATACATGGTTCAGACCAATCAAACGATTTTTTGATCTCAAGAATTCGTTGCATTTTCTGATATAAAAAAAATGATTTTCTGATATCAGAAAATCGAATTCTTGTAATCAAAAATGACTTCTTGATATCAAGTAAACCTTTTTTCATATCAAATAAATATAAATGATTTTTGATATCAGAAAATAAGAAATAAATAGTAAAATGGCGCCTTAAACAATAATACGTTATAACTTTTAATATCTATATGCAACTAGATTGCATGTATGTCTTAGCCACCTTATACAGTACATAAACCTTTACTGTATGCTAATTATAGGATTGGCTTGTGAACAAGCAAATACGTATATAAATATTACGAGTAGTCTCTCTCGGATGTGAACGGTATGCATGGGCACTTAGATATGTACATTAAGTCATGCTATGATTTGAAATCCTGAAATGTGATTTCGCTGTTGAACCGTAACAAATAAAAGTCTTTTAGGTTGGCACGTAATTATGTATCTATTCCCATTCTCATGGTCGGTAAGATTTTACTTTTGCCTGGCTTTTCCCAAGCGCACTCCCAATGATCCTAGCTGTACTGCATTACGATTGGCCGAGACACGTTCTTTTTTTTCGCCCCTTCACTCGAGTACACTCTTGTATGTCGAAGACGTGGTCACTGAAAAAAATATGTCATTGTTAGTTTGCGTATATATACATATACATGTACTTTAGAAACAACGAGACCTGTCATAGGAATGTCACATTACCCATTTTGGAATGGATTACTATAAGGAATACGATTTAAATGTACCGTGAAAATCCATTCATATAATTAAATAACAAAGGGTGATAACTCCAAAGTACAGACGAAAGAGTCACTTCATTTCACGTCAATGAGATATATCTGCAAATGAAGCTTTAAGTAGTTAGCTTAATAATCCAGTAAAATATTGTGACAGACGGACGGACAAACAGTTCTTGTGCACTGCAACTCTCGTCAATGAGATCTATTTGCAAATGAAGTTTGAACTCGGTAGCTTTTATAATCGAAGATAGGATTTGTGACAGACAACGGACGGACAAACAAATCAAGGGACGGACAAGTTGACTCCAGTACACCACCCATAAAGATCGTTCAATGAGCTATAACTAGTGCATAAACAGATAAAGGCGATGCATAATTTTATATAAAAAAGAAGTACGTACTTAACTGGAATATCCTGTTCAACACTACTACTTTTAAACTGGTCGACTTCCTTGTTAAAGTCTTTTCCATCTAGAAGCCTGTACACTGTTTTCCGACTCGTTTTATACACCAAGTTTCTGAAACAAGCACAAGTAATAAGGTCTGGCACACTAAAATTAAACCGGTATACATAAATCTGCGATGCATGTTCAGATCTGTTCAATACAGAAATACAAATATTAGTACTAGTAAGGTCAAGGCTGAATTAATTGAAAAACCACAAACAACCAAAAAAGGGAGCAAGTATACATGCAATTTTAAAAGCAGTTTCTATTATTTTATACAATAAATACAATTTTAGCTGCAAGTAACCACGAACTAGCTGAGCAGTGGAATTTACAATGGAGCAGCGTCCAAGGCTACGATCTATGCTCTACACTTTATTGTCACACGTACTGCCCTTTAAAACTACCTTAGGGACAATGATTCAATTGCGTATGAAAAACGTTGTTAATGCATCAAGATAAAAAAAAAACAACACTTTAACACAACTGAAGGAGATTGGAAATAACGTTTTCATAAATTTTACTTCAAACATATATCAGAGTTTTAACGTTTAAAGATGTTTGATAACACGCGCTCGTAATCAATAACAACAATGAATCTGACGCGCTATTCTCCTCTATAACACAGCGACTTTCTAAATAAAAATAAAAAAGATCAGTTATGCTAGATGGATACTCATTTCTATGAATGTAACACGAGTATGTTAAAACTCACTTAGTGCAAGTATCTCAAGCAACGGTATCATTTTTATGAGTTTACTCCCACACATAGCATAAATTTAGCGGCACCCACACATAGCATTTTGTTATTTATTCAAAAAACGAGAGGAATACGCTATATTTCTTAACGATCATTTTGCAACTGTCAAACAAGGTAAAATTACATTCTCTGTTCCGTTTGCCCTGTCGCTGAACGCATTTTTAAGAGTTTTATAAACGGTTTTAACAGAATGCACCCACACATAGCACGTCGACTATCTGACAGAAGAATGCGCGGTTGCACTTTTCGACAAAAATACGAATTTATTCTTCTCAAACTGATGGGCCGTGATTGTATCTTTCTTATGGCCGGGCCCTCGTCTCTATTTGAATAAAATTAGTACAGGATTAAGAAAGTTATCCTGAAACATGTTACCTGAATCGACGGCTGTTTATGTTTTTTATACCCACACGTAGCCATAAAAGTCGCGTGGTATAGGCACCGTGATTAATTTCTTCATAATAAAGCATAAGTAGGATACAGCTAGATCTCTCGCGCTAAAGTTTGTTTAAGAAAGATATTCATAATTTGATTTCAAGAACAGCATGTTCTGGGAAGTTAAGCACAACACATTGTAACGTGGCAACTGGCAATATTTCTTTTCAATCAGATTACGACTTAACTGTAGGATAAAATACATGCTCCTGATTAATCCCTTATTGGAAATAAGCAGAGCAAAATATAACGATCTGATATAAAAATGATTAAGAATCTGTATAAATTGTTCCTATTAGTGGAGAAAAAAATCCCAATTGCAACAGACGGCCGAAATATAATTTATCACAGTATAAAGTCGTACTCGATTTGTCCTAAAGAATTCGACCGTGACGTTCATAAAATAACTGGCAAATGAGAATTATAAAACGACTGAAGAAATTAAGCTTCCCAACCAGAGATTGCAGTTGTAATAATGAAATTTTCGTCTTCCATAACAGTTGACGCAACAATATGGTTAGCTCCTGAATTTTTCCAGCCGGGACCCTTATCGTCATAGCTACCGTATCAATATAAAGTCCTAAAAATGTTAACACTGTAGTAGGACCTACGGACTTCTCATGTGCAATGGGTACAC
Organism: Mercenaria mercenaria; assembly: GCF_021730395.1. NCBI lineage: Eukaryota > Metazoa > Mollusca > Bivalvia > Venerida > Veneridae > Mercenaria > Mercenaria mercenaria. The sequence continues at coordinate 83,188,819 of NC_069368.1, forward strand.
CTAATTCTGGGTAAACACGTCCAAAACAGTCTATAAGTAGCATACAATGGCCTGATGACCCATTCTCAGGCGTCAAGATAATGATAAAGTGAGTTGATACCTGTCAAATACTCTGTTAGCCAGTACAAGAAAGAAGAAACTGTTTCAAATAAACTACAAGACCGAGCACAACCCATGGGTAGCATTCGGTCGAAATAATAGCTTTTGTCAACCTTCATACCGAGTAAATGGAAATGGAAAAGCCGACTTGATATCACGTTTTGCTATCTTTGCCCCTCTTCTTTATGTAAATATCATATTTGCACCTTTGTCAAGAGGTATATTTTACTGAACAATATTTATCATCTATACCATCATTTAAACTACTGTCTTTATGGTAAGATAAATGCTGTATTAAACGCCAACCTCCGTCAAATAGACTAGACCTATAGGTGAAATTTTAAGATTTTGAAAAGGCGGTGAACTGAAAGGACCAGCTATTCTTCCTAATTCTACTTTTGTTTGTAATTCTTCTGGTAAAAGATAAGCTGATTTTAATTTTTTGCACGGGAAGGTAATCTTGAACCCGTGTAATTTGGCCAATAACCTTTAGAAAATCCATTTAATAATAAATTCGCATCTGCCTTGTTAGGATATTTAGAAATGTACTTGGCTAAACGGTTAGTGTTTATAAGTGATGACCCGAGGGCCATTGAATCTCGGTTGCGCAGTCGGGTTTCTGACTGAAGGTCTTGACTGATGTCGATATGGACTTGCCTGTCCGCGGACTGAAACGAATGACTTTGACCTACTGGTAAAACAGAAACGGCTTGGGTGATTCCCGCTACAGTTTAAGCATGCATGACAATACGTCCAAAAAGGTCTTACACATTTTTTTTTTCAAACTGAAATCGAAGCATTTTCTAAGTACATTTTGGTTATCATTTGACACTACCGATGCTGAATGCCCTACATAAATCGCCACCAGATCGATGCCATCTTCTGTCTACTACTAACTACTACTACCACTACTATTACGACCACTACCACCAAAACAACAACCACTACCACCACCACTACCACTACAACCACCTCTTCTACCACTACCACAATCACAACCATTACTACTACTACAACCACCACTAACACTATCACTTCTACCACTACCAATATCACCACCACTACTACCAGTACCACCACCACCACCACTAACACTACTATACCTACCACTACCACCACTACTACAACCACTGCTACCACCACTACCACCACCACTTCTACTACTACCACCACCACCACCACCACCACCACTACCACTACCACCACAACCACCATCACAACCACAACCACTACTACCCTTTGAAATTTCTTTGTTTGAATTTATTTGTCATACCACTGATCACCACGCCGTTCCAAACAGTGACGTCATGATAATAAAATACGCTGCTAAATTTATTCTATGGAGTGCCTGTTTCTTTCCTATGAGACGGCATGTGTTCATTCGGCGCCTCAAACATCGGTAATCCTCTGTGTATACATTTATTTCGGAATAACCTCGGATATAAAACATCACTCTACATTTTTATCGGTGTAACACTTGGGTAACGGTGTTACCATTTCATGCTTCGTCTTATAGACTCAGTGGTATAGAGACCGAGTACCACTTTATTTTAGTGTGTCCAAAGCTGCAATATATTGGGAGTGGAGGGGAGTGGGGAGGGAGAGGGGAGGGGAGGAGGTTCCGATCCCCTTCCTGGAATGAGTTTAACTATGGCATTATTTGTAGTTCCATGCATTTTTATATCACAACGTATGTGACATATACGTTTCGGTGTAAACTGTCAAAAATGACCGGACGAATATGTCACATGTCAATTTTACGGTCGAATATATCACAGACGTGTTACATATTCGATCTGTGACATATACGGCTCAACAGTGCTTTAATTTAACTACTAAGCTTACCTCTCGGGGTGCTTGACTGTGCTTGACGGTAACGTTCTTCCCCGATCTTCGTCATACGTACATCCACCATATTATAAAAATGTTCAAATATACATTAATAAAATAATGAAAAAAAAAAAAGAAAATATTTTCATAGCTAAATTTCTGCTTTTAAATCATATCAAATTTATCATCGTGAAAGGGTCTTTCTTGATAAAATTACATTTGATTATCCCGATTTCAAAATCTTTAGGTACTTCGATAAGGCTTTCAAGTTTCCAAGTGGAAAATTAATTCAGATAAATTCTGATAAAGTTAATTGGGCCTAAATAATTCATGCTTTGTGATTATCGCAACTGGAATTTCTGCGAGGTTTCGTGTCATCAGCAATCATTGCACGGTATACGATACTATATTAGAACCGCCTAAAACATTCAGAAATAAACTACGAGACATGTTACTGCTCGCTGTCCCGTAGACAATTTTTGGTGACACTTATACTATTTTTATAATATTAATGAAATCACACTTTTCAGCAACGTAAAGTAACAAATGCTACGGAGTGTGTTGAATGATATAACAATTGTATTTGTGCAAACATCGTGTTTTCATTGTATCAAAGGTTATGCAATATTTTATATATAAAAGAAAGAATCGTTTGAAGTATTGAGCAAGTCAAACACAATCAAAGCTACTAAACGCAAATTAGGCTACCTACGAATTGACACTGTTGTAGAAAGATATAGATTATCAATTAAGAAGATGGGGTTTATTATACAAAATAACAGATATAAAAATAGAAACAGTTGAGACAAAAAGTAATTCGAAAATAGGGACCATCCCTTGGTGATGGGATTTAGTTTTTAAACGGTTTTGTAGCACAGCAACCTCACAGGTACCCAAAATTCAACTTGTCAGGCGAGACCATGAAAATAAACTAATCCATTGCTGAACCAAAACATGCGCGTGGAGTCAATTGCAGTTTTTATCTCGAACAATTGATCTTGAAATAGAGCACAGAGAGTCGTACTTGTAATAAAATTATGTCTATAATTTTGAGGTAAGCCATCATGTAGTCTTCCTTTGTTTGCTTGGGTATGAGTGCCGTTTTTCAACAGTATTACAATTAACCAAAGCAGTGTTCCTCGACTCTGTACCGGTATTAACACGTTCTCCATAAGTAACTTTCAACTTCGTCACATGAGTGAGAGGAAAACTTATTTAAAACACAATGACTTATAACATGTTATGATCTATGTAGATATTAAGCATTACTTAATAAGTCTCTAATCTCATTCATTGATGGTTTCCTTGATCAGAGATATAACAACGTAATTATGACTGACCGCCGCAATTATGTCCTTCCAGATACTTATATTTCTCACATTCGGACATTTTCTGAATTATTTACTGGACACTTTATCATAATATTATATATCTGTCTCGTTTGCTTGTAAGAATCATTGCCCTCGCTATCGTTAATGCAAAACTATTATTGAAAACACTGAGAAGGAATAAGATTTCTAGGAAGCTAAAACTGTTATTTGTCCGTAACGCCGAGATCAAGTATTTTCACATTAATCTCATTTCCACTATCATTTACATTTTTGACAGTTTTACAAATTTCGATTTCTCACACATAATGAGTATTGACTGTGTGCAAATATCATTTCACCAAAACAACATATTTTAAATTAGTGAATATTGCATTATGTAGAATACAACTCTCGTACTTCGAATACAGCCGCTGGTAAGAAAGGTCTTATAAAATCATGGTCATTTAATTAATGTTTTAAAGCTTATCAATTAATGTTATGTTCAGTGTCTTGTGTTTTGTATGACATAATGAATGACAATATAACTGAGAAACCGGTCTAGTTAACAAACTCACAATTTCAAGTGAAAGATTGCTTCTGTAAGTTAAATTGACAGAAACGGTTACTTGCAGTATCACCTATCCAGGAACACATAATGCGGTCAATTTAAACTTTCACCATTAGCCTTCTGTAAATATTGTTTTTAAAATTTATTCAATTTTCTAATTTACATATTCCTAACATTGTTTTATACGTCATTCCTTTTCAGATAAGTGACACTGTATGAGTTTTAACTGGTATTTACGAGTTCTAATGAGTAATTGTGGATCTATTTTGATATCAACTGTTTCGTCATTATTTAAGAAATAATTTATAGCAAAAGAGTGCTTTAAGCTATTTTAGCACGATGGGCGGTTATATATGTTACATACGAGTGTATGAATAGTGTTTAAACACGGTTTTGCTATCTATTATTTCGATTCTAATATGCCTTTAATCTAAAACAGTAGATAAAATATAGAAACGCTCTTTCTTGGTCGCAACAAAAACTTTGACGTCACCGCACGTTAACGTGACGTCATTCCGAAATAAAGTATCGTAAAAGTGTTTTAACAGAGACAAGCATATTAGAATTGTAAATATATTACACTAACGTGGCAATTCCTCCGCTGAAACCATTTAGAAAGAGACAAGACAACCATGTAGAAGTAGAAATAGGTATTGCATGTTTTGCGTAAAAAGGACACTCGAGTGAATCTCCTATAAAGATTTCATACCGGAAAAAATCGTACATTGTATGCGTAATAAATTTAATGCGAATAAACACGATATTCAAAAGTACGACCCTTTATATGACAAACAGACATGGGACATTTTCATTTAGCAAGATAGCTAAAGTGGTAATTATTCTCGTTCAAGCGTTACAGTTCACTTCCAACCTATTGCCTAATCCTCCAATGTATCTTATAAGAATCTTTGGTTTAATCATGTCTTATTGCTTTCTTCTCATGGCAATACAAACTTACAAGACATGCATACAAAAGGCGAACTAAATTTAAGAATTTCATAAATGTATGGGTATACAAACTATATATAAAAGCAAAAGGGTTGGGCCACAAGTTTTAACAACATTAGAGAGTTGCCCCTTCCCAGTGGTCATACTGCGAGTAACAAAATGAGCATTATTTTCTTTGTGTTTTCGTATTTGGCTATTGCTAGTGTATTATATAACTGTCTGAAACGTTTAGTTAGACAGTAAAATGAATACATAAGTTTGACTGTACGGCAAATCGACACAAAGAGGTCATATATTGCAGAGAGTAAGTTTAATTGAAACCTTTAATTGAAAAACGTCACTAAATGATTTCTATATAAGACAGTTATATAGTATTAAAATATCAGCTGTAAACAGTAGCAATACCAAATAAATGCAAAATAAAAGCACCCCTTGTACGAGTTTTGAGTGATACATACTATTCAACGAGAGACTTTTAACAGACAAAACATGAAGATCGAACTGGGAGATCTGGTCCTTATGATGTTTTGCTTTAACTGTAAAGACATTTTAGTGTTCAAAATCCTTAAATCATACATTTCATTTATTAATTTAACTAAGTCTTTTAAAATGTTGAAATATAACCCTAAAAGTTAATCGACCGTTTGCTTGAATGTCTTTTAAAACTGGGTCCTGGAGAAAATGGATTTGCTGGAACACCATTTTCAGGTTCTTGCTTTTGCCTTTGGGACCTCCGTGGCCGAGTGGTTAAGGTCGCTGACTTCAAATCACTTGCCCCTCATCGATGTGGGTTCGAGCCTCACTCGGGGCGTTGCATTCTTCATGTGAGGAAGCCATCCAGTTGGCTTACGGAAGGTCGGTGGTTCTACCCAGGTGCCCGCTCGTGATGAAGTAATGCACGGAGGGGCACCTGGGGTCGGAGTGGTACCTGGGGTTTCCTCCACCATCAAAGCTGGAAAGTCGCCATTTGACCTATAATTGTGTCGGTGCGACGTTAAACCCAACAAAATAAATAAATGCTCTTGCATTTAATCATCATCGCAAAGAGAGAAATAAGGAAATAAATGAAAACAGATACCTTTACGGGAAATTATATTTTTCTTTCCAGTTACTTCGGATTTTCTCTAAATCCTAATACTTGGAGCTGACCTAATGTGTTCTAAATGTTTTCTCTTTTGATATTTACTTCAAGACATATTGCCATACATTCAATTATGTGTTTGATTCTACACATGCTGTTTTCCATTACATTTAGTTGGTGATGTCTGCTATGACTTCTAATTGCATTTCCCTTTTTGGACTGTATGCATTCTGAATTGGCAAACGCCCAGAAGTGATTATCTCCCCTATCGCTAAATTAATCACTATCGTCACAAATACCATGCAAATCACATGACCGTTGGCACAAATTTTATTATTGAATTTATATTTTCTCTTTGTTCTGAAAAATACACAAAACAGTTTCAATTACTAAACTCTACTTTACGGAGAGATACGTGTAGGCGATTGCTAAATTGATTGGTTCCATATCAGACAAATGAGTAATTAAGAATTTCTATGACGGAGCGGTCCTTTATCTGAAGACACATTTTAAATTGAAATTTGTTTGAAATAAATCTTAGACTGGTGATGTATGTTATGAGGTGAAGCATTTATTGAGAAGGAAAATTATAAATTATGAATGCGAAGTACATGCGCATATGGTTCAATGATCCTTTGATGTATGTCTACTTTAGAATTTAAGTTGTTTACTTAAAATGCGTGTTATAGCCATTTTGTGCGTTAAGGATTCACCTGACACGGATAACTTTTAATTATGCTTTTTCTAAGATTTAAAACATAGCGCCAAACAATGGTGAGGTTTGTCCAACAGCTTATTAAACTCCTTTGTTGTGTTTGCCACTGATCATTGACTTGTTCTGTGGTTTTCCCTCTTGTGCGGGTATACAGGTATCAATTATGTATATAAACTGCTATACTGTTTCGTTTTGAAGAGTTTGCGTTCTTCATTTGATCTTTTCTTTTGGTTTTGCAAGAAATAATATAATTTATAATGTAGATGAAATTTCTTTGAAAATTTCATAGAAAGTATAAAATTATTAGAGCATGATTTGAGATAGCAGTGCCGAATGTTAATGGGATTGTGTTTAACCTCCCAAAAGATTCTAGTAATTTCATTTTTTTTAAAGATGATAACGTGATGACCCGCTATATTTCCGTAGAGATTCAATAGATTTTTAATGTCGTCCTAGGTTAAATTAAGCGGCCGATGGAACAAATCAATGATAAGGCTTGTTAGTGACCACCCACGGAAATATCGCCCCCTTAATGCAAAAAGGCACCAAGTGCCTTCTTTATTCATGTACTCATGGTACCTTTTTGCATTAAGGGGACGATATGTGGGGTCAGTATGAAAAACTTGGGGACTCGACAAATAACCCCCCTCCCCCTCCCCCACGCACACACCCTTCCACTTTATTATACCGACCCCATATATTTCCGTGGAGGGTCACTAACAAACCCATTAATTAATAATGTCAAGAATTCAGAAATATTAGTGTTCCGGTGAAAATGTTGCCTTTGCAAAGTAGCTAGTCTTCGGCGCGACTTAAAGAGACTGTGAGACAGAAGGATTTGTGATCTACATAATACTGGTATACCATCGATCAGTTACACAAAATGGAAACAATATTCATTTTGGAAAGAGTCTCTATGGGTTGATATATTGCAATAGCTGGTTCTCAGCTTGCTAATGTATTTGCAATTTAGGCGATTTTATTGTTCATTGAAATTGGTTAATTATTCAGAACTAAACGTTTTTTTCTCCCTAGATCGTGTTTTGTTTCGCCTCCTCTGATTGTCTATAATAATTTAATTCTTTTGGTCTTAAAGGTGGTTAATCAGATTTTGGTCAACAATTGAATTTGTTCAAAACCTTTAACAACTGATCATTTATACATATTTGTGTTCACTGAGTTCTTAATACTCGCTAGATTTCCACTGAAAATATTTTTTTAAATTTGATTTTCCTATTCTAGCTGCCCAACCAAGATAAGCATAAGTATAAATTAAATAAACATAATTTTGCCTAAGGAATAACACGACTATAAACACAATTTTAATCAATTTTTCAATTTGTTTTGGCAAGTATATAATTATATTGCCAACATTCAATTGAAATGTAAGTTGTTAAAATTATTATTACCTCCCTTTGCTAATGTCGGTTGCGCCAACAAGACTGAAAAAAAAAAGAAGTCTGAAGCTACACGCTATTTTAAACTTGCTTTTTGTTTCAGATAGTTCAAATATCCCAATATTTATCAAATACAAATGTAAAACTATAGACATTATAATGAAATCGATAGAAATAGTCCACTTTTTTAAATACTTTTATTTTCTAGAGAGGTAATTATAACATTTCATAAAAAAGTAATAAAATAAATATTTGCAATACGGATCTAATTCTATGTTATGGATATTTTTGTTCCTTAAATAGATTTCTAACAGAATACATGAAAACTGAAAATTGGCATTATGTTGCTCAAATGTGATTGACCACCTTTAATGTGTTTAATTTTGAAAGGTCTATCTTTGTAATTCTAGTTTTAACATAGTCAGATTCACATATTCTGTATTTTATCTTTTGTCAGATCACGTGAAATTCTTTCGTTCAAAATACTTTCTGTATAGTTCACTGAAGGAACTGGTTCTAAAATTGCCAATGCAAATGCAATTGCTTGAACAGAAAGAAGGTGAAAAAGTCTCAATGGGAATAGATGGCTTCAGTCTTTTTCGCTGTTTTTAATTTGAAATCCTATTATAATACCGATCCGTCGAGATGAGCCGAAATTACCATGGACCGCTTTAGATTTTGAAAGCCCGAAATAGTTCACATTAAACGTAAATATTGATTTTATGCACGGAAAGAGACAACAGACATGACATGAAATTGATTTGCAGCATGCTACTCTCACCCCACGCAAAAATTTCAAGACTATTTGTCGCTATTTTGCTTGTTTTTCTTGCTGATAAATTTGTTTCCAGGTTTCTAGTAAAGTTTATTTCATTTCCAGTTCAGATTTTTTTTACTAATAATGAAGTTAAATTCGTTACTAATAACACTGCCACCTTAATTCTCGTCGCAAAAGTTGCTCCAGCAGAAAATCAAGATAATCTGGCGAAGATCTTTAAATCTATTTGAAACAATAAGTATTAATACCCAAGCCTTCTACTAAGAATGCAGCATTACCTCACGCCCGCCTGAAACCCCATCCAGAGATATCACAGAACTCACAGTAGTACATGCAAGGATGCGTTCACGATAAGAAACACAAACATTACACACAATATATATTAACATCAGATTTTACTAATATTAAAAAGGCGCTAGTGAACACTGCCAAATTCGGCAAAGTTACTGCAAAAATCAGATACACTGGAGACCGTTTAAATCTATTTGAAACTAAGTTAATTACCAAACCACTTGAAAAACGTTACATGCGAGTGTAATTTATACCCACCATTCGAATGGGAAAATATACAACACTACCCTAAAAGGCATCTCTTTTGTCAAAAATGTTTGTATTATTTACTTTAAGAGAAAGATGAAGTTGATGAAAACAAACGTGTTCATTTTATTTAACTGGAGCTCCCGGGAATTCTAATATCCATTATATCAGCACAAAAAAGATAATAATCCGTATCAAGAATATCATACAGACAGCGTGATATATTTGCAGAGATAACGTCCACCTGTATTACCAGAGAAAGTTCTTTCAAAACAATATATAAACAATTCTGCGTTAACAATTTGTTCACCTGAGAATACAAATTATTTTCCGGAACACTACATTCCAAAACCTGACGTAAATCATTTTCATTTGTCACATGTCTACAGAGAATATATTTTTACCTTTCTGTTGCGATTCTGCTTCATGTAGTAAAATGAAGATTCACTTAAATTAGATGCGAGAAATGTGGCATTCTTCCTGGGATTCTTTTTCAAAGCAGTAAATCAGATAGATCAATCATAGATCCTGACAAAAAGGGACTTGTAATTATTAAGTCTTAAGAAATATTACTGACCTAAATATGTGTTAAATTACGAGTTTTCTTATGCATTAATTGGATATTTTTACGTGGGCTTTTATGCAGGTAAGGCAAGACGCAAGACGTAAATAGCTTGAATTAGGGATAAACAATCATTATGTGATTCTTTAAGTAGGTTAGAAATCAATCCAGTCAATGGTTTGACGTTTAATTTATCTATACGAACTTTAAACAAAGATGCTTTTATAATATGACAAGCGGCCAAACGTTTTTCGATCAGGAGAGGGACTTAAAATGAAAACTTTAGTACTATTTATGTGTCACTGCCCTCGTTTAATGCTCCTTCAAGAGATGAAATATTTTGTCATGATAAGATTTGAATAAAATAAGTACACAATGTAGTTATGGTTATTGCACTTTCCTCGTTTTTGTATTGCCATATAACACAATATTACGTTTTTATGCAATGCAAGAGTTTCTGCTTTGGCGGTTATTGCGGCCTGACTAAAATATATACCGGACAGACTGGTGGACTAACATCTGTGTTTACAACATAATTTTGAAGAGGCAATAAATGTGTTTGGTAGCATTTGTGTTGACTCTGGCGGTACATATGACAAATATTTAACATTATAGTACTGGAAGTCTTTTCTGATAGACCTGATGCTTGGTGTGAGTATTTAAAATCCCCACAGTTGACTTACTAATAGGTAGATTGCGACCTGCTGTAATCAGTCATATGTCATTTGTTAGTTTGTCACTGTCCCTTACGCTTTGCTTTCATATTATTCAGTATTTAATTTTAGCGATGATTAGGTTGTTGCGTTCTTTGATTGTGGCTGTTGTTACTGAAATTAAACAAAAACGAATAAACAATATCTTGGATTAAGTAGTGTTACATGTCTAAAAACCTATTTCTATTTATGTACGATGAAATGTAATTAAACGCCAAACATGTTTATTAGTTCAATAACACACTTTTAAGGCATAGGTACACAATAATAAATCTATAAGAGCTAAACAGTACTTTCGATTTCACATAACATTTTTATTGTTCGGAGATGGATTTAACTGGATTTATAAGACAGTTTATTAATATCACGAGCATTTTAGCTTGTCGTTTCGAAACTAAATTAATTGCTATCAAGATGTGTTGAATTCCTTGAAGATGCCTAATAAAGTATTAATAAGATAATTTTACGTCACTATGACTTGCACTATGAATAGATTTCATTCATTCAGACGTATGTTCGAAGATTTCCCTTATGGTTATCATTATTATTATTATTTATCAGATTTTTAAAGCGCTCTTTTCATCTATAAAATAAACGTTCAAAAGCGCTGGCTGACTGACAGTTTTCCCAAAACCAGTGCTAGACGGACTAAGACTAATATTAGTCCAACGAGTTTCAGCGTGACTGGACAGCTACATGTATTGGTGGTCATTTAATCCATCTAACCTGTTCTAACAATTTACCCTAGCATATACATAAATGGACGACATAAAGAAAATGTCTATATTAATTGAATAGCATAAAGCGTTTCGAGAAAAGATTTTTTGAATAGAGATGATATCAACGGTAAACACAAACCTTTCACAAAGTTTCTTATTTTATAAATTTCCTGTACTAAAACTTTTATTCTCCAGGTTATCTGTGCACGGAAAAACATAAAATGAAATTAATACTGAACTGTTACTTTTATTTTGTTTTTATTATGCATATGAAACGATTTGTACAAGCATGTGTCAGTCATTGGCGCCAGACCAGAAAGAAAATGCCTCTGTTCATGTTATACCCTACCCCTAGGTATTCTATAAGAACCATAGTCATGAAGGGGAAAATATACTAACCCGTTACAATCGTACATTTCTCAACGTAAACACGCAATTCGGTGAATGGGTACTATGGATATCAAACAAGTGGTCATCTTCCATTGTGTACCGGTCACATTTCTTCAATACATCTTATCTTAGAAAAATTACGCGTAGTTTATAGTTATTTCAACGTTACACAAAAAAACTTGCTTGAACTTCCCTGGTGAAGTTCCGTTCTAGATTACAAAACCATTCTGATTGGCTGTTGTGAAAATGTATGTCAATCGTCATTTTACTACACGTGTTCGATAAAATTTGAAAATGCAGCATAAATGTGCAAAATGAATAAAAGATCATATACAAGATAAATTTCATTCATCATTTCGAGTTTTAGTGTAAAATTGTGATTTTTTTTAAATTCTGATTTTGTTTGTTTACATTTCGCCATATATGTGCACACTGCCGTGGCCTCTAGACCGGATGTTCATTAGGGAAGGTCACGCAAGTTTTTTCTGTAACGTTGACGAAAGCATAAAATATGTTGATAATCTCAGCAATATGGAATACTGAGACAATGTGACTGGTGCACGATGGAAGATAATTTATCGCTTGTTCAATATACTAGGTACCCATTCACCGAACTGCGCGTTTAAGCTGAGAAATGTACAATTGAAACGGGTTAGTATAGTTTCCCCTTCATGACCATGGTTCATATAGAATACCTCGGGGTAGGGTATAACATGTACAGAGGCATTTTCTTTCTGGTCTGGCGCCAGTGGTGTCAGGTTATTTCAAGTTTTCATTTTAAGTAAGATAAAAAGATATATCTTTCATACTCTGAAATTATATAACTGTTCTTAAGACAGGAACACTTAATATGTTATCTACATGTTCTTTTACAATATATATCTTAGACAACAGGCAATAATTTGATAAAACAATTATGACCTTTTATTCATAGCAGCATAGCTATGATTTTCTAATTCGCTTTTTTTCTTACAAGGAATGTGTCCGACAAAGCTTTCTTACGATCTACATAACCCTGAAACATATTGTTAGACATAAAAGCATATAAGTCTATAAGAAGATAAAAGCCTTAAGGAAATAACCTCGTACGGACTTGACATAGTTCACACGTACTATATGCCTGTCTGCTAAATGATTAAAAGAGAGAGCAACACCAGTTTCTATACGTGCTGTGAAACAAATGGAATTATGGATACAGTGCTGTGTAGAGCAACACCCTTTGGTAGATACAAATATTGACTGTTATGTAGAGGTTATTGTTCTGGAGAGGTAAATTTGATAATATATTTCAGCTAAGGGAAATTTTGGTGCTGCTCTGGAGAGGTTGTACTGTATGTAGTTTGAGGACGCATTGCTGTTGAGTCATAAAATGTTAATATGTACAACTGCTTTTTAACTTGGGGCCATATGCCGCTTTTCGTTGAATTGCACTGTGAATAATTGAAGATTCCATGTACACCGCCGTATGAATACATCTACGGATGTCTCTAAATTGTATATTATGTACTTGTAACATGTACAGATGTTGAGTTCTGTTTAACCCTCCGCTAGAGGGCGTGGACGGCAGCTACCGTCCATGAACAGGTTTAATGAAACCGAGTCTGAAACATTTTCATTTATGCTGTGTTGGGCGACCTGTAATTTTCCATTTTTTTCTATTTTATGTTTTGTAAATGTCAGAAAAGCAGCTGTTTTGATTTTCGAACGATAAGTATGAATAATCGTTCGGAGAATACTGAAAAAGAAGACGGAGACAGTAGGGTTTAGCTGTTTTCAGTCAATGCAATCATGTACAATAAGAATGTTCTAGAGTTGCCTATAGTTAGAGTGATAATACAAAAAATCGTTCAGATTATTCTACAAGCAAATCACTTTGCATGTTGATTGTTTGAAACCATACGCTAAATTATTGATCGAGACCCCAGCGTCAAAATCAACATGGCGTCTGAAATTCAAAATGGCCGCCAAGATGGCCGCCAATTTTCTTAAACTTGATTAAAATGATCATTAAGTAATATTTTATGTTGGCAGTAAGCAGAATGGGTTTTGATAATGAAATATTTATATCAACATTTTGAAAATTTAAGATTTTGAAAGCCTATATTCAAAATGGCCGACACAATTCAAGATGGCCGACATAATTTAGCCAAAAACTTAGATTTTCAAAATATCTAAAATATTTTGCCAACATTTCATCTTTCATTGAAAATCTTATTGAATAAAGTTCATAAACATGAGATATAGAGCCCTTATTTCACTTGAACACTAGATATAGCTTGACTGACAGTTTTCCAAATTCAAAATGGCTGCCAAGATTCTCCGTCAGATGTTTTACTAACTGAACATCCATTGATTTCGTTGATATTTATGCCCATTTGAATTGTTGAGATGGTATAATTATTAAATTTTACGGTTAAACCTATCTCCAACTCTAAACAATTCAAAGTGATTGACTTCCAGCTTCTCCTTTGACTACAAATTTGCAGCTGGCAACGAAACACATAATTAATAGGAAATTAGCTTATTGAAAAGTGACCAATCAGAACTGGTTATTCAACTGGTATATTTTCATAATCCACTGTCGTCAAAAATGAAAAGAGTCCTCAAATGAAGAAAAAGAGACGAAAAGAAAATTTCTGTTCACACAAAGAACCAAGCTGGTTGCATTTTGGCTTTTTAGTTAATGTGACATATTATGAACTCCTACATTACGAAATGTGTCTCACAATACAAATCAACAAGATATTGGCAATAGCCCTTTAAGTGCAAGAAACTCATTGAAAATGACCATTTATATATTCTGCCAATTTTACATGTAAATATAATATTGTTCCACTGTTTTCCATTTCTTTATATAAAGACAATATTAAACACATTGTAAACACAATATTCACTAAGACTGAATATCATAGCTGATTTACAGAGGAAAGGCATGTTGATATGTGGACCAAATTTCTTAAACCATTATCATGTTGTGTCAGTATTGAATGAATTCTCATGCAGTGTTGTTATATTTTCTGGTCCTTTGATCTACGCTTCCTCTTTTAGCTAGGATTTATCAACTATCAAAACAACAGTCTTAAAGTGCCGTGTCACGGATGCAAAAATATTGCGGTATACAGTATGCAGTGTGTGTGCGTAGGGGGTGGGGTCTCGATCAAATATTAAAGGCAATATGTCAAACTATAATCATGCAAAGCGGTTTGCTTGTAGAATTATCTGAACGATTCGGCCAATTTTGAGCTCTAAGCGCTCTAACTATTGTTTGACTGTTACGATAAAGCAAAGGACTAAAACGATTTTTCACAAATATAACTTAAAATGATAAATTTACCCTCTTGAAAATATCAGTTGACTATTGTATGATTTTCAATAATTTAGGAAAAGCATACTTCTTACAAGTAATGACAGTATGTCAAAGGTAGAGTGGGTTCCATGGCTGTAAAATGACGAAGAAAGAATTAATGCAGTGCGGTATTCAGAAGAGTTTATTCGCGGATACGAAACAGGGCGAAGATTTTTTTTGAACCGGATCGTTACAGCAGACGACGCTTAGCTCTGGCATTTCGATCCAGAGACTAAGTCGCAATACTGTGTTTGTAAAAATCCAAAACCCTGCCCCCTAAACTGACGAGAGTATAGAAAAGCGGAGGAAATACAAATTGTGTGGTTTTTTTTTCATGGATCAGTGGACTGCTGGACATTTGCAACATAGGAACCCTGATTGCAAGACTGTAACGGCAGATTATTATTCCAAGGTAAGCAAATGTTATCGATAATTGCAAAATTCATTTTAAGCACAGATGGCGATATATTTTAAACTGAACTACTGTTCAGCTGAAAAATGACCGATTTTACGATGTAAAAACCTCTTCTTTTTGCAATAATTTAGATACAGAGGTGATACCGGTATCTGGTCCAGCTTTGAGACAGAAACGTCCAGGAATCTAGCATGACCGTGTACATTTTCCCTATGAAAAGGTCCATAGACAGGGAGCTGAATCAGCTCTGTTGGAGATCTAACCCTTTTGCTTCGAGTTGTTCGAACAGCAAACCTCCAGTCCGGATCCTGCCCTACTGACTTTCGGGTCTGTCCTGATTTTTAGAGTATGCTACGAATATGTAGGTTTGACTGAAAAGAACTGACACTTAATACGCTATTCGTTTCTTCATTCAGTCAAGATTGGTGTGTAGAATCATATAATATGTGGTTGGAAAAGTTGAGAAAATGAATTACTGTTAAACATTTTAACGTCGCAAGTGTCGACCGTGCTCCAGGTGAGCATTACTTAAGCTTTATATGTTATTGTAAAATATGTATAGTTAAATATACGGTTAAGATATTTGCATCATTTAGAGAAGAAAATCTAAATTATATTTGGTGTAAGTTTTGTTTTTGTATCATACCTAATGTCGGGTTTACAGTTTTAGTTTACGAACTTCTAGAACACCCTTCGTGACGACAAAAACTCTTCTGGATAGTATCTAAATAGATGTGATATGGAGGCAAAAATGTATCTCCATATCTAGCTGGTATCCGGACAATTACCCCAATGAGAAAGTGGACCAGTTTAAATGGTAGATAGGAAACTTGCTCTCGCGCCCATGACCACCCCCATTACCAATTTCTGAAGCAGACATTTGCATCCCCACCCACCCAATAGTTTTGCCCCTATTTACTAATATTTGTTTTAACCTAGAAGATAATTATCTTATATAAATTGCAGGTTAACAAAATCTTTGTTACAATTTTAGTAGTCTAGATAATCAACAGTGTATGAGGAAGGAATGAGTATACAAAATCGAATAATAAAACTGAGAAATCTTTGTTTTCCTTTGTTTTATGTTGTATAATGGATTATTAGTATATTAGACTGACTGCTTACGACTGCAGTTTATTTGTTGCAGCACGCAATATATTTCAATATACAATCGCGATATGAATACAAAATCATTGCAGAGAGCAATAAAGAATTCATTTTGCAAATACATTTAATGCACAGCTAAGGCGTTTAATGATCACTTTCCAAGACATGCTTTTAAAATTGTAAAAGAGCTGGGTCTTAATACGCTGTTCTTAAATTATGAATAGGCATAAAAAGATGTAATCTTTGTACACCCTATGCAGAAAGATAATTGAGTATAAAAGTATTTAGGTACAAATTGACAGTCGCATATATTTTATTGAATTAACATAGCAGTAGGATTAGTACTTGATTCATTCAGTTTAGATCATACTTTGTGTCTAAAATGTAAAATTGTTATTTGTCTATGATTTAAAAACTATATCGAAGGGAGACTTACTTTAAAAGTTAGTAGATGAAGTTGTGAAACATATTTATTGAGCAAGGACCTAAATTGTACACCTGTCATTTTGTAGTATAACTGTATTTTACCTGTATTACGATGACTTCAACATCACTCTTTCAAATGTACAGCTCGGTGCGATTACTGCAACAATTTGAACATAAATCTGTCAGATATGCAACTCGTCGCAACGACTTCCACAATCAAAACATCAGGCTTTCAGATGTATAGTTCGGCGCGACGACTTCCACAATCTAAACATCAGTCTTTCAGATGTAAAGGCAGGCGCGACGACATAAACGATTTAAACACCAGTCTTTCAGTATTACAGCTCGGCGTGGCGGCTTTCACAATTCAAACACCAGTCTTTCAGATGTACATCTGCATTTACGTATTGTTATACCCCTGTAATTTTGCGAAATTTTACAGCTTAGTGTTTTCGTCGTTCATGCTACTGTTTGAGAATAACCTTCCAATTGCTTGGTGATAATTGAGGACATGAACATTAAAACAAATGACTAAGTGTAGGTTTACTAGAATTGAGACTACAAATTAAAGTAGAAATAATAAACTTTTCGTACGCGCTGGCATTTTCTTGGTATTAGGCTCTCCTTTCAAACTTTGCGTTTTAGGCTCAATACTTTAAACGAAGTTTTATCATCCGTATTATCATTACAAGATTAAAAATCAACTAAAACTGTAAATTGCTTGTGCACATTTCAGTAAAATCAAGAAATAGATCCTTAAGAAGCAAGCAGACTCGTTTTGATTTGTCCGTTCATGAAGCAGAAAGAAAGTTAAATCATTTGTCAGCTAGGTTCCGTTTTTATCCAGTTAAACATGGCATATTCTGAAATAATCCCTTCTTGAAAAAGAAGACAAAATTTCAATTTCATCAGACGGTACAATTACACGGATAGAGAATTTGTGCCTTTTCTATTTTCATGTTTCTTTTATTCCATACGGTGGTAACGTTTGGTAACTTTGATTAAGCAGTTAACTTAGCTTCGTCTGATACATTTATATGTTTTGTAATACAAATGAGTTAAATTTCAGTTATAGAACACAAAATAATTATTACTTTATAATACTAACTTTATATAATTAATGAACAAAACATGTATGTCAATTTACAGTTCAACACAGTTAACTTAATTAGATTGTAAGCTTAGACGACAAATTACTATGATCGCTTTGATGTACCGTCTAGCAGAATGTCCATAGAAGTCTCTGTAGCCGTGTGGTTAGGGTCGCTGTCTTCAAATCACGTGCCCCTCAACGATCGTGTTTCGAAACCTCACTTGGGTTGTAGAATTCTGGACAATAAAAAAGGAAACGGATGAATTCAGTAAACAATTTGTGTTATGTTTCCTCGAAGAAACAAACAAAACGCATGACAGTTAGCTTAAGTGATGAAATACTATCTTAATTTCCTTTAACAATCAGCTTAAGGACGTGTGTAGTTTTGTGAAGTAACCTTCAATTATTCAGCTTTTAATATTTATAGGCACTTTAATAAGGCTGTAACATGAAGGAATTGACAACATTGTTTCAGATAAAGGTAATTGTGTTTAAATAATGCAAACTCTTTTATTTTCTAGACTGGAAAGCTGCATTATTGAAGGAAATAAGATATACAATTTTGGATATATTTCAATTTGTAAATCACGAGGGATTATTCTTACGAAGAAAAAATAACGGTTCGCAGTGCTCCTTTAAAAGAACATACTTGAACGATGTGTTACTGTAATTTTACAACGTTTTTTTTTAACAAGTAAAAAGTGTAAATAGATTCTCTGGACGCGTAGACCACAACATTAAAAACGGACAGACTTGGTTTGGTTAAAGTCATTGAAATGTACAATAATCCTCAATACTTAAAAATGTGTCTGAGAATATCCAAATTCTATTGACAATTAATTGAAAATAAATATTACTATTTTGTACATGAACTATTAGTAGCATTCTATACTGATATTTGTTAAGTTACAAGTATTTGCTTAAAATATTAATTAACATTTGAAAAGTTCCACTCTTCTGTACTGATGTTACAGGACCAATGGTATTGTAATCTTTTAAGATAAACTAGGTGAAATATGTAGAAGTTTAAAACAGGCTTGTAGATATAAGCTCTCTTGATAACATCCCTGCTGACATAACAAAACGAACTGAAACTGGTCAATATCTGTATACTTAATTCCTTGTACCACGATATGAAGCATATCACATCATCTATGGTAACAGAAGAGGCTGTTGCATCTAATATGCATCAGTAATGATGTTGCGTGAAACATTAATACGGAAACCGTACTACTATGAAAGACCGATGTGTTTATTTGAATACAAAAGTATATTTACATTTTAGCACCTGTCTGACCTCAATTGTTAAAAGACTAGATACGCCAATCTGAACTTTAATGCGATGATCAGCATCCGTTTTTGTTGAAGTTGGATCATGTTAATTAGAGATAATTCAGTCAGATTTATTCAAACGAAGACACACATGGTATTTCTATATTTGTGACTGAAAACCCCGACTTTTTCATTAGAATGAATTAACTTATATGAACCAAGAAAAAAAAAAGGAAAAGAATGAAAAATAAGGGAAAAATGAACCACTTTACTCTTATTCAATCTATGGTTAGAGTTCCATAGATATATCTAGTCTTAACTGTAGCAGGCTGTCGTTGTTTATAAATGTCAGTGAATATTTTCATGGTGTATGCAGCTGTGAACTGTAGATGTCAAGTAAAAAGCGATTGTGTATTCTAATGTTTGGTATAATCGTATTTTCAAATGTCTTAATGAATATTTACTTGAGTGCGTGTGTGTGTTATACGTCTACAGTTGGTGTAAATATATTTTATTAGCGAAATGGTTTACAAAATACATATACAATCAACAAAATTCGCAAAAACGCTTAGGATAGGATCGAAAGCCTAAGGCTTATATATGTATACGTCTACAGTTAATTGCTCTATTGCATGTCTCTAACACTATACTTTCAATGTTTTTTTTTTATATTGAACATTGTAAAGAGAAAGAAGTGTTCAATATATATTTGAATAAAATACGAACATACATGCACGTTCAGTTGTCCTTGTCATTGCAAAATGTACACGATTTGAGGTTTGTTACAGATATAAATAAACATCATTCTACAACGCTTAGACCAAGACGGTAAAGTTTTATACATAGTTTATTGCTTCACTTTCTTGTCCTGAAGATCCACTTTAAGGACGTATGCTAGAATTTGGTGCGAAAATTTTCCCAATAACAGAATTTCTTCAAACTTTGGATATTGAAGGACAGTCATCTAAGAAACAAAAAATTGCAATAAAAATCATAGGCAAGTACATGTATCTGTAAGATATTAAAGTGAAGAAAAAAGTAATGTGCATGCTTTGACATTCTACACCCCTCACAGAGAAATAAATATCAAAGTATTCAAATAATACGTTAATACGCTGGAAATCTCTAGTATAATCATAAATAAAACAGAAAACATTCTTGTTTCCTTAAGCCAGTGTAAATTTTAAAACTAACGTTATATACATTAGATTCTCTTGTTTACGATTTAAAATTGTGTGACGTTTTTAGAAATAGGCCTCATTCTTTACCTTTTATCGTTGTTTGCTATTATTGAGTCTGCTATTATTCTGCTTGGTTGCATTCTATGCTGCCAAAGGATCTTTATACAGATTTTATTGATCCAGATCATGGTAATATGTGCAATAAAGATACCTCTAATTCTTAATTTTGGTAGGTTTAGAACGGTTGCATAGATCAACTGAAACAAAAGAAATAAGTTAAACATAATAGCCTGCGCATCCGCGCAGTCTGGCCAGGATTCATGCTGTTCGCCAACAGTTTCTCTAATTGCAAAAGGCTTTGAAAACGAACAGCATGGATCCTGGCCAGACTGCGCGGATGGGCAGGCTGGTCTGGATCCATACTGGTCGCAAAGCCACTATGTTGGTTTTCCCATGGCGCGGCTCATATAACAACAATACTACTGGGGGTACTCATGATACCTAAACTAATATAGCGGAATGAATGAGTATAAGTTTGTTTTGAAAGGCACATTGAGAATTTTCACTGGTCTCATAAAAGTATCAGATAGGAACTATCAATAATTTAGAACTTGAACATACTTTGAACGATTTTGTTAGCTTAATTATACTTCATGAGAGAAGCTGATTATGTCCTCAGCTATGAAGTAAAATCGGTATTTTATTTAAAATATTGAAAACTGTAATGATACTTTCTTGATAGTAATACACGAGCCGCCATTTTGTCTCTAAAGGCAACACTGATCAAACAGTGTTCTAAAATTATGTTTTGACAGGTCAGTAATCATGGACAGATATGTGCCGCCGTAATCGTAATTAGTACATCCCATAGCATCCATAGATTTTTAGCCTTTTGAAAAATGGTTTTCAGATAGTCAGCAGTTTTCTGATTTACATACACTCAGTTCCAAAAGAAAGTGTGCACTTAGTTTTCTGTTATTTTTTCTTGGTTATTTTCATGAAAACTTATAATGTTTGGTACCAAACATTAAATCAGTTCGTAAACAAATTGGTGTGCATTTTAGATTTTGAGTTATACCTGAGAGTTAGTGTATGAAAAAATGAAACAAAAACGTCGGGGAATTTTTTGAAGTATTTAAACTTAAAAAGTGCACACTTTCTTTTGGAACTGAGTATATATGTGAAGTCATGAGTAAACAAGCATCTTGAATTACAAAGATAATATTTTTATGTTTGTACTCTATTACATATTGTTTTAACATAAAGGAAGTAATAATATATATATTGAAGAAAACCGGTAGTTTTGTACAAAAGTAGCATGACTATCTTTCTTCAAGGAAGTAATAAGAATAATGATTCAACAACAATATAATTTACTAATTCTTTCCATAATGTCATTTTGCTGCGCAGGGTTTAAAATGATAAGATTTAACGGTAAAAAATATATTATTAGTTTTTGCTCATAACTGTTCTTGTTCCTCTGGTACGACTGCACAGAGACACAAAACCTTTCCAGTAATTGGAATTACTGAATTCTCAACAGTCATTTGACTGCAGAATTCTATTTAAAAGAACCTAATTACGAATATAATAGATTACCATAGGATCAAAGGGGTAAAAACTATGTCATTGTAGAAATATTTTGTATTCATTTTAGTCAGAAAATGAGCCTTGATTTCTATTTTTCTGACTTATATGACAGAAATAGTTATAAGTAAGCTTTATGACACCTACTTTAAAAAATCAGCATTATTTCTCTTTAGTTACACATAACGCCATTTATACCCAGTCAACAGCTCCCTAACGCATATTTTCTTTCAGGAGTTTTATATTTCGACTTCAAACTTATTTCTGCAAGTCCTTATAACCCGTGCCCGACCGCAGTACAGTCGGTTAGATTCTATATAGCAAGGTTCATTGGAAATATTCGCGTGGCAAGCATTTATCTTGCTGGTATTTTTTTCTGGCACGAAAACCACTAGTATTTATCGTAATTCAAACTGCACAAACATACAAAACATGTAAACGTAGCTGTCTTCGAAAAAAAATTATGGAATGGATTTAACGTAAGTCTTATATAATCAACGTACATGTATTTCAAAACGTTCGACATAGCTCTAAATGATGTGAAGAATACCAATATTGCTACGCATTGTATTTGATATTCATATTGCAATTCAGAGACAATGTTGCACTAAGAATGATATGCTTGGTAAACCTTTAGCACATCTTATTATACTATAATAGTTGATTGTTTAACATATCTCAAAATGAATATTTCCTATGGTTTGTATGTGTTCATGATAAAAGGTATAAGTAGGATACAGCAAGACTTGAAGAGGAAGAGACGATACCCTGTGGTTTGTATGAGTTCATGATAAAAGGCATAAGTAGGATACAGCAAGACTTGAAGAGGAAGAGACGATACCGTGTGAATTGTAAGTGTTCATGATAAAAGGTATAAGTATAGGATACAACAAGACTTGAAGAGGAAGAGACGATAACCTGTGGTTTGTATGTGTTCATGATAAAAGGTATAAGTAGGATACAGTAAGATTTGAAGAGGAAGAGACGACACCCTGTGGTTTGTATGAGTTCATGATAAAAGGTATAAGTAGGATTCAGCAAGACTTGAAGAGGAAGAGACGATACCCTGTGGTTTGTATGAGTTCATGATAAAAGGTATAAGTAGGATACAGCAAGACTTGAAGAGGAAGAGACGATATCCTGTGGTTTGTATGAGTTCATGACTAAAGGTATAAGTAGGATACAGCAAGACTTGAAGAGGAAGAGGCGATACCCTGTGGTTTGTATGTGTTCATGATAAAAGGTATAAGTAGGATACAGTAAGACTTGAAGAGGAAGAGACGATACCCTGTGAATTGTATGAGTTCATGATAAAAGGTATAAGTAGGATTCAGCAAGACTTGAAGAGGAAGAGACGATACCCTGTGGTTTGTATGAGTTCATGATAAAAGGTATAAGTAGGATACAGCAAGACTTGAAGAGGAAGAGACGATATCCTGTGGTTTGTATGAGTTCATGACTAAAGGTATAAGTAGGATACAGCAAGACTTGAAGAGGAAGAGGCGATACCCTGTGGTTTGTATGAGTTCATGATTAAAGGTATAAGTAGGATACAGCAAGACTTGAAGAGGAAGAGACGATACCCTGTTGTTTATACGTGTTCATGATTAAAGGTATAAATAGGGTACAGCAAGACTTGAAGAGGAAGAGACGATACCCTGTGGTTTGTATGAGTTCATGATTAAAGGTATAAGTAGGATACAACAAGACTTGAAGAGGAAGAGACGATAACCTGTTGTTTATACGTGTTCATGATTAAAGGTATAAGTAGGATACAGCAAGACTTGAAGAGGAAGAGACGATAACCTGTTGTTTATACGTGTTCATGATTAATGGTATAAGTAGGATACAGCAAGACTTGAAGAGGAAGAGACGATACCCTGTGGTTTGTATGAGTTCATGATAAAAGGTATAAGTAGGATACAGCAAGACTTGAAGAGGAAGAGACGATAACATTTTGTTTATATGTGCTCATGATAAAAGGCATAAGTAGGATACAGCAAGACTTGAAGAGGAAGAGGCAATACCCTGTGGTTTGTATGAGTTCATTATTAAAGGTGTAAGTAGGATACAGCAAGACTTGAAGAGGAAGAGACAATACCCTGTGGTTTGTATGAATTCATGATTAAAGGTATAAGTAGGATACAGCAAGACTTGAAGAGGAAGAGACGATACCCTGTGGTTTGTATGAGTTCATGATAAAAGGCATAAGTAGGATACAGCAAGACTTGAAGAGGAAGAGACGATAACCTGTGGTTTGTATGTGTTCATGATAAAAGGCATAAGTAGGATACAGCAAGACTTGAAGAGGAAGAGACGATATCCTGTGGTTTGTATGAGTTCATGATTAAAGGTATAAGTAGGATACAGCAAGACTTGAAGTGGAAGAGACGATACCCTGTGGTTTGTATGAGTTCATGATTAAAGGTAAAAGTAGAATACAGCAAGACTTGAAGAGGAAGAGACGATACCCTGTGGTTTGTATGTGTTCATGATTAAAGGTATAAGTAGGATACGGCAAGACTTGAAGGGGAAGAGACGATACCCTGTGGTTTGTATGAGTTTATGATTAAAGGTAAAAGTAGAATACAGCAAGACTTGAAGAGGAAGAGACGATACCCTGTGGTTTGTATGTGTTCATGATTAAAGGTATAAGTAGGATACAGCAAGACTTGAAGAGGAAGAGGCGATACCCTGTGGTTTGTATGAGTTCATGATTAAAGGTATAAGTAGGATACAGCAAGACTTGAAGAGGAAGAGACGATACCCTGTTGTTTATACGTGTTCATGATTAAAGGTATAAATAGGGTACAGCAAGACTTGAAGAGGAAGAGACGATACCCTGTGGTTTGTATGAGTTCATGATTAAAGGTATAAGTAGGATACAACAAGACTTGAAGAGGAAGAGACGATAACCTGTTGTTTATACGTGTTCATGATTAAAGGTATAAGTAGGATACAGCAAGACTTGAAGAGGAAGAGACGATAACCTGTTGTTTATACGTGTTCATGATTACAGGTATAAGTAGGATACAGCAAGACTTGAAGAGGAAGAGACGATACCCTGTGGTTTGTATGAGTTCATGATAAAAGGTATAAGTAGGATACAGCAAGACTTGAAGAGGAAGAGACGATAACATTTTGTTTATATGTGCTCATGATAAAAGGCATAAGTAGGATACAGCAAGACTTGAAGAGGAAGAGGCAATACCCTGTGGTTTGTATGAGTTCATTATTAAAGGTGTAAGTAGGATACAGCAAGACTTGAAGAGGAAGAGACAATACCCTGTGGTTTGTATGAATTCATGATTAAAGGTATAAGTAGGATACAGCAAGACTTGAAGAGGAAGAGACGATACCCTGTGGTTTGTATGAGTTCATGATAAAAGGCATAAGTAGGATACAGCAAGACTTGAAGAGGAAGAGACGATAACCTGTGGTTTGTATGTGTTCATGATAAAAGGCATAGGTAGGATACAGCAAGACTTGAAGAGGAAGAGACGATATCCTGTGGTTTGTATGAGTTCATGATTAAAGGTATAAGTAGGATACAGCAAGACTTGAAGGGGAAGAGACGATACCCTGTGGTTTGTATGAGTTCATGATTAAAGGTAAAAGTAGAATACAGCAAGACTTGAAGAGGAAGAGACGATACCCTGTGGTTTGTATGTGTTCATGATTAAAGGTATAAGTAGGATACGGCAAGACTTGAAGGGGAAGAGACGATACCCTGTGGTTTGTATGAGTTTATGATTAAAGGTAAAAGTAGAATACAGCAAGACTTGAAGAGGAAGAGACGATACCCTGTGGTTTGTATGTGTTCATGATTAAAGGTATAAGTAGGATACAGCAAGACTTGAAGAGGAAGAGACGATACCCTGTGGTTTGTATGAGTTCAAGATTAAAGGTAAAAGTAGGATACAGCAAAACGTGAATAGGAAGAGACGATACCCAGTGGTTTGTATGTGTTCATGATTAATGGCATAAGTAGGATACAACAAGACTTGAAGAGGAAGAGACGATACCCTGTGGTTTGTATGAGTTCATGATAAAATGTATAAGTAGGATACAGCAAGACTTGAAGAGGAAGAGACGATACCCTGTGGTTTGTATGTGTTCATGATAAAAGGTATAAGTAGGATACAACAAGACTTGAAGAGGAAGAGACGATACCCTGTGGTTTGTATGTGTTCATGATAAAAGGTATAAGTAGGATACATCAAGACTTGAAGAGTCGATATCATTGCAAGAACAAAGCATGTACTAAAATATCTGGCATAGAAAATATTGTAGTTACATGTCAACATGCCATGTTCGTTCGGGTAGACGAAAGGATATATTAAATGGTACAAAACAGGATACCCTCTTGGAAATTGGCAGTGCATAATGTGATAACTTGAATTAATGATGATGAAGAATAAATACGAGGTGAGGTCTCATAATTAGTTGAGAAAAATTCTCAGTTGTAAAGGATGGTCGAAATGTCATATCCAGAGGTAACTTCAGTTAAATTGAATTTAGGAGTGTAGATAGCACGGTGAGTTTTATATACATTTCTATATTCTATTATAACTGGTCAAATGCCTGTGGGCCCTCCGTAATGGATTTTTTTTTTGGAATTAGAATTGTTAAAACAATTTAAAACCAAGGGAAGCATCCCTTCATAGCTTTTACAAAAAAAAATGTAATATGAAAAAGGTATCTAAATTAAATGATATTGGAGTGAATTATTGTAATATTGGGATCCTTTCCAACACTTTCTATGAGAACCGACATCGTTTTACAAACCTATTGTTAATTATTGATATCTGTCTGCACCTGAAAAGGCATTTACATGGAGGTAGAGATAAAGTTAATTGTTTCTAAATAATTCAAGCTTTGTGATTAACGCAATTGAATTCTTCGAATTTTTAGTGCCGTCAGCTATTGTTTACCGGAATACGATACTACAATATTAGAACTATTATGAGAAACAGGAATAAACTATGAGACATTATAAAATCTCACTGTACCACATAAAAACATGAATGAAGCTCGAACAATTCTGAAGTTAATTTAGAAGAATGGTGTTATGTATGTACTTTGTGTGAGCACATAGTTATGGTAGGCGATCATTTGGAGTTCAAACATGAATATGAGAAAATAAATATCGATTTCTTTCTAATGTCCCTCTATTAAAGGTACTATTTTAAATATAATGCTAATGATCTTGGCAGCGGAATCAATTTCCATTGCAATTAAAGTGACGGAACGCAATACACGAACAGTTTAATAAAGCATTAGTATTACGTAGGTTAAAATATGTCAATATATTTGTTTATATTTATTATTTTCTTCTGGAAGTTAATGACTTTCTCTATTACCAATTAATGTGTTGATAAAAGTATCCCTATACCCAAATTGCCTCACTAACAGTAGTTATGATACTATATAAAAAAATATTCTTCTTTTTTCCTATTCCGTATAAAGTCAGCATGGAGACCTTTACTGGAGAAAAGCTTACTGATTAACTTCAGATAGGTTAATAACCAAATATTTGTAGGCTATTAGCTTTGTATTGGGAAATATGCACGAGTTCTGCAGCAGAAATATTGCGCGACTTAAGGAGCGCAATATTCTTCCGCTAAAGAACGAGCGCATATTTCCTGATGCAAAGATAATAACCTTTTTATTACATAACGAGGGCTCAACGCGAAACTAGTCTAAGTGTATATAGAAATAGAAGCAGATAGACTAGTTTCGCGTTGAGCCCTCGATAAGTATCTACACGTATAAATGCAATGTCAATATTATAAATTTGCTCAATAGCATGAATAAGATTGACAATACTGAACTAAATAAAGAATTAATACAACGACACCCATTGATTTACGTCACATACCCGATATGAAAATCAGGCGTCAGTGTATGGAAAAATATTGACGTTTCCGGTACCATTGTTATTGAACGGAGTAAAGAAACGAGTATGTAATAGGAAAATCTTCTTAATGATGTTCTTTGTTTATAAAATGTCAAACAAGGAGAGAAGAAGACGTAAATGTCAATTTTCTCCTTTTTATGAATCAGCTTTCAAATTTATGGGCTGTCTCCAGTTTGCAGAAAATAGATCCTATTTATAATGAAACAAACTAAATAGCATTTATTGCAAAATATTAAGCGGATGTGTGTCAAAGTATAAGGAAACGAGGATTAAACACGCCCTTAATTTCCCTCATTTTGGTAACCAATTATCACATATTTTATCTGTCTGGATCTCCAGCTTGACTTGAAAAGACTTTAATCATATTCACTAATAATTTCTTGGAGAAAAATAGATCTTATTTGACCTTTGCACAGATATTACAAGATAATGTTGATGTTTAACAATGACCGACCGCTGCAATTATGACTCTTTGGACAAATCGATATCTCATAATCAGGTATTGCCTGAATCGATTTATTTGATTCTTTGTCGTCACATATGTAGATTTACAGATTTCTTTTTATGTCCATGCTGATTGAAATCATTTTGTAAGCGTTATCACTAATTACATAAAAAGTACCAATGGTTCGTGTGCTGCCAATTTCCTGAAATGCGGCAACATGAGGGGCTCTGACTACAGTTGACATACATATGACTGCATACTATTCAAACCCCATTTTTTTCTTTTCTGATTTTTGAAGCTTATGGATGTACTGTGGAAAATATGTCCATGACAGAGTGGAAATCTAGAAAGTATACAAATTTGAACTGAAGTGACAAAGAGCAATATCTTTTAAAAGTATATAATCTATACATTGTAACTGATTAATAATAAAATTCGACGATTGCGATATGCTCTAAATTTGTGTGGACGACCATTTTAGAATTTTAGTTATTATTGCCGTAAACTGCATAAACAATTTATTAACTCTTATTATCGTAATCGAAATTTGGTTTTGAAAATCAGTAGTAATTCGAAGACGTTACTGCAGCACTGTTCATCAAAACCGAACATTATGAAGATGCTATTTACAAACCTCGTAAGATTCTTGGTCATGGTAACTGTACACGTTTTATGAGGTTTTGAAATATTTATGTCGAGACATAACTATTTCGGGACACATGGCATATTTGGTGTTCAGTCCTAGCTAGACACTACGTTTTGTTCTTTGATTGTGTCTGTCAGAACAGGCGGATGGCTCTTTGATAGGCACCTTTTTAAGACCGCTGGTATTGAAACTTGTCTCAAGGCCTTTTTGGCTTGGCCCGATTATGCTGCATTATGATCAGAGAGTCAACTGGTTGCTATCGAGAGAGCACTTTAAAATTTCTATGGAACTGCACCATGAACTTCACCAAATCAGTCTTGACAGTCTTGCCTCTCGGAAGTCATCTAGCAGAAAGTTTCTAGACGTAGATTATCCTTTCGATATATGACTTACATGAAAGATAATACTCGCTTTGATATGTAGCCAATGACTGCCTATACATTATTTCATACTTTATGAGCTTAGTAAGATCTGGTAAACATTTTAATACGGTGTATATATAACACCATTAAGAAGAAATATGAGCTATAACCATGGTGATTATCTTTTTTTGTCGCATTTACATCTCATAAGCATCCGTTCCATTAATTATTTACGAGACAGGTTGTCTGATTATTCTGTCCTGTGTCGTTTTACGACTGACTTAATACTAAAACATCATCTATACACAGGATCGGTTAGAGACATATACATTTCCTTACATGTGTATATTTCCAAGTTAATAAAATCTAATAGTATATCGTTTGGAAGCATAGAGTGTAACTAATAAAAATAGAAGTTTTGAAAGTCGTGGCACACTTCAAGCCCCCCAAACACCAGCTTCTCATTTATGAATAAACTTTGGACTACTTGATCTTAAAGTAAAAGGCATAATAACAACACTTAGTACAATCCATTAATTAAACCATGATATCATTGTCTGTGTGTCCTTTGCACATTTCTGTCTAAGCATACACTGATATTCTACATTAAACTACACGTTGTATATCCATATCGGATCCCTCTCTTTAGAAAATGAGAAAACGGATCCCTCTCTGTTCGCGCACGGGACACTCTCTGTGCTAAACAATGAACTCCAACGTCAGTCAGCTCGGAAAATCAAATTTTTCATCCTAAACACATTTTTTGGCATAAAAACATATGGCCCACGGGATGGCGTAACTATATACCATTGCTTTTTTATTGTTACATTTGTGTAATCAGTTGACACAAGTCCAAACGAAGATGGAATATAGCCGGAGGTACTGGCTTGGATGAACATCGTGCGATGTTTATGAAACTTATATAATACGACTTTCCTTGAATATAGCAAAAGCTAGTACTTTAGATGTGAAGCCGTTGATCCTATCTTATTTGTAAATACACAATATGTGGATATTTTCATCATGTTTCCTTAAAAACGCTCTACTTTTGATTTCGTTAATGCACGGGATCCCTCTCAGTTGGCTCAATTTTGCCTCACAGGATCTCTCTTGACTCTCTACACACGGCACGGGAACCCTCTCGGACACAATTATGTTTCTATCAGCACAGGTGCCCTCTTAATTTAACTATGAAATGGTGTTCGTATTTAAAAGCAAAACAATAATTATAGGTTATTAGCTATGCACAAGTTTTGCAGCGGAAATAGATAGTACGACATTCTTCCACTAAAGAACGATCGAGTGCATACTTACCGATGCAAAGATGATAACCTTTTTATTAAATACGCATATACTGTAATGTAACTGCACTGTAATTTTTTGTATAGTCTGAATAAGATTGACAATACTGAACTAAATAAAAAAAGTTAATGCCACGACACACATTCAGTTACGCCACGCATCCGATATGAAAGTCATGCCTCAGTGTATGTACCGGTGTTTTCGGTACAGACTTGTGTGCCCGGGCGGACGGGGGTTTGTTATGATAAGTACAGATGTGTCGCTCAACCTTTTCAGACTAGCTATGCATGAATGGCCCCTCTTTGTATCAAATCAAATTATACAAATTCGCGTTTAAAAGTTATTTGTGTATCACTAAGATATCTACGGAAGAGCATTAGTGCCAGGTGCGTTTTTCTTCATTATCTCGAAATTTCGAGTTACTATCTTGCCATTTTATCTGCAAAATTTGAACGTCCGTCCATCAGTCAAAGGCCAAAATGTAATGGACGACTTTTGACTCTTCAAAGTGGAATCATCTATATACACACCCATATATTGTACCGAACATGTAGGGACTTGAACATATGCTACAATACATCAATGTATGACCTACTAAGCTACCAGATTTCAAGCTGTATCCAGGATATATATCCTCATTTACATGTATAATGTATTCATGTGTTAGGGGCTCGAACTAGGTCGAACACCTTCCAGACATGGTCAAAATAGTGAAATATTCTAAGCTGGAATACTTCCCAGTCACCTTCTATGACCTCTCCTCAAAATCAAGGTCTGTCAAGGTACCCAATCTTGGTTAGACTCATAATTACACTTTCATTTAGGTATGTCTATATTTCATTGACATATGGGCTCAAACTAAGTCGGAAACCTTCCAGACTTAAGCATGGTTTAGGCACCTGAGGTCTTCCTCCAACATAAAAGCTGAGTAGTCGCCTGTGTTGGTGCGACGTTACATCCAACAAAATCAATAAAGAAAAAAACATTGTTTAAATAGAGATATTTTCTATGAGCAAACGCTGCCATATGACCCTGTAAAGCTACCCAATGACTACACCAGGTACCTAATCTTGGCCAGGACCTATAAATTAACGTAAACAATTGTAGTTAGTAACTCGAAATTTCAAGATAAGTTACTCGAAATTTCGAGATAGTAACTCGAAATTTCGACTTAGTAACTCGAAATCTCAACATAGTAACTCAAAATTCCGACTTAATAACTCGAAATTTCGAGATAAGTAACTCGAAAATTTCGAGTTAGTAACTAGAATTGTCCAGTTAATAAATGACATACACCTGGCACTAATGCTCTTCCGTAGGTATCAGTAAATTTGATAATAAAATTTAAATATGAATGTTATGTGAAATTGCTGATTTATTTTTAATTTAAAAGCATATTAAGGGAAGTAAAAACACCATGATCTATACCCTTGGAAACAGATGTTGTTTTCAATAAAATTACTATCTCAAAATTCTAACACTGAAGTTGAGGGTGCCGCTGCCGATGGAAAATTTTGTCGAAGAGGATTCCCGTGCTAGGTGCAGAGAGTCAAGAGGGATCCTGCGAGGCAAAATTGCACCGACTGAGAGGGAT
The DNA here is from genome assembly GCF_021730395.1 of Mercenaria mercenaria. Lineage (NCBI taxonomy): Eukaryota > Metazoa > Mollusca > Bivalvia > Venerida > Veneridae > Mercenaria > Mercenaria mercenaria. Next base: position 83,221,162 of record NC_069368.1, read on the forward strand.
CCCGTGCATCAACGAAATCGAAAGTAGGGTGTTTTTAAGGAAACGTGATGAAAATATCAACATAAAGTGTGTTTACAAGTAAGATGGAATCGACGACTTCACATCTAAGGTACCAGATATTTGCTATATTCAAGAAAAGTCGTATTTAGTTTCATAAACATCGCACGATGTTCATCCAAGCCAGTACCCTCCATCTACATTCCACCTTCCTTTGGACTTGTGTCAACTGATAAAACAAATATAACGATAAAAAAGCAATGGTATATAGCTACGTCATTCCGTGGGCCATATGTTTTTATGCACAAAAATGTGTTTAGGACAAAATATTTAATTTTCCGAGCTGACTGACGTTGGAGTTCATTGTTTAGCACAGAGAGTGTCCTGTGCGCGAACAGAGAGGGATCCGTTTTCTCATTTTCCACAAAGAGGGATCCGATACGGGTATACACCGTGAACTAGACCTTTGCCACTACAGTTTCTTTTTGTTGCAGGCCTACTTTTCCATGCATGGCTTGCTGGCTGTATTTGGGGATGCCCTATGCTACAAGGAAATCTACCCTAACCCTTTATTATTCAAATCTTTGATAGCTTATCTGCCATCTTAGGTAGACAGGGGCCACCAATAAGAGATGATTTCTATCTCTTTTTTGTGCCATCTTTTGTGTTATAATGTATATGGCATGGCTTTATTCAGCATGCATTCTTGTTCATTGTTATCTGTATGTTGTTATATATATTGCCATGAATACGAACATTGTATACAGAAATAAATCTATGTATCTAAGGTCCACAAGTTCGGAGCATATGGGCTTTAGGACTATAGATTTAGATTAGATATTACCGTCCTAAAGTCACTTACCTTACACAAAATATAAGTATGTGTTCTCCATGACAACGGACAAATCTACAAAATTAGTCGTCGGGGTAAAAATTGTTTCAGCTTGTTTCTGGATTGTGGTCGTCCAAGCCTGATGTTCTGACAATAATAAATCATAAGACTGTTTTATTTCAATCTGCTAATCTTTAAATAACCATATAGATATACCGTATTTTAAAACGATTGTATCAGTAATTTCTTTTCTACAACATTTTGTATTTGTTTAATATTCTTTAAGTCTTATGCTAGTTTCCTAAGTTTTGACACGGTAAACCACAAACACTTCAGTCTAAATCACTCGTATGGGTGAATTTAGAAGTCATTTTAACACATACAGGATATTTAACTGTTTTCAGTGTGATATCGAAATATGTCGTCACTGATAAGGGAGAAAATTCTATGTTTCGTACATGTAACGCGTGATTGAAAATATATATCAGAAATATACATCCTTTATCTGTGACGATATATTTTGCTATCACACTAAAACAGTCATATTTTTGCTAATTAATTTTGTAAAGATCAATGACTTTTCGGTTTATAATTTGCAAACAAATTCAAATAAGACTGACACTCCGTGTCAAAATTAGGATTATATAGACTACCATTTAACACTATGCTTCTGTTACTTATGCACAGTGATACCGAATGTTCGTGATGCGGTCTGTGTTATCAACATGGCGTCATTTTGTTTTTAAGAAACAAAAACTGCATTCATGGTTAATAGATAGCGACCAATGTAAACAGTGAGTGAGACAGTATAATTAAACAGTTTGTCGAGACAGAGACAAAACAAACAGTCCGTTAACTTCGCACCGCAATCTTGCTTTGTCCGTTTTTTGGCGTATGTGAAAAAGTAAACAGCTGAGAAATTACCAAAATGCCTTGATTAATCAAACTGCAATTTTATATCTTATAATACATGTAATAGAAATGTCGGGAATGTAATATTCTAGGAGTTGCATCACGTAAACGAAGTGAATCAAAGAAAGCCGCGAAAATAGGATAGATCGGAACGAAGCAACATAATAGCAGACTCGGTTTGATTGAGTTCGTTCATTTTGTTTGGCTGTACATCACTCGTGTACGGCTTGAAGTTTAGTATAGCCGTACTTTACCATATTAAAATTGCTGCTGCATTTTTGAAAAGTTATTCTTCATCAGACATAGTTGCATTCAGTTAGTTAAAATACATTCGTGTTCCATTATAACAGAGTGTTCCAGACGACAAAGGCATCAAATGGAGCAATTAAAACATGTTTCAAGGGAGATAATCATTTTCTGAAAAAAATAACTTCTGGATCAGTGAGTGAAATAGAAATAGATTTCACTGATAATTTCAGTATTTCAACAGTTTGCATAAAAATGTGTTTAATTATGTTTTTGCAAAACGAAGACATGTTCCATTTCCTTGAAAGATTTCGGAACTCCTTTAAGTGTATATTGATCAGGTCATCCTAAAAATAGAGCGACTATCAGTTATTGACAGTTGACGAAGTAGATGACTTCAGAAAACAAGACGAAATTATCATTTTAATTAAGTGTCATAAGCACCTGTTTCTGCTGAGAATTGAGTTCATGGAAGGTTAACAAATGCATTGAACCTCGGAGCATAGCTGCAACATTTGTACTGGAATAAAGCAACTTGTTTTCAGAAATAATGAAATGTACATGCAATGTAATGGAGTAAATACTTGCGCAATATCTCACACATGTTTCGCCAAAAAGCATGTAAAAAGTTTATATGAATGAAATTTTATCAAAGTTTCATAGTTTTGTTACCACATTTAGGACTGTTTTTCAAGTATGACAAATACGATTGCAAGAGGACAAATAGCCAGGCCAATATGAAATAACTTTTAATGACTCAATTACTATTTAACTTTCGAATCGTAAGAAAATCTTTTGAGCTACCTTACTGGTGATTAATTAGATTTGTGTATACTGGTTGCCGACCCAGATTCGGACAATTTTACAACCTTTTCATCTGTCATATTTTCATTTTTAATTCAAGATCCATGAAATGATACTTGAATCAAGTTCAGTTCTTCGTTGTCCCTCAACACAAATTTGTTTGTATATAGAAATAAACTGAACACGTCACTGAGGCCAGAAAGAGGGTACGTAAATTTAACGTTTTCAGCGTGTTGCAGGACCCAGAAATCGGACAGTAGGAAAATACTAATTTTCATCACTTCTGTCTGGCAGAATCATGGTTTTAATGTTGAAAAGACATTTTAGTATTGTTTACCTTGTTTACATTCAAGTGTAGATGTTTGATGCTGTTGAGAGTTTAAAAATCCAGCTGGCCTACATACGACACAAAAATTTTAGGTAAAACAATTTGGTTTAAATGCATTTAACTCGTGGTATTAATGGGAAAACATTGACATTTGTTTTATAGCATGCAATTTTCTCGTCTTTATTTATCAGATTGTAGATGAGTTCCCCTGGAATAATGTTGGGGCCTCAAAACATGTATGCGCATGCGCACTGAAAGCACATGCAGCTTCCCCCAGCGAGAGCTGTCACAACATTTCGTGAAAAAAAATTAAATATTCCATTTTTGAAAGTTTAACTTACTGATTTGCAATTATTGCAGACGATGTTGCACATAATGCAGACATCTATGTACTTGTCAAGAAATGATAAAAAATTACGCCAAAATAAGCGTTTACGCGACTGTTCGATTTTCTGGGTCGTCCGAAATTCTGGGTCGCCAACCAGTATGTAGTGTGGTTAATGTTTAAAATATTGTGACGCCTCAATATAATTAGCAATAATGAAATGTGTTTATTTTCGGCAATGAGATCTCGAGTCTATTCATTTGATTCTGAACTGTAATGGGTCATTTCTTTGCCTCCTGAAGGTTACGCGACACAAACTTATACACAAGATTATACAGCCGATCAAACACATTATTATACATCCCAATGTCCCGTTTCATTCTTATCCAAAATTGCAATTGCAACTTCATGTGTAATTACAATTACATATCATTTTCTAAGCAAGTGAATCACTAGTGTAATTGTGCAATTAACAAAACTATCAAAATATATGTTTAGGCACGCGTCATTATTTTATTCAAGCTTCACGTAATTTCTTTATATTTTCCGAAAGAAATGTCTGAAACTCTGAAGAACTGCACTACTGAAGCAGCCGAACAATGAAGATTTATATCGGCATCGTACATCCTCTCAGTCAGTCTTGATAAAGATGATACTTTTGTCAGAAATTTGAAAACTATTGCAAAAGTGTCATTTTTATTGTGTCGAAAGGAAGGTTGCAGAGAATTTAAATTCTGACAAGTGTTAGAGAAAATTCCTGGTTCTTGTTATCTTTACATATATATTTACTTATCTAATGATAGTTAGCAAATTACAAAGTTTCAAAGTTTCAACTCTTATATAAGAGTATTTAAGAATAGCAGACCTAAATAAAAACATCGAAGCAACTTGCCAAGAACTTAAATTTTTCAAGTACAGAAAATACCATCATTTTGACTCACGTACTTACTCATCTAATGCAGATGAACAAAGTATCAAAGCTATAGCTCTTCAAAGCTTTCAAGAAAAAACGTGGGCCTAAACAACAATCGATGCGAATGCCAACGTCGATAATCATATAACAACATATAGTAGACTTTTTAATCAGACAAGCTAAAATTATTAACATAATTATATATGAACAAACATCACTAGTTTCTCTCCGACCTACATGTTCAGCACATGGCATCATATCCATAGAGAGCCCCGCTTATTCTCGATAAATAAAGTATTGTCATATACTAACATTTATTGCCCCCTATATAATTATACAAAAATGGGAATGTATAATATTATGTTCGAATGAAACTTATTTCAAAAACGACAATTCAGCTTTTAGTAAAAATAATATCAGATAACCTTCAGCACACATCGCACGTAGTACAAAGGAAATTTGATCCCGTAACGACATATCTGTTCTATAGACGACAAACCTCACGATTTGAATTTTTGTTTCGAAAGTAAAACAAAAATGAAATAAGTCTGTTACATCTAGATTCTATACACTAAAGTACGTGCAGAACAATGTTTTTTCTACAATGCCAAATTTGATTAAAACCAGATTTTACAAAAGTTCAGAATATTTTAAACATATTCGGCGTATAAAAAAAAGAAAGAACCTTGTGCTAGATCTTTTAAAAACCGAATTTGGAGGCTTGGAATTATTTCAAGTGCCCACAATTTCGTTTTAATATTTTATCTTTAGTATGAAAGTGATGTTGCCGTTATTTTAAATGTACGCATATGATGGTATTTATTAGTAAAATGATTTTCCTCTCTGTGTGCCCAGTAAAGGAAAATTCCCGTTTGAGAAGTCAACCACTACGTTTTTCCCTACTTTATGAACGGGAAACTTGATAAATAAAGATATAGTAAATATTTATTGTGATTTGCCCACGTACGTAGTCAAACATTGTAGCATAATATTGTACACAATTTTTAATATGTTTTGTGGAATCGCATTTAGATAATTAATAGCAATATCAAAATATCCACATAATAAACTATTACTAAGTTAACTTGTACGACCCAACCAAAACAATCCATTACTTACTCATTATTTGAATTACCAACAAATAGCAGTGATATAGCAGTATCGGATATCCCTTGAACTCGTAAAACTAATGACATGCTGGATAATGGCAGCTCTAGGATATAAGGATAATGGCAGGTCTAGGATATAAGGATAATGGCAGCTCTAGGGTATAAGGATAATGGCAGCTCTAGGATATAAGGATAATGGCAGCTCTATGATATAAGGATAATGGCAGCTCTAGGATATAAGGATAATGGCAGCTCTAGGATATAAGGATACGATAGGAATGAACATTAAGCGAGAAATTACCGACAATTAGCGGAAAGATGTATCAAAATATCCAACAAAAATATATCATCGATATCAATTCATAAATTCAGGATTGGTTCTATCAATTTTGTTACTAAAAGAAAATTATGATAAAGATCTGCTTTATATACGTCTACCGCACTTTGTAATCTAATGTATGAAATAATGTTACAAACAAAATTACTGTCAGAAAGGCGTTTGCTAATTAGCAATGCGACAGAGAAATAGTTAAAATGTCTGTTTAATGATTACGTAATATATCAAGCTGCATACTACTATAAAGTTAAAATTTATATAGACGGTTTTCCTTAGGATTAAGTTGTGTGTGCACTTTTCATATTTTGAATTGTGGGATTATTTGATTACGATGAGTATTTCAATACAGCTGCAGTATACAGTAAAATATTATACATTTATAAAGTACAATCTTCATGACAAACAGGCTTATAAACGAGTTCAGACAAACGCGGCCACTCACGGACAACACATTCCGCTACAAAGTTCAGACAAACGCGGCCACTCACGGGCAACACATTCCGCTACAAATTTCAGACAAACGCGGCCACTCACGGGCAACACATTCCCCTACAAAGTTCAGACAAACGCGGCCACTCACGGGCAACACATTCCGCTACAAAGTTCAGACAAACGCGGCCACTCACGGGCAACACATTCCGCTACAAAGTTCAGACAAATGCGGCCACTCACGGGCGAGAAAATCCGCTACAAGTGCAGATACATACAGGATGATCAGACCAAAGGGAGAGATTGAAACTAATTCCTTACGATTGCATCATCGTATGATGCAACTAAAAATGTTTCCTGTATCTCTAGGATTCTGCAAGTTACCTGTATAATAAGATGAACTTTAACGTGTAACACCCAGGTCCATAACCAGTGATTTCTTTTTGATTTTTCAAAACAATCTGTGACTTTCTGTAGGGGAAAATATAGCGCTATGAACGCAAAATTTGGAAAATTCCGAATCTGAAACGAACGGTTCCGATTTGCAGGAACAGATGCTAATTTACGTTTGAACACCCGATGAGAAGTTTACACAGTGAGCGTGACAGAATTATCAGTTACCCGTCGTAAATTTTAAAAATGGAGTAGGAAAATATATAAACTTCCGTAAAATTATTCACTATATTTATTATGGAACGTTTTCGTCCAGTTCCAACCTTCTTTAGGTAAAATTAGAGTTTTAGGGGCAAATATAGCTATTTTTGGCTAGGGGAAACAGACTCTGTTCGACCGTAAAAACTGCCCAACGAATCACTGCTAGCTAAAAGTTTAAGGTCACACTAAGGTCAAGTACTTCCGATCTATAACTTTTTATGCAAGCATAGACTTTCAAATAACTTGGCATTGTTTAAGAACCATACCCTTACCTTCAAGGTCAATGTCACAATCAAGAAAATAGAAGTTGAAGAAAAGTCCATTTCTCACTTTTTCCCTGACGCATTTGGAAGTAAGAAATTTACATCATTTGTTTGTGTCTGGTCTATAATTTTTGTATGAATAGTGATTTATTATTAAAGTCTACACCAGGGAAAACAATCCCCATAATAGCTGATTTGAATTTTGACAGAGTTAAGCCCCTTTGTAACTTAGAATTTTTTGGTTAAAGTTTTTGATAGGGTTAGATATCTCTGTTACTATCAAAGCTATTGACTTGAAACATTGAATATTTATTTACTATCAAAGTCTACACTTGGGGAAACAATTCCCACAACTCTGGTTTGAATTTGGACAGAGTTATGACCCTGTTAATTTAAAATTTAACAAGAAATAAAATGTTAAAGTTTTTTTCTGGCAAAACTCTAATTCAGAGTCAAGCATTGAGAAAAGTCGAGCACGCTACCATCAACCAGCACTTGTTATGCCTCGGGCTACTCACCTGGTGGTTGGGGTTGTTTGCTATGGGTGTGATCCTCTGGAAGAGCAGCCTCTGTAGATTACATTTGCATTAAGTCGTAATAAGAGAACTATAATGTTATGATCTGGTATGTGACAGAGCAATAAAATCATATACCTTTTACAGAAACAATTTTATAATATTAGAATAGTATTGAAGAATATACAGTCTCGTATAATTCACGTTGAATGGCCATTCACATGTTTTACTGTTTATACATACTTTTATGTCTGTGTATTTTATATGTTTGTAAATGGCGAGACTTAAAATAAATAAAATAATAAAATGAATAGATGGGCATTCAAGTAACTTAGCACACACTTTTAAAATAAACAGACAACTGCATGAATGGATTGATACTCATTTTACTTGGCACACACTTTCAAAATAAATAGACAACTGCATGAATGGATTGATATTCATTTTACTTGGTACACACTTTCAAAATAAATAGACAACTGTATGAATGGATTGATACTCATTTTACTTGGTACACACTTTCAAAATAAATAGACAACTGCATGAATGGATTGATACTCATTTTACTTGGTACACACTTTCAAAATAAATAGACAACTGCATGAATGGATTGATACTCATTTTACTTGGTACACACTTCCAAAATAAATAGACAACTGCATGAATGGATTGATATTCATTTTACTTGGTACACACTTTTAAAATAAACAGACAACTGCATGAATGGATTGATATTCATTTTACTTGGTACACACTTTCAAAATAAATAGACAACTGTATGAATGGATTGGTACTCATTTTACTTGGTACACACTTTCAAAATAAATAGACAACTGCATGAATGGATTGATACTCATTTTACTTGGTACACACTTTCAAAATAAATAGACAACTGCATGAATGGATTGATATTCATTTTACTTGGTACACACTTTCAAAATAAATAGACAACTGCATGAATGGATTGATATTCATTTTACTTGGCACACACTTTTAAAATAAACAGACAACTGCATGAATGGATTGATATTCATTTTACTTGGCACACATTTTCAAAATAAATAGACAACTGCATGAATGGATTGATATTCATTTTACTTGGTACACACTTTCACCATTACTAGATGATGTGTTGAGGGTAAGACATAGACATCTAGGTCAAAGGTCAAGGTTACACTTAGAGGCTAAAAATTGTGTTTAATGTTTGTTGTTTGGTCTTTAACTTTGGTAGTTTTATTCACATGAATGAATATTCAGAGAAATTCAAATAAATTAGCACGCGCATTCGCCGTAATAATACAATATATTAAGTGCAAGACTAACACGTTTTGATAAAAGGTCAATATCACATTAAATTTTGGTTGTCAAAGAGTTAATGTCATATTTCTTGTCTCATCTATAACTTTAATATCATAGAAGGATATGCATATAACTAAGTACAAAATTTGTCGAAGTTCCATTATTTACAGGCCTCAGGTCGCTTAGTATGGATATCTGTGTGCTATGTTCAGTGCATGTATCTAGTTAGTCTTGTGTCGGTGTGCCCCAAAATATTAAATCAGAGTAAACAACCAAGAGATGAAGCTAGACGTATCGCCAGAAAAAATCAGAGAGAGTTTTTCGATGTAAGCATGTCTGTCTTAGCTCTTTGTGATTAATAGACTAATTGGTTATCTAACATGCCGGCTGTAGAGCATCTATACACACAAAGTCCTCTTTCTTAAGTGTTTGAAACACTCAAGTGACCGTTTCAGGAATACCCTGTCCCTGTGCCGCCTGGACCGAGAGTTGAACCTGGACCTCTGAATTTACAGTCAAGCGTGTTACCACTAAACCACCCGGTACCTAACTAGTTACGAACTACTCTCATTTAACATGTAAAGTGAATGCTTTCAGTACTTTATTTTAACATACCACAATTGTACCCTATGTGCCTTAGTAATTATTTTCACAGACACATTGAGAAACATAATATCTACATTGTTTGTTTCAGTTATAGATTCACAGTGATGTTTATTAGGGCAAGAAATGGGTGTTTCCAAGTAATGTAATGTTTCAGTATGCACAATACCTAACTTAGCTTGTATAAAGTAACAGATAAAATTAAAAAAATACAACAATTTAGGTAGGGCCTTAAATTGTTCATTTAAATTGTACTAATGCTGTATAATGTCTGTAATATCAAGATATTTTTATGAAGTTCATGTTCTTGTTTTTGGATGTTTGCAGCAACCCGTCTGCTATATTTTTCCGCTACAGTTTCTTTTTGTTGCGGGCCTGCTTTACGATGCATGGCTATCTGGTTGTGTTTGGGGCACTCTGTGCTTCCGGGAAATCAACCCTTAACTTTTATTTATTTATTTAACTATTGCTTGAAATTTGCATTTTGCATCTGAAAATTCTCGACCAGACAAATAAAGCATCACCGACTGTGTGAAACCAACTTCTCTTAATAAAATAGTACTGACTGGATTTAAGACGGCATTTAGAAAATAATTAGTTATTGATTTATCATTTAGTTCAAAATTATTTCCCTAATTACAAATTATTTTAGAGAGCTGATTTGAACTAATACACAACGGCATCCGCTCTGGCGATGCCGGTTATCCTCAACACCAATACAATTTAATGTACTATAAGGCTGTGATAACTTTGGAAAATAATAAATTGAATGTAATTAAGATAGACATAAAACCAGGACGTAATTAGAGAATCTTTGTAAATAAAATATTGTCACTAAATAAATTTGCTGAAACAAACAAATAAAAGAATTCAATATACCTTTTTTGACAGCATCCATGGTGATGTATAGATAGAATTAAGAATTTGCTCACATAAGTTGAACTAGACGTTTGATGTGTTTACTAGGATTGAAAGAGCAATGAAAGTATAAAGTTAAGAAGTAATGGCTGTTCTGTAATGTCACGCATATTATTAACAGTTTTATTTCAAGTCAATAGTAAAATGCTGCTACAAATGATTTTTGAAAAAAAGTAAGAAGTAAAATCTTACCTGTTCAAAATTTTCTTTAAGAAGATTAATATACTAACTTAGTTTTTATTTCTTTTTTATTATATAATAAATACAACATTATCGTACATAACATACGCCTGGAAATAGCATCATATTGCACGAAATTACAATGTTCCAAATGGTCAACATTTAAAAGGTATTTAAGTTAGGGATATTATAATTAGTTACCTAATCATAATATTTAGACGGTGAACACTTTAACTGAATTCAGTGAACTGTGAACTAATACATATTACAAAGGCATTGAGTCAGCCATTACATTATAAAAACATTTGCATGGATCCCCCAAGTGAGGAGATAAGTTCATCACCCAATATCGTGTGATATCAGATCATATTTGTCCATTTGTTAGAATTTTGTGAAAAGGAATTGCAGAAGGAAGAGCAAGGGAGTTCGAGAGTAATGCAGGGTCTGGCAGAATTCAACGGTAAGGATAATTATTATCTGTTAAGAATACAATATTCTAGCACGAACTTTTTGTCAGCCTTTAACAAACCATATATGGCTTTATACGGAGTAATTGTATTTGTTTGTTTGTTTGTTTTGGGTTAAACGCCGTTTTTCAACAGTATTTCAGTCGTCATGTAACGGCGGGCAGTTAACCTAACCAGTGTTCCTGGATTCTGTACCAGTACAAACCTGTTCTCCGCAAGTAACTGCCAACTTCCCCACATGAATTATCAGATGTGGAGAACGAATGATTACAGACACAGTGTCTTTTATCAAATAAGTTAGATTTTCAATATTATATATATATATATAAACTTGACAATGAAAAGACTCGGCACAAGATGGAAGTCTATAAATCAAATAAATAAAATGACTTCACATGCCTTTCCAACAGTATTTAATTATAAAATGCCTTTCCAACAGTATTTAATTATAAAAATACAAACTAGCTTCGCCTATCGGCTCATCAGTGTACATACAATGTAACGTGACATATATAATTTTCTATTGCATTTACATTACCATGTTGCTTTTAAATTTACAATCATTTCAAAATCTCTTCGGGGCATAGAAAGGGGACATTGAAAAATGTAAAAGGAGCTTGGTGCGAAAGAACGATCTCAAAGGTCCTAAGTAGAAAATAACATCAATGATAGGATCCTTTGAAATCATAGAATGCAACGAAGCAAGTTATTGCCGACTCGGTTAAACTGAGTCCGTTCACGAGATGTAACGAAATGTGCCAACCCTTAGCACCGATCTGAGTTGTTATAACTTACACAGATAGATTAAATGGACTCTATGATCCAATAATGACCTCAAATAATTACAGCACTGAGTCCATTATAGTATGATTTATCCTCATTACCTATATGACCGAAAACAATATCCTTGATATTTCGAGTGGTGTTTTATAACGTTTCTTTTTATTAATGCATATAAATATACATCTATGAAAATGATATACCAGTAGGTTGATAGTTTTTCTTTCTGTTGAGTGTTGTCCTTGTTTAAAGATATTGCTGTTCATGCAAAGGAACCACTGAAGATAAAAGTGTAAACCACGAGTCTTTGTATTTCATGGAATCAAATTCTAGACGTGTATATGTTTGTGCACTGAAATGTTTATTGACGGCTATATTTCTGATGACGCCAAGACGCATTAACTGTGCCATAATGGTTCCCACTGCATAAATAAAGCCGAGTTTAGTTTCTTGCCTACAATATGTTTGAATTTAGATCTCCCAGTTGTATGATGAAACAGCAATTTCACATATTGTTATATATAAGGATGTAATGCATCTAATGTTTTAATATATTAAAAGCAAATTGATGTAACATGTGTTTGAATGTCTAAGCTGCTGAAATTGACTATTGAGTGATCAAATTTTATTATATACCCACATCAAAGGTGTTCCTGGCCTAACTTTGATACACCGGATGGAAGAAGCGGAAAACAAGGATTATCTAGTAGACATCGGTTAGCTGGAACAGCGGTACAAACATATTTCTATTATTCACTGAAACTTTCAAACTGAACCACAAGTTCATTGGTATTGTAATACTTAATGTGTTTCAAGAAATTTGCTGCGCATCCTTTGCTCATCCTTTGAGTTCGTTAAAAATACATTAATGTTTTCGTGATCGTGCAATTACCGAAAGTGTATAATTTTACATACAGAAATAAATTGAAAAAGCCGTATTTCCGTGGAATATGCTTATGTTTCGTTAACAAATGCATCTATTGCCATAGATACAGTTAAATGTTTGGTTAAGCACATGCTGTTTTCCATTAACTGTTGTTGGTGATATATGTCATGTCTGCGAATTGTGTTTCCATTCAAGGGTCTTATATTGTATCAGTTGTCTTCTAAAATAGTCGTTCGATATCGAAATAATGAGAAATTACTTAAATGACGCACTGATCCTTAAACCGAATTCATATTACAGTATAGTGCGTTTGTAATATATCTTGGACTGATACAAATAAAAAAACGACTTAATTATTTGGCAAACGCTTTACTTGGGAAATGGTATAAAAAAAAAGATATGAAAGTGAAAAGAGATTGATTTGACTATCAAAGATTTCAATCAGCATCGCTGAGAAAAACGTTGATCACACGTCAAAATAAGAATTCGAGATACATAATTATATATCTTTGCATACAGTATGAAAAAGAAAAAGCATTACATGATGCATAAATCATGTTGATTTATGTTTTCACTTTTTAAATTTCTCTGAGTTTTGTTCACGGTTCAAATGTCTTACATTTAAAAAACAAACCATCAAAATACAGTATGTGTTAACTTTAATCGAATGCACAATCTATATACGATAGAATGTATTCATTTTCTTCGTGTAAGTTTTGTTTATAGCTTTTAAAATACATATATAAGAATTAAACTGCTTGACATGTAACGATTTTACAACATGGGCTTTAACGGATGTTTACTCAACACTATCTGTGAAATATCGATTTAATCCAGTAACAAATGACCACGTTATACATTTACAGCGGATGTATTTCAATGCTTTAATGAAAGAAAAATGGTAACAGGTCTTAGATCTTTACGGGTATTTGTAAAAGAGATATTTTCTGAGCTTATTTTCTGAACTGTGTCGTATCCACGATAGTTCTGTATTCACGTTTAGAACAGTTTTCCGCTAGGTTAAAAAAGTTCAAGAGGACCGACATTGTATCCAAGACAGTACTGACATTAGGGGTGTGATTACGGGTGTGATAGCAGAAAATGGTCGATATCGATTAAATGGAGCTAAGGTGCATAAGCTGTAAATACACAGGCGACGTTGACAATTCACGTGTATAGGTTTGCTTTACTTTGATAGATGGGATGTAATAGTAATCAAATCATTCTCTCCAAGTCTTGTGAATAAATGTTCTTCGTATCTACTTAATTAAATTGAATCTAAGCCTATACATCTCAAGAACTAATTTTAAACCGACAAAACACAGACGGTGAAGAAATTAAGTATAACGAATAGAGAAAAAGATATAAAGAATTTTTAAAACATCTTCCAGACTTACATTTGTTAAGGATGATTCTAAAGTTATAGTTAATCTAAGCTTTTATATAGTTGACCCAGTTGTGAGACGAAATGAAGATGTTGATACAAGCAGTAGCTCGACTATACCCAACTTTGAGATATTTTTATACGTAAAATAAATGTAAACCTACACCAGGATAATGTTCGTCTATACTAAACTGACTTCAATTTTATCAGGGGCCTCCGTGGCCGAGTGGTTAAGGTCGCTGATTTCAGATCACTTGCCCCTCATCGATGTGGGTTCGAGCCTCACTCGGGGCGTTGGATTCGTTATGCGAGGAAGCCATCCAGCTGGCTTATGGAAAGTCGGTGGTTCTACCCAGGTACCCGCATCCAGCTGGCTTACGGAAAGTCGGTGGTTCTACCCAGGTGCTTACGGAAAGTCGGTGGTTCTACCCAGGTGCCCGCATCCAGCTGGCTTACGGAAAGTCGGTGGTTCTACCCAGGAGCCCGCTCGTGATGAAATAATACATCAAAGCTGGAAAGTCGCCATATGACCAATAATTGTGTCGGTGCGACGTTAAACCCAACAAATTAAATAACTCAATCAATCAGTCATTTTTATCACTATGAAAACAATATTGCAGTGTATAAAATTGAAGAAGACAAAGTTGTGTGCTTAATGAGATAATTTTATGGTTTTTAGATCTCTGAGTATTACAATATATTCCTTGACTTATCGTATTTAGTTTAAAGATGCATATTTCAAAAATCAAAACAAAGAGTGATATTTCATATTTTGGTCTTTTAGGATCATGGAGTCAATTCAACATATGATTAATAGAATTCCGCTTAAGTTGGTGCTAGGGGCGTGAGAGGTGTTGCACATTTCATTACCTCTCATGAACAAACTCAATCAAACCGAGTCTCCTATTATTCTTCTTGGCTTCCAAAGGATCTTTTTTACAGATTTTATTATTTATGTGCTGACTTGATATATGTTTTGCCCCAAGTCATTTTCCTTTCAAGATATGCAATTTACACATTGGCATGAGACAGATGGACAAGAAATATATATTAACTGTTTCTCTTAAAAATAGTTCGGGCCTAAAAATATACTAGTACGATAAGATTATATTCATTTTTAAAAGGTATATTAAGCTTATAAGTGAATACCTGCATTAATCAAGCAAAATACTGCACAAATATGGTTAGAAATTTATATTTGCTCTATGGACATTATATCCAAAGCGTCTGTAAGATACATTAGGTAAAAACAATAGAAATATTTTGTTATATCTTAAAGTGCTATTGTTTCCCCGGATTAGAATCTGATTTAATGGAAATAGAATTCATAAGAGATATTGGCTGTAAATTGTAAAGGAAAAATCGAATTGTAGTTAATCCATTTATTTATTTTATTTTGTTGAGTTTAACCTCTTTTAACCCTTATCATGTTGGACACGGCTATTTCTGCCTTTGCGTCCAGTGTAGACCATGATCAGCCTGCACATCTGTGCAGTCTTATCAAGATCTGCACTGTTCGCCATTCAGTTAGTATCTATTTAGTAAATACCCCTTGTAACAGTGAATGGTACTGTTTAAATTGAAACTGGGACAAGTTCATTATATCAATTTAGCATGGTAAGGGTTAAACTTTTTATAATCTTAACAAACACCTTTTGAAAACTTCTATGACTCAGAATTCTACAATGTTTATAAATAGTATTTACATTCAAGTGAAATTCCATTTGACAATAATTTGTCACAGAGTGTATTAAATTACTGTACCAGTATTTTTATTAACAAAAGCAAGATTCTAAGGTATAACAAAAATAATTCTTCACTGGAAATAGAAAAATCAAAATATGGAATGATTAAAACGACGCCTACTGTATTCTATAGGTAATTTTACAATAAAACGTTTATTTTGATGTAGTGTAATGATCACATGGTACATAACAGGCTGCCGCACAATTTACTCATGCTGTTTTCATCCACATGACTGGACGCCGGTAAAAAACATTTCCAGTAATTGGAACTTACGGTTTTCTGATGGGTCTAGATTTCAACCAGATATGTCAACGTTGTATTTCAATCAAAGCAGCATATTATTAAAAAAACGAATACAATCGAAGTGCTTTGCTTCCTAGGGTATGAAGATCGATTAAGAGGGAAACCATTTTATCATCTGTTAACTTTTTTCTGGTTCATTTGATTATTGTTTGGCAATGGTTATTGACAAATCTCAGTTTTTCATCATATCGCTGTTGAAATGAAACTGTAATTTGCTATAATTGGTAATATAATATGGTGTTTACGTCGTATTTGCCGCGCTGTTCAATACTAAACAGAAATACAATACAAATAGCCATTACGTTTTCGAAGGCTTTCAGGCGCGTTCGAGCAAACGATTCATTTGTAACAGGTAGGTGACTACCACTCCTAAATATATGCAGTCTAGTAATTGTTTTGCAATGCTGTTTAGGCATCGACAAACTTAAACAGTCACATGCTCATAATAACATAATGAAGCGTGCGTATTCTAATCCTCTCTCTGAAGCATATATAGAAATACATATTGATATGAATCGTACTTTTGCACGATTGAAATAGTTGTTCTGTTTCCTTTTTAAAATTTTTGTATTGCTTATCTCTTTTGTTTGAATGGCTTATGACAATAAGTAATAGGTATAGGTTTCAATAACGTTCATATTTTGGTGTAAACATTTACAAATGTGGCCAGTATCGGATTGATGGAGTAACACCGACGGCGAACATCGCGTAGTCATAGTGTAAATGGTGGTTCGATTTCTCTAGTCTTGATATTGTAGGGCAATGTTTTCGCGCTTATCATAATGATCCAACTATATCAACCAATCACAGAACAAATTTGCGTTTAAGGCGACAGTTTAGCAATATGTTAAATATCCTACAAAAGTCTGAGCCCAAAAGGTTAAACTCAATATGCACGAAAAATGCTGTAACTAAATATCACAACAAGCTAATTGCTAAACTGAATTTTACATGCCCGAACTTTACCACCGTGTATATACACCCAGATGTATTAAACGGATTAAACTTTTCGCGCCTTATATTGGGAAACAGCGATCTAGCCATCCATACATGAATAACAATTTTTATTTTCACATAAAGTACTATATAACTTTGGCAATGAAAACGGTTTAAAGTTTTAGATAAAATCAAATGAAACGAGTAGTAACAAATAATAATAACGAGTAATTATGACTGTTCGGAGTTTCTGATATATATATATGGACATGAATCAATGTACGAGTTACCTCATTTTTTAAACTGAAGTTGATTTGGATCAATATATTATACAATAAACAACGGGTGCATGATAATGACATATTTGAACCAGTTGATTTGTTTTCAACATTGATGTTTTCATGATCCATATAATCATACAATTTTAAAGTTCCGTAAGTGTAGCAAATTGTTTTACTAGCCAAATGTAATGGTAAAATAGCATATTAATTGTCTGATGTTTTACTGAAAATAAGAAAACGTCATTTTATATTTTTCTGAACAGGGGGAATGAGTAGAAATGTTTTATGACTATGAACATTTCTATAAAATCAGACGATTTCTGAGAAAACGTAGCCAAGCAGAGTTAGATGTTTTTGTTTTCACATTGAATTTTACATCTGGTTGAACGCCTACTGTCACACCTCATATGTTATTGTGTAACTTATGAAGAAATGTGTTTAATGCAATAGACTCAAAACCTAAATACGCGACTGCAGACAGCAATACGGATTGTCCGGGAACCAAGGTGATATATCCAGCAACGAATCAGTCGCTCCACCGTGCATAGATGCCTGATAGATGCAGAAATTCTAGACCAGCCCATAATCCATATATATATATAACGTACTGACAACAGAAAGGCGACGTAATTGAAAGTTATGGGATCGTCGGCATCAATGATTGACTTAAAGGCAGTGGAAATGTGTTCTTTTCTTTTAACGAGTTTAATCGATTCCGTTACTGAGTGTATTGAAAATTTAGTTTCATCGTTCTTCATATAGGCACTTAAATTCAAATCAAATGCAATAAAATCAGTTTGTTGTTTTATGAAATATTTGTTGTTAGTCTTTTTTCAGCTTTGATATTCTAAAGGTAGAGCAGTCTAAAAATAACAAGTAATATCCTAATGCTTATATTAAAGATACAAACAACAAGATATTACAGTTATGTAGTGAGAAAACACTTTCTGAACATTTAGCAAATCAATAAACAACACAATAGTAAGTTTGCATATTACGCTGCAAAAAGGTAAGTGTTAGATGTTATTTCACTTTTTTAAAGTTACTTTTCATTTTGGTTTCTTAGCATCTTTGAACGTCATGCTGAACCGATATGAGCTATTTCTCCGTAGAACGGTAGAGAAATTCTTATTGTTTTTAATCTTACCTGTAATGGTATATACAAAGTATCGAATAGTTCGTTAGTGATGTACGCAAAGTTATGCATTTGAATGGCTTTTAAATTAGTATCTAATAATCTATTGGTCTATATTCTTCTTTAAGTTCGGTTAAACTCAGAAATTCTGAACTTGTTCCTATTGTTATAGAAATTACAGAATGTCTCATTGTTTAAACATACATAATTAACATTCGGCTTGCAAATTGTTTTTTTCATTTTAAGTAGGAATATTTCTTCTTCTTTGATCAGCGTAAGACACGATTAGATAGTATCATTCATTAAGGTTTAGCAATCAATATAAAGTTGTCATCGTCTTTGTTATGTCAAGTTAAAAAATAATAATACATTATTTAGAACAAAAGGAGCATTTTTTCCCCGTAAGTGCCTCTTCTTTATCATCTTTTATATTTTAGAGTTGACAATTCATTATCAAAAATATCATTCAAAATCTTTACGGCCATGTATTTCCAAATATAGCGCGAACACCGAAACTCGTGTTTGTAACTGGAATTAATGGCTTAAACTATTGAATTTCGTACACGTCTGTATTAAGAAACTGCAACTGTTATGAATGCAATGTAAGTTTAACTTTACGTCAGAATATTCAAATACTCTATGTAATATCATTCGCGAATTGGAAAGAAAAACAAGAATGAGAATTTGAAAAATAGATAACACCAATCTTCAATAAACATATAATTTACGTTGTTTTATCTCCCACCAGATTCTAGCCCTTTTATTGGTTGAGTAGTGTCACGCGGTTGTTCTCTATATTTCAATAGAGGGTCAGTGGGTGACTCTACATGAGAATTGCAATTCAAAATTGCGTGATGTTGACCATAAAATTAGCATTATTATTTAAAAAAATTCAAAAGGAACATTCTACCACCTTCAGAGACCTTTCGAGAAGTAATCAAGTGGTCGATAAAACAATTTAATTATTGGGTTTGTTACTGACCCTCTACGGAAATATGTAGGGTCAGTATGCTTTATAGAAAACTCGGCTTCGCCTCGCCCTCTATGAAGCATACTGACCCTACATATTTCTGTAGAGGATCAGTAACAAACCCAATAATTAATATTAATTTGTTCTCATTTGGTTTTGTCGTTTAATGTAGTACTGTTTTAACATTAAACACGAGTCTATAAAGTAATTTTATTAATGTATTAAATTCTTTTTCATATGCATACATTACTTTAAATTAAAACAAAAACAATGATAAACTTCATTTTATCTTTGCCAACGAATAAACAAAACATATCTTTTCATTCTATATAAGAATACTAGTAAACGTACAACGAAATTGACCAATGCTTTCAAAATATTGCACTTTAGCATTTCCTGCCCATTCTTTGCCCGGTTCCTTTTTTAAAAAGGAGTGACGTCATGACAATGTTTTAATGATGATTATCGTGCTCGAAGACGATTCTATCTTGGAAACAAGTAGTGGAAAATAAGACAACAAGAAGTAACAGTGATAAACTTTAAATATCCGTGCGCATTGGTATAAATAGCGGTTTTCAATTTTACTGTTATGTTAAATGGACCGAAAACATTGTAGCATGAATTATTGCATTAGCTACTTTTAAAATTAGTTCATGTCTGCAATTGCTACATTGCTGCATTGCTACATCACACAGGATACATTTGTGTACTAGTACTTTATTTCAGTAAGAAAGACACTGGCAAAGGAAAGAATGGACTTAACTATCAGATATTTTTCTTACAGATATATTTTGATGGTCTGAATGTGGTGGAGTCATCCTCTAAAAAGTATTGTGGACCAGAATAACTTATAATAAGAACACCGCAAGTACTTGACGTCGGGAAATATTGAAGAAAACTCGCGAATTAAAGATGAAAAAAGTAGAAACTTCCAAAGCTATAGTATTCAAGACCTAAACGAAAATATAAGCAAGGAATATCAATTTTTAATTTAAAAAGGGCAAACATTCTGGCAAATTGCAAGCAAAAGAGAGTCACGATTTTAAATAACTTACCGATTTTAGTCATAATTGACCCATTGTGTTCTTTTGGTAATAAAATCTGTAAAGAACTTTGTAACATGCTTGACTTGCAACCAAATGTCCGGAGGTTGAAGTGGGTTAGCTTATTTTGAGCGTCTCCCTCCTAACTAAAAGGCCAGTACTGGTTCTTCTCACGAAAGAAGATGTTGCGTGTATCGGTCTTACACATCTAACACCAAACCGTCTATTTTAACAAAGTAAGACTAAGTTAGCCGTACATGCCTATATCTAACTATGTTCAATGGTCTTTCCATGGTTGTGTTCCTCTGGTCAGATCTCACCTTGGGTGTATTGGTACAGGATGAATTTGGCGCCTTGAGTGACAGCTTTTGTATGTAAAACGCTTTTGAATGTCTTTGTCGTGAAAATGTTGAGATATCAATCAGGTATAAATAATATATAATTAAGTGTAGCTCTCAGACAGGCTAAAATCAACTTTATAATTTTTATTATATATATTATAAAACCTAGAGTAACGTGAAATATGAAACTACATTTTTTGTAGTTTTCTCGTTGAAAATAAGAGCAATACTATGAGAAAATTTCAGATTACAATATTGATACACATGATAATTAGGTTTTTACAACGTTTATCGAACAATTAATTAAATTCAAAAAAGTGTACCTAGGCTTTATAACTATTTCCTCAGGAATTGTATGTGTATACTTGTCTTAAACTACAATTTACCAGACTGCGGCTCATAATAAACTACCAACATATTGATTACTGTACACATGATTCTGTCAAGAACACCAGAATGTCAGAAAGAATTACATCGGTATCAAACAATCTAGAAAAATTGAGTTCAATTAAAATGTTTTAAAAAATCTAATAATAACAGCGTACTAATAGAAATCGGTTATCTGATTCTATCGGATAATGTCTCTGCTCTAGAGAAAGTATATACAGTTAAGTAACTTTCATCTATCACACCAGAATCGGGCATCAAATACAGTGTTTTTCAAATGTGTAGTGAATACATGTTACATGTTAGCAGCTCAATTAAAACTAAAATAACAAAAATATGAACGTATTAGTGCGGTATGTGAATGTTCATGTTTTTGCTGGTTATGGAATCTTATTTTTGTAAGAAGTGATGTTTCTATAGTTATATTTAGTACCTGGGGGAAATGCGTTGAATGTTTAGTGCTTTACTGCAAAGCAGAACCTAAGTGTAAAGTTTGCGTAGGTGTAACACCAAAACATCTGGTGACGTGTTAACATCTCCAGACATTTATATTGATTCCAGTTTAAAACTATACATTTCAAGTCAGTAGAATTCATTTAAAGATAGTTTTAAAGAAATAAAAAACAGTTTTACCCTTCGCACAAATATATCAGTGTGTTGTGGCTGAGGCTGTAGTTGAAATGTTCTGAACATATCTTTGTCACACTTCAATAATTAAATAACATTTTATCACAAGTGTCTGCTTTCAAATTATAAATGGCTACAAGAGAGCTAGTTTTTGAGTTAACACAACAATTTTATTCTTTTCGAGAAAAGATAGAGATATTAGTAGCTTATGTTCTGCTCGGAATTAACAAGTGACAAATTGCTTTTGTAATTGATATGAACATATAAGCAGTAAATTAAACGGTACATGGGAACAAAGCGTTAGGACGTTCACAACTTGTCACTTTAGATATGAAGTTATACATATAAGACTAAGAGTAAAATATCAGAATCCAGAATCTGGGTCCCTTATCTAGTATGAAGTTCATAATAGGGCAGAGGCAAAAGACTGACCATTTATACTCAGCGGGTAACTAATGCAAAGATCATTACTATGTGTTAAAGGAATATTTGAAAAAGGATGTAATTTTTATTCCTGATTATAAAAATCACCAGAGTGATAACATTTGAGTATTATGTTCCTGTTTCAAATATTATATTACAAACATTCGGAGCCCCTTAGTAACATAATCAATACATGAAATGATATTTTTATTTCAATGTTTCATATTATTAATTTGTTGTTTTGTTTTTCGTTATATGGAACATTTTTATTGGTTAAATGTCTATTTCAATCACTATTACACATGAGTTTATAAAGATATAGTAACATAATAAACGATTATACTAAGAAAGTCTTAATGTTAATGGTATAATGTTAAAATCGCATGAACAAAAATAGTACACCAAAACAGTGAGTTAAACTTAGGATCAATTCACATGTCAACCAATCTTTAAAAAATATACACATGCTTCCTTAGAGTCATCGGCTATTTAATATACAGTTTGCAAATGAAAAACTTGAACTAATTCTACGCGAAAGTAATGTGAAGATTGTCGAACGCAGTAAAATGTGACAGAAGGATGAAGTAACGTTTGATTTTGTATAACGTTTTTTGGTAAAATATTGTTGATACAATCTTAAAATTTAAGGATTTAGATGCAGTATGACACAACAGAAGATATTAGCGTAAGAGTGAGATTTCCTAGAGCTAGGCAAGACAAGCCAATTGATCGCATCGGGCCAATACGACCGCCAAAAACGTCAACAGGTCTGTGATGTTTATTGGCACCCCCAACCTTAAAAGAGGGGTGCACACATAAAAACATACACACATCGCCTCTCAAAGGTGCCGTGGGGCACTTCAACGTCCAGGAACCTCTTTTCCGGCTTACAGGCCGACACCCACGGCAGACGGGTGATTCCATTTTCAGGGGAGTCGTAGCCCTCTGCATGGTGATACAGCTGGTATTTCATATTGCCCCGTCGGCAAGGGGTAGCAATCATTTGAACAGATCATATTTGTAAACGTCACTCTATAAACTTATACTGTAGATGCGTGACTTCATTGTACAAAAGTAAAACTAACCGAAGACATGTGGTAATGTTATCCACCTTCTGGTAAATTAGGAATTATCATAATAATTTTTATTATATATTTAAGTTTTAAATAGTATTTTTTTTTTCTTTTTATGTTAACAATGGATTCACACATTAATCATTTTATCAGCAATGTGTGTAAATTACAGGTCTTATGTATATGCCAGTGATGTACATTACCAATAGTCTCTTCTAATTCTTTAAAGAATGGCCATTATAAACAATTAGTGTATTTTTAAATGTACTGTATTATTTTATGCAACTAATTGTATATGGGTGAGAGTAGTGAACCGGGCCACTATAGATCAATGCACTCGTTGACCCCTTCTATATCCTATATAAATGATGCAATCGGGCTGGGAGGGAGTTTTCAGACTCGTCCATGCACGTCAAGATATACACTTATTTCATTTTGTATGTCGAGAAGTTTACATGTTCAAGTTACTATTGCGTTAAATCGATCTATTAGGCATACTAAAATATGGAGTAAAGCCATATTCTCTTATTACCATACATCTTAAAAACAGTAGTATATGCAGGTTCGTTTTGACTTACGTTATCAATTTTTATTATATTTATCTTTTTAGATGAGAATTGTACTAGATGCATGTACATTTTGTATTATCCTTTTGTACATAAACAATACTAAAGTACCTTTAAATATATAACAACAAAAGTGTTTATACTATGTTTTATTTGTTTATACACATATATTATGTTTATTTTGCATCAATCTACAGAACACTTTAGTATTAGCTTAAAGTTCAATAGTATTTACAAAATGACTGCCATTAGTATTCTATAGCTGTTCTCACATTGTTAAACAATGCTAAAACCCATATGGATAGGAAACGTAATTTTCTCTAATCACACTCTTATCAAACACTATTTGATATTCTTTCCTTTCTGATACAGTTACTAGTTGGGCAGTATCTCTTGCTCTTAAGATTTTGTTTGCATCTACAACTGATACTTTACCCAATGGCGTTTTTGTCACAAATTTCTTTAACAGTTCAAAGTTCACATTTAACAAGTTTTTGCAATTTAAGGTAATGCCTCTTATCTTGCAGTGTGTATAATTTGCATTCTCGTCAGGTTTTTGTAGCTTGTATGCGTAATGTTTTGCACCGCCTGTCATGAAAGTTTGAATTTTGTTGTTTGGCACCTCATCTGTCAGGCCACCGAGATAATCATCTAGAACAGGTGTCTGCTCACCATCCTTTGTTGTAAATATCACTGAGTCAGTGTCTGCGTACAAAGCCCTATTACCCAGACTGTCTAAATAGGAATAAAGCTTTAAGCGAGCTTGAGCCGTTGTGTAAGCCGCTACAACGACATTCGTTTTTGTATTTGAATCTTCGAAATCACCTGCATACTTCCAGCGCATTTCAACCATTTCGTTAGATACATTGTTTACCGTAGTTACATCTTCCTGTCCGATGTTAGCTTATCGAAGTAAATACTTGGTTCGGTAACATAGTCCACTTGATCCATATTTGATCTTTGTCCAAACTTTCCCCAGAAAGAGTTTAGCATAAGCTTTGCTAAGGCACGCATTCCTGGATTTTTCTTAATCTTGTTGTAGTCAAGAAGAATTCCTTCTATTTGGTGGTACATGTTTATATATTTTCGTTTATCTTCTTCTGTTTGACACCACTTTGGCCATCCGCACTAGCTTCCTGCTTTATTTTTAGAAATTTCTTGACGTATTCTGTAAATAAACCACCGGTCTTTGTAATTGGATCATATTGTGATAGTTTGTCAAAGTGCCAAACTTCGTAGATTTTCACAATTGTGTACCCTTTTCGTACAGCCGTTTTTATTTCGTCTGTAACAAAGGTGCCAATGAACGAACGTTCCTCATTCGTATGATTACATTTACCCTGATATTTAGTCTCTGTACAGGTTTTACAGAGGTGAAACAGGAGCCTGTTGTGGTTTCTACAAGGTAGCACAGGATGAAAAAGGTTCCTTGGAGGTAATACTTTTCACTTCATTAGGCCTTTGTAATCGTTCAATGAAGTGAAGCCATCTGTGATGATGTTAGGGTGTCCTAATGGTATTTTACCAGTTTTGATGATATAGGGGTACAGGGAGGTAACATCATAATATTTGATATTCTCGTCAACTGTAGCTTCTTTATACATGGTGTATGCCTCTGTGCGCCCTCCATAAAAGGCATCGCGTGGTTCTAAAGGTGTAACTTTATCCAGCTGGTCTACAAAAGTTTTCATATGTTGGTCTTCTTTTAACAGTTTGTCAAAGTCTGATTCCCTCTGTAAGTATAGCCTTCATTTTCCATGTACTTTCTTTTTTCTACTGTTTTGTCGTACAGATCGCCCATTGTCATTTGATTTACAGAATAGATAGTAGACCGAGCGTATTTGATAGGATTCCCGTGCCAGAAATCGCCATGAAATTCTAACACAACCTTTTCACCTTCCTCTGTTTCATAGTATCCGTCAATAATATACTGTCCAATAGCTTTATCACCCTCATTCCTTGCATGTAGAATGTTTCTTCCTTCAGTATGGGCAATATATTTTATCCATTGAAGCGCTTTTATTGACTGTTTTTGCTCAGGTTTGTATCCATGGTGTGGTATCAATGCAATGGTTTCTGACTGAAGGTAGTCCGAAATACTAAATTACAAGCGGAAGCTATTGTAATGCAGAGTTCAAAGGGGTCTATTACAGTATTGTCTATGAAATCCTCTCGAAACTTCAAGCAGCAAAGCTTCAGTATATCCACGTCTGATTTGCAGTAGTCCAGTAGTTCCTTTTGGAAGTCAAAGTTATCATTTTTATGATCTTTAAACCATTTCATAAACTCTTTTTTGTCCGCCGGTTTCATTCCATCAGGGTTATAATATGAAATGTCAGGCACCCCTTTAAGTGTCGCATTCTGATTTTTCTTTCGGTTGAACAAATGTGGAAAGTATCCTTTCTTCAACTCGTTGAACCCAAACATGCCTGGTAATTTTGCCAAAGCCATTTGTAGAAAATTAATCGAATCAATCATTTTTACTTTACAAGAAGGTACCGTAAGACACATGATTTTAGCTCCATTTGGTATAACCTTTGGCTGTACAGCATTTGTATATAAGTACTGAAGATAGGATAAGAGTCATAGCCTTGAAAATTATGGCATAATACCGTGGTTTTATAATTGTCTTCTGAGAACAGCCATTGACAAAACTCGTTAAGGGTGTTTTCTCCGCTGAAGATGACTTCCCTTGGACCGCAATTGTTACATTCGTCATTTTTATCCATGCAAATTGTGCAAACTTTCTGAGCGGCACATAAGTTGGGCTTATGTTCATAGACACCATAAGTAGCTTTCAAACAGTTTTGGCATTTTCCGAAGACATCTGGGTTGTATCCCTCTTTGCACTGAACTATATTTTCCTGCGTGCACTCAAAGTCAAAAAAGATGAACGATTTTGCGTTTTCTATTTGATCAATGATTTCTTCCTCTACAGAAATTGGACCAGCAACTGTTTTACGTTCTTCTGGCATCATGTAACACAAATGTCCTTCTTCAAAGAAATCTTTTCCACAAATGTGTTGTCTTTTACTTAATTTTGTGTTAACCGTCCTACTGCAATCTTTACATCGGTAAATAATTTTGCATGTGGAATTTCCTTTAGTCGTAACACGACGGTGAAGGTCAAAACATTCTGCTCCATAGAAATATCTATTACAGTTATTGCAGAGAATCCTATCCTCGTCTAAAAACCCATGAATTTTCCTACAGGCATGACAAATACTGTTACATTTGTGATCTTCTTTGGTGCTGTACGCTTTGCAACACTTTGTACAGTAATAATTTCTTGATACGAAGGCTGCCATACTCGTTATAACATCATAATGGTCATCGTGGTAGTACAAATATAACTTTTTCTCTGTGTCAGGTCCTGTGTATATGATACCATTGAAATGTTCTTTTGATATCACATTGATTTGGTAATCTGTAAGTACTTGTTGAAATTTTTCAATCTCCTCCAATCCACATTTTCCAGGAAGAACATCAGCGTCCTTGTGAAGTTTGTTCGCAAGTTGTCTCTGAATATCACGACCAAGACGAATCTATTCCATTGTGCGTGCTGATCGATTTTAGCTTTTGCTGTAATGATGGCTCTCGCGCAGCACAACTCATCGTTATTTTTTATTTGAATTATTGATCGCTTATCCAAAAGAATTTTTTCTGTGTTAACGAATTTACATCTTTATCGTGTGCCGCCCTCTGGCATGTCAACAAGAGTTACTTTCAAAGTCAATGATTCATCGATGGCAAGGTCTTCATTAGATTGGAGAACACGTTCTATTTCTGTCATGAAACGCTCAGGGTTTAGAGTAGGCAGTTTACCAAAAGGTATGATAATAGGGTAGTCCAGGGATGGACACTCCGCAACTAATCTTACTAAATCCTTTGACTTAGCTCCCTTGGTGATGTCTTCAAATATGGCTTTGAATATTCTTTTCAGTGTGAGTAGCACATCTTCAGTCACCTCAATATTTTTAAAGTTGACCTTGTATGTGGAACCAGTTGTCTTAAACTTTTCTATCTTCTGCTCTCTAATTTTCCTAACACTATAAAACTGTCTAGGATCATCGTCTTTCCTAAGCTTCTTTACAAGCGGACCTTCGTCGGTATTTGTAGAGGACCTTTTTTGTGCACCTCCAGTCTGGTTATGAAACCTATCAAAATGATCGTCTAAGGCTCCCCGTCGAGTAAACACTCGTAAACAATCCGGACAATGATGGCTGTTTTCATCGCTATGTTTTTTCATGTGACGGTCCAGATTATCCCTTCTGGTAAACGTTTTGTTGCAGCTTGGACATGGAAACTTCGGCCAGTGATTTTCTGTCCGTCGATGTTGTAAAAGCTGGCTTAGCTTTCGAAATGTAACTCCACAGGTTTCACATTGGTAAGTCATGTCGAATTATTTCTGAAATAAATGATGAATTATATTTGAAAAAAGCTTTGACAGAATTGATTTTACAGGAAAATACAATAATAATAGTAATAGATACGTCATTTCTTTTAAAACAGTATTAGAAGAAAATAACATTGATAAAGAAGGAAAAGCCGTAATGCAAATGAAATCATTTTATATTTTCATTATTATCCATGTGTACTATAAATTACATTTGGCGCGTGGCTAGATTTAATCTTGACAGCAATATTTTTACAATTTAAGTAATACGAGTTGTTAGAGTTTAACAGAATCACACTTCGTTTATCTAACAGTTTATCATAAACGTTATTGATGTTCGCACGCATTATGTCAGATGAAAGTTTTCGTTACTCGTTTCAATTAACTTGTAGTAAAAATATTCTTTTGATGATCGTAACGAGGTTTACATAAACCGTGTATTTAGAACTTAAACCCAATATATATAAAAGTGTTACTAGCCTACTTCAATTTAACGAGTACAAGATAAAAGATGTTTACCCCCAGTGTGTCTGTCGTTTACGGAGGATAAAATTAACCTCTTAAAAGTTTAAACCTAGTGCTAACAATAAAAGAAATACATACCTGATAAAAACTGCCGTTCTTTTTTCTTCTACTTGTCTAAACTTGATGTTTTGACGTGTCCGATCGCTTTTACTGTCAATCTGTAAATGATTTTTTTCTTTCTTTTAAGGCTGTTATATGTCTTACAATATTTATTGCGCATGCGTCATCACCACTTAATATAGTAAAATAGACTTGAAGTGAGCTTTAATGTACATATATATATATTTAATTTATATTCAGGTGGTAAATAAATATAAGAATTTTCACTGAGATATTCTTTTCATTTAGTGTTAAACATTTGAACTGAAAGGATGTATTCTGCAAATTGTCCAGAGTGTTACAAAGAATTTTCAAGGAGAGATATGTTGAGACACAAGAGAAGCAAACACAGTAAAATCAATCAAGCGTATCCACATAGCAGTAAAGCGTATCCGCCGCCGCAGGGAACACCTACACCGCCGCCAGGAACATCTACGCCGCCGCCGCCGGGAACACCTACACCGCCGCCAGGAACACCTACGCCGCCGCCGCCGATAACACCTACGCCGCCGCCGCCGGGAACACCTCTGCCATTGCCGCCGCCGCAAGGTGCATTATCTCAAACAGTACCTCAAGAACACACATTACATGGAAATACTGTAGCCATGACGGACATGGTGTTTCAGCACCCATTTACCATGATGGTTTCGGGTCCAACATCTTGCGGGAAGACAACACTGGTTAAGGACTGGTTGCAGAATAACAGGGCTAAGATCAGTCCTCGTATACAGAGAGTAGTATGGTTGTACAAAAGATGGCAGCATTTGTATACAGATATTTTATCCTCGGTTTTACTGAAAGTGGAATTCATACAAGGTATTCAACAGATTTAGACGAAGATGATTTCTTTAATTCTAGATTAAACAACTTACTGGTTCTGGATGACCTATTCTCTGAAGCAGGCAAAGATAAACATATCACGGACTTGTTCACCGAGGGATCCCATCACAGATCTCTTTCAGTGATATCCATCAACCAGAATTTATATGGGAATAAGGACCCGACACAACGGAGAAATTGCCACTACTTGGTGTTATTTAATAATCCAGTAGATAGACAATCAGTGATAACTTTAGCAAAACAGATGTATCCCAGAAACACAGACAAGTTCATGAAAATGTTTGCGAAAGCTACAAAAATACCATATGGATATATGTCTGTGGATTTGAAACCTTTTACACCGGAGGACCAAAGGTTGAAATGTGGCCTGGCAGAAAATCCCAAATATGAACAAACTACTAACCACCTGACCCCGGAAAAAACTATAAAAGACGAAATGACATCTGAAGTTCCTCATTCTTCAGTTGGAGTGCAAACTGTTCACATCGAAGAAAAGAATTTCACTGGAAATATGGAAAAAGGGC
This sequence comes from Mercenaria mercenaria, assembly GCF_021730395.1. Taxonomy (NCBI): domain Eukaryota; kingdom Metazoa; phylum Mollusca; class Bivalvia; order Venerida; family Veneridae; genus Mercenaria; species Mercenaria mercenaria. The sequence continues at coordinate 83,251,558 of NC_069368.1, forward strand.
AAGCTTGCGACGATTGTGGATTATTATCTGATTCCGTTCACGATGTGCAGAGACACATAAAAAGTGGCTGGTGTCCCGAAAACAAGAATGAAAATAAAAGAACACATAATGATATGCTTGACAGTGAACAAGACGACGAAAATAATGCAGAAAACGAAGCCTATGTACATTTATGGAAACGTGCCAGGAGATTAAATGATGACAGATACGATAAAATATATAGCAAGTGCATCGAAGACGGAGAAGAGAGTGACGATGCTCAAGAACTGGCGGAAGAACGTATACAGCCTTACAACGAAAAAGTATTTTTCAACAACTATAAAGTACTGATAGACAATTACCTACTGCCGTTAAAAAATAATGGATTGCACAATGAAATCATGGCAAACATAAATACATTAATTTCTAAAGGTCAAAACCCTACTTCTACAGTGACAAAAGTACTGCGGCAGCATAAGAGCTCATTTCAAGATTTGTTTGATAGCGAGTTCTCAGACGAGGAAGGAGAAGAAAGTGAAGATGATGAGGAAAGTGGCTCTGAAACTGTATAAATATTGACAGTGTTTTGTATGTAGTTTATTTGTGAGGCAACGTTTGAATAGAACAGACATGGCTCAATGGGAGGAATATTTGAAAACAATTTACTTTGATCCTAAAATCCAGCGAGTTTCTCTGGACCGCAATAACTGTATAAAGCGGTAAAGGATGAAGGCAGATACAATATTGGAATGCACAGAATCAGAAAATTCCTACACAACCAAGAAGCATATAGCCTTCATAAACCTGTGAGAAGACGATTTCAAAGAAACCATGTGGTGAGCGCTGGAATAGATGACTTATGGATGGCTGATTGGTTCGACATGCAGAAATATGCAAAGTGGAACGAGGGATATAAATACATCTTACTGGTCATCAATACGTTCTCCAAGTACGTTTGGCTACGCCCATTAAAATCAAAGACGGGTGATGTTGTAGCAGATGCCTTCAAGGATATTCTGTTAAAATCTGACCGAGTACCTAACAGACTAATCACGGATAAAGGTGAGTATATAATCAAACGAGTTCCTGATAAAGCTGTTAGAAACATACTGTACTATTGCAATTAGTTTTCTACATCATACAGTACTGATTAAATTATATAGCTGATACTTCAACAAAATTGTTAAAGGCATTATGTACTTTATTCTAAACTTATCACTATTTCAGGACAGAGTTCAGAGCAAAATCGGTACAAGATCTTATACTCGCCAACATAGAATGAAACCAAAGCGAGTACATCGAAAGCGGCTATTAAGAATATCAAGATGAAGATCATGCGTTATCTAAATTACAAGGATGATTACACATTTCTACCTGTTTTACAAGACATTGCAATATCATACAATAACACATTCCATAGAACAATTTGACAGACACCTATCTCTGTAAACTCGGGTAATGCTGAAGAGATCAGGCTTACTACTTACTTTGCACAGAATAAATCGCGCGTAAAGCTGGAGAAACAAAAACTCAAAAGATTCAAATATAAAACTGGTGATTATATGTGTTTACTCGTGCATATGATCAAACGTACAGTGGAGAAGTGTTCCGAGTTTCAAAACGTTATTACAGAGGAACTTTGCCTGTATATAGGCTGAATGATTTGCAGGATGATGAAATTAAAGGAACATTTTATGAGAGTGAATTGCAAAAAGTTGACTATAACCCAGACCAAGCATTTAAAATAGAAAACATTGTCAAAACTAGAGGCAAAGGACAAAATAAACAATACTTTGTTAACTGGAAGTATTATCCTAAAAAGTTCAACAGCTGGGTGGAAGCTAACGAACTGCAGTGATGTTTATAGATATATGTTTTATTTACAGATTTTAATTACTAAGGAGAAACTCTTTAATATAGACTGCGTTTTTATACTATATGTTTTGTAAATATTTTGTAAATAAATTTGCTAGCTCTATATCCAATCTTGTCGGTTTTGATATTAAATCCATCTAGGACACTGGCGCGTGCTACCTATCAAATATGAAAGATAGTAAAACATTTTAAACCTCTTAACCCCGTTTACAAAATATCCGCCCATTCAGTTTATCGTTTGGATAGTAGGAGATATTGCTGAGTGAATAAGGTCAATTACCCTTGGCGAAACGTTATACCCAGCGCGACAGTAAAAATATTCACGTGAAAAGAAAGATAATCATCTGTATAATTTTACCTGTATATTGCTGCGTTCTCCTTGACGTCTCTTCAACTAATGACAAACCGGTATAATACATAAAAATATTATGTGTTTATCAAAACAAGATTTGACTGGTTAATGTTAATCATAACATTTTTTATTGGTTACCTTATGTACGCTGCTTTCCGCTTCAACTATATTGAATTATCTTTGCAACTGTGTCAAATAAATAAATGAAAAATACTCTAATTTAGAAATAAGCAAATGCAAAATTCAACCTATATCTTCTTCAAACGGGGTCTCATAGTCACGTTAAACAAAGTTTAATGTGTGAAATGTCTTTATTTACGTGTTCCTATAGAGTTTATTCAGCATCAGTCAAATCGGCGAATGCGTTAAAAAATGTGCTATATTTAAATAGGAAAATCCAATATTTGATACAATATTTAACTAACATGGTTACTATATTTTCTCTACAGAAAGTACAATATTTGTTACTTTGATATATAAAAGACGATATAATAATGAGAAAGTTAGGTAAACATTACTTGAAACGTTTAACATTGAAGTTTAAGCATATTTGTGACTATTATATATTACAACAACCTTCGCTGCTAACATTATTAAGTGGGAATCCAAGATACTATAGCATTTATAGATTCACACCTGACTGGTTCTGAAAACTCCCTCCCAGCCCGATTGCATCATTTATATAGAATATAGAAGGGGTCATCGAGTGCAATGATCTATAGAGGCCCGCTTCACTACTGGTGAGACCTAAATAAAATAAATAAATAAATTCAAAAATATATTATTCTCCATTGCATAACATACTCTCAACCAATCTAAACAGCGTGTACATTGACAATGCGATTACTTTGGCTACATGTTCTAAATTGCCTTTTCATGTAGCATTCTTGATATGGAATCAAATAGTAGCATACGAAGAAAAGGCTTATTTAATTCTCATTTCACTTCCATTTAAAACGCGATATTTTATGTGTTGTGTGTTTCACATATTGATACTATGACAAAATATGATAAATGGAATATTAACACGGCAATATAACAACAGTAAACTGAAAAAAACATCCTTTTTTTAGCGAATTATCTGTATAAGCTGTGATTCGCTGTTATGAGTTTGTTGTTTTTTTTGTTGAGAGTCACACGGTCACAATTTACGTCATATTGCGCAACATTGCCAGCTGTTGATTCTGGAGGAAGACCCTCAAGTGCCCTTTCGTGATTAATGAGACAATGCATAAATTAACATTCATCATCCTTACAACATTTCTTTTTATATCGAAGAATGAATAATTATTCAAAGTATTTTTATTTTTCTATGGCTGATTGGTCTTCTTTAAAACCTGTTTTGAATAACCTTCAATCCCTACTCGATTTGTTTCAAGGAAACTCTTACGTTTCTGTAATGTGTCATCTATTTATCTTTTTAATTATTGTGAAATTATTCATTAGATGTAGATCTAAGTCAGTTCTAAGTTCTAGCTATTGAGACTCCCTCTGTCACTGTCCCCATACTTCAACAACGGGATACGGGTTTCACCCGTATAAAGGCATGTTCTGTCTACATTGGCGATGTATTTCACTTATTCTTTATTAAAGTTAATTCGTTGAAACAGCTTAGTTATAAGATAATGTATGTAAAATACTTCATGTTCAACAGACGATTTTGGGTTAAAAATATTTTACCCTTTCAGTATCGACTTATCGCATTCCGTTTGAACTTCCTAGAAAGAGTTTGCCCAGAATATATACCGTATTCCTATAGAAGAAATCATTTTATCCTTATCACCTTATAACAGCAAACTTAACGCCAGAGTGAACTAACTACATGCGTTAGTTTACAAAAAGGCTACACATGTAGCAATCTTTGTCAAATTATTATATTTCATTCTAGTCAAGAACAACAAACATTTAAATTCACTTTCCAACAGGTATAACCAAAGGCAATGGCAATAGTTGTCTAAATAGCTGATTGTCTGTGTTTTGGGAAATTATTCTCAAACTTCGATCGAATTGCGAATTTGCATTATTTTCAGGATGGCGTCTAATATGGCGGCATCCACTTCTGCTGTAGATACTATTTCTTTGCATTGATATCGTGGTTTTATACAGAAAAATATGCTGTTAAAAGAGTAAATACTTCATATGAAAACATTATTTATGTGAATTATGCGTATCACATTAAACTGTAAATTACGGAAAAAAACTGAAATCTTAATAGGTTTGCATGATAATTTTAACAGTGTGATAAGCAATACATGTCACAAAGCTGTGTGTGAGTTGTAATGTACGTAACACCATAAATGTGAAAATAACTAATGTATAATTTCCACACCGCTAAATCGTTCCCTCTCCAACATGGTATAGGCCTCGCACATACGATCGTAATGCTTAGGCCCACGACATTTAACTTTTAAGCCAAATTTGAGCAGTACCAGTTTTTATTCAAAAGCGGTTTCATAGCAAACAGTGCAGACCATGATGATCTTGGTCTGCCCTGGTGGCAAAGGCAAAACCTCTTGCCGACAGCAGGCTAAAGGTTATAAGATTCGCAACATCAGAGATAATCTGCAAAGTGAATGTACGAATAAAGCTTCTTGTTTATATTCCAGATGGCTGTATTTTATGTACGTATGTTGACATAGGAAAAGGGGAATCTCCACAGGTCGCTCAACACGACAAAACAAAATGTTGCAGGCTCGGTTTGATTGACAAACCATATAATTTATGTTTAAGTTTTTATTTTACTATAAATTTAAAGGAATGTTAAAACAATGCAAGACATATATTAAGATTTATAACAAATACATACAACAAAATGGATTTTATCTTATTATGCTTAAAACAGTTCAGTTTCCCTCATTTATTTACGTGAAGGCACAAAATCTTAGCATAAGAAAATTACAAAGCTAATAGAACAAGTGAACGAAGTATTGCCATGCAATACAAAGTCCCCTACTGGAAGGCACCTAATTTTCATTACTGCAGTATAACATTATGAATGATATCTGTCAATGATGTATAAACAAAATTGTACTATATATACAATATGTTATAACAACGCCGATTATAAAAAAGTTATCATATTAGTTATTCATAGTAACAACAAAGGGAAATTAATCCTTAAACAAAAAAAAATCAAAATACACCTTAAAATTGGATGTAAAATGCATGTTGTACCACAGATAAGTGGTCTCGATTTTTCTCTACCGCCAGTAATAAAAAAGTTACAATAAAATCTATTTATAGTAAAACAAAGGGACGTAATTCTAAAATCAAGGGTGCCTCATGGTGGTGAACATTTGGTCCAAGTTACATCAAAATCCCTCCATGCATGAAGAAGAATTGCTCCGTACAAAGTCATTCTTGAATTTGACCTTTGACCTCTAAATATGACCTTGACCTTAGATCTAGGAAACAGCTTCTTATGCATGACAATCCGTTTTATGTTGGTGAACATTTATGCCAAGTAACATCAAAATCCCTCCAAGCATGAAGAAGAAATGCTCCAGGCAAAGTCATTCTTGTGTCTGACCTTTGGTCTCTAAGTGTGACCTTGACATTAGACCTTGGGCCTGGGTTTTGCTCATGACATGTTGTCTCATCCAGGGGAATATTTGTGCCAACTGATATCTAAATCCTGTTTTGCATGACAAAGTTATAGACCGGACAGGAAAAAATCCTATTGACTGTTGATCTCAAAGTGTGACCTTGACCTTTAAGCAAGGGTACTGGGTGTTGCGCATGACACGTCGTCTCATCATGGGGAACATTCATGCCAAGTAATATTGTAATCCCTTAATGAATGACAGAGTTCTGGATCGGACAGGAAAAAACCCTTATTGACCTTTGACCTCAAATTGTGACCTTGACCTTTAAGCTAAGGGTCCAGGTTTTGCGCGTGACATATTGTTTCATTATGGGGAACATTTGAGCCAAGTAATATTAAAATCCCTTCATGGATGGCAGAGTTTTTGACCGGACAGGAAAAAAACTCTGTTGACCTTTGACCCCCAATTGTGACCTTGACCTTTGAGCTAGGGGTCCGGGATTTGCGCATGACACGTCGGCTCATCATGGGGAATACTTGTGCCAAGTGATATTAAAATCCCTTTATAGATGGGAGAGTTATGGATCGGACAGGAAAAAAGCCCTGTTGACCTTTGACCTCCAATTGTGACCTTGACCTTTGAGCTAGGGGTCCGGGTGTTGCGTATGACACGTCGTCTTATCATGGGGAACATTCATGCCAAGTAATATTGTAATCCCTTGATGAATGACAGAGTTCTGGATCGGACAGGAAAAAACCCTTATTGACCTTTGACCTCAAATTGTGACTTTGACCTTTGAGCTAAGGGTCCGGGTTTTGCGCGTGACATGTTGTCTCATTATGGGGAACATTTGTGCCAAGTAATATTAAAATCCCTTCATGGATGGCAGAATTTTTGACCGGACAGGAAAAATACTCTGTTGATCTTTGACCCCCAATTGTGACATTAACCTTTGAGCTAGGGATCCGGAATTTGGCATGACACGTTGGCTCATCATGGGGAACACTTGTGCCAAGTGATATTAAAATCCCTTAATGAATGTCAGAGTTATGGACCGGACACGAAACAGACACTGTTCATGCTATGTTAACATTTGACTGCTAAGTGTGACCTTGACCTTTGAGCTAGGGGTCTGAAAGTTGTGCATGACACATCGTCTTATTACGAGGTACATTTGTGCCAAGAATATATAAACATCCCTTCATGGATGGGAGAGTTATGGACCGGACAGGAAAAAAACCCTGTTGGTATTTGACCTCCAATTGTGACCTTGACCTTTAAGCCAGATGTCATGGTTTTGCACATGACACGTCATCTCATCATGGGAAACATTTGTGCCAAGTAATATTAAAATTCCTTCATAGATGGGAGAATTATGGACCGGACAGGAAAAAAGCCCTGTTGACTTTTGACCTCCAATTGTGACCTTGACCTTTGAGCTAGTGGTCCGGGTTTTGCGCATGACACGTCGTCTCATCATGGGGAACATTTGTGTCAAGTAATACTAAAATCCCTTCATGGATGGGAGAGTTATGGACCGGACAGGAAAAAGGCCCTGTTGACTTTTGACCTCCAATTGTGACCTTGACCTTTGAGCTAGGGGTCCGGGTTAAATATTATAATTCATGGATGACAGAGTTATGGACCGGACACGAAATTGCGGACGGACGGACGGAATGACGGAAAAGCGCATTCCTATAGTCCCCGAAACTGGTTTTCAACCAGTAGGGGACTAAAAAAGACCATATGATATTGAAACTTCCATAAACTGTGCATTTTTTCTGTTTATGTAGTTTTTAAGCTGTAAAGCGGGGCAATAAACTACTGTAGCCTCGGATGATGATATTTTACGGTGAAAAAGTAGAAGCTGATGGGAGTCGATATTATGTTAAAAACGACTTTTACTGGTAAAGTTTATTGACATTGTTGCAAAAATTGTACGTTTACTGCTAGTCTGTTGAGATTGTTTATATATATTAAAGTTTTGCATAATCAATTTGTTTTCAAAAAAAAGTAAAACAAATTCAGTCTAAGATGAAGATGATCCTCTGAAAGCATGGAAATTAGTCAGACTACTCAGAAAATATTTTAACAGTGAATCAAAGTATAAGAAGACATTTTACGGCAGCCACATGGCACTTAAAGTCTGTTCTTGTGATTGTTAATAAACTCTTTAAAAACTTCCATTTTGAAGCTTGGAATGCAACAAAGAAAAACATTTCCAGACTTATTTTGATATGATTCATCCGGGGTACCATCCCTTCGTGCCAGACAAGATAACACATGGAAATCCCTTTATTAAATGGCAACGAAGAAGTTGTACAATGTTATACAGGGGTCCGTTCTCGGACCAAACTTTTTCACAATGTACACTTAACCAGCAAGGAACATGGACTAAATCATCATTTTTACGCCGACGATGGGCAGCTTTATTTATCTTTCAAACCAACAAATCCGGGCTCTCAAAAGGATGCTTTACGCTGTGTTGAAAACTGTCTCGTAGAAATCGTATCTTGGATGAACAGCAACATGTTGAAAATCAATGCCGATAAAACTGAAGTCATTGTATTTACCTCTCAAAGAAACGAAAAACATATTGAATCGGTTACTGTGAAAATTGGAGAAGAGAACACTAAACCATCTAAATGTGTAAGGAATCTTGGTGCCTTCTAGACTCCAAAATGAGCATGTAAAAACATATTAACTCAGTTTGTAGATCAGGGTACGGACAGCTTCATCAAATAGGCCACATCAGGAAATATCTAAATACAAATGCTACAAAATCTCTAGTAAATTCACTCGTCACTTCACGCCTTGATTGTTGCAATGCGCTCTTGTATGGTGTTCCGAAGGTCTTGCTAAATAAACTTTAAAGTCTTCAGAACACTGCAGCTCGAATTATAACGAGAATATCGCGTTTTGATCACATTACGCCGGTATTAAAAGAACTGCATTGGATACCTGTTACTCATTGAGTTGACTTTAAGATTCTAGTTCACACATACAAAGCATTGCATGACAATCACCGATCTATATTAAAGACTTGCTGGAACTCTATCAGCCAGCAAGAAATTTGAGATCCAAGAACAACTCAAAACAACTAGTTGTTCCAAAAAGCAAAACTGTTAGGTACGGTGATCGTAGTTTTTCATCAGCTGCACCGAAGTTATGGAATGCTCTTCCGGCTACCATTAGAGACGCTAAAAGCTTTGATGCTTTCAAACGATCATTGAAAATACACTTTTTCTTCAAGGTCTATTAAAACTCACTTCGCACTGAAAAACAAGCTTTGCAATGGAAATTATTTCCTAATGTTAATTGTTCTTTAAAATATCTAGTACAGTTAAAATGTAGAGTAAAACCTGATTCAGGCTAAAAACCTTTTATTGTTGATATATTTTTTGTGTTGTATTGTATGTCCATATCATTCTGTGATATGTAGTTTGTACAGCGCTTTTGAACGTTTATTTTATAGATGAAAACAGCGCTATAAAAATCTGGTAAATAATAATAATAATAATAATAATATACAATACCCTGAAATCCCGAAAATAAACCGCGGCTTATTTTAATTTTTCGTAATGATTTGGTGGCTTATTATCGAGACCGGCTTATTTTTGAGTCCGGCGAACTTTTTAGTAAATATATCCGGGATCTGTTTAAAAACCGGCGTATTTTTGAGTACCAAAATACTACAGATACGGATGTCATATTTTTTGCTTTTTAGTAAAAACATGGACGTCGAAAAATACTTATACTTCTGACATACCTGTTTTGTTACAATTCCTTAATGAACATAATCAAAAATAACAGCTAATTACCCATTAAAAGGTTTTGTCTGGCCCAACAAACAAAATCGCCAAACGGGTTTGAATAACTTACACAATACGTGATAAACACCGCTTTGTGTTATCAAACACGATAACTTTTGCCATCTTATATGGTGTCCTAACAAGGTCGTTGATTCTATTTCTGATACAAAAATGTGGACGGCTTATTTTTGAGTGCGGCTTTGATGAACTCTTTTTGTCTATAGTGGAATAGTGGCTTATTTTCGAGACCGGCTTATTTTCAAAACCGGCTTATTTTCGGGATTATAGGGTAGCTTGAAAAGAATTCACTTTAAAATCGTGAAATAATTAATCAGCCTTTGTTTAATTAACTTATTTAAGTGTGTTATCTAACTTCATCAACCTTAGGACTGCTGCCGTTATGCCAGATCGCCATTAATTATTCAGATTTAAAAATACCTCCAGCCACCTTTTTAAAACCCTATCACTGAATAATCGAGAAGTTGATTAAGATTAAGATAATTGTGTCTAAATAATTCAAGCATTGTAATTATCGTCACTGTAATTCTGTGAATGTTCTTGTCACCAACCATAATGGTTATTTAACAGAACAAGATTCAAAAATATAAGAATGATGTATAATAATGGCCAACTACGTTCATCATTCTATCCGCACAATTAACGCGGAAAACTTTCTTCGATATTTATAATATATATTTTCTGATGGTGAATTATTGAAATAAGTTTGTTGCAGAAATGGCAGAAACAAATAAGTCAGAAAGCAAGTCCAGTCAGAATAATTTATTTTCATTCGTATGAGCATAGAATGCAACATAGTTACTTTTTTCTTACAAGAAGGGCCACAATTGCTTATTGAAACTTCTAACGCCCCTGGGATAAATTTAAAAATATCTTTCTTGCACACCGGACTGGCGTTTCCGGTGATTTTACCCATGCCGGCAAAACCCATCTGGCACCTTCCCCCCCCCCCCCCCCCCCCCCCCACCCCCATGCCAGATGACTCTCGTGCTGTTAATGACAACTAGTGATTCATGCACTGATAATATAGTGTTTATGTAAGAATACGAAAAAAGCAGGTTCCTTGATAGTTTCTCTCCGTTCCTTATGGTATATTTCTCTATTCAAAATACGTTAGTTTACCGTAAGAACATAACGTTATGAAAAACAAGCTTTGCAATGGAAATTATTTCCTAATGTTAATTGTTCTTTAAAATATCTAGTACAGTTAAAATGTAGAGTAAAACCTGATTCAGGCTAAAAACCTTTTATTGTTGATATATTTTTTGTGTTGTATTGTATGTCCATATCATTCTGTGATATGTAGTTTGTACAGCGCTTTTGAACATTCATTTTATAGATGAAAACAGCGCTATAAAAATCTGGTAAGTAATAATAATAATAATAATAATATACAATACCCTGAAATCCCGAAAATAAACCGCGGCTTATTTTAATTTTTCGTAATGATTTGGTGGCTTATTATCGAGACCGGCTTATTTTTGAGTCCGGCGAACTTTTTAGTAAATATATCCGGGATCTGTTTAAAAACCGGCGTATTTTTGAGTACCAAAATACTACAGATACGGATGTCATATTTTTTGCTTTTTAGTAAAAACATGGACGTCGAAAAATACTTATACTTCTGACATACCTGTTTTGTTACAATTTCTTAATGAACATAATCAAAAATAACAGCTAATTACCCATTAAAAGGTTTTGTCTGGCCCAACAAACAAAATCGCCAAACGGGTTTGAATAACTTACACAATACGTGATAAACACCGCTTTGTGTTATCAAACACGATAACTTTTGCCATCTTATATGGTGTCCTAACAAGGTCGTTGATTCTATTTCTGATACAAAAATGTGGACGGCTTATTTTTGAGTGCGGCTTTGATGAACTCTTTTTGTCTATAGTGGAATAGTGGCTTATTTTCGAGACCGGCTTATTTTCAAAACCGGCTTATTTTCGGGATTATAGGGTAGCTTGAAAAGAATTCACTTTAAAATCGTGAAATAATTAATCAGCCTTTGTTTAATTAACTTATTTAAGTGTGTTATCTAACTTCATCAACCTTAGGACTGCTGCCGTTATGCCAGATCGCCATTAATTATTCAGATTTAAAAATACCTCCAGCCACCTTTTTAAAACCCTATCACTGAATAATCGAGAAGTTGATTAAGATTAAGATAATTGTGTCTAAATAATTCAAGCATTGTAATTATCGTCACTGTAATTCTGTGAATGTTCTTGTCACCAACAGTAATGGTTATTTAACAGAACAAGCTTCAAAAATATAAGAATGATGTATAATAATGGCCAACTACGACACCATTAGTTTTGTTCATCATTCTATCCGCACAATTAACGCGGAAAACTTTCTTCGATATTTTATATATATATTTTCTGATGGTGAATTATTGAAATAAGTTTGTTGCAGAAATGGCAGAAACAAATAAGTAAGAAAGCAAGTCCAGTCAGAATAATTTATTTTCATTCGTATGAGCATAGAATGCAACATAGTTACTTTTTTCTTACAAGAAGGGCCACAATTGCTTATTGAAACTTCTAACGCCCCTGGGATAAATTTAAAAATATCTTTCTTGCACACCGGACTGGCGTTTCCGGTGATTTTACCCATGCCGGCAAAACCCATCTGGCACCTTCACCCCCCCCCCCCCCCCCCCCCCCCCCCATGCCAGATGACTCTCGTGCTGTTAATGACAACTAGTGATTCATGCACTGATAATATAGTGTTTATGTAAGAATACGAAAAAAGCAGGTTCCTTGATAGTTTCTCTCCGTTCCTTATGGTATATTTCTCTATTCAAAATACGTTAGTTTACCGTAAGAACATAACGTTACGCTACAACTAAAGTGGAACTTTGTTATTGTGCGTAACGCAAAACATCATGACGTCACTTCTGCTTACGGACGTTAATTTCCCGTGCTCTACTATAAGAAAGAGTGCTACAAAGAAAGTATTTCGACCTGTTATTTGTAAGATACGGTATGCAAGAAAAATAATCTGCCAGAACAAAATGCTAACATGTATACGATATGCAAGAAAAAATATCAGTCATGTGTTTACGAAACGGATGGAAATATCCGTTCCTCGGCCACCTGCGCATGGGCGGTAATTCGGCAAGCCTCATTACCGCCCAGTGCGCAGGTGCCCTCGGGGCGGATATTTCTATCCGATTCATAAACACATGACAGATATTATTATTCAAAATTCTAACAGTACAGCTATCAAATTTTTTACACTTTTTGAACAATATGTTGCTAATAACATTCTGAAATTTCAATGATACCGGTTAGTGTAAAACTATTATTTCATCTATTTTAAGGCCTCTACCTGCTTTTAGTCACTTAAAACACGTACACAGTAGGGATTTGTAGAAAATGTCATTTATCAATAAAAGGATACGGAGATGTAGATGTTGACTTTTCACAGATATATGGTAAAATATTAGAACAAATTTAAACTAAAGATTGTTTTCCCTATAATTATATAACAGGATAATTTGTATGACTTTCTTGTCTTATAACGACATTCGCTCGTTTATTTGTGCATTTTAAAATTTGGTTGAGTGAGTAGAACAAATAAAATTTAAAGATACCTTAGCAACACTCGATGTTGTGGAAATTTGAATATATATAGACAACATATCTTTCTAAATGTGTGAGCAATTTCATGTGTGTACTGTTAGTAATATGAGAGATAGTATCAAAGATATCGAGGGGGCGTTAGAAGTTTCTTTAAGTGTAATTTTATCGCTTTTTATGTATTCTGAATGTAAATGATTATTGGATACGAAAATCATATTTGCATAATCCAGTGGGTTTATTTTACAAACATCTCAAATAAGCATGAAACGCCAGTATAGAAACAAAATTGATTTCCATACCCGCCCGCTAAGCTCAACAGGAAGAGCGCAGATCTACGGATCTCGGGTCGTGAGTTCGATCCTCAGGCGGGGCGTATGTTCTCTGTGACGATTTGATAGAGGACATTGTGTCTGAAATCATTTGTTCTCCACCTCTGATTCATGTAGGAAAGTTGGCAGTTTCTTGCGTAGAACAGGTTTGTACTGTACAGAATCCAGGAACATTGGTAAGGTTAACTTACCGCCGTTACATAACTGAAATACTGTTGAAAGACGGCGTAAAACCCAAAACAAACAAAACAAACAAACAAACATATAACTGTTCCGTATAATGACAATTGTATTATTTACATGGTTTAATAATTCTAATCAGCAAATTGCAACTGAGCCTGAATATTTGATTAAACGCCTATTTCTATACAATAACATTTTCATTGGCGTTGTATATAATAATAATACAGTAAAACACCTAGACTACGCATGAAAATGTTTAATTAACCGATATGACAGCCAAAGGTGTAAAAAAAATTGACACCTCTGCACGAGTTATCCAGAAGCAACAAAGAGTAAATTAATACAAAGGGACCAGTTGTCATGCTGGAGCAATCGAGTTATCGATGCTCGACCCAGCCATGGTAATATCATATAGAAAGTAGAAGGAAATCGGCTGGGACCACATGAATTGCTCGAGCGAGCCCGGGTGCTCGAGTCATCGATGCTCGAGCGAGCGGTATTTCACTGTAATTATGATGATGATGATGATGATGATGATATGATGAGATAAGGCACTGCCTCAATCGGGAATCGATCCGACTTCAACACATCCCATAACATTTGAAAAGAACTGTCTAATGACAACACCGAAGGACACATTTTTTAATATGATAGTAAGTATCTCATTCAGTATATCGCATGTTACCGTGGAGGGATCGATCCCGATTTTCGTCTTTTCGCGTAGGATCGATTTCCTGACAATTTACAACCGCGCAGGAATATTGTCAAACAATTTGTACTGATGTGCAAGACGTTGCTGTTCGGACAAGTTATGTAGACGCTTATTAGGCACAAGGAAAAGGCGTATTCTTCCAAAAAGTCGAAAGTCAGACGTTCTGTGCACGTGCCGGAAGGACATATTTTTTTAATTTGATAATACATTTGTATATATCTCATTCGGTATATCGCATGTTACCGTAGAGGGATCGATCGATTGCTTTCACCGGCAACCAATGTAAGTCATACAATGCTTGTTTGGAACTGTCAGATTTCCTCCTGTTAAGGACAAGTTTTGCGCAAATGTTTTGAATACGTTGCATCTTACATACCTCACCGTTAGCTACACCATACAGTATGACATTGCAATAATCCAGATGACAAAACTAAAATTTCACGTAGTTGCTTTTGTTAAATATTTTCGGATGTTCTTAATTCGTAGGTAATTCAACATGGTTGTACGACATTTGCGATTTACATGATCTTTAAAGTTCAAGGTTTCGTCAAGAAATGCACCAAGATATCTAATTGATATCATCACCAGCAATGTTAATCGAATTTGTAAGACATTTTTTTTCAGTGGAGGTCTGCTGCCAAACATATTAAATGTAAATATTAAATATTACAATTTACAAATTCAAAGCAGGAAGATTTTGAATTAAAGTACTCGTATTGATATGTTTACATTAATAATTCGTAGTCGTTTTCTTTAATTTGAATTTAATAGCATAATCATAGCGGCCGAACAGTTTAGGTCGAATACTTCGAGTCACATAAACGCTTGTTACGTGGAATTCTTTCATGTAATTGAACCCATCCAGCTGATGAACAGAAGGTCAGTGGTTTTGCTACGTGCCTACAATAATGCCGGTAGGGCTACCCTGGATATGTATGTAGTTCCAGTAATCAATTAAACGGAGAAAGGACATTTAACCGCCTTCACATACTGCAAATATGAGCTTTTTATCTGCATGAGTAAACTGAAACGTCCTACATATTAACATAGCAAATTTAAAAGAGAAGAACTTGTTGAACTTTTTGCTGCCATATAAGGACCTGAAATACATGTGTAAGTATAAAAAGCATTATCATTGGCACATGGAACCAATCTACTTAAACTAAGGGTTTAGAATATTAATATCATATTGCGGTGAAATGCTTCAATTATATGATATTTCAGAGGAAAATATCACGTGGCTTGAGGGAGATAAGTAAAATTGTTATTGATCAATATTATCTTTATTGATATTCATCAATGATTTGTTCAGATCAAATACATGTCACGTTTATATGCAGAGACGTGTGTGTTATTTAAAGCTTTTTAACCAGAATTGACGAACATGATTCTTCGACGTGGCTGCGCAATTTTCAGTTAAAACGTGAGGCTCCTGAAACGTACATTTTATAAATTAATTTCATGGATTACATATTGATAATATCTCTCATGTGTTTACGAATCGGATATTTTTATCTGATTCGTAAACACATAGATCTAATTGATATTTTTTCTTGCATATCGTATACATATAAGCTTTTTATTCTGACAGATTTCTTTTGCATACTGTACTTTACAAAAAAAAAAATAAAATAAATAAAGCAAATAGAAATGCACTCTTTCTTGTAGAAGAGTACGTACACAAAGCGCGGGAAATAACGTCCGTAAGCAGAAGTGACGTCATAACGCTTCAGTGACGCACAATAACACAGTTCCTCTTTAGTTTTATCGTTTGTAGCGTAACGGTATGTTCTTACCGTAAAATAACGTATTTTGAATCGAGAAATATGCTATAAGGAACGAAGAGAAATTATCAAGGTACCTGATTTTTTTCGTATGTTACATATCCCATGCATGAATCACTAGTTGTCCTTAACAGCACGTGAGTCATCCGGCATGGGGGTGGGTGCCAGATGGGTTTTGCCGGCAAGGGTAAAATCACCGGAATAACAATATCTGTCATGTGTTTACGAATCGGGTAGGAATATCCGTCCCGAGGGCACCTGAGCATTGGGTGGTAATAAGGCTTGCCGAATTACCGCCAATGCGCAGGTGGCCGAGCGACGGACATTTCTATCCGATTCGTAAACACATGATTGATATTTTTTCTTGCATATCGTATACATGCTAGCATTTTATTCTGGCAGATTATTTTTCTTGCATACCGTATTTTACAAATTACAGGTAGAAATACTTTCTTTATAGCACTCTTTCTTATAGTAAAGAATGAACAAAAAGCGCGGGAAATTAACGTCCGTAAGCAGAACCGACGTCATGATGTTTTGCGTTACACACAATAACAAAGTTCCACTTTAGTTTTATCGTTTGTAGCGTAACGTTATGTTCTTACGGTAAACTAACGCATTTTGAATCGAGAAATATTCTATAAGGAACGGAGAGAAACTATCGAGGTACCTGCTTTTTTAATATTTTACATAAACAATATATTAGGGAATCGATCTTTCGCGAAGCGACGAAAATCGGGATCGAATCCCACTACGGTAACATACGAGGTAATCCAAACAACACATACTATCAAAAAAAAAAAATATGGAGTTCCGGTTTAGACCATGGGCGTGCGACGACCCCGATGAAATGCGGGATATCACGGTCTTCGTTAATGTTAATAAGCGTCCGTCAGATCAGTAGGCCAAACGCAATATCCGCACAATAAGATGTCTGCGACACGAAAGAATATTCGAAGTAAGCTGTTAAGTTTGTTGCGTCACAAGCTAATCAGCCGCTAACATGACTGCAGTGGTATTGTAATACAAACATGTTCTATTCATTACCGAGTAGCATTTTTAAACGCCGCCTATGTCTTGAACATTTTAATCTTTACATTGATTTACAGTACAGATCGATACTGATTTACTGTCGCCGACATTTTGAAAATTTGAATAAACAACGAGTTCTTCTGTTCGGGCAATGATAGAATATATTCACCTTTGTTTCGCTTTTCAATTTGTATTTTAATTCCTTTCCGGTACTTTAATTTCTTGGAACTTGTCTGTTTCTCACAGTCACAAATTATATTGAATTTTAAGAAATCCGTGATTTTACTTGCATGCATGATCATGACTGATTGATGGAATTATTCTTCTTTTATATAGAATATGGACGGCACTCCAGTACAGCATGTGTATGGTTGTACCAGTTGACATTTTTAGAAACGTGAGTAATTAATTTTCCTATGCAAACAAATACCCCACCCGTAAAAGAATACATTTTTATTTATTTATAAATTCGAGATGGGCTCTTTAGATTACTATTTCATTTGGCTCACTGCATACACAGTAATTAAGTTGCCCGTGAGCTGTGCTGTGTACATGTATATAGGGATCGACGTCTTGCAGATTTTGGTGTACATAGGCCTAAAACAAAAATTCTTTGTTTCCAGTAACATGCTAAAAATTAGGGTAGGTACTGGCTGCCGACCACCAAACCGGACAGTCCCGTAAATGCTTTATTTCGGTCTTTACTTTGCTAATCTCTTTACGATCAAAATGGACGCTTTATTTTCAACAACATATCAAAGAAACAACAGTTAAATTTAGGTTTTTCGCAAGAAATACTACATTTCATTTCGTCTGCACTCACGAAGCATATGTTAACATGTCAGGGGAAAGTTGGAAGTGGCGCGATGTGCATGCGCAGTATTTCCGTGAGGCCCCTAAGGGTCCCATGCAAATTTGAGGTAAGCAGACGAGACGTTAAGTAAACGCTTAAATCGGGGAAATACAGCATTGATAATTTAGTGCATAATTTTAATACACCCTAAAACACATTTTCATATCAAAATATCCATTTCGAAAAGTAAAATTTTAACACATTTGGTCGGGAGAGATACGATCAAATTTATAGATTCAAGAGAGGTAATTCATACAATTCTAAGACACTGTACGACTACTTTCCATTGGTTGAAAATAAAGATTATTTCAGTGTTAAACACAAACTGTAAATTGAAAATCAATAAACTGGCAACTCGCTGTCTAGAAACATGGTACTGTTAGACCTTAAAACAACATGATTCGGTGGCCATTCGTTCGGGCCTCGAAAAAGTACTTGACCTAATTTTAGAAGTAAACAAATTAGCTCTTTAGTTGGGAGGAGAACCTAGCTTTGTTCACGTGAAATTTCAACCACTAGATATATCTATTTCCCCAGCTGTCTTGAAAAATATTCCAAAAGTGTCCGGTTGTAGGAGTGGACGCTAGCCAGTAGGTCGGATTTTTTTTTTTTTGAATATTTTTTATTAAGGGAGACTTTTCGAAAATTATTTTTGTGTCAAAAAATGAATACAAATAAAGGGGTTATGCCTTTAGAGCATCAGTAAGTTGATTTCTAACATCACTGGCCATGTTTAAAGCATAAAAAGTGCAGTTTTGAACAAAAAGTTGAAAAAAAAATATTCTCCAAGGTCATAAAACCATTTAGGGTCGGGCCAAAGATTTAGGGTAGGTCGGGATACCGGAAGCAAACAATTTTTTACGCCTTATGACTGATGGTATTTTTAGATTTTCTGATGGTTGTGTCCATTAAGTTACGGTGTAACCCCATTTGGATAACTAGTTCTGAAGCACAACATCTTGCACCAACTATCGTGAGAAACTGATGATGTATGCAAAGTTTATTGCATGTTATTTTTGTTTTTTTGTTTTTGTTTTTAAATGAAGATCAATACTGCAGTATTTTGCATATTCTTGAATTTTACTGAATTAGGATATTAGGATATTCATGTAACACATCACTTAGAAGGTTTTTAATTCACTGAGCAGATCAATAAATAACAATTCTTTTCAGCCGAATTGTTTTCGAAAACGAAGCCTGCCCAGATAATTTAAAGTCACAACTGCAATGGCAGCCAAAATATAGCAGATAGTGGTACCCATTTGAAACTTGTGTGCATAATTTGTGTTCAGAATTTGTTGTATGGTTTATTTTATGTTGGATCAAAAGAAAAATGGACAAGAAATATTTTAAAGTAAAAGGCGAGTCCATGGCATTTAGTTTTAAATAATTTTAACATGACAGAGTAAATCTGCCACGATTTTTGGTTAAGTTTCAATACGGGATTCATTTCAGCTCAGAGATCCGTGACAGCTGAAATATTTTAGCTAATTTTGGACTGATGAGGAAATATGCAAAAAAAGAAACTGATCCTGTTACTAACGGTTGCGGGTGGGGCAGCACGTGTGACACTTCAATGTTTTGCAGTGTTCCCATTTATGTATATTTGTAAGCAAAACATGTACATAACATAGAAAAAAATACAGATTTTAAAAGATGTTTTTCATGTTCTCAGAATTTTGCATGTACAGCATTATTTATCATGATTTGACACGAATTTGACCTCGTTAATCAGCTTTTCTATAAGAAATAATTTAAACCAGTAATTTCGCACATCTGATTAAAAATAGGTCAGTGAGTCCCAGACATATACATGCTTTTACGTGAATGCACAGTGTTTGAAATTAGAGGTAGTTCAATAGCCAATGGCTACAGAATTTCAGCTCGTGCTACTGATTTGCCGCAGATACAACCTCGACCAGGCTACCATTTTTTTCCTAATGTGATTTTAAAAAGCATGATAGTTAAATGCGAAAATCATGGTGATTTAATATGATCTCCATTTATAAAACTTATTTATTTATTTAATTATTTTTCCAAGAATGCATCGCACAATGTACAGGTTGAGGAACACTTATTGATTTATTGAAACTGTATGAGCATGCTCGATTAGTTGGTCAGAATTATGAGGGAATTGAATTCAAACTGTTCCATAAATGCTTTTAACAAGAGTTTAAGAGTTAGTCAGATTCGAACCACAATCATGCAGAAGATGTAATTACTTTCGCAAATCACAGGGCTCAAATTTTGCACTCGCTAAATGCGAGTGGATTTCATGGAATGCGAGTAGACAGAAATTTCACACGATTTATTTTGCGAAACTGAATACAGATAATAGTCAAAATTGTTGCGGTTTTTGTTAATGTTTGTTGATTCGCTTTCATTTGAGGACAAGGCAGTGACAGTGTTTTCCCCACTTGCAAATAACAGAAAACACGACATCTTTTGTTGGTTAGCCATTTTTATACGCCCGAAGGGACTTATAATGTTATGTTCCCGGTGTCCGTCCGTCCGTTAGCAATTTCGTGTCCACTTGTAACTCTTGAACCCCTTGATTTCAAAGAAACTTGACACAAATGTTCATTACACCAAGAGGACGTGCAGAGCGCATGTTTTGGATGTGTCATTTCAAGGTCAAGGTCACACTTAGGGGTCAAAGGTTATATGAGTGTGTTTCATGTCCGCTTTGTAACTCTTGAACTGCTTGAAGGATTTCAAAGAAACTTGGCACAAATGTTTACCACACTAAGACGACGTGCAGAGCGCTTGTTTCGGATGACTAGATTGAAGGTCAAGGTCACACTTAGGAGTGAAAGGTCATATGAGTGTTTTTCGTGTCCGCTCTGTAACTCTTGAACTGCTTGAATAATTTCAAAGAAACTTGGCACAAATGTTCACCAGACTGAGGCGACATGCAGTGCGCATGTTTTGGATGACTCGCTTCAAGGTCAAGGTCACACTTAGTGGTCAAAGGTCATATATGACTTTGCTTTATGTATATTGCTCTGCACTGTAGTGCTCTTTGTATTTATTTGGCAGATCCCTTTTTGTTCTCTTACAATTATATTTTTTTAATTACTTCCCTTTTTTGTTACTATAAATGGCTTATTTTGAAACTTTTTTTATTATTGGCCGTAGGGAAAAACAGAAACCACTTTTCTGTGGTACAACATGGATGGTACATCCAATTTTTAGATGTATTTTGACATAACTTTACCTGGTAAGAATTTTTGTAGACTTAGAAATTCTTTTTTTGGATTTTTTTCTTTTTTGTTGTTCCTGTCCGTTGGGCTTCAACAGTCAAGTTCTTTGAATTTAGCTCCCATTCTCTGATGTAACCCTTGGGGCTTATATTGCCCCGCTTGGCGGTGCTCTTGTTTGTTGAATGGTTTACTGAATAAAGAGATGTAGAGGTCTATCTGATAATTAAATCTAGACTGCAGGCTACGTTACTACTTCGTACATACGGTTGAATCGGTACTTATTATAATATTGGGTACGAAAATTTGCGTTGCCGTAGTTTCAGCCAGTAGTTAAGTTACGCCATCAATGATGCGTTCCGAATTACTTTGAGGGTCATTTTGTGCTAAAATGCACAAAATTGTACGTCTAGGAAAACCATGCAAGCAATATTGATGTTCTAGCATGATTTTTTAGGATATTCTAACATTTTTAATTGAAAGTCTAAATTTGCAAGTAGATTTTCAGATTTAGCAACAAGAAAAAAAAGCTACGTGCCTGAAATTTGCAATTGGTCAAAAAAGTTAAATTTGAGCTCTGCAAATGCAAACCGAAGCCGCTCACATTACTTGTTGGAAGACTGTTCCGATGCATTTAATTCCAAGGCAGAACAAATTCTTCTTGCTTACTTTACCAGTCTGTTTTTGCCTTTTAATGATATTGAGCAAACTGAAGGTCATAGACCACCAAGTCAAAAAAGTACATAGAATTCACTGGGATAAAGTAATGTTTGGCCGTTATGGCTGGTGAGTCGTGTAAACAAACCCATACAGTGATTTTTGTTTTCAAAACTGAAATTTTTTAACGCATTTACATTGTTTCATTATACATTTTGACAAAATTTGCTACTGTTTTATTTTCATTGAAAAAAAAAAGTTTTATTTAACGAATTTCTCCCGCCATGCCATCGTTATAATTGGGTTCATCTTATTGGCATGAAAATTGAAAAAAAAACAGCTTTTGCCAAAAAGATGTTAGACCTTAGAAATTTCAAAGCAGTTGCTTGTCCATGTTTTCTTAATTTGCTCACTTTTCACTATTTTCAGGCATCTCGGTCACAGAATGCTTTTTCCCTAAAATGAACACTGGGGTTATAGATATGGTCTATTATACAGAGTATTGTTGTACTGCTGGGAGTGCTCCAATGTGCTTGTTGACAGACTGAAACCACTTGCTTGCAGTTCATAAGGTATTTATTTCTGTCTTTCTTTTTCTTTATAGTTGCAGCTGTAGGAAGCAGTTTCAATCATTCAAAAAGCATGGGATACTGTAAAATCATTAGTATTTGTGTGGATAGATTTTTGTGGTTGCGTCAGTGCACAGAATCAAATATCAACATGATCAAGGAAAAAGTAAAGACTCCATTTCATTTTCTTGATGTGAAAATCCATGATATGATATCTGAATGAAAAGGCATTTCTGGACAAAACCATAAAATTTTATACATGTATGCAAATTTAAACAGTTATTAGCTCACCTGTCACAGTGACAAGGTGAGCTTTTGTAACCGCTTGATGTCCGTCGTGTGTCAACAATTTGTAAAAAATCTTTTTCTTCAGAACCACTGGGCAGATTTACACCAAACTTCACAGGAATGATCATTGGGTGGTCCTCTTTTAAAATTGCCCAAAGAATTTGATTCAATTTAGAACTCTGGTTGCCATGGCAACAGAAAAGAAAAACTTTGAAAATGATTTTTTGTCAGAAATTGTTAGCCGGATTTCAAAAATATTTTATGGAAATGATCTCTGGGTGACCCTCTACCAAAATTGCCTTAGCCATTCTGTTTCGGTTAAAAGCAAGTTTCTCTACCAAGTTAGTTCAGATTATCCCCCTTGGGTCAAATATGGCCCTGCCCTTTGGTCATATGGTTTACATAGACTTATTTAGGAAAAACTTTGGCCAACTCTGTATTGAAACAGCTGAAAATATTTCAAATTGTTCAGAATAATGTCCAATTTGTAATAGAAATTATATATATATTTGTTTTAGTTTGCCTGCTTTCTGAAAGCTTTGAGTATGAAAACATGTCTTTTTTGTTGGGGTTTCTTTTTGTCAATTTACAATGTTTGATTTGTGTTTTACAGGCTTACTTCTTGAGAGCAGGCAGCTACAAAATGGAAGGACAACAAAACCAGTAGACTTGAAAAGCAAGAAAGAAACACCAGAAAATATGAAATGACAGAAGAACAAGGGAACTTGAATAAAAAAAAATATTAAAGATAGGAATTCAGGATATACTTGGAAACTAAATTTATTTTGAGGACAGCAGTGATTGACTAAGCTCTGTTACTTTAAGAGATAAAGTACTATTATCACATTAGTTTTGTTATGCTCATAAAACATACTAAAGTTTCATTAATCTTTTTTTAGATAATTGTTTTCTGGTTTATTTTACAAAGGTTGTCTACTAATTAACATAATTATATTTAAGTAATATTTTCCATGAAATTTTAAAGAGAATCTTTTGTTATACCCCCACAAAACAAAGTTTTAGTGGTAGTAAGTTTGTCTGTCTTTCAGTCCGTTGGTTTTCATGGTTTCCGGATGATAACTCATGAAAAGCTTGACCGATTTAAATATTTTTTGGTACACAGGTGTAACATCAAAAAATACAGGTCAGGTTCGACTTTGGGGTCAGTACATCAAAGGTCAAGGTCACAGTGACCCTGAACAGTTAAACGGTTTCCGGATGATAACTTCAGAACGCTTTGGCCTAGGATCATAGCTTTTGTAAGACAGGTGTATCGTGATAAAATACAGGTCGTTTGACTTTGAGGTCAGTAGATCAAAGGTCAAGGTCACAGTGACCCTGAACAGTTGACCCGTTTCCGGATGAAAACTTGCGACCTTGAGCCTAGGATGATAAAGTTTGGTACACAGGTGTTATATCATGAAATACAGGTCAAGTTCGACTTTGAGGTTAGACAGTCAAAGGTCAAGGTCACAATAACGCAAAACAGTGAAACAGTTTTCGGATAATCGATTATAACTTGAGAATACTTGAGCCTAGGATCATGAAAATTGTTTGGGAGATTGATTATGACCAGCAGGTGACCCCTTTTAAAATATTGAGGTCAGTAGGTCACAGGTCAAGGTCACACTGACCTGGTTCTTTAAAACGGTTTTCGGACAATAACTTCAGAATGCTTGGGACGAGGATCACAAAATTTAGTACAAGGTTGGTTTTGACCAGCAGATGACCCGTATTGA
Organism: Mercenaria mercenaria; assembly: GCF_021730395.1. Lineage (NCBI taxonomy): Eukaryota > Metazoa > Mollusca > Bivalvia > Venerida > Veneridae > Mercenaria > Mercenaria mercenaria. Next base: position 83,276,081 of record NC_069368.1, read on the forward strand.
TTTTGAGTTCCAAAGGTCAGGATGACCCGGAACATTTAAACCTTTTCCATACAACAACTTTAGAACACTTGGGCGGAGGATCATGAAACTTCATATGGAGATTGATCTGGACCAGCAGATGATCTGTATTGAATTTGAGGTCAGTAGGTCAAAGCTGAAGAGAGTGCTGCTTTGACATTGGCTTCATTGGCTTAGTTCTGTGATAAGGCCAATTTGTGGGGGTATAATTCGTTACTCCTGTGACAACTCTAGCTTTTTATTTGTTTTTGTTGCAAGAGAAATGGTACATTGTACAATACAGATTAAAGCAAGTCACATTTTCTTTATTTTGATAATACGTATTTCAATTCGACAAAAGCTTCCAGTACTGTTAGTAAAAGTTGTTATTCACAGTTCAGCTTTATCTCATGTATGGATAAAACAAATTATGTGATCTGTGATCATTATAAATGTGTATATAGATAAAACTTAAACACGTGGACAGTTTATTCAATAAATAAAGTGTGGTGCAAGTCTTTGTACTGTGTATATAAAATTTGTTTTACCAAGCATGGTACTTAGAGCGAGTAATTTCAGAATTACAGTTAACACAAATAGAAAAAAATCAAGCCTGCACAAGAAGGCTAATATGTCTGCCTAGCCTGAGCTCTTAACCTGCCGTGATGCAAACAGATTTGCACATGTGTGTCTGTCTGTTACAATATTGTTAACAGTGAGTTGCAATCTAGTAACTTTTCAGTTTGTATGATTTTAGCTCACCTGAGCACAATGTTAGCTGTTGTGATCGCCCTATGTCTGTCATTGTGCTTCTTAACAATTTGCCTGTTAACACCCTAGTAGACAGTTTTTTATGTCCCCGAAGGGAGGCATATTAGTTTTCAACTGAACGTCCATTCGTCACAATGTTACCTTTTTGCATGAAGGCAACGTTAACTTTTTGCATGAAGGCGAACCACTGCACCCAGGACCTTCAAACTTCACGTGTTAATAGTACTTACTACGACCCCTATTGACTTTGGGGTCACCACATCAAAGGTCAAGGCGCTGCGGGGGTATTTGTCACCATTAGTGACAGCTCTTGTTTTTTAAATGTTATAGGGATGAGTTGAAGTCTGATCGATTCCCGATTGAGGCAGTGCCTTATTTCATATTATCAGTGCATGAACCATGAACCACTAGTTATCATTAACAGCACGAGAGTCATCTGGCATGGGGGAGCCAGATGGGTTTCTTGCCATTTGTTTGTGTGTTATGGCGTTAACATCGTTTTCAAACAGTATTTCGATTAGGTAAAGGCGGGCACCTAACCTAATCTAACCTGCGTTCCTGAATTCTGTACCAGTACTTACCTGCTTTCCGCAAAATCTTTGACATGAATAAGAGGGGACGAACAATTTTAGACACAACGTCTTTTTATCAAATCGTCACAAAGAACATATGCCCAGATCGTACGACCCTGTGACCCATTAATCCGCACCTTTAAGCTAAGCGGGTGTCTGAATGGACTATAGATACAGGAACAATATAAATGACTAAGCTTTTTAAAGATCTTTTGTCTTTGAACGGCACTTAAGTCGTGACATCATTTATGGTATCATGAAATCTCAGTACCTCTAAAATTATTTATCATAAGCCTACGGTTTCATGATATGTATATGCATATTTACACAAAATACATGACCTTTACTTACATTTGATAAGTTAACTTCATTAAGATGATCTCTTGGATGGATATAATGTAACAAAGAAAGTAATAATTACAGATTCTGTTCGACCGAGTCTATTTGTAAGTGGTAATGGAATGAGAATGTATAAAACAAATATATTATAGAGAAATGGAGGAAATTTTATGCATTAACATGAGAAAAGTGGCTTTTGCCGCGTCACAGAAAATAGTGATTTCGAAAGGTACTTAACATTTCTTTCTAATATAGCTGCATTTACTACTTGCATTTTGACAGCACTGTTCTTGAAAATCTAAATTTTCGTTATAATGAAAATGGTCCCGCACAATTTTTTTTTCAGTTGAATAACTTTATTTTGAAAATAAATCAAACACTAACGTAATGTAAAATAGTTCCATATTTTATATGCCATATTCAGTGCTTATAAACATAGATTAATTGAGTTGCCCATTTCATTTCATCTTATGAACAAGCTTAATCAACCCGTGTCTATTATTTTGCTTGGTTGAGTTCTTGTTTCCCAACGATTTTCTCATAAATGTTATTGATAACCCATAATCTAATGTAATGCAAGTGCTGTTTTCTTTGAAGTATACAACGAGAATCAAATATGTAACATAACAGAAGATGCCTCGGTAGCTTAGTGGAGATGGCGCCCGCTTTGTGTGCGACAGGTTGCAGGTTTACTCTCTAGCCACGTCATACCAAAGACGTTAACAATCGTACCAGCAGTGCCTGGCCTGACGCACAACATTAAAGCAGCAGCTGAATTTTCTTCTCTCACTAGGAATGAGGTGTCGAAAATGGCTGATAAAAGTTGCTGAGCTGTTTTCACTATCGACCTAAAATAACTTGCCATGAACTAATCAAAGACTCAATAATCTCTCTACATGTTTCTTTTATTATCATAAACGACAAATAGCATCTCAGTAAAGTTTCATAAAAAAATAATGAACAATACATTATAATAGTCGAATAAAATTATTCTTTAAATTTACTAAACACGTTGACAGAAAAAGTAGTTTTAATTAATCTTTACTTTCACCAGCCTTTTGTTGGCATAAAATGTTGATGCTCTGCCGTTCACACCCAGCCAAATCGCAATATTGGTATATAAACTGTGTAGAAGGACTCGCTATATATTTATTAGCGAGTAAGGGCAAAACATTAGATTAATATCAGTTCCTGTTGGTAACATAAATTTCGTTAAAAATATGCTTTATTACCTGTCGATTAATCCATTGATTTACCCTCAGAATAACTGTACTTATGTCTGGTATATTTTCTGTCTAGTATATTATTAATTTAATTTATTCCTGTCTCTTGGTTTCTCCAAATCTCAAATCTACAGTTACCTAATCGCAAACTATCAAATTAAGGATAAATCCAAGTTAAATGCAGATAAAATCAAATGCATTCGATGAATAAATAATAAAATGAATTTGATGGAAACGGGTTTAAAGTAATGGCATGCATCTTTTTGAAATAAGGTTGTTGTAGGAATATTCCGCGAGGAGAAATTACATGTTGTTAACTGAGGCGCTGGTTGATTATTTCGCTAAATTGACAGTAACATGACAAGTTCTCAGTGTAATTGATATTTGTACTGAATTCTGGGAAATTTCCCTTAGACGACAAAGTGTTCTGTATATTTCTAGGCACAGACTCGCTAAAAGAACGACATTCTTTAAGTTATATAAATCAACAACCACAATGATCCTTTTTTTAAATTTTCTTGAATGCATTGTTTTTTAAGAACACTGTCCGTAACAAACAAGGAAAAAAATAAATATGGGTTATGTTTGATAAAAGAACTGTATTTTTGTCCAGATAAACACGCTGTAAAATCAGCTTAAAATTGATACCAACAGGTAGTTTCAGTGTACAATACATTCTAAAGGATCATTTTGTAGATTGTCACTTAACCAAAGCGACATATCTAATGTTATCAAGTAAAACATTCTACAGAGCACGATCGACTTAAGGAATGGACCCTCCGTTGGACAAAACTACTGTGTCTGCCTATTGGATATTCAAAATGGAAAATATAAATCTTAGGTCCGTACCTTTAAAATCAAGTTTGGATTTTAAAACAATTTTCATCAACCCGGTGGATTGGTTGTTCAAGTGCTCGAAATAGACTTGAAATCGGCTAATTGAACAAAAACAGATGTAACGGTTTCGCATGGATACAAGTTCATACTTTACAGGGACCATGTAGTTGGTTGCTGACATATGCAAGAGACTAATGATATCACAAATAGTGGTAGACTATCTATTTTTATTGACAACAATTAACACGCAGTAATAGTTTTCATAGTAGAAATAAGAACCTTTAAAGATTTTACATAAACGTTAAACGAACTAAGATGTCCTCAACAAAATGTCTTAGATACGGTAGTGTTCCGGACAGGGCAAATGAATACATTATACATACTTGGCATGCGTCGTGGACTATGTAGGGAGGGTAATATGCAATCTGATGTTGTCAACGTCTAGTGAACATCAAGGAAAATCAAAGGGTGTCTTAGTTTAAACATATTTATTCCCAAGTAGTAGACATATACATTGATATATGGTCATACATTGAGTATAATAACTCAGGAAAAGGATAAAAATGGCTGACAAGTCTTATCGAATTCTTCTCTTTTGCGGACAATTAACGGGCAGGCATATCATAAGTTTAAAGCTAAAATGGGACTAGAAAAGATCTGGAAAAAATGTGCACATGTGGTCAATTCAATATTTGTTGTCAAAAAGAAAAGTAAAGACGAAAAAGGGTTTATACAAGAAGTGAGAGGTGTTGAAGGACATAGTAAGTGTTCGATGGTGATATCCAGTGCGCGTGTGTCTTTATTATAAAGATAGCAGTTTTGAGGTTTTTCTCAAAGGAAGGGGTCACTTATGGTGGCTGATTTCTGCCATTTCGTGTGTTCGTGCCGGCGAGGCGAAATGTCGAAGTAACGAAAACACGAAAGGTCGAATTAATGCATATTTGTTCGTGTCGGCGGGTCGAAATGTCGAAGACACGAAAACACGAAAGGTCGAAAACTGCTTATTTGTCGTGTGTTCGCCTTTCGACATTCGAGGCGAACACACGAAGTAACGAAACACAAGGCGAAATAACGAAATTTCAGAGGCGAACACACGAACTTTTATATTAATCACTTTTCGTGTCGGCGGGTATCAAAACTTCGTGTTGTTGCCCTTCTTTTGTCGTGTCTTCGTGTATTCACCTCGAAAGGCGAACACACGAGAAATAAGCAGTTTTCGACCTTTCGACCCTTCGTTACTTCGACCCGCCAACACGAACACACGACAAATGTGCAATTTCGTCCTTTAGTGTATTCGCCTTCCGGTAGGCATGCGCATAACAATTACACATATGCTGCTGAAATGAATATGCTATCTAAATAATGTTTTACCATTTATAAAATAATATCTGTTCTAAAACGAAAGATAATGATTTATATTCCATAAACGATGTCATTGTGTAGATATTTTATCACTAGTATTAAATTTGTACATACATTAAGCTTCTGTCAGTCTTACGGGGCATATATCATTACGCCGACCTGAACTTTGAATGCTATCTAGATAATGTGTTTTACCATTTATACAAAAAATCTTCTCAATTTATGATAGAAAATGTTTCATATGCAATAAAACATGTCACTCTTCAAGTATTTCAGTTGTGGTATTAAATTCATACATACTAGTACATTACGCCCCATTCTGCGCCATTATTATAGTGTATTTAGGCAGACCCTACACGTGTTCGTGTCGGCGGGTCGAAGTAACGAAAGGTCGAAAACAGCTCAATTTTTCGCCTTCCGCCTTCCGAGGCGAATACACGAAGTAACGAAACATTGAAGGCGAAATAACGAAGTATTAATACCCGCCGGTACTAAAAGTGATTAATACAAAAGTTTGTTTGTTCGCCTCTGAAATTTCGTTATTTCGCCTTCAACGTTTCGTTATTTCGTGTATTCGCCTCGAAAGTCGAATGGCGAACACACGACAAATAAGCATTATTTCGACCTTTCGTGTTTTCGTTACTTCGACATTTCGCCTCGCCGACACGAACACACGAAATGGCAGAAATCAGCCACCATAGTCATTTGACTTATACGAATCTCAAACAGTCCGATATGGACTGTACGTTGAAAAATATAGCCATGTTTTCCTGATCAGAAAGGCATGGGGTAACAAAAAAAAACAATATCAAAATTCCGCAGATTATTTAGAAAACCGTTACGACAGTCATTGAAGAGTGTACATCAAAATAAATAGTGATAATAAGAATCATTTTTTCCACATAAATGAAAGTGTTGCAGGCTCGGTTTGATTGAGGCTGTTCAAGGACGGTAGTAGAAACGAAGACTTGCCGCTGTATCTGGTTGCTCTGTTATAACGTAGGGACTTGTGATGTCAGCAAAAAGATTAATACATGATCTAATTCCTCAAAAATATCATTTATGAAGATAAGGAGTAGAAAGGGACCAAGAATTGATCCTTGGGGAACGCCAGCTTTAACAAAAGCCCAGTTTGATTTAACCCCAGGAAGGAAAACTCGTTGGCGTAAGTTTGAAAGATAATTTTCAAACCAGTGATGGAGAGCACCTGTAATTACAGCATGTTTAAGTTTACATAGTAGACCTTTGTGCCTGTCTTTACTTTGTCAAAGGTTTTGCTGACGTCGAAGAAGACCACTCGCACATCAAGGCTGTCATCGAGAGCTTCACAGAGAGTGTCGTATATTACGACTTGTTGGTTGACTGTTGATTCACCTGGAATGAAACCAGATTGTACTGGAGCAATCAAAAGATAATCTTGAAGGTGATTGAACACATGCTTAAAGATAAGGCGTTCAAAAACTTTTCCAGGGTATCAAAGAGAGAGATGGGACGATACATACTTGGAGGAGTGGCATCACCTTTCTTGTAGATTGCGCTAACTTGAATTTCTTTGCACATTTTGGCACAATAGAGAGTTGTACTGAGACATTAAAAAGGTCACACAGCGGAAAAGATAATTCGTTTGAGACTTCAAAAGAATTAAAATGTTTATGCCGTCAGGACAAATGTTACTTAAGACTTGGTTTGAAAGAAAGAGATCTGGGACGTTTTGGTTTCCATCACCAAAATATCTCTGTTTCTTGAAGTACACGTTGAGAAAGTTAGATTTTACAAAATCATAGAAAGTGGGGAGATGCGTATTAGAATTGTAAAATAGAGGAATAGTGTTTTCGGTTGATTTAGAAATAAAATATTTAATGTATTCCATCAATCTTTGAAAGAAAATGTTTTTTTCTGAAAGTTTTGTGAAGTAGATTTAGCACGAATCAGCAAGACAGTTTCATTAAGAAATTGTTAATTTTCTGCCATTGGTAAGATGAATTTGTTTTTCTGGCTGTTCTGTAAGTTCTCTTACGCTTGCGCATGATTTTCCCTATTTCATTATTTATCCAAGGGGCGTCACAGGGTCTTACTTTGATATTTTTATTAGGGAAATTATATTTTGCAGTCGCTGAAATTTAAGTAGTTATGTTTGAAGCATATTTGTTGATGTCCGAATCAGAACAGCTATTCCAATCAAAGTTGTGCATTTCTACTCGCAGACTGTCGTTATCACGATGAAAAGACAAATGAAAAGACAAATTAAAGACGACTATGGATAATTATGAGAAATGGACATCTTTAATCGCTCCTTCCATGATCTACTGAAAGAAACACAATTAGTATATTCGAGATCAAATTAATAAAATTTAAGCATGTTCTAAATATACTTATTAGAGCATTCTCATTATACTAATCAGGGAAAGCGATCGTCAAAAAGCGCAGCCTCGCCGAAGCGCAGCCTCATCTTAAATACGACTGTTTGAAATTTATCAAGTAGTAAATTTAGACGTATGTATATACATTAGGTTTAAGCACTAAAAAGAGTAAATCTCGATGACTTAGTTAATAATTTATTTCTCTTTACGGTGTGGAATACAGTAATCCCTTAATTGACTTGAAACAATATGAAGTATTCGCTGTTTCTGTCTGGAAACAGATTGATTTTGTCCTTTATCTAGATATAACACTATATCACGTAAAATAATGACCGAACACCGTACTTAACTTGCTCTGAACGCATCCTTATCACATTTACCAGACCTTGTATGAATTATTTACGGGACACTTCGTCATATAAATTTCCCGGTATGATTTAGAACAATTGCCTAGGTTATTGACCGCAAATCATTTATATAGCGTCAAAAACGTATGCGCATGAACTTTTACTAAACCAAAGGAAAGCTAACAAAATAGTATTTATCTAATGTTTGTAACGATACATCAAACCACATTTACAGTCCGTCAACAATATATCAAATGATTATGTTGAACAAGCGGTGAACAATATACATGTAAAGAAAATAAAAAATGAACGTATTCATTCTACAGCAAAGAAAGACTTCACCGGCCAATTTTATAGACAATCTGTGAATCAGTTAATATGACTCTAATCTGTGCTTGGCCAAAAGTAGTACGGTTTATCTCATAAAAATGGGCAAATACTCAAATGTGTTCAAGGCAATATAACTGAAGATATTCAATGAATTATAACATTTATCTGTAGTTTGCAAGAAAGGATACCAACTGTCAAAATTCAGGAATTTACACTATAAGCAAGACCACATGTAGTTCGAGTAAATGCAACTCGTGTAAAATACATATGAAAGTTTTATGATAAGACAGAACTGATCACAGAGCCTATTATAACAACAAGATCATTCAATCAACAGGTTTACAGCTAGGGGTTACCCCTATACCGAAATCCTTCGTTGCATTTCATAAACTAATTCCTGTGCGAGGGAACCATGCCATAGATTTTTGCAGAACAAATATTTGTTTCAATTTAATGACCTTCTGTACATACAACGATAAAGTATTCTCAGACATATACTCGATCACATTTTAACTCAATACCTGGTTTTTCGTTTTAATCTCTGTCAAACTTTGACAGATTTGAATGAAAATTGGACACATTGTTTAATGATCTGTTCAGTTAAATAAAACAGTGATTTCGGTTGTACGTATTTCGTCGAGTCATGACAGCTGCAATAATGCAACCCCAAAGTAAAAAGTCACAAAATGAATGAAACTTGGTGCTGGTCTCTATGCGGCAAGCAGTTCTATCTGTATCCAATATTACAATCTCCAAGGGATAGAATATGATTTTATCCTGACATAGGATACTACTAGTATTCTGCAAGTGTGCATTAATAGATTATCAGATTTGTCTTGAGAAATGTGCACGAGTTCTGCAGTTGAGATTTTGCGCTACATTAGCGGCGCAATATTAATCCGCGAAAACACGAGTGCATATTTCTTGATGCAAAGCTTATCATCATTTTCTTGCATATTCATTTTTACTTGTAAAGTCGTACATTTTTTGCTTATTTCGCTGAGAAAATCTGAAGATCATTAAGGTAAATGTACTTCTTGATTCCACGTCATCCATTAATGTGGTGTTTGTAGTGACGTCACAAACCTGATATGAAATTAACATGTTGGTACTGAAAATAATGACCGATGTTCCATTTCAACTGAACAGAGTTGAACATTCAGTATATAATAATTTGAAATTCATCAAATTCGTAGGTTCAAAGTGTACTAGTATGATTTGGAATTTACTAATTATGTGACTTTTGATTTCAGGGTTACCTTATTGTTACCCTTATGATTAAATGAATTTACATCAGACTATTATCGTTGTTATGTTTCATTATAATAAAATAATCATTAAACATTGTGTACAAATTTCATTCAAATCTGTCAAAATATGGCAGAGATAAAAAGAAACAGGTGTATAGTTAGGAAAGTCGTAGAGTATATATCGAAACTCTGTGATTCTAGGAAGGGAATACAGTGTATAGCACAGCAAAAGTCTCGGGTACAAGTAGTCGTCCCCAGCTACAAACCGTGTTCAAAAAACTGACGATGAGTAGATCATTCCCTTTAATGACATGTATCGTTGTAGTCATTGGGACTCTACTTAATTGTGTTGTTTTTCTGTCGTGTTGGTTATATCTTCAGGTCCTCTGGGATCATGGAGCACATTCTATATTACTATTAAGCCAGTGCTAACGTGTTTGGGGGGTGTTACACATTGTATGACCTCTCAAGAACAGGCTAATCATACTGAGCCTGCAACTAGTTTGCTTGTTTGCATTCTAGGCTTATTTATAAACTATACCAACAGCAGTGCTTTCTGATCCTTGTGGATTATTCATTAAATCTTATTATAATTGAATTCTGCTTAAAATCAGTGCTAAGAAGCGCGAGGGATGCTGCCCACATTCATCTTACATTAAACCTATTCTGATATTGTTTTGCTTGCTTGCATTCCATGCTTCCACAGGATAGTTTTATATATTTGATTATTAGCTTACAGATTGTAGAGATTGAAATTGCTTTTCAAAACATACAATGTTTTATGATTCTATCGCCTTCTTTATCCGTGAGTACATTCAACTTTACTTAATAGAATTCCGCTTGGGTCGGTGCTTGGGCGCAAAGGGGCTTTAGTGGGTATTTCACATTCTATTACCTCTCATGAAAAGACTCCGTACACCTAGTCTGTTATTATTGTGCATAGTTGCGTTCTATGCTTCCAAACATTCTAGCATAAAACTGCTGTTCTTGTTACTTTTCGGGGGTGTGTTCACAGAGAGATTCTCGCGCTTACGTGCTGTTAAAACACATTTTTACATATGTGCGTTCCAAGGGAAAGCGTAAACGTAATTCTAACACGATCCGACTTATTTTCCTATTAAACACAGAAGGCTGGAAACAGTGAATTATTAAACAACAATTCACTGTTCTGACGTCACAATTATTACGTCATAGTGTCAAACGGCGGAGCGGCGCGCTGGAAAAGAAACCGGTTGAAAACGGGCAAATATTCAACGAATGCCGACATGGATGTACTTTAAAGTCCTTGGTAACGTGTTCCTTCGCATCAGAACTCCAAACAATGATTTATTCAGCGACAAATCACCGATGAGATATATTATTTCTTAAATAATTTTACGGCCCCAAAATGGATAATTCAAAAGGAAATGACGTCAACATGAAAAAACAAAACAGACATTCCCGCGCATTTCATGGAAATTTAATTACGTTCATTTACTTGGTTTTTACGCGTTTTATGCTAGAATAGCGTTAGCGCATGTTCTTTTCATGTTTTCATGCCAGAATCGCCCTACCGGGCTCGGGCACCAACCAGTCCCTCGGGATTCTGCAGATGTTATAGCACGAAACATCATGCGTTATCCCTACAATATATTATATTACTTTTTAAATATAATAAAACAGATACAATAGTGTGTGGTAATACACTATTCAATTCATACTTCAGAATAAACTGCTCTGTAGTTATCCCATTTCATAACTGTTGTATAATACGAAACGTTTCGTAATGCAATGCTTATATTTATATTCTTAGCTCTTTGTTTAGGCTTTTTAATATATTGCTGATGCATCAAAGTCCTAACATGTTTTGCAGTGACGGTTACGATATATGTTTGGGAATGAAGAACATGTCATCTCATAACTGTAATTAATATAAAAGCAGAATATTGACTCTTCAACGTGATATTTTTGTATATAAGGATAATAACTTGAATGCACATCTTCGTCATTTTCTTCCACCTAAAGCTGAATCTGTCAGGTACAATATTTTCTAACATTGTGAAGTTTTCAACTTTCAATTCTTTAGACAACTTGAGATTACTGCAGTCCTTAAGTACTTCCTTTTTTTCGAAACTGCATGGAGATTTCTTTTAGGCAATAAAAATAGCAAAAAAAAAAAAATCTTTATATTTGATCATAAATTAATGGTATTTCTAACAGTGGTGAAAATGTGCTGTGGAATCAAATTAAGTAGTGACAGATTGCCTGTGTAAGCGATATGAACAAATTCAGTTATGGGTGCCATGGGAACAGATCATGAGAAAATATTCAAAACTGAATTGACAGTCGCAGCTTGCGTTAATTTCAGGTCATGTTAGTTCACAAATCCCGTTAGCTGCTTTTTATCTGCATTTATTTCCATTTTACTTTTATTTCAAAAACAATTTTATCGGCAGACTATTTCAGTTTAGTATGGCAACTGATTTGAACTAAGTGTTCAATATTGAACTGGACGCTTATGAAAAAAAAACACATCTTAAGTGTAATTGTCTTACTTCAAATGTATTTAGTATCAATTCCTCGTTTTCGAATTTTGTTTAAAGGAAAAATTACAGTGGAAGCATGGCTTATGTTACGAAGTTGTTCATATCTTATTATGCTATTAACGTTCGAAGGACTAGTAGACATGTGCAATAAGTGACTGCAACAACAGCAGCTCGTAGAATTGCTATTATTTATAGAACGGTAGCCTTTACACGTTTGCATAAAATGTATTTTTGCTTGATATATCTGTATTACTTTAGAGTTTAGAGGTGATAGAATTCATTATTAGCAAATACAGCTGCGGAATTTACATAAGTAAACCTATAATTGCGTCGATGTGATGTTAAAGACCCACCACAATCATGTATCGAAAATCATCCTGATAATACTTGTTTGATACGGCTACACTAAATGAGAACAGGCGGACAATTCATGCACATCCTAAGTTAAGCTACATCACACATACGGATATGTCCGTGCGTTGAGGTATGGTGCGGATAGGATTGGTCTGTGGGTGTGTAACTACGGAGCAGTACGTCTTAGTACGGGAAATATGGTGAGAAACAGGAAACAAACAAAACAATATAGGACGCGAATAAGTACGGATAGGTACGAGGTACTACGTTGAATTACGTTTTACTGCGCCTGGCAACTTGCCCAGCGCACGGACGGGTCGGCCGTGAACTACGTTGAACCACGCTAAAGTATGAGCAGCCTTGGACAACTACGTTCAGCTACGGCGAGGTACGTAACAGCACAGATGACTACGTTTTAGTACGTTTAACTACGGATGAATACGTTTCAGCCAAGTTGGACTAAAGTCACGCTCAAATGGCTACGGTGCGCTCAAACTTTTGTGCATGTTCAAAAGTTGGAGAAACTTTTCAGTTTGGAATAAGTTTTGAATACGTTTTGACCAAGTTTTGGGACGGATTGATACGGATGACTACGCTGCGGTACGACTCAGGTACGGATCGATACGGATAACTACGTTTCTATCCGTAGCTAGACGTAGCTATCCGCGCCGTATGTGTGACTGGGGTATTAATGTGTTTTCTTAACTTCAAGCTTATTCAGTCAATCTCTTTTTAGTATAGTTTTGAAACATAGGTAGGTAACTATCTTAACCTATAGAACCAAAGTGTGGTCTCTAAACATACATCAAATACATACATCAAACACTGCATACTTCTATGATTCATTCAATAAAATATTAAGATATTATCTAAAAAGCCAGTCGTCTTGGCCTAATATATGACACTGTCAGCTTGTAACTTGAACTTCTCATTCTTTTTTCATTCAAATCATGTATAATTACCATCATGGAAATACTACAGAATACAGTTATTTTGTGTCGCGTCTTTAAATGCAATAAGGAAAAAAGGGAAAGGAAAGAATAGCACTACCGATTAAAACTGTCTACACCACATAGCCATTTAAAAAGCAAAATATATCTACCAATCTATCTTGACTATCTATAAATATGCAAAGTTACATTTCAATCCATCTAAGGTTTTCCCAAACGAATGTATGATCGTTAGTGGAGGCGATAGCAAAACAGATTTTAAAGTAGAACTGTGTCTGTCAAAGGACATTCGTCTCACAACTTTCACATTTCCACGCCGTTCCTTAATAAATATTCCATATTCCACCGTTAGACCTATTGCTTAGCCAGTTAACGATTTGTCAAACGACGAGAAGTCTGTTTTAGGCAAAATAAAATCTTATGTGTAGTGTTTGTTGATGAGTGAAGATAAAATGGTTTACAATAAGTTTTAATTTGCAAGCGATGCATAAAAACATACGCGAAACTCCTTGCAATATAATATCTAGAATTACTGATCATTAGCGAAATTTATTTTCTTTTTTTTATATAATTTATTTTTCAATCTTCGAACATTTACAAATATGATAACATGGGAAATTATTTTTCTCTATTCTAGCATAAAACTTCTGTTCTTGTCATTTTTCGGGGGTGTTTTAACAAGAGAGAAAACGTGTGTTAACAGAGAGATTCTCGCGCTCACGTGCTGTTATAACACCTTTTTATATATGCGCGTTCCGTGGCAAAGCGTAAACGCATTACGGCCCCAAAACGGATAATTAAAACGGAAATGACGTCAACGTGAAAAAAAAACACGCAGACGTTCCCGATATTTCAGTGGAGATATGTGCCATTTTGATATGTTTGAAGGAGAAATTTCACGACTTTATATTTCAGAATGGACAATCTGTGCCAGAAAGCGAGAAGGCTTGCGGCAGGAAGTCAGGTAAAGGACAAGTCAAAAATCGCCAAGTATATAATCAGTCAAGAGTCGTTTCCAAAACACACGAATACAAATCATTACTTTCCTATGCTTATTGTCTCTTTCTTGTTTTTCCTTACCTCACACCAACAACCCATTTTGGAACAGATTTTCTGTTCCCGCTTACATTTCTTTTCCTTCATTTGTAAACTATGTATTGTTCTTAGACCTAAATCATTTGTCCGGAATACAAAACAAGATACAAGGAAAGGAAACAAGAACTAGTCTTTATCACTGTATCTTCATGTAAAAGTAGGTAAATAATCATATTTATTATCATACATGTAATGGTCGTTATCGATGATGATAATTATAAAACAGTGGTCATATTGATGAAGAAAAAGAACAAACGAAAGAAGTATCAAGGAATATCATTACTTATCTTCATTACTATAGTTGCCTCATAAAGTCTTTCAGCATTAGATTTAAATTTCTCAAATGTGTTCAATAAAACAAACATTTTAACTTTTAGTTGCAAACATTTTAATTATATTTATCTACAAATGCAGCCAAATGAAATGGTAAAGCGTTTTAGATTAACTAACGGTTTCTACAACTCGTATTTTGCTTCGTATTGAACAGAAATACTCCTGCACAAATGGCACATAGTGTCTTGTTTGTCCTGGCTTACATAAGTTGTATTTTTTCAAATGCCGTTGGATCAATGTACTGTATAATGACTGCTAACACGTGCATATTGAATTTGTGATTTTTTATGTAACTCTGGTCATTTAGGATCATGAAGTACAATCATGCTTGTTTTATAGTACATCTTAAGTCCCCACTAAAGGGATAGAATGGATTGTCCGTTTACCCTATATTGCTGGGTTGTATCCCCTTAATGGTGTTTCTCGTGAGACTTAGATGGTTCCATAGGTTTTGATTTGTGTTATTTTTTTAAAAGGATCATGATAACTTGATAAAGAATCTAAAATACCTAAATCCATATCTAAAATTATGTAGGTATATATACTTTCTTAAGATAATACACATGGTACACATTTGAAACATTTAGCGAATATAATTTCATAAGGCATTAGATGTTACCTGTCGTGATGTTTCATTTTGCAATTATTCAACATACCTGAGCAGACTGAGTCAAACAAAATTTGCTATTATTTGCTTGGTTGTGTCATAAAGTTTCTTTCTATAGATTTGTTTGCAGTACAAACAGCTAAAGCTAACAAATTCATGACCGGAGACTTTTGATTCTCGGCCATGATCTCTCTTTGCATTCCTACTCGCCCTCCACATCGTAGTCAAGATATTCATGTGATTAACGTAAAAAAATAGACAAATCCAAATGAATATTTTCTGGCCTTTTGAGCAGTTGCTTCAAGAAATCAGGATAATGTCAAATCCCTTTGGAAAACCTCCATCACTTCTTTAATTCTTAGTTCTTTTGGAAAATGAGTGGCAGCTGCTAGCGTAATAACAACTGACAGTCACGTGTTCGCAGAGCAAATTTGGGTTTTGGAAAACGAATTGTGGTCTACAAAATATAATAGTTATGACATTATGGTGAATAAAGAGATCTTTTACAGACTATGATAAAAAGTATCACTGGTTATAACCTATATCAAATGACCTACTATAACAAGTACAAGCCATGACCTGGATAATGATAATTTTTATGCTACGTTAACATCTCCTAAGCAATCGTTGCATTAATTATTTACGAAACAGTCTAACGTATATTGGTCATTACAATCCATCTTGGCTTTTTCCGAACAAATAACTGATCGTTTGTGGAGACGACATGAAAATTGATTTTAAAGTAGAACTCAGTCTGACAAAAGACTACTTTTTTCGTAGATTCCTCATATTTTCACGCCGTTTTTCAATAAACATTTGTCAAATAGAACTACTGCTAAGCCAGTTAGAAAATTGTCAAACAACAAAGAGTCTGTTTTAGCAAGAATATATTCCGACTTTGTGTCAGTGTAGTGTTCTAGACCGAGCCTGTCAGTAGTCCTTATAAATGAGTTTTGAAAGTGTGATACTTATGAAAAGAGTTTATATTTTCAATCATTGCATCAGCCAAAACATTAATAAACTTGACATTTTTAAGACTTTTAACTCTTTGGCAGTGGAAATGCAGGCCACCGTCCACGCCCTCTAGCCCAAGGTTGAGCAGAACTCAGCATTTACACATGCTACTAGTACAAAAACAATTTAGACATCCGCAAATGTGTTCATACGGCGATGCACATGGAATCTTCAATGAAACACTAGCATGTATTTCCATGAAAAGCGCTGTATAGTCCCAAGTTAAAATAATGGGTTTGCCCTAAACGAAGAAACAAAGAGCAGAACTGAACAAGCTTGAATTTTGAAAAGTGATCTGAGCTTATTATAAATGATTATACGACACTACAAGTAAACATTGTACAAACATGTATAATAGCATATACATAAAACACACAATTAACCGACACAGTGACCTTCGTCATATAAATCTGTATCATACACTTTATAGTAGACATTTGCGAATTAAGTCTAAGTGGACTGTGAACACCTATGACGATCGATTTTTTCAAGGGTACCGTCTCAACGTGATAATTTTAATTTATGTTTGGTAGGAAAACATTTTTATAATGAAGGTAAGGTCTGGCTTATTGAGTCACCGAACAGGATAAGATTCGGATTTGTCTTTCCGTCTGTCTGTTCACCAGAGAAATGTTTTGTTATACATGATCTGGCGTCATAACACTTTCCTGAAATGTTCTTTAATATTATAAGTTGCGCATCTGTGTCAAAGTTGAAAAGATGAGCAAGTCTGATCGCAATGTATCAATATTCCATCGTTGTCGTCGTCCGTCTAAACCGGGACAGCTGGGATCAAAATGTAGGTCAGTAGGTAAATCATTGTGAAAACTGTAGAATACGTAATAGCGTGCGTCTCCATTCCTTTGTTGTTATTATACGCCCGAGGGGACGTATTTTGGGATACAACAGGTGTTCATCTGGCCGTCTGTCTGTTTGTCTATTTTTAAATTGGGTCAGATCTTGCATTTCTCGTTTCCTTTACATAAAGCCTATTGAACGAAGTTTTTGTTTAACTAGTTATGACTTAAAATGTTTAAATAAAATATTCATACAAGTAGTGTCTTTGGGACTACAATTTTAAATTGACACTCTCCGTAAATATGGAACATTTTCGGGGATATAAGTTGGGGTTGATGCAAATCGGTAACCGGTTAAATGCGGTTAGTTAATTAGATTTTGGTCAAATAACGGATTTGTTAAAAAGTTTACCAGATAATTATTTACACCTAATTGTGGTCACCGAAATTCATTGAAATGCAAGTTTATTAGGTTATTATTACCTCCCTTTCGTTATCTTGGTTGCACGACCAAAATAATTTGAAAATGGATGAATTTCCTAGCAACACTCTGTTTTTAAACTTGACTTTTCTCAGATAGTTGAAAATATCCCAATATTTTTCAAATACAAATGTAGAACTAGAAATTATTTAAAAACAAAAGAAAAAGTCCACAATTTAAATACGTTTATATTAAAGAGAGGTAATTGAAATTCATAATATGGATTTAACTCGATGTAATGAGTCTTTTCTGTTCCTTAAATAGATCTCTAAAATATATGAAGTCTGAAAAATGACATAAAATGTTGCTCAATTGCGTTTGATCACCTTTAAAACGCTGCGGTCAAATGCTGTGTTTAAGGGCTAATAATTAATAGATATTTAATAAAATTGTCAATAAAAATGTGATTTGATATTGGCCCTGTTATTTGTCCTCGGGCCAATACGACTGCCCTCAGAAACATATTAACATATAACAGTTCACTCAAGTAATATCATAACAGAACTTCTAGCACAGATTGTTGCTATAAAAGATTGTTACTATAAAAGACCCGTCGTTTATATGACTGAAAAATTGTTGAAAAACACGTTAAACCCGAACACACACACACATACTATAAAAGATACCAACTCAATGAAATATTTTGAGCAGTTATTTGATTGAGCCCGCTCACTTAGCTCAATAGGGAGAGAACAGATCTACCGATCGCGGGTTCATGAGTTGCGGGAGTGTGTTTTTCGTGACGATTTGATATAAGACATTGTGTGTGATATCATTCGTCCTCCACCTCTACTGCTGCAGAATCCAGGAACACTGATTAGGTTAACTGACCGCCGTTATATAAATGAAATACTGTTGAAAAACGGAGTTAAACCCAAAACAAACAAACAAAAAGTTATTTGATTGCTAATATTTTTTTGTGTGTTAGGGCTTGCCAGTATCATAGTTAAACGGTAGCACATGCTTTCAGATGGAGCCGTGCATTTAATACCAGACATTATAAAAGAAATGATTTAACCTGCTCACTTTCATTTGCTTCTAAGCATGACACATGTATTTAGCTGATTTAGAATTTACAAAAAAGTGAGCGGCGGGCTTATAATCTCGGATACGTCCGTTCCGTCCATTCAGGTGTACATGAAGTTCAGCGTAAAGTTCATTTGGGGACACAGCATTAACGGGGATTATTCTAGCGCGTTTCATCCTTCAGATATTAGACTTGTCTGTGATATAATATTATCTAATGACCATAGATCCCAGTCCAGGCATTGAACATTTCTCCCAACTTAATAAAAGGGCAGTACATTTTCATCCAAGGCAAAACGGTTTTGTGTGTATCGGTCCTATACACCGGGCAAGTTAAAGAACCCCAGAGCTAGACTATGTTAGCCAGTCATGACTGTACCTCTGCTCCATCTATTCTTGAAGGTGGTGTCCGATCGCTCTGTGTCTATACTGGTACATGATGAATTTGGCACACTGTACGGTTGCCGTTTTATGTTAAAAGGGCGCAATTAATTCTGGTATAATACAGTATATGTCATTTCATACAAAAATGTTTAGTAAATATTTAAATGTATCGTGTGTAAAAATACTGTTAACTAAAATAATGAAATATAGTCATGGTGATCATCTTGTCTTTGTCATATTTACATCTCGTAAGCAGTATTTACGGGACACGTTGTCTGATAAATATTTCCTCTGTGTCGTTGCATAGGAGATAAGTAACACTTTGATGAAATAAAAGATGTTTTCAGAATATTCATGCAGCGCTTGGACTGTGTGTCTTCTTAAATCTTATTTGCAAGAGAAATAACAAATTTTCCCTGATATTGGTTTCAAAAGTTGGCGGATTAATTTCCCTCTATATTTCACATAAATTATTGTATCTACAAACATTGTTTTCAATACTGCAGAGCATTTTGTTGATGTGAAAGTGATTGTAACTAGATGGTGTAACACGTCTACTTATCATAGCAAAATATGTTTGTACGTATTTGAGAGCGAGTACTCGACTTGACGTGCCGGAAATAGCGTTCAGAAGCAAATACTGTGGCATTTTAAATTTTCAAATATAGTTCAAACTAGTCCTTTCGCACTGTAACCAGACGTATTATGTAGGTCACTGCCAAACATAGGTGTGCATGATATATTACATTCTAAACGTTGATGATTTTGGTTCCTTAAATAACAACACTGGACTTGAGCCAGATTCAAAGGCGGAGTTAAAAACAAAAACTGTATTGCAATGTCACCATGTTGATCATACGCTGTAAGCACCGCACTATGAGAACACTTGATCTAGACAGTTCACGAGGTTATGACAACTCAGTCGTGATTTGTTCGAGGCTGCAATATCCGCAATAACGAGGAGACGTTGGTTAAAGTTTTTGTTTAGGTCCACCTTTTCTCAAAAACCACCAGAGCTACAGCTTTGCAACTTTGCACACTTGTTTATCAATATTAGGTAATTTAGTAAGCCAAGAACCATAACTCTGATAAGCATTTTGTCAAAATTATGGCCCTTTTTGTACTAAGAGTTTCTTGGTTAAAAGTTTTAAAATTATTCTACAACGGCGAAGACATTTTCAAAGCATTCATTTCGTAGACGGTTCTCCTACATTACAGATGGAAACTTCGATACAGGTACAGACATAGATGTATCGTTAATGTTTTATGAACACAGTGAATAGGTCCAGAAATGATAGCGCAATCAATAATATGCTTTTCATTAATTTACCACATACAAAGAACATACAAAAAACTGCATATAAGTACACAATATCAGCGACATGTACACCCGTACTGTAGTAGTAAACGATTCGTGTACGAATTAACGATTACAAAAGTCAGTCTTTATCATGTTTATTTTTAGTTAATGCCAAAAACCTAATTAATTTGTCTTTTATCTTTAAAATATTACTACATTATATTGTGTTCAAATTAAAAAGGTGTGCATTTACAATGAGGAGAAAACAATACTAGGCAAACAATTTTCAGAGCGGGAAGCGCCATAAAGAATGTGTCAAATCTTCCAATGGTTTTATTCTGCAAGCGAATTTCTTACAAAAGATATATATATTTTATCTCATTATCTTACGGCTTGATTTAAGCACTTCTAAATTAGTACAAAATAGTAGAAAATAGAACTGCAAAATATTTTTTTACATATAGAAATTTGTGAAAACCTTTAACGGGATAATGATGATGATGATAATGATGATAAAAATATTCCGAAGAATATATAATGAAATCGCTTTAGCTGTGTGGTCACTGAAGTTTTTGAATATTAAAACCCAAAAGACTCAAAAAGAAGCAAAAAGACAAAGGACGTGCACAGATTGATTTTCAGACACATTTCTTAAGGTGTGTTTCAATTATATTCGATTATATTATATTATGATTATTAAGATTGTGTCGGAAATATTTATATTTAACAGACTTTTTCTAATGTAATTGAGTAAACTCTGGTGTGAAATGCTGTTGAACGTTTTAATTATTTTTATACTTTTAAGGTATTTATTTTCTTAAAATATCGATATCATTTTTTTTGCACGGCATTTATAAGATGTATATTCGTAATATTACGCCTTATTTGAAACTTGGGTTTGTCAAATATTTAAGAAATAGGATTGAAACAACACCTTTTAAAATGGGACTTTTTTCTATGAAATGGAACAAAAATGTCCAAGAAATGTATACGATTATTATTTCTTTTTATTGTTAAAACAGTTTCCTATCTAAGGCTCACCAAAAGCAAAATGATATCTAACTCGGGTTTTCATATACACAGCGAAACATACAAGAAATGAAAATACAAATTAAAAGTTAAGTCAACTCGTGATTTCACATACACAGCGAAACTTACAAAAATTGAAAACACAAATAAAATAAGTATTGTGGTAGGCCTTAAACGACGCTTTTTATCACCAACTAAAACTGGTCAAAAATCAGGTCAATTCTACAACAAGTCAACTCATCTTTCTGTTTATAAACCACGTTTATCTATAACATGTTCTGAGAGCGGCATCGGCGCCGTTGCATGATTCAAACTGTCAAGTTATAAATCTTGACCAACCTAAACGTTCTTCATTGATATCTGCAAATTTCAACATTTTTGCAGTTTCGTGGACATTTTATAACCTTTGAACGATTAGCATGATCGTAATGTTATGCTATAGTGCTGTAACAGTTCTAACTGGTATTGATACATTCGGATGTAAATAGTGCATTTATTTTTATTATTTTCTTTGCACTATAGTGAGGCGCATCCCGGAGCTTCAAAGTTGTTGACCTTTTGTCCAGCCCAACAACACAAAATACTTGAAAAGACTTGTAAGACGAACACACAGAAGATATTAAGCTATCCCAACAACTGAGAAATAATGCATTGCAATAGTGACCGATGCAGATGACGTATTTTGTGTTGTGGAAAAGTGTGACACAGTAATGTGACGTAATGCGACTGTTTATGTTCTTTTTCTTGATTTCTTAAAACCTCTCCGAACTAGCTGGGCTGATATGATAGTGTAGATTGTGCCATTTCAAATGGAACATATTTGATTGTCAAATTAGTTATTACATTGTCCACATCAGCCATTGGTATATAAGGGTATTTACAATGACCTTACCAGCAAATGTTATTGCCATATGTTCATGAAAGGGCACTATTTTTGCACTATGAAAGAAGCACTTGTGGCTAGGGGCTACTATTAGACTGTACATTGTTTAATAAATACCCATGAAAGGAATTTTGAAGGATTATGTCTTGTTCACATAAACTGTTAACGTGAAGAAAAAAACAGTTTGTCAAATAAAATCATCGTATCATAAAATAGTTTACCAGTCCTTTACAGATTATCAAAATAGAAAATTGACAGTCATAGACAAGTTTACATGTTAACCTTAAGCATAAAATTTGATATAAAGTGATGCAGGTAAATTATTGAAATATTTACCTAATATAAAGCTGGATACTGGATAAAGTAATCACAAAAACATTACAATAATAGTCTAAGTTTGCCTGTAATTAATCTATTTTAAATTGATAAAAAATGCCTGATTAATGAATAAATTGAATTACCGGTACTAAAAAATGTCTATTGATTATTTTTATGAATGTCTCATGTCTGGTTGAAGTGATCTAATCATGGTAAATATAAGAACAAGAGCTGTCTTATGACAGCGCTTAACGGTATTAAGCTTTTCCACTTAATACTGTCTAAAACATAAGCCAGAGTTATGAAACTTGCAATTTGAGGTCATCACATGACGCCAAATGAGTGTGAAGAACATGAAACTATCTAGTCAGGTTATTTCGGAGAAACACGCAAAACTGTCACAAAATTTCTGTCTTTAAAAGGGGCCTAATTTTGACAAAATAAATGTGATGATTTATGCAACTTGTCATATGACTTATGATGCCAAATACATATTGAGAATCTGAAAACATTTGGTCAAGTAATTTTGGAGAAATATGCAAGACTGTCACAAAATATTCATATTAGAAAGGGGCATAATTTTAATAAAAGAAAAGCTAGAGTGAAGTAACTTATCCTGGTAGGTCATAACATGATGCAAATGTTATGATGGAAGTTTAAAAGCATTTGGTATAGAAGTTTCTGAGAAACATGCTTACATGCAAAAGTTAAAAAGGGACATTATTTTGACAAAATAAATGCTACAGTTATGTTACTTGATCAGAGAGGTTATCTTTTAATGCCAAAGACATGTGTGAAGTTTAAAAGCATTTGGCCTAGTAGTTTCTGAGAAACCTTCTGACAGGCAATAAACCTTTGACATGAACTTTACGACGTGGACGCCGACGCCGACGTAAGGGTAATTACAAAAACTTTACTATTTGAAAAAAATCAAATAGTCATGCTAGAAATGACCAGGGATCATGAGAAATACTTTCAGAGCAAGCCATGGTTCTCAAGCCATCGATACTCAAGTGAGAATATAAGATTCTTTCACCGGTTGTAGGTGCAGATGGGAATTTCCGGCCTCGAGGGTAACCGTTTAGGCGGTCACGAGGCTCCAGCCGAGTAACCGCGTAAACAGTTACCCGAGAGCCGGATATTCCCATCTGCACCTACAACTAGTGACAGAATCTTTTTCTTGCATACCATATTAAAGAAATAAAAATAGAAATAAATTCAATCGAACGGCTTTCTTTTTAGAACTATTTCTTCTAGCTGCGTATTTAAACAAAGCGCGGGAAACCAACGTCCGTAAACAGGAAAGACGTTATGACGTTTCAAAGACAAATACCAATGTTTAGTTCCGGTTTTGTTTTATCAGTTGCAGTGTAACGTTATGAATTTTTGATAAAATAACGTTTTCTAAATCGAGAAATATACCATAAGGAAACAAGAGGAACTGTCAAGGTATCGGAGTTTTATTCCGTTTTTATGAAATAAAATGTAAATTGCCACATATATGTAGTTCGTAATACGTCATTTACAGCACGAGAGTCATCTTACACCCCGGGATGTAAAATGGATTTTTCCAGCACCGATGAAAATACCGGAAATCCCCGTCTGGTATGCAAGAATTGTTTCACTGTAAAATATCGGAGAGTACCTTTTCCTCATCACTTATATCCAATTTTTCAAGCTGAACCTGAATGTGTGAAGTCTCTGACTGCCTATACGTGACTGAAAAATACAACAACTAGACTAATAATGGGAAATGACCAAATAAAACCACTACAATAACTGTAAAAAACAAAAAGTACAACAAACACATGCTAAAATAACTCTGTTAAGTTTTGGTCACTGTCACAAATAAAATGTGAGAAAAGAATACAAATGGCAGTGTTCTACAAATTTCTTTAAACTAAACAAAAAGTTCGAATTTTTGTTAGACCCAGAACAGTCCTCTTTTCTAAATTAACGTGCCATCAACAGAAATATCAGGCCATCCTGTTTTTTCTTGAACATAGAAAGTTTGAAAACGATACTACGAATTTAGCTTTATTTGTTGACTGAATACTGTGCTTAAATGCAAACTAAGGAGTTCAGACAGTTTAATGACATTCAGATAGTAGTAAAAGTCAAATTTTCTTCCTAAGAAAACATTTGTTATCCAATTTCGTGAAACCTGAAATGGAAATTGCAACATCAGAATTGATTTGCAGCAATAAAACCAAAATTACTTGAGACATTTTTGTTCAATTTCAACATGATAATGACCTTCAGACTGACAATCTGCCTTATACTTTTTTAAATATTAACCATGGTATTTCAAATTGTGCTTCAAGTTAAAGTGAAACGCCAATTTCCCCCTTAAAATGGTGGAAGATGATCCAACAGTGCCTCTATAAAAATTATTTGAGACATGCGTAAATGCTAGATAGAGCCATTGACCTACAAGCCAGCTGGATAACTTCCTCCAATAAAATATAAAATTATAAATTCCTGTGCCATCAGACAGCTGCTAAGGTAAATTCTGATTTTATGCTGTTATAAACCATTAACATTTGGACACAGTGGCTTTTTAAAATCATATACTTTATAGAACAGCTAAATGTTCAATTATCAAATTCACTTTCTATGCAAAATAATTTAATATATAAGTACAAACTTTTAAGCAAGCTACAAAAGCATTGTGAAAGAAAGGGTACGGACACATAAGTCTAAAATTTGGGTTGCAATACAGTTCTCAGTATTAAACGAAATTTGAAATTCCCTTAAATCTTTTTAAGCACGCGGCAGTATCCTTTTTATATGTATAATAAAATATTAATGAAGATAAGTCATTGTTTCAAACAGTGTATTAATACAATGTTTAAAGGTGTTCCATCAGTATTACTACTATTTTTTAGCATTTTATCTTGTAATGTTAGAATTAAATCGAGCAAATTAATGGCAGCATTTATGCACAAAGACATTTCTGCATTTAAAACAATGTCTGTAAATTCTAGCATAAAAGTAGCGGGGATTTGGGTGTTTCAGTTTTGTAGTTTTGCTGAGTAAATGAGTAAATAATCCGCTTTGGTTAATCCGCTTAAACACAATTAATCCGTTCATTAAGGTGTTAATCCGCTCAGATGACACAATGAATCTCTTCATTAGGTGTGTTAATCCAGTTAGATTACACAATTAATCTGCTCGGGGATATAATGTGTGTATTGTTTAGACAGTGTATTTTTGGGTGAGTCAAAGAGCCCTAAAAATAAATAGATCGGCAACATGAAAGGCGTATAGAGCAAATCTCACCAAAAAACGATACAACTGAACGAGATCTCGTTTACCGGAAGTGACGCATTCTCCAAGCGCCATATGTATGCAAAAAAGAGACACGTTCAATTATTAATCGGTAATCAATTATCATCGTATGACCACGCTTATTTCGATGGTAAGAAACGTGTAGGCCTATTTTGTGTCTTAAGACAATTTCATGTGTCTCAATTAATAAGACTATTTCACATTAAACTGGTGTTGTTTTAGAAGCTAACATGTATTTTGAATATTGCGCTTCACTAAGATAACGCCGATTCACGCTCTGACACGAGATCATATGAGATTACCGCCAGTTGCCATTCTGTGTATTTTATATTTCTTTGGGTGAGTAAGGGGAGCAGCTAGTAATCCGATAAGTTAATATTCACTACAAGTAATTACAACGATATTGAAAATTATTTACGTAATTAAGTATTAACTCCTCCTGGCTGGCTCCAAAATTAAATTAAGGTACGTATAAGTGTACAATCAATAAATGTGTGCCCGTACTCGATTAATTGTAGTTTATTTTGTACATAAATGTATATCTATTTATTTATAATACGAAGGTATATTATATAATGGACACTGAAAAAATAGTTACATTTGTTTTATATTTACATTTTATTATATTTGAATTACATTTCCTTTTGATTTATAAGCAAGATAATATTAAAAATTGCAAATATTTTGTGGCATTCAAAATTAAAGTCAGCTTCCCGGCCATTCTGTTCACCAGACGGAACAACGGCGACGTCATCTAAGGAACGTTCTCCCTGATTATGCGAACGTCGTAAAAACAGCGGTCGGTTATCACTAAGCAGCGTGGACGTTACTCACGCGCCTTTCCTTTTGCTATTCATACGAAATGAACGTCAAAATTTGCAATGGAAAAGAATAGTGCGAATGTAAATATTTACAATTAAAGTATGCTAAGTACGTCGTAGATACGCTAGAGTCTGTCGCATTTCATCATAATTTTCTCGGGTGTAGCGAAGGTTGGCTGTAACAAAGGGATCATTCCTGTTTGAACAATAAACCTAGCATGCAAGCGAAAGACACTAATATTGATAGCAAATATTGCACTCAGAAGAGATTAAGTAAGCTGTTTCCTTATCATGGCGATATCATAGACGGTATTGATGATGATAAGCTATTGTCTGACTAGGAGACGGAAACGAAGGGATTTGGGCATGTATGCGTGAGCATTATAGATATGTAAAACAATGCTGTCTGGAGGAGAAATGTTTTGAGGGCAGCCAGAAGCATTCTAGCGCAGCACGCTTGCTAAAAATTTATATTTACTTGAAATATATAAAATCAGCTTCAAATGTATTTAACTTTACTAAAAATGCAAATTAAGTTTATATGTTGATATACTGAGCCACAAACATATTAAAGCCATTATTTCAGCGGTTGTACACGTTTATTATGTTTTTATCTATACATGTACGCAGTGTGTACAAGTTTAAAGCCAATGCATAGTGCTGTTAATACAGCCATAAAACTGTAGGAAGTAATTGTTCCTGTTAATAGGTACGAAATTTTGAGCTGATATACCTTTAAGTGTTACCAAGTTAAGACCTTACAGTATTGTTGCGCCTTGATTTTTTATCAAACGACTTGTGGCATGTATCAATGTTGCTTTTCGAGCAATTTTACAAAAATGTCTGCCTCTGGTGCAACCTATATCCCTTTTCTTGATATCACCTGATTTTCCAGTGGCATTTATATGATTGTCTGAAAAACACATCTAGTACAGCGCAACCTAACTAAAGCAAAATGTCAAAAACGCATTGAATGTTTCATTTCTAGATCTATTACTTATAGATTTTACGCCTCCCTATAGATATATTAACAACATCTTTTCATTAAGTTTAATCCAAAGTGCATACATTTCATTAAGCGTTGTATTGTAAAATGCAATAAATTCGGGTATGGAAGAAAATTTCCGCTATATTGTAGAAGACAAGATCAATATGTAAAACACTACACAGACTGTTGTTGAAGTAACCTCGTAGTTTTTTTTTCTATTTTTATAAATAACTATACAGTTACAATAATTTATAAACGGTAAACTTTGTGAAAGTCAAAAAGTATTTTCCGAAGACGTTAGATACCGGTATTGTCTTAAAAAGGTAGAACCTGGTCGTTCTTTCACTAACACCTTTTCTATGGAAGGATTGGTGGCAAATATTGACATTTATCATGCTGTATACGCTAACCTCAGGGGAAAGCAAACATACTCATGACAATTCATGCTTTCGGCTTCTTTCTCTAGAAAACTGCAACTGAAACGAATAATCATATTAAAAATGAAATCAATATAATACCCTTTTAACTTTCACAGTGATTAGCTCTTTCAGGGATATCTTTTCGCCCAAAGTTTTCATAATACTTTCAAGTTATTTGACAGAATAAATACTAAGCTGCATATTTATAATCTAACAAACGTACGCATTGCTAAGACGATGACGCTGTGTGCGTAAGGCATATCAATTTGTACGTGTGCTATTGGTTTTATGTTAGAACGCGTACAGCTAAGCTTAAAGGTATGCAAATGTAGCTCAGCGCTTAGTTTATTTATCGTTGCTTATGACCGATAAACGAATCCATCCCGGCCAGATAACGAGGCCAGGGCCAAGAATGAAAAACATATCGTCACTGCGATACTTTTGGGCGGCCTGCAATATTTGCTGATCCATTCTTGTTTGCTCTTTGTATCACAGCCTGACATACACATTGTTGATCAGTTTTCACAACATACGAGGGGTGTTCAATAAATACCCGGAAAAGTGCTTTCATTTCTTTATTTCTAGTCTCATTTAGCTAAAATTTGAAAATATGACGGATATGAACATACTTAATTCAAATACCTAAATTACAGATTTCAGAACATGCACAATATTTATTTGTCGTCTCCTAGGCAACGCCATCACCTCAAAAGCGGCCCAACGTCATTATGATGCTGTCATATCACACTCTATTAATCAATACTACTCGTGATTACCATTGATTCAATGTTTATCACCATTAAATGCATTTTACACCTTCCTAAAAATAAATAAATACTGTTCATATGATGTTTCTGTCGTATTGAAGAAATTGGACACTGAACTGATGCCCTATCAAGGATCTCTTTAATTTATTAAATGTGACTGAACGTTATTTTTCATGTCTGTAACACAAGTCGTCAGCAATATTCTCCTGACCACTTTTAAACGTCACGTCCCACTAATAAAATTTTGTTTTCTTCAGGGAATTGTCCCTTAAACCTTTTTCAGCATAGCATTTGTCTTTTTCCTTGATTTTTGATTAAAAAAACAAAATGTTATCTCACATCTCCGTTCAACACTGATGTTCAAGCGACGACCAACTCAATATGCCTGCCAAATATTTTAATGAGGTCACATTTATAATTTGTCGTTATTGGCGTAACGCTTACTTTTCATATCAATATTCACCCAATTTAAGAAAAGGTAGCTTGAAAAATAGGTAAGTGGCAAGTAATGTTTTAAGGCATGTAAAATAGAAAAAGAGACAAAATTGGGCCGGATGACGCCACATGACGTAGCCATGGGGACTCGCATTTACTTATTATTTATCCAAAGACAATCTAATTTTGACATATCAACTCAGTATTCCCTAGTCTACATTTTGTAGCATTTTCATTTATTTTTGATGATACATGAAAAATTCAGAGCACTTTTCCGGGTATTTATTGAACGCCCCTCGTATTCATGAAACTTTCAATACGCGTAACACACCACAGAGCCGTACAGGTATACGATAATGCCACGACAACGGATCAGTTCAGACCGTTGACTATCGATCTTATCTCTCGGATCACAAGCTTTGTTCAAACGTTTTACCAAAATAACTGTCCGTCATTTACCAGCTTGAATAATTGCAGTACGTATATGTAAGCCAGTCAGCGTATAAGTTTAATTACGGTCTATCCGCCCTTTCAGACACAATAAAGCATAAACCATGCCAAGTAGAGTATAGACCGAAAATTGTATTCAGTTTACCTCGAGTATAAAATTACGCATATAGTTTAAGGCTCTTAACTATAACAATCTAAAAGTCGTCATTTATCGGGTAACTGCGAGAGCGCATAGTTGCTGGTGAGAACAATGCGAAGTTTAGATGGATAAAAGATATTCTGTGACGAAGGCGCTGTATGAACGGAGTGTTTCGATGTTTACTTTTCAAGAACAAATTGTCGAGTGGTGTTCGTTTGCCGTCGCCACTGTACGTAGACCTATGAAAACTAGTTGATCTAGTGTAACCGTTTAAGTGTCATGCCTTCGTCTATTTATGCAGTTACTGACAAGCGAAAACGCTTATTTATGTGTTTGAATTTGCAGATCTCCGGTTTTGAATACTACTGCATCCAGGTCTTTTGTACTTTTGCTTATGTTGCATATACAATTCCATCAAAATCGTATGGAATAGTGGGGCATCGCATATCCTTACAATAACTTATTATTTATTTATGAACCACATACTAACTGCAAACGATATTACACAAGGAATGCAAAACTGTTACTGGAATTTTTAATCGCCATGCTCCGCCTATGCGAGCTAATCTTTTAAAGATTTTGAATTACAGTAAGGGATTAAAGGATCTGCGTTATAAACAATATCCGTACATCTTCTTTGATAACTTAAAATATGTCTTAATCGTGCTGCTATGAATAGACAATTGTCGACAGATTTCCTTTTTGCCTGCGATACTGGTCATTGTATTAATGACTGAATATAGATTAGAAATAAGAGGATTGTAGATATCTTTAGAATTTATAGCCCCTTTTCAGTCAATATCTAGAAACATCTCCTTGTAAAGTAGCTAAAAAAAAAAACCATCAACAATGGATGATATAGTGGAATCGGATTAAATTGCATTCCGTGGATTTAAAGTTGAATACATACGATGTTCGGCGACACTTCAGTCTCGCCTGGTTCAATAAGCCAGCAACAGCAAACAGTTAGATCTATCTTCTTCCATATTCACTTCTGTCTTACAGTTTTATTTGTATATATTCTTATATTTAGTACTATCGTTATAACAACTTTACTTCAGGTTTATTAGTATATCAACAAAACACGGAAATATTTAATTAACGAGGAACATCCATTCCAACATTTTGTACTGTCCCGTACAAAGAATACTTAAAATATTCTGAAAAAGTTGTCCCCCTTTGAAAACGAGTGCCATTGTAAAGAAATAAAAATATAAAAAAAAAATATAGATCTACATTTTTCACATGCTGTTCAATTTTCACGTGAAACAACTCTTTTTCTTCTATGATTTGGTGTTGTTTGATTATTTTCTTTTTGTCATAACGCAAGGCTGAGCGTTCAAGCTGTGAATATTTGTCTTACCGACTGACACGTACAAATGTGATATACTTTGCACGCGTGAATATATTTGTTTACTGACAGCTTCTGCAGTACAATGTGACATACAACTACTCGAATGTCATTCAACTGTTTGCTTTTTTATTTAGTGAGTGAATTAGTTTTACAGATGTCGTGTCAAAAATGATTTCTCAATACCATGACCCGCATATAAAGAGTCGATCTATGCCTGCTGTTCATCGAAATCGCAAAAATTCGAAATGGCTGAAAACATCAGCAACAACGGCAACAACCACAACAACAACAACCCAAGCCGAACTTTTAAAAAGGTGCGCACTCGACGCAGAAAAACGAAATAAAAAGTGAAAACGATGCTCTCTTCGAAAATCCTCAAGGATTTACCGTTGGATACGCAAGTGGTATATAGTTACGGAAAACAACCGAATGAAAATTGTGTGTTTGAAAAGAGAAGCAAACAAACGGACCCTTGAAGAACAATATATTGGCCCTGCATTGGTTAAGGTGGCCAATATATTGGCCCTGCATTGGTTAAGATGGCCAATATATTGGCCCTGCATTGGTTAAGGTGGCCAATATATTGGCCCTGCATTGGTTAAGGTGGCCAGTATATTGGCCCTGCATTGGTTAAGGTGGCCAATATATTGGCCCTGCATTGGTTAAGGTGGCCAATATATTGGCCCTGCATTGGTTAAGGTGGCCAATATATTGGCCCTGTATTGGTTAAGGTAGCCAATGTAACGCCATTTCGCCGACCAAGAGCAGAAGAAACCCGTATGCTGTTTTGCATGTTAAGTAAACGGTCATTTTAAGGTCCAACCAAATGTTCAAGAAATAAATGCCGACATCAGTAAATTGACAACGCCATGGTATATGCTCACTCCTTTGAGACAATAGTAGAAATTTGTATTTTGAAAATGGTAAAATTGTTTAATAATACGAGTTTCTTGAGTTGATATGTTATCCTTAGAATAGCTGTTTCCACTTTAAAGTACCATTGTTAATAAAAAAAGGTTTTAGCAAATGAAAATAAAGGAGAAATTATCATCAAAGTCACACTAAACATTCCCCCTTTACAATTTAGTAAAAATTACCAAAACAAGAGAAAAATTGATAGATGCACAATCAAACTGTCATAGAATCGATTAGTTTTCTACAGCAGTGCTGTGGGAACTCCCTTTTCACGTGTCTTTTAAATAAAGTAACAAAAACCAGCAATAGATGGATGTTTTTAAACAAAAATATACCAAAATCATATTTCATCAGTATAATTTACGCGGTTCACATCTCTCTAAAACATATTCCGGATGGTTCCGCCAATCGATATTTTCAGTGAGAGAAATTTAGCATCGTGCTTAAAATTAGCAGTATCAATGCATGTTAATACTTTTCGAGACCTATAATAATTCTTCGGAGTAATTTTCTTATGCTTTCAATAGCAATAATGTGGGATTATTGCAAAAATGACTGCTCTTCCAACATAATTTTAAAAACAACATCAACAAAAAAAACACACAAATGATAATAATGATGATAATAAGAAATGACCCATTTGAAAATAAATTCTGTCCTGTCATATTGCAATATCCTTTAAAACCAGAGCTAATACAACCAGAAGATATAAATTAGCTACTTGTCAGTGATAGAATATTTTTACGCTTTCGATTTCCAACGGAGACTGCATTAGTGTTTATTATTAGATATCATTTCTTGATGTCAACATTTATTATATTTAATAATTAAAAAAACACGTTTGATTAAACTTTGAAGTTGGCAGCCGAAATGGTAGTAACTTTCATGATGTACTATGCTTTAAAATCTTATAATTATTTCACGAAAGAAATTGATTTAAATCTAAAAAAACTGCAGTTACAGTTACAATTAAATGCCATAAAGTGATAGCCATTTGTTACAACCTTCCAGTTTTTGTTTTGGCATTACATATTCAAACTGTTTCACATGTACATCTAGTAGGGTGTAGCACTTTAAAGGCAGACAGACAGTCGAACTACTTTATTGACATAAACAATATAACAATGCTACGCACAGCCTCAACCATTCTCAATGTATCCTTTGCTAACATTTAATCATGACTTTCGGGTACTTACAAGACTATAATGATACAAATTACTTAGAATCTGACATAAACTGGTATGTGTCAGTAGACCTTAACTGGCTGATCATTTATTCATATCTATAAGGTATATGTGCATTATCGGTCGAGAACGGCAGGGGTGGAGCCTAATATTGGTGTTATATAAAGGCAATTCTTAAAAACCTAAAACCGTTCGATTTATCCCGTACTACGCTTAGTGATGGAAGGCAAAAAAATTACGTTCGCTGACATTTATAGGGCTTATCCACCCCCGTCTAAACGTCTCATGTCCATACATCAACATGTGAAAACTGCCAATATTCCATGTGAAGCTGTAACGACTGAAGGCAAGGAAGGTGTAGGCTGAACTTGAACACATAAGATGTACCTGAAATAATAAAGGAAAAGGAGAACACAAGCAAAATAAGGGGAGTGGAGGGTGGGATATTAAACATCAGCAAGTACATGTACTGGCAAAGTTAAAGTGCACATTTTTTTTGTATTTATTTAAATGTAAGATACTAAAATACTTTCTTTTCATGTAGAAATGATTAATTTATAATCTGGTTAAATTTTCAGGCACAACATTTCCATGATTAATAAGTAGTTTGCAAAATTTGATGAACTGCTGAGCGCCAAACAGGATATCCCATTAAGTTATAAAGTAGTTTCTTATCTTTGTACATTATATATGTCTTTGGCGATAGTCACTAAAAAATTTAATAGCGAGGTAGATGCCATATATAAATATCCTACAAAAGTAGACGTTCTTGTTGTACATTAATACATCACGAAAGATTCTTCTCTTTGTTCTTCTTCTTATTTCTGATCATGGGAATATCCTCCTCCGTAAGCATTATTTCTCTTCATAAATAAAATTTTCATTCAGTTAAGAAGAAACAAATAATTAGCGATGACAATAGCTACTTTTTAACGTGTCCCCATATTTCTAAATAGTAATTTGGGTACAAAATTTAAATTTATAACTTTAGTAATGTTGAATATCTTACTATTAGATTATTTTGATTATTCAAACGATGTTAATCTGTTCCATTCCAGTCTGGGGATGTTGGGGATTACAGTGAAATGATTGTGGGGTCCATTGGAACTCGATTCCGGATGAGTGTAATCATCTTATAAAAATACATGGTTATTTGACTATATCAATGTTTTTTACATGTACAGTAATAAATTTTCATTTACAATTTCTGATTTCCACGAACTTTACAAACGGTTGATCACGTTTGGCAGGACATTACCGCACACGGGATAGAAAAATAAGTAGAAAGATAAACATAAAAAATTTACTTGTGACCCCGACTGTTTCGTGCGCATTTTCATGAGAATCCGTTTTTTCCAGCGTGGTCCTCGAATTGTGGCGAGGACAAATTGTGCGATGTTTGATTTAGTTTGTCTCGTTTTTCATGACACAGAAGCAAAGAAAGATAAAAACAATGAGCAGTCGAGAAATATCGACACTAAAAGTAATATTTAAAAGCCTTAGATAAAACATGCACTTCATTTTCTTTTCCCATATCTGTATACATTAGCATTGCTACAGTTGAAAAACCTCTATCACTTTAGTTTTCGCTTGAATACTATGATTACTTGTAAAGTGTGTCCTATTCTTGGTGAAAATTTCTACAAAATATTAATAGATATATTCATAAATGTACCGATTTATATGAAAATACATACTTTCATTTCCTTCTCTGCATTTCCTTAATATGTATGATGTAAATGTATAAAACTTTGTTATGAAAATAATCTTTTTGTCCATATTGTTTTAACCATCTCATATATAGAGAGAAAAAACAACACCAACGAACTATCTTTAAAAAGGTCAAACATCGACTGGCAATTAGTTTTATACAGAGGCCTGTAATGTTTCTTTCTGTCCAATTGCTTGTTAAACCTGTTGCCAGAACGACATGGGTTGAATATATTGAAACATATTCAGTCACCTTTTTCAAGTGCTTGCCGGAAACATTGCGATTTCGTCCTGCCATAAATCAATAAAATAGAAGAGAAAAAACGTGGATAACTTTGAAATATTACAACAACTTCAGAACCCGGCGTAGTCAAGATAGTTTCCATGTAACTGAAAATAAACTAAGCAAACATCATCAAGAGAAACTGGGCATATTTATGTGTCTTTCATAACCAGTATTTTTTCAAGGAAGAACAAAAAGGCATCGACTTGTACCCTTTTATCGATGGATGCATACGCATCTTTAAAAATATCAGAATATAATAAAATATAGGGTGCATTGTGGGTAGATCAAGATGGCGGACGTATTTTTGCAACGTGTCGTAATTTGAGATAGATTTAAGTTTTTCGTCGTCAAAATGGCAAGGAGTGATACCAACAGTGATATGAACTTATTTATGCAACCTAACGTTATGACATCAAACAGGTTTGGTCCCCTTAGTGAGGATTTTGAGACTGTACAGAGTCGAAAAAGAGCTCGCCACTCGACGGGTGGGGCATCGTGCGAGCACATGCCTACAAATCAATCTTTTTTCTTAGATTCCGAAAACCTCAAAAACCTACCAGCTGATGAGAAACTGAACATTATACTTGAAAACATGTCTAATCTTGGGCTTTTGAAGTATAGAATTGACAATATTGAGTCCACCGTTTTCATGAATTGTGCACATCACGGGGTCACAAATGAGAGACTTCGTTTATTGGAGTATAAACAAATTGACTTAGAGGCCCGTAATAGAGCCACAAACCTTATTATCACAGGTGTAGTAGAAAGTAGAGGTGAAAATTGTGTTGACATTGTGACTGATCTTATTGACACTTATTTAGACCTTAAACCATCCTCTTTTGTGATTCTAAGGGCACACAGAATGGGTCGAGTGTTCAGACCACGCGCTTCGCATCTAGACCCTGGTCCAAAACCTAAACCCAGGCATATTATGGTGACATTTTGCCAACCAATCGAAGTTGACTTTTTAATGGAAAGGGCGTATATGCTCAAAGGTTCGGATGTCGGTTTCACCAGGGACTACCCTAAAGAGATAAGTGATGCGAGAAAAGTGTTGTGGCCGCACTTTAAGGACGCCCGCCAAAGGTATGGAAACAAAAAAGTTCGAATACTATTCCCGGCTGCTTTGGAGGTCAACGGACGTATTGAACGTAACATGTTTCCCGACTGGTTTGAGGTCCTCCGCGGGTCTAGATGTACAGATATCCAAAAACGCGTTAGTGAAAACATTAGAGTGAACAACGAGCGAATCAGAGAAGCGTTTACCCAACAAAATATTCAAGGGCGCCCAAGTGTGCCCCCTAGTCCACATGTTATTGACTCTGGAAATTGCAACAGCATCCCTGAGGAACAGGTGCTCGAATCAGCCGCAGACGGTGAGTCACTACAAAGTGATCACAATAACCAGGGCTTAAACACATCGCTTGGTGGTGACATTATTCAGGTCAGGAACGAGACACCCGATCAAGCACGTGCTGAGGGTCCGTTACCCGCACGCTATGTCCAGTCGTTTAACCTAAGAGCCAATAATCCGGTACCAACAAATTATGAAAACGCTAGAAACACAAAAACTGCAAGTGAAAAACCAATACAGGATTCTGTCCCTGTTCAAAATAAACTTTATTCGGAAGCAGTGTCCATCCCCAACGAGGACAGAAACAACGCTGGAAGCCATGGTGAAAGCCCCTCAGACCACTTTTCACTAGGTTCCAAGGCCGGGTGCAAGTAGGACAGGCCGGGGGCAGTACCGCCATGTGTCTTTGAGGCGGATACGCCCGTGTGTCAAACTGAACTTAAGTGTCATGAAACTGAAAATACAACTTTTGCATCTGAAATTTTTCTATGTTCCAAATGCATGGATTTACCTAACTGTTCAACTTTTGTAAGATGTGAACATTACGTAAGTTTAGATACTTTTCTATGTAACCAATGTATGGATTTGCCTAGTTGTTCTAGTTTTACTAGATGTGATCATTATACGAGTCCTGAAGTGAAAAATATAAACTCGAACACTTACAGTAAAGCATTGTATGAAAAGAATAATGACCAGGTTAAAAGTAGCTGTGTTAATACTAGTAATCAGTCTGCGACAATTAATAGGGAAAGTTGTATCTCATTTACTAACAAAATTGCCTCCCCTGAAACACATTGTTCACCGCATAAAAACGCTAATTTTGAAGTAAATACCTTCAAAGTAGGGAGTCTTAATGTTTGCGGATTAAAAAATAGAAGTAATTATCCGGAATTTCTCGATCTTATTAAGGAGTACGACATTTTCTGCGTGGAAGAAAGCAAACTAGATATTTATGATATTATAAAAATACCCGAGTACACTTTTTTCTCAAAACCAAGAAAGGACAGTTACTATCGGAAATCAGGAGGCATAGGTTTTTTCATTCGAAATACTTATATAAACCAAATAGAAATACTGGAGACTGATTGCGAGTATATTTACTGGGTTAAAGTTCATGCTGATATGTTTAAAAATTTTGATAGTGATTTTATTATTGGTGCAATGTATATCCCACCAAATCAGTCACGCTTCTTTAACGATGACGAATTTCTCAAGCTTGAAAATGAAATATCATCAATGTGTATTAAATATAAATATTGTCTGGTTTTAGGGGACGTAAATGGCCATACTTCTACCTTTGATGATTTTACTATTATAGATGAATTCTTATCAAACCACTTTGAATTTGATGAAGAATTTTTGAGTAGTTTTAACTCTTTTGAAGTACTTGAAAAACATAATTTTCCGCTAAAGAGAAGCTCAATGGATACTAAAACCAATGCAGTCGGACATAAGTTCTTAGATATATGTAAATGCAATGATTTATATATACTAAATGGTAGAGTGGGCAAGGATCGTGATAAAGGAAACTTTACATTTAGAGGAACTTCTGTAATTGATTACATGGCAGGATCAGTACATCTTTTCCCTTTTTTACTAGATTTTGAGGTAAAAGAAGTTGACACCTTATTTCCGATGGGCATGCGTTATTATCTGCCGTCATAAAATGTTCACATGTACATAGCACTGATAGTCCAAACGCACCGAATAATACAAATTCTAGTAGACATGTTAAACCTCCGAAATGGAAAAATAATCTCACAGCTGATTTTGTTTCAAATTTAGACGATAGAAAAATCGCGTCGATTGAGCAATCCCTCCGCAATTTAACAAGCG
Organism: Mercenaria mercenaria; assembly: GCF_021730395.1. Taxonomy (NCBI): domain Eukaryota; kingdom Metazoa; phylum Mollusca; class Bivalvia; order Venerida; family Veneridae; genus Mercenaria; species Mercenaria mercenaria. The sequence continues at coordinate 83,314,514 of NC_069368.1, forward strand.
ACATATCAAAAACTGAAATAAACGAAATATCCGATAAAATCGCTAGTCTTTTTGAATACTCCGCATACAAATCTTTTCCGCAAAGTTTTTGCTCAAATAAAGATAAATATTCAAACTGTATCTCCACCAAAGGGAAAAAATACCAGTGGTATGGGCCTCAGTGTAACAAAGCGAGACGTAAATATAACCGCGCTCGTAAATTGTATAGTATACATAAAAATGACCTATATAAAGCAGAATTAAATCGCGCCGCTAGAGTTTATAAACAAACACTGAATACTTTCATGTATCAGCATAAAACGCGAAACGAACGAAAACTGAGAGAAATGCATTCCAGGCAGCCTAAAGATTTTTGGAAAATTTTGAATAATTTAAATACCGTATGCCCTCAAAATAAAACGCCAGATATACATGAGTTTTATGAACATTTTAAGGCCGTAAATTCTGAGCCTTGTCATGGTGATAGCGAACAAATTAATCATGAGGAATCGAGTTTTATTTCCGAGGACGATACTTTAAACGCACCAATCACGGAAAGGGAGATAATAAAAATGATTAATAAAAGCAATAACAATAAAGCAGCTTCGCCGCAAGATTACATTTATAATGAGTATATTAAAAATACACAGTCTATAATGACACCAATTTATTGTAAGTTTTTTAATAAGATTTTTGATAGTGGAATTTTGCCAGAAAAATGGCTTATCGGCACTATAATGCCAATATACAAAAAAAAGGGTTCGCAACTCGATCCGGCGAATTATAGACCTATTACAATACTGAGTTGTTTGGGGAAATTATTCACAGCTGTCTTAAATGAACGTATAACTGTATTTCTTAACAACTTTGACATTCTTAATCAAAATCAGGCCGGATTTAGATCAGGATTTTCAACCACAGACCATATTTTTACTCTCAAATTTCTAATTGATGCCTTGAGATCACAAAAAAAGAAACTTTTTTGCTCGTATATCGATTTTACGGCCGCTTTCGACAAAATTTGGCGGGTAGGACTCTGGAGCAAACTGCTTAAAAATGGAATAAACGGAAAGCTTTTTAATGTAATCTTCAATATGTATGCAGATATTAAATCATGTGTTTCTTTAAATGGTAATATATCTCCGTTTTTCAAAAGCTTCTGCGGGGTAAGACAGGGAGAGAACTTGTCCCCCGTTTTATTTTCAATATATCTCAATGATTTAGAAGATTATCTAAATAGAAACAACACCAGTATTGAATTAAATCAAAACAATGGCGAAATCAACGTGTATCTTAAAATTTTCATACTTTTATATGCAGATGACACAGTTATAGTTAGTGAAGATGCAACAACTTTTCAAAATTTGTTAAATGATTTCTATCAGTATTGTAAAATTTGGAAACTAACAATCAATATGCAAAAGACAAAAATTGTTATATTTGGCACGAGCAAACCTGAAAACTACAACTTCACTATAAATGGCGAAATAATAGAAAATGTGAAAGATTACAAATATCTAGGTATTCTCTTTTCTTCTTCGGGAAATTTCCTAAACGCACGAAAACAATTAGTGAGTCAAGCCAGAAAGGCGTTACACATTCTATATATGAGAATATCTAATATTGATTTGCCAGTAGATGTCCAGTTGAAACTTTTCGATCAAACCATTGTTCCTATATTAACTTATAACTGCGAAGTATGGGGGTTCGAGAACTTAGACATAATTGAAAAAGTACATACTGATTTTTTGCGTAAAATTACTGACAGCAAGAAAAGTACGCCTATATATATGTTATATGGAGAACTTGGCCGCTATCCGCTCGAAATAGTGATTAAAACTAGAATTATTAATTATTGGGCTAAACTTCTTACGGGAAGTGAACTAAAAATAGCAAGGAAATGTTACGAATACATGCTGATCTCTACAATACATTTTAAATGGATAAATCATATTAAAAGTATTCTGGATCTAACAGGGAACACCTTTTTTTGGATTAATCAGAAAACTTTATACTTAAAAACTATAGGTCAATTAATTAAAAGGAATTTACATGACCAATTCTTACAAAAGTTTGATGGAAGTTTAAATAATTCTTCAAAGGGATTAAATTACAGACTATTTAAGTCTGATATCAAGTTAGAACCTTACCTTACTATTCTCCCTAAAAACAAAAGATTAGTACTATTTCACTTTAGAACAGGTAATCATAGACTGCCAGTAGAGACAGGGAGATGGCGTCAATTCAATGTTCCCTATGAGGAAAGAAAGTGCACGTTGTGCTCATTAAATGATGTGGGCGACGAATTCCACTATCTTCTCAAATGCCATTTTTTCGCCTACGAACGAATGAAATATATCCCTAGAGCGTTCTCTAACAGGCCAAATATAATTAAATTTCGTGATCTGTTGTCTTCCGTATCATTCGGTGTATTAAAAAACATAAGTGCATTCGTGTCGCTAATAATAAATTATTTTCGAAATAGCCAGTAATAATATGTATAAGTACTTACAACCATATCACTTATATCCAATAGTAACACTAATCTCATAGTAATGTCCACGCTGCCAACGCGCACATACACATTTGTTTTTGTAAACTTATGAATGAACTGGGTCAATGACCGGTACATGTATAAAGAAACTACTGACCAATCAAAATTCCCAGTTCTACTTAATCCCCCAGTCGATTCATAATAATGATACCGTCAATGGCATACCTTTAGGTAGATCATGCTTTTTTCGTGATCTTATTCTCCCAACAAGTATAAGTATTTACAAACCTCAGTGTAAACGTATTACTCTTTCTTTTCACTAAGTTTTACGATCTGTATTTATGATACTCTAAGTTTGTAAATTATATCTTCGTATATGATATATAATTATGTCTGTCCCCATCTAAACCCACATCTTGTTTGAAAAAAATGAGTCATGTTATTACATGTATGTAATCTGACATTAATAAAAGTAATTGTTGTTGTTGTTGTTGTACTAAAAAAAAACTGGCTTTACTGTACAGTTATTCAAAATTCAACAAGGAGGCAGTGCCATGAATTCACCTTTTATCAAAACGGACAAACAAATTGACAGTCAGGCCAAAAGACATAGACAGGCAGACAGACAGACAGACAGACAGGCGAACAGACGTACAAACAGAGAAAATCAATCAACATAAATATTTTCAGTTTTATTCATAATTATGTACCAATTTTCATTTGTATTTTGACAGAACACATTTTTTTTCATAGGTTTTAGCTTCTACCTGTCATTGATATCAATATTCTGACAAAGCAATACAATATGAAATAACAAACACACAGTTCACTTAACATTTGCCCTCAATGCATTCAACATAACTTGTACTTTTACAGTTACCGCAGGTTGCAGTGTACTGTTAAAAGTGGAATAAATCAATCCTGACCTGAAAAATGCTTAATGTACATCTCACTGCACCTATTTTGATGTTAATGTCTTAGTTTCTTGAAAAATATGAACTTTCATTTAAAAACCCTCAGGTGAAAACTGTTACATCTGCAGATAAGTATACCCTTAAACAAAGGCTATGAAAAAGTTCTTGTATCATACCAGTAAACTGAATTTGAAATAATTCACAAAATCAGTACATTGAATGCAGAACTAAAAGAAATGCTCTGGAAAGCACTTCTCTTCCTAGAAGACTTTAATCGATCGGGTAATTACACCTCTATTAATGTGATACGCAAACCGTTTTTAGCTTTTTCTGTAAATTGGTATATGTTGGTATTTGAACAAGTTTTTATTATACTTATTAAAGTTATTTTTCGATATATCAATGTTCTTGCTAAATATACTGAGCGACCTTTAAACAGCGTCAATATGGATAAACGTCTTGGCTGACATTTCACCCAGCGTTACACAATCAGCATAGTGAAAACGATATACTGCCTATAGAGAGCTCTATCATCACCTAAATACTGCTATATTCTCAGCATGAAGTGACCATAACTAATTGCTGACCACTGCTGATGAAAAGCAATACTACTAGATGTATTCTGTTGGTGTATGAGAGATTTAACTATAGTTTATTAAGTATTAAGTAAGATGATCAGTAACTGTCCATGTTCTAATAAATGTATTATTTAGAGAAACTTCGAAGCATATTAGCTCAAAACACAAAATGACATTTAAACTGATTAAATTTCATTTGTAGGTTCTACTGGTTTTGATACTAACATATATTTGATAGTATTGTATGTAACAATGCTTTATATGATCCTAAACATCCTCTCTCTCTAATAGATTGTTTTCAATTACATACTTAATATTAAAACTGCATTTAAAATAGTACATTTACACAAAAGTTGTTGCTAAAAGAGAAACAACTGAAAATAGTAAAATGATCTTCACACGGAATAAAATTATTGTACCAAATTCATATTTATAATGAGACAAGGGATCGATGTTACATTTCAATGTATAATCGTCCTAAACATATCACAATAACATTTTGTTAAATTTAGCGCTTGATAGAAGCATAAAATTTCATTCGAAATATGCCTTTGGTGCGCTACATAGGTTGCAATAAATCAATTTTACTTTTTTCCTAAATTAGTAATACTACACATGTTAAATAAATGATATTCTATAGATAGAAACTACAGATTAAAAGAAACATTTCCTGCTTAAAAACATACTACATTGATTAAATGATTCAGAAATTTTCTGTTGATATCAGAGGGATTTTATTAAAGTTTATTAAGTATTCAGTAAAAATCTTTCAAACTTCTCGAATAAATAATGAAAACAACCGGAGTAAACAAATGAAATCCAGATATTATGTGCAGTGGAATAAGTTTTTTTTTGACATACTCCTATACTTTATACGGTGTTGACTCAAAGCTTTATGATCATACTAGTATTTGATCATTTTGAGCAATGGCTTTATTTCATTACCGCGACGTCAAAAAATGTGATATAAATAATCACCATATTTTTTTTTTAAATCATCTTCAGTTCTTACAGTAAATATATTATATATAATAATATATCGTTACGGTGAAAAATATCAATTACAGCTTTTAGTAGTAAAAATACTCGTCTCGATTTAATTTCACCAGAAAAATAAAGAAACTTTGTTTTATAACCTTAGGACGGCTAGCACATATTTATGCAATCTCGCCAGGCATATGTATGTTTTTGACAACACAGAAAATGACAGCTATTTCCGGAAGTAAATAAAATGAAAGTAGAAATGCTAAACTTGAAAACGAAAGCCGCATTTTGATTCGTAGATAGTCAGGGGTCACGCGCAGGGGTCACCCCGTCTAAATGTTTGCGCGTGGACTTGTTTTTTTTTTTTTTTGCTATTGGGGAGCCAATTTTCAGCATTTTATTACGAATTGAAATTACCTGGGCTTTAGTACAGCATGTCAGCTTTTAATCTATGAAAAAATATTTGAGCTCTAGATAAACAGAAATCCCACAGGGGTCCGTAACGGACCAAGAGTACATTGATAATTTTGGAACTTCATCAAATCGCTCAAAATGTCATTTTTGATGTTGTCTGAGAGTGTCAGTATATGCCTCAGATGTAAGATATAACCGTATTTGAGAGCTGCAGACCTAGACATTTCAGAAATATTTTCAAAATAAGTTTCATGTAATAAATGTTGTTTCTACGGAAGCGTGAAAGAGCCATCAGGCGCTAATACGTTTTAGTACGTTAAGGCTGCGGAAAGGATATGCAAGATCAAAATGTCATTCGCTCGTATTGCATTAGTAGAAATTCTCACCAAGAATAGGTAACATTTAACAAATAATTATGGGCTGTTTTCAAGCACCATTCCGTATTCCATTTGTTAGATATACTAAGTTTCCTTATCGCCATTTGAGACATTATCAATTTTAACTAAAGGCTTGATTACATACTTAAACCATCGTTTTGTGTGTCAATGCATCTATAGCAGAAATATCTTTGGTCATTATTTTTCTATTTCTGTGTGGTAATGACTTGCCGAACGTAATCAACCGTTTGTAAAGTTCGTGGAAATCGGAAATTGCAAATGAAAATTTATTACTGTACATGTAAAAAAAAACATTGATATATCAAAATAATCATGTATTTTTAAAGATGATTACACTCATCCGGAATTAAGTTCCAGTGGACCCCATAATCATTTCACTGTAATCCCCAAAATCCCCTGACTAGAATGGAACAGATTAAACGCGTTTAAATAATCGAAATAAGCTAATAAGGCCTTCCAGAATAAAAAAGGGAATTCCATTTGTCCTTTTTCCATGGGAACACTGTAAACTGTATTTTGAAACATAGAGGAAAATTCCTCTATCTATAACATAATTATGAAAACATTAATCACTCTATAATTATGAAAACATTAATCTCTCTAGCTAGTAGATTTTTTTAAAACATAGAGGAACATTCCTCTATCTTCAACATATGAAAGATAGAAGAACAATACTGTCTCCAGCTAGTAGTGTTATTGTAACATAGAGGAACATTCCTCTATCTTTAAGAAGTAAGATAAAGGTACCAAAATACATCTAGCTGAACTAAGACTAATGTCCCTCTATTGGTCATATGTTGCAGATAGAGGACATTCCTCTATCTACAAGAAGTGAGATAGAGGTACATAACTATCTCCAACTAGTATTACTTTGAGACATAGAGGAACATTCCTCTATCTACAAAAAAAGCTAAAGATAGTGGGACTTTACTCTCTTCAGCTTGTAGTGTTTTGTAACATAGAGGAACATTCCTCTATCTGTAACATAATTATGACAAATAGAGGGACATTACTCTTAGTCCAGCTAGATGTATTTTTGTAGCATAGAGGAACATTCCTCTATCTACAATATGATCCATTATTTCTAAAAAAGATAGTGCTTCTCTCTTTCAAGCGGTTACGTCTTTGAAACATTGGAGGATATTACTAGTTATGATTTTGTTGAATAGATGAGTACCACCTCCACCCCCTATCTACAATATAATGTCACCTTAGTGCAAATAGTGAATAAGTTCTTCTTTAAGTCATGGGGACTTCGTGGCCGAGTGGTGAAGGTCGCTGACTTCAAATCACTTTCCTCTGATGTGGATTCGAGCCTAACTCGGGGCTTTGGAAGTTTTCATGTGAGGAAGCCATCCAGCTGACTTACGGAAGGTTGGTGGTTCTATCCAGGTGCCTGCTTGTGATTAAACAATCCACGGAGGGGCACCTGGGGTCTTCCTCCAACATCAAAGCTGGAAAGTCGCCATATGACCTATAATTGCATCGGTGCGACGTTAAACCCAACAAAATAAATAAGTAAAATCTTCTTTAAGTCAATGCAGTTATCCACCTCTTGTGTTAGTGTGAACATATGAAAGATATATGAATATTACTGAGTCACAAGCGAGTTGTGAGTTCACAGTTTCAATAAACCATCATAAAGAATAACTTTTATCTTAGTAAATAATGATAAAAATCTAAAAATAGAAAATGACTATTATTTTACAAATAGATAAGCAAAAAATAGACCTGCGAGTGGCAATAATCTCTGACACCTAAATACGTTTTCATCCCAGAAATGCTAATGATCTATGCAACAAGAGCCATGGTACAGAGCATCCATACGAAATACAATTGAAATCTCACCAGTAGTCTCAGAAGGGTAATCTGAAAGAAATTTTGTGATGATAGACAAGACAAAATCAGCATATCTCCCCACATATGCAGAGATATAATAATGCAAGTTCAGAATAAGATCTTTACTGTTTTCAGACACGTGCTTCGTGAAATGAATCTTTAACATGTACAAAGATAAAGACTTACAGTCCAAGTTCTAGAAGTTAATTATACTTCCTCAACTAATGGATTTTTATCATCATCAAAAATAGATAGGTCCTATTTTTTTCATACAAGTTCACTGTCAATTCTGATTATGAGTGTCTTTAGTCAAAATGTGAAGATTGGAATATAAATGTAGCATAAACCGAAACATTGCGTTCTCAAAAAGTCCTATGGAAAATTTTATATCCATAAAAGATACTATAATCGGAATGATTTATTAAAGTATACTTGAAAAGATTGTTACAGCAATTCACTCGACAGCTGAACCCCAAGTGTCTGACTTGAAATATCAATTAATACATACCAAACTTAAATCTAAGAAAAAGGCCGTACCATGTATTATAAAAGATCTTTGATTATAAAAGGTTCTTTGTATGCCATGGCTCAACAGTACCTTCACCATGATAGAGTCAAATACTGAAAAGAGCATGGATGTAATTTAAAAACAGTAATCGTAAATTTCAAATTATAGAAAAATATGCCCCATAAAAAAGAGGAACGTTATGCCACTAAACATTTTTCATAGCTGTAAGGTAATGCAAGCTATTAAATGATTATGACTACCGGTACATTAAGGTAATGGACCCCTAATAGTAATGTTTAAAAAATGGCATTTGCTTGGTATATTCTTAAAGTTGACCATGTTTCGCACTGTGTTGCAAATTTTAAACAACTTTTACCGTGCCGTTTTTTTGTAAATTTTGTATAATTTATGGAATTTCCTCAAGCTCAAGTAGAGACAAATTTCAATGTGATGGCCACTATCTAAAACGTTTGCAGAAAATGCATTGCAGCATTAATTTTGATAAAAGAAACATTAAACTATTGTTAAACAATTATAAAACACAAAATATAATGGGAAATATCATTTTTTCTAGGGTGCCTCAAGTAAACATATTTAATGAGACAGAATTCTAACTCCAACATTGAAAAATTAAGGTCAAATCTTGTGGGTCTGCTTTGAAATTTGCTCACTGCATTCAAAAACAACCTTCGGGCAGAAGTAAAACATACCTGCATTTCTTCCACAATACGTAATCTAAAGAATGAAGGCAAAATAAAGAACTTTTCCCGCATGTAACTCAGTATTTTTAAAGATGTCTAACTCTACCCCTCCTGATTCTGAGGTAAATTCACTCTGAACAGCAAGAAATCGTTTATAAAAAGAAAATGTTTCCACTTTTGTACAATACATTCATAATAAGTCTTGAAAGAAGTAAAAACTTACTAGAAAAAAGGAAAATATGGAAAACAAAATTTTTGTCACCATGGGGCTTGAACCTACGCCCCCCTGAAAATTGCAGTCAAAGTAGGTTTATGGTAGGAATTGAATACTCTTCAAAAAGGAGGTACTCTATTACGGGTCCAATATCTTAAAAACTGTATTATGGCGAATTTATGTCATATGTCTTGTAAAACCAATAGATCTCATTTAATTTTGACAAAAACTATTATCTTTGCTGATTTCTTCCTTAAAAGGGACCTAAAAGGTACAGGTAAAAAGGTTGTGACACTCCTTTTTGCAAGTGGTGGATCTATGGATCAGGGTTTGAGTCTTTCCAGAATTTCCTATATTGCATGATATCATAATGTACATGTAGGCATAAGTATCACTACCGGTATGTACACAATTAGAAAATAGTTTGTAACATGGTTTTGGCACTTTCTACATGAGCGTAAATGTTTAATTCCATATCATGTTAATTTTGACTTTGAGTTTCCATTTCATATAACTGCTATCTTCTTCATTTGTGGCAGCCACATACAAAATATATCCTTTATGGTTGTGGTTTATAGTATTTTGCATATTCACATGTGACAGCATTAAAGTATTTTACTGTGCTAATATCTGAAGAATCTGCTACATTTTTATGGATACTTTTGTGCATCTTCTGTCCTGTTTCACTTTCTTTGAGGTCCCCAAAATCTGAAAAAGAAAAAATACACTTTTGAATTCATATTCAAGGAATTTAGGGCACAATGAGTAATCGTTAACATTTTATGATGAAGTCCAGGTGTTCAACTTTTTTAGAGCCCATGAGTTTATAATACCTTATTGTGCTGTTACAACTGATCTGCTATGGATAACATGTCATAAAATTACATGGAAGTTTGCATTTCAGTTACATATCATCATTTTTTATCATTTAATGTATTTGATTACTTTTGTTAAGCAAAATGCATGTACGTAGACAATTAACGCAGGAACTTTTATCCAGGGTCTTCAACACCAAGGGCATAAAATTTGTATTATTATCAAAAATTAAGAATGTCGAAACAGAATGTTACAAGCCTAATAGAAATAACCAGTTCTACGGTATCTCCAAAACTAATGCAGATATTGAATTGAAACTTCATGTGTTTTCGGGGTTATAACATTAGACACACAGCTTGGAGAGAGTGTCGTTTCTTGTTTAAGTCATAAAAATATAAACACAATTCATTTTAATATAAGGAATGTTTTTGAATTTATGGAGATGGTCTGTTTGTTCCTTAATCAACTACACATAAAGGTTTGTACAATAATCTGAAAGTCAAGAAAATATTGGAGAATATTACCCAAGACTTTTAATGTGCAGTTTGTCTCTAGGTAATTATGCGTTCAAATGACATACAGAAACACTTGAACTGGAAATGAAATGCACAGCCAGTGTATAAAAGTGATATATTTTTCAATTATCAATGTGTGTGCCTAGCGAGGGAGAAAAATACATTCATCCAGAAAAGGTACTCACCAAAATACCTATGTTTGGGTGATTATTTATTTTCTGTTACTTTGAGGATAGATTATTTAATGTTCAGTTACATTGGGGACAGATTATTTAGTCAGTCTAAAGATTAGACTATTTTTCAGCGCAAAGAATAATTGTAAGCGAAGTGTAGTAAATGATATTTACCTCCTAAAACATGGAAATCAGACACTGAACTTGTTTGATATGATTTTCATTGATTATGAATTTTGCTGTATTTAGTAGTTGATATGTGACACATAGCTTTGATTAGAAAACAATAATTTCCCTGCATTTTATACATTAGTAAAATTATACACCATTGAGACATTGAGACTAGAAATAGAAAACTAAACCATCAACACTGTGGACTTTAATAAGAGGCAGTGTTGTTGCCATATGCATGATTGTATAGCTAGTTATACTTTGTACTTATTTGTTAAAATTCTTTTCTCGAATCGAAATGCAAGTTTAGCTTTCTAACAGATTCGAGATGAAACGGCTGCAGCAAAAACAACGGACAAATTGCTCAGTACGCATGTCTAAGAAAGTTCTACGCAGGTGCGCATGTAATAGCTAATAAGTTAAACTAGCTCCTGGACTATGATATATCTTTTTACTTTTTTATGACTGAATGTAGTGAACTGAGCCAGTCTATATCCTATGTCCAATATCACCCTCTGTGAAAATCTCTAAAATAGACTGGCTTATGTCTCTATGGAATTGAATTCAACAAAAAGGGGAAAATGTAGAAATATATTTATTATCAGTCTAGTGGCTAGTCTACTAATAAGTGTGCGTGAAAGTAAGCTTTCCAACAAGCCGAGTGATATGTGCGCAGATGATTTAAATATATGCGCAGATGTTTTTATACTAACACGTGCATATGTAACATTAGTCTTATTAAGTGCCCGAATATTAGAGATTGCCTGCGCACGCAGTAAATAATACTTGCTTACATTCATGTACATGCGCCTTTATTTTTAGACTAATGACTTCATTTCAAAAGCATATTCTTTAACAGAACAGACAGCCTAGTCTGCGTTCGCTTTGTGTGCGGGAGGGCCTGGGTTCGATCTCCAGCCCCGTCATACCAAAGACGTGAAAAATGTTACCAGTAGCTCCCTTGCATTTAACGGGGAAACTGGTTTCTCTGTTCCTTCCCTCGTGTTGATGGCTTGATTAGGATTGATTTATACAGTTACTGGACAAGACTGTTATGCTGCACATTTTCACACATTATAATGCATGTAATTTACTGACTATAGACCAATAAAATGGCCATTAAGCACAGCAGGTATCTAATTATGTCTGACAGATGCTTGCTGCCTTCCCTCTAGTTTTTCCTTAGCAGTAGAATGATAATTGTTATCATCTTACACAAAAACAAAATAATGTATGTTTGAACTGCATTTATTCTCTAAAAAGATCGTATAAAAAACATCTTAAAGAAAATCTTCCTTATAAATGAAAAAAAAAAATAGATGTCCAAGTAGAAAAAAGCAATGGAATTCAGTCAATGCTATATTCTTAAAAACAGAAAGTCTCATAGGCTCATGTAAAATGCCATGACCAACACAATAAGGTTGAGTTCGCTGTCTTATCGGTAATTTTTATCTGGTTTATATATTCCAATAGAAACAAAGAAGGAAAAGATGAACAAATACTGTTTTCATTAGAATGAAGGCATACTATTTATTATTCTATTAAAGTGTTTGTCATTCTTTTCTCTTTTCCAAAAAAAAAAAGAGAAAATATCTATTTAAAATGAAGAATTAATGCTTCCATTTACGTGTTACGGCATACAGCTACTGAGTAAAATAAGTAAAAACCTGTGATACGTATCTTATTCTTTCCTCTATAGTCAGTTCATTCATATTTTCGGAATATTTTTTATCCTATTGAAGAATTATACTGACGATAATCTTTTGTATATATTTTTGTTTTCAAATTATTTTAATGTTTCCTTGCTTCTCTAGACAATTAAAAGCTTATGATTTTTGTAAAAATTCTTCATCTGCTCGTGTTTGTGATATTTCCTAACGCGGGCAGAAACATACAAACTCGTCCGACGTTAAGCCATTGATTGCACCTTGCCGATGACACAGAAAGATGATCACAGAAAGAGCTGTTTGTCACAACAGAATATTATCATTCAATATAAAAGAAAGAAAGAAAGTCCTGACAATTTCATGAATTAAAAAAAAAATGTTCTGTTTGTTAAACACATTTTAAAAGAAGCTATGGTATGTAATTTATCTATAATTTTAAATGATAATTTAAATTAATCTCCTTTAATGAGGACTGGAGCGGTTACGTAATCAATTAACCAGGTGTGCATTTTGGAAAATATGTTTTATCATGATTATAGGAAAAAGGGTTTCCTTAGAAATTATCAGTGCCATAATGAAGAAAGGAATAAACTTTATAACATATTGTTTGATCAAAACAGACTTAGTAAGTCTGTCTGACAGTTTGTTTCATTATAATTTTACAATATGCAGTTAGTGAACTTTTATTCTGTAAAATGATATTTGTTAACCTTTAGCCTGCTAAATTTCTATAAAGGACTGGTCCATCATTCAATTTAGGCAGTACCATTTATTATTCAAAGGGGTGTTCACTGAAAATTTACTGACTGAATAGCGAACAGTGCAGACAATGATCAGCCTGCACGGATGTGCAGGATGATTTTAGTCTGCACTGGTCACTAAAGCAGAATCACTTGCCACCAGCAGGTTAAAGGTTAAAATATTTAACCACTTATTATCTTATATGATTGTATGCCTAAAATGCTTATTATAATAATTTTATTCGTTGTTTGTTCAATTCCTTTGAAATTAGCTTTAAGTTATGTGACTAATCATAACCTAGCTTTCTTTGTAGCATTAAACAATAGTTCTCAGAGATGTGCATTATCAGTGAATGTCAGAGGATATGAGTTTAGGGTTTCTGCATCCCCTGCTTATCATTGATTTATTGTCTTAACTGATCCTAACATTAATGGCCATTTAACAGCCAATTATCACAGTTTGGCTATTATTACAAAGAGTCTTGGTTCTCCTGGCAACTTTTATCAGTAATCTGCTTATAACTATAACATGGAAATTAAATGACCATTGGCCCATCATGAATTGCAGGGGTCAGTTTTCAGAATCGGGTGTTTGTTGTTACATGTAGAAACTTCACACTAAGTAGCTGTATAAATATTTTAGACCTAAAATGTCTGTTTAGAATAATGGTAATTACCTTCTTCATACCGACACCCATATTTTCTCAGAAAAACAAAACAAAACATTTTCTCTCTAGGCTCATGTCAACATGCTTAGAAATTTGATTCTGAGGTTATATACTGTTGTGAAGAGTGATTAATATCACCTAGCTGTCAAAGTAGTATTAAATATAGCGCTTCTGGCGCAGTTTAATCTAATTTAACATTTAGTCTTTGACCTAAACCGACCAATGCCGGACAATTAAAAATCCACAGGTTTCAAACCCAATTAAAAGTTTTAAAGTTAAATTTAAATACATATGATATAGATGAGTTTACAAAATAAAATATATTGTTTGAAAGAAAGAAGATTTACTGATAATGTAAATCCCCACTTTGTTACAGCAAAAAACGGGAGGCTAATGATAAAAGCAAAATGTAAATCTTGCGGAAAAACGAAATCAAAATTCGTTAAAAACAAAACTGGAGGTAAATTAGATATCCATAAAGCAATGTTACCTTTGTTACCTAAGAAAGGTTTAACACTTCCAGGATATAATTATTGTGGGCCAGGAAATCCCCTAGATAATGGACCCCCTGTCAATGAACTGGATGCAGTATGTATGAATCATGATTATTGTTATGACTCAAGACTAAGTAAAAGTGAATGTGACAAAAAAATGCTTTCCAATTTAAATAAAACTAAATCAAAAACATTTGGAGAAAAGATTGCAAAACATTTAGTTGTGAAACCTATAATTAAAACGAAATACACACTTGGTCTTGGACAAAAGTCAAAAAACGGGAAAAGGGGGTAGAGTATACCCCCGGAATCACTGCACCAAGCTACCGCTGGAGCGATGAATTAGCAGAAGAATTACACAAACCAATTAAAAGAAAATTTAGGAAACGAAGAGTGATAGTTAATGATATTGATGATACTTGGTCAGCTGATTTAGTTGACATGCAAGCTTTTTCAAAATATAATAAAGGAGTAAAGTACTTATTAACCGTTATTGATATATTTAGTAAATATGCTTGGGTTATTCCATTAAAGAATAAAACTGGAGAATCTGTTACTGAAGCATTTGAAAAAATAATTTCTGAAGATAGAATTCAGGGACAAAAGTCCCCGAAGACTGCAAGGATTCCATAAAATTTATGGGTAGATGAAGGAAAAGAATTTTATAATAAAAAGTTTGAATCATTTTTGAATAAAAATAAAATTAATATGTATCATACATTTAATGAAGGAAAGGCTGTAGTAATAGAAAGATTTAATAGAAGTTAAAAAAGAATAATGTGGAAATATTTTACAGCAAATAATACTTATACTTATTTAAATAATTTGCAGGATATGGTTGATAAATATAACAAAACAAAACATTCTAGTATAAAAATGACACCAACCGAAGCTAGTAAAAACTTAAATAAAGGTACTGTTTACTTTAATTTATATGGTGATTTAAAGATACCAAAGAGTAAAGCAAAATTTAAAATTGGTGATCGAGTTCGCTTAAGTAAACTTAAAAGACATTTTGAAAAAGGATATACACCAAACTGGACAGAGGAAATATTTATAATTTATAAAATTAATAATACAAATCCCAGAACATACTCTATTAAAGATTTAAATAATGAAATAGTTCAAGGTTCATTTTACGGACAAGAACTTTTACCTACTACACAAGAAGTTTTTAGAATTTGGGAAAAAGTTTTTTAAAACAAAACATAAGAAAAAAAAAGTTTTAGAAAAAAGGAAAAGGGTTTTATAGTAAAAAATTTTAAAATAGTTGGGTACCTTTTAAAGCGATTTTGGGAAAAAAATTTATTTTAAAAAAAATATTTTTATATAAATGAGTAATAAAAATTTTATTTCTAATAATAATGGAATAAAAACCCAATAGATAAATTAAATTATTCACTTAACAAAAACTACCCTGCTTACAGAAAAATTTAAAAAAATTTTTGTGGGAGAGTAAATACGGGAAATTAAAAAAATTCAGCGGGAAATTTTTGGGTTTTCCCCCGCGGGCATTAGTACTTGTTCCACTATTCCAATTTTGAAAAGCAGTTGCGGGCGCTTTTCCCTCATATTACCATTTTTAACAACAAAAAAAAAACTTGACGACAAAAAAATTTTTTTTAAAATCACATCATCATAAAAAAAAACAACTTAAAAACAAAACACGGTTTGGAAAAGTAAATAAAGAAGGGATCCAAATAAAGAATTCGGGAAAATTTTTTTCCCATACAAATTAAAAATGCAAAAAAAAAAAATTATTCAACACCTTTTTGAAAAGCACATAAAGGAATTTAAAACTTAAGGGATATAAAATTAAAAAAAAGAAAGTTGTAAAAAAGTTTAAATTAAAGATTTTTTCTATAATATTTTATATAAATAAAAAATTTTTTTTTCAGATGAAGGTAAAAATTTGCATCAGAAAAATTTACTTTTTTTAAAATTTATTAAAGAAAAAAATCCAATTTTAAAAAAAATTCCAAAACCCAAATTTCACGAATGGAAAAAAGGGTTAGGGCCCAATTTTAAAATTTAAAAAATAACCTTTTTGAACTTGCTGCCCAAGAACCTTCCAAATATTTTTTTCCCTTTTTTCAGCAAACAATTTTTTAAACCCCCAAAAAAAAAATTGGTTATCTTCTGCAAACAGTTTGTTTGGGGTTTTCTGTCCTTGAACGTTTTTTTTTTGCTAACAAAACTTTTTTTTTACAAAACAACTCACGAAAAATGGGGGTTATAAATAAACCCCGATGGGCAGTAAAAAAAAATTTCTTTTCTTAACTGTTTCAAAATTAAAAAACCAAAAAGGAAAAAACCCAATTGTGGATTTTGTTTAGTTAAAACCGACCCAAAAATTTTATGTTTTAAAAAAGACTTCAAAAAAGAAACAAAAACGGAAAAAACAAATTTTGGTTTTTAGTTTATTTAAAAAAAACTAAAACAAAATTAAAACAAAAAAGGGTTAAAACCCAGATTTTTCCCAAGAAGGTAAAAAATTTTAACATTTTAAAACAATTTTGAAAAAATGACTTTAAAATTTCTTTTTTCAAAAGATATAGTTTAAATAAAAAAATTTTCCCTCAAATCAATATAATTTCATTAGGTGCTTTTTTTTAAAGATTTTTTTCTAAAAGTATAAATAATAAAGGTTTTAAAAAAAAGGGAAGATAAAAAGTTTAATTGCCAAAATTATCTACACTTTGGGAAAAATAATGAATCCAGATAAAAATTTCCCATATAAAAAAAGTTCTTAAAAGAAGAAAGTTTTTAAAATCAAAACTTGATCAAATATTTTCCCGATGAATATAAAAACCACGCCATTGAAAAATTTAAAAAAATTTTTATAGATCCTTACCGTAAAAGAACTTTATTTGAAGGGGGACGGGGTTTGGGTCTTTTAACTGAAAAAAGAAAATGAT
This sequence comes from Mercenaria mercenaria, assembly GCF_021730395.1. Lineage (NCBI taxonomy): Eukaryota > Metazoa > Mollusca > Bivalvia > Venerida > Veneridae > Mercenaria > Mercenaria mercenaria. The sequence goes on from NC_069368.1 coordinate 83,331,699, forward strand.
GAAAAAATTATGTAAAGGTCCCAACCAAATAATTATCGAAACAACCCCTAAAAAAAGTTATTGTAACCAAAACCGTGAAACTTTTGAAGAAAAAATATAAGAAGCACTTTACAAAGCATCTAAAAAATTTTGGTTTTAAAAGCGGGGTTTAATAAAAATGTGTTTTAAGGGGCCCAAAACCGAGAAAAATTTGGGAAAAACAAAATTTAAGGGAAAAAGGGATAAAAATTTAAATTTTTTAAATTTCTTCTTAAAGAAAATTTAAAAAAAACTTTTTTTATTTTAATTTTTTTTTTAAATTTAAATTTTTTGCTTGAAGTTTTTTTTTTCCTAAAAATAATAAAAAGATGGAAATCGAGAGATCTTAAAAACAATTTTAATAAGAAATTTAAAATTTAAAAAATTACAAAAACAAGATCCAAAAAATCAATTATATTTAACTATAAACGACTCTTATGAAATATTTAAAATCTGAATTTAAAAAATTTTAAAAAGGGAAAAAAAAAATAAACGTTGTTTTAAAAAAATTTAATTTTTGCAAAAAGGGAAAAAACCCGATACAATAAAATAAATCAGCTTTTTTTCAATAAAAAGGTTTTTTAGAAATTATTAACACAAACGAAAAAAAAAAACTTTACATCAAGTTTTTTGATGAAATAATAAATAAAATTTGGTAATTGGTTTTCTGAAGGAAGTGCTGGAGAAAAAGATTTCATTTAAGCTCATTAATAAATAATATAAGTATAGACCCTTGGCTGCTTAAGTTATTTAGAATTCCCAAAAATCATTAAAAATTTTAAATGAAAGGTTTAAATAAAAAAAAGAATGAGATAACAATGTTTTAATGGGGGCCCCATTTGGTTACAAATTCCTGTTGAAAAAGACCCTCAAAAAAGTTTCAAAATATAAAAAACAAATAAACGACCCTTGATTAAAACGGGAAATTTAAAAATTTCCGGGTTTACTTTAAATAAAAATACCAAAAATAAAGTTTTAAATGAAATTTTCATTTAAAATATTTGGGATAGGGAAGAAAAAGATTTTTCCATTGTACAAAACAAAGTATAAATACGAAGAACACTGGACATGTTGCAATTCCCTAATGAAAAAAATAAATGATAAAAAAACTGATGATGACTGTAAGCCCTCAAGAACTTTTGCCAACATTATGTTTGGATAAAAGTTTTTAAATTTAAGTTTAAAATTTTTCAAAAAAAAAAAAATAAACCCAAAAAAAAACTTTTTTGTAAATCATGTTTACAAAATTTTTTTCCAAAAGAAAGAATTTTAAAATGAAAAAATTTTCCAAAATTGTTTAGCTTTTAAATGGTACCCCAAGGGTGTAAAAATCCCAAAAAAGAGGGAAGAAAAGTACAATTTAAAAATTAATCAAAAAGGGTTTAAGCTTTACCTTTTTTTAATTTTAAATTTTAAATTTGAATCAATAACAAAAAAAGTTTTAACTGCTTTCCCCCCATAAAACGAATTTTAAAATTTATTTAACCATATCAAAATCATATGTTTTGTGGTTACAGCAAATAAAGTGTTTGTTGTTATGACAAATAAAAATACAAAAAAACCAAACCCAAAATTTATAAAGGTCCTAATGCAGTTTAAAAGTTTTTTGAAAAATGCTTGAGGAAGGGGAAAAATTTAAAGAAATATTTAAAAAAATTTTTTAAACAAAGAACTAAGAATGTCTAAAAAAGATTCAACCAAATTTTAAAAAAAACAAAATTTTTGTCATATCGGGAAAAAAAAGAAAAATTAGAAGGTGAAGTGCCATTACGTGTTTCTTTGCCCATATAACAAAATTTCAGAGGAATTTGCTCACTCAAAGTAAAAATTAATTTTTAAACCCTAAAAACATAAAATTCCTTTTTTTTATTTTTTTTTTTTTTTTTTTTTTGTTTTTTTTTTTTTTAAAGGTTTCAAAATTTTAATATATGCCAAAAAAAAATGGGAAAATTTTTAACAAAAAAAATTTAAAAAGTTTTTCCCTAAAAATATGGAAAAAATTTATGGGCATTTATATTTCTGATTTTGGTCTTTATTAAATTCATTTAAATTTTTATGTCTCAATCATTGGATAAAACTTTATTTTTTAAAAAAATTTTTCCAAAATTTTTAAAAACTAAACTTGGGGGGAATTTTTCCAAATTAAAAAAAATTTATAAAAATAAAATTAAAAGGCAAAAGGTTTTTTATCCATATAAATTACATGGATTCATTTAAAAAATTCAAAGAAACAAAATTTAAACCTTTTCTAAAGAAGAGTTTTTTTTTTCAATTTTAAATGAAACTTATTTCGTTTAATGAATAAAAACATGCAAAAATTTTTGGAAAAAAATTTTTAAAAATTAAAACAATGGGAAATACAAAAATCATTTTTAAAAAAAACTGACGTATTATTTTTAGCTGATTTTTCAAAAATTTTTAGAAAACTATGTTTAGAGAACAAAACAAATTAGATCCTTGTCTTTATTTTAGTAGCCCGGGTTTTAAAGTTTGGGGGATCCCAATTTTTAAAAAATACTGGAATTAAAGTTAGTTTTAAAACTAAAAATTGATATTTTATTTTTTTTTATTGAAAAGGGGGGGGGGGGGGGGGGAGAAAAATTTTTTTATATTTCAAAAAGATACATTAAAGCAAACAATAAATATATAAAGGGATTAAAAATTAAAAAAGAAGAAAGAAAAATACTTATGAAACCTCGACCCCAAATAACCTTTACGGTTGGGCAAAGTTTAAACCCCTTTACCCCTCGGGAAATTTTTTTAAAAATTTTAATCCGAAAAACAATTCAAAAAATTAATTCCCAAAAGGTAAAACTAATTTTATAGTTGAAGGGATCTTGAAAAACCAAAAAAAAATTCATAAAACCCCCCAATGAAAAACCCTTTTAACCTCCGAAAAAATAAAAAAACCAGATAAAGGGGTTTTCCCTGATTAAGAAAAAATTTTAAAAACAAAAATTTGAAATGGGAAAAAGAAATGTAAAAAGTTGGTTCCAACTTTAATTAAAAAAAAAATTTTATGTATTCATTAAAAAAAAATCTTGAACAAATTTACAAAAATTGGGGTTAAAAAGAAACCCAAAAAACAAAAAAAATTAAAATTTTTTGACGAAAGTTTTGGTTAAAAAAGAAAATTTTGGAATTTTAATACTCAAAAAAAATCTAAAGCAAAAAAAACAAATTTTAAAAGGACTTTTTTAATTTAAAGAACAACCGTTAAATTTGGTAACGATGGAGAAATTTTCGCAAGAGGGTTTAAAATTTAAATTTAAAACAATGAAAATATTTAATTAAAATACATAGCCAAACCTTTAAATTTTTTAGTTTTAACGAGTTTAAAATCTAACCCCTTTTGGTATTCAAGAAAAAAAGGGAAAATTTTTTATTAAACAGACCTTTTTTAATTTGGAATGTGCAATTTTAGATTTATCAAATATTTTTTTGTAAGAAATTTTCCCTTAAAATTATATTAAGGAAAAGTACAAGGGGAATTGTAAATTATTGTTTTTGGGCACGTTCATTATGTATAAATAAAAACCAAAGAAGCGTAAAAAAAGACTTTTTAAAAAAGGATTTATTTTAAATAGGATTATAACCCCAAAAACAAAATTTTATTTCGTAAAAATTAAAAAAATAATTTGGAAAAAATTTTAAAAATGAAGGGTTCCGGGGTAGTAATTGTTTTAATTTGTTGGATTAAGAAGTAAAATGTATTCATATTTTTTAGGGAAAACGAAGTTTAAAGTTTAAAAAAAGAAAGGGAAAATTAAAAAAATTTTTGATAAGAAAACAATAGTTTCAAAAAAATTATAAAGATACTTTTTTTAATTCAACCCAAAGTAAATTTACACCTTAAAAGTTTTCGTTCTAATAAACACCAAACTTTCCCTTAAATTATAAATAAAAAAAACTTTTCAAGTTTTGACGATAAAAGATATATTCGGGTAATGGTAAATTTAAACATTAGCTTATTCTTAAATTTAAAAATTAAATTAAAAAATTAAATTAAAAATTAAATTAAAAGAACCAAAAATTTGTTAACTGAATAATTTAAAACGTTTAAAAAAAAAAAAAAAAAAGCATCATCCATTTTAAAATTTATTTGCATAATTTAAAAGAAATAGATTTATTTTTTCCCATTATTTTTTAAAATGAAAACTTTAAAGAATTACACTTTCCCTTTTTTTTTTTTTTGTAATTTAGCTTCTCCTTTAAACTAATTTAATTGCATTCAACAAAAAATTAAAATGCAATTAAAATTAATTCTTACATTTTTACCTTTTTTTAACTAAACCAGGGACTAGCATTTACAGTTTTCCCTTTAAATAAAACCACCATCAGTATCTTGGGTATAAAAAGTTAAAAACAATGGGAGGTTTTCCCCTTAAATTTAAATTTCCTTTTCCCATTTGTTTTTCTATTTTTTTTTTACTTTTTTTATTTTTTTATTAAAAAATTTCCCCTTATATTAATTTTTTCAGTTAAATAAATGTCCTTTTTTGTTAAAAAAATTTAAATAGTTTGTTTATTTACTCCTTTTATTATTTAAATTTTTGTATTTTATGGGAATAAATCATACAACCCGGGACTTTACCCTTTAACATTTTTTTTAAAGAAAAATAAAAAATAATAACCCAGAGTGTACTTGTTTTTTTCTTGATAAAGAACATTTTTTTATATTAATTTGGTATATACTTAAATTTCTTCTTTGGTGGAAGGGAATTTCCCAAAAAGGGGGCAAGGGGGGATATTTTTAAACCCAAAATAACAAACCCCAAAGTGTTTTCCCGGAAACCCAAAAAGTTTGTCCAAAAATTTTTAATTCCACATTCAACCCTTTTTTTTTAATTTTTTAAAATTTTTTGGGGAACCCCGTGGGTCTCCGAGATTTCACTCTTGGTAAAATTAAATTTTTACTAAAAAACACCCCTAAAGTTTTTTAAATTTTTTTTGGTTTTTTTCCCCCTTGTTTTAATTTCAAAGTTAATATTGGGTTGTTTATAAATTTTTTTTTTTTTTTTTTACATAGGAATTCGTCTGTAAGGCTCCGGGTTTAAATCAATCTGGGGAAAAAACCCCCAAAAAAAAGATGTAATTCCCAAGGTATTCCCAAAACAAACACCAACCCTACCTAAAAAAAAACCCCCCGCTTGTTTTGTTTTTGTGTTAATTTTAAAAACACTCCAGATCCCCACTAGCTTTCTTTCCCTTTTATTAGGGGAAAATGGTTATCAAATTTCTCCTTTTCATTTAGCAAAGAAATCATACCATTTCCCCAAATATTTTACTTTAAAACCAACTGGCCAAATCCCCGACAAAGCAAACCCAAAGCCTAGGGGGCAAATTTTTTTTGGAGCAATTTTTGCTGCCATTGGAAGAAATTTTTTTTTCCTAACAAAAAACCCGCTAAAGCTCCCCTTTTAAAAAACCCCCAATTTTTTACCTTGACTGGACATTTGGCTTTTTAAATTGGGAATTTCTAATCCCCTTTTTATTTGCCCAAAAGCTTTTTAATTTGATTAATTTGGTTTTTTTTTAAAAGTAAAGGGAAATTTCCCTGTTAAAAAATTTATGGTTTTTAAAAAAAAAATTATAAGGATTTTTTTTTTTAGTAGGCCCCGGGCTAAATTTTTCTTTTTTTCCATCTGTAAGGTTTAAATTTATATTCAATATAATTTGAGACATTAAAATACTTTAAAATTTTTTTAAATTTTTTTTTATTTTAAAATTTATTTATTTTTTTTAAAAAATAACAAGTTTATTTAAACAATAACAATTCATTTTCCCAAAAGTATTTATTTCAACTGTTTTCCCCATATAATAAAATTGCCCTTAAAAAACGATATTTTGGGAAGGGGGAATTGCAGTTAACTTAATTGTTAATGAAACTGCTTAGGGCTTTTTATTACTTCCTTTTTAAAATTTCCCAATTAAAAAAGAACAAATCCAAAAAAAAACTTTGAAAATTAAAATCTAATTTTTGGGGGAGCCCTTTCCCGTAGTTTTGGTTTTTTTTGTTTATAATAATAATTTAAATTTCATCAACATATATTTTTGATATCCTGTATAGTCTGTTTCTGGAAAAAAACCCATTACCAACTTCAAGACCACAGGAGCTCAAAAAAGAATTAAACATCAACTGCTGCAAATTTAAATTTTAAAAGTAAAAAAATAAAAGTGGGTTATGTTCTTGTGAAATTAAATTTTATCAGTGTTGTAAAAAAAACCAAAAAAAAGTTGGGTTTATTACCCAGCGTTTTTCAAAAAAATTTTATTTAAACTTTGTGTATCAGTTTTATTTGGGGTCCCTCATTTCCCTAAGGATGACCAATTTCCCTTTTTTAAAACTGCAGTAGTAAAAAAGATCAAACCCAAATTCATTAAAAAATTAAACGGGAATCCATAGAATTAAAAATTTTTTTACAAATACTCTTTCCCCGGGTCCGCAGCAATTTGCCTAAAAATTAATTCATCATCATCGCAGCTGCAGTGGTTTTTTTTGAATTTGACTTTGGGGGTAAAATATTTGTTTCTAAACCCTAAAAAAAGATAATTAAAAAAATGGGAATTTTTTGCATTTACCTCTTTTTTCCCCCTTGATTAAAACCTTTTTTTAAAAGCAAAAACCCTTTTTTATCACATCAGCAGCAGTAAACAAAAATTTATTTTAAATAAATAAATTCATTTGTTCCAGTTTATTTTTTCATAATCATAAAATAGTTTTAACCAAACTCTTTTTCATTTAAAAACTTTGTATAAATTAAATTTCAATCATAAACAATTTTTTTCCCTTTTGTTTTAAAACCCCCTAACTGTTTAATTTTTTAAGCTGCATTATTAATTAGAGCAATTTTTACTACCCTCCCGCATAATTTTAAACCCTTTGGGAAACTTATTTACTTTTAAAAATTATTCAAAATAACCAATAAACCAATCAAAAAAAAGAGCTTTTTATCATTAAAATTTTAAAAGGGATAACCGTTTTTTTGTTGTTTTTAAAAAATTATTTTCCCAAAAACAGATAAAAATGCTGTATTTAATTTTAAAAAGGGGTTATTTGTATCTTTTTACAATATTCTTTTGTTCAAACCCTGTAAAATTATATATTAATTTTTTTTTTTTTTTTTTTAAATTTTTTATTTTAATTTTTTTTTTTATTTTTTATAAAATTAAACCGTTAATACGTTTTTTTTGAGCTAAGTTTCCAGCACGAAACTAAAAAATCCCAGATCCCGACAATAATCTATTTAATCATATATTAAAAAACCTCCTCATTATCATTATTTTTTCTATTTTTTTTTTTCTTGTAATTCCCTTTTCAATTAAATTTCCAACGCCGGAGCAGGTTTTTTTTTAAGTTTTTTAAAAAAATTTTTTTTACAGCTAAATTTCCAAATTCTTTCCAACCTTTTTGTTTTCCCCTTTCCCAAATGCTGCTTTTTCCTGCTGTTTTTTAAAGCTTTTTTTCCCGCTGTGCTAATTGAAGATGCAAACTTCCCCTTGAAAGAAAATTTTGTTAAGGTTTTCAAAAATCCCAATCCGTGTATGAAAATTTTTTCCCGTGTGAGCATCAACATAAATAAACTTCCTTTAAATTTTTTCAAAAAATTTTTTTGGGACAATTTAAAAAAAACCCAAAAGTTTTTAATTAAATTTCTTTTTAAAAATTTGGGGTAAAACTTTTTTTCCAAAAACCCCCTTAAAAATAATTTTTCACCAAAAAAAAACTTGGAAAATATATTCTAATTTTAATTTTTTTTTTTAAAAAATTTAAATTTAAATTTTAGAATAAACCAACTCTTTGTGGTTTTTTTGTAAATGGTTTAAACTCTTGTTAAATCGCAGTACTTAAAGCTTTAAAAAATAACACTGAAAATTTCCCCCAACAAGTGAATTTTCAATAAGAAACACCCGTGTAAATTGATCCACAGAGTTAAATTTAAAAAGGGTTTTAGTTCCCCATTCCCCTTTTTGGGCTAATTTTTTTTTTTTTCAAATCCAAGCAATGTATGAAAAATTTTATTTTTTCCCAAAAACCCCAAATTTAAAATTTTCTTTAAAAGAAAACAAAACAAAAAACTACTTTAATCAAATTCCCCAAAAATTTTTTTTGGAGCAAATTTTTTGATTTATCAAATTCATAATCAAACATTAAAATTTTTAAGGTTTTCCCCAATATAATTATTTAAAAAAAAAGGTAACGAAAAAACCCTTTTTTTAAAAAAAATCCTTTTTCCCAAACCTTACCATTAAAGATAACGAATTTTTTAAATTTTCATTTCATCACTAATATTTTTTTCCAAGAATAGGGCATAGTGGGTTTTTTTTAACCAAACCAAAAACATAAGTTTTATTTTTATCTAAAATTAAAGAACGCAAAAACGATTGTAAAATCAAATCGGAGTAATTTTAATTTTTTTTAACTGTTTTTAAAAAACTTAATACTATTTTTTTTTCCATTTAAATATAATTAAAAACCTTTAAATTTAAAAAAAAAATTTAAGAAAAAAAAATTTTTAAATAACATTTTATGTTTTCTGGTAAAAAATGTTTTCATTTTTAAAAGTTTTATCAATTATTCTAAAACCTTCCCTTTTTAGGTTTTTTCATTATTAATTTTCCCCATTAAATTTAACCAAAAAATTTAAATCCAATTTATTAACCAATTCTTTTTTGGGTTACATGGACAAACGTCAAAACCTTGTCCTCTAATTTCTTTTTAAAAATTTTATAAAATCTTTATTTATAGGGAAACCTGGGCTTTTCTGTTAAATTTTTTAATATTTTTCTTGGGAAAGAATTGAATGCTTTTTATTTTTGTTTTTATCTTTTATTTAAACAAACAATTAAATCATCATCTACTTTAAATTTAATGACTTCTTTTTCCCTTTTTTCTATCCTTAGCAATTAATTTGTTTTTACCATAAAATTTATTTAAGTTAATAATTAAATTTCCGTATTGTCCATTTGGTAAAACTTTATATGGGTTATGATTTTATTTCCTTTTCCTTTTTTTATATAGGATCCGTATCAAGAATATGATTTAACCGGTATTTGTACTTTATGAGTTGATCTTGATCATGTTTTAATTCTTTGTTTTTTCTTGCTTATTTGATCTTTTGATCTGATTTGCTTGCTATGGGACCATTAATTTTTAATATCTTCAGTAACCTTATCTATTGTAGCTTTAAGATCGTCTTTACTTATTTTATCGGGATTAGATTCATCTACAGAAAAAAAGTCAAACATTCAGACGGTTTGTAATATTTATATTTTTCTAAAACATCATTATCTATAAAAGCATCTAAATCTACTGTATGTATTTTTTTTTTTCGGTCTTGCTCCCATTCTTCTGATTCTTCAGGTTTCCTTTCTCGTTATAAAAATTTTTTTCCCAGTATTTATCAACCTCTTTTTCGTTTTAGTTTTTGTTGTAATGGTTGTAATGGTTTTTGTAGTTCCGGAGGTGGTTGTTTTTCCATTATCTCTCCCAAATTTTTTTGTTGTTGTCTACTTCTTTTATTTTATCAAAAAAACTTTTTGAAGTAACGCTAATTGCTCCTTAATTCCGGGTAATGCTTTTAACTGACTTGATAATTGTTCTTTTTGCCTTTCTATTTTTTCAGTAATTGGCCTATAAATTTCAGTATACATATCCCGATTTGTAGCTTTTCTTATTTTTTTTCTCATTATTTCTTCTCTAAGATCTCTCATCTTTTGCCCAACTAATTTTTTTCTTATTATCATTTCATTAAGTTTTGATTGCATTTTTATAATAATGTAAGATAATGTAAAATAATGTAAAATAATGTAAGATAATGTAAGAATTGTAAAATAATGTATATTATATAAATGGAAATTCCAAATTATAATGCAAAAAGTGATAAATCCGAAACTTTAAACAATTTTATCCTTTAAAGCCAGATTCATGTTTTAGAATGTTTAAAATTGGATCGTCGGGATCTGGAAAACAAATACATTAATGCATATACTTCGAAAACCTCTTATATATTATGATAAATTATACTTATATGCTAAAAAACCTAGAACATCTAAATATCAGGATTTAATTAAACCCAAATTAAACCAAATTGCCAAAAAAAATTAAAATAGATCCAAATGAAATACTTGAAAATTCAGCTGATCCCAACCAAATTGAACCTTGTGAGAATTTGAATCAGAAAAACAAAAAATGTTAAAATTTGATGATTTTGTATGTGAAGATAAAAAAGTTCAAAATGAAATAACAAAATACTTTATTCAAGGACGTCACAAAAATTTTTGTGTTATTTATTTAAGTCAGTCTTACTATAAAACACCAAAAGATATTCGAATTAACTGTCACATTATATTTTATTGGTGAATATCAAGATAAAATGGAAAATAATAGGATTTTTAATGAACAAAATATAGATCGTGATACTTTTTCTAATGTAAAAAAATCGAAAATATGATTTCTTATATATTGACAAACCAAGGAAGTTTTTAAGAAAAAACTTTACTGGTAATATATAATAATTAAAATAATGGGAGTTTTTAATGATGTAAAAACAAATAAGCGAACCTGACAGTATAAGTAAAGTTAAATTGATATTGATTTAAGTGATTATGCTACTAAAAAGCAATTAAAAAAGCTTAAAAAGGAAAGGGAATCGTATCTTCAAGAAATAAGGAACTTGATAACACAATAATAGAGCATTAGATATGGGGGTAATGAAATAATCAACCTAGGAAATCCAGATAAACCCAACGATGCAGTTTCAAGAGGGTTTGTGTATAAAAAAATTCAAAGTGTAATAGATGACTATAAACTTGAAGATGTCAAAAGTAAAAAACAAACACTAGAAGTAGAAGTAAAGAATTTTTGAGAATTAACAAAAGATTTTAAAAAAATTCATTATTAATTAATCATTACAAGGTAAAATTGAAGGAAGAAATGAAAGCTATGACTGATTCTATTAAAGAACTTGAAGAGAAATCTGATTTGACAGATGACAACATAAAAGAAGTATTTCGAGTCAATTTAAACATTTTATACACTCAAGTTCAAGAATTAAAAGATAGTATGATTAAACATGAAGAGCTAAAAGAAAAATTTATTGAAGCTGAGAAAAAGTTACAAATATGTATCAGTTAAAAATTTAAGAACAGAAATAAATAAACTAAATACTGAAATGAAAAAAGGGAATCAGATTTACTCGATACATTTTCAAATAAATTTGCAGAATATAAATCTGAATTGGAAAAGGCAGCTTCACAAAGAGGTGATGATCATGATACAGCATTAGATAACCTTAAAAAAGAAATTAATTTTAAAATAGATAACTTTAAAAACAAATTCGAAATTGGATTAGTATTGTTGAAAAACCCGTCACAATTTAAAATATGCATAATTAAGTAAATTACAAAAAAATTACAAAAGATATTAATAAATTTAATGATAAAATTAAAAAAATAATAAATGATCTGGACTCTGTAGTTGAAAAATCAGTTAAACAAGAAGAAGCAATTAAGATAATTAATGATCAAATTAAAAAAATAAAAAAATGATTTGGACTCTGTAGTTGAAATATCAGCTAAACAAGGAGAATCAATCACTGCTAATACCCAAGTAATTACTGCTAATACTAAAGCAATAACCGCTAATGTTGAAGAAATTACCACTAATGCTGAAGAAATTACAAAGTAAAAAATGTTTTTTAAAACAAGAAACACAATTTGCTAGAACAAAAGGTGTTGTTGACAATTTATCTGCTTCTGAAGTTCTACAAAAAAAAACGACTTGATGATTTTTGCTGAAATAATTCTTAAACTTAAAAAGAAGACAAAAAAAATAAAAGAAGAATTGGAAAAGAAATAGAAAAAATGAGACATGAAGTGTTTCTCTTTGAATACTATTATAATCATACTTTTGATTACATACAAATGAAAAAGTATTTTAACCGTGGTGGTGTCTGGATATATTCAACATATAAAAATATGGCTGATCTGAACTATTTAAATATATTTAAAATAAGACCTGGAGTTATCGTAGATTATGAAGATTTTATACTCACAAACCAAGAATATAAAATAGCTGTACCAAATATGGTTTTGAAGGGTGTGTTTGAGGTTAAAAAAACCGGAACTTATATAATAGATATTAATATTTTATTAAAGGGTGTGAGCCCCCTGGGTGAACCGAATAAACCAACTAAAAGCCCAATATCATATTTATACTTAGATTTTGGGGTAGTGGTAGTGATATAATTATTAGTACATTTACCAATACTGTAAATATAGCAGCTGAGGACTTTGACACTGATAAGTTAATATCTATGTATAAGAAAAAAATTAAAGTTCATCTAACACAAGGAACAATGTTTGACATTAATCCTTATGAAGATTCAACATTTACAGAAGTAAATTTTACGCTTTTGACGAGTAGTTACATCAGATTCTACATATCGGATGAACCTGCATCGAATACTGTATCGGATGAATTGTATCGGATGAACATGTATAACCTGTATCAAATGAACATGCATTCCATGATTAGAAAAAAAACTTTTGAATTAAAATTTTAAATTTAAAAGTTTAATTACTTGTTGTACCCTGATAATATACTTACTAATTGAAAATAAGATCAAAGATCATAGACCCACCTTTACATTTTATTAATAAAAAAAATCTGCCAAAGTTTTGTCAAAGATTCGGCCAAAGATTCGGCCAAAGTAAAAGCAAATGACAGTTTGCTGCCAACTTGGCAGAAAAATGGCAGGTTTTTTGCAGATTATTTTTTATTGGTTGAATTTATGGTTTCCCACATAGCCATTTTCAGAAAATACAACGTAAATTCCAATATAACATTTTCAGAAAATATGTCAGCTATTTATAACCAGGTTTTCTGAAAATATGAGAAAATGAAAGTAAAGTTAAAACCTGTGGATTTTTAATTGTCCGGCATTGGTCGGTTTAGGTCAAAGACTAAATGTTAAATTAGATTAAACTGCGCCAGAAGCGCTATATTTAATACTACTTGTCAATAGCCACCCTAAACTGACGCAACAAGATTAATTGAACTATTTCAAATTATCTGTGCCAGATGTATGATTTTTCTCTACAAATGAAAGAAAGTAAAGCTTTTACCACATTGTAAATTTCCTGCAAAAGTATGCTCAAGATTTATAGTTCAAGGTTTGCAGTTGCTGAATAACTGACCTTAAATCTTTTTAACATTAACACCCTTCAAATATTTTTATAACAGCTTTTGTGTTACGGACAATATGACAGGAGTTTATGTTTTTATCATAGATAGACTTCTGTGGTCAATTAATACATAATATATTTGATGAAAATAGTAGTAATATGATTTTTTACAGAACCAATAATAGACAGAACATGAGGTGCAATTTCATTACAATTTCTTGATTATCTAATAGATTATATATTTGTAAATAATTGAACATCTCCCTTCTTTCAATGTCTCATCGATATTTGACCATTTTGTGTCGATTCGCTGTAAAACCCAACTCACTCACTCACACAAACTTCGTAAGTATAAATTAAGACACATTCAATTTTGACAAAGTTCTGAATTTGACAAATGATGTAGACAATGGTGAAGTATTATTTTATTAGATATTTTTGAACTTTTTGGGGGTTTTTTTGGTATTTTTTGGGGTAGTAGTTTGAGTAGAGTCACATTGTCATAGTTTGGTCATGCAGTGGCATTTAATGGTACAGGAAGACCCAAGGTGCACCTCAAGGCATTGTTCCAGACATCAGGTTACAGCCGACATTCCAGAAGAATTTTCTCTTGAAATCATGTACACAGTACCATTACCAACTTTTAGTAACATCTCTAAACCGATAAAGCAAGACAGCTTTACATATCATAATAAAACCATAGAAACCAGTAATCCAATATCAGTGCTTCGTAGATTTCCGTACTAATTGTTGTTGTTGTAGTAACACGGGGAAAAATCGATAATTAATAGCTTTGGTCTGACGCATTTATGTACAAAAAAAAAAACAACAAGTAATTGCTACACTAAGTCTGTAATTTCAAATATGCGCCACCTACCAATTTTCAACAGACTGTAATGAATTTTCAGAGATTAAAGTTGACGATATTTCTGATAGACTGCTTTTTTCAGTTCTGTTATTCTCCATTTCACACCAATAAATCTTCAAACATGACCACAAACGTCTTTTTTCAGCAGAGCGCAAAAGACGTGCTTGACAGGTTTTCTAAGTAGCGTTCCTATATACAACAAAAATACGGCAAAAAGTCTTTATTTTCAAGTTTGTGTTAAAATTACCTCTCCAATGATATATAATTTGTCAAGTTTATTTAGACGTCACATCGGAGGCAAATGATTTATGAATGCAAAACACGTGAAACTGGCGTCGAGTTTCACCCAAAATTTTGCGTAAAGACGCCTATATGATTAACTTGAGAAACTGTCCAATAGTTTTTTGAATAATTTTGAACAAGCGTACATAATTTCAATCGCTATCTATTTCAAAAAAGAAATACGGGGGTCAGCGTTAAGATTTCGCTCTGTGTACCATTGCGCTTCCCCTACCCACAGTAAAAATAATGATACCTCGAGTTTTATCGTAAAATTTAGGCCAGGATTAGACTGGCATCAGTCGTAGTGTGTAGTAGTCATGTGCCTATCTTCAGGGAGTGTGACGTCATCATTTTCCCTATAAATTCTATATAAAGCCGCCATCTTGGTCTCGGAGGAGGGAATTTTTAGAGGAGGAAACTTTCAGTACATACAGAGGGTGACGTTATCAATACGGTAAAACAATGCCAGGCTACATGTTTTATGGCATATTCTTGCATAAAAACTACTTTTTTCACTGGATCCGCCCATGTATAAACGGGAGAAAAATCGTGTGCAAACAATGCAATTCACGTGCTGTTAATACATGATTTTTATTTTTGAAATGCTTTGCCAGGGATATATATGTGTATTTTTGCGCACCCTGATATTTGGCATCTGCGTCTTGTTTCTTCCATAACAACCTCTTCTTGTAGCATTATAGATACAATGTAATCCATAGTATATTTAGCTGTATCTGTTTCCAACCCCAAACGTACTGCCCCCATCAATATACGCACTAGCTTCTCTTAGAGTTCACTCCCTTTAAAAAAGCGTCTGTTCAGTTATTGTAAATAACTGTGAATAAATAAGTATCGCGTGTAATTTGTGCTATTGTTCGTTTTTAGGTATTATATTTATGATTTTGGTAAGTATCAGTCAGTATGTTTTTATCTAATTGCTCGAAGAATTTGTATAAACAGCTTGGAAACTTGACACTACGTTCGTACTCATCCGCACTCCAAATGCGTGTCCGTACTCAATATAACTCGAATGTAAAGTTATTATTCTTGAAATTGTGATCGAGTCCACCAAATTGTGAAATGATATGAACAATTATTGGTAATTTTATGTTTGTAATAATGAGAGATAAAAAAAATCGCTTAAAAACCTTCAGGATGTGCTTTTGATAGTGTTGTTTATTTCCGGGCCCTGGAAACGGATATTTAAAACATGTTTACCGTTTTCAAGAACAACAGCAATGGTAAATAAAAAATGTACCGGAATCGTCAAGTCATCACATATGAAAACAATACATAAATCGTCGTGAAATATTTTTTTATGCAAGAATAGCGACAATACACGTTTGTTATGTGTATTAACGTCTGCAGAAGCCCTTGGGATATGTTTGTGACCTCGACCTTCGACCTTCGGTCTCGGTCACAAACAATCCCGCGGGCTTCTGCAGACGTTAATACACAAAAAAACGTGTATTATCCCTACATTAATTGCTTGGCTAATTGAATTGCTATTAGAATGGAGTTTTAATGAAATGCGTTTTAAAAGTAGATCAATCACGCAATACGTACATGTATCTACATGATTAAGAATACTAATAGGGCCATCCAAATGTACTAGTAACAGTACATGTCCACCCAGTATGGTAGACTGTTGAGTCTAGGTTCTATATAGTATGCTTACATCGGTTGATGCAAGGGCCATATAAACATAAAACCAACTGTATGGGTTCTGTTACAAGTGTATACATGTACAGTCGTATAGTTGATCAATGTTAAGACACAGATCAATAAGAAACAGCATACAGTTTATATTCTTTTTATTAGGACTACGATACACAACTATAACATCTTAATGTACAATATATATGAAAACTATTTACATAGAAAAAAGTTCAATATACTTCATAATCTTTAATTGCATAACATTGTTCTATTATTTACAATAACACTTAATCCACTCAATCAATAAACACATTGTTCACTGTCCAACAGGGAAATAGTCTATTTTGCCAATTTTCAGTACAAGCAATATTGTCTTTAAATCAGTTAAAATCCATATGTATAAGATATATAGTTTTCACGAATGACTCGTTTGTCAAACACTAGTCTGTAATCTTTGTTTTATGACATAGTTAAAAGTTTTGTACTATTCCTGTCTCTACTAATTTTGAAAAGATCCTTGACTGTTATTGATTCTTTGGAACTATCAAGTACCATTGTCTGCATTACATCAAAATTGATCGTTTGTAAATTTCTGTAACTGAGTGTGATTCTTCTGATTTTACAATGTGTTTGTTTTCCAGATTCATCCGGCTTTTTCAAGCGAAATGCATAGTTTTTTGGACCTCCAGTAATGAAAGTTATTATAGCGTTTCCTGAAACTTCGTCAGTAAGATCGCCGAGATAATCACCTAGGGAAGGCACCCATTCACCCTCCTTTGTGGCAAATATAACCGAATCTGTGTCCGCGTACAATGCCCTTTCAGCTAAAGGCTAAAAGTAACTGTACAGTTTTAGACGGGCTTGGGCAGTCGTATAAGCAGCTATAATGACATTTGTTTTTGTGTTAGTGTCGTTTTTATATTTCCATCTCATTTCAACCAGGTCGTCTGAAACATAATTAACCCAGGTGACTTCTTCTTTTTCACTAGTCAATTTATCGAAATATACGGCAGGATCGTCGATGATTTCAACTTGTGACATGTTTGAACGTTGTCCAAATTTACCCCAAAACGAATTCAGCATCAACTTTGCTAAGGCTCTCATGCCGGGATTTTTTGTATGTTTTCATAATCAAGCCAGATACCCTCCTTTTCATGGTATTGTGTAATATACTTCTGTTTTTAAATTAGTTCTTTTGTTGTACACCACGATGGCCAACCGCTAGCTTCCTGCTTCAGATTCAAGAAGGTATTTACATACTCAGCAAATACGCCTCCTTTCATATTGTTGGGATCGTATTGCGACACGTTCTCAAAGTGCCAGACTTCATAGATGTTCGCGATTTAATAGCCTTTTTCAATAGCTTTCTTTAGTTCATCTGTCACCCACGTTGCCACAAAAGATCGTTGTTCATCTGTATGAGTACACGTACATTCATTCTTAACGTCTGCGCACTATTTACATAGATGAAATAACAACTTGCCGTTGACTTTGCATTGTAGAACAGGGTGAAACAGCTGACGTGGTGGAATGACTTTGCATTTAATCAGGCCTTCGTAGTTTTGAAGACTTTCAAAATTTTCTGTGATGATGGTAGGATGACCCAATGGTACTTTTCCGGTTTTGTTAATGAAAGGATAAAGAGACGTGACATCGTAGTACTGGATTGTCTCTACCGACGAAGCTTCTTTAACAAATATTCAAAATAAGTAACGTTGTATTTCTGTTAGTTATCCATTATACTTTATATACATGTATACCGTCAATGTTAAGAACTATACTCTAACGCAAAAAGAGAGTGTGCATTCGGGTGTAGGTTATGTTGTCCGAAATAGATTATTTTGTCTAAAAGTATGTCATGTTTGATACCAAAGCTTAGTGCAATTTATGGTCAATTTGATGTGTTTCGATTATATTCAAAATTTTGACATTTATGGGGATTCTTGGATATTCAAAGCTAACAGGGTTCAAAAACGGAAGTTGTAAATCTCTTTCTTGTCAGATCATAAAAAAGCTGCTTGTTCCTCAAACATTATTTTGTTTAAATATTGTGAGTGATCACTTTTACTATTTATTCAAGCATTGCTATGACAACGTTTAGGCCTAACGTAACAGTACAATGACGTCGCGAGGAATTTTATTCCATTCTTGAGTAGCGGTTGTCACCCGAGGTCTGCTGGATCTATGGCGTACAGCAACTCGACCAGTTTGCTTAAATTACTGGTGCAAAAGACTAATGACATTAAATTGGCCCCCAAACGTTCTGCTGACGTAAATAACGTTGCCACCCTGTTGATGCATTTCTAATGCTTCAATCCGCCGAGTTTCACTAAGTCGTGGCATTTTACTACAGCACAGATTTGAAATCGAATGTGTTTTAAAACATTTTAAATACCTTTCACCAAAGCTATAATAAAACTGACAAAACATGTGTTTTAGATATATACAATTCCTGTGGGCAACACGTGCAAATCGTGCAAAAGTCCAAATCATTAATTATCTTGACTCAAACCAGTTTTATCGTAAAATTGAAGGAAGATCAATAGAACATGCTTCGTGCAAAGTATGTTGCAAATTGTAGACGAATACCTCTTTTAGAACTGAGAATATTCAAATTTAAAAAGTGCACACTTTCTTTTGCGTTTGATTATAGAATATTTAATTACCACATCATTTTGTGAGTGGAAAAATGCACATATATAGGGATATTATTTTGTTTAAACATACTAAATTTTTTATTATTTGATACATATATATTGCTTAGCTCAAATGTATCTGAATCTACAGTCTGTGAACAATATTTACTTGTATTCGCGCCATAATACACCTAAACTTGCTTTTTTAATTAATATCCATTGGTGATTCAGTCTCTAGCTTGCCTATCCATTCTACTTCTTTAATCTGCCTTTTCAAGTTCTAGAATTTTCACTCTTATGTTATTTTCACTGTGACATGTTGTATTGAAATGGAGCACTACTGGCTTTTGTCTCTTCAGTCTACGTCCGCCTCGTGATTTTTCATCCTTTCAACGTTCTCGACGTCTCTCCCACGAAAACATCTTTTTCACAGAGAGTACAAATATCCCGTACACAGTTAGTCGATTGACATCCGAATTTATTTTTCTCTTTGTACTTATCCTGACCTTTTGCTAACGTGTCGTATATTATGCATCCTGGTCTACAACCCGTTTGTTGGCGACCTTTCCTTCAATTTTACTGAGCTTTTCATATACGAGCATATCTCCCAAGTTTCTATTACGCCTGAATTCAACTATTTGTGGTTCTGCAATGATTTCTTTCATACTATCTGATTTAAGTTATGTGGGAAGACGCTTCTAATGATGTTGCCTATGTTCGGAAGTTGTTTTACACGCGTCTCCCTCTCTATTTCTCGTTGTTTCACATTCTTTTTTCTCAACATACATTTGCGTTAGACAATATATGTGTATAAAAATGTAGAATGTTTAAACAAAATAATATACCTTTTGTCAATATGTGCATTTTTCCACTCAGAAAATAATGTGGTAATTACATAATTTAGTTATTAACATCTTTTACATTGACGGTATATTTTTGTAAATCAGAAAATTACATGCATTGCATTGTTATGCATTGTTCACCATAATAGCAACAGAAGTTGCATTTGCTATTATATATCCGACCATCATTACAACTGCACAGGTTTCCTGTTCTCATTTTTTCCCTATAAATTTCTATTTTCAAAGTATGAAAATTACATTTTGCTCGAAATCTCAGATTTATTAATACTATTTTCGGGTTTTAATAAATAATTCGAACGTATCAGTGTTTTATTAACTCCCTTTATTAAAGGTTTGAAGTTAGTAGCGCGTTTTCTTTTTCTTTTTAAATAGATAGTATGTACTCCAATCAGTCAGTAAATTTTCAGTGAACACCACTTCGAATAAGTGGTACTGCCGAAATTGAATGATGGACCAGTCTATTGTAGAAATATAGCAGGCTAAAACATTCTACTGTGTTGTTTTGACAGTTTCCTCCACATGCGCACACTTACTCTTCCTTTCTAGATTGCGGGACCAATGAAAATCTTTTCCGCCACTCCGCGTATTAATTTGATTGGTTGGAACTAACCAGCGGCATAAATTAGCAGGCTCCGCTGTTTATGTATACTTCTGGCGGGGGTTCAAATCAGCGGGATTTATAAAGTATGGAAAGCCATAGAGGAACCCCGCTAATTCCATATAGATTATATAGTAACAGCGGGAATTCGGGTAACCCCGCGCTTCTGCAACCCCGCCAGTAGCACCCGCTGATTCAATATACTTATATAGTAAATGCGGAAGCCGCCGATTTAGACGACCCCCGCTGATTCAATATGAATTATATAGTAAATGCGGAAAATCTGAAAACCCGCTGCTTTAGTAATATAGTAATTGCGGAACTTCGGAAAACGCGCCCATTCAATAACCTGCGGACCCGCCGATTCAATATACTTATATAGTAATTGCGGAGCTTGATAAAACCCGCCGATTCAATACAGTAAGTAGTCTAATGGGCTCATTTGGAAACGCACCCGGTGACCCCATCTATATTATATGTAAAGCCGCCATATTGGATAATCCGCAAATGAGTGAATTTTCAGAATCGATCATCCGTGAATCTATCCATTATTTTACATAACTTGGATTCCCAGTTTATAACCGTTTAAACGTTTTTAATGTTCAAATCAATACTCATTTTTTTTTCTTACTATTATAATCTATAACACGCAATTTCACTTTATACGGCATATAAGCTTTTACTGTTATTTTTTTTTTAATCTATAACTTTGAGTTAATAATAGTAACAAATATTGGACTTTCCGTAGTTAAAATATAGTAACAGTCCACGGTTCATAACTCATCATATCACTGGCACCAGATCAGAAAGAAAATGCCTCCGTACGTGTTATACCCTACCCCTAGGTATTCTATAAGAACCATGGTCATGAACGGGAAAGTGCACTAACCCGTTTTAATCGTATATTTCTCAACTTAAACGCGCAGTTCGGTGAATGGGTACCTAGTATATTGAACAAGCGATAATTTATCTTCCATCGTGCACAAGTCACATTGTCTCAATATTCCATATTGCTGAGATTATCACCATATTTTATGCTTTCATCAGCGTTACAGAAAAAACTTGCTTGACCTTCCCTAATGAACATCCGGTCTAGAGGTCACGGCAGTGTGCACATGTTTGGCGAAATGTAAACAAACAAAAACAGAATTTTAAAAAATCAGTTTTACACTAAAACTAGAAATGATGAATGAAATTCATCTTGTATATGATCTTTATATTGAAATCGTACAGTGGTCTGCATCTGTTCTGTTTATTTTATTCATTTTGTACATTTATGCTGCATTTTCACATTTTAGCGAACACGTGTAGTAAAATGACGATCGACATACATTTTCACAACAGCCAGTCAGAATGGTTTTGTGATCTAGAACGGAACTTCACTAGGGAAGTTCAAGCAAGTTTTTTGTGTAACGTTGAAATAACTATAAACTACGCGTTGTTTTTCTAAGATAAGATGTATTGAAGAAATGTGACCGGTACACAATGACAGATAAATTACCACTTGTTTAATATCAGTAGTACACATTTACTGAACTGCGTGTTTTAGGTATGAAATGCGCGATTGAAACGGGTTAGTATATTTTCCCGTTCATGACCATGGTTCTTATAGAATACCTAGGGGTAAGGTATAACACGTACGGAGGCATTTTCTTTCTGATCTGGTGCCAGTGCATCATATCGGTAACAAACGTTTGTACGCATTCGCCAATTTGATTTATACATAATAAACTCTTGATAAAATGTAAATAAAAGAGATTTGACAAATTAAACTTTCTTTAACATAACTATGAGATCCAATTTTAACAAGATATATGTTGAATTTTGCATTTACCTATTTCTAAATTTGTGTATTTGTCATTTATTTATTTGACACAATTACAAAGTAAATTCAATCAAGTTGAAGCGGAAAACAGCATATGTAGGTAACCAATCAAGAAATGTTTTGATTAAGATTAACCAGTCAAATCTTGTTTTATAAAGACATATAATACTTTTTACGTATAAATGGTATGTCATATTTCAAAGAGACGGCGAAGAGAAAGGTTCAGATAAACCGCAGGGACATAAAGGTAAAATATTACACTGATAGTAATCTTTTTTTGTCATATAAATATTTTTATGGTTAAACATTCTTTATGATCGAGCCAGGTTTAATGTTTTGCTACGGGTAATTGACCTTATTCACTCAGCAATACGATAAACTAAATAGGCGGGTAGTTTGTAGGATATTTTGTAAACGGGGTTAAGAGGTTTGAAAGTGTTATTCTATCTTTCATATTTGACAAGTGGCACGCGCCAGTGTCCTTTCATGGTTTAAACATCAAAATAAAAAAAAACCAAACAAACACAACAAGATTGGATGTAGTTTATGTAAATTTATTTACATGATATTTACAAGACATACAATACAATACACAAGTTACACAAAAGAGCTTCTGTTTAGAAATTAAAATCTGTATATATGTAAAAATATTCTAAAAGGTATAAAGATATCTTTAGCTTGATGGTAACAATTGCACAACCTTGGAAGTTTTATGATCGTTTTTAAATATAATGAAAGTCAAGACAACCATTTTTCTCTGAGCATCTTCCTTTGTCGCTGTCATGACTACTTATATATTGTCGTTTGTGGATTAGAAATAATAAATATTTGTTGCAGTCACGTTGCAGTTTATAAAATCGTAAAATTGTTTGATAATAGCATCGTGCAGGAGGTCGTAGTTGTCTTCTGAAACAGTCTTGCTTGATATTCGTTTGCGTAAACGCACATATGTTTGCTGCTTGCAGCACAGATTTCTGGTTAACGTATTCACTATATCAAAAGCTGAATATATTTATAATAAAAATTATATTAATAAATTTATACACAAACAAGTTGCATTAATTCCAATTTTCAGTTCAGTGCTGCAATGTATTCGTAAATGAAAATGATTCGCAGTTTTTGTTGCCGTTAAAAGTTTAACTATATTCTTTCTTCATTTACAAATGTAGACAATCATTAAGATGACTACATAAAAAGCCATTTTCAGATTGGAAGTTTATTTTGGCTAGTCCCTTAACATAGTACGATGCCAAAACCAAGATACCATTTAATGTTGGCGCTTTATTACCTATACCAGTATACCATATATTAGAAGATATATTACTTTCGAATATCGTTATAACGATTCAAAGATACATCTTTCCGTAGTTGCCAAGGGAATGTATGTTATTTCTATTCTAGCACTGCAAATATGGTCATTTTGTGTGTTTTCGTTTCTTAGGAGAATGAGTTTAGACTAAACTGTTAACAGACTAAAGTTCAGAACTTTCGAAATACTAAATTCTAGTATTTCGTCGTCTTAAACATTGTAATTTATCGGTAATATTTTCCTAGGAGCTATATTAGTATTGTGACGGACATCTCGTTACTAACTTGAATAATTTCACAGGTATCCATTAGAATCTAGTGAGAATACAGCTCTCGTGTTATGGTTTCCAGGATGTTCTGTAATATATCAATAATTAGTGAGACACTCCATATACAGTCACAAAAGTGCAAAAGTAGCTAAATGTGATGAAACGTATGGACTTATTACTACTCTATTAATATTCTGTGTAACAGACCTGACCAGAAGAATATTTAATCATAACTAGACACACCAATGAATCATGACTTTACATACAAGTAGATAAATAAGTTATAACTAGATATAATAATCATAACTAGACATACTAATAGATCAGTCATACAAGTAGATCAATGAATCATAACTAGACATACTAATAGATCAGTCATACAAGTAGATCAATGAGTCATAACTAGACATACAAGTAGATCAATGAATCATAACTAGACATACAAGTAGATCAATGAATTATAACTAGACATACAAGTAGATCAATGAGTCATAACTAGACATACAAGTAGATCAATGAATCATAACTAGACATACAAGTAGATCAATGAATCATAACTAGACATACTAGTAGATCAATGAATCATAACTAGACATACAAGTAGAGCAATGAATCATAACTAGACATACTAGTAAATCAATGAATCATAACTAGACATACTAGTAGATCAATGAATCATAACTAGACATACAAGTAAATCAATGAATCATAACTAGGCATACTAGTAAATCAATGAATCATAACTAAACATACAAGTAGATCAATAAATTATATTTAGACATTTCAGTAGATAACTGAATCATAACTGGACAAATCCGTATCTTATTACATGCAAAAACAGAGAGGGTTGCATAGGTTTTTGACCATCTTGACCTTTAAGGTGAAGTGTCAACAAAAATCATATATGGTTTGTAATGCAAAAAAAAAAAAGTTGAAATGTAACATATATATGTTTAAAGTTTATTTGACTTTCTCACGTTTTAGGAATAACGGAAGGTGTATTGAATGTGCTAGAATTTAATGTCAATCGGATAAGATATAAACATTGTTTTTCCATTTTTGCATGACTTAGAAACATTTGCTAAAGCACAGTACAGCTCATCATTGCTGCGTCATACCTTTATAAACAAAGAATTTCTTTTATTTGACCAGAGGTTTCAAATCACAAACCATCATGGAAGTCGTGAACAAAGATCAGTATTTTACAACCATGGACTCATCTTAATATGCTGAGCTTGTTATTCATGTCATATTTAACAGTCTTTTGTTTTCAAAATGCATTAATAATTTGTTTTGTCGGATTAGGACTATATATTAGGTTGAATTTATTATCCAAATGCATTTGCGATGCATTATTCCTAGGTCCTTGAATAATATTATAAATATACATCATAATATTGATAAATAGATTGCGCTCTCAAATCATAATAATCTCAACGTATTAATACAAAGTGATATTCGTAATCTAAGTCTTTAAACAGTTTAAAAGACGCTATATACACCTTATCTAGGAGCACAGCCATATTCTCTGTTAAAGCATATTGGAAGTCAGTGAAATTTAGCAAAAGAGTTTTGCCTCATCATACGCTCCGCAACTTTAAACTGTTACTAAGCCACTTCTTCATCTGTTGTACATTGTTACCACATAAATGAACACTTTCACATGTTACATATTAAGCACAAGTAAAAAGACATCATCGTCATTTTTCAAACGTCTATGATAAGACGAAAAGGTGAAAATCCCTACAGAATAACAAAGTTTTACGTTGATTTTATGCTGACTGTGAAAGACTTTCAAACTTCCACTATCATTTCAACGTGTTAATACAGCCAAGTGGTGTAATAAAACATTTATGTTGGCAATATTATCTATAATCAAAAACACGGAGTCTCATGAGTAAACTAAGAACACGTCAATTAGTTTTAACTGGATAAGTAAAACAGTTTTTGGAACTCTTTAACGACAATGTCCTCACATTCTTGGCTGAAAAACTTCATACTAAAGAGTGAAGTGATAACGATCGTGTTATGTACATCTTTTGCAAAGCAAACATAAGCCTAGACAGATGTACCTTAAGCATAATGTTGTCATCAAAGATGATTTATACTTGACAACCTTTAGACAATAGCGTGCTTGTTAATGTCATTGAGCTGTAGAACGTCTAGCTGTAACAATTACTTAAAAGTAGTCTATCATCCAACCAAAACCAGAACAGTTAAAATATATTAGTCTTTTCCTCGAGAAATATCAACAAGATTTCAGAGAAATCTATGAATTCTCGTAATACCCACTTATTATATAAAACCTCTTGTCTAATTAGTACTGTTATAACAGTATTCCAAAACAATTAAACTTAATTCCCCTTATCCATGTTTAACTGAATTTCTAATTCATTTTTCGTCGTATGTGATGAGAGGATCGATAAATTAAGCGTGTATAAGTTTATTTAGATATCTAACTTATTTAATTTCTTCCACTGATTGATAATATTATTAGGCTAATTGGGAAATTCTTATTTCAGTAGACCAGGTTTCAGGGCTATGGGCACTATTGGGATGATTAAAAACTTACTGTGCGACGTCTATGAATATATACTTGTAAACAATATGCGTTAATCAAATACAAGAGTTCCCGGAAGGGATGTATATTCTTCGATTACACATTTAGATAGACAGTAATCACTTCCTAAAAGTTGTAGAACATAAACAGGAAAGAAGTTAGTAAAACAACTAAGTTGAAAGACGCAATACTGAGACTAAAATGTCTGACATTGTTATTTTGTATTGTTTCGAACATGACTTTCAAAATAAGTAAATAATAATGCATGGAAAAACTGAACATATCAAAAGCAGTTAGACCCGTATACTGTCAACCGAGAGACCATCAAACGTTATATCCGTTGTTTATTATTATTATTCCCTGAAGAAGGCATGGAATATAAGTAAATTCTAAATTGACGGCGTGTTTGGTTTTTTATCCACTACACTAGATTATTTTGCTAGAAATCTTTTAATCTGCCAATCATTATCTAAGTTACTCTTTAAGTATTTCTCATTCTTGAAAATTCTGTCAAAAAAATAATAATAAAAATAAAAAATAGAAAATTGTTTATGTCTGTACATTGTATAAATTGGAATTTTTGACTTTATATATTTAAAAAATTGGCGTTGACAAAATCTCACATGCTAAATTATTTTAAGCGAGTTATTTCCCTTGAGTTATTTTATCCCCTGAGACAACTAATGAATTAAATATTCTATTCTTAATGTAAATGCTATTTTGACAGATCTGCTGTACATTTAATTTGTTATCATTATACATGATTTATCATGTTATATTATTGTGTACTTTGTAGTATCTTATCATTGTCTTTTTAATCTTATGATCACTTGAAAGTTGGAAACTGTAGTATGTAAATTTAAAGGAAAATAAAATTCTTATTTCCAGCCAGTTCTCACTTGTCGCATTCCGCGTATCGAGCGCAAGTCCTCTACGCTGCAGATCATTAGCTTTCACCCAGCTATTGAACTTCTTCGGATAATATTTCCATTGTACAAAATATTGCTTATTTTGTCCTTTTCCTCTTGTCTTTATAATTCTGTTAATTTTAAAGCTGTGATCTGGATCGTAGTTCACTTTCTGCATTTCACTCTCATAAAATGTTCCTTTAATTTCTTCATCTTGCAAATCATTCAGCCTGTATACAGGCATAGTTCCTCTGTGATAACGTTTTGACACTCGGAACACTTCTCCGCTGTACGTTTGATCATACGCACGAGTAAACGCATTTCTCAAATATGTAATCCTTACATAGTCACCAATTTTAAATTTGAACGGTTTTAGTTTTGCGCTGATTTTGCCTTTCCTCGAATTTTGTGCAAAATATGTGGCTAATCTCACTTCTTCCTGGTTAGCGTTTTTTACACTGGCCGGTGTTGTTCCAATTGTTCTATGGTACGTGGTATTGTATGACTTTGAAATTGCTGATAAATAGGTAGATATGTGTAGTTATCCTTGTATGCTAAGTAGCGCATTATTCTTGATTTTAAGCTTAATACTGCACGTTCACTCGTGCTCGCCTTTGTCTCATTCTGTGTTGGCGAGTATAAGACATTATATTTTTTCATCAGATCTTGTACTGATTTGGCTCTGAACTCCTTACCTGAAATTGTACAATTGATAATTGTAGTCATGTCTTGAGAAAAGATGTATGCATTTGAAAAAAAAAATCCAGGCTGATTTTACTTCTGATTGTAAATAATGTATTTATGTAAAGAAATTTTATAAGATGTTCAAGACATATACCTTTGTCAGTTATCAATCTTTTCGGCATGCGGCCTGAATTTGTGAAGATGTCTTTAAATGCCTCTGTCACATAATTTCCAGTTTTCTGTTTGAGAGGTTTTAGCCAAACGTACTTGCTGAATGTATCGATAACTAACAGTATGTATTTGTATCCTTTGTTCCATTTTTCAAACTTGACCATATCGATTAAGTCTGCCATCCAAAGGTCGTCTTTTCTGCTACTGACCACATAATTTCTTTGAAACCGTCTTCTCACAGGTTTATGCAGACTGTATGCTTCTTGATTGTGTAGAAATTTCCGGATTCTGTGCATCCCAATGAAATATTTGCCTTCCTCTTTTACGGGCTTTGTACAATTTTTGTGGTCCGCTGAAACTCGCAGGATGCGACGGATCAAAATAAATCCTTTTTAAATAGTTTTCCCATTGAGCCATGTCTGCACTCTCCAAAATCCACAACGTAAGTGAAATAATTGTTTATACATTAAGTATTTTATTCAGTATCAGTCTCGTCCTCCTCGCTGTCTTCATCGATTTCCTCGTCCGACAATTCTGTCTCAAACAGTTCCTTAAATTCAGGCCTGTACTTTCTCGCAGTACACGCTTATTTGCCGATTGAGTGCTTACATTCTTCTGTGTCAATGAATGTATATCTTGTAAAATCTTTTGATGCAGTGTACTGTTTTGAAGTGGCAGAATATACGAATCCAACAAATAGTCGTATTTTGTGAAGAATGTGCGTTCGTTATACGGCTGAATACGATCTTCAGTCATTTCCTGTGCAGACTCCTCGTCTTCTCCGTCCTGTATAAACTGATTATACAATTTGTCGTATTTACCGTCGTTACAGTTTATAGCTTTTTTCCAGAGGGATAGATAAGCCTGATTTTCTTCAACGTTATCTTCCATTTTGCCACAACTGCTGTATTCTATTTTTCTTTTCTTTGGTTGCGTAGTGTCGTTATTTTCTGCACACCACCCTCGTTTTACATGTCTCTGTACATCGTGCGAAGAGTCGAACAAAAGTCCACAATCGTCGCAAGCATTTGTATTTTCAGCCATAATTTCACAATTATATCCTTCGATGTCCACAGTTTGACTTCCGACTGACAAATGAGTTAAACCTGACTGCTGCTTGCCTTTTATACAATTTCGATCTGATTCTGTCATTTGATTTGTCAGTTCTGTAAGGCTTTCTTTGTTCGTAGATTTTCTGTCTACCCACGTTAAATCATATTTCAGTCTTGCATGTTCCGGTGTAAATGGCTTAAGATCCACCAATAGACAACCATAGAGCTGTTTAGTTGCTTTCTCAAACTTCTTTAAAAAGTATTCACTTTTACCAGGGTACATCTGTCTCGCTAATGTGATCATAGATTGTTTGTCCACCGGGTTATTGAACATTACCAGGTAATGACAATTTCTTCTCTGTGTCGGATCCTTACTAGCGTATAGGTTTTGATTGATGGAAATCACCGACAAAGATCTATGATGAGACCCTTCTGTGAACAAATCCGTGATTCTTTTGTTCTTTCCAGCCTCTGACATCATATCATCTAGAATTAGCAAGTTATTAAAATTTGTGTCAAAATATTCGTCCTCGTTTATGTCCGATGGAATGCCTTGGTAAAATTCCACCTGGGGGTAAACTGTGCTTTGTATTTCCCCATAAATTGGTTGCCATCTCTTGTAAAGCCAAACTATTCTCTGTACACTAGGCTTAATTCTGTAGGTATGATTTTGGAGCAGTTCTTTTACAAATGTTGTTTTCCCACATGCTGAAAAGGAGTAAGTTTCAGCATTATAAATGTTCGAGTAAACAGACTGGTATTACAAAAAATATATGAAAAAAGGAAACATAGTTAGGTTATATTCTCACTGGTAAGCTTTCTAGGATCGTAAATAAATGTTTATAAAAGTCAACAAACACTGAAAACAAAATATATACCTGTGGGACCAGAAATGATCATGGTAAAAGGATGCTGGAGAATAGTTGGATCAATTTCCCGTGACGCTCCCTGCGGAGCTCCTCGTGGTGCTCCCTGAGGCGCTCCCTGAGGCGCTGCTTCCGGAGCTCCCTGAGGCGCTCCTTCCGGAGCTCCCTGCGGCGCTCCCTGAGGCGCTCCTTCCGGAGCTCCCTGCGGCGCTCCCTGAGGCGCTCTTTGTGGAGCTCCCGGCGCTCTTTGCGGAGCTCCCTGTGGCACTCCCTGTGGCGCTCCAAAATGCGCTCCTGATGCCAATTCAGGCATATGAGTTGAATTTCCAAAGCGTTCGTCTTCTTTTAGATGTTTGTTTCTTTTATGCCGCATCATGTTGTATCTACTACAAAACGTTTCACCACACTCCAGACAGTTAATTCTATCCATCTTTACACTCCGACGTCTGTTATGAAAATAACAATAATACAACTCTACTAACTTAACTATGCATTTTCGATAGGAAATTAAAAGAACCAATCAGATCGCTTTATAAGTTCAAGAAACCCTATAAAACGTAATATTAAAGCTGAGTCTTCATTTTCACTTCAGATTTCACAAAGTACACAGACATGGCCTATCAGTGTGAAACGTGTGGAACTAAATTTCAGAAGCTAAGTCAGCTCTTACAGCATCGGCGAACAGAAAATCATTGGCAGAAGTATACCTGTCCCAGCTGTAAAAAGTGTTTACTAGAAAAGACAACTTGGAGCGTCACCTGAAAAAACATTACGATGAAAACAACCATCACTGCCCAGACTGCCTACGTGTATTTAGCAGAAGGGAAGCACTTGATGAGTATTTTCATCAACACCATACTCAGTAAGGTGGTGCGGCATCAAAACGCACTTTAGAAGACAATGAAAGGGAAGGCGTTCCTGCCAAAAGAGCAAAACTAACTGCAAAAGATAATTTAAATCTATTCTACGATATAAAGAAAATAACAGAGAAGAGGATAGAAAAGTTCAAATCGACGGCAACATATTACAAAATTTCATTCCATGATTTGGAAGTATCAGGGCTTCAAAACATACTTCAGTCACTGAAGATAATGTTTCAGTCCATTCTTGACAATGTGATGCGGGATTTATCTTCAACAGATTTAGTAAGAGTGTCACTGGATAATGCGGAACTGGATTTCCCTATTGTATTGCCATTTATGAAACGATACCAATTAACTGTGGAGCGTCTGTTGTCGGAAATTGAACGTGTGTTACAGTCGTATGAAGAATTTGTCCTTGATGATACACTTGGAATTGAGTTGGTGCATGTGCAGATGCCAGTAGGAAGTGGTCATAAACGACAGCCTTTCGTCAATTTAGACAAAATGCTTCAGGACAAGAAATGCATCATACAGATTCAGAACAAAGATAAGTTGTGCTGTGCTCGGGCATTGATAACAGCAATTGCACAAATAGAAAAACATCCGCATTGGAATAAAATACGACAAGGCCGTCACATACAGTACCAGCTTGCTGTTGATTTACATCAAAAGGCAAATATTCCATTGCAATCATGTGGAATGGAAGAAGTTAAAAAATTTCAGAATGTCCTACCAAAGTATCAGATCATTGTGTTATCAAAGGAACATTTCAACAGTATCATCTATGAGGGTCCAGAAGGAAGAATTCCAGTTTATTTATATCTTCATGACGGACATTTTGATGTTATAACAAAAATCACTGCATTCCTTAACAGGAGTTATTTTTGCCAATTGTGTAAAAAGGGGTACAATACGAAAGAAACACACAGATGCAATTATCCTTGCCCTTACTGTCATCATATACACGAAGACGACTCTGAGGATTGGATATTCTGCAGTGACTGCCATAGATCGTTCAAAAATCGAACATGTTTCCAGTGATCAGGCAATCAGTACTAGATTACACAAGAAAGAACACATCTGTGGAGAGAAGTATTGTAAAACGTGTAAGGACTTCTTTAAAGAGGACCACTGCTGTTACATGACACCTGTAGACCCAGGCGAGAAACTCACAGATAGTCAAGATGAAACAAAATACATCTTTTTCGATTTTGAGTGTACACAAGATGATCAGATGCAATGTGAACGTGGATATATGCCTGGGGTAAACAAAAGATGTGTGAATTGCAGCAAGGCTTGGTGTGGTTCATTTGAACATCGACCCAACTTATGCATCGCTCATAAAGTGTGTGACATGTGTATAGAGGGCACTATTTCTTCTACATCACATTGTAGCCAATGTGGTCAAAACGAACGCATTTTTAAAGGCTTCTCTGCCGCTTCTCTCTTTTGCCAGTGGTTATTTTCTGAAGAAAATTGTTGGGGGTACCGTCATATGTCACAATTTTAAAGGGTATGACTCTTATCCGATTCTGAGCTACCTTCATGATAACGCTGTACTCCCAGAAGTCATAACAACGGGTTCTAAATACATGTCTATTTATGTTCCAGTGTGCAACGTAAGATTCATTGATTCATCAAATTTTATTCCCATGTCACTGCCGGACATGCCTAAAGCTTTTTGAGAGACTGAAATAGCTAAAGGATATCTTCCACATTTATATAATAGAAGGGAAAACCAGTTCTCAGTTCTCCAGTGCCTGCCTGAGTTAAAATACTATAACCCCAGTAGCATGAAACCTCAAGTAAGACAGCAGTTTTTGGCGTGGTATTCCGAGCACAAAAATGAATCTTTTGATTTTCAAGAACAACTGATCAGTTACTGTAGAAGCGACGTAGACATCCTTCGACGATGTTGTCTGAAGTTCAGGTCATTGTTTATGGGGTTAACGTCCAAAGAGGGAAGAATTGGCATTGATCTGTTTCAAAGTTGTATTACCATAGCATCCGCGTGCAATTTAGTTTTTAGAACCCTATTTTTACAACCTGAAGACATTGCAATTATTCCTCCCCATGGTTACAGGCCAGAGGCTAAGCAGTCCATAATGGCTTATCAATGGTTATCGTATTTGGCACATGAAAAAAACATCAATATCCAACACGGTAGAAATCTGGGTGAGAAACAAATTGGTCCATACAAAGTTGACGGTTATTATGAAACAAAATTGGGCGAAAACGTTGTTCTAGAAATGCATGGCGATTTTTGGCACGGATGTCCCAAATGTTTCTCAAAGTCCACAGTTAATCCTGTCAGTTAAAAGACCATGGGCGAACTATATTCAGAAACCATGGAAAAGAAAAAGTATCTTGAAAAACAAGGCTTCACATATGTTTCCAAATGGAAATGTGAATTTAGAAAAGATATCGAGCAAAATGCTACCCTTAGAAATTTTATTGAAAACCAAGAGTTCACTACCCCTCTAGAACCAAGAAATGCCTTTTATGCGGTAGGACTGAAAGCTTCAAACTTTACGAAGAAGCTTCAAATACGAAGCAAATCAACTACTATGACGTCACATCACTATATCCTTTTATTAACAAGACTGGAAAAATTGGTCACCCTCAAATTGTTACTGATGACTTTAAACCGTTAGACCAGTACGAAGGGTTAATAAAATGTAAGATTGTGGCACCAAGAGGGCTCTGTATACCAGTCTTACCTATCAAATTTAATGGAAAGCTGCTGTTCAGTTTATGTCGTACTTGTGCTGAAAACTATCAGCAATCAGTTTGCGATCACTCTGATGCAGAACGTGCATTTATAGGCACATGGGTTACTGATGAGGTAAAGATGGCTATAGCTCAAGGGTATAAACTAGAAAACATATACGAGGTTTGGCATTTTGATACGGTTTCTCAGTATAACGCTGCCACAAAATCTGGAGAAATATTCACTGATTACGTCAATACATTTCTAAAGATAAAACAGGAGGCCTGAAACTGTAAAACTGAGCAACAAAAGAGATTGTATATCAGGCAATACTATGATAAAGAAGGCATATCATTAGAATACGAAAACATTAAAAAAGAACCCGGGCTTGCGTTCAATTGCCAAACTGATGTTAAATTCCTTTTGGGGCAAATTTGGACAAAGGTCAAATCTCACTCAAACAACCTATATTTCCGATCCCTGTGACTTTTTTGAAATGATGACAAATGATCAACAAGTGGTCAAAAATGTTAGGTTTGTTAACGAAGAATATGTCCAGTTAGATTGGATATATAATGAGGATTTCATTGAAATATCCTCTCGAACAAATGTTATCATAGCCGCATATACTACAGCCCAGGCCAGACTCAAATTACACAGTTTTTTACAGAAACTTGGCAATCGTGCTCTATATTGCGACACAGATTCTATCATATTCACAAGCAGTCCGGGAGATGGGAACCCTCACTTGGGGATTATCTTGGAGATTTAACAGATGAAAATCCTGGGGATAGTATTACCAAGTTTGTCACTGGTGGACCTAAAAATTACGCATATACACTTGAATCTCCTGACAAAAGCGGCAACTCCTCTATATGCAAAGTACGTGGAATAACACTGAATTACAAAAATAAACTTGCAATAAATTTTGATACCATCCAGAAAATGGTCACTGGCAAAACAAATACAAAAGTGATAAAGGTTGTTGATGGAAACAAAATGTGTCGAAATAAAGAAGTAGGCCATATTATCACAAAAACTGAATGCAAAGACTACAAAATTGTGTTTGATAAGCGAGTTATTAAATGCAATTATGATACCCATCCTTATGGCATGTAATTGAATCGGAATGTAAACCACTTGCATTTTATACATGTACATACTAAATCATACTGATTAAAATATCACTACGTTTATGTTGTATACAAATAAAGTATATATGTATATAGTATGCTTGTCTTTGTTCTTTTTTCTACTGCATTGTACCACCTGTACTTTATGAAACATTAAACCAAAATAATTATTAAACCTCAGGAATCTAACCTTGTACTATACATTGACCTTCTCGTTCATTAGCCCATATATGACACTAGGTTTACATTATAACACCTCCGTGGTGTTCAAAATCACCGATTAAGTTACGGACCAATAATTCTGTGACCATAACAAAATAAGCGTGCCATCAATTGAGATAACAAAATACATAAAGTTTAAATATGACAAACATGTAAAGCTCTAGATCTAATCGATAAAGTCACGCCGGAGTGATTCTGAAAATTCACTCATTTGCGGATTATCCAATATGGCGGCTTTACATATAATATAGAAGGGGTCACCGGGTGCGTTGTGGTCCAAATGAGCCCATTAGACTACTACAGTATGTGCGTAATATCTGGAAATCACGCGTTTTCATTATTGAAAGGGCGGAACATACTGATACATCAGAAATCGCGCTGTTTTGATTTTCTGCTAGTCCGACAGCCCCCGCGCGGGACATCGTACATCCCGCCGATTTGAACCCCCGCCAAAGATATACATAAAACGCGGAGCTTGCTAAAATATGCCGCAAGTTAGGTTCTTACCAATCAGAGCAATGCGCAGAGTTTAACAAATATATAAAATAAGTAACGTTGTATGGAATCACGGAAAATGACGTTAACGTATAAAATGCAAACGACGTACAACCTACATACATGTACTATCTACTGAGAAAAGAAAACGTTTTTTTAGAAAAATTAAAAAACTGTAATAAAGGGAGGTAATAAATCAGTGATACGTATAAATTATTTGTGAAAAGATGAATTAATATAAGTAAGTCTTGGCTTTTGAAGAAAATATAATTATTATGATTCAAAGCTGGAAATGTATAGGGAAAAGATGAGAACAGGAAACCTGTACGGTTGTAATTATGATAGGATATAAATAAGAAATGCAATATATGTTATTTTAAATGCCTGACAGTAGACAACACTATCCGTAAGACAGAAACGTTCGCAAGCCTAGCTAAATACAATTTAGAGCTGAATATGAATAACAATGGAATGCGAATTATTTTTCTGAAATTTTAAAAATAAATAATTTCACCGATATGTAACAAGAATAGTAAGATATTTCTGTTAGTTATATACATGTGTACCGTCAATGTTAAGAACTATACTCTAACGCAAAAAGAAAGTGTGCATTCGGGTTTTCGTCTACTGAAGTAGGTTGTGTTGTCCGAAATAGATTATTTTGTCTAAAAGTATGTCATGTTTGATACCAAAGTTTAGTGCAGTTTATGGTCAATTTGATGTATTTCGCTTATATTCAAAATTGTGAAATTTATGGGGATTCTTGGATATTCAAAGCCAACAGGGTTCAAAAACGGAAGTTGTAAATCTCTTTCTTGTCAGATCATAAAAAAGCTGCTTGTTCCTCAAACATTATTTTGTTTAAATATTGTGAGTGATCACTTTTACTATTTATTCAAGCATTGATATGACAACGCTTATGCTTAACGTAACAGTACAATGACGTCGCGAGGAATTTTATTCCATTCTTGAGTAGCGGTTGTCACCCGAGGTCTGCTGGTTCTATGGCGTACAGCAACTCGACCAGTTTGCTTAAATTACTGGTACAAAAGACTAATGACATTAAATTGGCCCCCAAACGTTCTGCTGACGTAAATAACGTTGCCACCCCGTTGATGCATTTCTAATGCTTCAGTTCGCCAAGTTTCACTAAGTCGTGGCATTTTATTACAGCACAGATTTGAAATCTAATGTGTTTTAAAACATTTTAGATACCTTTCAACAAAGCTATAATAAAACTGACAAAACATGTGTTTTAGATATATACAATTCCTGTGGGCAACACGTGCAAATCGTGCAAAAGTCCAAATCATTAATTATCTTGACTCCAACCAGTTTTATCGTAAAAATGAAAGAAGATCAGTAGGTCATGCTTCGTGCAAAGTATGTTGCAAATTGTAGACGACTACCTCTTTTAGAACTGAGAATATTTAAATTTAAAAAGTGAACACTTTCTTTTGCGTTTGATTATAGAATATTTAATTACCACATTATTTTGTGAGTGGAAAAATGCACATATATAGGGATATTATTTTGTTTAAACATACTATTTTTTTTATTATTTTATACATATATATTGCTTAGCTCAAATGTATCTGAATCTACAGTCTGTGAACAATGTTTACTTGTATTCGCGCCATAAGACACCTAACCTTGCTTTTTTATTAATATCCATTGGTGATTCAGTCTCTAGCTTGCCTATCCATTCTACTTCTTTAATCTGCCTTTTCAAGTTCTAGAATTTTCACTCTTATATTATTTTCACTGTGACATGTTGTATTGAAATGGAGCACTACTGGCTTTTGTCTCTTCAGTCTACGTCCGCCTCGTGATTTTTCATCCTTTCAACGTTCTCGACGTCTATCCTACGAAAACATCTTTTTCACAGTGTGTACAATATATCCCGTACAGTTGGTCGATTGACATCCGAATTTATTTTTCTCTTTGTACTTATCCTGACCTTTTGCTAATGTGTCGTACCCCGTTTGATGGCGACCTTTCCTTCATTCACAATTTTATTGAGCTTTTCATATACGAGCATATCTCCCAAGTGTCGATTACGCCGGAATGCAATTATTTGTAGTTCTGCAATGATTTCTGTCATGCTATCTGATTTAAGTTATGTTGGAAGACGCTTCTAATGATGTTGCCTATGTTCGGAAGTTGTTTTACACGCGTCTCCCTCTCCATTTCTCGTTGTTTCACATTCTTTTTTCTCAACATACATTTGAGTTAGACAATATATGTGCATAAAAATGTAGAATGTTTAAACAAAATAATATCCCTTTTGTCAATATGTGCATTTTTCCACTCAGAAAATAATGTGGTAATTACATAATTTAGTTATTAACATTGTCGGTATGTTTTGGAAATTAGAAAATAACACGTATTGCATTGTTATACAATTTTCAGCATAGTAGCAACAGAAGTTGCATTTGGTTTTATATCCGACCATCATTACAACTGCACAGGTTTTCTGTTCTCATCTTTTTCCTATAAATTTCCATTTTCAAATTATGAAAATTATATTTTGCTCGAAATCTCAGATTTATTTATATTATTTTCGGTTTTCAATAAATAATCCAAACGTATCACTGTTTTATTAACTCCCTTCATTAAATGTTTGATGTTAGTAGTGCGTTTCTATTCTTTTTAAATAGATAGTATGTACTCCTATTTGGCATGTGTACGTCGTTTGAACTGTTTACGTTGGCGTAATTTCCGTGATTCCATATAACGTTACTTATATTTGTTAGCCTGACGAATTGCACAATATGTAATTTAATACTTGTGATGCATGTGACTTGACAAAGGCCTTGGGCCGAAACGTTGTCGCAATGAAAATCTTTTCCGCAACTAAGCACATTCAATGCTTTTATTGGTCACATAATTGTTGGGTTGCCATTGGAAACCTGCTTAACCTTTAGCCTGCTGGCAGTAAGTAATTCTGCCTTTGCAAGCAGTGCAGACCAAGATCAGCCTGCACATCTGTGCAGGCTGATCATGGTCTGCACTGTTAGCTATTCAATCAGTAAATTTTCAGTGAACACCCCTTCGAATAAGTGGTACTGCTGAAATTGAATGATGGACCAGTCCATTGTAGAAATATAGCAGGCTAAAACATTCTACTGTGGTGTTTTGACAGTTTCCTCCACATGCGCACTTACACTTCATTTCTAGATTGCGGAACCAATGAAAAACTTTTCCGCCACTCCTCGTATTGATTTGATTGGTTGGAACTAACCAGCGGCATAAATTAGCAGGCTCCGCCGTTTATATATATTATTGGCGGGGGTTCAAATCAGCGGGATTTAGAAAGTTCTGAATATTCGGACTCAAACAAGTAATACATAATATGCTTTTTAAACGTATATTGTTATCGGTAATGTCATTTGTTAAGACATTGACAGAAAGTTATCAGTGTCTTACTCTTGCAAGTGTCACATACGTAGCGAAACATGTTTTATGAGGACTGCGTTAGCTCAAAAATATGTATGTGATTCATTGTCTACAATTTTTACACTGGCGTCACAGGTTTTTTTTTGTTTAAAGGACGTTACGCACAAATATCATATGTTCATTTGTACATTAACTCTTGTGCAAGGCCAGTTTCCTCTCGAACTGCTTTTTATTCATTAAAAATATTTTCATTTGAGGCTATTTCGATTCATAACTAAATCAAAACAAAAGTAAATCTAGTTTAGACTTGCGGAATACTTCACTTGCTTTTCCAACCAGTTTTGTCTTATTATTGTAACTGTATTAGAAATCATGCATCCAGAATTCAACTTTACTAGATTTTCCCATCAAGCGAACAAAGTGTGTGACAATCTTCCATTCAGTTACATACCTTACTGTATTGCACCTGTAAAATCACACTAAGCAACTCTTCATCAAGCATCTTTCACAGGCTTTACTTAGTTTAACATTTTTAGCTCGATTATTCGAAGAATAGGTGAGCTATCCTACTCGCGTCGGCGTGAGCGTTAGCGTTAGCATGAGCGTAACACAAATGTTAAAGTTTGCGTACCACCCCAAATATTTTCAATGTCCATTGAGATATTGCTTTCATATTTTGCATACTTGTTTACCATCATGACCCCAGTCTGTAAAAAAGAGGAGGCAACTCTATCAAGCATTTTGATTGAATTATGGCCCATTTTCGACTTAGAATAATGTTAAAGTTTGCGTACCACCCCAAATATTTTCAAAGTCAATTGAGGTATTGCTTTCATATTTTGGATACTTGTTTACCATCATGACCCCAGTCTGTAAAAAGGAGGAG
Source organism: Mercenaria mercenaria (assembly GCF_021730395.1). NCBI lineage: Eukaryota > Metazoa > Mollusca > Bivalvia > Venerida > Veneridae > Mercenaria > Mercenaria mercenaria. The sequence continues at coordinate 83,371,162 of NC_069368.1, forward strand.
GCAACTCTATCAAGCATTTTGACTGGATTATGGCCCCTTTTCGACTTAGAATAATGTTAAAGTTTGAGTACCACCCCAAATATTTTCAAAGTCCATTGAGATATTGCTTTCATATTTTGAATACTTGTTTACCGTCATGACCCCAGTCTGTAAAAAGGAGGAGGCAACTCTATCAAGCATTTTGATTGAATTATGGCCCCTTTTCGACTTAGAATATGCTTATTGTAATGTTAAAGTTTGTGTAACACCCCAAATATTTTCAAAGTCCATTGAGATATTGCTTTCATATTTTGCATACTTGTTTACCATCATGACCCCAGTCTGTAAAAAGGAGGAGGCAACTCTATCAAGCATTTTGACTGAATTATGGCCCCTTTTCGACTTAGAATATGCTTATTGTAATGTTAAAGTTTTACTCATAGCTTATATTATACTATCAAATACTGAGAATAGTCGAGCGCGCTGTCCACTGACAGCTCTTGTTAAAGTAGATGGTCACTTAAAAGATGCTTTAACTGTCGTGATTCTGATAGCCATTGGGATTGGGTTATACTCCATATAACTGACTAAAAAAGTAATAATTGGCTGTGGTTTGCATTCCAAGGCACATGTATGAAGAACGCAGTTCATTTGACTATTGATACAGTATAATGACTCTCAGTATATTTTATATTAGAGGGAGTTTATATATCGGATATGTAGCTGTAAAGGAGGTTATTTCAAATAAAGGGAGAGAAATTCTGTAACAAGTGCAAATCGTGGGCTCAAGGTTTACCTCTCATGGATTGAAGAATATTCCTCTACGCAGGCTCATGAGTGTCACATGTATTCTCTCAGATGTAAACACAGGTTTTCAAGTGGCCCTAAAATTCCTGAAAAATCCTACTACTTCCTATTTTTTCTAGTTTTCAGGGGAGATAACTCATGAAAAAACAAAATTATCAGGGGAGGTAATTTATAGGAAATTTTTGAGAACTTCCGTCACTATATAACTTGTCAATATGCACCTTATTTTTACCGTTTAACATTTTTAACGCTTACATTATTAAGTTGTATGTACACTTTTGGTGAAATTGAGGCCTATTACGGGTAGTCATCCTTAACAGGAAAATGCCAATGCAGATACATGAAATATCAGCATACCGGTTGCTATATACGATTTTAGATAGTTTTGAATGTGCTTTAAAGAGGCACCACAAAACAACAGTATTCTTTCGTGTTTCCATGATGGTAATTATACATGCTTTGCATGAAGAAAATAAGAAATGACTAGTACCAAGTTACAAATTGACATTGAAATATTTTAGACCAAGACGATGTGTGTAATGTCTTAACATTTTATTTAATTACTGTAGCAATATGTACAGAAATCAGTGTATTAAGTTATATGTCAATCACATGTTGTTTTTACAGTGAAATAGGTTATAATGCCCCCCTTCGGAGAAGGAGGGGTATATTGTTTTGCAGATGTCGGTCGGTATGTAGACCAATCCGTTTCTGGATGATAACTCAAGAACCCTTTAGCCTAGAATCATGAAAGTTGATAGGAAGGTTGGTCATTACCAACAGATGACCTATATTGATTTTTAGGTTTGTATGTCAAAGGTCAAGGTCAGAGTGACCCTGATTAGTAAAACGGTTTCCGGATGATAATTCAAGAACGCTTGGGCCTAGGATCATGAATGTTGATAGGGAGGTTGGTCATCACCAGCAAATGACCTCTATTGATTTTGAGGTCAGTACGTCAAAGGTCAAGGTCACAGTGACCCTGAACAGTAAAACGGTTTCCGGATGATAACTCAAGAACGCTTGGGCCTAGGATCATGAACGTTGATAGGAAAGTTGGCCATCACCAGCAGATGGCCTCTATTGATTTTGAGGTCAGTATGTCAAAGGTCAAGGTCACAGTGACCCTGAACAGTAAAACGGTTTCCAGATGACAACTCAAGAACGCTTGGGCCTAGGATCATGAAAGTTAATAGGGAGGTTGATCATCACCAGCAGATGACCTCTATTGATTTTGAGATTAGTATGTCAATTTGACAAAGGTCAAGGTCACAGTGACCCTGAACAGTAAAACGGTTTCCGGATGATAACTCTTGAATGCTTGGGCCTTAGATCATGAATGTTGATAGGGAGGTTGGTCATGACCAGCAGATGAACCCTATTGATTTTGAGGTCAGTATGTCAAAGGTCAAGGTCACAGTGACCAGGAACAAGAAAATGGTTTCTGGGCAATAACTCAAGAACGCTTAGGCTTATTGTCAAGAAAATTGATAGTGAGGTTGGTCATGACCAGTAGATGACCCCTATTGATTATGAGATCAGTATGTCAAAGGTCAAGGTCACATTTGCCAGGAACAGTTAAACGGTTTCTTATCTTCTTGTCCAAAACCACAGGGCCTAGGGATTTGACATTTGGTATACATGTAGCAAAATCTAGTAGTCCATTACCAAGATTGTTCAGATTATTTCCCTGGGGTCAAATATGGCCCCACCCTAGGGGTCACATGGTTTTTATAGACTTATGTAGGAAAAAAACTTCGAAAAACCTCTTGTCCAAAACCACAGGTCCTGGGGCTTTGATATTTCGTATATGACATCATCTAGTGGTCCTCTACTAAGATTATCCAAATTATTCCCCTAGGGTCAAATATGGCCCCGCCCTGGGGGTCACATGGTTTACATAGACTTATATAGGGAAAACTTTGAAAATCTTCTTGTCCAAACCACAAAGACTAGGGTTTTCATATCTGTAATGTAGTATCATCAAGTGGTTCCCTACCACGTTTTTTCAAATTATCCCTCTAGGGTCAAATATGGCCCCACCCCGGGGGTCACATATATATATATATATATATATATATATATATATATATATATATATATATAGACTTATATAGGGAAAAACTTAGAATCTTCATGTCTATAACCTACATCATTCAAATTTGGACCACATGTATTGTTTTAAGTGGCAAGATGAACCTTGACATGAGTTGACCTTGATCTTGACCTAGTGACCTACTTTCACATTTCTGTAGCTACAGCCTTCAGATTTGGACCACATCCATAGGTTTGTGTACTGAAACAAATTGACCTTGGTATTGACCTAGTGACCTACTTTCACATTTTTGAAGGTACAGGCTTCAAATTTAGACCACATGCATAGTTTTGTGTTCCGAAATAAAATTTGGCCTTGATTTTGACCTAGTGACCTACTTTCACATTTCTCAAGCTACAGCCTTCAAATTTGGACTACATGCATAGCTTTTTGTACCGAAATGAACTTTGACCTTGAGATTGACCTAGTATCTACTTTCACATTTCTCAAGCTAACAGCCTCCAAATTTTAAGCACATGCATAGTTCTGTCTACCAAAATGAACTTTGACCTTGAAATTGATCTAGTGACCTACTTTCACATTTCTCAAGCCACAGCTTTCAATTTTGGACCATATGTATAGTGTTTTGTACCGAAATAAAATTTGACCTTGATTTTGATCTTGAGCTAGTCTTGAAATTTGGAACATTCAAAAATGACTAAGTGGTTGGTGCCAAGATCACTCTGTGATCTCTTGTTAGGCTAATAGGTTAAAGGTCAGGGTCAGATTGGACCAGAACAGTAGAATTTTTGTTTACAATGAGCATATAATTTCTGTTCGTTGTGCAATTACTGAATGCATTAAGGGGGCATTTCGTGTTCGACGAGCTCTTGTTTACATATATTTATGAAACTATGTTGAAAAGAGAATAATTGAGTAACTTTGCAGATGAAGTTGTCAAAACACATTTATTCAGGAAAGGCCTACATTGTCCACCTGAAAACTTGTAGTATAGCTGTATATTACCTGTATTTTAAGAATGATTTTCATGAAGTTTTACCGAGTGAAAAAAGTAGGTCACTAGGTCGTGATAGGTCTAACTCTTTAATATTAACAGACTACAATTTCAATACAAAAAAAATACTACGGAAAATTTCCCTTGGAGATTGACCGGATCAAGATGATACATGAAAAGATGTCTATCTATCTTTGTTGTAAGTCGTAACCTTTCTAGAATTTTGACTGGTTCAGATAATTTGCCTTTGGTTCAGGCTGCAAAAAAATCAGTACCCATGCGCATACTATGTGAGGTAAAGCGTGTAATAAACATCTTGACACAAGGGTAAAGTTTGCAATCAATCAGTTCAGAGTTTTTTTATTTTTCGTTTTCTCTTAAGGACATCTGTCCTTGTTCAAATAAACTTATTAATAGCAACACTTGTTGTCAAACTACTCCAGAACAATATTTCATTCTAGTTACACTTTAAGCTCACATTTCAAATAACTCCATTTAATTGTAAAAGTTGAACTTATTACAGTGACCATATTCCATTCCAAAAAAAAATCAGGATCAACGTAACGTGCATTTACTATGTACACTACACTTAGAACATAAATTTTGCCGGTAAATTAATATTAAGTTTTGAAATTATTTGCTTCTTAGTAACATTCTGTTTGCCAGATATAGCTTTTTGCCTTTCTTCAGCAAAGCTCTGTATTTGTTACCACACTATGTCTTTGGTAACTTTTGGTAACCTACGGTCTCCAGAAAGTTTTATAGGAATAATCATGGGCCATATCTAAAATAAGCAAATCGGCAGTCAACTTTAATCGAACTTGCACACAACTTGGATTGACATCTAAGCTCTCGCTAGTGGGCGACATGAACGAAAAAGGCACTTTGGAAGCATATAAAACTTTACTCAAATCTAAGCTCCAAGTTAGCGCCGCAGTTACATATTTGACACTTAGGTTTAATTGTCAGCATATTTGAGTGGAAAAGAACAACGTTTTATAAAGTAATTTCTGGTTAACTATGCGATAAATTGGAATATTGTTCACATTTTTGTTATATGTATAGTAAAAGAAAGACATATAATGTATAAAGTACATGAAATTGACTTCAACCTATGAATTCCCCATGTGGTTCTGGGACGATCTGTGTATGAAAAGAACTGGAACCACTGCCTTACCCTTGCATGATCGTAAGAGGCGACCGATAGGGTTTTAACACTTGGTTTTGCTGTAACTCTGTGATTCCAGCAGGTATGCAAATTTTGATTCCATACCTCATGTTTTTATTTCGATGTAAATGAGATGTGAAACCAAAATTTGTAGTCCTGTTTGGCGCCATATAACCTATACCGTGTTGGTGCGCCGTAAAACCCAAATAAATAAATAAATAAATTATCAACCTATGAATTGATTTGAATATGATTGTATTCATAGTTAAAACACAGTTTAATTTGTTTTATTCTAGCGAGATACTGTTCACTGATGTGGTAACTTGGTGTAAATAATAAACACTTTCATCCTGCATTCATAAAAATAGTTAAATCAAAAATCTACATGTTAGATTTACAGCATCGACTTCAATTTTTGAAAAAAAACTTTTTCTCAGAATTTTGTAATCAAACAATAACAAGTGTATGGAAAATGATGTAACTAAGAAACTGAATGGTCATATCAATGATTTTTATGTACAAACAAGAAAATTATATGCACCTTTCGAATTATTCAACAGTGTTGAAGATACAAAAAATATTCCCATTTCTCCCTACTTCTCCCTTTATAAGTTTGAGGGGAGAATTGGCCTCCTTAAAAATTTGACCTAGCTAGACCCCTGGGCATACTATTTCGGTTCCTTTTGAAAACGGGCCCGATCCAATCATAGGTTTCAGAATTATGGCCCCTCAAAGGGCCGAAATTTGCTAGTTTGGGTTTTGCAGCCATATGCAGACTTCATTAATTTTATGGTTTGATTTGATACAAACATGCAGAATATTTTCAATTTGCAACAATAAATTTTGGATTCCATGATGAATATTTTCAAATCCAATGATAGGTACCGCACTTATGGCCCCTGAAACAACCAAAAGAATTTGTGTTTACCTTGTGAACAAGATAGAAGTGACATTTAATATTTGATTTTAACCACACTGCCACACAACTTGAGTCACAATAACATCTTGGTTCCTTTCTTAAACCAGCTACATTCCATTATGGATTTTAGAGTTGCTGCCTCTGAAAGTGGCAACATTTTCTATTTTGGCCTTTTCAGTAGGACTGGGACGATTACTCGGTTAATCGGATCCGATTTGATTACTAGGTGAAACCGGTTTCAATTTTGCAAAACCGCTAATCGCTCTCAAACAATAAACATCACAAATACTTATATCTATATACATTTCTTTGACCAGCACATATACCCGCAGTATATTTCCACTAAAACACATCAACTGAACATAATCAGTAGTCTCGGATTTGCTTGTCGTGACATCTGAAATAAAATACACCAAAAAATGACTTATAATATTAATTATCACACTGTTTCCAAAAGATAAAATCTGTAAGTTCCTAATGAAGTCAGCTGCTGAAAGAACCTTTATACGGTCGTCAGGAAAGAAAACAGAATTTCAAATACGGCGGCTGATTAACCGGTTCGATTTGATTTCATACAAATAATTAACCGGTTTCATAATTTTGAAATCGTTCCAGCCCTGCTTTTCAGCAATATAGAGAGATTTGACGCTTTGATTTGATACAAACTTGCACAGAATGATGATCTTGGTGATTTCTAGGCCTGGGTAGAAACTGGATCATGTCCAGACAAAAACTAGGTCACCAGGTCAAAACAAAGGAAAAGGTTGTTAACAACCTAGTGTCCACAAGTATGACCTTATCTTCATGAAACTTGGTCAGAGTGTTTATAATACCCGGTATTGAAAATGTCTAGGCCAAGTTTAAAACTGGGTCATATCGGGTCTAAAAACTCGGTCGCCAGGTGAAATTATGGAAAAGCTTGTTAACACATCTGCATCAAATTTTGATAGTAATACATTAAATAAAGTATAGAAGTTGATTTCCAAGTCCTTGAAATAACCAAAAATGATTTCATAAATGTGAAGTTTATGATAGTTTTGTTAATATCAATAACAGAAGTTTTAATTTTTAATTTAAAGTTGTGATCCACAAAGAATGACAACTCATGCCTTGGGCTAGTACTTATAAGCAGAGATATCTATTAGTTTACTTCCCTTGCAATTACACAATTGAGTGTAAAATGAAAACTGTTTTAGACACAATATCATACTTTCTTGCACAACAAAAACATTTAGGATTTATTCATTTGTGTTTGATTTACCCCTCAAAATATGGTTCCAATGATTCTGTCAAATTACATAAGGTAAAAAATTAACTTTTAACAAGACAATAATAAAATGAAGTACCAGTAAGTAATTAACAGTGCAGATAATACAGTTTTGCTTGTATCAAAATGTCACAATAGAAGCACTTTTGTAATACAGAACACCTGGTAGGATTAGTAAAGGTGCAATTATATTGATCTCTATTTCCTATGCCTACATATGGATGATTTTTTTCTGGGTCAAAAGTTAGGTCACCATGTCAAACAAAGAATAAGCTTGTTTACACTTGAGAGGCCATGTTTTTGTCCAGTCCTAATGAAAATTGGTCGTAGTATATGTCTCCATGAAATCACTAGGTAAAACATGTTTACAGTGTTATTGTATATTACTCAGGTGAGTGAGTTAGAACCGTCTTGGCCGTTTTGTTTAAATTTGTCCTATTTAGCTAAACCTGTCTTTGCTTGAAAATTCACAACCAAAGAATGGAAAGTCAGGGCTTGTTAAATAAAAATTCAATGCCTTTTCTGCCGTTAGGCAAATGCTACAAATTCAAAAACCGGCTAGATTCATGGAAGTTGTGACAAGAATTTTATTAGATAAATCTGCTTCAATTTTGCAATTTCTCTCAAAATTGGGCCAGCTACAGAGAACCATGGTATGCATTGAAACTAAATGTTATTAGCTGACGGTATTTGCAACGTATACAGTCATGTCAATATTGCAATTTTGTATTTCAGATGTGAGCTTACAGTTTTGTGTGTGAGGTTTTTAAACTCAGATGGCAACGGATGTCTTTAACTCTTGAACGCTGTTTAGCAGGGAATTGTTTGTGAAATCTTCACTATCCAATTAAAAGCAGGAATGTGTAAGTTTGTTTGTGCGTTCATAGTAATAGAATTAAAAATGTATATTTAAGTTCAACTGAAATGTAAATTTTAAAGTAAGCAATAAGCAACGAGTGATAACAGTGATTGGGGCATGACATTAAATTTTACATAGTTTTTGAAGCAAATACAGTCGGATCTGATATGCTTGTTGCAATACCTTTGTGCTCCAACAATGCTGACTGTTATCCTTAAAATCGTTCAGTAAGAAGTTTACAAATGCAAATTCACTGATTTTATTGATTACAGGGCTCGCCGTGTTGTAGAAAACTTAAGATATTAAACAAAAACTTTGGACTTCAGAACAATGGCTGACATTGCTACACACCTACAAGCAGCATTTCGACAAAAGAAGGATTGTGATGTTGTTTTAAAGCTCAAGTCGCAAAATGAACTGAAGTGCCATTCGTTGGTCTTACGACTGACTGGAGAATTTTTCAGTAGTTTCTATTCCGAAAATTGGCGAGGAAAGGAACATGCCGAACAGCGTACTATTGATTGTACAGCTTTTGAGGACGAGGTAGTTGTGGGAATGGTTGACTTTATGTAGCTGACTTAAAAGACAAATGTGAAGAGTTTCTGAGTGGTAACTTAAGCAATGAATATGTTTTTAAAGTGCTGATTTTATCAGATAAATACACTCTTCAGACATTATACAAGAAATGTCTGGAATTTGTAGACTCTCACTTTGAAGAGGCAGTTGCAGAAAATGAAGATTTTTTATGCTCCCCATGGATCTACTGCTTGAAATAGTAAAAAGACATGAGTTGTCTGTTAATGAAGAATTTCTGTTTGATCAGATAATATTGTGGGTGCAGAGGAACAATAGTGAATGGAATCACGTTTTGAAGTATGTTCGCTTTTTAAGTATGAACATGGAGTATTTTGTTTCTAAATGTGTGCATTTGCCCTTGAGTTTGTCTGGTTCCCGGTCGTACTCTGAAAGTAACGATTGTAAAGGGCAGGTAATCCAGACTACCCTTGAGTGAGAAATGCAAAGAGAAGGTCTTACTGTTTCTTACAAGTCTGGGTCCCGTTTTATCATCGAGGTCGGTCGTAAGGCCGGTCGCATCGTAAGACAGATATTTAAGAACTTTTCTGCGACTACGGCCGAACCGTTTTATGAACACGGTCGTACGTCTTCGGTCGCAGCTAAGGTGGCAGGGGAGTGCAAATTTGCGAATTCCACTTTGACGCGTGGGTACCAGTGTTGAAATATCCATAGAAATCTCGGTTTTGCTTATTTTTCTCTGAAACTACTGTGGACCATTGCAGATACTATAGACTACATAAAGACGCCTCTCCGGTCCTATGCACCTGTCACTTTCCACGCCAGATGTAGTGAAAATCGGCCAAAGCACCAAAATTTTATAGACCAAAAATAGCCTAACCGGGCCTCACTTTGAACTCTGCCATTCATCCATTTCTATTTTTAAATCCAATTTCGTAGCATATATGTATAGTACGAACATAGATGCATACCCAGGTGGTGTGGAATGTGTCTGCCAACCACCACTTTATTTTCCTAATTTTCACTTGAAAAGAAATTGGATGGATGACAGCCGCGCGTCTGGCCGACTTCTTGTTCTGATATTTATGTTTCAGCCTCAACCGGAAGTACGGCGCTAGGTATTTTAAAACACCAACCATGTAGAATCATTAACCGTTCCACATTCCCCAGATATATTAAAGAATTAATAATGATAAATAACCAGTAAGATAGATATGCCTTTATATCTACCCTGTCCTGTTTATACAGAAAATCGACAGGGGCCAAAACTACGAAACTGCTCCCCTGCCACCTAAGACTGTTTTCCGTCGTACGCCCTAAAAAACAGTGATGCAGTCTGAAATGTAAACATCCGGGTAACGTGACTTATGTCAAAATCGTCTGTTTAAACACAAGCTAGCGCGCACTAACAGCGAGCATTAAAAGTAGCGAGCATTAAATTGAGTGTTGTCCCTTGAACTGAAAACAAGCTGGCAAACATTAAGCGATCGAACGTTAACAGCGAACATTAATTTCTCCAGCAAACATTAAAAATTACCCCCCCCTTGATTTCTGTACAAAATAACTGCCAGACAGTAAGATATCCAACACAAAAAGTGACGAGCATTTTAGGTGTTTTAATATTGTATTCTGATATGCACGTCTACTGTATTGTAATTATAAAAACAGTATCAACAATTAAATATGATTTTATGCGAAATAGTTGTTTTAATCAATTATATAAAAGTATAATAATTGACAGCACTAAACTGCGGCCCTGCAGCAGTTTATACGGACCGCAAAGATACATTTTAACATCAGCTTCTAACAAAACAATCCTATCATTTAACAAATACACAAACAATTTAGACTGAGTAAGAAAGCATATTTTTAAACGTTAAAAATGGTAAAGATGTCCATTCTGCTCCAGTTGTTACCATTTTTCTCGTTTTAGCTATTAAAAGAATTCGGCAATTACTACGATGAACGGTTGTTGATGTCATGTGACCCACGGTTCCATAGATCTATTAGAAATAGAAGACAACAGTGACATAAACATAAGCTTTCTACTATATGTTTCCTCTGCAATTTTCAAGTTCGGAGTGAATAAATAAAATCTACGAACCTCTCAGAAGAGGTTTCTTTTGTTTGTTCGTAAGCGTACGCGATCTTAGATGGAACACACATATCTCCAGAATCACAACAAATGCAAACAGAAAACTAGGTTTCATCAAACGTAACATCAAAACAAAACATAAAAGCATCAAAACACTAGCATACAAAACATTGGTCAGACCTCATGTGCATGGTCACCACATACACAGATCAACATTCATAAGCTGGAAATGGTCCAGCGACGCACAATCAGATGGGTCAAGAATGATTGTCAAGAATGATGATTCCCGTTATTCCAGCGTAACACAAATGCAAAATACCCTTGACTGGCGCACGCTTGAGAACAGACGTCTAGACTCTTAGCTTGTCATGTTCTATAAGATATACCATGGCCTTGTAGCCATCTCCCTCCCCAATTACTTACAGGCCCCTACCAGGTTTACTAGGCACATGCATCCCTTAAGTCTTCGTCAGGTCCAAGTCAATTCAGATTACTTGAACTATTCCTTTTTCCCCCATACTGCAGTCTTGTGGAATGGGTTACCACCAAATATTGCAACCATGCCTGACCTTGAGTCCTTCAAGCAGGCAGTGGCCCAGCTCAGTTACTAAGTAAACTGCAATTGTTTTTATCCTTTTACTCTATCCTTTTTAACATTTTAACAACAACCGTCATTTTCACATTCTTACTATTGCTGAAAGAACTGTCTTTCAGATTTTATTCTTTTATTCTGTACTAATCACCGACACGCACCCTGCCCATAATACTCGTGAGAGGTGTGAGGCAGTATAAAGAGATAGATAGATAGATAGATAGATAGATATAGGCCCCATCGGTAATCCATACGGGCGGAAGATTATAAGTAATCTTAATGGGAGGATAGTGCAAGATACAGAAGACGCCACGATTCAAGAAGCATCCCTGGTTCTTTAGTGTACCAGGTGTAAATCACCGTGGCACAGGACTCCTGTAATTTTCAGTTGAAGAAGCAGGGCTCGTACTCACGACCCCAGGTTTCGTAGTCAAACACTGTGTTACTGGACCACTGCGTCCGCTCTTACAGTCGAGGCTATCACCGCAAATGCAAAAGTATAGAACCTCAGTCCTGGAAGGCGACCACTGACTAATAGGAGAGACTATAGGTTCTTTTTTACATCTTTATTTACATCTACATATTCCTAATATATTTCTCATTTGACTCGTTGTAGCACAGAATCTATTTAGTGTATCGTCCCCCACGCCCACTAAAACCAAAAAAGTAAAAAATAAAAAAAAAATAAACAAAAAATAAAATAAACAAGAAAACATAGTATACATGCGATCGAGAAAGAACGGAACGATAAAGAAAAAAGCAGCTACTTCCAAAAGCAACAGTTTATATATCGAAGCTCCAGAAATGAAAAAAGTCATACTTTTGAGAACACTGAAAGAAGAAGAAGAAGAAGAAGAAGAAGAAGAAAAGAATAACTTTTTTTCAGATTTCTCACTGACGCTGATGATATATCTATACTGTAAACGCAAAGCGAAAGCGTTTACATACTGACAGGGCCGGTTGATAATATTTGAGAAATTGTCAGTATACGCCTTTTTACAGTCGTCAATAACGAAAGGTCGTAAGTGCTGTCTATTTGCTGTATAATAATTATTGTTGTATCCAAAATTATATAATATGCAATATTAAAATGTTCCATATGCCAAATATGCCAATTTTTCATAAGTTGATATTTCAAAAACTGACCAAAAATGGGGCGTAAGTAACAGGTACGACTAAATGTTATTAACAAAATGCCATTTTTGGCTTAATAAATAGGGTCACGCAATTATAATTTTATGTTTAGGTTGCAGATTCCGTAAATGAAGGCCGTATCTTGGGACCGTTAGTACATGCATGAAAATGTGTAATTAGTACCTGACAAATATTTGTTATAATATTATGCTCCCTTTCACCAATCATAGTTTAAAATCAGACAGACAGACAGACAGACAGACAGATTATTTTATTAACGTAAACTATACAGTTTTATGTGATACATGTATACATATAAATATTTGTCAACAAGAAGTCATGTAATGCGGGCAGTTTTAACAATAAGTAAATAGACGGAGGGTGGATAAAAGACATAATGTATATAAGACACATGTTCTAAAAATGTTTCTGAGTGATCATTAATACATTGAGAATGTATGATGTCAAGTATTACAATAAACTTGATCTTAAGGATGATGCATAGTAAATAAACTTTGCTAAGTTGAGCATTATTCTATTCTTATCACATTTAAGGAGGTCAACGTATTTTTGAACACTTGGTCTAAGGTAATAATAAGGTTTGATATAAATATGCCTAAGGACGTATTACTACAAAATTAATTAATTTGAAAAAAAAGTGCCCACTCCGCCAAAATGAACGAACGAACGAACGAACGAACACACAAATGAACAAACAAAACAAAACAAAACAAACAAGAAATTAAAAGCTATATGTGTGTGTCAAATGTATGTTTTAAAAACAAAGAGAAAAATACATGATTACAAGTGAATGGCTGTTTGGAACTTAAAGTGTTCAGTCAGATACATTGTATTACATGTCATCACATTTGATTCATCGTAGCAGTATTGAATTGGTACTTCATAGCAAAGTGAACTACTATAGCAGTACATGCGTGATAATTATTCCATTGACGTTAAAGCTTAGAATCAGCGAACACTGCCGGAACGTTATTGAAAAGGGTGTTTAAAAACAATCTTGATACTTCAAAATGATTCATTCGGAGAAATTATTATACCACGAACCCATTGTGTCTCAATATCAGAAACCTTAAAGCTACTCGCCCAGTTTGTGTGAAATGTTTCAACAGGTTCTTTTCCACAAACTTTGACATAGAACGGATCTGAACGTATGACAGTGAAAAATGATAAAATGGGTGAAAATAACTGTAAGACATTGGAAAAAAGCAAGAAGAATGATGACTTTCTGTATTATTTCAAAAGCGTTACAACGGTTTGCTCCCTTCTACACATTATTTTTGGAAGTTTAATAGAATATCTTGCAAAATTGTTATGTCAACAAGTTTGTATCACTGGAAATTTCATAACACCACATTTAAAAAATGTTCCCTTAAAATGTATGAACGAGTCGCTTTAAAGCCAGGTCTGTTTCGAAATGGTAGACTGTATCTTGGGACTGAAGTAGGAGTACATGGTGAAAATGATAATATAAGAAAATGTTTATCATTCGTACCATTGCCTCCTTTGATCCGTCATTGCTTAAAATAAGTGAATTGTGTCCGACTAAAACTAGGTATAATTGAAAGGATGATTCGAAAAAACAAAACAAAACAAAAACAACAACAAAAAAACACGAACATTTCAAGTGGAAAGCTATATCGTGGGCTTGGAACCCATAAGAGAGACCAAAACGGTTCAGTAGGAGACTTTTTTTTATCACGTACCACTCTGACCTGTCGTAATGCAGTGGCACCTAGCGGATCGCCAAATATTACGTTAGACGACGCCACGTCTTTGCGTTCTAAGCGTTGCCGGTAAACAGCTTAATTTCGCATCAAGTTATTTTCCTCATATGTAAACAGTAAAATATCTACTTGTAATTAATGAAAGGAGTGGATATATTTTCTGATATATATTATTTTCCACCAAAGCCAGAATGAACGCCTTGAAGCAGAAAGTAAATACTTACTTATGAATACAGATAAAATATAGCTAAGATTTTGTCAGCATTTGAGCGTATTCGTATCTAACACTCAGATAAAAGCTTCCACTGTTTTATCAGTATGTGTATCTTTTTTTTTTCAAATTTGAATAACGTGAATATTGTCGCTGGATATAGCCGCTAAATTGCTGTCATTTTCAACTTTAGCATGAAACAAAACCGGGTGAAATGAATGAACTGAAGACTGAAATACAGTTGAACTTCAATGGCTCGAACTCGTATCTTTCGAACACCCGGGATCGCTCGAACTCTTCGCCCGGTCCCGAATTTATTCCTTCTTTATTCTATATAGTTCTACCTCGGATCGCTCGAACTTCGATAATTCGAACTCTCGAACTCATTTGGTGGTCCCCTCGGCTTAATTACAGTGATAATTACACCTATTCAGTCGAACAGACAATTTTTGCCGGGATGGCTTGTGTTTACAAAGTTTTTCACACTTCTGCCTGACATTCGCCTTTAACCGGCGCGTGCGTAATTTTCACACGCTTACGTAATTAGCGTCGGTATACGACAAACAAATTAAACAATGTGACTTTCGTTCACTGCAATGCTTTAATGGGCTTTGATTTATACGAATAAAATTATTTAAAATGATTGAGCAATGTACATACTATGTCTGTCTTTATTTTTTCTGCATAAAAACGGGAGATCCGACGTCAACTTTCATACTGCTTTAGCATGGCTGAACAACTTAGTAAAGGACCCGGATACGGGGTATAGCTAAGTCGGCTACTGGAAAGCAATAAATTTGATAATATTTGTACTGGACTATGATTCAAAAAGGTTTGTTATTCATGTCTTTCTATTTGATGCTGTCTTCAACAAATTCTTATAATTATATTAGTGTTTTATCTGTGTTTTTTCCGTATCATGTCATGTTTGAAAATAAATAATAAAGCATATTTCAGCGTTCGTTTTTTATTTATCATCGTATCATACTCACATTTAGGTACAATATGACAATCTGTTACGATGTAAGGTTTGTAACACATCATGCCCTCGAATTCCCAAATTCAAAATGGCCGCCATTTGGATGGCTCGAACAACGGAAAACTCGAACTAATTTCCACGGGACCCTCGAGTTCGAGCCATCGAAGTTCGACTGTATGTAAGATCGATGCCGTTTCCAAACTTTTTCGCAAAAAGTTAGAAATTTAGAACCCTGGTCCATTGAAACGTGACATCTCAGGGTTACTGTTAAAAAAATAATAATAAAACCAGAAATCGGGGAAAAGGAAAAAAACAGAAACAAGGAAATAAAAAGGAAAAAGGTAGGTATTTAGTTAGAATAAACAGAAGGGTAGTGGGGTAGTGATAACAATGAAATTTCGCGTTTTTGTCTTAACTATACTTGATTCGTCTTTGTTTCATACATAAAATAATACAATCATATCTTTTTTACACAAAACAAAACAAAATATGTCTGAGCTTGCGTTCGCCTGTCAATCGAGCGATCATAGGTTCGGTGTCCGGTGCAGTCACTATCCTATGGTGGCTGATTTCTGCTATATCGCCCTTTCAACCCGCAACCCTGCAGAGTGAAAACACGAGAATTAACAAATTAAAATGGCGGGTCCGCGGAGCGAAAAATCGCTAGTTAGCGGGGACGTCAAGCCAAAACACGATAATTAGCGGGGTCGCAGGGCGAAAAGTCGACATTTGAATAGTGCTAGTTATCGTGGTTTCCCTCTGCACCCTCGCCAATTTAGTTACTAAATCTCGACTTTCACCCCGCAGCCCCGAAAATTAGCGAGTTTTCGCCCCGCGCCCCCGCCACTGTAATGTTTAAATTTCGCCTCTTCTCTCCACGATCACGTGTTACACGGCTTTTATATAAAACATATATGCAGTATTATAGAAAAAATACTTTTTTATAAATAATTTTCTGAAGATGTGCCGCTTTGTGATCAGTTTGTGCAGAAGTAACAATTAAGTGTACACATCATGTTCCTTAGGGATAGTTACTTTTTAACTCATGTGAGCACGAAGTGCTCATTGTGAGTTATTGAGATCGGTCAATATCCGTCGTCCGTCATCAGTCCGACCGTTAGTCTGTCAAGAATTTCTTAAAACGACACCTAAACTGCTGATTTGATTTTGACCAAACTTCACAGGAATGATCCTTGGGTGGGCCTTTTTCAAAGTTGTTCAAATGGTTCCGGTCCATTGCACAACTAGGTCACAGGAGCTAAAAATAGATTTTTAACTGAAAATTTTAAAAATCTTCTTGTTTGAAACCACAAGGCCTAGGCCTTTGTTATTAAATTTTGATGTGAAACATTGCCGAGTTCAATTTATGCCCCGCCCGGGGAGTCCCAAGTTATACATAGACTTTTATAGGTAAAAACTTTATGAAGTCTTCTTGCCTGAAACTGCAATGCCTTGATGTTTTTATATTTAGTATGTTGCATTGCCTGGTGGTCCTCTTCCAAGATTGTACAAATTATGCCCCTGGGGTGAAAAGTGGCCTCGCCCGGGTCATCCTAAGTTTTACATAGATCTTTTTTTTTACAGAAAAAAACTTTTAAAATATTCTTGTCTGAAAGTTCAAGGCCTAGGCCTTTGATATGTGATATGTAGCATTGCCTAGTGGTTCCCAGACAAGTTGTTCCAATTATGCCCCTAGGGTGAAAAGAGGCTCCACCTAGAGTCACTTGTTTTACATAGAACAAAAAGCTCTTTTACTACGGATCGGCCGTGCTTGAGCCTAGGACTCATAAACGGCTAATAGAGAGGTTTGACCTGAAGAGTAGATGACCTTTAAGTCAAAGGTCAAGGCCACTGTGCGCTTTAGTACCAGAAAAGCTTATAATTCTGCAATGCTTATGGCTATGACCCTCGAACTTAGTAGGAATGCTGGCCCCGAGGGCAAAGGGCATAATAAAGGTCACCATGACCTTTAGTAATAAAAGATTGATAACTCTGCATCGTAGATGACCATAAGGCTAAAGCCCACAGTCAAACACATGGGCTCAACATTCTTCAAAATAATTTTAGAACATACCCCAGGCTGACCTTTATCATGACCTTCTATGTTTTGGTTACTTGAATAACATGATTCAGGTGAACGAAACAGGACCACCATGGCCCTCTTGTTTGTCCTCTAGTTATGGCCATGCTTAATTTTCTCATTGAAAGCATTGTATATCTTGAAAGAGTAAAGTGACGTGTTTCGGATTTGAGAAATACAAAACGAAAATGCAAAATGTCGCGCTGTGAAAAGTTGAAACTATTAGATAAGTAAAACGGTTGGGTCGCGGGGCGACAATCCGCTAATGTGTGAGGTCGCGGGACGAAAATGCTAAATTTAAGCATTACAATGGCGGGGTGCGGGGCGAAAACTCGCTAACTGCCTGGGTTTCGGGGCGAAAAATCGAGATTTAGTAACTAAAATGGCGAGGGCGCGGGACGAAAACCCGATAATTACCGCTCTTCAAGTGTCGAGTTTTCGCACCGCGAACCCGACAATTATTGTGTTTTTGCTCCGCGCCCCCGCTAAATAGCGAGCTTCGCCACGCGCCCCCGCCATTTTAACATGTTAATTCTCACGTTTTAGCTCGGCGGGGTATTGGGGGCGAAAAAGTAAAATGGCAGAAAGTTACCATACTATCCGTGATTAATATTTTTCATTGGGACAGTTGCAAGGTGCTATGGAAAAAAGTTTAGTTCTTGTAAAAATAAAATGTTGACGAAAAAGGGCGTAAAATCCCAAAACATTTGTTATTGCTTGCTAATTCTGACTTTCTTAGGCCCTCTGCTATTTCTTATCTTTATTAATGATATTGTACATGAAATACGATCCTGTATCAATCTAAGACACTAGCCTTTGTGTAATAGTAGAACAACCTGATTCAGCCGCAACTCTTCTCCAGTCTGATATCCAGACAATCATACGTTAAAAATGTACGGGCATGAAATAAATTTATAACTTATTGCACTTATGTATTTGAAAACCATTGTGTTGGTGTTAGGTCGTTTCTCACCAACCTTCCAGTTATGTCACGGCGGTATGCTTACACAACCTGTCTTTACAGTTTCTAACCAGCAGGCACTCTCCGTAAGACAATTGTCAACTTTCCCAGTTCATGAAGAGCTGTAGGTAGTCGGGCTCGAACTAACATCACCAAATTCCGAGAAAGAGTTGAAATGGAATTAAACCAAATACGAAAAAATATTAAATAACGCAACAATCTGAAAATTAATCCTACAAACAGGCAATTCAAGGAATTTAATAATCTTATTTTATTTCAAAACATTTCAGGAACATTTTCAGAAACCTAAAATAATATATGGAGGAGAGAACGAGCAGCAAGATGATTTATCAGACGTGTAACATGCATTCAGATATACAAGTGTGACAATAAAAGTTGGAAAGAAGTCGGAAAATGGCTTACAAAATTAGCATACGCTTAAAATGAAATTTATATTGTTGTAAACTTTTGTTGTGATTAACATTTTTCTTTCTTAAAATACAGTTCTTTCTGAAATTTTGATGCACAAAATCTTCGCATAAAAGTTGGTGGGGAGGGGTGGAATGGGATTTAAGACAATACAGCGAAAACTAAGAGACCCCCGTATTATTTTTGCTCTCATTTTACATTAAAATAAATATAATTATGATAATTTAAGTTTTTTTTTCTTTTTTAAAAGTCTATGGGACAGTTATTACACACTACTAAGCCGTGCAATACATTTAGACTACAAACATTTAGTAAATAAATTTTGGCATGATTTTTTAGCTCGACTATACAAAGTATAAGGAGAGCTATCCTCCTACTCCTACTCGACCCGGCGTCGGCGTCGGCGTCTTTCCGCGTCCCCACCTTGGTACAAGTTTTCTTACACTTTCTCTTTTTTCTACTTATCTCTGTAATTACTTGATGGATTAGATTCAAACTTAAAATAGTTATTCCTCATCATCATCCACATCATCTGACTTAAGGGACATAACTCTGGCACCAATATTTCATGCTTTATTCCCCCTTTTCACTTAGATTTCAGGTTAAAGTTTTGATGCACTTTCAATCTATCTCTGTTATTACTGAATGGATTTCAATTGTTCAACATCATCACCCACATCATATGACGCAAGGTGCATAACTCTGGCACAAATTTTTCATGAATTATTCCACCTTTTTATTTAGAATTTCAGGTTAAAGTTTTGATGCACTTTCACTCTATCTCTGTTATTACTGAATGGATTTGATTCAAGCTTAAAATAATTGTTCATCACCCACATCATATGAAACAAAGTGCGTAACTCTGGCATAATGTTTTCATGAATTATGCCCCCTTTACTTAGAATTTAAGGTTAAATTTGATGCATTTTCACTACATCTCAGTTATTATGAAATGCATTTGATTCAAACTTGAAGTAGTTGTTCCACATCGTCACCCACGTCATATGACACAAGGTGCACAACTCTTGCACCAAATATTTAGTGAATTATGACCCCTTTTTGCTTAGAATATACTTATATAGTGTTTTGATACACTTTATCTTTACCTCTCTTATTACTTAATATTTTTGACACAGACTCAGGCTATTGTGCAATATCTTCATCCACCATTGGAGTCATTAAACACTCCACTGACAGCTCCAGTTTCCTCATATGTGCTCAGTTTCACTATCCAGCATCAAAATAGTCGAGCGTGTTGTCTCCTGTGACAGCTCTTGTTGTATAAAGTAAGCATTCCTTCGGCGAATAATCGGAGCACATATTTGAAAATAACATCACCGTATAGGTTTCATATGACCTGTTATATTAAATGAAAAATAATTGCTTTTTTCAATTGAATGGACGCCCCGAAACTAAATTAATCGCCATAAAAACGGCAACGTCACAACTATTTTAGGGCTAGGCTAAAATGCGATTTTCGACGGCATTTGCGTAAAAATGTGCATTTGACCATTCTTTTACTTGATACCTAGTTTGTCGCACAAGAGCTTTGTAGCTTGTGTTATATGTTGGATTATATGCGACGTTAAATAAAGCTTACCTTTACCTGATAATTATACATTGGATGAAGATCAGCTTTTGCTATTATTTGAACATGTTAATTATCAAGGATGCAACTTGATTTTGAAATTTTTGCTCATTACGCCTTCTCTAACTTAATCATTTGAATGTTTGTACATATTGGAAGTATATTGCAAAGCCAGAACAACATACACGAACACTGATATACCAGGTATAGCAGTATAGTATAGACACTGTTTGTACCACGGGCAATAAATGAGTCTTCACTCAAATTAGTAATTTGTGATCCCATCCCTTCCCACTCAATGCGTCTTAGCTGAAATCAAGTATTTGTGATCCAATCCCTTCCCACTCAGTGCGTCTTAACACAAGTCAGGTGTTTGTGATCCCTTCTCTCCCCACTCCAAGCGTCATAAGTCAAGTATTTGTGATCCAGTTCCTTCCCACTCAGTGCGTCTTAACTCATATCAGGTATTTGTGATCCAAACCCTTCCCATTCCAATTAGACAAGTTTTGAAAAAGTGTTGTATAGAAATCAAGAAAACAGTAAATGGTTGACTAGACATGCGTGAAAATGTTTCTATCATTTAATGTTTATAATACGTACCTATACCCGTCGTAGCTCAACAACCGCGACGTGCGCCTACAGTCATGTAATGTTACCTGATATGACCAACAGTAGCATTAAATATGGTGGCTGTTTGTGCCATTTCGTTATTTCGTTCTGTCGCAACGCCACAACGACAAACGTCGTTATGGCGCCTCATTGAACGTCGCTCCACCAAAATGTCGCCACGCCGATCGTCGCCCCATGAAACGTCCGTAATGGCGTCCCACTGAACGTCGTCCGGACAAATGTCGCCCTGAATATCATTAAATTCAATACATTGGGAAAGCGATAGGAATAAAATATGTATCTGAAATTTCTTTTATGCAGTTTACTTATTATCCAAAGTAAAAAAAAAGAGTCTTATCCGACGACCGTCCAAGTCAATTGTGAATGACTGACCACTTACATATTTCACTTCTGCCGAATTTTCATCCAGGGGGTGGGTGGGATTAAGCAGAATGTCAGTTACGTAATGATGGACAGTTAAGCTAGCTAGTGTCCCTAGATTCAATACCAATACTAAACTGTTCCGTCTGGGGTTGTGGGACATTTGTCCCCAGGACATTTGCCTCAACCCCAGCCCCCAATCAAAAAAGGACTACTGGATATTTGCCCTCAGTTATAATGACAGATAGGACATTTGCCTCCCCCCCCCCCCCCCCCCTCCCTCTCCCAATATTTTTGTCCTAAATACCATTAGATATAACTGTGTTTTATGTTGTTTTATTATAAAAAATACTTTAAATACAAATTTGATGAATATGTTAATTACATTAAGGTGTTAAGGTAATTAATAGCCTATTATCAAGTCGTAAAAGTGCTCATAACAACGTTATAATATTTTCATTTGTGCAATGTATTTAACACTGAAAACTTGTGAACTTGGCAATTATTTGCTAGAAAATTGTAAAGTGTTGGGGAGGGGGAGGGCGATGAGAGTGGGGTAAGGCAAATGTCCCGTTTCAGAAATAAGCACTGTGGTGGGGGTGGGGGGATTGAAAATGTCCTATCTTCCATTTCAACTGGGGCGGAGCAAATATCCAGCAGTCCAGTTTCTCAATGGAGTGAGGAGGGGGATGGGGGGCGCAAATGTCCTTGTGGGGGTGGTGGCAAGTGTCCGGATCCCGTTCTCTGGTAGTAGCTCCCAACTTCTCTACATGAAACATGATTTCTGGGTGACAAAGTGTAGTAGAATAGCATACTGTATATATAGAAATACATTTGAAATCACCATAGTGCTGGTGATGATAATGCTTGGACATGTATTCATTCAAATGTGTAAATGTTGTGGAAACATGCGACCTTTTTCACCTTTCCAATTGTGGAGCGATCACCTGTCAAGAAAGACCACTTTTTTTCCATTTCCCAAGTGTAGTCTTTATAGACAGGTTTGACTGTTTATGTGATAACTTTTAGCGGTCATGCATTCTTTACTTTTTTGGTTCGGTTATTTTCCATTTCGGACTATGGTAAAAGATCTTCATGCAGCCGCAGCGGGCAACTGATTACCTCTAAACCCCTCTCTCAGTCAAGTTATTATCCAGTGGTAGTTAACCCAACCATTTCAACAGAAAGGATAAGATTATAATCTCAATGAACTGACAAATAAATACTTTTTAAGGTCAATTGCGTATATTGCAGGTAGGCATTGTATCCTCTAACAGGGGACTCTGTTTATACATCTCTTTGTTAACATTCCGTGATCCTGAATAATTTGATCAGGGTTAACAACCATTCGTTATTTCAAGAATGTCTCTTTATTACGGGCCCGTTAATACACGTTTGATAAACCATTATTCTTACCAGCTAAAAGCGTCCAGAGAGAAAGCTTGATAGTAAATATCCACTTCAACACATCATTAGCAGGGTGATGAACAAATCAAATACACTGCATGTAGGCAAATAGCTTGCATTATTTCAAAACAAGACGCAAAGAGAAAATGAATCAATATATTGATACAAAAAGAAACCTGAAATAATTAAAGAAACGAATGGACAGGGATTCCTCGAAAAGAACTGGACCAATATAAAGCAAACATTGCTGGAAGTCATTAGCCTTTCACTTATCACCTTCATTCAAAACTAGCCGCTCTCCGGAGTTGAGGAGACAAGTAGGACAAGCATTTCTACCCTGTAGGAGTGGACCTTTAATCAACAGTAAAGCTTCATAAACAAACTTAAGGCATGTAATCAATAGACAATATTGACTTTGTACCATAGATCTACCCGAAGATGGAACTTTAAATAGTGAATGTCAAGTATAATAATTTTCATTATTTTGCATTGTTCTTTTTTGTTTGTGTTTTGTTTAGTTTTTTATTTGTTTGTTAAACGTAACACCGGCGCAAATATAGGTCATATGGCAACTTTCAAGATTTTTGGTGGTACAGGAAGACCGAAGGTGCCTCTCCCTGCATTATTTCATCACGAACTGGAACCTAGGTAGAACCTACGACCTTTAATTGGAAGCCAGATGAATGGCTATCTCACATGAAGAATTTAAAAGGCTCGAGCGAAGCTCGAACTCACATCGACGAGAGGCAAGTGATTCGAAGTCTGCGACTTGAACCAATCGGCCACGGAGGCTCCTTCATTATATTGCAAACCTGATCGTAAAAATGTATACATACCAAAATATCATCCATTTTGCCTTTACAATTTCCTCGTTGGCAACATTTATCAAACTGAAAGTATCCAGAATCAGTGACCTTTAATATGCTCAATAGAAGCTGAATCTTTTACGGGACATATTACCAAGACTAGGATAAGGTGAGTAAATGAGGGCTGTCACATCCGAGTAATGAATATTTACCAGATATTAAAATTATGGAAGCACATCTTGTGAGTTCGAAAACTTACCATATGTGTTTCTCATTCGTATCAAATATATATAGTTTCAGACTTTTGAGGTACGACACAAAAGATATCAGAAAAGAGAAACATGCATACACGAGTTCAGTAGAGACTGTAAGCAAACGAAATAACCGCTTTACGTCCCTGTTGTGAGTTCCAGACCCAAGATACAGCTATAAGCCTGTGCTCAGCTTGTCTGTCTTTGAACACCCTTTCGATACATACCCGGTTTTAGGGGGGCACACTTCCTGGGCTCAGAGCTACGGCGGCTCAAAGGGGGCCAAGGAGGCCAATTTTGTCTCCGCGACCGTCCCTTTCACGACCCTGCTGTCAGTTCCAGACCCAAGATACAGCTATAAGCCTGTGCTCAGCTTGTCTGTCTTTGAACACCCTTTCGATACATACCCGCTTTTAGGGGGGCACACTTCCTGGGCTCAGAGCTACGGCGGCTCAAAGGGGGCCAAGGAGGCAAATTTTGTCTCCGCGACCGTCCCTTTCACGACCCTGCTGTCAGTTTCAGACCCAAGATACAGCTATAAGCCTGTGCTCAGCTTGTCTGTCTTTGAACACCCTTTCGATACATACCCGGTTTTAGGGGGGCACACTTCCTGGGCTCAGAGCTACGGCGAGCTCAAAGGGGGCCAAGGAGGCCAGTTTTGTCTCCGCGACCGTCCCTTTCACGACCCTGCTGTCAGTTCCAGACCTAAGATTCAGCTATAAGCCTGTGCTCAGCTTGTCTGTCTTTGAACACCCTTTCGATACATATCCAGTTTAAGGGGGGCACACTTCCTGGGCTCAGAGCTACGGCGGCTCAAAGGGGGCCAAGGAGGTCAATTTTGTCTCGCGACCGTCCCTTTCACGACCCTGCTGTCAGTTCCAGACCCAAGATACAGCTATAAGCTTGTGCTCAGCTTGTCTGTCTTTGAACATCCTTTCGAAACATACCCGGTTTTAGGGGGGCACACTTCCTGGGCTCAGAGCTACGGCGGCTCAAAGGGGGCCAAGGAGACCAATTTTGTCTCCGCGACCGTCCCTTTCACGACTCTGCTGTCAGTTCCAGACCCAAGATAACAGCTATAAGCCTGTGCTCAGCTTGTCTATCTTTGAACACCATTTCAATACATACCCGGTTTTAGGGGGGCACACTTCCTGGGCTCAGAGCTACGGCGGCTCAAAGGGGTCCAAGGAGGCCAATTTTGTCTCCGCGACCGTCCCTTTCACGACCCTGCTGTCAGTTCCAGACCCAAGATACAGCTATAAGCCTGTGCTCAGCTTGTCTGTCTTTGAACACCCTTTCGATACATACCCGGTTTTAGGGGAGCACACTTCCTGGGCTCAGAGCTACGGCGGCTCAAAGGCGGCCAAGGAGGCCAATTTTGTCTCCGCGACCGTCCCTTTCACGACTCTGCTGTCAGTTCCAGGCCCAAGATACAGCTATAAGCCTGTGCTCAGCTTGACTGTCTTTGAACACCCTTTCGATACATACCCGGTTTTAGGGGGGCACACTTCCTGGGCTCAGAGCTACGGCGGCTCAAAGGGGGCCAAGGAGGCCAATTTTGTCTCCGCGACCGTCCCTTTCACGACCCTGCTATCAGTTCCTTCCTTATTTGATATCAACATTCTAAGACAGTTATTTGGAGCATTTCATAAATATGATGATACTGTTATTTTCTGATATAACGTTTAATAAATCATCCTACTACATGTTAATCTTCGGATAATTTGCCTGGTTGGTATATATAACAAGTCTTGAACTATCGTTGTGAAGGTTTTCTTCTTTTACAAATGTTCTCCATGACAATTTGATAAAAGATATTGCGTCTGAAATCATTCGTCCTCCACTTCTGATAATTCATGTAGGGAAGTTGGGTTTTACCTGTGGAGAACAGGTTAGTGTTGTTATAGAATACAGGAACACTGTTTATGTTAACTGCCTTCCGTTACATGACTGAAATACCGTTGAAAAACAGCGTTAATCCCAAAACAAGCAAACAAACAAATCTTTTACAAATGAAAGTTGTATCTAAATTGATAGATAAATGATCGTTTCCGTTTCGATATACTTCGAACACCTCCGTAAAGATTTTAGACCCTACAGTCCCTAAGGAGCTGGGAAATTCAATTCAGGCATTTTCGTTTATTTTATACATTTACTCTTTCGCGGGATTCCTTAGTTCATAAAACATCATAAATAACCTAATAAATATAAATGCCTTTAAAATACATGTACGTCTTTTATTTAGAATTAGTGCCCGGGCCACAATACGAAACCATGCAACTCTAGTGTGCGGACCGTAAATAGATTAGTTGGTCGCAGTTTAGTTACGTTCGCAAGCTACTGTTCGCCAGTTTTATTTCCGATTTCTATTCAAGGGACAACACTCAGTTTAATGCTCGCTGTTAGTGCGCGCTAGCTTGTGTTTATCGTCCCGAGAAACAGACGATTTTGACATGTTTACATTTCAGACTGCATCACTGTTTTTTAGGTCGTACGACGGAAAACAGTCTTAGCTGCGACCGAAGACGTACGACGGTGTTCATAAAACGGTTCGGCCGTAGTCGCAGAAAAAATCTTAAATATCTGTCTTACGATGCGACCGGCCTTACGACCGACCTCGATGATAAAACGGGACCCAGACTTGTAAGAAACAGTAAGACCTTCTCTTTGCATTTCTCACTCAAGGGCAAATGCACACATTTAGAAACAAAATACTCAATGTTCATACTTAAAAAGCGGACATACTTCAAAATGTGATTCCATTCACTATTGTTCCTCTGCACCCACAATATTATCTGATCAAACAGAAATTCTTCATTAACAGACAACTCATGTCTTTTTACAATTTCAAGCAGTAGATCCATGGGGAGCATAAAAATCTTCATTTTCTGCAACTGCCTCTTCAAAGTGAGAGTCTACAAATTCCAGACATTTCTTGTATAATGTCTGATGAGTGTATTTATCTGATAAAATCAGCACTTTAAAAACATATTCATTGCTTAAGTTACCACTCAGAAACTCTTCACATTTGTCTTTTAAGTCAGCAACACCACCAAAATAGGAGGCACATGATAAGTAGTCGTCAACATTCCTTTCATTTATGGTGCAATTAATGCCATACATAAAGTCAACCATTCCCACAACTACCTCGTCCTCAAAAGCTGTACAATCAATAGTACGCTGTTCGGCATGTTCCTTTCGTCCTCCACCTCTGATAATTTATGTGGGGAAGTTGGCAGATACTTGCGGAGAACAGGTTTGTACTGGTACAGAATCCAGGAACACTGGCTAGGTTAACTGCCCGCCGTTACATGACTGAAATACTGTTGAAAAACGGCGTTAAACCCAAAACAAACAAACAAACAAACAAATCCTTTCCTCGCCAATTTTCTGAAAAGAAACTACTGAAAAATTCTCCAGTCAGTCGTAGACCAACGAATGGCACTTCAGCAATGTCAGCGACTTGAGCTTTAAAACAACATCACAATCCTTCTTTTGTCGAAATACTGCTTGTAGGTGTGTAGCAATGTCAGCCATTGTTCTGAAATCCAAAGTTTTTGTTTAATATCTTAAGTTTTCTATAACACGGCGAGCCCTGTAATCAATCAAATCAGTGAATTTGCATTTATAAACTTCTTACTGAACGATTTTAAGGATAACAGTCAGCATTGTTGGAGCACAAAGGTATTGCAACAAGCATATCAGATCCGACTGTATTTGCTTCAAAAACTATGTAAAATTTAATGTCATGCCCCAATTATTACTGTTATTACTGTTTACATTTCAGTTGAACTTAAATATACATTTTTAATTCTATTACTATGAACGCACAAACAAACTTACACATTCCTGCTTTTAACTGGAGAGTGAAGATTTCACAAACAATTCCCTGCTAAACAGCTCCGCGTTTTATGTATATCTTTGGCGGGGGTTCAAATCGGCGGGATGTACGATGTCCCGCGCGGGGGCTGAAGATCAAAACAGCGGGATTTCTGATGTTCCGCACTTTCAAAAATGAAAACGCGGGATTTCCCGATATTACGCACATACTGTATTGAATCGTCAGGTTTTATCAAGCTCCGCAATAACTATATAACTATATTGAATCGGCGGGTCCGCAGGTTATTGAATGGGCGCGTTTTCCGAAGTTCGCAATTCCTATATTGAATCAGCGGGGTCCTCTAAAGCAGCGGGTTTTCAGATTTTCCGCATTTACTATATAATTCACATTGAATCAGCGGGGGTCGTCTAAATGGGCGGCATCCGCATTTACTATAAAAGTATATTGAATCAGCGGGAGCTACTGGCGGGGTTGCAGAAGCGCGTAGTTACCCGAAAAACATCCCTAGTTCCCGCAAGTCCGAATATTCAGAACTTTCTAAATCCCGCTTATTTGAACCCCCGCCAGAAGTATACATAAACAGCGGAGCCTGCTAATTTATGCCGCTGGTTAGTTCAAATTAATACGCGGAGTGGCGGAAAAGGTTTTCATTGGTTCCGCAATCTAGAAAGGAAGAGTAAGTGTGCGCATGTGGAGGAAACTGTCAAAACAACACAGTAGAATGTTTTAGCCTGCTATATTTCTACAATAGACTGGTCCATCATTCAATTTCACTGGCCGTCGAAACAGCTGCACACAACGTTCAGACCTTTATAATGGTATGCATTGAAAATATGTTCATGCATATCTCTCATTGGTTTCACCGGTAAACTGTACCCTTTCATAGCGTATCCGACGGGAGTTGAATGGGGCATCTCTGGATCCCAAATACGCTCTGTGTCACTAAGTAGCCAAACTAGAACTTCTGTAGCTTTTTTTCTACATATCTGATGAGCTTCCTGAATCGAAGAAACGGTTGCATTCATTACTGCATCAACATCAATTTGTGTCCTATCATTACCTATCGTAACTATTTGAAAAAGGTACGGCGAACTATCAGTTGTCTGAGTAGGCCCTGAATAACATCCTCGCACTGACGGTATTTCACACAATAACTCCGTATGTGAGTCTCTGTATTTAATTATATCTGCCTCGATTGTTTTTGACTTCTGTGAGCGTTTCGACGGCCTTTTCAAATCTGTACCAATATATGTTGCTGCGGCCTCTTCTTGGATTGAAGTTCGACATCGAAGTGCGCCCTGTGAACAAAATTTGAAAATCTATATTTTTAAAGCTACTTTCCATAGAATCACAACCAGTATTATCATTTGTCTATATATATTTTTTATGGTTTCAGACTATGCAAATAGTAATTATTTTATCTAAATTCCATTTTGTTACTTTGTAATTGCTTATTTTCCTCGGAGTACCGAATCCTATTTTTAGAATGTGAAATTGAAAGTAGACTATGATAATCAAAAGAGCGCACACTTAGCTGGCAAACAGTAACAAAATGGCTGTCCTAGCGCACAGTAAGGCTTCAGTGGCAGGGGCCAGTTTCGCATTTGGCCGGGTACGTTTTTTAAATAAAATAGACATATGTACTTTACAGGCATATATATTCAACTGGTTATTTATGATGTTTATAGAACTAAGGATTCCTGCGTACGAGTGATTATTGTGTAAAATAAATATGTGCATGTATCGATTTTCCTAGCTCCATGTAGACGGCCGGGTCTAAAACTTTACCTGAGGTAACGGAAGTCAGACGAATTGGAAACGGTCCTCCATCCATCCAGCTTCAGCTCAAATTTGCGGAAAAAGTAAACGGTTATGAGATACTTTTCTTCCCACCATTATTTTCGTCTGGCCACATGCTTTAAAAATATGCATGTGTTTTAGGTCAGTCATTTGCAGATAATACGGTACAGGTCGCGCAAGGAGTGCATTTTGGGCCATTTTTGTCTAAAAATTTAGTGTCCTGAAACCTGCGTTTTACTCGTTTTTATCACAGAAGCAACAGAATCGGCAGACTGAAAATGTCACATAATGACGTGCTATGTCTATGCGACACATTCGCTCAACAATTGCCTTGAATTTGTCGAAATTGGATTTTTTATGAGTTGTGGAGTTTTCAAATTTACTGTCCCTTGCCCCCATAATTCTGGGTAAAGAAATTCGGTACTTAACGGCGAATATTCTATTATACGGCCTATATGCAATATAAATGTTCGTTGGGGTATATTCAACAGCTTAAAGACAAACTGTCAGGGAATGTGACACAATTTATTATACATGAATTTAAACAAGATGTTAATTTCTTTTGAATGCATGTAGGGCAACGCGCATACTTTGAGAATGAATAGGGTGTATTAATCAATTTTGTATGTAGCTGTCATGGGAGAAACGCCGTTAGTGAACAATGAAACAATTACTATGCCAGGGAATGTGACACCACTCACTGTACACCATTTTTAAGGTATCTATATTGTCTTTCAAATGCTTGAACATGCAGTGTTCTATCTTGGGGAAAGTACTTCTAACGGTATTCTCATAGAAGACATAAGGTAGAAGACTGAGTGAACTACCTAAATCATACCAGAGATAAAAACCTGAGCCATAATGAATTTGAAAGACAGTAAATATCTTTAAATGTCTGTAAAATGATGTATGATAGATTGTATTATATATTCCCTGAAAAGGAACCTGTGCCGCACATTTTTAAGCTCCGTCGACCAATAAACGTTAGTGTTTGCAAATGGTGTTACTGCTGTTTCTGTTACTGTTGGCCAAAAAGTGGTTATCTTATAACTACTAAGTGTCGTCGACGACAGTTAATAGTTTACCATTGAAATCTTGGAAAGTACGCGGAATTTAACAATTATCAATGTTTCACTATTGAAACCAGAATTATTTGACCATGTACAAGTAGAATTATTTTTTTCTATAAGGCGTAAAAAAAATTGTTTGTTTCCGGTATCCCGACCTACCCTAAATTTTTGGCCCGACCCTAAATGTTTTTATAGCCTTGGAGAATATGTTTTTCAACTTTTTAACAAAAAGTTGAAAAACTGCACTTTTTATGCTTTAAACATGGCCAGTGATGTTAGAAATCAACTTACTGATGCTCTAAAGGCATAACCCCCTTATTTGTATTAATTTTTTGACACAAAAATAATTTTCGAAAAGTCTCCCTTAATAAAAAAAAATCCCCCCAAAAAATTTGTTCCGACCTACCTACCCTAATTTTTTGGAGCATGTTACCGGAAACAAAGAATTTTTTTAGGCCTAACGAAATTTAATAAGAGTGTGGAAAGCAGCTTTAAAGCTACTTTCCATAGAATCACAATCAGTATTATCATTTGTCTATATATATTTTTTATGGTTTCAGACTATGCAAATAGTAATTATTTTATCTAAATTCCATTTTGTTAACTTTGTAATTGCTTATTTTCCTCGGAGTACCGAATCCTATTTTTAGAATGTGAAATTGAAAGTAGACTATGATAATCAAAAGAGCGCACACTTAGCTGGCAAACAGTAACAAAATGGCTGCCCTAGCGCACAGTAAGGCTTCTGGGTAAAGAAATTCGGTACTTAACGGCGAATATTCTATTATACGGCCTATATGCAATATAAATGTTCGTTGGGGTATATTCAACAGCTTAAAGACAAACTGTCAGGGAATGTGACACAATTTATTATACATGAATTTAAACGTGATGTTAATTTCTTTTAAATGCATGTAGGGCAACGCGCATACTTTGAGAATGAATAGGGTGTATTAATCAATTTTGTATGTAGCTGTCATGGGAGAAACACCGTTAGTGAACAATGAAACAATTACTATGCCAGGGAATATGACACCACTCACTGTACATCATTTTTAAGGTATCTATATTGTCTTTCAAATGCTTGAACATGCAGTGTTCTATCTTGGGGAAAGTACTTCTAACGGTATTCTCATAGAAGACATAAGGTAGAAGACTGAGTGAACTACCTAAATCATACCAGAGATAAAAACCTGGGCCATAATGAATTTGAAAGACAGTAAATATCTTTAAATATCTGTAAAATGATGTATGATAGATTGTATTATATATTCCCTGAGAAGGAACCTGTGCCGCACACTTTTAAGCTCCGTCGACCAATAAACGTTAGTGTTTGCAAATGGTGTTACTGCTGTTTCTGTTACTGTTGGCCAAAAAGTGGTTATCTTATAACTACTAAGTGTCGTCTTTAACATATACAGTATGTATCGTTGGAATATGGGCAATCCTAATTTACCCGAAATATTGTAACACAAATTAACCCTTTCACATACATGATGAAACGTTGGATATTAGCTTTATACATTGCTATAATAAAAGATATTTATTTCTCTCTTACTTTTTTTACACTTTCAAAGAAAGAGAACCTTATTTAGTGATCACCTACGAAATATTGAGCCCCGCAGTGCCAATGCTACCTCTGCTACAGTAGCTTGTTTCCGCCATGTGTCAGAATGAAAACATGAAATCACGATAAATCATTTTTTCGGAGCAACAAAATACAACGCCAATACGAGGTGCAAATATGACAAAGATTTCATAACGTGCTGTTTGGCTGCCGATTTGGCAGTATTCTCCGTACAAATATATTAAATTGAAACGTGTCTGACACAAGAATTAATTTTATTAGGTTATATGTACATGCAAAATCAACCATTATATCTGCCTATCATAATAAAAGGTTCTATCTGACATTGATAAATAATCATTTTCAAAAAAGCGTATTGATGAGATATCGTGTGTCGGATATCATTTTTCAAAGAATAATTCTAATATAACTATAGCAATGCATAACTTATCACAACGTTATAATGTTGACGTCACGTCGACGTGATATGTAGCGTCATGTATGCATCTAGGAATAGCGCTTCCAAATTAGATTCAATATTTTACTTAATAGCATGTTTAAAACGGAATGTCACATTGCACAACTGTCTTGATTAACTAACACACATACTAAGCTGGTTATTCGCTTTGCAGAATAAATCGCCCATAAAACTCTTCCGCAAGTCGTATTACCATTTCAGGTCCTGGTGTGTGTAAACAAAGGAACGTGATAACCTACCATATGCGAAGAAACAGTTTTATCATAATGATCTAAATTTTACAACAAAGACATATTAGAATCGAAACAATGTATAGCAAAACACTATGTATACACTCGGGCGGTTATACGCCCTCGTGAAATCATTACGCCCAACGTATAACCACACATCATGCAGAAATAGTGTTAAAACACTGCTTTGCTAAACATTATTTCTTAAATACCCACTTCTGGGATAGAAAGAACAGTTGCGTAAATCAGTTAATAATAATAGAATGAATAGACTTATAGAAGCACAGAATTGTCTTGTAAATTACCGTAAATAAAGAATCATTATCATTCTGTACCTGAACACGGTTGAACTTTCCTCGCTCCAACACAAATAAATCAGCTGATTAACACCCATGCTTGCCATTTCTCCTAACAGCTGTGTAATATACCTATAAGCAGAAAGTAAAATCATCATTTTGATTAATTGCAAGTTACCTACACTATGTCGAAATGATAGTTTAGCGAGAGGGTATATGTTTGCTAGTTGTGCGTCTATTTCTAATTTGAATGTTCACATATTCTTATTATCAGACATGCCATTTGCGGTTAAAGCTATGTTAAAGACCACCTCAGAATAAAGACCACCTTGATAATGAAGATTAGCAGGTAGAATACAGTACACTTTTCAGCTCTAATAAAAACACCTGTGAATAAAGACCACCTGTCACCTGAGACTACTTTCTAATTAGTTTCTTCTGTCCATGCAGGGATCTTTCTTCACAGATTTGACTGTAACATTTCGAAAGGAAATCCTTTTATCACCTCCGATGATGTTTCAAACTATTATAATAAATGAGCCGCACCATGAGAAAACCAACATAGTGCGTTTGCGACCAGCATGGATCCAGACCAGCCTGCGCATCCGCGCAGTCTGGTCAGGATCCATGCTGTTCGCTAACGGTTTCTCTAATTGCAATAGGCTTTGAAAGCGAACAGCATGGATCCTGACCAGACTACGCGGATGCGCAGGCTGGTCTGGATCCATGCTGGTCGCAAAGCCACTATGCTGGTTTTCTCATGGCGTGGCTCAAATGTTTTTGTCTAATTATAAATGAATTTACTGTTTTTTTACTGTTAAATACAGTAAACAATTGTGTAATTTCGTACTGCTGTATAATCACATAAATTCCAATGTATTTCTGTCAAAGCAAATGCACGGCTACTAAACGCTAGCGCAACCACCAAATTGTGGTGATAAGGAAAAGAGCTATCGACATTTCCGTGGTGCAGCTATCGCCTGTTTCTACTTGTAAACACTTGAGTAAAATTTATATTTTATCTTATATTTTTATTGATAGATTTTTTTCGAAAATATGAGAATGTAGTTCCGTGTAACAACAGTTTTACTACAGGTTGGCTGTGATTTCATTAAAATAATATGCAAGTTGTGGTGTCAGGAGCTTTATTCCCGACACATTTTCATATCGGCCAGTATTCGAACACCATTCTGATGAATAGACACACTGTAAGAACATACCTGCGCATGCAAATGGTGTAGAAATGATAAATAACTATATACGCACACACCATGAATAATAGAATCTCAGGTTAGAAAAAATATACCAGGATTTTTAAAAGTGGTGGCGCTATAAATCTAGTGATGGCGCTATACAGTAGTGGTGGCGCTGTTACGGCATTCAATAATACGAACTGCTGACGCATCCGGAACAAAACAAACACCAACATTCTTTAACTGATAATTTTCCTGCAGGGAATTATGTTATTAAAGAAAGAAAAACACGATCATAGTTTATTTACCTTGATGAAACATTCTCTATCTAAGAAAAAAAAGAACAAAATACTCACAGACCCTTGGGACTCTTGTAGTCAAAGTAAATATTATTTCTAACCTTTAAATATTCTACTTAAATACAAACGTAAGTGTACTTTAAATTCAGGTCAAGAAAAATAGTAGCAATACTTTTATTTCAAACAAAGATTTGTGCCCAGGAAATAATTTGAAGAACGTGTAGAATTTATTTGTTATATTAAGATTCTGAACGTTACTTCCCTTTGTTTTTATATGTCGTTTGCATGTCATTGTAAACAAAAGACCTTACTGTCACAATTCTTTCTTGAAAGTGAGTACAATGCATTTTCAGTTCCAATCGATTGAATATGATTAATCAATAGAGCTTAGATCTACAATCTGAATCCATATACACGTAGATTATTTTGCGATCATGTAGAGGTTACTACATGTATTTTGTTGAGTAACGTAATTTTGTTGTAGTGTGGGATAGGTTGATAATATCAATTATTGTAGAAATTTCCGTGGCTTGCAGACAGACATTTTCATATATTAAAATTGAATATATCAGCCACTAATCATATACAACATCGCCACCACTACTGTATAGCGCCACCACTTGAATGATAGCGCCACCACTTTCAAAAATAATCGTGTTTTAACTTTTTATTGTGTTTTTCGTAATTCTTTGGTGTATGGGAATACGTGTAATTCATTTCTACACAATTTGCATGCACAGGTGTGTTCTAACAGTGTGTCTAATCATCGGAATGGTGTTCGAATACTGGCCGATATGAAAATATGCCACTGTCAAATTCGGGAGAAACGCTCCTGGCACCACAATTTGCATAATATTTTAATGAAATTACGGCCAACCTATTGTAAAAGTGTTGTTACACGGAACTACATTCTCCGATTTTCGAAAAAAGTTCTATCAATGAAAATATAAGATAAAATATAAATTTTACTCACTTGTTTACAAGTAGAAACGGGCGATAGCTGCACCACGGAAATGTTGATAGCTCTTTTCCTTATCACCACAATTTGGTGGTGGCGCTAGCGTTTAGTAGCCGTGAAATGGAACAAATTTCATCATTAGCAAATAACTGAGCCACCATGACCCGCTGTACTACTTACATTTGACAAATATGGTCCATGGACTAAAGGAAAACATTACCTTAGCGGTATTTTGTAGTGTACAGGAGTTTTATATTCCGCTGGTACCGGACACTTGAATTCACATCCGTACACTGTGACAGGTAAGTCATTACTGTTTACTTCAAGTTTGCAGAGACTTCCATCGGGAAACACAATGATGAAAGGTTCACCGTTTCTCGTTATCGCATGAGCTCCTTCCTCAACGTATTTTAAGTCTGGGTAAACGAATGGAAGTATATTGTGGGTCAACGTCGCAACTGCATTAATCTCTGAGTTGGTAACATGATCCATCCTTGCTTGTACCTCCTTAGAGATGATTTCTTCTGCTGAAATCCCCTTTACGACCAAATCAAAATGTTTTTGTTGTTTTTTCAGTCCATCTAATCCTAAAGCACTGTACATACTACTTCCTGTTACTTTATATTGCTTTCTTTTTTCATGCCAACCTTCACTTCTTTGTTTCAAAAATCTCAACTCGTCATGTACATCTGAAGGAATCTCATCGGGTTGCTTCAAGAAGACGCAGTTTTCTTGGGAACTGAGTTCAACAGTACCTATCGGGGCAGTTTGGCTACCAGTGGTGCAGGAATCGTCTGACAATGTATTAAGTTTTACTAACGTGTCATTTACATAAAGAAGCTTCTTTACAACGGTACGTATCTGAAATATTTGTGCTTGCACGCTACTGATGGCATACACAAATTTTGACTCTCTCCAGTTATCTCCCGCTTCTTTTCTGAACTTTTTTAACGCTAGATTTTGCCTCACGAACAACTGTCTAAGATCCCTGATACGCAAAGAAATTACAAGTATAATTTTTTCCAAGTTCTCGCGTTTCGCTACATTGTCCATTTCATTCCAAGATTTACTAGCACTTGTAACCAGTTGGATATCACACGAAAGTCTGTCTTTCATCATTTTCAGTGTTTCACTTGTCTCTTGGCCGAACAGATCTTGATCACCGTATTCTTTATTTAACCCTGGGGCTAGCTTCTTTCCATCAACACTTAAAACATAAGATTTTTTCTTTCGATCTTAATTCTATACCTTGTTCGATCACTCCTGGAGATATTTCTTTCGGAATACTATTACTGGGTGAATATGAGTCATAGCTAGCTACTGCATTTATGTTAGGTACAGCAAAATTGATTACAGTTTTCAGAGGATTATAGGTACCACGCTCAGAGTCTTTACGTATCACTTGACCGCTCGATTTCAGGCCACTCATGAACCTTAGAGCCTTTCCATGGAACAATCTGTACATTGTTTTCCAGAACTTCATTGTTTCATTCGGGTATTTCATCAAAGATGTGTTGTCTAGAGAATACCACCGGGCTACATCGAGTAAAAGTAAAAAACATATGTTTGTCAGTGGAAACTTCCCATAAGCTACCAAACGAATAAACGGACAAAAATGTACGAGTTTCCCAGAAGTTTGAAGATTTCTAAGCATACCAGGCATAAGAGAAACCATTTCTTTCGTCAACGTTTCCAACTCGCTGCTCTCGAATAATTGTTTCTTAGGTTTTGGAGTTGTTGTTACTTTCCAGTTTTTTTTTTCGGGGGGGGGGGGGGGGGGGTGCAGGTGCAGCACAAAGCTCATCAATACCCGGACATACGGTATGAGATCTTTCCATTGTTGGTGTAGTCGGGCTGCTTGTACTTGGTATAAATGCATCGACTTTTCTTTTCTTAGGCTGGGTACACCGGGGTGGCCCCGAGAAAATTTTGCATATAGCTAGAGTAAATGGTGCAATCTGGCGACTTCTTGAACTGCTCAGTATCTGTAGAACATACTCGTTTATTTTTCGAGTTTTCACCCCTAATTACAGTTTACTATGTTTAAGCACTGTAATGGCGGTACGATGTTAGATAAGGATAATGTCTTGCCAGGGTAAAACCAGTAATGTCTAAGTAGGGGATCGAGCACAAGACCCTGACTTAAAGGGGTAATCAAATCCTTATAGAATTTAGTCATTAAATGGCATTATAAAGGTAAACGCAATTCATTGTTTTCTTTGAACCATTGAGGGTTGAATTAACGGACTTCAGGGTTCTTTTTACCAAATGATCGATTTAGAAATGCAAAATTGCGAGAGTGATTAGCCTTTTATATTTTTATGTAGAAGCTGTAATACTTGTTAATTTAACTAGATCTGCAAAATGTATGAGGATTTTTCTACATTTTAATGCGTTGAATTAAATCATTAAGATTGGTTTCTTTGATATTTCGAACAATATGTTTAAGTGTCAAAATATTTAATTTAATATATTTATTATATATGAAAAGTAATATAAAGATCCCGATTTGCGTTAGTGATTTACTCAAGATACTTACCTTTGTCGGCAGAATTTTAGACACAACATTAATTACAAGTGTCTATAAAGCAATTAAATACGATTAACTTTCATTAATTCATGTATTGCCTATAATCCGAGTCTGCGGGGCGTGAAAATACAGCGACCTTGGTCGTTGCGGATTATCGATTTTGTACAATACCCTGTCACCAAGGTGATCTTGGAAGGTGTCAGCGATATGACAAGATTCTGTGTACATATCAGTCGCCGATGCACTTCATGATAAATGGAAGACCACTGTATTTATTTTCAATTATATTTTCTAGCCTTTTCAGAGATTTACGAGTTCGGCATTTTGCCGCTCCTCGAAATATTGGGGCGGCGGGCGCCGCCCCTGCCCCTACGCCCTTGCGCATTTAAAGTATGTAAGCACTTGCTATTTATATCAAAATCAGTATTGTTTCAGGAACGCGTATGTAAACACTTTTTTTCGCACAACCCATGATGTTAAGTCAATATGATATAAAGTGTACAAACTGTCTTCTCCCAATTCTATACATCATGTTTTATAGACTCTCAACAAAGTGTTAAAATCAGACAGAAACATGACATTTTACTTATGTGTTTTATAGTTTAAAGGAGTCCCGTGTCATACAACTTAATGGTGTCCGGTGCCATATATTTTGGAAAATTTGCATGTGCCGAAAGGACTCCCGTGCTTGTGAAAATACAGGTACCTTATAAATTATGCCTTTTCCTCGTTTTATAGAGCACTTGTCTGAATGATCATTTTGGACTGTGCGTGGAACTAATTTTTAACTCTTTTACACTGTATAAAGAGATAATCATACTGCAACTAGCATACTTTTATCCAAATATTTGTCATGTTTTACATAATACGCCGTGATATATTTTCGATACAGAACGTTTTCTTGCCCTTCATTGCATTAAATGCATTATCATACTATAAAAGTAAACGTATCAAAAGATCCGTGAGACATGGCGAGAGTCTGGATAAATCATACTTACGTCATTTTACCCTTTTTTATTAACTCTTTTTCGCCGGCTTCCATGTTTTGAGCTGTGAGGCTCCTGTGCCCTGCGCTTCGAGGTACTGGGCACGGTAAATTACGCTACGAGGTATCCGTTATGGATTGACACCGTGATACTGTTATGTTTTATGTCACTTTTTTAAGAAGCAAATTGTATAAGTTGCCACTTTTTAATCTTAATACAGGTTTAACTATAGATATACCCTTTTCATTTCTATTTAAGTTACATGCTGTAACTGTTTCATCTTTGCACTCATTCAACATACTTAAGAGGATTTCGTCTAATAATCAGAAAGCTGAATGAGAATTGCATTATATCAAATGAATTTGAAATTCTACCAATAAGAAAGACTTCATTTATGTAAAAGTATACACAACTTCAAGAAGGTTTCTTCGATATTTCAATTCCAAAGTTTAGACATTTACTAATAGTTAGCCTTCATTAGGGAATAAACTGTCTGCATACAGTGAAAACATAGGTCATTATTAAGTGATGTATAAAGTGTTTATTTTGTATAAAGTGGGTATATATTATTTTCTTGATGACAGTCTTCCGTGGTCTTATTGGTTGTATTTCGAACTCCTGTGATTATATTATATATCAAGAGATTGAAATAGACTGAATTATATATCTTTGTCTGCCATTCACTGTAAGAGTAAATATTTATTACCCACTATCAGTATGTGCCAAGGAAACACATGTGCAACCAAGTAAGAGTGAGACCGTTGTGCAGGTGGAGGGGGAGGAGACAGTGGTAATCCACCCAAGTACTGTTCATGTACAGGTGTCTATATAATGTTATCAATGACTGTCCTTTGATTGAGAAATGGCTAAAAGTTACAAGTACAAATTATTTAGTTTAGATGCATTCAAGCAGAAAAAGGTGTCAGGTGGAAATGAAATCCTTACGAAATCCCCCAAAATTCAGCTATGTTCACACTTTAGTTTGTCTGTTAAGGATTAAAAAGCATTGGTACAAAATGCCCAAGCAAAAGGTGAATTATTTAAAGTTTTAAGGGCTCATTCAACATATGTGGCGTCTCATTCAAGAGACACAATTTCTTCTTTTACATGTCAGTGTTTATAGCACCTATATATGAGACATTTTTCAGTATCTTGCAAATTGAGTTAACATGTCTGATAATAAAATTTGACTTCATAGCTTGTTAATGTAAAACTGTGGGAAATATAATTCCATCCCGAAAAAACTGAGATCTATGAAAGAGGATTCCATCTGATAAGGACCTAATATCATTCCATTTTCTTGGAATTCATACAATAACTTAACAGTCTTTATCTTCCTAATGTCCTTTTTTGTAAAAGACACATCTGAATGAAAAATGCTTGTATCGCAGGTTGAAAGCAGAAAAGAAGTTGTAGACAAGAAATGCGGCAATGCCACGAAACCAGGTTTTCAACACTTTTCTTAAGAATAAACAAGCGTGCCAGAATGTCACAATATACGCCCGTCACAGCAAATTTCTTTACTCTAGCACCTGTATTTGCAGATGTAATTTTAATTTTGTGGTTGTTTAGTAATCATTGTAATTCTTTTGTTTTTCTAAGTCCACAAAAAAACTCCTTACCAGGTAGAGATACCTTAAAATACACCTAAAATTAGAAAGTAACAACTATGTTGTACCACAGAAAAGTGGTCTTGGTTTTTCCCTAGGTCAATTATAAAAAAGTTACAATATAAGTTATTTATAGTAACAACTAAGGGAAGTTAATCTTAAAAAAAAAAAAAAAAAAAATACAAAAAAAAAAATTGTAAGTCCACACAGAAATCCTTACCAGGTAGAGATTGGTCAAAATACACCTCAAAATTGGATGTAACATGCATGTTGTACTACAGAAAAGTGGTCTCGGTTTTTCCCTACGTCTAGTAATGAAAAAGTTACAATATAAGCTATTTATAGTAAAAACAAAGGGAAGTAATTCTAAAGAAGGGAACTGCGCAAGACACTTCGTCTCATGATGGTGTATAATTGTGCCAAGTTACATCAAAATCCCTCTATGCATGAAGAAGATATGCTCCGGACAAAGTTTTCATTCTTGTATCCTTTGACCTCTAAGTGTGACCTTGACCTTAGACCTAGGGACCTGGTTCTTGCGCATGACACTCCCGTCTCATGATGGTGAACAATTGTGCCAACTTTCATCAAAATCCCTCCATGCATGTAGAAGATATGCTAACCCTAACCCTATTTTTAGTAACAATGACCTTGACCTTGATCCCAGAAACCCCAAAATCAATCCCAAGCTACAACTTTATATAAGTTTTCTATACACCAAGTTTCATCATGATAGCTCATTCCTAAGTTAAGTTATTGACCGGAAACCCTTTTTCTATTTTAAGTAACAGTGACCTTGACCTTGACCCCAGAAACCCCAAATCAATCCCAGCCTTTGTCTTGATATAAGCTACATATACACCAAGTTTTATTCAAATATCTTTACCGAAACAAAAGTTATTGACCGGAAACCCTTTTTCTATTTTAAGTAACAGTGACCTTGACCTTGACCCCAGAAACCCCAAAATCAATCCCAGCCTTTGTCTTGATATAAGCTACATATATACCAAGTTTTATTCAAATATCTTTACTGAAACAAATGTTATTGACCGGAAACACTAGTTTGACGCCGCCGCCGCCCGCCCGCCCGACCGACATCTACCCCAATCTAATAACTCAGGTTATCGTTGAAAACCTGGTTAATGAAGTGAGAGAGAGCAAGAAGAGGAAAAGTAATTTTTACTTTTTAACAAACTATCAATGACTTCGAGTGGTTTATCGTCTAATTTACCACAGTTAAATAATGAAGCATCTGAACTCTAAACCATGGTAAATGAGAGGGTAAATCACAAGAAGGCCTTGATTGTTTTCATTCTGACATGCTCATTGACATACCTTAATAAATATTATGCTGGACTTTATTTTCCTGCCGAGAAATGTAATATAGACATCATGTGGCAATTTGACATCATAATGTTCTCTTACGGGTCTGCGCATATGGACCTTGTATGTAAAATAGGTAAAACTAGAGTTGTCACAGGAGTGACGAATTATACTCCCACAATATGACATTGTCACAGAACTAAGCCAATTTCAAAGCCGAACTTGCTTGACCTTTGACCTACTGACCATAAAATCATTAGAGGTCATCTGCTAGTTATGATCAACCTCCCTTTAAAGTTTCATGATCCTCCGCCCAAGCGTTCTCAAGTTATTGTCCGTAACAGATTTAAATGACCTTTGACCTTTGGAACTTAAAATCAATATGGGTCATCTGCTTGACATGACCAACCTCCAGATTAAGTTTCCTGATCCTAGTCTCAAGCATTCTCAAGTTATTGTCCGAAAGCTGTTTAAATGTTCCGGGTCACTGTGACCTACTGACCTCAAACTCAATAGGGGTCATCTGCTAGTCATAACAAACCTCCCTATCAGTTTTCATGATCCCAGGCCCAAACATTCTCAAGTTATCATCCAGAAACTGTTTAACTGTTCCAAGTCACTGTGACCTTGACTTTTGACCTACTGACCTCAAAGTAGAACTTGACCTGTATTTCATGATGTTACACCTGTGTACCAAAATTTATGATCCTAGGCCCAAGCGTTCTCAAGTTATCATCCGGAAACCATTTAACTGCTCCGAGTCACTGTGACTTTGACTTTTGACCTACTGACCTCAAAGTAGAACCTGACCTGCATTTGATGATGTTACACCTGTGTACCAAAATTTATGATCCTAGGCCCAAGCGTTC
This sequence comes from Mercenaria mercenaria, assembly GCF_021730395.1. Classification (NCBI taxonomy): domain Eukaryota; kingdom Metazoa; phylum Mollusca; class Bivalvia; order Venerida; family Veneridae; genus Mercenaria; species Mercenaria mercenaria. The sequence goes on from NC_069368.1 coordinate 83,414,063, forward strand.
TCAAGTTATCATCCAGAAACCGTTTAACTGTTCAGGGTCACTGTGACCTTGACTTTGACGTACATACCCCAAATTCGAAATTGACCTGTATTTTTTAATGTTACACCTGTGTACCAAAAATATTTAAATTGGTCAAGCCTTTCTCGAGTTATCATCCGGAAACCATGCAAAACCAACAGGCTGACCGACCGCCAAGCTCACTCCTATATACCACCCCCAAACTTTGTTTTGTGGGGGTATAATGATGAGAATTTAAGGCTGTATCAATAAAGAATACAATGAATATGAACTTAACTACATTGTAGCTAGGACATCTTTTAGGGCCTTATTGTTGAAATCTGTTTGAGAGAAATAAACTTAGTGTTGCATTTGAAAGCTGGCTATGTCATTAAGATATGATTATCTTTTGTAGTGTTTACTTAAGTTGTTTCTCGTTTTATTTCATTAGATCATTGACTGAGTTAGAGGCTCAGTTAAACTTCTATGAAGAAAACACTGCACTCTGCAGAAGTCAGAGGAAGGTTGCAGAGCAGCAAGTGAAAACCCTTGCTGTGCAAGAGGAGTTTTTTAAGTTGGCAACCAAGACACTGGCAGAAAAGAATGATTTGTCAGGCATCCTGGATCTTTTTACAGAACAGTAAGTTTACTTACTTTAAATGCCACAATTCATTAATATTTCTAAGGTTAACAATAAGCATTATTATACCTCTCTTTTGTCTACAATGATAAAATCCAATTACCCAAGAAAGAGATATTTTGACTATCAAAAACATTATTTTCAACCTTTTTGACATGTGACCAAGCGAAAGTAACTGTCAGGTCATGTGACCATGCTTATATTTTGAATGTCATAATAAGCATTTTACCAGAAACATAGAATTGTTTAGGCTTTACAATGTTAGATTTGAAATAAATGATACTAAGAAGTTGATATTCAAATTGAAAAAGACTACAACATGCAATTTTCAAATCAATTATCACCATTTTTCAAAAGAATTTTCACTCATTGATATTGAAGGAAATCCTGATTTAAAACAATTTTTGTCTTAATCTATGAAAATTTTGTATCGAGCAGAAATGGATATTGACAAATTTCAACATGTTGATAGCAAAATATGATATCAGCAAAGGAAAGCATGTGCTCAGTGACAAAATTACATTATCGCTAGCCTGATATCAACTCTTTATAAATAGATCTTTACCTTGTAGTCATAGTCAAATTATTTCATTTCCTTTAATTGGATTTAAAACACACAGTTTTATATCTATCAAGTCACATTCACACACTATTTAATTCTGTTCTTTAGATTTGCATTAAATGTGCATTAAGTCGCAAGCATTTATGCCTTATTTAAAAAAGTACAAAAAAGATAGATTTTCAACACTATGTTCTTTTTTTCTTGTTTACTTCAGATAAAAGAGGACAGCATATAAAGGAGGATGAAATTCAATGTACAAAGTTGAAAACTGAGATATTATAAAGTAAATCTTGTAGCACTTATTTACTTTGTTGTTTCTTAATGGTTTCAGCACATTTCTGTCTGCCAGTGAAGGCAGAGGAATATAGCTGTGGCTTTGTCTGGACTGCCAACTTTTCATCCACCCAAAACTATATCAATTACTTGATGTTGAGTAATTATATAAAACATGGTAGAATTTGAAATTTAAACTCAGCTTGTCAAATTGTATTAGTACGACAAGAGATATGGTCCTTTGTTCATGTAAAAATCATTGTGGTTTAAACCATTTTCTGTCCTTCCAAGTAAGAATAGAAGGATTTCAATTAAACTTGGTAGAAATGTAAATTGCTGCAAGGCAATAGTTTGTAGTTTCTTTCAGATTTGTTAAGGAAGTTTTATAACCATTTTACTTGTACATAAGCATATAATTATATAAACCCTTCCCATACTAAAATTCTTTAATGTGCTTGTCCAGCTTTCAATTTTGACAGAGTTATTAACAGTGAAAATGAATGCTTACCTAAATAAACTGACTCAACAATGCAGATTATGTTCAGTATACCTGGATGTGCAGTCTGATCTTGATCTGCACTGGTTGCAAAGTCAGAATCAATTATGTCCAGCATGATGAAGGTAAATACATTTGTAGTCAATTTAATAAGTGTCTGGATTCATACCATTTTTGAATTACAATGAAACATATATTGGAAATAAAAACTGCTATATGACGAACCTTTATCATGGTATCTGCTAAAAAAAGGACTGATACAAAAATTTAACCAAGGTGGAACACTAATGCTGACATCGTGGAGAGTAGGATAGCTCTACTTATTCTTCAAGTAGTCGGGCTAAGTTTACTATTATCATTGATAGAAAACTGCCACAGTTCAAATAATTGAATACACTTCAATTTTAATAAAAAAAACATTGTGCATATGTTTTTTATCCTATTATTTTGTCCATTTCAGTATATAAACAATACAATTCAGTATGTTTTTTTCGGCATCAAATATTGTTTAGTTAATACCACATATGAAATATTGGTGAGCAAACAAAAAGAACTATATTCAGTTGTAAATAGATGGTATCAGAGGTACAATGAAATTCAGAAAGTGAAAAATAGTTACAATTTATAAATACAGTTTTATCTGGTGTTGGCAGGGTCTCAATGAAATCAAAAAAAAAGGAGATGGTTACAAAATTTTTCAAAAATATCAATCAATTTTGTTGACATTTACAAGCTACATACTTATAAAGAAACTTAACTTTAATATTTTCAGCTGTCGTAGGTACTAAGAATTTTACTAGTAAAAATAATTACAATTTACATAGTAATCACTGTTGTTGTCAAAGGTACGTTACATACTTATCAGTTGTATTCCGATGTTAGCAGAGATTATCAATGAAATTTCCTAAGTAAAAATAGTTGCAATTTTACATGGTATTATTAGCTGTTACCAAGGTCCAAACGGAATTGAATTAAGTGGGCAAATTTACAGATTACACAATTTATATAGTTGTCAAGTCACAAAAGGTATATTCAGTTACAATTTACATGATATTATCAGATGCTGTCACAGTCCAAATGGTGTTGAAAAAAGTGGCAAAAGTTACAGGTTACACAGTTTATACAGTTGTCAAGTAACAAAAGTTACATGCTGTTATTAACAAAAAAATATCAGATGCAATCCTATTAGCCAAAAAAGTAGAGTATGTTTATCTAGGCATTAAAGTTTAATGCTCAAATAAATGCACTGCGCTGTATATATATGATTAATTCTATCACAACTTGATTCATTTTCCTATGAAACAAAGAAGGCTGAAAGTTGTGGGTTATTTTACAACAAATCACCGTTATGACTCACAATTATTACATCATAGTGCCTTTACGTCAAAGCGGCGCGTTGAAAGAGTAACTAACAAAATCAAGCAAATATTTGACGGATGTACTTAAAAATCCTCTGTAACGTGTTAGGATCAAAATAATATATCTCACATACTGATTTGCTTTGGAATAAAATCATTGTAGTTCTAATGCGTATTATTATAACATTCGGGCTGTGCTTGTGATATAATCCCTTCACATCTGACCTCCAGACAATGATTTTATTCAACGACAATCACTGGATGAGATCTATTATTTCTTGAGCAATGTATAGTTTATAAAGTTGTATTCAGTTGTTAACAGATGTTTGACATAAAAACGTTTAAAAAAATATAGATACGATCCAGCAAGGAATAAACATGCCATTGGGTGGACTCTAAGTCAAGCTAAAATGATCAAATGCTCCATAATTCCTGCCATGCAACAACAGTCTGTGACTCTGACCTAAACACATGAGGAAAATCCATCTTCTACCCAAAACGCTCAATGATGTGCTGCCGATAAGCAACAGCATTTAGATCTGCAGTATTTGCAAGAACCTCCTCCTGTCTGTCAACAATGACTTGGTTGTTATCTGGTAATGGTATGTTTCTTTCCTAACAGAAGTTATGCAGTCTTGTACATGCAGTTACAATTTGGTAACACTTTCCAGGACTTTTGTATAGAACTCCAGTTCTGTGCAAACATCTGAAGGACAAAAACTTATCTTACATACTTGCAAAGATATTAGTGGACTTTATACCTAATTTGCATACAAAATATCAATTCCTGATCGACAGTAGATTTTGTAAGTTTTATGATTTACATCTGGTGAAAATCTGGAAATTTTACTACCAAGTTAAACAAGTAATTCAATGCATTTCTGCATAGTTACAAAGAAGCAATTAAGTAGCATTTTCTATACAACCATAAAGAGGTAAACAAGACCTAAGTTGCAAGGAAATTCCTCTACAGGTTTTGGGTCTGGCCTTTAAAACAAGTATCTTAAAATACATTCCATGCAAATGTTCAGATAAGCACTAACTTGGCAGTTGAGTACTTTACATTATCTTATTAAGAAAAAACATTTGAACTGAGTAAAAAGAAAATAATCTTTGAATATGTTTAAGATATAAAGAATGGAGCCCATACATTTAAATCGTGACATTGACCTTTACCTATTGACTTAGGTCACTTGTTATTACCTTTTCTGATCCTATCATGTGATGATAAATGAAAATGGAATGAAAACCGTACTATTTTTAATTTACTTATAAGAGACATTTTTGTCTAGAAAAAGATGCAGACAAACTGACATCTGCTAAGCAGTAAAACTATCTTTCCTGAATTCAGATATAATATTAAGTAAAATAAAAAGTAAAAACCTGAATCTAGATTTTAGCATTCCAAATGCTCGTTCAACCACCATCCGGCCACTTGAATGAGCTTGGTTGAATCGTACTTCCTTCTCAGTAGTCGCAGTTGTTACTGGCGTAATGAGGTATTTTCTGAGTGGATATCCAGAATCACCTAGGAGGTGACCTAGTTCGTGTCTTTCTAAATGGTCTTGTTGAAGAAATAAAAATTGAAGCATGTTATTCTAATTTCCCTTTACATAACACTTTGAAATGCATGCAAGAATGCACACCAACAAATTCAAATGTATAGGTATGAGCTCCAGCAATTTACAACAGCATTATTATTAAGTTCAAGTCTAAAAGTTGGAGATACTTCCTAATGTAAAGGTAAAATTGATACTAAACTGCTATGATTCAATGCTAGTGTTCAATTCTATTATATTTCAATGAAATCCCAACAAAAGTTTCTGGAGATGACGATTGGACAAACCGCATTGGAGAAAATATGCCTGCTTTTGAAAGACATTATAATTTCGAGTTAATAAACTAAATATCTATATACAGAAATTGTTATATCACCCGTTGTTCCAAACTGTTTTAATTTAAACATAGTATCCTTGCAAGACAACGACAGAATAGTATTTTAAACAAGATGGCCCTAGGTCACTCACCTAAGAAACACACCATAACAGTGTAAACATGTTTGACCCAGTGATTTCATAAAAACAAGAGCTTGTAGAACATGAAATGCCCCACTTGATGCATTCAGTACTTGCACAAGGAACAGAAATTATTTGGTAAATTTACACAAAAGTTCTACTATTCTGGGTAAATGCGACACTGACCTTCGACCTACTGACCTCAAAATCAATAGGGGTCATCTGCTGGTCATGATCAACCTCCCTATTAAGTTCTGTGATCCGTAGCCCAGCATTCTCAAGTTATCGTCCTGAAATGGTTTAACTGTTCTAAATTACTCTGACCTTGACCTTTGACTGACTGACCTCAAAATCAATAGGGTCATCTGCTGGTCATGGCCAACCTCCCTTTCAACTTTCATGATCCTAGGCCCAAGCGTTCTTGATTATCATCAGGAAAACAACTGGTCTACATACCGACCGACAAACTGACCAACATCTGCAGAACTATATGCACCTTCTTCGAATGGGGGTGGTGGTGGGGGGGCTGGGGGCATCACAAATATTCTTTACCAATTTTCACAGAGATATATACTAGCTATATTTATTTAAGGGCCGAGACTGTAAATAAAAAGTTTTTAACAATAGGTATATGGGCATTTTCTAGAAAAGTCTAGGAGCCTTTGGCTACTGGGCCCCTGCTAATTTACATCCTTGTTTCATTAAGATTGGACCAAAAAAGTGGTCTCTTAAGTGTCAACAAGTATTTTCTTCAATTTGACCCAGTTACACAGTTTTTGAGCCAAGATGACCTGCATTCAAACTTTTGATCAAGGCAATCATTCTGACCAAATTTCATGAACCTCAATTGAAAAATACAGCCTCTATAGCATACAAAACGTTTTTTCTTTGATTTGTCCCAGAGATATAGTTTTTGACCCTAGATAAACATTTTGACTATGTTTCATGAAGATAAGGTCTTAAATCTGGCCTACAGACTGTTACTGAGTTTTTTCCTTTGACTTGAAAGGGTGACATAGTTTTTGGGCTTAGTTCACCCAATTTCAAAATTGGCATAAGAGTCATCAAGTTAAACATTCTGACTAAATTTCATGAAGATATGGTCATAAATGTGGGCTCCAGGGTGTTGACAAGCTTTTAGAACACGAAATGCCCTCTTGATGCATTCAGTAATTGCACAAGGAACAGAAATTATTTGGTCACTGTATACAAAAGTTTTACTATTCTGGTCAATGTGACCTTGACGTTTGACCTATTGACCTCAAATCAATTGGGGCCATCTGCTGGTCATGATAAACCACCCTAATAAGTTCCATAATTTTAGACCCAAGCAAATTCAAGTCATCGTCCAGAAAGTGTTAACTGTTACAGATCAATGTGACCTTCAACTTTGGCCTACTTACCTTAAAATCAATCATCTGCTGGTCATGACCAACCTCACTATCAATTTTCATGATGCTAGGCCTAAGAGTTCTTTATTGTCCAGGAACCATTTAACTGTTCCTGGTCACTGTGACCTTTTACCTTATAAACTTAAAATCAAAAGGGGCCATTTGCTGGTCATGACTAACCTCCCTATCAACTTTCCTGTTCCTAGTCCCAAGCGTTCTTGAGTTATCATCTGGAAACTGTTTAACTGTTCAGGGTCACTGTGACCTTGACGTTTAACATACAGATCTCAAAATCAATAGGGGTCACCTGCTGCTGATGACCAACCTTCCTATCAACTGTCCTGATCCTAGGCTCAAGCGTTCTTGAGTTATCTTCCAGAAACAGATTGGTCTACATACCAACAAGATCTTATGATGATACAGGTTGTGTGCAAGTTTGGTTAAAATCAAATCATAAATGAAACAACTATTGTGCAGACCAGAAATTGTTGGCAGACAGAGGACGACGGACATTAAGTGGTCACCAAGCTTAACTAAGACTTTGGCTCAGAGCTAAGAACACTTCCATACAGGATATTAAAGATGTACATGCATTTACCTTGAGTCCACAGTTGTCAAAGATGGATGCATCATGTGTCGACCCTGGCCATTTAGCTACCAAGTCAATAAACCTAAACAAAATGTATGATAAAAAATTGATTTCTATTCTATAGTTAATAATAGTAGTTAGCAAGTTAGCACAATAACTGCTTTACTTTTAAAGCTAAAATACCACAAAAGCAAATGATTACCAAATGATTGGTTTGAGGGGAAATGCATACATGTGATAATTTAGAATTAGTCTATTTCAGTTTTTAGATTCAAGAAGCAAAAGTTTGTACAATGTATGTAAGACTGGAATCGGCTCCAACAACTGTCAATTTAGGTGAAACCTTTAAACACAATACCTTGCTCTGTGATCTACCACAGCTTGAACATTAATTGCATGGTAGTTTTTTCTACAGACATAAACCTCTTCATTTTGTGACGGAGCTATGATTGGTATTAAAGTTCCGTCTTGAAGAAGGCCTGCTTCAAATCAGCCAAATCCATACCTCCTGGGAATCTGAGGCAATAAAAATACATATCTATAATTAAAATAATTCTATATATTAAAATGTGTGCTATCTTAAGATTATGTTTTTTGCTGAATTCCTTTTCATGTACATGTATTCCTTTCATCAATGATGAAAAATATATCAATATAACAATGCATGAAAATACAGCCATGGCTGATGCAGACCCTGCAAATGGTAGCCTTCATTGTAAAATTACTGCAATTGTGTCACTTCATCACAAAATGTTTTATATTTGAGTACTTTAACCTCTTAAAAGTCTCTTTGTTTCATACAGAAATTTACAAACACACTTAAATGATAAAATAAAAGCAACCTTACCTGATACTGTCAAGTCTATCATTTACTGCTTCTACAAAGCTATCAATGATATGACATGCACTGGACCTGAAGCAGAAAAGGGACTTTATATATAACAAAAAAAGTTAAACAAGAGGGCCAAAATGGCCCTATATCGCTCACCTGTTATCATTGCACTCAAGGACAAGAAGATAAAAAAATCGTAATCAAGATCAATCAAAAGAATTATGAGAAAATATAGTTGAAATTTTCTTTAAGCAACTTCAAATAAAATTATTTTCAAATAAGGCCAGTAGTTTGATGCCTGAAGGATTACATCAGAGGAGGTTAGGAGCAAAATTCTGACCGATGAAGCCCAAAGGACAGGAACATCAAAGGGAAGAAATTAAAAATAAATCTAAGTCCTTAGCAAAAAAAATCTAAGTCCGACATGTGTCCAAAGCACAGGAAAAATAAAGGGAAGAATTTAACCAAAATTTAAACAAGAGTGCCAGAATGTCACAATATACGCCCGTCACAGCAAATTTCTTTACACTAGCATCTGTATTTGCAAATGGAATTTTAATTTTCTAGTTGTTTACAATGTTTGTTTTTTTAGAAATTATTGAAATTCTTTTATTTTTCTAAGTCCACAAAAAAAATCCTTACCAGGTAGAGATACCTTAAAATGCACCCAAAATTTGAAAGTAACATCAATGTTGTACCACAGAAAAGTGGTCTTGCTTTTTCCCTACGGTCAATTATAAAAAAGTTACAATGTAAGTTATTTATAGTAACAACTAAGGGAAGTTAATCTTTAAAGAGAAAAAAAAAAAAAAAAAAAAAAAAAAAAAAATCAAAAAAAAAAAATTACAAGTCCACACAAAAATCCTTACCAGGTAGAGATAGCTCAAAATACACCTCAGAATTGGATGTAACATGCATGTTGTACTACAGAAAAGTGGTCCCGATTTTTCCCTACGATTGTAATGAAAAAGTTACAATATAAGCTATTTATAGTAACAGCAAAGGGAAGTAATTCAAAAGAAGGGACCAGTGCATGACACTCCGTCTCATGATGGTGTACAATTGTGCCAAGTTACATCAAAATCCCTCCATGCATGAAGTAGAAATGCTCCGGACAAAGTCATTCTTGTATCTGACCTTTGGCCTCTAAGTGTGACCTTGACCTTAGACCCAGGGACCTGGTTCTTGCGCATGACACTCCGTCTCACGCTTGTGAACATTTGTGCCAAGTTGTATCAAAATCCCTCAATGCATGAAGAAGAAATGCTCCGGACAAAGTTTTCATTCTTGTATCCTTGACCTCTAAGTGTGACCTTGACCTTACCCCTAGGGACCTGGTTCTTGCGCAAGGCACTCCGTCTCATGATGGTGAACAATTGTGCCAAGCTACATCAAAGTCCTTTCATGCATGAAGAAGATATGCTCCGGACAAAGTTTTCATTCTTGTATCCTTTGACCTCTAAGTGTGACCTTGACCTTAGACCTAGGGACCTGGTTCTTGCGCATGACACTCCCTCTCATTATGGTGAACAACTGTGCCAAGCTACATTAAAATCCTTCCATGCATGAAGAAGATATGCTCCGGACAAAGTCATTCTTGAATTTTTCATTCCTGTATCCTTTGGCCTCTAAGTGTGACTTGACCTTAGACCTAGGGACCTGGTTTTTGCGCATGACACTCCGTCTCATGATGATGAACAATTGTGCCAACTTTCATCAAAATCCCTCCACGCATGAAGAAGATATGCTCCGGACAAAGTCATTCTTGAATTTGACCTTTGACCTCTAAGTGTGACTTTGACCTTAGACCTAGGGACCTGGTTCTTGCGCATGACACTCCGTCTCATGATGGTGAACAACTGTGCCAAGTTTCATCAAAATCCCTCCATGCATGTTGAACATGGTTCATACAGAATATCAGAGACAAAATTCAAGTACTTTTCAAGGACTTTTTTACACTATTTTTTTTCAAAATCACAACCTAATCTGAACAACTTTTATTATGTAATGCAAAAATAAAACAACCATCACTTGTCACACCTTTGAAAATGACGTAATTCGATTATTAGATTGATGTGATTCACTATTTTGCTGAGGTTTAACGCTTTTCTTGTGATTTTTTAGTGCACTCCTACTAATGATACCTCAAAATTTTGTCACACGACGTACAAATACACTTCGTTCTGTCTGCTCTATAGGGTTTCAGCCACTGTTTATATTCGTCTTTTGTCTCCCGCTTACTTGAGTAAACATGTTTATTTTTTTTACTCATTTTAATTCACTGGAAACACTCGCAAATAGCTAAAAATTGCGAGTTATTATTCCCCGTATTTTTTTAAACGGAAACGGAAACATGCAAACGGTGATATAGTAGAAATAGCACTCTGTAAATATCGATAAAGTGTGGCCGTAGACCACTATAATAGCATACGAATGACCCGATCCTGCAATTTCACGAATTTATTTTCATTTTCTCCGATTTATTTTAAGCCTTAAATTCTTTTTGCAAAGCAAAGTTATGGGAAGAATATTTTCAAGGAGTGAAAGGTCAAATTCAAGGAGTTTTTTTTCAAAATTCAAGTACTTTTCCAGGTTTTTTAGGGTTTTTGTCATTTTCAAGGACTACCATTGAATTCAAGGACTTTTCAAGGCCTGTGCGAACCCTGTTGAAGATATGCTCCGGACAAGGTCTGTGGACGCCGCCCGCCCGCCCGCCAAGGGCGTTCCCATAATACGTCCCGTTTTTCAAACGGGCGTATAAAAAAATTCTTACAAGGTACAGATATGTCAAAATACACCTAAAAATTGGAGGTACCATTCATGTTGTACCACAGAAAAGTGGTCTCGGTTCTTCCCTACAGCCAATAATAAAAAAAAAATTCTTAAATAAGCTATTTATAGTAACATAAAAGGGAAGTAATTAAAAAAAAATATGGCCTCTAGAGAGGCCAAAAGGATTTTCCATTTTTAACCCTACTGACCTAGTTTTTGACCGCAGTTGACCCAGTATCGAACCTGACCTAGATATCATCAAGATGAACATTCTGACCAATTTTTATGAAGATCCATTGAGAAATATGGCCTCTAGGAAGGTCACAAGGGTTTTCTATTTTTAGACCTACTGACCTATTTTTGGACCGCAGCTGACCCAGTTTCTTGACGTAGATATCATCAAGGTAAACATTCTGACCAATTTTCATGAAGATCCATTGAAAAATATGGCCTCTAGAGAGGTTACAAGTTTTTCTATTTTTAGACCTACTGACCTACTTTTTGACTGCAGTTGACCCAGTTTCTAACTTGACCTATATATCATCAAGATGAATATTCAGACAAACTTTCATACAGATCCCATGAATAATATGGCCTCTAGAGAGGTCACAAGGTTTTTCTATTATCTGACCTACTGACCTAGTTTTTGATCGCAGTTGACCCAGTTTCAAACTTGACGTAGATATCATCAAGATGAACATTCAGACCAATTTTCATAAAGATCCCGTGAAAAATATGGCCTCTAGAGAGTTCACAATGTTTTTCTACTTTTAGACCTACTGACCTAGTTTTGGAACGCACACGACCCAGTTTCGAATTTTAACTAGATATCATCAAGATGAACATTCAGACCAATTTTCATACAGATCCCATGAAAAATATGGCCTCTAGAGAGGTCACAAGGTTTTTTCATTATCTGACCTACTGACCTACTTTTTGAAGACACGTGACCCACTTTCGAACTTGACCTAGATATCATCAAGGGGAACATTCTGACCATTTTTTATGAAGATCCATTCACAAGTATGGCCTCTAGAGAGGTCACAAGGTTTTTCTATTTTTAGACCTACTGACCTAGTTTTTGACCGCACGTGACCCAGTTTCGAACTTGACCTAGATATCATCAAGATAAACATTCAGACCAACTTTCATACAGATCCCAAGAAAAATATGGCCTTTAGAGAGGTCACAATGTTTTTCTATTATTTGACCTACTGACCTAGTTTTTGACGGCACATGACCCAGTTTCGAACTTGACCTAGATATCATCAAGATAAACATTCAGACCAACTTTCATACAGATCCCAAGAAAAATATGGCCTTTAGAGAGGTCACAATGTTTTTCTATTATTTGACCTACTGACCTAGTTTTTGAAGACACGTGACCCAGTTTCGAACTTGACCTAGATATCATCAAGATAAACATTCAGACCAACTTTCATACAGATCCCAAGAAAAATATGGCCTTTAGAGAGGTCACAATGTTTTTCTATTATTTGACCTACTGACCTAGTTTTTGAAGACACCTGACCCACTTTCGAACTTGACCTAGATATCATCAAGATAAACATTCAGACCAACTTTCATACAGATCCCAAGAAAAATATGGCCTTTAGAGAGGTCACAAGGTTTTTTCATTATCTGACCTACTGACCTACTTTTTGACGACACGTGACCCACTTTCGAACTTGACCTAGATATCATCAAGGTGAACATTCTGACCAATTTTTATGAAGATCCATTCACAAGTATGGCCTCTAGAGAGGTCACAAGGTTTTTCTATTTTTAGACCTACTGACCTAGTTTTTGACCGCACGTGACCCAGTTTCGAACTTGACCTAGATATCATCAAGATAAACATTCAGACCAACTTTCATACAGATCCCAAGAAAAATATGGCCTTTAGAGAGGTCACAATGTTTTTCTATTATTTGACCTACTGACCTAGTTTTTGATGGTACATGACCCACTTTCGAACTTGACCTAGATATCATCAAGGTGAACATTCTGACCATTTTTTATGAAGATCCATTCACAAGTATGGCCTCTAGAGAGGTCACAAGGTTTTTCTATTTTTAGACCTACTGACCTAGTTTTTGACCGCACGTGACCCAGTTTCGAACTTGACCTAGATATCATCAAGATAAACATTCAGACCAACTTTCATACAGATCCCAAGAAAAATATGGCCTTTAGAGAGGTCACAAGGTTTTTCTATTATTTGACCTACTGACCTAGTTTTTGATGGCACCTGACCCAGTTTCGAACCTGCCTTAGGTATCATCAAGGTGAACATTCTGACCAATTTTCATGAAGATCTTTTGAAATATATGGCCTCTAGAGAGGTCACAAGGTTTTTCTATTTTTAGACCTACTAACCTAGTTTTTGACCGCACATGACCCAGTTTCAAACTTGACCTAGATATCATCAAGGTGAACATTCTGACCAATTTTCATAAAGATCCCATGAAAAATGTGACCTCTAGAGTGGTCAAAAGCAAAAGTTTACGCACGCACGCACGGATGCTGCGCTATCACAAAAGCTCACCTTGTCACTTTGTGACAGGTGAGCTAAAAACAAAATTAAAAAGCTATCTCTTTTTTATGCTGGACACAACTGATTCTGCCTTTGACACCAGAGCAGATCATGATCAGACTGCATTATCCACCTGATCATGATCTGCTCTGTTTGCCATTCAGTCAGTATCTTTTTGGTAAGCACCCCTTTTAACAGTTAATGGTACTGTCCAAATTGAAAGAGGGACAAGTTCATGAATACATTATAGAAATTTAGCATGGTAAACAAATTTAATGTTTCTTTACATAAATTATCTTTGTTCCATAGCTGCATCATCAAAAAAGATATAAAAGAGAAACATAAAGACAACATTATAAAAGTCAATTAAGATCAAACTGTTGAATATTAACAACCTTGAATCATATTCAACTTGATTAAAACAGCTGCGCTGTCAGTATGAAAATAAAGAAATGTCCATTTACCTACTAACTCCATTTAAATCTGCCACTTCAGACAAGAAATCACCCTTGGCCAGGTATCTCAAACCAGTAAGTACCTGAAAACAACCCTAATATTAATACTGGCAACAACCTTTGAAATGCTTAATTCATGAAATGAGTATATGATAGATACAATTAAGGTACCATGAAATAACCAATCTTTATCCAAAATTGTAAATAACTATAAGAAGCTTTAAGTTGCAACACTGGGCAATGCTTACTGCTGGCGCTGTCTGCAGACACGGACTTTAAGTCTTTAACCAAGAATCTATCATTTTAAGTCTTTGATTTAGTCCATATCAACAAAGAAGTATAATAAAATATATTTATGTAACAGGCTGAAAATACTTCAGGCCTGACAAGGAATCGAACCCTGGACCTCTCATACCTAAGGGGGACACTACCATGTCGCTATAATTTATAAAAGCTAGCTGATTAGCAAGGAAGTATAAGTGCACCCTTATACTCTACCCTACTATATATATGTATACATTAATTTTTATAGCTCTTTGATATCACAACCTTATTTCAGATGTAGATATGTTCAAACCAATATGTATACGTATTAATGTAAGTTGCCGTTTAAAACTGTGGTTGGCAGCTAATAAAGCTCTTCAGAACTTGTGTTTTCTATGTGTACTATCATGTATCTATCTACCTCTTTTAAACTGCCTCATACCTCTCACTATGTACAGTACCAGTCTTATTTATCCCAGACTTTCATAAATAAATATTACTTGACTTGACTTTAATTTTGCATTGCAATCATTATTTTTGGAAGCCGTGTCCTATATCCACATTCAATTATGACAGGATAAAAGGCAGAACCTGACAACCTGCTTTAAAAACAGGAGCTGTCCGTAAGACAGCCAAGCTCGACTATTCGAAATATTGTCACAGAAGCAGAAAATGATTACCCAAAATGTTAAATATCAAAAGAGTTTTAAGTTCGAAAGGGGACATAATTTGACCAAAATGTATATCAGAGTTATGGGACTTGATGCTATCAACTAGTTTTATAACCCCGAAGAAACATGTTAAGTTTCAATTCAATAACTGCATTAGTTCTGGGGATAGTAACTTGCATGTAAAACTTTAACCAGAATTTTCTAAGTCCAAAAGGGGGCATAATTTGCTCAAAATACATGTTAAGAGTTATGGAACTTGACCCAGTTAGGTTGGTAACTGACCTAGAAAAAGAATAAATAAGTTTCAAAGCTATATGACTTTTGGTAATAGCTGTATGTACTTGCACGCAAAACTTTAACCAGGATTTTCTAAGTCCAAAAGGGGGCATAATTTGCCCAAAATACACGTCAGAGTTATGGGACTTGATTCTATCAACTAGTTTTATAACCCCGAAGACACATGTGAAGTTTCAATTTAATATCTGTAGTAGTTTTGGAGATAGTAACTTGCATGTAAAACTTTAACCAGGATTTTCTAAGTCTAAAAGGGGGCATAATTTGCCCAAAATACATGTCAAAGTTATGGGACTTCACCCAGTGAGGTTGGTTATTGATCCAGAAAAAGAAAAATTAAGTTTCAAATCAATATGCCTTTTAGTAATAGCTGTATGTACTTGCACCAAAACTTTAACCAGAATTTGCTAAGTCCAAAAGGGGGCATAATTTGGCCAAAATGAAGGTCAGAGTTATGGGACTTGGTGCTATCAACTAGTTTTATAACCCCGAAGACACATGTGAAGTTTCAGTTCAATATCTACATCAGTTTTGGAGATAGTAACTTGCATATAAAACTTTAACCAGAATTTTCTAAGTCCAAAAGGGGGCATAATATGCCCAAAATATATGTTAGAGTTATGGAACTTGACCCAGTGAGGTTGGTAATTGACCTAGAAAAAGAATAAATAAGTTTCAAAGCTATATGCCTTTAAATGATAGCTGTATGTACTTGCATGCAAAAACTTAACCAAGGTGTGACGCCGACGCCGACGTGAGTAGAATAGCTGGACTATTCTTCGAATAGTCGAGCTAATAAATATAGACATTGACTACAGTATTGTCACTATTGTGTTTTTTTGTTTTTGTTTTTTGTTTTTATATTCTGTTCAGTTCTTAAGTTAAACACGTAAAATGCACCACATGCAAGCGCAACAGGTTGCTCAACATCTCAAAAGTTCTGCCTTACAATATTTTTTTTCAGTGTGAAATTATCGTATTAGTAAATTTACTACCATTTCAAAACATGGCCGAGTACGAATAAATTTGCCTACGTTACACACTGTGTTCAGTCTCACACACTTTCATTACAAACGAGTATAACAAATCAGACGTACCTTGCATAGATCTACAAAGAATTCCTAGAGTGCATAATATTTTTGATATTCACTGATTAACAAGTATCTGTGTATCTGTAAAGGTATCATGAAAATAAGAAATAATCCTGCAGGAGGATTATTTCCTGTTTTCATGGGCTGTGACTAAATACAGAGTTGGTGCACCTGTGATATATTACAGACTCCGGTATATACCGGATTAACTAAATTTGAAAGAAAATATCTTAAATGTATATATTTTGTAACCATGGTGATACTAACCATAACCTCGAGTCAGTATATTATGCATTTGATACTCTAAATGCGTGAGGACATGCAAAAAAATGAGTAATTTTGCCGTGCACTCCAATGGATAATAATTCTGCGCAGGCGCAGAACGGCTGCACCAACTCTGCAATGAGAAACATTCGTTTTCACGACAGGCTGCAGAGCGAAACTTTATAGTAGTGTCCCTTGAATCTTTAAATAGATAATTGCTAAATATAAAATTGCTAAATATAAAATCTAATCTACTATAGTAACTGTACGGGAAAATGTACGCAAATATCAAGGAATTGACGAAGTATTTAATTATTCGCAGGTGTTTATAAATACCAGAGTCAAAACGGGGATCGACTGCGACCTGCTTGTCACCCGCGTTAGATTTGGTCTAAGTCTTTCCTCCAGGAATCCTATAGCTTATCTGGTAAGCCGATACCTTGTCAGAATGTCCGATTATCTATCTTATCTCTTCCGTTTAGGTCGAACACCTTGCAAGGACGTAGACCTTGCACGCGTCAACCGACAAAAGAATATTAGTAAGAATGTGAACATAAAGAGGTTTAAAAACAAAGAAACAAGGTTGGTTAAAAACAGGTTTAAAAAAAATAGAGCAGGTGGTTTATGGGGATACATCTCGCATTTCGACCAAACTGGCCCTGGCACGAAAGACACTGGCAGCGCGGCGCCGACGCAAGGGTTGAGCTGCATGTATAGCCGCCATCTTTACGACTTTCCAGTCAACTTGAGACTACTCAGGACCAGTCGTAAAGTTAAGACTCTTATTTACGGCGTCGTACCGGCGATCTTTTTGATAAAACGCGACGTTGACGTAAGAACGGCCTTATGACCAAGCCTTAGCTAAGACAAAGAAGTATAAAATACATATTTATTTTTATAGCTCTTTGGCTAAGACAGGGCTTACGACCAATGATAAAATGGGACCCAGGACTGTAGAACTGATGAGTTAGAAGACGTAGGAATATGTCTACAGCCCAGAAAAATCGACGAAGAAATGGACTCCTTTTTACTGCGCTGTCCAAGTATTTCTCAGTCACCTTCTTGGAAAGCAGACATGCTTAATGGAGACAGAATATTATTGTCATCAAATTCCGACACAAAAATGAAAGGGATCAGTATATTTGGTGCCCCACAAAAGTCTGTACTAATAAGTGTATCTGTACATGATACAGTAGACAATAGGTTTTTCATCTGTATTAGTTTTAGAGAAAGTAAATTGCATGTAAAACTGTAACCAGGATTTTCCAATTGCAAATGGGCATAATTTGCTCAAAATACATGTCAGAGTTATGGAACTTGACCTAGTAAGGTTGGTAATTGACCTAGAAAAAGAAGTTTCAAAGCTATATGCCATTAAATGATAGGTTAATGCCACGAGTGAGGGTCAACTCTACATAACTGACTATAAAACTGATTCGAAATCAGTAGTCTTAACCACTCTTTAACTGGATATCCTATTACATACAATTAACAAGAGTTGTCTGTTGACAGCGTGCTCATCTATTCAAACAATGGATAGTATCACAGTAGTATAATGTGTAAAGTTAACATTGTAAAACATTTTCAGACAAAGAAAAAAGAATAGTAAAGACAATGTACCTGCATTTGTGAATTTGGACAGTCTTGCACTATAAGGCAAAGTGTGAACATGATGGTAAGCAAGTGTTCAAATTTTCAAAGCCAAATCAAATGAAATATGGAATGGTATGTGAAACTTTACTAATTTCTATGTCCAAGAAGAGTCATAACTGAACTGAAGTCCTTGTTCTAGTTATGTAGTCTACTGCCCTTCTGTAAATATGCCACAAATGTCCATCATTTTCCATTATTTTTCATGGCATTGTATGGCATTCAGTGACATCAGATGGCAAATATGATGGACAATACTGGCATTTGATGGGAAACTGTTGGCTTTTCCTTACATTGCCACTGTTTACCACCAAATGACAACACAAGTTCCACCAAATGCCACAGAACTGTAGTGGAAATCAGTGGAAAATTGAACTTTGCCATTTTTATGAGTGTAAACCAGTGGAAAACACTTAGAATTTTTCTCTACTTCTGAGACTGGAAATTTCTGTGTTGAAATCATTTGTGTAGTGATAAAGCTGAAACATTAAATTTAAGTAAAGACTTGTCATACCGAGTTCCTCTTGCAAAACATAATTATTTTAATCATAAGGCGTAAAAAAATTGTTTGTTTCCGGTATCCCGACCTACCTTAAATTTTTGGCCTGACCCTAAATATTTTTATGGCCTTATTCAATCTTCAACTTTTTGACAAAAAGTTGCAAAACTGCACTTTCCACGCTTTAAACATGATCAGTGATGTTAGAAATAAACTTACTGATGCTCTAAAGGTATAACCCCCCAATTTGCATTCATTTATTTTCCGAAAAGTCTCCCTTAAATTCCCCCCAAAAAAATTCCGACCTACCTACCCTAATTTTTTCCATTTTACCGGAAACAAAATTCTTTTTGGCCTAATCATAGTTTTTGCTTATAATTATAATGAAGGTGAACTGTTGTTTGAGTCACTCTTAAGCATACATGTAGTTTATTGTTTAAATTTGCTGTTTCTACTGTGTAACAATCCTCAATTGAAATAAATATCAAACTTACAGATAGATAATATTGTTTCATCATTGTATCTTACTCAAGTTACTGAGAATCTATTTGTTGACTGGCACTATTTATTATAGGGGCTATTCTCTCACAGTATGACCTTGATACCTGTACATTGTATACAAATACAGTGTATATACACTGCAGAGATAAAGTGTTAACTCTGGAATGCTGCTGTGTTATAAATAGAACTCTCAACCAATGAAAATAAAGATATGTAGTGGAGCCAAAACACACAAAGTAATCCCAACAGTCCTGTTTTATTTCAAAGGCCTTTTAAATATTTAAAAATAGACAATGAAAGATATTCTCTTTTTAGTAGATTAAGTATTTGTTAAAACATTCTAGTGGAGATTCCTTCAACAACAGATAGCAAAATAGAAAGCTGCTCAAGAATATCTAAAGTTTAAAAGTAAACAGGAACTTCTTTGTTGGAGATATTCCTTTACACATGCAGCTGGAATTTAAACAGTTTATGTTGCTAAAATAACTTTTAAATGGACACTGGGTAAGTACATCTATTTACTTATTTTCTATTTAAACATGTTTTATAACATTCAGGAAGCTTCAGAATAAACTTGATAAAATTAAATGCTGACTCAATCTTTTCAAATGATCATTTATTCTTCAGTGGTTCATCTCTTGTCAGTTTCTACACAAACTAAATCAATAGTAAATATAAAAAGGTTTAAATTCTTTTATCATAATTACTTTTCAGATAAAGTATGAGGTGTGTATATGCAGTACCTGACATATGCCAAAACACACATAGATAAAATTATGAGGCATGAGACATTTTTGGCTTCAGTGATTTACACTTTGTAGAGTGAATGGTGCTCACAGAGAAACCCTATTGATGTGTAAACTTTTGTAAGTATGTCTACAAGTACTTTACTCCAGCACAAAACTCATTGAACAGTGTTTATTGTAAGGAATGTTCTTGTAATATTTTTTTTAATTAACAGTTCTAGTAAACTTCTGTCTTTAAAACAAAAGAAGTTTCTTTCATCTAAGCAATTTTTTTATTAACTTCAAGAATTTTTAAGTCTAATGTTGAATTAAGTGCTTTAATGATATCATGAAAATGATGTGAATTAACTGACAGTTTAAAAAGGAAAAATTACATAAGCTGCTCTAATGATTACATGTATATTCCTTTCTTTATTTATTTCATATCATGTTTCAAACACATGCAGTGATGGTATACACCTCTTGACTTGATGGCAAATAGTGGAAAACAGTGGCATTCTCCATGCTGGTTAGTGGAGAATGGTGGAGAAATATCCATGGCAAATAGTGGCATTTAGAGAAAAACAGTGGCATATTTTACACTGATTGCCACAACAGTTATGGTGGCAAATAGTGGAAAATTTTTGTGGCAAATGGTGAAATACGTTCCAATACTCCACTGATAGTGGCATTCAATGGAAAACAATGGCAGTTTTTACATCGATATGTGACAGTGGCAAACAGTGAAAAACTTAAATGGCAAATAGTGAAAAACGTTCCAATACTCCACTGATACTGGCATTTAATGTAAAATGGTGGAAAATTTTGACTGGCCTTTCCAACCTCTATTTTTTCAATGTTTTCCATCAGTTTCCACTCAAAGAGGCTTGTTCCAATACTCCAGTGTTTTCCAATGATTTTTCAGTGGAAAATGGTGGCAAATTTACAGAAGGGAGCCTTCAAATGTAGACTGATAACAAACAAGCGGTCAAAGTTCCAAAACCGAACTTTTTAGAAAATGATCTACACTTCATGCTATGCACCTTGATCATTAATGCATAGAGGATGATGTCACTACTTTGCATGTACATGGGTTATTGCAATATAAAGATTGACTGATAATTTCTTATGTGTATTTAAGTTATTTGCTGGTTGTGATAGAATTATTGGTTACAGGTATATTACAAAAGCTACAGTAATCATTACAGTCTACTGGCATGTATGCAACATTTGTAGCAATCTACATTGAAACCAACCTTAGTCTCCATGGAATCATCACTTGAGTCCTCTTCTGATGAATGAGTGTCTGAATGGGTTTTCTGAAGTAAAACCATATACAAGAGGGTCTTGATGATGCTATATTGCTCGATTGATAAACTCAGTCTTTGAACCATAAAGATAAACATTTTGATCAAGTTTCATGAAGATAGAGCATAAATGTGGCATCTTCAGCGTGAAAAAGCCTTTCATTTGTTCTTAGTGTTTCCCTTATTTTGACCCCGCATTACACAGTTTTGAACTTGGCAGGGGAATCATCAAGTGAGACATTCATACAAAATTTCATAAAGATAGGGTCATTGATATTGATCAGAGTGTTAACAAGCTTTTCCTTTCATCCAAGCAGATGATTTTGTTTTTCACCCCATATGATCAATTTTCAAACTTGGCCTAGAAATAATCAAGATAAACATTCTGACCAAGTTTCATAAAGATAGTATTATAAATGTGGCCTCAAGAGTGTTAACAAGATTTTTCTTTTATTTGATCATGTCACCTATTATTTGACCCCATATGACCCAGTTTCCATCTTGGCCTATGAGTCATCAAGATAAACATACTAACCAAGTTTCATGAAAATAAGGCTCATAAATGTTGCTTCTAGGTTCTTAACAAGCTTCTTCTTTTGATTACACCTGATGACTTAGTTTTTGTCCCAACATGACCCAATTTGATCCAGGACCAGATATCATCAAGAAAACCATTCTGTGCAAGTTTGTACCAAAACTAAGCACAAATGAAACCTCTGTAAGGCTGAAAGGGCCAAGATAGAAAATTTTGTGCATTCTAGGGGCAGAAATCTAGAACTCATGATGGAATCTAACCAGTTTTGAAAGGAGCAGGATTTTGTTTTGTTTTGGGCTTAACATCTTTTTTCGACAGTATTCCAGTCATGTAACGACGGGCAGTTCACGGGTGGTAAAAGCGCAATCCAATTCCCGCTGAAAATACGCTTAAAATGGGTTGCGCGAAGTCCGGTGCTAGTGTTGCGCGTAAAAAAGACGAAACTGAGGTATGTGAAGTTATGACTTTGCTTAGTATAAGACAAGAATATTTTTTCTCGAAAATAGGAGAATGCTATTCGACACAAATATGGTTATACATCATATATGTAAAATATCTGGTTTGTAATTTATGATTTGGCTTTATTATCACAAAAACTCTGGCGACACGAATCGTGAAAAAAGTATGAAATCAACAAAAAGTTTCAGTTTCTGACCTTATATGCCTAATCTGAGGACATCGGATGCTTTTTATGATAACTCAACCGTTATGAAGTAACGAATATCAAAATCATTTGTTTCGAATCCTACTTACGGGGACATAATTGACAAAAAAAATCATCGGGAATGGGGTTGTGCACTGGGAATGGAGTTGCTCGTATACATCATAATGTATATATTGTATAGCGCAACTCCATTCCCGGGGCGCAACTCCATTCCCGAATTGTTTTTTGCCAATCTTTCCCCTATAAGCAACATTTCATTCAAGTGTATGCAATATTCGTGACTGTTTTACATGTGTTTGATCATTAGAAGTGTCACATTTCCAGAAAGAAGGCACAAGAGTTAGAAAAATTGCATTTTTCATGACTCCATACTTTTTTGACAGCTCGATCCAGCAGTTTTCGTGATAACAGAGCTGATTCTTAAATTAATAAGTTAGTATTTCACACATATGATACTTATTCAAGTTTGTGTCGAATAGCATTTTGCTTTTTTTGAAAACACTCGCAAATGTGTCATTATTTACAAACAAGAGGACCATGATGGTCCTGAATCGCTCACCTGTTCCCACATGACCCAGTTTCGAGTATGACGTCGTTTTTTCTATTATTTGACATAGTGACCTAGTTTTTGAGTTCATGTGACCCAGTTTTGAACTTGACCTAGATATCATCAAGATAAAAATTCTGACCAATTTTCATGAAGATCCATTGAAAAATATGGCCTCTAGAGAGGTCATAAGGTTTTTCTATTATTTGACCTATTGACTTAGTTTTCGAAGGTACATGACCCTGTTTTGAACTTGACCTAGATATCATCACAGTAAAAATTCTCACTAATTTTCATGAAGATCTATTGAAAAATACGGCCTCTAGAGATGTCACAAGGTTTTTCTATTTTTATACCTACTGGCCTAGTTCTTGACCGCACGTGACCCAGTTTAGAAACTGACCTAGATATCATCAAGGTGAATATTCTGACCAATTTTCATGAAGATCCATTGAAAAATATGGCCTCTAGAGAGGTCAAAAGATTTTTCTAATTTTAGACCTACTGACCTAGTTTTTGACCGCAGTTGACCCAATTTCAAATTTGACCTAGATATCATCAGGATGTATATTCAGAACAACTTTCATACAGATCCCATGAAAAGTATGGCCTCTATAGAGGTCAAAAGGTTTTTTTATTATTTGACCTACTGACCTAGTTTTTGACGGCACATGGCCCAGTTTCAAACTTGACCTAGATATCATCAAGGTGAACACTCTGACCAATTTTCATGAAGATCCATTCAAGGGTATGGCCTCTAGAGAGGTCACAAGGTTTTTCTATTTTAAGACCTACTGACCTAGTTTTTGATTGCAGTTGACCCAGTTTCAAACCTGACCTATATATCATCAAGATATACACATTCAGACCAACTTTCATACAGATCCCATGAAAAATATGGCCTCTAGAGAGGTTACAAGGTTTTTTCATTATTTGACCTACTGACCTATTTATTAAAAGCACGTGACCCACTTTCTAATATGACCTAGATATCATCAAAATGAACATTCTGACAAATTTTTATGAAGATCCATTCACAAGTATGGCCTCTAGAGAGGTCACAGGGTTTTTCTATTTTTAGCCCTACTGACATAGTTTTTGACCGCACATGACCCAGTTTCGAACTAGACCTAGATATCATCAATATGAACATTCAGACCAATATCTATACAGATCCCATGAAAAATATGACCTTTAGAGAGGTCACAAGGTTTTTCTATTATTTGACCTCCTGACCTAGTTTTTGACGGCACATGACCCAGTTTCGAACTTGACCTAGATATCACCAAGGTGAACATTCTGACCAACTTTCATGAAGATCCATTGAAAATTATGGCCTCTAGAGTGGTCACAAGGTTTTTCTATTTTTAGACCTACTGACCTAGTTTTTGACTGCACGTGACCCTGTTTCGAACTTGATCTAGATATCATCAAGATGAACATTCAGACCAATTTTCATACAGATCCCATGAAAAATATGGCCTTTAGAGAGGTCACAAGGTTTTTCTATTATTTGACCTACTGACCTAGTTTTTGAAGGCACGTGACCCACTTTCGAACTTGACCTAGATATCATCAAGATGAACATTCAGACCAACTTTCATACAGATCCCATGAAAAATATGGCCTCTAGAGAGGTCACAAGGTTTTTCTATTTTTAGACCTACTGACCTAGATTTTGACCGCACGTGACCCAGTTTTGAATCTGACCTAGATATCATCAAGGTGAACATTCAGACCAAATTTCATACAGATCCCATGAAAAATATGGCCTCTAGAGAGGTCACAAGGTTTTTCTATTATTTGACCTACTGACCTAGTTTTTGAAGGGACGTGACCCAGTTTCGAACTTGATCTAGATATCATCAAGGTGAACGTTCTGACCAATTTTCATGAAGACTTTGTGAAATATATGGCCTCTAGAGAGGTCACAAGGTTTTTCTATTTTTAGACCTACTGACCTAGTTTTTGAAGGCACGTGACCCAGTTTCGAACTTGACCTAGATATCATCAAGGTGAACATTCTGACCAATTTTCATGAAGATCTTGTGAAATATATGGCCTCTAGAGAGGTCAAAAGTTTTTCTATTTTTAGACCTACTGACCTAGTTTTTGAAGGCATGTGACCCAGTTTCGAACTTGACCTAGAATTTACCAAGATGAACATTCTGACCCATTTTCATAAAGATCCCACGAAAACTGTGACCTCTAGAGATGTCACAAGGAAAAGTTTACGGACGGACGGACGGACGGAAGGACGCTGCGCGATCACAAAAGCTCACCTTGTCACTTCGTGACAGGTGAGCTAAAAACAAAATCCCACCTACCTCGAATTTGTATATATTGATGCGCAACACCAGCACCAGAAGTCGCGCAATCCATTTGAAGCATATTCCTAGTGGGAATTGGACTGCGCGTTTACCATCCATGAGTTAACCTAACCAGTGTTCCTTGATTCAGTACCAGTACAAACCTGTTCTCAACAAGAAACTGCCAATTTCCCCACATGAATCTGAGTTGGAGGACTGAATGATTTCAGACACAATATCGTTTATCAAATAGTTACGGAGAACATACATCCCGCCTGCGGATGAAACCCAACTCGTTTTGGGTTTAACGCCGTTTTCAACAGTATCTCAGTCATGTAACGGCGGGCAGTTAACCTAACCAGTTCTCCTGGATTCTGTACCAGTACAAACCTGTTCTCAGCAAGTAACTGCCAACTTCCCCAAATGAATCATCAGATGTGGAGGACTAATGATTTCAAACACAATGTCGTTTATCAAATAGTCACTGAGAACATACGCACCGCCCAAGGATCGAACTCGCGACCCAGCGATCTGTAGACCAATACTCTTACCTACTGAGCTAAGCTTGCAGGCATTCAGAAACAGAGATCTTATTGTTACTTAACTTGTTTGTAAGTTTGGTTCAATTAAATAAACAATATCACTTCTCTCATGTTCACAAGGTAAAAATTAACAAATTTTGGCTCTTTCAGGGGTCAATAAGGGCTGTAACTCCTGAACAAATGAATTGATCTGACAGATTGATCAAGGAATTTGAGAGTTATTGTTGGTAAAGGTATTTTGCAAGTTTGTATAAAATAAAACCAGAACTTAAGTCTCTGTATGGCTGCAAATGCCAAAACAGCACATTTTGGCCCTTTCAGTGGCCATGACTCTTGAATCCATGATGGGATACGGCAAGTTCTCAAACAAAACCTATATTATGCTAATAAATGTTGCGTTTCAGTGTAATTAAAATCAACTGCAAAATGTGGTCTCTATCATGTTCACAAGCCAAAAATAGCAAATTTTGGCCTTTTAAGGTGCCTTAACTCTAGAACCCATGATATGCCAAGTAAAAAAATGTGCAAGTTTGATTATAGTTGATCGTGAAATGTGGTCTCTTATTGTGTTCAGAAGCCAAAATAGCAAACTTTTGCCCTTTAAGGGTCCATATCTCTAGAACCCATGATGGAATACTGCCAGTTTTGGAAAACAATTGAGATATGATGCCAGTACAAGTGGTGTACAAATTTACTTAAAATTGATAGCAAAATATGGTCTCTATTGTGTTCACAAGAATTAGCCAAGAGACATATGATGGATGAACATTCACTAACACTTACCGTCAGCTAAAATATTTTAACGACGGAGATGTGTATGGATGTACCTGTCCATTTCAAGGGGAGTTTTAATCATGATTATGGTTTATATCATTTGCAATGGGTGGGAATTGTAGAATTAATTGTATAAGTACGCAATAAAGATAATATTGCACATGTACATGTAGTAAGAGCAAAGAAAAAAGCCTAATACAGTAGAAACTCCTAAAACAAGACCCTGTCAAGACCAAGTCAAAACACCAGTTTTCATAAGATTTGAGTTTTCAGAGGATTTAGCACAAATTTCTGAGAGGATTTATAATATATGCATATTATCATTTATTTCATCTCACTGTGTCACATTCAATGTCTGGTAGGTTTTTCTTTTCACAAATCTGCTTTGTAACTCTCTGTTATATAATAAAACTTAATTATTTTTAAACTAGAAAAAAAGACATTGCTTAAAATGAACTTTATAATGAAAAGAATGTTTCACTTATCGTTGGGACATAGTCTAGCTCCTATAAATCAAGGAGCATGCATCATGTAAATATTAGTATTTATTAATTAATAACAGTATAAATAACAATTAATAAGAATAAGAATTTTTCACTTAAAAAAAGAAAAAAGATGTAAATAAAAATATAATAAACATAGGGCTGTCATCGATAGAAACGATATACTTTTGCCGATCGATTATCGATTACCATTTTCAAAAATCAATATTTTACAAACAACAAGAGCTGTCACTAATGGTGACAAATGCCCCCGCAGCACCTTGACCTTTGACCTGGTGACCCCAAAGTCAGTAGGGGTAGTGTACTGAATAAGTACTATCAGCATGTGAAGTTTGAAGGTCCTGGGTGAAGTGGTTTGCAAGTAAAGTGCCTTCATGCAAAAAGTTAACGTTGACCCCTGTGACTTTGACCTTTGACCTGGTGATCCCAAAGTCAGTTGGGGTGGTGTACTCAATAAGTACTATCAGCATGTGAAGTTTGAAGGTCCTGGGTGAAGTGGTTTGCGAGTAAAATGCCTTCATGCAAAAAGTTAACGTTAGCCTCTGTGACCTTGACCTTTGACCTGCTGACCCCAAAGTCAGTAGGATTGGTGTACTCCTAAAGTACTATCAGCATGTAAAGTTTGAAGGTCCTGGGTGCAGTGGTTCGCGAGTAAAGTGCCTTCATGCAAAATGTTAACGCTGACCCCTGTGACTTTAACCTTTGACCTGGTGATCCCAAAGTCAGTAGGGGTGGTGTACTTAATAAGTACTATCAGCACGTGAAGTTTGAAGGTCCTGGGTGCAGTGGCTCGCGAGTAAAGTGCCTTCATTTAAAAAGTTAACGCTGGCCCCTGCGACCTTGACCTTTGACCTGGTGACCCCAAAGTCAGTAGGGGTGGTGTACTCAGTAAGTACTATCAGCATGTCAAGTTTGAAGGTCCTGGATGCAGTGGTTTGCGAGTAAACTGCCTTCATGCAAAAGGTTAACGTTGTCCCCTGTGAGCTTGACCTTTGACCTGGTGACCCCAAAGTCAGTAGGGGTAGTGTACTTAATAAGTACTATCAGCAAGTGAAGTTTGGAGGTCCTGGGTGCAGCGGTTCACAAGTAAAGTGCCTTCATGCAAAAAGTTAACGTTGACCCCTGTGACCTTGACCTTTGACCTGGTGACCCCAAAGTCAGTAGGGGTAGTATACTTAATAAGTACTATCAGCATGTGAAGGTTGAAGGTCCTGGGTGCAGTGGTTCGCGAGTAAAGTGCCTTCATGCAAAAAGTTGACGTTGGCCCCTGTGACCTTGACCTGGTGACCCAAGTCAGTAGGGGTGGTGTACTCAGTAAGTACTATCAGTATGTGAAGTTTGAAGGTTATGGGTGCAGTGGTTTGCGAGTAAAGTGCCTTCATGCAGAAAGTTCACGTTGTGACTAACGAACGAACGAACGGACAGACAGTTGAAAACTAATATGCCTCCCTTTGGGGGCATAAAAAAACTATCCAAATAAACACTCAGACCCTAAAAACAACTTAAAGTGGCATTATGCGCATCTAATACTGCATATAGTGTGTTTTGGGTGAGTGTTCTATAAAAGCAATTTCGGTTGCTGTGCAATTAGATGTGTTAAATTAACGATAATGCCACATTAGTACTTGAAGTTGATGCTTTAAAAATAAAGAAATCGGACAAATAAAATAATAGATATTTTTCAATCTTCTGCGCAATGATCTCCCTTACCTGAAAATAGAAATTTCTGAAGTAGAAGGGAAGCAACTCCTGCTTGCAGTTTGGCATTTTTAAAAAGACTGCCCCAGTCAAAATAAGAAAAGTCACATTTGGAAACTTATTATTTTGTACTGGTAACAGGAAGAGTTTGGTATGTTGGGTTAAAAGCTATAAGTTCCTCCATTCTTTTTACATGCACATCTATTTAAGCTTGATTTTTACTTCAAAAATGCATATAATTCCACTTTAAGTTCATAAAGTTGTAAATTTGGATAAATGCAAAAAAGGAGTGAAAGCAAAGTAAAAACTAGAGCTATCACTAAAGGTGATGAATGTACCCCCAGCATGCACTGACACAGTACATTGCAATTTGACGCACACAAGATTGCATAATTATGTGGACTGTATGTATATAGACTGTATGTATACAGTATAGTAACAAAAAACAAAGTCCCATAACTATGCAGAATATTTATCTAAAAGAATGTAACATGCACCATGCACAACTAGGGTTGGTACTGATCACTTGTGTGAAGTTTCATTAAATTGTGTGTAAGGGTTTGGTAGATTAGGCACGCACAAGATTGCATATGCAGACTGTATGTACATAGTATGTTAACAAGAAACAAAGTCCCATAACTCTGCAATTTTTGTCGCTGAAAGAACCTAACATGCCCCATGCACAACTACTGTTGTTACTGATCACTTGTGTGAAGTTTCATTAAATTATGTCAAGGGGATGAGGAGAGATGGTGCGCACAAAACTGTGTCTATGCATATAGTATAGTAACAAAAAAACAAAGTCCCATAACTCTGCAAATTTTTTTTCTGAAAGAACCTAACATGCCCCATGCACAACTACTATTGTTACTGATCACTTGTGTGAAGTTTCATTAAATTGTGTCAAGGGGATGAGGAGAGATGGTGCGCACAAGATTGTGTCTATGTATATAGTATAGTAACAAAAAAAACAAAGTCCCATAACTCTGCAAATTTTTTTTCTAAAAGAACCTAACATGCCCCATGCACAACTACTGTTGGTACTGATCACTTGTGTGAAGTTTCATTAAATTGTGTCAAGGGGATGAGGAGAGATGGTGCGCACAAGATTGTGTCTATGTATATAGTATAGTAACAAAAAAAACAAAGTCCCATAACTCTGCAAATTTTTTTTCTAAAAGAACCTAACATGCCCCATGCACAACTACTGTTGGTACTGATCACTTGTGTGAAGTTTCATTAAATTCTGTCAAGGGGATAAGGAGAGATGGTGCGCACAAGATTGCGTCTACGGACAGACGGCCAGACGGACAGACAGACAGAAACCAGTATACCCCCCCTTACAACTTTGTTGTCGGGGGGGTACAATGAAAGATATTATTGATTTTTTTTATTTCTTTTATTTCAAAAATACAAATACAACACATTCAAACAGAAATATGAAAAGTAGGCAATAAAACTAAAAATAGCATAAAAATAACTTCACTGATTTCCAAGACCAAAAAGAGCTTTGACAAAACATTGACTTGTATGAAAACTAAACTAATTTCCCATACCAAAACGGGTCATAGTTCAGCCAAAATAGTTGACGTGTTATGTACTCTTGCCTACAGATGGAAATCATGAGTAACAAGTGTTCAAAGTTTCAAAGCTATATGTCAAATAGTTTTGGCAAAACATGGACTTGTACAAAAATTGTACCAATTTCCAAGTACAAAAAGTGCCATAATTCAGTCAAAATAGTTGACAGAGTTAGGCCTAAATTAAAATTAAGTTTGTTTGACCTTTACCGACCCAGTATTTTTACAGTGGGTAGGTAGGTAGGTAAATAATTTTATTATATTTTAGTTTTTTTTAATGTTTGTTGTCTCAGTAATAATAAAAATTAAAGTCTATTTATTAATACCTATTGCTTGTAGATAATCTCGGAAGATGCTCTGTTAAATGTATGCTTGTAATAAACCCCTAGCCCTATTCATGCACACACAATATGGGCACAGACTTAATTTGCACATAAGGCAAAGTTGACCAAGTCTTTGAGTATCTTTCATGTCTATACTTTTTCTTTATATATATATCAAAAATGTTTTCACTACATCTGCGCTTAAAAGTACAAACGATATAGTCGCGAAAATATTTGGCATCTAAACACACTACTGAATTACAGCTTATTTTCAACAAGTGTTTGATGCTAAATTCAATAGATAATAACTTTTTATGAGTTTTAGAAGGTTTTTACAACGGTTATGGCAGTATGCAAGCAAAAGTGATGATTTTTTAGCTTCAAGCTACTTGCACGTATTGGTCATGTTACTAAGAACAGAAACAAAATTGGGTTTCTCCGACATCAGACATTTATTATGCCATTGTCCTGGCAGAAGAAGTATAAGATTTTCATACCTCTTTGTTCTGGCATTACAAAATTAAAATATTAAAACTATCTAGCTTGTTATATTTCAAAACATTTACGTTCGTGTCAAATTCTTGAAATTCGGAAACTGAGATTTTCTCACTTCGAACAAATGCATTTCAAAACGATCTCTGATTAAAGACATTTTGAAAACAACAATTAAGTCAGTTCACAATATATTTTCACAGATAATCAAATTTCCCACCACTCGCCTGTCAATTGCCGTAATACTGTCACTGTTATGAAAGCAGTATTATGTACAAGCAAATTTCAAATATAACACATAGTAGACAAATAATAGTCTCATGTACATTACGTTTCCTTTGTAATCAATCATATTTGTTCTTCTTAAATTTCGTTTTCACAGCAGACATTTTTCTTTCAGGGTATTTTAGTAATCACCACCACCTAGTTGCTCTCCATAATAACTGCATCGATAGTAAAAATAATCACAGTCTAGCCCTTACCGTATTTTCCAAAAATGTTAGGACTAGTTATTTTCACTTTCTCAAGACTTGTTTCCCGAAAAAATGATTATTTTGTGAAGTGTCCCAAAAATATGGACACAATAATCATAATCCACCCAATGTTGAAAGCGTAATAAAAAGCGTAAACAATTATCGGTAATTATTCTGTTGATAAACTTAGTCCTTGTCCTTGTTTTCATCATCAATTAACACCCCCCACAAAGAGCTAAAAGAAGTGTGTAGGTATTATGGCATCTGAAGTGGAGATCAAAGCGTTACAGTTGCCCGAGATTGTCATGGAATTACGTCATATTTTCGCGCCATATAACACATCACTGTTTGGTCGTACCGCCTCGGTTCTTTGAATTAATCAATAAAAAAGTTTCTTCTTTAATTTCTTAAAGCGAATAAACTGACAGGTAAATGTGTCAAACGATAATTGTGGATATCCTACCTCTGTGAGCTATTTTGCCGCACTAACATAAATCTGTTTGCCAAAAGTCGTTTTACGCCATGTATTTAAATTGCTGACGCTTTTTCATTATTTAAGATTTTTTTATTGTTTTTGTTTTTGTTTTGTTTTTTGTACCTTCAGGTCAAAAGTCTGAACTTTATGCCCATAGAATTTATCATTTATTTACTCTTAGAAAGAAATAAGTAATTTTAAGATCGCACTGTTTGAAATTTTACAAAGAACTAAATTTAAATTTGACCGTTTTTATAGAATTTTGCCTACATTCCTGTCGATATCTTATTAAAATCGTTATAGAATTCAAACTATATTACTTCTTAAGCGGTGCTAAAAAATATTGATGTGATAATAACAAAAAATGAATGCACTACACGCATTTTTTTTTTGTGTATGTGTAAACAAAAGTAACGTCGAGTGATGGAAATTAGATATTACGATAGCTCGCACGTGCTCGTGGAATGGAAAAGTACCGGCATGACGTTTTGGTTTCTTTACGTTTAGCGGGTAAATTAGATACTAGATTTGTAAAATATGTCCTTTTGTCAGATTGCCTTCCGGTTATAAGCGGTTTGATTGTCGTCTGCATCCTATGGCCTTAGGCAACGTTATCGGCATAGTTGACACGTTTTCGGAATACACGAGATGATAAACAGTCCGCTTTATCGATTTCTACTAGCCGACCGCGGGTTACTTTCTCACTTGCCATAATTATTTACGCATTTGTTAAATAAAATAATCGCCAGTTTCAAGCACCATAATAAGTTTTTCCCTTTGATAAGAAAACAAAAATATTTTTTTTCTCTGGAATGCAATAAAATTATTTGAGTCGCGGCAATTTTTTCGGGTCGGTCGGTAAAGGTCAAACAAACTTAATTTTATTTTAAGCCTTATGTACTCTTGCCTACAGATTGAGACAATTATAATAAACAAGTGATAAAAGTTTCAAAGTTATATGTCAAACACTTTACACAAAATGTGAACTTGTACGAAATAATTAACCAAGATTTCTAAGTTAAAAGGGTCCCTAAATCAACCTACATGTAAATCCTTCAGAGAATTATGTACTCTTGCCTTTAACTGGACATGGTGAAGGTATACAAAGAGCTGAAAGTTTCAAAACTTTATCTCAAAAGACTGTCAAAAAGTGGTTTGGTACAAAAAATTTAACCAATGTGTGATGCCAAACGTGAGTAAGATAGCTCTGCCTATTCTTCAAATAATCAAGCTAAAAAGCTACTGTCACAACTAGTATTACCTGTATTCTACTGGATATCACAAGACACAGATCAGAATATTTAAAATAAGCAGCTGAAACAAACAGCGAGCGCCTAACAGCATTTTGGCCGAGTTTTCTGAGCAAAGAAGAAAAGAATGATAATTTTGTACTTACTGCTGGTAAATTTTTCCTCTTTACACCAGATTTATTAGACTGTGTTTCATCAGCAGTTGAACACTGAATAAAAAAAACACTACTGTTACAATTAGAATTAACTATATTACACTAGACATCACAATACACATATATATCTTTTAAATTTGACTATTCAAATTTTTAAGCAGATGAAACCAACAGCTAATGCCTAATGGTGTTTCGAAAAAGTTTTCTGAGGAAAGAAAACAAAAGGGCCACTACTCAAAATGATATGATCAAGTTTTGACATAGAGCACATAGGCATAGATATAAAATATCATCCGGATAAACATTTTCTTGTAACAGTCCCTTTTGACCTAGTCGGGGCCAATTTCCATAACAAGTTTGAGGGCCCTGGGCTAAAATGTTGCATTTTTGTACTTACATGACTATTCCTTACCCTGGAAGACTTAAATAACATTTAAAACCAACCTCTTGAGATGCTGCTGAGATATTTTTTCATTTACATAAAATAAATGGAGGTAACTTGTCATAAATTCGGTCAAAAGTTATCAAGCCGAATTGTCGGAGTCCATCTGATGGCACAAACTCGTTTCAAATCAGTATCTTCATTGGTTACTGAGATACATCAATTTTAATTTGAAACAAAGGGAGTTAATTATACATAAAATCAGTCCATAGCGCGAAACTATTGTAACTGTATATAAATAAAGAACAAGATACAATAGTTTCGCGCTCAGCCCTCGATCTATCTACCCTGATTGCCTCAGTCCAACTAAAGACAATAATGAAATTTCAAATAAGTTCCATACAAATTTATCTATCTACTTATCCAGATAAATCCATTCTTATTTAAATCAGAGGAAGTAATAATGTATTGGTGTATGCATGTAGAAGATAAAAAGAACAAGCCTATACACCAGTATATTATTAAAGTATTTATATCGATAAATGTTCAATCAAGAGTTATCTAATATGACTATTTCTTACCATGGAAGCATAAATAAAGTTTCAAACCGATCTCATTAGAAGCTGCTTAGGTGTATTCATTTACATAAAAATAAAGGGAGGTAATATGTCATAATTTCAGTCTATATGTATCTTCACTGATTGTCCAAGTCTATCTGTTGACATAAATGAAATTTCAGATCAGTATCTTCATTAGTTACGGAGATATACCAATTTCATTTTGAAATAAAGGGAGGTAATTTAACATTAAATCAGTTAACTACCCTGATAGTCTCAGTCAAACTTATGACAATAATGAAAATTCAAATAAGGCCTTTACTCTGGAACTCATGATGGGATCGGGACTGGTTCAAGAAAAGGAACCAAGATCTTATGGTACACAAGTTTTGTGCAAGTTTGATTAAATTCAAATCATAAATGAAGCTGCTATTGTGCATGCAATGTCAAAATAGCTAATTCTGGCCCTATCAGGGGCCATAACTGGAATCTGGCCAGTTCAAGAAAGGAACCAATATCTTGTGGTGATACAAGATGTGTGCAAGTTTGGTTGAAATCAAATCATAAAGCTGCTATTTTACTGACAAGGTCAAAATAGCTAATTTTGGCCCTTTCAAGGGCCATAACTCTGGAACCTTTAAAAGGGATCTGGCCAGTTCAAGAAAGAAATAAATGAATCTGCTATTGAACAGACAAGGTCAAAAGAGCTAATTTAGGCCAGTTCAGGGGCCATAACTCCGGAACACATAATCGGAACTGGCCAGTTCAAGAAAAGAACTGAGATCTTATGGTGATCGAGTTGTGTGCATGTTTACTTAAAAGAAAATGCAGGGCCCACACTCTACTTTTGGGGAAGTGGTCCGCAGCCATCAGATTGGGGAAATTTCAGCGTCGATTTTCCTAAAAGGGGGAATTTTTATCTTATTATACACTGTACAAATATGCTCATAAAAGTCATTCAAATTAAAGAAACACTTTGATAGCAGTAGTAGGTGACATGCACACAGAAATTTTTTATACTTTGACGATTTTTTGTTAGATTTTGATCAAACTTTTTTTCAACCTGACCATGACAATCTGGGGAATTTTAAGCCCATTCTAGGGGAAAAATACCTATGATTTCAAGGGGGAAGCAGCCGTAATTCAGTAGTAAAAACAGCAGATGGA
Source organism: Mercenaria mercenaria (assembly GCF_021730395.1). NCBI lineage: Eukaryota > Metazoa > Mollusca > Bivalvia > Venerida > Veneridae > Mercenaria > Mercenaria mercenaria. The sequence continues at coordinate 83,449,671 of NC_069368.1, forward strand.
GGGCCCTAAAATGAACCTCTATTGTGCACATAAGAAATTGTTGACGCACGGACGGACAGACTGACGACGGAAGATCACAAAAGCTCACCTTGTCACCATGCGACGGGTGAGCTTAAAAGCATGATAATTTTATACTTACCGTTGCCAAAATTTTCCTTTTAACTTGAGATTTCTCAGACTGTGGTTCATCAGCAGCTGAACCCTGAATAAAAAAAAACACTACTCAGTGTTACAATTACAATTACATATATTACACCGGATATCACAATACACAGATATAGCTTTTAATTATGACTATTCAAATTAAGCAGATCAAACCAACAGCTAATGCCTAATGACGTTTCAGCAAAGTTTTCTGAGAATAAAAAAACAAACATGATAATTTTATACTTACCGTTGCTAAAAGTTTCTTTTTTACACGAGATTTCTCAACTTGTGTTTCATCAGCAGCTGAACCCTGAATAAAACAAGCAAAATCGAGGAATTGGTATCCCCTGCCGAAAGGGTTTGTACTTGTAGTGAGGAATGGCAAAAAATATATCAAACAAGGAGCTGCATTCAATAAACTCTTCATGCCCCCGGTGGCATCCTTGTCGATGCAAAGCAATCTAAGTCCAAAATGAGGTCAAGGTCAAACTGAAGTCAGGTGATGTCTTAAGATGAGGAATGGTCACAAGTTACATCTGTATTAGTATCAATTCATTCTTGTAAGCGATATTGATGCTAGACAAAACGGTCCCATTTGGTTAACCAAGAGATGGCCCATATAAAGCAACCTAAGTCCAAAATGAGGTCATGGTCAAACTGAGGTCAGGTGATGTTTGAAGACGAGGAATGATCACAGGTTACATCCGTATTAGTATCATTTCATTCTTGTAAGCGGTATTGATGCTAGACAAAATGTTCCCATTTGGTTAACCAAGAAATTGCCCATATTAAGCAACCGAAGTCCAAAATGAGGTCAAGGTCAAGGTCAAACTGAGGTCAGGTGGTGTCTAAAGAGGAGGAATGGTCACAGGTTACATCTGCATTAGTATCAAGTAATTCTAGTAAGAGGTACTGATGCTAGACGAAAATGTCCCTTTATGATCCGTATCTATATGTACATTAATACAAATATATTCTATATTTGCGCTTTTTGTCACGTTGACGTTCGCGTCCAAATGGACGTGACGTTGTTTGTATAGTATGTTGTTATTTCTGACAAAGACAGGTACGTTGTTATTTCTGACGAAGACATAAAGGTCGAAACTAGTCAAGAATGTGTTGTCTTGGTAATTTTAAATCCTTTTGCCGGGGGGGGGGGGGGGGGGGAAAAAAAATATATCAGGCAAAAAGTTAACAATGTCACTAAGAAGCAAATAATTTCATTAGTCTAAATCAATTTAAGGTAGGTTCGAGCACTATTGGGACCAAATCTTTTACTTCTTTCAAGACTTATTATTGATGTTTTGTCGGGTGGGCTCAGATCAGGGTAGGAATCACTACCATTGCTTTGTTACCAGATGAGATAGAAAATATGATATGTCAAATATGCAGTATTCTAAAAGTTTCATAATGGTGAGTCTTTAAGCTTTCACTGCATATATGATAAGGTATGGTTCTGCCGAAAAGTATGATCACAGAATGACATTATGTTCCTAAAAAGTAGCATTTTGTAGGCATTTTCATGTTGCACTTGAATTTTTCTGTTTTTGGAAAGTAATTATTTTAAAATTGAGTGAAGCAACTGATTCAATTTTGCTATTTCTCAATAAAAGAAACATCACAGAATATAACATTTTTTACCGATTTCAAATCCCTCATAAAATGAAGAAGATATTAAGAAATTTGTAAAGGTACACCATCGTTACCAAAAGCTTTATTTTGACCAGTTTGAATTGGGCAGTGTAATAATTGCTATCAAACATAAGCAAAGGCATTGTATTTTGAGCTGTAAATGAAAATTCAGGTGTCTGCTTATGCAAATATTACACTGGCATCGTTCAAACATTGGGTCACTCAAACATCATACAGCTGAAAAATGCTTATTTTTTTGTATAGTCCGTAGACCAAGTTTTCACAAGGAACAATTACTACAGTTTTCAATCCTGTCCAATTAGATTGTTGTTTTCTATTGCAGAGTGATGGAAATGAAGAGCAGCAGAAATATATTTCAAGTGCATGCAGTCCAGAAAAAATAATGGCCTCTCAAAATGTGTCCGTAGACCGTAGAGTCCGTAGACCTAACATTTAAGAGCTAATAATTTCTAAAATAACGCATTTAAGATTGCTTTTTTATTGAAAATGTTGGATTTCCAATAATATATTATGTTTTTAATGTATGAACTTGATTGATTAAATAAGATATCAAACTATTAAGCAATTTGCCAGTCTTCAGGCTATTATTTACAAATAATTCATTTCATAATCAATAAAATGTTAGTGTTTTCCCCAAATATCTTAATTTTGTACTTGTTATAGCACACATAATCAACACAAGTTTAACTAGCAAGGTAGTTTTCAGTATTTAAATAAAGGAACCAGTGTAATAATTGATACTTTTAAAGTCTACGGACTCTACAGGAAACTTTATTTTGCAGTTTAGACAATGAATTATGGCGTTTCTTTACAGGAAATTCTACCAAAATGAGAACTAGACACAAAACTGACATTTCTGTATATGTATTGGACGGCTTGACACATAAAGTATGTGCTCTTCACCACTGTACCCGTGAGTCATGCAACATCAAGTTGTAATAATGAAATGAATGAACTGACACGCAGAAAAGTGCCATTCAAATATTCCATATGAAAATGCAAACACAACCTGCCGTGTCCAACTGTTTAAAAACAGTTTGGTTAATTTTGATTAATCAAACGTAAAATTACAATCACTTCCAAATATTATGTATCAACACATCCCGACATGTACAATAGTAGCCCGACGAATTCCCCGGAAACACCACCAGATAAATTCCCTTGCGAAGAATTAATGGCAAGTTAAGGCCTTTACGCGCGCAACGCTCCTTGCCTATCCGGCCCGAATCCGAAGAAAACCCCTAAGCAAAACTATTCACATGTCTTCTTCGAAGTTAATATCTTCCATGAAAAATTGATTATGGAGATTTTTGTACACCATTTATTCATTTTGTGTAAGAACCTAGCTAGATCCTTATTGAAGGAGGCTACCAGTTTAACCGTGCAATCACTTTGAATATCGTAGATGATAAGACAAAAGTGTTTGTAGTAATTGTGATGATCATCCAATCTGCCTTCAGTTCCCAAAAATTTTTTTTATGTGTCATTGGTTACTTGCATTTGTTTCAGATCAAAACGGCTGCTGTTTGCCATCAAAAAAACATCTTCTGAGTCAACAAGCAATCTATCCATCCTTATATCCATGTGATCATAAGAATGGTACATATTACTAAGAAGTATTCTTATGTCCTTGACCCAATCCATGTCTAATGATAAAATTGATTAAAGTGTTGAATAGGTATTATTAGTCTGTGTAATCAACTAAGATTGATGCACGTTCCGCATATGACGTATTATATTTGAAAGTCGATATATATAGTCGAGGAAAATTATTTCGTATTTCTGGCCGGACAAAGCAGAATGATGTGTCTTGGGAACTCCTGTCATCAATTACTCATAAACTTGGACAACCGGTTGTTAGCAAAAAAAGTACAAATAGGAGAGTTTTATTCTCATTTGGAAACTGAGCATATTGTAAGGGGGAGACATTGACAGTTATAATGCTCTGTGAAGCGGATTAAGCGCTTATTTTGATAAACGTGACATATTTGAAGTTTCTTTTCTAACGTGTATAGTTCATAGACTTCCACTTGTGCTGTTAGGTGTTACAGTTTTTGCTGTTTATTACATGATTGTATTCTATTGTTTCTCTGACTGGCTGAAAACGGTTCGAAAAGTAATGAGTACATATCATATCAACTTACCTTGGGTTATAAATAGTACGATGATAAAAATAGATCAAAGTAGGTGCTTGGAAAACTAATATCAACCTGATTTGGTCTAAATTTATTCCTTATTTCTTTATTAAAGATACAATTGTAATAACAAGACTGACTATACATTTATTCATGTAATAAAACAATTATTGACTTTTACATAGGTTGATATCAAGATTTATCAACCCTCGGCTCGGTGAATATAACTCTTTCCGGGTTGATAAATCCTGATATCAACCTATGAAAAAGTCAATATTAAAATTGTATAATGTTACCTGTTAAAGAAAACTAGTTTCTAAGTCAGTTTTTCCAGTTCTTTCCTGTTTTTTTCCAGTTTTGACGTTAAAACATATGTTAAAATGAAATTATTTTACAGTTCATTTACAGAGTTTTGTCTTCGGCTATTGTACTGAAGAAACATGAAAAAATTGGGTACATAAATGAGATATTGTAAATATATTTGCATATTTCAATCATTGTTCAAACTGAACATTGCTTAAATGTTCACAGATTGCCGTTAAGATAGATTAACTTTATCATAATGATTTTGTTCCATTTATGTATAGTCCGTATACCAAGTTAGTTTCACATGTATTTGGTTCAAATAACTGTATAAAGTACTACAATAGTTTTTTCTTGTGTGTCAGTTGACAGTTTTCTGTTCTATTGTGCAAAAAACATCATGGTACCCCAGTTATTGCTGCATTTGATAATTTTTGTACACCCATATAGACACAACGTTAATGAAACATAAAACGCTTTGTAAACCTTTCCCAAGGCTGTTTAATATTTTAGTACTAGAAGGCACCTTTTTATAAAATATGATAATTATCCATGCTAAAATTGCATTTCAGTTGAATTCAATTGATATTACTCACTGCAGTATGTGAATATAATAACTGTATGATATATGTAGAGTCCGTAGACTTTTGACTGTTTAAATAACAGCTTCTTTTATGAGTATACAGTACTCTTTGACAGGAAAAGGTTGTGTGTATTTTGTTCCATGATTCAAAATACATGTGTCTTTGTATGTTTCTTCATGCCAGCTATGTTATGCAACTTGTAGCTGTATTTGCAAGATTCTGTTCAGTTTCATAGAAACAAGAGGACAACTTCCACCTGTCAATCTTTTTACATTAGTCAATATTTGTCAACAAGATGTGTTTTATTAGTTTTGTATTATCATGTTCCAAACTTTTGAGCAGTTTACAGTTCTTAGACAATAAAATTCTCTTCGTTATCAATTTGTTTTTGTTAATGATGTATAGTCCGTAGACTCTTACACCTAGGTCTAATGAAAATGGGCCCAATTCTTTATACATCATGGTATCTTAACGCCGTTTGGAGGAAAAGTCACCGAAAGTCCATACAATTAAACCCAGTAAAAATTTTAACAATACATTAGACTTTATTTTTTGACACAAGTGCAACATGCTGTCCGACCCTGATCTGAGCCCACCCGTTGTACAAAAATGGAAAAATATTAATCTTATAAGCAATTTCTTGGTGTTCAAAGAGAATTTTCTACTAAAACAGAAGGGGTAGAGTTACAAATCTTTAACAACAGGGCCAAGATGGCCCTAGGTCGCTCACCTAAGAAACACACCATAACAGTGTAAAACATGTTTGACCTAGTGATTTCATGGACACAAATATTCTGACCAATTTTCATTAAGATTGGACCAAAAAATTGGTCTCTTGTGATAAAACAAGCATTTTCTTAGATATGACCTAGTTTTTGACCCTAGGTGACCAATGTTCAAACTCAACCTAGATTTTATCAAGGCAATCATTCTGACCAAAATTCATGAAGATCAATTGAAAAATACAGCCTCTATCACATACACAAGGTTTTTCTTTGATTTGACCAAGTGACCTAGTTTTTGACCTCAGATGACCCATATTCAAATTCGACCTAGATTTCATTAAGGCAATCGTCCTGACCAAATTTCATAAAAATCAATTGAAAAAAAACAGTCTCTATCACATACACAAGATTTTTCTTTAATTTGACCTAGTGACCTAGTTTTTGATCTCAGATAACCCATATTCAAACTCGACCTAGATTTCATCAAGGCAATCACTCTGACCAAATTTCATGAAGATCAATTGAAAAATACATCCTCTATTGCATACACAATGTTTTTCTTCGATTTGACCTAGTGACCTAGTTTCTGAACCCAGATGACCCATTTTCGAACATGGCCTAGATTTTATCAAGGTAATCATTCTGGCTAAATTTCATGAAGATCAGTTGAAAAATACAGCCTCTATTGCATACACAAGGTTTTTCTTTGATTTGACCTAGTGACCTAGTTTTTGAACCCAGATGACCCATTTTCGAACTCGGCCTAGATTTCATCAAGGTTATCATTCTGACCAATATTCATGAAGAATAATTGAAAAATAAAGCCTCTATCGCATACACAAGGTTTTTCTTTGATTTGACCTAGTGACCTAGTTTTTGACCCGAGATGACCCATTTTCGAACTCGGCCTAGATTTCATCAAGGCAATCATTCTGACCAATATTCATGAAGATCAATTGAAAAATACAGCCTCTATCGCATACACAAGGTTTTTCTTTGATTTGACCTAGTGACCTAGTTTTTGACCCGAGATGACCCATTTTCGGACTCGGCCTAGATTTCATCAAGGCAATCATTCTGACCAATATTCATGAAGATCAATTGAAAAATACAGCCTCTATTGCATACACAAGGTTTTTCTTTGATTTGACCTAGTGACCTAGTTTTTGACCCGAGATGACCCATTTTCGAACTCGGCCTAGATTTCATCAAGGTTATCATTCTGACCAATATTCATGAAGATTAATTGAAAAATACAGCCTCTATCGCATACACAAGGTTTTTCTTTGATTTGACCTAGTGACCTAGTTTTTGACCCGAGATGACCCATTTTCGAACTCGGCCTAGATTTCATCAAGGTTATCATTCTGACCAACATTCATGAAGATTAATTGAAAAATACAGCCTCTATCGCATACACAAGCTAAATGTTGACAGACGACAGACGACGGACGACAGACGCCGGACATCGAGCGATCAGAAAAACTCACCTGAGCATTGCTCAGGTGAGCTAAAAATATTGAGTTACTCACGGTGAAAGTTCTCTATTTTGCTCTTAGATTATATATTGTGTAAGAAATTTAGGTAGGTTTTACACCTTCCTTAAGGTTATTTTTAAATGGAGTAAGCAAAATTCAAAACAGACTGACCATCAGTAACAGGTAAATTAACAAGAGCTGTCACAGGAGACAGCGCGCTCGACTATTTCGATGCTGGATAGTGAAACTGGCCAAATCTGAGGCAACTAGAGCTGTCACTGGAGTGTTTAATGACTCTAATTGTGGATGAAGATATTGCACAATAGCCTGAGTCTATGTCAAAAATATCAACTTAAAGTAATAAGAGAGGTAAAGATAAAATGTATCAAAACACTATATAAGTATATCCTAAGCAAAAAGGGGCATAATTCATTAAATATTGGTGCCAGAGTTATGCAGCTTGTGTCATATATTGTGGGTGATGATGCTGAACAACTATTTTAAGTTTGAATCAAATCCATTCAGTAATAACAGAGACACAGTGAAAGTGCATCAAAACTTTAACCTAAAATTCTAAGTAAAAAGGGGAAATAATTCATGAAAAATTGGTCCCAGAGTTATGCACCTTGTGTCATATGATAAGGGTAATGATGTTGAACAATTGTTTAAGTTTGAATCAGATCCATTCAGTAATAACAGAAATAGAGTGAAAGTGCATAAAACTTTAACCTGAAATTCTAAGTAAAAAGGGGAATAAATCATGAAAAATTGTGCAAGAGTTATGCATCTTGTGGCATATGATGTGGGTGATGATGCTGAACAACTATTTAAAGTTTGAATCAAATCCATTCAGTAATAACAGATGTAGAGTGAAAGTGCACCAAAACTTTAACCTGAAATTCTAAGTAAAAGGGGGGGAATAATTCATGAAAAAATGGTGCCAGAGTTATGCAACTTGTGTCATATGATGTGGGTGATGATGCTGAACAACTATTTTAAGTTTGAATCAAACCCATTCAGTAATGAGATAGAGTGAAAGTGCATCAAAACTTTAACCAGAAAATCTAAGTGAAAAGGGGGGATAATTCAAGAAATATTGGTGCCAGAGTTATGGCCCTTATGTCAGATGATGTGGATGATGATGAGGAATAAGTATTTGAAGTTGAATCAAATCCATCAAGTAGTTACAGAGATAAGTTGAAAAAAGAGGAAGTGCACCAAAACTTTAACCAAGGTGGGGACGCGGAAAGACGCCGATGCGAGTAGGATAGCTCTCCTTATACTTTGTATAGTCGAGCTAAAAACGAAAACTCCTTGGTGAGAGTAAATAATTTGAAGTTAAAGACCTCAAACTCTAGTCCACAGTGCCTCACGCCCCCCCCCCCCCCCCCCAAAAAAGATACTAACTGTTAATTTATTAGATAATTACCTGCGCCTCTTTTGATGTCTCCTTGACATCCTCTTCAGATGATACGGTAACTGTAGCAGTAGACAACACTTCAGCAGCAGCACATTTCTGAAACAAGGGTTGAAAGAAAGGGTGATTAAATAATGTACTCTGGAATTAAAGAGTAATTGACATTTACTGTAATAAGTGATGTGATATCCATTGTACATGCAAATAAAGCTCCAACTACAGTCATACAGTAAATACCAACAGACATATTTGTTCCAAAGACATCTTCTGACAGCCAATTTCTTTTTTTAACACTTATGACCATAAAATATATAAGTTTTTGGTTAGTTTCTTTCAAGTTGTTGTAATGGGTTTGATAATTTATTACTACAGCAACAAGACTTGTAGTATCAATTCTTATTACCTATTTTTATGGCACTGATGGCATAATGTCATGTGCATTCTTAGAACTGATTTTCTATCCATGTGAGTATGCATGTTCTCTAACTGGACAGATGCTTTGTTCTTTACATAATACATAATGGTCCTTTAAAGTTTTCCTCTTATAAACAAGTGTGTACCAGTACCAGGACATTTTAAAATTACTTTTACTACAAGCCTTATTTTGTATACTAAAGGGAGATAATTCAAAAACTAGGTGAAACTGCACTTTGTCTCAATGACCTCTATGATTACGTTAAGTTTCAGTCAAATGCCATTAATACTTTTCAAGTAATGCTACAACAAAGTCTTATTATGTATCATAACATGAGATAATTAAACAAGAGCTGTCAGTTGACAGCACGCTCGACTATTCTCAGTGCTTGATAGTATAATATAAGCTATGAGTGAAACTTTAACATTACAGTAAGCATTTTCTAATTCGGGAAGGGCCATAATTCAGTCAAAATACTTGAAAGAGTTGTCTGCTCATGTTTACAGAATGGGGTCATGATGGTAAACAAATTTGCAAAATATGAAAGCAATATCTCAATGGATTTTGAAAGTATTTGGGATGTTACGCAAACCTTAACATTTGTGTGATACTAACGCTCACGCTAATGCCGGGACGAGTAGGATAGCTCCCCTATACTTCGAATAGTCAAGCTTAAAGCTAGGTAATATAGAGTTATGAATTTTTGACACTGCACTTTGTCTCAATGGCCTCTATAAATATGTGACGTTTCAATGAAATTTTATATAGTTATACTCCGGAAAAAGTGTGACGGATGGACAAATGGACAAAGCAGCAACTACCATATAGCAGGTTATTTCTACAGGGGAAATATTTCTGCGTTTCTGCAGTCTCTCGCAAAAATATTTCTATTATACAGAGACAATAAAATCAGACGAGCATCTGCACCTACTGTGCTCTTGTTTTGTATATCCGTACTTACCACATATGTTCTATGCCATTTCAGCAAATTTCCTGGGAGTTTTTATATTCTTATATTTACTTGTTTACTTATAAACCAATTTGTGGTTTTTGCATTGCGCTCATGTGGAATATGTCAAATGATAGGCATGCTAAATCTGCAATTATACAGATTCTTTTGGTGTTAACACTGTTACAGGCAATGTGTGATTTTTGAACCATACAAATTTTTTTTGAGCAAGGGTTAAATGGGGGCACTTTGAGTTGCCCTTGTATTTTCGTCCAAATTTATGTTGTGCATATCTCAAAAAAAGTATTTTACAAAGTGTCATCAAGCTCCATTAAATGAAATTGTGCACTAGCTGGTATTTTAATTTGGATCTCTCACAGCTGACCAACAATTTATTTTAAGTCTGTGTCACATCACAGTAACTCAGAAAATATTTGACCTTAGAGATTATGAAACATTACAGGATTATTATTCAGCACTTGGAGTTCTGTGCCTGGTGTTTTGTTTGTGATTTTATTCACCTAGACCAGAGTTATGGCCCTTCACTTAATAAAAAAAATTGCATAAAATAAAAGTTTGTGTCACACTTATCTTAAAATGTATATGACCACGGGTCAAAGACGATGAAACATAATAGGAATATTTTTCAGCATGTAAATTTGTGCACCTAGGGTTTCATTCAGGATTTCTTTCGGTCATACCAGTGTTATGGGCCTTGATTAAGTAAAAAAATGCATAAAAGGCAAACAAGTTTGTGTTGCCTGTATCTCAAGAAGTATTTGAATTAGAGTCAGAAAACATCAGGGGATTGTTATAGCATGTGAACTGGTACATTTGGGTGTTCTGTTTGGGATTTCATTCAGCCAGTCAGGAGTTATGGTCTTTGACTTAGCGAAAAATACACATTAAAGTGATGAAACATTTAACTGTGTTGCATGTATCTAAGATATTTCACTCAGTCATGGAACCATGATGTACAGTGACAGGAGGTGAGGGTACCTGTGTCCTTTATACATACATCTAGTTTTCAGTTTATTAGTAGTTTATACTAATTTGTTTTAGCTCCATAAAATTGTGATGAAAGCTTCAAGCTTACTGTAACCAGTCTTGCATCTGCTTCTGGAAAATCCAATACTGGTGTCATATATTATATAATACCAGTGGGGCTCAAACCCACGACCCATGACTGAGCGGTCGACACCTTATCCACTAGACCACCGCTCCCCGTTTCAGTTTATTAATTGAATAGGCAAGGAGAATTGGCATGTTATAACATACAGCAAAGATGCTGTTACTGTACTGTGGTAACTGATGCCATCTCCTGTGTCATGTCCTGTATTTTGTGGTGTTTTCATTTTATACAGATATACAATTAATGTTATTTGTCTTTGATAAAGCTTGCAAGACTGAAATTTAAGAAACAGAGTGGCTGACAGATTTCATTTGTCCTATTTGACAGACTCCCTATATTACTGTTTTGCTATTTAAAAGTCTTTTTTTGTTGTTGTTTTCCCTTTATTAAATATAGTGCCAAATAGAAAGATATTCATTCAGGTCTGGATGAAAAAAAATGAGATGTGTAATATTCAGGTTAATTAAAGAAAATGCAGACAGAATTTTTTTTTTTTATAATTGTATTATGTTGTATAGTAATACCATTTTACGTGAAGAAAAAAAATCATCAGAAACTTTAATTGAAATTTTACTGCAAAAGAACGCTTTTGCCCATTTTGCAAATACTATCTCTCTGGATTTACATGAAAAAATCTTGCTGCAAGTCTGATACTTTAAAATAGGCTGTTACATTCTTCAGTTTCAATTATTTTCTTACATGTTTCATTTAAAATGAGTACAGAAGTGCTAGTATGCTTTAGTTGTATTTACTTTTTTGTACATACTGCAATGTTGCATGACACAATTTTACCAACTTCAACAGAAAATTTCCTGCAATAAGGGCTTAAGTTAAATGTTTTAAAATCATATAACATGTCTAATATTAAGTGAAAAACTTTGGTAAATCTGTATGTGACTGAACACAGAAGAAAACAAAATAGTTTATTTCTTGTAAAGTTTTCAAAAATGTAGTTACGCCCTGATTGCATTGAACCCTCAATACACTTGTTCCACATTGTACAATCTCTTTAACATACAGTTTCCATTACAAAATTGTCCACAATTTGGTAAATGTTTGTGCAATTTTGACGAATTATTTTTTGGAGAATGTAGAATGTGGATTTTTGCACTAATTTTGGGAAAAAGACAAATTTGAAAGGAGTCCACCCAAGGATCATTCTTGTGAAATTTGGTATAATTCTGCCCAGTTGTTTTCTAGGAGAAGATTTATTTGAAAATTTTGACAGACAGACAACGCACATTGAGCAGTCACAAAAGCTCACTATGTGCCTATGCTCAAATGAGCTTAAAAACAGAGAAACAATATTAACAAGGTGTAAGAAATAAAAGTAACAAGGAATAGTAACAAGGTAAAAACAACAGATCTTTTTCTTTTCAAAAAAAGTAGACAAGCTATAACAAAAGGGTCACTGACCCTAAAGCACTCACCTGTGTACAAGGCTTCAAGTGTGTTTAACTTTAGCTAGGTATATTCTATGTTAGCCTATATTATATACATGTCACACACACTTGTGAACAATTATGGTAGACATTACAAATCTGATATCACATACCAAATATCAAGGCTCTGGCTATTATTGATTCAGAGAACAGAAGTAACAACGCCCCGAGGCAGTTATGTTTTTTCATGAATAGGAATAACTTGAACAATCTTGGTAGACAGTCACACAAGAACCATTTGTGTAAAATTATTGTAACGTCAGGCCAGCAGTTTCACACAAAAAAATCTAAAGTTTCCACTATACTGTAGGGAAAAGAGACCATGCCCTCTAGCGGCCATTTTTTTTTGACAAATCAAAATAATCAAAAACAATCTTGGTAGAGGGACACACAAGGACCATTTGTGTAACATTATTTTAAAATCGAACTAGCAGTTTCATACAAGAAGGTTTTTAAAGTTTCCACTATAAACATATAGGGAAAAGTGACCACGCCCTCTGGCAGCCATATTTTTTTTACTTATCAGTATAATTTGAACAATCTTCACAGAGGGTGACATAAGGACCATTTTATCAGCATAATTTGAGCAATCTTCATAGAGGGTGACATTAGGGCCATTTATGTGCAATTATTCTAAAATTGGACCATCGGTTTAGGAGGAGATGTCTTTGAAGTTTTTTTCTAGTTTTAGCTCTGGCAGCCCCTACGTGCAACCAAGCTGAACCATTAGAACAACTTCAATAAAAGGACACCCAAAGAACATCACTGCCAAGTTTCATCAAAATCCATTCTTTGGTTATGTTGGTTTTGGAGGAAATGTTGTTTAAACACAAATGTTGACAACAGACGACGCACGGACAGACGGATGCATTCACTGACGACAGACACAACGTGATCACAATACCTTACCATGAGCACTTTGTGCTGAGGTGTCAGAGCATGAAATACATGCTGCAGACACTGTTTACTGCAACTGTTTATAGGCAATAGTGGAAAGGAAGGGATTATGTCTGTCTTTGTCATGTTATATCGCGCAAAATCGTGAAGGATTGGTTGATGCCTGAGCCTGTAGGGCATCAATGTGTCAAAAAGGATTCTGATGATGTTATCACGCAAAAGGAACATGCGCTAACGTTATTCTAGCATTAAACAAAAAAAAACCCCAAGAGATCACAGAGTGATCTTGGCGCCCACCAATGTGCCATTTTTGAGTGTTCCAAATTTCAGGACTTACTGACTAGCTCAAGGTCAAATTTCATTTCCGTACACAACACTGTGCATGTGGTCCAAAGTTGAAGGCTGTAGCTTGAGAAATGTGAAAGTAGGTCTAGATCTCTATAGGTAAAAAATCAAGGTCAAATTTCATTTTGGAACATGAAACTCTGCATGTGGTCCAAATTTGAAGCCTGTACCTTCAAAAATGTGGAAGTAGGTCACTAGGTCGATGTCAAGGTCAAAGTTTTTTTTTCGGTGCACAAAACTATGAATGTGGCTGTAGCTACAGAAATGTGAAAGTAGGTCACTATGACAAAATCAAGGTCAACTCGTGTCAAAGTTCATCTTGCCACTAAAAATCATACATGTGGTCCAAATTTGAATGTTGAAGGTTACTGACAAGAATATTTTAAAAGCTTTTCCCTATACAAGTCTATATGAACCATGTGACCCCCCAGGGTGTGGCCATATTTGACCCTAGAGGGATAATTTGAACAAACTTGGTAGAGAACCACTAGATACTGCTACATTACAAATATCAAAGCCCTAGGCTTTGTGTTTTGGACAAGAAGATTTTCAAAGATTTTCCCTATATAAGTCAATGTAAACCATGTGCCCCCGGGGTGGGGCCATATTTGACCCTAGGGTGATAATTTGAACAATTTTCAAGTAGAAGACCACTAGATGATGTCACATACAAAATATCAAAACCCTAGGTCCTGTGGGTTTGGACAAGAGGTTTTTCAAAGTTTTTCCTTATATAAGTCTATATAAACCATGTGACCCCCCAGCGTGGGGGCATATTAGACCCCAGGGAAATAATTTGAATCAGCTTGGTAGAGGACCACTAGACGATGCTTCATACCAAATATCAGAGCCCTAGGCTCTGTGGTTTTGGACAAAAAGATTTTCAAAACTTTTTCCCTACATAATTCTATGTAAATTATAGAAATAAACAAAGGGCCATAACTCACTCAAAAATTGTTGAACCAGCCTGCAGGGAGACACAACTAGGGTGCCAATACATCATTCTGACCAAGTTTGGTCAAAATCCCCCTGGTAGTTTCTGAGGAGACACGATAACGAGAAATTGTTAACGAACAGAAGGACGACGGACACAGAGTGATTTGAATCAACAACTAATAAATAAATACATTTTCCCGCAATGTCAATAAATTTCCATGAAATGTGCGTAAATATCTGATTTGTTTTTTCACGCTGACGTCATTTGAATTTTCATTTTGGGGCTGTAAATATGTAAACACTTGCGCAGAATGCAAATTTTTTATAACAAAAGGGTAAAGGAGATCTGCCAAATAAAAACAAGAGCACTGCAATGCAATGCAAATGCATAGCAATATACACACCATATGACCTTTGACCCCTAAATGTGACCTTGACCTTGAAGTGAGCCATCCAAAACATGCGCTCTGCACATCGTTTGGATGAGGTGAACATTTGTGTCAGGTTTCTCTGAAATCCTACAAGGGATTCAAGAGTTACAGAGCGGCAGGGAAATTGCTAACCAACAGACAGACAGACAGACGGACACAGAGGCGATAACATAATACGAGGGCATATAAAAAGGAATCGGGATCTTATGGTGATACAAGTTGTGTGCAAGTTTGGTTAAAATCAAATCATAAATGAAGCTGCTATTGTGCAGAAAGTCAGAATAGCTAATTTTGGCCCTTTCAGGGGCCATAACTCTGGAACCCATTATGGGATCTGGCCAATTCAAGAAAGGAACCAAGATCTTATGGTGTCACAAGTTTCTGTGCAAGTTTGATTAAATTCAAATCATAAATGAAGCTGCTATTGTGCAGACAAGGTCAAAATAGATAATTTTGGCCCTTTCAGGGGCCATAACTCTGGAACCCATAATGGAATCTGGCAATTCAAGAAAGGAACCAAGATCTTATGGTGATACAAATTGTGTGCAAGTTTGGTAAAAATCAAATCATAAATAAAGTTGCTATTGTGCAGACAAGGTCAAAATAGCTAATTTTGGCCCTTTCAGAAGCCATAACGGGATCTGGCCAGTTCAAGAAATCAGCCAAGATCTTATGGTGATACAAGTTGTGTGCAAGTTTGGTTAAAATAAAATCATAAATGAAACCACTATCATGCAGACAAGAAATTGTGGACGGACGACGGACGAAGGGCGATCACAAAAGCTCACCCTGTCACTATGTGACAGGTGAGCTAAAAATGTGTTAAAGGTTATACATATAATGATCGTATTAAATCTTTAATAAATTAAGTGGGTAGGCCATCTAAATCAGAAGTTACTGGCACAAATACAACTGAGACTGTGTAACCGTATTAATGCACCTTTATCAAAGTTAAAATTCATTTGTTTTTCCAACCTACTCAGCAACTATGAGTGGTAAATTAAAAGCAATTTCATAAGTACTAGTGTAAAGTTTACCTTTATCGTCTCCAAGTTTTTCGTCCACCAATCATCAACAAATACTTCTGAAGGTTCATGTTTCTGAAATAATCAAAAATCAGCAAAATAGTATTTTATATTACGGACAATAAAAAAAGAAATATTGTATCTGTTTTTACTATCTCATTTGAAATGAAAAAGAAATCAACAGTATCATCAGTACAAGAGAGTCATGTCAACCTTGGATCACTCACCTGGGTAATATGAGATACAAAGACAAGTGTAAAAGATCAGGTAATAAAGTCAAAAATAAATAACATTGATTAGAAATCCTTTCCTAGTTGTATGAACTAATTTTAAAGCAACTAACCCACACATCGTGGTGTCAGATTTTAACAAGAGCTGTCAGTTGACGCTCGACTATTCTCAGTGCTTGATAGTATAATATAAGCTATAAGTAAAACTTTAACATTACAGTAAGCATTTTCTAATTCGGAAAGGGCCATAATTCAGTCAAAATACTTGAAAGAGTTGTCTGCTCTTGTTTACAGACAGGGGTCATGGGGGTAAACAACTATGCAAAATGCCATAGACTTTGAAAATATTTGAGGTCTATAGATCTATAGACCATCGCTCTCTCTATTGTGCTTAGTGGATGCTACAATTTCTGAAAAGTGTTTCCCGGTTTATACAAAAAACTAGAAATGTGTCCATGGGACACAGATGCCCCCACTACATGACAACATTCCTGTAAAGTTTTGTGACTCTAAGTCATATACTTTTGGAACTAGGCGCGACACAACACTAAAATGACCAATTTTTACAAAGTAAGGGGCCATAACTTCTACATGACTGAATGAATTCGGACGCGAAACCCCAGGTGCGCAACTACCTATGCTGACCAACATTCCTGTACAGTAAAGTTTTGTGACTCTACGTCAAATACTTGGAGCTAGACGCGACACAACATTCACGGAAGTACGGACGGACGGACGGACAAGGGCAAATCTATATGCCCCCCCCCCCCCAAAGTGGGGGCATAAAAATGGAATTCCCGTCAGCAAAAATCATGTGATTTTCAAAAGAGCGCATAGATGTAGGTATCGCACACTACTGTGACATTTTGACATATAAATAAACAAAACATTAACATAAAATGAAGTCCAGTACAACTGATATGTTAACAACACAGTCAGTGATTTCAGGTTGGCCTTGAGCAGTTACAGTATTCCTATTACCGGTATATTTTTTTGTTGTGACTTTGATTCCCAGACCGTTTAAGTTTGTCTTTAATTTTTTCTTGACTACAATTCAATGAAGACAAACAAGTTAGTAAATCTAGTTCTAATATGTCCACTAAAATTATATGTCACAACTGACCACATACTTATGTCTTAACCTTTAATATGATCTAATATTTTCTTAGCTTTCCTCTGATATTTTCAAACCTATAGGGATTAGTTATATAGCAATCTTACACTTTACTTTAATACAAGCATTGCCCGGCTTTAATTTGAGGTTTGACTGATTTATAGATACTTCCAATTTTATACGAAAATAAGAAACAAAACAATAAATTAGAAACCAGAAACACAAAACTTATACAAAGTATGTAATGCAAACTAAAAACAAATATTTGGGAATCAAACTCCTGACTAAAAGATATCATACGATTACTGCCTTTTAGTGAGGTCAATATGTGGATTTATCGACCTGATAAAAGCGATATCAACCTCAGGCAAATTTATCAACCTGATAAAAGTAATAACGACCGAGGGCGCAGCCCGAGGTTGATACAGCTTTTATCAGGGCGATAAATCCACATATTGACCAAACTTAAAAGGCAACAATTGTTTTATTATTACATCCAGCCTACTTTTAAGTATAAACATTAAATACAAATATCTGCAGCCTTTGGTCATTTTTTCGTGGTAAATTGTGTAATATGTCACATTGTTTTGACGTCAAACCGTGATCACGTCACAGCTGGCGGTCAATATGTGTTTTTGGCTGCGCCTTCGAGTCAATATGTCTTTTTATCATTGATCATGTGACTACATCTGGACCAATGGAAAGGACTATAAATACAGATTTAATAATAAAAAAGAAATACCGTAACCACTCGACAAACAAGGAGTCACTGACTAAATTGTTAACTTAGTGTTTTTACTTAAAGCTGCATTCCACATTGTAATTAAATTTTGTTATAGAAAAAATAATTCTACTTGTATATGGTCAAATAATTCTGGTTTCAAAAGAGAAACACTGATAATTGTTAAATTTAGCGTACCTTGGCGATACATGACCATTTTGTGTCCATTTGCTGTAAAATCAAACTCACTCACTCACCTTCAAAAATTTCAATGGTAAACTATTTTCTATCATCGATGACACTAAGCAGTTATAAAAAAGCAGTATCTATTACAGACTTTTTCAAACAATATGGAAAATAAATTTATGCTATGTGAACCAAAACATATATGTAACGTTTAATTTATCTTACCGAAATCTTTGAACTACTGCTCGAAATCGCCTATTCTGATTGTTTACTTCCAGGTATTTTTTGATGTACTGGAAATTCCAGACAGAATAGTCTACTTTCAATTTAATGTTGTTAAAATAGGTTTCGATACTTCGAGGAAAATAAGTGATTACAAAGTAACAAAATGGAATTAAAATAAAATAACTGCTATTTGCATAGTCTGAAACCATAAAAAAATACAGACAAATGATAAGATTGCTTGCGATTCCATGAAAAGCAACTTTAATTTTATGATAGTTTTCTTTCCAGTTTAAAATGCCATAATACTGTGCGCTACCTGAAGTTTGTAGTGAGTGATGTTTCATTACTTTTAATAACAGTCCGTTATTTAGGTAGTGTTATTCAGTATGATTTGGTAGTTCTTACCTAAATACGCAAACTTTAACCAGAATTATCTAGGTCAAAAAGAGGGCATAACTTGCCCAAAATACATGTTAGAGTTTTGAGACTTGATCCAATGAGGTTGGTAATTGATATAGAAAAAGAAAGAAAAAGTTTTATATCTATATGCCTTTAAGTTATAGCTGTATGAACTAGCACACAAAACTTTAACCAGGATTTTTTAAGTCCAAAATGGGGGGGGGGGGGGGGGAATTCAGATCTGTGTTATGTAACTTGATGCTATCAAATAGTTTTATAACCCCAAAGACACATGATTGTGAAGTTTCAATTCAATATCTGCATTAGTTTTGGAGAATGCAACTTGCATATAAAACCTTAACAAAGACTTTCTAAGTCAAAAAGGGGGCATAATTTGCCCAAAACACATGTCAGAGTTATGAAACTTGACCCAGTGAGTTTGGTAATTAATCTAGAAACTAGTTTTATAACCCTGAAGACATGTAAAGTTTCAATTCAGTATCTGCCTTTGTATTGAAGATAGTAATTTGCATGTAAAACTTTAACCAGGATTTTCTCAGTCTAAAAGGGGGAATAATTTGGCAAAAATACATGTTAGAGTTATGGGAGTTGACCCTTGGAAAGTGGTTGTTTATTGATCTAAAAAAAAAAAGAAAAAAAAAAATGTTTCAAATCTATATGCCTTTTAGTAATAGTTGTAGGTACTTGCACGCAACACCTTATCTATGATTTCTAATTCGAAAAGGGGGCATAATCTGGCCAAAAAAAGCCTGTCAGAGTTATGGGACTTGAAGCTATCCCAAAGACATGTTAAGTTTCATTTTCATCTGTATTAGTTTTAGAGAAAGTAAATTGCATGTAAAACTGTAACCAGGATTTTCCAATTGCAAAAGGGGCATAATTTGCTCAAAATACATGTCAGAGTTATGAAACTTGACCTAGTGAGGTTGGTAATTGACCTAGAAAAAGAAGTTTCAAAGCTATATGCCATTAAATGATAGGTTAATGCCACGAGTGAGGGTCAACTCTACATAACTGACTATAAAACTGATTCGAAATCAGTAGTCTTAACCACTCTTTAACTGGATGTCCTATTACATACAATTAACAAGAGCTGTCTGTTGACAGCGTGCTCATCTATTCAAACAATGGATAGTATCATAGAAGTATAATGTCTAAAGTTAACATTGTAAAACATTTTCAGACAAAGAAAAAAGAATAGTAAAGACAATGTATTTGTGAATTTGGACAGTCTTGCACTATAAGGCAAAGTGTGACCATGATGGTAAGCAAGTGTTCAAATTTTCAAAGCCAAATCAAATGAAATATGGAATGGTATGTGAAACTTTACTAATTTCTATGTCCAAGAAGAGTCATAACTGAACTGAAGTTCTTGTTCTAGTTATGTAGTCTAGCCTTCAAATGTAGACTGATAATAAACAAGTGGTCAAAGTTCCAAAACCTAACTTTTTAGAAAATGATCTACACTTCATGCCATGCACCTTGATCATTAATGCATAGAGGATGATGTCACTACTTTGCATGCACATGGGTTATTGCAAAATAAAGATTGACTGATAATTTCTTATGTGTATTTAAGTTATTTGCTGGTCGTGATAGAATTATCGGTATATTACAAAAGCTACAATAATCATTACAGTCTACTGGCATGCATGCAACATTTGTAGCAATCTACATTGAAACCAACCTTAGTCTCCATGGAATCATCACTTGAGTCCTCTTCTGATGAATGAGTGTCTGAATGGGTTTTCTGAAGTAAAAGCATATACAAGCGGGTCTTGATGATGCCATATTGCTCGACTGATAAACTTAGTCTTTGAACCATGAAGATAAACATTTTGATCAAGTTTCATGAAGATAGAGCATAAATGTGGCATCTTCAGCGTGAAAAAGCCTTTCGTTTGTTCTTAGTGTTTACCTTATTTTGACCCCGCATTACACAGTTTTGAACTTGGCAGGGGAATCATCAAGTGAGACATTCATACAAAATTTCATAAAGATAGGGTCATTGATATTGATCACAGTGTTAATAAGCTTTTCCTTTAATTCAAGCGGATGATTTTGTTTTTGACCCCATATGATCAATTTTCAAACTTGGCCTAGAAATAATCAAGATAAACATTCTGACCAAGTTTCATAAAGATAGTATTATAAATGTGGCCTCAAGAGTGTTAACAAGATTTTTCTTTTATTTGATCATGTCACCTATTATTTGACCCCATATGACCCAGTTTCCATCTTGGCCTATGAATCATCAAGATAAACATTCTAACCAAGTTTCATGAAAATAAGGCTCATAAATGTTGCTTCTAGGTTCTTAACAAGCTTCTTCCTTTTTTTTACACCTGATGACTTAGTTTTTGTCCCAACATGACCCAATTTGATCCAGGACCAGATATCATCAAGAAAACCATTCTGTGCAAGTTTGTACCAAAACTAAGCATAAATGAAACCTCTGTAAGGCTGAAAGGGCCAAAATAGAAAATTTTGTGCCTTCTAGGGGCAGAAATCTAGAACTCATGATGGAATCTAACCAGTTTTGAAAGGAGCAGGATTTTGTTTTGTTTTGGGCTTAACATCTTTTTTCGACAGTATTCCAGTCATGTAACGACGGGCAGTTCACGGGTGGTAAACGCGCAATCCATTTCCCGCTGAAAATACGCTTAAATGGGTTGCGCGAAGTCCGGTGCTGGTGTTGCGCATAAAAAAGACGAAATTGAGGTATGTGAAGTTATGACTTTGCTTAGTATAAGACAAGAATATTTTTTCTCGAAAATAGGAAAATGCTATTTGACACAAATATGATTATACATCATATATGTAAAATATCTGGTTTGTAATTTATAATTTGGCTCTATTATCACAAAAACTCTGGCGACACGAAGCGTGAAAAAAGTATGAAATCAACAAAAAGTTTCAGTTTCGGACTTCATATGCCTAATCTGAGGACATCTGATGCTTTTTATGATAACTCAACCGTTATGAAGTAACGAATATCAAAATCATTTGTTTCAAATCCTGCTTACGGGGACATAATTGACAAAAAAAATCATCGGGAATGGGGTTGTGCACTGGGAATAGAGTTGCTCGTATACATCATAATGTATATATTGTATACGCGCAACTCCATTCCCGGGGCGCAACTCCATTCCCGAATGTTTTTTGCCAATCTTTCCCCTAAAAGCAACATTTCATTCAAGTGTATGCAATATTCATGACTGTTTTACATGTGTTTGATCATTAGAAGTGTCACATTTCCAGAAAGAAGGCACCAGAGTTAGAAAAATCGCATTTTTCATGATTCCATACTTTTTTGACAGCTCGAGCCAGCAGTTTTCGTGATAACAGAGCTGATTCTTAAATTAATAAGTTAGTATTTCACACATATGATACTTATTCAATTTTGTGTTGAATAGCATTTTGCTTTTTTTCGAAAACACTCGCAAATGTGTCATTATTTACAAAAAACAAAATCCCACCTACCTCGAATTTGTATATATTGATGCGCAACACCAGCACCAGAAGTCGCGCAACCCATCTGAAGCGTATTCCTAGTGGGAATTGGATTGCGCGTTTACCATCCGTGAGTTAACCTAACCAGTGTTCCTTGATTCAGTACCAGTACAAACCTGTTCTCAACAAGAAACTGCCAATTTCCCCACATGAATCTGAGTTGGAGGACTGAATGATTTCAGACACAATATCGTTTAACAAATAGTCACGGAGAACATACATCCTGCCCGCGGATCAAACTCAACCACTTAATATGTTTGATTGTTTGTTTTGGGATTAACGCCGTTTTTCAACAGTATTTCAGTCATGTAACGGCGGGCAGTTAACCTAACCAGTTTTCCTGGATTCTGTACAAGTACAAACCTGTTCTCCGCAAGTAACTGCCAACTTCCCCAAATGAATCATCAGATGTGGAGGACTAATGATTTCAAACACAATGTTGTTTATCAAATAGTCACGGAGAACATACGCACCGCCCAAGGATCGAACTCGCGACCCAGCGATCCGTAGACCAATACTCTTACCTACTGAGCTAAGCTTGCAGGCATTCAGAAACAGAGATCTTATTGTTACTTAACTTGTTTGTAAGTTTGGTTCAATTAAATAAACATTATCACTTCTCTCATGTTCACAAGGTAAAAATTAATAAATTTTGGCTCTTTCAGGGGTCAATAAGGGCTGTAACTCCTGAACAAATGAATGGATTTGACAGATTGATAAAGGAATTTGAGAGTTATTGTTGGTAAAGATATTTTGCAAGATTGTATAAAATAAAACCAGAACTTAAGTCTCTGTATGGCTGCAAATGCCAAAATAGCAAATTTTGGCCCTTTAGTGGCCATGACTCTTGAATCCATGATGGGATACGGCAAATTCTCAAACAAAACCTATATATTATGCCAATAAATGTTGCGTTTTAGAGTAATTAAAATCAACTGCAAAATGTGGTCTCTATCATGTTCACAAGCCAAAAATAGCAAACTTTGGCCTTTTAAGGTGCCTTAACTCTAGAACCCATGATGGCATCTGGCCAATTTTCAAAAGGAACCCAGATATGCCAAGTAAAAAAATGTGCAAGTCTGATTACAGTTGATCGCGAAATGTGGTCTCTTATTGTGTTCAGAAGCCAAAATAGCAAACTTTTGCCCTTTAACGGTCCATATCTCTAGAACCCATGATGGAATATTGCCAGTTTTGGAAAACAATTGAGATATTATGCCAATACAAGTGGTGTACAAGTTTACTTAAAATTGATAGCAAAATATGGTCTCTATCGTGTTCACAAGAATTAGCCAAGAGACATATGATGGATGAACATTCACTAACACTTACCGTCAGCTAAAATATTCTAACGACGGAGATGTGTATGGATGTACCTGTCCATTTCAAGGGGAGTTTTAATCATGATTATGGTTTATATCATTTGCAATGGGT
Source organism: Mercenaria mercenaria (assembly GCF_021730395.1). Classification (NCBI taxonomy): domain Eukaryota; kingdom Metazoa; phylum Mollusca; class Bivalvia; order Venerida; family Veneridae; genus Mercenaria; species Mercenaria mercenaria. Next base: position 83,473,528 of record NC_069368.1, read on the forward strand.
GGGAATTGTAGAAGTAATTGTATAAGTACTCAATAAAGATAATATTGCACATGTACATGTAGTAAGAGCAAAGAAAAAAGCCTAATACAGTAGAAACTCCTAAAACAAGACCCTGTCAAGACCAAGTCAAAACACCAGTTTTCAGAAGATTTGAGTTTTCAGAGGATTTTGCACAAATTTCTGAGAGGATTTATCATTTATTTCATCTCACTGTGTCACATTCAATGTCTGGTAGGTTTTTCTTTTCACAAATCTGCTTTGTACGTCTCTGTTATATAATAAAACTTAATTATTTTTAAACGAGAAAAGACATTGCTTAAAATGAACTTTATAATGAAAAGAATGTTTCACTTATCGTTGGGACCTAGTCTAGCTCCTATAAATCAAGGAGCATGCATCATGTGAATATTAGTATTTATTAATTGATAACAGTATAAATAATAATTAATAAGAATAAGAATTTTTCACTTAAAAAAAAAAAAGATGTAAATAAAAATATAATAAACATAGGGCTGTCATCGATAGAAACGATATACTTTTGCCGATCGACTGTCGATTACCATTTTCAAAAATCTATATTTTACAGAGGAAAAAACTATCCAAATAAACACTCAGACCCTAAAAACAACTTAAGTTCACAAAGTTGTAAATTTGGATAAATGCAAAAAAGGAGTGAAAGCAAAATAAAAATGAAAGATGTTATTGATTTTTTTTTATTTCTTTTATTTCAAAAATACAAATACAACACAATCAAACAGAAATATGAAAAGTAGGCAATAAAACAAAAATAGCATTTACAGGAAGGCCCAATCAATGACAGCCCTAAATAAAAATCCCCTATATACCAATAGATCAAATTAACTTCTTCCTATTACATTAAACTTTTTTGCACTTTTTAAACTTATCCTTTATAGAAAATATACAAAATACAAACACACAGGACAAAATTTATGCTTATCAGACTTACTTAGGTAACATAAGTGAACGTAAGTTGGTAAACAACAATTGCCACCTACTTGAGATTATGTTTTTACAAAAAGCAAGAGATCTATACACACAAATTTTGACACTTACTGTCCGGTTTTCACAGGATTTTTTATGTACAATATTTCTTATTGGTTATGAAAAACCTTCAGGGTTTTAGCAAACATAGATTACGGTATTCAGAGTACTTTTTTAACTGTACTTATAAGGGAAAAACTTGGTACTTTTGGAGGGTCTGGTTTTAGTAGTTTTTTTCTGTAATTTTATTCTTACCATTGCTAAAATTCTCCTTTTTACACGAGATTTCTCAACTTGTGTTTTACCAGCACCTAAATCCTGAATAAAAACAAGAGCTGTCTGTTACCTGAGATTTTCAGAGAAAAGAAAAGGAACATATAAGACAAACAATGTATTTGCATTTTTGGATCTGGACAAGTCTTGCACTATATGGTAATGTGTGACCATGTTGGTAAGCAAGTGTTCAAAGCCATATATCATCAAAGTTTTGAAGCCATAAATCAAACAGTTAAAAGACAACATATTGAATGGTGTACGAAACCCGACTAATTTCTATGTCCAGAAAAAGGCCGTAACTGAGCCAAAGTCTTAGTCCTAGGTAAGTAGACTATAAAGATAAATAAATGGTCAAAGTGTCAAAGCCATATATAAGAAACAGCTTAGGCATAATATAGACTAGTATGAAAAACTTCACTGATTTCCAAGACCAAAAAGAGCTTTGACAAAACATTGACTTGTATGAAAACTAAACTAATTTCCCATACCAAAACAGGTCATAGTTCAGCCAAAATAGTTGACGTGTTATGTACTCTTGCCCACAGATGGAAATCATGAGTAACAAGTGTTCAAAGTTTCAAAGCTATATGTCAAATAGTTTTGGCAAAACATGGACTTGTACAAAAATTGTACCAATTTCCAAGTACAAAAAGTGCCATAATTCAGTCAAAATAGTTGACAGAGTTATGTACTCTTGCCTACAGATTGAGACAATTATAATAAACAAGTGATAAAAGTTTCAAAGCTATATGTCAAACACTTTACCCAAAATGTGAACTTGTACGAAATAATTAACCAAGATTTCTAAGTTAAAAGGGTCCCTAAATCAACCTACATGTAAATCCTTCAGAGAATTATGTACTCTTGCCTTAAGTTGGACATGGTGAAGGTATACAAAGAGTTGAAAGTTTCAAAACTTTATCTCAAAAGACTGTCAACAAGAGCTGTCTCCATAGGATGACACATGTTCCCGATGGCACTTTGAATGAATAGTTATGGCCGATGTAAGAGTTTAGGACCTTTGACCTACGGAGCTGGGTCTTGCGCGCGACATGTCGTCTTACTGTGTCACACATTCATGAATAGTTATTTTAAAATCCATGCATGAATGACAAAGATATGGACCGGACATGCCCATCAATGCACTATCATGAAAAATGACCTTTAACGTCTAAGTGTGACCTTGACCTTTCAGCTATGGACCTGGGTCTTGCGTGTGACACGTCGTCTTACTGTGGTACACATTCATGCCAAGTTATTTGAAAATCCATCCATCGATGACAAAAATATGGACCGGACACGCCCATCAATGCACTATCCTTTAACATCTAAGTGTGACCTTGACCTTTGAGCTACGGACCTGGGTCTTGCGCACGACACATCGTCTTACTGTGGTACACATTCATGCCAAGTTATTTGAAAATCCATCCATCGATGACAAAGATATGGGCCGGACACGCACATCAATGCACTATCCTTTAACGTCTAAGTGTGACCTTGACCTTTGAGCTACGGACCTGGGTCTTGCGCGCGACACGTCGTCTTACTGTGGTACACATTTATGCCAAGTTATTTGAAAATCCATCCATCGATGACAAAGATATGGACCGGACACGCCCATCAATGCACTATCCTTTAATGTCTAAGTGTGACCTTGACCTTTGAGCTACGGACCTGGGTCTTGCGCACGACACGTCATCTTACTGTGTACACATTCATGCCAAGTTATTTGAAAATCCATCCATCGATGACAAAGATATGGACCGGACACGCCCATCAATGCACTATCCTTTAATGTCTAAGTGTGACCTTGACCTTTGAGCTACGAACCTGGGTCTTGCGCGCGACACGTCGTCTTACTGTGGTACACATTCATGCCAAGTTATTTGAAAATCCATCCATCGATGACAAAGATATGGACCGGACACGAAAATTGCAGACAGACCGACAGACAGACAGTTCAAAAACTATATGCCTCCCTTCGGGGGCATAAAAAGTGGTTTGGTACAAAAAATTTAACCAAGGTGTGACGCCAAACGTGAGTAAGATAGCTCTGCCTATTCTTCAAATAATCAAGCTAAAAAACTACTGTCACAACTAGTATTACCTGTATTCTACTGGATATCACAAGACACAGATCTGAATATTCAAAATAAGCAGCTGAAACAAACAGCGAGCGCCTAACAGCATTTTGGCCGAGTTTTCTGAGCAAAGAAGAAAAGAATGATAATTTTGTACTTACTGTTGGTAAAATTTTCCTCTTTACACCAGATTTATTAGACTGTGTTTCATCAGCAGTTGAACACTGAATAAAAAAACACTACTGTTACAATTAGAATTAACTATATTACACTAGACATCACAATACACAGATATAGCTTTTAAATTTGACTATTCAAATTTTTAAGCAGATGAAACCAACAGCTAATGCCTAATGGTGTTTCGAAAACGTTTTCTGAGGAAAGAAAACAAGAGGGCCATGATGGCCCTGTATCGCTCACCTGAGTGCCACTACTCAAAATGATATGATCAAGTTTTGACATAGAGCACATAGGCAGACATAAAATATCATCCGGATAAACATTTTCTTGTAACAGTCCCTTTTGACCTAGTCGGGGCCAATTTCCATAACAAGTTTGAGGGCCCTGGGCTAAAATGTTGCATTTTTGTACTTACATGACTATTCCTTACCCTGGAAGACTTAAATAACATTTAAAACCAACCTCTTTAGATGCTGCTGAGATATTTTTTCATTTACATAAAATAAATGGAGGTAACTTGTCATAAATTCGGTCAAAAGTTATCAAGCCGAATTGTCGGAGTCCATCTGATGGCACAAACTCGTTTCAAATCAGTATCTTCATTGGTTACTGAGATACACCCATTTTAATTTGAAACAAAGGGAGTTAATTATACATAAAATCAGTCCATATCTATCTACCCTGATTGCCTCAGTCCAACTAAAGACAATAATGAAATTTCAAATAAGTTCCATACAAATTATCTATCTACTTATCCAGATAAATCCATTCTTATTTAAATCAGAGGAAGTAATAATGCATTGGTGTATGCATGTAGAAGATACAAAGAACAAGCCTATACACCAATATATTATTAAAGTATTCATATTGATAAATGTTCAATCAAGAGTTATCTAATATGACTATTTCTTACCATGGAAGCATAAATAAAGTTTCAAACCAATCTCATTAGAAGCTGCTAAAGTGTATTCATTTACATAAAAATAAAGGGAGGTAATATGTCATAATTCCAGTCAATATGTATCTTCACTGATTGTCCAAGTCTATCTGTTGACATAAATGAAATTTCAGATCAGTATCTTCATTAGTTACGGAGATATACCCATTTCATTTTGAAATAAAGGGAGGTAATTTAACATTAAATCAGTTAACTATCCTGATAGTCTCAGTCAAACTTATGACAATAATGAAATTTCAAATAAGTCCTATCAGTACTTACTGATGTAAATCCATTTTGATTACAATCATGGGAGGTAATCAGATATAAAATTACTCTGGAAATTACAATTGGATCTGACAGTTTCATCATGGAATCCAAGATTTGTTCTTGTTGAAGATATTTTGGAAGTCTGTATCAAATCAAACCATAAATGAAATCTCTATATGACTGCAAAATCAAAAATAGCAAATTTTGGACATTTAAGGGGTCGTAACTCTGAAACCCATGATGGAATCTGGCCAGTTCAAACAAGGAACCAAAATCTTGTGGTGATACAATTTGTGTGCAAGTTTAGTTAAAATCAAATCATAAATGAAACCACTGTCATGCAGACAATGTCAAAATAGCTAATTTTGGCCCTTTCAGGGGCCTTTACTCTGGAACCCATGATGGGATGGGGACTGGTTCAAGAAAAGGAACCAAGATCTTATGGTACACAAGTTTTGTGCAAGTTTGATTAAATTCAAATCATAAATGAAGCTGCTATTGTGCATGCAATGTCAAAATAGCTAATTCTGGCCCTATCAGGGGCCATAACTGGAATCTGGCCAGTTCAAGAAAGGATCCAATATCTTGTGGTGATACAAGATGTGTGCAAGTTTGGTTGAAATCAAATCATAAAGCTGCTATTTTACTGACAAGGTCAAAATAGCTAATTTTGGCCCTTTCAAGGGCCATAACTCTCGAACCATTAAGGGATCTGGCCAGTTCAAGAAAGGAACCAAGATCTTATGGTGACACAAATTTTGTGCAAGTTTAATTAAAATTCAAATCATAAATGAATCGGCTATTGTACAGACAAGGTCAAAAGAGCTAATTCAGGCCATTTCAGGGGCCATAACTCTGGAACACATAATCGGAACTGGCCAGTTCAAGAAAAGAACTGAGATCTTATAATGATCGAGTTGTGTGCAAGTTTAAGTAAAAGAAAATGCAGGGCCCACACTCTACTTCTGGGGAAGTGGTCCGCAGCCATCAGATTGGAGAAATTTCAGCGTCGATTTTCCTAAAAGGGGGAATTTTTATTTTATTATACACTGTACAAATATGCTCATAAAAGTCATTCAAATTAAAGAAACACTTTGATAGCAGTAGTAGGTGACATGCACACAGAAAATTTCTATACTTTGACGATTTTTTGTTAGATTTTGATCAAACTTTTTTTCAACTTGACCATGACAATCTGGGGAATTTTAAGCCCATTCTAGGGGAAAATACCTATGATTTCAAGGGGGAAGCAGCCGAAATTCAGTAGTAAAAACAGCAGATGGAGGGCCCTAAAATGAACCTCTATTGTGCAGACAAGAAATTGTTGACGCACGGACGGACAGACTGACGACAGAAGATCACAAAAGCTCACCTTGTCACCATGCGACGGGTGAGCTAAAAAGCATGATAATTTTATACTTACCGTTGCCAAAATTTTCCTTTTAACATGAGATTTCTCAGACTGTGGTTCATCAGCAGCTGAACCCTGAATAAAAAAAATCACTACTCAGTGTTACAATTACAATTACATATATTACACTGGATATCACAATACACAGATATAGCTTTTAAATATGACTATTCAAATTAAGCAGATCAAACCAACAGCTAATGCCTAATGACGTTTCAGCAAAGTTTTCTGAGAATAAAAAAGCAAACATGATAATTTTATACTTACTGTTGCTAAAAGTTTCTTTTTTACACGAGATTTCTCAACTTGTGTTTCATCAGCAGCTGAACCCTGAATAAAACAAGCAAAATCGAGGAATTGGTATCCCAAAGGGTTTGTAGTGAGGAATGGCAAAAAATATATCAAACAAGGAGCTGCATTCAATAAACACTTAATGCCCAAAATGAGGTCAAGGTCAAACTGAAGTCAGGTGATGTCTTAAGATGAGGAATGGTTACAAGTTACATCTGTATTAGTATCAATTCATTCTTGTAAGCGATATTGATGCTAGACAAAACGGTCCCATTTGGTTAACCAAGAGACGGCCCATATAAAGCAACCTAGGTCCAAAATGAGGTCAAGATCATACTGAGGTCATGTGATGTTTGCAGATGAGGAATGGTCACAGGTTACATCTGTATTAGTATCAATTCATTCTTGTAAGCGATATTGATGCTAGACAAAATGGTCCCATTTGGTTAACCAAGAGATGGCCCATATAAAGCAACCTAAGTCCAAAATGAGGTCAAGGTCAAACTGAGGTCAGTTGATGTTTGAAGATGAGGAATGATCACAGGTTACATCCGTATTAGTATCAATTCATTCTTGTAAGCGGTATTGATGCTAGACAAAATGTTCCCATTTGGTTAACCAAGAAATTGCCCATATTAAGCAACCTAAGTCCAAAATGAGGTCAAGGTCAAGGTCAAACTGAGGTCAGGTGGTGTCTAAAGAGGAAGAATGGTCACAGGTTACATCTGCATTAGTATCAAGTAATTCTTGTAAGAGGTACTGATGCTAGACGAAAATGTCCCATTTGATTAACCTCATACGGACGGACTAATGAACGAACGGACAGGACAATCACTATATGCCTCCCACATCAGTAGATGCCGGGGGTCATAAAAATATATCAGGCAAAAAGTTAACAATGTCACTAAGAAGCAAATAATTCCGTTAGTCTAAATCAATTTAAGGTAGGTTCGAGCCCTACTGGGACCAAATTTTTTACTTTTTTCAAGACTTATTATTGATGTTTTGTACAAAAATGGAAAAATATGAATCTTATAAGCAATTTCTTGGTGTTCAAAGAGAATTTTCTACTGAAACAGAAGGGGTAGAGTTACAAATCTTTAAAAAAATTGAGTTACTCACGGTGAAAGTTCTCTATTTTGCTTTCACTCTTAGATTATATATTGTGTAAGAAATTTAGGTAGGTTTTACACCTTCCCTAAGGTTATTTTTAAATGGAGTAAGCAAAATTCAAAACATACTGACCATCAGTAACAGGTAAATTAAAAATGAAAACTCCTTGGTGAGAGTAAATAATTTGAAGTTAAAGACCTCAAACACTAGTCCACAGTGCCTCCCCCACCCCCCTCCCCCTCTAAAAGATACTAACTCTTAATTTATTAGTTAATTACCTGCGCCTCTTTTGAATCCTCTTCAGATGTCTCCTTGACATCCTCTTCAGATGATACGGTAACTGTAGCAGTAGACAACACTTCAGCAGCAGCACATTTCTGAAACAAGGGTTCAAAGAAAGGGTGATTAAATAATGTACTCAGGAATTAAAGAGTAATTGACATTTACTTAAATAAGTGATGTGATATCCATTGTACATGCAAATAAAGCATACAGTAAATACCAACAGACATATTTGTTCCAAAGACATATTCTATAAAAAAGACAGCAAATTTCTTTTTTTAACACTTATGAACATAAAATATATAAGTTTTTTGGTTAGTTTCTTTCAAGTTGTTGTAATGGGTTTGATAATTTATTACTACAGCAACAAGACTTGTAGTATCAATTCTTATTACCTATTTTTATGGCACTGATGGCATAATGTCATGTGCATTCTTAGAATTGATTTTCTATCCATGTGAGTATGCATGTTCTCTAACTGGACAGATGCTTTGTTCTTTACATAATACATAATGGTCCTTTAAAGTTTTCCTCTTATAAACAAGTGTGTACCAGTACCAGGACATTTTAAAATTACTTTTACTACAAGCCTTATTTTGTATACTAAAGAGAGATAATTCAAAAACTAGGTGAAACTGCACTTTGTCTCAATGACCTCTATGATTACGTTAAGTTTCAGTCAAATGCCATTAATACTTTCAAGTAATGCTACAACAAAGTCTTATTATGTATCATAACATGAGATAATTAAACAAGAGCTGTCAGTGGACAGCACGCTCGCCTATTCTCAGTGCTTGATAGTATAATATAAACTATGAGTAAAACTTTAACATTACAGTAAGCATTTTCTAATTCGGAAAGGGCCATAATTCAGTCAAAATACCTGAAAGAGTTGTCTGCTCATGTTTACAGAATGGGGTCATGATTGTAAACAAATTTGCAAAATATGAAAGCAATATCTCAATGGATTTTGAAAGTATTTGGGATGTTACGCAAACTTTAACATTTGTGTGACACTAACGCTCACGCTAATGCCGGGACGAGTAAGATAGCTCCCCTATTCTTCGAATAGTCAAGCTTAAAGCTAGGTAATATAGAGTTATGAATTTTTGACACTGCACTTTGTCTCAATGGCCTCTATAAATATGTGACGTTTCAATAAAATTTTATATAGTTATACTCCGGAAAAAGTGTGACGGATGGACAAATGGACAAAGCAGCAACTACCATATAGTGGGTTATTTCTACAGGGGAAATATTTCTGCGTTTCTGCAGTCTCTCGCAAAAATATTTCTATTATACAGAGACAATAAAATCAGACGAGTGTCTGCACCTACAAGGATGTGCTCTTGTTTTGTATATCCGTACTTATCACATACGTTCTATGCCATTTCAGCAAATTTCCTGGGAGTTTTTATATTCTTATATTTACTTGTTTACTTATAAACCAATTTGTGGTTTTTGCATTGCGCTCAGGTGGAATATGTCAAATGACAGGCATGCTAAATCTGCAATAATACAGATTCTTTTGGTGTTAACATTGTTACAGGCAATGTGTGATTTTTGAACCATACAAAATTTTTTTGAGCAAGGGTTAAATGGGGGCACTTTGAGCTGCCCTTGTATTTTCGTCCATATTTGTGCATATCTCAAAAAAAGTATTTTACAAAGTGTCATTAAGCTCCATTAAATGAAATTGTGCACTAGCTGGTATTTTAATTTGGATCTCTCACAGCTGACCAACAATTTATTTTAAGTCTGTGTCACATCACAGTAACTCAGAAAATATTTGACCTTAGAGATTATGAAACATTACAGGATTATTATTCAGCACTTGAGTTCTGTGCCTGGTGTTTTGTTTGTGATTTTATTCACCTAGACCAGAGTTATGGCCCTTCACTTAATAAAAAAATTTCATAAAATAAAAGTTTGTGTCACACTTATCTTAAAATGTATTTGACCATGGGTCAAAGACGATGAAACATAATAGGAATATTTTTCAGCATGTAAATTTGTGCACCTAAGGTTTCATTCAGGATTTCTTTCGGTCATACTAGTGTTATTGGCCTTGATTTAGTCCAAAAACGCATAAAAGGCAAACAAGTTTGTGTTGCCTGTATCTCAAGAAGTATTTGAATTAGAGTCAGAAAACATCAGGGTATTGTTATAACATGTGAACTGGTACATTTGGGTGTTCTGTTTGGGATTTCATTCAGCCAGTCAGGAGTTATGGTCTCTGACTTAGCGAAAAATACACATTAAAGTGATGAAACATTTAACTGTGTTGCATGTATCTAAGATATTTCACCCAGTCATGGAACCATGATGTACAGTGACAGGAGGTGAGGGTACCTGTGTCCTTTATACATACATCTAGTTTTCAGTTTATTAGTAGTTTATACTAATTTGTTTTAGCTCCATAAAATTGTGATGAAAGCTTCAAGTTTATTGTAACCAGTCTTGCGTCTGCTTCTGGAAAATCCAATACTGGTGTCATATAAGAGGTCATGGTTGTGACCCCAGTGGGGCTCAAACCCACGACCCATGACTGAGCGGTCGAAACCTTATCCACTAGACCACCGCTCCCCGTTTCAGTTTATTAATTAAATAGGCAAGGAGAATTGGCATGTTATAACATACAGCAAAGATGCTGTTACTGTACTGTGGTAACTGATGCCATCTACTGTGTCATGTCCTGTATTTTGTGGTGTTTTCATTTTATACAGATATACAATTAATGTTATTTGTCTTTGATAAAGCTTGCAAGACTGAAATTTAAGAAATAGAGTGGCTGACAGATTTCATTTGTCCTATTTGACAGACTCCCTATATTACAGTTTTGCTATTTAAAAGTCTTTTTTTGTTGTTGTTTTCCCTTTATTAAATATAGTGCCAAATAGAAAGATATTCATTCAGGTCTGGATGAAAAAAAATGAGATGACTGTGTAATATTCAGGTTAATTAAAGAAAATGCAGACAGAAATTATTTTTTTTATAATTGTATTATGTTGTATAGTAATACCATTTTACGTGAAAAAAAAAAATTCATCAGAAACTTCAATTGAAATTTTACTGCAAAAGAACGCTTTTGCCCATTTTGCAAATACTATCTCTCTGGATTTACATGAAAAATCTTGCTGCAAGTCTGATACTTTAAAATAGGCTGTTACATTCTTCAGTTTCAATTATTTTCTTACATGTTTCATTTAAAATGAGTATAGAAGTGCTAGTATGCTTTAGTTGTATTTACTTTTTTGTACATACTGCAATTTTTGCATGACACAATTTTACAACTTCAACAGAAAATTTCCTGCAATAAGGGCTTAAGTCAAATGTTTTAAAATCATATAACATGTCTAATATTAAGTGAAAAACTTTGGTAAATCTGTATGTGACTGAACACAGAAGAAAACAAAATAGTTATTTCTTGTAAAGTTTTCAAAAATGTAGTTACGCCCTGATTGCATTGAACACTCAATACACTTGTTCCACATTGTACAATCTCTTTAACATACAGTTTCCATTACAAAATTGTCCACAATTTGGTAAATGTTTGTGCAATTTTGACGAATTATTTTTTGGAGAATGTAGAATGTGGATTTTTGCACTAATTTTGGGAAAAAGACAAATTTGAAAGGAGTCCACCCAAGGATCATTCTTGTGAAGTTTGGTACAATTCTGCCCAGTTGTTTTCTAGGAGATGATTTATTTGAAAATTTTGACAGACAGACGACGCACATTGAGCAGTCACAAAAGCTCACTATGAGCCTATGCTCAAATGAGCTTAAAAACAGAGAAACAATATTAACAAGGTGTAAGAAATAAAAGTAACAAGGAATAGCAACAAGGTAAAAACAACAGATCTTTTTCTTTTCAAAAAAAGTAGACAAGCTATAACAAGAGGGTCACTGACCCTAAAGCACTCACCTGTGTACAAGGCTTCTTGTAAGAAATAAAAGTAACAAGGAATAGTAACAAGGTAAAAACAACAGATCTTTTTCTTTTCAAAAAAAGTAGACAAGCTATAACAAGAGGGTCACTGACCCTAAAGCACTCACCTGTGTACAAGGCTTCAAGTGTGTTTAACTTTAGTTAGGTATCTTCTATGTTAGCCTATATTATATACATGTCACACACACTTTTGAACAATTATGGTAGACATTACAAATCTGATATCACATACCAAATATCAAGGCTCTGGCTATTATTGATTCAGAGAACAGAAGTAACAACGCCCCGAGGCAGTCATGTTTTTTCATGAATAGGAATAATTTGAACAATCTTGGTAGACGGTCACACAAGAACCATTTGTGTAAAATTATTGTAACGTCGGGCCAGCAGTTTCACACAAAAAAAATCTAAAGTTTCCACTATATTGTAGGGAAAAGAGACCATGCCCTCTAGCGGCCATTTTTTTTTGACAAATCAAAATAATCTGAACAATCTTGGTACAGGGACACACAAGGACCATTTGTGTAACATTATTTTAAAATCGAACTAGCAGTTTCATACAAGAAGGTTTTTAAAGTTTCCACTATAAACATATAGGGAAAAGTGACCACGCCCTCTGGCAGCCATATTTTTTTTTACTTATCAGTATAATTTGAACAATCTTCATAGAGGGTGACATAAGGACCATTTTATCATTATAATTTAAGCAATCTTCATAGAGGGTGACATTAGGACCATTTATGTGCAATTATTCTAAAATCGGACCATCGGTTTAGGACGAGATGTCTTTGAAGTTTTTTTCTAGTTTTAGCTCTGGCAGCCCCTACGTGCAACCAAGCGGAACCATTAGAACAACTTCAATAAAAGGACACCCAAAGAACATCACTGCCAAGTTTCATCAAAATCCATTCTTTGGTTATGTTGGTTTTGGAGGAAATGTTGTTTAAACACAAATGTTGACAACAGACGACACACGGACAGACGGATGCATTCACTGACGACAGACACAACATGATCACAATACCTTACCATGAGCACTTTGTGCTGAGGTGTCAGAGCATGAAATACATGCTGCAGACACTGTTTGCTGCACCTGTTTATAGGCAATAGTGGAAATGAAGGGATTATGTGTGTCTTTGTCATGTTATATCGCGCAAAATCCTGAAGGATTGGTTGATGCCTGAGCCTGTAGGGCATCAACGTGTCAAAAAGGATTCTGATGATGTTATCACGCAAAAGGAACATGCGCTAACGTTATTCTAGCATTAAACCAAAAAAAACCCCAAGAGATCACAGAGTGATCTTGGTGCCCACCAATGTGCCATTTTTGAGTGTTCCAAATTTCAGGACTTACTGACTAGCTCAAGGTCAAATTTCATTTCCGTACACAACACTGTGCATGTGGTCCAAAGTTGAAGGCTGTAGCTTGAGAAATGTGAAAGTAGGTCTAGATCTCTATAGGTAAAAAATAGAGGTCAAATTTCATTTCGGAACACGAAACTCTGCATGTGGTCCAAATTTGAAGCCTGTACCTTCAAAAATGTGGAAGTAGGTCACTAGGTCAATGTCAAGGTCAAAGTTTGTTTTTCGGTGCACAAAACTATGAATGTGGCTGTAGCTACAGAAATGTGAAAGTAGGTCACTTGGTTTTGGACAAGAAGATTTTCAAAACTTTTTCCCTACATAATTCTATGTAAATTATAGAAATAAACAAAGGGCCATAACTCACTCAAAAATTGTTGAACCAGCCTGCAGGGAGACACAACTAGGGTATCAATACATCATTCTGACAAAGTTTGGTCAAAATCCCCCTGGTAGTTTCTGAGGAGACACGATAACGAGAAATTGTTAACGAACAGAAGGACGACGGACACAGAGTGATTTGAATCAACAACTAATAAATAAATACATTTTCCCACAATGTCAATAAATTTCCATGAAATGTGCGCAAATATCTGATTTGTTTTTTCACATTGACGTCATTTGAATAATTCATTTTGGGGCTGTAATATGTTAACACTTTGCCTGTATCGCTCATCTGACCTATTGACCTAAAGATCATCAAGATTAATATTCTGACCAAAGTTTCATTAAGATATGGTCATAAATGTGGCCTCTAAAGTGTTAACTGGCTTTTCCTTTGATTTGACCGGGTGACCTAGTTTTTTACCCGACATGAACCAGATTCAACCTTGTCCTAAAGATCATCAAGTTTAACATTCTGACTAAGTTTCATGAAGATACAGTCATAAATAAGGCCTCTGGAGTGTTAACAAACTTTTCCTTTGATCTGACCTGGTGAGCTAGTTTTTGATCCCACCTAACCCAGATAAGAACTTGAGCTATAGATAATCAAGATTAACATTTTGACCAAGTTTCATTAAGATATGGTCATAAATGTGGCCTCTACAGTGTAAACTAGCTTTTCCTTTGATTTGACCGGGTGACCTAATTTTTATACTACATGACCCAGATTCAAACTGGACCTTAAAATCATCAATATTAACATTCTGACCAAGTTTCATGAAGATACATGCGGCCTCTAGAGTGTTAACAAGCTTTTCATTTGGTTTGACCTGGTGACCTATTTTTTGACCTAAGATGACCCAATATCAAACTCGTCCAAGATTTTATTAAGGGTAACATTCTGACCAAGTTTCATTAAGATTGGGCCAAAAATGTGACCTCTAGAGTGTTAACAGTCAAACTGCTGATGACAGATGGACGGACGACTAAAGGACAGATGACGACGGACAAAGGGTGATCACTAAAGCTCACCTCTGAGGACTTCGTGCTCAGGTGAGCTAAAAAGGTGCTATAACAGCATGTGAGTGCAAGCATCTCTGATGACACACATTTTCTCTCCAGTTTAAACATCCTCGAAACATGACAAGTACAGCAGTTTTATTCTAGAATGCATGCTAAAAACTTTAATTTTCAACAGAATTGTTATTAGCATTAAAACTATAACAAAAACCTTCTCTTCTGCCCTCTCATAATTTATCACAAGGTTCTTCCATTCTTAAATAAGAAACAAACACACATTTATCAGATAAAATTAAATTAATTCCCAAAAGAAATATTTATTATAAACAAAAATTTTAAAACTACACCAAAGTTCTGTATCTTGCGGTGGGGGTGGGGGGGGGGGATCCCACTTTTTATAATTTGGTTAATATCAATACTTTTGAAATCATTGAAAAATACTTTCATAGAGCATAAACCCATCAAATTATTCTATAGGCTAAGCAGAAAGTCTATTGCAAAAATCACAATTTTCAATTTTAACTCTGAACACAAAATATGATATCAAAAGTTGACCTTGCTGTAACATTGACCTATGACCTACCACAGTTCATGCACTCCATACATCAATACATTCCCACCTATTTATATTTATAGAAGTATGAAGTCAAAACCTTAACTAGTTAAAAAGTAACGTTCCCAGGGCTTTGGGCTCAGTTTGTGGCTTCGACCTTTGACCTAAACACCATTTTCATAAGCTCTGCACATTGTCTTGTCTCTACTTACCTACTTGCTAAGTCTAAAGTAAACTTATTGCATTGTAATTTTATTATGCTTCATACAAAATGATGGACAGTTGTGACCTTGAACTTTGACCCACAGAGCCAGTTAAACTGCTCTGCAAAACTCATCCCCATCTACCTATAAGCCAAGTTTGAAGTCAAAACATTTATACAGTTATATTCCTAACAAAAAATAAGGATCCACATGCCATCAAAATTTTGACATACTATACTGGAAACTAGACAAACTAAAAGAAATTCCTTACTTTTTGGCAGCACAGCATATACCAATAAATCTTTTTTGTGCATTTTTCTTCTTCTCATTTCCAGCAATTCGACAGTGATTTTAGTTTTTTCATCTTCTTTATTAATCACAAAAAAGACATCGTCCATATTAAAATTTTGATACTTGAAACAAGACTTCAATGTTGATATCCAATCATCAGAACTTGATTTTTTTGGAACTTATCTTTGCTTTTCGTGGCAGCCCACCAATTCTTCTGATCACCTTTCTATCGGATCCTACAAACTGCACAATTAAAACCTGAAAGCATAATTTAATGAAATGAAATGTACTTTAAATGGATCAGTGAATTACAAAACCGAAAGAAAATATTGTATGGTAGCATTAAAGTGGCAAAAACAAGTGAATGAAGTATTGCCATGCAATACAAAGTCCCCTACTCGAAGGCACTAAAACTGATCTATTGTATAGTAACAACAAAGGAAAGATAATCCTAACAAGAGCTGTCCATAAGACAGCACGCTAGACTTTTCTCAGTGCTTGATTCTGAATTAGAGCTTTGCCAGTAAAAAAAATTCAAGTTAAAAAGGGACATAACTCTGTCAAAATTTAAATCAGAGTTATGGGAATTGTGTCTCCTGGTGACCGTGTATACTTTGATAGTCAATAACTATTTTGAGTTTCAAGTCAAAAGCTTTAACAGTAACAAAGATATTTGACTTATAACAAAAAATTTTAAGTTAGAAAGGGGCATAATTCTATCAAAATTCAAAGCAGAGTTATGGGAATTGTGTCTCCTGGTACAGACTTTGATAGTCAATAACTATTTTGAGTTTCAAGTCAAAAGCTTTAATAGTAACAGAGATATTTGACTTTATCAAAAATTTTAACCAAAAATTTTAAGTTAAAAAGGGGCAAAATTCTGTCGAATTTCAAATCAGAGTTATGGGGATTGTTTCTTCTGGTGTATATTTTGATGGTAAGTAAGTATTTTAAGTTTCAAGTCAAAAGCTTTGATAGTAACAGAGATATTTGACTTTATCAAAAGCTTTAATAAAAAATTCTAAGTAAAGGTATTAGATCACTAATAGTAATGTTTACAAAATGGTCTTTGCTTGGTATATTCTGAAAAGTAACCGTGTTTTGCACTATTTTGCAATTTTTAAACAACTTCTACCATGCCGTGTTGGCCCATATAAAGCAACCAAAGTCCAAAATGAGGTCAAGATGAGGAATGGTCACAGGTTTCAGCTGTACTAGTATCAATTCATTCTTGTAAGCGGTATTAATGCTAGATGAAACGGTCCCATTTGGTTAACCAAGAGACGGCCCATATACAGCAACCTAAGTCCAAAATGAGGTCAAGGTCAAGGTCAAACTGAGGTCAGGTGATGTCTGAAGATGAGAAATGTTCACAGGTTACATCTGCATTAGTATCAAGTCATTCTAGCAAGGAGTATCACTACTGATGCGAGACGAAATGGTCCCATTTGGTTAACCTCGTACGGACGGATGGACAGGACGATCACATAGTGGCTTTGCGACCAGCAGTCTGGTCGGCATCCATGCTGTTCGTTTTCAAAGCCTATTGCAATTAGAGAAACCGTTAGCGAACAGCATCGACCCTAACCAGACTGCGCGGATGCATAGGCTGGTCTCTATCCATGCTGGTCGCAAAGCCACTATGTTGGTTTTCTCATGGCGCGGCTCATATGCCTCCCGCAAAAGAAGCAAAACTTGGAATATTGAATTGAAACTAAACTGCAAACAAATTCATGTGTGTTAGTACCCAATAAATATGTTATAAAACTGATTTGTTTTTTTTTTCACATTCATTAATTTTCAAAAGCAAAATTAATCCTAGCCAAAGTGTGACACCGATGTGATTGAAATAGTTAAGACTTTTCTTTGAATTGTCAAACTTAAAATGAAAAGGAGATCTATCTGTTGACATAAATTTCATTTTAAGACACACTGTATTTTTTTCAATTTAAATGCTAAATGCAGATTTTCTTTTTAAATTAATACTTTGCCTATTATATAAATTTTAAAGAACCTTTTATGCATTTGAATAGACAACTAGAGCTATCACTAAAGGTGATGAATGTACCCCCCCCCCCCCACTCCCCAACATGCACTGACACAGTACATTGCAATTTGAAGAACGCAAGATTGCATAATTTTGTGGACTGTATGTATATAGACTGTAAGTATACAGTATAGTAACAAAAAACAAGGCAGTCTGAATGACAGCTAAATCCCCCGCCACTGCTATGGATAGTGAAAGGGTAAACCTTTGATTTTAGCTGTGACCTTGACCTTGAACTGACATGGCTGACTCATGAATTCTGCACAACGTCTTGATGAGGTGATCATTTGACTCAAGTTTTATAAAATTCCTTCAAGGGGTTTAGGAGATATAGAGCGGACACAAAATGGCAGGCTCAAACCTTTGACCTTGAGTTGTGACCTTGACCTTGAACCGACAAGGCTGACTCATGGGTTCTGCACATCGTCTTGATGAGGTGATCATTTGACCCAAGTTTCATGAAAATCCTTCAAGGGGTTTAGGAGATATGGACCGGACACGATTTTGTTACGGACGGAAGGAAGGACGGACGCAGACCATTCCTATAATCCCTCCGCCACGGCGGGGGATTAACAAAGTGCCATAACTATGCAGAATATTTATCTATTTTATCTATTTATCTATTTATGCACAACTAGGGTTGGTACTGATCACTTGTG
Organism: Mercenaria mercenaria; assembly: GCF_021730395.1. NCBI lineage: Eukaryota > Metazoa > Mollusca > Bivalvia > Venerida > Veneridae > Mercenaria > Mercenaria mercenaria. The sequence continues at coordinate 83,491,841 of NC_069368.1, forward strand.
TGAAGTTTCATTAAATTGTGTGCAAGGGTTAGGAAGATTAGGCGCGCACAAGACTGCATATGCAGACTGTCTGTACATTATAGTATGTTAACAAGAAACAAAGTGCCATAACTCTGCAATTTTTGTCGTTGAAAGAACCTAACATGCCCCATGCACAACTACTGTTGTTACTGATCACTTGTGTGAAGTTTCATTAAATTGTGTCAAGTGGATGAGGAGAGATGGTGCGCACAAAATTGTGTCGCTGTATATAGTATAGTAACAAAAAACAAAGTCCTATAACTGTGCAAGTTTTTTTTCTGAAAGAACCTAACATGCCCCATGCACAACTACTGTTGTTACTGATCACTTGTGTGAAGTTTCATTTAATTTTGTCAAGCAGATGAGGAGATGGTGCGCACAAAATTGTGTCTACCCACAGACAGACAGGCAGACGGACAGACAGGCATACAACCTGAAACCAGTATACCCCCCCCTTACAACTTTGTTGTTGGGGGGTACAATAATAACATGCAATAATTTACACTGTCTGTAGACTCCTTTCCGTATTTACTCCTCAAGAAATCTAGACTTTTTTTGCCATCTGAAAAGAAAATGAAAACTGTCTACACAATGAGCTCTTTACTAACCAAGTCCTCACTTCAGCTTACATTATTGTTATATTGAAACAGTACAATGTTATCAACATTATCTAGGTGAAGGAACAAAAATTAGTTGCAATTTGTTTTCAAATCTAAAAGTTGTCATCGCCCGCCCAATTAGCTCAGTAGGTAAGAGCGTTGGTCTACGGATCGCGGGGTCGCGAGTTTGATCCTTGGGCGTGGCGTATGTTCTCCGTGACTATTTGATAAATGACATTGTGTCTGAAATCATTAGTCCTCCACCTCTGATAATTCATGTGGGGAAGTTGGCAGTTACTTGCGGAGAACAGGTTTGTACTGAAACAGAATCCAGGAACACTGGTTAGGTTAACTGCCCGCCGTTACATGACTGAAATACTGTTGAAAAACAGCGTTAACCCACCCCCCCCAAAAAAAAGTTGTCATCAGAGATGGTTATGCGACACTATACAAATATCAAATATTTGTATTTTTACATAGCGAGGAGGGAAAGCAAATATATTTCGTAATTTGGTGCACTTAGTTATCATGTGAATTTGATTACTTGGTGGGTACTATCTCTGTTAGGTATGATTATGACAGATGTAAGTTATACAATAAGAAATAATTTACCTGGAGTTAAGTTTTTGATTACATTTTCTAGCTTTCCTGTAAAAATGCAAAAAGCATGGATTAGTGTTCTGCAGAAAAAAAAGTGTCACAGGTAAATCAAATATCTTCTAAGTTTTATTACAGTAAGTTTATGTGCCATCTAGAGAATTTAACCTACTGCGATAATTTAAGGCCAAACTGTTAACACAGTTTTAAGCTTAAGCTGTTAGAGACAAAATGAATAAAAAAATTGTGATGCTCAAACAGAAACAGGCCTGGAATTCAGTCAAAATCCAAAAAGCCTGAAATTCTACATTCAACATGTTCAAATGAAATTAAATAAACTTTCTCAAAAGGGTAACTTAAGGAACATTTGGCAGTCAAAAAGCTGAAATTAGGACCAGTCCTGAAAAAAAAGAGCTGTCACAGGAGACAGCGCGCTCGACTATTTTGATGCTGGATAATGAAACTGGGCACATCTGAGGAAACTAGAGCTGTCACTTGAGTGTTTAATGACTCCAATTGTGGATGAAGATATTGCACAATAGCCTGAGTCTATGCCAAAAATATAAACTTAAAGTAATAAGAGAGGTAAAGATAAAATGTATCAAAACACTATATATGTATATTATAAGCAAAAAGGAGCATAATTCATTAAATATTGGTACCAGAGTTATGCAGCTTGTGTCATATAGTGTGGGTGATGATGTTGAACAACTATTTTAAGTTTGAATCAAATCCATTCAATAATAACAGAGACAAAGTGAAAGTACATCAAAACTTTAACCTAAAATTCTAAGTAAAAAGGGGGAATAAATAATGAAAAGTTGGTGCCAGAGTTATGCACCTTGCATCATATGGTGTGGGTGATGATATTGAACAACTATTTTAAGTTTGAATCAAATCCATTCAGTAATAACAGACAGAGTGAAAGTGCATCAAAACTTTAACCTAAAATTCTAAGTAAAATGGGGAAATAATTCATGAAAAATTGGTGCCAGAGTTATGTACCTTGTGTCATATGATAAGGGTAATGATGCTGAACAATTGTTTAAGTCTGAATCAGATCCATTCAGTAATAACAGAGATAGAGTGAAAGTGCATAAAACTTTAACCTAAAATTCTAAGTAAAAAGGGGAATAATTCGTGAAAAATTGTGCCAAAGTTATGCATCTTGTGTCATATGATGTGGGTGATGATGCTAAACAACTATTTTAAGTTTGAATCAAATCCATTCAGTAATAACAGAGGTAGAGTGAAAGTGCATAAAACTTTAACCTGAAATTCTAAGTAAAAAGGGGGAATAATTCACGAAAACATGGTGCCAGTGTTATGCACCTTGTGTCATATGATGTGGGTGATGATGTTGAACAACTATTTTAAGTTTGAATCAAATCCATTCAGTAATAACAGAGATAGAGTGAAAGTGCATCAAAACTTTAACCTGAAAATCTAAGTGAAAAGGGGGGATAATTTATGAAATATTGGTTGCAGAATTATGGCCCTTATGTCAGATGGTGTGGATGATGATGAGGAATAAGTATTTCAAGTTTGAATCAAATCCATCAACTAATTACCGAGATAAGTTGAAACAAGAGCTGTCACTAATGATGACAAATGCCTCCACAGCACCTTGACCTTTGACCTAGTGACCTTAACCTATGACCTGGTGACCCCAAAGTCAGTAGGAGTCGTGTACTCAATAAGTACTATCAGCACGTGAAGTTTGAAGGTCCTGGGTGCAGTGGTTTGCGAGTAAAGTGCCTTCATGCAAAAAGTTAACGTTGTGACGAACGAACTAACTAACTAACGAACGAACTAACAAAAGGACAGTTGAAAACTAATATGCCTCCCTTTGGGGGCATAAAAAGAGAAAGTGCACCAAAACTTTAACCAAGGTGGGGACATGGAGAGACGCCAACATGAGTAGGATAGCTCTCCTTATACTTCGTATAGTCGAGCTAATTACAGGCCTGTTGGAACTGTTGACAGGTTTCTACAAAATATGACAAGATTAAGACCAAGAAAAATATAATTCAAAATCATTCCCATTTCATAGAGGCAAATATTATGGAGTTTTTATGAAGATCAGACAGGAATTGTTCTTTCATGATCTGACCTAATGACCGATTTTTTTTAACTTCGAGATGAACCACTCTTGAACTTGTCACATATTTTGATTATATCCAACTGTTTCTTTTACATTTTGCGACAACTGTAACCCTAAAGAGTTAAGATGCAAGATGAACAAAACATTCTATAAGACAGCTATATCCCCTGCCATTGCTATTGATAGTGAAAGGGTTTGGTATTCGGTGGAAACATTAAACAATCAAGTTGTGACCTTGACCTTAAACTGGTAGGGGTGAATTTTAAATTCTCACATTTACTTGATAAAAGGAATATTACAGCCACATCATATGAAAATCCAACAAGGGTAAAGGCGATACAGAGCAGACACAAAATGGAAGGCTCAAACCTTTGATATTTATTTGTGACCTTGACCTAACAAGGCTGACATAAAGTTCTGCACATCCTCTTAATAAGGTGGTCACCTGACCCAAGTTTCACGAAAATCCTTCAAGACACAAAGCTGACAAGAAATGTTACAGACAGAGACCTTTCCCATACCCCCCACACACTACACTCATAGCAGGGGATTAAATAAAATGGAGGACACAGGGGTATCACAGAATGTCACACTGAGTGAGCTAAACATTTGCATGATATGGATTGCACTTATTAAACCATTAATCAAAAATACAATTCAGTCAGGACTGGCATTATCCATCTAAAGTTGACAATGTTATAAGGCTAAACTGAGTAACTGCAAAACTGGAACAAGGCCTTTGAGCTGTTTATCATCTGATTTACTATGGGTCAGAGTTCAGATGTGCAGGAACTGAACCACGTGGGCATAAGCAAGTGGTCTAATATTGAAGCATTTGAATGATGAACCATGGTAAATTAGACAATATAAAATAATAGGAAAGTCTTGATTGTGTTCATTCAGATATGTTCATTGTCATATTTTATATTAAAAATATTAAGCATGATTTCATTTACATCATGCAGCAATTTGCCGTCATAGTGCTCTCTTACAGATCCATGAGTCAATCATTGTTTATTGCATAATAAAAACAGAGATTTATTTCCTTCTTTGTTTAACTGGTAATCAAATCAAGACATGTTAGAATTATTACTTTTAGTAACTACATTAAGTGAAATATTATCATAAAATAAAATGTACCACCCGTAACTTAATTCAAAGCTACTTTAAAGCAACATCTTTTTCTAATAATGTTTGATATTAATCAGTTACGAAATGTTTGAGCCACTGAGCAATTTGTGAACACCTGAAGTTACTGATTGTTGAATGTTACGGTGCCATTTACATTAACATTTAAGAAGAAACACCAACATTACACTAACCGGCCGGAGTATGTTCCTTTTTTACCGCAGTCTCTGTTTCAGGCTTTAGTTTACTTGGGCTTTCACTTTCAGTATTACCTTCTGTAAAGGAAGAGAAATTTCTGAAATATATTTTTTGTAATTTATATTTTATTTCCAGACAAACTCCTTTCACATGTTCACATAATATAGCATGAATCTTTCAGTAAATAAATAGCATGATATGCTGAATTACAAACAGATGACTGAACATAATACATAGTGACAAAGAACAAGATAACTGAAGGGAGATAAAATCAGTTATTAATGATACATACTTTCTGACTAAGTTGCAGGCCTCCTAGCAGGCCTGAACAAAAATAAAGGTTTTTATAAAGGCTCCAATCTATGGAAATAAAGGCCTTTTAGTGTAAAATATTAAAAAATAAAGAGTAAATAAAGGCTATTTTTGTCGGAATTCTCATTGAAAACACATAATATATATACGGTAGGTATTTACTACATGTATGTGGACTGGTTAACACAACACTTACAGCATTCTGAAAAACTCAAGATGAAAGATACACAAGCAGTACCCTAATAACAACACTTAAAAGGGGGGAAGAAATACAGTAGTATAACCATTACTTGCTTTAAACTGGCACGGCAAGCAGTCTGAGCAAAAATATAGGTTTTGAGTGAAAATTAGAGGCTATTTGGCCATTTTAAAGGTTTTTTCAGAAGATTTAAAGGTTTTAAAGGTTTGCTCTGAAATTAAAGGTTTTAAAGGTTTCACTAGGAGGCCTGAAGTTGTTTCCCTTTATAGGGCTGAAGCTAAGAAATTGATATAAAACAAAATTTGTTATTTTCATTCTTTAAAATTTTTTAATTATCTTTATAATAATATTTCTTATTCTTAATAAAAATTCAATCATACCTTTTCCAATTTACCTAATCCATTCTAAGACTATGTATTAAGAAAAAATGTTTTGCCAGTGGTTTGGTTATCAAAGTACACTGATTATCCTTATCTTCAGTTTGTTTAAGACAATAAAAATATTCACTGAGTTAAAGAGAGAAAAAAAGACAACAAATTTCTGAAATATTAAACAACAACGGTGCCAGAATGTCACAATACACCTATCAATGCCATCATAGCAAATTTCTTTACATTTGCAGATGTTATTATTCTTAATTCTGTGGTTTTGTAGTATTTCATGAAGAACATAATTTCCAAATGGCTGATCTGGAAAAAAAATATACTACAGTTGAACCTGCCTGAGCAGTCACCTCTATTAATCAGCCACTTTGCTTACTCCCAAAATTGACTTTCTATTCTAATTTCAACCTCTCTTAAGGTAGTTCTGCACGTTTGATAAACTGGAAGTGACTGCGTAACGTCATTTATCCGGAAAACGTAGAATAAAGCCTGGATTCGGCGTACAGAAATGAAAATAATTTTATGATTTAATCGAAACCTGTGAGTAAATTTATTACATTGGCACTTTTGCTATATATTTCTAAAGTCAAAATATGATATTAAAACATATGACGCGTTAAAAAATTCAAAACATGTCTTAAAATTAGCGAGAAATGTCCGGTTAACTTTAATCTTGGTCATATATCTCAAAAATAAGCATACGGACCTATACATTTATTTCACCAAATTATAGGTCATATGTATATTTAGAACTTTGAGAAGTTTCATCAAAATCTACATTGTAGAAACATTTCTATTCGTGAAAATGTTATGAAAGTTATGATTTTCTCATAGACTCCCATTATGAAATATTGCGTGAGATCCAAATTTTTCAAATCAGTCTACTCTAGCAAAAAATAAAGCACACGACCCTATCTTTTTTATTTGCTGAATTTTCAAGGTATATTCTGAAGTTTTGAAAAATCAGAGTTTAATCAAATTCTACAGTGTAGAAAAATTTGTTATCAAAAGTTTAAATACAGGAAATCCTACTTTTCCTGTTGGCAGGAATTTATCTTTTTGTTGTTAAATTTTTACTATATTAAAGCGGATTCTGTTTTGATAAAATGTAGACAAATATTTCATCATAAAAAGGACTTTAATCAATTTGGCTTCCAGGCTATCAAAGATTAAAGTGCATAAATATGTCCAAGTAGAGTACCAAAGATATGCCTATTAATAAAGCTTTCGGAAAAATTTAATAACATGAAAATACTTCCAAGTATAACTCCTTTGACAAAATTGTGACTTGTTGGCCTTAAAATTTTACTGTTTCTGAAATTTCAGTGGCTCAGAGAAAAAATACCAAGTGTGATGACTGAATAATGTTGTTTATAATTGGCAGAATTCATACAGAAAAGTTTATAATTAACAGAATTCAGGTTTAGGTCAGCAAAATTGAAAAGAATGTTTATATTTGTTTGCATTTCTTTTCGCATTTGAAATTCCCCCTCAAAAGTTTTTTTTGAAAAATCATGCGAAATTCTCTCCTTGCATGGACCCTGGCCCCAGTCCCAAAAAGCAAACGAGAGCCCTGGTTTGTATACTGGACAATGTTTATGAGAACTTACAGTAAGATATAAGCAAAAGTAACAAAGTTATGACAGAAAAACAAAGGTTGCCAAAAAACTTTAACCTTAAAAATAAACTAAGTATAAGACCTTGGTGACCTTGACCTTGGATAAAATGGGCCCAGTCCCTGTACATACTTTGTTTGCATACTGGACAAAGTTTATGTGAAGTAACAGTAAGATATAAGCAATAGTAAGAAAAGATATGACAGAAAAACTTTAACCTTAAAAATAACTAAGTATAACAGCTTGGTGACCTCGACCTTGGGTATAAAGGGCTCAGCCCCTACACGTACATTGTTTGTATACTGGACAATGTTTATGTGAAGTTACAGTAAGATATATGGTATTGTTTTTTTTCCAACGGCTAATTATAACAAGAGCACCATCATGCGGGTGCAGACACTGATCAAACTCTGATTTTTTTTTGTCTCTGTATAATGAAAATATTGACCTACCCATGATTTTCCAGAAACAGAGCACTCGACAACTTTTGGGGACAGGTACCCATACCGTCAGGAGGGGGAATTTTTCGACATTTTAAGATGAAAAGGGGAAGTTTAAGCCATGTATATGTAACTACTTTTCACACTTATTAACACTGTTTTCAATCATTTCTAACTGATGTGACTATATTGCAACAGTAATCTTCCTTAGAGGCACTATATAATATTAAAAGAAAGACTTAGTCTTAATATCTATTTGTGTCAAACAACCTATCATCAGGGTAATTTTCTTCTGAGAAAGGGGAAAAAAACATATTATTTTAAGAGGGGAATGGTACCCATATTCGGCCCCAAAAATGGCCAAACAAGTGCCCCGAGAAAGGTCCATAATTCTTGCAAAACACAATGTACTATGTAGAGTTATGGTACTTGTGCAATCACCTTTTAATGGCAAATAACGGCTGAGTTTAAAAAATAGCTTTGACTAATAAGGAGAAAAGGTAACTTAAACTGAGAAATGGCTGTGGATGGACATTTTGGGGTATTTTTCATTAAACCAAGGGCAATAACTCTAAGGGAAATTGACCAATCAAAATAAACTTGACGGACATCATCACAGAATGTTGGTTCATATTTATTTAAAGTTTCATGAAATTCTTCTGGCTGCGGACGGACAGACGCATGGACAAAGCCATTTCAATACCCCCTCCCGAATTCATCGGCGGGGGATAAAAAGATAGATAATCCTGTCTGTTTAATTTTGTGGCATAATAATAAATGTATTAACAGTTTACATAAACCAATGGAAATAAATCTGATGAATTGCAAAACAACCTTACCTATTTTGAGAGGACCACCACAAAAAACACAAAAACGCCAGTTAGTTTGAACCCTCTCTCCGCACTGGCCACAAAACATCTGAAATGAATTGCATAATAGATCATAATTGTTAATTTTAGTTTTTAATGCTTTCAATTTTTGCACCTCTAGATTTATTGGTAGATTTATATAGGGGGTGGAGCCAAACAAATAATTGGAGGTGTACGTCATGAACTTGGGACAAAGGGTGGATGGGCTGACATACACATACACGGACAAGACCAAATCTAAATGCCCCCACCATTGGGGGAGGGGGGCACAAAAAGGCTGATTTAACAATACACACAATGTAGATGTATTTAAAGATGAAAACAAGGAAGAATATCCTACAAGGAAAACCATGTTATAAAAATGCAGACACCATTTACTTTGTTCAAATGATCAGTCAATTTGCAGAATCGATCTAGACCAAACTAGAATTCTAGTTCGTCTAGGCAAAACTAGAATTCTAGTTTGGTCTTGACTGATTCCAGAACTGCCTAGACCAAACTAGAATTCTAGTTTGACTAGACCAATTCTGGATCTGCCTATGCCAAACTGGAATCTTTCTTCTGTATTTAATGAAGAAGAAAATGTTTCATATTGGTTCAAGTGTTTTATCAATAAAATGCCATAATCATAATTATTTGTTGTTTTTTTTTAATTCTTAAACTGAATAAATACTGTCTGGTTTTTTTCATCCATTAGGAAATAATACAAACTATATCTCACTACCAAAACTTAAACAAGAAGATTCAAGATTCAGGAAATTAGGAAGCGACCTTGGACTTTCAAACTGAGAATTTTATGCGCGATAATTGTCCATTTTGGGAAAAGTAATCAACAGCAAGTAAAAACAGAAATACTAATAACATTTATCTCCCATTAAACAATGAATAAAATCCGGGCCATGGAACATAACAGATTAGAATGTAATGCCTCACATGTGGTTCTGTGCACTGTCAGGCTATAGTGTGACAAAAAAAAAACTGATACCAAATACTTCCTCTGAAAATAATAAAATGTGACAAAATCTTAACCATCTGTTGAATGATTTTGGGAAATCTTAACTTGCATTTTGGGAAATATCTCTGCCACAGTTGGGAAAAAATAAGTAAATTTTCGGATTCGGAAGAGGCCTTTTATAGGCCTCTGTTATATAAGAATGAAAAGCCCTGCCTAGGTGTAACAGGCTGAAAATACTTCAGGCCTGACCGGGAATCGAACCCGGGACCTCTCACACCTAAGGCAGACACTCTACCACGTCGCTATAAAAGCTAGCTCAATAGCAAGGAAGTATAAAGTGCACCCTTATACTCTACCCTACTACACACATCCCCTCCATCTTAGAATTCGTCCTCGAATTCCAGGAGTATGAACATCCATGGGACATTCCAAGGTGTCCATTCATATCTACTCGTGAGTTATTTACGTTGGGCGCCAAATGTAACAGGTTGAAAATACTTCAGGCCTGACCGGGAATCGAACCCGGGACCTCTCACACCTAAGGCGGACACTCTACCACGTCGCTATAAAAGCTAGCTCAATAGCAAGGAAGTATAAGTGCACCCGTATACTCTACCCTACTACATAGGCAGATCCCAAATCAGTCTAGCCAAACTAGAAAGTAGAATACAAGTTTGGTCTAGGCAAATCCAGAATCGTTCTAGAACAAACAAGAATTCTAATTTGGCCATTCAAAACCAGAATTCTAGTTTGGTCTAGACTGATTGCATGCATGAATATGGAGTCAGAGGTAACACACTAAAATGGGTCAAAGGCTTCTTAGATAATAGGATCCAATCAGTAGTCCTAAATGGCACTACCTCTGATGCCATCCCTGTAGCATCATGTGTCCCGCAGGGGTCTGTACTTGGTCCCCTGCTCTTCCTAGCTTACATAAATGACCTCCCACAAAACATCTGTTCCAAAGTCCGTCTGTTTGCAGATGACACGGCAATAAAAATTATATCTAACATTATCATCTGCAGACCAATCTGTCCAGGCCTTTTTTTCATCAATTTGGGAATGCCACCGACACCAGTAGAATTGGGAAAATGCTCTCGGAAATTGTCTTAATTGGGACAATTTGCAAATTACCAAAATCTACATAAATGTGTTTTTGTGTGAAATATTAATGAATTGCATTTCAGTAATTGTTCAACAGTAGATCTATTATAATTTACCTAAATATACATATAAATTAGCAAAACTATCTTAAAACAGCAAAAACCCTAAAAGGTATAATCATTTGGGAATTTTAAATTCAACTTTGGGAAAAAAACACATACTTTTTTGCATTGGGATTACCTCCTTTTACGGACCATTACTAAAACATGGAACGGAATGTAATGGAACAATAGAAAATACGGAACAGAAATTAAAAAGACGGAACATATATTACGGAATAATTTTAGATGGAACAAAATAAAGATCTGTATATCACGGAATAAGTTCAAAATAATAAAAAAACATGGTCATATTGGACATAAATTAAAATGGAACATAGATGAAAATACAGAACAGTTCTATTTTTCGAACAGAAAACAGCGAAACAGTTGTTAAAATACGGAGCACTGCTATTTTTAGATGATTTTTTTTGGATTTTCCAAAGGAAAAATCTAAAAATAGAACATATTTTGCACACGGAACTGTATATTTTAGACGGAACAGGAATTGAACAAGAGCTGTCTGATGACAGCGCGCTCGACTATTCGAAGAATTGATTGAAGAATGGCAGCCCTTTTTTTGTAAATTTGGGGAAGGGTACCAGGTCCCTTTTGGAGGGGAAATTTACGTCGCGAAATCATTGTTTGGAGGTATATATTTGCTGAAAAGTTGTTAAAATCAGGACTGAAAATCAAAACTTATTTCATTTTTTTTGGCATGGGGAATTTCTGGCCAAGGTGGGGAAAAAAGTATACTTTTTAGATTGGGGAATGGAGCCGAATTTCGGCCCTAAAATCAGCATAAAAAAAGGCCTGAATGGTGTCAAAATATTTCCACGGATATTCAGACAAAAGAAATAAATAGATTAGACAAACAATGTTCCTGTATTACTTTGATTTCAATAAGTCTTGCACTAAATGGCAATATATGAGCCAATTTCAAAGTCCAAAAAGGGCCATAATTCAGTCAAAATAGTTATGTACTCTTGCCTACAGATGGAAATCATAATGATAAACAAGTGTTAAAAGTTTAAAAGCCATATGTCAAATAGTTTTGACAAAACATGGACTTGTATGGAAACAGAACCAATTTCAAAGTCCAAAACGGGCCATAATTCAGCCAAAATAGATGACAGAGTTATGTTCTCTTTCCTACAGATAGAGACTATTATACTAAACAAGTGATAAAAGTTTCAAAGCCATATGTCAAACACTTTACAAAAAATATGAACTGGTACGAAAAACTTAACCAAGATTTCTCAGTCAAAAAGGGCCATAATTCAGCCAAAATCCTTGATGGAGATATGTACTCTTGCCTATAACTGGACATGGTGATGGTAAACAGATGTTGAAAGTTTCAAAGCTTTATCTCAAAAGACTTTGTCAAGATGTGGACTGGTACGAAATATTAACCCAGATTTCTAAGTCAAAAAGGGCCATAATTCAGCCAAAATCCTTGATGGAGTTATGTACTCTTGCCTATAACTGGACATGGTGATGGTAACCAAGTGTTGAAAGTTTCAAAGCTTTATCTCAAAAGACTTTGTCAAAATATGAACAGGTACGAAAAACTTAACCATGATTTCTAAGTCAAAAGGGGCCATAATTCAGTCAAAATCCTTGATGGAGTTATGTGCTCTTGCCTATAACTGGACATGGTGATGGTAAACAAGTGTTGAAAGTTTCAAAGCTTTATCTCAAAAGACTTTGTCAAGATGTGGACTGGTACGAAATATTAGCCCAGATTTCTAAGTCAAAAAGGGCCATAATTCAGCCAAAATCCTTGATGGAGTTATGTGCTCTTGCCTATAACTGGACATGGTGATGGTAAACAAGTGTTGAAAGTTTCAAAGCTTTACCTCAAAAGACTTTGTCAAAATATGAACTGGTACGAAAAACTTAACCATGATTTCTAAGTCAAAAGGGGCCATAATTCAGCCAAAATCCTTGATGGAGATATGTGCTCTTGCCTATAACTGGCCATGATGATGGTAAACAAGTGTTGAAAGTTTCAAAGCTTTATCTCAAAAGACTTTGTCAAAATGTGGACTGGTACGAAAAACTTAACCCAAGGTGTGACGCCGACGCCGACGTGAGTAGGATAGCTCTACTTATTCTTCGAATAGTCGAGCTAAAAAACGGAACACGGAACACTTCTATTTTCAGTAACTGTTACGGAACAGTAAATTACGGAACAATTATTTATGGAATAGATTTAAGAATCGCTATTTAGAACAAATAAAAAAGTGTACGTCATAACGTAAATTGTAACAATTAAGACGTGACGTCGTTCCGTAGCAATGTCAGTTGATAGGCAGAGTCGCAAACATGGCATAAGCCATGATACCAGATGAAAAACTATTCAAACAAGCCCCTTTGTGTTTGAACGAGATCTTAACATTGCTGAGAAGCAAAGACACCGTCAGTGAGATACCATTTCGACCATCAGGCGGTGATATTTATGTTTATAAAGCTGAACCTTTGAAGTCAACTGACTAGACAGCGGATGGACATAGGTAAGATTTTGTTAATACTCATAAATATGTTTCATTTTCAAATCTTGTTTTGTTAACGATGATACCTAAGTTTTTCGTTTAAAATTGCTGACACAAGCTACTCTGTTACTTTTCAGTTGGAGCAATCAAGGATCGCGGAAAACGCTTCCTAGAAAATCTCCAAAATATCTGAAGTCCTACTATTACATAAGTAAAATAATAGATCTGCCCTTGTATTGCGTGTGCAAAATGCCAGACACTCATAGTTTGTACGTTTATTGTGATGAATGCTCAAATGAGTATCATCCAGAAAGCGTGGACTTTGGGGATAGGAGTATACATGCTTCATTGGCTTTTGTATGCCCAGAATGTAAATCAAAATCTTAAATTTTATTGAACATAAATTTATCATATATACATTAATTAAATAACAAAAGCATATGACAATTAAAAACTTGTCTTTAAATCTCGATTGTGTGCCATGGTTTTTTTCTATTCCATGTATGTTTCGTATAGCTTCTGTTCCAATAATAGGTTGTTCCGTAAATGTTCCGTGGATTGGTTGTTCCGTGAATTCTCTCCTTTTTAATGTTCCATCTGTTCTGTGTTTTAGATTGTATCTATCAGATTTGTTCCGTTCCATTTCATTCCGTGTTTTAGTAACGACCCCTTTTACGGGAGGTAGATTTATAGGGGAAAAAAGCCCTGCTGTCAGTGTCACTCTCCAAAATGACTTAAAACTTCTAGAAAAGTGGGAGTTGGAGTGGGATATGGAGTTCAACCCCTCCAAGTGTCGAGTAATCCACACCACTAGAAGGAAACATACTATCCCTACCCAGTAGCACTAATGGAAAAAGCAAAAGTGTGGGGACCAAAGTAACATGATGTCACAAGAATGTGTCACTTTATGTACCAGACACTTTATGTACCAGCACTTTATGTACCACTTTGGACACCTTATGTATCACATATATGATATATATTGGATGATCATTTTTGTTTTGATTTGATGAAAATGTTATATTTTATGTTACTTGAAATGTTTTTTTACTAAATTTAAATGTTAATTGTCATAATTAATAAGGTAAAATTATATGCACATAGAAATGTTTACAACATTCTATGAACTTAAGCTGATTAAATCAAAGTTGTTTCCACAGGTAATTATCACATATTGACAGTGCTACACAATGAGATACAATTACTATATAATATTATATATAGGTGGTACACTAAGTGTCAAAGTGGTACATAAAGTGTCTGGTACATAAAGTGACTGGTACATAAGGTGTCGCACCCGTGGCACAACATATTTCCAACCAGGGACCGCTAAACTGGATGTGTTCCTTAGGCGTAAAAAAAAAAAATGTTTGTTTCCGGTATCCCGACCTACCCTAAATTTTTGGCCCGACCCTAAATGTTTTTATGGCCTTGGAGAATAATTTTTTCAACTTTTTGACAAAAAGTTGCAATACTGCACTTTTCATGCTTTAAACATGGTCAGTGATGTTAGAAATCAACTTACTGATGCTCTAAAGGCATAACCCCCATACTTGTATTCATTTTTTGACACAAAAATAATTTCCGAAAAGTCTCCCTTAATAAAAAAAAATCCAAAAAAAAAAATTTTTCCGACCTACCTACCCTAATTTTTTTTAGCATGTTACCGGAAACAAAGAATTTTTTTTTTTAGGCCTTAACAAAATATCCCGGGGGAGAACACCCTGTATCCCTCTGCACCTCCCCCGCATACAATGAAAATGATTTGAAACCATGTAGATCTACCCTATACATGGAAGGAAGAAGTAGATTCCGGTAGAGTTCCGGCGCCGGCGAGCACCGGCGGAATAAGATCTATCGATACACACAAATAGTCTTTGTGAGTCAACGAACTAAACAAACATTATACATTAATTAAACATATAAAATGTGTAAAACTACACCTTACTTTGTATCCAGTGATGGCTATTAAGAAAACCAAAAAAAAACAACCTTTTTCAAATTTCAAATCCTACGCAGGAAGTTTAGGAATGCCTTTATACTAGAAAGGGCCGTTTAAGCGAAAAGATCGAATAGTGAAATCTAGTAGATTTCGCGAAATCTAATCAAATTAGCGAAATCTAGACATAAAATATCTTTAAAAATCCTTTTAAGCTTTTATTAAAAATATAAATCTACGTGTGCATGTCAATTTTCAAGAAAAAATATTTATATTTAGGGTGGTTTGAAGCGAAAAACGTATACAGGTATAGATTTTGCCCGATTTTACACACGCGGGGAAAAAAAACAAGGAAGAATATCCAACAAGGAAAGCCACGTTCAAAACACGCAGCCTCCCCAAGACACACACGAACAACCCTCGCACACAACACAGAAAATGAAACACCAAAAGACAAAACAAACAAATATAGGAACACAGTGGGGCACCGACTTGGAACGGTCAGTGGCAAAACCACCACTGGGGAGTTTAAACCGGTTTATGGTGCACCTAACCTCACTCTTAACCCCACCATGTTCCAAAGTTACAAGACAGTGTAAATAAAAATAATCCCCGCCAGGTGAAATCCTAACATACGTAAAGGCAACAGAAGGTATATTATGTAAAACACAAAGATGCCCTTGTAAATATAATATAAACATGCAGTCCTTAAGAATCTAATACGCATGTACTAAATGCCTTTGCTGAAGACAGAGCAACAAGGAAAACACCCTTAAGGGCCCGACGAAACAGGCCAGGAGAAGGAAATCAAAAATAGCTCAGTCCTGTCTTAAGTGACAGGAAAAATTATGCATAAAGTTTAAAGTAATGAATTTTCTTTTAAAATCTTTTTAGTTTTTTATCAAGAATATATTTCGAATTTTGCATGTCAACTTTCAAGAAAAAATATTTATATATAAGGTGTTGTTGAAAAGAAAAAACAACGTATACGGGGTTGATTTCGCCAGGTTCTATAACAGTAACTATAGGCCAATAACAATTTTATGCTGCTTAGGAAAACTCTTTACCTCTGTTCTGAATCAAAGGTTAACATCTTACCTAGAACAAAATAATATTTTAGATGAAAACCATGGTCTGGCATCCGAATGGGTTACTCCACGTCAGACCATCTGATTGCCTTAAGTACCATAATCGAAAGCCCGCCCGCTTAGCTCAGTAGGTAAGAGCGTTGGTCTACGGATCGCGGGGTCGCGAGTTCGATCCTCGGGTGCGGCGTATGTTCTCCATGACTATTTGATAAACGACATTGAGTCTGAAATCATTAGTCCTCCACCTCTGATAATTCATGTGGGGAAGTTGGCAGTTACTTGTGGAGATATCCTATTTCCGGAATAGTTAAAACGCGTATGATTTCGTTTTGGAATCGTTTAATCACTGGAAAAGTTTCGAAATTATCTTTTCAATTGTATCAATATATGATAAAAGATAAAAGAACCATAACAGAGATTTTAAATGGGTATCTCATGAATGTAAAAAGCATTTTAAACTCAATCAGTAGACCAGACCTATGGCAGAAACAGAATAGCATAATCAGTAAATCAAAAAAAAAGTAAAACAAACACTGATTGATCAATACAAACAAAATAGAGAAAAGTGGAAACTTCACAGAAAGCTCAACACGATAAAAACGAAAATGCTGCAGGCTCGCTTTGATTGAGCCTGTTCATGGACGGTAGTGGAAATGCATGGTTTGCACAGCTTCGCGAATCTAATAACGGTAGAACTTATAATAGTTTTAAAGACACCCATGCTTTCGAGTATTACTTTAAGATATTCGATAACAACGATTCTCTAATCTTGTTTAAATACAGAACTGCCAACTTCAAACTCCAAAGGACAAAATGAACAAACAAAGGAACACACAAGGACAAAACGAACAAACAAAGGAACATTGTTCTGAGTCACATTACTTGCTCCAATGCGATTTTTTCTCTCATCAGAGAGAACAATTTTTAACTGCGTTAGAACTAAGTGGTACACCACATCTAACTTTGAAGCTGTGTTTAGCATCTGAGAATATAATTGCACTCAAACACTTGTGTAAATTCTTTAAAAATTATAGAAAAATTGAACTAATTGTGTATCACTTATACCACTATAAATGTGTAAATTCTGAAAAAAAATCATCTTACTTTGTATAGCACTAATACCACTAGATATGTACTTGAAAGTTTTGTCGCTAGACAATCACAGCGGTAACTTGACCTTATTAACTCGGCAGATATTAGTTCTTTATTCCTTTCCATAATTATATTTATTATAGAGAAAGTTTCTTTTTTACCCAGATTTTGCAAGTAATAGCAACTTTCTCGTGCTAGGAATTAGTCCTTTTTTCAGCCTGTGTACTATTTGATGATAAATAAATGTTACACAATCTACATCAATGAAACTATTTTAAGAAATTTGTGTGTACTACGATATTTTATGAATGGAGCGTGTTTATTTTGTGCAAGCGCGGCTTATACAATGTTTATATAGCGGTTTATTTTTAGAATGACAGTTGCTAAATTAATAAAGTAACTATTTTCGAGTTATCAGGTCAAAATCAAAGAGCGTAGCTGAGACTCACTATTTGTAATAGCTGTCTATCCCCCTTTTACCACATACAGTCAGTACTTAGTAATTAACTCTCTGGTTTGTTATAGTATACAGTATATATGTAGCAATAACATTTTTCTTTTTAGTCACTCTCTTGTACTGGTAAATTTCAATGTCGAACTTGCAAATGTTTCTTTGTTATACCCCATGTTGTATACTGCGCGATACCTGCATGGGTGAAAATAAAGATATTTTCTGTTCTGTTCTATTTCACAAAAGATACAACGGTCGTCACATACAGTTGATTAGTTAATAAAATTAAATCTAATCCAGTTAGTTAAGCCAGGATAAACGATAATTTAATTAAGGTGGTTTTCTCACACGTTTGAAGAGGTGCGAAATGCAGCAGATAATCATTCGGTCAAAAGTATGCCGATTTATATCATCCGACAATTATTGGATTATTACATGTAACAAACAGTAATTAGTCTTTTCATATGAAAACGTATTTCTAAGAATTATATTGAATAAAATCTGTAAAAAGATCCTTTGGAAGCAAAGAATGCAACCAAGAAGAATAATAGCAGACTCGGTTTGATTGAGTTATATGTTAAGGATATTGCCCATTTTTTAAATTTCATTCATATATGCATTCTTTCTCCAATTATTGTTGAATACAATTTTTTCATGTATTAAACAATTAGATGATGATACGTGCAAACATACACACAACGTGTTGATTTAAATTGCATACAAGCCGTTACATTATAATGAAGGGGGTAACAATTATCATTATTGTCAAGACCTTGTGCATCCGGGGACAAGTGGACTTATTAAAATACGCAGTGCTGTAATTCATTGCTTTCATTCAGCAATGCCAAGGAGTGTTGTTACGCGTAAATGAATAAATGACTCGTGCAGAAAGTTGTAAAAAATTTGTCTGTATATATATTTGTCTTTCATAATTTTTATATAATTAATGGAATCTATTTATGGCTTTGATTGTAATAAAAATCATGGCATACAATTTGTGTATTGTGTTGTATATTGCCGCCGCGTGTATTGCATGTATCACAGCCCCACAGCAACGCGGTCCAATTATTTTCACACCTTCCATAATTCATTGTATTACGGGTTCATTAAACCCCAACTTAGATTTAATGTTGGAATAATGCATCAAGATGCACCCGTATACGTTTATTTCAAAACAATACTATTTTTCGACATATAAATGTGGAATTATATTCTCAATAACGGCTCAACACAATTTTAATAAATAATACAAACATTTGATTTTACTTCCGCGCAGAATAGTACGAAATCATCACTCACTTAGGATTTTCTTTCCAAAACCCTGCAAAATATAAATATTGTTTTTGAAACTTGACCTGGACACATAGAAATATATTCATAATTAAAGCTCAAAAGGATTTTTTTAAAAAACATTCATTACTTTAAATTATATACTGTGTCTTCATTTTTCCTGACACTTGAGATTTCTGTGAATACAGAATCAGACGAATTCATGACCCACATATGCTTTCTTTTCAAAACCATACTAAATGTTATTATTCTTTTCTCTTGAAACTTGAAATGGACACGTAGAAATATATTCCTAATAAAAGCTCAAAGGGATTTTTAAAAAAAATATTCATTCCTTAAAGTTTTAAGATTTTATATAAAATCTGGCGAAATCAACATCCGTATAAGTTTTTTGTTTATTAATCATACTAAATATTAATATTTTTTCCAGAAAATTTACATGCATGCAGAGAAATATATTCTTGATAAAAGCTTACAAGGATTTTCAAAAAATATCTATCACTTTAGATTTTATGTTTTGATTTTGCCTGTCACTTGAGATTTCTTCACATATAAAATCTAGTGAAATAAACACTCGTATAAGTTTTTCGTTTTAAAACCAAACTATATATAAATACACAATATGTCTGTAAATCTTCCAAAGGGAAGTATAGAATAAATCTGTGTTGATATGTTACTCTTTATTCCGAATTTTCGGACACTTGTCCTTTTTAAAGAATATTTTCAAGAGTATTATTGAAAAAGGACAAAAGTCCGAAAATATGAAATAAAGAGTAAAAATAGAGAAAAGTTCTGAATAAAAGCTTAAAATATTTTTATTTTTTTATTTATTTATTTTTTTTTAATAAATTTTATGTCTTGATTTTACTTGTCATTTGAAATTTCTACGCATAGCCTATAGAATCTTTAGAACCCCAAGTAGTTAGTACTTAGTTATCTATACTAGATACCTGCTTAGAAAGAGACTGAGTTATAGTAAGTTCTAGATTTCTATAGGTATTCCACCTGGACATTGTGGACTTGAAACGCTTATCAGCTGTGCATTGTTTGTAGATTTAATATGTTATGTTACTTAATTTGAACGATTCTTTCAGGATTAATAACACAATTTACTATAATCATGCATCCAATACCAATGTTTATACTTAGCTAAATTTCTCTTGGGGAATGTCTGGTTATTTGTAGATTAGCATTTGTGTAGTAGATTATATGGTATTCGTACGGAAATCTGTACGTTTGTAATCGGTTTGTTACTGCTTCTCTTACGCTTAGACAGATCAGTGTATATTCTCTTAGCGCATTAAACCTGGCAATTAACTTCAGTTAGTTGAAGATGGCCATTAAACTGGAAGAAGAAGAAATGTAACAGACTATGTACACTCCTACTGAGGCCCTTCCCGCGGAAAGGGTTCTTTCCGCAGAAAACGCGCTTTCCGCTGCATCAGTTATTTTCCGTTTACTTTGAATATTGTTCATATTTTTGAATTGAATACACAAAACTGTTTTCTACCTGGTACTACCTACTGAACTGGTTATGGTAAATTTTATCTATTACCGCTTTTTAAACAATTAACACAACCTCTGTATAGCAGTTAAAAATAAAATCTGGAAGAAGATCTTGGAAGCACCGAGACCAAGGCAAAAAGTATAAAATTTGCAGACTCGGTTTTAGTTCAATAACATTAAACTTGCACAGGGCGCCTTTTAATATTTGGACGTTCAATATGTCCCTATTGTCATAATTAATAAGCTAAAATTAAATGCACATCTAGAAATGTCAACAACTTCTTCGCGTTTTTTACAAGGACTTGAAGGAGGACAAAATCCGGGTAGTTTCCATTTTAGCGGTCCCCACTGACTTTGACTATTTATTTTAGGAGGGTTGTGTTTAAATTCTTGTTAAAATAACATAGCTTTGATATGGGGCCAGTAACGCTAATGGAAAAAGCACGGGTGTGTGGGCGGCATCCACCAAAGTAACGTGACCAGGGACCGCTAAACTGGAAGTGTCCCCAAAATTCCCTAAGTGTTTTTTGTCCCCCATGTAAAAGAGGGTTGTGTCCCCTTTTTTTTCCTCCTTGTAAAATTTAGAGAAGGGGATTTTGTCCTTGTAAAATCAATGAAGGTGGTTTTGTCTGCCTACTGTATGCAAAAATGACTGAAGGGGGTTTTGTTCGCAGGGGATTTTGTCTTACACTAGTCTAGGTTTTATTATGGAGAACATGGTGCTTACTACTTTTGCGTCATATCTGTATCTGGTGACACTATGCACTGTAGTTGTTTTATATTTGTGACTGGCAATAGAAACATAAAAAATAATGGAGGATGAATCACAGTACACGGTCATATAATGTTATGGTTTTATTGCGTGTATATTTACACGGTACCACAAGAGCTATAACTATAAGAACATTTTAATGATTTAATTATCAAATAGATCTTCATCAAACATGTTCTGTAGCATCACTGTAATGTCCCCTCCAAAATTTGTTATAATGGGGGTGTTTGTTTCCTACAGTTAAATAAAGAAACACCTTTTATAATAATATTATCAATTTCATTTCAGTTTTGGAAGAAGCTCTATTAGTACTGTAGAACTTTTCAAGATGGTGTCAGCAGGTAAATTAATAAAAAAAATTGTTTGTTAGAACTATTAAATTCATTTTCTATTAAATTTGTAGGTTTATCTTATACAATAGTCAAAACATATGATGCCTTTTTCGAAGAAAATGTAGAGCTATTGCACTCGCATTGGCGTCGCCGTTGGTTAAAGTTTTTGATAAAGTCAAATATCTCTGTTACTATCAAAGCTATTGACTTGAAACTTAAAATAGTTATTTACTATCAAAGTCTACACCAGGAGAAACAGTCATAACTATAATTTGAATTTTAACAGAGTTATGCCCCATTTAAACTTTGATTTTTTTTTTTACTGGCAAAGCTCAAATTCAGAGTCAAGCACTGAGAAAAGTCGAGCGCGCTGTCTTACGGACAGCTCTTGTTCATAGGGGCAGTTGTAGGAGACATGCAGTTTTTCAAAAGCATTTCTAGTTACTTGATTGATTTGTTTTATACTAAGAATAGACACACTAATCCAATCATCACAACACCAACCCAAAAAGATCTTAAAATTGTTTTTTTTTTTTTTTTTTTTTCATTTTTAGCTTTTACTAAGCCAAGTATATCGAGAGCTAAAATACGGTGCATAACTCGCAACAAATTTTATGAGTTATACCACCTGTTTGCTTACAATTATACTTATATAGTGTTTTGACACACTTCATCTTTACCTCTCTTAATCTTATTACTTAATATTTTTGACACATAGTATGACATACTCAAGCTGTTTTGCAATATCTTCATCTGTCATTGGAGTCATATAAAACTCCGGTGACAGCTCCAGTTTCCTTATACTTATTTGCTTAAATGATAAATTATTCTGAACTGATACATTAATTTCTGCTTTTTAATTCAGAAACTAAAAGATTAATTATCAAGTATCACCAGAACGGATATAGTCATCGACTGATACACTACTTGTTAGAAAGCAAACATAATGTTGTTATAAGGTAAGTATTAGACAATCAAAAATGGTAAATGAAGGAAAGTTTGAAACTTTTATTGTGAATCTATTTCAGCTTAGAGACATTATTATGTATGATAGGCCTACAATTCAGAGAGTGTCCTGTTACATTAAATATACTTTACAAAGGTCTGAAGCTGAAAGTGAAGTTTTGTGATCAGTGATTCTTTTTAGCTCACCTGAACGAGAGACTCGTGGTGAGTTTTTGTGACCACTCAGTGTCCGTCATCGTTGTATGATGTGCGTCGTCTGTCGTGTGTCCGTCAACATTTTCTAAAACAATCTTCTTGAAAACCACTGAGCAGAATTGCACCGAACTTCACAGGAATGATCCTTGAGTGCCCCCCACCCTTTTAAAATTGTTCAAAGAATTGAATTCCATGCAGAACTTTGGTGCCATGGCCTAGGGCTTTGATATCTGGTAGGTAGCATCATCTTGTGGTCCTTTATCAAGATTATTCAAATCATCCCCTAGGATCAAATATGTCCCCGCCTTGGGGGTCACATGGTTTTTATATAGTCTTATATAGGGAAAATCTTCTTGTACAAAAACCACAAGGCCAAGGGCTTTGATATTTGGTATGTAGCATCATCTAATTGTCCGCTAAAAAGATTGTTCAAATAATCCCCTGGGGGGTCCAAATTTTACATAGACTTATAGAAGAAAAAAGTTTAAAATCTTTTGTCTGAAATCACAAGACATAGGCCTTTGATATTTGGTTTGTAGCATTGTTCTATGGTCCCTAACAAATATTATTCTACTTGCACCCCTGCGGTCACACATTTAACCGGAATCCCTGGGGTGAAAAGAGGCCCTGCCATGGGGTCACTTTGTTATTATATAAGTTATATAGGAAAAATACTTTAAAAAATCTCTTATCCTATTTCAAAGACTGTTCAGTTATAATTACCTGATGGCCACAAGTAATATGATTTCACTTGACTGCGACCTTGACCTGCTGGCCTACTTTCTTGTTTTTTAAGATACAGCCAGGAGCCTTGAAATTTGGATGACATACCCAGTTTTGCACACCAATTGTAAAAAATGAATTTTATTTACCATGAATGTGACCTACTGACTTTCTCAATATTTTAGCATCAGTTTGACATTTGAAATATGTAGCTCAATATATACTACTCAGGTGAGAGATCTAGAGTCATCATGACCCTAGAGGATACATACGACATAAATATTAAAAAATATACTTGACCAAAAGTTCATACTTGAAAGTTTTAACAATTTTTACATAACCACACAACATGTTTAACTACATGTAGTATAGAATTATTTAAAGGACTGTTAGTGAAACTGTACAATTTCAGAATAATTTGTATGTTTGACTGTCCTAGTTCTACCAAAATTATTAATCATGAGGATTCTTTAAAATAAACATATGTTTGAGCTATGAAACTTAAATGGATGATATAGGGCTATCATTTTCATCTTGCAATAAAGGCAAATATATATACTGTTCAGACAAGCTGTCCATATTTTTATGCCCCAAGCATCTACTGATGCTTGAGGCATATCGTGATTGATGTCCGTTCATCTGTGCATTTGTCCATCCGTACGAGGTTAACCAAATGGGACTGTTCGTAAAGCATCAATAGCCCTTACTAGCATGACTTGATACTAATGCAGATGTAAGTTGTAACCTGTGACCATTACTCATCTTCAGACATCACCTGACCTCAGTTTGACCTTGACCTCATTTTTTACTTTGGTTGCTTTATATGGGCCATCCCTTGGTTAACCAAATCGGACCATTTTGTCTAGCATCAATACCCCTTACTAGAATGACTTGATACTAATGCAGATGTAACCTGTGATTATTACTCATCTTCAGACATTACCTGACCTCAGTTTGACCTTGACCTCATTTTGGACTTAGATTGCATTATATGGGCCATCTCTTGGTTAACCAAATTGGACTGTTTCTTCTAGCATCAACACCCCTTACTAGAATGACTTGATACAAATGCAGATGTATAGAGGATATTTGTTTGTTTCAGTGAAATATCAATTTTATTTCACAAGTGAGCATCAAAAACTGATATTTTCACGTGTGGCGTAGCCACGAGTGAAAATGACTTTTTTTTGGTGCTCACGAGTGAAATAAAAATGATATTTCACTGACACAAACAAATTTTCTTTTTATTTCATGTGTAAAACTCTACTTTTGTTGCGTAATTTATAAAATGTAGAAAATTGCAGGAAAGATCAACAGAAAGCATAACACAAATGACGTCATTTTAACAACGTCATCATCATTATGGTCCCCGGTATTCATAACGCTCGGTATACCATTTGACTTCAATCGCGACGGAGGACCGGAACTAGTTCGGCAAAAACAGTGAAAAATAAAAATGATAATCTACTGTTTCAAAACTGTGAATTATCACTTTTATTTCACTGAGAAAACTCTATAATTCACTGGAAAACATAAAATAAAACCTGTTATTATTAATCATATTCAGACATCACTTGACCTCAGTTTGACCTTGCAGAATCTATTGACAAGGATGCCACTGGGGGCATCAATTGTTTATTGAACGCAGCTCCTTGTTTTATTTTTCAGTTACTCATATCTTGTAAGAAAGGTTATTCCATTGCTGGGACTTTCTAGAAGGGGACAAATGCAAGCAGACTTTGATGAGATTGTTACTTTATCAAAGGTAACTGCAAATACTGTTATTTATTAATGTATAGTTAAATATGTACACTGAATAATATCTCTTACTGTCAGCTCATATGACTAACAAACTCAAAGAGAAATAATATACTTATGACATATATATATATATAAATAATTTCCTTTCAATATTATTTGGAAGAGATTGATACCTGAGATGAAATACCATTTTTGTCAGTATAAATAAAATTTTAGGTCACCTTATTGCGCATTTAAGAAAAATAAATTGTGGTCACCCAGAGTCTGTCAGCTGTCTTCAACTATTTGACTGTTATTTCCTGAAGTCACATTATTAGGCCAGTCCAAAATCAGGGCTTGACATTAACACTGGTCCGCTGGTCCGAGGCCAGTGAAAAGCAACAAGGACCAGTGAAATATTTGGAGGACCAGTAACTGTTTCATTTAAAAATTTAGTGGAAACTGCTCTTCGGACCAGTGGCCCAAAATGGTTAGTGGCTAGCCCCGAAAATGAAACTTTCATAATGCTAATCTCAATGTGAAAACTTGGTAACATGACATCTTTATCTAGATAAAATCTAGGCCATTAATATAAATCATATGTAACTTTGTTTACACCATAGATGCAACATTTGAATTTGATCTTTGTAACACTGTCATAATTTTTCTGTCTGTTATTAAATATGGGCAAGTTTTACATGATATATAAAACTGCATCACTTCTTAGAAAAAATTTAAAACTCTAGAGGTCACATTTTCAAAATGATCTTCATAAAACTGTTTCAAATTTTGTTTAAAACTGGAATAAATTTGTAAATACTGGTTGGCTACCTATAATTTCGGACAACACAGAAAATCAGACAGTCGCTTAAACGCTTATTTTGGCGTTATTTTTTTATCATACTTTGACAAGAACACAGACACTGCTTTATGTGCAACATCCGTTGCAAAAATTGCGGATTTTTAAGTAAAACGTTACAAAATTGGAATATTCACATTTGTTCATGAATTGTGACAGCTCTCGCTCGGGGAAGCTGCATGTACTTTCAGTGAGCACTCGCATACTGGTTTTGAAGACCCAACATTATTCAAGGGGTACTCATCTACAGTTTGCTAAATGTAAACATGAAAATTGCATGCTTTAAAACAAGTGTCAAGACTTTCTCATCAATAACACAAGTTAAATGCGTTTAAACCATTTTTTGTGCTAAAAATGTTAAATTTAAGTACCCTCTTTTGGGCCTTTATGAAGTTTTCAGTTAATTAATATATTAAAAAATATTAAATGCGTTTTGTGACACTGAATAACTGGACTTGATTCAGGTAACATTTCACAGATCTTGAATTAAAAATGAAAATTTGACAGCTGAAAAGTAAAATTGTCTGAATCTGGGTTGCCAACCAGTAGGTCACTTGGGTTAACAAAGCTAAATGTCATTGCTCAAATTATTTATTAAAACTTGAAAATGTTCAACCATTAAACATGATGGAATTTTGGTCCATGAAATCAAGGCCTAATCAGATATAAGTATAGTGACAACCTCAGCTCTGAATTTTAGTGCTTTCATGGCCCTCTTGATTCATGGAAATGGTTAAAATATCTGGCCTTGCAGTGAATGTTGATACTGTTAACAGAATATGTTGCAATTATATTATATTTCAAACAGAATGAGATTGGTAATGGTGTTGCTGGGTCTGAACAGTTTCGTAAACTTATGGCAGTGAAGCATGGCATCAGATTAACAAGGTACCATATCTTTTTTATTTTTGCATTGTTAATGACTCTGTTAATTATTTAAGTGCATTTTTAAAGTCAATTAAAGGATTAATACCTGTCCACTGCATATCTTTTTAACTGCTGTGAATATTTTTTATATTCTAGTACATGTATCTAGCATCAACTGTTATCCTCTTCAAGATTATGTGCAGTGTGCAAGTCAGTATTTAAAAGAGATCACTCATGGAGGTTAAGCTAAAAAAGCTTAATTTTGTGTCTAATTTATGTAATAAACTCATGGGAAGATTCATAAAAAAAACATATCAATTGTTAACCTCTTTTGTTAGCTCACCTGTCACAAAGTGACAAGGTGAGCTTTTGTGATTGCGCAGCATCCGTCGTCCGTGCGTGCGTAAACATTTGCTTGTGACCACTCTAGAGGTCACATTTTTCATGGGATTTTTATGAAAATTGGTCAGAATGTTCACCTTGATGATCTCTAGGTCAAGTGCGAAACTGGGTCATGTGCCTTCAAAAACTAGGTCAGTAGGTCTAAAAATAGAAAAACCTTATGACCACTCTAGAGGCCATATTTTTCACAAGATCTTCATGAAAGTTGGTCTGAATGTTCACCTTGATGATATCTAGGTCAAGTTCGAAACTGGGTCACGTGCCATCAAAAACTAGGTCAGTAGGTCAAATAATTGAAAATCCTTGTGACCTCGATGGAGGTCATATTTTTCATGGGATCTGCATGAAAATTGGTCAGAATGTTCATCTTGATAATATCTAGGTCAAGTTTGAAACTGGGTCACGTCCGGTCCAAAATTAGGTCAGTATGTCAAATAATAGAAAAACCTTGTGACCTCTCTAGAGGCCGTATTTTTCATTTGATCTGCCTGAAAATTAATCAGAATGTTCATCTTGATGATATCTATGTCAAGTTTGAAACTGGGTCAACTGCGGTCAAAAACTAGGTCAGTAGTTCAGATAATAGAAAATCCTAATGACGTCTCTAGAGGTCATATTTTTCATGGGATCTGCATGAAAATTGGTCAGAATGTTCATCTTGATGATATCTAGGTCAAGTTTGAAACCGGGTCAACTGTGGTCAAATACTAGGTCAGTAGGTCAAATAATAGAAAATCCTTGTGACGTCTCTAGAGGTCATATTTTTCATGGGATCTGCATGAAAATTGGTCAGAATGTTCATCTTGATGATATTTAGGTCAAGAACGAAACTGGGTCATGTCCGATCCAAATCTTGGCCCCCCAAGGTCAACTTGACCCAGCCCCAGGGTTACTTGATTGTGCATAGGAAAACCTTCATAAATTTGCTAAAAATAAACCAGGAGGCCTAGATCTTAAAGCTTTAGCTAAGAAATTTGTTCAACCAACCAACTACACGGATGAGCAATATAGGGCCATCATGGCCCTCTTGTTTATACAAATACCTTTTGTTTATTTCCTTTATTTGTTTACATTTTCAACAATGGAATTATGGTTTAGGTCTCAGTTTGTATTTTAAGCCATTAAGTAATAGTTTTGATTACAAGGTTACACAGTGAGCACATATTACATTTTTAGCTCGACTATATGAAGTATAAGGAGAGCTATCTTACTCGACCCGGCGTCGGCGTCTTTCCGCGTCCCCACCATGTTTAAATTCTTTTTTAACACTTTCTCTTTTTTCAACTTATCTCTGTAATTAATTGATGGATTTGATTCAAACTTGAAATACTTATTCCTCATTATCACCCACATCATCTGACATATAACTCTGGCACCAATATTTCATGAATTATCCCCCCTTTTCACTTGGATCTTCAGGTTAAAGTTTTCATGCACTTTCACTCTATCTCTGTTATTACTGAATGAATTTGATTCAAACTTAAAATAGTTGTTCAACATCATCACCCACACCATATGACATAAGGTGCATAACTCTGGCACCAATATTTAATGAATTATGCCCCATTTTGCTTAGGATATACTTATATAGTGTCACCGCCTCGGTAGCCTAGTGGTAGAGTGTCCGCTTCGAGTGCGGGAGGTCGTGGGTTCGATCCCCGGCCGTGTCATACCAAAGACGTAAAAAATGGTACTAGCAGCTTCCTTGCTTGGCGCTCAGCATTAAGGGGATAGTGCTAGGACTGGACAGCCCGGTGTCAGTATAATGTAACTGGGTGGGGTATCATGCCACATGTCTACGACGTGATATTCCAGTGAGGCAGCACTATAAAGTTGGGCATTGTGCTAACTGCTACAAGTAGACACCGTCGTTTATATGACTGAAAAATTGTTAAAAAGACGTTAAACCCGAACACACACACACACACTTATATAGTGTTTTTATACATTTTATCTTTTTCTCTCTTATTACTTTAAGTTGATATTTTTGACATAGACTCAGGCTTTTGTTCAATATCTTCATCCACAATTGGAGTCATTAAACACTCAAGTGACAGCTCTAGTTTCCTCAGATGTGCCCAGTTTCACTCTCCAGCATCAAAATAGTTGAACGGGCTGTCACCTGTGACAGCTCTTGTTTTAAGTCAATATCACCATTTACAGCTATTGTCTTGTTTCAGACAGTTTAGTCGTGCAGTAGTTGGAGTGTTTGATCCTGAGGGAGTTGAGAGAAGAAAAAGAAAAAGACTAAGGAGGAGACAGTACATTAACAAGGTATGTATTTATATTATTTGAACTTAAGTTTGAAAAAGCTGTATTATTCTTTTTTTGTTTTCTGTGGTATCACTTGTTACATTTCACCACAATACAAATTTTGATAACTTGTTAAATATACGCATCATTGCACTTTAATTTTTAGCTCGGCTATTCAAGGAATAGTAGAGCTATTGGACTCGCCTGTGTGTGTGCGTCTGCGTCCATGTCGGTCTACAGATTGGGTTAAGTTTTTTAATGTAAGCTGGTATCTCAGTAACCACTTCTGGGAATAGATTGAAACTTCACACACTTATTACCTGCGATAAACTAACTAAAGTGATTTTATTTTAACCAAACTTGCACAAAAGTTGTATCACCATAACTAAACATCTTGGTTCTTTTCTTGAACTGGCCAGATTTGAATAGAAAAAAAAACTTTAAAAATCTTCTTGCCTGAAACTGCAAGGACTAGGCTTTTGATATTAAGTGTGTTGCCTTTCCTAGTGTTACCAGAATTGTTCAAATTTTGTCCCTATGGTGAAAAGAGGCCCTGCCCTGGTGGTACCAAGTTTAACATAGACTGATATAGGAAAAAAATTTAAAGATCTTCTTGTATGAAAGTTCGAGGCCTAGGCATTTGATATTTGGTGTGTAACGTTGCCTGGAGGATCTCTTACAAGTTTTTTAAATTATGTCCCTGGGGTGAAAAGAGGCCCCGCCACGGTGGTCAATTGTTATAATTACGAGTTACATAAGTAAAATACTTTAAAAATTATCAGGTCATTTTTTCTAGACTGTTTAATTGTAATTACCTGATGACCCAAGAAAATTCAAGAAATTAGGGATCACTTTTTACAAAGTTATGCCCCTTTTTCGACTTTTGTATTCATTCAGTTGACAAGGCTATTGAATAGTCGAGCGTTGCTGTTCTCTGACAGCTCTTGTTTTTAAATAACCTTACATTGGTTTATATTGTTTAATTTCTTTTTCTCTATTACAGGGACCCAATTATGTTTGGCACCTTGGTAAGAATTCAACGGTATTTCTGCTCCCCTCCAGTTTCCCTTTCATCTCTATCTGATGATTGGCAGATATAAGTCATAGTCAGTCATGAATTATATAAAAAAAAAAAGTTCTGAGGTAAAGGGCCAGATGAGTGATAAATAGCCATCACCACCCATTGTTGCATATAACTGTCATTAAAGTTTTAAGTTAATTTCTGTTAAAGTTATTCTTTCAAATAATAATTACAACAGTAGATGTTTTACATTTTCTTAAGTAATGTACAGCTAATGTATAATAAACAACTTTTTTTCAGATGGTTATGATAAATTAGTACAGTTTGGTATATGCATCCACGGTTGTGTTGATGGGTAAATACTTTTCTTTTCAATTCATTGTAAATGTCACCTGGGCCTAAGGCTTATGGTGAGCTATTAGGATTGATATATGTCCGTTAATTATGTCTCCCACCAAACAGTGGTGTGGAAGACATATTGATTTACTCCAGTCTGTCTATGTGTCCCGGTGTCTGTCACAAAGCTTGTCCACACTAAAAAATGTGTTTGACCATAAGACCTCGGCCAAGTTCGATAACTAGCCAATTTGGTCTAGGCATGTTGGAGTTATGGCCTTTTAATTACTAAAAATCTGGCTTTTTACTCTTGTCCTCACTCTTAAGTCGAAGATTTCTGATCCAATCTTCACCAAACTTGAACAAAATGTGTTTGACCATAATACCTCAGACAAATTCGAAAATGAGCCAAATCTGTCCAAGCATTTTTGAGTTCTGGCCCTTGAATTGTAGTGAGTAGACGTTATATAAACACTGACTTGCTATTTAGATGATTATTAAGCACTTGTGGGAGACATTCTCTTTTCTCAAAAGCAGCTCTAGTATTCAGTTTGTTTCGCTTTAGTATTCACATTTTTCAGGTTCTAAAAATTTTCTCCCATCCTATGATGTAAGCCTTCGGCGTATATTGCCCCGCTTGGCGGCGCTCTTGTTGTATTGGGGATGGAATATTCTGTTGGTTTTAATGGAAGCTTTATATTCTTATTACTGGTAAGTGACTGGTATATATGCAAATTAAGTGATTGGTATATACACAATGTTTTGCTTTTTTTGTTGTTTTTTTTCCTCGTAGCCCGCCAGCTTAGCTCAATAATTTACACTGTCTGTAGACTCCTTTCCATATTTACTTCTCAAGAAATCTAGACTTTTTTTGCCATCTGAAAAGAAAATGAAAACTGTCTACACAATGAGCTCTTTACTAACCAAGTCCTCACAATTGTTATATTGAAACAGTACAATGTTATCAACATTATCTAGGCGAAGGAACAAAAATTAGTTGCAATTTGTTTTCAAATCTAAAAGTTGTCATCGCCCGCCCAATTAGCACAGTTGGTAAGAGCGTTGGTCTACGGATCTCGGGGTCGCAAGTTTGATCCTCAAGCGGGGTACATGTTCTCCATGACTATTTGATAAACGACATTGTGTCTGATATCATTTGTCCTCCACCTCCGATTCATGTGGGGAAGTTGGCGGTTACTTGCGGAGTACAGGTTTGTACTGGTACAGAATCCAGGAACACTGGTTAGGTTAACTGCCCTACGTTACATGACTGAAATTCTGTTGAAAGACGGCGTTAAACTCAAAACAAACAAACAAACACAATCCGTCATCAGTCCCTGCGTGCGTGCATGTGTCCGTCCGTGCATCAACAATTTCTTGTCCGCACGGTAGTGGTTTCATTTATGATTTTATTTTAATCAAACTTTCATACAACTTGTATCAATCTTGGTTCCTTTCTTGAACTGGCCAGATCCCATTACGGGTTCTAGAGTTATGGCCCCTGATTTTGACTTTGTCTGTATAATAGCAGTTTCATTTATGATTTGAACTTAATCAAAATTGCACAAAACTTGTGTCACCATAAGGTCGTGGTTAGTCATTGAACCGGCCAGACTCCTTGATGGGTTCCATAGTTATGGCCCATGAAAGGGCCAAAATTAGCTATTTTGACATTGTCTGCACAATAGCAGGTTCATTTAGGATTTTATTTTAACCAAACTTGCACACAACTTGTATCACTAAAATTTCTTGGTTCCTTTCTTGGTTCCTTTCACGGAGTGTCGTGGGCAAACCGCAGGTTCCTATGTCAAAGGTAAAGGTCACACTCGGAGGTCAAAGGTTAAATTCAATAATGACTGTCCTTAGCAATTTTCTTCATGCATGGAGGTATTTTTAGCTCACCTGTCACATAGTGACAAGGTGAGCTTTTGTGATCACCCGTCGTTCGTGCGTCCGTCCGTCAACAATTTCTTGTCTGCATGATAGTGGTTTAATTTATGATTTTATTTTAACCAAACTTGCACACAATTTGTATCACCATAAGATTTCGGTTCCTTTCTTGAACTGGCCAGATCCCATTATGGGTTCCACAGTTATGGCCCCTGAAAGGGCCAAAATCAACTATTTTGACATTGTCTGCACATTAGGAGCTTTATTTATGATTTGATTTTTACCAAACTGGCACACAACTTGTATCACCATAAGATCTTGGTTCCTTTCTTGAATTGGCCAGAATTCATCATGGGTTCCAGAGTTATGGCCCCTTAAAGGTTCAAATTTTGCTATTATGGCTTTTGCAGCCATATAGAGACTTCATTTATGGTTTGATTTGATACAAACTTCCAAAATATCTTCAACAACAATAAATCTTGGATTCCATGATGAATCTGTCAGATCCAGAGTTATTTTTTTTTATCTGATTACCTCCCCTGATTGTAATCAAAATGGATTTATATCAGTAAGTACTTATAGGACTTACTTGAATTTTCATTATTGTCATTAGTTGGTATTAGTCATGTTAGTACAAAAATGCAGCATCTGAGCCTAGGACCCTCAAATTTGATACTGGACCTGACTAGGTTTAAAAGGAACTGTTACAAGAAATTGTTTACCCTGATTATATTCAATTTATATGCCTATGTGCTCTATGTGAAAACTTGATCATATCATTTTGAGCAATGGTACTCAGGTGAACAATACAGGGCCATCATGGCGCTCTTCTTTCACAATTTTGTCAGTATAATAATGAACATATTTAACTTATTCAGTGTTTTAGGTTCAAAATGACACAAAAAATCAAATCATTTATAATTTAGCTTATCACAACTTTATATAAAAGAAAGCAGGTGGTCGCGCTGTTGTACTACCGCGCCCATTTTGAAAATTCGGCGTGTGAAAAGCAAGTTAGGCAGACATAAATCTTCAGCATGATCTTATGCATCAATCATATGTTATTTCTTGATTTTATAAGAAAGTACAATGTCATGTTCTTCAAAATTTATTTCGAATACAGCCAATTGCGGAGGAAAGAAGATTCTGTTCACAGTCTGAAATTCTGTACAAAATATCTTTAAAATTTCAACAGTATCTTCAAATTTGATATTGTTTTAAAAAATAGTTTCAGGAAACGGCACTAATAAAAAAGAACAAAAGGTATAACATTAATTTATGCCAGATGCAAATGGTTAATCCGTAACAATGACCCCAGCTAATTATGCATTGCAATTTTTAATCCTCTGCTGTGGCGGAGGGATTATAGGAATGGTCTGTGTCCGTCCTTCCGTCTGTTAGTCCTTCCGTCCGTAACAAAATCGTGTCCGGTCCATATCTCCTAAACCCCTTGAAGGAGTTTCATGAAACTTGGGTCAAATGATCTCCTCATCAAGACAATGTGCAGAACCCATGAGTCAGCCTTGTCGGTTCAAGGTCAAGGTCACAACTCAAGGTCAAATGTTTGAGCCTGCCATTTTGTGTCCGCTCTATATCTCCTAAACCCCTTGAAGGAATTTTATAAAACTTGGGTCAAATGATCACCTCATCAAGACGATGTGCAGAACCCATGAGTCAGCCATGCCAGCTCAAGGTCAAGGTCACAAATCAAGGTCAAAGGCTTGAGCCTTCCATTTTGTGTCTGCTCTATATCTCCTAAACCCCTTGAAGGAATTTTATAAAACTTGGGTCAAATGATCACCTTATTAAGACGATGTGCAGAACCCATGAGTCAGTCATTCCGGCTCAAGGTCAAGGTCACAACTTAGGGTCAAAGGTTTCAGCCTTCCATTTTGTGTCCGCTCTATATCTCCTAAGCCCCTTAAAAGAATTTCCTCAAGCTTGGGTCAAATGATCACCTCATCAAGGCGATGTGCAGAACTTATGAGTCAGCCATGTCAGCTCAAGGTCAAGGTCACAACTGAAGGTCAAAGGTTTCAGCCTTCCATTTCGTGTCCGCTCTTTATCTCCTAAACCCCTTGAAGGAATTTTATAAAACTTGGGTCAAATGATTACCTTATCAGAAAGATGTGCAGAAAATATGAGTCAACCATGCCAGCTCAAGGTCAAGGTCACAACTAAGGGTCGAAGGTTTGAGCCTTCCATTTGTTGTCCACTCTGGATCTCCTAAACCCCTTGAAGGATTTTCATCAAACTTGGGTCAAATGATCACCTCATCAAGAACTCATGAATCAGCCATGTCAACTCAAGGTCAAGGTCACAACTGAAGATCAAAGGTTTCAGCTCTGTATCTCCTAAACCCCTCGAAGGATTTTCATGAAACTTGGGTCAAGTGATCACCTCATCAGGACGTGCAGAATTCATGAGTCAGCCATGTCAGTTCAAGGTCAAGGTCACAGCTAAAATCAAAGGTTTACCCTTTCACTATCCATAGCAGTGGCGGGGGATATAGCTGTCTTTCAGACTACCTTGTCTTGTAAAGGTATAAGACCCCTAATAGCAATGTTTACAAATTGGCATTTACTTGGTATATTCTTAAAGGTGACTGTGTTTTGCACTGTGTTGAGGTTTTTAAACAACTTAACTGCCATTTCTTAGCTCATCTGATTTTTTGAAAAAAGAAAGAACAGTTACTGTCATCACTTGATCAGCGTTGATGTCGTCGTTGGCATAGCCTGGTTAAATTTTATTAGCTCGACTATTCAAAGAATAGGGGAGCTATCCTACTCACCACGGTGTTGGCATTAGCGTGAGTGTCACACAAATGTTAAAAGTTTGCGTACCATCCCAAATATTTTCAAAGTCCATTGAGATATTGCTTTCATATTTTGCTAACTTGTTTACCATCATGACCCAGCCTGTAAAATGGAGGAGGCAACTCTATCAAGCATTTTGACTGAATTATGGCCCCTTTTCGACTTAGAATATGCTTATTGTAATGTTAACATTTGTGTACCACCCCAAATATTTTCAAAGTCCATTGAGGTATTGCTTTCATATTTTGCAAATTTGTTTACCGCCATGACCCCATTCTGTAAACATGAGCAGACAACTCTTTCAAGTATTTTGACTGAATTATGGCCCTTTCCGAATTAGAAAATGCTTACTGTAATGTTAAAGTTTTACTCATAGCTTATATTATACTATCAAGCACTGAGAATAGTCGAGCGCACTGTCAACTGACAGCTCTTGTGTTTAGGTGAGCTTTTCTCCTAAACTATCAAAGCTATTGCATTGAAAGTTGCAACACTTGTTCAGCATCATAAGCTGACTCTGTACAGCAAGAAACATAACTCCATCTTGCTTTTTTCAAGAATTATGGCCCCTTTAGGACTTAGAAAATCAGATTTCTTGGTTAAGTTTTAGGTTTAGGTCAGTTTTTCTCCTAAACTATCAAAGCTATTGCTTTGAAACTTGCAATACATGTTCACAATCATAAGCTTACCCTGTACAGCAAGAAACATAACTCCATTCTGCTTTTTGCAAGATTATGGCCCCTTTTGGACATAGAAAATCTCAGATCTATTGGTTAAGTTTTATGTTTAGGTAAACATTTCTCACAAATTATCAAAGCTATTCTTGCAATCTTTACCTTGATCCACTCTCATATTTTTTTCTGCTTTTAAAGCTTTCACAAAGAATTTAGTTCAATCAAACAACTCTACTCAGGTAAGCGATATAGGGCCATCATGGACTTGTTGTCTCTTTTTTTTTTTCAAAATTACATGTAATGCTATGAAGAGCCTTTATCTCTTACAGTCATCATTTTTGCTCACAGGAGAGATCTGCAACATTAATATATAAAAGCTGATCAATATTTAAGCATTCTTAACCGTATAAATTCCATTTCAGGTTTAGTAGAAAAGTTATATGGTTAGAAGCAGGAATTACTAATAGACGACCTGATGTTGTAGCCTCGTATTATTTGAATGCTGTAGAGAAAGAGGAAGGTGAGAACTGTATTTAACAAGAATTCTTGAATAAAATCGCTGTTCTTACCATTTTTAGAGGTGTTTTAACAGGAAAGAAAATACATTGTATGTGTTAACAGCCAGATTCTCACAGTCACATGCTGTTACAACACATTTATGCTCACCTGAGCCAAAGGCTAGTGATGTGCTTTTGTGACTGCTCAATGCCCGTCATGCGTCGTCAGTCGTCCTTTCGTCAGTTTTTCAAAAAGAATCTTCTGGCAGAATTATACCAAACTTCACAAAAATGATCCTTGGATGGTCCCCTTTCTAAATTGTTCAAAGAATTTAATCTCATGCAGGACTCTAGTTGCCATAGCAACCAAAAGGAAAAACTTTAAAGATCTTCTTTTGTAGAGCCTTGATATTTAGTTTGAATGGCTGCCTGGATGAAATCTAGGTCAGGTTTGAATATGGGTAATATGTGGTCAGAAACGAGGTCATTTACCATTAAGTGAAATCAAAGAAAAACCTTTGTAGCAGCATTAAAACAAATAAATGTGACATAATGCCGTGGTCCTCTATCAGGGTTGTTTAAATTGTGCCCCTGAGGTGAAAAGAGGCCCTGCCCCGGGAGTCACAAGTTTTACATAAACTTATATAGGAACAAACTTTACAATTCTTCTTGTTTAAAACCACAAGACCTAGACCTTTGATATTTTGTATGTAGCATTGCCTTATGGCTCTCTACCAAAATTGTTCAAATTGTACCCCAGGGGTGAAAAGAGGCCTTGCCCCGGGGTTCTCCAATTTTACATAGGAAAAAACTTTAAAAATCTTCTTGCCTGGAACTGCTAGGTGCTTCTCATATTTGGTATGTTGTCTTTCCTAGTGTTTCTCTACCAGAATTGTTTAAATTATGTCCCTTGGGTGAAAAGAGGCCCTGCCCTGGGGATACCAAGTTTATCAGAGACTTACAGGAAAAAAAGGATCATTTTGTATGAAAATTAAAGGCATAGGCCTTTGATATTTACTTAGGATTTAAGGTTAATTTTTACTGAATTCATTTTAATTAAACTTAAAGTATTTGTTCCACATCATCACACAAATCATATGACACAAGGTGCATATTTCTATATTTTTTTAAATTATGCCCCCTTTTTGCTTAGAATTATACTTACATAGTGTTTTGATACACTTTAAAAAATATGTTTATCTTCTTTTATCACTCAATATTTCTGACACAGACACAAGTTACTGTGCAATATCTTCATCAACCATTGGAGTCATTAAACATTCCAGTGACAGCCCCAGTTTCCTTAGAGGTGCCCAGTCTCACTATCCCGCATCGAAATAGTTGAGCGTGCTGTCTCCTGTGCAGCTCTTATTTATTACATCTTCATTTTTCAGATGAGCCACCTAGGGCCATCTTGGCCCTCTTGTTTTTAAGGACCTTCAAACTTCTCATGCTGATAGTACTTATTGAGTACACCACCCCTATTGACAGGCCAACTATAACTTTTTGCATGAAGGCACTTTACTCGCGAACCACTGCACCTAGGACCTTCAAACTTTACCTGCTGATAGTACTTATTGAGTACACCACCCCTACTGACTTTGGGGTCACCAGGTCAAAGGTCAAGGTCACAGGGGCCAATGTTAACTTTTTGCATGAAGGCACTTTACTTGCAAACCACTGCACCCAGGACCTTTAAACTTCACATGCTGATAGTACTTATTAAGTACACCACCCCTACTGACTTTGGGGTCACCAGGTCAAAAGTCAAGGTCACAGGGGCCAACATTAACTTTTTGCATGAAGGCACTTTACTTCCAAACCACTGTACCCAGGACCTTCAAACTCACGTACTTTTTGAGTACACTCCTACTAACTTTGGGGTCACCAGGTCAAAGGTCAAGGTCACAGGGGCCATTTTTAATTGTTTGCATGAAGGCACTTTACATGAAAACCACTTCATTCAGGACCTTCAAACTTCACATGCTGATAGTACTTATTGAGTACACCACCCCTACTGACTTTAGGGTCACCAGGTCAAAGGTCAAGGTGCTGCGGGGGCATTTGTCACCATTAGTGACAGCTCTTGTTAATGAAATTTTATCAGAATGTTTGTCTGGCAGAAATCTAAGTCAAGTTCGAACAATGGTCATCTTGAGTCCAAAACTGTCACCCTGTCAAATTAAAAGAAAACCCTTGAATATGCTTTTTTTGGTAAGTCACTTTTTGGCTGTTGATAGATTGCTTGTCTTGATTTAATTACAGTCAAGTTTGAATGTATGTGATCTTGGATCCCTTTTCTATGGAAAATTATAGGCTACAGGGTTCTAGCCAGGATTTTCTGAAGGCATGTTGCAGAAGGATATTTTTTGACGAGCAAAGGGGTGGGTGCGGGAGGGGTGTCCCCTCCTGCATGGGGGGTATGGGGGTAACCCCCAGAAAATTTTGTGTTACTACAACTCATTTTGGTGCATTCTGGTGCATTTCAGAGTGAAAAACATAGTGGTATTTTCAGTGATTAATAAGCATCATTTACATGTACAACAAGAAAAGATATCAGGTCATAAAAATCCTATGGAGTTATTTGCTGAATGACAATTAAAAGTTCATCAATTTTAAGTTGCTAAAATTGTTCATTTACTATTTATTGTACATAAAACAACACAATTTTAGCACTGCACACAGATCTATTTGTATTTTAAAGTCGCTATATTTTATTCAAGATGTTCCTCAGGTGAGTGACCTAGGACCGTTGTGTTCTCAAGCTTATAAAAGCGTCAAATTAGTGCAACAATATAACTTTTTTCAGGATATCCATGCAAAGTACGTGCTGACCATGGCACTGAAAATGTTGTTGTTGCTGCCATGCACAGAACATTATCAGGAAATGATAACAGTTTCCTGTTCGGAAAATCCACATCAAATCAGGTTGGTTTGTTACAGTTGGTGAATTCTTACAGTTGTGTTTTCTTTAAGATTTTACAATGTTTTCCTTTTTATGCTTCCACTTTTGAGGGGGGGGGGGATATAGATTTGCTCTTGTCAGTCCGTCCGTCCTTCCGAAAATGTTGTGTCGCGCGTAGCTCTGAAAGTATTTGACATAGAGTCACAAAACTTTACAGGAATGTTGGTCAGCATGTGCAGTTGTGCACCTGGGGTTTCGCGTCTGGATTCATTCAGTCATGTAGAAGTTATGGCCCCTGACTTTGTAAACATTGGTCATTTAGTGTTGTGTCACGGCTAGCTCCAAAAGTATATGACCTAGAGTCACAAAACTTTACAGGCATGTTGGTCAGCATGTGTAGTTGTGCACCTGGAATTTCGCGTCCTGATTCATCCAGTCATGTAGGAGTTATGGCCCTTGACTTAGTAAAAAATTGGTCATTTTAATGTTGTGTTGTGCGTAGCTCCTAAGTATTTGACCTAGAGTCACCAAAGTTTACAGGAATGTTGGTCAGCATGTGCAGTTGTGCACCTGGGGTTTCGCATCCGGATTCATCCAGTCATGTAGGAGTTATGGCCCCTGACTTAGTCAAAAATTGGTCATTTTAATGTTGTGTCGCGCATAGCTCCAAAAGTATTTGACCTAGAATCACCAAAGTTTACAGGAATGTTGGTCAGCATATGCAGTTGTGCACCTGGGGTTTCGCGTCCAGATTCATTCAGTCGTGTAGGAGTTATAGCCACTGACTTAGTAAAAAATGGGTCATTTTAATGTTGTGTCGTGCGTAGCTCCAAAAGTAGTTGACCTAGAGTCACCAAAGTTTACAGGAATGTTGGTCAGCATGTGCAGTTGTGCACCTGGGGTTTCGCATACGGATTCATTCAGTATTGTAGGAGTTGTGGCCCCTGACCTTGGAAAAATTTGTCATTTTAATGTCATGTAGTGGGGGCATCTGTGTCCCATGGACACATTTCTAGGTAACTCCACTATTCGCAGAAAAGGAGGAATATTCTATTCCTGCGGCTTCAGCGTGACCTCTTTTGATTAAAGTTTTTCGGCCACCTTTTTCAGTCATATCTTTGTTACTACGTCTTATATCTTACTGTAATGTAACATATACATTGTCCAGCATACAAACAAGTATTTGCAGGGGCTGGGTCCATTATACCAAACGTCAAGGTCACCAAGGTGTTATACATGGGTTGTTTTTAGCTCACTCATGGTTAGCTTTTGTTACCGCTGGTTAGGTTTTGTGACCGCTCAATGTCCGTCTTGCGGTATGCATCGTCAGTCGTTCGTACATCAACAATTTTTAAAAAAAATCTTCTTCTTCAAAACCACTGGGCAGAATTACATCAAACTTCATATATATACATATATGCAAACAAGAACTTTAACAAGTGTGACAATATACACCAGTCCTGAAGGGTTATCCAGTTAAAGGACGTAAGTATATTTTGGAGGAAAAATCAAAGTTGAAAGATTATTAGAGTTGGAGGTGTGTAGGTGGAAGTGGGTGGGGGTGGAACAGGGTATGAATGTGTGCGGTAATGGTAAGAGAATACTTAATGGCAATAAACTTAATTATTTTTTGTGAGTGTGTGTGGTGTTAATGGGTGCGTATTGTAGGCTGTTTCAGTATGCCCATCGTCTTATCATCAGCTGGCTATATTCTATTACAAGTAAAAATTTTAATTTTTTTTTTCAATTCTGATACAGACAAAAAATATGATGGACTGATTTGACCTAACACCCTGCAATAACTAGAGAACCACCTGACCCAGAATGTTGAAACTTCATAGGATGATTGGTCATGAAGAGTAGATGACCGCTATTGATCTTGGGGTCACTCCGTCAAGGTCAAGGTCACAGGGGCCTGAACATTGAAAACCATTTCCGATCAATGACCAGAGAACCACTTGACCCAGAGTGTTGAAACTACATAGGATGATTAATCATGAGGAGTAGATGTCCTCTATTGATTTTGGGGTCACTCCGTCAAAGGTCAAGGTCACAGGGGCCTGAACATTGAAAACCATTTCCGATCAATAACTAGAGAACCACATGACCCAGAATGTTGAAATTTCACAGGATGATTGGTCATGGAGTGTAGATGACCCCTTTTGATTTCGGGGTCACTCCGTCAAAGGTCAAGGTCACAGGGGCCTGAACATTGAAAACAATTTCCGATCAATAACTAGAGAACCACTTGACCCAGAATATTGAAACTTCATAGGATGATTGGTCATGAAGAGCAGATGATTGCTATTGATTTTGGCGTCACCCCGTCAAAGGTCAAGGTCACAGGGGCCTGAACATTCAAAACAATTTCCGATCAATAACTAGAGAACCACCTGACCCAGAATGTTGAAACTTCATAGGATGATTGAGCATGAAGAGTAGATGACCCGTATTGATTTTGGGGTTACTCTGTCAAAGGTCAAGGTCACAGGGACCTGAACATTGAAAACAATTTCCGATCAATAACTAGAGAATCACTTGACCCAGAATGTTGAAACTTCATAGGATGATTGATCATGAAAAGTAGATGACCCCTGCTGATTTTGGGGTCACTCCGTCAAAGGTCATGGTCACAGTGGCCTGAACATTGAAAACAATTTCTGGTCAGTAACTTGAGAACCACTTGACCCGGAATGATGAAACTTCATAGGATGATTGGTCATGCAGAGTAGATGACCCTTAACGATTTTGGGGTCACTCTGTGAAAGATCAAGGTCACAGGGGCCTGAACATTGAAAACCATTTCCGGTCAGTAACTTGAGAACCACTTGACCCAGAATGATGAAACTTCATAGGATGATTGGTCATGCAGAGTAGATGACTCCTAATGATTTTAGGGTCACTCTGTTAAAGGTCAAGGCCACAGGGGCCTGAACATGGGAAACCATTTCCAATCAATAACTTGAGAACCTCTCGACCCAGAATGTTGAAACTTCATAGGATGATTGTTCATGCAGAGTAAATGACCCATATTGTTTTTGGGGTCAGTCTATTAAAGGTCAAGGTCACAGTGGCCTGTTCATGTAAAATCATTTTTTGGAAATAACTTGAGAACCACTTGACCTACAATGTTGAAACTTAATAGAATGATTGGACATGCAGAGAAGATGACCCTTATTTATTTTGAGGTCATCTGAACAAAGGTCAAGGTCACAGGAGCCTGAACAGTGACTTGAGAACCACTAGGCCAAGAGTGTTGAAATTTAGCGGGATGACTGGACATGCCAAGTAGATGATTCCTATTGCAGCCAACCATCAGTGTCTCTTTGACTTTCGCTCCTGACCCCTATTGACTTCTTGCCTATAGGACTTTGCATTGAGGGAGACATGCGCTTTTTTACAAAAGCATTTTCTAGTTTGGATTTAATTAAATAATTTCTCAAACGAAACAACATATCAAATGAGAATAAATTTTGCTTTGTTGACTGGAATGATAACATTGATAGAGAGGAATCTACTTCCTATAGAACAATGTCTTATAAAAGAAATCCCACAAAACTTATCAAGTACCTGTGAAGAAAAGAAAAAACTAGTGATTTTAAAGAAAATATTTACAAAAATTGGATTAATAACTTTTACAACTGAAAACAGGAAGTTGCATGCTCTTCTGTATTTTGAAAGATTGTCTGCTACAAGCTACCTGTGTTTACAATGGTTATTTTTAGCTACTGCTTCTGAGTAACAAAATGTAGCTCCTCCCACTATTTTCCGTTTGCCCCGGTAGGAAATGCTGGGGGTTTAACAAAATGGGACCGTTTCTTCTAGCATCAATACCCCTTACTAGAATAACTTCATACTAATGCAGATGTAACCTT
This sequence comes from Mercenaria mercenaria, assembly GCF_021730395.1. Lineage (NCBI taxonomy): Eukaryota > Metazoa > Mollusca > Bivalvia > Venerida > Veneridae > Mercenaria > Mercenaria mercenaria. The sequence continues at coordinate 83,535,448 of NC_069368.1, forward strand.
AGTCCTGTGGCCATTCCTCATCTTCAGACATCACCTGACCTCAGTTTGACCTTGGCCTCATTTTGGACTTAGGTTGCTTTATATGGGTCTTCTCTTGGTTAACCAAATGGGACCGTTTCGTCTAGCATCAATACCCCTTACAAGAATGAATTGATACAAATACAGATGTAAACTGTGACGATTCCTCATCTTCATACATCATCTGACCTCAGTTTGACCTTGATCTCGTTTTGGTGCAAAAGCTATTGACAATGATGCTATTTGAGGGGGGAGGGGGAGGGGGCGCATCAAGCGTTTATTGAATGCAGCTACTTGTTTTAAAAAGTGTTCAAACCTTCAGCATGTTAAGTTGTAACTGCACCAATCTTGCTTCCAGCCATGTTCAAGATATCTTATTTGTGTTCTCTTAAAGACATGAACTTGTTAAAGAGCAACACTTGGTACCAAACCACTCAAAGACAATATTTCATTCAACCTTAACTTCAAGCTCACATTTCAATTAACTGCATTTAATCTTAGCTAAGCTTATTATAGTTAAAATATATCATTTAAAATAAATTCTTTAGTCTGGATCAAAGTTGCATACATTTATTAATATGTACTCTATAATTAAACATTTGTTATCTGTTAATTTGATTTTGACTAATGAAATTAGTTTCTTCTTATATTAATAACATCCTTAACTTTTTACTGGTTATATTTTTTTGCAATTTCTCTCCACAAACCCTTTCTGTGGGGGATACCAATTCATTGAATTTGCTTGTTACTGAATGGATTTAATTCAAACGTAAAATAATTGTTCAACATCATCACCTTCATCTTATGACATAAGGCACTATTTTTTCATGAATTATTCCCCTTTTTTATTCAACAATTCAGCTTAAAGTTTTGGTGCACTTTTACTTTATCTCTGTTATAACTGAATGGATTTGATTCATTCTTGAAGTAGATATTCAAAATCATCACTTACATCATATGACACAATGTGCATAACTCTGGCACCAATGTTTCATGAATTACATCCCATTTTCCTTAGGATTTCAGGTTGATTTTGATGCATTTTCACTAAATCTCAGTATTTACCAAATGCATTTGATTCAAACTTGTAATAGTTGTTCCACTTATCACTCTCATCATATGAAAAAAGGTGCATATCTCTTGCACCAATATTTTATGATTTATGGCCCTTTTTGCTTAGAATTATAGTAATGTGGTGTTTTGATATACTTTATATTTACCTGTCTTATTGCTTGATATTTTTATACGCCCGTTTGAAAAACGGGACGTATTATGGGAACGCCCCTGGCGGGCGGGCGGTCAGGCCGGCGGCGTCCACAGACCTTGTCCGGAGCATATCTTCTACATGCATGGAGGGATTTTGATGAAACTTGGCACAGTTGTTCACCATCATGAGACAGAGTGTCTTGCGCAAGAACCAGGTCCCTAGGTCTAAGGTCAAGGTCACATCTAGATATGAGGACTGCGTTGGCTCAAAAATATGTCTGTGATTCATTGTCTACAATTTTTACACTGGCGTCACAGGTTTTTTTTAAAGGACGTTACGCACATATATCATATGTACATTTGTACATTAACTCTTGTGCATAGCCAGTTTCCTCTCGAACTGCTTTTTATTCATTAAAAATATTTTCATTTGAGGCTATTTTGATTCATGATTCAATCAAAACAAAAGTAAATCTAGTTTCTCATAAAACATGTTTCGCTACGTATGTGACACTTGCAAAAGTAAGACACTGATAACTTTCTGTCAATGTCTTAACAAATGACATTACCGGTAACAATATACGCTTAAAAAGCATATTATGTATTACTTGTTTGTGGTAAAATTTCGCTGTTGTATAGCTTCAGCAATAATGTATCTATTTATGTCCCTGATATCTTCAAACATGAACACTAAAATCGTATCTTAAGGAAAGCGCAAAATGACATACCCAATTTAAATAAATTCTTGTTCAGTTCTTGTTTATATTGCTGGATATAATGAAATTATAAAAAGCATTCTTTCAACAGACAACTGTTTCACATGGTAAAATAATCTGATGACACATTACAGTACATCTTTTATTTCAGAAACTGTACTGAGAAAACAGAATTCACGTAGAACTTTACCAATTAAAGACACTATGAATTTTAAAGCAATCGCAAGACTAAAAATTTGATCAAAAATATTTTAATGAACAGAAATTAAAACGAGTAAAGCGACACAAACAAAATTTTGGTTTAGTCCTAACCGGGTGTTTTGCAAAATGCTAATCGAAAAATTCTTCCCGTAGTGAAATGTACACCCACAATTCCCTTTGACATGCCGGTATGTACCGAGGTCGCAAAGGGCAAACAGGTGTTTGAGTAATTCACTTGTAAGTAAATGAAAGCAAACTGGCACACGTCTTCTTAATGGGTAGTATGTTTCCAAAGAGATACAATTCCTCCATGATTTATGTAAAAATTATCAAAAAAAAAAAATTATATATAAAAAAATCCAGAATTACAAATTGTTCTAGTGATTAAAACCTATGAATGAACTGTACACGCTTAACATTCACCAAGTATACACAAGCGATAAAACATAACTTTACATTACTGTGGAAACAGGCTGATTCTGTCCAATTATTTTGGTTGATTCAGACCACGTTCTTTGAATAAAGGTAGATAATGACCATATATTTTGGCCGATTCGGACAACAAACTTTGATTTCTAGAGTCAATAATGACCATTTATTTTGGATGATTCAGCAATGTTCAGGAAATAATGTTGATTATAGGGATTTAACTTGAAGTAAGGACATAAAATATACACCGTACAAGCAGGTAATTTAAGAATTTTGACAAGATAAAATGCATAATTTATGCGTTTAAATAAGCAATTTAATTATTCTTTGCATCAGAAATTTAACTTCATACTCATAATAGTTCTGGCTACCATAACTTGACTGACGCTGTTTTTATTTTCTTATGGTTGTGCCCGTAATAACATATAAACATCTCTGAGCTGGAATGTTTTAGCTATACTCATAAATGTTATTTTAACTCATGTCAGTGTCAGGAAAACTTAAACAATATAGGCCAAATAAGCCAAGTAAATTTGGGCCGAATCAGCCATTACATTGGTCCATCAAAGTTTTTACGTTCAGATTGCCAGCTAGCCACAAATACAAAACAATCTGAACGTCGGATTATTTCGACTACTTATCTACAACACCTAAAGCACTACACTCAGATCCAGGAAAGTGGAATATTTACAGATTGGCTGTAAATTATAAATTTACAGATTTTTCAATCTATAAATTGTGTGTGTATGAAAACTGATAAAATTACACTTATTCTCAAACCCGCAGCTTGCAATTAATTGGTTTATTTACAGTATGCATAAATTAAGGTCATTTGTGAGTATCAGCCATTTTTGTTTTCTGAGTTTTTGGCATTTTCGGAAAATTCAAGTCAACAGAAAATTTCAGAAATGACTGAAAGTTACGAGTGACCTTTCTATATCCATACCATCAGTAAATAAAGTGATTTCAAGCTGCGATTTTGAGTTTAAATATGATTTAAGCAGTTTTCAAACATTAGATCTGTAAATTTACAGATTGAAAAATCTGTAAAATTACAGATTATTAGTAAATTTACAGACAATCTGTAAGTAAAACACTTTCCTAGACCTGTATACAGTGCAATATTTCAAGCTTCGAGTCTTTGACTGTGTGTAAGATTTCAATATTTTTGGCTATCAATTATTTGTCGAATTTGAGATCATATTTTCCCCCTGATTTGAGAGTTAGAAATACTTCTGTTTCCATGTATTCAAACAATGAGAAAAATACGAAAACATTTTTTTTATCATCTCCCATTTTAAGGCATCGTCCACAGTAGTGGCCATTTGACTCAAAATTTTACATGCAAATTTTCATAAAAATAAAAGATGACTAAGTGGTAACAATAAAATCAATAATTTTGTCATAATTGTGTTTTAAATATCTATGTGAACATATGCAAGTAAAAGGATGTGCATTTCACTACCTGTATTATGACCATTATATAGAAAAATACACTAAATTTAATTTATTCAAACTTGATTGTACAAATATCCGTAGAGGACCCTCGCTAATTCCATAAAGATTATATAATAACAGTAGGAATTCGGGTAACCCCGCGCGTCTGCAACCCCGCCAGTAGCTCCCGCTGATTCAATATACTTATATAGTAATAGCGGGTAACCCTGCCCGTCTGCAACCCCGCCAGTAGCTCCCGCAGATTCAATATGCTTATATAGTAACAGCGGGAAACCCCGCGCGTCTGCAACCACGCCAGCAGCTCCCGCTGATAAAATATAAATTATACAGTCAATGCGGAACTTCGAAAAACCCGCCGATATCAATATATCATACTTTTTAAATCCCGCTGATTTGAAACCCCGCCAGAAGTATACATAAACAGCGGAGCTGCTAATTTATGCCGCTGGTTAGTTCCAACCAATCAAGTTAATAGGCAGAGGGGCGGAAAAGTTTTTCATCGGTTCCGCTATCTAGAAAGGAAGTGTAAGTGTGCGCGTGTGGAGGAAACTGTCAAAACAACACAGTATAATGCTTGCTATATTTCTACAATAGACTGGTCCATTATTCAATTTCAGCAGTGCCACTTATTCGAAGGGGTGTTCACTGAAAAACTGACTGATTGGAGTACATACTATTTAAAAAGAAAACAAAAACGCTCTAGTAACTTCAAAGATTTAATAAAGGGAGTTAATAAAACAGTTATACGTTTGAATTATTTATTGAAAACCGAAAATAATATTAATAAATCTGAGATTTCGAGAAAAATGTAATTTTCATAATTTGAAAATAGAAATTTATAGGGAAAAAATGAGAACAGAAAACCTGTGCAGTTGTAATGACGGTCGGATATAAAACCAAATGCAACTTCTATTTCTGCGTGATGTTTTCTGATTTACAAAAATATGCCGGCAATGTTAGTACCTAAATTATGTAATTACCACATTATTTTCTGAGTGGAAAAATGCACATATTGACAAAAGGGATATTATTTTGTTTAAACATTCTACTATGAAAAGCTCAATAAAATTGTGAATGAAGGAACTTGAAGGTCGCCTACAAGCGGGATACGACACATTAGCAAAAGGTCAGATAGTACAAAGAGAAAAATAAATTCGGATGTCAATCGACTAACTGTGTACGGGATATATTGTACACTCTGTGAAAAATATGTTTTCGTGGGAGAGACGTCGAGAACGTTGAAAGGATGAAAAATCACGAGGCGGACGTAGACTGAAGTGACAAAAGCCAGTAGTGCTCCACTTCAATACAACATGTTACAGTGAAAATAACATAAGAGTGAAAATTTTACAACTTGAAAAGGTAGATTAAAGAAGTAGAATGGATAGGCAAGCTAGAGACTGAATCAAGAAGCAAGTTTAGGTGTCTTATGGCGCGAATACAAGTAAACATTGTTCACAGACTGTAGATTCAGATACATGTGAGCTAAGCAATATATATGTATAAAATGATAAACAAGAGGGCCAAGATGGCCCTAGGTCGCTCACCTGAGAAAAACACCATAACAGTGTAAACATGTCTGACATAGTGATTTCATGGAAACAAATATTCTGACCAATTTTCATTAAGATTGCATCAAAAATGTGGTCTCTAAAGTGTAAACAAGCATTTTCTTCAATTGACCTAGTGACCTAGTTTTTGAGCTAAGATGACCTACATTCGAATTTGACCTAGATTTGATCAAGGCAATCATTCTGACTAAATTTCATCCATCTCGATTGAAAAATACAGCCTCTATCGCATACAAAACGTTTTTCTTTGATATATGCTAGCGACCTAGTTTTTGACCCCAGATGACCCATATTCAAACTTGACCTTAATTTCATCAAGGCTAGCATTCTGACCATATTTCATGAAGATCAATTGAAAAATACAGTCTTTATTGCATACACAAGGTTTTTCTTTGATTTGATCTAGTGACCTAGTTTTTGACCACAGATGACCCATATTCTAACTTGACCTAGATTTCGTCAAGACAATCATTCTGACTAAATGTTATGAATATCCAGTGTTAAATGCAGGCCCCTATTGCGTACACAAGGTTTTTCTTTAATTTGACAGGGTGACCTAGTTTTTGACCCAAGACGACCCATATTTAAAATCTACCTAGATTTGATATAGACAAACATTCTGATTGAATTTCATGAAGATCCGGTGTAAAATGCAGCTCCTATTGCATACACAAGGTTTTTCTTTGATTTGCCCAAGTGCCCTAGTTTTTTATCCCAGATGACCCATTTTCGAATTTAGCCTAGATTTTATCAAGGTGATTATTCTGACAAAATTTCATGAAGATAAGTTGAAAAATACAGCCTCTATCGCATACACAAGGGTTTTTACTTGATTTGACCTAGTGACCTACTTTTTAATCTCAGATAACCCATTTTCAAACTCGGCTTAGATTTCATCAAGGTAATCACTCTGGCAAAAATTTATGAAGATAAGTTGAAAAATACAGCCTCTATCGCATACACAAGGTTTTTCCTTGATTTGACCTAGTGAGCTACTTTTTAATCCCAGATAATCCATTTTCGAACTCGGCATAGATTTCATCAAGATAATCACTCTGACCAAAATTTATGAAGATAAATTGAAAAATACAGCCTCTATCGCATACACAAGGTTTTTCCCTGATTTGACCTAGTGACCTAGGTTTTGACCCCGGGTGACCCATTTTCGAACATGGCCTAGATTTTACCAAGGTAATCATTCTGACAAAATTTCACGAAGATCAATTGAAAAATACAGCCTCTATCGCATACACAAGGTTTTTCTTTGATTTGACCTAGTGACCTAGTTTTTGACCCCAGATGACCCATTTTCAAGCTCGGCCTACATTTCATCAAGGTAATCATTCTGACCAAATTTCATGAAGATCAGTTGAAAAATACAGCCTCTATTGCATACACAAGCTAAATGTTGACGGACGACAGACAGACGACAGACGGACGACAGACAGACGACAGACGACGGACGCCGGACATCGAGCGATCAGAAAAACTCATCTGAGCATTGCTCAGGTGAGCTAAAAATGTAGTATGTTTAAACAAAATGATATCCCTATATATGTGCATTTTTTTCACTCACAAAATAATGTGGTAATTAAATATTCTATAATCAAACGCAAAAGAAAGTGTGCACTTTTTAAATTTAAATATTCTAAAAGAGGTAATCGTCTACAATTTGCAACATACTTTGCACGAAGCATGTACTATTGATCTTCCTTCAATTTTACGATCAAACTGGTTGGAGTCAAGATAATTAATGATTTGGACTTCTGCACGATCTGCACGTGTTGCCCACAGGAATTGTATATATCTAAAACACATGTTTTGTCAGTTTTCTTATAGTTTTGGTGAAAGGTATTTAAAATGTTTTAAAACACATTAGATTTCATATCTGTGCTGTAATAAAATGCCACGACTTAGTGAAACTCGGCGAATTAAAGCATTAGAAATGCATCAACGGGGTGACAACGTTATTTACGTCAGCAGAACGTTTGGGGGCCAATTTAATGTCATTAGTCTTTTGTACCAGTAATTTAAGCAAACTGGTTGAGTTGCTGTACGCCATAGAACCAGCAGACCTCGAGTGACAACCGCTACTCAAGAATGAAATGATTTTGATTCGAAACATGTTAAGTTCTTGTTTTGTTTTTGACTATATATATCATTGACATTGTGTATAAACTTGTATGTCATATGTATGTTGTGCAAAGAAAAATAAACAGAGTTACCCAGCTGGGGCCTCAAAGAAAAAGAAAAAAAAGAATAAAATAAAATTCCTCGCGACGTCATTGTACTGTTACGTTAGGCATAATCGTTGTCATATCAATGCTTAATGCTTGAATAAATAGTAAAAGTGATCACTCACAATATTTAAATAAAATAATGTTTGAGGAACAAGCCGCTTTTTTTATCATCTGATAAGAAAGAGATTTACAACTTCCGTTTTTGAATCCTGTTGGCTTTGAATATCCAAGAATCCCCATAAATGTCAAACTTTTGAATATAATCGAAACACATCAAATTGACCATAAACTGCACTAAACTTTGGTATCAAACATGACATACTTTTAGACAAAATAATCTATTTCGGACAACATAACCTACCTCAGTTGACGAAAGCCCGAATGCACACTTTCTTTTTGCGTTAGAGTATAGTTCTTAACATTGACGGTATACATGTATATAACTAACAGAAATATCTTTCTATTCTTGTTACTTATCGGTGAAATTATTTATTATTAAAATATCTAAAAAATAATTCGCATTCCGTTGTTATTCATATTCAGCTCTCAATTGTATGGAGCTAGGCTTGCGACCGTTTCTGTCTTATGGATAGTGTTATCTACTTTCAGGCATATAACCTAACATCTATTGCATTTCTTATTTATATCCGATCTTAATTACAACCGTACACTTTTCCTGTTCTCATCTTTTCCCTATAAATTTCCAGCTTTGAATCATAACAATTATTTTTTTTTCAAAAACCAAGACTTACTTATATTAATTCATCTTATAACAAATAATGTATACGTGTCACTGATTTATTACCTCCCTTTTTTACAGTTTTTTAATCGTTTATAAACCATGTATGTAGGTTGTACGCCGTTCGCATTGTATACGTTAACGTCATTTTCGTGATTCCATGCAACGTTACTTATTTTATATATTTGTTAATCTCTGCGCATTGCTCCGATCGGTAATAACCTAATTTGCGGCATATTTTAGCAAGCTCCGCGTTTTATGTATATCTTTGGCGGGGGTTCAAATCGGCAGTGTGTACGATGTCCCGCGCGGGGGCTGTCGGACTAGCGGAAAATCAAAACTATGGAAAGCCGTAGAGGACCCCCGCTAATTCCATATAGATTATATAGTAACAGCGGGTAACCCCGCGCGTCTGCAACCCCGCCAGTAGCTCCCGCTGATTCAAGTACCCGCGCGCGCGTCTGCAACCCCGCCAGTAGCTCCCGCTGATTCAATATACTTATATAGTAACAGCGGGTAACCCCGCGCGTCTGCAACCTCCCGCGCGTCTGCAACCCCCCGCGCGTCTGCAACCCCGCCAGTAGCCCCCGCTGATTCACTAAATTATATTGTAACAGCGGGTAAACCCGCGCGTCTGCAACCCGCCAATAGCTCCCGCTGATAAAATATAAATTATACAGTCAATGCGGAACTTAGAAAAACCCGCCGATATCAATATATCAGTATATTTTTTAAATCCCGCTGATTTGAACACCCGCCAGAAGTATACATAAACAGCGGAGCTGCTAATTTATGCCGCTGTTTAAACACACATATTGTCCCTATAGATTGTATGTTATTAACATACAATATTAACCGTATAGAATTGCATCATATGTTCAGTATAGAGTTTTATATCTGCAGTGTACATGCAGCTTTGTTGTAATCTTTCTAAACAGTATTTTCATTCATGTCAAAACGGGAAGCATGATTGAATGAATGGAAGCATACTACAGAAATGTTGCTAATGTATGATTTACTTCAAATGCAGTATATTTTAAAAAAAAATGTGTTCCAGTAGACATGCAGTATAATTTAGTATTTTTTTTTCAACAATATAATGCAAATATCCTGCAATGCGGTATATAACGCAAATACATCATATACTGCCAGCAATGCATCTACAGGGAACATTCTGACATGTATCTAATTGTATGCTGGGACTGCAGCGGAGATAGAAACTGCGATACTACATTTTAAGTATATATCATATACATTGATGTTGAATAGATGTTAACTTCCTTAACTGCCTGGGGCCGACATGCGACTATAGGCGTTATATTTTCCACCCCTGTAGCGTCGATATGCGACTATTATAGGCATGAAGGGGGCAATTGGCCGGATATGCCTCCGTGGTCCACTCGAATGTAGTCCATATCAATATATAGTGCAATTTTCCCGCCTAGTAAAGGCCATTTTCATGCCAGATATAAGCTTTATTGATGCTTGATTGTAAAAAAGAATGTCCGCAGATGATTTTAAGCTACGTTATATGCTTCCAACGTTGATTTGAAGCTACCTTGTAAAATGAAAGTGAAGTAGGTATTTCCTGATGTCTACCTACGCAATACTAGCGTTTTCATCACGTGTCTCAGTCACGTGACCATGGTTTCACTGCATTATGGTCAACCCCATATTTTTGGGTATATTTTGATTGCCTAAAGACAGACCTTCAAGACAAGGGTAGTCTTGCAGGAAGTGAAAGGCTAGAAACTTTAATAAAAATATGTTATAAGTTGTTAATTTTATATAGAAAATAGTGGCGGAGGCATTTAATACCATCATACCTATACGCGCGTTAGCAGGACTCCCCAGGACGGCGATTGATGGGTATAGTCGCGGCACCGAGATCATGATGATGATATGTACTTGTTTATTTTTGATAATCTTGACAAAAGCAAACTTACTTTGCATACTTTGATGTGATAATTACTAGTTGTGCTAATAATTAGTTCCCTTGTTAAAATAAATGTCTGTAACTATGAGGTAATGTAAATGAAATAAAAAGACGATCTCCGCTGTTTTTCGTTCATACTGTATTTAAAAAGAGTAAAATAATGTCGTCGGCCAGAGATCTTTCTTAAAATGAAGAAAATATTTATTTTTTATCATGCTGATTCTGTAATATCAGTTCGTCGGATGATGATTCCGACGATGCGATTCCATTATCAGACAAATGAATGGTCGGAAAATGTTAAGTTTTAGAAGGCTGAAATATTGGTACACTTACATCATATACGACACAAATGGATAAAAAATAACACAACAAAGCATGTTTCATAAAATACAAAATAATATATTTGTAAATAAACGCATGTTTGTAAATTTAATAATTATTCAAAGATGGAGTAAATATTACAACTTAACTGCCTCAGCGCATGACACCCAAGATTTATGTACAGATTATGTTTAGAAATAGATAATACATCAAAATATATCATTTATATTCACAAAAAACGGTTGTAAACTACGCGTACGGCTGATGTAAGTATCCATTGTTAGTGATGCATGTCTATTTATTGGAATTTAATGTTCAAATATATATTAAACGCAATAGGTGTGTTAAAATTGTGAATATTTCGAAGTGAAAATTTTGTTCTATTTGTATATAAGCTACGGACGAAATTGGATATAAAAATATTTGTTCAAACTTGCAGAATAGCAGAATATTTTGTAAGTATATTTTAATTTACACCCAAGTTAATAATGTTTTCCTGTATTATTTCAACCGACTGTATGCGAGTGCGAAGGTTAGATAATGTTCTTCGACGTCAGGTATGTTACGATATCGGCCTCAGGGAGTTAATGAATCTGAGTTTGTTTGTGCTAATTATAAAGTTTGTGCTATATCTGTATTGAATTTAAATTGTTATTTATTTGCGTCTGCTTCTGCTACATGTTCGGTTCTGGGTTCGTTTTGCTATTTGTTATGATAAGATCGGTAGGGATAGAGTGCGAAATGGACTCCATTTCGCGAAATGGACTTTACGTCTACGAAATGGACTTTTATTATTTAAAATACGGCTTAAATTTCAAATATATATGTATTTTCTTAAAAGAATCTGATAGAGGATAGTTTCACCTACATGATGATTATTTTTGATGGTAAATTGGCCGGGGGAATAAAAGAAATTGTACGATTTATCAAGACCGCGGCCTACGAAATGTACATTTTCATACAGAATCTTATACAAAATGGACTTCTATTTCTTAAAATACGGCTTAAATTTCAAATATATATGTATTTTCTTAAATGAATCTGATAGAGGATAGTTTCACCTACATGATGATTATTTTTTATGGTAAATTGGCCGGGGGAATAAAAGAAATTGTACGATTTATCAAGATCGCGGCTTACGAAATGGACATTTTCATACAGAATCTTATACATAATGGACTTTTATTTTTTAAAATACGGCTTAATTTTCAAATATATCTGTATTTTCTTAAATGAATCTGATAGAGGATAGTTTCACCTACATGATGATTATTTTTGATGGTAAACTGGCCGGGTGAATAAAAGAAATTGTACGATTTATCAAGACCGCGGCTTACGAAATGGACATTTTTATACAAAATCTTATACAAAATGGACTTTTATTTTTCAATTGCGGCATTACAGTAATTTCAAAGATTTATAAAGTTTCTTCAATTTATTTTATTAAATAATAGATAAACCTTCACATTGGATTGGTCATGTTAGATGATATATTTTTGTTATTTATAACAGAATTATTACAATGTAAATTAAGAGCGCGTCATAGGAAATGGAAATTGTGTGCCAAACTTGTACGAAATGGACTTTTTATTTCATTTCTATTACTTTAATGTTGAAGATATCGTCATTTTCTTTGACAGATGTGATAGATTAGAGTTTAACTTACATGTTACACTCTTTTGATAACCTGCCGTGTTTTATACGGAATATAGTTACATAAGAAATATTAGACATGTTAGAACGTTTAAATAATGAGTTGTTTTTTTTTTACGAAATAGATATGTCCCTTAAAAGATACAAATAGATACTTTTAAAAATTATTTAAATTGTTTTTCCATGTCATAAAGTGTTTATTTAATTGTAATTAAGTTGCCGCAGCTTTTAATATTATTTTCGCGTTAATTGCCCGATGATTGGATTATCACACCTAACTAATCAGTGTATGCACGTGTATAATATTAGCCCCTCTTGATTGACCACGTGTGTATCTTTACCATTGTCACCTTACTAATTATCATATATTAGAGCGGCAAGTATATTTGTTCGCTCAGACATCAAAAACAGTCAAAGGTAAGTTTAATAACAATTATATAAAATTGAGAAATGCCAATTAAATAAAATCGTATAAATACACCCGTTATTGAATACGTGGTCTACTCTTACATTTTTTTGTCAAAATGTCTAAGAAATACGCTTGTTCAGTGTGTCTGGAAAATTGTAAAACGGATTGTATTTACTGTGAGGTAAGAATTTTCGTTTTAATGTTTTGAATTGTTGTTTGATTGTGGTAATATATTACATTCAAATAAGAAAATTAGCATAATTGGATTTATACATTAATTGTCGTTTATTGACTTATTAGTTTAATTATGTACTCCCTGTGCTCCATATTATATTTTTTTTTTTGTATTTGCTATAGACATTGTGTTAACACGCTTTATGCAATAAATCGAAATTGAATTTAATTTACATGTATGTAGTAAAATTGATGTACAATGTCTTTTCAACTACCGATAGCTGCGAAAATATCACGAAATGGAATTTGCAAAAATTATTAACATAAGATGAACAATCATAAAAATGCCAGCCGTAAAAACTTTATAAATAAATTCCATCAATGAATCATATTCATTAATATCAAACGTATATTTCACCTTCAGTTCTTGTTCTTGTGACCTTAAACACGAGAAATGAAATTCGCCACCGTTTTTGTCTCATGTATAAAGAAAATAATTGAAAAAAAAATTATTAACAGAAGATGAACAATCATAAAAATGCCAGCCGTAAAAACTTTATAAATAAATTCTAGTGACAAATTCAGAGGATGCGGTCTTACTAAATTGTAACGTTCTGGTTATTATTTAATGAAATATTTTATCTAAAGCTACCAAGATTTAGTTATACATCTAATGTATCATATATATTTAGGAAATTACAAATATCATCGAAATTGACGCCACAATTAAGAAAATAATTGTCCATTTCGTAGAACTTTAGCGCGAATATGTCCATTTCGGAGGCGCGGTTTTAATAAATTGTAACAGTTTGGTTATATATTAGAAAAAAACTACCAAAAGTGTCCAACATTTAGTTTTACCTTTAATCTATCATATCTATTTATGAAAATACATATTTCATCAAAATTAAACCCACACTTAGAAAAATAAAAATCCATTTCGTAGAAGTTTGGCGCGGAAAATGTCATTTTCGGAGGACGCGGGTCTCAATAAATTGCAATATTATGTTTAAAAATTAAAAAATAATTTATCAAAGGTGACCAATATTTAGTATTAACGTCTACCAATAATATCTTTTCATGAAAACACAAACATCATAGACATTAACGCCACACTTAAGAAAATAAAAGTCCATTTCGTAGAAGGTTGGCACGAAAATGTCCATTTCGGAGGCGCGTTTTAATACATTGAAATATTTTGGTTATAGATTAGAAACAAATATTATCAAAAGTGACAAACATTTAGTATTACTTCTAATATATCAGATCTATTTATGAAAATACAAACTTCAACAATTAAGACCCGCAATTAGAAAATACAAGACTATTTTGTATAACTTTGGCGCGAAAAAAGTCCGTTTCAGCGGACGCGGTCTGAATAAATTGTAATATTTTGATTACAACTTGGAAAAATAATTTATCCAAGGTGACAAATATTTATTTTACATCTTACCTATAATATCTATTTACGGAAATACATGTAACTTTTTCATTGAAGTTCCATTTAAGAAAATAAAAGTCCATTTCGTAGGATCGAGGCGGTCTTAATAAATTGTAATATTTTAGTTATAAATTAAAAAAAAAAAATTATCAAAAGTGACCCATACTTTAACCTATCATATCTTCTTATGAAAATACAGATTTCACCAAAATTAAATGCAGTTAAGAGAATAAAAGTCCATTTCGTAGAAGTTTGGCGCGAAAATGTCCATTTCGGAGGACGCGGCCTTACTAACTTGTAATAATTTGGTTATAAGTTACAAAATAATGTATAAAAGGTGACCAATATTTAGTATTACCTTTAACCTATCATATCTTCTTATGAAAATACAAAAATCATCAAAATTAAACCCATAATTAAGAAAATAAAAGTCCATTTCGTTGAATTTTGGCACGAAAATGTCCATTTCGGACGACGTGGTCTTAATAAATTGTAATATTTTGGTTAAAAATTAGAAAAATATATTATCATAAGTGTCCAACTGTTAGTATTACCTCTAATCTATCATACCGTTTTATAAAAATGTATATTTCATGAAAATTAAACCCATAATTAAGAAAATAAAAGTCCATTTTGTAGAATTTTTGCACGAAAATGTCCATTTCGGAGGACGCGGTCTTAATAAATTGCAATATTTTGGTTATAAATTAAAAAAATGACTTTTCAAAGGTGATCAATATTTAGCTTTACCTATTGTCAATCATATCTATGGAAGAAAATACATATAACTTTTTTATTAAAGTCACAATTAAGAAAATAAAAGTCCATTTCGTAGACGTAAAGTCCATTTTGCGAATGGAGTCCATTTCGCACTCTATCCCTATCCTGATAAGATATTACTCTATTTATTCAGTTCGTGCTTTTGAAAATGTTGAAAGTGCACATAACGTATTTTCATAATAATGCTTGAGAGAAAATATTGGTTTTGTATGAAAACTAATGTAATACATTTTGATGAAAATAGATGTTTTCTTTTATTCATGATTTGAATTATGTCTCTAAATCTACGTTGAGTTGATTTGTGATCTTATTGAGATAAACAACTACATTCCTTTTGTATTTCTAGTAATAACTATTAACGGTAATGTTTAATTTGTCCTGAATTGATGTCATATTATAACTGATAATTCTCTCTTTTTAAAAATAATCATAATGATCATAATCCTATTAAACACAAAATGTAGTACACAAATAAAAAGTAAATATAAGGTGTAATATACTGCTACAAGATGTGATAGAAGATGTACTACATGTATACAAGATGTAATACAGTGTATCTTCCGTAAACCGGACCTTCTGAAAACCGGAAACCTTTGAAAACTGCACAAAACTTAAAGTCCCGTTTTTCTTGTTCTTATTTCTATATATTTTTAACTTCTGAAAACCGGAACTTCTGAATTCTGAAAACCGGACGGTTTTTATAGGACCGTTTATATTTTAACACTTAAATTGACTTCCGAACATACCGAAGAATATTCCTCCGGCCACTAATCGATAGCGGTCAGATTTTCTATATAGAAATAAGAAGGGCATGTACACATTTTACTTAATAACAAAATTACTAAAAATAAGAAACCTTCGGAGCAAACATATTACCAAAGTTCAACATTTGATTCATCACAAGGTTTTTCTAAATTAAATTTTATCTTATTTTTTTATTCGTTCTTCACATGAAGTTTAATGCCCTCATTTCGTCATTTTTTCCCTTCTTTTTTTCCATATAAAATGGGGAAAAATCTCATACATGCGTTTCTTCAAAGCATTTTTTTTTGTGTAAAACCATTGATATGAAAGCTTAGGTGCAAAAAAATTCCTACTCTCATTGAATTCATCTTTTGAATGATATTTATTTCATTTTTGTAAAATAAAAATTTGATTCGTTCTCAGACGGTTTATTTCCACTTATTTGGAAGAAAAATTAACTTCAGCGCGAAGTTGTTGTTGTAGCGTCATAAGCAGACGCTATTACTATGCCGCGTGAACAATGCGGTATTGTGATCAAAATGTTAAAGTAATGATATAATCATTTAATGTAATTTTACTTCGCGAGTAATTCATTTTGTGTTAATATCACAAATTAACAATATAAGAAATGCAATTAAATATTGCAATTAATATATAATAATATAAAGAAAGAGATGCGCATTTCTTCTTATGTTGTTGTTCTCACCTTATTTCATATACATTTAAATATCAGTGTCAATTATGTCAATTAAACATTAAAAGAGATAGCTTTTCTATCGGCCCTTGGATCATAAATGCAAACTGTCGCTATTTTTCTACTCAGTTACAGTACAAAAGGTAAAATATAGAATTTTTTGTATATATTTTACTTAATAAATTTTAGTAAATAAATTCAAGGTCCGCCTTGATCAAATTAAAGGTGGAAAATATGTCTGGAGTATTTTTGTGTACAAGAATGTTTTTGCAATGTAAATATTATCTGCATTTAAAACAGAATTGGATTTTACTTCGGTAACTTAATGATATATTTTTGTTTTCATGAAAATTTTACCTGGTTTCATGATCTTTTCAGTCAAATGTCGCTGATGTGTTTTTTTAAAGACTCCAATTGTGGATGAAGATATTGCACAATAGCGAGTCTATGCCAAAAATATAAACTTAAAGTAATAAGAGAGGTAAAGATAAAATGTATCAAAACACTATATATGTATATTATAAGCAAAAAGGAGCATAATTCATTAAATATTGGTACCAGAGTTAGCAGCTTGTGTCATATAGTGTGGGTGATGATGTTGAACAACTATTTTAAGTTTGAATCACAATCCATTCAATAATAACAGAGACAAAGTGAAAGTACATCAAAACTTTAACCTAAAATTCTAAGTAAAAAGGGGGAATAAATAATGAAAAGTTGGTGCCAGAGTTATGCACCTTGCATCATATGGTGTGGGTGATGATATTGAACAACTATTTAAGTTGAAATCAAATCCATCAGTAATAACAGACAGAGTGAAAGTGCATCAAAACTTTAACCTAAAATTCTAAGTAAAAAGGGGAAAATAATTCATGAAAAATTGGTGCCAGAGTTATGTACCTTGTGTCATATGATAAGGGTAATGATGTTGAACAATTGTTTAAGTCTGAATCAGATCCATTCAGTAATAACAGAGATAGAGTGAAAGTGCATAAAACTTTAACCTAAAATTCTAAGTAAAAAGGGGAATAATTCGTGAAAAATTGTGCCAAAGTTATGCATCTTGTGTCATATGATGTGGGTGATGATGCTAAACAACTATTTTAAGTTTGAATCAAATCCATCAGTAAAAAACAGAGGTAGAGTGAAAGTGCATAAAACTTTAACCTGAAATTCTAAGTAAAAAGGGGGAATAATTCACGAAACATGGTGCAGTGTTATGCCCCTTGTGTCATATGATGTGGGTGATGATGTTGAACAACTATTTTAAGTTTGAATCAAATCCATTCAGTAATAACAGAGATAGAGTGAAAGTGCATCAAAACTTTAACTGAAAATCTAAGTGAAAAGGGGGGATAATTTATGAAATATTGGTTGCCAGAATTATGGCCCTTATGTCAGATGGTGTGGATGATGATGAGGAATAAGTATTTCAAGTTTGAATCAAATCCATCAACTAATTACCGAGATAAGTTGAAACAAGAGCTGTCACTAATGATGACAAATGCCTCCACAGCACCTTGACCTTTGACCTAGTGACCTTAACCTATGACCTGGTGACCCCAAAGTCAGTAGGAGTCGTGTACTCAATAAGTACTATCAGCACGTGAAGTTTGAAGGTCCTGGGTGCAGTGGTTTGCGAGTAAAGTGCCTTCATGCAAAAAGTTAACGTTGTGACGAACGAACTAACTAACTAACGAACAACTAACAAAGGACAGTTGAAAACTAATATGCCTCCTTTGGGGGCATAAAAAGAGAAAGTGCACCAAAACTTTAACCAAGGTGGGGACATGGAGAGAGACGCCAACATGAGTAGGATAGCTCTCCTTATACTTCGTATAGTCGAGCTAATTTACAGGCCTGTTGGAACTGTTGACAGGTTTCTACAAAATATGACAAGATTAAGACCAAGAAAAATATAATTTAAATCATTCCATTTCATAGAGGCAAATATTATGGAGTTTTTATGAAGATCAGACAGGAATTGTTCTTTCATGATCTGACCTAATGACCGATTTTTTTTAACTTCGAGATGAACCACTCTTGAACTTGTCACATATTTTGATTATATCCAACTGTTTCTTTTACATTTTGCGACAACTGTAACCCCTAAAGAGTTAAGATGCAAGATGAACAAAACATTCTATAAGACAGCTATATCCCCTGCCATTGCTATTGATAGTGAAAGGGTTTGGTATTTGGTGGAAACATTAAACAATCAAGCTGTGACCTTGACCTTAAACTGGTAGGGGTGAATTTTAAATTCTCACATTTACTTGATAAAAGGAATATTACAGCCACATCATATGAAAATCCAACAAGGGTAAAGGCGATACAGAGCAGACACAAAATGGAAGGCTCAAACCTTTGATATTTATTTGTGACCTTGACCTAACAAGGCTGACTTATAAAGTTCTGCACATCCTCTTAATAAGGTGGTCACCTGACCCAAGTTTCACGAAAATCCTTCAAAGGGTTCAGCAGACACAAAGCTGACAAGGAATGTTACAGACAGAGACCTTTCCCATACCCCCCACACACTACACTCATAGCAGGGGATTAAATAAAATGGAGGACACAGGGGTATCACAGAATGTCACACTGAGTGAGCTAAACATTTGCATGATATGGATTGCACTTATTAAACATTAATCAAAAATACATTCAGTCAGGACTGGCATTATCCATCTAAAGTTGACAATGTTATAAGGCTAAACTGAGTAACTGCAAAACTGGAACAAGGCCTTGAGCTGTTTATCATCTGATTTACTATTGGGTTAGAGTTCGATGTGCAGGAACTGAACCACGTGGGCATAAGCAAGTGGTCTAATACTGAAGCATTTGAATGATGAACCATGGTAAATTAGACAATATAAAATAATAGGAAAGTCTTGATTGTGTTCATTCAGATATGTTCATTGTCATATTTTATATTAAAAATATTAAGCATGATTTCATTTACATCATGCAGCAAATTTGCCGTCATAGTGCTCTCTTACAGATCCATGAGTCAATCATTGTTTATTGCATAATAAAAACAGAGATTTATTTCCTTCTTTGTTTAACTGGTAATCAAATCAAGACATGTTAGAATTATTACTTTTAGTAACTACATTAAGTGAAATATTATCATAAAATAAAATGTACCACCCGTAACTTAATTCAAAGCTACTTTAAAGCAACATCTTTTCTAATAATGTTTGATATTAATCAGTTACGAAATGTTTGAGCCACTGAGCAATTTGTGAACACCTGAAGTTACTGATTGTTGAATGTTACGGTGCCATTTACATTAACATTTAAGAAGAAACACCAACATTACACTAACCGGCCGGAGTATGTTCCTTTTTTACCGCAGTCTCTGTTTCAGGCTTTAGTTTACTTGGGCTTTCACTTTCAGTATTACCTTCTGTAAAGGAAGAGAAACTTCTGAAATATTTTTTTGTAATTTATATTTTATTTCCAGACAAACTCCTTTCACATGTTCACATAATATAGCATGAATCTTTCAGTAAATAAATAGCATGATATGCTGAATTACAAACAGATGACTGAACATAATACATAGTGACAAAGAACAAGATAACTGAAGGGAGATAAAATCAGTTATTAATGATACATACTTTCTGACTAAGTTGTTTCCCTTTATAGGGCTGAAGCTAAGAAATTGATATAAAACAAAATTTGTTATTTTCATTCTTTAAAATTTTTTAATTATCTTTATAATAATATGTCTTATTCTTAATAAAAATTCAATCATACATTTACCTAATCCATTCTAAGACTATGTATTAAGAAAAAATGTTTTGCCAGTGGTTAGGTTATCAAAGTACACTGATTATCATTATCTTCAGCTTGTTTAAAGCAATAGAAATATTCACAGAGTTAGAGAAAAAAAGACAACAAATTTCTGAAATATTAAACAACAACGGTGCCAGAATGTCACAATACACCTGTCAATGCCATCATAGCAAATTTCCAAATGGCTGATCTGGAAAAAAAAAACTACAGTTGAACCTGCCTGAGCAGTCACCTCTATTAATCAGCCACTTTGCTTACTCCTAAAATTGACTTTCTATTCTAATTTCAACCTCTCTTAAGGTAGTTCTGCACGTTTGATAAACCGGAAGTGACTGCGTAACGTCATTTATCCGGAAAACGTAGAATAAAGCCTGGATTCGGCGTACGGAAATGAAAATAATTTTATGATTTAATCGAAACCTGTGAGTAAATTTATTACATTGGCACTTTTGCTATATATTTCTGAAGTCAAAATATGATATTAAAACATATGACGCGTTAAAAAATTCAAAATATGTCTTAAAATTAGCGTGAAATGTCCGGTTAACTTTAATCTTGGTCATATATCTCAAAAATAAGCACACGGACCTATACATTTATTTCACCAAATTATAGGTCATATGTATATTTAGAACTTTGAGAAGTTTCATCAAAATCTACATTGTAGAAAAATTTTTATTCGTGAAAATGTTATGAAAGTTATGATTTTCTCATAGACTCCCATTATGAAATATTGCGTGAGATCCAAATTTTTCAAATCAGTCTACTCTAGCAAAAAATAAAGCACACGACCCTATCTTTTTTATTTGCTGAATTTTCAAGGTATATTCTGAAGTTTTGAAAAATCAGAGTTTAATCAAATTCTACAGTGTAGAAAAATTTGTTATCAAAAGTTTAAATACAGGAAATCCTACTTTTCCTGTTTGGGAGGAATTTATCTTTTTGTTGTTAAATTTTTTACTATATTAAAGCGGATTCTGTTTTGATAAATGTAGACAAATATTTCATCATAAAAAGGTTTTTAAATAATTTGGCTTCAGGTATCAAGATTAAAGTGCATAAATAGCCCAAGTAGAGTCCCCCAAAGTTGCTATTAATAAAGCTTTCAAAAAATTTTTAAAAACAGAAAATACTTCCAATATAATCCTTTGCAAAATTGTCCTTGCTTGGGTATAATTGGGCCCGCCCCTGCTTTTCTATTTTGCGGGCTCTTTTGGCAAAATTTGGGGCCCGAAAAAGGGCCCCCACCCCCCCTCAAAATAGTATGTTTTTCCCCCCTACTTTCAAAAAAATTCCCCCCTGGGGTCAAAAAATTTAGTGTACGCTTTGCAGTTATTTGTTGGCTGAAATTTCAGTGTCGAAAAAAATCCAAGTGTGGACTGAATAATGTTTTTTATAATTGCAGAATTAACAGAAAAGTTTATAATTACAGAATTCAGTTTAGGACAAAATTGAAAAGAATGTTTTATTTGTTTGCATTCTTTTGCTTTTGAATTCCCCCAAAAGTTTTTTTGAAAATCGGGAAAAATTTTCCCCTTGATGGCCCCTGGCCCCACCCCAAAAAGCAAACGAGAGCCCGGGTTTGTATAGGGCCCCTTTTTAGAGAATTCAGAAAGATTTAAGCAAAAGTAAAAAAGTTAGAAAAAAAAAAAAAAGGTTCCGAAAAATTTTAAACCAAAATAAACAAGTAAAAGACCTTGGTGACCTTGACCTTGGAAAAAAGGGCCCCGCCCCTGCCCCTATTTGTTTGCATCGGACAATGTTTATGTGAAGTTACATAAGATATAAGCAATAGTAAGAAAAGATATGACAGAAAATTTTTACCTTAAAAATAACAAAGTAAAACGCTTGGTGACCTCACTTGGGGTTAAAAAAGGGGCTCAGCCCTAACATAATTTTTGTATACGGGAAAGTTTTGTGAAGTTACAGTAAGATTTGGTTTGTTTTTTTTCCAACGGCAAATTATAAAAAGGCCCACTGGGGGTGCAGAATGATAAACTTGATTTTTTTGTCTTGAAAAATGAAAATATTGCCCTACCATAAATTTTCCAAAACCGTGTGTAACCCCATGTGGTTTGTGATCATTTTCGGGTATTACGGCAAGAAAATTAATAAAACAAATCCGTCGATTCAAAACTTTAAAAACCGAAAGTATTCATTTTTTCACCGTTCGAATAATTTTTTACGATCAAGCCAAGATAGGGGGTATAAACACAAGGCAATGTTTTTCTGCAATTCAAAGGGCGTTTTTGAAAAGGGTCCGTTTTCCCCTGCTTCGGAAATTCTTGGGGGGTAAAACGGGAAGAAAAACCCGTGTTTTAAATAAATGAGGGGTGCTTTTCCCTTTTCTTGCTGTGTCTTTTACTGTGTTTAAATTTATTCAAAAGGCCCGAACCCTTTATTGAAAAAAAAAAAGGTAAGTTTCTCTGTGAAAATTGTGTCTCTGAAAAAGCTAATACGGAAGAATGATAGACGGCAAGCGATTCATGAATAACCTATTGTTCCTTTCGAACAGTTTCGCGGATTTCTGAGTTTGAGACTCGTTTCCCATTTAATACCCGTTTGCAAAATTTTTTTAGCTTTTAAAATGTGGGTATAAAGAACGTTTTTTTTCTGCTTCTTAAAGATCGTTTTGTAGATCTATTAAAATTGTTTGTTATTACTTGTTATCTTCTGTAAATTTTAAAGGGGTTTTGGAAAGTTTTTAATTTCTACTTTATTTTAGTTCAAAAGGGATTTAATTAACAAGA
Source organism: Mercenaria mercenaria (assembly GCF_021730395.1). Lineage (NCBI taxonomy): Eukaryota > Metazoa > Mollusca > Bivalvia > Venerida > Veneridae > Mercenaria > Mercenaria mercenaria. The sequence continues at coordinate 83,558,729 of NC_069368.1, forward strand.
GGGATGATGGCCCTATATCGCTACCTGTTATCATGCACTTTAGACAAGAAGGTCCTCAGAAAAAAATTAATCCCAAAGGACAGAAAAATAAAGGGAAAATTTAACCAAAAGGAATAAAAAAATTTTACAAGGTATGTATGTCAAATAAACCCAAAAATTGGGGTACCATCCAGTTGCCACAGAAAAGTGGTCCGGTTTTTCCTACGGCCAATAATAAAAAAGTTACTAAAAATAAGCATTTTAGTAATGAAAAGGGGAAAAATTAAAAAATTATTATTGTAATGAACAAAAGAAGGATTTCCCAAAAAAATCTGTTGGCACAAAAGAAATTTCAGTTTAACCCAAGTTTTTATACCATTTTTTAAATTTTAAAAAAAGGGAGGTATTTGAATAAAATCAGAATATTTATTACCCTGATTGTCTCAGCCCAAAAAATACAATAATGAAATTTCAAATAAGTCCCAAAAGTACTTTGAATAAATCCCTTTTGATTACAAAAGGGGGGGAATCGTAAAAAACTTGGCCCCGATTGGATCTGATTTGTCATGGAACCAAAGTTTTTTTGCTGAAGATTTTTGGGGTTGACAAAAAAAAACCAAAAAATGAAATTCTAAAAGGCTGCAAAAGCCAAAATAGCCCAATTTTGGACTTTTAAGGGCCAAACTCTGGAAACCCCTGATAAATCGGGCCCTTTTAAAAAAAAAACCCAAAATCTTTGGTGTACAATTGTGTGTAAGTTTGGTTAAAATAAATCATAAAGAAACTGGTAAAAAGGGGCCCCAAAAAAACCCCAAGGGCAAAATGGCTAATTCTGGCCCTTTTTCAGGGCCATAACCTGGGAACCCCTAAAGGAACTCGCCTTTTAAAAAAGGAACCAAAATCTTAGCTTGCAAGTTGTGTGCAAGTTTGGTTAAAATAAAATCATAAATGAAGCTGCTATTGTGCAGACAAGGTCAAAATAGCTAATTCTGGCCCTTTCAGGGGCCATAACTCTGGAACCCATAATGGAATCTGACCAGTTCAAGAAAGGAACCAAGATCTTATGGTGATACAAGTTGTGTGCAAGTTTGGTAAAAATCAAATCATAAATATAGCTGCTATTGTGCAGACAAGGTCAAAATAGCTAATTTTGGCCCTTTCAGGGGCCATAACTCTGGAACCCATAATGGGATCTGGCCAGTTCAAGAAAGGAACCGTGATCTTATGGTGATACAAGTTGTGTGCAAGTTTGGTTAAAATAAAATCATAAATGAAACCACTATCGTGCAGACAAGAAATTGTTGACGGACGCACGGACTGACGACGGACGAAGGTTGATCACAAAAGCTCACCTTGTCACTATGTGACAGGTGAGCTAAAAATGAGTCCTTATGTATCTATACTGTTGCATCCGCGAATGCTAACAACCATCTTAAAAGATTCAAACTGCCAAAATGTCTACAAAAAAAAAGTGTTTAAAATTGAAAATACATGCTACATGTTCACATTATGTGTATACTTATCAAGCATTAGTGAAAGATGGGCCTCTGGGATTACTTTTATTTACACTGTCTTGTGACTTTGGAATATGGCGGGGGTAAGAGTGAGGTTAGGTGCACCATAAACCGGTTTAAACTCCCCAGTGGTGGTTTTGCCACTGACCATTCCAAGGCGGTGCCCAACTGTGTTCCTGTATTTGTTTGTTTTTTGTGTTCATTTTTGTGTGTGGTGTGCGAGAGTTGTTCATGCGTGTCTTTGGGAGGCTGCGTTTTTTTAACATGGCTTTCCCTGATATTCTTCCTTGTTTTTATATAGGATTAAGTCTCTGAGATTTCGTGATTGTGGTGGTAGATCTCTACTAAACTTTGATAAAAAAATGATTGATGTTAGCAAAGACAAAGACAAAGATGACGTATTTTAACTTTTTCAGAGTAATAACGAGAACAAAGACTAAAGTTAAACTTGGGAAACAATCTAAGACGTCAGTGTTCAGACACAGAAACCAACAAGCGAGTATGTAAATGTAAATGTAAAGTTTGTTACATCGTGAATACGTACAGAAGATAAAATTTTCAATAAAACTACTTATTAACATAAAATTAACACATTAAATTATAGTACATGTATATGCATCTACAGTAACAAATAGAAAATTTATTAAACGTTTGAAATGTAAAACATAACAGTGAAATATAAGTAAAATTGGAAAAATTCATTTTATCAGACACAACAAAGCAATGGCAATACAACAAATGCAAAATCAATAAAAGGTCACCAAACTAGTTTTGTAGTTTCCATATATGCAACGACATATTACGCACATTGAAACTTAGTAATCAACGTTCATAAGTGAAGACTGTGTAGCATCTTGTTGTGATAAACTTGTTTTTCAAAATTATCTTTTACTCAAACAAAATTTTTACTGACGATGGGCAAACTAGCACATGTATATGATATAAAGTAATTGTAAGAGCAAAACATTTCCATCTCGACTTTGCACTTGTCGTATCGTCCATTAATCACAGTTTAATCAATGCACACCTTATATATAAATAACAAAAATATACATGTGTGCGCAGTACTTCTTGTATGTCATACTAGAGTGTAAAATGCAGATTCACCTTTAACAAATAAAAACAATATACAAAAGGTAATGTGTTAAAATATTGTCTCAAATATCTGGACAATGACTAGCAGAATAAAATAAATTCGAGTTTGAGTAAAACTTCTTTGTATCTCATAAAGACCACAACAAACATGAGAGAAAGAATATATTGCATGACCTTTGAATAAAGCCTTAGTGATTAGCTAAAGATCACACATAAGTGCGATATTGATCTGCTCCTGAGGCATACCTATCTAACATAGTTGTCACAGACGGAATCAAGGGCCGTTGTAACATCTTCCAAATATTTGTCATGTAATGGAACAGTTGTCTACTACTAAATTATGAACCTAGTTATGGTAAGGGTTGCAGAATCATTACTGATGATAACTTGGGCTTATCATAAAACTTAACAAGAGCACCGCCTTGCGGGTGCTGACGCTCATCTGATTTTTTTTGTGTAATAGAAATATTGTCCTACCCATGATTTTCTAAGTCTAAAAAGGGCCATCATTCTTGCAAAAAGCAGGATAGAGTTATGTTTCTTGATGTACAGTGTCCACTTATGATGGTGAAAAACTGTTGCAAGTTTTAAAGCAATAGCTTTGATAGTTTATGAGAAAAGTTGACTTAAACATAATACTCAACCAAGAAAATGATTTTCTAAGTCCAAAAGGGGCAATAATTATTGCAAAAAGCAGGATGGAGTTATGCTGCTTGCTGTACAGGGTCAGCTTATGATGGTGAACAAGTGTTTCAAGTTTCAAAGCAATAGCTTTGATAGTTTAAGAGAAAAAGTTGACCTACCAAGAAATCTGATATTTTCTAAGTCCAAAAGGGGCCATAAATCTTGCAAGAAGCAGGACAGAGTTATGTTTCTTGCTGTACAGGGTCAACTTATGATGGTGAACAAGTGTTGCAAGTTTTAAAGCAATAGCTTTGATAGTTTAGGATAAAAGCTGACCTAAACATAAAACTTAACCAAGAAAACTGATTTTCTAAGTCCAAAAGGGGCAATAAATCTTGCAAAAAGCAAGATGGAGTTATGTTTCTTGATGTACAGGGTCTGCTTATGATGGTGAACAAGTATTCCAAGTTTCAAAGCAATAGCTTTGATAGTTTAGGAGAAAAGTTGACCTAAACATAAAACTTAACCAAGAAATCTGATATTTTCTAAGTACAAAAGGGGCCATAAATCTTGCAAAAAGCAAGATGGAGTTATGTTTCTTGCTATACAGGGTCAGCTTATGATGGTGAACAAGTATTCCAAGTTTCAAAGCAATAGCTTTGATAGTTTAGGAGAAAAGCTGACCTAAACATAAAACTTAACCAGGCAACGCCGACGCAGACGCCGACGCCGACGCCGACAACCGCTCAAGTGATGACAATAACTCATCATTTTTTTTCAAAAAATCAGATGAGCTAAAAATCATATCTCCAATCATACAATGATGAAACCAGAAAGTGCTAAAATTTATGCCCTAAAAAGGGGGCATAAAAGTAAAAGTATGAAAAGAAAAGAAGGTTTATCCTGTTCGATAAACGTAACATTATGAATTTGAATTTTCTTAAGATTTTGCATAATCTAATATCAAAATTGTACAGTATTACATGCATTCTTCAGACCCCTATACGTAATACTATACACGTTGTCATAGTATCAAATTATTTTTGACAAATGATAAATATCTTTTCTGAACAATATTACAATCGTTAAAAATATCGTTTTAGAATCATGGTCGTAAAATGGAATGTAAGGCTATGCCTATACAATCACTTTACTTGCCTACATTATTCGTAAAAAGTATTTTCAAGTTGTGTTAAACAGGCAGGCTTTAAAAAATAATCTCAAAACGGCTACGACAGTCCTTTATCGCTCACATAGTACAACTGCTTGTACAGCGAAACCCCCATCCTTCCTATGGACTGAAAGTTCATGAAAAGGTAACAATAATTTTGAAAACAGACCACTGAATTTTTCTTTCTAATAAAGGCATACGGAAAAATGTTTTGTCAGCACCTAAAAAAGGAACAGGGCTTTACTGTTTATAAACGGTTCCGTCTGGTTTAGCATACCATGCACTAAGTAGGTGGGCCCTTTTTACTTGCCGTCATATCATTCTTGCCGTATTAGCATTTTCCGAAGAAATATGTTTTCACAGACAAACCTACTATTTCCTTTCCAGTAAAGTGATTCGCTGGCCTTCTTGGAACCGAAATAAACAGTGGTGAAAGACACAAAAATGTAAAAGAAAGCAATCCTGTATTATTTTGTAAAACACGGGTTTTTCTTGCGGTATTACCCTCAAAGAATTTGCCGAATTTCAGGGTTGGAACGAACCTTTGCAAAAACTGCTTAGAATTTCAGAAAAGCATTGCCTTGTGTGTATAGCCCACTGTCTTGACTTGAGCCTCGTAAAAGAATTATTCGAATCGGTGAAAAAATGAAATACTTATGGTGTTTTTAAGTTCTAAATCGAAGGATTTGTTTATTAATTTTCTTGCCGTAATACCCGAAAATGACGTCACAAACCACGTGGTATGTACAGACTGAGAAACAGAGCACTCGACAACTTTTGGGGACAGGTACCCATACCCTCAGGAAGGGGAATTTTTCGACATTTTAAGACGAAAAGGGGAAGTTTAAGCCATGTATATGTAACTAATTTTCACACTTATTAATACTGTTTTCAATCATTTCTAACTGATGTGACTATATTGCAACAGTAATCTTCCTTAGAGGCACTATATAATATTAAAAGAAAGACTTAGTCTTAATATCTATTTGTGTCAAACAACCTATCATCAGAGGAATTTTCTACTGAGAAAGGGGAAAAAAACATATTATTTTAAGAGGGGAATGGTACCCATATTCGGCCCCAAAAATGGCCAAACGAGTGCCCCGAGAAAGGTCCATAATTCTTGCAAAACACAATTACTATGTAGAGTTATGGTACTTGTGCAGTCACCTTTTAATGGCAAATAACGCTTAATAGCTTTGACTAATAAGGAGAAAAGGTAACTTAAACTGAGAAATGGCTGTGGATGGACATTTTGGGGTATTTTTCATTAAACCAAGGGCAATAACTCTAAGGGAAATTGACAAATAAAAATAAACTTGACGGACATCATCGCAGAATGTTGGTTCATGTTTATTGAAAGTTTCATGAAATTCTTCTGGCTGCGGACGGATAGACGCATGGACAAAGCCATTTCAATATCCCCTCCCGAATTCATCGGCGGGGGATAAAAAGATAGATAATCCTGTCTGCTTAATTTTGTGGCATAATAATAAATGTATTAACAGTTTACATAAACCAATGGAAATAAATTTGATGAATTGCAAAACAACCTTACCTATTTTGAGAGGACCACCACAAAAAACACAAAAAAGCCAGTTAGTTTGAACCCTCTCTCCGCACTGGCCACAAAACATCTGAAATGAATTGCATAATAGATCATAATTGTTAATTTTAGTTTTTAATGCTTTCAATTTTTGCACCTCTAGATTTATTGGTAGATTTATATAGGGAGTGGAGCCAAACAAATAATTGGAGGTGCATGTCATGAACTTGGGACAGAGGGTGGATGGGCTGACATACACATACACGGACAAGACCAAATCTAAATGCCCCCAAAAAGGCTGATTTAACAATAGATGTATTTAAAGATGAAAACAAGGAAGAATATATCCTACAAGGAAAACCATGTTCAAAAAACGCAGACACCATTTACTTTGTTCAAATGATCAGTCAATTTGCAGAATCGATCTAGACCAAACTAGAATTCTAGTTTGGTCTTGACTGATTCCAGAACTGCCTAGACCAAACTAGAACTCTAGTTTGACTAGACCAATTCTGGATCTGCCTATGCTAAACTGGAATCTTTCTTCTGTATTTAATGCAGAAGAAAATGTTTCATATTGGTTATTGGTTCAAGTGTTTTATCAATAAAATGCCATAATCATAATTATTTGTTGTTTTTTTTTAATTCTTAAACTGAATAAATACAGTCTGTTTTTTTCATCCATTAGGAAATAATACAAACTATATCTCACTACCAAAACTTAAACAAGAAGATTCAAGATTCAGGAAATTAGGAAGCGACCTTGGCCTTTCAAACTGAGAAATTTATGCGCGATAATTGTCCATTTTGGGAAAAGTAATCAACAGCAAGTAAAAACAGAAATACTAATAACATTTATCTCCCATTAAACAATGAATAAAATCTGGGCCATGGAACATAACAGATTAGAATGTAATGCCTCACATGTGGTTCTGTGCACTGTCAGGCTATAGTGTGACAAAAAAAAAATTGATACCAGACAAACACTTCCTCTGAAAATAATAAAATGTGACAAAATCTTAACCATCTGTTGAATGATTTCAGGGATCGAATTTAACTTTTTTTCCAACTAGCAAATTTTTGCTAGTGCCTTTTTTTCCACTAGCAAAATGATTGGTTCCACTAGCAATTATTTAAAAGCTGTTTACGTGTTAAATTTAAGGCCTAAAGCAAAATAAGCGTGACATTTTGTAAAAAAATAAAGTTCTTGCAGATGTAAATAACTTAGTTGTTTCTAGTGGGCGAAACTTCAGATTTTATCAAACAAATACTGTTTTATAGAAAACTTTGCATTTGTCTTAAAAAAATGCCTATGACTGACAGAAAATCTTTGAAAAATTAAAAAATGTGTTGAAAATTAAACAAAACTCTAGGACTGAAATAGAAATGTGTATCAGTACCTTTCTGAATTTTGAGTTAGATTGGATGTAGAGGATGAAATATACATATATTCTCTGCAGGAATAACATCTAAATATCAAAATAATTGGTAAAATAAGGATAAAATGAAAGCATAAAAAGAGTATTGAACATGTTCAATTTTCTAACAAGTTGAAACAATAACTTTTCTTAACAAAAACACATTTATCATATATTACAATGCCATTAAAGCAAATATTCAAATTTGATAAACATACCTTGAGTAGTTTTTGAGATTTGATGTGAAGAATTAAGTCATTATTTTTGGTTCAAACCGTGACTGTTGGGACAATACTTTAGATATTACAATACATCAGTTATTTGTGAAATTGAGCAGAATTCTTGTCTTTTAATGCATTTGCACAACGTCTGTGCTATATGGCAGGAAATGAGAATAATCTAGTATCTCACTCATTGAAAAAAAATTAAAAATGCAGTATTCTGTTGGATTTCGTATTTAATATGTGTGCATTTTATAGTATTAAATCAAAATTGTACTTAGTGCTAAAATTTACCATTTTTATGAAAGCTGAAAACAAAAGTAGTGAGAAATAATAATATACGAAACTTTTTACTGTTTTGTTTAAAAATTATAAAGGAATTAATTAAATATATAAACGTGACTGTTGGGACATGTTCCTGTGCGAATTAGACCTTCCTTATTTTGTGCATATTTCTGCATATTTTATTGCAATATTATATTAAAACAATAACAGTTGTTTTGGCAACATATTGACCACAGAGTATTTCATACTATAAGAACTAAATGCCTTAAAGGCACTAACCAATGACAAATGATATTTCATAAAAAATAAACAAAAATACATTTCATAATAATAATAATGTAAGAATACCAAATTTAACAGTTTGAAACTTAACTTTTATCAGAACAGTTTAAAACAAACATCTGTACATGGGAAAGCTACTTTAAATACTTAACTTAGTTTTTTTGCATAATTACAAAACCGTGACTGTTGGGACACATTACTGTGTGTATTGATACTAATGCATATTGCATAAATAATGGACTTAGCCTTGCCACAGATTAAAGCAGTATGTTGAAAGTGTTTGCGTGGCATAATATACATAGTTTCATATCTAACTCAGACTTTGATTTACAAGTCTGGAAACAAATGACTAGAAAGCGACATTTAACCAACTAACAGAAATATATTTCACGAACAGACTATAGTAACTAAAGAAAAACCTAAAATATGGCTTTTTGAGCTAAACAAGGTTTTTATTTGATCTGACATAAAGGCCTAGTTTTTTTTAAGTTTTTTTTTTACCTCAGGTTACCGGTGTTTAAGAAGATTAAATTGAAAATGTGGCCTCTAGAGTGTTAACAAGGTTTTTCTATGATTTAATCTAGTGATCTAGTTTTTGACCTCTGGTAACCCTTTTAATTTTGACCTAGATTACAGGGAGACAAACATTCTGGCAAAGTTTTAGGACGAAACCTAAAATGTGGCCTCTAGAGTGTTAACAAGGTTTTTATACGATTTTATCTAGAGTGTTGCCACAGTTTTTCTATGACTTGACCTAGCAAACTAGTCTTTGACCTCAGGTTATCCAAATTCAGAATTTACCTAGGGTGTCAACAGTCAGATTGTTGAGAAGCACAATGACAGACTTTGGGTGCATGATCACAATAGCTCACCTTGTGCTAAGGTGAGCTAAAGATCAGACAAACAGGAAGTTACTAAATGGCAACTCACTACAAAGAAGATTGTAAAAGACAGACACATGATTGTGTGCAAATCTATTTGCATCCCGGCAGTTTAAGAGGTTAGACTTGAGAGACAAATTAGCCTCTTGTGCAGGCTTAATTTTTTTATTTGTCTTGACTGTAGTTTTGAAATTACTCACTTTTTAGTACCATGCTTGGTAAAACAAATCCTAATTTTGCTTTTATATACCGGTAGACATATAACAATTACTCATTGAATAAGCTGTCCACTTGTTTAAGTTTTATCTATATACACATGTATGTATTATGATGACAGATCACATAATTTGTTTTATCCATTCATGAAATAAAGCTGATTTGTGAATAAAAACTTTTACTAACAGTACTGGATGCTTTTGTCAGGCTTGAAATAAGTATATATGGTCTAGAGCAAAATTAAATAAGCTTTTTTTTAACGAAGCCAGTGTTTGAAAGCAAGGGTTCTTTTTTCAATTACATTTCTTGTATTATTTTCATTTCAAGAGGTTTGATCCTTTCTGTATTGAAAATTTCAGAGGAATCTTGTAACTTGTTTTGAAGATACATGTATGACACTCGAATGTTGAAGACGACTGTGAAAAATTGCCATTTTAGAGCAACATGCAATTTTTTAATTCATTAGGAATGTGTGCCCAAAACAAATCTTAGTATATAAAATTATAGATCTTTGTTAGATCTACATCTTTGTCTCTCTGCAGCTGTCTTGTTTTTAAACTGCTTTTCAATTTCACACCCAGTTTCTAAATTCTTCACTTTCCATGCCAAAAACTGAATTCTACTGATAGTTTATCCATTTTATTCTAGAAATTTAATTTTGTTACAACATACAGCTCTAGGTATAAAGTGTCCCAACAGTCACAGTTTCTATTGCCAGGACAAAGAGTTATCCTCAACACTGTAAACTGTAGTCAGTATTTTAAATTTGCATGTTTCAACAAGTTAATGCTACTTCTTGCTGGAAAACATGAAATTTCAGGAAATCTGTCATCCATGTACTTTTTTGGGGAATTTTTAGACTTCTTAAGGTAGTAACAAAAACATTTCTGAGAATTACTTTAAACATGTTAAAGGTATTTATGTTAGTCTTGTTAGAAAATGTCCATAGATAAGAAATGAAGATAAAAATATGCATGATTGTATTTAGAGAAGTATTGGAACAGGAATATATGCAGTTAATACAGCTGTGACTGTTGGGACAGAAAACGTGATTGTTGGGACAAGGATTCAATGTGATGTATGGGTGATCTGTATCAGCACATTAGCTGGCCGGAACTACATATATATACATAAGGTTTAAGGAATATTTTAAGACAGATTTAGCTTAGAAATCTTATATTGTTGTAAAACAGTGAGCAAAAGAAGAGGTGCACAGTCAAACCGTGACTGTTGGGACAAATTTGGTGCATCTAAGGATACAAGCCACTAGCATGCATGCAGCATTATGAAGAAGGTTAGGATATGGTATTAAAGTGGTGTCTATTGACTAATGAAAAAGTCAGGTTACATACATTTAAAGCTTCCTGTATTGTTTATTGCAGACAGCAAATAATAAAGGTATAAAAATGCTATTTTGGCTTCGTTGGAGTATATTTTTTGAAAAACCATCAAACGAGGAAATGCTGTTTTTCTTTAAAGCGAACTGTTTCCTGATGAAAGTAGATGGCTGTGCTATAGTACAAACACCAAAAAAGATCCATATAATCTAAATTTTGTTTTGGGCACGCATTTCTAATAAATAAAAAAATGCATGTCACGCTAAAATGGCAATTTTTCACAATCTTCTTCAACTTTAGAGTGTCATATCTTCGAAACCAGTTGCCCGATTCTTCTGAAATTTTCAACACAGAAAGGGTCAAACGTTTTGAAATGAAAATAATACAAGAAATATAATTGAAAAAAGAAACCTTGCTTTTTAATGCTTTCAAACTTTGGCTTCATTAAAAAAAGCTTATTTTGCTCTAGGCCTTAAGTTGTTTTGTTGTTGTTTGGTTTCATATAAAAGTTCACAGTCCTGACAGGCTTGGGACTTTCTGGTTTTGAAAGTACGATACAAACCAAAGTACTCAATGATATTCTTTGGACTTTTGGCTGGACGTTGATGTTTTAAGTTTTTCTCAGGTCACTGCTGGTAGTGTTGCTAGCATTTTTGAGCTCCACGGGCCTTTTTGCACCAAGAAACATGTTATTTTTCTCTCCATTTTCGCAGAACTTTGCAAATTACGGACGTCCAAAATGAAAACAAATATTGCCTAGACACTTACTTACATAATATATTATCCGATAATTACTTTTGTATAAGGACGGATTACACCAAACCGGAAGTGACTACTCAGTGTTACATGTGAAGTAGTCCAAAATGTAGTTCCATGCTATGGATGAAATCTGGTATAATGAGTGACATGAGGAGGTGACAGTTAAATTTTTGGCTTATGTTTATTGCTTATAGTATTGAGTATAGATCTAGACCATTTTCATTGTAAATTTCTTGGAATAAGTTTTATTCTTTGCAAAAAATGTCTACCTACGCGTAACTGCTAAATGGCTGTTTTCATGTGGGCATTTTTAGAGGGTGATGTTTCTCAGAACAGATTATTTTTCTTATATTCAACATATAACATGTCAATATTTTTCTATTTTTGATAAGAAGACATGTTATACTAAATGACCATATATGGTTTTCATATCATTGAAATGCTCTAAAGTGCTGAAAATGAGGTCTGAATGTTTTGTTATTAATATGAAATAAATAAGGAATTGAATTGGTAGAATGTAACCTATAAAGCGACAAGCGTCTAGAAGCAGTCACGTGATTATCGGTAAATTAACTGCCCGAAAGGAGTTTTTAAAGAGAAAAGGACAGTTTGAGCGAATTCCCCGATTTTCGAACGTGATTGCGAAAATATTCGAGTGCCATGATTTTCTACTCGCATTTTTTTATTCTTACTCGAATTTTGCGAGTAAGCGACCATTAAATTCGATCCCTGGATTTTGGGAAATCTTAACTTGCATTTTGGGAAATATCTCTGCAACACTTGGGAAAAAATAAGTAAATTTTTGGATTGGGAAGAGGCCTTTTATAGGCCTCTGTTATATAAGAATGAAAAGCCCTGCCTAGGTGTAACAGGCTGAAAATACTTCAGGCCTGACCGGGAATCGAACCCGGGACCTCTCACACCTAAGGCGGACACTCTACCACGTCGCTATAAAAGCTAGCTCAATAGCAAGGAAGTATAAGTGCACCCTTATACTCTACCCTATTACACACACCCCCTCCATTTTATAATTCGTCCTCTAATTCCAGGAGTATGAACCTCTATGGGACATTCCAAGGTGTCCATTCATATCTACTCGTGAGTTATTTACGTTGGGCGCCAAATGTAACCAGGGCACTAGACAACTTTTGGGGACAGGTACCCATACCCTCAGGAAGGGGAATTTTTCGACATTTTAAGACGAAAAGGGGAAGGTTAAGCCATGTATATGTAACTACTTTTCACACTTATTAATACTGTTTTCAATCATTCCTAACTGATGTGACTATATTGCAACAGTAATCTTCCTTAGAGGCACTATATAATATTCAAAGAAAGGGTTCATATCTATTTGTGTCAAACAACCTATCATCTGGGGAATTTTCTTCTGAGAAAGGGGAAAAAAACCATATTATTTTAGGAGGGGAATGGTACCCATATTCGGCCCCAAAAATGGCCAAACAAGTGCCCTGGTAACAGGCTGAAAATACTTCAGGCCTGACTGGGAATCGAACCCGGGACCTCTCACACCTAAGGCGGACACTCTACCACGTCGCTATAAAAGCTAGCTCAATAGCAAGGAAGTATAAGTGCACCCTTATACTCTACCCTACTACATTGGCAGATCCCAAATCAGTCTAGCCAAACTAGAAAGTAGAATACAAGTTTAGTCTAGGCAAATCCATAATCGTTCTAGAACAAACAAGAATTCTAATTTGGCCATTCAAAACCAGAATTCTAGTTTGGTCTAGACTGATTGCATGCATGAATATGGAGTCAGAGGTAACACACTAAAATGGGTCAAAGGCTTCTTAGATAATAGGATCCAATCAGTAGTCCTAAATGGCACTACCTCTGATGCCATCCCTGTATCATCAGGTGTCCCGCAGGGGTCTGTACTTGGTCCCCTGCTCTTCCTAGCTTACATAAATGACCTCCCACAAAACATCTGTTCCAAAATCCATCTGTTTGCAGATGACACGGCAATATATCTAACATTATCATCTGCAGACCAATCTGTCCAGGCCTTTTTTTCATCAATTTGGGAATGCCACCGACACCAGTGGAATTGGGAAAATGCTCTCGGAAATTGTCTTAATTGGGACAATTTGCAAATTACCAAAATCTACATAAATGTGTTTTTGTGTGAAATATTAATGAATTGCATTTCAGTAATTGTTCAACAGTAGATCTATTATAATTTACCTAAATATATATATATATTAGCAAAACTATCTTAAAACAGCAAAAACCCTAAAAGGTATAATAATTTGGGAATTTTAAATTTAACTTTGGTAAAAAAAACATACTTTTTTGCATTGGAATTACCTCCTTTTACGGACCATTACTAAAACACGGAACGGAATGGAATGGAACAATAGAAAATACGGAACAGAAATTAAAAAGACGGAACATATATTACGGAATAATTTTAGATGGAACAAAATAAAGATCTGTATATCACGGAATAAGTTCAAAATAATAAAAAAACATGGTCATATTGGACATAAATTAAAATGCAACATAGATGAAAATACAGAACAGTTCTATTTTTCGAATAGAAAACAGCGGAACAGTAGTTAAAATACGGAACACTGCTATTTTTAGATTTTTTTTTTGGGGGGGAGGGGGGGGGGGGGGATTTTCCAAAGGAAAAATTTAAAAATAGAACATATTTTGCACACGGAACTGTATATTTTAGACGGAACAGGAATTGAAAAAAACGGAACACTTCTATTTTCAGTAACTGTTACGGAACAGTAAATTACGGAACAATTATTTATGGAATAGATTTAAGAATCGCTATTTAGAACAAATAAAAAAGTGTACGTCATAACGTAAATTGTAACAATTAAGACGTGACATCGTTCCGTAGCAACGTCAGTTGATAGGCAGAGTCGCCAACATGGCGTAAGCCATGATACCAGATGATGAAAAACTATTCAAACAAGCCCCTTTGTGTTTGAACGAGATCTTAACATATGACAATTAAAAACTTGTCTTTAAATCTCGATTGTGTGCCATGGTTTTTTTCTATTCCATGTATGTTTCATATAGCTTCTGTCCCAATAATAGGTTGTTCCGTAAATGTTCCGTGGATTGGTTGTTCCGTGAATTCTCTCCTTTTTAATGTTCCGTCTGTTCCGTGTTTTAGATTGTATCTATCAGATTTGTTCCGTTCCGTTCCGTTTCATTCCGTGTTTTAGTAACGACCCCTTTTACGGGAGGTAGATTTATAGGGGAAAAAAGCCCTGCTGTCACTCTCCAAAATGACTTAAAACTTCAATCTAGAAAAGTGGGAGTTGGAGTGGGATATGGAGTTCAACCCCTCCAAGTTTCGAGTGATCCACACCACTAGAAGGAAACATACTATCCCTACCCAGTAGCACTAATGGAAAAAGCAAGAGTGTGGGGACAAAGTAACATGATGTCACAACATATTTCCAACCAGGGACCGCTAAACTGGATGTGTTCCTTAACAAAATATCCCAGGGGAGAACACCCCGTATCCCTCTGCACCTCCCCCGCATACAATGAAAATGATTTGAAACCATGTAGATCTACCCTTAGACTGGTCCCCTGCGAACTTCAAAAAAGTATGACAGGTAACCTCCAGCGACTTCTGTAGCCTGATTGGCTGATGGGATTTTGATAAACAAATATGGCGGTGGCTGCGAGGTAAGCTACCGAGAGTTTTTATTTTTTGACGAAATGTAGGTTTGTTTCAAATCAATACAGGCATTTACAAATCCCATTTCATTTAAATGTTATAGATTTACTGTTCTTCATTGTTTGTTTAAAATGTTAAGTAGACGAATGTCTTAAAAATACGCGTAAATGTTGGCATACTGCCGATTCGCCCCCAGTCAACTCACTCTTGTTTTGACAGTTCGTCCCCAAATAATTGATTTAATCATTTAATTAATAATCTAAGTTCAAGTCTAATGCCTCATACTGTAGATATTTGTTTTTCATACAAATGTATAGATTCGTTAATAACAAATGGAAAGAGGCAATTTTGATGATATCTTACTTCAGCTTTTCCCAATAGCAGTTACCAGTAAATTATAACATACCCAGACCGGTAGACATAGGGTCAAGGGATCCGGTTACCGCATCCGTTTGTTTATAAATATGAAACATATTTTTAATTTTGACACTTATAGATTCAACAACAACAAAATTGGGTGTCAGATGTTTCAGAGATCTATGTATAGATCTAACCAAAATAGTGATTTTGCAACCAGCATGAATCCATGCTGTTCACTAACGGTTTCTCTAATTGCAAGAGGCGTTGAAACTGAAAGCGAACAGCATGGATTCTGACCAGACTGCACGGATGCTGGTCGCAAACACACTATGTTGGTTTTCTCATGGCGCGGTTCATTTTGCTATTTTTACATGTACATACTACCAAGTGTTGCTAATTTATCAGCACATATCACAACAGTTCATGATGTATTTAATTTTGTTTCGTTGAAATATTTACAAATATCACCGTCACATATATAATATAGCTTGCCGTTTTGTATATGTCTTTTCAGTTATAATCTGTTATTGCAAATTTGGGAACTAATTGCACTTTTACAAATTATATATAGACGCTCTAAAATGTCTGTGTTGCTATGGGGTTACTTCTTGTAGTGTAAGGAAACACACTTACTTCTGTAAGAATTCTAGGTTCAAATCCTAGCAGGAAGCCCTGGCATACAGAAAAAATTGTATTAACTATTTACTTATTTCTGTAGAATGTAATAATTTATTCATTATTAACCTAAATATTGACAGCTCGAATTTTCTTTGTCTGTATTTTTGTCATGTCTGTGTTGGCAGAAATGGGGGAAAAGCATCTATATCAGATCACTGCAAACAAACAATATTTTTTATAATTTTTATTATTAAAAAAAAACAACAACATTTTATTTTCCCTTTATAAGTCATTTTGGTTTTAATTTATATGCACTGCAGGCAAAGTAATTTTTGAAGATTCATATTTGAGGAAACTTGGGAATGCATAAGAGTAGATCTATGTAGTATATGGAAAATAGTGGAATAGTTTTTTTCTTTCTTTTTTTGCAGCTGAGACATAAAAATTATTTTGGATTTTCTATGATTTCTTGGAACTGATGCCAGTTGTATAAGAATATGCCTATTTTTCATTTTAAACATGTTTCTTAAATGAGATTGACCAAATGCAAGTTTTTCATTGGAGAACACCAGAATGTGTTGACCAATCTGTTAGGCCTTTTATTTTTTATTCTTTGGTTTACGAACCACCAGGATCCAGTTATGTCGTAGGAGGAGGGAAAAAAAATAAAAATAAAATTTAGAAAAAGGGTTTTATTTTTTGGTCGGAAAAAGTCGTTGTATTGAACTTTAATCTATTGTACAGTTTATCATCTAATAAGCATAAATGCCCTTTATCAATCTATAGTCATTAGCAGCTATGATCACCATCATCAAAAATTGTTGTTTAGACTTAATTTGCTAGGCTAATAACAAAGAATTGTTCAAATATTAACTACCGGTATGTTAATACTTTGGGCTGAACCGGAGGGATGGGGGACCAGGTGCCAAGGATTTTGAAAATGCTTTTTTAATCCTTACTATTTCCATCTAAAAAGACATATCTCAGTAAATATATAATATTAAATAAAGTTTGTTTCAAATATTTTTTTTAATTTTCAAAACACATTTAAGTAAACATTATTTGAATACAAAGTGATGATAAACTGAAACCAGTCTTAGAGAAACTAAACGAGTAAGAACATCCTTATTTAAATCTAGTTTTTAGTAGTCACTGTAAGTCTGAAATATTTCCAAATTTGTTTTCCCAAGTTATTTTTTTTTAGCACGTTTGTTATTAACACGTTTGTTCCTAGTTGATGGTTCCTTTCCTGAGACCCAACAAGCTTCGCAGATTGGCCGAACAGTTCCAAACTGCTCCCTAAGATCATGTAATGCTGGATTATCTGCCAGATTTTCTGCACATCCACAATAGAAGCATATATCCTCCATCTTGTTGTTCACATCTGCAAACAGATTAATAATATTAAACTATCCAAAGCAATATATTGTGTTTGTTTTGCTTTGGTTTATAAATATTAAACTATTGAAAGTATTATATTGTGTTTGTTTTACTTTTAATAGTTTTGTACACCAGTATTAAAATACAGTCTTTTAAATCTTTGTCTCATATCAAATATAAGATCCTATCTTTGCCAAAGTATATTTTATAGAGTTAAGGCAGTCAAAACATAAAAAGGGTAGAAACCAGAATACTTAAGTTTATAGTGTATTTATTTAATCATTATGATATACCTGCATAGTATGTTGTTTCAATTGGGCTTTGACAGTTCTGACCTTCCTTCACAACCACAACGTCCTGTAGGTCTAGTCCAGGAAAAAGAGTACTTCCACAAACATATAGCTTTTCTTCCTTCACTCTGCTCAAACGCTGCTGCTCTATATATGTGAATTTCTTTGCAGCATACACTACACGTCTTTTACCACAGTCAAAACATTGTACATAGCCACGAACCTTAGCTGTAATTAGATATATTAGTAAGCTTTACCTGTGCAGGACTCTTATTAAAACAGTATCACTTTTTTATGATGCATAACATGCACTGTAGTCAGCTTTGATGCTATAAATTGTACAGCCTTCACATGTTTTAAATTTATATTCAATATATATTTAGGTCTGGTACAAATGATGTAAAGAATGACATTAATTACAATTCAACATGTAAAAACAAGCTAAAACCTTAAATCTATTCCACCATTCATAGGAAGAAGACATTTAACTGGTGCCAAAATATTTTACAAGGATTTGTTTAATTACCTGCAACAAATAATGATTTGTGTTTCTTGTCCCGGTCTGAAAGTTCTGGTCTCAGTTTTAAGGATGGCCGATGATTGTCCACAGTTTCTGTGCCATATACTTCATTGAATGGTTTATAATGGTTATCACCATCTGGAATAGGATCTGGCAGGAAATGCAGCTCATCAAAAACCTCGTGTGGAAGTCGTGGTGGATTTAGTACACAGTATCCACACTGGTTGCTTTTGTATTTCTTCATCTGAAAATGACCTTTAAAAACTGAATTCTCTTTTTAATATATACATAATTACATGTATATAAATGGACTTGAAAGATACTTTGGTTTCTTCTTATATTTCACTTACTAAGACTTACATATTTAAATGTAAATGCTCTTAATAACTATTATACTTTCAAGCATAAAATTTCAAATGTATTCAAATGCAAGGAATTGTATTATCTGTTAAACACTGAAGGCAAGGTTAATGTTAACAGCAAGTTCAGGATTGCCAGAACAAAAGTCTAGTTATTTTTCAAAAGTGAAAAATGTTAATGCATGTCTAAAAGCTAAATTAGAGTTGTAACACAAAGGCCCAAGTAAAAGTATAAAAACATGTATAGGGTCATTTGGTACACTGTACCTGGAATGAATACTGTCTCATTTGAGAATGTTTTTCAAGGAAGTCTTTGACAGCAGCAGATGACTGATAGTCATTTATCTTTTCCAAAGGGAATGTTTCATCTATAATTTTGATCATTTCACACAGGGCCTCTATTTCTTCTTTTTCAGCAGGTCTGTGAACTTTTACAGATTCTCCTTTTAGTGACAGCCTTTTAAACCGGTCTGAGACCACTGAACATGGGCCGACCATCGAATCTTTGTACGCCTCCTTAAACACCTTATTTTTCTCTGCGTAATTCCTGATACTTGCTAGGGAATTCAGACGTTTTGCCTGCATTTCAAAGCCTTCAGACATTTCAGTTCGGCATAAAGCAGAATTTTGGAGTCCAAGGTTAAGTAGAGCCATGATCCTTTCTGCTGGGTTATTGTAGCTCTGATTTGGAGCAGTGCGTACACAAATTAGCATATCAAGGTCCAGGCAAATGAATTCAAGCAGACATGCTGTTTTTACAGACTTATATGTTGTACGATGGTCAGGCCCACCATCTGTGTAGCGAAATAAAATTGGACGATCAAGATTTACACCATCATCTGTGTAGTTTTCAAGCACTATGTTTCTATTCTCTGTTGCATGACGCAGAGGACTAGATGCCTGGAACACCTTATCCTTTACAGTAACATGAACAGTTCCTTTGTAGAAAGAGTCCCTTGAACTTTCTGGAATTTCAACAGTCAACGCAACTGAGGCAACAATGCCTGCAAGATGGTAATCGTGGTCGAGGCACTTAAGTGAAGACTGGTTTCCTACCACCATAGCTCTATGATGTGATCTCACACCTGTTGCAACTGGCTTACCTGGCTCACCTACAGGGATAATTGCTTTGTCATCTAGACATTGAAGTCGTGAGAAATCTCTGTATTTCACCACCATGTCCTTCAGCATATACCATAGATGAAGAGCGTATGGAGCATCTTCGTGCTGTGCTCGGAGAAGCCTCTGCTGCACTGCATATTTAACATCAAATTTGCCTGTGTAGTGTTGTGCACTTGCTCTGAACTGACTTGATGGCATGAAGTTCAGTCTTATCCATGAAGCTGATGGTGCAGGTGTATCAGCAGGCAATCTCTTTAGCACGAAAGTCCTGAGATCTTCAACTGAAATGGCTAGTGGTAAGTATGAAGTTGAGGTTTCTCTTCTGTCATTCACAGCTGTCCATTCATCAAGATATGTTCCAAGTTCTTTCCAAAAGGGGTCGAACTTAGTGTCCGCCATTCTGCCATTGTACTTCCTTAAATCAACAACCACCTCTTCATCATCACAAGAGCTGATAAACTTAAGAAAACGCTCATCTACTTCTTCACTTGCAGCATTTTCACATGCATACTGATAATCAGTGAGTTCAAAGAACACACTTCTGAGTTCACATGGCTTCATCACTGTACCATATTGTTCAAAGAAATTCTTTCTTATTGCCCTTGTAGAAAACTTGGGAAGGCTGTTTTTAATTCTGTTGACCACAGATATTTCTTTTTCAGTGCTTTGGTTTTCAGGGTGCTTCCATATCCATTGCCCTGTCCCAAGGAAGTTGCCAAAAGACACAGTAAATAAAGCAACTTTACACTTAAAATAGGTTAATATTCCTTTTCGCCATTTCCTTCTTTCAGAACTGGATGTGGGTTCATATTCTAAGAGGGAAATTTCTTCATAAGGTGACACATTTTCCAACTTTGCCATGACAGCTGCATACTGACGAGGCACTGCTGTTGCATGTGATATGTTAGCTGTGTTAAGAAACAAGTGTAAAGATTTAAGGATTATAAAAATGCTGTGCAGACTCTTTACCATTCACCTAAGTATGGTTGCACTTAAGAAAACCAATATCTGCTTGTAAAACTTCAAAATGAGCTGCATCATGGTAAAAGCAACCTAACAGCTGTTGCAACCACAAGCACAGCCACAGATAAGCCTCTATACAACCATATGGTATGATAAGGGTCTATACTGTTTGACAACTGCTCTAGATGTGCAAGACTCATACTGAAGCAAAACGCACAGACTTTGGTTATAAAAATGCAAACAGTACAGACCGAGATAAAACCATGTGACAGCATGCAGGCTTATTTGCATTAATGCTGGTTGCAAACATCTAAAGGTTATTTCCCATGATGCAACTCATTTGTAACCTGAGGTTTTGCAGTTCTAGACAGGAAACATGTGGCATTCAGTATTTAGTTTGAAAAGGGGGTATGCTAAGGAAAGTTCCTGTGAAGTTTGGTTAAAACTGGCAAAGTCAGACAGGAGAAGCTAACACTTGAATAAACAAAAATCCATCTAGCTAAACATAATAGTTGTTACTAAAAGCTGAATAAACATTTGCTACAGGATATATTATTGTTCCTATTATAAATTTATATATTTTATAGAATATGCTGACATATTTAGTACCATAAACATATATTTTTTTAAAACTAGGTTTTTCATACAATCACTTTATAGTAAGCGATGCCAAATTTTTAAGTAAAATTAAAGCTGTGTCAGAATTATTTAGGTTCATAGGAACAATAACTTGCTAAATAAATCTATACAGAAGAAATATTCCCATTTCCAGTTAGTACAGTAGAGGTAATTACAGAAGCAAGCATCACAACATGTAGTTTAGCATTGAATGTAAGTACCTTCTATCACCTGCAGTCCCCAGTGGTCACTTACGGACCTAACAGGCACATGGCTTCTATGGTTTGCTTCTGTTCTTCCCTGCTGCTTCTTTAAATGAGACAGATAGGCCTCAATGGCTGTCAGTAGTCCTGTTACACTATCTTTGAAGGCAGAGAATTTTGTATTCATCCACCATGGAAACATTAGAACTTTAGCTAGCTTGTCTGACCTCTGGAATAATTCTTCTTCAGTGATCTATTACAAAACAATAAATATTAAAATGTCAACAGTAATATCAAAATTTAATTAAACTTACTTAATATTTGATTGTAAGAGTGGATTACTTTTCTACTACACTTGTGTTACTATAGGTCACTGAATGCTCTTATTAAAATTGAATTTTTTACCAGCTTAGTGGAAGTCAAGTAACAGGCAGACATACAAAGGAACTGTGATTATTAAAAAGCATTCAGGTTTCCAGGAAATTTAAATGAAATCATTGTTTTATAACTCTTAACACTTACCTTGATAAATTTCTATAATAAACTTATCCATCTTTCAATTAGGACAATACCATTAACTGCTATTAAGGGATGCTTACCAAAAGATACTGACTGAATGGTGAACAGTGCAGATCATGATCAGACTTTACAGATGTGCAGACTGATCATTATCTGCACTGGACGCAGTAGGCAATATAATTCGAGTTTAGCATATGGGTTAATTCATCAAACAGTTTGACAATGAATCTTTAATACTAATTCTTAAGCTCAAAAAAATATAAACGTCTGTATTAAGAATTACCACTGGAACTTTCTTGTGTTGAGCCTTCCAGTCTCTGAACCCAGTCAGCCGCCATTCTTCTGGAATGTTTATACTGCGACTTCTAAATTTATCATGGAATGGATCTATATACCATAACACTTCTGTCAATGTGTTGGTAATCTGTGTGTACATAATATATCATTCAAAAATTCAAGTATATAATAAAAGAACTTGAGTTGGTAGTATATGATTAAATAATGCTGTTTTTTTTACAGATAGAAAAGAAAAGAAACAGCCTCTAAATTTTTCTTATTAAAGTTAGTTACACTTAGATGTATCCCAACTTTCAATATCATTTTGTAAAAACTGACATGCAGTTAACTGATTGAATCTTTCATGCATTTTTCAACAGTATTTCAGTTATGTATTTTAAAGGTGGTTTAATTCATAACCATTGTTCTGAAGCACCAGTACAAGACAACCTACCAAGAGCTCTAACACAAAGAGCGATGGTCTGTAGCAGGATTCTAAACCACAGCCCTATTTCAGTGAGAGATTTCAGTCATACTACTGAACTACTTAGGTCAAAAAGGTGGTCTGCCAAGCTAACAGACAAAAAGTGAAAGGTACTTTGACTGATCAATACCTGTAAGCCAACCTCCTTCTGTCTTTCCTGGAAGCCAATTTGGAACTTTTTCCGACAAACATCAAGGACGTGGTTATACAGTGTTTCCTTGTTGTTTTTTGGCTCTGACCTTAAACATCGAACACGTGATATAGAAAGAGTGAATCACCCATACAAACCTTAAAATATCTGTGCAGTGTAAAAATTTAAACTATTATTAATATGCAATAAAATAAAATCTGTAAGGAGAACGGTAGCAGACTTGGTTCGATTGAGTTTGTTAATAAGAGGTAATGAAATGTGCTGCACCTCTCACGCCCCTTTAGTTTACTTTTTGAACTTGTAATTTATTTATCATACCTGACTTATAGGGTATGAAGAACGTGGGGCAAATTTACTTGGATTAATCAAATGCAATTTCATGATTTCAAAGCAGATAATTTGACATTATGGCTTCAAATACTCAAAGACAAGTCAATATACTGGCTAGGGTCCTACAACCAGATAGTCATACAGTCTACTTACTTCTCTGGTGGCAGCCAGTCGTACTTTTTCTTTAACTCCATTAAAACTTCAAATGCATTCTTGTCTAACGATTTTTGAGTTTCCTCAACAGATTCTAAGCATTCAACGTATATAACTTTGACACCAAATTGTACAAGCGCTTCCCCCGGCATGTCCGAAGGTAGCTCCACCTTGTCTGTCTTCTTGTCAGCATGTTCAGCAGAACGAAATCCAAGAACCGATTTAACGTGTGCTGTTCTTGGTACATTTTCGTTTATAACGTCACCAACAACTGAAGATGGCTCTATTTTAACGAATGATTTGATCTTTTTTGTTTCGATTTCATAAATCAGCATGACCCAGCTGGGCGCAGACATTTTGTGTTACTAGACCAATCAAAAACGTTATTACAACTCGGTAAGACAAACAGCGGCATTGATTGATCAATACTGCTGCAGATACGTACGATGGTAGCTATTACGCCGGAGCATGTTACAATTTTATTTTTGTTGTTGGGGCCCGCTATTTTTTGTTTTCGGCCGTTAAAAAAATGCAGCGGAGGGAATAAAAAAATCTAGATTTTTCAATTTTATTTTTTTTCTGAAAACGGGATTTTGTCAGCGGCGGGTTCGTAAACCGAAAGATCAAAAAATAAAGGCCTTACTTATGTAAACAGTTAATATATACTCTGAGTGAAATTTAAAGGTTATTGTGCCAAAATGTTTTCAAAAATTATATATTTTCCAGTTTGAAAAAAATGCCTACTACACTCCACACTCCATAATTGTAAGAATGTAGGAAGAGGCCTGGTTTCACAGAAATCCAGTTTTCCCCATTTTTTATTGAATAGGTATAAAAGACTTTTTACAATTACTCAGAAAATTATACTACTTTAAGCCCATACTTTGCTGTTTGTCCTTTCCTGACATGTCCTTTTTTCTTGTATATCATGGTTCAGCACAGCAACATAAAAGTAAATTTTACCCAAAGTGCTATTTATTCATACAGAAAAATCTCAAACAGATAGTTTTAGTTAATTTTGATAAAAACATTTTTTCCAGAGTAAATAGCATTAAAAATTCCTGATTTGAAATAACACTAAGTCTCCAAATTTCACAAAAAGGAAATCAACTTATATGTGAGGTCTAAGCCTTTGTATTATATGAGAAATATTTATTTGGACTGCCAATTTACAAAACATTGTGGTTTTTTTGTCATTAATTGTGTATTTTTGTACAATTTTGTTTTGGTATACACTTTGAGAAATAATATAGATAACCATAAAACATAACAGGTTTTCTCTAAATTTCCCACACAATAATTTGTTGGTACGAGGACAATATGAAAGACTAATATACAGTACATGATAAATTCAAGATCATATACTTGCATACTAATCACCAAAATGTACATTATTGTCTCAATACATTTTTATAACAATTAAGGGATCTCACACCATGAAATGAGACTGTCCTCATTGCATTATGTACCTTAATAAAATTATTGTTGCTTTCCTTTATCTTAAAAATGTACAAGTACCAAATATGTGTGATAGATAGTTTAAAAGTACCTATATAGATGTATTATAGGTAACTGAAATGAAAATAACTGTAAATATACAAAAACATTTTTTTTTACTTTGACATATTGACTTACATTCTGTCTAGAGGCAGTTTTATTAAATCTTTTAGATATGGCCAAGTCATAATTATTAAATGAATAAAAAAAATATAAAAGAAAAATACTCTTTGAAGTGATAGTCAAGACTGCAAAATTTGTTCAGTAGTTATAGCTGTGCTGTAAGTGCACATCTCACTGTGATGTTTATTGGGGGAAGCATGGGCTGATCTGAAAGGGGCCAAAATACAAAAAGCATTGATTTTTGACAGCCTAAAATTAATACATCAATCATTTTAGACAACAGTTCAGCTGGCTTCATTGAATCACTCACAGAACTTTATTTACATTACTCTTTATTATTGCTGACTGTCAAAGCAAAAAGTCATCACCTTAGTCAAGTTGCTTATATAGAAAATTTACTTGTGACATTTTGTAAAAAAAAAAACTCATGCTCAAACTGCCTCAAATATAAGTCAGTTTGCACCATTTCAGGTATGCTTCCATTTCAGGTATGCTTACACAATGTTCCAAGCGGTCATATGCTTGGAATCCTCAAGAAACATTGCAACTTCATAAACCAAAATACTGAATGTGGCCCTTATAGCAGGTATCACATTATGATAAACTGCATTCCATTGAAAATTGTCAGTCTTCAGCCTTCATGACATGCACATTCCTGTAGTGAAGATGCATGACACACATAATGTAAGCTATGGGTGTATTTGATCATGACTAGTGATTCTGGCTGAGAGTGATTTAATAGTACATGAACATTTAATTGGCATTTTATGCAAAATATGCATTTTCAAGTGAATGGTCATTCAGTATTGAAGACAAGTTATAACTGCAAGTCTCTGGTTTTGTTTTGAAGGAGACTGGGGAGGGGATTTATTGCAGGTGTAAAAGAAAATAAATAAGGGTTTTGTCACATTTTGGCAAATATAATTTATGATGATTATAAATAAATGTTGGGAGACTGTTTTATGCATGAACAACCTGACAAGCTTTGACTTTGCACATAAATTTATCAATGAACTTATTTTGAAAAGACAAGACTTGTAAATATCTAATATCGTACAGTTACCTGAATCAGTGGGGCACCAGAATCAGTGTATTTTGTTTAAGCATGCTCCTTGTTTGAACAGGGAGTCGTATGACATAATAAGTTTTTGCAGTAGTTGTGTAAACTTATTAACTACATCACAGCTGTCAAACTTTGCAAAATGTGATTTTAAATAAAAAGTAATGATGATTTAAAATACCCATGTGTAAATTTTCATGAATTTCTTATTACTTTTTTCCACTGTTACAAAATCTCCTCCACTTCCCACACTTTTTAACCATTTGAAACAATATTTTGTATGATGTAGTTTCAAGATCTGCAGAAATTATAAATATATATGGTAAAATAATATGCATTACCCAGAATTAGCATACAGTGTATTCCCAAAATTTCATCTTCTTATATATTTATGTTGTAAAAAGTACTGTTTTACCTCCATTTGTTTCACATGTGAATGTAAATAAATCTTGTTTTTTCTGCCAGAAATGGAAAGATTGCAGTTAAATAGTTGCATCTCATTTGTATTCACTCAATTTGGAGTATGTAACCATAAAGGATGTCACCATCATCCACCTCTTATACTGCTGCTTGCAAATGGAGGCTAGACTGCATGGTGGTTTTCACTGCCATTGCTATGGTTAACCTTACTTGATACAAATATTACAAATCCCAGCAAATATATTCATTTTCATGATAAGAAAGTATTGTTTTTATGATAACTTTAATGTTTTGGACATACTCTTCCATTTTAATATCACTTAATCATATGACCTACGAGTACACTGATTCAGGTGTCGGCATTTAGACATACTACTTATAGGGGTCATGTTATTAAAATGGCTCTGATTTTAAATTGAAAGCTAGTTTTAAAAAATTTGGATCTCTTTAGGATGCACAAGTAAATAATGTATCAAAATAAGTTCATTTTGATATATTCAGGGATCACTTTTGGCAGATACTATTATGAGATTAATTCCCATTTGCCTTGAATCAATGAGATTTTTGACAAAATGAATGGGATTTTTTCTTTTTATAATGGGATTTTACATCGGCGGACAGCTTTTATTACACTGAAAAGCAAACATCTGTTTATTTGTAAGAAATTATTTTGTAAATAAACAAAACAGTTCCTTTCAGAGACACCTTTTACAATATTTAACTCTAAAATTCAGTGCCAGGAATTGCTGAATAGGTTGATAAAAGTTGTAACCAAGTCTTGGGTCCACATGCATTTTTCCCCTGATGATTTTACTTCAAAGCTGCTTTGTCAAAGTTGAAGTTCAGTTATGTTTTAATCTTTCTGGACTTGATACACTTCCATTAGGTCAAAACAATTTTAAAGTCAAACTTATTTATAACCCTACCCTCAACCATTCCGTTTGGAAATTCGGGCGTTCGGCGTTTTTTTATTAAGGGACTTCACCGGGGGTTTCTCCACCATCTTGTTATTCTCATCGCTATTCATCCGCGCGAATGGAGGCACAAAGTTTGGCCTTCCAAATGCTTAAATTTCTGTTTCAGTGTTATTTTGAAACATCGCGAAAACAGATTATTTTTGTCTGGTAGTCATAATCATCGGACGCTCTATGGTGATAAAAGCGAAATTCCAGCGCCTAAATGAACGTCATATGAAAATTAAGTGACGGCAAGACCGCATTGCAGCGAAAAGTTGCAATTTTGGCAAAAGATCTACGGCCACGCGGATGCGATTTTTAAGCGCATTTGAGCAAAATTTATGCGATTTTCACCAAAATAATGCGAGAATATCGCGAAATCGCGTCCAAAAGTGATCCCTGTATATTTAACCCAGGTTTAGACAAACGCATAGGAGATGAATCCTTATCCCCACCAATACTGGTAACTCCAGGCTATAAGTATAGGATAGACAACGAGTGCCGTTGTCTACGGGATATATAGCAAAGCGAGTTGTATATATCCCGTAGACAACGGCACGAGTTGTCTATCCGACTTGGACCACGTGACATAAAAACTGCAATTATTGAAAACTCTCCCACGCGTTCTATAGAAATTAGGATTAACGTGTTTTTATAAGAGTAATATCATCTTTGTACCGTTAGCGCTTAATTGTCAGTAGGGCATATGAAAGAAAGCAGGTTACTTGTATAAATTCAGTTTTACTCAAATACCGGATTTACTAAGATTTAACGTTCATTAACACTTTGAGTCATTTGCAATCACAAAATTAATGCTAAACAGTTAAATATGGATTTCTCAAAAATACTCAAAATTGGACTGCATGCTGAACAATTAGTTTTTGTGAGGAGTTTGCATGTTGGCGAAACACGATGACAGATACGTTGATTCGTTGATTCAAGAAGATAGCCAGGTTATTTATTTATTTAGTTAGTTAGTTATTGTTTTTATTTGTTTACTTTGTCTATCAGGATATAGTTAGTGCGTAGATGCTCGTAGGACTACGAATACCTTTTACTATATTGTGCCCTTCTTGTAAGAATGATGTAGTTGTTTTACTTTCTAACTGGGCCAAGTTGTTCGAAACTTTAACGGGTTGTAATTTAGTTTAGTTTAGTTTAGTTTATACTAATTTGTTTTAGCTCGATTGTGATGAAAGCTTTAACTGTTTAAGCTTATTGTAACCACTCTCGAGTCCGTTTCCTATGAAAACTAGTACTGGGGTTATATGAGAAGTCATGGTCATGACCCCAATGATGCTCGAACCCACGACTACTGCATTAAGCTGTTAAACTAACCGCCTGTTAAATTTCTATTCAAGATACTAGTCTTGGTGGGTGGGAAACACTAGTATGATGTTTTAATTTTACTGTAAAGATGATTTAGTCTTTATAATCCTCAGCAAGTACATTTGATTTTCTAAGTTTTCTAAACTGTCGAAATCTACTGATAAAGTTAATCGACCGTTAACTCAATCGCCTGTTAAAGTTTCGAACAACTGGATCCAGTTGTTTGCAAATGTAAGGATCGTGCTGACATGTCTTTTTTTTTATAACAAGTGAACATAAAAAGTTACAACTGTTGGAAACGTTTCAGTGAATGTGTAAATTACGTTTTTACCCAGTTGGTTCTACACTACAAATATGTAGTTTATTGTAATTCAATTTTATTGATATCTAATAAGATGGGGTCATTTTTACAATATTAATATTTAGACGTTGTCAACTGAATTTACCTCAAAGTCATTCTTATTTTTTATCCCAGTGATAACTGGTGAGAATATAGCAAGGTCATTTAACTCCGGAGTTAGCCTGTATTGTTAGATGGTAAATTGACACGAAATTCACGCGTTTTTTTGCCCAAGTTTCCGCCGATATATATACAACGCTACTGTTGTATATGAAATATAGACGGGTACAAGTCTGCTTTGCA
Source organism: Mercenaria mercenaria (assembly GCF_021730395.1). Lineage (NCBI taxonomy): Eukaryota > Metazoa > Mollusca > Bivalvia > Venerida > Veneridae > Mercenaria > Mercenaria mercenaria. The sequence goes on from NC_069368.1 coordinate 83,588,101, forward strand.
ATTGGCTATTTACGGATTATCGTGGTCTAATAAATTTTATTGGGCAAAATTCAAGACTAACAAGATTCAACATGTGTCACTGGCATGCCTATTTTTTTTTTGGTGGTGGGATGTGGGGCGGGCTAGAATGCACTTTACTGCTAGGATTTTAAAAGGCAGGACGTGCTCGTTACAATCATTTAAATAAATTGTAACAATAATTTATTCATTAAAGAAAAAAGGAAAACGGGGCTGTGGGGGCAGTAGGAAAAAATGGGGTGTATTTATTAAATGTGCGTACCGGTAAAGTGCAGGTGTCCCTTTTTGGGCAGCATTTTTTGGTAGTTTCAGCTTTTCTTCATTTGTTGAACAAAGACATTATTACTTGAGGCATAAGCAGGGGTGTAAAATTCCACTCGCCCGCTCGCATTGGCGAGTTAAAGTCTGGATAGGACGAGTGGATCTCGCTGTATACTCGACCGATCGGGCGAGTGGTTTTTACGTCGTAGCTTTAATGAAATTCAGAAATTACATCTTGAAAAACGTCAACAAACTTTGAGATAGTTCAGTTGCATACTTAGATTGACTGGAATTTACCCGCGAATTGTAAAGATATCAAAACGTCATGCCGGTAATTTTCCATTCCGAGAGCACGTGCGACCTATCGTAATATTAGATTTACGTCTCCGTTACTTTTGTTTATCGACACCTACACAAAAAAACGCACGTAGTGCATTCATTTTTTAACATTATCTCTTCAGTTTTTCAACATCGCTTGAGAAGTAATACAATTTGAATTCTACTAATATTTCAATAAAATATCGACGGAAATGTAAGCAAATTTGTATGAAAACGGTTGAATTTTCATACAATCATTTGTTAAATTTCAAACAGCGCAATCTTAATTACTGTTTTCTTTCTAAGAGAAAGTAAGTGATACATACTATGGGCATAAAATTCGGACTTTTGACCAGAAAGAACAAAAAACAGAATTAAAAAATCTTAAATAATGAAAAAGCGGCAGTAATTTAAATACATTGAGTAAAACGATTTTTTGGGTAAAAAAGTTTCTGTTAGTGTGGCGGAATAGGTTACGTGACCTCGTGGACGTAAATAGAAATGTGATTTTAAAATAAAACAAAATGATGTTGTTGCGGTTTTAAATAAGTTTTAATAATAATGTAAAATCCTTGAGGGCAAATAGGTCACATGGCGCGAAAACTGTAATATGACGTAATGCCATGACAATCTCGTGCAACAATACCGCTTTGATCTCCACTTCATATGTCATGATACCGATACACTTCGAGGATGTTAATTGATGATGAAAACAGGCCAATTACTTAGTTTATTCATCATTGTTGTCTGCATATACTGAGGCAATTTTTTCGATGTTTTCCGGTTCCGGTTTATGTACACGCCGCAGACTGGTTGTCTACATGAACATCCGAGCACTCGGAATCAGTCACAGAAATTCGCAAACCGCGCCAACATGCTTCTTTTATTTCTTTTTCGTAATGAAAGCTGCACATGCAACTGAAAAACATTTTTAAAACAGTAAGGAAGTGTAAAGGCCGTCAAGTTACTGCGAGGAGTGCAAACAAACAAAAAAAATTCTAAAGCCAGTGCGAGAACGCGGTGGATTACGTCATCGTCACGGCTTCCCGTAAATTTTGCAAAGTATGATATTCGCTGTAAGAGGTGTGATGACACTAAATGTAGACTTCACTGTTTAGAGCGATATTTCACTTTCTTTTGAGTGTTGAATATTTCCTTGTAAGTGGATGTATAAAAAGATAAATCCCCATGCTAGGCGGTACCTTAATTCATATTACTTTCCTGACACTTTGGGAAACTACGGTAGAGGTTAGACTGTGATTATTTTTACTGTTGATGCAGTTATTTAATATGGAGAGCAACTTGATGGTGGAGATGACAAAATTAGTGAAAGAAAAATGTCTGGTGTGAAAAGGAAATTTAAGAGTAACAAAAATAATCAAAAAGGAAACGTAGTGTACGAGCTATGTGTTATGTTTGAAATCTGCTTGTTGTACATAATACTCCTTCCATAAAACATGACAGTATTAAAAATGTCAATTATTAGGGCGAGTGACTGTCCACTAAGGGCGAGTAGATTTTACTAGCTACTAGTCCTGCAGGGCGAGTGGTGTGAAAAAGAATTTTACACCCCTGATAAGTTGTGTTTTTCTCTGATGATCATGCATAAAATACAACGAAATGAAGTACTTTCGTCATAGAAATTCAAATTTTTCCGAATGAATCGAGGGAAAAAGTTTTCATGTTGTTGTTGTCGATATGTCATTCTTTATTTACCTTGGAAACAAGGATACGATTTCATTGGTTGGTAAAATCTAGGACACTACCTCATTGGCCGAGCTATTCAGGTGCTCGACTGGTATATATTTTGATTACGGAATTAGCTTTGTTCAAATATTATTATACGACGCAGTGGTTACCTGATCCAATAATTGGAAGCCATTTTGAATGGGAACCAATATTGGACAGGGAACCAGATTAATCTACCCTATACATGGAAGGAAGAAGTAGATTCCGGTAGAGTTCCGGCGCCGGCGGAATAAGATCTATCGATACACACAAAGAATCTTGGACGTTTCGACCCCAAGACATTTCGACCCCAGGACATTTCGACCCCAAAATTTGATTTCCTTGGACAATTCGACCCCAAAGACATATCGACCCCAAGACATTTCGACCCCAAAGAGAAAGTTATATGTTTTTAATTCTATATTTCTTCCAGTTTGTTTATTTTGAGAACTATGACTCCAAAAACACGATTTATTAAATCTTCTTATCCATAGGTGTGATAAAAGACCGTGAATACTGAGTAGGTTTCCGTAAGATGAGTATTGACAGTGTTTACAAGATTTTAAACCTCAAGTAATGTATTTATCATGTTTTAATCTTGTTATCATAATCAGTAATCAGTAATAAGCAGTAATGTTTATAATATGATAGATCAGGCGTTAACACACATGTAAATATTTTGCATTTGATTAATTAAAGGCGTGCGTTTAATCACCTTTAATCGTAATTTGGCAGTTCAGAATTTCGTAAAGTGTAAAGTTATGGGTTTAATGAGCAGTGACAGCTGGGGGATGTGAAAAGAAAGAAATATACATATGCAAATAATAATAAATTTATTAACAGACACATATATATTCAAATGAAATATATATATACATATACACACACAACTTACAACTTTATATATACGTGCATATACATATCAGCCTATCATTGTTTACACAAACTAAAGCACACCTTTTACTGTCCTTAATCCACTTTTATTATTATCATTTACATCCTAAGTCACATTTTTTGAGCACATCCACTTTTATTATTATCATTTACATCCTAAGTCACATTTTTTGAGCACATCCACTTTTATTATTATCATTTACATCCTAATTTAAGTCACATTTTTTGAGCATAGACAGCACCAAGACTGTTTAGGAATTCCTCTCCTGTGATCTCATGGTCGTCGTAGTTGTCCCATAAATCCACAATTCGTGCGTCTAGGTCTATGTATGTTTGGCGACGGTGACGACCCAGGGCTTGCTCTGAAACTAGCTGATGCTGGATCTCAACCAGCTTTCCCTCTCTCAGCAGAAGTGGCAACAGAACATACAATTGGAGTTGCGATGCCACCCTGAAATGCAAATATATATATATATATATATATATATATTATAAATGCACTAATAGTTTGTTAATTAACAATGCAGTTTTCTAAACTAAATAGACATGTGTCACTTGCTTGCGTTATATGCTTTCAAGGGATCTTTCATTTTATTTATTTTATTCCTATACGTTATTCGTCACTAACGTTCATCGCACATTGCGTTATATGCTTTCAAGGGACCTTTTATTTTGTTCTTTTATGTTTTTCGTCACAAAGGTAATTTCCTCAATTTCCTCATTCATAGCAGTACAGCAGTTGAGTATATAAATGTATATTTTGTTTAACGATTAAATATTGACTTATGTGCCAATTCATTTGAGAAATATTAGACCATAATCTATAAACTCGTGCAAAACGTTCAACTTACCTTCAACATCGTTGTTTGTTCTGACTGTCTGTCTGTACACAGACCACTCATTCTCAGACCACAACGAACTGTCTATCCACTGGTCTTCAACATACTGAAACAACTGTCTCATCGGCTCAGTGTTGCCTTCTGCCTTAGCTCGGAGACGGTCGAACGCCCTACGTATATGCTGTCCAGGTAGGAATGGCAATGCCAACAGCTTACGGATCAGATGAATGGGGGTCGAAATGTCCAAGGAGTTGGGGTTGAAATGTCCTGGGGTCGAATTGTCTCTTGGGGTCGAAATGTCTTGGGGTTGAAATGTCTTGCTAGCAAATAGCCCTACGTATATGCTGTCCAGGTAGGAATGGCAATGCCAACAGCTTACGGATCAGATGAATGGGGGTCGAAATGTCCAAGGAGTTGGGGTTGAAATGTCCTGGGGTCGAATTGTCTATTGGGGTCGAAATGTCTTGGGGTCGAAATGTCTTGCTAGCCACACAAATAGTCTTTGTGAGTCAACGAACTAAACAAACATTATACATTAATTAAACATATAAAATATGTAAAACTACACCTTACTTTGTATCCAGTGATGGCTATTAAGAAAACCAAAAAAAACCAACCTTTTTCAAATTTCAAATCCTACGCAGGAAGTTTAGGAATGCCTTAATACTGGAAAGGGCCGTTTAAGCGGAAAGATTGAATAGTGAAATCTAGTAGATTTCGCGAAATCTAATCAAATTAGCGAAATCTAGACATAAAATATCTTTAAAAATCCTTTTAAGCTTTTATTAAAAATATAAATCTACGTGTGCATGTCAATTTTCAAGAAAAAATATTTATATTTAGGGTGGTTTGAAGCGAAAAACGTATACAGGTATAGTTTTCGCCCGATTTTACACACGCGGGGAAAAAAACAAGGAAGAATATCCAACAAGGAAAGCCACGTTCAAAACACGCAGCCTCCCCAAAGACACACACGAACAACCCTTGCACACAACACAGAAAATGAAACACCAAAGGACAAAACAAACAAATATAGGAACACAGTGGGGCACCGCCTTGGAACGTTCAGTGGCAAAACCACCACTGGGGAGTTTAAACCGGTTTATGGTGCACCAAACCTCACTCTTAACCCCACCATGTTCCAAAGTTACAAGACAGTGTAAATAAAAATAATCCCCGCCAGGTGAAATCCTAACATACGTAAAGGCAACAGAAGGTATGTTATGTAAAACACAAAGATGCCCTTGTAAATATAATATAAACATGCAGTCCTTAAGAACCTAATACGCATGTACTAAATGCCTTTGCAGAAGACAGAGCAACAAGGAAAACACCCTTAAGGGCCCGACGAAACAGGCCAGGAGACGGAAATCAAAAAAGCTCAGTCCTGTCTTAAGTGACAGGAAAAATTATGCATAAAAAGTAATGAATTTTCTTTTAAAATCTTTTTAGTTTTTTATCAAGAATATATTTCGAATTTTGCATGTCAACTTTCAAGAAAAAATATTTATATATAAGGTGTTGTTGAAAAGAAAAAACAACGTATACGGGGGTTGATTTCGCCAGGTTCTATAACAGTAACTATAGGCCAATAACAATTTTAAGCTGCTTAGGAAAACTCTTTACCTCTGTTCTGAATCAAAGGTTAACATCTTACCTAGAACAAAATAATATTTTAGATGAAAACCATGGTCTGGCATCCGAATGGGTTACTCCACGTCAGACCGTCTGTTTACCTTAAGTATCTTAATCGAAAGCCCGCCCGCTTAGCTCAGTAGGTAAGAGCGTTGGTCTACGGATCGCGGGGTCGTGAGTTCGATCCTCGGGCGGGGCGTATGTTCTCCATGACTATTTGATAAATGACATTGAGTCTGAAATCATTAGTCCTCCACCTCTGATAATTCATGTGGGGAAGTTGGCAGTTACTTGCGGAGATATCCTATTTCCGGAATAGTTAAAACACGTAGGATTTCGTTTTGGAATCGTTTAATCACTGGAAAAGTTCCGAAATTATCTTTTCAATTGTATCAATATATGATAAAAGATAAAAGAACCATAACAGAGATTTTAAATGGGTATCTCATGAATGTAAAAAGCATCTTAAACTCAATCGGTAGATCAGACCTATGGCAGAAACAGAATAGCATAATCAGTAAATCAAAAAAAAAAGTAAAACAAACACTGATTGATCAATACAAACAAAATAGAGAAAAGTGGAAACTTCACAGATCGCTCAACACGATAAAAACGAAAATGCTGCAGACTCGGTTTGATTGAGCCTGTCCATGGACGGTAATGGAAATGCATGGTTTGCACAGCTTCGCGAATCTAATAAAGGTAGAACTTATAATAGTTTTAAAGACACCCATGCTTTCGAGTATTACTTTAAGATATTCGATAACAACGATTCTCTAATCTTGTTTAAATACAGAACTGCCAACTTCGAACTCCAAAGGACAAAATGAACAAACAAAGGAACACACAAGGACAAAACGAACAAACAAAGGAACATATTTCTGAGTCATATTACTTGCTCCAATGCGATTTTTTCTCTCATCAGAGAGAACAATTTTTAACTGCGTTAGAACTAAGTGGTACACCACATCTAACTTTGAAGCTGTGTTTAGCATCTGAGAATATAATTGCACTCAAACACTTGTGTAAATTCTTTAAAATACTTATAGAAAAATTCAACTAATTGTGTATCACTTATACCACTATAAATGTGTAAATTCTGGAAAAAAAATCATCTTACTTTGTATAGCACTAATACCACTAGATATGTACTTGAAAGTTTTGTCACTAGACAATCACAGCGGTAACTTGACCTTATTAACTCGGCAGATATTAGTTCTTTCTTCCTTTCCATAATTATATTTATTATAGAAAAAGTTTCTTTTTTACCCAGATTTTGCAAGTAATAGCAACTTTCTCGTGCTAGGAATTAGTCCTTTTTTCAGCCTGTGTACTATTTGATGATAAATAAATGTTACACAATCTACATCAATGAAACTATTTTAAGAAATTTGTGTGTACTACGATATTTTATGAATGGAGCGTGTTTATTTTGTGCAAGCACGGCTTATACAATGTTTATATAGCGGTTTATTTTTAGAATGACAGTTGCTAAATTAATAAAGGAACTATTTTCGAGTTATCAGGTCAAAATCAAAGAGCGTAGCTGAGACTCACTATTTGTAATAGCTGTCTATCCCCCTTTTACCACATACAGTCAATACTTAGTAATTAACTCTCTGGTTTGTTATAGTATACAGTATATATGTAGCAATAGCATTTTTCTTTTTAGTCACTCTCTTGTACTGGTAAATTTCAATGTCGAACTTGCAAATGTTTCTTTGTTATACCCCATGTTGTATACTGCGTGATACCTGCATGGGTGAAAATAAAGATATTTTCTGTTCTGTTCTATTTCACAAAAGATACAACGGTCGTCACATACAGATGATTAGTTAATAAAATTAAATTTAATCCAATTAGTTAAGCCGGGATAAACGATAATTTAATTAAGGTGGTTTTCTCACACGTTTGAAGAGGTGCGAAATGCAGCAGGTAATCATTCGGTCAAAAGTGTGCCGATTTATATCATCCGACAATTATTGGATTATTACATGTAACAAACAGTAATTAGTCAGATTTGCAATTTATTTTTCATTAACACATTTTTCATATGAAAACGTATTTCTAAGAATTATATTGAATAAAATCTGTAAAAAGATCCTTTGGAAGCAAAGAATGCAACCAAGAAGAATAATAGCAGACTCGGTTTGACTGAGATATATGTTAAGGATATTGCCCATTTTTTCAATTTCATTCATATATGCATTCTTTCTCCAATTATTGTTGAATACAATTTTTTCATGTATTAAACAATTAGATGATGATACGTGCAAACATACACACAACGTGTTGATTCAAATTGCATACAAGCCGTTACATTATAATGGTCAGAGACCACCAATTCAAAAAAGTACAGGGAACTTACTGGGAATGAGGTAAGTGTATACCTGGGAATAAGGTAGCATCTGTGCGTTCTGATTGGTCAGTCATGTAAACAAACCCAAGAAGTGATTATTTTTTTCAAAATGGAATATTTTTACGGCATTTACAGTATTTCATGATACATTTTGACAAAATTTGCTACATTTTATGTGTATTGAAAAAAAGTTTCATCAAATGAATTTCTCCCGCCATGACAACGATGTAAACAGGGGGTCATCTCATTCACACGAAAATTACTTAAATAAAATATCACTATTCATATGTTTTTCGTCCGATATTTTGGTGGAACTAAGATAGTTCTTGAAAAAAATTTGATTGGATATACATGTTTCGATATATGGAAACTATCAATACAGATACATGTATATATAAATCTTTTTTTTTCTTGAAAACTGACATGCACACTAAAAATATCTTCTGAATAAAAGCTTAAAATGTTTTTATTTTTTTATTTTTTTTAATAAATTTTATGTCTTGATTTTACTTGTCATTTGAAATTTCTACGCATAGCCTATAGAATCTTTAGAACCCCAAGTAGTTAGTACTTAATTATCTATACTAGATACCTGCTTAGAAAGAGACTGAGTTATAGTAAGTTCTAGATTTCTATACGTATTCCACCTGGACATTGTGGACTTGAAACGCTTATCAGCTGTGCATTGTTTGTAGATTTAATATGTTATGTTACTTAATTTGAACGATTCTTTCAGGATTAATAACACAATTTACTATAATCATGCATCCAATACCAATGTTTATACTTAGCTAAATTCCTCTTGGGGAATGTCTGGTTATTTGTAGATTAGCATTTGTGTAGTAGATTATATGGTATTCGTACGGAAATCTGTACGTTTGTAATCGGTTTGTTACTAGATAGATCTTTATTTTTTCCTCCAATATTGAAGATTTTAACAGATGTACAAACAGAGAAAATATATACATTACATGCAGTTTACTATACATGTATCAATGAAAATACGGAATAACATTAAATGAAAAAAAAAATTAAAAAAATAAATAAAGAAAGAAAGTTGGCAGCCCAATCATATTCAGCCTAATTAATTAACATGAAATTGTCTAGTAGCGAAACCGAAAACAAAACTAAAACAATTTAGCTTTTGTCATCAATTAAACTAAATATCAACACAACACTCAAGGAAAGTGCAAATGGGCAAAACTTTTATATGGATGGCGTCCAATAGCTATATTTCACTAATTCCAAAACGAAAGATAACTAGTACAAGAATAGCACTTAAACTACCAAAACTGTACCTACAAAAAAAGAAAATGTATCCTTTTTGACTGCAATTAAATTCTTTAGAAAAGAACTTTTTTATATGTAAACTAAGCTGGACAATATTTCAAACCCAACATTTAAATATAAAACTTGACAAAGTTGAATATTGCCAACAATATAAATAGGAGCACGGATTTCTCTTTATATCAGTCATGATATGCCTTAACAAAACCTGTTCACATGGAAACCATGTGCTCCGCCCCGCATTCAAAACGTGCCAGCTCGGAATGAAAGATATGCCGGCTCATCAGATATTTTGAATTATAACTACTCCGTAAACATTTTACAAAGTATTTTCAGCATCCTGAAATTCTCAAATTGCAAATGTTCATTAAGTTTTAATGCTACAGTTATCAAATCAACACACTGTTCATAAGGCTTTAACTTGACGAAATGTTTGTACGTTTGTATGTCGCAAAGTTCAAACCAAGCCAGCAATAATTGCTTGTACAAATCGTGATTTCTTAGGCACTTACATATTGTGTGCTCAACAATATTTTCACAGAATAAAATACACTTGCGGCATTGTGTTGGAAAAGACCTTGAGACAATATAACCTAAAATTCGCACAGCAGTTTTACATAAGGGCATTAACTCTTGCCTTTTTCTGCACACCGACCAGAGAATACACGGGTTGTTTGTAGTCAACAGGTTAGTAGTTACTGGAATTTCACTGACTGTGCTGATGCGAGATAGTCTTTGTACATGGTTCACAAGTGTGACATTCTGGTATACTATTTTCTTCCACGGAACTTTTGCAGGGAATAAGCCAGAGAGTACATACCTTTCAAGTACATATAATAAACCATACTTTTGTAATATTCGATGAATATCAGCAATAAATCCCTCATGCTGTGAGTATTCACTAATGTATCTGATTAGTCTGTTTATGAACACTTTTTTAGCTAAATATTTATTAGGTAGTCTACACAACTGGCCGAAAAATTGTAATTTGCGAGCATCAATGATCCCTTCAATACTATCTACATTAATTGCGCACAGCGAAAAATCTGTACTAGTGCTTGCACTAAGTCCTTGTGCGAGTTTGGTGCAAAACCGTTGAGAAATTTCCAATTTTAAAATATCACAATGAGTTATGATAGACCACAATTCACAGCCATACAAAGCTCTAGGTAACACTACTGACGAGTATATAGTTCTTGTAGAAATTGGATTCAGTGAACTTGGGTGTAATCCACTATGAAAAATACTTAAGAGAGTTCCACGGATCCACGGAGTTTAGTGCACGCCTCTTCTATCATTTTACCAGTAGAAAGATATCTGTCACATATCATCCCTTAGTGTTTATAGTCATCGACCTCTGTTACAGTATGTCTGCCTAATTTCCATAGTCTATCATTTCTTCTATTACCGCATTCATTGAATACTATAACAGCACACTTATCGCAATTGTATTCAAACCTCCATTTACACGAGTAATTATAACATATTTCCATCATTTTGTTTAAACCGTTTTTTGATAATGACACAAGAATCATGTCGTCTGCAACAGTTGGGGAGCTCATGTTGTAGTTATACATACAGTATCCAAGTCCACTTGATTCTAGTTCTTTGATTAATCCATCAATAAACAGTATGTATAAAAGAGGTGAACTTTTCCCGCCTTGACGGGTGCCTTGAAGTACACGGAAAGAATCGGACTTTAACCCTTGGTAAAGCACACAGCTTGTAACATTTTCATACATATTGGCAAATGCTGAAAAACACGTATCATTTACAAGTGGTCTGAGTTTGTAGAGTAAACCAGAAGTCCAGACCCTGTCGAATGCTTGGCGACAATCAAGGAAGCAAATGAAAAGCTTGGAACCAAGTTCTTTGGCATGTAGCACACTTTCTCTTACCACAAAGGACGTCATCAGACAACCAAGGTTTTCCTGAAATCCGCCTTGTTGGGGACTGAGTTCATTTGCTATGTTTTCTTTGCATCTGTTCATTACCACAAGTTCATATATTTTCAAAATAACAGACGTAAGTGAGATAGCCCTGTAAGAATTTGGATTATCTTTCCGTTTTTTAGGCTTTGGAAGTGTTATAATTAAACCCCGCTTCATTTTTGAAGGAATATAACCTGTTCTCAGCATCCATGTATACATGTTAGACAATACAGGAGACAGAATATTAGATGCAAACAATAAATGTTCATAACATATGCCATCTTCACCGCAGGCTTTATTGCGAGGACATGACTTAATTAACAACTCGACCTCTTCAGAAGCTACATACGCTGTAGGGTCAGGTCTAGAATTTCCAACTAACGAATCAACACTGTCTGAAACAATATTTTTCCACGAATCATCAAAATTTACAGATTGTGAGGGAGAATACAGGTCTTTGAAATAAAGTCCCCATTGTTCAGTCAACTTTTCCCTATCTCTGAAAATTGTTCCATTAAAATTGATACTTGCACCAAGGCAACTGTTTGCTTGATTTCGGCGTGATTTCACCAACTTCCAAAACTGATTTGAGTCAACTTCGGCTGTTCTGTCTATTTCAGCATTCATATCACATATGAATTTATTTGCAAAAAATCTATGCAGTCGTCGAAATTTCGCTTTCGCTTGCTTATACGCACGGTATTCATCGTATATGACAGAACGCGGTCTCCCTGCACGACACCATTGATCGTGCCTTTGTTTCATTTCAGAATGAACAATCGACAGTTCCTCATTCCAATATGGTTTTAAAAATCTTTTGGACTTGGTTTTGGGTAGTGTTTTATTTGCACTAGAACTAATTGCCTCAATTAAGGTATCATAAATTTCATCAATATCACTTTGACTTAAACACGAGTCGTGATGATTCAACAAGTGTGAACAATTGCTCAAAGTAGTTTGATAAACTCTCAAATGTTCACTATTCACTTTTTTCCAGTTAACTTTACTTGAAATGTCCGCAGTAGTCACTGAAGGTATCGTCAATCTTTCGTACGTGTTATTTGGTATGTACAAAGACGAAATGACTTCTCTTACGCTTAGACAGATCAGTGTATATTCTCTTAGCGCATTAAACATGGCAATTAACTTCAGTTAGTTGAAGATGGCCAGTAAACTGGAAGAAGAAGAAATGTAACAGACTATGTACACTCCTACTGAGGCCCTTCCCGCGGAAAGGGTTCTTTCCGCAGAAAACGCGCTTTCCGCTGCATCAGTTATTTTCCGTTTACTTTGAATGTTGTTCATATTTTTGAATTGAATACACAAAGCTGTTTTCTGCCTGGTACTACCTACTGAACTGGTTATGGTAAATTTTAGGCAATATCCAGGAATAGCCCCCGGGGGACGTTAGCCTACCGTCCCTATTTTCACAATGAGACAAAATATCAAAATGCGTGACATCAAACATCTGGATCTTCCAGACGCTTGATTGTTTTAAAGTCTAAAAATAGTGCGGTTATTTCCAACTCACCTGTCAAATTTTAGTGTGCTCTGAATGTCATTATGATATCGTTGGAAGTTATCGTAAAGTTATAGTTTTCTGTGTGGATGTCCTTTTTTAAGTTACAATAGTCCACTGTTATAATGTTATTTCACAGGTATAGAACACAAATCGTCGCTATATATATAATCCAGGAATACGTCCCGGGACATATTCCTGGATTATATATATAGCGACGAATGTTGCAACCTGTTTTATAAGTATGATTTATTTCCATTGTTACTCAAGGGGAAGATTCCCCGGGAAGAGGGTTTTCTTCGGGGGCTTCTATGCTACAGAAAAAATGGGGCTTGGCATTGTTTTGGGGGGAACTGTCTCAATTATTCATTTTACGGAATGAATGTAAATAAATAAAGCATGTAAAGAAAACGTCCCGGGACGCTTTCTTTAATGGCAGTCTACATTGAAAGAAAGCGTCCCGGGACGTTTTCTTTTCATGCATTATTTATTCACGTTCGTTCCGTAAAAAGAATCATTTAAGACAGTAACTGTCTCAATTAATAATTTTACGGAATGAATTTTAATAAACAAATGTCCCGGGACGTTTTCTTCAATGGCAGTCTACATTGAATAAAAGCGTCCCGGGATGTTTTCTTTACATGCATTATTTATTCAGATTCATTCCGTAAAATGAATCATCTAAGACAGTTCTGGTAAGGTGACTGGCTGGTCCGGGTTGCCAGTAATGTCTGCGGTAGCAACCGAATGTTCTGTAGGTGGCACCCTGAAACCCGCCTGCTGTAAATCTTCCAAGGGTGTTGGCCTGTAAATGGTGGACCTTACAGAAACATTCGGTGCAGGCGTCTCGGCCTCCTCGAAGTATGGTAGGAAGACCTTCCTTACCACCTCCAAAGTAACTCCCTGCTGATACTTGTGTTTCGTCACCAGGTGCCTTCTCTGGACATCAGATCTCTTTTTGGGGATTGCGAAGTTACAACCGGTAATCGTACAAACCACTTGGGGTCAATGTCTGTCGTCCTTATGTCTAACCAGCTGGTCTATGGTGTCATATGTAATTCGGCACTGTTTACAGCGAAGGATTGATCCACATGCTGACCTTTTAGACATGCTGGAAATACAGGAAAAAATGGGCAAACCCATTAAGTGCATGTAAATTTAACTATTAAAGCACATAAATTTATTTATCAAAAAACCATAAATATTGTATTTACTATATCGACTGGTTCTAGTTTCAGACATATTTATACTCCTCCATTACTTTATCATTAATTTTTTTTTAGGAATTACTGTTATTTATACAATTCTGCTGGTTAGCCTGCATTTTACAAAAATTCTACAGCTCAACCATTAATGTATACATCCATACAAAATATAAATAAAGCTGTATTTGGCTGTGTAGGTACGACACGGTAAATCGGTATGGTATAGCACGGTAACTCAACGTGGTATGGTACGGTATATCTGCATAATACATCAGTACGGTATGGTTATCCTTTAACTAAGCCTGATAATCAATAATCTTGTGGAAATATTCAGTATATGCGGTAGTTGTGGAATTTCCTTTTTTTCTTTCTTGGAGCCCCGTACAAAAAAAAGGCACTTGTTATGTGTCACCTCAAATGTGGTCATTTGTATAATGATGCAGTTTGGTCTACATCAGCTTGGTTTGTGGTTTATGCCTCTGGTAGCGAGACATTACTATGGTAATACTGGTTTATTTAACACATTGTCTCTGGAAGCGAGACACTATTTCTTTTTTCGGCTTCATGGTTTGTCATACTTGCTATAATAATAGAATCATTGTAATTTTTATACAACAATGAAATATGATAAAAACACATAATAATAATAAGGCTTACAAAAGAACAGTAGGTCTCCAAATTGTATACAACATACAGTAATACAGATTTTGAAGACAACATGCAAAGGTGAAACCACCTTAAAAAAAATAGTCATTATGTATCCTCAAGCAGTCTTACAGTATTCCTCAGGGGGTCAGAATTCTTATTGGAACCTTCAATTTGCATCTCGGTAACATTTATCAACAGATCACCTTCCAGGGCCCTTGGTTGGTCATCTGTAACTTCACTCTGATTCTTTCCTGTTAAACCATTCCGTTCTCTCTCATGCAAACTCTGAATACATTCAAGGTAAGGTTGACTGGCAATCCCAGAAACACGAGATCCGATACATTGATTTGAATCTTGCTCTGTTTCTTTATCCAAGTGTTCCTGCTTTTCACAGTGTTTGCAAGTACCACATGGTCTCCTGGACAATGCATCTGCATTTCCATGACGAATTCCACTTCTGTGTTCCACTTCAAAATCATAAAGACTAAGTGCGTTTATCCACCTACTCATCTGTCCCATAGGTGTTCTGAATTTCAAGGCCCATGACAGAGCCGAATGATCTGTACGTATCAAAAAATGTACACCGTACAAGTAATTCTGGAAATGGTTAACTGAGTCAACAATGGCTAAAAGTTCTCTGCGGGTCACGCAATATTGACGCTCTGCGCGATTTAAGGTACGACTGTAATATGCAATGACGCGAATAGAATCGCCTTGCTTCTGTTGTAGTACACTACCTAAACAATATGAACTACAATCTGTATCTAGTATATATGGGTCATTGGAGTTTGGGTAACCCAGAACCGGTGCCTCTGTCAGTGCTCTCTTCAATTTGTCAAAAGCCTGCTGACAGTCATCAGTCCAAATGAATTTTTTGTCTTTACCGGTTAACTGGTGTAAAGGCTGGGCAATATTTGTAAAACCCTTTATTAGTCTACGGTAGTAAGAAACAAGCCCTAAAAATGAGGAAACTTGTTTAGCACTCTTTGGTACAGGCCAATCTTGAACGGCCTTGACTTTTTCATCATTAGGAGATATTCCATTTAGATCCACTATATGGCCCTGAAAATGTAATTTTATCTGAAATAGGTTAACCTTCTTAGGCATTATTTTTAACTTGGCCTTTTCAAGTCTTCTGAATACTTCCTCTAATTCAGTAATATGTGTCTCAAAGTCAGTTGTGAAAACCAAAATATCGTCAACATATATGAGTACAGTCTGATACTGAAGGCCTGACATTATGCATTCCATTAATCGCTGAAAAGTAGCTACTGCATTGGTAAGGCCGAAACTTAAAACTTTGAAACGGTATTGGCCTTTCTGGCACACGAAACTGGTTTTATCCATGTAATCGGGATCCATCTGTACTTGATGGAAACCGGAAGAGCAGTGTAAAGAACTATAATATTTTGCGCCTTTAAGGCAGTCTAAACAATCTTGTATTCTTGGCAGCAAGTAGCTGTCCTTAAGGGTCACAGAGTTCAACCTCCTATAATCAATAGCCAGTCTAATTGAGTTATCTGCCTTGCGAACCGGTACAATGGGTGCTGCCCATGGGCCATTACTCTCTTCAATTAGCCCGGCTTCAAGTAATCTGTCTACTTCACTATTAACCTCCTCCTGTACCTTTTGTGGTAGTCGTCTTGGCTGCTGCTTTATTGGTGGTGCCAGACCCGTATTTATCTTGTGTTTAACTAGGTCTGTATTTCCTAAATCTGATTTAGATTTGCTAAATATGTGTTGATATTTGACCAATAATTCCTCAACACGCTTTTGCTCCATAGGGTTAAGGTTTGATCTGCATTCGTCCATTACAGGTTTTATGTGCTCTGGTAAAATCATGTTCTCTGTGGGACCAACACTGACTCTGTTTATTCTCCCAGTTTCTCCAGGGTGATTTACAGGTAATACAGGTGAACAAGTAGCAATATTCATTGATTTCCATATAGTGACTGGTTTTTCATTTAAATTTATCAGCCGCAGAGGTACATTTCCATTCCCTGTATCTACAAGGGCTTTGGCTACCATAACACCTTCCTGGAGTAGTCTCTCTTCATAATTGTCAGTTAACCCTGTTTGGAAATGTGGCAATTCTTTTCCAAAGGTACCCTGTATAACAGTTTCACTGTATGGCGGTAATTTCATGGTCTCAATGGCTCTAATTCTGTAAACCACTGGTAGATTTTGTTCTTCTATACATTCTATAATTTGGCCTTTACACTGGACTTCACCATTTCCCATATTCAAGGTCAAACTATGTTTGTGCATAAAGTCCCAACCCATAATACACGAGGCATTAACATCTGCAACCAAAAAATTATGTTCAAATTTTATACCATCAATACTAAGGTTTAATGTCACAAAGCCATAACTGGATATTTTTCCCCCATCTGCACCTCTGAAAACAGAAGTTGTAGTAAGGAGAGGTGGTATCAATTTCCAATTCTCAAGCCTTAATATGCTCACTGAACTCCCAGTGTCTAAAAGTGCATATAATGATAAATCATTAATTTTCAAGGGCATGAAATATGTACATAATTGTCTACTTTGAATTGGAGGGTTTAAGTTTATAGGATTTGCCTCCCTTAGTCCACTCATAGTATTTGTAGGGTTTAAGGTCGACGGAATTGTCTCCCTTGGTTTATGAATTGATCCTTGTGAAAAATTTAATATAGCTGAAGGCCGGATCTCTCCCTCAGCTAATAACCGTTTCCCTGATTCTGAGGTCTAGTATCTTGACTACTTTTGTTCTGGTATTGATTTCTATACTCTTGGGTACCTCTATATTGTGGGTTGTGGAATTTGTTATAAGGAAGATTCCTGGGATCCTTTAACTGAGGGCAATCACTTTTATAGTGACCTGGTAGTCCACAACCATAGCATACACCTGATCTGGGTTTCCGTGGTGGTATTCTGCTACCAGGTTTATCTGACCTGTTATTTCTGGTTTCACTCTTACCCTGTTCGTTTTCAATTTGGGCTATTCTCTGATACATTTGAGTTTCTGAACGTCTCTCCAACTCATCTACTCTCCGCAATATGCCATCTAATGGTTCATTTTGGACCATTCGGGAATAAGAACTTCGTCTTGTATAATTTAATTCAGATTCTACTGCTAATCTTAGCCCGCCCGCTTAGCTCAGTAGGGAGAGCGTTGGTCTACAGATCGCGGGGTCGCAGGTTCGATCCCCGGGCGGGGCGTATGTTCTCCGTGACGATTTGATAGAAGACATTGTGTCTGAAATCATTCGTCCTCCACCTCTGATAATCCATGTGGAGAAGTTGGCAGTTACTTGCGGAGAACACAGGTTTGTACTGGTACAGAATCCAGGAACACTGGTTAGGTTAACTGCCCGCCGTTACATGACTGAAATACTGTTGAAAAACGGCGTTAAACCCAAAACAAAACAAACAAACAAACTGCTAATCTTAGGGCCTCAGACATTGTTTTGGGGCCTCCTACTGTCAGGTCTCTGCGTAATTGGTCGTCATTTAGGGCCTCTGCAAAAGCTTCAAGGGCCATCTCTTCCCTACAGTTCATGTCTAGATCTGGGTATGCTAGTCTAACTAGTTTCTTTATGTCATTGGCGAGGTCATCTAAAGACTCGTTGCGCTTTCGAATGCGTGCCCTTAATTTAGCTACATGACTTTGTAACTTTCTCTGATTTTGTGGCTGGAACCGTTCTACTAGATGTGATACTATATGGTCATAGTCTCTCCTTCTGTGCAAGGGGATATCATTTAATATTTCAGTGGCATTGCCACGTAGACTCACAGCTAACTGGAGGGCCTTCTTATCACGGGTCCAGTTATTTAGGTCACTTGTCATTTCAAACTGTGTCAAATAAGAACTAAGGTCAGAAGTACCATCGTAAGTGGGTGGTTTAATGTTGCTTGATGGCTTAGTAGTCATACTTGTCATAATTGGGGTTTGTACTGGGTACTGTAAAGGTTCGAGTGGCATGTTTGAAGACAATGGCCTTCCAACATCTCTATTCCTAGGTAGAAAAGCATTGAAGTCTGCATCAACACGAGTATCACGGGGACCAAGGAGCTGTTCTGTACTGGCCCCTACAGTAACTCGACTCCTCACACCCTGATATCCCGTCAAAGGTTCATCCAGCAGGCCAGCCTCTGACTGCTCATCAGAGTGAAATTTTTCCCTTTGTTTCCATCCCCTACCAGTATATCCCCCAGGTACCTGACACTGGTCTATAATACCATCGGCCAAGGGCCTGTCCGCGATTAAAGGAACTGATCCACGATAATTAGCATTAGTACAAAAATCCCTGTATTCCCCCCTTCCCCCCAATACCATATCAGTTCCACCTTGCAAGGCTTTGTTCCTGACCCCCGGGGCCCTGGCTTCTCCACTGGATATGATGCAGGACTTGCCAGGATGGATAAAACCCTGGTCTTCTGAAACTCGTTCCTCCCCTGTGCGCCTGCGCCAGGTCACCTCACTGGAAGGCGTGCTAAATACCACCGACTGTCTGCCGGCTGGTACCCAGTTGTCTTCATACATATCACCGCAGTCCATCGACCGTAATCTCGACCTTGACGTTGCCTCCGTCTCCCGGGCGTTCGATAGAGTACTGTCGGTGGTAGAAGTCTGGGTAGATAAGGTATATCTGGTTCGGTTTTGAACCTGGGTACTGGGTAGGTAATCATGGTCTATGACATGCTGTGCTTCAGTGGATGGTATATCAGCTGGGTCCATGGCAAGTTCACTAGTGGTTTCCATCATGGACTGTAACTAAGTCTATTTTATTTAACAACACACACACAAAAAAAAATATGTTTACTCTTATTTTTTACTAGAACAGTAAATATAGAATATTTACAGAATTTAAATATTGCAGGTTTTAGCGCTTTATTATATCACAAATATATATATGTACAAATGTATTTGTATAAGTCAAGTTTAACAATGTTCTTTAAAGCTAATTTGGTAGCAGTCAGCAATTTAACTGGCTCTAAGGACTGGTTTTCTTAACAGCCTGGAAACAGCTGTTTCACACTTAGGTTAGGATGGTATAGTTACTGAAACTAGTATTAATGAAATAAATTTGTTACCTAAGCCTGGTAATGGCTTTAGCGCTATACCCTGGTACCGGTCACAATACTAGCCTGGAGACGGCTACAATATATAATAGAATGGTTGTTTAGATATTTAATAAGCGGCAGGGCGCGGCTCTATGAAATGTACCAAGAACAAAGTACACCAAGCTCAACGCGCCAACAAAACAACACAAAAAAAAAATCTTACCAAAGTCTGGTAACGACTTTACCAAAGGCAAGGTCTGGTAATGACCCTTACAAAGTCTGGAGGCGACTTTCACAACAAAACAAGTCACTGGTGGTTATACTAGCTTTGTACTAAATTTTTAACAAAGGCTAAACTACTCCTATATCTGCTGACTTTCTTACTCATCCAGGCTTGGAAACAGCCTTAAGTTGCTATCCATTACTTAAACCTGGACTGAAATCTAAATTTTATTTTAGATTAAACATACACAATATTTTATTAAAAAAAAATAAGGCTGCAGTCTCCACAAATAAATCAGCACTGGCTTTTGTAAATAAAGTCCTAGACTCCTCAGTATACTTGGTGGTTTAACAATCAATACACTCTTCACTGTACTGTAGTAAATATCTAGGTCAAGTTTACAAATGTTTACAAATGTCACCCTCGCTTGATACTGGTAGTAAATAAGGTCACTGGTTATGTTGATGTGTGGTTCTTTATCCCACCGCTGCCACCAAATTCTGTAGTGCCCCTAGCGGTGCTGTACTTCGGGTGGGGGTAAAAGTGTAAATGAACAGACCAAGGGCAAAGGGCCTACAGTCAGGGGACAAAGTCCTCCAATTCCTATACTATATGGGTTACATGTTTTATTTATTTGAGGTAATCAATAAGTTGAATAAACTAGGGTCTGGTCGCGACCCCTTTAGGCTGGTAGCGCCTAAGGCAAGGCTGGTAGCGCCCAAATAAAGGCTGGTAGCGCCCGAGTTCAAAATTATTTCAAAGTTAAATGAACTGTTAAATAAACTACTGACAATGTTCCTTTCGGCTTCAAACAACTTTTTATTTTTAAGGAGCCTTAACAATAATTATTAATTTAGACACAAATAAAAAAGTCAGTATGAACTATCGGCAAAAGTCGCGAAGCAAACGGACCGAAACTGAAACTCTAGAATTTACTAAGAGAAAAACAGCCAAATACAGCTAATAAATAACTGTATAATTTACTAGAGTAATAAGTACCTTGATGTTTCAAAGTTAGAACAATTTTGTTACAAGTTTTGAAGTAAAATAATTTAAAGATCTGAGGGAGACCGAAAAAATACAGCCTGTATGTACAAGAGACGGAGGCAAAGTGATGATTTTAGCGTTCTACTAATTAACCTTTTGGTATGCAATGGTATGCAAATGAGGATGAATACCAGAATCTAAATTAGTCTGAATAAGGTCAAAGTCGGAAATACCCGGATAGGTCCGTAACCGAGTTGATGCTACGAACTTACTTCGGCCGACCATGACGTCATTCAGGATACGAACGTTTCCTTATATGCAAAAAGGGCGGAGCTTAACCTCTAAACAAAACAAAACAGCTAAAGTCGGACAATTTATAAAAATGAAACTACCTAGAACGCTGCGAATCATCACTACATGCCAAGTATTAAATATCAAATACTTGACAATAAAAAACTAATTATTACTTCAGAAAATGAAGCGATTTCAGTCCGTCTAAACAGAGATTTAGTTACCCGGTGCATACTTACAAAAATCCAAGATGGCTGACAACTGTATAGGTCACAATAGCCTAAATAGTTTCCCCTATATATTCTATATAAAACTGACCTTTTTCAAAGAGCTACCAAACATAGCTAGACCCATTTCAGAGAACAAATCCTTACCTCATTTTAAAGAGTTATGATAAAACTGATATAAAATGAAGAGAAAAGTAGGGGTCATGTATCTTCTAAGAGAGATTTCTCTGGTCACATTTACTTACCTTAAACTGACATCAAAATCACACTGCTGTGACCTGGAAGTACTACTCATACTAAAATTGAGCTTGACTTCACCAAATACAACCTGCTCTCCCATTTTTCCTACCAAAATGTCAACAATACATCCACAATGAAATTTAAACAAAAACTAGCCTCAATTTAGACCTCTGTTGCCATGCCAAGTGAAAAATTAGTGTTCAAATACCTGGCAGCCATTACGCGACTAGACCAGTGGCTCCCACGCTGGTTCCTTTAGTTTAGTTAGGCCTTTTATGAAGCTTTACAAAGTCAACAATGGACATAACATGAAAACATCGATTTAATTTAATACAGCAGGTAATTGTTGATTGAACTGTTGAATATGCGTACTTTTATAGAAAATCCCTGCGAAAGCTACAGTTAAAATGTTTCACTACTGAAACGTGACTTAATATAATTTGGAATGTAGTTTAGTAAACAACAATTTAATAATGCATCTGGTTATCTGTCAATGCCTAGAAAGGTTACAGAACAATAAACTGTGATTAAAGTGTAGTTGACAGATAGCCTAACAATTTTGCAATAAAAATAAAAAAACTACAGATAGGCCGTAAAAGCAGTGCAAAACCATTGCCTGAAACGAGGTTGTGAGGCATCATGCCTCACAATATGATGGAACAATTGGTGGTTTGTATAAATCCTTGAGTTTTCTTTTGAAACATGCTAATGAGTCTGATTCTCTAATATCTAAAGGTAATTCATTCCAAAGTTGTATTGTTGAAGGGATGACGGACTTAGAATAAATTTCTGTTCTCCTCGCCATTGATACATAATTAACATTATTTCTCAACCAGTATTGATTTTCATATGCATTTTCGACTAAAGAGGGGAATAACTGTGATAAGTACAATGGCAATAAATGATGTTTTTCTTTGTATACTAATATTAATTTCTGAATCTTTCTTCTGTCCGCAAGAGATACCCATCCGATTTCTTTTAATAGTTTTTGAATAGATACTGATCTTGTTAAACCCGTTACAACTCTTGCAGCTTCGTATTGTATTTTTTCTAATATTTCTTTCTCATAATTAGTACAATTATCCCATAACAAAGAGGCATATTCCAGACGTGGACGTAAATAAGATATATATATTTGATTGAGGGTTTTTCGTTGAATTTGAAATTTCAACATTTTCATTGACCCTAAAATTTTCGAGGCAGATGAGACTATAGTGGCGATATGTTCATGCCATGACCCGTCCTGACTAAATGTAACACCAAGATGTTTATGATGTTCAACAAATGTTAGATGTACATTATCAAAATATAAGTTTGGGCGGTTTCTGTTACAATAGGAAAAAAACATAACTTCTGTTTTAGAAGGGTTAAAATTCACTAACCATTGATTGGACCATAACTTAATTTTGTGGAGGTCATGATTAAGAGTTTCTTCCATCGTATCTATGTTACTTGTTGATACGGCTAGAGAACTATCATTTGCAAAAAGTCTAGTAATACTTAAAAGTGAATCAGCTATATCATTTACATAGATAAGAAATAAAAGAGGTCCAAGGACTGAGCCTTGAGGAACCCCACCATGTAGACATTGTGAGTCTGAAAAAGAAGTTCCGACGAAAACTTTTTGAGTTCTATTCATCATAGCATTTTCTAACCAGTCTAACAAATTTCCAGTGATTCCATATTGTCGTACTTTGAAAATCACTGTGAAATCATTAAATTTCGTGGGCATGAAATTTCGTGGTTTTGGTCAAAATGGTAATTTCGTGGGGATATGAATTCGTGGATTTCAGCTTTTGAACATAAAATGAATGGGAATTTTACTTGTTCGTTGGGATTAAATTTCGTGGATTGACTCAACCACGAAATCCACGAAAATTAGTCCCCCGCGAATATTAATGATTTCACAGTAGTCCTTTCTGCCAAACTCTATCAAACGCTTTGGATATATCACAAAAAACAATACACGTGGATTCTTTATTGTCTAAAGCTTTGCATATTTGATTATAGATGTCTATCAGTTGATAAATTGTAGAATGCCCTGGTAAAAAGCCTGATTGATTTTGAAATATTAGTGAATTGTCATGTAGATAGTTAAACATATGTTTAAATATAATACGTTCCATAACTTTTCCAACACAACTAATAAGAGAGATTGGTCTGTAATTCGACGGTTCATCTTTGTTGCCCTTTTTAAAAAGAGGCATAACGTGCGCTAATTTCCAACTAGACGGATATATTTTTTCGGACAATGAATGATTATAAAGTAGACAAAGAGGTTTGCATAATGTTTTAGAAGTTTCTTTTAACATTTTATGACTTAATTTCGTCAGGACCGGAAGCTTTGTTAACAACTAAATTTATTAAAATGTCTGTAATTTCTTGTTCCTGTATTACAAAATTTTCAAGACTTGTTGGTGTACTTAGTGAGAAGATAGGAAGTTCAGTATTTGAATCATCAACATTTGAAATAGACACGAATAGTCGAAGTATTTGCTTTATCAACATCTGACAATGAATAACTATTATTTTGGATTTTCAGAGGTGGTATACTCTCATTATTCGAAGAGTTAACCTTAACAATCATTTTAACTGTATGCCAGTATTTACGCGGATTCGAAGTACTTAAATCATTTAATGAAAATTCCAGATTATTATAGAAAACTTCTTTAACATGTTTTTTCATGTTATTTACGCGATTTCTTAGTTGTTGATATAAACGCCAGTCTGAAGTTGTGTTAGAATTCAGTGCTTTATGAAACTGCCTATCTCTTTGTCGCAAAGTTCTTCGAATTTCAGAATTGAACCAGGGTTTGTCTTTTGGTCGAATCAACGCCATATATGTAGGGATACATTGTTTTGCGAGTTCTAAAAATTTAGTAGTAAAGAAATCACAAGCATTATCTATACTTCCGTTATTTATATCGGACCAATCTGTGTTTTGAATTAAGTCATTTAATTTAATAAAATCAGCTTTCTTATAGTTCCAAACTCTCCTTTTAAACGGTTTGTTAGAGTCAAAATCTATTTTAAGGAATATGTATGTTCCAAAATGGTCACTAACTTCTTTCGGCGTTTCAAATATGCCTGAATCAAAAACATGAATATTATTTGTAACAGCAATAGGATCAAGTAATGTTCTGGAGTTAGATATAATTCGAGTGGGTGAGTTTATAAAATTGGTCAAATTGTTTAATAGCATTACGTCACGAAACTTGTGGTTTGATATGTTAAGTTGATCTTCATTTATATCGCCTACCATTATTAAGTTCTGTTTTGACTCTAAAGCTATTTCTAAACATGTATTCAATTTGTCCCAAAATTCAACCGTATAATGAGGTGGTCTATAAATTGTACATAAAAGATATGAATGTTTTTTATCTTTAATCTCTACCCAAAGTGATTCGGGAAGTATATTTTCTAGATTAATTAGTCTTGTAGGTCTTAAAAAGGCGGAAATGTAAACTAGAAAAACCCCAGAATGACATGTAATATCCTTTCTGAACATGTAATCATAGCCCGGTAGTTGTAATGTACTATCTTGAATATTTGCATCCAACTTGGTTTCTGTAAAACACAAAATATCCATATCTAAATATTGATCTTTTATATAGTCCAATTTATTTCTTATACTACGAATATTTTGGTGAAGTATCGATAAACAGTTTTCGTGACTAATCATAGGACCTGGGTTTAGTTCGACGTCACCTGCCAGAAGTAGTAAATACGTTATGTATAATAAAGAGTTAAAACCGGTATTTAGGTAATCGATCGATTCGTACAGCTGATTATTCATACAGTTCGGCTGATTATGCTTGTTTGGTGAACCGTGAAAAAGGCTGACAGACAGTACCATTCCAGTTATAAATGTCATATTCAAAGTTGCTCTTCTTACCAAGTTTGTAAGTTGAAACAACAGTTTACATACAAAATAATAGAAAAATGATACAATTTCCGTCAGGAAAAAAGTCAGATTTATAGTATATCTCTCATGGCCACGGACCAACTGCTGACCGTTATAAAATGACCCCACTGATGCCCGCCATGATACAAGATCATTACCCATGAGGTAATAAATTAATAGGAGACATATACATTGCGAGCAAGCACGGGGTCGACAAGTAAAACAACACAATGGACAGGAGACAGCGGCGACAAAACAAAATAAAAGCGGCAATGTGTATCAAAAACAAAACAAAAACTAAAGTACTAATGTTTTGAAACATGATAAAAGGATTTCTTAAGGGACAGATACCAGTGATGTAGGGAAAGTATTATACATTTCTCTTATCACATTTTAACAGATCACAAAACATAAAACTGCATACAAAAAAGAAAAAAAAAACGAAAAAACAATAGCGGATTGACAGAAAAAAAAAAGTTAGACCAACTTATTTAGATATAGAAAAGGACTCACACTACACGCACACTCCGTCCTGTGAAAACATTCTTGCCGTATTATATAAATCTCTTAATCAATATATTTAAGACCACAAAATAGGCCTATAAAATTTTTATAATAATGTACAGTTACTGACATTTTCTTTATATAAAATAATGCAACTAAATCTAATAATGTACCATCTCCTTATAAGATAATGAAAATACCGTCATTTTCATAAACAACTATCGTATAGGCGAGAAAAAAAATGTATTGCTACCTGGTTATATGCACTTACCGCATTCAGTCATTCAAGCGATGAAAATAGATAATTGATATTAGGCCATGTAAGTTTTACGTTAGTTTATTACCTTTACCATCTAGCAAACATTGCGTTTGCATAAAAGTCTGTTATATCTAATCATCTTTATGATGAAAAAGATAACATTCAGGTAGCCTTGTGATATTTTTTTTTTAAAAAAGCATCATGTTTTCTAGCCTGTTACACTTTTTTTTCTAACATATACATGAAATGTCAAAAGAACCGAACTGCTGTTTTTTTTTTATTCGAACTGTAATCTTAAATTTGTCAGGCTGAAGTCATGCAAAATGAACATTTGTTCAAACATTATTGTAACATTTAGGGTTGGGATAAAAATAATCGGATTACTAAACTAAAATGTGAGCCTAGTATTCTATTGGATTTTACTTCATCGAATTCAGGTATTTTAATTTACTATCTCTATATTTAGAACATGAATTTGAACTTGTTACTAATAATAGTTTGGGAAACCAGACTTTTAAATATATATAACTATATATAGCTGAATGTTACTATTCTTAGATTGGGAAATCAGGTATCTAAAAATACATAGCTATAAATAAGTTGTGTCCATAATGTAAATAAACAGAGAAAAGTGACATTGCGTTATGATAAATCAGTTCAAACACATATTTGCATTTCAGTCATACACTATTTTAAGGATATGCTGGCTGGAGATATGTGACCGTCGGTTCGGCGGCTCCAAATGGTTGCGGGGAAATTATGCTCAAGTGGTAACTGACCACCGAACACCGATCAGTCGACAGATATTTTGGAGTGGGGTCATTGCCCCTGTATGGTTGCACAAATGATAAACTCCATGTTTCAGTTCAGTAGTTGATTCTTTTATTTTATATGGACACCAATGTGTAGTTTATGTAATGTTATTTCAATATTTTAGTATAGTCCAGTATTCCAAAAGTTATCAAAGTTCTATGTTCAAAATACAGTTAAAGATAAACTCATCCAAGACAAGCACCAAAATTGTATTTTATACTGTCAATTTAGTTTAGCAGTGTTGCTTGTTCGAAATTACAAAAAAGACTGATTTTTAGTTGGAAAACAAATTATAAGTTTCCAAGGACAATCTCTAGGGTAACCATATTAGCCAATGAAATTTTAAAAGTAATTTTATATTTAAACCAATGAAAATTAGTGTAACAAAAAGGTGAAATCATTTACTTAAGAATTTAGAAGTTTACTTAAGAACATGCCTGGGCTTCACACTTAATCAGCCAAGGAAGCCAAGGTGTTTGTTAACAATAGGACCTAATGCAAAGTGCTAAAAGCAAAATCTGTTTTATAATCAAAATTGTTTAGAAAGTGATAAAATAAAAATTTCTGACATGTTTAAGCAGGAAAAATAATAAGTTAAGTAACACATGTCCAAGCAAATAATGTTACAAAATAGAAAAATCAATTTTGAATAATTTTTACTTAAATTCACAAGATTTGAAATTAAAATGATAAAATTTTAATTTATCATTAAAATTTTATGAAAGAATTTGGCTGATTTTATAGCCTGGTTACACATTACCCCTCCTTGAAAAAATGATTGTCCTCAATCATAAAATTTACTGAATAACAAAATTAATATAACAATAACAAATAGCATGATAAATTGCATACAAATCTGATGAAAGACAATAATACACATACAACTCATTTATACAGTGACATGTCAAACTCATACATCATACATTCATTCATTTACACATCTTTTTTTTTGTATATTTTTTTTTTTTTTACTATTTGTATAATATAATTATGTAATATCAATAAAACAAATTAGCGCTCTTTAATTACCGGTAGAAAAATATATGGTATGCCTATGAAGGAAAACAAGTTAACTTCAAATTTTCTATAAAATTACATGTATCTTGGCGATGACTAGTAATAGATTATAGAAAACGTTGCAGTTGTCGAAAGGACAACAATAAAATGCAAAAATATTGAAGCTAAAAAGTAAAACAACAATAATGTTTATTGTAGCCTCCATATACATAGAATTGTCTATAGTTTGTGGCTTTATCGCAAGTATGGCATAAAACTTGACACTGAATAGCCATGTGATTTTGGAATCACTAAAGTTACATTGTAACATTAATTGCGTTACATTGTATCATTGCTTTTGCAATTTGTCGGGTTGTGGATAGATTCTAAGTATAATAAGTAACATTAAATAATAATCTACCACTGAAGTATGAGTATCTGCTCATAATGTTTCGATTTTGTGTAGTATGCACATTGGCATTATAATGTTGGTTTTGTAACTTCATGTTGTGGACTGATGCAAGTATATCATGGAACAGTAATTGTTCAGCCACAGTTAGTATAGATGAGTGAATCTTTTAGTTCACTATGTAAATATTTTATAAATTCATGTATAATTATACAATTTCAATATTGAACATTTTGATTTGTGAGAGACAGCAAGTATGACATAAAACTTAAAGTTGTCTTCACAATAAGTATAGTGTAATTACATTTAATTCTGTTTGTTTCAAATAACATAATTATAATAGTTTAAAATATTTGTAGTATATCGGCAGTGAGTGACTTCCAGTATCCATAATATGTAACATAATTTCGGTCCTCCTGCGCTATCTGAAGTTGAAGATTCAAGTATTGTTCACTGTCCTTCAGCTTTATATATTTTCACATGTGTTCATTGACACTTTAATATTTGGAAGCCCATAGTATAGTGTTCTTTGTCCATATTAATAATATCTATCTTGGTAAAGTGAAATTAGAACATTTAGTGGGACATTGCCTCACGCACATTGAAACAGTTGAACCTCGTTTTATTTGCAGAGAAATTGTTTATTCTATCAGAACAGCATTGCTCATTTACCTTTTGGTATATTATAAAATAAGACACTGTAAAATTTTACATTAATTAAGATGTTTACATATCTTAAAGGAAATATCATTGACTTAACTGAAAACATCTGCCATTATCATAGAATAGTACTGTTCTTATTAAAAATTTAACTGCAATTTATTTTGTGCTGGTAACAACAAAATTGACTGTAGAGTACAGTTCAGCTCACAAAAATATACATTAATTACTATGCGTAAAACCTGAATTATCATTTAGAACCTTTGTTTGATTTGAAAATTTTACCAGGCTGCTTGATCTTGGCTGCCATTCTAAACAAAAACTGTCTAACACACTTGATTGGAGCTTGAGAAAATGGAAGCCATACGGGTTCACGAGAGTCAGAGAGATAGACCTTGCAGTATGTTGAATCAAGGGGATCTGATTCATCATTTGTCATGACAGCTCTGATCATTTTGGCTTCGGCTGGTTTTCCATCATCCAACAAAGCTGTTGTGCTCTGCCACAATTCATGGTCTGTTTCTTGTAGGCTGTCAAACAGTGAGTTTAGGTATGGTTGAAGTAGTTCTTTTCGTTTTGATATTCTGAAGGGTACACCTTGATGAGAAATTTGATTGTTGCCATAAATAGAATAGATTTCTTGGTTGGATAAGTCGTAGGTTTCACCATATCCTACAACAGTATCCTTTACGGGTTTAATACGGTGTACTGGAGTGGGCAGTCTGTCGAAGAATCTGTGTTGCTTCAGTAGAGGACGTTTTCGTTTCTTTCCACTCATAGTTTTGTTGATGTGGTACTCTCTAATGAAGACATCAGGGATAGAAGATGCATATTCCCAGGTGCTGGGTTTGTTTGCAGCCTTCCATTTGATTCTGTAGTAGAGAGTATCCTTGCTGCGTTTTGATGTAATGATTTTTTCTATGTCCTCTACTGAAAATTTTTGTGTTGGTGTTTGTGCTGTTGTGGATGTTTGTGATGATGTAGTAGTTTGCATGTTTGATGTTGCTTGCTGAGGATCGTCTTGTGAGGTTGTGATAGTGTTTCCTGTTGTTGTGACTGTTGCTGTGTTTGTGCAAGTTGTTGCTGATTGTGATTTGTGTTGTTTGTGTCTTGACTGTTTGATGATTTTGACCGTTTGACCTTTGCTTTTGATTTAGGATTTGCTGGTCGTTTACCTTTGTCCTGTGCAAGTTTAATGTTTTCTGCAGCTATTTTTCTGGCAATGTCAAGGTTATGCAGAATTTGGGAAAGATGAGTTTTGAAGGAAGCAGAAAGAGTAGCTTTAGGAGTGAGGGCTGTGTCTATAGGCAGACGCATCTCACGGCCAAAAAGTAAGAAGAAAGGAGAGTGTTGAGTTGATTGGGTAGCAGGAGTCATGCGATATGCCATCATAATCGAAGGAAGAAGTTCTGGCCAATCATCCTGCTGTCCCTTACAGTACAGGCGAAGAGACTGAAGGATTACACTGTTCATTCGCTCCACAGATCCATTAAGTAACGGCCTGTAAGAACTTGTGTAGAACCGTGTAATTTGGAAAAGTTCACAAAGTGCCTTGACAAGCTTCGAGAGGAACTGCTGACCTCTGTCAGACACAAGGACATTAGGGGCTCCATAGCGACATATGACCTCCTTGAAGAGAACGGCTGCCACTTCAGTAGCCTCTTGTGTGCGAAGTGGAAAAGCTTCGCACCATTTAGAGTAGCTATCCACCACAAGAAGTACATACTTGTATTTGTCCTTTGTTGTTGGAAGGCCTCCTAAAATGTCAATGTGCCATCTCTGAAAAAGGTCAACAACAGGCATAGGTTGAAGGGGTGGTGGTTTGCCATGGATGTCCCTCTTCACCTGCTGACATTGGTTACATGACTGTATGTATTTCTGGCAGTCCCCAAACATGGTGGGCCAATAATATTTTTGTCTGAGCGCAGCATATGTGCGCTCAAACCCCTGGTGCATGCCACCGGCTAGACTGTCGTGATATGATTTCAAAACATCATCACGCAGAATAGATGGGACACACACCTGTGTAATAAGTTTCTGGTCCTTTGGGATGCCTTTTGTCCTAGGTGTATATAAATGTAGTAAAACACCATGTTCAGAAAGTTCATACTGTTCTGCCTCAGCTACTACCTGTTTTGCTTTCTTAGGTTCGTCTGGGAGTTCCTGTTTTAATTTATAATTGAAAATATTTCTGTAAAATTCATCATCCCTTTGTAGAAATATCAGGTCCATGTTTTGTTTAATAGGGTCTTCCATGTACTGTTCTTTTTGGGAGTCTTCTTTGTTTGGTGCTGTCTCAGTGCAGGCAGTGGCTGGAGCTACAGATGGAGTGGGAACATTGTCGTGACTGTAAACAAGTGTAACAGCTGCCAGTTCTCTAGACTTGGTGTCAGAGACCGTACAGACCAGTTCACTTGGGTCACTTTGTTCCTTGCCACTTTTCTCATTTGCTTCATGGTAGAGGCGACGCGAGAGTCCATCTGCATTTCCGTTAGCACTAGAAGCCTTGTGAACAATCTCGAAGTTGTAGCCCTGAAGTGTCAGAGCCCATCTACCGAGACGTCCTTGACAGTTCTTAATGTGCTTCAACCACTTCACAGAAACGTTATCTGTGTACACTGTAAAGAAGTTGTTGGCAAAGTAGGGTCTAAAATGTTTCACAGCTTCTACCAGTGCCAACCCCTCCTTATCTGTGATGTACCATCTTAACTCATGGCCATGTAGTGTTCTTCCGCCGTATGAAATAGGATGTTCAAGACCATTATCATCCAATTGTGACAATACGTAACCAATGGAATGGTCAGAACTGTCTGTTGCTAGAATAAATGGTCTATCAAATCTAGGAAAGGCTAGAATAGGCGGAGAAGAAAGAGCTTTCTTTAAAGTCTTAAATGCATTTTCACATTCAGGTGTCCATTTGAATTTAGAGTCCTTTTTAAGAAGTGCTGATAGGGGATTTGCAATTTTGGCATAAGATTTAATGAATTTCCTGTAGTATGAAGTCATACCTAGAAAAGATTTGACTTGTTTCACATTTTTGGGGGTTGGATACTCATCAATGGCTTTTGTTTTATCTGGGTTGACTTTGATACCATGTTT
This sequence comes from Mercenaria mercenaria, assembly GCF_021730395.1. Classification (NCBI taxonomy): domain Eukaryota; kingdom Metazoa; phylum Mollusca; class Bivalvia; order Venerida; family Veneridae; genus Mercenaria; species Mercenaria mercenaria. The sequence continues at coordinate 83,620,401 of NC_069368.1, forward strand.
TGAGATGACATGCCCAAGATATTCAATCTCATGGGTTGCAAATTTGCATTTTGCCGGCTGAAGAGTGAGATTTGCTGAGCTGAGATTAGAAAAGACTTGAGATAAGTGATCGAGGTGTTCTTCAAAGTTGTGAGAAAAGACAAGAATGTCATCGATGTAAACAAGAGCAATTTTCCAGTTAAGATGCTTCAAAACTTTGCACATTAGATTTTGAAAGGTGATAGGAGAGTTCATTAAGCCAAAAGGTAAGCGAGTCCAAGTGTAAACAGATTGATGAGTGACAAAAGCGGCCTTGTGAGCTGTTTCTGGATCAAGAGGTACTTGCCAAAATCCACTCTTAAGGTCAAGAACAGAGAAAATTTCAGCCTTAGCATCAGCAATGGTATCAAAGACGTCAGATATATGGGGAATTGGAAAAGACATTGGTTCCGTGGTCTTATTCAAATCACGGTAATCTATAGTAAAGCGATATTCGCCATTCTTTTTCTTAACAAGCACCACAGGGCTATTCCATGGTGAGTCAGACTCTTCAATGAAACCATGGTCAAGCATTTCTTTGACCTGCCGCTCAGTTTCACGGCGCATATCAGGACTTTGTCTGTAGGGAGCTTTCTTAATGGGCTTAGCATTTCCTGTTTCAATTCTGTGAGAGAATAGATTTGTGAGACCTAATTCAGAAAAGTCCTTTGCAAAAGTTTTTCTGTTTTTACCAATGAATATTAAGAGTCTTCTCTTCTGGTCAGAGGTGAGATCAGAGTCATTAAGGTTGATTCCAAGATCTTCTGCAATTTCAATATAGTGCTCGTCAGTTAGTGTGTCAGTATGAATAGAATTGACAGATGTAGAAGCTTCAGAATTTTCAGAAGTAGGAAGATCAGTAACTTGCATAACATTAGCACAGTTAATTTCAGAAAGAACAGAAACTCTAGCATTAGATTTTAGAAAGACAGGAAGAGCAGTTGGATTCATGAGACGGTACTGTATTTTCCCATCCAAAACTGTAGAAAGACATTTGCCTCCTGCCAGTTCATCTTTTACTAGATTCTGTGGCGGCTCACACAGCACAATCTCACCATCCTTAAATTTGTTAGTCTTTAAGGGAAGGATAAATTCTGAGTGTGGAGGTATAACATGCGATGTTAGGGTTTTACCAAAATCAGTTTTAGCAGGATCTGGTGAAATTAAAGAGATAGTGATTTGGTTAGTGTTTTCCTTGTTAATTGTTATACTGTTAGATTGGAAATTCAGCTGGAATCCTTCTTTCTTCATAAAATCTCTTCCAAGAATGACTGGTTCATGAAGTGTCGAGAAGACATGGAAAGTGTGTTGAAAGGGGAAACCATCAATAAGAAAAGAAAGATTGATAGTTCCTAGCACTGAATGGATCTCACCACATACATCATAAATATGAGCAATTTGAGCAGGGTCATACTGAGGGTCTTTAGAAAATTTCTTGACAATATGTTCACTAATACAAGAAATACCAGCACCGGAATCAAAGAGTGTTTGGTACCGTTTTGAATGGATTTGAATAAAAGCCCTACAGTTTTGGTCTAGAGAAGAAACTAAAGAAATAGTGGGTTTAACCTCACAATCATTGGTAATGTTAGCACAGGTTTGTTTAGAGCACTGCCAAGGAGCCTTATAAGAAGCCATTTTATCTAGAGCACTTAAAAGTCTAAATACTAATACAATGGAAAAAATATAAATCTTTACAAAAATTTACTTAGTCTAGTAAAATAAGTTATAATTGTTGAACTAGTTGAAATAATGGTAAGTGAAAATACTCAACTTTAGGTTAAGTTTGCTTTAAACATTTAAGTTCAATTGTAAAACTTGTAATCAAGTTCGAAACTGTACAAAATAATAGAATTTTTCCAGCACTTGCAAAAATGTGTTCTCAAAATAGAGATTATAAATAAATTTTACTGAAAATTTGTAAATATAGCTTGGAAACAACAATTTAATGTAAAACTTTGATTAAATGTGTTCAAACTTTCTACTATCTACCATGAAAATACAACAATAGTAGATGAAATTATGCAAAAGCTGTTCTGAATAGAATAAAGTAACAAATCAATTGGTTAACAACAACTGTTTCAAATACACAAAAAACAATATAGCACTAAATGTTGAAATTTCACTTACCAAAATATAGCACTTTAAGAATTTTCAATTGTATTAATACTTGTTATCACATCATATCTGTTGTTTTCTGGCTTCTTCTGGTCTTCTTCTGGATGACGGCTCTTCTCTTCAAGTAACAGCTCAAATGCGGTCAGTCCCTGACTTCAGTAGGTTCCTGATTTTAACGTTAGTTCGTTTTGATGGTTTATGAAATATATGTTTTTATTAGATCTGATGCCTCAATCAAATCAGCAATTCTAAATTAACATTGTCTGCTGCAGTTTATTTTATCAGCATTTTGATCCCCGAGTTTACTTTCAGCACTTTTTGTTTTCTTCTGATTTTGACATTCAAGTCCACAATAGCACTTTCACAAGTTGTTGTAATTCTTCTTCAAAGTTTAGTCCATTTCTCATATGTAATGATCGTACTTCGGATTCTCTCACCACAAATCTGTGACCGTCGGTTCGGCGGCTCCAAATGGTTGCGGGGAAATTATGCTCAAGTGGTAACTGACCACCGAACACCGATCAGTCAACAGATATTTTGGAGTGGGGTCATTGCCCCTGTATGGTTGCACAAATGATAAACTCCATGTTTCAGTTCAGTAGTTGATTCTTTTATTTTATATGGACACCAATGTGTAGTTTATGTAATGTTATTTCAATACTTTAGTATAGTCCAGTATTCCAAATGTTATCAAAGTTCTATGTTCAAAATACAGTTAAAGATAAACTCATCCAAGACAAGCACCAAAATTGTATTTTATACTGTCAATTTAGTTTAGCAGTGTTGCTTGTTCGAAATTACAAAAAAGACTGATTTTTAGTTGGAAAACAAATTATAAGTTTCCAAGGACAATCTCTAGGGTAACCATATTAGCCAATGAAATTTTAAAAGTAATTTTATATTTAAACCAATGAAAATTAGTGTAACAAAAAGGTGAAATCATTTACTTAAGAATTTAGAAGTTTACTTAAAAACATGCCTGGGCTTCACACTTAATCAGCCAAGGAAGCCAAGGTGTTTGTTAACAATATCACCTAATGCAAAGTGCTAAAAGCAAAATCTGTTTTATAATCAAAATTGTTTAGAAAGTGATAAAATAAAAATTTCTGACATGTTTAAGCAGGAAAAATAATAAGTTAAGTAACACATGTCCAAGCAAATAATGTTACAAAATAGAAAAATCAATTTTGAATAATTTTTACTTAAATTCACAAGATTTGAAATTAAAATGATAAAATTTTAATTTATCATTAAAATTTTATGAAAGAATTTGACTGATTTTATAGCCTGGTTACAGATATTTGGGTTTAATCCCGTCTCTAATTTCCTGGATTTCTTCCATACTCTTTATGGTGATTTTAGTTTCCATAGTGTCAATACACATCAATCCGTACACATTACCTCTGGCAATCCATGTTTTCAATAGTTTATTGTCACGTTTTAGCTTTCTTGCTTCAAAGGCTAGTTGCTCCTGTTTCCTGGTGAGTGACTCTTGAATGAAAATGCCATCCGCACTGGATTTTCTTGCGTTGTACACACGCTGGCGTGCTTTGGAGTTTGTAAATTTAACAATGACACGCCTATTCCTGGAGATCTCGTTATTGAATCTGCCAATTCTATGTGTTTTGTCGATGTCACTTGAACTGAGTGCAATGTTAAGTTTTTTAGTAGCAAAATTCAAGATCTTACTTTCTATGTCTTCATGCACGTCTCCTGTGTCACCCGGTATTTTGGAAATGTCTAACATCATTCTCCTCCCATACTGTTCAGTGTCATCGTTGTTTTCGTTCGCTGTTTTGACACAGTTATGCAGGTGCTCTACTTCCAGGTGCAGGTCTGATATCTCGGTGCGCAATTCCTTTGTCTTTACTTCAACAATTCTATCGAATTCACTTTTAAGTTCATTCTTAAGCTCCTGAACAAGGTCAACCTTAAGACAACCTCTTCTAGTTCTTGTTTTGAACACATGGCGGTAGATAGCGTCCTCGGATAGGATTCAGTGTCCGAAGTGTCAGAATTGTCCGAAATTGCGCTCTGATATTCAGACTCTGTATTAGATTGTACTGTAGGTTTATGTCGTTTTAAGAAAATGCTGTGGGGATGTTTCTGGTTTGGAGAAGATTTGGACACCTTACGTTTACTTTTAGGTTTGGTAGGCATCTGGCTGCATTGTGATGATAACCGGTGGATGGGTGGGGAGTGGTGTCAGTATCGAAAAGTGTTATAAAGTCACATACCCACAATTTATCCACACACTGCACTTATATTTTATTGCTTAAAGTCATAGCTTAGTCCCTGATCATTGTATCTCCCAAAGAAAACGAGGATTACTCCATTATTCACATTTTTTCTCACAAATCTCAAATCGCGCCACTATTTTCTAAATAACCGGAAGCGTTTTGACCCAGTTTCGAACTGCTATTATTGCAATCTTTACCTTGATCCACTCTCATATTTTTTTCTGCTTATAAAGCTTTCACAAAGAATTTAGTTCAGCCAAACAACTCTACTCAGGTAAGTGATATAGGGCCATCATGGACTTGTTGTCTTTTTTTAGCTCACATGTCACAATGTGACAGTGTGAGCTTTTGTGATCGCGCATGCATCCGTCGTCCGTGCGTCTGTGCGTAAACTTTTGCTTGTGACCACTCTAGAGGTCACATTTTTCATGGGATCTTTATGAAAGTTGGTCTGAATGTTCATCTTGATGATATCTAGGTCAAGTTCGAAACTGGGTCAACTGCGGTCAAAAACTAGGTCAGTAGGTCTAAAAATAGAAAAACCTTGTGACCTCTCTAGAGGCCATATTTTTCACAAGATCTTCATGAAAATTGGTCAGAATATTCACCTTGATGATATCTAGGTCAAGTTCGAAACTGAATCACGTGCCATCAAAAATTAGGTCAGTAGGTCAAAAAATAGAAAAACCTTGTGACCTCTCTAGAGGCCATATTGTTCATGGGATCTGTATGAAAGTTGGTCTGAATGTTCATCTTGATGATATCTAGGTCAAGTTCGAAACTGGGTCAGTTGTGGTCAAAAACTAGGTCATTAGGTCTAAAAATAGAAAAATCTTGTGACCTCTCTAGAGGCCATATTTTTGAATGGATCTTCATGAAAATTGGTCAGAATGTTCACCTTGATGATATCTAGTTCAAGTCCGAAACTGGGTTACGTGCCATCAATAACTAGGTCAGTAGGTCAAATAATAAAAAAAACCTTGTGACCTCTCTAGAGGCCATATTTTTCATGGGATCTGTATGAAAGTTAGTCTGAATGTTCATCTTGATGATATCTAGGTCAAGTTTGAAACTGGGTCAACTGTGGTTAAAAACTAGGTCAGTAGGTCTAAAAATAGAAAAACCTTGTGACCTCTCTAGAGGCCATATTTTTCACAAGATCTTCATGAAAATCAGTCAGAATGTTCATCTTGATGATATCTAGGTCAAGTTCGAAACTGGGTCACGTGCCTTCAAAAACTAGGTCAGTAGGTCAAATAATAGAATGAAAACCTTGTGACCTCTCTAGAGGCCATATTTTTCATGGGATCTGTATGAAAGTTGGTCTGAATGTTCATCTTGATGATATCTAGGTCAGGTTCGAAACTGGGTTAGCTGCGGTCAAAAACTAGGTCATTAGGTCTAAAAATAGAAAAACCTTGCGACCTCTCTGGAGGCCATACTTTTGAATGGATCTTCATGAAAATTGGTTAGAATGTTCATCTTGATGATATCTAGATCAAGTTTGAAACTGGGTCACGTGCCATCAATAACTAGGTCAGTAGGTCAAATAATGAAAAAAGCTTGTGACCTCTCTAGAGGCCATATTTTTCATGGGATCTGTATGAAAGTTGGTCTGAATGTTCATCTTGATGATATCTAGGTCAGGCACAAAACTGTGTCACATGAGCTCAAAAACTGGGTCACTATGTCAAATAATAGAAAAAAACGACGTCATACTCATTTCAAAACTGGGTGATGTTGGGACAGGTGAGCGATTCAGGACCATCATGGTCCTCTTGTTTTGTAGTGCTATGAAGAGCCTTTATCTCTTACAGTCATCATTTTTGCTCACAGGAGAGATCTGCAACATTTAATAATATAAAAGCTGATCAATATTTAAGCATTCTTAACCGTATAAATTCCATTTCAGGAGGTTTAGTAGAAAAGTTATATGGTTAGAAGCAGGAATTACTAATAGATGACCTGATGTTGTAGCCTGGTATTATTTGAATGCTGTAGAGAAAGAGGGAGGTGAGAACTGTATTTAACAAGGATTCTTGAATAAAACTGCTGTTCTTATCATTTTTTAGCTCATCTGATTTTTTGAGAAAAAAAATGATGAGTTATTGTCATCACTTGAGCGGTCGGCGTCTGCGTCGGCGTTGCCTGGTTAAGTTTTATGTTTAGGTCAGCTTTTCTCCTAAACTATCAAAGCTATTGCTTTGAAACTTGCAACACTTGTTCACCATCATAAGCTGACCCTGTACAGCAAGAAATATAACCCCATCTTGCTTTTTGCAAGAATTATTGCCCTTTTTGGACTTAGAAAATCAGTTTACTTGGTTAAAGTTTTATGTTTAGGTCAGCTTTTATCCTAAACTATCAAAGCTATTGCTTTAAAACTTGCAACACTTGTTCACCATCATAAGCTGACCCTGTACAGCAAGAAACATAACTCCATCCTGCTTTTTGCAAGATTTATGGCCCCTTTTGGACTTAGAAAATATCAGATTTCTTGGTTAAGTTTTATGTTTAGGTCAACTTTTTCTCTTAAACTATCAAAGCTATTGCTTTAAAACTTGCAACTATTGTTCACCATCATAAGCTGACCCTGTACAGCAAGCAACATAACTCCATCCTGATTTTTGCAATACTTATTGCCCCTTTTGGACTTAGAAAAATCATTTTCTTGGTTGAATATTATGTTTAAGTCAACTTTTCTCATAAACTATCAAAGCTATTGCTTTGAAACTTGCAACAGTTTTTCACCATCATAAGTGGACACTGTACATCAAGAAACATAACTCTATCCTGCTTTTTGCAAGAATGATGGCCCTTTTTAGACTTAGAAAATCATGGGTAGGACAATATTTCTATTATACAAAAAAAATCAGATGAGCGTCAGCACCCGCAAGGCGGTGCTCTCGTTTTTAGAGGTGTTTTAACAGGAAAGAAAATACATTGGATGTGTTAACAGCCAGATTCTCACAGTCACATGCTGTTACAACACATTTATGCTCACCTGAGCCAAAGGCTAGTGGTGTGCTTTTGTGACTGCTCAATGCCCGTCATGCGTCGTCAGTCATCCTTTCGTCAGTTTTTCAAAAAGAATCTTCTGGCAGAATTATACCAAACTTCACAAAAATGATCCTTGGATGGTCCCCTTTCTAAATTGTTCAAAGAATTTAATTTCATGCAGAACTCTAGTTGCCATAGCAACCAAAAGGAAAAACTTTAAAGGTCTTCTTGTGTAGAGCCTTCATATTTAGTTTGAATGGCTGCCTGGATGAAATCTAGGTCAGGTTTGAATATGGGTAATATGTGGTCAGAAACTAGGTCATTTACCGTTAAGTCAAATCAAAGAAAAACCTTTGTGGCAGCATTAAAACAAATAAATGTGACATAATGCTGTGGTCCTCTATCAGGGTTGTTTAAATTGTGCCCCTGAGGGGAAAAGAGGCCCTGCCCCGGGAGTCACAAGTTTTACATAGACTTATATAGGAACAAACTTTACAATTCTTCTTGTTTAAAACCACAAAACCTAGGCCTTTGATATTTTGTATGTAGCATTGCCTTATGGCTCTCTACCAAAATTGTTTAAATTGTACCCCAAGGGAGAAAAGAGGTTCTCCAATTTTACATAGGAAAAAACTTAAAAAAATCTTCTAGCCTGGAACTGCAAGGCGCTTCTCATATTTGGTATGTTGTTTCCTAGTGTTTCTCTACCAGAATTGTTTAAATTATGTCCCTTGGGTGAAAAGAGGCCCTGCCCTGGGGATACTAAGTTTATCAGAGACTTATAGGAAAAAAAGGATCATTTTGTATGAAAACTAAAGGCCTAGGCCTTTGATATTTACTTAGAATTTAAGGTTAATTTTTACTGAATGCATTTTAATTAAACTTAAAGTAAATGTTCCACATCATCACCCAAATAATATGACACAAGGTGCATAACTATATATTTTTTTTAATTATGCCCCCTTTTTGCTTAGAATTATACTTACATAGTGTTTTGATACATTTTAAACAAATATGTTTATCTTCTTTTATCACTCAATATTTCTGATACAGACTCAAGTTACTGTGCATTATCTTCATCAACCATTGGAGTCATTAAACACTCCAGTGACAGCCCCAGTTTCTTTAGAGGTGCCCAGTTTTACTATCCAGCATCGAAATAGTTGAGCGTGCTGTCTCCTGTGCAGCTCTTATTTATTACATCTTCATAAAAATTGGTCAGAAATGTTTTTTTATCATAAGTCTTTGATGATTTTGAATCTGGGTCAGCTAGGGCCAAAAATTGCATCACAAGGTAAATCAAAGGAAAAATACTTGTATACACTCTTTTTTGCTCCAATATTCCCAAAACCTTTTCAGAATGTTTGTTTTTATGGAATCTTAAACAGACACTAATATGGGTGGTGTGTAGGGGGGGGGGGGGGGGGGGGGGGGGGGTCAAAAACTAGGGCACTAGGTTGAACCAGAGAAAATACTTCTTTACACTCAATAGAACAATTTTTTGGTCCTATTTTAATGAAAAAGGAAATCACTAGGTCAAACATGTTTACACTGTTATGTTGTTTTTAGCTCACCTGTCACAATGTGAGCTTTTGTGATCGCTCAGCGTCCGTCGTCCGTGCGTGCGTCCGTGCATAAACTTTTGCTTGTGACCATTTTAGAGGTCACATTTTTCATGGGGTCTTTATGAAAATTGGTCAGAATGATCACCTTGATGCTAGGTCAGTCGTGCACGTGCGTCAAGTCGTAGTCATGAAACTTGTGTCCACATAATACACAAGATCTTATGAAATTGGTCAGAATGTTCACCTTGATGATATCTAGGTCAAGTTCGAAAGTGGGTCATGTGCCGGCAAAAACTAGGTCAGTAGGTTTAAAAATAGAAAAACCTTGTGACCTCTCTAGAGGCCATATATTACACAAGATCTTCATGAAAATTGGTCAGAATGTTCACCTTGATGATATCTAGGTCAAGTTCGAAAGTGGGTCATGTGCCGGCAAAAGCTAGGTCAGTAGGTTAAAAAAAGAAAAACCTTGTGACCTCTCTAGAGGCCATATTTTTGATGGGATCTGTATGAAAATTGGTCTGAATGTTCATCTTGATGATATCTAGGTCAAGTTCGAAACTGGGTCAAGTGCGATCAAAAACTAGGTCAGTAGGTATAAAAATAGAAAAACCTTGTGACTTCCCTAGAGGCCATATATTTCATAAGACCTTCATAAAAATTGGTCAGAATGTTTACCTTGATGATATCTAGGTCAAATTCGAAACTGGGTCACATGCCGTCAAAAACTAAGTCAGTAGGTCAAATAATAGAAAAACCTTGTGACCTCTCTAGAGGCAATTTTTTTCATGGGATCTGCATGAAAGTCAGTCTGAATGTTCATCTTGATTGTATCTAGGTCAAGTTCGAAAGTGGGTCACGTGCTATCAAAAACTAGGTCAGTAGGTCAAATAATAGAATAAAAACCTTGTGACCTCTCTAAAGGCCATATTTTTCACAGGATCTGTATGAAAGTTGGTTTGAATGTTTATCTTGATGATATATAGGTCAAGTTTGAAACTGGGTCAACTGCGATCAAAAACTAGGTCAGTAGGTCTTGAAATAGAAAAACCTTATAATCTGTCTAGAGGCCATACCCTTGAATGGATCTTCATGAAAATTGGTCAGAATGTTCACCTTGATGACATCTAGGTCAAGTTTGAAACTGGGTCATGTGCCTTAAAAAACTAGGTCAGTAGGTCAAATAATAAAAAAGCCTTGTGACCTCTCTAGAGGCCATACTTTTTATGGGATCTGTATGAAAGTTGGTCTGATTTTCATCTTGATGATATCTAGGTCAAGTTTGAAACTGGGTCAGCTGCAGTCAAAAACTAGGTCAGTAGGTCTAAAATTATTAAAATCTTTTGACCTCTCTAGAGGCCATATTTTTCAATGGATCTTCATGAAAATTGATCTGAATGTTCACCTTGATGATATCTAGGTCAGTTTCGAAACTGGGTCACGTGTGGTCAAAAACTAGGCCAGTAGGTATAAAAATAGAAAAACCTTGTGACCTCTCTAGAGGCCATATTTTTCATGAGATCTTCATGAAAATTAGTGAGAATGTTCACCTTGATGATATCTAGTTAAAGTTCAAAACAGGGGCACGTACCTTCGAAAACTAAGTCAATAGGTCAAATAATAGAAAAACCTTGTGACCTCTCTAGAGACCATATTTTTCAATGGATCTTCATGAAAATTGGACAGAATTTTTATCTTGATAATATCTAGGTCAAGTTCAAAACTGGGTCACATGAGCTCAAAAACTAGGTCACTATGTCAAATGATAAAAAAAAACAACGTCATACTCAAAACTGGGTCATGTGGGAAGAGGTGAGCGATTCAGGACCATCATGGTCCTCTTGTTCAGATGAGCCACCTAGGGCCATCTTGGCCCTCTTGTTTTTAAGGACCTTCAAACTTCTCATGCTGATAGTACTTATTGAGTACACCACGCCTACTGACTTTGGGGTCACCAGGTCAAAGGTCAAGGTCACAGGGGCCAATGTTAACATTTTGCATGAAGGCACTTTATTTGCAAACCACTGCACCCAGGACCTTCAAACTTCACATGCTGATAGCACTTATTAAGTACACCACCCCTACTGACTTTGGGGTCACCAGGTCAGAAGTCAAGGTCACAGGGGTCAATGTTAACTTTTTGCATGAAGGCACTTTACATGAAAACCACTTCATTCAGGACCTTCAAACTTCACATGCTGATAGTACTTATTGAGTACACCACCCCTACTGACTTTGGGGTCACCAGGTCAAAGGTCTCAAGGGCCAAAGTTAACTTTTTGCATGAAGGCACTTTACTCGCGAACCACTGCACCCAGGACCTTCAATCTTTACCTGCTGATAGTACTTATCGAGTACACCACCCCTACTGACTTTGGGGTCACCAGTTCAAAGGTCAAGGCCACAGGGGCCAATGTTAACATTTTGCATGAAGGCACTTTATTTGCAAACCACTGCACCCAGGACCTTCAAACTTCACATGCTGATAGTACTTATTAAGTACACCACCCCTACTGACTTTGGGGTCACCAGGTCAGAAGTCAAGGTCACAGGGGTCAATGTTAACTTTTTGCATGAAGGCACTTTACTCGCGAACAACTTCACCCAGGACCTTCAAACTTCACATGCTGATAGTACTTTATGAGTACACCACCCTTACTGACTTTGGGGTCACCAGGTCAAAGGTCAAGGTCACAGGGGCCAACATTAACTTTTTGCAGATTACGAAACCTTACGTGTATCGGTGCGTTTTACCAGACCCGTAAACGAACGTATGAGAGTAAACTCGTTTATGAGCCAGGGTATAATTTCAGTTGAAATTAATGGGAAGAACTAACCATCGACTAGAGTGACGAGGGACACACGTTCGAGACCGGGTGAAAACTACTCTTATCTGTTGCGATTTTCGCCACTCGGTGCTGTTTCAAGCTGGGAAGTTGTCGGTTACTAACATAAAGATGCTGTTGTGCTGATTTTAATATTATTGACATTTATATCATCATTATCATCATCATCATCTTGGACTGGTCCGTTCTAGGATCAATGGTAAGATTAACTGCCCTAAACCGCATTACCTAAATACTGTTGAAAACAGGCGCTCTGAATCCAACAAACAAACATAATATCCATCAAAACCATTCTACAGGGTGCCAAAATTTGAGACGTTTGCAGTAATAGGTGTAATATGATCACTACAGATTGTCAAAAAATGGTGGTAATTTGTACCAAAGTATTTGGAAATCTGACTAAAGCGAGTTATGATCGGGGCACAAACATATATATTACAACAAAATAAAACAAATCTAAGCTCAAAGCTGTGACCTTGATCTTGGATGTAACAAGGATCATGATCGCAACACACCTTCCGTGCTGATCATTTGTACCAAATAATTTGATAATCTGATTATGCATGGGCAAGTTATGCCAAGGGCAAGAACCTATATATATATATATATATATGATACTAGAACTAATTTACCTATCCTTGAAAACGACCAAAAGATGGCGAAAATCTTAAGAAAAACTTCTGTTATTAAAAGCAAAAGACAGCCACAAATTTGAAGAGGATCCTTACGCGAGCAAGATACGATGAGAAGATCAAACAGGCTACAATAAGAAAATGTAAAGGACCTAGAAGTAAAATTGTGTACACACATAATAGAAGGGAACGAGTACAAATTTTATAATGGACAGTCGTTCAAAGTAAAATTTTCAGGAACATGCGATGCCACTAATGTTATATATGCAATAAAATGTAACGGGTGCAACAAAGATTATATTGGAGAAACGGGAAATTTGAGAAACAGGGTTATATTACATAACCAGCATATCCGACAAGGTAAAGATGCACCCATTCCAGTTAGCAGACATATCGCGCAATGCGCTAAAGATTGCAACACAAAATAAAAGATTCCCCCCGACCACCAGAAAATAATATTACTCTACGAAGAATCGAATTTATTAAATTGTTTCAACCACCACTTAACGCTGTTTATTTTATGTTTTTCGGTGGTTTATCGAAATATAACGTTGAATTATATCCTGATAAACTCACTGGCCACTCAGTGAAAATCATCAAATCTGATACCCGGATTAACTTCAAAAATTTTACCGAGCGTACTGAAAGCCGGAAACAATATGACGATGACGTCATCTTTGCGATGCTTCCTGATAAAATTTCCCGCAAATTTCGAATTTTGAAATAAACACAACAAAAGTAGAGTTTTAGACATAAAATAAACAGAAACATTGTTGGTATCAATGTAATATCACGGTAATTTCACTCGTGAACACCAAAATTTGTTATTTTCACTCATGGCTGCGCCACTCGTGAAAATATCACTTTTGGTGCCCACTCGGAGAAATTATAACGTGATATTACACCGAAACCAACAATTATCCTCTATAAAATAAGACCTGCCAATAAATTAAATAAATAATTGTATAAAACATAAGCGCGTCATTTCTAAGACGCAAGCGACATTAATGACGTCGACGTCTAGAGACAACGTCATTTATCTGAAGATCCCGCGTTGAACGGGTGAAACCTGTTATTTATTTCTTTGTTTTTATTGATTTTTAAATGTTTATAGACAATATTAAAATGTAAAGACTGGAGCATCTTTCTCCACATCTTTTTTTCGGGCCCTCCTAGATTTAAGGCTAACGACTCCGTCCATGCCAAGGTTGTATATAATTTGTCCCATGACATAGCAACTTCCTGTTTGTCAACCAACTTGAAACAGCTCTGGATGACGAAAGATAGGTACAAATGTATGTCGCTACCGAGTTCGAACCAATGACCTGAGCATGTCGGTCTACATTTCAGCAAGTCGAGGTAACAGTAGAAGTAGCTGAAGTTGTAATCATATTATAGTGGTATTGGCAGTAGATGCAGAAATGATTAATAAAAATTGAGCCATGTCACGGGAAAATTGGCATTCGGACATTTTCGTGAATTTCCGGAAAATCTATATTTAGGCTGACCTGTGCATTTATGCATCTGAATTAGGGTCAGAAAATTTCATATTCAGGTAGAATAAGCCTTCTTTGAAATAACAACGAACAGTGTGGGCCATGATCAGACTGCGCAGATGCCCATTTTCTCATGATGCGGCTCAAACAACTTTATGACGTCATTGACGTCGACAACGACGACGTTAGCTTGTGATGGTGCTTATGACAGTCAATTAATGATGTTGCGATGACAACCAACTCATTGAACACTTGCATTATAAAACTCGACATGATACATATGTGCTTCTCATGTCAACCCCCATGTTGGACAAACACATTCGTAACACATTTTACCTGTTACGAATGCGATCGCATACGTACGAAATCTGTTACAAATGCGATCTGTTACGAATGTGGTCCTACAGCACGTTCCCAATTCAGCCCCTGTGTCTATATTTATAATGACTTTATAAGCCTGGGTACCTATGGTTTTTAATATATATTTCCGTTTTAAAGATTCTCAGTCAATACACAAAGTTTAAAGAAATTCTGCCCGTAGGAAACTTTTTGCGCTATATACATATAAGCAACTGTGGCATTTACCTTTTAATACATAACGAAAATGAAACGATATATTTTTACGCTTATTCATTTAAAATCCAAGATAATAAATTGTGTAAAAGTCTATAAATTCAAAATTAATCCATCAATATTTGTAGTGTTGAAGTTGTATGTTAGAGTTAATTGACTCTTAATAACATGACCTGAATACTGCTAATGGTATCTGTGTCAAACAATAGATAAACAAGTCTTCGAAATATAAATACATAACGAAAATAAACTCGTATTTTCCGGATATTTATTTAACATCCAAGATCATAATCTGTGTAAAAGTTTACAAATTCTAAATTAATTCATAAAATTATTTTTTTTCTATTTTGTGTCATTTTCTGTCGATGAAAAACAGTGATTGTTACAAAATATAATAAAAATATCATCTAATTATTAAACATCATGGAAAATAATAGTTTGGAAAGTTTGTGCTAAAGCTTCACTCCTTAAATAAGTAGCCGGAAATGTATGTTTAACCTTGTAACTTTCGACTCAAATGTTTTCAAAGTCCAAAGATACAAGCGTACATATATTTAAATTATGCAGATGATCATATTTTAACTGCCTCTTTTCATCAATTGTTAAGACATTTCATGGTTCTTTTTTAATTAAAATATTGACAAAAAGCTCATAATGTATACAGGAATGTTACATTTCATGTATACCAACAAAATGTACCAAACACTCGAGCTATCTCAGTAACTATGTATTTGAGTAATATAGTTTGACAAGTTTATTTCATTTCTTCCAGAAGGTCAGAGACCCATGAGGAATAATAAAGCATATATACAAATATGGCGATACAGTAAATATGATATAACCGAAAAGCATCATAACATATAACATGTGATTATATGATTAAATTATCACTTTTAGACATGTGTTCTACAAAAACGGGGTCAACAAATTAACACAAATACATCGTATGTACTATAAATACAAGTTCTTGTGTTATAAAGTTCTTTACAAGTGAGTATAACTAACCAGAAATATATGTTTCTAGCTGATGTAAGAAAATAAACGGTCAGCATTATCACATGCAAGTAATATATCTTTCTTTACGATTACAACATGTTATTGTATTTAATCTAACCTAGTCACATTTTAGAAGTTCATATACTAGTTTAAATGAAAAGTATGCATCAAATATACATAAATGATTACAAACAATGAAACATTATTAACTAATAAGTGGAAACGAGAACAATATATGGAAAATTATCCATTTTCGCTTGACCTTGTTCGAAAAAACGAAAAGTTTGCAGCAAGGTCAAGCTATGGTGATAATATACGTAGTAACAAAATACATATATACATCCTGAAGTAGACATATTTCAAAATACAGAGACTCTACCATTATAAAAAAATATTCCCATATACTTGGTCTTATTATATGACATAAGACCTAGAAAGGAATCATTACTTTATATCAATGTACAATGTTTGACATTTAAATATAATGTGATAATTGATTACGATTATATTTTTATTTGATGTAAAATTCAAATTATTCGTTATTATATAAGATACTGCTTCTTAGGCTAAATGCCTTGCAAATATAGTTTCCCAGCTTTTTTATGGTATGTTCATTAGATATCATTGTTGAGCAAGTCTACAAGTTTCTGCATATTTGGGCGTTTCCAATAGTACATAGGTATATATCTCTTTCGTAAAACATTAAATATTTTACATTCTAGCATAAAATGATATATATAAACAAATTTAGCTACATTAGCCAGGTACGTCATTTTTAGAGAGATTAGCAGAACAAACAGTCATTAATTCTTAAGCTGAATACCGACTAGATCAATCTTTTGTTTAATAATTCTGTTATATATTCTGATTATCTATAGCGTTTTAATTATACAAAATTTGAATAGTCTCAGGAGTTATTATTAGAGCAATTTCTAAATGGTTTGTTTTCAACCGAGATGGCAAGGAAAGAGTATTTTATTTTGAGAAAGTTTTACTATGCATAAAGATAGATATTGATCTCATCTCACGGTTGTCAAAATAAGGTGCTGAATAAGCAGTACTTTTAATGTTTTATATCGGAAATAGTTTCTAATACCTTACTGAACTGAATGATGCAGCCCTAATTTTCAAAAGTCACTTTTTGCGAGGCAACGAATATAAATATCTTGATAAATAAAAATGAATCAACTTTTGCAAATAAGTTAAGTTGAGTGAACTTCAGAATTTATCACATGTATTCAAATATGGTAACCCAAAGTAACTTTAAATGAAAGCGTTTTCGAAAAAACCTATTTCTGAGACGAAACAAAGACGCAAATAACATGTTAAATATCTTTAAACATCGATGGTGACATGATAAGGAAATGGACAAACCTCTTGACCTATGTGAAAATTTTCCAAAACAAAACAATTATAGTATCTTTTTAAGTAATTGTGAATAATAGAATATCAATATAAGTTTAAACAGTATTTATTTTGAAACAACATACACATAACATGTACAACAATGTTTTACAGGTCAAATACATGGATTGGAAAACAAGCTAATAGCTTATATAAATTCCTTTCCAAATATCAATATTAATAAGCCATTCTATGCAGAATGTATTCAATTCAGATAGCTCTTTCTATGCAGTAGGTATTCAATTCAGATAGCTCTTTCTATGTAGTAGCTATCAATTCATTTGTTATTCAATTCAGATAGCTCTTTCTATGCAGTAGCTGTCAATTCAGTGAGACCTTTCTATGCATTAGTTATTCAATTCAGACAGCCCTTTCTGTGCAGTAGTTATTTCATTTGTTGAGCTCTTTCTATGCAGTAGTTATTCAATTCAATGAGATCTTTCTGTGCAGTAGTTATTCAATTCAGATAGCTCTTTCTGTGCAGTAGTTATTCATTTTAAATAACTTTCTATTCAGTAGTCATTCAATTCAGATAGCTCTTTCTATGCAGTAGTTTTTCAATTCAGACAGCTCTTTCTATGCAGTAGTTATTCAATTCAGATAGCTCTTTCTATGCACATACCATGAATATACTACCACTTTAGATTCCCTACAGTTTAACTCAGCGCCGGGTTATAGTGATAAGTACAGCCAGTCTACCTACCCCTCTGACCCGTGACATCCTGTGCAAAGCATAGTTGTAAATACATGTACACTACTGACTAGTGCACAAATTAAACCAACCAGAGCTAATGCGGCTTAATATATTATGTTATTATTAAGTTATTAAGCATATATCTATTTCGTGAATTTTAACAAAAACATTTGATAATTTTAGGTTTTTATTTATTTATTAATAACTCCCTTACATCTTTAAACGACGTTTCAGCAAATAACTTTTTATTTACACTATAGTAAATTCTTTGATATTTATGCCTCCGAAGGTGGGCCAATTAAAATCGCACTGTCAGTCCGTCCGTCCGTCCGTCCGTCCGACCGTAACTTTGCAAATTCTTGTCCGGGCTGTAACTCTGCCATCCATGAAGGGATTTTGAAATAGCTTGGCATTAATATTTGCCTTAATGAGACGACGTTTCAGGCGTAAGACCCAGAGCCCTAGCTACAAGGTCTAGGTCACACTTAGATGTTAAACGTTAGTGTCTGTTTCGTGTCCGATTCGTAACTTTGCCATTCATCAAGGGATTTTGAAATTACTTAGCACAAATGTTTATCATAATGAGACGACGTGTCATGCGCAAGACCCAGATCCCTAGCGCCAAGGTCAAGGTCATACTTAGAAGTCAAAGGTTAATAGGATCTTTTTCGTGTCCGGTATATAACTCTGTCATCCATGAAGTGATTTTGAAACAACTTGGCATAAATGTCTGTTTTTGAGTGCGGTCCATGACTTTGCCATCCATGAAGGGATTTTGAAATATCTTCACATAAATGTTAACCATAATCAGACAATGTGTCATGAGCAAGACCCAGATCCCTAGCTCAAAGGTCAAGGTCATACTTAGAAGTCAAAGGTTAATAGGATCTTTTTCGTGTCCGATATATAACTCTTGTCATCCATAAAGGGATTTTGAAACAACTTAGCATAAATGTTTACCATACTAAGACAATGTGTCACACGCAAGACCTAGACCCCTAGCTCCAAGATCAAGGTCACACTTAGAAGTCAAGTCAAGGGTTAATAGGGTCTGTTTCATGTCCGGTTCGTAACTCTGCCAATATCATAACGAGTAAACGTGTCATGCACAACAACCAGACCCCTAGCTTTAAGGTCAAGTTCACATGGTCTGGTTCTTGTCCGGTCAATAACTCTGCTATTCATCAAAGGATGTTAAAATAACTTGTCACAATTCTTCCCTATAATGAGTTGGTATGTCATGCGCAAGACCCAGACCCCTAGCTCCTTCGGAGAACATTTTTTATCTGGTCACAAAGTGATTCATACCTAAACTATTCTGGCATATTTTGCGCAGACAACTGTAGCATTCTTGGGCACACTTCGGGGGCGTTTGTCACTAATAGTGACAGCTCTTGTTTGAGGTTCAATTTTAAATACTTAGTTTATTTTGAGAGTTATACATTGTATATACTTGTATTTTTCCCTATAAAATGTCAAGGTCAGTAGTGGCTGTTTGTCAAGTTACCTTAAAGACGCACCACAAAATAACTGTAATCTTTTGTATTTCCATGGTGGTAATTATACATTTTTGCATGGAGAAAATGAAAATAACAAGTGTCCAGTTACAATTTCACAGTGACATATATAAAGCTAAGCCAATGTATTTAATGTCTAAATATATTATCAAATTAATGTAGTAGTATGCACGGTACTTCATGTATTAAGGTGAGTTTAGACCACACTTTGTTTCGACAGTGTATTACAGTGAGTTATTATTCTATGTTTATAAAACTATACTGAGAAGAGAATGACTGAATATGTTTGCAGATCAGGTTGTGAAAACAGGGCCTAAATTGTCCACTCGTCATCTTGTAGAATAGTGTATTATATCAGTATTACCAGACTTATTTGCACCAAGTTCATGTGGGAGGAAAACGTAGGTCACTAGGTCGTGGTAGGTCTATAACACTTCTCGTAATTTCTTGAATATCGATGGTTAAAAATAAATACTATAGCCTATTTATAAACGGTTAATGCGAATACGATAATGTTACACACTAATAGCAACACGAGGGCTACATGCAGATATAGACTTGTCATAGTACGCTACTGCGGGAAATATAAAGTGGTAGTATTGGACTGCTAATTCATGGCATGTTTAGGAAAAATATTTAAAAATCTTCTTGTCTGAAAACACAAGGCCTTTGATATTTGATATGTAGTATTGTTATGTGGGCCTCCACCAAAACTTTGTCAATTCATTACCCTAGGGCGAAAAGAGGCTTCGCCCCGGGGGTCCCAGTTTTTACATAGACTTATAAAAATCTTCTTGTCTGAAAGTTCAAGGCCTAGGCCTCAATTCCACAGATCTCATAACACCGATTGACAACTTTCCGATATGACAGTCCCGTACCTCCGCACATCTTACGGATATCATCGACACAATTAACATGTGATAAAATATCCATATATTGACAGGATAGGATATTTATACTGGTCAATTTTCGGGTCAGTTCAAATTGGGCGTTCTCGCATGTCACTTAACGGTATAGGTAGCTCAGATTACTGCTGTCGTTAATAGAATTTTTGGTTAAAGGTTTTGACAAAGTCAATTATCTCTGTTACTATCAAAGGTTTTGACTTGAAACTTAAAATATTTGTTTACCATCGGAGTGTACACCAGGAGAAACAATCCCCATAGCTCTGATTTGAATTTTGACAGAATTATGTCCCTTCTTACTTTAGATTTTTGTGTTAAATTTTTGATAAAGTCAAATATCTCTGTTACTACTTAAAGCTTTTGACTTGAAACTCAAAATAGTTATTTACTATCAAAGTCTACACCAGGAGACACAATTCCCATACCTCTGATCTGAATTTTGACAGAGTTATGTCCTTTTTACTGGCAAAGCTCTAATTCAGAGTCATGCACTGAGAAAAGTCGAGCGCGCTGTCCTACGGACAGCTCTTGTTCATTCATCCGCCCACACACTTAGACACACATGCAGCATTCATTCATCCACTCATGCACCCATCAATCTGCTGTTTCACTCACTCACTCAATCACTCACCCACTCTCACTAACTCACTCATTCCTGTCTACCCTCTCATTTGTCCACTCATCCGTACTTAGTCAGTTGACAGGAAGCGCCTCTTATGACATTATACAACATACTAATTGATGTATTTGTATAATATATATGTAATAATCTCATATGAGTAATTATCTATAGTCTCCTGTAACTCTTAGAGAGTGGCCATTTACATTGTATGATTTTTAATGTTTATATGTTTTTACAATTTATGTAAATGGATGAGACTGAAATAAAATAAATAAATAAATGTCGTAAATTTTCATCTTGATCTTAAATAATTACATCCTGTAAGTCTTTGCAAAAATAATTTTCTGAATTTATTGATGTGTTACCGTGATAATGCTTAATTCTGGTATATAATGACCGGATTAACCCGAAAGATGGTGAAGAATGATATTACAACATTAAGCCAGTAAAATAGATGGCGCTGATGATAGGATACGTTCTCACATTATAGCTGATAGCAATCTTCAAATACTCTACAGTTACGCTAACATTTTATTGTAAATAATGACAATACCCATATAAATCTTATTTTTTATGCTCATGTTACAACTGTTTAGACAGATGGCGATAGATACGACCAGAATAGTTATAAAAATTTATCTATTGAAGACGACTAGTTTGCCTCTATCATAATATCTATTTGTCAAATAACACCTGTGGGGAAGAATATAAGACTCGAATTTCGTTAAGAATTAATGCTCGTTATCAATATGTGACTTTTTGTTTTGGATTTAGACTTAAAATGCAACAAAAGAATGTTAATTTCCTTCTTCCAGTTTTTAATGCTTTTTAAACAAAACAAATAACTTATAGATACACTCCTCTTGTATGTTAAGTTAATACATGTGAAAACAACGATCGAGTGATTTCTCATTTGATAAAATAAATAGTTTAGTACAAAATTGACATTAGAAACAATCGGTTAATTCGTGTAAATGCTGACAGCAAACGCTGCAGACAAGGTCTTTTTTCCGGGTAGCTTAGCAACGAAATACTCGGTAATTGTCTCCCATTACTTGTTTTCCAAGTTGTTTAAATCTAATTAAATGCAAGATACATATACATTATCATTTGTGTGTAATGACACAATCGAAAATAAATAATTATATATCACAAATGACTTTAAAAAGAGGACTTTAGAAAAAAGCAGACATTTGTTCGAGACATAACTTAACATTTTCTGAGTTAGACACACTTTTATAAAAGGCGAATCAATTAGCTATACTTACATGTAACCATACATCAGAACTATTCATTAGATATAATACTCATTAAGTTAGACATATTTCGAGTTATTTACGAGTTAGGCCTTTTTAAACAAATTCACTGAAGGATTTAAACTAATTCATGAGTTAGACACATTTATGAGCAAGACTTATTAGCGAATTAAACTCATTCATAACACCAGGAAAAGGAATTATACACGAGTTATACATATTCATGTGTTTGACTTATTTATTTGCAACAGAATTTAGACAGCACTGTATCATAAACGTTTCATTTAACAAATATTTCAAAC
Organism: Mercenaria mercenaria; assembly: GCF_021730395.1. NCBI lineage: Eukaryota > Metazoa > Mollusca > Bivalvia > Venerida > Veneridae > Mercenaria > Mercenaria mercenaria. Next base: position 83,642,585 of record NC_069368.1, read on the forward strand.
TGATAATTAACTGTACACCATTTTATGTAAATAACCATAAATACAGATCTTGGTGCTTAACTAGCAGAATGAAGTTACCTAAAACGACATTTTCTTTGATTGGCCTAAACACAGTTTGATTTGTTTTTACATGTTAAAACAGGATGGCTAGGCGATGGCGGACATTTATCAATTTCATCCACGTTAAAAAGCACACTGAAGAGCATTAATTTTAATAGAATATATATAAAAGTCTTTCCATTAAAGTAGGTTTTAAATTTCGTGTGTCATTTTTATTTCACGCAGAAACTCGTTCGCAGATTAATATTAATATAAAACTAAATTTGCACATAAATTGCCTACCAACCTGATTAATAAAATAGTATTGGATGAATCTCATGACGAAGCATTTTATGTAGTGACAAACACGTTACTTGTATCACTATGTCTTATACCCTAACAGCTGGCTTGTTCTAAATGATGGGTCACTGCCATTGAACGTAAATAATAAAACATACCGTCTTACTAGCACGCTTTTGAGTATGGAGTCTAGAACCAAAAAATGATAATAGTAAACATACATACATACTGAATCTGAACTTTGAAACAAGCTGAAGCGTGTGCAGGAACATGGGAAAGGCAGGGTGGTGGGACAGACAGGGCGGCACAGGCATGGTGGGACAGGCAGGACAGAACAGGACAGGCAGGGTGGGGCAAGCAGGACAGAACAGGACAGGCAGGGTGGGGCAGGCATAGTGGGGCAGGCAGGACAGGACAGAAATGGTGGGACAGGCAGGGTGAGGCAGGCAGGGTGGGATAGGCATGGTGGGACAGGCAGGACAGGACAGACGGGGTGGGTCAGGCAGGGCGGGACAGGCAGGACAGACAGGGCGGCACAGGCAGGGTAGGACAGGCATAGTGGGGCAGGCAGGACAGGACAGAAATGGTGGGACAGGCAGGGTGAGACAGGCATGGTGGGATAGGCATGGTGGGACAGGCAGGACAGGACAGACGGGGTGGGTCAGGCAGGGCGGGACAGACAGGACAGACTGGGCGGCACAGGCAGGGTGGGACAGGCATAGTGGGGCAGGCAGGACAGGACAGAAATGGTGGAACAGGCAGGATGAGACAGGCAGGGTGAGATTGGCATGGTGGGACAGGCAGGGTGGGACAGGCAGGACAGACAGGGCGGCACAGGCAGGGTGGGACAGGCATGGTGGGACAACCAGGACAGGACAGGCAGGGTGGGACAGGCAGGACAGAACAGGACAGGCAGGGCGGCACAGGCAGGGTGTGACATATTTATATAATTGTTGAGTAATATTTAGGGTGGTCAGTTTCCAGGCTTAAAAGATTGATTATGTAATTCATTTGGCTTCTTTTGATTTCTAACCTGATTGACATAAAGCAGTTAGCACCTTGCTAATATTTCCTGTATCAAGGAGCTTACCAGCCCTTTGAAGTTTAATTATGCTCTGTCTTTGTGTTCCTCTCAGTTAGAAGAAGTGTTTTTGCCAAACAACATCTTAAAAAATTATCTAAGGAATATATAGAAAAAAGGTATAAAATATAATCGTGCTATTTAATATAGCCAAGCGAGACTCTTAACATCGTGGAGAATCTAAAGTTGTGCATTTCTGATTTACAATTTATTACATCGAAATGGCAGAGCGGATTGATATTTCAAAATTTCAAGGACATTCAAGTGAAGACGGGAGTAAATTTATAAGTGACTTTAACGTATATTGTTCCTTCTATAAAATTAAAAAAGATAATGAACAGAGAGAGTTGCATTATTCCAGCTCCATTTAGATGGACCAGCAAAAACTTGGTTTTCAAATCTACCAGATCAACAAAGACAATGATGTTGAAACACTTTTCACAAATAAATACATTGATCAAAACCAAGCTGTGTTAATATGCAGTTCGGAGACATTCAGTTCTTTGCAACTGGAACACTCAACAATAGAACAATATTACAGCTAATTAATGAACTTGGGTAAGAAATTAAACAAAACTGATTTTGACGTGATGTCCAAGTTTGTTGAAGGACCACCAGAACAACCGAGGTTCTATGTTCGAGCCGGAAATACAGGAACCTCCGAAGAAGCTCTTGCATCAGCAAAACTTGGCGATGTGTATGGGTACAGAAACAGAATAATGTCACCTCCATCTGTTGCAGCAGCAACTAAACGAACATTGGAACATTTGTCAGGTGAAGTAAAGAACCTTGCACAAAAGGTAGACAAAATGTTCGTTTCTGACAATATCAATGTGAAATGCTATTTGTGTAACAGTTACGGTCATATACAACGTGACTGTAGTTTGGCAAACGGTAAACCGACATGTCAGCTTTGTAGTCAGATGGGACACATTGCTATCGATTGTATCCGTTACCGAGGCACACGTGGAAATGGTCGGGAATATGGACGTTACGGGCGTTATTCAAGAGATATACCGCATCAGGGAAACGGGCGGTACCCGAGAGTCGGAGACCGTGGTCGCTCGGGCGTACAAGGGGGAAATGGCGGCACCGGAGTCTACCGCCGAGGAGGAATTTATTAGGGTAGACAATTAGCTCTGCGTGCAGTACGGTAGTTGATGATGACTGTAAGAATGGCAATATTCACTTGGAATGTGATACCCATGCCATGAATATACTACCACTTTAGATTCCCTACAGTTTGTTAAGCGAGTTAACTCCGCGCCGGGTATTACTGCTGAGTACAACCAGTCTATCTACCCGTCTACCTATCGGTTTCTTCGTTATCTCTCTGACCCGCGCAACATAACATCGCTGCAAAGCATAGTTGTAAATACATGTAAGCTACTCACTAGTGTACAAATTAAACCCACTATAGCTAATGCGACTTTAAGTATTATTCTTAAATTAAGATATTAAGTATATATGAGCCACGCCATGAGAAAACCATCATAGTCCGATTGCGACCAGCATGGATCCAGACCAGCCTGAACATCCGCGCAGTCTGGTCAGGATCCATGCTGATCGCTTTCGAAGCCTATTGTAATTAGAGAAACCATTAGCGAACAGCATGGATCCTGACCAGACTGCGCGGATGCGCAGGCTGGTTTGGATCCATGCTGGTCGCAAACGCACTATGTTGGTTTTCTCATGGCGCGGCTCATATATACATTTGTATTTCGGGAATTTTAACACAAAAAATGATAATTTTAATTTTTTTTATTTATTAATAACTCCCTTATATTTTAAAATGATGTTTCAGCAAATAACTTTTTATTAGTCCCCTACTGGTTGAAAACCAGTTTCGGGGACTATAGGAATGCGCTTTACCGTCCGTCCGTTCCGTCCGTCCGTGTTACCGTTCGTCCGTCCGCAATTTCGTGTCCGGTCCATAACTCATCCATGAAGGGATTTTAATATTACTTAGCACAAATGTTCCCCATGGTGAGATGACGTGTCATGTGCAAAACCCGGACCCCTAGCTTAAAGGTCAAGGTCACAATTGGAGGTCAAATGTCAACCGGGCTTTTTTCCTGTCCGGTCCTTAACTCTGCCATCCATGAAGGGATTTTAATATTACTTGGTACAAACGTACCTCATAATAAGTCGATGTGTCAGGCACAACTTTCAGACCTCTAGCTCGAAGGTCAAGGTCACACTTGGCAGTCAAATGTTAACATGGCATGAACAGGGTCTGTTTCCTGTCCGGTCCGTAACTCTGTCATTCATTAAGGGATTTGAATATCACTTGGCACAAATGTTCCCCATGATGAGACGAGGTGTCATGCAGAAATCTCGGACCCCTAGCTTTAAGGTCAAGGTCACAGTTGGAGGCAGGTCAATAGGTTTTTTTCCTGTCCGGTCCATAACTCTGCCATCCATGAAGGGATTTTAATATTACTTTGAACAAATGTTTCCCATGATGAGACGACGCGCATGCGCAAAACCGGACCCCTAGCTCAAAGGTCAAGGTCACAACTCGAGGTCAAAGGTCAATAGGGCTTTTTCCTATCCGGTCCATAACTCTGTCATCCATCAATAGATTTTAATATTACTTGGCATAACTGCTCCCCATGAAGAGACGACGTGTCAAGCGCAACACCCAGAATCCTAGCTTAAAGGTCAAGGTCACACTTGGAGATCAAAGGTCAATGGGACGACGAAGAATGTAAAGAAGTATTTTTCCTGTCCGGTCTATACCTTTGTCATGCAAAACAGGATACTTGTCACAAATATTTCCCTGGATGAGACAATGTGTCATGCGCAAAACCCGGGCCCTTAGCTGCAAGGTCAATGTCACACTTTGAAGTCAAAAGCCAAAAGGGCTTTTTTCCTGTCCAGTCTGTAACTCATTAATCCTTAAAGGGATTTTGATATTACTTGACACAAATGTTCACCACCATAAGACGGATTGTCGTGCGCAAGAACCTGGTCCCTAGGTCTAAGGTCAAGGTCACACATAGAGGCCAAAATTCAGATACAAGAATGACTTTGTCTGGAACTGGAGGGATTTTGATGAAAGTTGGCACAATTGTTCATCATCATGAGACGGAGTGTCATGCGCAAGAACCAGGTCCCGAGGTCTAAGATCAAGGTCACACTTAGAGGTCAAAGTATACAAGAATGAAAATTAAGAATGACTTTGTCCGGAGCATATCTTCTTCATGCATGGAAGGATTTTGATGTAGCTTGGCACAATTGTTCACCATCATGAGAGGGAGTCTCAAGCGCAAGAACCAGGTCCCTAGGTCCAAGGTCAAGGTCACACTTAGAGGTCAAAGGTTAAATTCAAGAATGACTTTGTCCGGAGCATATCTTCTTCATGCATAGAGGGAATTTGATGAATGTTGGCACAGTTGTTTATCATCATGAGACGGAGTGTCATGCGCAAAAACCAGGTCCCTAGGTCTAAGATCAAGGTCACACTTAGAGGCCAAAGGTCAAATTCAAGAATGACTTTGTCCGGTGCATTTCTTCTTCATGCATGGAGGGATTTAGACGTAATTATAAATAGATTATATTGTAACTTATTTATTACAGGCCGTCGGAAACAATCGAGACCAGTTTTCTGTGGTACAACATGCATGTTACATCCAATCAATTTTTAGGTGTATTTTGACCTCTACCTGGTAAAGAGTTTCTTGTGGACTTATATTATAACTTATATAATATAGAAATAGGATTAATTTCCCTTTGTTGTTACTATAAATAACTTATATGATATCTTTTTTTTTGATAATCGGCCAAAAATAGATTTTTATGCGCATGTATCAGGTTTTCATGTCAGTTCAAAAATAACAAAACAAATAAAATCAATTTTCCCCATGAAAGGAAACTGTTTCTCGTTTTGGTCAGAACTGTTAAATTCGGATGCGTTGGGTAAATAAACCAAACTATCGACTGCAAAACACTTAAAGGTAACTTTGCCTCAAACGTGAGGTTCCGCATTATCTGGGGGTATCAAATTCTAATAATCTCTTTCAGAGCATTTCAAATAGACAATCTTACAATCAGTTCTCTAAGAAAACCTCCAGAATAGACTGGCTTTTGATTCCTGTTCAAATGAGACTAAGCTGCAGAAACTAATCGGTAGAAAATTGAATTCACTTACTCATAAAAGAGTACATAAACACTTTCTAAGAATAGCTATTCGCTTTGTTGCAAAATGTTTAAATATCACTCACCTACTAGAGTTAAACGATTTCTGACCAATTGTGGTACTGATCACCTTTATACCTGCGCACAAGCTTTAATTATACCATAAGGATTACCTAATCACTAAGTATCAGATGAGCCTAAATTGTACAACCCAATTTTGTACTGCATATTGCTTTGTTAACGATGTACTGAAACAAACCTGGTATTAGATCAGTTGATAATATATCTCTGACTATTCCCATTCTGATAACAGAACTGCTTAGTTTCAGCCGATACTTTTCAGATTTTTGAATACCTTACTTATATATTTTGTTATATATTTGTCATTTGTACTTAACCAATGCTTTTCTTGTATATGTGTTATTGTTTGTGTGTTTTGATTTCTACATTTCTATATTGTGTAAATATGTTAAAATCCTTGTACACATGAGGGAAATAAAGAGTATATAAGTTCTTAAAGAAATAATAGCAAATTAGGTTTTATTATTTAAAGGATATAATATGAAATTAAAATCAATCGTTTTGTGTTATACAGTAAATATTTACCGTTTTCACTGAAATAGCAACAGACTTACATTGTTGAAATAAGGGGATCATTGTGAGTATTTTTGAACAGAAATAATTCAGATACAACGCATCTGCCTAACATACATTATCATATGTTGTACACTGTCAATGTTGATATAACTGGATCTATTATAATGTATATTTACACACAAATATAAACAAATACCATCTGAATGTGAAGTTCATAATATTTAGACTAGATCCGGAAGCGATAAGACTTCGTGCTACACGTTGTGATAACAGAGATACTAGTCAGTATGTATATTTACAAGATGTTTATCATTTCCTCAAACTAATGGACAATAACTTATGTTACAAAGTGAGAGAATCAACTGGAATTTATTAATTTTGTAAATTAGGATGCCAATAAAAAATGATTAACCTAAAAATGTGTAAACTACAGTGTATACACGTACTCTAAAGGGTGATTTCTGATAAAAAGTTTACGGATTTGTCGAAGATTATTTATGCAGAATCACAAGAGCTTTTCAATCTATCTTGGCTTTTTGTGCATGGACTGTTTTTGGAAGGTGTTTATCCCTACTTATATTTGTAAATAGGTTTTTTTCTTAGATTTCTAGTAAAATGAAAGTCTGTTTTCTTTAAAGTGTTTTAAAAGTGAATTCAAATATACATTACTTAGGCGTTTTAAATGTGCATATTATGTTTATTCTAATATATATACTTCAACAAGGGTGAACAACTATATCAGCTTTTTCATTTTGTAAGCAGGCTTTAGGTGATCTGATATCATAATTGATGATGTATATACATATATATATATATATATGCCTTTTCTGTGTCCCATGAAAGGTGAACACTTTAATTTCAGTGTTCACATGCTAGTTCAACAACATAGTGGATTCAGATTGATTGGTTATGGAGGCGCTGTGCAATGCGCATTTCAAAAGGTAAGGAATTTCATCCAGTTGAGAATCTTCAAAATTTCAGATAATGAAAATCTGAAGAAATAAATGAATATAAAGATATTGTCTATCTTAGCTTCATTTTACTGATAGGCAAAATATTTTTCTAGATACTTAAATACCAAGTGCCTAACATTATTAACTGTATTAATTATTAGTGTATGTAACGCTACACTCATGCAGTAACACTCGTTTGTTTATAGCGAAAATCACGATAATTTTGTTTTGGTCTGCCAGCATCATAATGATGGAAAAGGACATGCTATTAAGGTGATGTCACGTTTTGAAATTCCGGTGAATAACAAAAAACCAAAGAATATTCAGTTCTTGCCAAAAACCGTTATGTTATGATTCAACCAAATAGTTTCCTTTGTCTGCCAGAAAGGAACAATTCTTATATCTTAATATTGAGATTTGGTACCTTTATAACCCACAATAAGCTAAAACAGTAGAAATACATACGTGACTTCGGTGAGCTCAACAAAGCAATTTCAAGCACCAATATTAATGTGGAATGTAAAGTAAGTTACACACTACAATATCCGACCAAGATACTTACAAAAACAATACATTTGCAGAATAGAGAGATAAAAATAATTTTGACAGCTCGTGAAAACTAATGACAAATTTTGACAGGTATATGATGACTCATGGCCTAATTAAATTATTTCTGTTATTTCTAATTTCCAGTTTGATTTTTATAAAATGGGTATTCTATATTGTAGCTTACAACTCATAAATTAAAACAATAAAAGAATATATTGTTACCTCACTGCCATTTTGTCTATCCAAGTCACGTACGAATTCCTATTGTTTCAGTCATTTGTCACTAATTAGAGCAACTTATAGTGTTGCAATTATTCAAAACACATCCCTTATTTTCACATAGATATTGAGGATTTATCTAATGAGCACATGTATTGGAAACACAATTTCAATACCGATTGTGTATTGTAATAATGCTAATCATCTCAGCCGTGACGTGTCCTTAAAATTATTTTGCCTTTATAGCTTTATACAATACTTACAAAAAATAGTAACATAATTTTATCATAAACGTGGAATCACTTTTATTAGAAAACGTTATAACATCAAATATATTGCGTTACATCTATATTAAAAATAACTGTGCACGGTTTTTAATACAATGCAAAATACCGTTTAATACACTGTACACTAAATGTTCATATTTCAAAATATTTTTTTTACTATTCTGCCTTAACTAAAATATTAACTGAATAAGATGTATTCTGAATGTTCAAATAATGTGAGATTATAGACAAAAAAAACCTTTTAAATGATATGACATGGAAACACACTTTAGTGATAATGAAATGGCATAAGTTCAGAAATAAAAACTATAAAACATGTTTACACTTTCTGAAATCTACAAAAATACTGATATTTAATCTAAACTTCTATTTCATATGACTTTTATAAGTATATGTATAATTATGTTAAACTTTATTAATAATCTGTTATAAAATGTTTGAATTAAACATTCATTAAAATTTTGGCGCAAAACGCTTTATTCTTTTTCTATCTGTTTATTTTGATTTTCCATGGTAATATCTAGACATCTATGTTTATTTTAAGCATAGGTTGTAAAATAATTTACGAATATGATGGCAAGGTTTGATGCTATTTAAGATATAGGTTCTGATAAGAATACAATAGAATTTATACATGTCTAAACTCTAAGGTATTTGGTAATGATAAGTGCTGCGTGAATACCAAACTGTTGAGTTTTGTAATTCAATAAAGCTGCCGATGGCACACGGATCAACAAACTTCTTTAACATGTATACAAATAACAGATAGGAAGAGTTGTAAAAATATGTAAATCATTACTCAAATCTGAATTTATTTATTAATGTTTTAATTGTATGGTCCAGTTTTTCTAATATAAGCTTTGAAAAACCTACATAATGTCCTGTCTTCAAATTCCTACTTCATTCAGATCTGTATACACAATTCGAAAAGATATTTTCTATACTGAATCCTCCGTTTTTTTCGTGACGAATATGAAATTATACATGTACATTTTATAATGTTCTTCCGTTTATTTGTAGTAATACAATAAAAACTGGCCGATTAGGAATTTTGTTGAGTATATTTCAGTTATGTAACAGGGGTAGTAAACCGAACCGGTGTTCCTGGATTCTCTACCGATACAAACCTGCTCTCCGCACGTAATTGACTACTCTCTACCTTCTTTATATTGTAGATTTCCGTTGATGTTAATATATTGTCCAATTATTACTTGAACTTCATGAATTTTATTTATGTGTGTAATGAATGACAAATACATCGAATAGGGTATTTTGTCATTTTATTTTAAACGGCCATACATTTATAACTTTAAATGCTGATTTCGAACAAAAACCTGCTCCGAAAGTTTCGAACACAATTAATATATGTTAGTGTTTGATCAACAGAATTAAGGTATAGTAGGTAATAGAAAAACATGGTGATGTACAATGGGAATACAAATATCCTCAGGCATATAATTGTCACTTCACACATATTTTATAAGGGCAAATATATGTATTTTGGAAGTTAATCCCCATAAATTCATCAGGACATATGTATCACAATATAGCTGTATGCTTCACAATCACGCATGATTAAACTATGTTAAAGTAACTTATTTTCTAACAAAATATTTAACCTGTTTTATTACTTTCAGGTTGAATTAAAACGTCCACGTGACCTGATTGGAATAGTGACTTGAAGGAGATGTATTTTAATTTGAAGAAATATTATGAATATTTCAAATACATGAACATTTTCTTCGTGACGTGAATAACATTATTGTCTTGACATTTCAATGACAGAAACATTCAGTAACATAATGACATTTTAACCTTATCAAGTTTTGTAAGATGTACAAACAGAGACAAAAGTTCATGTGGAATATATTTCAAACGATTCCTTAAATATAAAAGGAATCAAAAGTGAAAATGAGTTCAGGGGTAAACTTAAAACACACATTTTTAAAAAGGTTTTCAAGTGACTTTACGAATAAAAAGCAGGACAATAATGTCACACTGTTAGAATTTTAAAGTGACTGTATAATTTGTAATTGTTATAGTATTATGACAAAGCCTTTGTTTGGAATGTGACCATCTAGTGATATGCAAATACTGTAAATAAGTTGTATTTGATATTTGTGATTAATTTTTCTTAAATAATTTTTTTTTTCAAACAAAATTCAGTTATACATTTTAAGGTTATTGTAAAGCGCAAAAGAATACTTATATACTTTTTGCGCTATTAAATGTATTTGTATTTGTATTTTATCTTTCACAATGTTTACTTGTTTCTATGATGACTAATTGCAATACAATGCAAACAACATATATTTTGCCTGCTTCATAAAGCTAAATACAATGAAAATTGTATTCGATTGTTACCTAGGGCATGCAGTTTTCTGAAGCTTATCAGAATTTTGCCCGTAATCCTGGTTTCCTGTATATATTTATTCTTTACCCATATATATTTTATAATTAACATAACAAAGTTATAATTATATTATAATGGTCATGCTTGCTTGAATTCTGATAGCAACAATAAAACTCGTCGTTTTTATCGAATCTCAGAATGTTAAAATCTAGAATTTTGATTACAGCGGCAACAATCATTTTATTTGTCTGATTTCAGATAGTTGTTGTCTATGTGATTTAAGATAATTACACACAATATCAACAAACTCTGGCTTATCAGAATTCTGATAGCTACAACAACACTCAGATTTTCTTCTGTCCGATTCTTATATTTTGTTATGGTGATCGGAATTGTGATAGCAACGCAGACACACATTATTTATTTCATCTAGTTTGTATTAATATGCAAAATGTATAGTTATCTGAATTTAGACAGTAAAGTCAATGCCCAGTGTTTCTACTGCCTGATTTCAAATAATGATTATCAGAATTTGGATAGCAACGGTAAAACACAACTTTTCTACTCGCCGATTCCAGATAAACCCCTTGTGGCTTATTCGAATTCAGATAGCAACGACAATAAAGTCAATGCTCAGTTTTTCTACTACATGATTTCTGATCGTGCTTATCTGAATTTGGACACAGTTTTTCTTTAGTCCAACTTTAGATAGTTATTTGAATAGACTAATCTGAATTCCGATAGAAAATACAAACTCGCATCATTTATTTTGTACGTTTTATGACCAGGGGCAAAGTCCTATTTTGTATATTATAAAAAATGGTAAAAAGTATATTGGAATTAATCTGCCAGCCTGTTGTACTTGTACGTTTTATGTAAAATAAATTGAAAATTTGCCTGTTATCCGATTTCGGATAAGCTGTTTTCTTATACATTTTTATATAAGTGATTCGAATTTGAGAGAAAGTGTTTCTTGTCAAGGTGTCTGAGTTGTATTACGAGTATATTAATTTTATTTAACTTATAAAACATTTACTTGTTCTTCTAGTGATTTTCCGATAAGGTCTCGATAAATCAAGCATTTTGACAATTTGGAAACTGTCAAATACAAATGGAATGTGTTTAATGCAGTTGTTAAAAATGCACTTGCCACAAAATAGCCTTTGTGAAAACAACCCAGCAGTTATTAAGGAATAATGTGGGTTTAGTGATTAATTTATGGTGTACCATGACTACTGTGATAACTGTGGAGCACTGTATCCCCAGGATAGGACAGTGCAGCAGTGTCAAACACCCACATGTGAAAGTGAAAGTGAAAGATTCTGTTCAGCTGGTGATAGGCATGGAAAAAGTAGTTGCGTGAGTTGTGACATAGTCAAGCAATTGAAACAGGATGAACTGCCACCAAGACAGAGATTTCTGCGGAAGAACATGATACTTTGGGGTCTGTGGCAGGGTGTTGGCAAACCTCGAATGAATACTTTCTTCTTCCCATTTGTGCAAGAAATGAAAAAACTTCATGAACAAGGGATCACTGTGTCTTACCGAGGAGAGAATGTTACTGTCAAGGTATTGGTCTCATTGATTACCATGGACTTGCAAGCTCGAGCTTACATTTTTAATATGACTCAACCAAATGGCGCATTTGGGTGCATTTATTGTGAACAAGGGGGTAAGACAGTAACAAGTGGAAAAGGTCACTGTAGATCCTACCCTTTTAATGGAAATGCAGTGGTAAGAACTGCAGATACAATCAAGGAAAATGTAGAGTCTGCAACAAACAGCAATGCCAAGTTCGTGAAAGGGTTTCGTGGTAAATCTGTTTTGTCATTTTTGCCAGGATTCAGCATACCATCAAACGTTGGCATAGATTATATGCATGGCATTCTTTTAGGAGTTTCTAAAAAACTTATTACTCTCTGGTTTGATAGCAAAATCTACAAACAGGAATACAAACGAAGTGGATATACGTTTGAAATCGGTAAAGCCTCCTTACCTCATCCATAGAACACCACGCAAAATTGAAGGCAATATCAACCACTGGAAGGCCTCTGAATTCAGATCTTGGTTGATTTTTTACTCCATTCCATGTTTAAATGGCATATTGCCAGATCTGTATTTCCAACATTATTGTTGCTTGGTGGAGGGAATCTACATCCTTCTTGGTGAAAAAATTACAGAAGATGAACTTCAGAGAGCAGAAGAACTGCTGAGTACATTTTATGATGTTGCGGAAAATGATGTTGCGGGGGACCTTTATGGGGGAAATTGTTTGGGAATAAATGTACATAACCTGTGCCATTTAGTGCAGTGTGTGAAAAATTTAGGACCCTTATGGGTATATTCATGTTTTGCTTTTGAATCCTTCAACGGAGAAATCAACAAAACAATTCATGGCAAGGGCAGCATTTGTGGGGAGGTTTTTTGGGCACTTCAGCGCGAAAAAGTTCTTGAAGAGAGCATACGCTCTTTGTCGCCAGGACCAATTAAAGATTTTGTCAAGAGCATGATGAAAAATGTACCAAGTGCAAAGTCAACCATTAGGTTCATGTGCATGATCCTTGAGCCAACAACTAACTTGGAAGTAGACACTTTATCTGAGCCGTTAAGATACTTAATTTCGACAACCTTTAATGATCTAGAGGAAAACCAGACTTTGGTGAAGGCACAAAAGATATCAAGAAATGACTTTACCTTTTATAGCCAATCATGCACAAGGGTGAAAAATACGAAAAGTAATGTTGCCATGCTCGAGGAAATGTTCGATGAGTGTATGTTTATTGAAATAATGTATTTTGTATTCAATCCTGTTTCAAGAAAAGCCATAGCTGTTGGTACAGGAATGATTGATTGTGGGTCATTCATTGAAGGAAGACTTCAACATTTGAGGGTTGTGAAGAACAAACAAGGACAATACATTGTTCCTGTTGAGAAACTAAAGGAGCCAGTAGTTTCCATGAATATTGGAAAAAAACATTGTTGCCAGATTTCCAAATTTTGTTGAAAGGGATTAACTTACTGTAAGTTTACAGAGAACTTCTAAAAATATCACGAAATCTTCATAAATCTTGATATAATATGAAAACTTTGTATTGTAATTTTTAGCTTGACTATTTGATGAATAGTAGAGCTATTCCAGTCACCCTGGCTTCGGCATTGGCGTAACACAGGTTAAGTTTTTGTATGATAGGCTGTATCTCTAGAACCAGTAAAGGTATTCATTTGAAACTTCACACATGTGTTCAGGGTCAGAAATGTAGGTCTCTGAACAAGGCCAATAACTGTATCATGAATTTTGACTGAATTATGCTCTTCTTGGACTTAGAAATTTCCAGGTTAAGTTTTTACATGATAGGCAGTATCATCACAACCACTGAAGTTAATATTCATTTTAAACATTACACATATCTTTTGGGTCATGAATGTAGGTCACTGACCAAGGTCCATAACTTAATTCTGAATTTTGACTAAATTATGTCCCTTTTCGGACGTAAAAAATTTCAGGTTTAGTTTTTGTATGATAGGCTTTAGATCTATACAGTCGCTAAAAGTATTCACATGAAACTTTATACATAATGTTTTGGGTCAGAAATGTGGGTCACTTTTTGAGACCCATGACTTTATCTTGAAATTTAAATGAATTTTACCCATTTATGGACTTAGAAAATCTTAGATTTTCTTATAAATTTATTTCACTATCATGTTATTGTATTACTATCAAGCAATTGAGCAATAGTTGAGCCCTGTCTTTCAGATAGCTCTTGTTTGCATCTGTTACTGTTAATTATTTATTTACTTCTCTAATGCTGAGTAAAAATACTGTGTTGATAAGCAGACCATGACACAGTAAATTAAATGTACAAACAACTCAGATTGTTCAGATTTTATGTAATCTAATGCATATTGTGAATAAGTATTTTGAATGATTCAAACATTAAATATTAAAATCACATTGAATTCTTCTTCCGTGCACCTGATCTTGAAAAAGATGTCTGCTAAACAAAATATGTTTTCTGCCCAATTACAAAATTAGATCAAGGTGAGCTTTTTGTGATGGCCTTTTGTCCGTCTAACTTCTTCAACTTTGCTTCAAAATTTTATGAATTCTTTCATACTGCTGGAAATATTTTCATGCAAGTATTTCAGTACTTAGAACTGTATGGTCACCAGAGCCAAAAAAAACCTTCAAGCAAATTATTCTGGCAACTAATCTTCAGTGCAAATGTACACAATGGGAGTGATCCTTGAGAGGCACACTGAACAAGGTGACTGCATTACTAAAAACACCAATACTTTAACAACTTATGTAACTGAATCGTCTGAAATTATATGATGATCTTTGGATGAATCTTAGCAGAATAGCTGTTAATGTTTCAATGTTTTTGAATATAAAAGTTAAATTTTATTAAAAACAATTCTTTTTTTGCTGGGTAATATTATCACAACAATGGTCCTTGTGTATTACAAGTGATATTATTCTTAGAAAATTTAATGATTTTTTCTGTAATGAAATATAATATGTGTAAAGGTTCTCTAAGGATGAATGTTTTTTGGCATAAAGATTCATATTCAAAGTCAGTAGTTCTGCAGTAAAAATATTTAAGTCTGAAGTTCCGCAAACGATCAGGTTCTAAGTGTCATAATTCCGCATTCTGTCCACAGCGAAAAAGAACAAAGTATGAAATTCCGCATATTCTAAGTTTCTAAGAGTCATTATTCCGCATTCTGTCCGCAGCGAAAAAGTACAAAGTATGAAATTCCGCATATTCTAAGTTTCTAAGTGTCATTATTCCATGTTTGCATGTGAAGAGTGTTTCCACATATGGTCCGTGTTTTGTCCGCATGCGGAAATTACTTTTCAGAAGTTTTTTGGAAATAATGCGGACAAGTAAACAATACAGATTAATGATGCCTGCTTCTGTAATTGTATATTTAGATTTTATGCCATTCATTTCTGTATGTACATTAAAATCTAGCCTGGCCTGGCCTGACCCGGCCAAGTGGAAAATTGAGCTCATCGGGCCAGGCCAGGTCAGGCCAGAGATTAGAACATGCCGTTGATCAGTTATGAGTACAGTGATTACATGCAGTTATTAGTGGTTTTGTAAAGTTATGGATTTAAACAGCCATGAGAAATTCTGATTGGGACATGAATGAAAAGCACATGCTTGGTATGTACATAACTATGTTTCCATTGTTTTAAAATCTCTGATGACCAAAGGCTAGCCACCAGTTAACAACATTTGATGAAAGCCATGCTGAGAGCCTTTAAATTTTATTCCATGAGTCTTTCAGCCATAGTGAATTTTGTTTATTGGTGTACATAAAATGCTCAGGATACTCAAGCTTTCAAATTAGGGATGGAGCAAGGTTTGGAGAAAAATATGCATCTCCTTGGAAAATATCAATGAATGAATTGACATACCTCTGACACTGGCGGTCAGATTTCAGGGCATCTCAACAAAATGCTGATTATATACTGTTTACAAGAAACTAAGTCTTGCTTTTCAAAAACTTTTATTCCATGAATCTTTCAGCCAAGTGAATTATGTTTACTGGAGTACATAATATGCTCAGTATATTCAAGCTTTCAAATTAAGGATGGAGCAAGGTTTGAAGAAAAATTTGCATATCCTTGGAAAATATCAATGAACGAATTGACATACCTGTGATAGTCTAGCCATCAACTTTCAGGGCATCTTAACAAAATGCTGATTTTATATACAGTTTACAAAAACACTTGCTATTCAAAAAAGGAAAAATAGAAGAAAGTTGAGTTTACTGAGTCTCCAGATCAGCTTTAGCATGCAAGTAAATGAAACAGACGCAGTATTTCTTCGTTTGCAAATAAGGTCCTTTACAACTGTAGCAAAAATAACAATTAAAATCCTATACAGGATTTGTATCAAGCCTGTTATTAATATGTGTGTCAGTTACTTATAACTGTCAAGGGAATATTTTCCTATGTGTAAAGGATTCTTATTGTGGGCACTTACCTTTCAAAGGTTGTGCATTTATTTTATATATGTTTTGTGTTTATGTGTTTCAGTTGTGTTCTTTATTTCATTTATCTTATATTTTGTAAGTATGTTTGCCAAGTCTGTATGCACATATTGAACATTTGATCTTCAGCATTTAGATGGATATAAACCACAATGGGACTTTTTACCTACCCATGTGCTAAATTAGTGTCCTTATATTTACATTTGTTGCTAAAAACATTTAAGTTGTTTTCATATCGCGAGTATTAGATGTAGACTACTGACATGCTATTGATTTTTATCCCCTGCTGAAGGTGGAGGGATACAGTTTTGGTGTCATCTGTCTGTCCGTCCGGAGCCATATCTAGGAAGTGGTTTAGTATATTTTAAAGATAAAACTTAATATACATGTTCACCACTACAGGGAAATGCGGCCTGTAAGTGTCAGTCAAATTGCCCAAATAACACCACAGTTAATAGTAGTTTCTAGTGTTAACTGTATGAGGTATTATGAATATGGCAATTTCTGCTTAATGACTTGTGACATATTTGATCTAGAACCATGAAGCTTATATCAAATTAAGATCACCTTAATGTAGTAGTGCATGCACACTTCAGAGTTATTGCCCTTTAATTGTTTAAAAAATCCATATATTTGTACATAACAAGCTAACCAGTTAGTAGAATTTCATTAAACTGCGTTCATTGTTTTCCATGAACATTCATTATCCACATGTGAAGTTGTGTAACCCTTACACCCGGGTCACACTCCATCCCCCACCCTAGTCACACTCAATCCCTCTCGCCCTGGCCACACTCCATCCCCCTTCCCACCCCACCCTCAACCCTATCCCACAATTTTTTCTAAACCTTTAACCGTCTATGAATATTTATCAACCAGCAAAGATATACCCTCCACCTTGCTACTCCACCCAGGGTTCCACCATCACCCCGATCATGCACCCCATCCCCCGCCCCCCACCCCAAAAAAGAGATTTGCTATTTTCCTGATATATTTCTTTGCCATTCCTCAACACAAACCCATTTGGCGGAAATTCATATTCATCAATTTTTCTTGTTTCAACATCTTACATGTTGAATTATATGTAATTCGACCACAGTTCCCGATTTTAACAATAAAATAATATACAAAATGTTGTTTTGTTGATTCAATGTTAATAAGTTTTAGTTGTATTTATAATATTGTTCTCCAGGACTGAAAAGACTTCTGTCAAATAACGCTGTTTTGTTCATGCTTTTTGTGAATGACATCAAATCGTGCATGCAATCTTGTGAAAAGTGCCTCCCTTGAAATTGTTGCACCGATGTTTTTACATGCATGATTCAATACATTCTAACTATGTATTTCTGTGTTTTGATTCATGAGAGTTTAATAATTTCTACATAACAGGAATAGGAAATGTAATTGGCAGTATGTAACAAGCTGATGTAATTAGGAAGATACTGGTGTCTGCTCTATTTTTTTGTTTGGTGTCCGCTCTATTTCTGTTCTAATGACTTATTGGAGTTTGATGATTTATCTATAAAGAGAGCGTTTGAAGCACTTTGAAAGTATTAGCCTGTGCTTGCCAAAAAGAGTAGCACTAAAGCTACTATTATTTAGTGTTTATATGTTCATATTTGGTTTAATTTGTGTAATATGTTAACATAACCAAAAACACAAACTGTACATTCAAACTGCTACAGATTGAAGAGGAGTATGATTAAACAGTTGTCATGCAGAAACATGCGTCCTTAAACATGTTTAATGACAGAAGTTAGTTTTAAATAATAGCTAACATACACTTTGATTTGCACCTTTTCCAATTGCCAAACTGCCGGCCCAGTTTATATAAAATGTGTGATAATCATTAGATGCAATGCATATTATTTAGTACCAACTGTTTTGGCATGCCTTTAATTATTTTTTGTTTAGAAATATAATAGGCTGCCACTTTAGTACATAACATTATTAGATAGAGTTATATACCCCTATCTCACATCTTGAAGATAGAGGAATGTTCCTCTATGTTACAATAACACTACTAGCTGGAGACAGTATTGTTTTTCTATCTGTTGAAGATAGAGGAATGTTCCTCTATGTTTCAAAAAATCTACTAGCTAGAGAGAGAGTAATGTTCTTCTCTCTTTCATATGTTGTAGATAGAGGAATGTTCCTCTATTTTACAAAAAAATAATAGCTGGAGAGAGTACAGCTCCTCTTTCTTTCATATGTTGTAGATAGAGGAATGTTCCTCTATGTTACAAAAAATTACTACCTGGAGAGAGTAAAGCTCCTCTATCTTTCATATGTTATATATAGAGGAATGTTCCTCTATGTTTCAAAATACAGTTTACAGTGTTCCCATGGAAAAAGGACAAATGGAATTTCCTTTTTTATTCTGGAAAGCCTTATATGATTTTTCAATTGAACATCGTTCTTGTAGATTGCTGTAATTCAGACTGTGACAAAGATACAAATCTCGGTATGGTTAAAAAGGTTTAGGTAAAACACAATTATGCACAATCAATTCTTTCAGCCAAGGAAAGAGTAAAAATTCCATGGGCTAAAGTTGGACAAAAATGCTTGAATTAATTGACTTGCTGGTTCTGTAAATACTGCTGTACAATATTATATTTTTTTTTGCGCAGATGCATTGTTATTGATAACGCCACCCCGTAAACCAGCTTATTGTTGATGTTTAACGTACTGTTTTGTAGCTGATTTTAGAATTTTGTCCAGTGAAATATCAATTTGGTGCACTAGAAATGTGCACAAAAGGGACTTCGGAATTGAAGAAACTTGTGTAAAGAACCCTTCTTTACGCAATACCGGGGCGTTTCTGTCCTTTCCTAAACCACTGTTAGTTTTCACCAATGTCTCATCCCCAGGAAAAGTTCATAAAACCTCCATCTCTCTCTACATTTTTATAGAGCAATAGAATTTGCACTTTCGGCTTTTTGATCATTGGTCAAAAGGCAGGATGCCCATTTGCCAGTACGTCCAATATTTCCAACTGTTTAGTTTAAATTTCACGAACACTTCATGATGAAATTCCTACCTATAAAATATGGTGAATTGCTCCCGTATTATAGTAAAATTGAGTTTTCTCCATGATCCAGACGGACCTTTAGATATAACAACACTATGTCCAAGTAATGGTAATCTTTTGCCGTTTGGCACTAACAGGCAGTTTTTGTGATAGTTAATTTAATTCAAAATGTGTTATGATTTTCAGAATTAAGTTATTTTTGCGATTTACAGTTCTGGGTACCGTTTTACAAAAAATCTTACGATAAATTTAAGCGTAAGGTCTGACTTACGCTTGACTTAACAATTTGGGGTGTTTTACAAAACAAATCTTAGTTAAGATATCTTATTTTTTCTCGTAACTTTAAGACTGGTCTAGGGCACTCTTAAATCGCTAAGATAATCGTAAACAAGATGGCGGCGCCCATCATATTTTCTGCCTTTTCTGTTTATTTCGTCGACTACACGATAAAACAGCAAGTAGCCGAGCGTAAGTAGATATCATTCGATGTACATTTTGCAAAACCGTGAGATGAGAAATAGGAAATCGATATTGGCCAATAACGGAGCGTGTTACAAACTGCTGAAAGTCTGAATCGAGACGCGGAAGTAAACAAAAAACAGTATGTCAAAATATTGGAGGCATTTTCTCTTTATTAGCGTAAAGACTTGAAACAATACTGAATGCAAGAGAACGATGATACATTACAGGTAGATGTCTTATATGATAGAAACGAAAAACGCTAAGAGTTCGAATTTTATTCATTATGTATACACATAATGCTTTTACACCAGTCACTACACAGATATGCTAAGCCCTCTAAGGCTTAAATTCAACTTCAAGACATTTAACTTAAAATTAGAGAGTGCACATTGTTTGTAGATACTCTCTTCTCGACAGTCGTACATAATCTGGCCCGGATCCAGGGACACTTGGGCCTGACCGAGGTGCCATGCAGCCCCCCCCCCCCCCCCCCCCCCCCCACTTCAAGATTCATGCAACTGTTTTGGCACAGGAATAATATTTTCTCAAAATTTAGACCAAGAAATGCACCAGAGGTCAGCGGGCCATCTTAAACCTGTGTAACAGTCTCAGGAAAAATGTGCAGCCTAGACCGGGACTCAAACCTCTGACCTTTGGCTTACCGTACCAACGCTCTACCAAATGAGCTACGGAGGCCACCCGATATGAGAACTGCTACACACCTTCCCTCTTATTGTGAGACATTGGCACTCCTGGCCAATGTCTGCCATAGACTGTTAACCGAATTCAGATGCACACCCCAGCCAAACTGCTTCGCCCGCATGGGCTCCAAGGGTAAGCATCCCGGACGAGCCCCCAAATAACAGTCTCAGGAAAAATGTGCAGCCTCAACCGGTACTAGAACCTCGGACCTTTGGCTTACCGTGCCAACACTCTACCAAATGAGCTGCCGAGGCCACCCGATATGAAAAACCGCTACACCTGTAAGTAAAAATAAGATAAATTTTATTTTGAGTCAGCAAACAAGTAACAATACAATTACTGGTTTAAAAATTTTCCAGGGGGAGAACCCGACCCTCCAACTATGACAGTATTTCATAACTTTCCCAAAGGGCGGGGGGGGAGAGAGACCTCTGACCCTTCCCCCCACCCCCTAAACCAACATGGCCAGAGGCCACCCACCTCCTTCCGATAGCTACATGCTCTCTATCTTCCAGTGACAACAACTTCATTCTAAACTGGTTTCTCTTAAGTTAAATATTCTGAGTCCGGGCCTGCACAGTGGTGTTAAAGTCGATAACAAAGATAAAGGAGTTGAAAATTTATGAGGCTTATGTAAGTTCATACTTGCTGGAAATCCTCAGTTTTGACTGCATATAAGGGGTAGACCAAAGGGCCGGGATATTGGTTTTTTAGTAGATTCATCAGAAGGCTGTGCCCCTGCAAGTGCCTCAGCAACTCTAGATTTGTCTGTTGTAAATTTTTAAACACCTGTTACAATGGACAATTTTCGCTGTCTACATAACCCAAATTACTAATATGTTAGTGGATTCAGTGTTTTATAAATATTTAAGGGTCCCCTTTGGTCTGTGGTGATCAAACCGCTCGATGTTCATGGGTAGTAGAGTTCCGCCTAAGCCAGTGCTAGGGCATGAGGGGTGTCGCACTTTCCACTACCTCTCATGAACTGACCAAGTCTGCTAGTATGTTGTTTGGTTGCATTCTATGCTTCCAAGGATCTTCTGACATTTTTTTGTTATTTTAAAATTGAATTAAAGTAGCCTAAAACTTCTCCCACTTAATTAAGCTCTTATCAATACCAAGAGTGTGAAACTGTCACAAAATACGCCCGTCATCGAACTTGGCCTAGTTCAAGGGCCATAATCAAAGACTGCCCTGGATGTTTGGCTGGTTATCGAACTTGGCCGAGATATTATGCCCACACACATTGTCGGGCAAGTTTGGTGAAGATGGAATACCACTGAAAATTGTTCAACTTAAGAGAGTGAAGTCTAAATTTGCAGTCTTTTTAGTTATTCAAGGGCCATAATCCAAGAGAGCCTGAGGCGATTTAGCTGGTTATCAAACTTGGCCGAGATATTATGCCCACAAATTGTCACCAAGTTTTGTGAAGATTAGATGAAAACTGTTTGACTTAGAAAGTGGACATGCTAAGGATGCAGACCGCCCAGCACCACAGGTGTTCACAGAATACGCCCGCTCTTTCAGAAACGGTGTATAAAAATGCAAAATTCATGCAAAAGACTTTTGGTGTGCATCCCTCTAATCCACTTACAAAACAAACAAGCACAACCTCTTTCCCAAAACAGTTTACCTCAACTTTTATATAGAGGATGAAGATTTGATTCATAGCAAACGCTATGCAAATATTTTTCATGCCTATTTTTAAGACGGGCTTTATAATACAAAGGCCCAGATGGCCTGTTGTCTGAAAAACTAAGTTGCCAATCTCCAACAAATTCTAACCTTAAACCGGGTAAAACTAAAATTTGAAGAATGGACTTTCCTAGCTCACCGTAATACCTTTCGGGTTGAATGAATGTCGACCTTGTGACTCAGTGTACAATGGACTGACAGGCCTTCAGATGGACAACTCCACAGTCTTCTTTTGAGCAAGCTGGCCTTCAGACAGATGACTGGGTGACAGTCAACTCTTTCGGGACTATGCTCTTAAGTCAATTTTGGGACTAGTAGGCTTCCGACTGACAGGCCTTTTGGACTTGCAGACCACTGACCTTCAGACCAATAGATAGTCACTCACCCTTTCTGTCATGTTCATGAAACTTTTATTTACTTTACTTTTCAACAAACTGTAAGGGGACTGTTCACTTACCAATCAAAACAGTCATGTTCAGGGCACAAACCTATAATTTTATATATAGTAATCCAAAGTTTGCACAGTACATGTCTTGCCAACAGCAGTACTTAAACGAACATTAAAGATAAACCCTTATCTATTATATTTTTTCAGACTGTCTTCTAAGTTGACTGCGGAAAGTGAAAAAAACTATTATCAGCATGATGTTGTGTTCAGTTACTGCACATTGCAAAGTAAATGTTCTCAGCGACTGTTACTGCAATGATTCACTTGAAATGATATTCCCACCACCAATTGATGGTTTGTGAGTGGAAGTTGTCAGCTACTTGCAGAGAGTTCTAACTTAGTCCATTAAGCACTAGGTAAACTAAATCAAATCACCATAGCATTAAATACAAATCTGGACAAATGTTGTTTTATGACACAAGAAATAAATTTTTTCGGACATTGAATTTTTATTTTTCCTACTGCTTTTTTTTACCAATATTAATAGATTTTATAATAGTCCTTCAAAATATGCAAAAATAAAAACTTTCGGAGTAAATTCATTCATGAAATATTGTTTTCACTCCTTCTGGACGGGAGTGATGCATTTCAGCCTTAACTTGTTCATGCTCCACTTCATTTGCATGTGGACCATTTTGTTGGTATTTAGAATAGCCTAAATCATACAGATCCTATATTATGAAGTTGAAATATGTTTGTTTTTATTACAATGAACTGACGTACATATATTTTTTCAGCCCACATTGGATACAGCCATGAAAAAAATTTTACTGATAGATGTATGAAAAACAGAAAAAAGTAATTTATTACACTTTGAATTGCACACAATAGGTTTATAACACTTTGATCACATGGGCTATATGATGATTAAATTGTAATTTTACTCCATTAAAGTGTGAAAGATGTCAGATTCGGAAAATAATTTCAAAATTTGGTACAGAATACTTAAATATAACAATACCTTTGTAATTGTCCAGGTATCTAAAGTTCCTGAATAGCATTTCTTTAACATGACATGAATCTAACAAAGGGTCATGATGACCTGGATCGCTCACCTGAGTAGTATGAGCTACATGTTTCAAATGTCAAACTGTTTGATAAAATATTAAGAAAACAGTAGGTCACATTCATGGCCAATGAAATTCAGTTTTACGAGTTGTGTGAAAAACTGTGTAAGTCATCAAAATTTCAAGGCGTATCTTAAAAAACAAGAAAGTGGGTCAAGGTCACAATCAAGTGACATCATATTACTTGGGGTCATCAGGAAATTTTAAATTAAATAGTCTTGGAAATGGGAAATCAGATGATTTTTTAATTATTTTTCCTATATAACTTACATAATAACTTAGTGACCCCAGGGCGGGGCCTCTTTTAACCCAAGTGGCATAATTTGAATAATTTTGGTAGAGGATTTACTAGCCCAATGCATCATCCCAAATATCAAAAGCCTAGGTTGTATGGTTTCTGACAGGAAGATTTTTACAGCTTTTTCCTATATAAAACTTGGGAACCCCATGGCAGGGCCTCTTTTCACCCCAGGGGTACAATTTCAAAAATTTTGGGGTTGAGGACCGTAAGACAATGCTACAAACCAAAAATCAAAGATCTAAGAGTTGTGGTTTCAGACAAGAAGATTTTAAATTTTTTTCCCTAATAAGTCTATGTAAACTTGCGACCCCCGGGGTGGGGCCATTTTTTGACCCTAGGGGGATAATTTGAAACAGTCTTTGTAGAGGCCCACTAGATGATGCTACATACAAATATCAAAGCCTAGGCCATGTGGTTTTGTACAAGAAGATTTTCAAAGTTTTCCCTATATAAACTCTATATAAACCATGTGCCCCCCGGGGCGGGCCTATTTGACCCTAGGGGGATAATTTGAATAATCTTGGTAGAGGACCACTAGATGATGCTACATACCAAATATCAAAGCCCTAGGCCATGTGGTTTTGTAAAAGAGATTTTCAAAGCTTCCCTATATAAGTCTATATAAACCATGTGCCCCCCGGGGCCGGGCCATATTTGCCCCTAGGGGGATAATTTGAACAACACACCAGATATCAAAGCCCTAGGCCCTGTGGTTCTGGACAAAAAGATTTTAAAGTTTTTTTCCTTTCGGTTGCCATGGCAACCAGAGTTCTGCATGGAATTAATCTTTGAAAAATTTTGAAAGGGGCACCTAAGGATCTTCCTGTGAAGTTTGGTGTAATTCTGCCCAGTGTTTTCAAAGAAGAAAAAATTGTTTTTAGGAAATTTGACGGCCGGACGCCGGACATGGAGGGTCACAATAGCTCACCATGAGCCTTTGGGTCAGGTGAGCTAAAAATTTTACCAAAGATTAAATTATGTCAAAAATTTCGAGTTTTACGTACACTTAATATTTGAATACATCCTTTGAATACCCCTTCATTCTGGGTAAGCGAGTAAAAGAAGAATATGCAAGAATATGTACACTGCAATTGATATAATCTTTCTTTTTTCAGAGTTTCAACAGATTCAAAGTGTGGGTAAAACAGAATCTTCAAAACAAATCATTCTATTGACTGTAAATATGAAAAATAAAGAGTTGTTGTTCTGTAACTTGTTGATATTTTTTTCCTAAATTTCATTTACTATCCACTAAAACTTTGTTAGGCCATACAAGATAATTCAATATGTACCATTCTGTTAGTTTCTGAGCTTCCATTTTATATTACATTAATTGTGATGCAATGGAAAAAAGAAGACTTTTTTCATGAAATCATACATTTGGACTCTAAACTAGCGCTTAATTTTGTATGGCCTAATATATGAAATATATGCAGCATAACAAAAAAAAATGACAGTGATATTGAAAGAACTCTTCAAGTTTAACCCATAATATGCTGGACATTATTTGATTCTGCCTTTGCGACCAGTGAAGATCATGATTAGCCTGCACATCCATGAAGTCTGATCATGATCTGCACTGTTCGTTATTCAGTCTATCTTTTTGGTATGCAACTCTTTTAACAGTATTGGTGCTACCCTGATTAAAAGATGGCCAAGTTCTTTATATAAATTTAGCAGGGTACTGCAGGGCCTGCACATCCGTGAAGTCTGATCATGATCTGCACTGTTTGCTATACAGTCAATATCTTTTTGGTATGCACCTCTTTTTAACAGTATTAGTGTTGCCCGAATTGTAAGATGGACAAGTTCCCTATACAAATTAGCAGGGTAAGCGTTAATTACTATATAAAGTGGAACCCTACTAAACTGAATCGAGGGTTCAACGCAATAAGGGCGTATCTACATATAATAATCATATGTAGATACGCCCTTATTGCGTTGAACCCTCGGAATGGCCTTCTGACCAGAGTAATAGTTTGATTTGAGATGTTTATGTTTGGTGGAATGTGTGTAAAACTATTTAAATGTTATACTATTACAATCAACCTTATTCATTCTTATTACAGATATTGTTTAATTACTGTATGAAACAACACTAAATTTTTACACCTTAGACATATACTATCAAAAAGACTAAAAATTCCCGGTAATCATCATAACATGCAAGTATCAAAATTCTGATTGCCTTTAATTTTTTCAGTTTTCAGGAGTATTTTTGTTGTTGATAAATCAAGGCTTATTCTGGAAAAAATGTTCTGTTTCTGGGAATAAAGGGTTACATTTAGTTTTACTAATTCAATTTAGCTTGATTGTGATAAAGCTTTAAGCTTTTCTTGAACCATTCTTGAGTCTGCTTCCCGGAAAAACCAGTACTGGGGCCATATACATGTCAAGGTTGTGACCCCAGTGGGACTCGAACCCATGACTCCTGGGTTGGGGTGGCTGACACCTTAACCACTAGACAGTCACTACATTTAAAGGGATATTTTCAAATGAAATAAGGTCAAATTTCAAAACTGCAAACTTTGTTTAGTTTGCAGGGGTTTCAGGGATTCCGGTTTTGAGGAGTTTCACTGTAAAATAATTTAATATGCCCTCTTCAGAGAAGAGTAATTGTTCTGCTACTTGTCTGTCTGTCTGTCAGTTAACCACTTTGGGTTTCCAATCAATAACTAGAGAATGCTTGGTCTCAAAATGGTCAAACTTCCTATGAAAAACTGGTCAGTAGATGACCTGGCTTTGAGGAGCTAACATCAAGGTCACAGTGACCTTGAGACTGAAAAACTGTCTGCTAAATAACCAAAGGAAAGTTTTGTCCAAAGTTGTTAATTTTCTAGGTTGATTGCCTGTGGTCTGTAGATGAACCATACCTTATCTGGGTACTGTGAGATCAAAGGTCAAGGTCACATTAATCTTGAGACTGAAAATTGTTTCCACTCTGTAACTAAAGAACTCTTTGGCCTACAGTTTTCATACTTCATAGTATGATTGCCTGTGGTGAGTAGATAAACCCTGTTTTTTTGAAGTCATTATGGTGAAGTCACAGTGACATTGAGACTGAAAATAGTTTCTGCTCAATTGCTAAAGAACTTTCGGCATACACTTTTAAAACTCAATTGTGGTCAGAAGATGACCTCTGCTGATCAACAGACTGAAACAGTTTCCATTCAATACATTTGTATTTTCATTTGGCCTACAGTCATCAGCTTTATCACAGATGATGTCTACTGTTTTTGCAAGTAGACTGCAAGTTAAGGTAAAAATGATCTCTAGACAGAACAAGAGCTGTCCATAAGACAGCACGCTTCACTATTTTGCAATTTGACAGTATAATGAATTTATGTCTCAATAAGAACCTGTACTTTAAAAGGAGATACAACCAAGTCATTATCTTATATTGTACTAAAGTTGTATCCAGAAAGTGAAAATTGCCAAAAACCTGAAAAATATTAATGGGGCATAATTCTGTCAAAATACAATCAGAGTTTAAAATGAGAATTGTAACACACCCCACATGCAGATGATGATTATAAAGAAAATATTTTCATTTCAATCATTATCTTTTGAAGTACCAAAGATATGTCTATAAACAAAGCTTTCGAAAAAAATTAACATGAAAATAATAAATCCAAGTATAACAATTTGGTGACCTTGACCATGGGTATAATGGGCCCTGCCCCTGCACTGTATAACTTTGTATATATGCTGGACAATGTTTATGTGAAGTTACAGTAAGATATAAGCAGTAGTAACAAAGAAAAACAATGGATGCTGAAAAACTTTAACCAAGAAAGCTCACGCCAACGCCAGGGCAAGTAGAATAGCACCCGTATTCTCTGAACAAAGGAGCTAAAAATGGTCTGTTCAATAATTAAAGAGCATTTCGGCAATCAATCTTCATAGGGTGGTTGCCAGTAGTTGGTAGATGAACCCTTTTTTTTTGAGTTCATTTGTTCAAAAGTTAAGATGAAAAAAATACAAAATTACAAACAGCTGTTGTTCTATTACTCTTCAGTGACTAGAAGTTTATTGATATACATATTAGAAATTTCTAGTTATAGATGTGTGTTTATGAGTGAAAGATTTTAACGGGTACATAAAACTGGACTGTGTGTTTACCTAACTTGTTTTGACTTTTGTAATAATTGTCATGGTGTGGTAAAAATTCAATTTATAACTGCAGCACTTAGTATTACATAAAGACTTTGAAATATCCAAAATGGTTTTAAAGGTATTCTGGCCTTTTCTTGATTAATTAAGTCTGTTGTATGACTTCCTGGACATGCAACTACAGAACAAGAATGCGAAAAGGAGATATGGTCAATTCTATATGTTTCAAAGATTGAACATTTAAATCAGACAGATCCTGAGTTTAGGACAAAATTAGCAACAGTCGCAGAGTGTAAAAAGACACTTGTGAGAATCTACAGTTATAATTCTTGCTGGAATTGTCTACTGTTAAGTCTGAATAAATTATTGTCACAAGCACCTTCAGAGGAACAACTTAACAACATAGTTTTCCCATTAATTGACCCAGTGACCTAGTTTTTGACCCCAGATGAGCCTACAACCAACTGGTTAAACATATTATTCTGGGTAATATTCTGACCTTGAGTGTTAACAGCCAAATTGTTGATTATACATGACAACAAACACAGAGCAATCACAATCACACCTGAACAAATTATTCTCAGGTAAGCTAAAAAGTAAAAATGATGCAATACCTGGTTAGAAACAGATGACAAATATATTCATATATTTTATAATTAAAATCAACATTTATTTTATGAAAAAGATTACTGGCTGTGAATATACATAGTCTGAATAAAGTCTGGCAAGGGTTCGGAGTCAGATTCCTAACTATTTCCTTGGTTTTAACAGTCAACAATTTCCAGGTTTTTGTAAAAAACTGACATTAAAGAATTTTGCAGAACACATTGCTAAACAAGAGGACAATGATGATTCCAGTTTATTCACCCGAGATACACAACTGGCTTCAACAGTTTTGGTAGATGGTCATGCAACATTAGTAAAATGATTTGAAATAAAGATAGCGTTTTCTGACAAGAACAAGGCAGTTTGAAAGACAGCTAAATCCCCCGCCACTGTTATGGATAGTGAAAGGGTAAACCTTTGACCTTGAGCTGTGACCTTGACCTTGAACTGACCCATGACTTCTGCACATCATCCTGATGAGGTGATCATTTAACCAAAGTTTCATGAAAATCCTTTAAGGGGTTTAGGAGATAAAGAGCTCAAACTTTGACCTTGAGTTGTGACGACATGGCTGACTCATGAGTTCTTGATGAGGTGATCATTTGACCCAAGTTTGATGAAAATCCTTCAAGGGGTTTAGGAGATACAGTGGACACAAAATGGAAGGGTAAAATAGTTGACCTTGAGTTGTGACCTTGACCTTGAGCTAATATGGCTGACTCACAAGTTCTGCATATTGCCTTCATGAGGTGATCATTTGATCCAAGTTTCATGATTATCCTTCAAGGGGTTTACGAGATACAGAGCGGACACAAAATAGATGGCTCAATCCTTTGACCTCGAGTTGTGACCTTTACCTTGAGCCGACTTGGCTGACTCATGGGTTCTGCACATCGTCTTGATGAGGTTATCATTTGACCCAAGTTTCATGAAAATCCTTCAAGGGGTATAGGAGATACAGAGCAGACACAAAATGTTACGGAAGGATGTATGGAGACCATTCCTATAACCCCCTACCACAGCTGGTGGGGGATTAAAAAAAAATCCACTAAATAAATCTGTGCAATAATGTGTTTATGTGTGGCAGAAGGGTGAAGAGAGGGGAAATGATGACATGGGGTTCTAAGAGGCAGTCATTTTGGGGTGGGGAGAGGGGGGTGGGGTTAATGCGAGAGTTACCATCGGCACATTGTGAAATTATTTTGAATCTGGGTTAGTAGCTTCAGAGATTTCTTTTAATTTTTTTTTTATACAGCCAAATAGAGTAAACTAGCCTCATCTCTGGCAGCCATATTTTTTTTAAACAAATCAACATGGCTTCAGTTTTTGTAAAGGGTCACTTAAGGTACACTGCTCTGAAATCATTTTGAGATCTGTACAAAAGCTTCAGAGATTTGAAAATAGCCAAAAAGAGTTAACCAGCCTCATCTGTAAACAGTTTTTTTTAACAAATCAACATGACATGCAGGAATTTGGTGCATGGTGACTCAATGAATACAACTGTTAAATTATTTGAAATCATACTAGTGGTTTGAGAGACCGTATTCAATTTTGTTCCACATAGCCATATAGGGAAAACAAACCCCACCCTCAGACAGTCATGTGTTTCAGGAACAAAATTATTTCAAGTACATTTAATTTAGTGGATTGTAACCCAAAAATCATTTCTTTAGAATTATTTTTAAATTGGTCCAGCACTTTTAAAGGAGAAGAATTTTCAAGTCTAGCAAAACTATAGCCTTTCAAGGAAAATTAACCCTATCCCCTAGCAGCCATGTTTATCAACGAAAAAGAATTATTTGGTATAGATTCACTTAAAGTACATTGCTGTGAAATTATTTAGAAACTGGGCCAGTAGTTTCAGAAATATTCAAAGTTTTCCATACAGCCATATAGAGAAAACTAATTAATCCACCACCTGGTGGCCATGCTTTTTTTAAGAAAATAGAATGTTTTGAAAAATTTGGTAGAGGGTCACCAAAAGAACATTTCTGTGAAATTATACCAAAAACCGGTCAGTGGTTCCAAGATGTATTTCTTTTGGTACAGTGGCATCCAGAATTCAGTCTGGATGACACAGATTTTCAGAATTCTGATAGAGGACCACCAAAGGGACATTCCTGAAAATTTTGATTGAAACTGACTTAATGGTCTGTGAGATGTTCTTTAAAGAAAATATGGACAACATACAGACAGACGGCTGACATCCAACAATCCTAAAAGCTTACCATGAGCACTTTGTACTCAGTGGAGCTAAAAATTTTCTTTCTCAAATAATAAAAATATTTTTTTCTAATTCTAAATCAATGTTCATTTGTAAGATATCAAAAATATTAAGAAACTTGTATTTAAAACAGCATTTCTGATAAGTAGTCAATGTATAAATTATTCAGCCAAGAAAAATTACTATTGACCCTGATCAACTAACCATTGACCAAAACAAGGTAGTTCTTTTACTATATAAAAATGCATTTGTATAACCTGAGATAACACAGTACATGTTTTACTATATCTAAAGACGTTTGCGTGTGCTCAGAAGGCATTATGACAATTTGTTTCCCAGAAGAATCTTACTAGTTATTAGTTTTTAATTCACTAGTCACAAATAAGGTGTCAACAGCCACTTTTATCTGATAAAAAGTTTTTGATAATAATCTATAAGAAATTGTGATCTATTACAACAGTTTAAGAAAGTGCTTGGCTACTAAACTGCAATAGTTTCAGTAAATCAGTCCACTCTGAAATCCTGAATGTTCTTATATACTACTCACTGCTGAAAAATGGACTATAAAACTTCTGCACGTAATCTAGGTTTAGGACTGTACACTCCTAGAATATAAATTATTAACTGAAAACACTTGTCCTCTCCGTACACGAAGACACCAATCACAGCAACACTCAGTATAGATGCTAGGAAACAAACGCTTACGAGATACTTTATCAGATCCACGTTCATTGAAGTCCCACACTTCTACTTCTTGTCCTTCACTATCAAAATATTTGACTGTCTTAGGAATATTATAAGGTTTCAACTCATATACTACCGAGCTATTTTCCATGTTAATCGTTAGAATTCTGAAGTAAGAATGATGATTTTCGCTAGTGAAAAACGTTCTTATATACTACTCACTGCTGAAAAATGGACTATAAGTTTCTAATAGAGGTCCCCATATCGCCCCCCCTGGGAGGTCCCCATATCGCCCCCCCTGGGAGGTCCCCATATCGCCCCCCTTTACTACTTATATCTAAGCAATTATTGAAGGAAACCGTGCATTCGGAGAGGCCAAATAAGTACTAAAACTGCACCTGAATTCGCGTATTTCGTCTTATATCATTTGTTTGGCGCGGTGAAAGTTTTTTATATTTTGGCATTACATTTTTTAAGGTATATTGATCAGATAAATAAAGTAAAAAGATATGTGTTCACGGTAGAGTTTTCGCAAAAATACTTTGAAAATTGCCATACGCAAATAAAAATACGGCGTTTGACGGGGCAGCGAAACGCAACGTCATGACGTGACAGTGTATTTCTATACTCATTCTTAGGTGAAATGCGCCTAAGTTGAAGTTAGAGGTTTCGCTTTCAATTTTATTGGGTTCCGTTTCGACATTTTATTTAATGTAAAATTCAGCATATTCCTCATATAATGCAGTAGGTAAGAGCGTTGGTCTACGGACCGCTGGGTCGCGAGTTCGATCCTCGGGCGGGGCGTATGTTCTCAGTGACTATTTGATAAACGACATTGTGTCTGACATCATTAGTCCCCCACCTCTGATAATTCATGTGGGGAATTTAGCAGTTACTTGCGGAGAACAGGTTTGTACTGGTACAGAATCCAGGAACACTGGTTAGGTTAACTGCCCGCTATCACATGACAGAAATACTGTTGAAAAACGGAGTTAAACCCAAAACAAACAAACAAAAAATCTTTCCTCTGAATATTGATGGATGGATGGATGGATGGATGGATGACCGTTTCCATCTCGTCCGACTCCCGTTACCTCAGGCAAGATTTTAGACCCGGCCTTCTACACGGAGTCAGGAAAATCGATTCGAGCATATATTTATTTTACACAATAATTACTCGTATGTAGGAATCCTTAGTTCTATCAACATCATAAATAAACAGCTAAATATAAATGCCTTTAAAATACATGTACCTATTTTATTTAGAAACGTATATGGGCCTAATGTAAAACTGACCACTGCCACTAAAGGTTGTTTGTATCATTATTCATACGTACGCACGCACGCAGTACGCATGCACGCACATCCAAATGTCATACATTTTCACTATTTTGTTTCTTACTTCTCCATCATTGAAGATTAATTGCCATTTGGCTTGACCGGTTAATTACCCGCTCAGCGCAAATGTTCACATATTTTAACGGCATAATTTTGTTTTACATGTAGTTATTTTTCATTCTGTTGAAATTTTATACTACAAGCGCTATCAATTTGAAATAAATCATAACTTCTATGATTTCCATAGTCATCATAGTATCATTTCCATGATACAAGAGAGGTTTCGCTTTCAATATTGTTCCAAAAATTCATATACGCGTGAGCGTATCCTTGTAAACTTCCGATGAGTGTACTGCTAAATTGTTGGAAAATTGTTACATTCTGAAATGTGACACATCAGACGCTTAGGAAATAAAAAAAAACATTACACGTACTCATACAAGTACTAATA
This sequence comes from Mercenaria mercenaria, assembly GCF_021730395.1. Classification (NCBI taxonomy): domain Eukaryota; kingdom Metazoa; phylum Mollusca; class Bivalvia; order Venerida; family Veneridae; genus Mercenaria; species Mercenaria mercenaria. Next base: position 83,676,228 of record NC_069368.1, read on the forward strand.
CGAAAACAGGGCTTGCAAGTTTGAGCCGCCGGTTCTTGAGTTACCCATACAGATAATGGCAACATAGAAATACACATGTTTAGCATTCAATCGCTGTTAAGTTACAGCGAGTCTCAGTCACAACCGCTGTTTTCTTTCATTTACACAACTGTTCTATTGTTCTCTGCAGGTTAATAACCACAATGAATACCTACATACCATACCTGCGCACGTGCACAAATATTATACCATACCTACGCTCGTGCACAGGTATCATACCATACCTGAGCACGTGAAAAGAATGTTAGATGAGTTTAAACTGTAACGTTTATTTAATGCCAAGTATTGACCTGACACTCAAGAATATTCCGTATATTTTCTGTAAATTAATTCTCGGTGTCTGAAGTTAAATAGCGATATAAATATTGCGTATATATTTCTTCATAATTTTCACAATATCACATGTGCAAATAGCCGTGCCGACAAAACGTTTAGCTGCTGAACTGCATTTTTGGTTCAACTCCAACGTACTGACCATTTTCCCCCAAATGTTATCTGTAGAAATATTGCCATATTTATCTGATCAAACCTTATGGTCTATAAACGTTATGGAAAATGTTGAATAATACATACTTAAAAGTATCCCAGATAAAAAGACAAAGTATTTCTCACCAGCGTTTCCTGAAAATGAATACTAGATATACAGGAGAAAACAATCAGATTTCGTGAAATATGTTACACAAATATTGTAAGAGTAAAAGTAACATCAATAACAACATTAATTTTAAAAAAAATGGTCTGAGGTGATTTTGAACTCGTGGTATCGTGCGTGGCAGTCAGACAGCTACCACTATGCCACCGTGCAATTGGTTATTTATATTGGTTATTTCAGGATACAAATATTTCGTAAAATAATGGAAACCCCCGAAAATGCTGGTGAAGAAAAATGAGTGTCAGATCAATATTTTCGGAAAATAGACAATACCTGCGTCAAGTAGAATTTACACATGTATACTTCTTTTTTAAATATTGTATATTTTGACCTTTGGATTACGATCGTCATGTTTTCATCTACAAGATACATTCACGGCTCAGTACTTAACAGGGAGGAGTAGTAGAAGAAGATAATCATTTTAATTATTGTTGTTAGATGATGATGATGATGATGATGTTGATGATGATAACGACCACGACGAAACCGTAAATGCGGAGTCATAAACTAAGTTTATCATGAAAAATGTTTTATAAACATGCAACCGAAGTGTGAAGTTGTGCATTAAAAGATAAAAGAAACTCCCAACAAACAATAAATGCATTTACATTGGCGAATTAGCAGAACTTTCATCAACTTTTTTAATATCATTTTACGTATTTCAATTTACCTGCTGAAGTTAATGTATAGGTCCATACTTCGAAGAAAAAAGTTCGAACGTCATCAAATCATAGAAAGAATGCATTGTTTTACATGAAAATTTAACAGCGTATAAAACATTCATATTACTCTACAAAACCATTGTCAATTTACTTATATATGTATTGAATTCTGGAAAGGGGCTGCATGAAGGGGCCACACTTCTGGACAGTCCAGCGGTTTTAAAAACTCGCCATTTTATGAAAGCTGTTACATGTTTTCGTTTTGATGCATTTGCAACATCGTGCGAGTGTTTAAACTTTACACAACCGTTTTGACAATTGTTTACATTTATTTCTTTACAAATGGTATTCTTATTTAAAGGGGGACAACTCATTACACATATTTTAAGTATCCAACTCTGTGGGAAAAACCAGTAAAACATGTATTGGACAGATAAGTTGTTTGTCAAGATGTTGTTCATTTACTAAAAAATCTGTTGTTTTGTGATATACTGCTAAACCTTAAACTAATTCCCAACATAGTTTTTTTTTTTTTGACTGGGAGATTGAAAGACTTATAAATAAATAAATAAATAAATAAATAACAAATTAAAATGACACTGTGTAAGACGGTTACTTACCGTTTAGATCGGTGTTCATGAAATGAAAATACCCGCGCTCGTGCGGTAACACCTCGAGCGTTACGCGCTCTCGGTGTCACGATTCGCACGAGCGCGGATATTTTCATTTCATGAACTAGTAACCTACACTTATTTTCTTTTTTCTCACCGGCTTAGCTCAATAGAAGGAGCGCAGATCTATGAATTATAAGTTTCGTCCGTCCTCCACTTTTGATTTATGTGGTAAAGTTGGAGTTACTTCAGAATACAGAATTCAGAACAAACTGTAATACAGAAAATAGCGCTAATCCCAAAAACAAACAAAAAGTCGAATATTTAACTGTTTTAGCAGAGTGATTACTCGTATTTGAGATGTTTGGTAGGTTTCTAATGTTAGGAAAATATTATATATGGAATATGATTCTATTATGTATCTATGAATTCAAGGATAAACTTTCTCTACACACATCCCTGGAGAGCTAAAACCTCTTTGCAAAGGACAGTGTTTCTTTCTAGTCAAGTTGCTAAACAATGAACCTTTTCAGAGCAACTGCTTCCGTACAACAATTATACTCTTTTAGCCCGCGGTTATTCACAGAAGACGCACTATATTCAAAATCGGGGTGTCCGACTACTCTTCAAACACATCAGTATTTTTTTCCGAGTTATGTGTTATGTTAAAGTGGATATTTCTCATTTTCACCTCTTTTTTACTTTTTTTCGTACTGTGCTCAGGTTGGCTAGGTTTTGTATACCCCAGTGTTATGTTTCTGAATATTATAGCCTGTCTTTTTCTTATTTAATTTTGTTAATGTTTACGATGTAATGCGCATCAATACATGAGTTTTCATGTATTATCATTAACTTGCGAGATAAATCATTTCAGTCTTAACGGTGAATGAAATCATTGAACAGTTTTAATGGACTTTTTGATTAAATTCTACTTAAAATACTTGTAAGTTAAAATAAGTTTGTCTTGATCACTAGACATAAGAAACATTGAATTACATATATCATTTGTCTAGGTATGGGGTGTATAGTAATGAAATTTAATGCAACGGTAATAGAGTGTCGATATTGTTGCATGTGTGTTTCATATGTTGGTAGTGTGAAACTGATATTGCTGAAAGTGTAAGAGAAGTTGTACATCCAATATGTTTTCGCTGTATGCAACTTAGCGTACTAGATCTATATCCGTATGAAAAAAAAAAAAAAAAAAACATTAAAAAAATCATTATTTTTTATTTATGACAATCAACTGCAATAAAAATTGTAATTTCTGAAAGTTTGAGGCGAATTATCCCCGTATCGTAGACATACGTGTACAAGACATATAACGTCTTTTCTTTTTTGAAGAAGAAGAAGTAGAAAAGAAATACTACCATACTTTGGTCTTAGGATACCGTAGTTTGGATCAGTTTACGTATACTTTAAATAAACTTTCTTTGGAAGTAATCAAAAGAGAGAAAAAAACGAGTTTCATCGGTCAGCATTCAAATCCTTAACTATCGCTTTCGAATCGTGTTGTCGTGCTGTCACATCGTGTAATTGCGCTCTCGCATTGTGTTTTCGTGCTGTCGGCTTGTTTTTTCGAAGTGTCGCCCTCAACACTGTTATTGTATTTCGTGTCCTTAACACCTTAAATAATTTTTACCAAAACTCGGCGTGGCCGTTTGATAAGGGTTCGGACTTGCAATCATAAGATTTAATGTTTGAACCCCGCTCGGAAGACATCCATGATGAATTTGGTCGGAAGCAAAGGAAACGATTCAATAACAATTATTAACATTCTTCCTATTCTTTACATTCAAAAGATTGAATTTGTATGAACAGTAAAATGAAAGGCGCGAAAGTACATAACACCGGAAAAGACCGGACCCTAATTATCTACATGTCCTACAAACACACAAAGGGCTTTAATATATATTGATATGGTGTCGTGCGCTCGAGATAAGATGTCGTGCGCACAAGATAAAATGTCTTGCGACCGAGATCAGATATCTTACGCACGAGATTATAATATTATGTCAAGTGCTCGAGATAAGATGTCTTACGCTTGATATAACACGTATTGCGCACAAGATAAGACGTCGTGCGCACGAGACAAGATGTCGAGCGCTCGAGATAACATTTTGAGCGTCCGAGATAACATGTCGTGCGCACAAGATAAGACGTCGTGCGCACGAGACAAGATGTCGAGCGCTCGAGATAACATTTTGAGCGTCCGAGATAACATGTCGTGCGCACGAGATAAGATGTCGAGCACTCGAGATAAGATGTCGAGCGCTAAAGATCAGATGTCATGCTCTCGGGATAAAATGTCGTGCGCACAAAATAAAATGTCGTGCGATAAGATGTCGAGCTCGAGATACGATGTCGTGCGCACGAAATAATTTAATCGAAAAAAAAATAATGTACATGTATATCCTAAACATGCCACCGTAATTTTCTTTCTTTTGGAAAAATGTTAATATAACTTTTATTTTCAATTCAAAGTTAGTTATTTCAAGACCTAATGGCAAAGAGATACATCTTAAGTAAAAGTGTTTGAAAATACAAACTCGTACCTATTCTTTTCATATGTATTTTATTTCTGTTTGTGTGTGTTTATCTATTGTATACAAAGAAGCTGTTAGTACAATATCATAATTTCTGCTCTACCAGAACATTCTTGTTTAAGAATTCTGTTAAATTCTGTTAAATGCATACATTACACTTACATAGTTAAAAGCCTGAGAACAAAAACCATTCTTCATTACCCGATACTAGGTATTATTAAATTTTATTCACAGTTGTTTTAATTTTGATAAACAAGTTTATTGTTTTCTCCCTGCCGCCTTATCTTATTCACTGGCACCAATTACATGGTTATTGAGTTTGTGGTCTGCTTGCCAGCATGCAGGTCAAAAAAGTAATAAATCACTTGGTATACTGATAATCTTAGACCAGACATGGATCTACTGCACTCAGAGTAAGCACATAATTAAGGGGCTATAATAAGATACATGTATTAATAAAAGTGACTTCTACCAATTTATGCGGATCTTTTTCTATTCAATTACTATAACCTGATATTTTTAAAATAGAGAAAAGCGGAAATTTCATAGGTCATTCAACACAACAAAAACGAAAATGTTGCAGGCATGGTTTTGCTGCTCTTTTTCTATTCAATTACTATAACGTGATATTTTTAAAATAGAGAAAAGCGGAATCTCATAGGTCATTCAACACAACAAAAACGAAAATGTTGCAGGTTCGGTTTGATTGAGTCTGTTCATGGACGGTAGTGGCAATTTAGTCATTTTTTATCCATTACTCATTTTATGTTATTAACTAATACACAAAGTCACAAAGTGATATTAAAAAAAAACAACAACAATGCATAGCCGTATCAGTTTCCTTTTATATTTAAACCAGTTAAGATACAATAAAAGGACTTATGTATATCACATAGCAGAATATTAGATAATATGAACATCTTTAAATACGATTCTAGTCTAAATTTTAATTGGATATAATATTAAGATATCCTAAATTTATTTTCCGATATCTATATACATTTTTATATGAATAAATTATTTAAACAGATCCAGATCTCAAAATGTGCGTTATTATAGATAATGGCATTCACATATACTTAATTAGATTAATGGATACTTATAAGGTGAACATCCATGCTGTTAGCTCAAGCAATTGATTTTACACTTAAATAGATAAATGCAAAAATATTCTTATGTGCGATATTGGCGTGTTTTTTGAAACGCACGTAAGTGCAGAGTAATTCCATTCAAACATTTACACTAGGATCCTTAAAGAAAAGCGGTCCAGACACGGCAATAGTTTTTCTATATTGACGTCTGAGTTTTAAATCAGGTGCTTGACGTCATTTAAATAAATGTCGTTGTGTTGAATTATTTATATGCGCCAATATTGTAAATTTTGTATAAGCTTGTTGAACAAATTTGTCAATTTTATATAGTAATTGCATGTGTACATAGTATGTATTGAAAAGATTATAACTTTTGTATCCAGAGTTCTGCATCCGAAATAGTCGCGACTCTAGGCGAAAGATCCAATGTGTACCTTTTATTATTGTACATGTGTATGTAATAAAAGAATACATGATTTGAATTATCGATAAATATTCGCACTTCCTCCTTAAGTCGCGCAATATATCCGCTGCAGAAAACGTGCATATTTCTTCATACAAAACTTAAATTTAATTTATAAAAAACTAGTAAAATCATCTGTAGGATTTTGTGTAGTTCAATATATTTTATATCCATAAAAGGATTAAAAGATAAAAAAGTTAAAAAATCTTACTGGTTATGTGACAAGACGCAATGAACGAAATGGAACGGATACACGTGCAGGTGATCGGAAGTACTTAGCCGGATGTTGATCAGATGATAAGTGTCATCCACAAACGAATGTAAACTAGAAAATGCTTTTGTAAAAAAGCGATGTCTCCCCAAATGCCAAGTCCTATAGGCAGAAAGTCAATAGGGGTCAGGAGCGAAAGTCAAAGAGACACTGATGGTTGGCTGCAATAGGGATCATCTACTTGGCATGTCCAGTCATCCCGCTAAATTTCAACACACTTGGCCTAGTGGTTCTCAAGTCACTGTTCATGCTCCTGTGACCTTGACCTTTGATCAAGTGACCTCAAAATAAATAGGGGTCATCTACTCTGCATGTCCCATCATCCTATTAAGTTTCAACATTGTAGGTCAAGTGGTTCTCAAGTTATTTCCAAAAAATGATTTTACATGAACAGGCCACTGTGACCTTGACCTTTAATAGACTGACCCCAAAATCAATAGGGGTCATCTACTTTGCATGTTCAATCATCCTATGAAGTTTCAACATTCTGGGTCAAGTGGTTCTCAAGTTATTGATCGGAACTGGTTATCAATATTCAGGCCCCTGTGACCTTGACCTTAAATGGAGTGATCCAAAAAACAAAAGGGGTCATTTACTCTGCATGAACAATCATCCTATGAAGTTTCAACATTCTGGGTCGAGAGGTTCTCCAGTTATTGATTGGAAATGGTTTTCAATGTTCAGGCCCCTGTGGCCTTGACCTTTAACAGAGTGACCCTTAAATTGTTAAGGGTCATCTACTATGCATGACCAATCATCCTATGAAGTTTCATCATTCTGGGTCAAGTGGTTCTCAAGTTACTGACCGGAAATGGTTTTCAATGTTCGGGCCCCTGTGACCTTGACCTTTCACAGAGTGACCCCAAAATCGTTAGGTGTCATTTACTCTGCATGACCAATCATCCTATTAAGTTTCAACATTCTGGGTCAAGTGGTTCGCAAGTTATTGACCGGAAATGGTTTTCAGTGTTCGGGCCCCTGTGACCTTGACCTTTAATGGAGTGACCCCAAAATCGATAGGGGTCATCTACTTTGCATTTACAATCATCCTATGAAGTTTCAACATTCTGGATGAAGTGGTTCTCTAGTTATTGATCGGAAATGGTTTTCCATGTTCAGGCCCCTGTGACCTTGACCTTTGACAGACAGACCCCAAAATCAATAGGGGTCAATTACTCTTTATGGCCAATCATCCTATTAAGTTTCAACATTCTGGTTCAAGTGGTTCTCTAGTTATTGATCGGAAATAGTTTTCCATGTTCAGGCCCCTGTGACCTTGACCTTTGACGGAGTGACCCCAAAATCAATAGGAGTCAATTACTCTTTATGACCAACCATCCTATGAAGTTTCAACATTCGGGGTCAAGTGGTTCTCTAGTTATTGATCGGAAATGGTTTTCAATGTTCGGGCCCCTGTGACCTTGACCTTTCACAGAGTGACCCCAAAATCGTTAGGGGTCATCTACACTGCATGACCAATCATCCTATTATGCTTCAACATTCTGGGTCAAGTGGTTCGCAAGTTATTGACCGGAAATGGTTTTCAATGTTCGGGCCCCTGTGACCTTGACCTTTAATGGAGTGACCCCAAAATCGATAGGGGTCATCTACTTTGCATTTACAATCATCCTATGAAGTTTCAACATTCTGGATGAAGTGGTTCTCTAGTTATTGATCGGAAATTGTTTTCCATGTTCAGGCCCCTGTGACCTTGACCTTTGACAGACAGACCCCAAAATCAATAGGGGTCAATTACTCTTTATGACCAATCATCCTATGAAGTTTCAACATTCTGGTTCAAGTGGTTCTCTAGTTATTGATCAGAAATGGTTTTCAATGTTCAGGCCCCTGTGACCTTGACCTTTGACAGAGTAACCCCAAAATCAATAGGGGTCATCTACTCTTCATGATCAATCATCCTATGAAGTTTCAACATTCGCGGTCAAGTGGTTCTCTAGGTATTGATCGGAAATGGTTTTCAATGTTCAGGCCCCTGTGACCTTGACCTTTGACAGAGTGATCCCAAAATCAATAGGGGTCATCTACTCTTCATGATCAATTATCCTATGTAGTTTCAACATTCTGGGTCAAGTGGTTCTCTAGTTATTGATCGGAAATGGTTTTCAATGTTCAGGCCCCTGTGACCTTGACCTTTGACGGAATGACCCCAAAAACAATAGGGGTCGTCTACTCCAGCAGCCCTACAACCCTATGAAGTTTGAAGGTTCTAGGTCAAATGGTTCTCCAGTTATTGCTCGGAAATGAAGTGTGACGTACGGACGGACGGACGGACGGAAGGACGGACGGACGGACAGGGCAAAAACAATATGTCTCCTGGGGGGGACATAATAATTTTCGAACATGTCTCACAGATGTACTATTTCTCCAGTATCAATACTGCTGGGAAATATGTTATATAGATATGAAATGAGATGTGTCAGCAAACTGATGTCTATAATATTGTGGTAACAATTAACGGATGGCCCTTATTATTCAGATTTATCATAATCCTCTCAGTACCATGGAATCCTGATTTAATGCTGGGAAAGAGATATTTTCAGGAAAATTGTACCTTGTGCATAGAAGAACGATCAGAAAATCATTGACATCAAGACATTCAGCAAATATGATCGACTTCTGCGTGTTACCGCTTATACATGTAGATTTATTCAGAAATGTAAGGCATACAGAGAACCTATAGTTACACGATTGCAAGGCAGTCACATTCAACGACGAGATACAGCAGATGAAGAAAAACAAAGCGATAAACCAAATTATAAAACAGCTAACGCTATTCCTTGACGATACCGTAAATGTTCGATGTGGCAGCAGCATTCACAATGCACACGTGCATGACGTCACAAAATTCCCACATCTATATATATAAATTTAGTATATTGTCCACTAGATTACTTGATGAATAGTGTGCCTGTAAAATCATATATATATATATATATTAAGTAATTTGACTTTTTGCGCCCCAAGAATGTTGCAGACATAGTGAACTTATTTCCCCGCGCTGCATTGCACGTAAACGCTCGTTGTTTGGCATTGACGTCTATGATGTCAATATGCTTGTTTTTGACAATATATGTAACTTGAAATATAGAGCATAAAAATACATTATGCTGTAGTCAGTTATTACACCACTTATCCGATTGTATGAAAAATATATAATAATATCTTAAAGGCAAATTCAAGATATCAAATGAGCCGCGCCATGAGAAAACCAACATAGTGGCTTTGCGACCAACATCGATCCGGACCAGTCTGCGCGTCCGCGCAGCCTAGTCAGGATTCATGCTGTTCGCTCTCAAAGCCTATAGCATTAAGAGAAACCGTTAGCGAACAGAATGGATCCTGACCAGACTGCACGGATGCGCGGGCTGGTCTGGATCCATGCTGGTCGCATGGCTACTATTTTGGTTTTCCCACTGCTCGGCTCAAATATGAATTATTCATTTCATAAAATCGACAAAGAGATATGATAAAATTTCAATCGATTGCTTAAAGTGATATATAACACAATCAGTATTTTTTTAAAATTTAAATATACTTAAATTTAGTTCGTGATATAAAAATATTTAAAAAAATTTCATTGAAAAAGTTTTTTGAGATAATTTTATTGCATATTTTGATATCAAAATCAGTTATCAAAACCCTAGACAGTTTGTTTAATACTCAAGTAGCAGCACACTCGAATGATTTGAACGGAAATTGGGACGTCTAGATTTAGCATGAAACGCGCTTATTTGTGTTCAGAAGCTAGGTAGTTAGGATGGGTTGTAGTAAAACCTTATAATCATTTTTTTTGTAGTGGAATTATTTGTCTTTCTTTCTGAAATCAAATGCAAGTTCGAATTTTATTTTTGGGTGAGTCAGTAACATTGGTCAAGATTATTTAGAAACTGCTGTCTATAATGGAATTATATTGGTGTGCTGTCAATAAATAACATGCAATGAAGAGTTAAAACTAATTTGTCCAGTAATACATAATAGTTGTAGCATGAACACGTGATGAATAATGTGCGTAAAATTGCCAAGCTAGAGCGTCGGGGATTATCTGATTTAATGCGGATACTTTTCACTGTCCAAAGGGTTTTCAAAGGTCATCTTTTGTACAACGGTATTCATAGTTTGGAACAAAACAACGCTTTACAGAAAACATTTGCAAGGATATTAGCATCAATTCTTAAAAGGACGTATGCAACCATTTTTAAAAAGGAAACGTAAAATATATCAAGGTAAGATTTTGTATTTATATTTTCATAGAGTTATCGGAAGGATGTTAAAATGCTTTTTTTTATAGATTGTTACAGCATTTGTTTTTGACAAATTGACAAATTATACACTTTTCCCCTGGTAACGCTCTGCCTCTCATTTTGCATGAACGTAGACATGAACAAATATTTCTTAAAATGGTATTATTACTAAGCTGTAAAAAATATTAACTATTTTTGAACAATGTATAATTCATGTACGTTTGCATTTACTGTACAATTATTTACTCATGTCTGGGTCAGATATGTGTTTTTACAGGTCCGTAAAATTACAAAGCTTTGACCGAAACATATGTGTATAATTGCTAAAATAATATGCCCTTCTCAAATGCACTCATTTTAAAGCCTATATTTTAAAGATATTGTTTTTGCCTTCCAGAAAACAATAGTGTAGAATAAATAGTACAAACTATCCCCTGGCAATTTACATAATTCGACTGGAGTCATAAAGAGCTAAAATGAACATGAAACTAAGAATTCTGATAACCCCTGATATTACACTATTGTAATTATTATATTAGAATTTGACATGATATCACTTTTTGACCAGCGATTATGAAAACAATTATCTTAAACATAATAAGTCATTGAAAAAAGATCCACATGTTTCAGATTTTCCCGTTTTTAAAAATAAGTGTTTTTTTTACAAAATGAATTGTATGCAATGGAAGTTAGACTACCAGCTACACTAATGATAAAGAATTTGTCATAGAATTAAATAAATACGATTTTTTATCTATATTTTAGTGAAAAAAGCCAGTCGATTTACATACTTGCCCTGGGAACTGATTCTAGTATATGAAATTGGGCCTAGGGTATATAATTGCTATATTTACAATCTTAAAATAAAAAAAAAAATCTAAAATTTTAAAAACCCAGCAAATAACCTAATATACATAACACATACATAGGAGAAAAACTTCAACGGTTATTTGGCGATAACCCATGCGCGTGCAAAGTAGTGTCGACATTCTTTTTGCATAGAATGATCCAGGTGGTAGCACGAAGTGTAGCTCTTGTCGTGAAAAAGAAGTGCAGAGACTGTACTGAAATATCAAACCAAATTTTGTTCTTTTAAATTAAACAATTATGGCAGGCTGACATGATAAAGAAATTCTATTTTGTCGACCTTTTTAAAATTGTTCGTATATATATGGCTAATTGTATGTTTCAAATGTCTTTTTTCTAATATCCTAATATATGAGCAATTTTAAAAACATACTAGTACATGTATTAATGAAAAATACATTTAAGAAGATAGTAAGGGACTTATGAAGTTTCGTAAAGTGTCCGAGTCTTAAACATTCATAAAATTATTTCTTGACATTTATCAAAAGTACACATTGTATAATTATAATATAATATATATATCACAGTTAAATTTTGGTTTGTCATATTTATGTGCAGTCAAACTTGTCTGTAACTTGCATGCGGCCAAGCTATGCAGACCCAAATCTATTTGACTCGGATAATTGTTTAATTAATTTTGATAAAATCAAGAACCGCTATAAACTGGTACTAAAAAGCCTCCGAACTCTCAACCAATATCGTGCCAATAGTTAGTGAACACAAACCTAGACATAATCAAACTTTATTTTTTCAATATATTGAAGGATCGTTATATTTCTAAGCCATTGACAATAAACATTGAAAACTGATGCCGGGATCACATGTACATGCAATACCCCCATATTTAATATATTACAAGTATTGATCATATATAATTATTTTTAGCACACCTATTTAACACTTTTGAACATAATTGTGATAACGTTTGGTAAAGTATATATCACATGGCAGGCCTTTCTGTTTTTTAAAGAAATATGTTTAAAAATGCATGTAGTAACTATGTTTTTCAGATGTGAAAATAAGACGTGATTTGCTATAATATATAATTGTGAGGTTAATCTTTTCGAGTTCATCAGTCCTTACATTTATTTTTTTTACACAATTTGTGTCTATGTAAACCCTGACGAATCTGACACCTGTTTAATGGTTTTTATGACAGAAAATAAATATAATTAACAAGATTCTTACCATAAATTTTTCCCTGCGTATGCTGAGTATTACCATATCTATCATAACTTTAAATTAAAAAAGTAACGAAAAACTTTTGTATCTTGCAGTCTACATTTTAACAATAACTTAAATTGTAAAAAGTCAAGCTATGATGAATAGAAATCCGATTATATAAGATACATTTAAACTTTACAAAAGTAACTGTCAGCAATAAATAATTGACCTTAGAAAAGTTCGACTTCGACTAATATCGAAGATGCCCAGACTCCTAGGAAGAAAATAATTTGGCAAATCCCTACTTGTTAAATATTAGAGCTTCAAAATTCCCGACCCCCGTAGGGGTTATAGAGCCAAATGCTATCATTCTATTCCTTTGCACAACAACCACTGTCTTGCTTACATAGCAAGTGTAACTGATGTGCATAATAACTCAGGATAAGGGATTGATAATTGACAAGCAATAAAACAATCGCATATCAATGATCTCCCACCCTTTGCGGCAGTCGAAAATTTTGATACTTTTTACTCTTCTGGTCCAATAATTTCCTCATTTATATCAAATTATCTTGTCAGGTCTTTGAGTAAATATCAGGTATTTAAGAGTGGATTTTTTTTTCCGATATTTAACTAAGATATTTATTATAAGGATGAAAATTAAAGAAGCTTTGTTTTACAAAACTTTGTATGACAAATAACATTCACTAGTGTTGCATTTTGGGGAAAAAAGAACAGAACAAATAAACACTTTATTTATTTTTTTAAACTTTTCGCTGAAAGAAAGTTTACAGTTTTTTTTAGTTTTTGTTTTATAAGATATACTGTGTTTAAATATATTTGTTTCTTTTTTAATAATGACTAAATCCTAATCTAAAACGAGCTATTTTGCAAAAGATGACACGTTTTTTAAGACGTTTTTATTTATTACAACAATTTAGGTGGTTGCGCTTTTAATCTTTGTCCCTAAGCCGTTGATAATCTGTATAAAATGTTATGAAATGTACCTATTAGTATCATCACGCATTGGGATAGGTATGACGATATTAAAAACTATGATGGTTTTACAGGTTATGGTGGGGAAAATGAGCTGAAAGAAAGAAACAGACAGTAGTAATAAAGAAATCACAGCTGAGGTAAACACGATAGTTATTAAGCTTTTTTTTTTGTAGAGATATCACGTTTTTGTTATTAACGCCTGCGAAGCCCGTGGGATATGTTTGTAACCCTTGAGCAAACGTCGCAGAAGCCCGTGGGATTGTTTGTGACCGAGACCCAAGGTCGAGGTCACAAACATATCCCACGGTCTTCTGCAGGCGTTAATACTCAAAACAAACGTGCATTGTTGCTATTCTTTCATAAAAACATTACACGACGACTAAGTGGATTGTTTTCCCTATGTGATGACTTTACGATTCCGGTACAATTTTAGTTACCATTCGGTTGTATTTGGAAATGGTAAACATGTTTTAAATATCCATAACTCGGGTACACATAAAAAAAAACACTACCCAAAAACGTGATTAGTTATTACAACGTTACATTTTTACATATAGCTTAAACCCTTTTTTTAACAGGAACATAATTTTAAAAAAAACAAGTTTACATTCGAATTATTTTAGTACGAATACACTTAGAGTATGGACGAGCACGAAGCTAGTGACTAGCTTTTAAGGTTTATTAAAATTTAATTCTGGAAAAATCAGGTAAAACAAACCGACTATTACTAACGAAAATCATTAATATAATGCCTAAAACGGGCAATAGCACAAGTTACACGCGATACTTATTTATTCAAAGTTATTTACCATAATTCATAAAGGAAGTAAACTCTAAGAGAAGCTAGTGCGTAAATTGACGGGAGCAGTACGTTTGGAGTTGGGAAAATGATACAGCTCAACCATACTATGGATTACATTGCATCTATAATCTACAAAAAAGAGGTTTATAAGGAAGAAACAAAATACAGATGCCAAATATCAGTCTGCGCAGATATACATACATACGTCCCTGGCAAAGCATTTCAAAAATAAAAATCATGTATTAACAGCCCGTAAATTGCCTTGTTTGCACACGAGTTTTCTCCCGTTAATGCATGTACGGATCCAGTGACAAAAAGTAGTTTTTATGCAAGAATATCAAATAAAATGTGTAATGTTTTTAAATATATTGTCAGTAGCAGATCTGCACTGATTAATACTATAAAGTTATGTTGGTTTTCTCATAGCGAAGCTCATATGATTTGCAACTAAATAACAAGTGGAAATGTCCCGATGCAAAGCTAATAATTAGCTTATATTACATATGTATCTATATATACTAATATTGTAAGATAGTTATGTATTTGTTCAAAGTCTGAAATAAAATTGACAGAACTGACGTTAATAAAAAAAACATAATGTTATACATTCAAATGACGTTACCAACCCGATATTCAGTGAACGAAATTCAGTCGCCGATATGTAAAATATATAATGAGTAATATTTACCTGTGTAACAAAGCGGTGATATAAAAATAAAAATGTAGTATGACTGTTTTACAGTATATTAAAGGGCCGACTTGGCTATAAATTAGTTTCCAGAGTCTTGTGGTTTTTCCTGACATTAATGCCCATTTTATCAAAATGTTTATCGCATTTCAATGATCAGCCATTACCAGGTACACACTAAGGCAATAATGCTGGACATGGTTGCTCACTGACCATCTGGGTTCCTCTCAGAGAATATGTTCATGCTCCAGTGTTTAATTGCACTTGTGATAGAGAAAAAATATTCATTCAAATGTTATGTGCAATGATATATATTATATAGCAGTAATTTGATAATTTAAATTCAATCACTGTGAATCATTTGTAGTACAATCACTGGGTCTGGGAACTAAAACCCACATTACTTAGTACTTGAGTTTCTGTTTTTCTGAAATATATCTTTCATCGTTTTCATCATTGGGGTTAGTTTTTTATGAAATACGAACTAAGATCTATTGTATTTCAAAGTAATTAAATGCGATATTAGTAATTTATTTACATAAATATGAGACAATTATGGATTTACAGTCAATTCGTCCCCTAGTCAACTCGTCCCCTATTTGGTCATTTCATCCCATCGGTGATTTCAAATTAGTCATTTCGACACCCTTTTGAGGTGACATTTCATTACTATCTATGTGCATGAATGTGATGAAAGAAATTTATTTAAATAAATATAAGACAACTAGGGACAGTGTTGGTCAACGGATCACGGGGTCGACAGTTCAATCCCCGGGCAGGGCGTATGGTTTCCGTGACGATTTGATAAAAGGCATTGTGTCTGAAGTCATTCGTCCTCCACCTCTGATAATTCATGTCGAGAAGTTGGCAGTTACTTGCGGAGAGCAGGTTTGTACCAGTACAGAATCCAGGATCACTTGTTAGGTTAACTGCCCGCCGTTACATGATTGAAATACTGTTGAAAAACGGCATTAGACCCAAAACAAATAAATTAACACAATAATGAATAAGATAATAGTCAGGGCTTTCCCCTATAAATCTACCCCCCCCCCCCCCCCCCCTCCCCCGGTAAAAAGAGGTACTTCCAAACTGTCTTTATTCCAGATTCCAAAATGAGTGTTACCTTTTTTTCTTGCTCTTTTAAAATAGTTTTGATAAAGTTTATGTATATTTTGGTTACCAAAGGAACAGTTATGCTGTTTAACAATTACTGAAATGCTTTATGCAATCTATTAATATTTGACACAAAAATATTTTTATAGATTTTGAAATTTGAAAATATTCCCACAAGAGCATTATCTTAATTCCACTAGTTTTGGTGGTATTTCCAAAATGATGAAGAAAAGGCAAGATAGTAATTTATTTACATAAATATAAATATCTGCGCATATGATAAGAGTAATATACAATAAATTTACATTATATATAACAATAAATGTATTTACAATAAATTTTATATCAAATATTCCCAATGATATGGATTTACTTCATGGAAAGATGATATCAATATGCATGTATAATGCATAATTATATACTCTAAAAATATAATAAGCCTAATCAATTTGGGCAAGTGGCTGGATTACGACATGGAAATAGTAATAAACCTACACTATTGTAGTTTATTTTGTGTTATAAGTAGTTGCATTACTTCATGTTTCTTTAGTGTGACACAAATACCGTAATGTCATAATAATGTTAGTGCTGAATAGTTTAATTTGTGTATTTTTATCTTTTTTTTGTGAATATATTTATAGATTCAGAGTTCAACTTTTGTTTCCTCTCAGAAATATTTATACAGCATACATGCTTGGTGTTAAATTTTAAAATGTAACAACACACACCTGATTCTGAAACTGACCGAATTAATTGCTCTCTTGCAATTCATGCTGGGCGTAATGGCCATTAAATTTCCATGTTATAGCTGTAAGCAGATAACTGATAAAAGTTGCCTGGAGAACCAAGTCGGCCCTTTAAATGACAAGTTAATTTATCACACTGTGCTCCTGATGGAGTATTTGTGGTACCTACAGCTAACTATGTCCTATATTTCACATATTTTACAATGAAGAAAAAAAAATGTTTTAGTAATAGCAGAAATTAATTTTGACTGTATCCTGTATAAGAAGATACATGTATATTGAATTCTATATATGAATCATTCAGCGTGCACATGATGTTTTTGATAAATGTTTTCCAGGTTGCTGTGATTGAATGGACAAAGAAAAGGGTGTGTATTTGAATTCTTGCTGATAATGGTAAATGGAATTTTCAAAAAGGCCAGTTGGATGCGGTTTCAATATAAAGTTTGCATTGCGAAAGCTTAACAAGAAAGATGAACTTGAAATTGACTTAAGTTATATGATACCTAATTTTTGTGAGAAAATCAACAGAGACACAAATTTATTGGCGGCGACGGAAAGGGACTGTACGATCAAACGTGTAACAGCTTACTTTACTCTAAGTAAAACACTGTTTGTTTTAATTTATGGACCATCATGAACATATATTATGATCCGTAATTGTGGCATGTATGCAATTTTGCGTTTTGTTCATATCTGATTCATTGGATTGATATTATTGTGTTGTTTTAGATGCTGTATTGTAAACTTCTATATAACAGAAACTGAATACAAAATCTCTTGCACCATTTATATAGTAATTTGCCTTATTAATTATAAATGTCTACATTTGAAAGGAACGAAAGTAAATCATTCTGCAAATGTTGTAGCTATTTCTAAAACTAAATGTATTCAAAATACCATTTCCACGTAATATTTCTGTTTCAGAACTCATTTAAATAGAACATTAGAAATCTAATCTCTGATTTACCTTTAGATTGTTCTATTTGTATTAAAACATATAACAGGATATTGAACAGCTAACGCGCGTATTAGTATCGTTATGTAATATAGTTTAAAGCACGAACCGTTGTCTTACTAATTAAATTAACTATTTTCTCGTGTATATATTTTACTTGTTTTCCTATTATCAAAATTGTTAACTGTATGCAACAGGCCTTGCAATTAGATTGTTAAATACTCTAGTGATTGAACGGTACTTTTATATTGTTGATTACATGTATATTATAATTTCTGGAGGGACATATGTATTTTATATCGATGTGTAATTTTTACATTTTTGCATGTTTTCTTACCAAAAATGTTATATTCTTACTTAATGAACATATGTCAATGTATTTCGTCCTTTTAGATATTTGAGATTATGTGTTTAGTAATTTTACATATGTTGAATTAGCATGAATGTTTTGGCGCGCTGCACCTATTAGTTAAAGCTTTTTTAGTATTCGTAGTACCCCATAGTTTTTGTCTTACATTAAATCTCCGACATTCCTACTGAAAAGATCAAACCCAATTACATAAATATATTATAACACTATTCCGTACGCGTAAAGCACTGTGTTTTTACACTTTTGACACGGACGCGCTAAAATAGCATAGTGATCCTGCATTAACCTACCATAAAACAATACTATGTTGTCTGGCAGCTTAAACCAACTCACTTAAAACAAATATATTTTTCGTATGTCCATCGAACTATAAAAAAAACGGTTGAAATCATATTATTAACGAAGGCCAAATGTGTCATAATTTACTGAACTAGTGGTACATGTAGACAGGTTATTATTAGAAAATTATCAGAAATTATTTATAATGCATTCATACTGAGAACACTGTTATTGTAAATAGTGTTAAACTTTTAGATCTACGCATCTAAATAACAGTTCTGTGTGTCCCCCGTTATATGACTGAAATACTGTTGAAAAGCGGCGTTTAAACCCAAACGAACAAACAAACTACCGTGTGTAGTTGTAAAATGTACAAAACTCGTCTTGATAACAATTTATGTTTCATGAAAGAATAATAATTGTATTCAAACATTGTCGTATAATGACTTTAAGAATTCATTTTACTTATTAGATAAGCATTATTCATCTCGTTTTTCGGTCAAGTTATAAGTCACACACAGAAGAATTTCGGAATGCTACTTAAAATAATTTCAGCACTTGGTCATATGAGAAAGTGACAGGTCATGATATCTCGCCCAGGTTAACTACCCTCTGTCCACGTCATGATTGTTGTTTTTGTTCAGTTACTAATTGTTTGACAAGCTGACTAAATAGGAATTATGACATGTTTATTTTCTAATGGTCATTTACGTGTGTGCTCCGAGAAAAACATTTTAGTCATCCGATAGACAGTTTTCCTTAAATACAGCACACTTTGAGGCAGAGCTTTAGTATCATTCTGGTACTCAGTTAGAGTAAACCTTAGTAACTGTTACACCACAACATGCTTACTTTTTACGTTGTTTGTATCAAATCAAATAACAACATCTTAATGTATATATGTTTCAATGGTATTACAAAAAACTAGTGTTTACCTCGACAAAATATTAAATATCTTTCTGTCGGTCTGCTTTTAATGAAAAGCAATTGGCAATAAGTAAGCTTTTGATACAAGATACAGAGCATCAAATATCGGCAAAATTTATCACGAAACAGGAAAACAGAGGTTTCCAGCCAGTGTGTTTATATAAGTCAAACCTGTCTTTAAAAAACACCCTTAGGACAGCTAAAACGTATTCTTAGAGCCAGGTGGTCTCTATTCAAAGCCGGTCTTTAACAAAGGCTTGACTGTACACACCACATGTACACATTGCAAAGATTTATACTAGTTATATCTTGAACACACAAAAATTTAATTAAGTTTAAATTGTTTAAATAAAAGTACACCTTTTTATTTAATATATTCAGCGTTAAAACTGCATATTCCTGGCAAATAATAGGCTTTAATGTCTAAACCGTCTGCTTATGAGGTTCATTCTTTATTCCAGTTTTTGTGATCTGACTAGCTTTTCCCGGCAAATTAATTTCTTTGGTAGTTTGAAAACTATGATTTACAAAGTTTTGCTTTAAAATCTAATTGATAAATAATGTTTGTGAATTTATTATTCGGTAGTTGATTCGAATGTTAAGCGTGCATGTTTCATATTAAAAACCTGCATTAGCGCTCGTTCGGCATTTTATATGACAGTTGCGAGTTAATTTGAAGTGCCCCGTTGATCTATTTACTATTTGTTTCTTTTTATACCTTACACTGACACAGAAGACAGTGTTTCGTGTGCTTGGTTTTGTATTTGCTGAGTTTTAGAGTTGTAATCTTTAGTCAATGCATCAGTTTGGGAAAGACCTAAACCGTTTATTATTTAATGGATTTGTGATACTATTAAGAAGTAAATAGTCATACACTTTACTACTTTACTAAACCAAGTTTGTTTAAATTCTTGGATTTAATACTATTTGAAAAAAAGATGGAACTTGATAGATTAGCATTATACTGTAAAATACACTGTGTAAGATAAACTCTATTCTGAATTCTATTACTTAATAGTTTTATACTGTTCAACCTCAACTGTTTACTGTTATTGAGTTACCTATTGAAATGCATAGTCATTGATTATGTGATAGCTGGCACTTGTAAATATGCTATGTATGCATTGCGGGTGATGTACATTGTACAAGCCACAATAAGCTATATCCTTAGGCTGGCCAGTACATATTTATGCAATCTCGCCAGCTATATGTGTGTTTTTGACAACAAAGAAAATGACATAACTGGACCTTCAACTATTTCCGGAAGTAAATAAAATGAAAGTAGAAATGCTAAACTTGAAAACGAAAGCCACATTTCGATTCGTAGATAGTCAGCGCGTGAATTTCTCTTTTGTGTGTGTGTGTTTTTTTTTTTGTTTTTTTTTGCTATTGAGAAGTCAATTTTCAGCACTGTATTACGAATTGACATAACCTGGGCTTTAGTGCAGCATGTCAGCTTTTAATCTATGAAAAAATATTTGAGCTCTGGATAAACAGAAATCCCACAGGTGTCCGTGTATTGATACTTTTGGAACTTCATCAAATCGCTCAAAATGTCATTTTTGATGTTGTCTGAGTGTCAGTATATGCCTCAGATGTAAAATATAACCGTATTTGAGAGCTGCAGACCTAGACATTTCAAAAATATTTTCAAAAAAGTTTCGTGTAATAAATGTTGTTTCTACGGAAGTGTGAAGGGGCCATCATACGCTAATACGTTTTAGTACGTTAAGGTTGCGAAAAGGATATTTCTGTTTTGTATATTTATCGTATATTCTAAATCATTATTTTACAATACATGCGCGATTATGCAATGCCGCCATGCCGGCTTCTATATTCAAGCTGTTAGGCCGCCAAATTCAGCAAAATGCCTTTTCTGTTTCTTTTGTTTATGCATGGTGCATTCAGGATCACGTGCATAGAATTTTTCATAGAATTAAGTTCCTTAATTTCCTTTAGACAATCAGACAGCGGCACCCCTTTGCAGCGCCTTCTTGGCTGTCACGTGACTTTTCTAGGGAGCCTTGAGATTTTCTGACCTTTTAGACCAGTTTATGTTTTACGAGTTAGCGCTTGGAATTTGATCGTAAAAAAATCCTCCTTATCCTCCCTTAATTGGCATTATCTGTTAGGTTTAATTTTTCGTTATAGCTTCTCTTTTGTTGGCCTACGCCCCGAGGCTGTGATTCTGGTGTTCTGGGTTTCCGATAAATCTATCCTTACCTTTTCTCTTTTGTACATCTTTTCTGTGAATTAAACGATACTTTGTATTGATCATCACATGTATATTATATTCTATTATCGGAGGGTCACGTGTATTTTATAATGTTATGTTAATTGAAGTAATTTTGTTCATATACTTTCCCCATGCTTTGTTATGAATTATTTAATTAAATTAAATTAAATTTAATTAATACTTAAATTTAATTAATACTTAAATAATTACCATATGTGTAGTGTTTCGTGGGTTTGGTTATGCTATAATTATTTGGTTAATAATTATATAGTTAATGAATTCACATTATATGTATATTGGTGCGCTACGCATATTAGTTATATAAGTAATACTAGTTTGGGCTGTAGTTAGTTTAAGGCAATAATAAAGCTCACAGTAACACCCTACTTTGTCGTTCTTTGTTTGTTTAAAAATCAAGCAACTTAATTTCTTCTCCTGAAATTCAGAGTACATTGTTGCTGTTCACTACACCACAATTATGAATAACGTTTGAAAATGGAAAACATGGAATCAAAATATTTGGTCGGGAATTCCCGATGAAATCCTACATGCTGGTGCTTGAATAGTTTAAGTGAACATTTCCGTATGAATAACGTCTGAAAAATGCAAAACATCGAATCGAAATATTTGGTCGGGAATTCCCGATGAAATCCTACATGCTGGTGCTTGAATAGTTTAAGTGAACATTTCCGTATAAATAACGTCTGAAAATGGAACACATGGAATCGAAATATTTGGTCGGGAATTCCCGATGAAACCCTACGTCATTTGGTGATCAAATTCGTACAGACTACACAAAATGTCATATTTTGTTACGCAAATGCCTTTATTTTGACCGCTGAAATACATTTTGGACCAAAACAGAAAAAAAGATTTTCCGTTTCTAATTTGGACAGTGATCTTATTTCTTTACAGAAATATCTAATGTGTTCGTAAATTCCATCTAGCAGCCGACAAAAAAGAAAGATCTAAAATAAAAAGGAGCTATGCGTGACGTTTACATCGATATATACACTCAGCCAATCAGCGATTGCTATCTTTCTCTAATTTAATACCTGGTCAAAGTTCTTGGGTTGTAACAGTCGTTAATATGTAGTATGATACTAACGCGTGGAAGAGTCTAAAAATCATTTAGTCTGGATTACCTGCCCCTTACTATCGTTACTTTCAGAGTATGACCGGGAACCAGACAAAAAATCATTATCTCTGAACTGTTTATAGCCGTTGTGCTAATGCAAGTTGGTAAATTCACATATGAACGCATTTATAATGAGGCATCTTCTATAGCTTTGAGTGTCTCTCATTCACAAGCCATCAAACTGATTAATACTCACAGTAAAGGGAAACATATCATCATATGACGGAACTGTCACCTTACATTCTTCATTTCATATTATCGGTGAAAGCAGCACAATAAATGTCTTTGACTTGATTTATTTTCATATCAGTCATACAAGAAGAGTTAAATCCACAGCTATCGATTTTAAGTATTGTCTTAAGCTATACCTTCTTATTCTATGCAGGGATATTGCAACTAATCCAGGACCAATAAAGTATCCATGTGGCGGATGCTACAAGCCAGTTGCAAAAACACATCGAGCCATCTATTGTGATGCACGCTATTTGTGGTGGCACATTAAATGTGCGAATATTACTCCAAATGAATATAAACGGCTTGGTAACATTGAGGACTCATGGATATGTAACCAGTGCTCAGCCTTCCACTTTACTGACAGCTTCTTTGACAATACTATTTTATCCGTTGACAACTCTCTAAATTCTACAGGTGAAGAAAATATAGACAACTTTGAATGTATAACTAAACTGAGGAAGCAACACCCACGGAGATTTTTATGTGGATGTCTAAATAATATGAATTAAGGCACCGCCTAGCATGGGGATTTATCTTTTATATATCCACTTACAAAGAAATATTCAACACTCTAAAGAAAGTGAAACTTCGCTCTTAACAGTTAAGTTTACATTTAGTGTCATCATACCTCTTACAGCAAACATCATACTTCGCAAAATTTACGGGAAGCCGTGACGGTGACGTTATTCACCGCGTTCTCGCACTGGCTTCAGGATTTTTGTTTGTTTGTTTGTTTGCAGAAACTTCACGGCCATTACACTTCCTTACTGTTTTAAAAGTGTTTTCAGTTGCATGTACTATTTTTTATTACAAAAAAAAGAAGTAAAAGAATCATGTTGGCGCGGTTTTACAAATTTTCGAGCTTTTTCGGGGTGCTCGGTGTTCATGAAAAAAAACCAGTTGTGGCGTTTTCATAAACCGGAACCGGAACATCAAAAAAAAATTGTCAGTTATGCAGACAACAAAGACAAAATAACTATATGGACTTTCCCGTCTGGGGGTTTTCTCCCCTAAAAACGTTTTACAAAATTTTTTGTATTCAAAAAATTTTAACTAAAAACTATTGACCTTTTTTTTTTGAAATAAAATAGAGAACCCTTTCCCCGTGCGCAATTTGCAGTCGAAAACTTTAGTGGAGAGGCCCGAACACCAGTGGCGGGGGTATTATTGCTTATCTAAGATAAACATGGCAGGGAGAGGAAATTAGATCAGAATTTAAACAAATGAATAAATCTGTATTGAGGAAAAAATTTGGGAAATAAAAAGTGGTTTTTTTTGGAATTTTGCAAATGTCACTTTTAAAGAAAATTTTGATATTGTTGGACATGTTTTTTTGAAGTAGAAATAAAATGATAATTGGTGTTTAAATTTTTAACTTTCTTTGAGTAAATGCATACATAAACAACTTGTAATTTTTTTTCCCCGGGGAAACATAATTAAGTCCTACTTGTTTCCAAAATCAGGATTTCACTCCTTGAGTTATTTTAAAATTGTGAAAATTTTTTTCCCCAATCATGTAACTTTGCGTGGGTTCTGAGGACTGCCATAATTTTATTGGCGCTCATTTTTAAAAAATTGTCCAAAAACCGAATAAAAAAATTTTGCACTTTAAGAATTTTAAAATTTTGTGTTAAAAAATTTTAATCAAGACTTTTTTATATTTCTGAATTAGATCTGCCAAAAGGTGATGTGAATTTTTTAATGATGATTTTGAGGTTTTTTAGATGTAGCAAAAAAAAAACATGCACCTTTAAAAAAAGAAAAGGGTTTTGCGAAGCCGTCCATTCATGAATAAAACTTTGAAACAAGCTATTTTTTAAAAAAAAAAATGTTTCTAAAAAAATTTTAAAAAGAATAAAAAACAACTAAAACTGGGAAAAATTTTAAAAAAAATATGAAATAAGTAACTGTTGAGAAGAAAAACATTAAAAAATACTTTATTGATAGTGTGTAGGGCGGAAAAATCCGAAGATTTCTGGTCAACCGTAAAACCTTTCCTCAAAAAAAAAGGTTGTATAAATTTAAAAGTACATATTATTAGAAAAAGATAAATTATATGATCAACAAGAAGTCTGAAAAAGTTTTTAATGATTTTTTTTGTAATGGGTGGAGATATGGTAATGAAATCTTATCCCAAATAAAGACCATCCAAGTATTGTGTATTTTAAATTAAATCATGCCAATCAGAAAAATTTTTTGAGCCAGTTACAAAAAATTTTAAATTTGTAAAAAAAACAATAAGGTAAACATAAAAAAAGGGCCCATGGGTGGCCCTTTTATCTTCAAAACTTGTTAAACTGGCGAACCAGCAATTTCAGTATTTTTATTCGGTTAATAATCCTTTTAACTTCATTTTTCCCCGTTAGTTAAAAATTGCCGGTGACACACTAAATAAAAAAAAAAGTACACTAGAGAAAGGGAATTATCACCCGTGTATTTACCAATTTTATCAAAATTTTTTAGAGAGCTATTAATACTCAAGTTGTAAACATTTTTGAACAAAATTTTTAACATGATTTATCCCCTTTTTGGTCAGGTTTGGGTGTCAAAAACCCTTTCAAGGATTGTTTAAAATTGGAAAAAAAAGCCTTAGATGGAACAAATTGTAGCCTCAATTTTAAAGGATCTTTTAAAGCTTTTTATTTTCACCACATGGTTACTCATTTTGAAAATTTAAAACTTGGTGTTCGAAAATCCCCTTAAAAAAATACAAAATTATCTTAGTATAGGGTCAGTGCAAAGTTAGGCAATTTTGCAGTGATTTTTAAAAAAAACTATAAAAGGGTTCCACAAGGTTCAATTTTTAGGGCGATTCTTTTCAAATCTTCATAAAAGATATCTTTCATTTTGTACAAAAGTAGTAAATTATAAACTATGTGTGACAAACCCCCCCCCCCTATCAAAAGCGACCATGATATTAATATGTTTTAACAACTTTGGAAAATGTGTTTATCATATTCTAACATGACTCGTTTTTATTTCCCCTTAAAAACGAAGGAAATCAAAAATCTGTATTTTCTGCGATAAAAAACGGTTGACGCGCGGACCGGTAAGAGGGATTTGACGAATTTTGACGTCAAATTGCCCCTGAGTCCCAACATACTCCTCGCGAATTTTAAAATCTATGAGCAGTCAGAATGAAAAAAAAATCAAGGCCCTTTTTTGATTTTATGTCTATTTTCCACGGGTCATGTTCAAAGTTCAGTAACGCCCCCGGGTTAATTTTTGCATCTAACCGAACGTGGTAAATCAGCGATAAAAAATGCGAAGGCCTTTTTTATTTGTTAATTTTTAAAAGGGTTTTAGAAAAAAATGAGGCAAACCAGGCAAATCCAAGTATTGTATTGGTAATAAGACAAAAGAAAAGCAAAATCTCCTTTAATTAGAGATAAATTTTCATGTGTTTAGGAAGTTTAAAAAGTTAGGGTATCATAGATTTTTTTCTAATTTTTTTTTTTTTTAAGTTAAATTTGCCCAAAAAATCTAGGGAGTTGAATGTATTAAAAAACTTTGGAAAATAATCTATGTAATTAGGGAAACTAACATTTACACCATTTATTTTTAAAATTTTAACTTTTGTCCATTGGCTTGGCATTTCTGCGGAAAAAAATAACCCTAAGAAAATGAAAAAATACAAAAAAGGGCCCCTTTCGTTTATTTTAATGACTTAGTTCAGATTATGCAACTCTTCTAAATCAATTTTGTCTTCCATCTTTGAAAAATTTGGGTCTAAGGACAAATTTCTATTTTAAACTTTTAAAAAAAAATTAATAAAACGACTCCCGTTTTTTTCGACCTTTTTAATATGAGATAAACCTTTTTCTTTAAGGTATTTAAACCTGCAGAAGTGCCCCAAAAGGGAAAAGGGCAACAAATTTGGTAGCAATCCTTTCCCTTTTTGCGCGCCAAGCTCGGAACTCCTTTCTTTAACATTTTAGGAGAGTCAAAAATAAGTCAGTTCCAAGGGTTTATCAGTGCTTGGAACGGAAAAAGGTTTTCGCGTTCTTGTTTGCCCAAAGTGCATAATGTTGCTTCTGGATTTTGCCAATGTTCTACGTAATGATGTTGTTTGTTTTTATTTTCTTATTTTAACTCAGTACAAGCTTTCCAATGCATCTTTGCATGCCCTTTTTTATTTGCTTTTAGCTTTTTAGTTGTGATTTCCCTTATGGCTTAGTATTTTGAATGGAACTGTTTGTTCTTTGCTTTTGTTTTCATGTTTCTGTTTAAATTTTTTATGAAAAAGTTTTTCATTTTTTTTAAATTTTAAATATTACCCGAGAGTAGGTGTAATCAGGTCCTTTTGAATTGGGTTTAAGGTGAATTTTATTTTTTAAGAATTTTTGATGTTGACTTTTTTGTTTTTATTTTTTTTTCAGAATTTACTGATTTGATTTAATTTATTTTTAGGCTTTTGGTCAAGATTAGCAAAACCTCTCAGCTTTTATTTGTATAATTTTAAATCCCGCAGTTGTATTTGTTTTTAAAGGTTTTTTTTATGTTTAAATTTTGGCTTTTTTATGGCTTTTTGTTTGTATTTTGTGTGAGGGGTTTTTGTTGCTAAGTCGGTTAAAAGTTTCATGCTAATGTTATTTGTTTGCAACCAGACATAAATAAAAATTTGTATTTGTATTGTATTTGTTAAATAAATAAAGAGGGCAGGGGACTTCCCTTTCTATATTTAAATGCGGGTTATCCTGTTTTCAAGCTGTAAATATCATAAAAACTTACGCTGAACGAAATATTTTACTTAAGAATTTCTTGCATACTTAAGTTTTATTTTAGCTAAGAATTACTTAAGTTGTTTTATGAATAACAAAATTAATATACTTAAGTAAAATAAATTTCTTACCTAAGTAATACTGAAGTAAATAATCAATTTCTTATACTTATACTTAGGATGCTTTATGAATACGACCCCTGGTACTCATTAATCTTCGCCAATATTTTCAGGGATTTTCGTTAGTTTAAGCTATATTTCTATCCTTAAAATATCTATATTACTGAAATAACCTATATAACAAGAGCTGTCACAGGAGACAGCGCGCTCGACATTTTCGATGCTGGATAGTGAAACTGGGCACATCTGAGGAAACTAGAGCTGTCACTGGAGTGTTTAATGACTCAAATTTTGGATGAAGATATTGCACAATAGCCTGAGTCTATGTCAAAAATATCAACTTAAAGTAATAAGTGAGATAAAGATAAAATGTATCAAAACGCTATATAAGTATATCCTAAGAAAAAAGGGGCATATTTCATTAAATATTGGTGCCAGAGTTATGCACCTTGCACCATATGGTGTGGGTGATGATGTTGAACAACTATTTTAAGTTTGAATCAAATCCATTCAGTTATAACAGAGACAGAGTGAAAGTGCATCAAAACTTTAACCTAAAATTCTAAGAAAAAAGGAGAAATAATTCATGAAAAATTGGTCCCAGAGTTATGCACCTTGTGTCATATGATAAGGGTAATGATGTTGAACAACTGAATCAGATCCATTCAGTTATACCAGAAATAGAGTGAAAGTGCATAAAACTTTAACCTGAAATTCTAAGTAAAAAGGGAAATAATTCATGAAAACTTGTGACAGAGTTATGCATCTTGTGTCATATGATGTGGGTGATGATGCTGAACAACTATTTTAAGTTTGAATCAAATCCATTCAGTAATAACAGAGGTACAGTGAAAGTGCACCAAAACTTTATCCTGAAATTCTAAGTAAAAAGGGGGAATAATTCATGAAAAAATGGTGCCAGAGTTATGCACCTTGTGTCATATGATGTGGATGATGATGCTGAACAACTATTTTAAGTTTGAATCAAATCCATTCAGTAATAACAGAGATAGAGTGAAAGTGCATCAAAACTTTAACCTGAAAATCTATATGATAAGGGTGGATAATTCAAGAAATATTGGTGCCAGAATTATGGCCCTTATGTCAGATGATGTGGATGATGATGAGGAATAAGTATTTCAAGTTTGAATCAAATCCATCAAGTAATTACAGAGATAAGTTGAAAAAAGAGAAAGTGCACCAAAACTTTAACCAAGGTGGGGACGCGGAAAAACGCCGACGCTGACGCCGGGGCGAGTAGGATAGCTCTCTTTATACTTCATATAGTCGAGCTAAAAAACAATGACACAATGGCATGGTGGTAAGTTGTCTGGCTCCCATGCATGTTACCACGAGTTCAAAAACATCTCATACCACTTTCTTTAAAAAACAAACTTCAAAGTGCCAAATATTACTTGCCTGATATTTTGTTTTGATATCAGGTCATTGAACCGATATCAAAATTATGCATCTCCAATATTGATGAACTAATATTTACATCAGTTTCCTTCCACATCGAATTTTACTACAGAAACCCTTATCATGTTGCACGACATTTAGAAAAAAAAACAAATTCTGTAATCTCAACTCATTTCCTTAAAGGTACCAAATAAAGACAAATAAAAAAGCATAAATCTTACAAAAGACTACACATTTTGAAATATACATTTAAATATTACGATAGCCGTGGAATTTTCCCTCCAAGTCAAAACATGTGCAGAGAAACGAATGATGTTTTTTTTTTTTGGGGGGGGGGGGGGGGGGGGGGTTGTATTTTCTTAGACTGACATGGTGGTCATTTTGTACTTCTTTCGTGTTTATCGTTTTTTCCGTAACCGATTGGATATTCTTCGGGATCAAGTAAATTCATAATTAATTTTAACGAATGTCCGTTTAAAGACGCGCTACAAAACAACTGTATTGTTGTCTATTTCCATGATAGTAATTATACATGATTTGCATGAAAAAAATGAGATATACAAGCTTTTAGTAACTCGGTATCTCAAACTCGCTTACCTCGAAATTCCTCTTAAGTCGAAGAAATTTTCAAGTCCCGTCAAACTTCCTTCTTTATATATGTAATTCGACTCCGGTTACGTCAAAATTTGACTTACCAAGACTCCGGATGTGTCGAAAGGGATTTTCAGACCTGTCAATATAATTCAAGTGCATTGTAAACTCGGTAAGTCGAAATGGGGAAAACATGCGATAAAATTTCACACATCTCATTGTGAAGGTGGTTGTTTTTTAACACATGTCCATGTTTATTGCCTAAACAGAGAGCAGTGACGCCGACATATCAAAGGTGCAGCGATTATCAAAGAGAGATAATGTCATACTGCCATAATGATAATTGTTTGATTTAAACATTAGATTTCTTAATCTGCGGTCATTTGTTTTTGAGACGTAATGAAAACTGCCTTTAATTTTAACTAATGAATTAATTAGTTTGAACAGCTGAGATCTTAAATAAGTATTAATTAGAGGTAATCGCGATGAGAATGTATAAAAAATAACTTCTTGGGGAAAAGCATCATTCGTTAAAAATTAGATCAAAATGCTGTCAATCCTCCGGGAGAGAAACGTGGTACAAAAAGGAAACTTGGCTCAAAACATTTGATGTTAGTATCATTTTTATTTTTCGAAAAACTGGAAACTTCCATAAACACAAACTGTACGGGATCGTGTACGCGTAAAGTGCCGACAGCGTATCCACGGCATCAAGGAAACACTTTTTATCAAATCTTTTCGTTACTAAACCAATTTTTTCTCATTATTTCGTCCATATTCGCCCATCCTCATAACTCGAATTTCGGTTATCTCGAAATAAAAAGCACGGTCCCTTAAAATTCGAGATACCGAGTTTCGACTGTATATTAGGCCAAGACAATGTGTTTAATGTATAAAACATTATTGAATCAATGTAGGGGTCTGTACATAAAATCAGTGTATGTTGGCACATTTAAATCACATTTTGTTTCTAAAGTGTACAGTGAGGGGAGTTACTTAAACCAGTGATCAGAAAAATCACTAAACAGTGATTTTTTTTGCCCGTTCGTTTAGTTGTAAGATTTGTTTCCCTTTCACTTATAGGTCAACATCACTTAGATAAGTGATCACTTCAAAGTTCAGCAATCACTTAAATAAGTCATTTCTTGAATTAAATTAAAGAGGGGGATAACTCTATTTTTGTTGCCACGGTTCCGTTTACGTACAGTAGTTTCTTCCCTTGATTTACCGCAAACACTTAAACAAGTGATCTCAAAGAATAATTTATATTTTAAATTATAATTTGATACATAATTTATGTGACAGTTATATTTAATTTCAGACTGGGCTGTATTTATTATACTTGTATTTAAAATCACCTTTTCATGAGACGAGTCATCTTATCAACTAGGTATTGCCAACTTCTAATCTGGATTATTTGCACAAACTGCAAATCAGTTTTCATGTGAAATCATTTTTCCGCTATTTACAAAATTATCTTTTTCTCAAATTTCTTAACTATTTTTGCCACAAAATAGGATGACTATACATAACCGCTACACTGCCAAGCACATTTTATGAACTAGATGCCCACGGGCAACATGTCGAGCCCTCCCTTTGATCTCTAACTGTGGCTTTGACCTTTGAAATAGGAACCTGGGCTTTGGACAGGACACTCCGTCTTATTGAGTTCGACATTCACGCAAAATATAAACAAGGCAGTCTGAAAGACAGCTACATCCCCCGCCACTGCTATGGATAGTGAAAGGGTAAACCTTTGATTTTAGCTGTGACCTTGACCTTGAACTGACATGGCTGACTCATGAATTCTGCACAACGTCTTGATGAGGTGATCATATGACCAAAGTTTCATGAAAATCCTTCAAGGGGTTTAGGAGATACAGAGCTGAAACCTTTGACCTTCAGTTGTGACCTTGACCTTGAGCTGACATGGCTGACTCATGAGTTCTTGATGAGGTGATCATTTGACCCAAGTTTGATGAAAATCCTTCAAGGGGTTATGGAGATACAGAGTGGACACCAAATGGAAGGCTCAAACCTTCGACCCTTAGTTGTGACCTTGACCTTGAGCTGGCATGGTTGACTCATAATTTCTGCAAATCGTTCTGATGAGGTAATCATTTGACCCAAGTTTTATAAAATTCCTTCAAGGGGTTTAGGAGATATAGAGCGGACACGAAATGGAAGGCTCAAACCTTTGACCTTCAGTTGTGACCTTGACCTTGAGCCGACATGGCTGACTCATAAGTTCTGCACATCGCCTTGATGAGGTGATCGTTTGACCCAAGTTTGATGAAAATCCTTCAAGGGGTTTAGGAGATATAGAGCGGACACAAAATGGAAGGCTCAAAATCTTGACCCTAAGTTGTGACCTTGACCTTGAGCCGGCATGACTGACTCATGAGTTCTGCACATCGTCTTGATGAGGTGATCATTTGACCCAAGTTTTATAAAATTCCTTCGAGGGGTTTAAGAGATATAGAGCGGACACAAAATGGAAGGCTCAAACCTTTGACCTTCAGTTGTGACCTTGACCTTGAGCCGACATGGCTGACTCATAAGTTCTGCACATCGCCTTGATGAGGTGATCGTTTGACCCAAGTTTGATGAAAATCCTTCAAGGGGTTTAGGAGATATAGAGCGGACACAAAATGGAAGGCTCAAACCCTTGACCCTAAGTTGTGACCTTGACCTTGAGCCGGCATGGCTGACCCATGGGTTCTGCACATCGTCTTGATGAGATGATCATTTGACCCAAGATTTATAAAATTCCTTCAAGGGGTTTAGGAGATATAGAGCAGACACAAAATGGCAGACTCAAACCTTTGACCTTGAGTTGTGACCTTGACCTTGAACCGACAAGGCTGACTTATGGGTTCTGCACATCGTCTTGATGAGGTGATCATTTGACCCAAGTTTCATGAAAATCCTTCAAGGGGTTTAGGAGATATGGACCGGACACGATTTTGTTACGGACGGAAGGACGGACGCAGACGATTCCTATAATCCCTCCGCCACGGCGGGGGTTTAACAAGATTCCACATTGCATAGTTATTGGCCGTACAATAGCTGACATGACATTTGACCTCCAACATTGAGATTGGAATTTGGGCATGCCACTCCATCTCACCGAGGTTAACATTCATGCCAAATATAAACAAGAGCTCCGTCAAGCGGGGCAATATACGCCCGAAGGGTTACATCTGAGGATGGCAGCAAAATTTAAAGATCTTGACTGTTGAAGCCCAAAGGACAGGAACAACAAAGGGAAGAAATTTTTTTAAAAATTCTAAGTCCACAAAAACATCTTACCAGGTACAGGTATGTATAAAAATACACCTAAAAATTTGAGGTACCATCTATGTTGTACAACAGAAAAGTGGTCTCAGTTTTTCCCTACGGCCAATAATAAAAGTTTCAAAATAAGCTATTTATAGTAACATAAACTTTTTTTATTGTAAGTGAACAAAAAAGGGATCTGCTAAATAACAAGAGCTGTCCGTAAGACAGCCAAGCTCGACTATTCGAAATATTGTCCCAGAAGCAGGAAAATATTAACCAAAAGGTTAAATATCAAAAGAGTTTTAAGTTCAAAAGGGGGCATAATTTGCTCAAAATACATGTCAGAGTTATGGGACTTGACCCAGTGAGGTTGGTAATTGATCTAGAAAAAGAAGAAAAAAGTTTCAAATCTATATTCCTTTTAGTAATAGCTGTATTTACTTGCACGCAAAACTTTAACCAGGATTTTCTAAGTTCAAAAGGGGGCATAATTTGCTCAAAATACATGTCAGAGTTATGGGACTTGACCCAGTGAGGTTGGTAATTGATCTAGAAAAAGAAACAAGAGCTGTCCGTAAGACAGCCAAGCTCGACTATTCGAAATATGTCACAGAAGCAGGAAATTATTACTCACAAGAGTTTTAAGTTTGAAAGGGGACATAATTTGACCAAAATGCATATCAGAGTTATGGGACTTGATTCTATCAACTAGTTTTAAAACTTCGAAGACACATGTGAAGTTTCAATTCAATATCTGCATTAGTTTTGGAGATAGTAACTTGAATGTAAAACTTTAACCAGGATTTTCTAAGTCCAAACGGGGGCATAATTTGGCCAAAATACATGTTACGAGTTATGGAACTTGACCCAGTGAGGTTGGTAATTGACCTAGAAAAAGAATAAATAAGTTTCAAAGCTGTATGCCTTTTGGTAATAGCTGTATGTACTTGCACGCAAAACTTTAACCAGGATTTTCTAAGTCCAAAAGGGGGCATAATTTGCCCAAAATACATGTCAGAGTTATGGGACTTGATTCTATCAACTAGTTTTAAAACTTCGAAGACACATGTGAAGTTTCAATTTAATATCTGCATTAGTTTTGGAGATAGTAACTTGCATGTAAAACTTTAACCAGGATTTTCTAAGTCCAAACGGGGGCATAATTTGGCCAAAATACATGTCAGAGTTATGGGACTTGACCCAGTGAGGTAGGTAATTGATCTAGAAAAAGAAAAAAATAAGTTTTAAATCTATATGCCTTTTAGTAATAGCTGTATGTACTTGCACGCAAAACTTTAACCAGGATTTTCTAAGTCCAAAAGGGGGAATAATTTGCTCAAAATACATGTCAGAGTTATGGGACTTAATCCAGTGAGGTTGGTAATTGATCTAGAAAAAGAAACAAGAGCTGTCCGTAAGACAGCCAAGCTCGACTATTCGAAATATGTCACAGAAGCAGGAAATTATTACTCAAAAGAGTTTTAAGTTTGAAAGGGGATATAATTTGACCAAAATGCATATCAGAGTTATGGGACTTGATGCTATCAACTAGTTTTATAACCCCGAAGAAACGTATTAAGTTTCAATTCAATATCTGCATTAGTTTTGGAGATAGTAACTTGAATGTAAAACTTTAACCAGAAGAGGGCATAATTTGCTCAAAATACATGTTACGAGTTATGGAACTTGACCCAGTGAGGTTGGTAATTGACCTAGAAAAAGAATAAATAAGTTTCAAAGCCTTTTGGTAATAGCTGTATGTACTTGCACGCAAAACTTTAACCAGGATTTTCTAAGTCCAAAAGGGGGCATAATTTGCCCAAAATACATGTCAGAGTTATGGGACTTGATTCTATCAAGTAGTTTTAAAACCTTGAAGACACATGTGAAGTTTCAATTTAATATCTGCATTAGTTTTGGAGATAGTAACTTGCATGTAAAACTTTAACCAGGATTTTCTAAGTCCAAAAGGGGGCATAATTTGCCCAAAATACATGTCAGAGTTATGGGACTTGATTCTATCAACATGTTTTAAAACCTCGAAGACACATGTGAAGTTTCAATTTAATATCTGCATTCGTTTTGGAGATAGTAACTTGCATGTAAAACTTCAACCAGGATTTTCTAAGTTCAAAAGGGGGCATAATTCGGCCAAAATACAAGTCAGAGTTATGGGACTTGACCCAGTGAGGTAGGTAATTGATCTAGAAAAAGAAAAAATAAGTTTCAAATCTATATGCCTTTTAGTAATAGCTGTATGTACTTGCACGCAAAACTTTAACCAGAATTTTCTAAGTCCAAAAGGGGGCATAATTTGGCCAAAATGAAGGTCAGAGATATGGGACTTGGTGCTATCAACCAGTTTTATAACCCCAAAGACACATGTGAAGTTTCAATTCAATATCTGCATTAGTTTTGGAGATAGTAACTTGCATGTAAAACTTTAACCAGAATTTTCTAAGTCCAAAAGGGGGCATAATTTGCTCAAAATACATGTTAGAAGTATGGAACCTGACCCAGTGAGGTTGGTAATTGACCTAGAAAAAGAATAAATAAGTTTCAAAGCTATATACCTTTACATGATAGCTGTATGTAATTGCATGCAAAAACTTAACCAAGGTGTGACGCCGACGCCGACGCCAGGGTGAGTAGAATAGCTAGACTATTCTTCGAATAGTCGAGCTAAAAATAAGTTTCAAATCTATATGCCTTTTAGTAATAGCTGTATGTACTTGCACGAAAACTTTAACCAGAATTTTTTTAAGTCCAAAAAGGGGGCATTATTTGGCCAAAATGAAGGTCAGAGTTAAGGGACTTGCTGCTATCAACTAGTTTTATAACCCCGAAGACACATGTGAAGTTTCAATTCAATATCTGCATTAGTTTTGGAGATAGTAACTTGCATGTAAAACTTTAACCAGAATTTTCTAAGTCCAAAAGGGGGCATAATTTGCTCAAAATACATGTCAGAGTTATGGGACTTGACCCAGTGAGGTTGGTAATTGACCTAGGAAAAGAAAACAAAAGTTTCAAAGCTATATGACTAAAATTATGGCTGTATGTACTTGCATGCAAAAACTTAACCAAGGTGTGACACGGACGCCGACTCCAGGGTGAGTAGATTAGCTAGACTATTCTTTGAATAGTCGAGCTAACAACAAGAGCACTGCAATACAGAGCAATATACACAAAGCAGTCATATCACCTTTGACCTCTTAGTGTGACCTTGACCTTGAAGCGAGTCATCTGAAACATGCGCTCTGCGTGTCATCTTGGTGTGGTGAACATTTGTGCCAAGTTTCTTTGAAATCCTTCAATCAGTTCAAGAGTTACAGAGCGGAAATGAAACAAACTGATTAAACCTTTGACCCCTAAGTCTGACCTTGATCTCCAATCGAGACATCCAAAACATGCGCTTTGCACGTCGTCTTGGAGTGAACATTTGTGTCAAGCTTCTTTGAAATCCTTCAAGTGGTTCAAGAGTCACAGAGGGACAGACACTGGGGGTATAACATAAAAGTCCCTTCGGGCGTATGAAAAGATTGCTCCATGCATGTCAGTTATGGTCCGGACAAAGAAATCCGGACAGAAACACATACACCGATTAGCCATGTCTTCCAGCCGCAGGCGGGCTCGACAAGTCACATGAACTTTTTACATTATCGCAGGATCAAACTTTGTTATATTTTTCGTCTATGTGTTGCCATAGAAACCTTATTATTCCCATTTTGTACATGACATGTTCAGTTTTACCTATACTCTAATTTTATAAAAATCCTTGTGACTCTGAAGATGACTTAATAATAATAAAGCTTGAGCAAAGCTATCACAGTTTTTAATAGAGCAAAAATAATTATGTATGACTAATGGATATACATGCCTTAATCAGTTTAACAATATATACATCTTAGTTCAATGCAAATAAAAACATATGAAACAAGTTTGAGATGCAACAGTATACAAACAAGTCATTTGCCTTAAGAGGATCTTGACCATCTGAACTTTCTTCTGACCAAGTTTGGTAAAGATTTAAACAGTTCATTAAAATGTACCTTAATTACAGTTTTTTCTTTATACTTTGTTGTGACAACTTAAAAATATGTAATCACTACATCTTGGAAAGAAATTATTTTAACTATATGCTTGTCTATAGGACACACATTTATTACCTATCACTTAGACACAGACGGTAACTCCAGTCTGGCTGAGAGAAAACTCGAAGCCAATGCCAGGTGCGCAACTGTGCTTTCTAACAATCCCCTGTTTTATGCCTTTAAGCTAAATACATTTTGAGATACATTCGACACAATCTTGCATCCCATTTATGTATTTTTTATCAAGGACCATAACTATGAGCAGATTGACAGACTGAACAAAGTCACAGGTACACAACTTTACATGTTCAGTAATATTTTAGTCTCTTTATGCATGTTTTGACTAAATCAAGGGCAATAAGTCCAATTTAGAATTTAAAATGCTGACATCTTCCGGTGATGGACACTTCTCAACACTTGAGCACACTGATTGTCACATTGCTACAAATAAGAACTCCTTGCGACTTTCAGTCGTATACAGACCACCACCATCACAAAAGAATGGTTTCAGTACTAATGAATTCCTTCAGCAGGAATGGCCTGTTTATCTCAAAATACGCTACAATTGACAAGCCAATTGTTGGCAACTTAAACTTTCATCTAGACAATCATACCTACGGATCGTGACGCTTCCAAGTTCAACAGCTGTCTAGAAACATTTGGTATGGAACAACATGTTCGAGGATCAACACATGTTGCAGGACATACTTTGGATGTTCTTATCACAAGAGACACTGAAAATATTGTATCAAATATAGAAGTTACTGACCCAGGACTCTCTGATTCTGATGGGAAGATATCACGTGACCATTTCGCTGTGGTATTTCATATTCAAGCAGAAAAACCTGCTCCAATAAAGAAAACTGTGACCTTTGAAATGCACTGACATTGAATCATTTAAAAACGAAATAAAATCTTTGGAGATTCTTGACACGAACACGTTAATTTCTGATGTTGACGAGCACGTGGAATCATTAAACAACAGTTTGATATCACTCGTTGACCAGCACGCCCCTTGGCTTACTAAACCAATAGTGCTTAGACCGACTTGTCCATGGTATAATGAAGAACTACTCGAAGCCAAACATTTGAAACGAAAACTTGAACGCAAATGGAGAAAAACAAATCTGACAGTTGATCGTGGGATATACAGAAATCACTGTGCTTCTGTGAAAGAAATGCTGAAACAAACACGTGTAAATTTCTATTCTGAAAAAATAGAGTCCTGCGGACGAGATCAGAAAACTTTATTCAAAGTGACAAAGAATCTTCTTGGTAGAGACGAGGAGGCCGTGCTGCCAACATCTTCTTCTTCCAAAGAACTAGCGCAAACTTTCAGCAATTTCTTCATCGATAAAATTAATGGAATTAGAAATAAAATTAGGTCAGAAACAGACTTACAAACCGGTGTTGCCACCGAGGAAATTTCGAACACGCAAATAGATAAACTTGTTGAATTCGCTCCAACATCACAGGATGAAGTGAAAAAAGTTATTTCAAAATCTGCAAGTAAATCGTGTGAGCTAGATCCACTTCCAACATGGCTTTTGAAAGAATGCTTAGAAGAACTGCTACCATCTCTAACTAAAATAATTAATTATTCTTTAGAGAAAGCATATGTACCGAAATCCTTCAAAAGTTCGTTGATCAGACCACTCATCAAAAAGTCAGATCTAGATGCAAATGTTCTGAAGAACTACAGACCTGTATCTAATTTACCGTATGTGTCTAAAATACTTGAAAAGGTAGTCGATGCTCGTTTGGAAAGCCACTTGTCTTTGAACAGTCTCCACGAAGAACACCAGTCTGCATACAGAAAATTTCACTCCACTGAGACTGCATTACTGAAAGTTCAAAATGACATTCTCAACTTACTTGACCAAAATGATGTAACAATGTTAGTGATGCTTGATCTTTCGGCTGCTTTCGATACTAGCGACCACAAGACACTATTGCACCGCCTCCACGACCACTTTGGTATCGCAGGGAAACCACTTGAATGGATAACTTCATATCGGAGCAACCGCTACCAAACAGTGACCATTGATAGTGAATTGTCAAAACCAGTGCAAATGACATACAGTGTCCCACAGGGGTCCGTTCTCGGACCAAAATTTTTCACAATGTACACTAAACCAGTTGGTACAATATGCAAGAAACATGGACTAAATCATCATTTTTACGCCGACGATGGGCAGCTTTATTTATCTTTCAAAAGGATGTTTTACGCTGTGTTGAAAACTGTCTTGTAGAAATCGTATCTTGGATGAACAGCAACATGTTGAAAATCAATGCCGATAAAACTGAAGTCAATGTATTTACCTCTCAAAGAAACGAAAAACATATTGAATCGGTTACTGTGAAAATTGGAGAAGAGAACATTAAACCATCTAAATGTGTAAGGAATCTTGGTGCTTTTCTAGACTCCAAAATGAGCATGGAAAAACATATTAACTCAGTTTGTAGATCAGGGTACGGACAGCTACGTCAAATAGGCCACATCAGGAAATATCTAAATACAGATGCTACAAAACCCACTCGTCACTTCACGCCTTGATTATTGCAATGCGCTCTTGTATGGTGTTCCGAAGGTCTTGCTGAATAGACTTCAAAGTCTTCAGAACACTGCAGCTCGAATTATAAGGAGAATATCGCGTTATGATCACATTACGCCGGTATTAAAAGAACTTCATTGGATACCAGTTACTCATAGAGTGGACTTTAAGATTCTAGTTCTAGCATTGCATGACCAATCACCGATCTATGTTAAAGACTTGCTGGAACTCTATCAGCCAGCAAGAAATCTGAGATCCAAGAACAACTCAAAACAACTAGTTATTCCAAAAAAGCAAAACTGTGAGGTACGGTGGTCGTACTTTTTCTTCAGCTGCACCGAAGTTATGGAATGCTCTTCAGAATGCTTCTACCATTAGAGACGCTAAAAGCTTGAATGCTTTCAAGCGATCATTGAAAACACACTTTTTCTTCTAGGTCTATTGAAACTCACTTTGCACTGAAAAACAAGCTTTGCAATGGAAATTATCTCCTATTGTTTATTGTTCTTTAAAATATCTAGTACAATTGAAATGTAGAGTAAAACCCGATTCAGGCTAAGTACATTTTATTGTTGATATATTTTTTGTGTGTTGTATTGTATGTCCATATCATTCTGTGATATGTAGTCTGTACAGCGCTTTTGAATGTTATTTTATAGATGAAAAGAGCGCTATAAAAATCTGAAAAATAATAATGATAATAATAACTCTAGTCTGGATAAGTGATATCTCCTATCAAAAACTCTAAGTTCACATTATCACATGCTGAATAATTTTCTTGTGATGTTTCATATTCTTCTAGAGAAACATGCGACTGAAACTTAGGCCCTTTTTATGCATATATTTTACTAAGTCAATGGCAATAACTCTGGTCTGGCTGTGTGAAACCCTGGGGCACAACTTCCTTGCTGAATTACAATCCTGTGAGGTTTGATAACTCTGGGTCAAATAGTATTTGAGGAAACGACATAAAAACTTGGTGGGACTGACGGACAAGGGCAATTCCCCCCCCCCCCCCCCCACACACACACACACACAATCTATCTCTAGTAACCCTTAACAGAGACCAAGTGGAACCATTATAATGACGCTACAGACAAAGGTTGTTAAAGATCGGTCTAGCTGATCATGGGAATTTGCTGAAAGCTTTTTCTATTTTTAACTCTAAACAGGGTAATCTTTAAAATACAACATTTCTGCACGTCCTTGAATAATTTCTTCTGGAATATTCAACATTTCTGCACATCCTTGAATAATTTCTTCTGGAATACTCAAATGTCTCACAATCTGTGACGGTGCCACTAAGGCTTTATCTTCTATCAGTCAGTCTTTTCTTCTTAATGTTTCTTACAGTTCAGTTATCCAAAAAGCTAACATATGGTTCATCATCGACCGCATCAATAATCTGAAAATAAAGGAAAGCAAAGGGAAATGATTATTTAAATTCATCCAAAGAACTGAAACAGATTAACAAGTTACCAAGCCAAACAAACACATGGCCATGAAAGTTCATTGGAGAAACGATTTTCATTACCAATCGATACACTGCAATTGTGTGGTCTCAGTTTTTCCCTACAGCCAATACCAGTAATAAAAAAGATACTAAATAAGCTATTTAAAGTTACATAAAAGGGAAGTAATTCAATAAAAAAACAAGAGCTAGTCGAACACGAAATGCCCCCCCCCCCCACCCCTTGATGCATTCAGTAATTGCACAAGGAACAGAAATTATATGCTCACTGTAAACAAAAGTTCTACCATTCTGGTTTAATCTGACATTGACCTTTAACCAATTAACCTAACGAGAGATTACAGAGTGATCTTGGTGCCATCCACCGAGCCATTTTTGAATGTTCCAAATTTCAAGACTAACTCAAGGTCAAAATCAATGTCAAATTTCATTTCGGTACAAAACAATGTGTATGTGGTCTAAATTTGAAAGCTGTGGCTTGAGAAATGTGAAAGCAGGTCAATAGATCAATTTCAAGGTCAAAGTTCATTTCGGTAGACAGAACTTTGCATGTGCTTCAAATCTGAAGGCTGTAGCTTGAGAAGTGTGAAAGTAGGTAATAGGTAAAAATCAATGTCAAATTTCAATTCAGAACACAAAAATATGCATGTGGTCCAAATTTGAAGCCTGTAGCTTCAGAAATGTGGAAGTAGGTCACTATGTCAATCTCAAGTTCAAAGTTCATTTCGGTACACAAAACTATGCATGTGGTTCAAATTTGAAGGCTGTAGCTTGAGAAATGTGAAAGTAGGTCACTAGGTCAAAATCAAGGTCAAATTTTATTTCGGAACACAAAACTATGCAAGTGGTCCAAATTTGAAGCCTGTACCTTCAGAAATGTGAAAGTAGGTCACTAGGTCAATCTCAAGATCAAAGTCCATTTCAGTACACAAGACTATGCTTGTGGTTCAAATTTGAAGGCTGTAGCTTGAGAAATGTGAAAGTAGGTCACTAGGTCAAAATCAAGGTCAAATTTTAATTTGGAACAACAAACTATGCATGTGGTCCAAATTTGAAGCCTGTACCTTAAAAAATGTGAAAGTAGGTCAATAACAAGGTCAAAGTTTTTTTCGGTAAACAAACCTATGCATGTGGTCCAAATTTTAAGGCTGTAGCTACAAAAATGTGGAAGTAGGTCACTAGGTCAAGATCAAGGTCAACTCATGTCAAGGTTCATCTTGCCACTAAAAACTATACATGTGGTCCAAATTTGAATGATGTAAGTTATGGACATGAAGGTTCTAAGTTTTTCCCTATATAAGCCTATATGAAGTTGAGTTGAGCCCCTAGGGCGGGGCCATATTTGACCCTAGAGGGATAATTTGAACAAACTTGGTAGAGAACCACTAAATGATGCTACATTACAAAATATCAAAGCCATAGTCTTTGTGGTTTGGACAAGAAGATTTTCAAAGTTTTTCCCTATATAAGTCTATGTAAACCTTGTGACCCCCAGGGCGGAGCCATATTTGACCCCAGGGAAATAATCTGAACAATCTTGGTAGAGGACCACTAGATTTTGCTACATACCAAATATCAAAATCCTAGGCCCTATGGTTTTGGACAAGAAGATCAGAAACCGTTTTAACTGTTCCTGGCCAATGTGACCTTGACCTTTGACCTAATGACCTCAAAATCAATAGGGGTTATCTGCTGGTCATGGCCAACCTAACTGTCAATTTTCCTGACACTAGGCCCAAGTGTTCTAGAGTTATTGCCTGGAAACCATTTTACTGTTCCTGGTCACTGTGACCTTGACCTTTGATATACTGACCTCAAAATCAATAGGGGTCATCTGCTAGTCATGACCAATCTCCCTATCAACTTTCATGACCCTAGGCCTAAGCGTTCTTGAGTTATTATCCGGAAACCGTTTTACTGTTCAGGGTCACTGTGACCTTGACCTTTAACATACTGACCTCAAAATCAATTGGGGTCATCTGCTGGTCATTACCAACATTCCTATCAACTTTCATGATCCTAGGCCCAAGTGTTCTTGAGTTATCATCCGGAAACCGTTTTACTATACAGGGTCACTATGACCTTGACCTTTGACATACAGACCTCAAAATCAATAGGGGTCATCTGCTGGTAATGGCCAACCTCCCTATCAACTTTCATGATCCTAAGCATAAGCGTTCTTGAGTTATCATCCGGAAACGGATTGGTCTACATTCCGACCAACCGATTGACCGACCGACATCTGCAAAACAATATACCCCTCCTTCTTCTTGACCTTTGACATACAGACCTCAAAATCAATAGGGGTCATCTGCTGGTGATGACCAACCTCCCTATCAACTTTCATGATCCTAAGCCCAAGCCTTTTTTGAGTTATCATCCGGAAACGGATTGGTCTACATTCCGACCGACATCTGCAAAACAATATACCCCTCCTTCTTCGAAGGGGGGCATAATTATTGTAAGTGAACAAAAAAAGAATCTGCCATACAAAAACAAGAACACCTCAATGCAGAGACATATACACACTAAATGTAACTTTGACCTTGAAGCTAGCCATCCAGAATATGCGCTCTGCACTTCGTCCTGATGTGGTGAAATTGGTGTCAAGTTTCTTTGAAATCCTTCAAGGGGTTCAAGAGTTATAGAGAGGAAACAATATTGTTAACGGACAGACAGACAGACGGACACCGGGGGTATAACATAATATGTCCCTTCTGATGTATAATAAATGTGGGGCCAGGAGGACAATTCTCCATATACTTCACTAAGTCCAGCTAACAATGTCAGCATGCCAAAACTCATATTTATAATTTAGCATGTTTACTTTAAATGTGATTAACCCTTATCCTCCTTAATTTCTATAATGAACTTGTCCATCTTTCAATTTGGACAGTACCATTTACTGTTAAAAGGAATGCGTACCTAAAAGATTCTGACTGTATAGCAAACAGTGAAGATCATGATCAGACTGCACGGGTGTGCAGGCTGATCTTGATCTACACTGGTCGCAAAGGCAGAATCAATCGTGTCCAGCATGATAAGAGT
The DNA here is from genome assembly GCF_021730395.1 of Mercenaria mercenaria. NCBI lineage: Eukaryota > Metazoa > Mollusca > Bivalvia > Venerida > Veneridae > Mercenaria > Mercenaria mercenaria. Next base: position 83,720,646 of record NC_069368.1, read on the forward strand.
TAATATAACAAACTGTTGCAGAAGTGTAGTAATTACGATTACTTCTCTAACATATTTTTTTCATTCCTTCTTTATTCCTCTGGTTAGCTCATACTCTACCTCAATGTAGCAGCCAATCTTTAACTGTACTTCCTAAAACAAATTACAAGATAACTGTACTGTTACGAAGTGTGAGGCAATGTTTTATTACCGAAGACATAAATACCATCAGCTGTACAGTATAATAATGATAAATGATAAATAAATCTTGAAAGAAGAACTGATTCACACATAGCAACTAAGGTCGTTGGTTCGATCCCCGGCCGCGTCATACCAAATGGCCCTATATCGCTCACCTGTTATCATTGCACTTGAGGACAAGAAGGTCCTCAGAAACAAGAGGACCATGATGGTCCTGAATCGCTCACCTCTTCCCACATGACCCAGTATTGAGTATGACATCGTTTTTTCAATTATTTGACATAGTGATCTAGTTTTTGAGCTCATGTGACCCAGTTTTGAACTTGACCTAGATATTATCAAGATAAAAATTCTGACCAATTTTCATGAAGATCCATTGAAAAATATGGTCTCTAGAGAGGTCACATGGTTTTCTATTATTTGACCTATTGACCTAGTTTTCGAAGGTACGTGACCCTGTTTTGAACTTTATCTAGATATCATCAAGGTGAACATTCTCACTAATTTTCATGAAGATATCATGAAAAATATGGCCTCTAGAGAGGTCACAAGGTTTTTCTATTTTTAGACCTACTGGCCTAGTTTTTGACCGCAGTTGACCCAGTTTCAAACTTGACCTAGATATCATCAAGATGAACATTCAAACCAACATTCATAAAGATCCCATGAAAAGTATGGCCTGTAGAGAGGTCACAAGGTTCTTTATTATTTGACCTACTGACTTAGTTTTTTAAGGCACGTGACCCAGTTTCAAATTTGACCTAGATATCATCAAGGTGAACATTCTGACCAATTTTTATGGAGATCCATTCACAAGTATGGCCTCTAGAGAGGTCACAAGGTTTTTCTATTTTTAGTTCGACTGACCTAGTTTTTGACCGCACATAACCCTGTTTCGAACTTGACCTAGATATCATCAGGGTGAACATTCAGACCAACTTTTATAAAGATCCCTTGAAAAATATGGCCTTTAGAGAGGTCACAAGGTTTTTCTATTATTTGACCTACTGACCTAGTTTTTTAGAAGGCACGTGACCCAGTTTCCAACTTGACCTAGATATCATCAAGATGAACATTCAGACCAACTTTCATACAGATCCCATGAAAAATATGGCCTCTAGAGAGGTCACAAGGTTTTTCTATTATTTGACCTACTGACCTAGTTTTTGATGGCATGTGACCCACTTTCTAACTTGACCTAGATATCATCAAGGTGAACATTCTAACTAATATTCATGAAGATCTCATGAAATATATGGCCTCTAGAGAGGTCACAAGGTTTTTCTATTTTTAGACCTACTGACCTAGTTTTTGACCGAACGTCACCCAGTTTCAAACTTAACCTAGATATCATCAAGATGAACATTCAGACCAATTTTCATACAGATCCCATGAAAATTTTGGCCTTTAGAGAGGTCACAAGGTTTTTCTATTATTTGACCTACTAACCTAGTTTTTGATGGCACGTAACCCAGTTTCAAAACTGAGCTAGATATCATCAAGATGAACGTTCTGACCAATTTTCATGAAGATCTTGTGAAATATATGGCCTCTAGAGAGGTCAAAAGGTTTTTCTATTTTTAAACCTACTGACCTAGTTTTTAACGGCACCTGACCCAGTTTCGAAACTGACCTAGATATCATCAAGGTGAACATTCTGACCAATTTTCATGAAGATCTTGTGAAATATTTGGCCTCTAGAGAGGTCACAAGGTTTTTCTATTTTTAGACCTACTGACCTAGTTTTTGATGGCATGTGACCCAGTTTCGAACTTGACCTAGATATCATCAAGCTGAACATTCTGACCAACTTTCATAAAGATCCCATGGAAAATGTGACCTCTAGAGTGGTCACAAGCAAAAGTTTACGGACGCACGCACGGACGGACGACGGACGACGGACACCGCGCGATCACAAAAGCTCACCTTGTCACTTTGTGACAGGTGAGCTAAAAATATCTAAGTCCAAAGGACAGGAACAACAAAGGGAAGAAATTTAACCAAAAAGAAAAAAAAAATCTTACAAGGTACAGATATGTCAAAATACACCTAAAAATTGAAGGTACCATCCATGTTGTATCACAGAAAAGTGGTCTCGGTTTTTCCCTACGGCCAATAATAAAAAAGTTACTAAAAATAAGCTATTTATAGGAACGTAAAAGGGGAGTAATTAAAAAAAAATTATTGTAAGTGAACAAAAGAAGGATCTGCCAAATAAATCTGTTGACATAAATGAAATTTCAGATCAGTATCTTCATTAGTTACGAAGATATACCAATTTCAACTTGAAATAAAGGGAGGTAATCTGACATAAAATCAGTCCATAGTTATCTACCCTGATTGGCTCAGTCCAACTAATGACAATAATGAAATTTCAAATAAGTCCTATAAGTACTTACTGATATAAATCCATTTTGATTACAATCAGGGGAGGTAATCAGATATAAAATAACTCTGGAACCTACGATTGGATCTGATTTGTCATGGAATCCAAGATTTATTGTTGTTGAAGATATTTTGGAAGTTTGTATCAAATAAAACCATAAATGAGGTATCTATATGGCTGCAAATGCCAAAACAGCCAATTTTGGACATTTAAGGGACCATAACTCTTGAACCCATGATGGAATCTGGCCAGTTGAAGAAGGGAACCAAGATCTTGTGGTGATACAAGTTATGTGCAAGTTTGGTTAAAATCAAATCATAAATGAAGCTGCTATTGTGCAGACAAGGTCAAAATAGCTGATTTTGGCCCTTTCAGGGGCCATAACTCTGGAACCCATATTGGGATCTGGCCGGTTTAAAAAAGGAACCGAGATCTTATGGTGACACAAGTTTTGTGCAAGTTTGATTAAATTCAAATCATAAATGAAGCTGCTATTGTGCAGACAAGGGCAAAATAGCTAATTCTGGTCCTTTCAGGGGCCATAACTCTGGAACCCATAATGGAATCTGGCCAGTTCAAGAAAGGAACCAAGATCTTATGGTGATACAAGTTGTATGCCAGTTTGGTAAATATCAAATCATAAATAAAGCTGCTATTGTGCAGACAAGGTCAAAATAGCTGAATTTGGCCCTTTCAGGGGCCATAACTCTAGAACCCATAATGGGATCCGGCCAGTTCAAGAAAGGAAACGAGATCTTATGGTGATACAAGTTGTGTGCAAGTTTGGTTAAAATAAAATCATAAATGAAACCACTATCGTGCAGACAAGAAATTGTTGACGGACGGACGGACGGAAGGACGCACACACGACGGACGACGGACGAAGGGTGATCACAAAAGCTCACCTTGTCACTATGTGACAGGTGAGCTAAAACGCAATGTATTACATCAGAATATCAATGGATCATTTTATAACAGGTAATTTTTTATTCAAAATCACTCGCTTCAGTCTTCCAAATTGTATAATGAACTATGACTTCAAGGTAATGCTTGGAGAAATGGTATCGTAAATCCGGTAGTGTTTATTACCATACACTGACATACTGAATAATTCATACATTTATGTAGACTGCATTTATCAGGTAAACCACTTACTTGATTAAGCTCTACTGGCAATTTCTGGCCCCCTTCGTCGTCGTCCTCTTTAGTATTGTCTTCTGAAGTTTCCTATAAGAAACCAGCCAAATATGAACAATATTAAAATACAATTCATAACTGTTGGGACTTAATTTGGTTTTAATCATTCTGTGAATAACTCAAAACAGTGAGTTTCATGATAATCATTTAAGCAGTTTGAAAATTACTGAGAAACATGACAAGAGCTGTGGACAGCGCGCTCGACTATTCTCAGTGCTTGATAGTATAATATAAGCAATGAGTAAAACTTTAACATTACAATAAGCATATTCTAAGTCGAAAAGGGGACATAGTTCAGTCAAAATGCTTGATAGAGTTGCCTCCTCCTTTTTACAGACTGGGGTCATGATGGTAAACAAGTATGCAAAATATGAAAGCAATATCTCAATGGACTTTGCAAATATTTGGGGTGGTACGCAAACTTTAACATTTATTCTAAGTCGAAAAGGGGCCATAATTCAGTCAAAATGCTCGATAGAGTTGCCTCCTCCTTTTTACAGACTGGGGTCATGATGGTAAACAAGTATGCAAAATATGAAAGCAATATCTCAATGGACTTTGAAAATATTTGGGGTGGTACGCAAACTGTAACATTTATTCTAAGTCAAAAAGGGGCCATAATTCAGTCAAAATGCTTGATAGAGTTGCCTCCTACTTTTTACAGACTGGGGTCATGATGGTAAACAAGTAAGCAAAATATGAAAGCAATATCTCAATGGACTTTGAAAATAGTTGGGGTGGTACGCAAACTTTAACATTTGTGTGACGCCACCGCTAACGCCGACGCCGGGGCGAGTAGGATAGCTCCCCTATTCTTCGAATAGTCGAGCTAAAAATGAACAGACAAATGTATGGACAAACCAACATGATTAACTTGCAAATATAGCCCTCCTATAACTTGTATTCAAAAGGTTTATTTCTTTATAATTTCCAAGTACACATGTAGTGTAAAAGTTCAAAAATACCACTTGATCTTTTTGTATCGTCTGTATCAGGTAATTTTAAATGCAAAATCACTCAAGTAAGTCATCTTTTATGTATAAAAATATGATTTCAGACATGGTATGAAAAATCATGCAGTATTCATAACCATACACCGACAGACTGAGTAACTTATACATTTGTGTAGACTGCATTTATCAGGTAACAACTTACATGATTAAGCTCCACTGGCAATTTCTGGTCCCCTTCAATGTCATTCTCGTTAGATTTGTCTTGTGAAGATTCCTAAAAAGAAACCAGCTAAACATGAATATATGTCGAACTTAAATACGGTTCAAATCTGACATAACTGAAAGACGGAATTTAAACTTGATCTTTTTGTGATTAACTCAAACCAGTGAGTCTCTTTAAAAAAAATCAACAGAAAGGTTAGAGCAACTGGAAAATGAATGGTCTGATGTATGGACAAACCAACATGCTTGACTCTTCAATACAGCCCTCATATAATTTGTATTCATAATTTATAATACTTTATACTTCTTCACTTAAACAGGCTGTGTAAAAGTTCAAAGCATCACTTCATACTTTTGTATTCTCTGTATCAGGTATCACAAAGCAAAGCCACTCAAATAAGTCATCTTTAGTGTATTAAAATAGGACTTAAAGGTAATGCTAGGTGACATGATATGAAAAGTCCTGAGGTGGTTATTACTATAAACTGACAGACTGAATAACTTATAAATGTATGTAGACAGTATCTATTCAGTATCTACTTACACTGTTCAGCTCCACTAGCAAATTATGGCTCTCTTTATCACCACATTCAATAGCATTGTCTCGTGAAGTTTCCTGCAAAGAAATCCGCAAAACATGAAAATAAATTTCATAATGTATTTCTCTAAAAACAAGGAGCTGCGTTCAATAAACGCTTGATGCCCCCGGTGGCATCCTTGTCGATACAAAGCAACCTAAGTCCAAAACGAGGTCAAGGTCAAACTGGTCAGGTGATGTTTGAAGATGAGGAATGGTCACAGGTTACATCTGTATTAGTATCAATTCATTCTTGTAAGCGGTATTGATACTAGACGAAACGGTCCCATTTGGTTAACCAAGAGATGGCCCATATAAAGCAACCCAAGTCCAAAATGAGGTCAAGGTCAAGGTCAAACTGAGGTCAGGTGATGTCTGAAGATGAGGAATGGTCACAGGTTACATCTGCATTAGTATCAAGTCATTCTAGTAAGGGGTATTGATGCTAGACGAAACGGTCCCATTTGGTTAACCTCGTACAGACGAATGGACGGACAGGACAGTCACTATATGCCTCCCGCATCAGTAGATGCCGGGGGCATAAAAATGCTGATAAATGTCAATTTTAGTGGAAAAGATGACTGGAGTTCTTTTATACGAACTCTTACAGGTAATTTTAAATGCAAAATCACTCAGATAAGTAATCTTTAATGAATATCAAAATATGGTATCAGAAATCAGGTAGTGTTCATTACCACACACAGACTGAATAATTTATACATTTATGATATATAATAATATAGATACAAGTGACCTAGTACTGCAGTGGCAAAACAGAAGTCTCTTCTGGTGGAAGAACAATTTACTTTACCTTCAATAGTGACATTGACCTTTGACAGACAACCATGGTCATAAGTGTGACATATAGCCAAATCATAGGGAACATTTCTTTTGTTTAGTACTAAGAAATCTTCAATGCAATTAAAATTAATAAAGCAGAAACAAATTTTACTTGATCTTCAATAGTGACCTTGACCTTTGACAGACAACAAAAAAAATGTGTCATGGTCTCGACATATAGTCTAACGAAGGGGAACATTTCTGTTTAGTACTAAAAAAATCCATCAATGCAATAAAATGTAATGGAGCAGAAACCAATTTATTGAGCAGAATTTATTTTCACTTGACCTTTAATAGTTACCTTCACCTACAAGCAAAAGTCATGTACATGCATAAGCTACATATTGCCCTCTATATGGAAACCAAGTTTTATGAACCTAGCTTGAATATTTTTTGAGATATCGCAGATTTGCAGACAGACAGATGCCATTCCTATAGTCCCCTCTAATGCTCGACCGGTAGAAGACATATAAGTATGTACCATGAAATCCTGATTTAATGCTTAGGAAAAGGGATAATTTCAGGAATATTATATGATGTCCAGAGGACTGTAACTTAATCATTCTATCTTCATTCACACAACTAATATAAATAGGTCCCAAGGTTATCAACAATTATAATTAATAACTTCTTTCCAATGTGTCCTTTAACTGTATCTGGCCAGAGATCAAGGACAATCACATTTGTTATCTTGTTTGATGTTTGATGATCAGCATGATATCTATAAACATATATGTTTGACCATCTTCTGAAAGGTATACTAATTGACTAAATCATCAAAGGCAGCATTAATCAGACTTTATCATAATTACTTTAGTTATATATGTCAAACTGTATCAAATATGCACATACAAGATATAAACAAAGGTGATTAAAAATAAAAGATGCCAGTCAATTCTACCAGCACATGCAAAAACACTTCTAATAGTTATTTCTCATTCAAAATCACTTTCATGAATGATTTCATTCAAATATCACATACAAGATATAAAAATAAAAGAAAGAACAGAACAAAACTTTTATTTCACCCAGGTATAAGAAATACAGCATGGGGTTTTAACATATATACAAAATTTTAATGTAAAAAGAGAAAAATAAAGCCATTCCGGTCAAATCACTAAATAGTTTTAGCATTGAAATAAAACAATTATACATGCTTCAGATCTCCGATGGGGAGGGGGGAACTAGGGATACTTATAAATATTAACTAAAATTAGGTCATTTCGCAGCTCTTATAATCATTTCTGTTTAAGAAACTATTAGCACGCTAAGTTAAAATATCACATTTGTATATTAAAACATAATTCTAAGCGTAGTCATATTTGCATGCAACATATATGATAAATTGTTAAGTAAATACATAATAATGCAATCATATGAAATACTGTACATATCAGATCGGTTAAACAATTCAACACCTATTTATATATACATGTATGCAGTCACGCAGGTAAAGTTTGTTTTGTTTGTTACACACCTGTGTTGGTACTAAAAATAACACTCAGACCAGATATTATGGATGTGTCACAGGTCACGGATCATGACTTGAATCTTAGACGCTAATAATTCTATTAACGGACAGATGGACATATATTTACAACTGAACAGAAAAGATGTTTGCAAGTACTAAAAGGTATACAATTTTATAACTTACTAATGCTACAGTCACACATACGGATATGTCCGTGCGTTGAGGTACGGTGCAGATAGCATTAATCTGTGGGTGTATAACTACGGAGCAGTATGTCTTAGTACGGGAAAAATGGTGAGAAACAGGAAACAAACAAAACAATACAGGACGCGAATAAGTACGGATAGGTTCGAGGTACTACGCTGAATTACGTTTTACTGCGCCTTGCAACTTGCCCAGTGCACGAACGGGTCTGCGGTAAACTATGTTGAACTATGCTTAATACCAGCAGCTCATAACTACGTTGGCGGAAAGTAGTACAGCCACGGATAATACGTTTAAGTATCGTTTAAACTATGGACGTATAATGTTTCAGCCACAGTTGTACAAATTCAGTACGCTCAGGTACGGTTCGCATAAACTTTTTCCTGGTCAGTAGATTGGCGTAAACTTGCAAGTTATACGAGCAGCCTCGGATAACTACGTTCGGCTACGGCGAAGTATGTAACAGCACGGATAACTACGTTTAAGTACGTTTAACTATGGATGAATAAGTTTCAGCCAAGTTGGACTAAAGTCAGTGACGCTCAAATGGCTACGGTTCGCTCAAACTTTTGTGCATGTTCAGAAGTTGGAGAAACTTGCAAGTTTAGAATAAGTTTTGAATACGTTTTGACCACGTTTTGGTACGGATTAATACGAATGACTACTCTGAAGTACGGCTCAGGTACGGATCGATACGGATTACTACGTTTCTGTCCGTAGCTAGACGTAGCTATCCGCGCCATATGTATAGTGTGACTGGGGTATAACATGTAATTCTTGTTATTATTTTAACGTAAATAAATATCTACAAAAGGCTTAGTAAAGAACACGGCTATTAATTTATTTTAGACTTGGAGCACGTGCCGGCTAGCCAGTCACCGTGCAGTTCTGGACGGCTGTAAGCTTGGGACGGGGGGAGGTATTGGTATATCTAGCGCCTGAATTTATTCATGATAACAGCTACAAACTTACTAATATTTTTTAAGACTAAGTGAGATGCTGAGGAAATGAGACTGTTAAACGTTGAGTCGTGATTTCTAGCGTTTAATGCTTCATGGCCTAGGAATTTTTCCCTTTCGCGTTGAAAATACTGACAATCTAGTAAATAGTGCCTCTCTGAACCTATTTGATCTCTATTACATAAAGTGCACTTCCTCTCATTAATTGGAGTACCATCATACCGTCTAGTTTCAATAATGAACTGGGAATAAATGATTTGCGGTTCGGAATCTAAAAATATTTACATATTCTTGTTCTTCAAGTTTCAAAAAATATGGCTCAAACTAGTGGATTTCTTTAAAGCTAGAGTAAATACATCCCTTATTTGACTGTTGAAGTTGTTCATGCCAGCTCTGCTTAAATTGGTCGATAAGTGTACATTTTATTTGTTTATAGAGATTTTTCTGATTAATTTGAAACTGATTTTCCCATAAATCGGGGCGACCAACAGAAATGAGCATGTCTTTTATCTTATTTATCCATTTAAAATTTACATTCGGCTGATTTAACATATACTTATAAATTTCGAGAGCCAATTTGCTATCTTTACCGGTTAATAAACGGTTCCAATAAGATATCATACGACTTATAACTATTATTGAAACGGGGTATCTGCCGAGTTCGCTACACAAAAATGCAATAGGTGTTGAGCGCCTAGCTTTAGTTATTTTTCTGAGGAATTCGTTGTGAACTTTTTCTAATATTTCAAGGTTTTCAAATCCAAAAATTTCGCTCCCGTAAGTTAAGATTGGCAGGACTGTGTGGTCAAATAGTTTTATAATTAAATCACTTGGTAAATTAGCACTTGAGGATCTTGAAAACAGCAAGTACAAAGCTTTGGTGGCTTGTTCAGCTAGGTGTTTCCTAGCTTTTAGATAAGAACCATTACAAGAAAAGGTAACACCGAGATAATGATACTGGTCAGTGATATCCATTTGCTAAATATTACCGAGCTTAAAGATAAAATTTCTTAATTGGCGGGCTCCAAAAACAACAACTTTCGTTTTGCTAATACTTACCTTTAAGTGCACCTCATTACAGTAATTATTAACAAGAGGACCATGATGGTCCTGAATCGCTCACCTCTTCCCACATGACCCAGTTTTGAGTATGACGTCGTTTTTTCTATTATTTGACATAGTGACATAGTTTTTGAGCTCTTGTGACCCAGTTTTGAACTTGACCTAGATATTATCAAGATAAAAATTCTGACCAATTTTAATGAAGATCCATTGAAAAATATGGTCTCTAGAGAGGTCACAAGGTTTTTCTATTATTTGACCTATTGACCTAGTTTTCGAAGGTACGTAACCCTGTTTTGAAATTTACCTAGATATCATCAAGGTGAACATTCTCACTAATTTCATGAAGATCTCATGAAAAATATGGCCTCTACAGAGGTCACAATGATTTTCGATTCTTATACCTACTGGCCTAGCCCGCCCGCTTAGCTCAGTAGGTAAGAGCGTTGGTCTACGGATCGCGGGGTCGTGACGGATCGCGGGGTCGTGAGTTCGATCCTCAGGCGGGGCGTATGTTCTCCGTGACTATTTGATAAACGACATTGTGTCTGAAATCATTAGTCCTCCACCTCTGATTCATGTAGGGAAGTTGGCAGTTACTTGTGGAGAACAGGTTTGTACTGGTACAGAATCCAGGAAAACTGGTTAGGTTAACTGCCCACAGTTACATGACTGAAATACTGTTGAAAAATGGCGTTAAACCCAAAACAAACAAACAAAACCTACTGGCCTAGTTTTCGACCGCACGTGACCCAATTTCAAAACTGACCTAGATATCATCAAGGTGAACATTCAGATCAATTTTCATGAAGATCCATTGAAAACTATGGCCTCTAGAGAGGTCAAAAGATTTTAATCTTCTTCTTCTTCTTGTCGTTCGCATCTACACTTCCAGACCAGTAGCCTCGATGAAACTTGTGGTCTGCCTAAGATCCTCAATGCCTCCATACAGTTTCTGGTGGATTGAGGTATCTATTGGCCAAGTCGCAGCTCGCTCCTGGTCGTGCCTTTTACATCTCTGAAGTATATGCTCCGCAGTCTGATCTTCTTCACCACATGGACAAGTTGGCGATGATGTCAGTCTGTATTTCTTGTACATGTGACCATTGAGCTTGTTGTGCCCTGAGCGGAGCCTGACCATCATCACTTGTTCAGACCGATCAAGGAGATGAAAAGCATCTTCCTCCATCCTTGGTCTCGTTAGTGCCTTGATGATGGTGACTTTCTCCTTGTAACTCACAGGTATTGTTGGTTGTTCTGACTGAGTTCCTAGCTTAGCCAGTTTGTCTGCCTCTTCATTGCCTGCAAGTCCACAATTGGATGGAATCCACTGAAGTGCTACTCTGCAGGTTATACTCAGGCTTTGCATTCTCCTGGCTAGCTGCGGAGCTTTATTGTTGATCAGAGCTTCCATGACAGACAGTGCATCTGTGAAAAAGACGACTGAGGAGCTTTCTTCTGCCGAGTCTTCAACTATTGAGACGGCCTTCATGAGTGCTTCAGTCTCTGCTTTATAGTTGCTGCAGTGTTTTCCTGTGGCTGCATGTAGTGTTTCTCTCTTGCCAGATGGTTATTGAATGAAAACTCCTGCTGCTCCATCTTTGACGGCGCATGTGGCTGATCCGTCTGTATAGACATGAGTCCATAATTCCGGAGGATAGTCTTCATTGATCATAGCAAGTGTGAGGCTCTTCCGAATGCCTTCATCCTCTTGCTTCCCGCGGTCAAGACGAGGAACAGCAAGTCTCACAGTCACTGAGGACAGATCATTCGCTAGTGGGTTTATGATGTCTTCACTACCTAAGAGAATCGTTGGAATGCTCAGCTCAGTTTTGAACTCTCGGTTGAGTTTCTTTGCCTCATGTACGAAGCTGCTACGTTTGAGCCGATTCTTTGTATAGCCATCTAGCTTGGCTTTCATGGGATGGTCTTGAAAAGACCTGAACTTCTCTTCTCTGCTTGAAGCAGAACCTTTGCATGTCTTCTGTCTTGTAACGGCTGTGTGCCTGTTAGCTTCTCCATGAAGGAGATTGGTGTAGACTTTGTAGCACCTGTCATGCTCGGCAATGCTTGGTTCTGAACCTTGTCTAAAGCCTGTTGGTTAGTTTTGGCAGTAGTGGACCAGGCAGTTGAGCTATACTCTAAATGGGGTCTCACTGTTCCTGATATACTGTCTTGAGTATTCGCTCATTTGCTCCCCACGTTGTTCCAGCAAGTTTGCGCATCATGGCAAGCTTTTTACGGTCCTTCCCTTCTGCTTGACTAATGTGGGGCTTCCAGGTTAGCCGTTTGTCAAAGGTCACTCCAAGGTATTTTGCCTCGTCTGCTTCAATCAGCGAAGTATTTCCCATCTTGATTTTACCCGCCCTCTGCTTTGACGACAGGGAGAATAGTGAATAAAAACCTACTGGCCTAGTTTTCGACCGCACGTGACCCAGTTTCAAAACTGACCTAGATATCATCAAGGTGAACATTCAGATCAATTTTCATGAAGATAATTTTATTTTAATAATTTTAGACCTACTGACCTAGTTTTTGACCGCAGTTGACCCAGTTTCAAACTTGACCTAAATATCATCAAGATGAACATTCAGACCAACTTTCTTACAGATCCCATGAAAAGTATGGCCTCTAGAGAGGTCACAAGGTTTTTTATTTGACCTACTGACCTAGTTTTTTATGGCATGTGACCCAGTTTCAAACTTGACCTAGATATCATCAAGGTAAACATTCTGACCAATTTTCATGAAGATCCATTAAAGGGTATGCCTCTAGAGAGGTCACAAGGTTTTTCTATTTCAAGACCTACTGACCTAGTTTTTGATCGCAGTTGACCCAGTTTCAAACTTGACCTATATATCATCAAGATAAACATTCAGACCAACTTTCATACTGATCCCATGAAAAATTTGGCCTCTAGAGAGGTCACAAGGTTTTTTCATTATTTGACCTACTGACCTACTTTTTGAAGACACATGACCCACTTTCAAACTTGACCTAGATATCATCAAGATGAACATTCTGACAAATTTTCATGGAGATCCATTCATAAGTATGGCCTGTAGAGAGGTCACAAGGTTTTTCTATTTTTAGACCTACTGACCTAGTTTTTAACCGCACATGATCCTGTTCCAAATTAGACCTAGATATCATCAAAGTGAACATTCTGACCAATTTTCATGAAGATCTCATGAAATATATGGCCTCTAGAGAGGTCACAAGGTTTTTCTATTTTTAGATCTACTGACCTAGTTTCTGATCGTAAATGACCCAGTTTCGAACTTGACCTAGATATCATCAAGTTGAAAATTCAGACCATTTTTCATACAGATCTCATGAAAAATATGGCCTCTAGAGAGGTCAAAAGGTTTTTCTATTATTTGACCTACTGACCTAGTTTTTGACGGCACGTGACCCAGTTTCAAATCTGACCTAGATATCGTCAAGTTGAACATTCTGACCAATTTTCATGAATATCTTGTAAAATATATGGCCTCTAGAGAGGTCACAAGGTTTTTCTATTTTTAGACCTATTGACCTAGTTTTTGACGGCACGTGACCCAGTTTCAAACTTGACCTATATATTATCAAGGTAAACATTCTGACCAATTTTCATGAAGATCTTGTGAAATATATGGCCTCTAGAGAGGTCACAAGGTTTTTCTATTTTTAGACCTACTGACCTAGTTTTTATCGGCACGTAACCCAGTTTCGTACTTGACCTAGATATCATCAAGTTGAATATTCTGACCAACTTTCATAAAGATCCCATGAAAAGTGGTAACAAGCAAAAGTTTACGGACTGACGCACGCACACACGGACGGACGGACGACGGACGACATACGCTGCGCTATCACAAAAGCTCACCTTGTCACTTTGTGACAGGTGAGCTAAAACTGTCTAAACTTTCTTGAAAATCTGTTTGTGAATCTGATACATTGTACAATAATGGTATAGAGTAAGACTAGTAGTAAAAGGTGATGTTCTGTGTACACCAGTCAATTTTACCAGCACATGCAAAATCACTTTTAGAAGTTATTTTTCAGTCAAAATCACTTTCAGGAGTGATTTTCATTCAAATACCATACAAATTGAACATTACTTTAGTATTTATATGAAATGTGTACAATTGACCACTGGACTTTTATTACTGTGTAATAAAATAGTTAGTAGTTACTACAAAATTTTTGTACCTAGAACTCAGAAATCTGCCAATACAAGGAGCAAAACAGAATTATGACAATAAATCTCACTGAAAAGGCATAGTAATCATTGTCAGCTAGAAACAAGAGGACCATGATGGTCCTGAATCGCTCACCTGTCCCCACATGACCCAGTTTTGAATTGAGTATGATGTCCTTTTTTTTCTATTATTTGACATAGTGACCTAGTTTTTGAGCTAATGTAATCCAGTTTTGAACTTGACCTAGAGATCATCAAGATAAAACTTCTGACCAATTTTCATGAAGATCCATTGAAAAATATGGTCTCTAGAGAGGTCACAAGGTTTTTCAATTATCTGACCTAATGACCTAGTTTTTAAAGGCACATGATCCAGTTTCGAACTTGACCTAGATATCATCAAGATGAACATTCTCACCAATTTTCATGAAGTTCTCATGAAAAATATGGCCTCTAGAGAGGTCACAATGTTTTTCTATTTTTATACCTACTGACCTAGTTTTTGACCGCATGTAACCCAGTTTCTAATTTTGACCTAGATATCATCAAGGTGATCATTCAGATCAATTTTCATGAAGTGATCATTCAGATCAATTTTCATGAAGATCCATTGCAAAATATGGCTTCTAGAGAGGTCACAAGGTTTTTCTATTTTTAGAACTATTGACCTAGTTTTTGAACGCAGTTGACCCAGTTTCGAACTTGACCTAGATATCATCAAGATGAACATTCAGACCAATTTTCATACAGATCCCATGAAAAATATGGCCTCCAGAGAGGTCACAAGGTTTTTTTATTATTAGACCTACTGACCTAGTTTTTGATGGCACATTACCCAATTTAGAACTTGACCTAGATATTATAAAGGTAAACATTCTGACCAATTTTCATGAAGATCCATTCAAAAGTATGGCCTCTAGAGAGGTCACGTTTTTTTATTATTTGACCTATTGACCTAGATATCATCAAGCTGAACATTTTGACCGATTTTCATGAAGATCCATTGAAAAGTATGGCCTCTAGAGAGGTCAAAAGTTTTTGTAATATTTGACCTGCTGACCTCACATAGTTTTGGTTGGCACGTAACCCAGTTTCGAACTTGACCTAGATATCATCAAGATGAACATTCAGACCAACTTTCATACAGATCCCATGAAAAATATGGCCTCTAGAGATGTCACAAGGTTTTTTTTATTATTTGACCTACTGACCTAGACCTAAAAGCATGTGACCCAGTTTCGAACTTGACCTAGATATCATCAAGGTAAACATTCTGACCAATTTTCATGAAGACCCAATGAAAAGTATGGCCTCTAGAGACGAAGTTCCTCAGAGTTGGTCTAATGAAGTAAAAAAATTGAAAAGAAAAAAATTAAGTTTAACGCTTCCTGCTCAGACTGAGGGTGTCGTGTTTCTTCCAGCAAGCACATTCTGACCAACTTTCATAAAGATCCCATGAAAAATGTGACCTCTAGAGTGGGCACAAGCAAAAGTTTACGCACGCATCATGCAGGGCCCTCGATCGGCCGTTTTTACCGCCGAATATCGACTGCTTCCCCGCCAAAATAGTATCCTTTTTTCCCCCTCCAGAGATAATAATTCCCTCTTTAAATTCAGGACATTCGGTTGACCCGAGGTCCCGAGTTTTGACCCGCGAACATCGGGAAAACTCAAAGTTTGACCCGCTCAGAATATGCCCCATACGTCGGGTTGACTCTCAGAAATTTTCTTTGATTCATCTTGAGTTGGAAAGTTCTGCCCCTTGTCAATCAAAATCAAAGTCAATTTCAATATTGTTCGCCATCATAAGCAAAAGTATGGCAATAGGCGGAGCGTCGTATGTTAATTAGCTACTAACTGATGTCACTCACGCAACAGGCCGATTCACACGTGGTCATCTGGCGGTTTGTATTCAGTACAACAATCCTTGTCATTATCAAAGGTGTTTATTGATCAATGCGTAAAAGTTTATCGTGTTTGCATCACTTGTTAATTAGCAGTATGCAACTTATGTTGTATTGTTATCTGTCTTGCTGGTCAACCGTTATGGTCTATTGAAATTCTATTATCATTGCAGAGGCTTTGTTTAGTCCAGAAAAAATAAGCAGAAATTATAAGTAATGAATAGGTATTGTGAAAAAGAATTTTTAATATTTACTTTCGTTTTCCATACTTGTCACGTGTTTTGTCGACTGTGATTTTCAGACATTTTTATCATTTCTTGCAAGATTTTTCTAGTACAATTTAAATAACAAGAGCTGTCGGAGGACAGCAACGCTCGACTATTCAACAGCCTTGTCAATTGAATTAATACAAAAGTCGAAAAATGGGCATAATTTTGTAAAAATGAGAGAAAAGGTTATGGAACCTTCACAGTGCTTATCAGCTCATAAAGTGAACAAGTGCATGGAGTTTCAATCCTTTCCCATAGGTGGATACTGAAATACCAGCTTACATACAAAAACTTAACCAAAAACTGCTAAGTCGAAAAAGGAGCGTAATTTTGAAAAAATTGCAAAGTAGAGTTATGGGACCTACACAGTGCATGTCAGATCATAACAGTGAACAAGTGTGTGAAGTTTCAATCCATTCCCATTAGTGGGTACTGAGATACCAGCTTACATACAAAACCTTAACCAAGAATTTCTAAGTCGAAAAAGGGGCATAATTTTGTAAAAAAAGCAAAATAGAGTTATGGAACCTGTGCAGTGTAGGTCAGTTTATCACAGTGAATAAGTGTGTGAAGTTTCAATCCATTCGCACAAGTGGTTACTGAGATACCAGCTTACATACAAAACCTTAACCAAATCGGGACGCCGACGCAGACGCCGACGCATGGATGAGTCCAATAGCTACATATTTTGAATAGTCGAGCTAATAAAGCATTAAAGGTTGCATTTAAAAATAGATCACTTTTGCAAAAAGCTGTGAAGCTTATTTTGAAGCATATTTCAATAATAAAATCATGCAAAAGCACCAAACTCCACCCACTTAGACAACTAAAATATAAATTATGGTTTAAGAGTATATCATCAAAACACAAAAATATTTTATATACGAAAAACATCGTTACCAATATTTTACCTAACAATTACATGTTCTGCCGTACTGTCCCGTACTGAAAATATTCTGAAAAAGTTGTCCCCCTTTGAAAATGAATGCCATTTGTAAAGAAATAAAAATAAACAATTGCTGAAAACTGTGTTCCACCTAGTTATGTGAAATTTCAACACTCGCATGCTATTGCAAATGCATCAAAACAAACATGTGTAACAGTTCTTTGAAAATGGTGAGTTTTTGACTGCCCGGAAGTGGGGCCCCTTTAGGCAGTCCTTTTTTCGGAATTCAATGTTTATATTAGTATACTGACACTTGTTTTGTTGTTTTTGTAATGATAGTGTGTATATTACTCTACAAAACAAGTGTCAGTTTACTGATATAAGCATTGAATTCCGAAAAAGGACTGTCTTAATAGGTCCCACTTCCAGACAGTCAAGCGCCTTTAAAAACCATTTTCAAGGAACTGTTATTAACAAATAAGAAAAATCAACAACAACACGTGTAGCGTTTGTTCATAGATAATTATTAACTTCCAACGTTTCGGCGTTAAGCCTTCCTCAGGGAAGAATAACAATAAAAACAACGGACGTGACGTCGTTAAACAACGTCGCGTAAAAAGGCGGTACAATGTATACAAAGTTTAGATCTACATTATTTACAATGTTAAATTAATTAAAAATAACGTTCCTTTAAACGGATTTAACAAACATACCGAGTAAATTGTCGGATAGTGTTTATACAAAATTTCCTATACTTATGTATATAAAAAACAGAAATAGGAAAAAACAACGATATACTCGGCATTACATATCTATATATGTAGATCAATACAATTAGTTAATTGGTCAATTAATATCAAATAAAACTTTAGAATTTAAACCATCTGGATAGAGCGTTTTCAGTTTATGTATCCACACTGTTTCTTTGCAGAGACGATCAATGTCATTTCTTACAACATCAATAGGCATAAAAGAAAAGTCCTTTAAGCAATGATCTCGTAAATTGAAATGTGATGCAACCATTGAGGAAAAAGTAGGGTCAGTAAAACTATTAATATCAAATCGGTGACTGTTCATGCGTTTTGATACAGGTTGCTTAGTTTGTCCCACATACTGTTTGTCACATTTTTTGCAAGTAATCAAATAAATTACACAGTTACTTTTACAGTTTACGTTATGATGTAAATTGTATGATTGACCAGTCATTTTTTTTTTTTTTTTTTTTTTTTTTTCAAGGAACTGTTACACATGTTTGTTTTGATGCATTTGTAATAGTGTGCGAGTGTTGAAATTTCACATAACTAGGTGGAACACAGTTTTCAGCAATTGTTTATTTTTATTTCTTTACAAATGGCATTCATTTTCAAAGGGGGACAACTTTTTCAGAATATTTTCAGAATGGGACAGTACGGCAGAACATGTAATTGTCAGGTAAAATATTGGTAACGATGTTGTTCGTTTATAAAATATTTCTGTGTTTTGGTGATATACTCCTAAACCTTAATTTAAAAAAAATATGTAGTGATAAATATATTTGTTTTAGATAAACTTTGTGGAAGTTGCATTAATAACAGTATAGCCTGACCCCTGAAAAGCTGATTTTGACATGATACAATTGCAGTTACTAGTAGTACATGTATGTTGAGAAAAAGAAACAGCTACATAAAAAAAAGTTATACATGTTATAGTTCTTACATAGTTTATTCTTTAAAGGCAATGAAAATTCCCCCCTTTTGGCTAAAACGACACAAAAATTCCCCCGCCTGAGGGCTGCGGACCCCTTCCCCCAAAGTAGAGTGAGGGCCCTGGCACGCACGGACGATGGACGCCACGTGATCACAAAAGCTCACCTTGTCACTTTGTGACAGGTGAGCTATAAACAGTGGGATGGATTTTGTCAGCTTCATCAAGAATCAGTGAGACGAGTTTTATCTTGAAGTATAACATTACCTGTTAGTCCTAAGACCTCCAGACTGGGTCACTCTGTCCTGGGCATCCTGTAATCTCTGTAGCATTGCTCTCGCCTCTTCTGGTGAGTACAGGTCGATAAACAAGGGCATTCTCAACTGTCTGAAATAAACAGGTAACCAGTCAGTTGTTTTTAGTCTCCCTCTCACCAAAACTGTGCTACATTTCAATTGTATAGATATATAAAATATATAATAGTATTAATACCAGTACAAAAGTTCATGGAATCAAATTCAAAGGTCACACTGACCTTGACCTTTAACCAGTTACACAGGGTTCATCATGTCTAGGAAGCATGTTCACAAATACAGGTATTAAAAGATCCCTCTTACCGTTTTTTCCATTCAAAGGTCACTTTGGCCTTGGTGTATTGCTAAGGGGCACTAAAATATACAGTGCTCACCCTCAGTCTAGTGCCACTGTGCCCAAAAAATTAAGAAGTACAAGAGCTCGTCGAACACGACATGCCCCCCTTGATGCATTCAGTAACTGCACAAGGAACAGAAATTATTTGCTCCCTGTAAACAAAAGTTCTACTGTTCTGGTTCAATGTGACCTTGACCTTTAGCCTACAGACCCCAAAATCTATAGGGGTCAACTACAGGTCATGACCAACCTCCCTATCAAGTTTCATGATCCTAGGCCCAAGCGTTCTCAAGTTATTGTCTGGAAACGGTTTAAATGTTCCGGGTCACTGTAACCTTGACCTCTGACCTACCGACCTTAAAATCAACAGGGGTCATCTGCTGGTCATGATGAACCTTTCTATGATCTTTCATGACCCTTGGCCCAAGTGTTCTCAAGTTAGAGTCCAGAAACCGTTTAACTGTTCCTGGCCAATCTGACCTTGAACTTTGACCAAATGACCTCAAAATCAATAGGGGTCATCTGCTGGTCATGGTCAATCTCCCTATCAATTTTCCTAATCCTAGGCCCAAGCGTTCTTGAGTTATCGCCTGGAAATCGTTTTACTGTTCCTGGTCACTGAGACCTTGACCTTTGACGTACTGACCTTAAAATCAATAGGGGTCATCTGCTGGTTACGCCCAACCTCCCTATCAACATTCACGATCCTAGGCCCAAGCAATTTTGTGTTATCATCCGGAAACCGTTTAAATGTTCCGGGTCACTGTGACCTTGAACTTTGACATACTGACATTCTCACCAAATTTCATGAAGATCTCATGAAAAATATGGCCTCTAGAGAGGTCACAAAGTTTTTCTATTTTTCGACCTACTGACCTAGTTTTTGACCGCACATGACCCAGTTTCGAACTTGACCTAGATATCATCAAGCTGAACACTCTCACCAATTTTCATGAAGATCCATTGAGAAATATGGCCTCTAGAGAGGTCACAAAGTTTTTCTATTTTTAGACCTACTGACCTAGTTTATGAAGGCACGTGACCCACTTTCAAACCTGACCTAGATATCATCAAGGTGAACATTCTCACCAGTTTTCATGAAGATCTCATGAAAAATATGGCCTCTAGAGAGGACACAAGGTTTTTCTATTTTTCAACCTACTGACCTAGTTTTTGACCGCACGTGACCCAGTTATGAACTTGACCTAGATATCATCAAGCTGAACACTCTCACCAATTTTCATGAAGATCCATTGAGAAATATGGCCTCTAGAGACGTCACAAGGTTTTTCTATTTTTAAACCTACTGACCTAGTTTTTGACCTCACGTGACCCAGTTTCGAAATTGACCTAGATATCATCAAGATGAACATTCTGATTAATTTTCAGGAAGATCATTTGAAAAATATGGCCTCTAGAGAGGTCACAAGGTTTTTCTATTTTTAGATCTACTGACCTAGTTATTAATTGCACGTAATCCAGTTTCGAACTTGACCTGGATATCATAAAGATGAACATTTTGACTAATTTTCCTAAAGATCCCATGAAAAATATGGCCTCTAGAGAGGTCACAATGTTTTTCTATTTTCAGATCTACTGACCTAGTTTTTGACCGCACGTGAACCAGTTTCGAACTTACTCTAGATATCATCAAGGTGAACATTTTGACCAATTTTCATGAAGATCTATTGAGAAATATGGCCTCTAGCGAGGTCACAAGGTTTTTTTATTTTTAGAACTACTGACCTAGTTTTTGAACGCACGTAACCCAGTTTCAAACTTGGCCTAGATATCGTCAAGTTGAAAATTCTGACCAATATTCATGAAGATCCATTGAGAAATATGGCCTCTAGAGAGGTCACAATGTTTTTCTATTTTTAGACCTACTGACCTATTTTTTTGACCCCACGTGACCCAGTTTCGAACTTGACCTAGATTTTATTTAGGTGAACATTCTGACCAATTTTCATGAAGATCCATTGAAAAATATGGCCTCTAGAGAGGTCACAAGGTTTTTCTATTTTTAAACCTACTGACCTAGTTTTTGACCTCACGTGACCCAGTTTCGAAATTGACCTAGATATCATCAAGATGAACATTCTGATTAATTTTCAGGAATATCTTGAAAAATTTGGCCTCTAGAGAGGTCACAAGGTTTTTCTATTTTTAGATCTACTGACCTAGTTATTAATTGCACGTGATCCAGTTTCGAACTTGACCTGGATATCATAAAGATGAACATTTTGACTAATTTTCCTAAAGATCCCATGAAAAATATGGCCTCTAGAGAGGTCACAATGTTTTTCTATTTTCAGATCTACTGACCTAGTTTTTGACCGCACGTGAACCAGTTTCGAACTTACTCTAGATATCATCAAGGTGAACATTTTGACCAATTTTCATGAAGATCTATTGAGAAATATGGCCTCTAGCGAGGTCACAAGGTTTTTCTATTTTTAGAACTACTGACCTAGTTTTTGAACGCACGTAACCCAGTTTCAGACTTGGCCTAGATGTCGTCATGTTGAACATTCTGACCAATATTCATGAAGATCCATTGAGAAATATGGCCTCTAGAGAGGTCACAATGTTTTTCTATTTTTAGACCTACTGACCTATTTTTTTGAACCCACGTGACCCAGTTTCGAACTTGACCTAGATTTTATTAAGGTGAACATTCTGACCAATTTTCATGAAGATCCATTGAAAAATATGGCCTCTAGAGAGGTCACAAGGTTTTTCTATTTTTAGACCTACTGACCTAGTTTTTGACCGCACGTGACCCAGTTTCAAACTTGACCTAGATATCATCAGGATGAATATTCTGACCAACTTTCATAAAGATCCAATGAAAAATGTGACCTCTAGATATGTCACAAGGAAAAGTTTACGGACGCACGGACGGACGACGGACGCTGCGCGATCACAAAAGCTCACCTGGCACTCACTTCGTGACAGGTGAGCTAAAAACAATGATTGTAAGTTAACAAAAGAAGGACCTGCCAAATAAATCTGTTGACATAAATGAAATTTCAGATCAGTATCTTCATTAGTTACGGAGATATACCCATTTTAATTTGAAATGAAGGGAGGTAATTTGACATAAAATCAGTCCATAGTTAACTACCCTCATTGGCTCAGTCCAACTAATGACAATAATGAAATTTCAAATAAGTCCTATAAGTACTTACTGATATAAATCCATTTTGATTACAATCAGGGGAGGTAATCAGATATAACATAACTCTGGAACCTAAGAATGGATCTGATTTGTCATGGAATCCAAGATTTATTGTTGTTGAAGATATTTTGGAAGTTTGTATCAAATAAAACCATAAATGAAGTCTCTATATGGCTGCAAAAGCCAAAATAGCCAATTTTGGACCTTTAAGGGGCCATAACTCTGGAACCCATGAAGGAATCTGGCCAGTGTGATGATACAAGTTTTGTGCAAGTTTGGTTAAAATCAAATCATAAATGAAGCTGCTATTGTGCAGACAATGTCAAATAGCTAATTTTGGCCCTTTCAGGGGCCATAACTCTGGAATCCACTATGGGATCTGGCCGGTTCAAGAAAGGAACTGAGATCTTATGGTGACACAAGTTTTGTGCAAGTTTGATTAATTTCAAATCATAAATGAAGCTGCTATTGTGCAGACAAGGTCAAAATAGCTAATTCTGGCCCTTTCAGGGGCCATCACTCTGGAACCCATAAGGGAATCTGGCCAGTTCAAAAAAGGAACCAAAATCATATGGTGATACAAGTTGTGTGCAAGTTTGGTTAAAATAAAATCATAAATGAATCTGCTATTGTGCAGACAAGGTCAAAATAGCTAATTCTGGCCCTTTCAGGGGCCATAACTCTGGAATCCATTATGGGATCTGGCCAGTTCAAGAAAGGAACCAAGATCTTAATATGGTGATACAAGTTGTGTGCCAGTTTGGTAAAAATCAAATTATAAATAAAGCTGCTATTGTGCAGACAAGGTCAAAAAAGGAACAGAGCTCTTATGGTGATACAAGTTGTGTGCAAGTTTGGTTAAAATAAAATCATAAATAAAACCACTATCGTGCAGACAAGAAATTGTTGACGCACGGACGGACTGACGACGGACGAAGGGTGATCACAAAAGCTCACCTTGTCACTATGTGACAGGCGAGCTAAAAAGACGCCAGTATATGCATCTAAAGTACTTTATAATAACTGCTTATAAATGGAGAAATATTGAAGAAAAACTTAAGTTTTTTGGATAGTTTTTTTGGATAGTAACCTGATCAAGTCTTTTCTAAAAAAAACTGACTCCAAAAAACTGTCAGTTTTTGGTTCAACCCAGTAAGCAAGGGAAACAAGTCACTTGATCAAGTGATTTGATTTTTGAGAAACAGTCTATTTTCTTGTTCTGCTCAGTAAGCAAATAATTTTCTCAATGAGGGAAGGAATGTTTTTAACAGAACTCAAAAGTATAACTTATAGAAGTGATGTTAAAAATCACTTAAAAACTTATAGAAGTGATGTTAAAAATCACTTAAAAATGTGCAAACCCTGACTGAAGAAAATGAACCAAAGAAAACACAGAAAACTGATTCAGTTTTATGAACTTAGCAACGATGCAAACTGGAGAGGCAAAATGTGTTTAAGTGTTGTGCCATAAACATTTCATGTACTAAGAACTATTATGAGATATTTTACAAAATGCCAATTTATAAATCACTATTACACTGCATGCCCTTGACAAAGCCATCTTATCTATTACACACACATCTTATCATTTAATGTATAACTACTCTAACTACTCTCAGTGCTCTGTAAAGGCTGTATTATTTCTGAATCAAAATAAATGTTGCATAAATCACTGTCTTGAAAATTGTCCCTACTGCATGAAACATCAGTGTTCTAGATATATAAGGTTTGTGTTGAAGGTAAATTTTGCGATTTCCAACAATATTTTAGGCATTTAGCATTTAACTTTGTGTAATTTCAACTTTATGTATAATTACTTTTCAAGATTTCAACATCCTTGAGTAACTTCTTATACAGGATACAAGTTTGTTTATGAATGTATCACTGCTTAATGTGTTTGTGTTCAGTCAATAATTATGTTAGAATAAGTACTTAATTAGGTGTATTACTTCGTTTTAAAGTGACATTATGCGCATCTTACTGCACATAGTATGTTTTTGGTGAATGTTTTATAAAAGCAATTTTTGGTTGCTGTGCATTTAAGTGTGTTATATTAACGACAATGCCGCATAAGTATTTGAAGAGGATGTTTTAAAAATAAAGAAATCGGACTAATAAAATAATAGTTCTTTTCTTTAATCTTCTACGCAATGATCTCCCTTACCTAAAGGTAGAGATTTCTGAAGTTGAAGGGAAGCAACTCCTGCGTGCAGTTTGACTTTTCTTAAAAGGACTGCCCCAGTCAAAATAAGAAAAGCCATATTTGGAAAATTATTATTTCGTACTGGTAACTAGAAGAGTTTGGTATATTGGGTTAAAAGCTATAATTTCCTCCACCTATTTCACACACACATCTATTTTAGCTGGATTTTTACTTGAAAAATGCATATAATTCCACTTTAAATCAGATAAATATGAATTAAGCTAGGCATCGCCTAGAAGGGAAATACCTACTTTCAGTTTACCAAACAGCTTCGACTGAACTTCTACATCTACATCTACATCTTTCACCCAACCGTCGATTTCCGACTATCACTGGGCGGCGCTGTCAGAGAAACAGTTGTTAAAGAAATGATATGTTACAATGTTAAAAGAATAAAAGCTAAAAAAGACAGTATGCTACAGTTAAAATGGGACAGAGGCAACAGAATTATATACATACTGACCACCGCCAGCCTCTCTGTAAAGATACTGAGACTGGGGCTAGATTTAACATAAGTTGGTAGGGAGTTCCAGAGTCGGATGGTCCTTGGGAAGTAGGAGTTAGAAAAGTACTGAGTGTGAGACATGGGGATTAAGTAATTTAGGTTTCTAGTTGGAATAAGATGAGATTGGTCGACTGCAACTGTCTGGGTCCTTATTTTATAAAACATTACTAATGAATTGTGTAACCTTCTATATTGGAGTGTATTCCATTCTAAAGTTTTCAGCATTTGTGTAACACTACTGGTGTAACTGTAGTCGTACATGACGTACCTAGCAGCTGACATTTTCGATTTGCTAGTGAGGGTTTTTTGCCAAGGATGCCAGACGCTTGAACAGTACTCAAGTTGAGGGCGGACATAGGTGTTATAGGCAGCAATTTTGACCTTTTTATTGTCAGTTTTGACATTTCAATGTATGAAGCGAAGAGTGGAAGTTGCTTTGGAAGTGATATTCAATAATGGATATTGCCAATGTGTTTGGACCAGTTTATATCTTTGGAAATGGTTATGCCTAAGTATTTAGCTGCCTCACCAGTTTTTAACTCTATGTTGTGAAGTTTGTAGGGGTAGACCCCAGGATTTTTCTTTCTAAAGATTCTAAGGACTTCACACTTGTCCGGGTTCAGGGTTTTTTTCCGGCCGTTTTATAACCGTTATTCGGCTATATCCCCAATGCCAAAAAGTATGTATTTTTCCCAAAATGAGTGCAAAAATTCCCAGTCTACATTCTGAAAAAAAAATTTCATCAAAATTGCACAAACATTGACCAAATTATGGACAATTTTGTAATGGAAGTATGTTAAAAAGGTTGTACAATGTGAAACAGGTGTATGAGGAAGTGCTTTAAACACATCCTTACTATATCCTATGGGACTAAATATTTCCCAATTTGGAACATTTACGCGTCAAAATTCCCAATTTTGGGGGTATAGGCTATGTTCCCAAATTAGCTAGAAAAAACCCTGGGGTTGAACTCCATGGACCATGTCTTCTCCTAGGTTTCTAAGCTAATGAGGTCTTGTTGCAGAGATATACTATCTGAAATGGAGTTGATGGTAAGGTATATTATGGTGTCATCTGCAAACATTCTTGCGTTACATTTGACGGAGTCTGGTAAGTCATTGATATATACCAGGAAGAGACATGGCCCAAGAACAGACCCCTGGGGAACTCCAGACAGTACAGGAAGTTCATTGGAAAAATGACCATCAACAGTGACTTTCTGGGAGCGGTTGGACAGGAAAGATTTGACCCATTTGGTAATTTGTGGGTTGACACCAAGGCTTTGCAGTTTATAAATTAGTCTAATGTGATCGACCTTGTCAAACACCTTGGAGAAGTCCATGACTACAAAGAGCTATAAAAATAAATAGATTGGCAACTTGAAAGGCATATAGAGCAAATCTCGCCAACCTCCCGTGACAAAAAAACGAGATCTCGTTTACCGGAAGTGGCGCTTTCTCCACGCGCCATTTTGTATGCGAAAGCAATTATTCATCGGTAAAATAATTATCACCGTATGACCACGCTTCTTTCGATGGAAAAAAAAACGTGTACTTCGTGTCTTAAGACCATTTCACATTAAACTAATTTTGTTTTAGAAGCTAACATGTATTTTAAATGTAGTTTTAAAGGTACAAATTGTAACTCCATGCTCGCCGATATTTGTTTTTAGTAAGATAACGCCGAATCACGCTCTGACACGAGCTCACGCGAGATTACAGCCAGTTGCCATTCTGTGTATTTTATACTTCTTTGATGACAATAACATCTGTTTGTTGACCCTGTTCAGTGTTATTGTAAAGTTCCTGAGTGAAATTAATGAGCTGAGTCTCACAACTGTGACCTGATCTAAAGCCGTGCTGGAACTTGCTAAGTAGCTTATGCTTGTCAAAATGGCGCCGTCAAAATAGGTCATAAGACATTTGAAGCAATGTACTGAATTTATTTTACTATTTTCTTACGGGAGAGCCGTAGGAATAGCCTGTGAGGCTATTCTTACGGGACCGTAGGAATAGCCACTTCCCCTTAGCTTAGGGTTTTTCCCCCGCACGCAGTGAATTTTCTTTCCATTTTTGCGAAGTTAAAACATTGAACTCACTGGGAAAACCTCTACCAGTTGGCTCAAAACTTCAGACGCATTTGAAAAATGTCAATGAAAATCGCTAAAAATATCGAAAAATACTCACTTTTTGCTATGTTTTCCTCCGATTTCTCCGACGTACCACTTCTCTCTAAATACGGTAACTCTCGTTAATTCTCACGATACTTTGATGACGCAAAATAGCGCGGAATTCAAAAGAGCGAATTTGGGCAGACTTGAGATTTAGTTATCAGTCGCAAATAATCACTTAGTTAAGTGATTTTTGCAATGGCGTAGCTTCTATAAGGCACTGCAGGCCCGGACCTGCAGATTATCCGAGAAAGAGAAAAAATAAAAATGCCAATCGAAGGGTAAGTGGGGGTTAGGCTGTAGGAGGTAAGACCTAAAAAAAAAATCTTTCTTTCCGGTAACATGCTCAAAAAAAATAGGGTAGGTAGGTCGGAATATCTTTTTTGTGGGGATTTTGTTTTTATTAAGGGTGACTTTTCGGAAATTATTTTTGTGTCAAAAATGAATACAAATAGTGGGGTTTAGAGCATCAGTAAGTTGATTTATAACATCACTGTCCATGTTTAAAGCATAAAAAGTGCAGTTTTGCAACTTTTTGTCAAAAAGTTGAAAAAAATGTTCTCCAAGGCCATAAAAACATTTAGGGTCTGGCCAAAAATTTAGGGTAGGTCGGGATACCGGAAACAAACAATTATTTTTTTTACGCCTAATGAATAAGTCACTAACGGGAGCGTACCTGGATGGTTCTGAACTGTACGCTAGATATGAGCAGCATATTTACGAACGAAGCAGTGATGCTGCGAGTATGATGTTATTGTCCATCTCCCAGAAAATTGAGATTTCTCTAGTGAATGCTTTAGGCAAGAGATGCGTTCTCTTGCTATTCCAGCGTTAATCTATTTTGTTTGTCACATTTACAAGTACGCTAGGCCTAGATCTACATATCGTCGTGGTCAGTTGAAAATGCCGGAACTACAAAATTTCGATTTTTCGCTTTTTGCAATTTCCGTAACTACGGAGGTGTAATCATTTAAAATCAAAGATTAGCACACCGCTCATGCTTAATGGCAGGGATCGTGACATTGTCTAAAAGCAAAAACTGCAACTCGAGCAGCCCAGGATATTTTGAGGAATACAACCATTTTTAGTATACTTTATTTACAGTGAAGAGTTCTAATTAACTTGACCATGAAATTGTGTATCGTTCTAGCACGGCTGAGACTTAGAACGTTGAAGAATCAGAGTTCTGTGAATTGCTCTACACAATATACTCCCTGTTTTCGTACATTAGACATCAATGTAACAGTAGATATATGGTTATGTTTCAAAATATTTGTGTCACTGAAACACTGTGTCATTCTATGATATATTTTATTGTACAACTGCCAAGACCCGCTCACGCCAAAGGGGCCTAACACTATGGCAGTTTGGGTAACTGCATCTAACTGCTACACACGTGAAAACATTGAATATTCGCACCGTGTGCAAAGCTGTCACTATGATTATTTATTTATATTATTTATTTAATATCCTCCACAACGTCAAGATTACATGCGCAATGAATGGAACGTTACCTAGCACATTAAAGGTATAATAGGTTTTTTTTATTTGTTTTTATCGTAATTGAAATCTTCGCCAGGGGCGTACCTGGATGATTTTGAAATGTACGCCGAATATGAGCAGCATATATAGCTACGAACCAATCAGATATGCTGCGAATGTGGGGTAGGTGAGAGAGGGGGTCTGAATCTCCCGGCGTATTGGGTTTTTGGGGCCTTCCCTTGAAAATGTTGAAATATTTTCGACAAGGGATGTGTTCTCTTGCTATATTTCAGCGTTAATATATTTTGTTTGTCACATTTGTACTTCATATTACAACGATAATTATTTGAATTCACAATTTATCACACCGCACACGCTTACTAGTCTAAAATAGTAACTGGAACAGCCTCGGATACTTTGAGGAATATAACCATTTTCCGTATAGAGTTCTATGTAATTTACCATGCAAATTGTGTGCTTCAATAGCTCGATCGCTCTGGCACGATACTTGGCTCCTACTAGTATTCATTAATAATCTTATCTAAGATTTTAAAATGTTGAATATCTATTTCGCAGATTTTTCCTTTTTTTACTTCGTTACAAAGATAAATAACAAAATGAATTATGCCAGACTTAATATGTTGAAAATTCAGACTTCTGTGAATTGCTCTATATAAAACACTCCAGGACAAAACATCTTTAAATCAACAGTAACAGTAGATATATAGTTATGATTCAAAATGTTTTCGTCACTGAAACGTAAAGATTGCATATTTATTAGGCAATGAATGGAACGTTTACGCACACATTAAGGATGTATACTAGCTTTTTTTGTTGTTATCGTTTTTGAGATCTTCGTCAATGTTTAATTTAACGCATCACTTCTGCACCCATGTATATATATATTTTGACAGAGTATCGCACAATGATTCCCCTTAAGTGATGTTCTAAATCTAAAACATCCAATTATACATGTATATCAAATATAAATCATTGGCTAGACTTGTTGTACTATAAGTATTTATACTTTGTTTAGCTTAACGTGCAATTTGTCTTATTTTAAACCTGTTGCATATTACTGTTAATTGAATGTTTACGTAAACTAGACTTGTTCATATTTT
Source organism: Mercenaria mercenaria (assembly GCF_021730395.1). Taxonomy (NCBI): domain Eukaryota; kingdom Metazoa; phylum Mollusca; class Bivalvia; order Venerida; family Veneridae; genus Mercenaria; species Mercenaria mercenaria. The sequence goes on from NC_069368.1 coordinate 83,750,935, forward strand.
CAAATGTAAAATGTGCATGGTTCTGTAGTGCACCTTCGTGATATGGTCTGTAGCTTGTATCCGCTCGTATCCGTTTGTTATAATGTTCGAAACCCCGCACGAGGTGTTGTTTTTTATACGAGTAAGCCATCAAGCCAAGCTAGATTTGTGAACAATTCATGGCTTTATCCAAGTACCAGCTCATTGCTAAAGTTATGTTCAAAGGAGGCACCCGGGGTCTTCCTCCCAACATCACTGGTAGAAGCAGGATAGTTCTTTTGAGACACAAACACGAACTTACAAGTACGAAAACATCTGCGGATGTTTCTAAATTGATTATTGTACTTGTGGCATGTGTAAATGTTGAGTTTTGCTCAACCCGGGGCTAGAGGGTGTTGACAGTAGCTTGCATTTTCACTACCGTCCATGAACATGATGAACAGGCTCAATCAAACAGAGCCTGCAACATTTTCGTTTTTGTCGTGTTGAGCGACCTGTGGATTTTCCACTTTTTCTATTGTAAAACATTGCAAGTTTACATTAAGTGATTATCTTTATTAAAATTTCAAAACATATCGGGGTTGACCTGCATATTTATCATAGCATTAATACAGTTGCTTCGCTTGCAGTGTCCGAATGTTTCTACTTAAGTTTGCCACCTGGGCATTTTGGTTCTTGTGAGATATTTTTATGCGTAATTTCTTCAATCGAAAGCTTTAACCAAGGGATGCCCCATATTTTGTCCTCGCTGTCAGTTAGTGTATTCGTGTGTGCGAGTGTTTCTTTTTGTTGCAGGCCTATTCGGCGGTCTGTGCCTCTTGCTGTGTTTGCTGTGCTCTATATGATTCCATAAATTTTACACTTACATTTTACGTTTCTTTCTATATTCACGATTATTAAAAAAACGCTAATCAATCTAATATTTAAAAAAAAAAACGAATTTGATAATCTCATTAAGTCATTAAGATGATATTGTTTTTAAATGAAAACCTAACCTCCTTAGGCTTTACATTTTATTGCGTTTTTAGCATTTTAAGCCTTTTCATTTTCACGGTGCCGAATTTGAATTGTACGCACAGGCGTATAGGCGTATGCCCAGGTACGCCCATGTTCGTCATTAATTAATGCATTGCGTCTGCAACCGCATTTTTGTAAGTTTTTGATACCTCGCACTTTAAAGGTAAGTTTTTGATAACTCGCACTTTAAACGTATACTAGTTTGTTTTTTGTTTTTTTTTTTTTTTTGTTTTTTTTTTTACTTTTGTTGTAATCGTATTTGAAATCTTCGTCAGTGTTTAATTTAATGCATTGCGTCTGTATCAACATTTTGGCAAGGTTTTTTTATTAATGTATCTATGCACACATTGCAAACGTTTCAAGTTTTCTCACGGGAAACTTAACATTTTTTAGTCATTAAACATCTAATTTTTGCAAATTCAAATTTAAACAGCGCAAATTGCTAAAAGTACTTCTGTATTCAGATCTGGATATAGATTGATAGACGTTATTGCAACCATTAATAAAGTCTTCGATATCACGTAAGCAGTCACGTTTTTCTTACTCGAGATAACGGAAGACTATCATTTTTATTCTCCCACTGCTCTGTTTTATTGCATCTTATTGATACTTGAATAGCAGTCAGGTGGGTGGTCCTTTGTGCAAACAGATTCCGACATGCCCAAATTGAGTATACCGAGGTTCAATGGGCAAAGTGATATGTAGGTATGTTTGTAGAAACGAGCGCTCGGTAGTGATATTGAACTTTCAATTCTTCGGTGGCATTCGTTGATTTAATCTTTCATCTAAATGATGATATAATTTTAAATGTTGTAAGTTTACGCTTTCGCTTACCCTTTGGACTTTTAAACGTACCACCCTTGTTTTCCATTGACGTCAATTGTAGATGTCTTTTTTTTGCTAAAATTTAGGGTAAGTTTTGTTTGTATATTGTTCAAAGTATGAAAATCGGTGAAAATAATCGTTTTTGCTTCGGTGCTGTTCTACAGAATAATTATTGCTCGACTCAATTGTGCAAAAATAGTTTTAAAAAATATTTTATTTAACTTATGTATATATATACTCTTTATTTCCACATTTGAGTGATTTACATAACTATGACAAAAAATATAATATAACATCATAGAAAGGTAACATATATACAAAACTATAAACTAAATAATTGAAATATAAATACTGAACACATTTACATAATTTGGACAATATGAGCATTGGTTATGATTAAAGATTAATCTCTTCATCTCAATGTAATACTAAACATAGATCATTGCCTATTATATCAATGACAATGCTACATATAATTGTGTTGTTTTGAACAAAATAAAACAGACATTCAAACTTATGCATACAATGTTAGCGCAATAGTAATACAGATTTGTTAATAAGGACCTAAATAAGTTTCCAATTACGGCAAATTTTATGTCAAAGTAAATTTACGTTTTTAAATACCTGGATGTAATCATCATAATTTATCAATTTTTTGCGTCTATTTTTCATAACAATGATTAAAGGTTAAACATATTTTGACATGCGAATGCGTGAAAGAAGGGACCAGAGGTAAACAAAAGTAGATACATATGGGATCTTTTATTGGGGAAAAAGGCAGACATAATGCTGAAATTGTCTGTACTTTGAGAAAGTGTCAACTTGATTATTTGTCCAATTGTTTTCTTAAGTACACCAAAATATGATCCTTGTATTGGATGAAGAAAGTCCTCAAATGTCAAAAATGTGCGATTTATTTTTGTTATTTGCACACACCTTGACACGCGAGATTCCTCAACCTTTCCTTTAACCAGGTGTTTCAATATGGTTAAGTGACAATTTATACATATTAATGAATGATAAGATGGAGAGTAAATTATCCGTATTTCAATCTTTTAGCATGTTAATCAAAACTCTGACAGCGTAAGCGAAATTTAATTTAGAAACTGACAGTTTCATATCGGGATTTTTATTTCAATCAGATGTAATAGATATACATTTTTGAGTAAGCTCTAACTGATATTTAATTAGATAGTCCCTTGCTTGTTACTTTTATTACCCTTTCACTGTAATAAAATTTTAACACCATGCATGGATAACTATGGGGGTGATAGTGGATATTTCGCACTTTTATAGCACATGTCTCTTTGAAAAAAGGAGGCATTTAATAACGACAATAAAATGGGAATTAATAAAAAGACAATACTTATGTTTTATTCTTTATTAAAGTAAACAAGACATTGCGAATGATTATGTTGTTGTTTTTTTTTTTACTGCTTCATTGTATTGCTTGTTCAAGATCATTATCTATTCTGTTTATTGCTTATTCAAGCGACACTTAAAAACATTTGATTTTTAAATGTAATGTTACAAATTCTGAAGTGTGCAGGCTTCCGTACATGAAAACAGGGTACATCGTTCCGTGGGCATCAATCTCTGAATAACTTTGTCCCCTTATTTCAAGTACATATTTCACACGTGCAACTTGGGTGTTCGGTGCATAGGAAACTACAAATTTTGTCGTTTTCTACCTTTAAGTGGAAATGATTGTCATTTCTTTATGTTTATACAATGTGTCTATATATGTCAAACTTTCTTATCCGAGAAAATATTACACGTTTGTAAGCTATTGATGGGTATATCCAATGAACAAAACGTATTGCAACTTGACGTGGGTACATGTATTTCATCTCTATTTTTAAAATAAAACAGTATTTATTTCTTATACATAGCAATGATAATTTGAATTATTTCAAACAGATAGTCCCTATCCGTTTTATTAGGCAAGTAAAGAAATGGACAAATTACACAGTGTTACATTTCCTTTTTAGTTAAATATCTTCAGTTAGTTCCCGAGTTTAGTATACTTAACAAAGTTATAAATTAAAACTAACATTTGACTTGACTGTGAATTAAGCGATTCTATTTTCATACCAATATATAGAAAAGAAAAACGTTGTTAACATGCGTACACATTTATATTTGCATATTAGATTTTCAGTATTCTACGGTGATACATGAAACTGAAGTTATTCATGTGATTACTATATACGTACAGTGTTATAGTTTGTGTTGATGTAAACACGTTTATTGCTAAACAAATTTTGTGCCGTAGAAACTTGCATGCACAACAGAATCTCGCTTTTGACTGAGTATCGCAACTAGGGGTTTGTGGCAAAATGTTTCGCCTGAAGTGGTGGTCTAAATCTAAAACATCCAAACATCCAGTTAATATACATGTACCGGTTTGCTGAGATTTAGTGTCAATTAAATATAAATCATTGGCTAAACTTTTTGTAATAGCAGTAAATATTTATACTGTGTTTAGCTATACATGCATTACGTCTTATTTTAAACCTAGGGCATATAGTACTGTTAATGCAGATAAACCTGTTACTTTATGTTTACCTCAGCTATATGTAGTAACTGTTCATATTTTCAAATATGAAAGTCTTTAGCTTGTATCTGCTTGTATCTTTGTATGTTCGAAACCTCGCACGAGGTGTCTATTTTTTCATTTTTCATTGTGAGGAAACCACCAGGTTGGCTTTCTGAACAATTTATGGCTTTATCCAGGTATCAGTTCATACATCAGGTTGGCTTTCTGAACAATGTATGGCCTTATCCAGGTATCAGTTCATACATCAGGTTGGCTTTCTGAACAATTTATGGCTTTATCCAGGTATCAGTTCTTGCCTAAAGTTATGTCAGAAGGAGACATCCGGGGTCTTCCTCCCAACATTATACACTGTTAAAAGCTAGACAGTTCTTTTGAGACATAAACACGTACTTGTAAAAATTACAGTTGATGATTTTATACTAAACCTCTGAAACTGTTTAGGGTTTGCCTACATAATTGTTTTCCATGGCATTAAAACACTTGCTTTACTTTCATTTTTTGCTTGTTTCTACTTAAGTTTGTCACTTAGGCAGACAGAATTTTTAGTTCTTGTGAGACATATCTATGCGAAATGTCTTCTACATGTATAGAAAACTTCAACTAAACGGATGCACAATATACACATAAGTAACTGAGATCATATGACATTACGAATTCATTTAAAATATACGAAACTTAAAACGATTCACAATATATGTTCGACATCAAATGATATGTCCGTACTCCCTTCACTTTCACGCTATAGATCACAATAATCCAGATGCCACTGATCATATGAACTGCAAACTGCAAAGGAGATAAGTATGATATACAGAAATGAAGCAGTATCAGTATGCCCAGCTTTGTAAGCAATGTGTAATTTAGAAAGAAAAAAAATACACATTTATCGTTCGAAGGTGTTGCCACCGGCCGTTCCTGTGCGGTTCCCACTGTGTTTATTTACATGTTCGTTATGTTCTCGCTGACAGTTTGTGTCGAATTTGAATTGTGCGCACAGGCGTATAGGCGTATGCCCCAGATACGCGCCTGACCAATATTGAACATGTAATTAGAGCGTATTTATTAGATATTTCCATGATTAAAAAGATAAAACAGATACCAGTAGTTTTAATTATTTTCTCGCTCGTATACCACCGCCCCGCCAATTATCGCCCCACAACTTTATTAATGTTGGCAAATAGACTGTACTTGCGCCGAAAAAAGGGGTTGCGAATGTCATGATCAAATTACGCGGACGGGATTCGAACCCGCGACCTCCGGGTTAGGAGTCCGACGGTACTTACAGGGTTTTTTTACCAAGAGGCGAAGGGGCCAAGGCCTGTTATTTGAGGGAGAGGTGGGGGGGGGGGGAGGGGGAATAGCTAGGTATTTGAGCAAAGGGGAATAAAAACCTGATGTAAAGTCAATTTTTGTGGAAAACTGCATGATTAAAAAAGAAATTTACTGAGGGGAAGGGGCCTATCAGCGGCCCCTATTATGAAGGGGAAAAAACCCTAATTTAATTCTACCCCTACACCTCGGTGCCTCTCAATAATCCGTGAATCTAATGCATATTGAAAACATAAACTGTTTCAAGTTTATTAAAGTTTGAAAGTATTGTTTTGATTAAAGAAGTCTAGACTGTGCTGTAAATCTGTTTCATAGTACAAAATGCTATCTTGAAGTGCGTATACAGCTTATTTTTCAGTTGAGTAATTATTGAAATGCGCATCTGTTTAATAAATAATGATTTACTACATTTTATCGGTGAATAAATATAATCAGAACTTCGGATGCTTAGTAATTAAATCAGGAGTGCGTAGCATGAGTGATTTAATTATTCGCATCATTTTATCCATCAACAAAATACAGGAACATATTTTTTTATCAGTCACACTGTGAGTGATATAGGTTTGCTATTTCTTTTATTAGCAGTCAGCAAAAAATAAACAGAATTTGTTTGTTGTGAATGGATATGGAATATCACATTGAGAACTGATACAATAACTCGCGCTATCTGCTCATGAAAATATTTAATTGCATCAACTGTCAATGTGATATATTCCATATCCACTCAAAACAAACAAATTCTGTTTATTTTGTTTTGCTGAATGCTAATAAAAGAAATAGAAAACCTATATCACTCACAGTGTGACTGATATGGAACTGATAATATTGATGTTGGGTCAGTTATACTTAGTTATGATAACTTAGTCATAAACTGAACTTTGATCGTTCTTTGTGTGTTTTTATTGAATTAAACTCCCCCGCTTAGCATTGGTTTTATTCCGCCAGAATCCGGGCTCAGAATGCACCATAGACACTCTTAGTTTTTCCAAATTTTCGTGGGGAGGATACCCCAATAACCGATTATACCCCACTACCAAAGTCGCATCTTCGGCGCATCGGGCCTGCAATTTATAAAACTACGCCCCTGTTTTGTGATCACTTGTTTAAGTAACTCCCCTGACTGGTATAAGACAGCTATTCATCTATATTCTTAAAAAAACTATTCTGAAAAGAGATTTACCCAATAAGTTTGCAGATCAAGTTATGAAAACACATTTATTCAGGAAGGGCCTAAATTGTCCACCCGAAAACTTGTAGTATAGCTGTATTATACCTGTATTACAAGAATGATTTTCATGAAGTTTTTGTGAGTTTTCCCTGTGCTATGTTTGTAAACATCACGTTATCTTTGGATCTATTTATAAATCATAAACTCGTTTTGATGCATTCTTCCGAAAAAATCCGAAGATGTGCGACGGGTTCGTAAACAGCCGGAAGACATACTTTCGGCAAAAAAATGTTTATTTGTTAATTATTCTTGAACATATCCACGACTACTAGTATTTGGTCAGATCCGATAGGTACAGTGGGTCATATTGTCAGTATATATGAAGTCTTAGCTACAAACCCTGGTTTTCATATAATACTCGTTCGGGCTTTAGTAGAGGACCTTTAATATGCTTGTCTCCACATTTATTACACTTAGGCCTACAATATCACTCAATGACGTCACTTTGAAACGTTCATGACACCACAATGTTTACATGCAATTAGATCAATTCTTGGAATGGTTTACAATACACTTGACAATTGACTTATTCTTGATTTATGCCTTTTGATAATTAGTAGCAAAAATGTTTGTGTTATCATGGGCGTACCTGGGCATACGCTTATACGCCTGTGCGTACAATTCAAATTCGGCACCATGAAAATGAAAAGGCTTAAAATGCTAAAAACGCAATAAAATGTAAAGCCTTTAAGGATAACATGGTGTAATAGGCCCCAATTTCACCAAAAGCATACATACAACTTTATAATTCAAGCTTTAAAAATGTCAAACGATAGAAATAAGGTGCATATTGACAGGTTATATAGCGACAGAAGTTCTCAAAAATTTCCTTTAGATTACCTCCCCTGTTAATTTTGGTTTTTCATCAGTTATCTTCCCTTAAACTTGAAAAAAAACATTTTCTCCTATTCCCTACGGGGAATTTTAGATTTCTTTTTGATATTTGTATCAAAATCATATAATGCAGCTTTCTACCGCAAAATTTTCTTGAAACTCAAGTTCAGATTCTCATAATCAAGAAAAGATTATAAATTTCCCATAGGCATCAATGTTAATTTGAAAACCGATTATCTCCCCCAAAAATGATAAAATTGGAAAAATCTCTCGGTGAAAAGTTTCTAATTTTGAATGTCTTTAAAGTGACCAAATTTCATTTAAAGTTTACCATCCAGTTACAAGATATGAAATATGGCTATTACACCATGTTATCCTTAAATAAAAAATAGAAGGAGGTTAGGTCTTCATTTAAAAACAATATCATCTTAATGACTTAATGAGATTATCAAACTCGTTTTTTTTTAAATATTAGATTGATTAGTGTTTTTTTTAATAATCGTGAATAAAGAAAAAAAACACGTAAAAGGTAAGTCTAAATTTTATTGAATCATATAGAGCACAGCAATTACAGCAAGAGACACGGACCTCTGAATAGGCCTGCAACAAAAAGAGACACTCGCATACACAAGCACGCATGAATACACTAACTGACAGCGAGGATAAAATATGGGGCATCCCTTGGTTAAAGTTTTCTATTGAAGAAATTACGCATAGAAATGTCTCACAAGAACCAAAATACCCAGGTGGCAAACTTAAGTAGAAACATTCGGACACTGCCAGCGAAGCAACTGTATTAATGATATGATAAATATGCAGGTCAACCCTGAAATGTTTACAATTAATGTACACTTGCAATATTTTACAATAGAAAAAGTGGAAAATCCACAGGTCGCTCAACACGACAAAAACGAAAATGTTGCAGGCTCGGTTTGATTGAGCCTGTTCATCATGTTCATGGACGGTAGTGAAAATGCATGCTGCTGTCAACACCCTCTAGCCCCGGGTTGAGCAAAACTCAACATTTACACATGCCACAAGTACAATAATCAATTTAGAAACATCCGCAGATGTTTTCATACAAGTTCGTGTTTGTGTCTCAAAAGACCTATCTAGCAGTGATGTTGGGAGGAAGACCTCGGGTGCCTCCTTTGGACATAACATTAGCCATGAGCTGGTACTTGGATAAAGCCATGAATTGTTCACAAATCTAGCTTGGCTTGATGGCTTACTCGTATTAAAAATAAACACCTCGTGCGGGGTTTCGAACATACAAAAATACGAGCGGATACAAGCTACAGACCATATCTGCAAGGTGCACTATAGATCCATGCAAATTTTACATTTGAAAATATGAACCAGTCTAGTTTACATAAACCTTCAATTAACAGTACTATGCAACAGGTTTAAAATAAGACAAAATGCACGTTAAGTTAAACAAAGTATAAATACTTATAGTACAACAAGAGTGCCAGAATGTCACAATATACGCCCGTCACAGTAAATTTCTTTACACTAGCATCTGTATTTGCAAATGGAATTTTAATTTTCTAGTTGTTTACAATGTTGTTTTTTTTTAGAAATTATTGTAATTCTTTTATTTTTCTAAGTCCACAAAAAAAAATCCTTACCAGGTAGAGATACCTTAAAATACACCCAAAATTTGAAAGATTCATCAATGTTGTACCACAGAAAAGTGGTCTTGGTTTTTCCCTAGCGTCAATTATAAAAAAGTTACAATGTCAGTTATTTATAGTAACAACTAAGGGAAGTTAATCTTTAAAGAGAGAGAGAGAGAAAAAAAAATTAAACAAGAGCTGTCTCCATAGGATGACACATGCCCCCGATGGCACTTTGAATGAATAGTTATGGCCAATGTTAATGTTTAGGACCTTTGACCTACGGAACTGGGTCTTGCGCGCGACACGTCGTCTTACTGTGGTACACATTCATGCCCAATAATTTTAAAATCCATGCATGAATGACAAAGATATGGACCGGACAAGCCCATCAATGCACCATCATGAAATATGACCTTTAACGTCTAAGTGTGACCTTGACCTTTGAGCTACGGACCTGGGTCTTGCGCATGACACATCGTCTTACTGTGGTACACATTCATGCCAAGTTATTTGAAAATCCATCCATGGATGACAAAGATATGGACCGGACACGAATGCACTATCATGAAAAATGACCTTTAACGTTTAATTGTGACCTTGACCTTTGAGCTACGGACCTGGGTCTTGCGCGCGACACGTCGTCTTACTGTGGTACACATTCATGCCTAGTTATTTGAAAATCCATCCATCGATGACAAAGATATGGACCGGACACGAAAATTGCGGACAGACTGACAGACCGACAGACTGACAGACGGTTCAAAAACTATATGCCTCCCTTCGGGGGCATAAAAGAAATAATTACACGTCCATATAAAAATCCTAACCAGGTAGAGATAGCTCAAAATACACCTCAGAATTGGATGTAACATGTATGTTGTACTACAGAAAAGTGGTCTCGATTTTTCCCTACGACTTGTAATGAAAAAGTTACAATATAAGCTATTTATAGTAACAGCAAAGGGAAGTAATTCAAAAGAAGGGACCAGTGCATGACACTCCGTCTCATGATGGTGTACAATTGTGCCAAGTTACATCAAAATCCCTCCATGCATGAAGAAGAAATGCTCCGGACAAAGTCATTCTTGTATCTGACCTTTGGCCTCTAAATGTGACCTTGACCTTAGACCAAGGGACCTGGGGAGCGTTTCATCAAAGTTCCTAGGATTTTTATTGTAGGACCGCTCCCAGGACCTTCTTAAGATTTTCTTAAGTGCGTTTCAACAAAAGTTCCTAAGACAAAATACCGACTTAGGAGGTACTCTTCCGAAGGAAGTAAAATCATGGGACCCCGTTGAAATCAACATCCAGTGTTAAGATTATAGCTCTAACCCAAATATATGTAAAAAATATATGGCTGATTTTGACTTGACATACTTTTAGTTTACCAATAAATGTAAATCTAGATTCTACGTAGATTATACTATGATTGGGAAACTTGGCCTTTTCTGGCAATTTAGACTAGCTCTATATTTATCAGAATATCTTTGTGTCGGCGGATTGCAGTCTCATTTTTTTTCCAACCAAAATTATACAAAAATATTGTTTAATAATGATATAATAATAATAAGTAGCTCTACTCGAAAATTAATGCTGCCGTTGGCGTTGCACTTATTCGTGACAAGACAGAGTTGTTTATTTACAAAATCCTAGCAACGGCAGATTTATCTCCCTGGACAGTTACTCTCCGTGTCGATTTTCCAGGCCTGCATTAGGAGTGACCTGTCGCTTTTATTTTTAGATTTGGATTTTCCAGACTGTTCCATTTATTAAATAAGGGTTTGAAAGATATTTGACTTATTTAAGGAGGTAGGTTACCTTTATTTATTTGTATGTGCGCATGTCCAACCGGAAGCTAACGTGACGATTTACGACGACGTTTACGACAAACTAAATGTGTTTGTATATTCATTCTTCTGAAAACAAATCATGAACATGTCTACGATCTGATTCTTTATGGTTTAATAATGCAGAAATAATGAATAAATTGCCGCAGAAACGCTTCAAAACAATGTTGCCTTAAAATGACGTTACGTGTCAGTTACCGCCCAAAATTAATAGTTTTTATCTTGAAAGTACGTAATTCTGTGCATTTTCTTTATTTTAACTATTTTCATTATTTGCTGAAATATTTTTTATGAGTCTTTTGCTCTGAATAATAATCAATATTTTGCTTCTTTTATGTAGTTATATTGAAATGTTATGCGGAATGTAAGAAAATGGATGATGATAAACAATGCTATTTGGAATATAGTTGGGTGAAAGGTTACTTGTTACGGCCATTTTCAAATAAAAAATCTAGAGTTTGATTTGTAATACCTATTTTCCAGGTTCCGTTGATAATTTGTTACTTATGTACTAAAACTAAGATCTAAAATTGTTCAAATTTCAATAGAAAATTGTGGTTTCTTGAATTGAATTGATGTTACCATGGAAACGAAGCCCGTGACCTATGTATCTAAATGTAAAATTTAAAAACGTTGACACTGGTCTATTTAAGAAACACAGCTTCGGTTTTTTATTTTCATTTCCACAATATCCATGAGACTAATAGCAGCATGCTGAACGATTTTCCATGAAAAATGAGGTATTTTGCTTTCTTGATCAGCATTGAGGAGGAGAAATTAGATCTAAAATTTAATCAAAAAGAATCAATCTGTATTGAGGTAAAATTGGAAAATAAAAGGGGTTAATTTTTGGAATCTTTGACAAATGTAACTTTTCAAGAAAATTTTGATATTAGTCTAGACATGTCTTTTAGTAAGTATGATAATATAATGATAATTGGTGATTTGAATTTAACATTGAATTGCTCTATACAAAACACCCAGGACAAAACAACTTTAAATCAACGTACAGTAGATATATAGTTATGTTTTCAAATATTTTCGTCCTGAAACGTAAAGATTGCATACTTATTAGGCAATGAATGGAACGTTTCGCACACATTAAGGATGTATACTAGCTTTTTTTGTTGTTATCGTTTTGAGATCTTCGTCAATGTTTAATTTAACGCATAAACTTCTGCACCCATAATATATATATTTATTTTTTTTGGACAGAGATCGCACAATGATTCCCCTTAAGTGATGTTCTAATCTAAAACATCCAATTATACATGTATATCAAATATAAATCATTGGCTAGACTTGTTGTACTATCGTATTTAACTTTGTTTAGCTTAACGTGCAATTGTCTTATTTTAAACCTGTTGCATATTACGTTAATTGAATTTTTAAACGTAAACTAGACTTGTTCATATTTTCAAATGTGAAATTTGTATGGATCTATAGTGCACCTTGGTGATATGGTCTGTAGCTTGTATCCGCTCGTATCCGTTTGTTATAATGTTCGAAACCCCGCACGAGGTGTTGTTTTTTTTTTATACGAGTTAGCCATCAAGCCAAGCTAGATTTGTGAACAATTCATGGCTTTTCCAAGTACCAGTTTCATCGCTAAAGTTATGTTCAAAGGAGGCCCCCCGGGGTCTTCCCCCCAACGTCACTGTTAGAAGCTGGATAGTTCTTTTGAGCCCACAAACACGAACTTAAAGTACGAAAACATCTGCGGATGTTTCTAAATTGATTATTGTACTTGTGGCATGTGTAAATGTTGAGTTTTGCTCAACCCGGGCTAGAGGGTGTTGACAGTAGCTTGCATTTTTCACTACCGTCCATGAACATGATGAACAGGCTCAATCAAACCGAGCCGCAACATTTTCGTTTCTGTCGTGTTGAGCGACCTGTGGAGTTTCCACTTTTTCTATTGTAAAATATTGCAAGTTTACATTAAGTGATCATCTTATATTAAATTTTCTAAACATTTCAGGGTTCAACTGCATATTTATCATAGCATTAATACAGTTGCTTCGCTTGCAGTGTCCGAATGTTTCTACTTAGTTTGCCACCTGGGCATTTTGGTTCTTGTGAGATATTTTTATGCGTAATTTCTTCAATCGGAAAGTTTTAAAAACCAAGGGAATCCCATATTTTGTCCCCCGCTGCCCGTTAGTGTATTCGTGTGTGCGAGTGTTTCTTTTTGTTGCAGGCCTATTCGGCGGTCTGTGCCTCTTGCTGTGTTTGCTGTGTTTGCTGTGCTCTATATGATTCCATAAATTTTACGCTTACATTTTACGTTTCTTTCTATGTTCACCATTATTTAAAAAACGCTAATCAATCTAATATTTAAAAAAAAAACGAATTTGATAATCTCATTAAGTCATTAAGATGATATTGTTTTTAAATGAAGACCTAACCTCCTTAGGCATTACATTTTATTGCGATTTTAGCATTTTAAGCGTATTCATTTTCACGGTGCCGAATTTGAATTGTACGCACAGGCGTATAGGCGTATGCCCAGGTACGCCCATGTTCGTCATTAATTAATGCATTGCGTCTACAACCACATTTTTGTAAGTTTTTGATACCTCGCACTTTAAAGGTAAGTTTTTGATACCTCGCACTTTAAACGTATACTATTTTTTTTTTTTTTTTTTTTTTTTTTTTTTTTTTACTTTTGTTGTAATCGTATTTGAAATCTTCGTCAGTGTTTAATTTATGCATTGCGTCTGTATCAACATTTTGGCAAGTTTTTTTTATTAATGTATCTATGCACACATTTTTCATGTTTTCTCACGGGAAACATAACATTTTTTAGTCATTAAACATCTAATTTTTGCAAATTCAAATTTAAACTGCGCAAATTGCTAAAAGTATTCTGTATTCAGATCTGGATATAGATTGATAGACGTTATTGCAACCTTAATAAAGTCTTCCATTTCACGTAAGCAGTCACGTTTTTCTTACTCGAGATAACGGAAGACTATCATTTTTATTCTCCCACTGCTCTGTTTTATTGCATCTTATTGATATTTGAATAGCAGTCAGGCGGGTGAGCCTTTGTGCAAACAGATTCCGACTTTGCCCAAAATTTGAGTATACCGAGGTTCAAGGGGCAAAGTGATATGTAGGTATGTTTGTAAAACGAGCGCTCGGAGTGATATTGAACTTTCAATTCTTGGGGTGGCATTCGTTGATTTAATCTTTCATCTAAATGATGATATAATTTTAAATGTTGTAAGTTTACGCTTTCGCTTACCATTTGGACTTTTAAACGTACCACCCTTGTTTTCCATTGACATCAATTGTAGATTTTTTGTTTGTATATTGTTCAAAGTACGAAAATCGGTGAAAATAATCGTTTTTGCTTCGGTGATGTTCTACAGAATAATTATTGCTCGACTCAATTGTGCAAAAATAGTTTTAAAAAATATTTTATTTAACTTATATATATATACTCTTTATTTCCACATTTGAGTGTTTTAAACATAACTATGACAAAAAATATAATATAACATCATAGAAAGGTAACTTTTTATACAAAACTATAAACTAAATAATTAAAATATAAATATTGAACACATTTACAAAATTTTGGAAAATATGGCATTGGTTATAAATTAAAGATTAATCTCTTCATCTCAATGTAATACTAAACATAGATCATTGCATATTAAAATCAATAACAATGCTACATTATAATGTGTTGTTTTGAACAAAATAAAACAGACATTCAACTTATGCATACAATGTTAGCGCAATAGTAATACAAAATTTGTTAATAAGGACCTAAATAAGTTTCCAATTACGGCAAATTTATGTCAAAGTAAATTTACGTTTTTAAATACCTGGATGAAATAAATCATAATTTATAAATTTTTTGTGTCTATTTTTCATAACAATGATTAAAGGTTTTTACATATTTTGACATGCGAATGCTGAAAGAAGGGACCAGAGGTAAACAAAAGTAGATACATATGGGATCTTTTATTGGGGAAAAAGGCAGACATAATGCTGAAAATTTTCTGTACTTTGAGAAAGTGTCAACTTGATTATTTGTCCCAAATTTTTTTTCCTAAGTACACCAAAAAATGATCCTTGTATTGGATGAAAAAGTCCTCAAATGTCCCAAAATGTGCGATTTATTTTTGTTTATTTGCAAAACACCTTGACACGCGGATTCCTCAAACCCTTTCCTTTAAACCAGGTGTTTCAATATGGTTAAGTGACATTTATACATATTAATGAATGATAAGATGGAGAGTAAATTATCCGTATTTCAATCTTTAGCATGTTAATCAAAACTCTGACAGCGTAAGCGAAATTTTAAATTTTAAAACTGACAGGTTTTTATATCGGGATTTTTATTTCAAACAGATGTAAAAGATATAAATTTTTGAGTAAGCTCTAACTGATATTTAATTAGATAGTCCCTTTCTTGTTACTTTTATTACCCCTTTTACTGTAATTTAAAAATTTTTAAAACCATGCATGGATAAAATATGGGGGTGATAGTGGATATTCGCACTTTTATAGCACATGTCTCTTTGAAAAAAGGAGGCATTTAATAACGACAATAAAATGGGAATTAATAAAAAGACAATGCTTATGTTTTATTCTTTATTAAAGTAAACAAGACATTGCGAATGATTATGTTGTTTGGTTTTTTTTTTTTGACTGCTTCATTGTATTGCTTGTTCAAGATCATTATCTGTTCTGTTTATTGCTTATTCAAGCGACACTTAAAAACATTTGATTTTTAAATGTAATGTTACAAATTCTGAAGTGTGCAGGCTTCCGTACATGAAAAAGGGTACATCGTTCCGTGGGGATCAATCTCTGAATAACTTTGTCCCCTTATTTCAAATTCATATTTCACAAAGTGCAACTTGGGTGTTAGGTGCATAGGAAACTACAATTTTTGTCGTTTTCTACCTTTAAGTGGAAATGATTGTCATTTCTTTATGTTTATACAATGTGTCTATATATGTCAAAATTTCTTATCCCAGAAAATATTACACGTTTGTAAGCTATTTATGGGTATATCCAATAAACAAAACGTATTGCAACTTGACGTGGGTACATGTATTTCATATCTATTTTTAAAATAAAACAGTATTTTTTTCTTATACATAGCAATGATTAAATTGAATTAAATTTTAAACAGATAATCCCTATCCGTTTTATTAGGCAAGTAAAGAAATGGACAAATTACACAGTGTTACATTTCCTTTTAGTTAAATATCTTCAGTTAGTTCCCGAGTTTAGTATACTTAAGAAAGTTATAAATTAAAACTAACATTTTACTTGACTGTGAATTAAGCGATTTTCATTTTTCATACCAATACATAGAAAAGAAAAACGTTGTTTTAAAAGCGTACACATTTATATTTGCATATAGATTTTCAGTATTCACGGGATACATGAAACTGAAGTTATTTCATGTGAAATTTCTATATAGTACAGTGTTAAAGTTTGTGCTGATGTACACACGTTTATTCTAAACCCAAAATTTTTTGCGTAGAAACTTGCATGCACAACAGAATCTCGCTTTGACTGAGTATCGCAACTAGGGGTTGTGGCAAAATGTTTTTGCCTGAAGTGGTGGTCTAAATCTAAAACATCCAAACATCCAGTTAATATACATGTACCGGTTTGCTGAAAATTTAGTGTCAATTAAAAATAAATCATTGGGGTAAACTTATTGTAAAGCAGCAAATATTTATACCCGTGTTTAGCTATACTGCATTACGTCTTATTTTAAACCTAGGGCATATAGTACTGTTAATACAGATAAATGTTACTTTTAGTTTACCTCAACTATATGTATAACTGTTCATATTTTCAAATAGAAAGTCTTTAGCTTGTATCTGCTTGTATCTTTTTTATGTTCGAAACCTCGCACGAGGTGTCTAATTTTTCATTTTTAATTGTGAGGAAACCATCAGGTTGGCTTTCTGAACAATTTATGGCTATATCCAGGTATCAGTTCATACATCAGGTTGGCTTTCTGAACAATTTATGGCTTTATTCAGGTATCAGTTCATACATCAGGTTGGCTTTCTGAACAATTTTTTGGCTTTATCCAGGTATCAGTTCAAAGCCTAAAGTTATGTCAGAAGGAGACATCCGGGGTCTTCCTCCCAACATTATACACTGTTAAAAGCTGGACAGTTCTTTTTAGAAAATAAACACGTACTGGGAAAAATTACAGTTGATGATTTTATACTGAACCTCTGAAACTGTTTAGGGTTTGCCTACATGATTGTTTTCCATGACATTAAAACACTTGCTTTACTTTCATTTTTTGCTTGTTTCTACTTAAAGGCCTAGATTCACTACTATATAAGTGTCCCCCTCCTTTCCCCCCCCCCCCCCCCCCCCCCCCCCCCCCCCCCCCCCCCCCCCCCCCAAAACCAATAACAAAATCCCATCTTATCTGCTGCTTATCAGCGATTTTGTAACCGTAACTGAATAGAAAGGGAATTAGCACAGCAGGACCCCAACTAGACCATGAAGATGTGGGGCAGTGGAGTTGAAAGAAATTAATTTTCTTCAGTGAATGTGGAATGATAATAAAATTAATTATTATTTTGATATTTTATAGATGTAATAAGTATTTCATTAATGTTAAAAATAATGATAATAATAATAATAAAAAAATAATAATAATAATTATTATTATTATTATTATTATATAAAGGATGGTTAAAGATACAGTAATAATACTGAAAATAATAATGATAATAAAACACAAGTATAGTAAAACTTCAGGAGTTCTTTGTGCTGACAAACAATATTTTTCTAATTGGAAACTGGGTTTTTTGTATTCATGTAATCAACATTATTTGAACTTAAACTTATTGTGTTCCATCTATACTGAACTTTCATTTTTAGTATGTTGCCAAAAGTGACTTATTTCATGCTTTACCTTGTAACTTTGAAATGCACATACTGTTTTCAATTTTTAGACAAATATTATTTACAGTATTCTGCGAGCTTTAGATGAGTGAAAGTTACAATTTTCTGAAATATCACAATTCTCCAGACAGACTCTGAAAAAATAAAAAACTTGCATATTTCTTTAAGTAAGTTTATCATTATTTAATTATTGTGAAAATAAGTTTCTGATTATCATATTATTGTGTTTGATCAACAAATGTTTTTCTTTACATAGAAATGCCAAAACAAAACAAAAACAAACAAACAAACTAGTATATCTTTAAAAGTTATCAATTATATATCAATTTAAGATAAATTACAATGTTTCCCCTTCTCACTAATTGATACACCTGTAAGGTAGACTGACTCTCCAATAAACATTGACCCTTGTTAATTGGAACCATACTGTGATGGTCATTAGCCCCCAACTGTGCTGGTGAAGACAGAAATCCCTTGGCCCACTGCCAAAATCTAGGACTTTAAGTTTGTCACTTAGGCAGACAGAATTTTTAGTTCTTGTGAGACATATCTATGCGAAATGTCTTCTACATGTATAGAAAACTTCAACTAAACGGATGCACAATATGCACATAAGTAATTGAGATCATATGACATTACGAATTCATTTAAAATATACGAAACTTAAAACGATTCACAATATATGTTCGACATCAAATGGTATGTCCGTACTCCCTTCACTTTCACGCTATAGATCACAATAATCCAGATGCCACTGATCATATGAACTGCAAACTGCAAAGAAGATAAGTATGATATACAGAAATGAAGCAGTATCAGTATGCCCAGCTTTGTAAGCAATGTGTAATTTAGAAAGAAAAAAATACACATTTATCGTTCGAAGGTGTTGCCACCGGCCGTTCCTGTGCGGTTCCCACTGTATTCCTTTACATGTTCGTTATGTTCTCGCTGACAGTTTGTGTCGAATTTGAATTGTACGCACAGGCGTATAGGCGTATGCCCCAGATACGCGCCTGACCAATATTGAACATGTAATTAGAGCGTATTTATTAGATATTTCCATGATTAAAAAGATAAAACAGATACCAGTAGTTTTAATTATTTTCTCGCTCGTATACCACCGCCCCGCCAATTATCGCCCCACAACTTTATTGATGTTGGCAAATAGACAGTACTTGCGCCGAAAAAAGGGGGTTTTTTTTACCAAGAGGCGAAGGGGCCAAGGCCTGTTATTTGAGGGAGAGAGGGGGGGGGCGGAGAGGGGGAATAGCTAGGTATTTAAGCAAAGGGGAATAAAAACCTGATGTAAAGTCAATTTTTGTGGAAAACTGCATGATTTAAAAGAAATTTACTGAGGGGAAGGGGCCTATCAGCGGCCCCTATTATGAAGGGGAAAAAACCCTAATTTAATTCTACCCCTACACCTCGGTGCCTCTCAATAATCCGTGAATCTAATGCATATTGAAAACATAAACTGTTTCAAGTTTATTAAAGTTTGAAAGTATTGTTTTGATTAAAGAAGTCTAGACTGTGCTGAAAATCTGTTTCATAGTACAAAATGCTATCTTGAAGTGCGTATACAGCTTATTTTTCAGTTGAGTAATTACTGAAATGTGCATCTCTTTCATAAATAATGATTTACTACATTTTATCGGTGAACAAATATAATCAGAACTTCGGATGCTTAGTAATTAAATCAGGAGTGCGTAGCATGAGTGATTTAATTATTCGCATCATTTTATCCATCAACAAAATACAGGAACGTATTTTTTTATCAGTCACACTGTGAGTGATATAGGTTTGCTATTTCTTTTATTAGCATTCAGCAAAAAATAAACAGAATTTGTTTGTTGTGAATGGATATGGAATATCACATCCAGAACTGATACAATAACTCGCGCTATCTGCTCATGAAAATATTTAATTGCATCAACTGTCAATGTGATATATTCCATATCCACTCAAAACAAACAAATTCTGTTTATTTTGTTTTGCTGAATGCTAATAAAAGAAATAGAAAACCTATATCACTCACAGTGTGACTGATATGGAACTGATAATACTGATGTTGGGTCAGTTATACTTAGTTATGATAACTTAGTCATAAACTGAACTTTGATCGTTCTTTGTGTGTTTTTATTGAATTAAACTCCCCCGCTTAGCATTGGTTTTATTCCGCCAGAATCCGGGTTCAGAATGCACCATAGACACTCTTAGTTTTTCCAAATTTTCGTGGGGAGGATACCCCAATAACCGATTATACCCCACTACCAAAGGGGCATCTTCGGCGCATCGGGCCTGCAAGTTATAAAACTACGCCCCTGTTTTGTGATCACTTGTTTAAGTAACTCCCCTGACTGGTATAAGACAGCTATTCATCTATATTCTTAAAAAAACTATTCTGAAAAGAGATTTACCCAATAAGTTTGCAGATCAAGCTATGAAAACACATTTATTCAGGAAGGGCCTAAATTGTCCACCCGAAAACTTGTAGTATAGCTGTATTATACCTGTATTACAAGAATGATTTTCATGAAGTTTTTGTGAGTTTTCCCTGTGCTATGTTTGTAAACATCACGTTATCTTTGGATCTATTTATAAACTCGTTTTGATGTATTCTTCCGAAAAAATCCAAAGATGTGCGACGGGTTCGTAAACAGCCGGAAGACATACTTTCGGCAAAAAATGTTTATTTGTTAATTATTCTTGAACATATCCACGACTATTAGTATTTGGTTAGATCCGATATGTACAGTGGGTCATATTGTCAGTATATATGAAGTCAAAGCTACCCTGGTTTTCATATAATACTCGTTCGGGCTTTAGTAGAAGACCT
Organism: Mercenaria mercenaria; assembly: GCF_021730395.1. Lineage (NCBI taxonomy): Eukaryota > Metazoa > Mollusca > Bivalvia > Venerida > Veneridae > Mercenaria > Mercenaria mercenaria. Next base: position 83,771,924 of record NC_069368.1, read on the forward strand.
TTAATATGTTTGTCTCCACATTTATTACACTTAGGCCTACAATATCACTTAATGACGTCACTGTGAAACGTTCATGATACCACAATGTTTACATGCAATTAGATCAATTCTTGGAATGGTTTACAATACACTTGACAATTGACTTATTCTTGATTTATGCCTTTTGATAATTAGCAGCAAAAATGTTTGTGTTATCATGGGCATACGCTTATACGCCTGTGCGTACAATTCAAATTCGGCACCATGAAAATGAAAAGGCTTAAAATGCTAAAAACGCAATAAAATGTAAAGCCTTTAAATAAAAAATAGAAGGAGGTTAGGTCTTCATTTAAAAACAATATCATCTTAATGACTTAATGAGATTATCAAACTCGTTTTTTTTTAAATATTAGATTGATTAGTGTTTTTTTTAATAATCGTGAATATAGAAAACAAAACACGTAAAAGGTAAGTCTGAATTTTATTGAATCATATAGAGCAGAGCAAACACAGCAAGAGACACGGACCTCCGAATAGGCCTGCAACAAAAAGAAACACTCGCACACACAAGCACGCATGAATACACTAACTGACAGCGAGGACAAAATATGGGGCATCCCTTGGTTAAAGTTTTCTATTGAAGATATTACGCATAGAAATGTCTCACAAGAACCAAAATACCCAGGTGGCAAACTTAAGTAGAAACATTTGGACACTGCAAGCGAAGCAACTGTATTAATGATATGATAAATATGCAGGTCAACCCTGAAATGTTTACAATTAATGTAAACTTGCAATATTTTACAATAGAAAAAGTGGAAAATCCACAGGTCGCTCAACACGACAAAAACGAAAATGTTGCAGGCTCGGTTTGATTGAGCCTGTTCATGGACGGTAGTGAAAATGCATGCTGCTGTCAACACCCTCTAGCCCCGGGTTGAGCAAAACTCAACATTTACACATGCCACAAGTACAATAATCAATTTAGAAACATCCGCAGATGTTTTCATACAAGTTCGTGTTGTGTCTCAAAAGACCTACCTAGCAGTGATGTTGGGAGGAAGACCTCGGGTGCCTCCTTTGGAAATAACATTAGCCATGATCTGGTACTTGGATAAAGCCGTGAATTGTTCACAAATCTAGCTTGGCTTGATGGCTTACTCGTATTAAAAAATAAACACCTCGTGCGGGGTTTCGAACATACAAAGATACGAGTGGATACAAGCTACAGACCATATCTGCAAGGTGCACTATAGATCCATGCAAATTTTACATTTGAAAATATGAACAAGTCTAGTTTACATAAACCTTCAATTAACAGTACTATGCAACAGGTTTAAAATAAGACAAAATGCACGTTAAGCTAAACAAAATATAAATACTTATAGTACAAAAAGTCTAGCCAATGGTTTATTTTTGAAATACATGTAAACTAATTGGATGTTTTAGATTTAGAGCATGACAGGGGAATCAATGTGCGATACTCTGTCAAAAAAAAAGAGATTTTATTGTGCATATCATGTGAGGAAGCCATCCAGCTGGCTTACAGAAGGTCGGTGGTTCTACTTAGGTGGCCGCCCGTGATGAAATAATGCACGGAAAGTTCCAATTGGGTTCTGGTCTTTCAGTCATTAAAATGTTCATTTTTCTGCAATTGTAGTAGGTAAATTATGCATTTTTACTAAAAATTGCATGTTTTTTCAAGTAAATACTCATTTTTATACGCCCGTTTGAAAAACGGGACGTATTATGGGAACGCCCCGGGCGGGCAGGCGGGCGGCGTCCACAGACTTTGTCCGGAGCATATCTTCTACATGCATGGAGGAATTTTGATGAAACTTGGCACAGTTGTTCACCATCATGTGACGGAGTGTCAAGCGCAAGAACCAGGTCCCTAGGTCTAAGGTCAAGGTCACACTTAGAGGTTAAAGGTCAAATTCAAGAATGACTTTGTCCGGAGCATATCTTCTACAAGCATGGAGGGATTTTGATGAAACTTGGCACAGTTGTTCATCATCATGAGACGGAGTGTCGTGTGCAAGAACCAAGTCCCTAGGTCTAAGGTCAAGGTCACACTTAGAGGTCAAAGGATACAAGAATGAAAACTTTGTCCGGAGCATTTCTTCTTCATGCACAGAGGGATTTTGATATACTTGTCACAAATGTTCACCACCATGAGGCGGAGTGTCATGCACAAGAACCAGGTCCCTAGGTCTAAGGTCAAGGTCAAAATTTAGGGTAGGTCGGGATACCGGAAACAAACAATTTTTTACGCCTAAGTATAACACTCTTGGCGTGATATTGAAGATTGTGTTCATGGTTGCAATTAAATCTATCAATCTATATCCAAATCTAGATACCGAAATACCATTTTTAACAATTTACGCAGTTTGAATTTGCAAATATTAGATGTTGTTTACAGTAACAAGAAAAATGTTACGTTTCATTTGAGAAAACTTAAAGTATTTGCAATGTGTGGGTAAATACATTTATCAAAAACCTGTCATAATGCGGACGAAGATCTCAAAAACGATAACAACAAAAAAACTAGTATACATCCTTAATGTGTGTGTAAACGTTCCATTCATTGCCTAATAAGTATGCAATCTTTACATTGTAGAGGATATTAAATAATAAATAATAATAATAGGATAAGGTAAGAATTTAGATGCAGTTTCCCTAACAAACACATTGTTCGGTCCATTTGGCGATACACAATATGTCTGCGTGGGTCTTGGCAGTTGCACAATAAAATATATCATAGAATGACACAGTGTTTCAGTGACGAAAATATTTTGAATCATAACTATATATCTATTGTTACTGTTGATTTAAAGTTGTTTTGTCCTGGAGTGTTTTGTATAGAGCAATTCACAGAAGTCTGACTTTTCAACATATCAAGTCTGGCATAATTCATTTTGTTATTTATCTTTGTATCGAAGTAAAAAAGGAAAAATCTGCGAAATAGATATTCAACATTTTAAAATCTTAGATAAGATTATTAATAAATACTAGTAGGGGCCAAGTATCGTGCCAGAGCGATCGAGCTATTGAAGCACACAATTTGCATGGTAAAATTACATAGAACTCTATACAGAAAATGGTTATATTCTTCAAAGTATCCGAGACTGTTCCAGTTGCTATTTTAGACACTGTCACGATCCCTGCTAGTAAGCATGTGCGGTGTGATGAATTGAATTGTGAATTCAAATGATTATCGTTGTAATATGAAGTTCAAATGTGACAAACAAAATATATTAACGCTGAAATATAGCAAGGGAACACATCACTTGCCGAACATTTTTCAATATTTTCAAGGGGAGGCCACAAAAACCCAATCCGCCGGGAGATTCAGACCCCCTCCCTCACCTACCCCACATTCGCAGCACATCTGATTGGTTCGTAGCTATATATGCTGCTCATATTCGGCGTACAATCCAAAATCATCCAGGTACGCCCCTGACTAGGAACTTACTTAAACCCTTCGGAGGTTATGTGTTTATATAACATAAGTTTAAGAAGTCTAAAGGTAAAACTGCTGCACTTACATTTCATAATTATAATGATTCTTTCCTACCTCATCTGGATTTTCCATTACTGTCTTTTTTCAAGCAGTTGCTACTTCTTTCTTCGTAAGCATTAGCTAGCATATAAAGGACATAGTTCGAGTGTGAATGCGTTTAGTAATGAAAATGGACCCCTTTCTCCGCCAAGTTATCAAAAGAAAGCAAAGTATAAATCATAGAATGAATCAAATGTTGTGATATAAAGTTATTTTGAATCTTCGACGTATAGAATTAATAGAATCCTATTTGTATATCAATCAATGGCCAAAGACAAGTTTGGATAATTACACCTTGTATAGTCACTTATAGATGAAATACATTTTTTTTGAAGCTTCAAATGCGGAATACCGATCTTTTTCCTGCAGTGTTTGTTTCAAATGTGCTACAACTTATACCATTACAGAAATTATAGAAACATTCAACCCGAACTCATACCTACAGTAATGTGAAATTTCACCTTTCACCGTCTAGTGGTAAAGGTGTTGTCAGATCAATCGGAAGGTCGTTGGTTCAAACGTGCAAAGGTTAATCTATCATACAATACCAGTGCTATTTTCAAGAAAATGGAATTTAGACTGATTCTAAAACTTGAAATCTTTATCTAATTCAAATAAATTAGTATTGAATATAGTATAAACTAATAATAAATACAACAATACATTTAGAACACATTCCATTTTCTTTTGTTTTAAAGAAAGCGTTAGGATGATCGTATGCTTTAGCTTGAAGTCATTAATTGTCTTGAAAAGCATATAAATTATGTCTTGTATCATACGTTTTACATGAATTTGAATTAGATACTGAATTACAAGAAAAGCACAAAATAACCCCTTCTATAGCTGCTCTTTTGAATGCTTAATAATATGCATAGGGAAATCGAAGTATCGGTACCCCATGTAAGTATAAGTACTGTAAAATCGATTATATGAATTACAGTATGTAGTACTACGTATATGTGAACTTGTTTTTATAAAATACCCTTAATGAACCTCAAAATGTAATGAATGCTTAAATAATATTTTGATTTAATTAAATACTAACATTAGTTTTGTTTACCTGAGTGATATAATATTCACACTTAAAACTAAAGTCATCCTGTAAATGAAATTTTTAGACAATTTTTCCCCTTTTAGGGCCTCATCTATGTCATTTGTTAGTGTCCTATATATCAAATGTATACATAATGTAACTAAATAAATATTATGCCAATAATAGCTACTTATTTTGGTTTTAAATTAACCTTTTGGATATTGCTTTTAAAAATATATGATTAAAATATATAAAATATAGGTCCCTTTTTGGGGCCTTATTTTAAGCTAATTGAGATTAGCGAACTGCCTGTCTCCTCCTTTTTTTGGATTCAGCATACTTCAAAATAGTTACATACAAAGTTTGGTGCTTTCTTCACAAAAGGAAACATCTTTTTCCTATAACCTACTCACTATCTCATACAGGATTTTATTTGGTGTTTTTGATGTACAAAGTTTTTTCTATAAGGTTTTCCCTTCATATCTTCGGTTTTAATTTGTTCTTTGAAATGTGAAGGAATACTGTTTATAAGTTGATGATACTTTAAAAAAATCTTTATTTTCTACATCATATATATATTTAAAGTTTTCAAAAGAATAAAGGTTATTGGTTCTGTAATCAAATAAATCTTTCACATATCTGATACCTTTATCATACCAGTTTTTGAAAAATAAAGTTTTGTTTCCATTTTTTATCTTTGAATTGTTCCATAAAACTTGTTTGCTAATTCCTTTTGACCATTTTGTTTCCTTTACTCTATTCCATGCAATAATGATATCAGATAGGAAATCATGTGTTTTACCAATTTGCTGTATGTCACTTTCATTTATATTGCTTTCAAAAACTAGTTTTGCTCCTACTTTTTCTAGACATTTTTCATAAAAAAACTTCCCATAATTTGCTTGTTTGATTTTCATTAAATCTTCTCACCCAGCAGGATTTGATGGCATTAAGAAAACTGTTTAAATCAACCATTTTGATCCCTCCTTTGTCATAGTCCAGTTGCAATATTTCCCTTTTTATTTTTTTCTGGTTTTCTATCCCATATAAAATTATACATGGCTTTTATAATTTCTTTAATTGTTTCTATTTTTGGACTTTGGAGAACTGTAAAAGGGTAAATAAGTTTTGGCAATGCAAAGGTCTTAATTACTGTAACTTTTCCAAGGAGTGTTACTTTCCTATGTTCCCACTGTTTAAGACAGTTTTTAAAGCTGTTGAGCTTTGGCTCTAGATTAATACTAAGGTTCATTTCTGCATTATTTGTAAATGTCATACCAAGTGTACTAGCTGATTCTGATGTCCAAGAAAATATTTTCTTCTGACACAGTCTAACGTTTGTACTGGCTAAAGAACCTACCCTCAGAATTGTTTTTTTTATTGTTTAGTTTCAATCCTGACGTGTTTTCAAAATCCGAAATTACATGAACTAGTTTTTCAAAGATCCTGGTTCTCCATTATTTAAAAAAAGTTGCATCATCAGCGAATAATGTTTGTTTTAGTTGCTTTTCATTTATCTTTATTCCTTTTATATGTTTATCTTTTTCAATATAATTTGATAAAAATTCAATACATATTATGAAGAGCAGAGAGGACAGGGGGCATTTTTGCCGCAAACCACGTTGTATTGGGAAATATTCAGATAAATGGCCATTGTTAATCACTACACTGCATATATCATTGTAAAAGAGCCTTACCCAATTAATAAATGAGTCCCCAAAGTTTAAGTGTTTAAGACAACGAAAAACAAAATCATGGTTTAAACTATGTTTTTTCGAAATCTGCAAACATAAGAATACCAGGTTCATTGTGTGTGTTTAAATATTCTATCGTTTCAAGTAATAATCGAACATTTTCTCCAATATATCTGTTCTTCAAAAAACCTGATTGTGATTAACTTATTACAGAGTTAAAAACTTTTTTCAGGCGATTTGATATGGCTTTTGTTGCTATTTTATAGTCTACATTTAGCAAACTGATGGGACGCCAATTTGATAATATCATTAGATCTTTTCCAGGTTTTGGGAGAAGTGAGAGTATCCCCTGTTTCTGAAGAGTAGTTAAGTTTTTCGTACTGTATGAAAAATTTATAGATTTTATATAATAGTCTTTAATGTTTTCCCAAAACGTTTTATAGAACTCACAAGTAATGCCGTCTGATCCAAGACTTTTTTTATTTTTCATTTCATTTAAAGATTGCAGACATTCATATTCCGTTAACAGCCCTTCACATAAATTCTTTTGATCATTTCCTAATTTGTTCATATTTTGGTCGAAGAAATCATATTCTGATTCTCTTTCAGTCTTTTTAGAGTATAATTTTTCATAGATTTTTTTTCCTCCTTTAGGATTTCATCTTGATTTGTGATCTCATTTTCATTTACTCTTAATTTAAATATAGTTTTCTTTTCAGCATTTCTTTTTTCTAGATTTGCAAAGTACTTACTATTTTTTTTTTCATTACCCTCTATGCTTTCTGCTTTATATCTAATTAATATTCCATTCATTTTTAGGTCATATATTCTATCTAATTCTTGCTTTTTTATCTCCAGCAAATTTTGTGCATCTTGCTCATAGTCGGACAATGTTATCTTAATTTCTAGTTTTTCAGTTTCATTTATTAAATTTTTCTCTTTTTGAAACATTTCTTTTTTTCTTTGAGAAGCATATTTAATCGTGGTATTTCTTATGGCACTTTTGAGGACCTCCCATAACGTATTTGGGTTGGCTTCTTTGTTTATTTCTGCTGTTTCATTTATACACAATATAATTTGCTGTTTATATTCTTCTTCAATCAATAAACTATTATTCATTTTAAAGTACCCTAGTCCCCTTTTTGCATTAATAAGATCTATGTTTAGTTCAATAATTGAATGGTCGGTTTTATTCCCTGCTTTTATTCTACATTTTTGGGTGAGATCCGTTAAGCAATCCGATATTAAAAAATAATCAAGCCTACTGAAGATACTTGGTTTAGTATTCGAGTGCCAAGTGTATTGTAAAAGTTCAGGGTTTTTGTATCTCCAAATGTCTACAAGGTTTCCAGCTTCAATGATTTCATTAATTTTTTTTCTTAATTTTGAGTGTGTATCATCCCTTCCATTTTTTTTTGTCTAGTTTTATGTTTATTACTGTGTTAAAATCTCCACCTACAATGATATTTGTGTCATACTTTTTTAATACTTCTGTTTCAAAACAACAAAATATAGTAGAATTATTTTCATTGGGTCCATAGATATTTAATACAGTAAAATCTTTTTCATTCATTGAAAATTCAATAGAAACTAATCTTCCTGTAATTAATTCTTTAAAAGCCATATTGACGTTCGTCAGTTCAGAGTTTACAAGAATTGCTACTCCTGCCCTATTGCTTTTATTTCCACTAAAAATGCTTTCCCATTCCATTATGTTTTCCATACATTTGCCAAATCATGTGTAGAATGGGTTTCTTGTAACAAACATATTGCATACTTTTTCTCTATTAACCACTGAAAAACCTGTCTCCTTTTTTTAAAGTTGCCTAAACCTCTAACATTGAGAGAGCATATTGATATACTATCCATGATATATTACATAATTACAATGATTAGACATTCTGTAGTTGTGAAACTGGAGACGACAAAAATCTTCACTGCTATCTTTCATTCTAGGACTGTTTAAAGTAAAAGAGATTTAGTTGGGCTTCACTATCTCAATTATCTTGTAATTTGGCTTTTTTCTTTAAATCACTATATCCTCAACAAGAGATCACAGAGTGATCTTGGCGCCCACCAATGTGCCATTTTTGAGTGTTCCAAATTTCAAGACTTACTGACTAGCTCAAGGTCAAATTTCATTTCCATACACAACACTGTGCATGTGGTCCAAATTCGAAAGCTGTAGCTTGAGAAATGTGAAAGTAGGTCACTAGGTCAATGTCAAGGTCAAAGTTTGTTTCGGTACACAATCCTATGCATGTGGTCTAAATTTGAAGCCTGTAGCTACAGAAATGTGAAAGTAGGTCACTAGGTCAATCCTAAGGTCAAAGTTCATTTCGGTACACAAAACTATGCAAGTGGTCCAAATTTGAAGGCTGTAGCTTGAGAAATGTAAAAGTAGGTCACTAGGTCAAAATCAAGGTCAAATTCTATTTCGGAATACAAAACTATGCATGTGGTCCAAATTTGAAGCCTGTACCTTCGAAAATGTGAAAATAGGTCACTAGGTCAATGTAAAGGTCAAAGTTCATTTTGGTACACAAAACTATGCATGTGGTCCAAATTTAAAGGCTATAGCTTGAGAAATGTAAAAGTAGGTCACTAGGTCAAAATCAAGGTCAAATTTTATTTCGGAATACAAAACTATGCATGTGGTCCAAATTTGAAGCCTGTACCTTAAAAATGTGAAAGTAGGTCACTAGGTCAATGTAAAGGTCAAAGTTCATTTCGGTACAGAAAACTATGGATGTAGTCCAAATTTGAAGGCTGTAGCTTGAGAAATGTAAAAGTAGGTCACTAGGTCAAAATCAAGGTCAAATTTTATTTTGGAATACAAAACTATGCATGTGGTCCAAATTTGAAGCCTGTACCTTCAAAAATGTGAAAGTAGGTCACTAGGTCAATGTGAAGGTCAAAGTTTTTTTTCCGTTCACAAAACTATGCATGTGGTCCAAATTTGAAGGCTGTAGCTTGAGAAATGTGAAAGTAGGTCACTAGGTCAAAATCAATGTCAAATTTCATTTTGAAACACGGAACTATGCATATGGTCCAAATTTGACGCCTGTACCTTCAAAAATGTGAAAGTAGGTCACTAGGTCAAAATCAAGGTCAAAGTTTTTTCCAGTGCACAAAACTATGCATGTGGTCCAAATTTGAAGGCTGTAGCTACAGAAATGTGAAAGTAGGTCACTAGGTCAAAATCAAGGTCAACTCATGTCAAGGTTCATCTTGCCACTCAAAAATATACATGTGGTCCAAATTTGAAGGCTGTAGCTACAGAAATGTGAAAGTAGGTCACTAGGTCAAAATCAAGGTCAACTCATGTCAAGGTTCATCTTGCCCCTCAAAAATATACATGTGGTCCAAATTTGAATGTTGTAGTTATTGACAAGAACATTTTAAAAGCTTTTCCCTATATAAGTCTATATGAACCATGTGACCACCGGGGCGGGGCCATTTTTTGACCCTAGGGGGATAATTTGAACAAACTTGGTAGAGAACCACTAGATGATGCTACATTACAAGTATCAAAGCCCTAGGCTTTGTGGTTTGGACAAGAAGATTTTCAAAGTTTTTCCTTATATAAGTCTATGTAAACCATATGACCCCCAGGGCGGGGCCATATTTGACCCTAGGGGTATAATTTGAACAATCTTAGTTGAAGACCACTAGATGATGTCACATACAAAATATCAAAGCCCTAGGCCCTGTGGTTTTGGACAAGAGGTTATTCAAAGTTTTTCCCTATATAAGTCTATATAAACCATGTGACCCCCAGGGCAGAGCCATATTTGACCCTAGAGAAATAATTTGAATCATCTTGGTAAAGGACCACTAGATGATGCTTCAAACCAAATATCAAAGCCCTAGGCTCTGTGGTTTTGGACAAGAAAGTTTTCAAAGCTTTTCCCTATATAAATCTATGTAAAATATAGAAATAAACAAAGGGACATAACTCACTCATAAATTGTTAAACCAGTCTGATTTTCAGGGGGACACAACTAGGGTACCAATACATCATTCTGACAAAGTTTGGTCAAAATCCCCCCAGTAGTTTCTGAGGAGATGCGATAACGAGAAATTGTTAACGGACGGACGGACGGACGGACGGACCACGGAAGCAGAGTGATTTTAATAGCCCACCATCTGATGATGGTGGGCTAAAAATACAGTCAGCATTTTATATAAGACATTTAAGACTTAGGTTTGAAAGAGAAAAATGAAACCGCTGCACAAAAACTTATCATTTACATTCCACACTATCATTTCAAAAAAGTTAAATTGTATCTTTCAACACTTCCTGTAATTATGTATAAATGTTGATCTATGCATTTACCGTTGTAACACTTATAATACATGTAATACTTTATATAAAAAATTGTGTAACACTGTGAAATCATTTGGGTTTGGTGGCATCATTCTAATATTCAAAAATGACAAAATCGCCCAGATTTACATTTGTATAATTTCATTTTCATAAAAGGAGAATTTCTGACAAAAAGATTTTGTCGTTGCTAGTCCCGCATCTATTATAACCATGTATCAATATATTTGCTTTGAACAGTCAATTTGTACCGCTTGTTTTATAACCCCGTGGGATGAAACTCGAACTAAAAGATTTTTTGTTGATGCTTTTTACTAAGATCTTTTAAACCAAACAGTGTGTACAAAAACGAACAGCAGCCAGCACGAATAACCTCTTATCATACTGAATTTTTCAAAGTACAGAACATTCAAATATTTCCGAAAAACGGCTGTTTTATTTGTTATATACTAAATTGATAAACAACATCACACTTTTTAAAATTTACACTTCACTCCATCCTACAGACTGTAAATAAATTGACATTTACGCACCAAAATGATTTCACAGCTTTCCTATCTAATACAATCTATGTTTGTAATACATAAATTACAAAATATGATCCCATCTACCTCAGTTAATGCATATTATACCTGTATCGGTATATCCATCTGTAATACATCGATTCATACAGGTTTTATACCATGTACATATATATAATGTTATGTTTCATAGAAAATTCAAAAAATAAAAAGGAAAAAAAAAAGACCTGAATCATCATGTCTAAAATAGCTTTGATGAAAAAAAAAGAATCCTGCTCATTTACATGCATGGCATTAGTCTTTTACTATTTGAATTTTTTAGACATACTACCCTTACATTAATAGCAACAAAATTTCTTTTCAGTGTTGGTAATTTTTGAAGACTTTCCAGTATATATTTTTTTCTTTTTTTCCCCAAAAAACAATACACTAGAAATTTGACTTCCAATGTCCAAAAATATTCTTTATAACATCTATGTTTTCACAGTTATATTACGCTACTTTCAACTAAGACTGCAGCTTTAGGATAAAAAAAAAACATACAATCCATTTTCGTCTCTATATCATACATGATTACACTTCCACATTAATGATTATGCAGTTTTTAGCAATGTATAAAACTAGAAAGTAAGTTATTATAAATCTATTAACAGCCATGACCGCACCGCTCCCCTTGAGGTTATTTTACCCCTGTTGCCAATACCAATGCTTAAAGCATCTGGTACGCCCAGATGAGTTACATATAGCGATATAAACCTATTGTTAATTGTGCCATCATGTACTATTTAATTAAGAAATACTAAACACTACCCTGCCCATAGAGCCTTACCAACAAGTGCGTTTTTTAAACAAACCTTTGAGACATAAATGTTGAAATGTAAAACCTTTTATAAACAGTTAAGAAACCTGCTGTTTTCGCATCATAAACTGTTTTCACAATTTTAAAACAATGCATCGAAATCTCTGAAATACAGTGTCTTAAGATTTGTTTTGAATGTGTCAAGTGATTTATTTTTGTGTAGTTCCAACGGCAGTTCATTTCAAAGTTTTGGACCAGTAGTACAGAAACTTCTATCATTGAATGTTTTTCACTTGTCGGATAGTGTTCATGAAAACCTATCATATATCGAACATAAAACGCATGATATATCGAACGCATGTGCAGATGGGCATTCTTTGTTTTGAGCAAAGAGAAAAAGCCAAATGTCTCAACTCTAAAACTTTATAAAATGTAGATTAAAGGTTGTTTTATAACGTTTCATGGGGAATGAGACATGGGTATATTATATTTTACCTCAAAGGCGGATAAAAACAGTGTCTCAGGAAAGGGCCTTAAGAAGAGATTTTTGCACATATTCCTTCAGTTGCAAGCACTCTGTTGGCCAAAAGATAATAGGTAAGAGTAGAGATTACAGAATATATTTCAAAACAACTCTTTAAAAAGTTGTATCTATTAACTGCATCAACAAGCAGTAAAAAGTAATAATAATCCTCTGACTTATTATTGCATAATCCTTCAGTTATATTCAGTCATTACCTTTTCACAATTTACAAATCTAATGAAAATCATAAAAAGATCCTTTGGAAGCAAAGAATGCAACTTATATACAATATGCACATTCCGCATCAGTCCTATTCATTCAGTGGCCAATTGCATTATATCCACACGTGGTCCATCGCGTCTGTTGAAACTCTTTTGATAAGAGCTATAAAATAAATGAGAGTTCCATTTCTAAACTATTAAAGGGAAAAACAATTACGTTGTTATAACGTTAATTTCATCAGCTGGGATTTCTTAAATCATTTGAAGAAATGAAAGAATTTTCAAAATTTGAGTAGAAATGGAAAGTTATGAGCAGTTAAATATATAGTCAAATTGGCGGTCATTTTGTTTCCATGGCAACAGAAAACAGAATTGCGGATTTTTAAAATATTTTTAGATACACATTTAAACTGTATTTACTTATTTCTGTAAAATAATTTCTCTACATTTTCCAGCTATAATGAAAGAAAATATTATGTTTTACACTTTACACGCAATAAATAATTGAAAATCAATCTATTTAAAAGGTTATTTGTTAAATAAAGAATTCAACAGTGTGTAAATGACGTCATAAACACCCAAATGGCTGCCTCCATGATCAGCCATTTTCTTTAATTACAAACTGACATATCTTTTTATATAGTGGTCCGATTTTAAACCTTCTTTAAGCGTTATGAACGGATTGAGGATGGCTTTCATATAAAATTAACTTATTGTCAGGCTTTCCTTAGCCTTTAAATTTTGGGTTGCCTTAGCAACTAGAGTTCTGCTTAGAACAACATCATTTAAACAACTTTAGTAGAGGATCACACAAGGATTATTCCTGTGAAGTTTCTTAAAATACGGCCCAGTGGTTTCAGAGTCGATATTGTTTGAAGGAAAATGATGACGGACGGACATACAATGGACGACGGACATCATGTGATCACAAACGCTCACCTTGAGCCTTTGGTTAAGGTGAGCTAAAAATGAATTCGTCGTAAAATAGGCAACATAAAACAAGCCTTTAATCTGAATTATTGAATGATAACCAAGAAACCTAATTGTACTCTGTTGGAACAGTTCTTTAAATTTTACAACCGAATTCATTTTGTTTCAGTTTAGAGCACAACAATTTATTATTTTATTTATCATTACTGGTAATTAATGGTCACGTGTTATATCGCTTCTGTTAATCATTCTAATACTTCCTGATAGTGTCTCGATCTTTACTTCAAGCTTGTTTTAGAAAGAGGTAGACATACAATACACTGTGATGGTGTGATGGTAGTTGATGTTAGAAGAGAATTAAAGGAAACAGTTATCAAACAAATTGTAAATGTCATAATCGGAATACACAAACGAAAAACAATGCTCAAAACTGTTTACATTACAAGGCATAGGCTCTAATATTTCCCAGTATTGCTCATCACGGAATAAAAACGCTGATAGGAAGAAGAAGAAGAATGAGAAGAAGAAAAGTTCGTTTCATAAATTAAGTACTTGAGACATTATTGTTCCTCGACAATTAGGTATATCGATAACGCTTCAGAACTGTCACTTGCAAAATTAACTTAGTTCTGAAAATCATTTCACATTTTGAGTTTAATTGACTTTCACAAAAACTGCCTGTAAGTGCCAAACGGCAAAAGTTTACCATTACTTGGACATAGTGTTGTTATATCTAAAGGTCATTCTGGATCATGGAGAAATCTCAATTTTACTATAATACGGGAGCAATTCACCATACTTTATAGGTGGGAATTTCTTCATGAAGTGTTCGTGAAATTTATATTAAACACTTGGAAATATTGGACGTCTTGGCAAGTGGGCATCCTGACCAATGATCAAAAAGCCGAAAGTACAAACTCTATTGCTCTATGTAGAGAGAATGAGGTTTTTTGAACTTTTCCCTGGGGATGAGACATGGGTGAAAACAAACAGTGGTTTAGGAAGGGGCAAAAACGACCCGTTATTGCGAAAAGAAGGATTCTTTACACAAGTTTCTTTGATTCCGAAGACCCGTTTGTGCACACTTCTAGTGCACCAAATAGACCTTTCACTGGACAAAGTTCTAAAATCAGCTACAAAACAGTATGTTAAACTTCAGCAATTAGCTGGTTTACGGAGCGGTGTTATTAATGACAATGTATCTGCGCAAGAAAATTATAATATTGTAGAGCAGTATTTACAGAACCACCTAGTCAAATAAATTCAAGCATGTTTTTGGACTAATAAGCAACATGCTCAATAGTTCTTCTATATTTTATATGATTTCTTAACAACTTTCGTAGAATTCCAGTTAATCCTAGAGTTAGAACAAATTATCCGCTTAAAGATAATCCTTTACATATGCAGTTACAACAGATACAAACACCATCGTCTTCTATTAAATTTCCAAAAGAAACACTCATTAAGAACCAAAAATGCAGATATTCATTGTTCAAGTTCCTCCAAAAAGACAAATCAACAAGAGGAATGTTACCTTGATGGACTTGACCGCTGATAAATATTATAAACTTAAACTGAATCTAAATTTCGAGAGTAAAATTAAGCAAAGTATTTACGTAATTGCGGCAGAAGCTTATTTTTATATATAAAATTTAATATAGAATACGTTCTCTGAAATCTTCAACATGTTTGCATGCTCTGGCAAACCGAATTAATTGCGAAATTTATATCCCATAAGATCTTGCCTGTTGTAAATCCAAATCCAAATGATGGAAATTTACAATCATCATTTTTATACCTTTTGCCATAATTGATGGTATGTGTGATATAGTCATAAATGTAGGGATATAAATCTAACAAGAGGGTCATGATGGCCCTATATCGCTCACCTGTTATCATTGCACTTGAGGACAAGAAGGTCCTCAGAAAAAATATCCAAAGGACAGGAACAACAAAGGGAAGAAATTAAACCAAAAAGAAAAAAAAAATTCTTACAAGGTACAGATATGTCAAAATACACCTAACAATTGGAGGTACCATCCATGCTGTACCACAGAAAAGTGGTCTCGGTTTTTCCCTACGGCCAATAATAAAAAAGTTACTAAAAACAAGCTATTTATAGTAACGTAAAAGGGAAGTAATTAAAAAAAATGGTTGTAAGTTAACAAAAGAAGGATCTGCCAAATAAATCTATTGACATACGTAATTAGTTACGGAGATATACCCATTTTAATTTGAAATAAAGGGAGGTAATTTGACATAAAATCAGTCCATAGTTATCTACTCTCATTGGCTCAGTCCAACTAATGACAATAATGAAATTTCAAATAAGTCCTATAAGTACTTACTGATATAAAGCCATTTTGATTACAATCAGGGGAGGTAATCAGATATAAAATAACTCTGGAACCTACGAATGGATCTGATTTGTCATGGAATCCAAGATTTATTGTTGTTGAAGATATTTTGGAAGTTTGTTTCAAATAAAACCATAAATGAAGTCTCTATATTGCTGCAAAAGCCAAAATAGCCAATTTTGGACCTTTAAGGGGCCATAACTCTGGAACCCATGAAGAAATCTGGCCAGTTCAAGAAAGGAACCAAGATCTTGTGGTGATACAAGTTTTGTGTTTGGTTAAAATCAAATCATAAAAGAAGCTGCTATTGTGCAGACAAGGTCAAAATAGCTAATTTTGGCCTTTTCAGGGGCCATAACTCTTGAATCCATTAAGGGATCTGGCCGGTTCAAGAAAGGAACCGAGATCTTATGGTGACACAAGTTTTATGCAAGTTTGATTAAATTCAAATCATAAATGAAGCTGCTATTGTGCAGACAAGGTCAAAATAGCTAATTCTGGCCCTTTCAGGGGCCATCACTCTGGAACCCATACCGGGATCTGGCCAGTTCAAGAAAGGAACCAAGATCACATGGTGATACAAGTTGTGTGCAAGTTTGGTTAAAATAAAATCATAAATGAAGCTGCTATTGTGCAGACAAGGTCAAAATAGCTAATTCTGGCAATTTCAGGGGCTATAACTCTGGAACCCATAATGGAATCTGACCAGTTCAAGAAAGGAACCGAGATCTTATGGTGATACAAGTTGTGTGCCAGTTTGGTAAAAATCAAATTATAAATAAAGCTGCTATTGTGCAGACAAGGTCAAAATAGCTAATTTTGGCCCTTTCAGGGGCCATAACTCTGGAACCTGTAATGGGATCTGGCCAGTTCAAGAAAGGAACTGAGATCTTATGGTGATACAAGTTGTGTGCAAGTTTGGTTAAAATAAAATCATAAATGAAACCACTATCGTGCAGACAAGAAATTGTTGACGCACGGACGCACGAGACGGACGCACGCACGGACGGACTGACGACGGACGACGGACGAAGGGTGATCACAAAAGCTCACCTTGTCACTATGTGACAGGGGAGCTAAAAATGAAGAAGTAGTATCCGAATGGTAAAAACGAAAAACGGATAATCAATGTTAAAGAATATCATCCAGAAATCATGCTATATTTCTAATTGCTGTAAATTAAATGTCTGTTTGCGTATATGTATAAAGGCTTAACATACAATCTCTTTCGTAGCAATATAAAATCAAATCTACAACAAGGGGTGCACACTTTGATTCCATAAAAAAATGACAATTACTTGTCTGAAAACTGAATTTTCAAACCTGGTGTGAGTGTCGTTCAATAATATGAAAAGAAAGCGTCATACCTTGTACCTTATATGAATTTTATACTATGTGTCAATGTATCATGATTTTTACCTGTGAATAACAACAATCATCAGTATACAAGACCTTCTATCTGTATAATTCTGTGTATGACACCTTACACTTTGTATTTCACCTTGTGACTAAATTACATCTTTCAAGTATGTATTAAAACTTTTATTTGTATATCACACGATATATCTACATATTACACTTTGTGTCTATGTATTTTACCATATATTTCTGTATTACACGGTGTTTCTGTGTTATATTCTTTGTGCCTTTAAGTTACATGCTGTTTTTGATCAAATAAGTACACATTTTGCCCGTCTATTACACTAGGTATCTGTTTATATCATATATCTGTACATTACACCTTACATCCTGCATAACACCTTGTGACTTTTGGCTACAAATTGTGTATTACATCTTGTATTTTTGTATTACACCATGTATCCACAAATTACACTTTGCATTTATGTATTACACTACACACCTGTGTATAACTTCTTGTATCATTGCTATGCACTTTGTGTGTTACATCTTGGATCTGTGAGTAACACAATGTATCAGAATATTACAACTTTGTATGTACGTTTACATTTTGTATCTGTACATTTTTCGTTCTTCACTATCTCCACATACTAATCTTCCGCGCAACAATGCAGGGTTTTTAACCATCTAAGGCAAGCAATAACAAAGAAACAGCGAACGGAGAAAAATATAGACGGAATGGAAATGGATTTCCCTTTCTGACATTGGTACATACTTGTAAATCGCATTCTTTTGTATCATCATACTTATAGTAAATAATAATATACATATATGTACCTATTTTCTGATTTATGTCTGTCTCGGGAACGATGTTCGTCTTAATGCATATATATCGGTACTTGTTACCTTCTTCTTCTTTTTGTCCGTTATTCAAAGCCAGTATGCGATTGATTTGCCTGTTAAACGAAAGATACAAAAGTTTTGTTATACAAAATCATCGTATATAAATGAGGGTATAATTAAGCAAATGTAACAGAAACAACCTTCGAAAGAATTCAACATTAAGTAATAATCTTGAAATTGAATAAAACTCTATTGGATAAGAGTTTAAACATTATAACTTAATTAAAATTGTTTCGTTTCATTGGTCGTTTTCGCCATCTAAATATGATAACGGGTCAACAAAAGTACACACTCTACCCGACCCATATTTCAAAGTCACAGGACAACGTAAATAAAGGTTATACTCTCTAAATATGCAATTGCAACAGGAAAACATCAAAGAGTTTTTGTAAATTTCTATAGAAGGAATCATTAAGAACCAAAAGAGCGTGTACTTAATGCACAAATACTTCGAAGAAGATATAGCAACCAGGGAAATACCCTTTAAGGCTCGACGAATCAAGCCAGAAGACAAATTTTAAAAAAAAAACTCAGTCCTGGAGGAATTTTAGAGAGTCCTCCGCCTGTTCCATCAGATACAATCAATGTTCAAATGTATATGGCTTGAGAAAAATAGTTGGGCCTTAAACTCCTATTCGTCTGTGTACTATACCTTACACCTTATATTACAACTTCTGACTATGTATTACACTTTTAATATGTGTATAATCTATATATTATAGCGTGTATTTGTGTATCACATTGTACATCTCCGTATTACACATTGTATCTATATATTATACAATATATATATCTGTATTACGCCGTGCGGTTGTGAAATATTCTTTGTATCTTTAAGTTACAATATCTTTCTGATCAGGTTATCACAACCATTACCTCTTTATTACTCCTGGTACCCTACACATATTTGTACATAACAGCTTACTATGGTGTACACATAGTGACTTTGTGCTACAAATTTTGTATTACATCTTGTAGTTGTGTATTACATGATATATCTACCGATTACTTTACTTTTGCATCAAATGATCATTGTTATTATAATGCGTGTCAAAATAAACGCGTGCCGCTAATAGATACACAAAAGAACATGTTGACAACTTGCCATGGATGTTTTTGGATTTACAGGTGACACTTTAATCCGGCAAATATTTTGCTGTTCGGTTCATGAGGAAGAATTGACCTCATGACCGATATTGCAGAAAATCGATATCAGGGGAGACAACAGCTATTTGGTATTTGTAACAGGTGACCGGTATTGCGATGTCGATATCTATTGCCTCCGGGTATTGTCACCTGGATGTTTATTTCAATATCAAGTGTAATAAAAGAGAAGGTTTTTTCATAAGATAATTAAACAAGCTTAATTGAAATGTCACTGGAGTTACAAACATGGAAAAGGGATTTTTCATTAGAAATAAAACAAGTCATTTTTATCAAAAGAATGTTTAATATGTAATTTTCTGAACCATAGCATTTTTAACATGTTATTTTATAATAATTAAATTAATTTTTATATCAATATAACATATCTATCAGCAATAAAAATCTTTTATTTTTCGTATAAAATCATATTTTCATACATATTCTTATATAAGAAGAATGTATATTTTAACATGTTTTCGAAAAACAATGTAACAAATCGGGTGAATATTGCTATCTGTAAATAAAATCTGGAAAGTAGATCCCTCGGAAGCACCGAGAACAAGGCAAACAGTGAAAATTGCAGACTCGGTTTGATTGAGTCTGTTCATGAGCAGTAATGGAAAATGCAACACTGCCCACGCCCCCTAGCACCGGCTTAAGCAGTATTCAATCTTCGAATCTAAATGAGTTGAAATCAATGATCCCGAAGGACCAGAAAATATAACAACACTGAGATGAAGTCGGGGCGACTTTTTACGGCCGCCACACAGCACTTGACACCCGCTGTTGTGAAGTAAATAAAATCTGGAAAGTAGATCCCTCGGAAGCACCGAGAACAAGGCAAACAGTGAAAGTTGCAGACTCGGTTTGATTGAGTCTGTTCATGAGCAGTAATGGAAAATGCAACACTGCCCACGCCCCCTAGCACCGGCTTAAGCAGTATTCAATCTTCGAATCTAAATGAGTTGAAATCAATGATCCCGAAGGACCAGAAAATATAACAACACTGAGATGAAGTCGGGGCGACTTTTTACGGCCGCCACACAGCACTTAACACCCGCTGTTGTGAAGTAAATAAAATCTGGAAAGTAGATCCCTCGGAAGCACCGAGAACAAGGCAAACAGTGAAAATTGCAGACTCGGTTTGATTGAGTCTGTTCATGAGCAGTAATGGAAAATGCAACACTGCCCACGCCCCCTAGCACCGGCTTAAACCATTTTAGATTCAAGTTAAAGGCAAATATCGATGAAGTCTTTATTTTTCATTTTCAACCAAATCTGAAATGTAAATGACCCTAAATCTCTAGGAAAAAGGAGGTTCGTACCCCTAGACACTTCCTTTTATATTTATATAGCACTAGCATTGATATTTTCACGGCGTCTCCCATCTATAAAATACGCTGTCGTTGAAAAATAAAATCTGACATATATATTTAAGAAATACGATCTGATTTTACATTTGTTTTAAATAACGCTGTCTTTAAGTATAATATGTGTAAAAGATCTAAGTATCAAACCCCCCCCCCCCCCCCCAAAAAAAAAAAAAAAATCGAACTATGTTTTATAAGATTTTATAACTTTTACGGCCATAACACATTCTTGTCAAGTCACAAAATACAAATAAACTTGACGAATATATTTTAGAATTGACATTTTAAAATTGTCTGATTGATATGTATTATACCTGCTGCCACTACAACATCCATTCTTATGTCACAAAAATACATACGTTTTTTTTTTTTTTTTTTTTTAAACAGCTGTTTACAATTTATAATTACACAGGTGTAGGTTTTGAATTTTTTATTCTGAAATGGTTGAATATCATACGTATATCAATTCAGTAATTCTTAACATATCGGCAAAATAGGAAGTTTAATGAATCGAAAATTATGGTATGTTTGTAAAATTTAAATAAAAAAAAAGATAGTGGCAATCAGCGTGGTACAGGTATTTTGCCGTATTCAAGCAGACATTACTCATTTTAATATAACTACACATATTCCACCAATATAATTATGAAAACTGTTTGCAAAATAAAAAATATGTGAAAGATTAAAATCGCATGACAATTATACCTTGTAATTACAAAAAAAAAATACCCGTAATTCAAAACACAATTATAGCCTTATCAGTGTTATAAACGTCTGTCTTGTTTTAACGTTCCTTATTTAGAGGTAATTGGCAAGTTTTATTACAGGTCCAATAAAAAGGATTTATGCGTGATGCATACAACATTTTATTACTTCTATAAACTATCATTCAATAGGATTACAGTATAGAAATTGGTTTCATGTAAAATTATCTTGAATTGAACATGTTACAATAAATTATGAAAGTAAGTTAATCAGACGACATTTGACTGAAAAGATCATGAAACCAGGTAAAATTTTCATGAAAACAAAAATATATCATTAAGTTACCGAAGTAAAATTCAATTCTGTTTTAAATGCAAATATTATTTACATTGCAAAAACATTCTTGTACACAAAAATACTCCAGACATATTTTCCACCTTTAATTTGATCAAGGCGGACCTTGAATTTATTTACTAAAATTTATTAAGTAAAATATATACAAAAAATTCTATATTTTACCTTTTTGTACTGTAACTGAGTACAAAAATAGCGACAGTTTGCATTTATGATCCAAGGGCCGATAGAAAAGCTATCTCTTTTAATGTTTAATTGACATAATTGGCATAATTGACACTGATATTTAAATGTATATGAAATAAGGTGAGAACAACAACATAAGAAGAAATGCGCATCTCTTTCTTTATATTATTATATATTAATTGCAATATTTAATTGCATTTCTTATATTGTTAATTTGTGATATTAACACAAAATGAATTACTCGCGAAGTAAAATTACATTAAATGATTATATCATTACTTTAACCTTTTGATCACAATACCGCATTGTTCACGCGGCATAGTAATAGCGTCTGCTTATGACGCTACAACAACAACTTCGCGCTGAAGTTAATTTTTCTTCCAAATTAGTGGAAATAAACCGTCTGAGAACGAATCAAATTTTTATTTTACAAAAATGAAATAAATATCATTCAAAAGATAAATTCAATGAGAGTAGGAAATTTTTTGCACCTAAGCTTTCATATCAATGGTTTTATACAAAAAACTGCTTTGAAGAAACGCATGTATGAGAATTTTCCCCATTTTATATGGGAAAAAAAGAAGGGAAAAAATGACGAAATGATGGCATTAAACTTCATGTGAAGAACGAATAAAAAATTAAGATAAAATTTAATTTAAAAAAAACCTTGTGATGAATCAAATGTTGAACTTTGGTAATATTTTTGCACCTAAGGTTTCTTATTTTTAGTAATTTTGTTATTAAGTAAAATGTGTACATGCCCTTCTTATTTCTATATAGAAAATCTGACCGCTATCGATTAGTGGCCGGAGGAATATTCTTCGGTATGTTCGGAAGTCAATTTAAGTGTTAAAATATAAACGGTCCTGTAAAAACCGTCCGGTTTTCAGAATTCAGAAGTTCCGGTTTTCAGAAGTTAAAAATATATAGAAATAAGAACAAGAAAAACGGGACTTTAAGTTTTGTGCGGTTTTCAAAGGTTTCCGGTTTTCAGAAGGTCCGGTTTTCGGAAGTTACACTGTATTACATCTTGTATACATGTAGTACATCTTCTATTACATCTTGTAGCAGTATATTACACCTTATATTTACTTTTTATTTGTGTACTACATTTTGTGTTTAATAGGATTATGATCATTATGATTATTTTTAAAAAGAGAGAATTATCAGTTATAATATGACATCAATTCAGGACAAATTAAACATTACCGTTAATAGTTATTACTAGAAATACAAAAGAAATGTAGTTGTTTATCTCAATAAGATCACAAATCAACTCAACGTAGATTTAGAGACATAATTCAAATCATGAATAAAAGAAAACATCTATTTTCATCAAAATGTATTACATTAGTTTTCATATAAAACCAATATTTTCTCTCAAGCATTATTATGAAAATACGTTATGTGCACTTTCAACATTTTCAAAAGCACGAACTGAATAAATAGAGTAATATCTTATCATAACAAATAGCAAAACGAACCCAGAACCAAACATGTAGCAGAAGCAGACGCAAATCAATAACAATTTAAATTCAATACAAATATAGCACAAACATTATAATTAGCACAAACAAACTCAGATTCATTAACTCCCTGAGGCCGATATCGTAACATACCTGACGTCGAAGAACATCTTCGCCTCGCATACAGTCGGTTGAAATAATACAGGAAAACATTATTAACTTGGGTGTAAATTAAAATATACTTACAAAATATTTTGCTATTCTGCAAGTTTGAACAAATATTTTTATATCCAATTTCGTCCGTAGCTTATATACAAATAGAACAAAATTTTCACTTCGGAATATTCACAATTTTAACACACCTATTGCGTTTAATATATATTTGAACATTAAATTCCAATAAATAGACATGCATCACTAACAATGGATACTTACATCAGCCGTACGCGTAGTTTACAACCGTTTTTTGTGAATATAAATGATATATTTTGATGTATTATCTATTTCTAAACACAATCTGTACAAAAATCTTGGGTGTCACGCGCTGAGGCAGTTAAGTTGTAATACTTACTCCATCTTTGAATAATTATTAAATTTACAAACATGCGTTTATTTACATATATATTATTTTGTATTTTATGAAACATGCTTTGTTGTGTTATTTTTTATCCATTTGTGTCGTATATGATGTAAGTGTACCAATATTTCAGCCTTCTAAAACTTAACATTTTCCGACCATTCATTTGTCTGATAATGGAATCGCATCGTCGGAATCATCATCCGACGGAACTGATATTACAGAATCAGCATGATAAAAAATAAATATTTTCTTCATTTTAAGAAAGATCTCTGGCCGACGACATTATTTTACTCTTTTGTAATACAGTATGAACGAAACACAGCGGAGATCGTCTTTTTATTTCATTTACATTACCTCATAGTTACAGACATTTATTTTAACAAGGGAACTAATTATTAGCACAACTAGTAATTATCACATCAAAGTATGCAAAGTAATTTTGCTTTTGTCAAGATTATCAAAAATAAACAAGTTGTATCATCATCATGATCTCGGTGCCGCGACTATACTCATCAATCGCCGTCCTGGGGAGTCCTGATAACGCGCGTATAGTCGCATATCGACGCTACAGGGGTGGAAAATATAACGCCTATAGTCGCATTTCGGCCCCAGGGAGTTAAGGAAGTTAACATCTATTCAACATCAATGTATATGATATATACTTAAAATGTAGTATCGCAGTTTCTATCTCCGCTGCAGTCCCAGCATACAATTAGATACATGTCAGAATGTTTCCTGTAGATGCATTGCTGGCAGTATATGATGTATTTGCGTTATATACCGCATTGCAGGATATTTGCAGTATATTGTTGAAAAAAAAATTACTAAATTATACTGCATGTCTACTGGAACACATTTTTTTTAAAAAAATATGCTGCATTTGAAGTAAATCATACATTAGCAACATTTCTGTAGTATGCTTCCATTCATTCATTCATGCTTCCCATTTTGACATGAATGAAAATACTGTTCAGAAAGATTACAGCAATGCTGCATGTACACTGCAGATATAAAACTCTACTGAACATATGATGCAGTTCTATACGGTTAATATTGTATGTTAATAACATACAATCTATAGGGACAATATGTGTGTTTAAACAGGAAAGAACAACCATTATCTCCACATACCAATATTTTGTGCAACAACACAGAGTCTTTAACAGTTAAAATGCATTTTATCTTCTAAATATTTTACAGGCAATAACAAATAACAGCTGAACGGACAAAAACACATACGAGAATCGATGTTCCTTCAAAATATTGGAACATATCTGTAAATCGCACTCATATATAACAGTCTGTGTGAAGTTAGCAGAATAATTCCAGCAGAATAGCAGAATAGCAGAATAACTCCAGCAGAATAGCAGAAAATCAGAATAGAGAATAACTCTAGCAGAATAGCAGAATAGCAGGATAATTCCAGCAGAATAACAGAATAGCAGAATAACTCCAGCAAAATAGCAGAATAGCAGAGTAACTCCAGCAGAATAGCAGAATAACTCCAGCAAAATGGCAGAATAACTCAAGCAGAATGGCAGAATAGCAGAATAACTCCTTCAGATTGGCAGAATAGCAGAATAGCTCCAGGCAGAAAGGCAGAATAGCAGAATAACGGCAGCAGAATTGCAGAATAGCAGAATAACTCCAGCAGAATGGCAGAATAGCAGAACAGCTCCAGCAGAAAGGCAGAATAGCAGAATAACTGCAGCAGAACTGCAGAACAGCGGAATAACTCCAGCAGAATGGCAGAATAGCAGAATAGCAGAATAACTCCAGCAGAAAGGCAGAATAACAAATTAACTCCTGCATTCGACATTCAGAGTTTCCGGACTATCTCAAACCTTATGTAATATGAGTATAATGTCTAAGCTATTCTGTTAAATACATTGAACTCAATCCTTGCTTTCATCGGCAACCAATGTAGGTCATACAATGCCTGTTTAGAACTGTCAAATTTTCGGTTATGGACAAGTTTTGCGAACATGTTTTGAATACGCTGCATCATACGCACCTCACCGTTAGCTACACCATACAGTACAAGGAAATTCATTGATGCAAGCATCAAAGACGCCGCCAAGTGTTGTGTCTGAAGTACATTTTTCGCAATATGAGAAATCACCTACCGGTAATTATTAGTTTGGTTAGTCTGACTGGTTACAAATTATCAACATTAGCACATAATACAATATATGTTAAAAGCATGAAAAATAAGCATGATAGAAAAGTGTTACCACGCAATATAAATCCTCTACCTGCAATGACATTGACATTGCGAGTAGGTGGTCCCTTTACATAAAAATTAAAGTAATTATTTCACCAAGGTCAGCACCTGTGAAAAGTTCTTATACACAGGAGCATGTGTATGAAGTTTCACAGAAATGCAGTTTGTTGGGAAATGAGGAACTGTTGAAAGATAATTATTTCAAAGTTGTGGTTCACAGAAGCCATTATTTTTATTATCATATAATGTAATGAGTGTTTTCTATTCACTGATGAAGTTTCATGGTCCTTAGTCACCTACATTATAGATTTCAGAATGCAGATTATACAGTTTCCGTTGCCAAAACACCAAACATTTTGTCCAAGAAAAGAATGATATAACATGAGTAATCTCTATATTGCCCCTATTCACAAAGCAAATGTCATGAATCTTTTATATATACTTTTGGAATATCATAGAATTCATTTCTTTTGGACCAACGGTAAACTTGATTCAAATATAATATTGCAAGAAGTTTAGCAAGCATAATAACCTACTGCCAAAGTGTAGAAAATGTTTTAATGAAAATCTTTTTTTCAGTTAGACAGGAATGGACAGATAAGTAAGTCCTCTCTCCAATGCGTACAGCTCCCAGCTGATCTCAGAAGGTAACTAGAATGAGATATGAAACGCTGCTCTGTGTCTAGGACGTGTCACGTAGTGCAGGTAGGTAGGTGAGTACGCCTCACGTATCGTAGGGCGGTACGGCGCACTACCTGTGTCAGAGGGCCAGAGCACCACGGCAACGCCGCTGGCAAGTGAGCAGAGCAGCTACTTCATCTCCAAGCGTGGTTAGAGCGCGATACTGAAGGCCGTTATGTGTCCAGGACGTGTCACGTATTGCAAGTAGGTTTTTGATCTTTGCGTCACGCATCGCAGGGTGGTACAACGTAATCAGTGTGTGGGAGGGCGAGACTGTGGAAGTAAGTCCTCTCTCCAATGCGTACAGCATCCAGCTGATCTCAGAAGGTATCTAGAATGAGATATGAAACGCTGCTCTGTGTCTAGGACGTGTCACGTAGTGCAGGTAGGTAGGTGAGTACGCGTCACGTATCGTAGGGCGGTACGGCGCACTACCTGTGTCAGAGGGCCAGAGCACCACGGCAACGCCGCTGGCAAGTGAGCAGAGCAGCTACTTCATCTCCAAGCGTGGATAGAGCGCGATACTGAAGGCCGTTATGTGTCCAGAACGTGTCACGTATTGCAGGTAGGTTTTTGATCCGCGCGTCACGCATCGCAGGGTGGTACAACGTAATCGGTGTGTGGGAGGGCAAGACTGTGCAAGTAATTCCTCTCTCCAATGCGTACAGCTCCCAGCTGATCTCTGAATGTAACTAGAATGAGATATGAAACGCTGCTCTGTGTCTAGGACGTGTCACGTAGTGCAGGTAGGTAGGTGAGTATACGCACAGAGGGCCAGAGCACCACGGCAACGCAGCTGGCAAGTGGGCAGAACAGCTACTTCATCTCCAAGCGTAGCTAGAGCGCGATACTGAAGGCCGTTATGTGTCCAGGACGTGTCACGTATTGCAGGTAGGTTATGGATCCGCGCGTCACACACCGCAGGGCGGTACAACGTAATCGGTGGGTGGGAGGGCGAGACTGTGGAAGTAAGCCCTCTCTCCAATGCGTACAGCTCCCAGCTGACCTCTGAATGTAACTAGAATGAGATATGAAACGCTGCTCTGTGTCTAGGACGTGTCACGTAGTGCAGGTAGGTAGGTGAGTACGCGTCACGTATCGTAGGGCGATACGGCGCACTACCTGTGTCAGAGGGCCAGAGCACCACGGCAACGCCGCTGGCAAGTGGGCAGAGCAGCTACTTCATCTCCAAGCGTGGTTAGAGGGCGATACTGAAGGCCGTTATGTGTCCAGGACGTGTCACGTATTGCAGGTAGGTTTTTGATCTTTGCGTCACTTTTGCAGGGTGGTACAACGTAATCGGTGTGTGGGAGGGCGAGACTGTGGAAGTAAGTCCTCTCTCCAATGCGTACAGCACCCAGCTGATCTCAGAAGGTAGCTAGAATGAGATATGAAACGCTGCTCTGTGTCTAGGATGTGTCACGTAGTGCAGGTAGGTAGGTGAGTACGCCTCACGTATCGTAGGGCGGTACGGCGCACTACCTGTGTCAGAGGGCCAGAGCACCACGGCAACGCCGCTGGCAAGTGAGCAGAACAGCTACTTCATCTCCAAGCGCGGTTAGAGAGCGATACTGAAGGCCGTTCTGTGTCCAGGACGTGTCACGTATTGCAGGTAGGTTATGGATCCGCGCGTCACGCATCGCAGGGTGTGTGGTTAATATCAAATATTAAATGTCACTTCTATATTGTTCATAAGGTAAAAAAAAAATTTGGCTGTTTCAGGGGCCATAAGTGCAGTAACATATCATTGGATTGGACAATATTCATCATGGAATCCAAAATTTATTGTTGCAAATTCAAAATATTCTGCATGTTTGTATCAAATCAAACCATAAAATTAATGAAGTCTGCATATGGCTGCAACAAATAAACTAGCAAATTATGGCCATTTGAGGGGCGGCAAATTATCTGAACCAGTCAAAATTCTAGACATGTTACGACTTACAACAAAGACAGATAGACATCTTTTTATGTATCATTTTGATCTGATCAATCTCCAAGGCAAATTTTTCGTAGTATTTTTTTGTGGTATTGAAATTGTAGTCTGTTAATATTAAAGAGTTTGACCTATCATGCCCTAGTGACCTACTTTTTTCACGAGGTAAAACTTCATGAAAGTTGTTCTTAAAATACAGGTAATGTGTTACTTGAACCTACCAACATTTTTCAACAGACTTTTATAAAAATTTCACAGAACTCGACACAATCTGTGATATTTTCAACAAATGTGGTATTTTTTTTAATTTTGCTGTTGTATAGCTTCAGCAATAATGTTTTCTCTAACCTTTACCCTGCTAAATTTCTAAAATGGACTGGTCCATCATTCAATTTGGACAGAACCATTTATCATTTGAAGGGGTGTTTAGTGAAAATTTACTGACTGAATAGCGAACAGTGCAGACCATGATCAGACTGCACGGATGTGCAGACTGATCTTAGTCTACACTGGTCGCAAAAGCAGAACCACTTGCCGCCAGCAGGCTAAAGGCTAATTATGTCCCCCGATATCTTCAAACATGAACACTAAAATCGTATCTTAACCCTTTACTCCATATACATTTAGCCTAATTAGGCTTATCATATCCATACAGCTTTACTGATAATCAGTACACTATCTCCATACAGGATATTGGGGGAAAAATGCAGAATTTATACCTGTGTTATTCAATTTAATATTACTATATTTAATATTGTTTTAAACACTTGGTAACCAACATAAAGTTTTTTCACAATTAAATTTTCTTTCTAATGGTACATTTTACATAAAAGTGTGATAAATATTTCTTGACATACAAAGCTTTAAACCCATTAGTTTACTTTTCTATAATAATTTTAGCTACTTTTCTATTGATGGTACTTATTTATTTCTGCATTTTTCCCCTGGTATATTAGTTACATAATGTTTTTATAAGAATAATTGATCAAAAGCAATTTTATCAGCTTATAAAAACACTTATCAGTAAAATTTCTTAATTGGATTAACATCAAAGTTGCCTACAATTATCCATAGCACACGCCAATTATCCAAAGATCACCCCAATCAACCATACCCCACACTGATAGGTAATATACAGACATATGTCATAAAATTCCTTAGTGCAGCAGGTAATTAGCTGTTAATTTGTCTTCAGGGTAAATCAGACCAATATGTATTTGCATCAGTTACTTTTTTAATCCATCATAAAGTGTATATTTTTTATATAAATCCATTGAAAAAAAAAAGTTCCGCTTTCAAAATCACCTGGTAAATGCAGAAACCTAAAAAAAAATTACAGTACTATTTTTAGCTTGCACAAATTCACAATTTGTACAAATAAGTACTACACAAATTCATAATTTGTAAAGATAAACTTGGGGGTATAATTAGCCTTGATCAGGCTAATTTTAGCTCAAGATGAAACTTTCCTCACAGTAATTTTCCATAAATACACTACCTCATTTCAGGTTTAAATTACCATTAAAAATCAAATATAAACCATATATTTTTTTGACAGATATCATTTGTACATGGTTTAAACTTTACAAAAATGCTTTTATGGGATTCCTTGATTTTGTACTTTATTCATAATTTGCTTTTAAACTTGAAGGCGTCAAAAAGAGTATCTATCAGGGAATGGATAGAGGTGGTAAAAAGGGTATCTATCAGGGAATGGATAGAGGTGGTAAAAAGCGTATCTATGGAGTAAAGGGTTAAGGAAAGCGAAAAATGACATACCCAATTAAAAAAAATTCTTATTCAGTTCTTGTTAAATGAAATTATAAAAAAAAGTTGCTATTTTCTAGCATTCTTTCAAAAGACAATTGTTTCACATGGTAATAAACTGATGACACATTAGTATTTACAGTTCATCTTTTATATCAGAAACTGTACTGTGAAAACAGAATTCACATAGAACTTTACCGATTAAGGACACTATGAACTTTAAAGCAATCGCAAGACTCCTAATTTGATCAAAAATATTTTAATGAAGATAAAGCGACACAAACAAAATTTTAGTTTAGTCCTAACCGGGTGTTTTGCAAGATGCTAATCGAAAAATTCTTCCTGTAATGAAGTGTACACGCACAATTCCCTTTGACACGCCGGTAAGCTTCAATGACATGTACAGAGGTCGCAAAGTGCAAACAGTGTTTGAGTAATACACTTGTAAGTAAATGAAAGCAAACGTCTTCTTAAAGGGTGGGATACATTTAAAGAGATAGAGAATATGTCATTGGTGTTCGGTTAAGATCTGAAAATCCCAAATCGAGGGCGCATCGCTCAAGTCTTAAACGAGGCTGTGCCCGAGGGTCGGGATTTCCTATCTTCACCAAACACCAATGATGGATTCTATTTCTCACTTACCACAACAGTAACAATAAAAACAAGTATGAAAATAAGAAACTATTTAAAACGCGGGAAATTGACGTCCGTAAGCAGAAGTGACGTCGTGACATTTCAGTGACGCACAATAACAAAGTTCTGTTTTGTTCAATTTGCGATCATATTTTTTCCCCTGATTTAAGAGTCTGTTTCCATGTAATATGATGTATTCAAAACAATGAGAAAATACGAAAAACATTTTTTTTAATCATCTCCCATTTTTAAAGATAAAATGTAATCTCCTAGCTCTTTGTAAATACCGTTCTCAGTATTCATGTCGATTAACGGACCTCTAGCCTGCCCTATACGGGTTGTCTTAAGGTCTGGTTATTGGACCCCTAGCTATTGCCATTAGGAAAACTGTAGTCTAAACAATGGCATGGAGAGAAGCCAGGACCCCCAATAATTTGACAGACTATGGTAATTGTCTTAGCATTTTTTTGACACAAGTGAATTTTAGCTGCTTTTCAGCAGGTCCCAGAAAAGTCACAAATTAGCTATATAGCTAAATCTAGCTATATATAGCTAGAAATAGCTATAAAACCAATAACAATTGTTCAAAATTTGTGAATATCAAATATAAAATAGTTATTATCTCATTCAAATGGTTTATGAGACAAAAGACAATCACAAAGAATGGAGATATATGCAGTTTCGGTTTCAATACATGCTGCGAATTTCTGTGATTAGTCGCTTATAAATTTGTCCTATACATGATGATTGTCACAAGTGAAAAATTCAGTGATGATGTATCGCAAAATATTACTAAAGTTATTAAAAATGTGACTACAAAGATCTTGGTTTTGCGTTATTGTCTTTCATCTTACAAACCTTTTGGACGTGATTATGACCATTTTGCATCTTATTTTGGCATATTCTGCCTTATTGGTTTTGGTTTTATAGCTAATTCTAGCTATATAGCTAATTTGTGACTTCTCTGGGACCTGTTCAGTATCTGTGCACCCACTGCCCATCCTTATCTGTGCACCCACTGCCCATTCTTCTTCAGTTCTGAACTAAATAATGTTTTGACAATAACATGTATTACCTGACCATTATATAGAAAAATACACTAAACTTCATATAATCAAAAACTTGGTTTGCACATAATACTCGCAGAGAGGAGTGCTGCAGTATAAATAGATAGATAGATAGATAGGTTGTACGAATATCCAGCTATGTGCAAAGCACTTACCCCACCCACCAAATTTGACCAATATACAACTATCCTGACTTTTCAATCCCTAGGATTTCAGTGGTATTTATCAAACAATAATAAATAGTAGAGCATTTTCATGTCATAAAGACCCTCACCTTGAAAAAAACAGTAGATCTACATAGTTTTTAAGCCGTCAGTTATATTTTGCAATTTTTCGACACTGGCGGTGATCAATTTGGCGCCAATCTACAACTTGTGTCCACAATGATCAGTCATCACTCGTGGTTTGCTCACCTATATCGCTATAATGTTTACGATTTCATGTCTACAATATACATGGCAAGCAACATATTTATCAACAAGGTTGTTTACGTTTACATATATCAATAATCAATCTTCTTTGCTGATTTCTGACACAATCGTTTGTTGACAATTGGATTCCATGCGCATGCGCACAGTCGACT
The DNA here is from genome assembly GCF_021730395.1 of Mercenaria mercenaria. Classification (NCBI taxonomy): domain Eukaryota; kingdom Metazoa; phylum Mollusca; class Bivalvia; order Venerida; family Veneridae; genus Mercenaria; species Mercenaria mercenaria. The sequence continues at coordinate 83,804,830 of NC_069368.1, forward strand.
TCCTGCCTATTTGCGCATCCAATGAAAAAACTTTCCGCCATTCCGCGTATTGATTTGATTGGTTGGAACTAACCAGCGGCATAAATTAGCAGGCTCCGCTGTTTATGTATATTATTGGCGGGGGTTCACTATATCAGCGGGATCTTTCCGCATTTACTATTATAAGTATATTGAATCAGCGGGAGCTACTGGTGAGGTTGCAGACGCGCGGGGTTACCCGCTGTTACTATATAAGTATATTGAATCAGCGGGAGCTACTGGCGGGGGTTTCAGACGCGCGGGGCTACCCGCTGTTACTATATAATAAATATATTGAATCAGCGGGAGATAATGGCGGGGTTGCAGACGCGCGGGGGTGGCAGACGCGCGGGGTTACCCGCATTTACGTTATAAGTATATTGAATCAGCGGGAGCTACTGGCGGGGTTGCCTACTAGCGGGATTGCAGACGCGCGGGGGGCTACAGACGCGCGGGAGGTTGCAGACGCGCGGGGTTACCCGCTGTTACTATATAATCTATATGGAATTAGCGGGGGTCCTCTACGGCTTTCCATATTATATTGATATCGGCGGGTTTTTCGAAGTTCCGCATTTGACTGTATAATTTATATTTTATCAGCGGGAGCTACTGGCGGGGTTGCAGACGCGCGGGAGGATGCAGACGCGCGGGAGGATGCAGATGCGCGGGGTTGCCCGCTGTTACTATATAAGTATATTGAATCAGCGGGAGCTACTGGCGGGGTTGCAGACGCGCGGGGGGTTGCAGACGCGCGGAAGGATGCAGAAGCGCGGGGTTGCCCGCTGTTACTATATAAGAATATTGAATCAGCGGGAGCTACTGGCGGGGTTGCAGACGCGCGGGGTTACCCGCTGTTACTATATAATCTATATGGTATTAGCGGGGGTCCTCTACGGCTTTCCATAGGTAGGCCTACTATAAGGCGGCTTTCTCACGTTCCAGCGTTTAGACTTTCCACAGGTTATTGAATCGGCGGGTCCACAGATTTTATTGCATCGGCGGCCCCGCTGGTTATTAAATGAGCGGGGTTTTGAATAACTTTCCGCTGCTACTATACATTCTATATTGAATCGGCGGGGGTCCTCGACATCGGCGGGTTTTTCGAAGTTCCGCATTGACTGTATAATTTATATTGAAGTAGCGGGGCCCCTCTAAATAGGCGGGTTTTCCGATTTCCCGCATTTACTATATAAGTATACTGAATCAGCGGGAGCTACTTGCGGGGTTACCCGAATTTCCGCTGTTACTAAATAATCTATATGGAATTAGTGGGGGTCCTCTACGGCTTTCCATAGTATGGTATCGACGGGTTTTATCAAGCTCCGCAATTACTATATAAGTATATTGAATCTGCGGTTCAGCAGGTTATTGAATGGGCGCGTTTTCCGAAGATCCGCAATTATTATATTGAATCAGCGGGGTCCTCTAAAGCAGCGGGTTTTCAGATTTTCCGCATTTACTATATAATTCATATTGAATCAGCGGGGGCTCGTCTAAATCGGCGGCTTCCGCATTTACTATATAAGTATATTGAATCAGCGGGAGCTACTGGCGGGGTTGCAGAAGCGCGGGGTTACCCGAATTCCCGCGGTTACTATATAATCTATATGGAATTAGCGGGGGTCCTCTATGACTTTCCATATTCCGCAGGTTATTGAATCGGCGGGTCCACAGATTTTATTGCATCGGCGGCCCCGCTGGTTATTGAATCGGCGGGGTTTTGAATAACTTTCCGCTGTTACTATACATTATAAGTTCCGCATTGACAGTTTAATTTTAATTGAATTAGCGGGGCGTCTCTAAATGGGCAGGTTTTCCGATTTCCCGCCGTTACTATATAAGTATATTGAATCAGCGGGAGCTACTGGCGGGGTTGCAGAAGCGCGGGGTTACCCGAATTCCCGCTGTTACTATATAATCTATATGGAATTAGCGGGGTCCTCTATGGCTTTCCATAATAAAGCACACGAAATAACGACTTAAATCTAAATCAAGACGAAATTAATTATCAACCGTATTAAAATCGAACGATTTACCTTTTTTATAATATCATTTAAATAGTTTAATGGTTAAATTGACTCGCAAATGGAAAGTTTAAAATGTAGAAACTAAATTGGCGAACCGTTTCGTTCTCTGTGTCATACAGTGTGTCAGCATTTTATAGCTGTAGTATGTTTACATTATTGACTTATTGAGCGTTAAACTACCGCTGTTAAGTTAAAAAATGTTATTTTCACACTGTGGAATGTCAATTAGCATTTTATCTTTTTTTTTTTTTTTTAAACACAGACTGACCATATTGTCTACATTAAATAATAGTTATTCACCTTTGTTGTCTTATACATACACAATTCAAATGTTTAATTAAAATAACAGACGGTTTTAATTACGTTAAATTGATTAAAAAATTACCGTCATTTTGACAGAAAGCACTTTTATAGCCTTTTAAAACCTGACATAACCGGTCTTTTCCACATTTCGATATAGAAATACATAGAAACGATAGTCATCAACTTTAAACAAAAATGGAAGCAATAAATATTTCTGCCACATCGATAAAATATATATTGGAATCAAGGGCAAAAAATGAAGATTACTTCACGAGGTTATATCGTTAAGTATTGATAAAAATACGTTTTTGATGTTTGAAATACATTTTACTATACAAATCTATAGCAAACCTGATTATCGATAAACGTTATCGGGTTCGCGATTCGTGTATATTCAAGGGAGACTACTTTGCCGAAACTACTGGTCAATGTATTAGAATGTTGGTGATGGCGGAGAAAATTCCCTCCTCCGAGACCAAGATGGCGGCTTTAAAGAACATATAGGGAAAATGATGACGTCACACTCCCTGAAGATAGGCACATGACTACTAGTCGTTAGTGTCATAAAATGTAAAGCACCTGGCCATAATATCAATCCTCTCTGATACCACTTTCTGAAAAAATTTACAATATCTCTTGCCTGTCTCTGTTGAGATGAGCCTAGAGAGAATTTTTTTCTGAGAAAATAGCAGTGTCAGTATTAATATTATTACAGATTATTTGATCTCAACAGACTTTGTAAGTCTAGGCCAGGATCTTTACTGTTCGCTAATCACTCAGTAAATTTTTAAGGAAAAAACCCTATTAACATTAATGGTATAATTTAAATTTATAGATGGACATGTCCCTTATGATAACTTATTAAGTACTGTAAATTCTAAAGCTGGGTAATTGTTTACACTGATTTTTCCTACTGTTGTAAGATTAATGAAATAAGTGTAAAAATCATGTTTTTAGATATCTGGAAATTAATGCTATATTTAAGAATGCTTTGAAACTTATACTGATGGACTATATGTTGCGGAATCAAATGAGAATTAGTTGTTTTAACTACATTTTACGATGAAATTTGTATAATAAACGCGCATTAAACACTAAACCCTCCATAGCATGATTGGGAACGACAGCGGAAAACTTCTTTATTGTCGCTGCAGTCCGTATTTTATTCCCGACGCCGTCATCGTTTTTTCTTGATATGGCATTTTTCAATAGTTTAGAAACAAAACTTTCTATTCTAATGTTCATAATGTGACAAAACTTCAGTTTGAAAGATAGCCCTGATGAACTGATAATATCATTCTGCTTTTTTCCGAACCTCCTTTCAATATTTTATTCAGTATTCATGAATAAAAGTAGTCATTCGTCGATTTTTAACTTCAAGATATAGCCGGTCCGTGTAAAAACCATTCTTTTAGAATTTTACGGCATGTTCTAATCTCTGGCCTGGCATGGCCTGTCCCGGCCCGGCCTGGCCCGATGAGCCCAATTTTCGACTGGGCCGGGCCAGGCCAGGCCATAGATTTCAATTTTGTTAAGGGTGAAAGTGATTTCTGTAGCATCTTTAAATCTGACTTTTGAACGGCATGTTCTAATCTCTGGCCTGGTCCGGTCTGACCTGGCCCGATGAGCCCAATTTTCGACCGGGCCGGGCCAGGCCAGGCCAGGCCAGGCTAGATTGTATTGTACACATAGAAATGAATGGCATAAAATCTAAATATACAATTACAGTAGCAGGCAGTATTAACCTGTATTGTTTACTTGCTGTAGGTCAAACCATGAGAATGAGAAACCAGTCCTCTGGAGAATCATTAATTAGCCATCATTCATCTTATTTGAAATACGGATTTGCACTGAAGAAACTGGATGGTGTAACTAAATGATAACTACCGGGCTTTTTCTGCAATCAAATTATTTAAAGTCAACTATAACACATAGTTTTAAAACTAATGGATAATTTCATTAATAAGTTTACCTGCTGCAATATAGCTGAATATTTGCATGCAGTGAATGCATCTCTTTGGGAATTGTAATTACAGGTTGTGTCCCTACTATCCTTAGCTGACCTCTTAACTGTTCAGTTGAACTTTTAGAGTGTTTGGTTTAATCAAGCTGATGTTCAATTTATGGATGAGTAATAAAAATAATATTCATTGTGGGGCCTCTTATAAGTGGTCAGGGTGTTGGCATTTTAGATTATTTGATAGTTTTCTAACACAAAATTAATGGTGCATCTAAGTTTTCTTTTCACTTCCTGTGATAGTCACGAGAGCTATTACAGAGCTGAAATCCTCCCCCATCCCACCACAGGCGCCGGCATTTGTCTGTTCATCTGTCTGTCCGGGAGGAAGTAAAGGTTTTCACTTAGTCTCTAAATGTCCATTCACAACTCCAATCTTTGTTTCAGTTATTAAAGTTTTTTGAGATGAGTCCTGTTTTATATTTTTACCTTGACAGTTTTTACTTTTACTTGACTGTGTTTCTCGGTATTGTTTCTTACTCATCAAGACTTCATCCAGAAAGAGAAGTAGTGGTTGATATGTGAAGCAACGTAATCTTTATTCTTGATTAGTATATGCATGTACATGAGTTTTAGTATGTAATATGTTGTTATGTTATATATTACAAAAATATTTATCAGTGTGTTTGTGTTATTTCTAATTGATATATTTAAACGCTAAAAGATGCTCTTGAGCCTGTTTCATAAAACTTTGTAGGATTTTTTACATACTTAGAACAATATAAAAGCAGTCTTACAAAAAATATTCAGTATGTATATAACCTGAACTACAAAATGTATTTATCACTTCCCCACATCATATTATCCCAGATCCCGGAACGGGGATAACAGTTGTTGTCCGTAAGTATTGACAGGTGGCACTCATTAATCTTCGCCAATATTTTCGGGCGTTTTCCTTATTTTACACCATATTTGTAACCTGAAAATATCTGAATTGACCAAAATAACCAGCATAGTTTACCAGTGGCACAGTAGCGTAGTGATAAGTTCTCCGACTTTCACGCACGTTACCATGGGTTCGATTTCAATTCAGACTGTTTTCATTAATTCGATATAATGTCATTTTATCGATACTGTTTTTATTCTTACAACATTCTATCAAATATATCTAACACTCTTGGTAATAACTTGTACGTAGAAGAATGTCTAAAACTTGTGTATTTCTTTCAATAATTGAACAATAAATCACGATAAGTGTGACAATTTTCCTGCATTTTAAGTTTACATATTGAAAACCAAACAAAAAATACACATTTCTTTATCACCAGGTCGTACATGCAGATATAGTTGTGCTGACAAAACGTTCAGCTACCAATCTCGGGGATGTGAGTTCGAGACACATGTTTGACCATTTTCATTTTTTTTTTGAATTTCATCTGTAAACTTAGAATGCAGGAAAATTGTCACACTTATCGTGATTTATTGTTCAATTATTGAAAGAAATACACAAGTTTTAGACATTCTTCTACGTACAAGTTATTACCAAGAGTGTTAGATATATTTGATAGAATGTTGTAAGAATAAAAACAGTATCGATAAAATGACATCATATCGAATTAATGAAAACAGTCTGAATTGAAATCGAACCCATGGTAACGTGCGTGAAAGCCGGAGAACTTATCACTACGCTACTGTGCCACTGGAAAACTATGCAGGTTATTTTGGTCAATTTAGATATTTTCAGGTTACAAATATGGTGTCAAATAAAGAAAACGCCCGAGACTATTGGCGAAGATTAATAAGTGCCACCTGTCAATACTTACAGACAACAACTTTCAATTTCTAAATGTTATCCCCGTTCCGGGATCTAGGATAATATGATGCGGGGAAGTGATAAATAAATTTTGTAGTTTAGGTTATATACATACTGAATATTTTTGCAAGTCTGCTTTCATATTGTTTTAAATATGTGAAAAAAAATCCTATAAAGTTTTGTGAAACAACCTCAAGAGCACCTTTTAGCGTTTAATTATATCAATTAGAAATGACATAAACACAATGATAAATATTTTTGTAATATATAACATAACAACATATCACATACTAAAATTCATGTACATGCATATACTAATCAAGAATAAAGATTACGTAGCTTCACATATCAACCACTACTTCTCTTTCATAATTTGCAATAACAAATAAGTTCTCCATTGGCAATGAATATGGGCCGCAAAGATGAAAAGACTCTGAAAGGCAGTTATTGGTGTATTGGAGTGTGGGATGTGTTGTGGATGAAGGCTTGATGAGTAAAGAAACAATACTGAGAAACACAGTCAAGTAAAGGTAAAAACTCTCAAAGTAAAAATATAAAACAGCTAGGACTCATCCTAAAAAATCTATAATAACTGAAACAAAGATGGGAGGGAGTTGTGAAAGGACACTTAGAGACTAAGTGAAAACCTTTACTTCCTTCCGGAAAGACAAATGAACAGACAAATGCCGGCGCCGATTGTGGGGTGGGAGAGGGTTACAGCTCTGTAATAGCTCTCGTGACTTTATCACAGGAAAGTGAAAAGAAAACTTAGATGCACCATTATTTTTTGTGTTAGAAAACTATCAAATAATCTTAAATGCCAACACCCTGACCACTTATAAGAGGCCCCACAATGAATATTATTTTTATTACTCATCCATAAATTGAACATCAGCTTGATAAACCAAACAGTCATTAAAAGTTCAACTGAACAGTTAAGAGGTCAGCTAAGGATAGTAGGGACACAACCTGTAATTGCAATTCCCAAAGAGATGCATTCACTGCATGCAAATATTCAGTTATATTGCAGCAGGTAAACTTATTAATGAAATTATCCATTAGTTTTAAAACTAAGAGTTATAGCTGACTTTAAATAATTTGATTACAGAAAAAAACAGGTAGTTATCATTTAGTTACACCATTTTCTTTAGTGCAAATTCGTATTTCAAATAAGGTGAATGATGGCTGATTAATGATTCTCCAGAGGACTGGTTTCTCATTCTGTTTGACCTGCAGCAAGAAAACAATACAGGTTAATGCTGCCTGCTACTGTAATTGTTTATTTAGATTTTATGCCATTCATTTCTATATGTACAATAAAATCTGGCCTGGCCTGGCCTGGCCTGGCCCGACCCGGCCCAGTCGAGTTGGGCTCATCGGGTCAGGCCAGTCCAGGCCAGGCCGGGCCGGGCCGGGCCAGGCCAGGCCAGGCCAGAGATTAGAACATGCCGAATTTTACACATTCTATGCAAAATAATCATGAGCATTTCTATAGCGGCTAGCAGGCTGTATAGCAGACGACAGTATTTTCCGTAACAGCTTCCGAGTACTTACGGATAACGGCGAAAAAAAAACCGGAATATCTGAAGAAATGTTCACTTTACTCAATAAAATGCAAAAAGGACCAAGCAAACCATTATCAATTTTAAAACAATTAACACATAAAGAATTGAATAATTTATCTACATCTTAGGGGTACAGTTGTTTTGATTATTTGCGGAAAATATCTCACTTCATCAGTTATATTTGAAAAAGTCATTTTTTTGTCCCGTTTTCTACAGAGTATATAATTATGAACCGAGGTGTGTCGTTCTTAAGTCAAAAAGGACCAATCAAATGTTAAAATGTCTTTGTTTTAAGTAATATTCATAACATCCGAAAAAATCAGCAACTTTAATTTGTGGGGCACCGAATTTTTGATTTCCAAATAGGTCCTTTTCTATTTAAGGTGTTATCACGTTTTAAATTTCCGATGAATAACAAAAAAGCCCAAAGAATATTCAGTTCTTTCCAAAAACCGTTATGTTATTGTTCAACCAAATAGTTTCCTTTGTCTATCAGAAAGGAACAATTCTTATATCTTAATATTGAGGTTTAGTACCTTTATTACAGACAATAAACTAAAACAATAGAAATTCTTACGTGACTTCGGTGAGCTCAACAAAGCAATTTCAAGCATAAATATGAATGTGGAATGTAAAGTAAGTTACACACTACAATATCCTACCAAGATACTTACAAAAACAATGAGGGATAAAAATAATTTTGACAGCTCGTAAAAACTAATGACAAATTTTGAAGGTATATGATGACACATGACCTTATTTCTAGCTTCCAGTTTGATTTTCTTAAAAGTGGGTCTTCTATATTGTAGCCTACAACTCGTGAATTAAAACAATAAAAGAATATATTGTTACCTTACTGTCGTTTTGTTTAACCGAGTCACCTACGAATTCCTATTGTTTCAGTCATTTGTCACTAATTAGAGCAACTTGCAGTGTATCAATCATACAAAACACATCACTTATTTTCACATAGATATTTAGGATTTATCTAATGAGCACATGTACTGGAAACACAATTTTAATACCGATTGAGTATTGCAATATGAATAATGCTAAACTATCTCAGCCGTGATGTGTCCTTAAGTCTAAGTAATTTTATCATTCTTTGTTCATAAAGGCAAATTTATCGATTTTCCGATAGATCGATGTTACTAAAAGTTTGTAATGAAAAGTATCATTAAAGTACATCAGGAAAGCTACTAAATATAATGACCGCCAGTTATTGTTTTGACCGATTGTGTGATTTGATTACTAAACTTTCTCTTATTAAAGGCAATGACCGAGAAATTTATGTAAATGAATTACTATTATCCCATTTTGCATGCTGTTGTTACATGTACTTTGAAATACAGTAGATCTTAATACATGTATGTGTTTTATAAAAAAAACTAACCTCCAATGACGATATAAACAATGAAAGATACATATCAGACATAAAAAATCTTTATTACTACTAAGTAAGTGTGTGTCTGTGTGTGTGTGGGGGGGGGGGGGGGGGGGGGGGGGGGGTTAATTCACATTTCAATGTGCTTAAAGACCCAGTGAATGTGCTACAAATGATTTAATATTATGGAAATGTATATACAAGCATTTAAATCATGAAATTATTGGTAAATATATATCATTGCGCATGGCATTTGATTTAATATTTTTCTGTATCACAAGTGCAATTCAACACTTAGTATTATTGATCAACTTGTATACAAGAGCATGAACATATTCTCTGAGATGAACCCAGATGGTCAGTGAGCAACCACGTCCAGAATTTATTGCCTTAATGTGCATCTGGTAATGGCCAGCCATTGAAATGAGATAAACATTATGATAAAATGTCCCGGAGCTGATCTGTAGCAAAGTTTTGACTTTGTTTAAAAACACTCTCTGTGCGACACGCACACACACAAAATCTTTATGTATGTTATTTTTTATCAGAAACAAATGTTCTTTCCAAATCACGACATAAGATATCTAGATATAACCATTATTAATCATTTTTTTCTTTGAACAGTTAATATGTACATGAAATTATGCAACAAAGCACAAAACGCGTACTTTCATGACATTGACCGCACTAAAACATAAAGTATAACAACAAGAGGTGTTTGTATTATAGCATTGAATTAACATTTACCATTGTGTAACTGTTATTTGATCTTCATGACAAGTACAAAAGCCCAAGAAATACACAAAATTGTATCCAACACGTGGTCAACATAGTCTTCCTTTGAAAGAGGAAAATACACGTGCTGTCTTTGAGAAACACTTTTCGTTACACGCGTCAACTCTCAGTGATCAAAATGTTGATTTATATTCAAAGACAGGAAACAAATATATACTAAGTAGAAATTCATTAGAAATGCAACTTTTTAAATTTAATATTTAATAAAAATAAAATTTAATATAACACCTCAATATCTATCAAATATAAATGTAAAACTAGAAATTGCATTAAAATAAAATGATAGCCCATCATTTTAATCATTTCGTATCAAAGGAAAGCAATTACAAAATTTCATAAAATAAAATAAAACATACATTTCTAATAGATTTTTAGCTCTATGTAATGGCGCTTTTTGTTTATTAGATAAATCTCTGAAGGCATGCGACAAAATATGGAGTGGAGTCTTAGAGTGGAGTCATGAAATGAAATTATGGAATGACTTTGGAGAGAAAAAATGGAGTGAGATTTTGGAGTCAAACTCATATGTTTCATTTTTTTCTATATCAGATATATTGATAATATGATAAAGGCCATAAAGAAGGAGTGGTAGAACGAGAGTGTTGTTGGAAAAAGCGAAGCTACTGATGATGATAATGATAATGATGATTATAATAGATTTTGTAGCTTTTTTATGATGATGTCCATGCGAAGTATGCTGATATTACCTTTGTCAATGCTTTGACAATGCTGATGTTGAAAATTCAACTGATGATATTAATAGCACTGATGATGATGATGTTGTTAATTTTTGGAATTGAGAAAGGGAGCGAAAAGAATGACATATAGTTAGGCACTTCTTTATGATGATTTTGTTTTGAGTTTTATTGCTGCTGCTGTTGTTGATGATAATGATGATATTGATACTTATGGTGGTGGTGGTGATGATGACGATGATGATGATTTTGTTGACAGTTGATGATAATGTTGGTAGTGATGAAGATATTTTCTTTACAATGTTGTCAGTGAAATAAGAATGGCATGTATATGATAGTGATGATGATTTATATTGTTCTTTTTGATGACAATCATTGATGTTTGTGACGATGAAAGTGTAATTAAAACATTTGTTTGAAGTGGTGCTTCAATTAAATGTAGTAACTGTATATTAAGTTTTAATTTTCAAATCGTCATCATCATTAACAACAGCATCAGAAAATGGTATTTTACTAATAGAGAACTGGAAGTTCATGATTGGAACTTTTTAATTTTTCAAATTATCTTTATACATGTATCAGATTTGAATATCTCGACCACAAAAAACAACATATTGCCGATTTGGATGCATGAAAGCATTAACCTTGTTTATTTTATACATCAAACACACTGAGCTCATCAGTGCAAGTCATGGCATTATTACACTGCTTCATGCATGGGTACTCCTTTATCACCGATCTAATTACTGTGTCTTCTGGGCAGAACATTTCTTGAAAGATAACAGGCAATAATAAATAAATTTTTCTCTTGCAAAGGAACCATTAGAAGTTTAAGGCCAATCGTTTTGTCATTTCCCACACATTTCAGTTGTTATACCTGCAAATTGTTTCTTAAATGCGTGCCTTATAAAATCCATTCATTTAATATGTAATTCTTTATGCTTTCACACATTGAAGTATCATGGAAACTTGAAAAACATTATTTGAATCATTATCATCATCAGCAGCACCAGCACCAGCACCACCACCCCTACCACTCCAGTCATCACAACCACAACACAGTCATCATCATCAAAACCCACCACCACTACTATCATCAGCAGCAAGACTATCAACACAACCGTAACGACAACTATCATCTTTACAAACACTGTCATCACCTGCAGCACCACCATCATCAAGATCATCATTACCAGCATTATCATCAACATTATCATCTTCACCACCACAACCACCATCATCAGCAGCAGCAACAACATTAACACCAGATAATCATCGTTATCATTACCATCATTTACATCATCATCACAATCACCACTGTCATCATCACCTCTGTTATCAATATCATCATTATTCATCACTGAAATACTGTTGAAAAACGGCGTTAAACCCAAAACAAACAAACAAATCATCAGCAAAAACATCAGTAAAACTAACGATAATAATGATGATGAAATGATAGATGATTATGGGTGTTTGTATTGTTGTTAATAGAAATGGCCATGATTGAAATTTAAGACAGTCCCTTTCCTTAAGTATTTTGAGTGTTTAATTGGGTGATAAATGGGTTTTCGGGATATCAGTGATGATGATAATGGTAATGGTTACATAATTGGGGATATACATTTCCATCCTAAAGACACGAACAGCAATCAATAGTTTTTGTCTCTAAAAGAGTACATTGAAAATGAAAACTGTCATAAAATGTTGCTTAGAGGCCCCAGAATGAATATTATTTTTATTACTCATCCATAAATTGATCATCAGCTTGATTAAACAAAACACTCATTAAAAGTTCAACTAAACTGTTAAGAGGTCAGCTAAGGATAGTAGGGACACAACCTGTAATTACAATTCCCAAAGAGATGTATTCACTGCATGCAAATATTCAGCTGTATTGCAGCAGGTAAAGTTATTAATGGAATTATCCATTAGTTTTAAAACTAAGCGTTATAGTAAACTTTAAATAATTTGATTACAGAAAAAACCCAGTAGTTATCATTTAGTTACACCATTTTCTTCAGTGCAAATCCGTATTTCAAATAAGATGAATGATGGCTAATTAATGATTCTCCAGAGGACTGGTTTCTCATTCTGTTTGACCTGTAGCAAGTAAACAATACAGATTAATGCTGCCTGCTTCTGTAATTGTATATTTAGATTTTATGCCATTCATTTCTATATGTACAATAAAATCTGGCCTGGCCTGGCCTGACCCGGCCAAGTGGAAAATTGAGCTCATCGGGCCAGGCCAGGCCAGGCCAGAGATTAGAACATGCCGTTGATCAGTTATGAGTACAGTGATTACATGCAGCTATTAGTGATTTTGTAAAGTTACGGATTTTAACAGCCATGAGAAATTCTGATTGGGACATGAATGAAAAGCACGTGCTTGGTATGTACATAACTATGTTTCCATTGTTTTAAATAGTTTATTACAACTAAGTGTAACATTATGTCATGAATAATCCATTTGGTCATTCAAAATGATGACAACTAGTACTAATAACTTCATTTAACATATTTACAATTTTCTTTTATTTTAGACTGTCAAGTTAATGGGTCAGATGAAAATCTCTGATGACCAAAGGCTAGCCACCAGTTAACAACATTTGATGAAAGCCATGCTGAGAGCCTTTAAATTTTATTCCATGAGTCTTTCAGCCATAGTGAATTTTGTTTATTTGTGTACATAAAATGCTCAGGATACTCAAGCTTTCAAATTAGGGATGGAGCAAGGTTTGGAGAAAAATGTGCATCTCCTTGGAAAATATCAATGAATGAATTGACATACCTCTGACACTGGCGATCAGATTTCAGGGCATCTCAACAAAATGCTGATTATATATACTGTTTACAAGAAACTAAGTCTTGCTTTTCAAAACCTTTTATTCCATGAATCTTTCAGCCAAGTGAATTATGTTGACTGGAGTACATAATATGCTCAGGATATTCAAGCTTTCAAATTAAGGATGGAGCAAGGTTGGAAGAAAAATTTGCATATCCTTGGAAAATATCAATGAACGAATTGACATACCTATGATAGTCTGGCCATCAACTTTCAGGGCATCTCAACAAAATGCTGATTTTATATACAGTTTACAAAAACACTTGCTATTCAAAAAAGGAAAAATAGAAGAAAGTTGAGTTTACTGAGTCTCAAGATCAACTTTAGCATGCAAGTAAATGAAACAGACGCAGTATTTCTTCGTTTGCAAATAAGGTCCTTTACAACTGTAGCAAAAATAACAATTAAAATCCTATACAGGATTTGTATCAAGCCTGTTATTAGTATGTGTGTCAGTTACTTATAACTACCTATGTGTAAAGGATTCTTATTGTGGGCACTTACCTTTCAAAGGTTGTGCATTTATTTTATATATGTTTTGTGTTTATGTGTTTCAGTTGTGTTCTTTATTTCATTTATCTTATATTTTGTAAGTATGTTTGCCAAGTCTGTATGCACATATTGAACATTTGATCTTCAGCATTTAGATGGATATAAACCACAATGAGACTTTTTACATACCCATGTGCTAAATTAGTGTCCTTATATTTACATTTGTTGCTAAAAACATTTAAGTTGTTTTCATATCGCGAGTATTAGATGTAGACTAATGACATGCTATTGATTTTTATCCCCTGCTGAAGGTGGAGGGATACAGTTTTGGCGTCATCTGTCCGTCCGTCCGGAGCCATATCTAGGAAGTGGTTTAGTATATTTTAAAGATAAAACTTAATATACATGTTCACCACTACAGGGAAATGCGGCCTGTAAGTGTCAGTCATATTGCCCAAATAACACCACAGTTAATAGTAGTTTCTAGTGTTAACTGTATGAGGTATTATGAATATGGCAATTTCTGCTTAATGACTTGTGACATATTTGATCTAGAACCATGAAACTTATATCAAATTAAGATCACCGTAATGTAGTAGTGCACACTTCAGAGTTATTGCCCTTTAATTGTTTAAAAAAATCCATATGTTTGTACATAACAAGCTAAACAATTATTAGAATTTCATTAAACTGCGTTCGTTGTTTTCCATGAACATTTATTATCCACATGTGAAGTTGTGTAACCCTTACACCCGGGTCACACTCCATCCCCCACCCTGGTCACACTCAATCTCTCTCGCCCTGGCCACACTCCATCCCCCTTCCCACCCCACCCTCAACCCTATCCCACAATTTTTTTTCTAAACCTTTAACCGTCTATGAATATTTATCAACATGGAAAGATATACCCTCCACCTTGCTACTCCACCCAGGGTTCCACCACCACCCCGATCATGCACCCCATCCCCCCACCCCCACCCCAAAAAAGAGATTTGCTATTTTCCTGATATATTTCTTTGCCATTCCTCAACACAAACCCATTTGGCGGAAATTCATATTCATCAATTTTTCTTGTTTCAACATCTTACATGTTGAATTATATGTAATTCGACTACAGTTCCCGATTTTAACAATAAAATAATATAGAAAATGTTGTTTTGTTGGTTCAATGTTAATAAGTTTTAGTTGTATTTATAATATTGTTCTCCAGAACTGAAAAGACTTCTATCAAACAACTCTGTTTTGTTCCTGCTTTTTGTGAATGACATCAAATCGTGCATGCAATCTTGTGAAAAGTGCCTCCCTTGAAATTGTTGCACCGATGTTTTTACATGCATGATTCAATACATTCTAACTATGTATTTCTGTGTTTTGATTCATGAGAGTTTAATAATTTCTACATAACAGGAATAGGAAATGGAATTGGCAGTATGTAACAAGCTGATGTAGTTAGAAAGATACTGGTGTCTGCTCTATTTTTATGTTTGGTGTCCGCTCTATTTCTGTTCTAATGACTTATTGGAGTTTGATGATTTGTCTATAAAGAGAGCGTTTGAAGCACTTTGAAAGTATTAGCCTGTGCTTGCCAAAAAGAGTAGCACTAAAGCTACTATTATTTAGTGTTTATATGTTCATATTTGGTTTAATTTGTGTAATATGTTAACATAACCAAAATAACAAACTGTACATTCAAACTGCGACAGATTGAAGAGTAGTATGATTAAACAGTTGTCATGCAGAAACATGCGTCCTTAAACATGTTTAATGACAGAAGTTAGTTTTAAATAATAGCTAACATACACTTTGATTTGCACCTTTTCCAATTGCCAAACTGCCGGGCCAGTTTATATAAAATGTGTGATAATCATTAGATGCAATGCATATTATTTAGTACCAACTGTTTTGGCATGCCTTTAATTATTTTTTGTTTAGAAATATAATAGGCTGCCACTTTAGTACATAACATTATTAGATAGAGTTATATACCCCTATCTCACATCTTGAAGATAGAGGAATGTTCCTCTATGTTACAATAACACTACTAGCTGGAGACAGTATTGTTTTTCTATCTGTTGAAGATGGAGGAATGTTCCTCTATGTTTCAAAAAATCTACTAGCTAGAGAGAGTAATGTTCTTCTCTCTTTCATATGTTGTAGATAGAGTAATGTTCCTCTAATTTACAAAAAAATAATAGCTGGAGAGAGTACAGCTCCTCTTTCTTTCATATGTTATAGATAGAGGAATGTTCCTCTATGTTACAAAAAATTACTACCTGGAGAGAGTAAAGCTCCTCTATCTTTCATATGTTATAGATAGAGGAATGTTCCTCTATGTTTCAAAATACAGTTTACAGTGTTCCCATGGAAAAAGCACAAAAGGAATTTCCTTTTTTATTCTGGAAAGCCTTATATGATTTTTCAATTGAACATCGTTCTTGTAGATTGCATTCAAATGCAGATGCTTTATCTAGCAGGCCAAGTTATGATGAAAATTGTTAATACTGTAGCACAGTTGAGTCAAAAGAGATTAACAGCATTTCTGCATCTAATGTCACTGAGGTACAATCTATAGGAGACAACACCTATAACACTGATGATAGTAATTGCACATTTGTTACTCTTCTTTGTTCGTTGTACAAAGTTGTTTGGTGTAGTAAGTACTGCTATGATAGTAGGAATATTTTTGGTGATATGGTGGAGCTCTGATCTATTGAGCAGATTTTTTCTCAGAAGTGGCTATATTTCAAACATACAAACATTACTGGAATTATGATATTGGTACTGAAACAAAGAGTTTAAAGATAATCAAACCGGGTATTGATGGCTGTAATTCAGACTGTGACAAAGATACAAATCTCGGTATGGTTAAAAAGGTTTAGGTAAAACATAGTTATGCACAAACAATTATTTCAGCCAAGGAAAGAGTAAAAATTCCTTGGGCTAAAGTTGGACAAAAATGCTTGAATTTATTGACTTGCTGGTTCTGTAAATACTGCTGTACAATATTATATTTTTTTTGCGCAGATGCATTGTTATTGATAACGCCGACCCGTAAACCAGCTTATTGTTGATGTTTAACGTACTGTTTTGTAGCTGATTTTAGAATTTTGTCCAGTGAAAGATCAATTTGGTGCACTAGAAATGTGCACAAAAGGGACTTCGGAATTGAAGAAACTGGTGTAAAGAACCCTTCTTTACGCAATACCGGGGCGTTTCTGTCCTTTCCTAAACCACTGTTTGTTTTCACCAATGTCTCATCCCGAGGGAAAAGTTCATAAAACCTCCCTCTCTCTCTACATTTTTTATAGAGCAATAGAATTTGCACTTTCGGGTTTTTGATCATTGGTCAAAAGGCAGGATGCCCACTTGCCAATACGTCCAATATTTCCAACCGTTTAGTTTAAATTTCACGAACACTTCATGATGAAATTCCTACCTATAAAATATGGTGAAGTGCTCCCGTATTATAGTAAAATTGAGTTTTCTCCATGATGGACCTTTAGATATAACAACACTATGTCCAAGTAATGGTAATCTTTTGCCGTTTGGCACTAACAGGCAGTTTTTGTGATAGTTAATTTAATTCAAAATGTGTGATGATTTTCAGAATTAAGTTATTTTCGCGATTTACAGTTCTGAAGCGTTATCGATATACCTAGTTGTCGAGGAACAATTATGTCTCAAGTCCTTAATTTATTAAATAAACTATTCTTTTTCTTCTTCTTCCTATCAGCGTTTTTATTCCATGATATACAATACTGGAAAGTATTAGAGCCTATGCCTTATAATGTAAACAGTTTTGGGCATTTTCTTTTCATTTGTGTATGCCGATTATGACATTTACAATTTGTTTGATAACTGTTTCCTTTAGTTATCTAATAACATAAATAACACAGTATATTGTATGTCTACCTCTTTCTAAAACAAGCTAGAAGTAAAGAGACACTATCAGGAAGTATCAGAATGATTAACAGAAGGGATATAACATGTGACCATTAGTTACTAGAAATGATAAATAGCATAACAAACTACTGTGCTCTAAACTGAAACAAAATGAATTCGGTTGTAAAATTTAAAGAACTATTCCAACAGAGTACAATTCAGTTTCTTGATTATCATTCAATAATTCAGATTAGAGGCTTGTTTTATGTTGCCTATTTAGGACAAAGTTATAACTTGGGTCTTATATGTTTCACGACTAATTCATTTTAGCTCACCTTAACCAAAGGCTCACGGTGAGCTTTTGTAAACACATGATGCCCGTCGTCCATCGTCTGTCCGTCCGTCAACATTTTCCTTCAAACAATATCACCTCTGAAACCACTAGGCCGAATTTCAAGAAACTTCACAGGAATAATCCTTGTGTGATCTTCTACCAAAGTTGTTTAAATGATGTTGTTCTAAGCAGAACTCTGGTTGCTAAGGCAACCCAAAATTTAAAGATTAAGGAAAGCCTTACAGTAAGTTGATTTTATATGAAAGCCATCTTCAATCCGTTCATAACGCTGAAAGAATTTTTAAAATCGGACAACTATTTAAAAAGGTATGACAGTTTGTTCTTAAAGAAAATGGCTGATCATGGAGGCAGCCATTTTGGTGTTTATGACGTCATTTAAACACTGTTGAATTCTTTTTTTAGGAAATAACCTTTTAAATAGATTAATTCTCATATATTTATTGAGTGTAAGGTGTAAAACATAATAATTTCTTTCATTATAGCTGGAAAAAGTGGAGAAATTATTTTACAGAAATAAGTAAATGCAGTTTAAATGTGTATCTAAGAATATAAAAAATGCGCAATTCTGTTTTCTGTTGCCATGGAAACAAAATGGCCGCCTATTTGACTATATATTTAACTGCTCATAACATTTCCATTTCTACTCCGATTTTGAGTTGGCCAAGAGAGTGCTTGTAACTGTATGAATAGGTGCAAAAATCTCTTCTTTAGGCCCTTTCCAGAGACAGTGTTTTTATCCGCCTTTGAGGTAAGATATAATATACCCATGTCTCATTCCCCATGAAACGTCATGAAACCTTTAATCTGCATTTTTATAGAGTTTTAGAGTTTACATATTGGGCTTTTACTCTTTAATCAAAAGGCAGAATGCCCATCTGCGCATGCTTTCGATATATCAAGTGTCTAGTGTTCAATATATGATAGTATATTATGAACACTATCCAAGGAAACCTCCACTACCACAAGTGTCTGAATTCCTCTCATATTATAGGAAAATTCAGTGTTCTCAATGATCATAAAAGACAGTTTCGGAATGATAAACTGAACACAGTGAATAGTTTGTAAAAGGACCCTCGATATTGCACGATAGATTTTAGTGAATAAACAAAAAATGGCAAAAAGAAAACGTAAGAAATGTATGTAATGCAACTTATTATGTGATATAAAACAATGTTATCTGTCTTTCCTCTCCTTATTTGTAGAGCAGGAAATATTTTTTATTAACAATTTCGTCAAAATGTTGATCCGATTTATTGATAAGGGAGGTTACTCTGTAAGTCAAGTTTTCTATTTCTGACCTTAGCATGACCTACTTACCTATCTAATTTTCTATAAATAGAACACATCGCAGATATACCACCATATTGCAACGCATGACTTGCGGACAAGGGAGCGTTCATGCATTTTACAATAACCTTTCAGTAAACTTCGAAGAGAATATTTAAATATTAAAAATACGGAAAAGTACACTTTGCCTGCATAAAATTCCTCGAAAAACGTATTAACAAATAAAATAAAGGAATCAATAAGCATATATATGTTAACTTATTTTTCATCTGTTGTCTTATTTTCTTAGTTGATTACAGTGATGTAATGTCAGAATGCGCACATTTTTGCAGATTCATTTTACAGTTGTATATTTATATAATTGTTATGGTTACCTTAACTTTGAAGCATAGAGTTTCCCAATTGTGACCACATGTACAACTGGTCAGAATATTTCTAAATATTTTATAAACTCATCTTGATTCTAACCTTTGACTTTTTTTTTTTGCTTATGTGTCATATACTTATTGTTTACAGATATTCACTGTCAACTAAGGTGTGCAATAAAGGGCCATCATTTGGCTGAATTTGTCAGTGACAAGTTAATACTTCTTTAAAATGGGATTTGATCGAAATATCAAAAGCCATGGGACCATAACTTATCAAAGCATCAGTGACTTTCAAATAGATTTCCTTGTTGAATTTATATTTTCATTAATTTTATATGACTAGTCAGTTGCTCTAGTTGTATTATATCTTGTTACTTGTTTCTTTTTTCTTTTTTTTTTACTTTTATAGATAGTTTGTTTTTGTATCTGTCCATTCCTGTCTAACTTAAAAAAAGATTTTCATTAAAACATTTTCTACACTTTGGCAGTAGGTTATTATGCTTGCTAAACTTCTTGCAATATTAGATTTGAATCAAGTTTACCGTTGGTCCAAAAGAAATGAATTCTATGATATTCCAAAAGTATATAAAAAAGATTCATGACATTTGCTTTGTGAATAGGGGCAATATAGAGATTATTCATGTTATATCATTCTTTTCTTGGACAAAATGTTTGGTTGTTTTGGCAACGGAAACTGTATAATCTGCATTCTGAAATCTATAATGTAGGTGACTAAGGACCATGAAACTTCATCAGTGAATAGAAAACACTCATTACATTATATGATAATAAAAATAATGGCTTCTGTGAACCACAACTTTGAAATAATTATCTTTCAACATTTCTTCATTTCCCAACAAACTGCATTTCTGTGAAACTTCATACACATGCTCCTGTGTATAAGAACTTTTCACAGGTGCTGACCTTGGTGAAATAATTACTTTAATTTTTATGTAAAGGGACCACCTACTCGCAATGTCAATGTCATTGCAGGTAGAGGATTTATATTGCGTGGTAACACTTTTCTATCATGCTTATTTTTCATGCTTTTAACATATATTGTATTATGTGCTAATGTTGATAATTTGTAACCAGTCAGACTAACCAAACTAATAATTACCGGTAGGTGATTTCTCATATTGCGAAAAATGTACTTCAGACACAACACTTGGCGGCGTCTTTGATGCTTGCATCAATGAATTTCCTTGTACTGTATGGTGTAGCTAACGGTGAGGTGCGTATGATGCAGCGTATTCAAAACATGTGCGCAAAACTTGTCCATAACCGAAAATTTGACAGTTCTAAACAGGCATTGTATGACCTACATTGGTTGCCGATGAAAGCAAGGATTGAGTTCAATGTATTTAACAGAATAGCTTAGACAGTATACTCATATTACATAAGGTTTGAGATAGTCCGGAAACTCTGAATGTCGAATGCAGGAGTTAATTTGTTATTCTGCTATTCTGCCTTTCTGCTGGAGTTATTCTGCTATTCTGCTATTCTGCCATTCTGCTGGAGTTATTCTGCTATTCTGCAGTTCTGCTGCAGTTATTCTGCTATTCTGCCTTTCTGCTGGAGCTATTCTGCTATTCTGCCATTCTGCTGGAGTTATTCTGCTATTCTGCAATTCTGCTGCCGTTATTCTGCTATTCTGCCTTTCTGCTGGAGCTATTCTGCTATTCTGCCATTCTGAAGGAGTTATTCTGCTATTCTGCTATTCTGCCATTCTGCTTGAGTTATTCTGCCATTTTGCTGGAGTTATTCTGCTATTCTGCTGGAGTTACTCTGCTATTCTGCTATTTTGCTGGAGTTATTCTGCTATTCTGTTATTCTGCTGGAATTATCCTGCTATTCTGCTATTCTGCTAGAGTTATTCTCTATTCTGATTTTCTGCTATTCTGCTGGAGTTATTCTGCTATTCTGCTTGAATTATTCTGCTAACTTCACACAGATTGTTATATATGAGTGCGATTTACAAATATGTTCCAATATTTTGAAGGAAAATCCATTCTCGTATGTGTTTTTGTCCGTTCAGCTGTTATTTGTTATTGCCTGTAAAATATTTAGAAGATAAAATGCATTTTAACTGTTAACGACTCTGTGTTGTTGCACAAAATATTGGTATGTGGAGATAATGGTTGTTCTTTCCTGTTTAAACACACATATTGTCCCTATAGATTGTATGTTATTAACATACAGTATTAACCGTATAGAACTGCATCATATGTTCAGTAGAGTTTTATATCTGCAGTGTACATGCAGCATTGCTGTAATCTTTCTGAACAGTATTTTCATTCATGTCAAAATGGGAAGCATGAATGAATGAATGGAAGCATACTACAGAAATGTTGCTAATGTATGATTTACTTCAAATGCAGCATATTTTTTAAAAAAAAATGTGTTCCAGTAGACATGCAGTATAATTTAGTATTTTTTTTTTCAACAATATACTGCAAATATCCTGCAATGCGGTATATAACGCAAATACATCATATACTGCCAGCAATGCATCTACAGAAAACATTCTGACATGTATCTAATTGTATGCTGGGACTGCAGCGGAGATAGAAACTGCGATACTACATTTTAAGTATATATCATATACATTGATGTTGAATAGATGTTAACTTTCTTCCTTAACTCCCTGGGGCCGAAATGCGACTATAGGCGTTATATTTTCCACCCCTGTAGCGTCGATATGCGACTATTATAGGCATGAAGGGGGCAGTTGGCCGGATATGCCTCCGTGATCCACTCGAATGTAGTCCATATCAATATATAGTGCAATTTTCCCGCCTAGTAATGGCCATTTTCATGCCAGATATAAGCTTTATTGATGCTTGATTGTAAAAAAGAATGTCCGCAGATGATTTGAAGCTACGTTATATGCTTCAAACGTTGATTTGAAGCTGCCTTGTAAAATGAAAGTGAAAGTAGGTATTTCCTGATGTCTACCTACGCAATACTAGCGTTTTCATCACGTGTCTCAGTCACGTGACCATGGTTTCACTGCATTATGGTCAACCCCATATTTTTTGGGTATATTTTGATTGCCTAAAGACAGACCTTGAAGACAAGGGTAGTTTCTCAGGAAGTGAAAGGCTAGAAGTCTTGATAAAAATATGTTATAAGTTGTTAATTTTATATAGAAAATAGTAGCGGAGGCATTTAATACCATCATACCTAAAATGAAAAATTCGCACTTCGTGAAAATTGCTCCAACCGATGTAAAACTTGTACTTTCTGATCAGAATTGAGCAATAAGCACCATTTTAAGACAAACGTGGCATATCATTTGCATATTTTGGGCAAATTTGAGATTTTTTTCGGAAAGTAGGCAAAATTCTGATTTTTAAGGTGATTCCCCACATCTCAGTTTTGTATCAGCGACACCATTTTAGGTAAGAATGACAGAAATCGATTATTTTTCGTGAAACTTCTAGCTGTTTCTTGCAAACGAATTCTAGAAAAAAGGGAAAAGTAAGGCCGTATGATACTATATTTAATGAAAAATTGGCATTATCCTAGCCCTGACACGTTTTTTGCAGGTGTGGACTGTCTGTCTGAATGGGGCATAATTCCGACAGTAGCCATTCTTTCAAACTGAAAGTTGGCAAATTTTTGACAATTGACTTACGTACAATAATTGACTGCAACAGAACGATTTGAAAACTTTGGTATTTTCTTAAAAAATGAAAAATTCGCACTTCGTGAAAATTGCTTCAACCGATGTAAAACTTGTACTTTCTGATCAGAATTGAGCAATAAGCCCCATTTTAAGACAAATTTGGCATATCATTTGCATTATTTTGGGCAAATTGGAGATTTTTTTTTCGGAAAGAAAGTAGGCAAATTCTGATTTTAAGGTGTTCCCCCACATCTCGTTTTGCTCAGCGACACCATTTTAGGTAAAAATGACAAAAAACGATTATTTTTCGTGTACTTCTAGCTGTTTCTTGCAAACGAATTCTAGAAATAAAAAAGTAAGGCCGTTATGATACTATATTTAATGAAAAATTGGATTATCTATGCCCTGACACGTTTTTTGCAGGTGTGGACGTCTGTCTGAATGGGGCATAATTCCGACAGTAGCCATTCTTTCAAACTGAAAGTTGGCAAAATTCTTGCCCAATTGACTTACGTACAATAATTGACTGCACAGAACGATTTTGAAAACTTTGGTATTTCTTATAGGCATGAAGGGGGCAATTGCTATGTTATAAGTTGTTAATTTTATATAGAAAATAGTGGCGGAGGCATTTAATACCATCATACCTATACGCGCGTTAGCAGGACTCCCCAGGACGGCGATTGATGGGTATAGTCGCGGCACCGAGATCATGATGATGATATGTACTTGTTTATTTTTGATAATTTTGATGTGATAATTACTAGTTGTGCTAATAATTAGTTCCCTTGTTAAAATAAATGTCTGTAACTATGAGGTAATGTAAATGAAATAAAAAGACGATCTCCGCTGTGTTTCGTTCATACTGTATTCCAAAAGAGTAAAATAATGTCGTCGGCCAGAGATCTTTCTTAAAATGAAGAAAAATATTAGTTTTATATGCTATTCTGTAATATCAGTTCGCGGGGATGATGATTCCGACGATGCGATTCCATTACAGACAAATGAATGGTCGGAAAATGTTAAGTTTTAGAAGGCTGAAATATTGGTACACTTACATATATACGACACAAATGGATAAAAAATAACACAACAAAGCATGTGTCATAAAATACAAAAAAAAATATATATGTAAATTTAAAGCATGTTTGTAAATTTAATAATTATTCAAAGATGGATGTAAATATTACAACTTAACTGCCTCAGCGAGTGACACTCAAGATTTTTGTACAGATTGTGTTTAGAAATAGATAATACATCAAAATATATCATTTATATTCACAAAAAAAAACGGTTGTAAACTACGCGTACGGCTGATGTAAGTATCCATTGTTAGTGATGCATGTCTATTTATTGGAATTTAATGTTCAAATATATATTAAACGCATAGGGTGTGTTAAAATTGTGAATTTTAGGAGTGAAAATTTGTTCTATTTGTATATAAGCTACGGACGAAATTGGATATAAAATATTTTGTTCAAACTTGCGGAATAGCAGAATATTTGTAAGTATATTTTAATTTACCCCCAAGTTAAAAATGTTTTCCTTATTATTTCAAACCGACTGTATGCGAGTGCGAAGGTTAGATAATGTTTTTCGACGTCAGGTATGTTCCGATATGGGCCCTCGGGGAGTTAATGAATCTGAGTTTGTTTGTGCTAATTATAAAGTTTGTGCTATATTGTATTGAATTTAAATTGTATTTATTTGCGTTGCTTCTGCTAAATTTTGGTTCTGGGTTCGTTTTGCTATTTGTTAGTTTAAGATATTACTCTATTTTATTCGTTCGTGCTTTGAAAATTTTGGGAAAAGTGCACATAACGTATTTTCATAATAATGCTTGAGAGAAAATATTTGGTTTTGTATGAAAATAATTTTAATAATTTTGATGAAAATAGATGTTTTTCTTTTATTTATAAATTGAATTATGTCTCTAAATCTACGTTGGGTTGATTTGTGATCTTATTGAGATAAACAACTACATTCTTTTGTATTTCTAGTAATAACTATTAACGGTAATGTTTAATTTCCTAAATTTGAATGTCATATTAGAACTGATAATTCTCTTTTTAAAAAAAATCAAAAATGATCATAATCCTTTTAAAACACAAAATGTAGTACACAAATAAAAAGTAAATATAAGTTGTAATATACTGCTACAAGATGTCATAGAAGATGTACTACATGTATACAAGATGTAATACAGTGTAACTTCCGAAAACCGGACCTTCTGGAAACCGGAAACCTTTGAAAACCGCACAAAAAACTTAAAGTCCCGTTTTTCTTGTTCTTATTTCATATATTTTAACTTCTGAAAAACCGGAACTTCTGAATTCTAAAAACCCGGACGGTTTTTATGGGGACCGTTTTATATTTTAACACTTAAATTGACTTCCGAACATCCGAAGAATATTCCTCCGGCCACTAATCGTTAGCGGTCAGATTTTCTATTTAGAAATAAGAAGGGCATGTACACATTTTCCCTTAATAACAAAATTACTAAAAATAAAAAACCCTTAGGTGCAAACATATTACCAAAGTTAACATTTGATTCATCACAAGGTTTTTTTAAATTAAATTTTACTTAATTTTTATTCGTTTTCACATGAAGTTTAATGCCATCATTTCGTCATTTTTTCCTTCTTTTTTCCATATAAAATGGGGAAAAAATCTCATCCCATGCGTTTCTTCAAAGCATTTTGTTTGTATAAAACCATTGAATGAAAGCTTAGGGTGCAAAAAATTTCCTACTTCATTGAATTTATCTTTTGAAAGATATTTATTCATTTTTGTAAAATAAAAATTTGATTCGTTCTCAGACGGTTTATTTCCACAAATTTTGGGAAAGGGAAAAAAAATTAACTCAGCTCAAAGTTGTTGTTGTAGCGTCATAAGCAGACGCTATATATGCCGCGTGAACAATGCGGTAATTGTGATCAAAATGTTAAAAGTAATGATTTTATTCATTTAATGTAATTTTACTTCGCGAGTAATTCATTTTGTGTTAATATCACAAAATTAACAATATAAGAAATGCAATTAAATATTGCAATTAATATATAAATAATATAAAGAAAGAGATGCGATTTCTTCTTATGTTGTTGTTTCACCTTATTTCATATACATTTAATATCAGTGTCAATTATGTCAATTAAACATTAAAAGAGATAGCTTTTCTACGGCCTTGGATCATAAATGCAAACTGTCGCTATTTTTCTACTCAGTTACAGTACAAAAAGGGTAAAATATAGATTTTTTTTGTATATTTTACTTAATAATTTTAGTAAATAAATTCAAGGTCCGCCTTGATCAAATTAAATGGTGGAAAATATGTTGGTGTATTTTTTTTGTACAAGAAATGTTATTGCAATGTAAAAAATATCTGCATTTAAAACAGAATTGAATTTTACTTCGGTAAACTTAATGATATATTTTTTTTTTCATGAAAATTTTACCTGGTTTCATGATCTTTTCGGTCAAATGTGTTGATTAACTTACTTTCATAATTTATTGTAACATTTTTCAATTCAAGATAATTTTACATGAAACCAATTTCTTACTGTAACCCTATTGAATGTAGTTTATAGAAGTAATAAATGTTGTATGGATCACGCATAAATCCTTTTTATTGGACCTGTAAAAAAAACTTCCCAAATTACCTCTAAATAAGGAACTTTTAAAACAACACAGACGTTTATAACACTGATAAGGCTATTAATTGCGTTTTGAATTAGGGTATTTTCTTTTTGTAATTACAAGGTATAATTGTCATGCGATTTTAATCTTTCCACATATTTTTTTATTTGCAAAACAGTTTTCATAATTATATTGGTGGGATATGTGTAGTTATATTAAAATGAGTAATGTCTGCTTGAGTACGGCAAAATACCTGTACCACGCTGATTGCCACTATCTTTTTTTTTATTTAAATTTTACAAACATACCATAATTTTCGATTCTTTAAAAACTTCCTTTTTTTGCCGATATGTTAAGAATTTCTAAATTTGTTTAGGGTATGATATTCAACCATTTCAGAATAAAAAAATTCAAAACCTACACCTGTGTAATTATAAATTGTAAACAGCTGTTAAAAAAAAAAAAAAAAAAAAACAAACTTACGTATGTATTTTTGTGACATAAGAATGGATGTTGTAGTGGCAGCAGGTATAATACATATCAATCAGACAATTTTAAAATGTAAATTCTAAAATATATTCGTCAAGTTTATTTTATTTTGTGACTTCTGGACAAGAAAATTTAAAACTTTTGTTATGGCCGTATAAAGTTAATAAAATCCTTATAAAACAAGGTTCGGGGATTTTTTCTTTTTGGTGGAGGGTGGGGGGGGGGGGGGGGGGGGGGGGTGCGGGGGAGGGGGGGGGGGGGGGGGGGGTGAATACTTAAGAATCTTTTACACATATTATTACTTAAAGGGACAGCGGGTATTTAAAACAAATGTAAAATCAGATCGTATTTCTTAAATATATATGTCAGATTTTATTTTTAAAATGACGGGGTATTTTTAGATGGGAGACGCCGTGAAAATTTAAAATTGCTAGTGCTATATAAATATAAAAGGAAGTGTCTGGGGTACGAACCCCTAGAGATTTGGGTCATTTACATTTCAGATTTGGTTTGAAAATGAAAAATAAAGACTTCATCGATATTTGCTTTAACTTGAATCTAAATGGTTTACAGATAGCAATATTCACCCGATTTGTTTCCTTGTTTTCGAAAAAACATGTTAAAATTACATTCTTTTATATAAGAATATTTATGAAAATTGATTTATACAAAAAAAAAGATTTTTATTGCTGATAGATATGTTATATTGATATAAAATTAATTTAATTATTAAAAAATAACATGTTAAAAATGTTTATGGTTCGAAAATTACATATTAAACATTCTTTTGATAAAAATGACTTTTTTTATTTCTAATAAAAAATTTCCCTTTTCCATGTTTGTAACCCCAGTGACATTTCAATTAAGCTTGTTTAATTATCTTATGAAAAAAACCTTCTCTTTTATTAAAATTGATATTGAAATAAACATCCAGGCGAAAAAAAATCCCCGGAGGCAATAGATATCGACTTTGCAATACCTGTTACAATCCCAAAATAGCTGTTGTCTCCTGATATCGATTTTCTGCAATAATCGGTCATGAGGTCAGTTCTTCCTCATGACCGAACAGCAAAATATTTCCCGGATAAAAGTGTCACCTGTAAATCCAAAAACATCCATGGCAATTTGTCAACTTTTCTTTTGTGTATTTTAGCGGCACGCGTTTATTTTGACACGCATTATAATAACAATGATCATTTGATGGCAAAAGTAAAGTAATCGGTAGATATATCAAGTAATACACAACTACAAGGACGTAATACAAAATTTGTAGCACAAAGTCACTATGTGTACACCTAGTAAGCTGTTATGTACAAATATGTGTAGGGTACCGGGAGTAATAAAGAGGTAATGGTTGTGATAAACCTGATCAGAAAGATATTGTAACTTAAAGATACAAAGAATATTTCAACAACCGCACGGCCGTCAATACAGATATATATTGTTTTAATTATAGATACAATGTGTAAACGGAGATGTACAATGTGATACACAAATACACGCTATAATATATAGATTATACACATATTAAAAGTGTAATACATAGTCAGAAAGTTGCAATATAAGGTTGTAAGGTATAGATTACAGACGAATAGGAGTTTAAGGCCCAACATTTTTCTCAAGCCATTACATTTGAACATTGATTGAAATCTGATGGAACAGGCGGAGGACTCTCAAAAAATACCTCCAGGATGAGTTTTTTTTTAAAAATTGTCTTCTGGCTTGATTCGTCGACCCTTTTAAAGGGTATTTCCCTGGTTGCTATATCTTCTTCGAAGTACACGCTTTTTTGGTTCTTAATGATTCCTTCTATAGAAATTTAAAAAAAACTCTTTGATGTTTTCCTGTTTCAATTGCAATTTAGAGGGTATAACCCTTTATTTACTTTTGCCCCCCCCCCCTGTGACTTTGAAATAGGGTCGGGTTTAGAGTGTGTACTTTTGTTGACCCGTTTCATATTTAGATGGCGAAAACGACAAATGAAACGAAAAAAATTTTTATCCAATAGAGTTTATTCAATTTCAAGATTATTACTTAATGTTGAATTCTTTCGAAGGTTGTTTCTTTTACATTTGCTTATTATACCCCTCATTTTTTATATACGTATGTTTTGTATAACAAAACTTTTGTATCTTTCGTTAACAGGCAAATCAATCGCATACTGGCTTTGAATAAACGACAAAAAAGGGAAGGTAACAACTACCGATTTTATGCATTAGACGAAACATCGTCCCGAAACAGACATAAATCAGAAAATAGGTACATATATGTATATTATTATTTACTATAAGTTAGATGATACAAAAAAGAATGCGATTTACAATATTGTACCAATGTCAGAAAGGGAAATCCATTTCCATTCCGTCTATATTTTTCTCCGTTTGCTGTTTCTTTGTTATTGCTTGCCTTAGATGGTTAAAAACCCTGCATTGTTGCGCGGAAGATTAGTATGTGGAGTTTAGTGAAGAACGAAAAATTACAGATACAAAATGTAAACTACATACAAAGTTGTAATATTCTGATACATTTTGTTACTCACAGATCCAAGATGTACACACAAAGTGCATAGCAATGCTACAAGAAGTTATACACAGGTGTGTAGTGTAATACTTAAATGCAATGTGTAATTTGTGGATACATGGTTTAATACAAAAATACAAGATGTAATACACAATTTGTAGACAAAAGTCACAAGGTGTTATGCAGGATGTAAGGTGTAATGTACAGATATATGATATAAACAGATACCTAGTGTAATAGACGGGCAAAATGTGTACTTATTTGATCAAAAACAGCATGTAACTTAAAGGCACAAAGAAAAAATACAGAAACCGGTGGTTATACAAAAAATATATGGTAAAATAACATAGACACAAAGTGTAATATGTGATATATGGGTGTGATATAAAAATTTAAAAGTTTAATACATACTTGAAAGATGAAATTTAGTCACAAGGTGAAATACAAAGTGTAAGGTGTCATACACAAAAATTTACAGATAGAAGGTTTTGTATACTGATATTGTTGTTATTCACAGGTAAAATCATGATACATTGACACATAGTAAAAAATTCATAAAAGGGTTTACAAGGAAATGACGCTTTTTTTTCAATTATTGAACGACACTCACCCCAAGGTTTGAAAATTCTTTTTCAGACAAGTAATTGTCTTTTTTTATGGAATCAAAGTGTGCACCCCTTTTTGTAGATATGTTTTATTTTGCTACGAAAGAGACTGTTTGTTAAGCCTTTATACATATACGCAAACAGACATTTAATTTACAGCAATTAGAAATATAGCATGATTTCTGGATGATATTCTTTAACATTGATTATCCGTTTTTCGTTTTTACCATTCGGATACTACTTCTTCATTTTTAGATTTATATCCCTACATTTATGACTATATCACACATACCATCAATTATGGCAAAAGGTAAAAAATGATGATTGTAAAATTTCCATCATTTGGATTTGGATTTACAACAGGCAAGATCTTATGGGATATAAATTTCGCAATTAATTCGGTTTGCCAGAGCATGCAAACATGTTGAAGATTTCAGAGAACGTAATCTGTCTTAAATTTTATATATAAAAATAAGCTTCTGCCGCAATTACGTAAATCTTTGCTTAATTTTACTCTCGAAATTTAGATTCAGTTTTAAATTTATAATATTTATCAGGGTCAAATCCATCAAGGTAACAAATTTCCCCTTGTTGATTGTCTTTTTTGAGGAACTTGAACAATGAATATCTGCATTTTTGGTTTTAATGAGTGTTTCTTTTGGAAATTTAATAGAAGACGATGGTTTTTTATCTGTTTTAACTGCATATGTAAAGGATTATCTTTAAGCGGATAATTTGTTCTAAAAACTAGGATTAACTGGAATTCTACGAAAGGTTGTTAAGAAATCATTAAAATATAGAAGAACTATTGAGCATGTTGCTTTCTAGTCCAAAAATGCTTGAATTTATTTGACTAGGTGGTTTTGTAAATACTGCTCTACAATATTATAATTTCTTGCGCAGATACATTGTCATAATAACACCGCTCCGTAAACCAGTAAATTGCTAAAGTTTAACATACTGTTTGTAGCTGATTTTAGAACTTTGTCCAGTGAAAGGTCTATTTGGTGCACTAGAATGTGGCACAAACGGGTCTTCGGAATCAAAGGAAAAATTGTGTAAAGATCCTTCTTTCCCAATAACGGGTCGTTTTCGCCCCTTCCTAACCCACTGTTTGTTTTCACCCCTGGGCTCATCCCCAGGGAAAGATTCAAAAAACCTCATTCTCTCTACATAGGCAATAAATTTTGTACTTTCGGCTTTTTGTCATTGGTCAGGATGCCCACTTGCCAAGACGTCCAATAATGTCCAAGTGTTTAGTTTAAAATTTTACGGGAAAACTTCATGATGAAATTTTTCCACCTTAAGTATGGTGAATTGTCCCGTTATTTAAAAATTTAGTTTTCTCATGATCCGAAGGACCTTAGATTTTAACAACACTATGTCCAAGTAATGGTAAACTTTTGCCCTTTGGCACTTACAGGGAGTTTTTGTGAAAGTCAATTAAATCAAAATGTGAAATGATTTTCAGAACTAAGTTAATTTTGCATGTGACAGTTCTGAAGCGTTATCGATATACTAATTGTCGAGGAATAATAAAGTCTTAAAAACTTAATTTATGAAATGAACTTTTCTTTTTTCATTCTTTTTTCTTCTTTTCCCATCAGCGTTTTTATTCCGTGATGAGCAATACTGGGAACTATTAGAGCCTATGCCTTGTAATGTAAACCGTTTTTAGGGATTGGGTTTTTGTTTGTATATTCCGATTTTGACATTACAATTTTTTTTGATAACTGTTTCTTTAATTCTCTACAACATTAACTACCATCACACATCACAGTGTATTGTTTGTCTACCTCTTTCTAAAAAAAGCTTGAAGTAAAGATTTTGAGGACACTTCAGGAAGTATTAGAATTTTGGATTAACAGAAGCGAAAAAAACACGTGCCCCTCAATTACCAGTAATGATAAATAAAATAATAAACTGTTGTGCTCGAAACTGAAACAAAATGAATTCAGTTGTAAAATTTAAAGAACAGTTCCAACAGAGTACAATTAGGTTTCTTGGTTATCATTCATAAACTATGCTTCTCACAATATTTAGTAAGTTTCTGTTACGAGATCAGCAGCACACCAGTTCAATATCACAGAACGTTGGCATATAATTTGTGTATGTATTGTGGTATCCCTCAAGCCATTTAAGACTATTGACCCAATGGTACGTTATACATCTTAGGGCTGAACATTGAACAACTATACGCTTCCTGCAACAGAACATTTAATGATTTTAATAAAAAAAATAGTCAATTCGTCTAATGAAAACTTCAGATTTACGTACTGGTTAGGGTGAAAAGGACATGTCATTTCAACATTAACACTAAATACAGTTTATGCGAACCCAAAAGAGGACAAAAACATCGAGATATTCATCATGTTCGTACAACGGAGCCAACGTTTATTAAGTCAATAGCTGTTTTTCTCACAGATGACGTTCTGTGTTGATTCTTGAAAACTTTTGAAATAGTTTTGTTTTATTATTATTATTATTATTATTTACCAGATTTTTATAGCGCTCTTTTCATCTATAAAATAAACGTTCAAAAGCGCTGTACAAACTACATATCACAGAATGATATGGACATACAATACAACACAAAAAATTAGTGCCTTGAATTTAACTTAAACTTTTGATTATTACAGATTATTACTTAGCATTTTGAAAGAAGCATGTTCTATGTGCTTTTTACAGCAAAATCGCTTTTGATTCCAATCCATTCCGTTTGTTATCAAAACAACATGTATTCAACGTATAGTTTAAACATATTTTTATTCAGAAAATCATGCGATATTTACAATATAACATTTTAGCTTTTGATATTCTATTTTAGATCTTTGGAGGGAGACACCTTACTGCAAGATATGAAACATTGAGTAACAGGGTTTGTGCACTTTTCTTTTTCTTTCTTAAAAATAAAATAAATATATGCATCCTTTGAAAGGTTTCAGTGGGTAAGGATAAAAGAAGGACGTTCTTTAATTTTGAAAACAATTTGAAATATTATATTATAAGGCAAATGTAATTTCTAAAGGAAAACAGATGAATAAGAAAATGTTAAGTCTTTAATTTTACATGTTACATTCATGACTGAAACACGTATGAGAATATTCAACAACCAACGCAAGAAACATGTCATAAATGCATCGTGTGTTAACAATACAGAATCGACAATTTCAAAACTACTGACATTGAAGAGATTCATTTAGCAAAAAATAAGCTTCTTACCCCGTAATAACGAGATCTTTCCTCACCAATGCGGGTTTTTTTCACGAGTTACAAGAAAAAGAATCATTATTACAAGAAAAAATGATCGCAATCATGAGATTATTACGACCAAAATACCTTGGAATACTGAAATGTGTATTAGCCATTTGACGCATATAATTTTTTGACGTTTGAATAGAAAAGTGAAATTTCACATTACTGTAGGTATGAGTTCGGGTTGAATGTTTTATAATTTCTGTAATGGTATAATTTGTAGCACATTTGAAACAACACTGCAGGGAAAAGTCGGTATTCCGCATTTGAGCTTCCAAAAAAAATGGATTTCATCTATAAGTGACTATACAAGGTTTTAATTATCCAAACTTGTCTTTGGCCATTGATTGATATACAAATAGGATTTTATTTTTTCTATACGTCGAAGATTCAAAATAACTTATATCACAACATTTGATTCATTCTATGATTTATACTTTGCTTTCTTTTGATAAACTTGGCGGAGAAAAGGGGTCCATTTTCATTACTAAACGCATTCCAAATCGAACTATGTCCTTTTTATGCTGCTAATGCTTACGAAGAAGAAGTAGCAACTGCTTGAAAAAGACAGTAATGGAAAATCCAGATGAGGTAGGAAAGAATATTATAATTATTTAAAAGTTAGTGCAGCAGTTTTACCTTTAGACTTCTTAAACTTATGTTATATAAAAAAATAACCTCCGAAGGGTTTAAGTAAGTTCCTAGTCAGTGGCGTACCTGGATTTATTTTGAATTGTACGCCGAATATGAGCAGCATATTAGCTACGAACCAATCAGTGGGGCTGCGAATGTGGGGTAGTAGGGAGGGGGTCTGAATCTCCCGGCGGATTGTGTTTTGGGGCCTCCCCTTGAAAATATTGAAAATGTTCGGCAAGTGATGTGTTTTCCCCTTTCTATATTTTAGCGTTAATATATTTTGTTTGTCACATTTGAACTTCATATTACAACGATAATCATTTGAATTCACAAATTTAATTCATCACACCGCACATGCTTATAGCAGGGATCGTGACAGTGTCTAAAATAGCAACTGGAACAGTCTCGATTTCTTTGAAGATTTTAAACCCTTTTTTCCCTATAGAGTTCTAGTAATTTTTTCCAGCAAATTTTGGCTTCAAAAGCTCGATCGCTTTTGGCACGATTTCTTGGCCCCTATAGTATTTATTAATAATCTTTTCTAAGATTTTAAAATGTTTATATCTATTTCGCAGATTTTCCTTTTTTTTCTTCGATACAAAGATAAATAACCAAAATATGAATTATGCCAGACTTGATATGTTGAAAAGTCAGACTTCTGTGAATTGCTCTATACAAAACACTCCAGGACAAAACAACTTTAAATGAACAGTAACAATAGATATATAGTTTTGATTCAAAAAATTTTCGTACTGAAACACTGTGTCATTCTATGATATATTTTTATTGTGCAACTGCCAAGACCCAGGCAGACATATTGTGTATCGCCAAAGGACGAACAAAGGTTTGTTAGGGAAACTGCATCTAAATTCTTACCTTTTTCCTATTATTATTATTTATTATTTAATATCCTCTACAATGTAAAGATTGCATACTTATTAGGCAATGAATGGAACGTTTACCACACATTAAGGATTATACTAGTTTTTTTGTTGTTATGTTTTTGAGATCTTCGTCCGCATTATGACAGGTTTTTGATAAAGTATTTACCCCACATTGGGAAATACTTTAAGTTTTCCAAATGAAACGTAACATTTTCTTGTTACTGTAAACAAAATCTAATATTTGCAAAATTCAAATGCGTAAATTGTTAAAATGGTATTTTCGGTATCTAGATTTGGATATAGATTGATAGATTTAATTGCAACCTGAACACATCTTCAATATCACGCCAGAGTGTTATACTTAGGCGTAAAAAATTGTTTGTTTCCCGGTATCCGACTACCCTAAAATTTTTTGGCCGACCTAAATGTTTATGGCCTTGGAGATATTTTTTTTCAACTTTAAAAATTGCAAAAGTACATTTTTATGCTTAAACATGCTCATGATGTTTTAAAAAAACACTTTCTGATGCTCTAAAGGCATAACCCCCTTGTTTGTATTTATTTTGACACAAAAGTATTTTCCGAAAAGTCTCCCTTAATAAAAAAAAAATCCAAACAAAAAAATTTTCCGACCTACCTACCCTATTTTTTTTGAGCATGTTACCGGAAACAAAGAATTTTTTTAAGCCTAGCATAACTTTTTTTCTTTCTCAGTAGCAGCCGATAATTTTTGTTCTGTTGCTGCTCTCTTGGTTTACCAATAAAACACTTGTCATTTGAAATTTGAACAGCTGAGTACAATGGGTGTCCTGTTTTTGTGCTAACAAATTTTCAGATATGCCCAAATTGAGGTTTAGTGGACATACATAGTGTTATATGTGTCGGCCCTGTACAATTTCTCCTTCTTTGCTGTATAGTAAAACAAGCACTTTGGACAGGATTGGAATTTCACAAACAAAATTTCAAGGGTTGACAGCTCTGTATTTCTGAAGAGTATACTATCCCAGTCAATATATCACAGAAAAAAAACCACCATCAACAATGAACATTTTTGCTACACATCAAAGTATCTAGTCCATGTTTAAATTTCCCATGACATCTGTCCCTGGCTGCCCGTTGGTGTAGTTTTTTTAATCCTTCCGCACAGAAATGTAGTCCTGAAAAACACACATAAAACAACTGTTAAAGACATCAGAAATAACAAAAATTTGCCTTCCTTCTGAAAATTTCAATCAGATTTTCCTGAAATCAAATGTGATATAACTAGTTAATGCTTATAGTATGTTTTATGTAAACTTAAGCTTATTTATTTTGTAAAATGATGTATCACAAGAGTGCCAGAATGTCACAATATACGCCCGTCACAGCAAATTTCTTTACTCTAGCTGCTGTATTGCAAATGAATTTTAATTTTGTGCTTGTTTAGTAATCATTGTAAGTCTTTTGTTTTCCTAAGTCCACAAAGAAAATTCCTTACCAGGTAGAGAGACCTTAAAATACACCTAAAATTTGAAAGTAACATCTATGTTGTACCACAGAAAAGTGGTCTTGGTTTTTCCCTTACGGTGAATTATAAAAAAGTTACAATATAAGTTATTTATAGTAAAACTAAGGGAAGTTAATCTTTAAAAAAAAATAAAAAAAAAAAAATTGTAAGTCCACACAAAAATCTTTACAGGAAGAGATTGGTCAAAATACACCTCAAAATTGGATGTAGCGCATGCTGTACTACAGAAATTGGTCTCGATTTTCCCTACGATAGTAATGAAGAAGTTACAATATAGCTATTTATAGTTAAAAAAAAAGGAAAGTAATTCTAAAGAAAGGAACTGTGCATGACACTTCCCTTTTCTTGGTGTATAATTGTGCCAAGTTTCATCAAAATCCCTCCATGATGAAGAAGAAATGCTTCGGACAAAGTCATTCTTGTATCTGACCTTTGGCTTAAATGGACCTTGACCCTAGACATAGGGACCGGTTCATGGCATGACACTTCGTCTCGTTTGGGGGGAACATTTGTGAAAGGGTTTTAAACAAATCCCTCTATGCATAAAGAAGAAATGCTCCGGAAAAAGGTTTTCATTCTTGTATCCTTTGACCTCTAAATGTGACCTTGACCTTAGACCAGGAACCCGGTTCTTGCGCATGACACTCGCCTCTGGTGGTGAAATTTGTGACAAGATATATCAAAATCCCCCTATGCATGAAGAAAGAATGCTCGGACAAAGTTTTATTCTTGTATCCTTTGACCTCTAAGTGTGACCTTGACCTTAGACCTAGGGACCTGGTTTTTTGTGCATGACATCCGCCTATAGTGGTGAACATTTGTGACAAGTATATCAAAATCCTCTATGCAAGAAGAAGAAAAGTCCGGACAAAGTTTCATTTTTGTATCCTTTGACCTCTAAGTGTGACCTTGACTTAGACTAGGACTTTTTTCTTGCGCACGACACTCGTCTCATGATGGTGAACACGTGCCAAGTTTCATCAAAATCCCTCCATGCATGTAGAAGATATGCTCCCGGGCAAAGTCATTCTTGAATTTGACCTTTAACTCTAAGTGTGACCTTGACTTAGACCTAGGGACAGGTTCTTGCGCATGACACTCGTCCATGATGGTGAACAACTGTGGCAAGTTTCATCAAAATCCCTCCTTGAATGTAGAAGATATGCT
Organism: Mercenaria mercenaria; assembly: GCF_021730395.1. Classification (NCBI taxonomy): domain Eukaryota; kingdom Metazoa; phylum Mollusca; class Bivalvia; order Venerida; family Veneridae; genus Mercenaria; species Mercenaria mercenaria. Next base: position 83,842,949 of record NC_069368.1, read on the forward strand.
CCGGACAAAGTCTGTGGGCGCCGCCCGCCCGCCCGCCAGGGGCGTTCCCATAATACGTCCCGTTTTTCAAACGGGCGTATAAAAATGAGTATTTACTTGAAAAAACATGCAATTTTTAGTAAAAATGCATAATTTACCTACTACAATTGCAGAAAAATTAACATTTTAATGACTGAAAGACCAGAACCCAATTGGAACTTTCCGTGCATTATTTCATCACGGGCGGCCACCTAAGTAGAACCACCGACCTTCTGTAAGCCAGCTGGATGGCTTCCTCACATGATATGCACAATAAAATCTCTTTTTTTTGACAGAGTATCGCACAATGATTCCCTGTGATGCTCTAAATCTAAAACATCCAATTAGTATACATGTTTTTCAAATATAAATCATTGGCTAGACTTTTTGTACTTAAGTATTTATACTTTGTTTAGCTTAACGTGCATTTTGTCTTATTTTAAACCTGTTGCATAGTACTGTTAATTGAAGGTTTATGTAAACTAGACTTGTTCATATTTTCAAATGTAAAATTTGCATGGATCTATAGTGCACCTTGCAGATATGGTCTGTAAGCTTGTATCCGCTCGTATCTTTGTATGTTCGAAACCCCGCACGAGGTGTTTATTTTTTAATACGAGTAAGCCATCAAGCCAAGCTAGATTTGTGAACAATTCATGGCTTTATCCAAGTACCAGTTCATGGCTAAAGTTATGTCCAAAGGAGGCACCCGAGGTCTTCCTCCCAACATCACTGCTGGATAGGTCTTTTGAGACACAAACACGAACTTGTATGAAAACATCTGCGGATGTTTCTAAATTGATTATTGTACTTGTGGCATGTGTAAATGTTGAGTTTTGCTCAACCCGGGGGCTAGAGGGTGTTGACAGCAGCATGCATTTTCACTACCGTCCATGAACAGGCTCAATCAAACCAAATCTGCAACATTTTCGTTTTTGTCGTGTTGAGCGACCTGTGGATTTTCCACTTTTTCTATTGTAAAATATTGCAAGTTTACATTTATTGTAAACATTTCAGGGTTGACCTGCATATTTATCATATCATTAATACAGTTGCTTCGCTTGCAGTGTCCGAATGTTTCTACTTAAGTTTGCCACCTGGGTATTTTGGTTCTTGTAAGACATTTCTATGCGTAATTTCTTCAATAGAAGACTTTAACCAAGGGATGCCCCATATTTTGTCCTCGCTGTCAGTTAGTGTATTCATGCGTGCTTGTGTGTGCGAGTGTTTCTTTTTGTTGCAGGCCTATTCGGAGGTCCGTGTCTCTTGCTGTGTTTGCTGTGCTCTATATGATTCAATAAAATTTACACTTACCTTTTACGTGTTTTTTTTCTATATTCACGATTATTAAAAAAAAACACTAATCAATCTAATATTTAAAAAAAAACGAATTTGATAATCTCATTAAGTCATTAAGATGATATTGTTTTTAAATGAAGACCTAACCTCCTTCTTATTTTTATTTAAAGGCTTTACATTTTATTGTGTTTTTAGCATTTTAAGCCTTTTCATTTTCATAGTGCCGAATTTGAATTGTACGCACAGGCGTATAAGCGTATGCCCAGGTACGCCTATGATAACACAAACATTTTTGCTACTACTTATCAAAAGACATAAATCAAGAATAAGTCAATTGTCAAGTGTATTGTAAACCATTCCAAGAATTGATCTAATTGCATGTAAACATTGTGGTGTCATGAACGTTTCACAGTGACGTCATTAAGTGATATTGTAGGCCTAAGTGTAATAAATGTGGAGACAAGCATATTAAAGGTCCTCTACTAAAGCCTGAACGAGTATTATATGAAAACCAGGCTTTGTAGCTAAGACTTCATATTTACTGACAATATGACCCACTGTACATATCGGATCTGACCAAATACTAGTAGTCGTGGATATGTTCAAGAATAATTAACAAATAAACATTTTTTTGCCGAAAGTATGTCTTCCGGCTGTTTACGAACCCGTCGCACATCTTCGGATCTTTTCGGAAGAATGCATCAAAACGAGTTTATGATTTATAAATAGATCCAAAGATAACGAGATGTTTACAAACATAGCAGAGGGAAAACTCACGAAAACTTCATGAAAATCATTCTTGTAATACAGCTATAATACAGCTATACTACAAGTTTTCGGGTGGACAATTTAGGCTCTTCCTGAATAAATGTGTTTTCATAACTTGATCTACAAACTTACTGGGTAAATCTCTTTTCAGAATAGTTTTTTAAGAATATAAATGAATAGCTGTCTTATACCAGACAGGGGAGTTACTTAAACAAGTGATCACAAAACAGGGGCGTAGTTTTATAAATTGCAGGCCCGATGCTCCGAAGATGCGACTTTGGTAGTGGGGTATAATCGGTTATTGGGGTATCCTCCCCACGAAAATTTGGAAAAACTAAGAGTGTCTATGGTGCGTTCTGAGCCCGGATTCTGGCGGAATAAACCAATGCTAAGCGGGGGAGTTTAATTCAATAAAAACACATAAAGAACGATCAAAGTTCAGTTTATGACTAAGTTATCATAACTAAGTATAACTGACCCAACATCAGTATTATCAGTTCCATATCAGTCACACTGTGAGTGATATAGGTTTTCTATTTCTTTTATTAGCATTCAGCAAAACAAAATAAACAGAATTTGTTTGTTTTGAGTGGAAATGGAGTATATCACATTGACAGTTGATGCAATTAAATATTTTCATGAGCAGATAGCGCGAGTTATTGTATCAGTTCTCGATGTGATATTCCATATCCATTCACAACAAACAAATTCTGTTTATTTTTTGCTGAATGCTAATAAAAGAAATAGCAAACTTATATCACTCACAGTGTGACTGATAAAAAATATGTTCCTGTATTTTGTTGATAGATAAAATGATGCGAATAATTAAATCACTCATGCTACGCACTCCTGATTTAATTACTAAGCATCCGAAGTTCTGATTATATTTATTCACCGATAAAATGTAGTAAATCATTATCTATTAAACAGATGCACATTTCAATAATTACTCAACTGAAAAATAAGCTGTATAGGCACTTGAAGATAGCATTTTATACTATGAAACAGATTTTCAGCACAGTCTAGACTTCTTTAATCAAAACAATTCTTTCAAACTTTTATAAACTTGAAACAGTTTATGTTTTCAATATGCATTAGATTCACGGATTATTGAGAGGCACCGAAGTGTAGGGGTAGAATTAAATTAGGGGGTTTTCCCCTTCATAATAGGGGCCGCTGATAGGCCCCTTCCCCTCAATAAATTTCTTTTAAATCATGCAGTTTTCCACAAAAATTGACTTTACATCAGGTTTTTATTCCACTTTGCTCAAATACCTAGCTATTCCCCCTCTCCGCCCCCTCTCCCTCAAATAACAGGCCTTGGTCCCTTCGCCTCTTGGTAAAAAAACCCTGTAAGTACCGTCGGACTCCTAACCCGGAGGTCTCGGGTTCGAATCCCGTCCGCGTAATTTGATCATGACATTCGCAACCCCTTTTTTCGGCGCAAGTACTGTCTATTTGCCAACATTAATAAAGTTGTGGGGCGATAATTGGCGGGCGGTGGTATACGAGCAAGAAAATAATTAAAAATACTGGTATCTGTTTTTATCTTTTTCATCATTGAAATATCTAATAAATACGCTCTAATTACATGTTCAATATTGGTCAGGCGCGTATCTGGGGCATACGCCTATACGCCTGTGCGTACAATTCAAATTCGACACAAACTGTCAGCGAGAACATAACGAACATGTAAAGGAACACAGTGGGAACCGCACAGGAACGGCCGGTGGCAACACCTTCGAACGATAAATGTGTATTTTGTTTTCTTTCTAAATTACACATTGCTTACAAAGCTGGGCATACTGATACTGCTTCATTTCTGTATATCATACTTATCTTCTTTGCAGTTTGCAGTTCATATGATCAGTGGCATCTGGATTATTGTGATCTATAGCGTAAAAGTGAAGGGAGTACGGACATATCATTTGATGTCGAACATATATTGTGAATCGTTTTAAGTTTCGTATATTTAAAATGAATTCGTAATGTCATATGATCTTAATTACTTATGTGTATATTGTGCATCTGTTTAGTTGAAGTTTTCTATACATGTAGAAGACATTTCGCATAGATATGTCTCACAAGAACTAAAAATTCTGTCTGCCTAAGTGACAAACTTAAGTAGAAACAAGCAAAAAATGAAAGTAAAGCAAGTTTTTAATGCCATGGAAAAACAATTGTGTAGGTAAAAACCCTAAACAGTTTCAGAGGTTTAGTATAAAATCATCAACTGAAAATTTTTACAAGTACGTGTTTAGTCAAAAAGAACTGTCCAGCTTTTAACAGTGTATAATGTTGGGAGAAGACCCCGATGTCTCCTTCTGACATAACTTTAGGCATGAACTGATACCTGGATAAAGCCATAAATTGTTCAGAAAGCCAACCTGATGTATGAACTGATACCTGGATAAAGCCATAAATTGTTCAGAAAGTCAACCTGATGGTTTCCTCACAATGAAAAATGAAAAAATAGACACCTCGTACGAGGTTTCGAACATACAAAGATACAAGCAGATACAAGCTAAAGACTTTCGTATTTGAAAATATGAACAGTTACTACATATAGTTGAGGTAAACATAAAGTAACAGGTTTGTCTGTATTAACAGTACTATATGCCCTAGGTTTAAAATAAGACGTAATGCATGTATAGCTAAACACAGTATAAATATTTGCTGCTATTACAATAAGTTTAGCCAATGATTTATATTTAATTGACACTAAATCTCAGCAAACCGGTACATGTATATTAACTGGATGTTTGGATGTTTTAGATTTAGACCACCACTTCAGGCGAAACATTTTGCATAAACCCTAGTTGCGATACTCAGTCAAAAGCGAGATTCTTTTTGTGCATGCAAGTTTCTACGGCACAAAATTTGTTTAGCAATAAACGTGTTTACATCAACACAAACTATAACACTGTACGTATATAGTAATCACATGAATAACTTCAGTTTCATGTATCACCGTAGAATACTGAAAATCTAATATGCAAATACAAAAAGTGTACGCATGTTAACAACGTTTTTCTTTTCTATATATTGGTATGAAAATAGAATCGCTTAATTCACAGTCAAGTCAAATGTTAGTTTTAATTTATAACTACTAAACTCGGGAACTAACTGAAGATATTTAACTAAAAAGGAAATGTAACACTGTGTAATTTGTCCATTTCTTTACTTGCCTAATAAAACGGATAGGGACTGTTTGAAATAATTCAAATTATCATTGCTATGTATAAGAAATAAATACTGTTTTAATTTTTTAAATAGAGATGAAATACATGTACCCACGTCAAGTTGCAATACGTTTTGTTTATTGGATATACCCATCAATAGCTTACAAACGTGTAATATTTTCTCGGATAAGAAAGTTTGACATATATAGACACATTGTATAAACATAAAGAAATGACAATCATTTCCACTTAAAGGTAGAAAACGACAAAATTTATAGTTTCCTATGCACCTAACACCCAAGTTGCACGTGTGAAATATGTACTTGAAAGAAGGTGGACAAAGTTATTCAGAGATTGATGCCAACGGAACGATGTACCCTGTTTTCATGTACGAAAGCCTGCACACTTCAGAATTTGTAATATTACATTTAAAAATCAAATATTTTTAAGTGTCGCTTGAATAAGCAATAAACAGAACAGATAATGATCTTGAACAAGCAATACAATGAAGCAGTCAAAAAAAAAAAAAAAAAAAAAAAACACAACATAATCATTCGCAATGTCTTGTTTACTTTAATAAAGAATAAAACATAAGCATTGTCTTTTTATTAATTCCCATTTTATTGTCGTTATTAAATGCCTCCTTTTTTCAAAGAGACATGTGCTATAAAAGTGCGAAATATCCACTATCACCCCCATAATTATCCATGCATGGTGTTAAAATTTTATTACAGTGAAAGGGTAATAAAAGTTACAAGCAAGGGACTATCTAATTAAATATCAGTTAGAGCTTACTCAAAAATTTATATCTTTTACATCTGATTGAAATAAAAATCCCGATATGAAACTGTCAGTTTCTAAATTAAATTTCGCTTACGCTGTCAGTTTTGATTAACATGCTAAAAGATTGAAATACGGATAATTTACTCTCCATCTTATCATTCATTAGTATGTATAAATTGTCACTTAACCATATTAAAACACTCCGCTGAAGCGAACTGGTTAAAGGAAAGGTTGAGGAATCTTGCGTGTCAAGGTGTGTGCAAATAACAAAAATAAATCGCCCATTTTTGACATTTGAGGACTTTCTTCATCCAATACAAGGATCATATTTTGATGTACTTAAGAAAAAAATTGGACAAATAATCAAGTTGACACTTTCTCAAAGTACAGTTAATTTCAGCATTATGTCTGCCTTTTTCCCCAATAAAAGATTCCATATGTATCTACTTTTGTTTACCTCTGGTCCCTTCTTTCACGCATTCGCATGTCAAAATATGTATAACCTTTAATCATTGTTCTGAAAAATAGACGCAAAAAATTGATAAATAATGATGATTACATCCAGGTATTTAAAAACGTAAATTTACTTTGACATAAAATTTGCCGCAATTGGTAACTTATTTAGGTCCTTATTAACAAATCTGTATTACTATTGCGCTAACATTGTATGCATAAGTTTGAATGTCTGTTTTATTTTGTTCAAAGCAACAAAATTATATGTAGCATTGTCATTGATATAAATAGGCAATGATTTAGTTTTAGTATAAAATTGAGATGAAGAGATTAATCTTTAATCATAACCAATGCTCATAAATTTTCCAAATTATGTAAATGTGTTCAATATTTATATTTCAATTATTTAGTTTATAGTTTTGTATATATGTTACCTTTCTATGATGTTATATTATATTTTTTGTCATAGTAATGTAAATCACTCAAATGTGGAAAAAAGAGTATATATATATAAGTTAAATAAAATATTTTTTAAAACTATTTTTGCACAATTGAGTTGAGCAATAATTATTCTGTAGAACATCACCGAAGCAAAAACAATTATTTTCACCGATTTTCGTACTTTGAACAATATACAAACAAATCTTACCCTAAATTTTAGCAAAAAATAGACATCTACAATTGACGTCAATGGAAAACAAGGGTGGTACGTTTAAAGGTCCAAAGGGTAAGCGAAAGCGTAAACTTACAACATTTAAAATTATATCATCATTTAGATGAAAGATTAAATCAACGAATGCCACCGAAGAATTGAAAGTTCAATATCACTACCGAGCGCTCGTTTCTACAAACATACCTACATATCACTTTGTCCATTGAACCTCGGTATACTCAATTTGGGCATGTCGGAATCTGTTTGCACAAAGGATCACCCGCCTGACTACTATTCAAGTATCAATAAGATGCAATAAAACAGAGCAGTGGGAGAATAAAAATGATAGTCTTCCGTTATCTCGAGTAAGAAAAACGTGACTGCTTACGTGATATCGAAGACTTTATTAATGGTTGCAATAACGTCTATCAATCTATATCCAGATCTGAATACAGAAGTACTTTTAGCAATTTGCGCAGTTTAAATTTGAATTTGCAAAAATTAGATGTTAAATGACTAAAAAATGTTAAGTTTCCCGTGAGAAAACTTGAAACGTTTGCAATGTGTGCATAGATACATTAATAAAAAAAAGTTGCCAAAATGTTGATACAGACGCAATGCATTAAATTAAACACTGACGAAGATTTCAAATACGATTACAACAAAAGTAAAAAAAAAAACCTAGTATACGTTTAAAGTGCGAGGTATCAAAAACTTACCTTTAAAGTGCGAGGTATCAAAAACTTACAAAAATGCGGTTGCAGACGCAATGCATTAATTAATGACGAACATGGGCGTACCTGGGCATACGCCTATACGCCTGTGCGTACAATTCAAATTCGGCACCGCGAAAATGAAAACGCTTAAAATGCTAAAGACGCAATAAAATGTAATGCCTAAGGAGGTTAGGTCTTCATTTAAAAACAATATCAACTTAATGATTTAATGAGATTATCAAATTCGTTTTTTTTTAAATATTAGATTGATCAGTGTTTTTTTTAATGATCGTGAATATAGAAAGAAACGTAAAATGTAAGTGTAAAATTTATGGAATCATATAGAGCACAGCAAACACAGCAAGAGGCACAGACCGCCGAATAGGCCTGCAACAAAAAGAAACACTCGCATACATGAATACACTAACTGACAGCGAGGACAAATATGGAGCATCCCTTGGGTTTAAAACTTTCGATCGAAGAAATTACGCATAAAAATATCTCACAAGAACCAAAATGCTCAGGTGGCAAACTTAAGTAGAAACATTCGGAAACTGCAAGCGAAGCAACTGTATTAATGCTATGATAAATATGCAGGTCAACCCTGAAATGTTTAGAAAGTTTAATATAAGATGATCACTTAACGTAAACTTGCAATATTTTACAATAGAAAAAGTGGAAACTCCACAGGTCGCTCAACACGACAAAAACGAAACTGTTGCAGGCTCGGTTTGATTGAGCCTGTTCATCATGTTCATGGACGGTAGTGAAAATGCAAGCTACTGTCAACACCCTCTAGCCCCGGGTTGAGCAAAACTCAACATTTACACATGCCACAAGTACAATAATCAATTTAGAAACATCCGCAGACGTTTTCGTACTTGTAAGTTCGTGTTTGTGTCTGAAAAGAACTATCCAGCTTCTAACAGTGATGCTGGGAGGAAGACCCCGGGTGACTCCTTTGAACATAACTTTAGCCATGAACTGGTACTTGGATAAAGCCATGAATTGTTCACAAATCTAGCTTGGCTTGATGGCTTACTCGTATAAAAGAAACAACACCTCGTGCGGGGTTTCGAACATTATAACAAACGTATACGAGCGGATACAAGCTACAGACCATATCATCAAGGTGCACTATAGATCCGTGCAAATTTCACATTTGAAAATATGAACAAGTCTAGTTTACGTAAACATTCAATTAACAGTAATATGCAACAGGTTTAAAATAAACAAATTGCACGTTAAGCTAAACAAAGTATAAATACTTATAGTACAAAAAGTCTAGCCAATGATTTATATTTGATATACATGTATAATTGGATGTTTTAGATTTAGAACATCACTTAAGGGGAATCATTGTGCGATACTCTGTCAAAAAAAAATATATATGGGTGCAGAAGTCATGCGTTAAATTAAACATTGACGAAGATCTCAAAAACGATAACAACAAAAAAAGCTAGTATACATCCTTAATGTGTGCGTAAACGTTCCATTCATTGCCTAATAAGTATGAAATCTTTACGTTTCAGTGACGAACATATTTTGAATCATAACTATATATCTACTGTTACTGTTGATTTAAAGTTGTTTTGTCCTGAAGTTTTGTATAGAGCAATTCACAGAAGTCTGAATTTTCAACATATGAAGTCTGGCATAATTCATTTTGTTATTTATCTTTGTAACGAAGTAAAAAAAGGGAAAATCTGCGAAATAGATAATCAACATTTTAAAATCTTAGATAAGATTATTAATGAATACTAGTAGGAGCCAAGTATCGTGCCAGAGCGATCGAGCTATTGAAGCACACAATTTGCATGGTAAATTACATAGAAGTCTATACGGAAAATGGTTATATTCCTCAAAGTATCCGAGGCTACCCCACATTCGCAGCACATCTGATTGTTCTAGCTATATTGCTGTTCATAATTCGGCGACATTTTAAAAATCATCCGTGTACGACCTGGCGAAGATTTCAAATTACTAATAATAAAAAAAAAAAAAAAACATCTATACTTTTAATGTGCTAGGGGTAACTTTCATTCAATTGCGCATAATCTTTACGTTTTTGGAGGTATATTAAATGAATAATAAAAATAAATTTATCATAGTGAAAGCTTAGCACACGGTTCGATAATTCGATGTTTTCACGTGTGTAGCAGTTTGATGCAGTTACCCAAACTGCATAAGTAGTTAGGCCCCTTTGGCGTGAGCGGGTCCTTGGCAGTTGTACAATAAAACAAATCATAGAATGACACAGTGTTTCAGTGACACAAATATTTTGAAACATAACCATATATGTTTCTGTTACATTGATGTCTAATGTACGAAAACAGGGAGTATATTGTGTAGAGCAATTCACAGAACTCTGATTCTTCAACGTTCTAAGTCTCAGCCGTGCTAGAACGATACACAATTTCATGGTCAAGTTAATTAGAACTCTTCACTGTAAATAAAGTATACTAAAAATGGTTGTATTCCTCAAAATATCCTGGGCTGCTCGAGTTGCAGTTTTTGCTTTTAGACAATGTCACGATCCCTGCCATTCAGCATGAGCGGTGTGCTAATCTTTGATTTTAAATGATTACACCTCCGTAGTTACGGAAATTGCAAAAAGCGAAAAATCGAAATTTTGTAGTTCCGGCATTTTCAAGTGACCACGACGATATGTAGATCTAGGCCTAGCGTACAAATGTGACAAACAAAATAGATTAACGCTGGAATAGCAAGAGAACGCATCTCTTGCCTAAAGCATTCACTAGAGAAATCTCAATTTTCTGGGAGATGGACAATAACATCACACTCGCAGCATCGCTGCTTCGTTCGTAACTATGCTGCTCATATCTAGCGTACAGTTCAGAACCATCCAGGTACGCTCCCGTTAGTGACTTATTCATTAGGCGTAAAAAAATAATTGTTTGTTTCCGGTATCCCGACCTACCCTAAATTTTTGGCCCGACCCTAAATGTTTTTATGGCCTTGGAGAACATTTTTTTCAACTTTCTGACAAAAAGTTGCAAAACTGCACTTTTTATTCTTTAAACATGGACAGTGATGTTATAAATCAACTTACTGATGCTCTAAACCCTCCTATTTGTATTCATTTATGACACAAACATAATTTCCGAAAAGTCTCCCTTAATAAAAACAAAATTCCCACAAAAAAGTTTTTCGACCTACCTACCCTAATTTTTTTGAGCATGTTACCGGAAACAAAGATTTTGTTTTAGGTCTTACCTCCTGCAGCCTAACCCCGCTTACCCTTCGATTGGCATTTTTATTTTTTCTCTTTCTCGGATAATCTGCAGGCCCGGGCCTGCAGTGCCTTATAGAAGCTACGCCACTGCAAAAATCACTTAACTAAGTGATAATTTGCGACTGATAACTAAATCTCAAGTCTGCCCAAATTCACTCTTTTGAATTCCGCGCTATTTTGCGTCATCAAAGTATCGTGAGAATTAACGAGAGTTATCGTATTAAGAGAGAAGTGGCACGTCGGAGAAATCGGAGGTAAACATAGCAAAAAGTGAGTATTTTTCGATATTTTTAGCGATTTTCATTGACATTTTTCAAATGCGTCTGAAGTTTTGAGCCAACTGGTAGAGGTTTTCCCAGTGAGTTCAATGTTTTAACTTCGCAAAAATGGAAAGAAAATTCACTGCGTGCGGGGAAAACCCTAAGCAGCTAAGGGGAAGTGGCTATTCCTACGGTCCCGTAAAAATAGCCTCACAGGCTATTCCTACGGCTCTCCCGTAAGAATAGTAAAATATAAATATACCAGTTGAATAAAATCAGTACATTGCTTCAAATGTCTTATGACCTATTTTGACAAGCATAAGCTACTTAGCAAGTTCCAGCACGGCTTTAGATCAGGTCACAGTTGTGAGACTCAGCTCATTAATTTCACTCAGGAACTTTACAATAACACTGAACAGGGTCAACAAACAGATGCTATTGTCATCAAAGAAGTATAAAATACACAGAATGGCAACTGGCTGTAATGTCGCATGAGCTCGTGTCAGAGCGTGATTCGGCGTTATCTTACTAAAAACAAACATCGGCGAGCATGGAGTTACAATTTGTACCTTTAAAACTACATTTAAAATACATGTTAGCTTCTAAAACAAAATTAGTTTAATGTGAAATGGTCTTAAGACACGAAGTACACGTTTTTTTTCCATCGAAAGAAGCGTGGTCATACGGTGATAATTATTTTACCGATGAATAAATGCTTTCGCATACAAAATGGCACGTGGAGAAAGCGCCACTTCCGGTAAACGAGATCTCGTTTTTTTTTGTCACGGGAGGTTGGCGAGATTTGCTCTATATGCCTTTCAAGTTGCCAATCTATTTATTTTTATAGCTCTTTGTTGTCATGGACTTCTCCAAGGCGTTTGACAAGGTCGATCACATTAAACTTACTTATAAACTGCAAAGCCTTGGTGTCAACCAACAAATTACCACATGGGTCAAATCTTTCCTGTCCAACCGCTCCCAGAAAGTCACTGTTAATGGTCATTTTTCCAGTGAACTTCCTGTACTGTCTGGAGTTCCCCAGGGTTCTGTTCTTGGGCCTGTCTCTTCCTGGTATATATCAATGACTTACCAGACTCCGTCAAATGTAACGCAAGAATGTTTGCAGATGACACCATAATATACCTTACCATCAACTCCATTTCAGATAGTATATCTCTGCAACAAGACCTCATTAGCTTAGAAACCTAGGAGAAGACATAGTCCATGGAGTTCAATCCCAGGGTTTTTTCTAGCTAATTTGGGAACATAGCCTATACCCCTAAAATTGAGAATTTTGACGCGTAAATGTTCCAAATTGGAAAATATTTAGTCGCATAGGATATAGTAAGGATGTGTTTAAAGCACTTCCTCATACACCTGTTTCACATTGTACAACCTTTTAAACACTCTTCCATTACATAGTTGTCCATAATTTGGTCAATGTTTGTGCAATTTTGATGAATTTTTTTTCAGATTTTCAGAATGTAGATTGGGAATTTTTGCACTCATTTGGGAAAAATACATACTTTTTGGCATTGGGAATATAGCCGAATAACGGCTATAAAACGGCCGGAAAAAAACCCTGGGGTAACCCGGACAAGTGTGAAGTCCTTAGAATCTTTAGAAAGAAAAATCCTGTGGTCTACCCCTACAAACTTCACAACATAGAGTTAAAAACTTGTGAGGCAGCTAAATACTTAGGCATAACCATTTCCAAAGATATAAACTGGTCCAAACACATTGACAATATCCATACAGTTATGTGATAAGTTCAGAATCCCAAAACTGGAGGTTTGCCATTTTTCAGCTGGAGTTGGGGTCTCAAAACTGGGTTTTTTTATCGACATAAATTAAGCGCCCGGACACATAACTCAGAGGCAAAATCCAACATTTTTGCCCACACAATAATGTATATAAGTCTACACCAGAAGAAACAATCCTCATAGCTCTTGATTTGAATTTTGACAGAGTTATATATGCCACTTTTTAACTTACATTTTTTTTGTTAAAGTTTTATTTAATGTCTAATATCTCTGAATATCACTCCCAAAGCAACTTCCACTCTTCGCTTCATACATTGAAATGTCAAAACTGACAATAAAAAGGTCAAAATTGCTGCCTATAACACCTATGTCCGCCCTCAACTTGAGTACTGTTCAAGCGTCTGGCATCCTTGGCAAAAAACCCTCACTAGCAAATCGAAAATATCAGCTGCTAGGTACGTCATGTACGACTACAGTTACACCAGTAGTGTTACACAAATGCTGAAAACTTTAAAATGGAATACACTCCAATATAGAAGGTTACACAATTCATTAGTAATGTTTTATAAAATAAGGACCCAGACAGTTGCAGTCGACCAATCTCATCTTATTCCAACTAGAAACCTAAATTACTTAATCCCCATGTCTCACACTCAGTACTTTTCTAACTCCTACTTCCCAAGGACCATCCGACTCTGGAACTCCCTACCAACTTATGTTAAATCTAGCCCCAGTCTCAGTATCTTGACAGAGAGGCTGGCAGTGGTCAGTATGTATATAATTCTGTTGCCTCTGTCCCATTTTAACTGTAGCATACTGTCTTTTTTAGCTTTTATTCTTTTAACATTGTAACATATCATTTCTTTAACAACTGTTTCTCTGACAGCGCCGCCCAGTGATAGTCGGAAATCGACGGTTGGGTGAAAAATGTAGATGTAGAAGTTCAGTCGAAGCTGTTTGGTAAACTGAAAGTAGGTATTTCCCTTCTAGGCGATGCCTAGCTTAATTCATATTTATCTGATTTAAAGTGGAATTATATGCATTTTTCAAGTAAAAATCCAGCTAAAATAGATGTGTGTGTGTGAAATGGGTGGAGCAAATTATAGCTTTTAACCCAATATACCAAACTCTTCTAGTTACCAGTACGAAATAATAATTTTCCAAATATGACTTTTCTTATTTTGACTGGGGCAGTCCTTTTAAGAAAAGTCAAACTGCACGCAGGAGTTGCTTCAACTTCAGAAATCTCTGCCTTTAGGTAAGGGAGATCATTGCGTAGAAGATTAAAGAAACGAACTATTATTTTATTAGTCCGATTTCTTTATTTTTAAAACATCATCTTCAAATACTTATGCGGCATTGTCGTTAATATAACACACTTAAATGCACAGCAACCAAAAATTGCTTTTATAAAACATTTACCAAAAACATACTGTGTGCAGTAAGATGCGCATAATGTCACTTTAAAATGAAGTAATACACCTAATTAAGTACTTATTCTAACATAATTATTGACTGAACACAAACACATTAAGCAGTGATACATTCACAAACAAACTTGTATCCTGTATAAGAAGTTACTCAAGGATGTTGAAATCTTGAAAAGTAATTATGCATAAAGTTGAAATTACACAAAGTTAAATGCTAAATGCCTAAAATATTGTTGGAAATCGCAAAATTTACCTTCAACACAAACCTTATATATCTAGAACACTGATGTTTCATGCAGTAGGGACAATTTTCAAGACAGTGATTTATGCAACAGTTATTTTGATTCAGAAATAATACATCCTCTACAGAGCACTGAGAGTAGATATACATTAAATGATAAGATGTGTGTGTAAAAGATAAGATGGCTCTGTCAAGGGCATGCAGTGTAATAGTGATTTATAAATTGGCATTTTGTAAAATATCTCATAATAGTTCTTAGTACATGAAATGTTTATGGCACAACACTTAAACACATTTTGCCTCCAGTTTGCATCGTTGCTAAGTTCATAAAACTGAATCAGTTTTCTGTGTTTTCTTTGGTTCATTATCTTCAGTCAGGGTTTGCACATGTTTAAGTGATTTTTAACATCACTTGTATAAGTTATACTTTTGAGTTCTGTTAAAAACATTCCTTCCCTCATTGAGAAAATTATTAGCTTACTGAGCAGAACAAGAAAATAGACTGTTTCTCAAAAATCAAATCACTTGATCAAGTGACTTGTTTCCCTTGCTTACTGGGTTGAACCAAAAACTGACAGTTTTTTGGAGTCAGTTTTTTTAGAAAAGACTTGATCAGATTACTATCCAAAAAACTATCAAAAAAAAAAAACTTAAGTTTTTCTTCAATATTTCTCCATTTATAAGCTGTTATTATAAAGTACTTTAGATGCATATACTGGCGTCCTTTTAGCTCGCCTGTCACATAGTGACAAGGTGAGCTTTTGTGATCAACCTTCGTCCATTGTCCGTCGTCAGTCCGTCCGTGCGTCTCGTGCATCCGTGCGTCAACAATTTCTTGTTTGCACGATAGTGGTTTCATTTATGATTTTATTTTAACCAAACTTGCACACAACTTGTATCACCATAAGATCTCGGTTCCTTTCTTGAACTGGCCAGATCCCATTACAGGTTCCAGAGTTATGGCCCCTGAAAGGGCCAGAATTAGGTATTTTGACCTTGTCTGCACAATAGCAGCTTCATTTATAATTTGATTTTTACTAAACTGGCATACAAATTGTATCACCACAAGATCTTGGTTCCTTTCTTGAATTGGCCAGATTCCATTATGGGTTGTAGAGTTATGGCCCCTGAAAGGGCCAGAATTAGCTATTTTGACCTTGTCTGCACAATAACAGCTTCATTTATGATTTTATTTTAACCAAACTTGCACACAACTTGTATCACCATATGATTTTGGTTCCTTTCTTGAACTGGCCAGATTCCATTATGGGTTCCAGAGTGATGGCCCCTGAAAGGGCCAGAATAAGCTATTTTGACCTTGTCTGCACAATAGCAGCTTCATTTATGATTTGAATTTAATCAAACTTGCACAGAACTTGTGTCACCATAAGATCTCCGTTCCTTTCTTGAACCGGCCAGATCCCATAGTGGATTCCAGAGTTATGGCCCCTGAAAAGGCCAAAATTAGCTATTTGACCTTGTTTGCACAATAGCAGCTTCATTTATGATTTGATTTTACACAAACTTGCACATACCTTGTATAACCACAAGATCTTGGTTCCTTTCTTGAACTGGCCAGATTCCTTCATGGGTTCCAGAGTTATGGCCCCTGAAAGGTCCAAAGTTGGCTATTTTGGCTTTTGCAGCCATATTGAGACTTCATTTATGGTTTTATTTGATACAAACTTCCAAAATATCTTCAACAACAATAAATCTTGGATTCCATGAAAAATCAGATCCATTCGTAGGTTCCAGAGTTATTTTATATCTGAATACCTCCCCTGATTGTAATCAAAATGGATTTATATCAGTAAGTACTTATTTGAAATTTCATTATTGTCATTAGTTGGAGTGAACCAATGAGGGTAGATAACTATGGACTGATTTTATGTCAAATTACCTCCCTTCATTTCAAATTAAAATTGGTATATCTCCGTAACTAATGAAGATACTGATCTGAAATTTCATTTATGTCAACAGATTTATTTGGCAGATCCTTCTTTTGTTAACTTACAATCATTTTTTTTAATTACTTCCCTTTTACGTTACTATAAATAGCTTGTTTTTCGTAACTTTTTTATTATTGGCCGTATGGAAAAACCGAGACCACTTTTCTGTGGTACAACATGGATCGTACCTCCAATTTTTAGGTGTATTTTGACATATATCTGTACCTTGTAAGAATTTTTCTTTTCTTTTTGGTTAAATTTCTTTTCCTTTGTTGTTCCTGTCCTTTGGACTTAGATATTTTTTCTGAGGACCTTCTTGTCCTCAAGTGCAATGATAACAGGTGAGCGATATAGAGCCATCATGGCCCTCTTGTTAAGTAAATTATTTAAAATTTTCAGATGTTGATTTCTTCTGAAATGACATGTTTTTAGCTCACCTGTCACATAGTGACAAGGTGAGCTTTTGTGATCACCCTTCGTCCGTCGTGTGTCCGTGCGTCCGTGCGTCCGTCAACAATTTCTTGTCTGCACGATAGTGGTTTCATTTATGATTTTATTTTAACCAAACTTGCACACAACTTGTAGCACCATAAGATCTCGGTTCCTTTCTTGAACTGGCCAGATCCCATTATGGGTTCCAAAGTTATAGCCCCTGAAAGGGCCAAAATCAGCTATTTTGACCTTGTCTTCACAATAGCAGCTCTATTTATGATTTGATTTTTACTAAACTGGCATACAACTTGTATCACAATAAGATCTTGGTTCCTTTCTTGAACTGGCCAGATTCCATTATGGGTTCCAGAGTTATGGCCCCTGAAAGGACCAGAATTAGCTATTTTGCCATTGTCTGCACAATAGCAGCTTCATTTATGAGTTGAATTTAATCAAACTTGCACAAAACTTGTGGTGCCATAAGATCTCAGTTCCTTTGTTGAACCGGCCAGATCCCCTAATGGGTTCCAGAGTTATGGCCCCTGAAAGGGCCAAAATTAGCTATTTTGACCTTGTCTGCACAAAAGCAGCTTCATTTATGATTTGATTTTAACCAAACTTGCACACAACTTGTATCACCTCAAGATCTTGGTTCCTTTCTTAAACTGGCCAGATTCCTTCATGGGTTCCAGAGTTATGGTCCCTTAAATGTCCAAAATTGGCTATTTTGGCTTTTGCAGCCATATAGATATTTCATTTATGGTTTTATTTGATACAAACTTCTAAAATATCTTCAACAATAATAAATCTTGGATTCCATGAGAAATCAGATCCAATCGTAGTTTCCAGAGTTATTTTATATCCGATTACCTCCCCTGATGGTAATCAAAATGGATTTATATCAGTAAGTACTTATAGGACTTATTTGAAATTTCATTATTGTCATTAGTTGGACCGAGCCAATCAGGGTAGATAACTTTGGACTGATTTTATGTCAAATTACCTCCCTTTATTTCAAATTAAAATGGGTGTATCTCTGTAACTAATGAAGATACTGATCTGAAATTTCATTTATATCAACAGATTTATTTGGCAGATCCTTCTTTTGTTAACTTACAATAATTTTCTTTTGAATTACTTCCCTTTCAGGTTACTATAAATAGCCTACTTTTAGTAACTTTTTTATTATTGGCCGTAGGGAAAAACCGAGACCACTTTTCTGTGGTACAACATGGATGGTACCTCCAATTTTTAGGTGTATTTTGACATATCTGTACCTTGTAAGAATTTTGTTTTTCTTTTTGGTTAACTTTCTTTCCTTTGTTGTTCCTGTCCTTTGGACTTAGATATTTTTTCTGAGGACCTTCTTGTCCTCAAGAGCAATGATAACAGGTGAGCGATATAGGGCCATCATGGCCCTCTTGTTTTACAAATTTTGTGTCCTCTGCTTGGTGTTGCAGACACATATGGATATTTTTTTCTGTCATCATTGAGGTGGCAACTTTGTCTGCTCATTATCTTCAGAATGCATTTACTTGTTATGCCCCCCTTCGAAGAAGGAGGGGTATATTGTTTTGCAGTTGTCGGTCGGTCGGTCTGTCTGTCGATCGGTCGGTCTGTATGTAGACCAATCCGTTTCCGGATCATAACTCAAGAACGCTTGGGCCTAGGATCATGAAAATTGATAGGAAGGTTGGTCATCACCTGCAGATGACCCCTATTGATTTTGAGATCTGTATGTCAAAGGTCAAGGACACAGTGACCCTGAACAGTTAAATGGTTTCGGGACGACAACTCAAGAACGCTTGGGCCTAGGATCATGAAAGTTGATAAGATGGTTATTCATGACCAGCAGATGACTCCTATTGATTTTGAGGTTAGTATGTCAAAGTTCAAGTTCACAGTGACCCGGAACAGTTAAACGGTTTCCGGATGATAACTCAAGATTGCTTGGGCCTAGGACCGTGAAAGTTGATAGGGAGGTTGATCATAACCAGCAGATGACCCCTATTGATTTTAAGGTCAGTACGTCAAAGGTCAAGGTCACAGTGACCAGGAACAGTAAAACGATTTCCAGGCGATAACTCAAGAAAGCTTGGGCCTATGATCAGGAAAATTGATAGGGAGATTGATCATGGCCAGCAGATGACCCCTATTGATTTTGAGGTCATTTGGTCAATGTTCAAGGTCAGAATGGCCAGGAACAGTTAAATGGTTTCTGGACTCTAACTTGAGAACGCTTGGGCCAAGGGTCATGAAAAATCATAGAAAGGTTCATCATGACCAGCAGATGACCCCTGTTGATTTTAAGGTCGGTAGGTCAGAGGTCAAGGTTACAGTGACCCGGAACATTTAAACCGTTTCCAGACAATAACTTGAGAACGCTTGGGCCTAGGATCATGAAACTTGATAGGGAGGTTGGTCATGACCTGTAGTTGACCCCTATAGATTTTGAGGTCTGTAGGCTAAAGGTCAAGGTCACATTGAACCAGAACAGTAGAACTTTTGTTTACAGGGAGCAAATAATTTCTGTTCCTTTTGCAGTTACTGAATGCATCAAGGGGGCATGTCGTGTTCGACGAGCTCTTGTACTTCTTAATTTTTTTGTGCACAGTGGCACTAGACTGAGGGTGAACACTGTATATTTTAGGGCCCCTTAGCAATAGACCAAGGCCAAAGTGACCTTTGAATGGAAAAAACGGTAAGAGGGATCTTTTTAATACCTGTATTTGTGAACATGCTTCCTAGACATGATGAACCCTATGTAACTGGTTAAAGGTCAAGGTCAGTGTTACCTTTGAATTTGATTCCATGAACTTTTGTACTGGTATTAATACTATTATATATTTTATACATCTATACAATTTAAATGTAGCACAGTTTTGGTGAGAGGGAGACTCAAAACAACTGACTGGTTACCTGTTTATTTCAGACAGTTGAGAATGCCCTTGTTTATCGACCTGTACTCACCAGAAGAGGCGAGAGCAATGCTACAGAGATTACAGGATGCCCAGGACAGAGTGACCCAGTCTGGAGGTCTAAGGACTAACAGGTAATGTTATACTTCAAGATAAAACTCGTCTTACCGATTCTTGATGAAGCTGACAAAATCCATCCCACTGTTTTTAGCTCACCTATCACAAAGTGACAAGGTAAGGTTTTGTGATCACGTGGCGTCCGTCGTCCGTGCGTGCCAGGGCCCTCACTCTACTTTGGGGGAAGGGGTCCGCAGCCCTCAGGCGGGGAAATTTTTGTGTCGTTTTAGCAAAAAGTGGGGAATTTTCATTTTTTGACAAGGTGAGCTTTTGTGATCGCGCAGCGTCCGTCGTCCGTCGTCCGTCGTCCGTGTGTCCGTGCGTCCGTCCGTGCGTCCGTCCGTAAACTTTTCCTTGTGACATCTCTAGAGGTCACAGTTTTCATGGGATCTTTATGAAAATGGGACAGAATGTTCATCTTTGTAAATTCTAGGTCAAGTTCGAAACTGGGTCACGTGCCGTCGAAAACTAGGTCAGTAGGTCTAAAAATAGAAAAACATTGTGACCTCTCTAGAGGCCATATATTTTACAAGATCTTCATGAAAATTGGTCAGAATTTTCACCTTGATGATATCTAAGTCAAGTTCGAAACTGGGTCACATGCCGTCAAAAACTAGGTCAGTAGGTCTAAAAATAGAAAAACCTTGTGACCTCTCTAGAGGCCACATATTTCATAAGATCTTCATGAAAATTGGTCAGAACGTTCAACTTAATGATACTAGGTCAAGTTCGAAAGTGGGTCACATGCCATCAAACACTAGGTCAGTAGGTCAAATAATAGAGAAACATTGTGACCTCTCTACAGGTCATACTTTTCATGGGATCTGTATGAAAGTTGGTCTGAATGTTAATCTTGATGATATCTAGGTCAAATGGGTAACTGCCGTCAAAAACTAGGTCAGTAGGTCTAAAAATAGAAAAACCTTGTGATCTCTCTAGAGGCCATATATTTCATGAGATCTTCATGAAAATTGGTCAGAATGTTCACCTTGATAATATCTAGGTCAAGTTCGAAAGTGGGTCACGTGCCTCAAAAACTAGGTCAGTAGGTCAAATAATAGAAAAACCTTGTGACCTCTGTAGAGGCCATATTTTTAATGGGATCTGCATGAAAATTGGTCAGGATGTTCATCTTGATGATATCTAGGTCAAGTTTGAAACTGGGTCAACTGAGGTCCAAAACTAGGTCTGTAGGTCTATAAATAGAAAATCCTTGTGACCTCCCTAGAGGCCATATTTTTCAATGGATCTGTACGAAAATTGGTCAGAATGTTTACCTTGATGATGTCTAAGTCAAATTTGAAACTGGGTCACGTGCGGTCCAAAACTAGGTCAATAGGTCAAATAATAGCAAAACCTTGTGACCTCTCTAGAGGCCATACTTGTAAATGGATCTCCATAAAAATTGGTCAGAATGTTTGTCTTGATGATATCTAGGCCAAGTTTGAACGTGGGTCACGTGCCATCAAAAAGTAGGTCAGTAGGTCAAATAATGGAAAAACGTTGTGACCTCTCTAGAGGCCAAATTTTTCATGGGATCTTTATGAAAGTTGGTCTTAATGTTTATCTTGATGATATATAGGTCAAGTTTGAAATTGGGTCAACTGCGATCAAAAACTAGGACAGTAGGTCTTGAAATAGAAAAACTTTGTGACCTCTCTAGAGGCCATACCCTTGAATGGATCTTCACGAAAATTGGTCAGAATGTTTAACTTCATGATATCTAGGTCAAGTTGGAAACTGGGTCATGTGCCTTAAAAAACTAGGTCAGTAGGTTAAATTATATAAAAAACCTTGTGACCTCTCTAGAGGCCATACTTTTCATGGGATCTGTATGAAAGTTGGTCTGAATGTTCTTCTTGATGATATCTAGGTCAAGTTTGAAACTGGATCAACTGCGGTCAGAAACTAGGTCAGTAGGTCTAAAATTAGAAAAATCTTTTGACCTCTCTAGAGGCCATATGTTTCAATGGATCTTCATGAAAATTTATCTGAATTTTTACCTTGATGATATCTAGGTCAGTTTTGAAACTGGGTCACGTGCGGTCAAAAACTAAGCCAGTAGGTATAAAAATAGAAAAACCTTGTGACCTCTCTAGAGGCCATATTTTTCATGAGATATTCATGAAAATTAGTGAGAATTTTCACCTTGATGATATCTAGGTAAAGTTCAAAACAGGGTCACGTACCATCGAAAACAAGGTCAATAGGTCCAATAATAGAAAAACCTTGTGACCTCTCTAGAGATCATATTTTTCAATGGATCTTCATGAAAATTGGTCAGAATTTTTATCTTGATAATATCTAGGTGAAGTTCAAAACTGAGTCACATGAGCTCAAAAACTAGGTCACTATGTCAAATAATAAAAAAACGACGTCATACTCAAAACTGGGTCATGTGGGAAGAGGTGAGCGATTCAGGACCATCATGGTCCTCTTGTTTTTAGGTAGCTGTTTCTTTTTCTCAACATACATGTACTACTAGTAACTGCAATTGTATCATGTCAAGATCAGCTTTTCAGGGGTCAGGCTATACTGTTATTAATGCAAGTTCCACAAAGTTTATCTAAAACAAATATATTTATAACTACAGATTTTTTTTTAAATTAATTTATATTTAAGTTGTCTAAGTGGGTGGGGTTTGGTGCTTTTGCATGATTTTATTATTGAAATATGCTTCAAAATAAGGGCTGCTTTTGCAAAAGTGATCATATTTTTCTTAAATGCAAACCTTTAAATGGCTTTTTATTTAAATTGTACTAGAAAAATCTTGGAAGAAATGATAAAAATGTCCGAAAATCACAGTCGAGAAAACGTGTGACAAGTATGGAAAACGAAAGTAAATATTTAAAATTCTTTATGAAATACCTGTTTTAAATTTCTGTTTTTCACAATACCTATTCATTACTTACAATTTCTGCTTATTTTTTCTGGACTAAACAAAGCCTCTGCAATGATAATAGCTTTTCAATAGACCGTAACGGTTGACCAGCAAGACAGATGACAATACAACATAAGTTGCATACTGCTAATTAACAAGTGATGCAAACATGATAAACTTTTACGCCTTGATCAATAAACACCTTTGATAATGACAAGGATTGTTGTACTGAATACAAACCGCCAGATGACCACGTGTGAATCGGCCTGTTGCGTGAGTGACATCAGTTAGTAGCTAATTAACATACGACGCTCCGCCTACTGCCATACTTCCGCTTATGATGGCGAACAATATTGAAATTGACTTTGATTTTGATTGACAAGTGGCAGAACTTTCCAACTCAAGATGAATCAAAGAAAATTTCTGAGAGTCAACCCGACGTATGGGGCATATTCTGAGCGGGTCAAACTTTGAGTTGTCCCGATGTTCGCGGGTCAAAACTCGGGACCTCGGGTCAACCGAATGTCCTGAATTTAAAGGGGGAATTATTTTCTCTGGAGGGGGAAAAAGGATACCATTTTGGCGGGGGAAGCAGCCGATATTCGGCGGTAAAAACGGCCGATCGAGGGCCCTGCATGCGTGCGTAAACCTTTGCTTGTGACCACTCTAGAGGTCACATTTTTCATGGGATCTTTATGAAAGTTGGTCAGAATGTGCTTGCTGGAAGAAACACGATACCCTCAGTCTGCGCAGGAAGCGTTAAACTTAATTTTTTTTCTTTTCAATTTTTTTACTTCATTAGACCAACTCTGAGGAACTTCGTCTCTAGAGGCCATACTTTTCATTGGGTCTTCATGAAAATTGGTCAGAATGTTTACCTTGATGATATTTAGGTCAAGTTCGAAACTGGGTCACATGCTTTTAAAAACTAGGTCAGTAGGTCAAATAATAAAAAAAAACCTTGTGACCTCTCTAGAGGCCATATTTTTCATGGGATCTGTATGAAAGTTGGTCTGAATGTTCATCTTGATGATATCTAGGTCAAGTTCGAAACTGGGTTACGTGCCAACAAAAACTATGTGAGGTCAGCAGGTCAAATATTACAAAAACCTTGTGACCTCTCTAGAGGCCATACTTATCAATGGATCTTCATGAAAATCGGTCAGAATGTTCAGCTTGATGATATCTAGGTCAATAAATCAAATAATAAAAAAACGTGACCTCTCTAGAGGCCATACTTT
Source organism: Mercenaria mercenaria (assembly GCF_021730395.1). Taxonomy (NCBI): domain Eukaryota; kingdom Metazoa; phylum Mollusca; class Bivalvia; order Venerida; family Veneridae; genus Mercenaria; species Mercenaria mercenaria. The sequence continues at coordinate 83,867,308 of NC_069368.1, forward strand.
TGAATGGATCTTCATGAAAATTGGTCAGAATGTTTACCTTTATAATATCTAGGTCAAGTTCGAAATTGGGTCATGTGCCATCAAAAACAAGGTCAGTAGGTCAAATAATAAAAAAAACCTTGTGACCTCTCTGGAGGCCATATTTTTCATTGGATCTGTATGAGAATTGGTCTGAATGTTCATCTTGATGATTTCTAGGTCAAGTTCGAAACTGGGTTAACTGCGTTCAAAAACTAGGTCAATAATTCTAAAAATAGAAAAACCTTGTGACCTCTCTAGAAGCCATATGTTGCAATGGATCTTCATGAAAATTGATCTGAATGATCACCTTGATGATACCTAGATAAAATTAGAAACTGGGTTACATGCGGTCAAAAACTAGGTCTGTAGGTATAAAAATAGAAAAACATTGTGACCTCTCTAGAGGGCATATTTTTCATGAGAACTTCATGAAAATTGGTGAGAATGTTCATCTTGATGATATCTAGGTCGAGTTCGAAACTGGATCATGTGCCTTTAAAAACTAGGTCATTAGGTCAGATAATAGAAAAACCTTGTGACCTTTCTATAGGCCAAATTTTTCAATGGATCTTCATGAAAATTGGTCAGGAGTTTTATCTTGATGATCTCTAGGTCTAGTTCAAAACTGGATCACATTAGCTCAAAAACTAGGTCACTATGTCAAATAATAGAAAAAACAACATCATACTCAGTTCAAAACTGGGTCATGTGGGGACAGGTGAGCGATTCAGGACCATCATGGTCCTCTTGTTTCTAGCTGGCAATGATTACTTAGCCTTTTCAGTGAGATTTATTGTCATAATTCTGTTTTGCTCCTTATATTGGCAGATTTCTCAGTTCTAGGTTCAAAAATTTTGTAGTAACTACTAACTATTTTATTATACAGTAATAAAAGTCCAGTGGTCAATTGTACACATTTCATATAAATACTAAGGCAATGTTCAATTTGTATGGTATTTGAATGAAAATCACTCCTGAAAGTGATTTTGACTGAAAAATAACTTATAAAAGTGATTTTGCATGTGCTGGTAAAATTGACTGGTGTACACAGAACATCACCTTTTACTACTGATCTTACTCTATGCAGACGATACCATTATTGTATCAGATTCACAAACAGATTTTCAAGAAAGTTTAGACATTTTTAGCTCACCTGTCACAAAGTGACAAGGTGAGCTTTTGTGATAGCGCAGCGTATGTTGTCCGTCGTCCGTCCGTCCGTCCGTCCGTGTGTGCGTGCCTCAGTACGTAAACGTTTGATTGTGACCACTCTAGAGGTCACATTTTTCATGGGATCTTTATGAAAGTTGGTCAGAATATTTACCTTAATGATATCTAGGTCAAGTTCGAAACTGGATTACGTGCCGATAAAAACTAGGTCAGTAGGTCTAAAAATAGAAAAACCTTGTGACCTCTCTAGAGGCCATATATTTCAAAAGATCTTCATGAAAATTAGTCAAAATGTTCACCTTGATGATATCTAGGTCAAGTTTGAAAGTGGGTCAAGTGCCGTCAAAAACTAGGTCAGTAGGTCTAAAATAGAAAAACATTGTGACCTTTCTAGAGGCCAAATGTTTCATAAGATCTTCATGAAAATTGGTCAGAATGTTTATCTTGATGATATCTAGGTCAAGTTTGAAATTGGATCACGTGCCATCAAAAACTAGGTCAGTAGGTTAAATAATAGAGAAACTTTGTGACTTCTCTAGAGGCCATATTTTTCATGGGATCTGTATTAAAGTTAGTTCGAATGTTTATCTTGATGATATCTAGGTCAGTTTCGAAACTGGGTCAATTGCAATCAAAAACTAGGTCAATAGATCTAAAAATAGAAAAACATTGTGACCTCTTTAGAGACCATATATTTCATGAGATCTTCATTTAAATTGGTCAGAATGTTTACCTTGATGATATCTAGATCAATTTCGAAAGTGGGTCACGTGCCGTCAAAAACTAGGTCAATAGGTCGAATAACAGAGAAACCTTGTGACCTCTCTACAGGCCATATTTTTCATGGGATCTGTATGAAAGTTGGTCTGAATGTTCATCTTGATGATATCTAGGTCAAGTTTGAAACAGGGTCATGTGCGGTCCAAAACTAGGTCAGAAGGTTTTAAAATAGAAAAACCTTGTGACCTCTCTAGAGGCCATACTTGTGAATGGATCTCCATAAAAATTTGTCAGAATGTTTATCTTCATGATATCTAGGTCAAGTTGGAAAGTGGATCACGTGCCTTCAAAAAGTTGGTCAGTAGGTTAAATAATGAAAAAACGTTGTGACCTATCTAGAGACCATATTTTTAATTGGTTCTGTATGAAAATTGGTCTGAATGTTTATCTTGATGAAATATAGGTCAAGTTTGAAACTGGGTCAACTGCGATTAAAAACTAGGCCAGTAGGTCTTGAAATAGAAAAACATTCTGACCTCTCTAGAGGCCATACCCTTGAATGGATCTTCATGAAAATTAGTCAGAATGTTCACCTTGATGATATCTAGGTCAAGTTGGAAACTGGGTCACATGCCCTAAAAAACTAGGTCAGTAGGTCAAATAATATAAAACCTCGTGACCTCTCTAGAGGCCATACTTTTCATGGGATCTGCATGAAAGTTGGTCTGAATGTTCGTCTTGATGATATCTAGGTTAAGTTTGAAACTGGGTCAACTGCGGTCCAAAACTAGGTCAGTAGGTCTAAAATTATTAAAATCTTTTGACCTCTCTATAGGCCATAATTTTCAATGGATTTTCATGAAAATTGATCTGAATGTTCACTTTGATGATAACTAGACCAATTTCGAAACTGGGTCACGTGCGGTCAAAAACTAGGCCAGTAGGTTTAAGAATAGAAAAACATTGTGGCCTCTCTAGAGGCCATATTTTTCATGAGATCTTCATGAAAATTAGTGAGAATGTTCACCTTGATGATATCTAGGTAAAGTTCTAAACAGGGTCACGTACCTTCGAAAACTAGGTCAATAGGTCAAATAATAGAAAAACCTTGTGACCTCTCTAGAGACCATATTTTTCAATGGATCTTCATTAAAATTGGTCAGAATTTTTATCTTGATAATATCTAGGTCAAGTTCAAAACTGGGTCACATGAGCTCAAAAACTAGGTCACTATGTCAAATAGTAGAAAAAACGACGTCATACTCAAAACTGGGTCATGTGGGAAGAGGTGAGCGATTCAGGACCATCATGATCCTCTTGTTAATAACTACTGTAATGAGGGGCACTTAAAGGTAAATATTAGCAAAACGAAAGTTGTTGTTTTTGGAGCCCGCCAATTAAGAAATTTTAACTTTAAGCTCGGTAATATTTAGCAAATCGATATCACTGACCAGTATCATTATCTCGGTGTTACCTTTTCTAGTAATGGTTCTTATCTAAAAGCTAGGAAACACGTAGCTGAACAAGCCACCAAAGCTTTGTACTTGCTGTTTTCAAGATCCTCAAATGCTAATTTACCAACTGATTTAATTATAAAACTATTTGACCATACAGTCCTGCCAATCTTAACTTACGGGAGCGAAATTTTTGGATTTGGAAACCTTGAAATATTAGAAAAAGTTCACAACGAATTCCTCAGAAAAATAACTAAAGCTAGGCGCTCAACCCCTATTGCATTTTTGTGTAGCGAACTCGGCAGATACCCCGTTTCAATAATAGTTATAAGTCGTATGATATCTTATTGGAACCGTTTATTAACCGATAAAGATAGCAAATTGGCTCTCGAAATTTATAAGTATATGTTAAATCAGCCGAATGTAAATTTTAAATGGATAAATAAGATAAAAGACATGCTCATTTCTGTTGGTCGCCCCGATTTATGGGAAAATCAGTTTCAAATTAATCAGAAAAATCTCCATAAACAAATAAAATGTATACTTATCGACAAAATTTAAGCAGAGCTGGCATGAACAACTTCAACAGTCAAATAAGGTATATATTTACTCTAGCTTTAAAGAAATCCACCAGTTTGAGCCATATTTTTTTAAACTTGAAGAACAAGAATATATAAATATTTTTAGATTCCGAACCGCAAATCATTTATTCCCAATTCATTATTGAAACTGGACGGTATGATGAGGAAGTGCACTTTATGTAATAGAGATCAAATAGGTTCAGAGAGGCACTATTTACTAGATTGTCAGTATTTTCAATGCGAAAGGGAAAAATTCCTAGGCCATGAAGCATTAAACGCTAGAAATCACGACTCAACGTTTAACAGCCTCATTTCCTCAGCATCTCACTTAGTCTTAAAAAATATTAGTAAGTTTGTAGCTGTTATCATGAATAAATTCAGGCGCTAGATATACCAATACCTCCCCCCGTCCCAAGCTTACAGCCGTCCAGAACTGCACGGTGACTGGATAGCCGGCACGTGCTCCAAGTCTAAAATAAATTAATAGCCGTGTTCTTTACTAAGCCTTTTGTAGATATTTATTTACGTTAAAATGATAACAAGAATTACATGTTATACCCCAGTCACACTATACATATGGCGCGGATAGCTACGTCTAGCTACGGACAGAAACGTAGTAATCCGTATCGATCCATACCTGAGCCGTACCTCAGAATAGTCATTCGTATTAATCCGTACCAAAACGTGGTCAAAACGTATTCAAAACTTATTCTAAACTTGCAAGTTTCTCCAACTTTTGAACATGCACAAAAGTTTGAGCGAACCGTAGCCATTTGAGCGTGACTTTAGTCCAACTTGGCTGAAACTTATTCATCCATAGTTAAACGTACTTAAACGTAGTTATCCGTGCTGTTACGTACCTCGACGTAGCCGAACGTAGTTATCCGAGGCTGCTCGTACTTAAGCATAGTTCAACATAGTTTACCGCAGACCCGTTCGTGCGCTGGGCAAGTTGCAAGGCGCAGTAAAACGTAATTCAACGTAGTACCTCGTACCTATCCGTACTTATTCGCGTCCTGTATTGTTTTGTTTGTTTCCTGTTTCTCACCATTTTTCCCGTACTAAGACATACTGCTCCGTAGTTATTCACCCACAGATTAATGCTATCCGCACCGTACCTCAACGCACGGACATATCCGTATGTGTGACTGTAGCATTAGTAAGTTATAAAATTGTATACCTTTTAGTACTTGCAAACATCTTTTCTGTTCAGTTGTAAATATATGTCCATTTGTCCGTTAATAGAATTATTAGCGTCTAAGACTCAAGTCATGATCCGTGACCTGTGACACATCCATAATATCTGGTCTGAGTGTTATTTTTAGTAACAACACAGGTGTGTAACAAGCAAAACGAGCATTAGAGGGGACTATAGGAATGGCATCTGTCTGTCTGCAAATCTGCGATATCTCAAAAAATATTCAAGCTAGGTTCATAAAACTTGGTTTCTATATAGAGGGCAATATGTAGATTATGCATGTACATGACTTTTGCTTGTAGGTGAAGGTAACTATTAAAGGTCAAGTGAAAATAAATTCTGCTCAATAAATTGGTTTCTGCTCCATTACATTTTATTGCATTGATGGATTTTGTTAGTACTAAACACAAATTTTCCCCTTCATTAGACTATATGTCGAGACCATGACACATTTTTTTTGTTGTCTGTCAAAGGTCAAGGTCACTATTGAAGATCAAGTAAAATTTGTTTCTGCTTTATTAATTTTAATTGCATGAAGATTTTTAGTACTAACACAAAGAAATGTTCCCTATGATTTGGCTATATGTCACACTTATGACCATAGTTGTCTGTCAAAGGTCAATGTCACTATTGAAGGTAAAGTAAATTGTTCTTCCACCAGAAGAGACTTCTGTTTTGCCACTGCAGTACTAGGTCACTTGTATCTATATTATTATATATCATAAATGTATAAATTATTCAGTCTGTGTGTGGTAATGAACGCTACCTGATTTCTTATACCATATTTTGATATTCATTAAAGATTACTTATCTGAGTGATTTTGCATTTAAAATTACCTGTTAGAGTTCGTTTAAAAGAACTCCAGTCATCGTTTCCACTAAAATTGACAATTATCAGCATTTTTAATGATTAACCAAATGGGACCGTTTCGTCTAGTATCAATACCTCTTCCAAGAATGAATTGATACTAATACAGATGTAACCTGTGACCATTCCTCATCTTCAAACATCACCTGACCAGTTTGACCTTGACCTCGTTTTGGACTTAGGTTGCTTTGTATCGACAAGGATGCCACCGGGGGCATCAAGCGTTTATTGAACGCAGCTCCTTGTTTTTAGAAAAATACATTATGAAATTTATTTTCATGTTTTGCGGATTTCTTTGCAGGAAACTTCACGAGACCATGCTTTGAATGTGGTGATAAAGAGGGCCAGAATTTGCTAGTGGAGCTGAACAGTGTAAGTAGATACTGAATAGATACTGTCTGTGTACATTTATAAGTTATTCAGTCTGTCAGTTTATGGTAATAACCACCTCAGGATTTTTCATATCATGTCACCTAGCATTACCTTTAAGTCCTATTTTAATACACTAAAGATGACTTATTTGAGTGGCTTTGCTTTGTGAATTACCTGATACAGAGAATACAAAAATATGAAGTGATGCTTTGAACTTTTACACAGCCTGTTTAAGTGAAGAAGTATAAAGTATTATACATTATGAATACAAATTATATGAGGGCTGTATTGGAGAGTCAAGCATGTTGGTTTGTCCATACATCAGACCATTCATTTTCCAGTTTCTCTAACCTTTCTGTTGATTTTTTTAAAGAGACTCACTGGTTTAAGTTAATCACAAAAAGATCAAGTTTAAATTCCGTCTTTCAGTTATGTCAGATTTGAACCGTATTTAAGTTCGACATATATTCATGTTTAGCTGGTTTCTTTTTAGAAATCTTCACAAGACAAATCTAACGAGAATGACATTGAAGGGGACCAGAAATTGCCAGTGGAGCTTAATCATTAAGTTGTTACCTGATAAATGCAGTCTACACAAATGTATAAGTTACTCAATCTGTCGGTGTATGGTTATGAATACTGCATGATTTTTCATACCATGTCTGAAATCATATTTTTATACATAAAAGATGACTTGAGTGATTTTGCATTTAAAATTACCTGATACAGACGATACAGAAAGATCAAGTGGTATTCTTGAACTTTTACACTACATGTGTATTTGGAAATTATAAAGAAATATGCCTTTTGAATACAAGTTATAGGAGGGCTATATTTGCAAGTTAATCATGTTGGTTTGTCCATACATTTGTCTGTTCATTTTTAGCTCGACTATTCGAAGAATAGGGGAGCTGTCCTACTCGCCCCGGTGTCGGCGTTAGCGTGGGCGTCACACAAATGTTAAAGTTTGCGTACCACCCCAAATATTTTCAAAGTCCATTGCGATATTGCTTTCATATTTTGCATACTTGTTTACCATCATGACCCCAGTCTGTAAAAAGTAGGAGGCAACTCTATCAACCATTTTGACTGAATTATGGCCCCTTTTCGACTTAGAATAAATGTTACAGTTTGATTACCACCCCAAATACTTTCAAAGTCCATTGAGATATTGCTTTCATATTTTGCATACTTGTTTACCATCATGACCCCAGTCTGTAAAAAGGAGGAGGCAACTCTATCGAGCATTTTGACTGAATTATGGCCCCTTTTCGACTCAGAATAAATGGTAAAGTTTGCGTACCACCCCAAATATTTGCAAAGTCCATTGAGATATTGCTTTCATATTTTGCATACTTGTTTACCATCATGACCCCAGTCTGTTAAAAGGAGGAGGCAACTCTATCAAGCATTTTGACTGAACTATGTCCCCTTTTCGACTTAGAATATGCATATTGTAATGTTAAAGTTTTACTCATTGCTTATATTATACTATCAAGCACTGAGAATAGTCAAGCGCGCTGTCCACAGCTCTTGTCATGTTTCTCAGTAATTTTCAAACTGCTTAAATGATTATCATGAAACTCACTGTTTTGAGTTATTCACAGAATGATTAAAACCAAATTAAGTCCCAACAGTTATGAATTGTATTTTAATATTGTTCATAATTGGCTGGTTTCTTATAGGAAACTTTAGAAGACAATGAGAGGACGACGACGAAGGGGGCCAGAAATTGCCAGTAGAGCTTAATCAAGTAAGTGGTTTACCTTATAAATGCAGTCTACATAAATGTATGAATTATTCAGTAAGTCAGTGTATGGCAATAAACACTACCGGATTTACGATACCATTTCTCCAAGCATTACCTTGAAGTCATAGTTCATTATAAAATTTGGAAGACTGAAGCGAGTGATTTTGAATAAAAAATTACCTGTTATAAAATGATCAATTGATATTCTGATGTAATACATTGCTGTTTAGCTCACCTGTCACATAGTGACAAGGTGAGCTTTTGTGATCACTCTTCGTCCGTCGTGTGTGCACACAACTTGTATCACCATAAGATCTCGTTTCCTTTCTTGAACTGGCCAGATCCCATTATGGGTTCTAGAGTTATGGCCCCTGAAAAGGCCAAAATCAGCTATTTTGACCTTGTCTGCACAATAGCAGCTTTATTTATGATTTGATTTTTACTAAACTGGCACACAACTTGTATCACCATAAGATCTTGGTTCCTTTCTTGAACTGTCCAGATTCCATTATGGGTTCCAGAGTTATGGCCCCTGAAAGGGCCAGAATTAGCTATTTTGCCCTTGTCTGCACAATAGCAGCTTCATTTATGATTTGAATTTAATCACACTTGCACAAAACTTGTGTTGCCGTAAGATCTCAGTTCCTTTGTTGAACTGGCCAGATCCCCTAATGTGTTCCAGAGTTATGACCCCTGAAAGGGCCAAAATTAGCTATTTTGACATTGTCTGCACAATAGCAACTTCATTTATGATTTGATTTTAACCAAACTTGCACACAACTTGTATCACCACAAGATCTTGATTCCTTTCTTCAATTGGTCAGATTCCATTATGGGTTCCAGAGTTATGGCCCCTTAAATGTCCAAAATTGGCTATTTTGGCTTTTGCAGCCATATAGAGACTTCATTTATGGTTTTATTAGTACCCTACTGGTTGAAAACCAGTTTCGGGGACTAAAGGAATGCACTTTTCCGTCATTCCGTCCGTCCGTCTGTCCGTCCGTCCGTCCGCAATTTCGTGTCCGGTCCATAACTCTGTCATCCATGAAGGGATTTTAATGTTACTTGGCACAAATGTTTCTCATGATGAGACGACGTGTCAAGCGCAAAACCCGGACCCCTAGCAAAGGTCAAGGTCACAACTGGAGGTCAAACATCAACACGGCTTTTTTCCTGTCCGGTCCACAAATCTCCCATCCTTGAAGGGATTTTAGTATTACTTGGCACAAATGTTCCCCATGATAAGAAAACGTGTCATGCGCAAATCCTGGACCCCTGGCTCAAAGGTCAAGGTCACAATTGGAGGTCAAAGGTCAACAGGGTTTTTTTCCTGTCCGGTCCATAATTCTCCCATCCATGAAAAGATTTTAATATTACTTGGCACAAATGTTCCCCATGAGGAGACGACGTGTCTTGCGCAAAACCAACACCCCTAGCTTAAAGGTCAAGGTCACAATTGGAGGTCAAAGGTCAACAAGGCTTTTTTCTTATCCGGTCCATAACTCTCCCATCCATGAAGGGATTTTAATATTACTTGGCACAAATGTACCTCATAATAAGACGATGTGTCATGCACAACTTTCAGACCCCTAGCTCAAAGGTCAAGGTCACACTTAGTAGTCAAATGTTAACATAGCATGAACAGGGTCTGTTTCGTGTCTGGTCGATAACTCTGACATTCATTAGGGATTTTAATATCACTTAGCACAAGTGTTCCCCATAATGAGATGATGTGTCATGCGCAAATCCCAGACCCCTAGCTCAAAGGTCAAGGTCACAATTGGGGGTCAAAGGTCAACAGAGTTTTTTCCTGTCCCGTCCATAACTCTGCCATCCATGAAGGGATTTTAATATTACTTGGCACAAATTTTCCCCATGATGAGATAACATGTCATGCGCAAAGCCCAGACCCTTAGCTCAAAGATCAAGGTCACAATTGGAGGTCAAAGGTCAATAAGGTTTTTTCCCTGTCCGATCCAGAACTCTGTCATCCATCAAGGGATTACAATATTACTTGGCTTAGATGTCCCAGTACCCTAGCTTAAAGGTCAAGGTCACACTTTAAGATCAAAGGTCAAGAGGATTTGTTTCCTGTCCGGTCTATAACTTTGTCATGCAAAGCAGGATTTTGATATGATTTGGCACAAATATTCCCCTGGATGTGACAACATGTCATGCGCAAGAACCAGGTCCCTAGGTCTAAGGTCAATGTCATATTTAGAGGTCAAAGGTCAAATTCAAGAATGACTTTGAACGGGTCATTTCTTCTTCATGCATGGAGGGATTTTGATGTAACTTGGACCAAATGTTCACCACCATGAGGCACCCTTGTTTTTAGAATTACGTCCCTTTGTTGTTACTATAAATAGATTTTATTGTAACGTTTTTATTACTGGCGGTAGAGAAAAATCGAGACCACTTTTCTGTGGTACAGCATGCATGTTACATCCAATATTTTGATGTATTTTGACCTATCTCTACCTGGTAAAGAGTTTCTTGTGGACTTATATTATTTTTTTTTTAAGATTAATTTCCCTTTGTTGTTACTATAAATAACTTACATGATAACATTTTTATAATCAGTCAAAAAAACTCAATATGAAAACAACTGTGGGTTTTTATATATGCACATTTTAATCCAAGTGTGTTGTTATAACATATTGTATATGTAGTACAATATTGTTTATACATCATTGCATTGACAGATATCAGTTTATTATGTTATACTGCAGTAGAGAAAATTAGGTGCCTTCCAGTAGGGGACTTTGTATTGCATGGCAATACTTCATTCGCTTGTTTGATACAAACTTCCAAAATATCTTCAACAACAATAAATCTTGGATTTTATGACAAATCAGATATTATCGTAGTTTCCAGAGTTATTTTATATCTGATTACCTCCCCTGATTGTAGTCAAAATGGATTTATATCAGTAAGTACTTACAGGACTTATTTGAAATTTCATTATTGTCATTAGTTGGACCGAGCCAATCAGGGTAGATAACTATGGACTGATTTTATGTCAAATTACCTCCCTTTATTTCAAATTAAAATGGGAATATCTCCGAAACTAATGAAGATACTGATCTGAAATTTCATTTATGTCAACAGATTTATTTGGCAGATCCTTGTTTTGTTAACTTACAATAATTTTTTTTGAATTACTTCCCTTTTACGTAACTATCAATAGCCTATTTTTAGTAACTTTTTTATTATTGGCCGTATGGAAAAACCGAGACCACTTTTCTGTGGTACAACATGGATGGTACCTCCAATTTTTGGGTGTTTTTTGACATATCTGTATCTTGTAAGAATTTTGTTTTTCTTTTTGGTAAGATTTCTTTCCTTTGTTGTTCCTGTCCTTTGGACTTAGATATTTTTTCTGAGGACCTTCTTGGTCCTCAAGTGCAATGATAACTGGTGAGCGATATAGGGCCATCATGGCCCTCTTGTTGTTTGTGCCTTTGAACTGACTGGAGTTCACTACAAATAGAACAATATTAATCCCTAGATTATATAAACTTATAAAAGTTAGCTGAAAATGGACTGCTGCTCAAGTCATGCCGATAGGGTTTCATTTCACTGTATAGTTCGTGTAAAGAACACGAAAAGGGTGTGACCAAGTGGTCTTATGTTGTTGGCTGAATGCCTTGTCAGCATTGTGAATTTCAGTTAAACTCGTGTAAGGGGTTATCCGACTCTTGCCAAATATATGTGATTCAATCAAGTAGTCAGCTGAAAATATCCTACAACTCTTGTCATAGTGCTATGGATACTTAAGAACCAACTTGAGTTAACTTGACAGAGCTGGTTTTCAACTTAGTGTGTGTGTTCGGGTTTAATGTCTTTTCAACAATTTTTCAGTCATATAAACGACGGTTCTACTTGTAGCAGTGAGCACAATGCCCAACTTTATAGTGCTGCTTCACTGGAATATCATGCCGTAGACACGTGACATGATACCCCACCCAGTCCCATTATATTGACACCGAGCTGACCAGTCCTAGCACTATCCTCTTTAGGTTGAGCGCCAAGCGAGGAAGCTACTAGTACCATTTTTAGCTCACCTGTCACATAGTGACAAGGTGAGCTTTTGTGATCCCCCTTCGTCCGTCGTCAGTCCGTGCGTCCGTCCGTTCGTGCTTTAACAATTTTTTGTCTGCATGATAGTGGTTTCATTTGTGACTTTATTTTAACCAAACTAGCACACAACTTGTATTACCGTAAGATCTCGGTTCCTTTCTTGAACTGGCCAGATCCCATTAAGGATTCCAGAGTTATGGCCCCTGAAAGGACCAAAATTAGCTATTTTGACCTTGTCTGCAAAATAGCAGCTTTATTTATAACTTGATTTTTACCAAACTGGCACACAACTTGTATCACCATAAGATCTTGGTTCCTTTCTTGAACTGGCCAGATTCCAATATGGGTTCCAGAGTTATGGCCCCTGAAAAGGCCAGAATAAGCTATTTTGACCTTGTTTGCACAGTATCTGCTTCAATTATGATTTTATTTTAACAAAACTTGCACACAACTTGTGTAGCCATAAGATCTTGGTTCCTTTCTTCAACTGGCGAATTCCGTTATGGGTTCCAGAGTTATGGCTCCTGAAAGGGCCAGAATTAGCTATTTTGACCTTGTCTGCACAATAACAGCTTCATTTATGATTTGAGTTTAACCAAACTTGCACATAACTTGTATCACCACAAGATCTTGCTTCTTTTCTTGAACTGGCCAGATTCCGTCATGGGTTCAAGAGTTATGGTCCCTTTAATGTCCAAAATTGGCTATTTTGGCTTTTGCAGCCATATAGATACTTCATTTATGGTTTTATTTGATACAAAGTTCCAAAATATCTTCAACAACAATAAATCTTGGATTCCATGACAAATCAGATCCTATCGTAGGTTCCAGAGTTATTTTTATCTGATTACCTCCCCTGATTGTAATCAAAATGGATTTATATCAGTAAGTAGTTTTAGGACTTATTTGAAATTTCATTATTGTCATTAGTTGGACCGAGCCAATCAGGGTAGATAACTATGGACTGATTTTATGTCAGATTACCTCCCTTTATTTCAAGTTGAAATTGGTATATCTCCGTAACTAATGAAGATACTGATCTGAAATTTCATTTATGTCAACAGATTTATTTGGCAGATCCTTCTTTTGTTCGCTTACAATATTTTTTTTTTAATTACTTCCCTTTTACGTTCCTATAAATAGCTTATTTTTAGTAACTTTTTTATTATTGGCCGTAGGGAAAAACCGAGACCACTTTTCTGTGATACAACATGGATGGTACCCTCAATTTTTAGGTGTATTTTAACATTTCTGTACCTTGTAAAAATTTTTTTTCTTTTTGGTTAAATTTCTTCCCTTTGTTGTTCCTTTCCTTTGGACTTATATCTGGATATTTTTTTCTGAGGACCTTCTTGTCCTCAAGTGCAATGATAACAGGTGAGCGATATAGGGCCATTATGGCCCTCTTGTTTACGTATTTGGTATGACGCGGCCGGGGATGGAACCAACGACCTTAGTTACAGACGAATAGTTATCATATTCCTAAGCCTAGGAAAAGACTATCAAAGGAAGCAGCTGCTGAAAGAGATAAAGTTCTTGAGATAACAGAAAAAGCCAGTACTGGTAGAACAGAAACAGAGAGTGAGTCTGAAGATTCAGATATTGAGTTTGTGTCATCCACAAATCATGGTAGGGACACCTACATGTCTGAAAAGAAAGATGAAGATGTAGAAACATTAGAAATAGAAGAAAGTGCAGCAGATGAAACAAACACTGATGTAGGAGAAACAGAGATTCTTATTGACGATTTAGAAATAGAGGATGCTAGTGGTCAGATGGACAACATAGCAACAGATGTAATTCCGACAGAAGATGAAGAAACAGAAAGAAAACGATTAGATAAAGCAGAAGGAGGGACATACATAGTAGTACATAAGCCAGAAGACGGGAATACTGACACTAAACAAAGAAAGAAACAAAAACAGAAACAGAAAATTGACTTAAAGAAACCACCAAAGCCACCTCCAAGAAGACATCAAAGAACACTTAAAAAGCCAGAATGGATGAAAGACTATCACATGAATCAGATCACTTGTAGAACTCTTGATAATAGAACAGATGCTTTAAACCAATTACTCGAATCAGGGATTTAAAATACTGTCAGTACGGATATAGCAAACAGATTATGGGAAGCAGTGATGAAATAAGTGTGAAAAGAAATTGAACGGATATGAATTAGCTATTTTAGTGATTAAACAATGACATTGAATGTTTTAATCAAAGTCTCGGATTGAATGTTAAAGTTATAGTTGAAGTTAATTGTGACAAATAGATATACACTTTGAGATAAATAAGTTGTTAAGCTAAGCTAGTCTAAATATATAGATGTAGATACTTAACATTTAGTAAATAATTAGTTTTATTTCAGATCACAAAGCTAAAGCTTGTGGATGATTACAGGAATTGTGAGGACACAATTACTCGAGCAGGGGAGGAAAGAGGATTTAATTTTTTGTATTTTGTGTACTATATAATATACACAAATTTGGTTATATATTGAATAATGTCAGCATTTATATCTTGCAGATGAACAATGCACAGTGGTATTGTTTATATATATAAGATAGTTAGGACACTTTGAGTATGATATTTTTGCTTTGTGTATTATTAGTACTTAGAGTATTGGTAAATTTAAGATAAATTAGTTTTTAGTTTAAAATTAACATTTTTTTCAGATTGAATAATGAGACATCATTTTCCGGAGAGGGGGAGAATGTAGCAGTGCCATTATTTTGATATATATTTAATATGTTGTTTTTAATCTGTATAGTGTCTTTAAACATTCACAGCTGACAAATTAGACATGGGTCTTTAATGTAATTGAAATGTGTTCAGCATTTCCATGCTTTTTACACGCATAGTTATTTTTAGACTTGTTTACTTGGTTAATCAGCCAATCATATTGTCGCATTGGTTGAAATGTGTGGTCACATGACTAGTAGTTCTGTGCAGAACATATTGATGACAGCTATAGTGACATGTACTTTTGGGAGCTGTCATATGTTTTACTGGGTTTTAAGATTTGTTTGGATTGTTTGGATTCAGCACAGTTAATACAGTTGCTGCACAGAGAACAGTGTGTTTGTGTGAGGTCAGATGTCAGTAGAATGTAGGAAACAAAGGGGTACTTGTGTTACACATAAAACCCAACACTCTATTACAGTGTTTTCAAGTGTATTCCATATCCAAGAGAATGATGTATTCTTTGTATTATGTATGATGGACAGAAAAGTAATAAACATCTAGTAAAATACCACTGAGTTCAGTCGTGTGGCCCTGCTAGAATAATCTTAGTTTTTCGACCAATAACATAATGACTGGATAATTGGCTTGCCATGAACCATAGTTTACGGACATGAACCTATGTACAACATTGACTCCATGGTGAACATTTAAATAAGAAAATGCAGTTTTACTCCATATTTTCAATATAGCTGATTTAAGACATTGTGACACACTATAGATAAAAGGGGACAAGAGGCATGGATTTTGGATGAGAGTAAAAATAACACATTTGTTACTTTGGTGAGTGTTTACTTTAAAATAATAATAGCTGAAATGCATGTATACTGAAATTTTATATTCTCTTTATAAAGAAGGTTTCATTTCAACTGTGACAACTGAAGTAACAGGTACAGAAAATAGATTTTGCTATTTAACATGCTTCTGCTGGTGTTTTTAGCAGAATCAAGGCTTCCAAGGTTGTTCAGTACTATAATTGCAGGAATTTAAACAAGTAGGTAGATACTTTTAGCCAATATCAAGACCAGAGGTGCTCAAACGTTGTATTATCAATATTTCAAATATGTGTTTTCATGCGTTCCAAGTGATATTTCAAGTTTTTGGTGTCTGCATGGATTCAGAATTTTCTCATTGAGCAGGATATTAAGGAGGCGTTGAGTGTTGGATGAATGCATTGTTATTTTCTTGTAAATCTTTTATTTAGGTCTCAGAACATACTCAACTGGCTGTGGTTCCATGAAGATTTTTGAACAAGATTGTAGGAAAACCAAATACAGACAGTGCCAGAATGCTTACTGATAAATAAATGTAGAGGTATGGCACTAACAATACATAGTTATAGGCAGTCTTAATTTAAGTTTTGCCCCTACAACCTTGAAAATTGTATATATAATTTTTTTTCTCTTTTCCTTGAAGCAATGAAAGTTTCCGGGGCGCCATTTTTGCCATTTATGTTTCTTTTTTTGTGTGAACAAAGATTATGTGTCACATATTTGAGATTTTTTTTTTACTGATTCAGATGCTCAAAAGCTCAGTTGGAAGCAGGAATAACATTGAAAGTAGAATATTAAAATATCTGTAAGCTTGCTGCTCACAATATTTTATCAAAACAGTACATAAATGACAATGAATATTGTGTAAGACTCAGCTAGATAGACATTGCTCTAGAATCACTTATTAAGTAAAAGTGTTGTTGTGGGGTTCAGCTGGAAGTTATATTACAAAAATTAGTTATTTTACTTGATTGTTTAAGTGGCCATCTTCAGTTACATTATATAGGCATTCTAAGGATCAAACAGTAGTCTGTTGTGTGCTGTCTTGTTGGATAGAGCAGGAGATGTATTTGTCATCTGAACATATTTCTTTGGTGGTAAGTTGATACATATTTTATTTGCTTTCCAGCATGACGTACAGCTTTTATAACTTATTTTCAGTCTTGTTGTTAGTCAGGTTGTAAGAAAAATACCAAAACTGAGCCGAGGAGTTATCTGAAATGAAAAAGTAATACATATTTTAAGTGAACTATTTCCCTTTAATTGTTTGTAATTCTTATATTTCTACTTTTAACTGTTTCAATGAAGTATTTTGGGTTGTACAATAATTATTTCCATGTAAGGGTAGTTTGTCAGGTATTCTCGATTGCAAAAATATGTTCTAAAGTATGTATTTTCCATTTCCATGATCAAAATATGTGTGAAAATAACCTTAAAATGGCACTTCAGAGGTGGTTGACTGTCATTTATTTGAGAGTACAGCAATTTTCAACAGCAAAATTGACATACCCGGGAAGATTATGCCTGCTTTTTCTTACATTTGCATCATTTTTGTATAATTTGTTGTCTTTCAATGGGAAAAATGCTTATATCTATGGCATAGTGGCCAAAAATTGATGAAAAGGATATGCAGCACAGGTCTGTTTGAAAGACATGTAAGGTACAAAATGCTCTAATGACAGTGTCAATAGTGTGTAATCTTTATGTTAATATCAGCTAGTGTTCATTTATTGTATTTTGAATGGTTAAGTCACTTTCAGTAATCCCATAGGATGAGAAATGTGTTGATAATGCAGATAAACACTGTGTTTGTGATGGATGGGGTATGAAAACAGCTCTTTGCAGTAGCATTTATGCTTGAAAGTGTATGTAAGTAGTATTTGGTTGAAGTGGACTATATTCATTCAATACAGGAGGTGTTTCATGTATATTGCCTCAACATTGACTCCATAGTGATCATTTAAATAGGAAAATGCAGTTTTACTCCATATTTTCAGTATAGCTGATTTAAGACACTGTGACACACTATAGATAAAAGGGGACAAGAGGCATGGATTTTGGGTGAGAGTAAAAATAACACATTTGTTACTTTGGTAAGTGTTTACTTTAAAATAATAATAGCTGAAATGCATGTATACTGAAATTTTATATACTCTTTATAAAGAAGGTTTCATTTCAACTGTGACTTAACTGAAGTAACAGGTACAGAAAATAGATTTTGCTTTAAACATGCTTCTGCTGGTGTTTTTAGCAGAATCAAAACTTCCAAGGTTGTTCAGTACTATAATTGCAGGTATTTAAACAAGTACTAATAGATACTTTTAGCCAGTATCAAGACCAGAGGTGCTCAAACTTTGTATTATCAGTATTGTAAATATGTGTTTTCATGTGATCCAAGTGATATTTCAAGTTTTTGGTGTCTGCATGGATTGAGAATTTTCTCATTGAGCAGGATATTAAGGAGGCGTTGAGTGTTGGATGAATGCATTGTTATTTTCTTGTAAATCTTTTATTTAGGTCTCAGAACATACTCAACTGGCTGTGGCTCCATGAAGATTTTTGAACAAGATTGTAGGAAAACCAAATACAGACAGTGCCAGAATGCTTACTGATAAATAAATGTAGAGGTATGACACTAAAAATACATAGTTATAGGCAGACTTAATTTAAGTTTTGCCCCTACAACCTTGAAAATTGTATATATAATTTTGTTTCTCTTTTCCTTGAAGCAATGAAAGTCTCCGGGGCGCCATTTTTGCCATTTTTATTTCTCTTTTTGTGTAAACCAAGATTATGTATCACATATTTGAGATTTTTTTTACTGATTCAGATGCTCAATTGGAAGCAGGAATAACATTGAAAGTAGAATATTAAAATATCTGTAAGATTGCTGCTCACAATATTTTATCAAAACAGTACATTAAATGACACATGAATATTGTGTAAAGACTCAGCTAGATAGACATTGCTCTAGAATCACTTATTCAGTAAAATGTGTTGTTTGTTGGGTTCAGCTGGAAGTTATATTACAAAAATTAGTTATTTTACTTGTATTGTTTAAGTGGCCAGTCTTCAGTTACATTATATAGGCATTCTAAGGATCAAATAGTAGTCTGTTGTGTGCTGTCTTGTTGGATAGAGCAGGAGAGGTATTTGCCATTTGAACATATTTCTTTGGTGGTAAGTTGATACATATTTTATTTGCTTTCCAGCATGATGTACAGCTTTTAGAACTCATTTTTAGTCTTGTTGTTAGTCAGGTTGTCAGAAAAATGCCAACATTGAGCCAAGGAGTTATCAGAAATGAAAAAGTCATAAATATTTTAAGTGAATTATCTCCCTTTAATTGTTTGTAATTCTTATATTTCTGCTTTTATCTCTTTCAGTGAAGTATTTTGGACTCTACAATAATTATTTCATGCAAGAGTAGTTTGTCAGGCATTCTCGATTACAAAAATATGTTCTAAAATATGTATTTTCCATTTCCATGATCAAAATATGTGTGAAAATAACCTTAAAATGGCACTTTAGAGGTGGTTGACTTTCATTTATTTGAGAGTAGAGCACTTTTCAAGAGCAAAATTGACATACCTGGCAAGATTATGCCTTCTTTTTCTTACATTTGCATCAAATTTATATAATTTGTTGTCTTTCTAATGGGAAAAATGCTTATATCTGTGGCATAATGGCCAAAAACTGAGGTCTGTTTGAAAGACATGTAAGGTACAAAATGCTCTAATGACAGTGTCAATAGTGTGTAATCTTTATGTTAATATCAGCTAGTGTTCATTTATTGTATTTTGAATGGTTAAGTCACTTTCAGTAATCCCATAGGATGAGAAATGTGTTGATAATGCAGATAAACACTGTGTTTGTGATGGATGGGGTATGAAAACAGCTCTTTGCAGTAGCATTTATGCTTGAAAGTGTATGTAAGTAATACTTGATTAAAGTGGACTATATTCATTCAACACAGGAGGAGTTTCATGTATATTGCCTCAACATTGACTCCATGGTGATCAAATAAATAGGAAAATGCAGTTTTACTCCATTTTTTCAATTTGGCTGATTTAAGACATTGTGACACACTATAGATAAAAGGGGACAAGAGGCATGGATTTTGGATGAGAGTAAAATAACACATTTGTTACTTTGGTAAGTGTTTACTTTAAAATAATAATGGCTGAAATGCACGTATACTGAAATTTTATATTCTCTTAATAAAGAAGGTTTCATTTCAACTGTGACTTAACTGAAGTAACAGGTACAGAAAATGGATTTTGCTTTTAACATACTTCTGCTGGTGTTTTTAGCAGAATCAAAACTTCCAAGGTTGTTCAGTACTATAATTGCACGTATTTGAACAAGTACTAATAGATACTTTTAGCCAATATCAAGACCAGAGGTGCTGTATCTTTGTATTATCAATATTTCAAATATGTGTTTTCATGTGATCCAAGTGATATTTCAAGTTTTTGGTGTCTGCATAGATTCAGAATTTTTCGATTGAGCAGGATATTAGGAGGGGTATAGTGTTGGATGAATGCATTGTTATTTTCTTGTAAATCTTTTATTTAGGTCTCAGAACATACTCAACTGGCTGTGGTTCCATGAGGTGTTTTGAACAAGATTGTAGGAAAACCATGTACTGACAGTGCCAGAATGCTTACTGATAAATAAATGTAGAGGTTTGACACTAAAAATAGGCAGACTTAATTTAAGTTTTGCACCTACAACCTTCAAAATTGTATATATAATTTTTCTCTCTTTTCCTTGAAGCAATGAAAGTCTCCGGGGCGCCATTTTTGCCATTTCTATTTCTTTTGTTTTTGTGTGATCAAAGATTATATATCACATATTTCAGATTTTTTTTACTGATTCAGATACTGAAAAGCTCAGTTGGAAGCAGGAATAAGATTGAAAGTAGAACATCAAAATATCTGTAAGCTTGCTGCTCACAATTTTTTATCAAAACAGTACATTAAATGACACATGGATATTGTGTAAAGACTCAGCTAGATAGACATTGCTCTAGAATCACTTATTCAGTAAAATGTGTTGTTTGTGGGGTTCAGCTGGAAGTTATATTACAAAAATTAGTTATTTTACTTGTATTGTTTAAGTGGCCAGTCTTCAGTTACATTATATAGGCATTCTTAGGATCAAATAGTAGTCTGTTGTGTGCTGTCTTGTTGGATAGAGCAGGAGATGTATTTGTCATTTGAACATATTTCTTTGGTGATAAGTTGATACATATTTTTTTTTGCTTTCCGGCATGATGTGCGGCTTTTTAAACTCATTTTTAGTCTTGTTGTTAGTCAGGTTGTCAGAAAAATGCCAAAATTGAGCCAAGGAGTTATCAGAAATGAAAAAGTAATACATATTTTAAGTGAATTATCTCCCTTTAATTGTTTGTAATTCTTATATTTCTGCTTTTAACTGTTTCAGTGAAGTATTTTGGGCTCTACAATAATTATTTTCATGCAAGTGTAGTATGTCAGGCATTCTCAATTGCAAAAATATGTTCTAAAATATGTATTTTCCATTTCCATGGTCAAAATATGTGTGAAAATAACCTTAAAATGGCACTTCAGAGGTGGTTGACTGTCATTTATTTGAGAGTACAGCAATTTTCAACAGCAAAATTGACATACCTGGCAGAATTATGCCTTCTTTTTCTTACATTTGCATCAATTTAATATAATTTGTTGTCTTTCTAATGGGAAAAATGCTTATACCTGTGGCATAGTGGCCAAAAACTGATGAAAAGAATATGCAGCAGAGGTCTGTTTGAGAGACATGTAAGGTGCAAAATGTTCAATGTATACTGAAATTTTATATTCTCTTGATCAAGAAGATTTCATTTCAGCTGTGACTTAACTGAAGTAACAGGTACAGAAAATAGATTTAGCTATTTAACATGCTTCTGCTGGTGTTTTTAGCAAAATCAAAACTTTCAAGGTTGTTCAGTACTATAATTGCAGGAATTTAAACAAGTACTAATAGATACTTTTAGCCAATATCAAGACCAGAGGTGCTCAAACTTTGTATTATCAATATTTCAAATATGTGTTTTCATGTGATCCAAGTGATATTTCAAGTTTTTGGTGTCTGCATGGATTCAGAATTTTCTCATTGAGCAGGATATTAAGGAGGGATAGAGTGTTGGATGAATGCATTGTTATTTTCTTGTAAATCTTCTATTTAGGTCTCAGAACATACTCAACTGGCTGTGGCTCCATGAAGATTTTTGAACAAGATTGTAGGAAAACCAAATACAGACAGTGCCAGAATGCTTACTGATAAATAAATGTAGAGGTATGACACTAAAAATACATAGTTATAGGCAGACTTAATTTAAGTTTTGCCCCTACAACCTTGAAAATTGTATAAATAGTTTTTTTCTCTTTTCCTTGAAGCAATGAAAGTCTCCGGGGCGCCATTTTTGCCATTTCTGTTTCTTTTTTTGTGTGAACAAAGATTATGTGTCACATATTTGAGATTTTTTTTACTGATTCAGATGCTGAAAAGCTCAATTGGAAGCAGGAATAACATTGAAAGTAGAATATTAAAATATCTGTAAGGTTGCCGGTCACAAGATTTTATCGAAACAGTACATTAAGTGACACATGAATATTGTGTAAAGACTCAGCTAGATAGACATTGCTCTAGAATCACTTATTCAGTAAAATGTGTTGTTTGTGGGGTTCAGCGGGAAGTTATATTACAAAAATTAGTTATTTTACTTGTATTGTTTAAGTGGCCAGTCTTCAGTTACATTATATAGGCATTCTTAGGATCAAATAGTAGTCTGTTGTGTGCTGTCTTGTTGGATAGAGCAGGAGATGTATTTGTCATTTGAACATATTTCTTTGGTGGTAAATAAAATCTGGAAAGTAGATCCCCCGGAAGCACCGATAACAATGCAAAAAGTGAAAATTGCAAGTTGATACATATTTTATTTGCTTTCCAGAACGATGTGCAGCTTTTAAAACTCATTTTTAGTCTTGTTGTTAGTCAGGGTGTCAGAAAAATGCCAAAATTGGGCCAAGGAGTTATCAGAAATGAAAAAGTAATACATATTTTAAGTGAATTATCTCCCTTTAATTGTTTGTAATTCTTATATTTCTGCTTTTAACTGTTTTAATGAAGTATTTTGGGCTGTACACTAATTATTTTCATGCAAGAGTAGTTTGTCAGACATTCTCAATTGCAAAAATATGTTCTAAAATATGTATTTTCCATTTCCATGGTCAAAATATGTGTGAAAATAACCTTAAAATGGCACTTCAGAGGTGGTTGACTGTCATTTATTTGAGAATGCAGCAATTTTCAACAGCAAAATTGATATACCTGACAAGATTATGCCTGCTTTTTCTTACATTTGCATATTTTTATATAATTTGATGTCTTTCAATGGGAAAAATGCTTATATCTGTGGCATAGTGGCCAAAAACTGATGAAAAGAATAATGCAGCAGTGGTCTATTTGAAAGACATGTAAGGTGCAAAATGCTCTAATGACAGTGTCCATAGAGTGTAATCTTTATGTTAATATCAGCTAATTTTTATTTATTTTATTTTGAATGCTTAAGTCACTTTCAGTAATACTCTAGGATGAGAAATGTGTTGATAATGCAGAAAAACACTGTTTTTTGTGATGGGTGTGGTATGAAACCAGCTCTTTGCAGTAGCATTTATGCTTGAAAGTGTATGTAAGTAGTTCTTGATTGAAGTGGACTATATTCATTCAACACAGGAGGAGTTTCATGTATATTGCCTCAACATTGACTCCATGGTGATCATTTAAATAAGAAAATGCAGTTTTACTCCATATTGTCAATTTGGCTGATTTAAGATAAAAGGGGACAAGAGGCATGGATTTTGGATGAGAGTAAAAATAACACATTTTTTACTTTGGTAAGTGTTTACTTTAAAATAATAATAGTTGAAATGCATGTATACTGAAATTTTATATTCTCTTTAAAGAAGGTTTCATTTCAACTGTGACTTAACTGAAGTAACAGGTACAAAAACTAGATTTTGCTTTTTTACATGCTTCTGATGGTGTTTTTAGCAGAATCAAAACTTCCAAGGTTGTTCAGTACTATAATTGCTAGAATTTAAACAAGTACTAATAGATACTTTTAGCCAATATCAAGACCAGAGGTGCTCAAACTTTGTATTATCAATATTTCAAATATGTGTTTTCATTTGATCCAAGTGATATTTCAAGTTTTTGGTGTCTGCATAGATTCAGAATTTTCTCATTGAGCAGGATATTAGGAGGGGTATAGTGTTGGATGAATGCATTGTTATTTTCTTGTAAATATTTTATTGAATTTCGAACATGTGATCCAAGTGATATTTCAGGCTTTTGGTGCCTGCATGGATTCAGACTTTTCTGATTGGGCAGGATATTAAGGAGGGGTAGAGTGTTAGATGAATGCATTGTTATTTTCTTGTAAACCTTTTATTTAGGTCTCAGAACATACTCAACTGGCTGTGGTTCCATGAGGTCTTTTGAACAAGATGGTAGGAAAAACAGCAGAGATCTGTTTGAAAGATATGTAAGGGGCAAAATGCTCTTTTGACAGTGTTAATAGTGTGTAATCTTTATGTTAATATCAGCTAGTGATTTTTTATTGTATTTTGAATGGTTAAGTCACTTTCAGTAATCCCCTTGGATGAGAAATGTGTTGATAATGCAGAAAAACTCTGTTTTTGTGATGGGTGGGGTATGAAAACTGCTCTTTGTAGTAGCATTTATGATTGAAAGAGTATGTAAGAAGTATTTGGTTGAAAAGGACTATATTCATTCAATATAGGAGGAGTTTCATGTATATTGCCTCAACATTGACTCCATGGTGATCATTTGAATAAGAAAATGAAGTTTTACTTCATATTTTCAATATAGCTGATTTAAGACACTGTGACACCCTATAGATAAAAGGAGACAAGAGGCATGGATTTTGGATGAGAGTTAAAATAACACATTTGTTACTTTGGTAAGTGTTTGCTTTAAAATAATAATAGCTGAAATGCATGTATATTGAAATTTTATATTCTCATTAAAGAAGGTTTCATTTCAACTGTGACTTAACTGAAGTAACAGGTACAAAAACTAGATTTTCCTTTTTTACATGCTTCTGATGGTGTTTTTAGAAGAATCAAAGCTTCCAAGGTTGTTCAGTACTATAATTGCAGGAATTTAAACAAGTAGGAAGATACTTTTAGCCAATATCAAGACCAGAGGTGCTAAAACTTTGTATTATCAATATTTCAAATATGAGTTTTCATGTGATCCAAGTGATACTTCACGTTTTTGGTGCCTGCATGGATTCAGACTTTTCTCATTGAGCAGGATATTAAGGAGGGGTAGAGTGTTGGATGAATGCATTGTTATTTTCTTGTAAATCTTTTATTTAGGTCTCAGAACATACTCAACTGGCTGTGGTTCCATGAGGTTTTTTGAACAAGATAGTAGGAAAAACATGTACTTACAGTGCCAGAATGCTTACTGATAAATAAATGTAGAGGTATGACACTAAAAATAGGCAGACTTAATTTAAGTTTTGCCGCTACAACCTTCAAAATTGTATATATATATTTTTTTCGTTTTTCCTTGAAGCAATGAAAGTCTCCGGGGTGCCATTTTTGTTATTTCCATTTCTGTTTTTGTGTGAACAAAGATTATGTGTCACATATTTCAGATTTTTTTTACTGATTCAGATGCTCAAAAGCTCAATTGGAAGCAGGAATAACATTGACAGTAGAATATTAAAATATCTGTAAGCTTGCTGCTCACAATATTTTATCAAAACAGTACATTAAATGACACATGGATATTGTGTAAAGACTCAGCTAGATAGACATTGCTCTAGAATCACTTATCCAGTAAAATGTGTTGTTTGTGGGGCTCAGCTGGAAGTTCTATTACAAAAATTAGTTATTTTACTTGTATTGTTTAAGTGGCCATTTGAACATATTTCTTTCGTGGTAAGTTGATACATATTTTATTTGCTTTTCAGCATGATGTGCAGCTTTTATAACTCATTTTAGTCTTGTTGTTAGGTTGTCAGAAAAATGCCAAAATTGAGCCAAGGAGTTATCAGAAATGAAAAAGTAATTCATATTTTAAGTGAATTATCTCCCTTTAAGTATTTGTTATTCTTATATTTCTGCTTTTAACTGTTTCAGTGAAGTATTTTGGGCTGTACAATAATTATTTTCATGCAAGAGTTGTTTGTCAGGCATTCACAGTTGCAAAAATATGTTCTAAAATATGTATTTTCCATTTCCATGGTCAAAATATGTGTGAAAATAACCTTAATATGGCAGTTCAGAGGTGGTTGACTGTCAGTTATTTGAGAGTACTGCAATTTTCAACATCAAAATTGACATATCTGGCAAGATTATGCCTCCTTTTTCTTACATTTGCATCATTTTTAGCTCGCCTGTCACGAAGTGACAATGTGAGCTTTTGTGATCGCGCAGCATCCGTCGTCCGTCCGTGCGTAAACTTTTCCTTTTGACATCTCTAGAGGTCACAGTTTTTATGGGATCTTTATGAAAATGGGTCAGAATGTTCATCTTGATGATATCTAGGTCAAGTTCGAAACTGGGTTACGTGCCGTCAAAAACTAGGTCAGTAGGTCTAAAAATAGAAAAACATTGTGACCTCTCTAGAGGCCATATATTTCACAAGATCTTCATGAAAATTGGTCAGAATGTTTGCCATGATGATATCTAGGACAAGTTCGAAACTGGGTAACGTGCCGTCAAAAACTAGGTTAGTAGGTCTAAAAATAGAAAAACCTTTTGACCTCTCTAGAGGCCATATATTTCATAAGATCTTCATGAAAATTGGTCAGAATGTTCACCTTGATGATATCTAGGACAAGTTCGAAACTGGGTTACGTGCCTTCAAAAACTAGGTTAGTAGGTCTAAAAATAGAAAAACCTTGTGACCTCTCTAGAGGCCATATATTTCACAAGATCTTCATGAAAATTGGTCAGAATGTTCACCTTGATAATATCTAGGTCAAGTTTGAAACTGGGTTAGGTGCCGTTAAAAGCTAGGTCAGTAGGTCTAAAAAAAGAAAAACATTATGACCTTTCTAGAGGCCATATATTTCATAAGATCTTCATGAAAATTAATCAGAACGTTCACCTTGATGATATCTAGGTCAAGTCCGAAAGTGGGTCATGTGCCGTCAAAAACTAGGTCAGTAGATCAGTAACCTTGTGATCTCTCTATAGGCCATATTTTTCATGGGATCTGTATGAAAATTGGTCTGAATGTTCATCTTGATGATGTCTAGGTCAAGTTCGAAAATGGGTCAAGTGCCATTAAAAACTAGGTCAGTAGGTCAAATAATAGAAAACACTTGTGACCTCTCTAGAGGCCATATTTTGCATGGGATCTGTATGAGAGTTGGTCTGATTGTTCACCTTGATGATATCTAGGACAAGTTTGAAATAGGGTCATGTGCGGTCAAAAACTAGGTCAGTAGGTCTAAAAATATAAAAAACTTGTGACCTCTCTAGAGGCCATACTTGTGAATGGATCTCCATAAAAATTGGTCAGAATGTTCATCTTGATGATATCTAGGTCAAGTTCGAAAGTGGATCACGTGCCTTCAAAAAGTAGGTCAGTAGGTCAAATAATGTATAAACGTTGTGACCTCTCTAGAGGCCATACCCTTGAATGGATCTTCATGAAAATTGGTCAGAATGTTCATCTTGATGATATCTAGGTCATGTTTGAAACTGGGTCACGTGCCATAAAAAACTAGGTCAGTAGGTAATAAAAAATAAAACCTTGTGACCTCTCTAGAGGCCATACTTTTCATGGGATATGTATAAAAGTTGGTCTGAATGTTCGTCTTGATTATATCTAGGTCATGTTTGAAACTGGGTCAACTGCGGTCAAAAACTAAGTCAGTAGGTCTAAAATTATTAAAATTTTTGACCTCTCTAGAGGCCATATTTTTCAATGGATCTTCATGAAAGTTGATCTGAATGTTCACCTTGAAGATATCTATGTCAGTTTCGAAACTGGGTCACGTGCGGTCAGAAACTTGGCCAGTAGGTATAAAAATAGAAAAACCTTGTGACCTCTGTAGAGGCCAAATTTTTCATGAGATCTTCATGAAAATTAGTGCTAATGTTCACATTGATAATATCTAGGTCAAGTTCAAAACAGGGTCACGTACCTTCGAAAACTAGGTCAATAGGTCAAATAATAGAAAAACCTTGTGACCTCTCTAGAGACCATATTTTTCAATGGATCTTCATGAAAATTGGTCAGAATTTCTGCTTTTAACTGTTTCAGTGAAGTATTTTGGGCTGTACAATAATTATTTTCATGCAAGAGTAGTTTGTCAGGCATTCTCAGTTGCAAAAATATGTTCTAAAATAAGTATTTTCCATTTCCATGGTCAAAATGTGTGAAAATAACCTTAAAATGGCAGTTCAGAGGTGGAGACTGTCAGTTATTTGAGAGTACAGCAATTTTCAACAGCAAAATTGACATATCTGGCAAGATTATGCCTCATTTTTCTTACATTTGCATCATTTTTAGCTTACCTTCCACGAAGTGACAAGGTGAGCTTTTGTGATCGCGCAGCATCCGTCGTCCGTCGTCCGTCCGTGCGTCCGTGCGTAAACTTTTCTTTTAGACATCTCTAGAGGTAACAGTTTTCATGGGATCTTTATAAAAATGGGTCAGAATGTTCATCTTGATGATATCTAGGACAAGTTCGAAACTGGGTTACGTGCCATCGTAAACTAGGTCAGTAGGTCTAAAAAATAGATAAACTTTGTGACCTCTCTAGAGGCCATATATTTCACAAGATCTCCATGAAAATTGGTCAGAATGTTCATCTTGATGATATCTAGGACAAGTTTGAAACTGGGTTACGTGCCTTCAAAAACTAGGTTAGTAGGTCTAAAAATAGAAAAACCTTGTGACCTCTCTAGAGGCCATATATTTCACAAGATCTTCATGAAAATTGGTCAGAATGTTTACCTTGATAATATCTAGGTCAAGTTTGAAACTGGGTTAGGTGCCGTTTAAAGCTAGGTCAATAGATCTAAAAATATAAAAACCTTATGACCTCTCTAGAGGCCATATATTTCATAAGATCTTCATGAAAATTAATCAGAACGTTCACCTTGATGATATCTAGGTCAAGTCCGAAAGTGGGTCACGTGCCGTCAAAAACTAGGTCAGTAGATCAGTAACCTTGTGATCTCTCTAGAGGCCATATTTTTCATGGGATCTGTATGAAAATTGGTCTGAATGTTCATCTTGATGATGTCTAGGTCAAGTTCGAAAATGGGTCAAGTGCCATTAAAAACTAGGTCAGTAGGTCAAATAATAGAAAACACTTGTGACCTCTCTAGAGGCCATATTTTGCATGGGATCTGTATGAGAATTGGTGTGATTGTTCACCTTGATGATATCTAGGATAAATTTGAAATAGGGTCATGTGCGGTCAAAAACTAGGTCAGTAGGTCTAAAAATATAAAAAACTTGTGACCTCTCTAGAGGCCATACTTGTGAATGGATCTCCATAAAAATTGGTCAGAATGTTCATCTTGATGATATCTAGGTCAAGTTCGAAAGTGGATCACGTGCCTTCAAAAAGTAGGTCAGTAGGTCAAATAATGTAAAAACGTTGTGACCTCTCTAGAGGCCATACCCTTGAATGGATCTTCATGAAAATTGGTCAGAATGTTCACCTTGATGATATCTAGGTCAAGTTTAAAACTGGGTCACGTGCCCTAAAAAGCTAGGTCAGTAGGTCAAAAAAATTAAACCTTGTGACCTCTCTAGAGGCAATACTTTTCATGGGATATGTATAAAAGTTGGTCTGAATGTTCGTCTTGATTATATCTGGGTCAAGTTTGAAACTGGGTCAACTGCGGTAAAAAACTAGGTCAGTAGGTCTAAAATTATTAAAATATTTTGACCTCTCTAGAGGGCATATTTTTCAATGGATCTTCATGAAAATTAATCTGAATGTTCAGTATGAAGATATCTAGGTCAGTTTCGAGACTGGGTCACGTGCGGTCAAAAACTAGGCCAGTTTTCATGAGATCTTCATGAAAATAAGTGAGAATGTTCACCTTGATGATATCTAGGTCAAGTTCAAAACAGGGTCACGTACCTTCGAAAACTAGGTCAATAGGTCAAATAATAGAAAAACCTCATGACCTCTCCAGAGACCATATTTTTCAATGGATCTTCATTAGAATTGGTCAGAATTTTTATCTCGATAATGTCTAGGTCAAGTTCAGAACTGGGTCACATGGGCTCAAAAACTAGGTCACTATGTCAAATAATAGAAAAAACAACGCCATACTCAAAACTGGGTCATGTGGGAAGAGGTGGGCGATTCAGGACCATCATGGTCCTCTTGTTATATAATGTGTTGTCTTTCAATGGGAAAAATGCTTATATCTGTGGCATAGTGGCCAAAAACTGATGAAAAGAATAATGCAGCAGAGGTCTGTTTGAAAGACATGTAAGGTGCAAAATGCTCTAATGACAATGTCCATAGTGGGTAATCTTTATGTTAATATCAGCTAGTGTTTATTTATTGTATTTTGAATGCTTAAGTCACTTTCAGTAATCCTCTAGGATGAGAAATGTGTTGATAATGCAGAAAAAAACTGTTTTTGTGATTGGTGGGGTATGAAAACAGCTCTTTGCAGTAGCATTTATGCCTGAACGTGTATGTAATTACTATTCGGTTGAAGTGGACTATATTCATTCAATACAGGAGGAGTTTCATGTATATTGCCTCAACATTGATTACATGGTGATCATTTAAATTAGAAAATGGAGTTTTACTCCATATTTTCAATCTAGCTGATTTAAGACACTGTGACACACTATAGATAAAAGGGGACAAGAGGCATGGATTTTGGATGAGAGTAAAAATAACACATTTGTTACTTTGGTAAGTGTTTACTTTAAAATAATAATAGCTGAAATGCATGCATACTGAAATTTTATATTCTCTTTAAAGAAGGTTTCATTTCAACTGTGATCAACTGAAGTAACAGGTACCGAAGTAGATTTTGCTATTTAACATGCTTTTGCTGGTGTTTTTAGCAGAATCAAAGCTTCCAAGGTTGTTCAGTACTATAATTCCAGGAATTTAAAGGTCCAATACTAAGGAAAGTGAACATTTTAATTTCTTTTAAAAAGCACAGAAACTATTTCATTTTATTGGAAAATGAAAGTTGGTATGTAGAAATTCGAAATAAATCGCAGTATATTTACAATTATTTTTCTATGAAGTATGAAGAAAGTTAAAAAGACCTGGGGGTCATTCTGTCGATTCATTGAAATTTCAACATAATACACATACATTTCTTTGAGTTCCAAAGACCGTCTGTAAATTTTGACCTGCCAGTCTTCATTATTTAGTGTCTGGCAGAAGTCTATGCACTGGCTATGAAAAAAATTGCCAACTCACTTTCCCTTAGTAATGGACCTTTAAACAAGTAGGTACATACTTTTAGACAATATCAAGACCAGAGGTGCTCAAACTTTGTATTATCAATATTTCAAATATGTGTTTTCATGTGATCCAAGTGATATTTCAAGTTTTTGGTGTCTGCATGTATTCAGACTTTTCTCATTGAGCAGGATATTAAGGAGGGGTAGAGTGTTGGATGAATGCATTGTTATTTTCTTGTAAATCTTTTATTTAGGTCTCAGAACATACTCAACTGGCTGTGGTTCCATGAGGCTTTTTGAACAAGATTGTAGGAAAACCATGTACTGACAGTGCCAGAATGCTTACTGATAAATAAATGTAGAGGCATGACACTAAAATACATAATATTATTATAGTTATAGGCAGACTTAATTTAAGTTTTGCCCCTACAACCTTCAAAATTGGATATATAATTTTTTCTCTTTTCCTTGAAGCAATGAAAGTCTCCAGGGCGCCATTTTTGCCATTTTTATTTCTCTTTTTGTGTGAACAAAGATTATGTATCACATATTTCAGATTTTTTTTACGGATTCAGATGCTCAAAAGCTCAACTGGAAGCAGGAATAACATTGAAAGTAGAATATTAAAATATCTGTAAGCTTGCTGCTCACAATATTTTATCAAAACAGTACATTAAATGACACATGAATATTGTGTAAAGAATCAGCAAGATAGACATAGGTCTAGAATCACTTATTCAGTAAAATGTGTTGTTTGTGGGGTTCAGCTGGAAGTTCTATTACAAAAATTAGTTATTTTACTTGTATTGTTTAAGTGACCAGTCTTCAGTTACATTATATCGGCTTTCTTAGGATCAAACAGTAGTCTGTTGTGTGCTGTCTTGTTGGATAGAGCAGGATAGGTATTTCTTATTTGAACATATTTCCTTGGTGGTAAGTTAATACATATTTTATTTGCTTTCCGGCATGATGTACAGCTTTTAGAACTCTTTTTTAATCTTATTGTTATACCCCCACCAAACATTTGAGGGGGGTATATAGGAGGCAGTTTTGTCGCGTCCCGTCGCGTCCCGTCGCGTCGCGTCCCGTCCCGTCGCGTCCCGAAATCTATTATCTCAGTTATTACCAAATGGATTTGATTCAAACTTAAAATACATGTTCCACCTTATCACCCACATCATGTGACACAAGGTGCATAACTCTGACACCAAGTTTTCATGAATTATGTCCCCTTAGAATTTAAGGTTAATTTTTTGTATTTCCACTATATCTCAGTTATTACTAAATGGATTTGATTCAAACTTAAAATAGATGTTCCACCTCATCACCCACATCATGTGCCCACATCATGTGACACAAGGTGCATAACTCTGACACCAAGTTTTCATGAATTATGTCCCCTTTTACTTAGAATTTAAGGTTAATTTTCTTGTATTTTCACTATATCTCAGTTATTACTAAATGGATTTGGTTCAAACTTACAATAGTTGTTCCACCTCATCACCCATATGATGTGACATAAGGTGCTTAACTCTGACATAAATTTTTTATGAATTATGTCCCCTTTTACTTAAAATTTAAGGTTGATTTTGATGTATTTTCACTATATCTCAATTATTACAATATGGATTTGATTCAAACTTAAAATAGATGTTCCACCTCATCACCCATATCATGTGACACAAGGTGCATAACTCTGACACCAATTTTTCATGAATTATGCCCCTTTTTACTTAGAATTTAAGGTTAATTTTGATGTATTTTCACTATATCTCAGTTACTACTGAATGGATTTGATCCAGAACTAAAACAGATGTTCCACCTCAACACCCACATCATGTGACACAAGGTGCATAACTCTGACACTAATTTTTCTTGAATTGTGTCCCCTTTTACCTAGAATTTAAGGTTAATTTTGATGTATTTTCACTATATCTCATTCTGATTGGCTTAGAAGTAACCTTTTTTATGCCCCCGAAGGGAGGCATATAGTTTTTGAACCGTCTGTCCGTCTGTCGGTCTGTCGGTCCGTCGGTCTGTCAGTCTGTCGGTCTGTCAGTCTGTCCGCAATTTTCGTGTCCGGTCCATATCTTTGTCATCGATGGATGGATTTTCAAATAACTTGGCATGAATGTGTACCACAGTAAGACGACGTGTCACGCACAAGACCCAGGTCCGTAGCTCAAAGGTCAAGGTCACACTTAGACATTAAAGGATAGTGCATTGATGGGTGTGTCCGGTCCATATCTTTGTCATCGATGGACGGATTTTCAAATAACTTGGCATGAATGTGTACCACAGTAAGACGACGTGTCGCGCGCAAGACCCAGGTCCGTAGCTCAAAAGTCAAGGTCACACTTAGACTTTAAAGGAAAGTACATTGATGGGCGTGTCCGGTCCATATCTTTGTCATCCATGGATGGATTTTCAAATAACTTTGCATGAATGTGTACCACAGTAAGACGACGTGTCATGCGCAAGACCCAGGTCCGTAGCTCAAAGGTCAAGGTCACACTTAGACATTAAAGGATAGTGCATTGATGGGCGTGTCCGGTCCATATCTTTGTCATCCATGGATGGATTTTCAAATAACTTGGCATGAATGTGTACCACAGTAAGACGACGTGTCGTGCGCAAGACCCAGGTCCATAGCTCAAAGGTGAAGGTCACACTTAGACGTTAAAGGTCATTTTTCATGATAGTGCATTGATGGGCGTGTCCGGTCCATATCTTTGTCATTCATGCATAGATTTTAAAGTAACTACGCATGAATGTGCGACACAGTAAGACGACGTGTCACGCACAAGACCCAGGTCCGTAGCTCAAAGGTCAAGGTCACACTTAGACATTAAAGGATAGTGCATTGATGGGTGTGTCCGGTCCATATCTTTGTCATCGATGGACGGATTTTCAAATAACTTGGCATGAATGTGTACCACAGTAAGACGACGTGTCGTGCGCAAGACCCAGGTCCATAGCTCAAAGGTGAAGGTCACACTTAGACGTTAAAGGTCATTTTTCATGATAGTGCATTGATGGGCGTGTCCGGTCCATATCTTTGTCATTCATGCATAGATTTTAAAGTAACTACGCATGAATGTGCGACACAGTAAGACGACGTGTCACGCACAAGACCCAGGTCCGTAGCTCAAAGGTCAAGGTCACACTTAGACATTAAAGGATAGTGCATTGATGGGTGTGTCCGGTCCATATCTTTGTCATCGATGGACGGATTTTCAAATAACTTGGCATGAATGTGTACCACAGTAAGACGACGTGTCGCGCGCAAGACCCAGGTCCGTAGCTCAAAAGTCAAGGTCACACTTAGACTTTAAAGGAAAGTGCATTGATGGGCGTGTACGGTCCATATCTTTGTCATCCATGGATGGATTTTCAAATAACTTTGCATGAATGTGTACCACAGTAAGACGACGTGTCATGCGCAAGACCCAGGTCCGTAGCTCAAAGGTCAAGGTCACACTTAGACGTTAAAGGATAGTGCATTGATGGGCGTGTCCGGTCCATATCTTTGTCATCGATGGATGGATTTTCAAATAACTTGGCATGAATGTGTACCACAGTAAGACGACGTGTCGTGCGCAAGACCCAGGTCCATAGCTCAAAGGTGAAGGTCACACTTAGACGTTAAAGGTCATTTTTCATGATAGTGCATTGATGGGCGTGTCCGGTCCATATCTTTGTCATTCATGCATAGATTTTAAAGTAACTACGCATGAATGTGCGACACAGTAAGACGACGTGTCGCGCGCAAGACCCAGCCCCGTAGGTCAAAGGTCCTAAACTCTAACATCGGCCATAACTATTCATTCAAAGTGCCATCGGGGGGCATGTGTCATCCTATGGAGACAGCTCTTGTTTAACTTTTGTACTGAGTTTCTTCCCCTTAAATTCCAGGAATTAGTCTATTTTTAGAAATCCTATTTTTAGATTTTCAGTATTTTAGGTATTTTTCTAACTTTTTTATTATAAGTCCTATGTAAAAAGTAAAAACATTTTTTTGTTGTAACATGGGTCGTAAGACCCTTTTTTGTATTCACTTTTAGTGTATCTCTAATATTAGAGATTTAATATATTTACTTGTATTACTATACTAGTATTATACTAGTATTACTTATATGTGGAAGCCCAGGATGAAGTACTCCAAAGTATTTTTAAGATTCCTTATGGTTGCCATTCTTCTGTGACAAGACCGTATGGTGGGGGTATGAGTCACTCCTGTGACAGTTCTAGTTAGTCAGGTTGTCACGAAAATGCCAAACTTGAGCCAAGGAGTTATCAGAAATGAAAAAGTAATACATATTTTAAGTGAATTATCTCCCTTAATTGTTTGTAATTCTTATATTTCTTTTTTTAACTGTTTCAGTGAAGTAAGTATTTTTGGCTCTACAATAATTATTTTCATGCAACAGTAGTTTGTCAGGCATTCTCAATTGCAAAAATATGTTCTAAAATATGTATTTTCCATTTCCATTGTCAAAGTATTGTGAAAAAAACCCTTAAAATGGCACTTCAGAGGTGGTTGACTGTCATTTATTTGCGGTACAGCAATTTTCAACAGCAAAATTGACATATCTGGCAAAATTATGCCCCTTTTTCTTACATTTGCATTAATTTTATATAATTTGTTGTCTTTCAATGGAAAAAATGCTTATATCTATTGCAAAGTGGCCAAAAAATGATGAAAAGAATAATGCG
This sequence comes from Mercenaria mercenaria, assembly GCF_021730395.1. Taxonomy (NCBI): domain Eukaryota; kingdom Metazoa; phylum Mollusca; class Bivalvia; order Venerida; family Veneridae; genus Mercenaria; species Mercenaria mercenaria. The sequence continues at coordinate 83,903,233 of NC_069368.1, forward strand.
CAGAGGTCTGTTTGAAAGACATGTAAGGTGCAAAATGCTCTAAATGACAGTGCCCGGTAGTTTTGTAATCTTTATGTTAGTATCAGCTAGTGTTTTTATTGTATTTTGAATGTTTTAAGTCACTTTCAGTAATCCCTAGGATGAGAAGTGTGTTGATAATGCAGAAAAACACTGTTTTTGTGTTGGATGGGGTATGAAAACAGCTCTTTCTCTTTGCAGTAGCATTTATGCTTGAAAGTGTATGAAAGTAGTTTTTGGGTTGAAATGGACTATATCATTCAATACAGGAGGAGTTTCATGTATATTGCCTCAAATTGACTCCATGGTGATCATTTAAATAAGGAAATGCAGTTTTCTCCACTTTTTCTATTTAGCTATTTAAGACACTGTGACAAAAATATAGATAAAAGGGACAAGAGGCATGGATTTTGGATGAGAGTAAAAATAACACATTTTTTACTTGGTAAGTGTTTACTTTAAAATAATAATAGCTGAAGTGCATGTATAATGAAATTTGATATTCTCTTTAAAGAAGGTTTCATTTCAACTGTGACTTAACTGAAGTAACAGGCACAAGAAACTAGATTTTGCTATTTAACATGCTTCTGCTGGTGTTTTTAGCAGAATCAAAGTTTCCCAAAGGTTGTTCGTACTATAATTGCAGGAATTAAAAACAAGTAGGTATACTTTTAGACAATATCAGACCAGAGGTGCTCAAACTTTGTTTTATCAATATTCAAATATGTGTTTTCATGTGATCCAAGTGTTTATTTCAAGTTTTTGGTGTCTGCATGTATTCAGACTTTTCTCATTGAGCAGGATATTAAGGAGGGTAGAGTGTTGGATGAATGCATTTTTTATTTTCTTGTAAATCTTTTATTTAGGTCTCAGAACATACTCAACGGCTGTGGCTCCATGAAGATTTTTAAACAAAATTGTAGGAAAACCATGTACTGACAGTGCCAGAAGCTTACTGATAAATAAATGTAGAGGTATGACACTAAAAATACATAGTTATAGGCGACTTATTTTAAGTTTTGCCCCTACAACCTTCAAAATTGTATTTTATATTTTTTTCTCTTTTCCTTGAAGCAATGAAGTCCCCGGGGCGCCATTTTTGCCATTTTTATTTCTTTTTTTTGTGTGAACAAAGATTATGTATACATATTTCAGATTTTTTTATGATTCGATGCTCAAAAGCTCAATTCGAAGCAGGAATAACATTAAAAGTAGAATATTAAAATATCTGTAAGCTTGCTGCTCCAATATGTTATCAGAACAGTACATTAAAAAAACACATGAATATTTTTGTAAAGACTCAGCTAGATAGACATTGCTCTTAGAATCACTTATTCAGTAAAATGTGTTGTTTGTGGGGTTCAGCTGGAAGTTCTATTACAAAAATTAGTTTTTTTAAATTGTATTGTTTAAGTGACCAGTCTTCAGTTACATTATATCGGCTTTCTTAGGATCAAACAGTAGTTGTTGTGTGCTGTCTTGTTGGATAGAGCAGGATAGGTATTTTTCATTTGAACAATTTCTTTGGTGGTAAGTTGTACATATTTTATTTGTTTCCCAGCATGAGTCCAGCTTTTATAATTCATTTTAGTCTTGTTGTTAGTCAGGTTGTCAAAAAAATTCCAAAAATTAGCCAAGTAGTTATCAGAAATGAAAAAGTAATACTTTTTTAAAGTGAATTATCTCCCTTTAATTGTTTGTAATTCTTATTTTTCTGCTTTTTACTGTTTCAGTGAAGTATTTTTGGAGCTCACAATAATTATTTTCATGCAAGTAGTTTGTCAGGCATTTCAATCGCAAAAATATGTTCTAAAATATGTATTTTCCATTTCCATGGTCAAAATATGTGGAAAATAACCTTTTTCGAGGGCTCAGCGCAAAACTATTCTAACTACATATTTTGGCGAAAATGAATTTTTTTTTTATATATTTTTCAAATGTTTGTACATAATGCTATTTTTTTGTAAAAAAAGTTAGGTTTTCTTAACTATTTCCTTTGATTTTAACAAAAATAGAAAATATTCTATCTCAAAATGGTTAAACTATTCCAAGTTGAGTTAGACTAGTTTTGCACTATAACTTGCAAAAGTTTATAGTAAGAAATTCATTGCGCAACACTGTTCTATCTCATCTTTGAATTGTTTTGCACTGAAAAACAAAGGTTCATGACATAACAACATTCTTACAAACTTATCAAATTATGTCTTAAGATAACCTGTAACTTTAATTTTTATTAATTTAGTATAATACTGTTTAAAAATGTATGAAAATAATAATTACGTAAACAAATTGCTATTTTTTTCAAAGTAATATATTTTGTCAAAAAGAAACTGGAATAGTGTTCAAATCATATTGAATGCATAATTTATTTGGTACTCAAATACTGTTTGTAGTATATTCTAACACGATTTGTATTTTGCCCCATATAGAAGAAATTTAGAGTGCTAAATCCTTCTTTAGATCACACAAGACGACCAGGCTATTTTGTGGTAGATATATCACGAGCATTAAAATGTAGTACCACACTGTAAATAGGGCTAAAAACCCCACTAAATTAGCATGTTAGAAGCGAAATGATAAATCCTTTGCTGTTTGAGTCTTTGATTGGAGCACAGTTAGTCATTCAGATGCGTGTAATTAGATCACCCGCTCTCATTACTGAATCTCCAGGAAGAGTTGTCGTTCCTAAACACTCACATAATCTCCTCTGCAACAGGCTCATGTCAAGATTTTTAGCTCGACTTTTTGAAGAAAAAAGTCGGACTATTGTCGTAACCTGATCGTCAGCGTCTGCGTTGGTTAAGTTTTTCGTGCGAGTAAATTTCTCACAGACTATCGAAGGTATTCACTTAAAAACTCTTAATAGTTTCACAAACCCAAAGGGGAGTCAATAGTGATATAGCACATCACCCTGTACCCTGTATATCTGGAGTGATCTGCCCTTGTTTCTACTTAGTACATACAAATTTGCACTATTTTTGAAGTTAACTGAATAATTTCTCAAACACTATCAAAGGTATCCCCTTGAAACTTTGAATGGTTATTTACTAACTCTTTATCCCCTTACTTGACCCTTACCCCACACTGGTGGGACAGGTGGGGGGGGGACTTTGCCACGTCCCCCCCCCCCCCCCCCCCCAATTTTTTTTTTTAAATTTTTTAACACAATCATATACAAAATATAATGGCATTCTCTTATACTAGTGACTTGACACTCCCATATACTATCCAGCACTGAGAAAAGTCCAGCATACATCCCGCTAGGTGGCGCTCTTGTTGACATAACTTTTAAAAGACACTTTTTACAAGTTACAGTTTGAATGTTCCATGAATGTATTATGACCAGGATTCGTAGTATCCATTTGATCTCCCATAATAGACTGATAGAAGTAACGTATGCTATAATAGCCTATATTTATCACAGTGCATACACTGCTTGCAAAATTTTGTGAAAATGTCACAGCAATGGTCAGTGACCTTGTACCAGTTTCCTTCAAATAGTTCTATTTCGTAGAAAAATCGTGGTGTAATGTAATTACTAATTACTAAGTTGAAACAACTTAACAAATATTTTCTTTGCGTTAACTTCTACCAAAACTGCAAGCTGTGAAATTTCGGTGAGCAATCTAGAGCCACGATAACCCTCTGTTTCACATTTTACTATATACTGGCACTGTTTAGGTATAGGTGAAGCAACTTGTTAATAAAATTATGATTTATGCATGCACGTTTTGCTTTTGTGAAACAATGGAATATATTATTTGAAACTATGTCGACAGTTATGTGATCGAACAGATCAAATAAAGAAATTTTCATTTCTTTTTTTATGAAACTGTTATTAAGTGGAGTTTGTTCTATAATTCGTCACTGATACTGAACAAGGAGCTTTACATACTGTTTTTCATTGATGCAGAAATGATGTCAGAAGATATTTCAAAAAATGTGATTCACTGAACAAGAAAAACGGTTAAGGCAGTCGTAAAATATCAAAAAGATCAAGCAAGTTTTCTGAGCCAAAACCTTATCAATGGTATTCATAAACTCATTTACTTATAATTATACAAATGATCCGATATTGTCCATCTCTTTTGACAGATTAATAAAACAAGGTATGTAATCTGGACTTAACTGACACCGAAAATAGATTGTTTCATCCTGTGTAGGTTGGAGGCAAGTAATGTCTACCATGCACCCCTGGGTCCAGTTGTTCGAAACTTTAACAGGGGATTAAGCTAACAGTTGATTAACGTTAGGGTTAGTTTTCGACATTTAAGAAGAATTAGAGAAACAGATGTATGAGCTTAGAATTATGAATTTTGAAAATTCTTTACAATTAAATCAGAACATTATACTAGTGTTTCTCACCAAGTCTAGACTAAGTGTTTTGAATCAAAATTAACCAGCGGTTAGTTTAACAGTCGGTTAAAGTTTCGAACAACTGTCCCCTGGACTAATTTACATTATACTTAAATTTTGGCAGTAACAACTGTGTGAGAAAAATTCTCATGTAAAGCCTTTCTTGAACTATATACGATTTAACACTTTTACGTGTAAGCATTTCAGATTTCGATCGCTTAAAATAAGAAGTCGTGCGCACGAGGTTAGATGATGATCGCTCAAGATAAGATCTCATGCACACGAGATAAGATGTGGATCGCTCAACATATGATGTTGATCGCTTGAGATAAGTTGTCGTACGCCCAAGATAAGATGTTGATCGCTCGAAATAAGATGTCTTACGCACGAGATAAGATGTTGATCGCTCAAAATAAGATGTCGTTCGCACGAGATAAGGATGTTGATCGCTTGGAATAAGATGTTGTGCGCTCGAAATAAGATGTTGAACGCTCGGGATAAGATGTCGTACGCGTGAGATAAGATGTTGAACGCTAAAAATAAGATGTCGTGCACACGAGATTAGATGTTGATCGCTCAATATTAAAATGTTGTGCGCACAAGATAAGATGTTGATCACTCAAGATAAGATATCGTGTGCACGACAGTCGTTTGCACGAGATAAGATTGTGATTGTTCAAGATAAGATGTCGTGCACACGAGATAAGACGTTGATCGCTGAAGACACTTGCATCAGACTAGAAGGAAAAAGCCTCTGTACATGTAATACCTACCCCAGGTATTCTATAGAATCATGGTCTGAAGGGGGAAGATGTACTTACCAATTTCAATCGCGCATTTCATACCTAAGAAACTTAGTACGGTAAATGTGTACTATGAATATTAAACAAGTGGTAATTTATCTTCCATGGTGTACCGGTCTTTCTTCAAGACTTCTTATGGTAGAAAAACAACTCAGATTTTATAGTTTTTCAACGTTACACAAACAACTTTCTTGAACTTCCCTGGTGAAGTTCCGGTCTAGATTGCAAAACCATTCTGATCGGCTGATATAAAAATGTATGTCTGTCGTCATTTTACTACACTAGTATGATAAAATATGTGGTATATAGCATAAATGTGCAAAATTAATTTAATAAACAGAACATACCAATGTATGATTTCAAATTCAAATCATATTCAAGATGAATTTCTTTCATCATTTCGAGGTATATTGTAAAATTGTGAATACTTTGCATTCTGTTTTTGATTGTTTACATTTTGCCTAAAATGTACACACTGCCGTGACCTCTAAACCGGAGGTTCATTAGGGAAGTTCACGCAATTTTTTTCTGAAACTTTGACGAAAGCATAAAATATGTTGAGCATCTCTGCAAATTGGAATATTGAGACAATGTGACTGGTGCACGATGGATTATAGATTATCGCTTGTTCAATATACGAGGTACCAATTCAACGAACTGCGCGTTATAGGTGAGAAAAATTCGATTGAATTGGGTTAGTGGACTTTCCCGTTCATAATCATGGATCTTATAAAATACAAGGGGTAGGGTATAACATGTACAAAGGCTTTTTCTTTCTGGTCTGGTGCCAGTGGCTCAAGATAAGATGCCGTGCACTCGAGATAAGATGTAGTGCGCATGAAATAAATTAATCTTGAAAAAATAAACGATGTCCGAAATATACCACCGTATATTTCCGGTAATGAGAATGAACATTATAAAATACCAAAATTGTTTAAATCTGGTTTTAAAGTACGTGAGTATTTTTAACAGTATTTTGCTACTCTGAAAGTAAATGATGTACTTATATATATTCAGCCTATTTCCATTAAATGGACCTGAACTAAAAGTAACATCTCAGGAAACAAGATGTTGTTTTATCTGAATAACATTAATAGATGAACTGTGATAAAGGATTATTATATGAACTTTTTTGTATGAAAATGCAGTACTGTAGTTTAAACACTCATTTAAATACAAGGAATGTTCAATAAACAAGTCAAGTCAAGTAAAAATTATTTAATGTCGGATATCACAACAATACAACACAAGCTCTGCAGAGCTTTTAAACCGAGTAGTAAATAACATGCATTACATGATAACAAAAGCAATGCATAGCGCATTAAGCATATTAAGATAAGCAATCTTAAAACTAAGAAACACATATTAAATTCACGATGACAACAGAGTTAAGACGACTACAAGCATAAGCTATAAAATGGTAATTATAAGTATTAAAGACTAGCAGTAATAAGACCTTCGCAGCTTAAAACAAACTAGTAAAATAATCAGTTGGACATAGGTAAAACATACCACATATTTTAATTGCTTTTAAGTAATAAACAGAATTCCAAAATGACATGATACTTAACCAGTACATAATTTTGTTGCTAATGGCAAAAAAAACAACACATGCAAAATAATTATGATATATGCTGCTAATATGCAAAACACAAAAACAAAACACTGGAATTTCACAAACCAGTTCATTCACAACATCACAGGAGTTAAGAAATACAAATGGTAAGCCCAACTATGTAACATGGCATGCAGGACGCGAGCAAGACTCACAATCCCACTGAGCAATCATTGCTTTAAACTGAGAAAATTAAGTTATTTCTCTAAAATGATTTGGGAAAATTGTCTGCAAACCATTTGATAAGTTTCAGACCCTCTGCTTTAAGAACACTAACTAAGTTTGCTGGAGAAATACTAGCAAATGAAATAGTATTGTCATCTGCATAGTTATACAGGTCAGACTGAGTGATGAAACACCCTTGACCACATCCCTGAAGGAGCTGTAACAAGAGCCAAGTTTAACACACTGTTTTCTATTAGACAGGTAACTCTTAATGAGTGAAACTGATTGTTCTGACACATTGTAGTGTTGAAGCTTTAGTAAGAGGAGGTTATGGGGTAAACCATCAAAGGCCTTTGAGAGATCCATCAGTACCGCTGCTAGATACTTATTAGAGTCAAGTGCTCCTTTCCAGTCTTCTGAGATGTTCAGCAGGGTAGTATTACAGCCATAATTTGGCCTGAAGGCCCCAAGCATGGGGTTGAAAATACCATCAAAATGCTCTAGCAACTGTGTATAGATGGCTCTCTCAAAGATCTTTGATGTGACTGGAAGAAGGCCGACATGTCTATAATTACCTTTGTCAAGTGTGCTTTTCTTCTTATAAATTGGTGCGACCTGAGCAACATCCATGTTCTCGGGAAAAGTAGACAGTTCAGTGCACTTAGTTATGAGAACTGATAAAGGCTGAGACGCAACAGGACTACAAAGTTTGAGAATTTTAGCAAAGATACCATCATAGCCAGTAGCCTTTTTAACAGTCATATGCTTTATTTGTTTTTCCACAAAGGTTGCATCAATAGGTTTAAGTGAAGCTCAGGATTACGTTAGTTTATATGGTCAATCACCTTTATACTCTCATGTCTATTGTCAATTTTAACATTTGTATTCCCATTGGATTTGCCAACATTAACATAGTACTCATTGAAAATATTACATATTCGTATTTGGTCAGACACTAGCTCATTATTTTCTTCAAGTAGAATATTTTTTCTCAGTAAAATTGCCCATATTTGTTATAAAATGTTTGATGGTGTTCCAAAAATCTTTGCCTATGCATCCACCACTGCATCTATCAAAAAATAAATTCTCATGGACTTTTTCTTTAGTTTATTTACAAGATTCCTTACTTTTCTGTACTTATGCCAGTTATGGTCTGTTTTGTTACTTTGAAAACAGTGAAACAGTTGCCTTTTCTTATAAATGGCTTTCCTGAGTTCAGAGTTCATAAAGGGTACTAGTTTTGCAGGCTATTTTCTTGATTTAACAGGAGCATACTTGTCAAAACAGTCTAAAATTGATTTGCTAAAAACCTGTGATGCCATATTAACATCATGGCTCCTAACACTATCAGGAAAATCAATAGAAGATAAATCTGATTAAAATGTTCATGGTAAAATTTCTAAAACTTCTGTACTTGATCCATCTAGCTTTGCTCTTTGGCACACAACAATTCATTTGAAAACCAATAATATTGTGAACATTACTGACTCCACGTGAAAAGTTAAAAGTCTGATCAATTTTGGCAGGGGTATTTGTCAGTATAATATCAAGAAGGATAGGCACATACAATTTTGGAAAACATGTGGGTTCTTTACTTAAATTGTTAAAGTCAAAAATGTCACATATCTGACACAAAACTTAGCACTTATTATTATGTGGTCATATTTCACTGAAATTTTGTCAACTGTGTTATATATATATCTTCAAAAATATCATCATTTTGTTTAAAAATGGAGGTTTTATAAATTCCACGATAAAACATTCATATTGTTTAAATCTTATTTTAAAACTAATTGATGCAATCACCCGAATTCTAGATTGGATTTCTGTCACCGAAGATCACTTCGAGGTACGCAGCTGGCCCCACCTTGGATGTCCTGTTAGAAAATCCAGAAGTGGTAATTGTCTACCGAGAACTGTGTATCAAAAAAAAATGTCATCCGGTTTAGTGTCTGCTAGAAAAAGCAAGTCAACAGTTGATTTAAGTAATAGGTCTTAAATAAAATGGAATTTATGTCTTAAACTGTTAATATTTAGGTAAGCACAGATGAATTTCTTAGGGTTGGATATTCTTGCTTTGGTAAGCTGATCAAAAATATTAGTGTCATTTGACTCACATTGGCTAAAATCAAGTTTCAGATGTGTCACTAGATGTATTCACTAGGGCATCTGCTGATTCTGGAAGCTGGCTAGCAGGAGATGAAGCATGCGAGGATATACATGCAGGGCATATAAACATAGAAAGCTGTGGCAGCTTATATGTTTATACCTGTTGTCTGTTAAATTTGAGCACTACTGCTATTCTGCTGGATATATTCTGCTATTCTGTCATTCTTCTGCTATTCAGAGTTATTCTGCCATTCTGCTGGAGTTATTCTGCTATTCTGCTAATCTGTCATTCTGCTGGAGTTATTCTGCTATTTTGCTATTCTGCCATTCTGCTGAAGTTATTCTACTATTCTGCCATTTTGCTGGTGTTATTCTGCTATTCTGCCATTATGAAGGAGTTATTCTGCTATTCTACCATTCTGCTGGAGTTATTCTGCTATTCTGCTAGAGTTATTCTGCTATTCTGCCATTTTGCCGGAGTTATTCTGCTATACTGCTGGAGTTACTCTGCTATTCCGCTTTTTTGCTGGAGTTATTCTGTTATTCTGCTATTCTGCTGGTGTTATTCTCTATTCAGCTTTTCTGCTATTCTGCTGGAGTTATTCTGCTATTCTGCTTACTTCACACAGATTGTTATATATGAGTGCGATTTACAAATATATACCAATATTTTGAAGGAAAATCCATTCTCGTATATGTTTTTGTCCGTTCAGTGTTTTATTTGTTATTGCCTGCAAAATATGTAGAACATAAAATGAATTTTAACTGTTAAATACTCTGTGTTGTTGCACAAAAAGTTTGGTTATGTGGAGATAATGGTTGTTCTTTCCTGTTTTAACACACTATTGTCCCCATAGATTGTATGTTTTTAACATTTCGATATTAACCTTAGAACTGCATCATATTTTCAGTAGAGTTTTATTCTGCAGTGTACATGCGCATTGTGTAATCTTTCTAAACAGTATTTTTATTCAAAGGTCAAAAATAGGAAAGCATGAATGAGTGAATGGAAGCATACTACAGAAATGTGTTAATGTATAATTTACTTCAAATACAGCATATTTGTAAAAAAATTTGTTCCAGTAGACATGCAGTGTAATTTAGTAATTTTTTTTAGCTCACCTGAGGTGAGTTTTTCTGATCGCTTGATGTCCGGCGTCCGTCGTCTGTCGTCTGTCTGTCGTATGTCGTCCGTCAACATTTAGCTTGTGTATGCGATAGAGGCTGTATTTTTCAACTGATCTTCATGAAATTTGGTCAGAATGATTACCTTGATGAAATCTAGGAAATGTTTGAAAATGGGTCATCTGGGATCCAAAACTAGGTCACTAGGTCAAATCAAGGAAAACCATTGTGTATGCGATAGAGGCTGTACTTTTCAATTGATCTTCATGAATATTGGTCAGAATGATTACCTTGATGAAATCTAGGCCGAGTTCGAAAATGGGTCATCTGGGTTCAAAAACTAGGTCACTAGGTCAAATCAAGGAAATCAAGGAAAAACCTTGTGTATGCGATAGAGGCTGTATTTTTCAGTTAAATATATAGTCAAATTGGCGGCCATTTTGTCTCCATGGCAACAGAAAACGGACATCGTGATACGACACATGACAATGCGATACGACATCGCGACAGTGCGATACGACGCGCGACAATGCGATATGACATTCCTCAAATGTCCGTATTGCATTTTCGTGCGCCATTTACTATCCCCTTGAAAATATAAACTCCCAAGTGTTTTATGTTCTTCTACTGTTTTTATAAGGGTTATGTTTTATAAATAAGTAAGGATGGTGGTGAGGTTTGTTATACCTTCCAGAAATGAGAAGAGTTTCCGATTTATTAGGATTAAAATCAACTAGCCAAGTTTTTGCCCAGTGATGTATTTTGCCGAGGCAGAGTGAGTTGAGAAATTTTGGGTCTTTTGGACCATCTACTACTAGATGCAAGCTTGTTTCATCGGCGAATAATCGAATGTTTTATTTAATATCTTTCACAATGTCGCTTATGTAAATGAGAAAAAGAAGAGGCCCGAGGATCGTGCCCTTTGGCACCCTGGCCATTACATTCCTCCGTTTTGAATGTGAGTGTTTTAAGACTACGCGTTGTTTTTGTTTTCTAAATATGATGTTAACCACTGTTAAAGGGAATCCCTTATTCCAAAAGACGATAACTTATGTATTAATCCACGGTGCCAAACACGGTCAAACGCATTGTAATATCGCAGAAAACTACTCGTATCTCCTTGCCATCATCAAGAGCCTTGCAAATATCCTTATAGATATAAACTCACTTATTAATTGTAGAATCTCCACGAATAAATCGGACTAAAATGGGCTAAGTGGATTTTTATGCCCCCGAAGGGAGGCATGTAGTTTTTGAACCGTCTGTCCGTCTGTCGGTCTGTCAGTCTGTCGGTCTGTCAGTCTGTCAGTCTGTCCGCAATTTTCGTGTCCGGTCCATATCTTTGTCATCGATGGATGGATTTTTAAATAACTTGGCAAAGAATATGTACCACAGTAAGACGACGTGTCGCGGGGCAAGACCCCAAATCCGTAGCCAAAGGTCAAGTCACACATAGACGTTAAAGGTCATTTTTCATGATAGTGCATTCGTGGGCGGTCCAATTTTTTGTCATCGATGGCGGATTTTCAAATAACTTGGCAAAGAATGTGTACCACATTTAAAACGACGTGTCGCGCGCAAGACCCAGGTCGTAGCTCAAGGTCAAGGTCACACTTAGACGTTTAAATGTCATTTTTTCATGATTTGTGCATTCGTGTCCCGGGCCATATCTTTGTCATCCCTGGATGGATTTTCAAATAATTGGCACGAATGGTACAACAGTAAGAAAGACGTGCCATGCGCAAGACCCCGGTCCGAGCTCAAAGGTCAAGGTCACACTTAGACGCTAAAAGTCATATTTCATGATAGTGCATTGATGGGCGTGTCCGGTCCATATCTTTGTCATTCATGCATGGATTTTAAAATTATTGGGCATGAATTTGTACCACATTAAGACGACGTGTCGCGCGCAAGACCCAGGTCCGTAGGTCAAAGGTCCTAAACTCTAACATTGGCCATAACTATTCATTCAAAGTGCCATCGGGGGCATGTGTCATCCTATGGAGACAGCTCTTGTTATTTATAAAATGATTATAAACATGCTTATGTACACAACGTTCCATTGATTTACCCACACAACTTAATAGAGATAAACGTATTAGAGGGATCTGACTTTTTAAAAATTGGCGTAACATTTGCCTTTTTCCATTTATCATCACTATGTTTATTTTGCATATCTAGATAATAACAGATGTGGTTATATAAAAAATTAAACACAATACAATTTTAACATTTACAATGCATATATTTTCCATGATCTGTATTTTATTGAAATAAATGTTTGAAATGATATGTAGTATTTAAGGTATTGGACCCGTAATAGAGTACCTCCTTTTTGAAGAGTATTCAATTCCTACAATAAACCTACTTTGACTGCAATTTTCATGGGGGCGTAGGTTCAAGCCCCACTGGGACCACATTTTTCCCCCATTTTTTCCTTTTTTCTAGTAAGTTTTTACTTCTTTCAAGACATGTTATGGATGTATTGTTCAAAAGTGGAAAAGTTTCATTTTATAAGCAATTCTTGCTGTTCAAAGTGAATTTACCTCTGAATCAGGAGGGGTAGAGTTAGACATCTTTAAAATACTGAGTTACATGCGGTAAAAGTTCTCTTTTTTGCCTTCTTTCTTTAGATATTTTTTTACATATTGTGAAAGAAATAAAGGTAGGTTTTACTTCTGCCCCACAGATCCACAGGATTCGACCTTAATTTTTCAATGTTGGAGTTAGAATTATGTCTCATTAAATCTGTTTACTTGAGACACCCTAGAAAAAAAATGATATTTACAGTTTTATTTTGTGTTTTACAATTGCTTAACAATAGTTTGATGTTTCTTTTATCAAAATTAATACTGTAATGAACTCTCTGCAAACGTTTGAGATAGTGGACATCACATTGAAATATGTCTCTACTTGAGCTTGAGGAATTTCCATAAATTATACAAAATTTTCAAAAAACGGCACGGTAAAAGTTGTTTAAAATTTGCAACACAGCGCGAAACATGGTCAACTTTAAGAATATACCAAGCAAATGCCATTTTTTAAACATTAATATTAGGGGTCCAATACCTTAAATAACAAATAATTGTGCGATGCTTGGTTCAAAATGTCAAAATTAAGGTAAATATGTTGTTATATTTCTTCTATATATACTTGAGATCACTCTAGGATTGTTTTGGGAATTTACGGAACACATTAAAAAAAGTCGTACTTTCAGAATGTTTTACATATCATCGTATAGAAGGATATTACATGCATACCCGATGGACTGTGTGGAATGAAAAACCGAACATAGCGAGGTTTTTAATCCGAGGTCGTAGAGACAAATAGCTTTGGGTATTTCCTGACATTATTTATATAGTTTATGACGTCACAATAGTTCCGGAGCTATGTGACGTCACCTAAGTGCACGCTACTTTAGACAAGTGTTTTCCCTAAGGAAAGACAGGAATATCTATCTCTGGCGCATGCTTGGACAAATGTAATTTTTTTCCTTGCTAGATGGGCAAGAATATTGTGTCTTTACACATATTCTTTTAAGTTTCGTAGTAAAGATATTGTCTTTCCTATTTGTTAAAAATCAAAGTGTCCGAACACTAAATAAAATAGAAATTAGGATCATTTATGTCGATATTCTTAGCAGTATAAGTTTAATTCTTTTTTTCTTAAATAATCGAAGTCTGATTTAGTGTAGTTGCTTAGTGAAGCCTTTAAACATAATCCTATGTGATGTTTGTAGTACATCAGAAAAAGAATCAACTTTTAAGCTTTTACTCGCACGTTTCGTGCATAGTACATCTACCTTTGCCCATAAGTTTCACCTAAGTGAAATACAGTTTCATCAGAAATAAGAGTGTTCGCGACTGCATGAGTTCTTATTCAGCATCAAAGAACTGGTCTTTTGTTTTCATTGGTTCAATATAGAGCTCATGAACCTTGGATTTTTTCATTATTTGTTACAAGAGTTTGAAAAACAGCTAAGCTCCTAACCTGATTGACATACGAACTAAATTGAATAGATTGACATTGATATATGATGTTCCTAGCTTCCGTTGGCGTTGTCATTGTAGATCATTTTGTGAACGTTTTAAGAATGCCGCTAACTATATTATAGTTTCTAAACATTTTTAGCTCGACTTTTCGAAGAAAATGTAGAACTATTGCACTCGCCCCGGCGTCGGCGTCGGCGTCGCCGTTGGTTAATGTTTTTGATAAAGTCAAATATCTTTGTTACTATCAAAGCTATTGACTTGAAACTTAAAATAGTTATTTACTATCAAAGTCTACACCAGGAGAAACAATCCCCATAACTCTGGTTTGAATTTTGACAGAATTATGACCCTTTTTATCTTAAAATTTTTGGTTAAAGTTTTTGATAAAGTCAAATATCTCTGTTACTGTCAAAGCTATTCTCTTGAAACTTAAAATACTTATTTACCATTATAATCTATACCAGAAGAAACAATCCCCACAACTCTGATTGAATTTTGACATAATTATGCCCCTTTTTAACTTACATTTTTTTTGCTATTTTTTTTTGATAAAGTCAAATATCTCTGTTGCTATCAAAGCTTATGACTTGAAACTTAAATTACATATTTACCATCAAAGTCTACAGCAGGAGAAACAATCGCCATAACTCTGATTTGAATTTTAACAGAAGTATGCCACTTTTTAACTTAGAATTTTTTGTTAAAATTTTTGATAAAATCAAATATCTCTGTTACTATTAAAGCTTTTGACTTGAATCTCAAAATAGTTATTTACTATCAAAGTCTACACCAGGAGACACAATTCCCATAACTCATTATTTTAATTTTGACAGAATCATGCCCCTTTTTAACATAGAAATTTTAAAAATATTTTTTGATAAAGTCAAATATCTCTGTTACTATTAAAACTTTTGACTTGAAACCCAAAATAGTTATTTACTATCAAAGTCTACAACAGGAGTCACAATTCCCATAACTCTGATTTGAATTTTGACAGAACTCTGTCCCTTTTTAACTTGGAATTATTTTTACTGGCAAAGCTCTAATTCAGAGTCAAGCACTGACAAAAGTCGAGCGCGCTGTCTTACGGACATCTCTTGTTTATAATTGAAATCAAAGTGCATGTATCTATTAATTGTGATAACAAGAACAATTTCGAAATTCTAGTATATGCCTTTCAGATATTTCAATTATATGCAGAAAAAAATCCGTAGGGGGTTTCCCCCTTGTCCCGTGTATCCTTTTTTCGGATTTATAGGTAGGGGGAGGGGGGAAAAAAATGATTAAATGTTTTCTTTTCCTCATTTTTGGGGTATATCTGTTAAAAAATGTTTTTATGGGGTTTGAACTGCGTTTTCCTTTCCAGTTTACTTTAAAATTTATATGTATTGTACTTTGTAATGTAAATTTCACTTAAAAAAACATAATTACCTTATAAGGTTGTTTCTTTCCCGGGACGGGGAAATAGTCTTTTTTTGAAAGTGGTCTCGTTATTGAACAGAACTTTGTTAGGGCATATGGTTACACCAAAATTCTGCTTTGATTTTGGGGTTTTTTAAACTATAACTTTTTTTTATGAAGCGAGCAAACATTCTTTTTAAGCTCTTTTTTAAAGTCGTTTGCAGGTTTTTCAAAATAATTTTTAGTCCAGTTAAAAGTTCACATTTTTCCCAACCTTCCACCCCAGTTATTTTAATTGCATCTGAAAAAAGAAAAGTTTTAAAAAATTCAAGCCATACATTTTTTTTACGAGAAATTTTATTTGCCCTTTTTTTTCATTTGAAATTTTAAAATGAAACCTTAAAAGAAAAAAACCCTCTGTACGAAAGGAAACCTATAAAAAAAAACCTTTCACGCTCTCTATGATCAAATTTAAGGGGGAAATTAGTGAAAAACGATTTTTGGTGGATATATTTAAAATTATTTTTTTTTTAAGACCCTTTGTTGGGGGGGTTTCCCGGTTTGGACTTTTTCCTTTAAAAAAGGGTAACTGATTTTTTTTTTTTTTAAACTCTTTGTTTGGTTTGGGAAAAGGGACTGGGGGGTTTTATTCCAGGTTCAATTCCCTTTTTTGGGACTGACCCCCGGGAACAGTCTCAAATTTGGTGATTTTTTCTAACAAAATTTAAATTTTGGAATGCTTTTTTACCATCCCTGGCCAGTTTTACAAGGGGCCCCCCCCCCCCCCCCCCCCCCCCCCCCCCCCCCATAACTCATTTAAGGTTTTTGGGCCCCAAAATTTTTGGGCCCCCCTTTCCCGACTTAGAAATCTTGGTTAAGTTTTTCATACCTGTTTTTTTTTGCCCAAGTTTTGTTGAATATGGTTTTTGAACTTTCATCTTTTGGGTTTAGTAAAAGTCTTTTATTTTGTAGGAAAGGTACAAAATCTGTCATCTATTTGGCTGATTTATGGCCCTTTTTGGACTTTAAAATTTGGGGTTTTGTTTTCAAAAAAAAGTCCCCCGTTTTGCCCAAAATTATTTAAATTTTGGTTTTAAACTTTAAACACTTGTTTATCTTTTATGTTTTCCCAATCTGTAGGAAAGATTTCAAAAACTATTTTGATGAATTATGGCCATTTTTGGATTTAAAAAATTGGTTCATTACATTTTTTGTGAAAGTTTTAACAAAATAAAAGTTTGCGGGAAACTTGTTTGTTAATCTATTTATTTCTTTTTCTGAATATCTGTGGAAATTTTTTGGGCCCCAAATTCTTAAATTTAAATTTTTTAAATTAGTCGAGGGGCCGCGGGCTTTCTGCAGCTCGTGTTTTTTTAAAAATTTTTAAAAAAGAATTGAAGGGAGGTTTAATTTTTGTCCAATGCTTCCCCCTAATCGACCCCTTTAAAATTTTTACTTCAGAAAAAACCCAAGGAAATTTTTGGCTTACAATTAAAAAAGGGGGAAAAAATTTTTGGTTTTAACCACGATTGTGCAAATTTATTGGATTTTTTTTTCCATAAATCTGTTTAAAAAGGGGAAAAGAAAAAAAAATCGGGTCGTTTAAAAGGGAAACGCCCGGGTAAGTTATTTGATTTTTTTTAAGGGAAAACGCGAAGACCCGTGGAAAACTTTCGTTTTAAACCGTATTTTATCAAATTAAGAAAAAATTTTGCGAAATTTTTCCCAGAGGAAAAAATTAGGGACCCAAGGGGCGACTTGTGGTATTTGAGAAGGGTGCCAGATGCTGCTTTTTTAGGAAAGGTTTCAACTTCCAGTTTTTTTACGAAGCAAAAAATTAAACCTTCTTTGAAGCTTTACCCGACCCAAAATTTTGGGCTGAAAAAAAAAAATTCCTTGTTGTTGTAAAACCTAAAGCGTGGTGAAAAGGTTTTTAACCGGGTTTTTTTGATAAAAAGGGCCCCAACGGGAAGAAAGACTTTCACCAAAGGGACGGGAAAGTTGCGGGGCTTTTCCCGATTTGGACATTATGAAACTTTTTGATTCAAAAAATGGGGGCCAATAAATTTGGGATGAGTTTTTAAAACGGGGCCCACTTTTTCAATATATTTATTTTTTGTCATTCAAGTCCCATGGTTTCGAAACATATATCAAAGATAATTGTTTTGGGTGACTTTACGGAAATAGCACGCTTGATTTTTTTTTTTATTTTATTTTCCCTTTTTGTAACATTGCAAAATTTAAAAATTAATTAGTATAATTAGATATTTAAATTTTTGCATTAAAAAAAACACAGCAGAAAAATAAAAATATAAATTGTTTGATCTTTTCTTCGGATTGTAAAATTTTGGGTTTTAATAACCCATGAAACAGAAAAAAAAACAAATTTTTTTTCCGTATATTTCGGCGTATCCCCTTTCCCTTCGTCACCCGAGGGTTTTGTTCAAATTTTTGCATTCAAGGGGGACGTTTTAAAGGTTTAACGTAAATGAAGGAGGGGTGCGTAAACTGGGGTTTAACCCTCCCCCCCCATCGCCCCGGTTGAGGGATGGTGCCTTTGTTTGATTTTTAATACCCTTTTTGGGAAAAGGGTGGGTTTGATGTGATGGCCCTCAGATGTTATGCCCTGTGTTTTTCTCTTTTTTTAAAATTAATGTCCATTTTCCCGGGGGGCCCTTTGTTAATTAGGGCCCGAATTGGACCCTGGACATTTGCTCTTTCATACGAAGTCAAAGCTTTTCCGGGTTTGCCCACATAGCTTTGTTCACAAATTTTCCATTTTGGTAGTTTTAAAAACCCCAAAAACATTTTTAAGTGTAAGGGATTTGTTTAAAAACTAAATTATTCATTTACTTGAAATATTTTTTGAAAAGACAAATTTTAACTACAAAATTTAATTATTTTGGGTTTTAAAAAACGTCGATCAACACAGTTGTGGGGGACATATGATGGATTCCAGCTGCATAAGGGAAATTGGGTTTGTAACTAACCAAAAAACTATTTATATGATTTTTCCCCCCCCGATTTTTAACCAATTGGAAAGGGCCCCTGGGAAAAAAAAATGAAAAGTTTGAAACTTTTTTTGTTTGTGTGTCAGATAAAAAGGGCCCGAAAAGCTATTGTTTTTTCCTAAGAGGGAAAAACACTTTAAAACCTTACCTGTGAAACCGAAAAGAAAAAAACAAAAAACTTTAAAAAGGTGGGTTTTGATTGAGTCTTTTTAAAAGGGATTGTAGTGGGGAATGCAAGTTATTTTCAAAGGAAAATCAAGCGCGGTCCCAAAGTTGGGAATAGGGGCCCTTGCTTTAATGGGGAAAACAAAGAGGGGAAAAGGGAAACCCAAACAAAATTTAAAAAGAGGGGGGGGATTTTGAGATTACGAGCCTGGTATCACATGAATGCAAAAAGCCCAAATGAATAACTTTTCCCCCAAAAAACCCAAGGGTGGCTAGTCGTAAAAAAATCAATTATTGCGGAAATTTTGGGAAAACCAAATGCAGAAAAAACAAAACCCAACTAACATAAATGCTTAATGAACGATCTAAAGGATAAAATCCCCAAGATTGAGGGGAAGGGGCCGGTCAAAACCCAAGGCAAAAAATAATATTGTGATAAAAAAAAGTAGAGATAGGGGATAAGCACAGGCCCGCAAAAAAAAAAAAAGTCTTAATTATTATATTGCAGGCGGGTTTTTAATTTGGGGCCTTTTTAAGGGGGTGGGGGTTTAGGAAAGCTAATCTCGACGCCTTCTAGCCCTTTGGGTTTGGAGAAAAAAATCAACTTTTACACATGGTAAGTGCCGAAGGGTGATTTAGAGTTTGTAGATGTACTCTTTCGGGGGGTTCCCAATGGAACTTCAATGAAACACAGAAAACAGTTCCAAAAAAGGTTTACGTTGGTTTCGGGGTTGTTTGGGGGCTGCAATAAAAAGAGACTACCAAAAAGACCAAATTAAAAAGGGGGGGTTTCATATAGAAAGGTGTTTAGACATAGGTTTAAAGAAAAATTTTTAAAAACGTAAAACTCTCACAACAAAAATTGTCCCTGTTGAAAAATCCGAACGAGATCAGAAAATGACAGTTCGATTGAAACAAGAGGAAAATTTTAATCGGCCACCACCACTTGAACAATGCTCCCAAAACAAATTTTGCCCTTTTTTTGGTTTGATGAAAAACCAAATTCACACTTTGGGTTTTTAAACCGGGGACAAAAAGTTTACTCCTTATTTTTTTCCCATCCCCAAGAAACCCTCCCCCCTGGATTGAGTTTAACTCTCCGTTTTCGGTTGGGAAAGCAAGAGCAAAGTCCCGTTTTTGAAAAAGGGGTTTTTGGGAAATTTTCATGGGGAACCGTGAGCACCAAGATAAAAGTTTTTTCAGGGCTGAGTTTTGATAACCTTGCTATTTGGTAGTAAAACTTACAGGGCTTTTCCAAAGAAAAAAGGGAATAAACGTTTCCATTTGGGGCTGTTTGGGAAGATTTAGGCTTCACCTGGGGGCCCGTGTCCCAAACATGGTTTGAGCTAGCGCAAGCAAAAACCAAAAAAATATTCGCCCTTATCTCCAAGGGGATTTGGGGTTATTTTTTTTAAGCATTAAGGAGGGCCCGGATCCCCTAAAAAAATTGTATGATGAGTTCCCCTTTTGGTCGGGCCCTGCCCGTAGCCAAAGGCCCCCGAAAAAAGGTTATAGGAAAGGGGAAAACCTAAAAGGGCCCGGAAAACTTTCATCCTGTGATCGGGGGAAACCAATGTATTGACCTTTGACGCTTGGAGATTTTGCGTAAAGACTAGTTTTAAGGGGCGATTTAGAGAAGGAGAGAAAAATCAGTGGGAAGCGAAGGGAGTGCGCGACATCAGGGGGCAGAGTCGGGGCCCCAAAAAAGATGTTTTAAAAGGCTTCGTTGAAAGTAACTGAAAACAAACATTTGCCACTTAGGACTTTTTCGGGCCCAAAACAGGCGTTTGCCTTGGAAAACGGTTTTTAAAACCAAGGGCTAACTCCATTGTCTTAGAAACAAAAGGGATGTACTCCTATTTTAACATTTCAGTAAGTCACTAAAAACAAAATACATGCTTTTTTAAATCATAGCGTTGTCTTTTAAAGTTTTTAAATTTTTTTTATTTGTCAAGTCTGAAAGAAGAAAAACTTTTCAGAAATTTAAACTGTCAAAAATTTTTATTGATATTGTATGATATAAATGTTCGTTAACAATTTTTTGTAAGTGTATTTTTTGGGATTGGATTTTCAGGGTAAGTTTGTTTATTTTTCTTTTCCCTTTTGTTTAATACTTAGAAACTAGGGGAAAATTTAAAACAAAACGATTAGCTAGAGTAAAAAAACTATAAATTCCCCGTAGTTGAGGTCTTTTAACCCATTTTCTCCTTTTTTCGTTGTTTTGATAACTTGTTCTTTTTTTGATTTTTTTTTCCCGTGGGGCGGGAATTTGATTTCAAATGCTTTCTTCTTTAAAATTTTATCGGGTTAAAATTTGGGCGAAATTTTACGCGTTTTACGAATACTTACATTTAAATTTTTTTGGCTTTTACTTTTTCATATTTTCAACTGTTGAAAAATTAGTGTTCCACTTTTCCCAATATCTATACATGAGCCCCTTTTTTGCCACGCCTGTTTTTTTGGTACATCTCTGAAATATTTCTTTTTTAAGTCCCTTTTTTAAACTGAAAAACGAATAAAAATTTTTTGGGTTTATCCCCCAAATTTCCCAAATTTAAAAGTTACGAATTTTTAAATTTTTTTGGTTTCTTTTTGATGTGCAATTTTTACCCGTTTTTAAATTAATCGTTTTTTTTTCCCACGCCAGTTTTCCCATAGCTTTAACACTTTTGTATATTTTTCTGATTATTTTTCTTTTCAGAGGGGTTTAGGTAAAAATTCCCGGCTCATTTTAAAAAAGTAGGGCTTTTAACGACGGGTTTTTAAAAAACTTTTTAAAACTTTGTTTTGAAACAAACGCTTTTGGCTACATATCTTATTAAATCTTTCCGCACAAAGATTTTTTTTACCCAAATACAGGGGAAATTGGGAAATAAAAGGCCCCAAAGGGCGGTTTGGGGTACCTGTTTCTTTCGTCTTTTTTTTGTTTGTTATTAACGTTTTTATTAAACTGTATATTTTCATTTTAGTTCATGGTCAAAAATTTGAAGCTTATTTATAAAGTAAAATTTAAGCTGTGTGATGTTAGCAAAACGAAACACGCCCATACCGTTTTTTTAATTTCAAACTCAAATGCCATTCCCTCGGGGGGCTTACGACTAAAAATGTCGTGCAAAAAAACGACATTAACTTTTGGGTATTAAAAAAAATAAAATTTTTTCAGTTTGGGGAGTAAGACTTCCCGGCATTGAAAATTTAAATGTCTTTGCAAACAGGGACCAAAATTTGAAAAAGGGAAAAGTCGGGGCAAAACGACATTGGCCCTTTTAAAATCTTTTAAAAATTTTTACAACAAAATTGTTTGGGGCTGTAAATTTGGCTAAAACGAACGACTTTACGAATAGGGCCCTTTAAAAAATTATGAATTTTGGGTTAAACAAAAAAAAAATTTTGACAAAAAAATATATAAAAAAAAATGTAAAGGAATTTAAAATCATTGATTGTTTTTCCCCGTAGCGCAAAAAAACATTCCATTTAAAAACAAAAATGTCGCGCAACTAGAGACATTAAAAAATTTTTTAAAGCCGTTTTGTATGCGGGCAAAACGACAGGGGCGTACTGAACGAAAATTGAATCTTTTTTTGAATGTCGTTTTTTTCGCCAACTTCCCACAGCCCTTTAGATGATGTATTTTGGAAAAATTTATGCATTTGGGAAGAACAGTTTCGTTTTTTCCAGTTGTATTTTTTTCAATTAAATTCAGTTTTGAAAGTAAGACAATTTCCCAAAAATTTAAAAATAAGAATGTTTAAAACCCAAAAATTTCCTTTTTTGTGTTTTCGTGAGGTGTTGGGAAATTACGTTTTCCCGCTAAAGGCCCAATTTTGGTACCTTTATTTTTAAAATTTTTTTTGTTTGACAAATTTTTTAGTACAAAAAAATTTTTTTACAAACAAAACTTTTTAAAAAACGAAGGAAAAAATTTGTAATTTTGATTTTTATTTTTCCCGTTTAAAAATAACCTTGAGAAAAAAAATAAATTTTTCCCCCCAGTTGCATTTTTGAAATTTTTGCTATTTATTTAAAATTTGTTTAAAAATTCTTCCCTTAAAATTTTTGATCACACGCTTTTAAATATAAATTTTGTTTTCTTTTTTTTGTCCCCATTTTTAAATAGCACAACAAAAAAATAAGTCTAACATCAAGCCCCCACTTTTTATTTTCATCAAAAATTGGGGTTAGTCGGGGACCCGTAATTTTCAAAAAAAAAACCATAAAAGCTAGTTTTAGGATTTCGAGGTTTCGCGGTTTTTCTTGGGTCCCCCGTAAATTTTTTTAGGGGCTTCCCCGTACGATGAAAAAACTTTAAATGTTTATAGGAAAATAAATTTTCAGCCCCCCAAAAACGTTTAAGTTTCCCGGGGTTTCGCCGCTGAAATTTGGTGGTTTGGCTAGATTTTTTGGTAAGGGAATGACGTTTTATAAATGTTTTCATTCAGGGTTTTTTACTGCATTGGAAAAGGGTTTTTTTTGGGTTTAACGCCGTTTTTCAAAAAAATATTTCGGGCATTTTAACGGAGGGTAGTTTTTCCTAACCATTTTTTCTTGATTCTGTACCCCGTACAAACTTGTTCTCCGAAGTAATGGGCCAAAATTCCCCAAATGAATTACAGGGTTTTGGGGGACGAAATTTTTTCGACCCAATGTCTTCCATCCAAAACGTCACGGAGAAGAATTTTCGCCCCCGCCCCATATCGAAATTTAAAATGATGGTTTCAAAATTATGTTTGTTTAAGTAATTTTTTTTATTTTATTTGTTATGATGCTGATTAATTTTAAACATGTTTTTTTCATGAATTTATTTTTTTAAACACGGTTTTTTTTGCGTTGACAGTTTCCTTTCTGGGAAAAATTTTGTCAAAAACATGCCCAAATTTTGGGAGTCAAATTGTTTTTTTTTGACATTTTGGAATAATGTTTTCTTTTTCCTTTAAAAATTTTTTAGGGGTAATTTTCAATTTGCCATAAAGATGCCCGTGGCTTTAAAAATTAAAACGAGACTGTTGTACCCTTTAGTCAAAGGTTTCCCAATATTTTTTACGTATCCAAGGGAAATTTTTTACTTTTTCTTAGACAAAAAAAAAAAAAAAAAAAAAAAAAAAAAACCCTCCCCCCCCCCCCCCCCCTAATTTTTTTACAATTTCTCCTCGCCCAAAAAAAAAACATAAAGTTTATAGTTATCCCATCTAGATAGGTAATGGGTAAAAGGGAATTTTGAGGGAAAATTATATTTGAAATTTCAACGTCCTCCTCTTAAAGAAAAATTTTTTTTAAGAGCGAATAGGATTTAAAAACCCTTTGGAATAAAGTGTAAATAGCCCAGTTGCTAGGTTTTGGGGTTTTGGGGGGTTAAAAAATTTCTTATTCCCAAAAACCCCTAAAAAAACGGATCGGACAAGTATTTCTTTTTAATGAGAAATTATTTTCAAGTTTAAAAATAGCGTTAAATTTCCCCTTTAAAAGCTGCTAAAAAAAGTTAGTTCACCCCTTTCCCTTTAAAGAAATGAATTGATAGGGATCCTTGGGGTTATTTTTGTGTTTTACTTTCTTGCGTTTTTAAAAACGGGCCCTTCAATTTTTGTTGTTTCAGTTAAAATTTTTTGTTTGGTATTCGCAGAAAAATTTTTGTTCATATCAAGGATTCAGTACCTGCTTGGCCAAAAATTTTTTTACAATTCCCTTTTTCTCCCTAAAATTATTTTAAAAAGGGGTTTTCAGCGTGGTTCATGGTAAAACCTATCATGTTCCTGTCTCATTTCCATTTTAACAAAATTAAAAGTTTCCTTTCCCTTTTATAATACAGAAAATTACTTTTTTTGTTCGAGTACGGGAAAACTTTCAACCGTGTTCCCCTGGTTTTGTTTTTTTCCTTTTTCCTTTAAAAAAACGAGAGCTAAATTAAAGCAAACCCTTTGCATTAAAATGAAAAAACTCGTATATATTAAAACCAAAAGAATATTTGTATCCCTTTACCAAAAAAAAAAAAAAAAAAAAAAACAAAAAAAAAAAACAGGAAAAAAGGCAAAAATTTTTTTTTCCAAAAAATGAGACATTAATTTTATTTTGCTTTGATTTTTTGCTAGACTGATTTGAAAAACTTGGACTCATCGCAAATTTTTTTTTAAAGGGGGTCTTTGGGGAAAAACCACAAATTTTATAACTTTTTTTCTTTCGAATTTTTTTCGAGGGAGAAATTTTTTTGAAAATTCTCACAGTCGTTAAAAAAAACTTTTTTCTTTAATGTGGGGGAAAATTTAAAAAATATAGGGGTTATGTGCTTTTTTTTGATTTTTGACCATTAAATTTTTTAAAATGTTTGGGAAGTTTCAAGGTAATTTTTTTGACATTATTTTGAATTATTTTAAAAGCGTTCAGGTTTTTTTAATACTATTTTTAGTAAAATGAGCCAAAAACTCTTTGGGGAGCTTTTTTGAAACCTCATTGTCAGTTCCCTCCGTGTGGGTGGGTTCGGCAAAATTTTTAAAAAAATCTTCTTTTCAATACCCCTGGGGAGAAAATTTCACCAAATTCACAGGGGAAAAGATTCCCTTTTGGGGGTCCCCCCTTTTAAAAATTTTCAAAAAAAATTGAATTCCATGGCAGAACCTGGGGGGTTTCCTTTGGGAAAACCCAAAGGAAAAACTTTAAAACTTTCTTGGCCCAAACCCTCGGGCCTTGGGGGTTTGTTTCTGGTGTTTTGCTTTAAAACTTGTGGTTTTCTATAAAACTATTTAAAAAAAAAATTTTTCCAAAGGTTTAAATTTTGGCCCCGCCCGGGGCGGGTCACAGGTTTATTTAGCTTATATTGGGGAAAAAATTTTAAAATTTTCTTGTAAATTAAAAACCGCATTTGGTGGGGCTTTGATATTTGGTTTGTAGCTTTTAAACTAGTGGTCCCCTAATTGATTGTTCAAAATTTTTCCCCCCAGGGTTCCCAAAAATGGCCCCGGCCCCCCGGGGGTCCCCAAGTTTTACATAGACTTTAAAAGGGAAAAAAAGTTTTTTTAAAAACTTTGGTTGAATCCCCAACCCCTTAGCCTTTGATAGTTGGTTTGTAAGCTTTTTCTTATGGCCTCAACCAAAATTGTTTTAAATTTTATCCTTGGGTAAAAAGGGGACCTGCCCCGGGTTTTCCCCGTTTTTTATTAGACTTTTTTAATAAAAAGCTTGAAAAATTTGTTTTTGTTTTAAAACCATACGAAAATTGGCTTTTGATATTTTGGTTTTGATGGAAATTTTTAGTAGTCCCCCTACCCCAAAATTATTTTAAATTATTTCCCCCGGGGTTTTAAAGAGGCCCCGCTCTGGGGTTTTTAAAATTTGTTATTTGTGGGTTATATAGGAAAAAATTTCTTAAAAAATCATTTTTGATCCTATTTCCAAAGGGGCTGTTTAATAATTTAAATTTCCTGTTCCCCAAATTAAAATTTTATTTTCATTGGGCTGTGGAAATTTACCAAACTGACCTACTTTTTTGTTTTTTAAGTTAAAAGCCTTGAAAATTTTTTTTGACTTTTTCAAATTTTGCCCCACAAAAACCCTGAAAATGAATTTTTAAATGACAAGGGAAAGTGGCCTTCTGAATTTCTTAAAAATTTTTTCTTTCGTTTTTACTTTTTTTACATGTAAAAAAATATTCTCAGGTGAGAGATCCCGGGTTTTCATCACCCTCTTGTTTATTTTTAAAAGAGATAGTAAAAGTGCCCTTTTAAAAATTTTTCTACGGGTTGCCTTTTAAATTTTTAAAAAAGTTTTTCATTTCCGTTAGCCGGTCAAATTCCCGGGTTTTCCAAACGTGCGGTTTTCCTTAAGGAAAAAACGCTTCTGTTTATACCTGATTAAAAAATTTGGGTGCTTTAAAGTTAGGCATAAAAACAGAATATGTATAATGGGCAAGTGATCATAATCCCTTTTTGAGAATCGATCCCGTATGATTAAAGGAAACGTTGTCATGTTTTGATGAAAAAGTTACGCAAAGGGCGTCTTAAGTTTTACTGTTATTTGATGAAAGTGGGGGAAAAAGGCGTAGGGTTAAATTATAGTTAAGATTTAAAAAAATTTTTTTAGAAAAAATGTAATTTTCAAAAATTAAATTGGAATTCTGGATCGAAAATTTGATGCATTAAATTTTTTGCGTGAAAAACTAATGTGGCGTTAGGCACACACCCAAAAACTGTAAATGAGGGGCTGGGTTCTTTGAGCTGGTTTTTACTATGTATGCGTCGTACATAAGAGTAATAAAGCACCTTTTCTTTTATATTTTTAAATTTAAAATTGTTAAAAAGTGATTCATCTTTTCCCTTTAATAATAGAAAAGTCGCAAAAAATAACAATAAAAAAAAATATAAAATTATTTTAAACAGGTTTTTTAAGATGTAATTTTCATGAAAAAAAATTTACATGGGTTGGGGTTTTTGAATTTTGAATACAATTATATTAAAAAAAATATCGTAAAAAAAAATAATTTTATTTCATAAGGGAATATTGCAAACAACTACCCTTTCTGCCTTTTCTTAAAACTAAAAATGTTAAAAATTTTTTCCCCTTAAATTTTTAAAAAGTTCCAAAATTCAGTAAAAAATTATATCCCAAAAGACCCCTTTAAGGAAGGCTTTAAAAATAGCTCTTAATACACGTGGTCTCTCGAGCAAGATTGACTGTAAATTTTAGTATACTAAATAAAAAAGTATAAAAACCTTTTAAAGACTTAAAATTAATTTATATTACACTAGGTAAATTTGGGAAAAGAAATAAAATTTAATATATTTTAAAAAAAAATTTAAAAATTTCCCCGGGGGTTTTTAAAGGGCCCTTTGGAAAAAACACTTTGGGAAATAGCTTTTTTACACTTTGCAACCCTAGCAAAAGGTTTGTTTAAAAAATTCATTTAAGGGTTTTATGACGAAAAATTTTCCCAAAAAAAATATAAAATTAGTACAATTTGAGAATTTTCTGTTAAGATCTAGGCTAAACCCTCAGGTCATTTTTTTTGTAGCAAAGTCTGTTTCCAGTTTTAATGATACGGACTTTTATACTTGGGGGAGGTACTTCTGATATTACGCAGAAATTTTTTTTAGAAAGCGGGGCTCGAGGCAAAATTTTAAATTTTAAAATAAAAAAGTTTGGGAAATTTAAAAAAATAATCATTTGATTGTCATCAGTTTATTTTTCCCTCAAAGGGCATTTTATTACAGTTTTATCGTATTTTGGGAACCTTTTTTTTCCCGTATTAAGGTATCCTTTACTTTTTGAACAATTTTACAATAATCCTTCCTGGCGTTCCATTACCTTTTTTTAATTTTTGATTGAATATTTAAATTTATTTATAACGATTTTCCTTAGTTTCTCTTATATGTTTTTCCATTAATTTTAAGAAAATTTTTTGACTTTCCTAGTGCAAGGTAGTTAGTTGTCTGTATATTTTGAAATATTTAAAAACTTTTTGTTAAACTTTTTTTTCGTTTTTAAAATGTTTTGAAGTCTGACCTTTACAAAACAGTTTTTAAAAAAGGCGTTTCTTTTAAAAATTTTTTGACTTCAAATTTTTTTTGGGAAAAGTGCCAATTTATTTAGGGAATTGGCGTTTACCCTGGGCTCCACTAAATTTGTGTTTCTGTAAAAATAATAATTAAAAAAACAAAAAATGTTAACAGAAAACTACTTACAGTGATGTACAATTTTTTAAGATTTGCTTTTCGTGGAGGTCATGGAATCACCCCCGTTTAAATTTGTTTCTATAAAAGACTAGGGTTTTTCTTGGGACCCCTTAAAAAGGGAGTTTTAAAAACACAAGGCCTTCTATAAATTTATTTTTTTATGCTTTCCGGGGGTTTTGACGAATTCCAAAGTCATTTCATTTTTATTTTAAAAATATTTTCGTCATATTTGGGTGCGGGGTTTTTTTTTTTTGTAATTGGTTTTTTTCCCTTTTGGTTTCAAATTCTGCCCCCTTTGGTTTTTTTTTATATTGTTTTTATGAAAAAAAAATTTGTATTTTGGCTTTCTCCCTTTTTACCCTTTAAAAGATCCCCCTTTAAATTTGCTTAGGTACACATCCCCAAAGCTAGCTTTCCCATACATGGTTTAAATTTAAATTTTTGGTCCGAAACAATTTCTTTAAAAACTCTTGGTTACCTTTTGTTTTTAAAACTGCCCAAAGACGTAACAAGTATTTAAAGACATGTTTTCCCTTTTATTTAGATTTTTTTCAAAAAAAGGTTAAATTTTCATGCCTTTTAATTTTTTCTTTTTTATTTAAATTCTAAGCTATCCTTTAATTTTCTGCAAAGTTGCCCCTTTTACCCTTTAAAAAATTTTCTGTATTAAAGAAGAATTTATAAAACAGGGGGAAATTAATTTCACATAAAAGTAGAGGGTTTGTTTTATTAACTATGATTATTTTAAAAACCAAGGGCATGGTTTTTTGCAATTTATTTATCGCTCATGTTTTTACTATCACTTTAGTTAAAACCAAAATTTTGGGCATTTAATGAAAAAGCAACCCCCAAGATTTATTTTACCGACATGAAACGCCCAAAAAAATTTTGGTTTCTGTATGGTAGCCAATCTGGCGATCTTTGAAATATTCGTTTCCGGAACATTCGTACAAATTTTTTTAAAAACAAATTCCCTACATTTTTTTCCCAAAACTTTTTTGATTGGCCACACCTTTTAACCAGGTAAAAAAAACAGCCAGTTGGGAAAGAATTTGTGTAAGATATAAATTCCTTTCCTTTTGTTTTAAAAGCAAAACCCCATAAATTTTTCGAATTTTTTTTGGATCAAACATTGGGGGTTACTGTTTATTTTTAGCTTAATTTTTTTTTGTTTGGGGTTTTACGCCGTTTTTTTCGACAGTATTTCAGTCAGGCATCGGCTGGCACCCAGCCAGCATGACTATATCGGCCCGATATAGGTATAATGTCGGAATGTCGGCAAAATGTGCCGATGTAGGGCCGACGTCGGGCCGTTGTGAGTGAGTTAGGTTTTACGGCGAATCGACACAAAATGATCATATATCGCCGAGATCGGACGGTTGAACTGCCGCAAAATATTGATATCGGTAGATCGACATCAATCAGTGTAACTATTTCTTAAGTCGGATTGACATCGGACCGATATTGGATTCTCTAATATAGCTATATTTTTCAAAATATTATTGATAAACGTGAAAAAGTAATCTAATTGTTCATGTGTCCTAATTCATTAAGCAAATATGATGTATGCCAGAATTAATCAAACTAGATTCCAAACAAAATTTGTAGACGGTATTTATCAAAATTTTATCCGTAATAAAGGGAGGTTATAATTAAGATGAATTTTTATTATATGTAGAATGCCGCCGTAGAATATTTATATTTACAAGAAATGAAAATATAAATATGTTTAAAATTCTAACTGAACAATTTTAATAGTGTTAAGAATATACAGAAAAATTACGTAACTCTATAAAACATGTAGTATAATAGTTGTGAAAAATATTATTTCAATAAAATCAAATAACCATCATACACATGATGCAAGGCACATCTGTTCTCAAGTAAATTACTCTGAGAATTTATAAAGTGTATATTTGAAGAAAACTGATGAAGCATTGCGTGTCACACTATTTCGTGACAACGATTTGATCTGCCAATATCGGACCGATATCATTTTGATGTTGGCCAAATATCGTTTGTCGATGTCGGATCCATGTCGTTATGATGTTTGCCCGATATCGTCTGCCGACGTCGGGCCGACATCATTCCTATTTGCAGCCGATATTGAAGCCAATATCGGGCCGTTATAGACAACCACGTCGGTTTGATATCGGGCCGATATAGAATGCTGGCTGGGCAGTTACCCTAGCCAGTGTTCCTGGATTCTGTACCAGTACACTAAATGCCTTCTCGTCTCTTGAAAAAGACTAGATGAAGTAGCAAACTAAACGTTATTCAAACACATCTCTTTTTACTTTATATCATGATACTGACATATACATACAAGCCATTTTTCCACCAATTTGGGAATGCCAGCGGCACCGGTGGAATTGGGAAAATGCTCTCCGAAATTGTCTTAATTGGGATAATTTGCAAATTACCAAAATCTACATAAATGTGTTTTTGTGTAAAATTTTAAAATTGAATTGCCTTTCATAATTTTCACAGTTTTAAAATTTCCCCTAAAAAATAATAAAAATTACCCAAAACTATTTTGAAACAGAAAAAACCCCTAAAAAAAATATAATAAATTTTTGGGTTTTTTAAATTTAAATTTTTTGGAAAAAAAACCCATACTTTTGTGCATTGGGATTACCTCCTTTTAAAAACCCGGGGGTTAAAAATTTAAAGGGGGGAAAAGCCCTGCCATTTTTCAATATTTTTTAATTTACCACTTGTTACGGGCCTTTTAAAAAAAGATTTGAATATTTTGAATGTAAATTTATTTAGAAATAACAAAAATTTTTATATGGAAACGCCCCCAGGTTGTAAAATATTCCTTTCTTTTTTTTTTTTTCTTTCTGCAGATGTGATCAAAACAGCCGAAAAAAACTAAATTAAAAAACCCTTTTTTTTAAAACAAATAGTCCCTTAAAAAAAATTTTTTGGGGGCCCTTAAAATGCCCCAAAAAACAACAAAAATAGTACAAATATTTCCCAAAAGTTTGGGTTTGCTACTTTGAAATTTTTAATTTTCCCCAAATAATTTAAAAACTTTTTTTTTAATTTTTCTTCCGACATATTTCTTATCAGCCCTTTATTGAATTTCCCCGTTTATTTTCTACCCCATCTTTTAAATTTTTGGTTTTTTCTATCAAAAATTTTTTTTTGGTGTCGACGTAAAGGAACGTTTTCTCTTGTTCCATTCGGGGGCGTGGGGGTTTAAAGGCCCGGGGGGCTTTTCACTGCAGAAAATTCTGGTATTTCATTTACCCCCAACCTAAAATGAAATTTTCGGGTTTCCAAAATAAAATTTTCAATCTCTCCAAATGTTTTTTTTCCTCAAACAGGGGCTTTTCCAAAAAGGGCAGGGAATTGGGAATCAGGGTATGCCCCCGTTTCTAAGTAATTTTTCCTGGAGCTGAAAAAGGCCCTCCCAAAACCCCAAAACTGCAGATTTTGGTTTGGCACCATTTTCGTGGATAAACTTTTTTGGGAAAGCCCCTTTTTCCGATTTAAACTCTGTCCTTGAAATTGATAAGGCCCTGACTTCGAAAAAGGGTTTATTTGAACCAAAGGTGTTTTTTTGGGGCAAAAGAAAGTTTTAAAATAGATTTACGAAAAAGTTTTTTATCCACCCATACTTCTGTTTCCATTCTTTGGAACAGTTTTACTCAATACTGCTAAATTTTAAATAACGCTTTTAAGATGGATCGGAGATTTTTTAAATGAAATTTGGAATAAACCCAAATTTCCACCAAAAAAACAAAAAAAGGCTATTTCATCCCTTAAAATCATCCTGAAATTTAGTTTCCCAAACCTAAAGAATTGCGTTATTTTAATAAATGTCATATTTCGATCTTGGTTTCTGCATTTGACATAAGGGGGTTTTTAAAAAACCTTGCCATCAAGCCCTCGAACCCCATAAATTTTCTAATGGCCCAAAAAAATGGATGTATACCAAAATCTAAACCCCCCTCATGTCACGATTGAAACCCGCTGCTTCGTCATCATTTAATTTATCTTTTTAAAATTTTTTGAGCCAGTCAACAATAGCAATTTTGGCTTCCCCCTTTTCTTGATGTAAACCCCTTTGATAAGAAAGCCTGTTCCCAAATCCTTAAATTTTTTTCACTAATACAAAAGGACAGAGGGAAAACAGGGATTTTTTGGCCGCACATGACCCAGCACCGTCCACGAACTTGAAAAAAATTCACTGTCTAACACCAAATCAAAATTCTTTGGCTGAAACAAAAAGGCTGGCTAAATTTTTTGCTAAGTACAAAACTTATAAGTCTCTTTCCCAATTCTTTTTTAAGGGAAAAACAACTTTTTTTTGAAAAAACCCGTTCCCTTTAAATATGCTAGCTTTTCCTTTTTTAAAAATTGAAAACGTTTTCCCTTCTTAATTTTCTTTTTGACGTGTGCTTTCTTTTAAAAAGTTTTGGGGGGGAATGAATACTTTCCCCTCGCAAACAACAACTTTTTATACTGGAAAGGGGCATGGTGTACTAAACACTTTTTCCCAAAAAACCTTTTCACATATTGAAAATACCCTTACCCGATTTTTAAAATTGCCATCCTTGAACTTTTCCCGCAAAATTTAACAACACATAAATTTCAATTTTTTTAAAAAATATGGGTTTGGAAAAGCGTTTCCCAAAATTAAATTGAAGAAATGTAACAAGAACCAGGTTTTCGACGTCATGTTTTTGTGTAAAATTGAAGGGGTTTAATGGGAAAAGAACCCTTGTATGCCCTCTGCATTTTCCCAAAGGGGCTTTTAACCTTTGGTTTAAAGCGTCTGGGTTTTAGTAGTGCCTGACCCTGTGGGGTTTTTTTCTGACGAAAAGGGAGGGCATTATTTTGGAAAAATTTAGGGTACACACTTTGGCGTTGATTCCTCTTTAATTTGTTTTTTCCTTTTTTTGATGGCTTTAAAGCTTTTATTTTTTTGTAACGTTTTTAAAAAAATTTATGGCCTTTTCTTCTTTGGGCCCCGGCTAAAAAGTTTTTCCCGGGGGCAACAATCTCACTTAAAGTTGGTATATCAAATTTTTTGTGAGGGCAAAAAACATTTCCTTAAACCCCCAAAACCCATCAAAAGGAATTTTTTTCCCAAAAAACCCTTTAAATGTTTTCATCAAAGGGTTGCCTTGGAATGAAAAAGTGCTTTTAGTGTACACGTTTTTTTTCATGGGTAACATTGTGCGTTGGGCATGCAACTCTTTTTAAAAAAAAAACCCCTAGTGGGGGTAATATGGGTTTAAAATCTACAACGGAAAAAACCCCCTTTCCAAGGGTTTCGTCCCGCTTTTTTGTTTTAGTAATTTATTTGAACCTTGCTTTTTACGGTTTCCAAACCCAAAAAAATCAATTAATGACATACGACAAAACAAACGAAAAGCTTGACCCCCGACCCCAAATTTCCCTTTCCCAAACACTAAATGATTTTCCCTCCCTCGTTTTGGTTTTTCACAAAGCAAAATTCCGTGAACTCCCTTTAAAGGGTACTATACAATGTTTTTTTTTTAAACAACTGTGAAAGTGCCCCGGGGCTGAAATGAACGTACAGAAGGCCTTTAAAACAGAAGGTGCATACAAAGGGAGCGTTATTTAAAAAACGAAAAACCCGCAGAGAATGGGTTTTACCTGCGCTAAGGAAAGGCCCTAACCAACCCGCTCCACCTAGTTTGTTCGGGGGAATGCCCATAGCAAATACATTTTCACAGGGGGCGCAATTTATGTTCCCCGTGAAGAGCAAAATTTAGCATTTTTTCCCGGGGGGCAAACCTCTAAAAAGGTTCAAACTTTTTTCTCCCAAATTTTTCAGAACACTTTAATTAATTTCCCCAAATTCCCCTGTCAATTTTTAAAAATTTTTTTAAAAATCGGGGGAAAACCGTGGGGCAAACTTCACCAAAAAGCAAAAAGAAGAGCCAGTGGGCATGCCCCCCCTTTTATTCCCCTTTTAGCTTTAACAATATCGTATGGAGACAAGTTCCCCCCGTCCAATTTTATCTTCCCCATTCAATTTAAATTTTAAAAATCTGGAGAAAAAACCCCGCATCTTTGACGCACTCATTAAAAACCCTTTTTTTAAGACTTTCCCTAGATGAAGTAATGGGAATTCTGGAAGGAATACTTTTTACTTTTTGTTTGCCCATTAGACTAAGAAGCATTTGCCTATTTGTTTTTCGGTCCACAAAATACGGTTTTTTTGGGGGGCAGATCTACCCCTTGTCAGGGGCCATACCCATTATTTACAAAACATCATCAAGAAATTTCTCCGGGTTTTTTTTGCAATGCCCCCATCTCGGGGGAGTAGCTGGTGGGGATACTGCAGAAATAAAATTTTTTTTAAAACCGAAAGATAACAGCAAAACTGAGTTTGCTTTAAAGTGAGTCCTCTGTAATTTTTCCCGCTCAAAAATTGACAAACTTCTCAAAAGATTTTTCCCGATCGATACCATTCATTTTCATCATCCTGAAAAACACTCATCTGTGTGAAGCCAAATTCCCCAATTTTTTCAAGGCTTTAATTGGGTTCTAAAACCGGTTTACTAAATCTTCTTTCCCCGCAACCCCTTTGTTTTTCTGGTGATGTTTCAAAAAACGGCCCCTGAAAATTAAAACGAGAAAAGGTTTTTGCAAACAAATGCGAAACATTAAGGAAAAATCGAGTAACCGAAGATTTTTTACCTTTTTAAAAAATTTTATGTCTGAAAAACAGAACAAAGTTAACAAATTTTGCTTTTTCAAAAATGAAAACTTTTAAAGAAAAAAAACATTACTTACGTTGGGATGTTTTGATTAAAAAGGGGTTTACCCTTTTCTTTCTTGTTTTTGCTTTTTTAACAGGCACATCAATCGTACCCCAAAAAATTACCAGAACATCATCGAAAAATTTAAGGTTTAAAACCCAAAAAAACTGTACCTAAAGAACAAATTTAATTCCAAAGTGCGGCCTAAAATTTAATTTTTTTAAAAAATAAATTTCAAAAAATTAAATATAGTAAAAAATTTTTAAATTTAAAAACCGGGAAATATTTTCAAGAAAAAACCCTTTTCCCAAAAAGATAATAAACAAGTTCATAAATTTTTATTTTAAAGTTTATTTGGAATAATAACATTTAAATTTAATTTTATTCATTAATTTGCCCGGGAGAAGCCTCCCCTTTTTTTGGGGTTTTCGGGATATTTTTTTTTATTTTTAATTAAAAGGGTTTTTTCCTTTTTAAAACCCTCTCTCAATTCTAAAGGGAAAAAAAAAAAAGAAAAATACTGGTACTCCGTGAAATCCACCCCCTGGAAAAAAAAGAATACAAAGGGAAAAAAGTTTTTTAAATTTCCTGAAAGTTCTTCCACAGCTTTTTGTTTCCCCCCTGTTTTATGAGCTTGAAGAAAATTTGTGTAACAGCTTGTTCACTTTCTTGTAATTCCAAAAACACCTTGCAATTCAAACTTTAAAAAAAGAATTTTCCATGTTTAAAACACACAATTTTTCGGTGCCAAACACATTCAGCAAGATGCCCGTTTTCTGTAATTGCAGAATCAATGGTAGACCCGTAGTGTAATTTGGGAAAAGTGCATATTTGTTTCGAAAAGGTTTTTTCATCCTGGGGTAAGGGCTGCCACATAAGAAAGTCTTACAAAATTAAAAAGCCTTTGAAAACATGGCAATTTCCCCAAGTTTTAAATAAAGCTCCTTTTCTTCACCTGGTTTTTTCCCCATAGAAAGAACATGTCGTTTTTTAAAAAATGTGTTTGTAAAATAGCAAAATGTCTTTCCCTTTGCTTTTTTTTTAAGTTTTTTTTCTTTCACTTTTGACAAATGGTTGGCCGGAAAAGAGGTTTTTCAAAAAACAGAGTTAATTGCTTTATAAATTTTTAAAAAGAAATTGATTAAATATTTTCTTGTTGGTATATGCCTGGGGAACTTTTTGTTTAAAAAAATTTAAACAGTAAGTCAAACACTGTATAAATTTTTTTAAAAAACTTTTAATTTTATTTATACTTTTTCAGGGTTTTTTACACCTTCTAATTGGGTTTTCTTTAAAGAAGTTTTAAGTATTAATTGGGGTCTCAATGGGGAATTTTAAGTAAAAATTCTTGGAAAAAAACAAAAATGTTCGACCGAAAAAGGTTTTTTTTTTAAGACCGTGGACTAACAGCACAACTACTTTTTTTTTCCAATTTGTCCCCGTTTCATAAAAAAGGGAAAACGCAAACCCCTACATATTCTACTCTTTTTTTTTTTCCAAATTTTTACAGCATCCGAAGGGAAAAATGGAGACTGTTTTCTTCAAAATTTGGGAAAATTTTTTCAAGTTCTTTCCTTAAGAAAATTAAAATTTTTTTAAGTCAACATTATGTCTGCGGTTTAAAAAAAGCGGAAACAAAGTTGGGATAAATCCCTCCCTTTCATCTGGCAGGTGGTCATATTCAATTCCCCAATACCAAAATTATGCAGTTTCCTTTTTCGAATTTTTTACATCAAAACAAAGGGGACAAAATGTATTTGACTTAAAATTGCTCATTTAAAAACAAAAACTTTTTTTCATATCAAAGACTGACGGAAAAAAACTACCGCACCCCAAAAATTTCAACTTGACTAAATTTTTTGCTGCAACATAAACCTTTGTAACTTAACTCAATTTGTTTACTTTTAAAATTTTTCCCCCTGGGGTCACTACAAAACCCTTTTTAAATTTAAAGGGCAGGGCGGAATTTTTCGTACTTTTATCGAGCACAAACATCAATTCCCCAAAAGGGGCCCTGTAAAAGTTCAAATTTTTTTTTTAAAAATATTTTCAAACCAACATAATTTTTCCTTTTTTTCCAAAAAAAAAGACAACTATGTTCTAAATAAAGTTTTTTAATTTTTATTCTCATCAATAGATACACCAAATAAAGAAGTTGTAATGTCATTAAAAATTGTCTTGGAAAAAAGCCTGTAAAGCTCATAAGAAGACAAAATGTAGGATTTCTTTTTTTATTTGAAATTTTTTTTTTATCCCGTAGATCATAAACAACCCAAATTTGAAAACTGTTTTCCCTCCCATCAAAGAATCCCCTGTTTTGGGAAAACAGTAAAGAAACACAGATAAAAAAAGGTACGGGTTCCTTTCCAAATTTATAATTTTTATTCCAGTTTTAAAAATTCTGAAAAAGTTCCCTTTTTTAAAAAGGGTACTGTTTTTGACTTGTGTCTTTTTTTTTCATGCTTTTGAAAAAATTCTTCAAACGCTATAAATGGGCAAGAGGTTGCTTATCACTTTTAAAACTTTAAATTTTTTTCAGAAAGCGCATAATTCAGTAATCAAAAAGGGCAACACTCCCGAAAATAAAAAAAAACAGTTTAATTTAAAAATGGATAGTGTTACATGCACAAAATTTTGACCAAAACTCATTAATAAATAATAATATGCTTTTTGCAAAATTTATTACCTAATCCTCAGTACAAGACAAACGGAAACTCTCAATATTCATAAACATGCATACACACAGTGGGCAAAACCCCTGTAAGCAAAACCCCTTTAAAAACAGATATTGGGGGTGTTATGTTGAGGTTGTTTTCTGATAGGAAATTTGATAGAAAACTTTTTGCTTTCGGGAATTTTTTATGGTTTTTTAAAAAGAGGTTTTTGCTGAAGAGAGGACCCCTTCTGGAGAGGGTTTTACTGTAAATGATTTAAAAGACTTTTTTTTTTTCATTTAAAATTCTAATATGCTTGTTTCTGTTAAAACGCCCTTTCAAAATAAAAAGGCGGGCCATTAACCCCGCGTTAATTGACGCCAAAGGTTTTTGTTCGACCAAGAAAGAAAAACGCACCTAAAAACTTATCAACTGTTTTTTTGATTTCAGCAAAGCATATTAGAATTGAAATGAAATTTAAAAAGCAAAAACCCTAATTTTTTAAAAAAAACCTTTTTTAACACTCGGGGGGTAATAACCCTCATACAAAAAAAAAATATTAAATCTAACGCATAAAACCTGACATAAAACCCCCCAACCCACATAAACAGGTTAAAAAAACCCCCTTTTTCCAAAAACTTATTTTTAAATAAAATCACATTACTTGGGAAATTGAGTGATTGCCTTATCAAAAAAGCAATTTAAAGTAATTTCCTCAATCTTTAAAATTTGCCTTTAAAATCCAAGGTACGGGCAATTTTTTCTTGATTTTGCAACAATTTTTTTTATTTTAATTCCCAAAACCAAACTTAAAGCAAATCCCTGAAAAAATTCATGCATGAAAAGATACTTAAAAAAGGTCCCAAAAATTTTAACAAGATTCTTGATTCAATATTTTCTGGGCCCCACACCGGGTGATAGGCCGAGCCCGAAAAATAATTTTAAACCCCTTTTAAAAGTCAAGGAATTCCCCCACAAACCCTAAGATCTTGGGCTACAAATTTTTTTTTCTTCCTTTCTTCCCTTTGTGTAAAGTATTTATAAACTTGCTCTATCTTCTTATCCCAATAAATATCAAATTACAGGAAGACTGTGTAAACCGATGCAGGCTTATCTCGCGAATGTGTGACTAATAGACAACATGTGTAGAAGAGAAGATCTGTGTGAATTTAGAATAATTTATACATGTGTATAGAATGCATTTTTATCTTGAACAGTTTAAAGTTCGTGAAAAAATCCGTCTCCGAAAATAGACAATCTCATGCGATATTGTAACATAATTAATATAATGTTTGTTGTGAGAATGAACTATTATTAATAAGCGCATGTCCAGGCCTTTATGAAAACAAGTAAATATCTTTAAACTATACTAGTAAAATTATACCAGTTAGTTTTATAACTAAAAACATTTTATCAGACTTTCTATCCAACCTAATTCCAACGTCTTCTAGACGTCTAAGTCTGACGTCTATTAGACGTCGTGGATATGACGTTGGTTAGACGTTGGATTCAGGTCGCCGACGTCGCGACCAAAATCCAACGTCTAACCAACGTCGGTACGACGTCAGGTGTTTACTGGGGTAATGCATGTTATTTACTAGTCGGTTTAAAAGCTCTGCAGAGCTTGTGTTGTATTGTTGTGATATCCGACATTAAATAAATTTTACTTGACTTTCACCTGGCGGGGATTATTTTTATTTACACTGTCTTGTAACTTTGGAACATGGTGGGGGTAAGAGTGAGGTTAGGTGCACCATAAACCGGTTTAAACTCCCCAGTGGTGGTTTTGCCACTGACCGTTCCAAGGCGGTGCCCCACTGTGTTCCTATATTTGTTTGTTTTGTCCTTTGGTGTTTCATTTTCTGTGTTGTGTGCGAGGGTTGTTCGTGTGTGTCTTTGGGGAGGCTGCGTGTTTTGAACGTGGCTTTCCCTGTTAGATATTTTCCTTGTTTTTTGTTTTTTTTGACTTGTTTATTGAACATTCCTTGTATTTAAATGAGTGTTTAAACTACAGTACTGCATTTTCATACAAAATAGTTCATATAATAATCCTTTATCACAGTTCATCTATTAATGTTATTCAGATAAAACAACATCTTGTTTCCTGAGATGTTACTTTTAGTTCAGGTCCATTTAATGGAAATAGGCTGAATATATATAAGTACATCATTTACTTTCAGAGTAGCAAAATACTGTTAAAAATACTCACGTACTTTAAAACCAGATTTAAACAATTTTGGTATTTTATAATGTTCATTCTCATTACCGGAAATATACGGTGGTATATTTCGGACATCGTTTATTTTTTCAAGATTAATTTATTTCATGCGCACTACATCTTATCTCGAGTGCACGGCATCTTATCTTGAGTCACTGGTACCAGACCAGAAAGAAAAAGCCTTTGAACATGTTATACCCTACCCCTTGTATTTTATAAGAACCATGATTATGAACGGGAAAGTGCACTAACCCAAATTTCCCAATCGAATAATTCTCACCTATAACGCCCCCAAGTTCGTTGAACTGAAACCTCGTATATTGAACAAGCGATAATCTATCATCCATCGTGCACCAGTCACATTGTCTCAATTTCAATATTCCAATTTGCAGAGATGCTCAACATATTTTATGCTTTCGTCAATGTTTCAGAAAAAAAATTGCGTGAACTTCCCTAATGAACATCCGGTCTAGAGGTCACGGCACTGTGTACATTTTAGGCAAAATGTAAACAAACAAAAACAGAATGCAAAGTATTCACAGTTTTACAATAAACCTCGAAATGATGAAAGAAATTCATCTTGTATATGATTTGAATTTGAAATCATACATTGGTATGTTCTGTTTATTTAATTAAATTTGCACATTTATGCTATATACACATATTTTATCATACTAGTGTAGTAAAATGACGACAGACATACATTTTTATATCAGCCGATCAGAATGGTTTTGCAATCTAGACCGGAACTTCACCAGGGAAGTTCAAGAAAGTTGTTTGTGTAACGTTGAAAAATTGTAAACTCTGCGTTGTTTTTCTACCATAAGAAGTCTTGAAGAAAGACCGGTACACCATGGAAGATAAATTACCACTTGTTTAATATCCATAGTACACATTTACCGTACTGAGTTTTTTAAGGTATGAAATGCGCGATTGAAATTGGTAAGTACATCTTCCCGTTCATGACCATGATTCTTATAGAATACCTGGGGGTAGGGTATTACATGTACAGAGGCTTTTTCTTTCTAGTCTGATGCCAGTGTCTTCAGCGATCAACGACTTATCTCGTGTGCACGACATCTTATCTTGAACAATCACAATCTTATCTCGTGCAAACGACTGTCGTGCACACGATATCTTATCTTGAGTGATCAACATTTTATCTCGTGCGCATGACATCTTATCTCGAGCGATCAACACCTTATCTTGTGCGCACAACATTTTAATCTTGAGCGATCAACATCTAATCTCGTGCGCACGACATCTTATTTTGAGCGTTCAACATCTTATCTCACGCATACGACATCTTATCCCTAGCGTTCAACATCTTATCTCGAGCACACAACATCTTATTCCAAGCAATCAACATCCTTATCTCGTGCGAACGACATCTTATTTCGAGCGATCAACATCTTATCTCGTGCACATGACATATTACTTTGAGCAATCAACATCTTATCTCATGCGTGCGACATCTTATCCCGAGCGATCAACATCTTATCACGAGCTACCAACTTCTAATCTTATGCTCACGACACCTCATCTCGAGCGATCAACATCTTATCGCGAGCGATCAACATCTCATCTCGAGCGATCAACATCTTATCTTGGGCGTACGACAACTTATCCCGAGCGATCAACATCATATGTTGAGCGATCCACATCTTATCTCGTGTGCATGAGATCTTATCTTGAGCGATCATCATCTAACCTCGTGCGCATGACTTCTTATTTTAAGTGCTCGTCATCTTATCTCGTGCGCATGACATCTTATATTGAGCGATCAACATCTTATCTCTTATGCACGACATCTTATCTTGAGCGCTCAACATATTGTCTCCTGCGCACGACATCTTATCTTTAATGATCAACATCTTATCTATTGTCGTGCGCACAAGATTAGATGTTGATCGCTCAAGATAAGATGTCGAGCGCACGAGATAAGCTGTTGGTCGCTCAAGATACGATGTCGTGCGCACAAAAAAGTTGATCTCTCTAATGGAAGATGTTGTGCGCACAGATATATGTTGATCGAACGAAAAG
The DNA here is from genome assembly GCF_021730395.1 of Mercenaria mercenaria. NCBI lineage: Eukaryota > Metazoa > Mollusca > Bivalvia > Venerida > Veneridae > Mercenaria > Mercenaria mercenaria. The sequence goes on from NC_069368.1 coordinate 83,945,310, forward strand.
AATGTTGACGCTTAAGAAAGAGTTCTGCACCAAAATTGTTTATCGCTCAAAATAAGATGTCTTGCGCACAAATAAAGTTCCACGCCCCAAGAAACATGCCGTGCACACGGATAACTTAATTTTAAAAAAATGCATGTCCTAAACATACCACCTTATTAATTTTCACGAAATTCCAATTAGTTAATTCACTTCAGAAAAGGCGAGCGACGGATTATGATGGCCAGATGTAATGGATTATCATCTACAGCTTTGCCATTTCAAAATCTGAAATGCTTACACGTAAAACTGTTAAATCGTAAATAGTTCAAAAGGCCCTTTTCATGAGAATTTTCCCCACGCAGTTGTACTGCCAAAATTTAAGTAAATTAAATTAGTCCAGGGACAGTTTGTTCTAAACTTTAACCGACGTTAAACACCCCTGGTTAATTTTGATTCAAAACACTAAGTCTAGTCTTGGTGAGAAACACTAGTATGATGTTCTGATTTAATTGTAAAGAATTTTCAAATTTCATAATTCTAAGCTCATACATTTGTTTCTCTAAGTCTTCTTAAATGTCGAAAACTAACCCTAAAGTTAATCAACTGTTGGCTTAATCCCCTGTTAAAGTTTCGAACAACTGGACCCAGGGGTGCATAGTAGACATTACTTGCCTCCAACCTACACAGATGAAAAAATCCATTTCGGTTCAGTTAAGTCCAGAAATTTTAAAAAAACCCTTTTTTTATGAATCTTGTCAGAAGTGTGACAAAATCGGATCATTTGTATAATTATAAGTAAATGAGTTTATGAATACCATTGATAAGGTTTTGGCCCAGAAAACTTGCTTTATCTTTTCGATATTTTACGACCGCCTTAACCGTTATTCATGTTCAGTGAATCACATTTTTGGAAATATCTTTTGAACATCATTCTGCAAATCAAAGGAAAAAAAAAATAGGGAAAGCTCCTTGTTCAGTATCAGTACGAAATTTAAAAACAAACTCCCCTAATAACCCGTTTCATAAATAAAAGAAATGAAAAATTCTTTATTGATCTTTTCGATCACATAACTGTCGACATAGTTCAAATAAAATTCCATTGTTTCCAACAGCAAACGGCATTGCATAAATCATAATTTTATTAACAAGTTGCTTCACCTATACCTAAACAGTGCCAGTATATAGTAAAATGTGAAACAGAGGGTTATCGTGACTCTAGATTGCTCACCGAAATTTCACAGCTTGCTTGAACAGTTTTGGTAGAAGTTAACGCAAAGACAATATTTGTTAAGTTGTTAAGTTGTTTCAACTTAGTAATTAGTAATTACATTACATCACCATTTTTCTACGAAATAGAACTATTTGAAGGAAACTGGTACAAGGTCACTGACCATTGCTGTGACATTTTCACAAAATTTTGCATGCAGTGTATGCACTGTGATAAATATAGGCTATTATAGCATACGTTACTTCTATCAGTCTATTATGGGAGATCAAATGGATACTACGAATCCTGGTCATAATACATTTATGGAACATTCAAACTGCAATTTGTAAAAAAGTCTTTTAAAGTATGTCAACAAGAGCGCCACCTACGGGATGTATGCTGGACTTTTCTCAGTGCTGGATAGTATATGGGGGTGTCAAGTCACTAGTATAAGAGAATGCCATTATATTTTGTATATGATTGTGTTAAAAAAATAAAACAAGAGCGCCGCCAAGCGGGCAATATACGCCCGAAGGCTACATCATAGGATGGGAGCAAAATCTAAAAAACTTGACTGTTGTAGCCACAAAGGACTGGAACAACAAAACGAAAACTTCAAAAAACAAATCTAAGCCCCACAAAAAAATATCGAAGTCTACAAAAAAATCCTTATCAGGTACAGGTATGTAAAAATACCCCTTTAAAAATTTGGGAGTATCATCCATGTTGTACCACGAAAAGTAGTCCGGTTTTTCCCTACGGCAATAAAAAAAATTTTCAAAATAACATTTATAGAACAAAAAAAAGGGGGAAAGAATAAAAAAAATATTTTTAAGTACAAAAAAGAACCTGCCAAATAAAAACAAGAGCACTGCAATGCAAGCAATAACACAAAGCAAAGTCATATATGACCTTTGACCCTTAAGTGTGACCTTGAACCTTGAAGCAAGTCATCGGAACATGCACTCTGCATGTCTCTTGGGTGGTGAACATTTGTGTCAAATTTCTTTGAAATCCTTCAAGGGGTTTAAGAGTTACAGAGCGGACACGAACAAACGATATGACCTTTGACTCCTAATGGACCTTTACCTTGAAGCGAGACAAAGGAAAACAAGCGCCTGCACATCGTCTCGGTGGGTGAACATTTGTGTAAAGTTTCCTTGCAATCCTCAAGGGGTCAAGAGTTACAGAGCGGACACAAAATTGCTAACGGACAGACGGACGGACGTTCTAACGAAACGGTATGTATGTAACACCCTCATTGTTCCCCTCTAATTGTCTAACAGTCCCCATAAAAAGAAAAAGGGCACATAAACAGAACGGAATGAATGACACAAAGAGAAAGTACCGTTATGCAGTCACTTAACCATCATTTCGCGGGCACGGACAGACGGACGGACAGACAGACGGACACCAGCGTCATAACATAATACGTCCCTTCGAGCGTATAAAAATAAAAAAAATTGGGGGGGGGGGAGGGGGAGGGACGTGGCAAAGCCCCCCCCCCCACCCCCACCCACCTCTCCTACCAGTGTGGGGTAAGGGTCAAGTAAGGGGATAAAGAGTTAGTAAATAACCATTCAAAGTTTCAAGGGGACACCTTTGATAGTGTTTGAGAAATTATTCAGTTAACTTCAAAAATAGTGCAAATTTGTATGTACTAAGTAGAAACAAGGGCAGATCACTCCAGATATACAGGGCACAGGGTGATGTGCTATATCACTATGGACTCCCCTTGTGATAGTGAATAACTATTCAAAGTTTCAAGTGAATACCTTCGATAGTCTGTGAGAAATTGACTCGCGCGAAAAACTTAACCAACGCAGACGCTGACGATCAGGTTACGACAATAGCCCGGCTTTTTTTCTTCGAAAAGTCGAGCTAAAAATCTTGACATGAGCCTGTTGCAGAGGAGATTATGTGAGTGTAAGGAACGACAACTCTTCCTGGAGATTCAGTAATGAGAGCGGGTGATCTAATTACACGCATCTGAATGACTAACTGTGCTCCAATCAAAGACTCCACACAGCAAAGGATTTATCATTTTGCTTCTAACATGCTAATTTAGTGCTTTTTTGCCCTATTTACAGTGTGGTACTACATTTTAATGCTCATGATATAACTACCACAAAATAGCCTGGCCGTCGTGTGTGATCTAAAGAAGGATTTAGCACTCTAAATTTCTTCTACATGGGGCAAAATACAAATCGTGTTAGACTATACTACATACAGTATTTGAGTACCAAATAAATTATGCATTCAATATGATTTGAACACTATTCCATTTTTCATTTTGACAAAAAATTTACTTTGAAAAAATAGCATTTTTTTTACGTTTTTATTTATTTTCATACATTTTTAAACGGTTTTATACTCAAATTAATAAAATTAATGTTACAGGTTAACTTTAGACATAATTTGATAAGTTTGTAAGAATGTTGTTGTCATAAACCTTTTTTTTTCAGTGCAAAACTATTCAAAGATGAGATAGAATAGTGCTGCGCAATGAATTTCTTACTACAAACTTTTGCAAGTTACAGTGCAAAACTAGTCTAACTCAACTTGGAATAGTTTTGCAATACAAATTTAACCATTTTGAGATAGAATATTTTCTATTTTTAAATTAAAATAAAAGGAAATAGTTAAGATATAACCAAACTTTTTTTACACAATATCTTTATATAAAAACTTGTGAAAAATACAAAAATCTCATTTTCGCCAAAATATGTAGTTAGAATAGTTTTGCGCTGAGCCCTCAATAAGGTTATTTTCACACATATTTTGACCATGGAAATGGAAAATACATATTTTAGAACATATTTTTGCAATTGAGAATGCCTGACAAACTACTCTTGCTTTAAAAATTTAATTATTGTAGAGCCCCAAAATATTTCCCACTGAAACAGTTAAAAGCAGAAATATAAGAATTCCAAAAAATTTAAAGGGGATAATTCGCTTAAAAATGTATTACTTTTTCATTTCTGATAACTCCTTGGCTCAATTTTGGCATTTTTTCTGACAACCTGATTAACAACAAACTAAAACTGAGTTACAAAAGCTGGACATCATGCTGGAAAGCAAATAAAATATGAAACAACTTACCACCAAAGAAATATGTTCAAATGACAAATACCTCCCCTGTTCTATCAACAAGACAGCACACAACAGACTACTGTTTGATCCAAAAGAATGCCGATATAATGTAACTGAAGACTGTCCACTTAAACAATACAAGTAAAATAACTAATTTTGTAATATAACTTCCAGCTGAACCCCATAAACAACACATTTTACTGAATAAGTGATTCTAGAGCAATGTCTATCTAGCTGAGTCTTTAAAACAATATTCATGTGTCATTTAATGTACTGTTTTGATAAAATATTGTGAGCAGCAAGCTTACAGATATTTTAATATTCTACTTCCAATGTTATTCCAGCTTCGAATTTAGCTTTTGAGCATCTGAATAAATAAAAAAAATCTGAAATATGTGATACATAATCTTTGTTCACACAAAAAGAGAAATAAAAATGGCAAAAATGGCGCCCGGAGACTTTCTTTGCTTCAAGAAAAGAGAAAAAAATATATATACAATTCTGAAGGTTGTAGGGGAAAAACTTAAATAATCTGCTTATAACTATGTATTTTTAGTGTCATACCTCTACATTTTATTTATCAGTAAGCATTCTGGCACTGTCAGTACAGGTTTTTCTACAATCTTGTTCAAACACCTCATGGAACCACAGCCATTAGTATGTTCTGAGACCTAAATAAAAGATTTACAAGAAAAAAACAATGCATTCATCCAACACTCTACCCCTCCTTAATATCCTGCCAATAAAAAAATTCTGAACCCCATGCAGACCCCAAAAAGCTTGAAATACATTTGGGAAACCCATGAAAACACATATCTGAAATATTGATAATACAAAGTTTGAGCACCTCGGGTCTTGATATTGGCTAAAAGTATCTACCTACTTGTTTAAATTCCTGCAATTATAGTACTGAACAACCTTGGAAGCTTTGATTCTGCTAAAAACACCAGCAGAAGCATGTTAAATAGCAAAATCTATTTTCTGTACCTGTTACTTCAGTTAAGTCACAGTTGAAATGAAACCTTCTTTAAAGAGAATATAAAATTTCAGTATACATGCATTTCAGCTATTATTATTTTAAAGTAAACACTTACCAAAGTAACAAATGTGTTATTTTTACTCTCATCCAAATCCATGCCTCTTGTCCCCTTTTATCTATAGCGTGTCACAGTGCTTAAATCACTATTTTGAAAATGTGGTAAAACTGCATTTTCTTATTTAAATGATCACCTTGGAGTCAATTTTGAGGCAATATACATGAAACTCCTCCGTTTTGAATGAATATAACCACTTCAACCAAATACTACTTCCCATACACTTTCAAGTATAAATGCTACTGCAAAGAGCTGTTTCATACCCCACCCAACACAAAAACAGTTTTTTTTCTGCTTTATCAACACATTTCTCATCCTAGGAGATTACTGGAAGTGACTTAAGCATTCAAAATACAATAAATAAACACTAGCTGATATTGACATAAACATAACACACTACGGACACTGTCATTAGAGCATTTTGCACCTTACATGTCTTTCAAACAGACCTCTGCTGCATTATTCTTTTCATCAGTTTTTTGGCCACTATGCCACAGATATAAGCATTTTTCCCATTGAAAGACAACCATTATAAAAAATGATGCAAATGAAAGAAAAGGAGGCATAATCTTGCCAGACGTGTCAATTTTGCTGTTGAAAATTTGGCTGTACTCTCAAAAATGACAGTCAACCACCTCTGAAGTGCAATTTTAGGTTATTTTCACACATATTTTTGACCATGGAAATGAAAATACATATTTTAGAACATATTTTTGCAATTGGAGAATGCCTGACAAACTACTCTTGCATGAAAATAATTATTGTAAGCCAAAAATACTTACTTCACTGAAACAGTTAAAAAAAGAAATATAAGAATTACAAACAATTAAAGGGAGATAATTCACTTGAAATATGTATTACTTTTTCATTTCTGATAAGTCCTTGGCTCAATTTTGGCATTTTTCTGACAACCTGACTAACAACAAGACTAAAAATGAGTTATAAAAGCTGTACATCATGCTGGAAAGCAAATAAAATATGTATCAACTTACCACCAAAGAAATATGTTCAAATGACAAATACCTCTTCTGTTCATCCAACAGGACAGCACACAACATACTACTGTTTGATCCTAAGAATCCCGATGTAATGTAACTGAAGACTGGCCACTTTAAACAATACAAGTAAAATAACTAATTTTTTGTAATATAACTTCCAGCTGAACCCACAAACAACACATTTTACTAAATAAGTGATTCTAGAACAATGCCCTATCTTGCTGAGTCTTTACACAATATGCATGTGTCATTTAATGTACTGTTTTGATAAAATATTGTGAGCAGCAAGCTTACAAAATATTTTAATATTCTACTTTAAATGTTTTTTCCTGCTTCCAGCTGAGCTTTTGAGCATCTGAATAAGTAAAAAAAATCTGAAATATGTGACACATAATCTTTGTTCACACAAAAAGAGAAATAAAAATGGCAAAAATGGCGCCCCGGAGACTTCCATTGCTTCAAGGAAAAGAGAAAAAAATTATATATCCAATTTTGATGGTTGTAGGGACAAAACTTTAATTAAGTCTGCCTATAACTATATGTATTTTTAGTGTCATCCCTCTACATTTATTTATCAGTAAGCATTCTGGCACTGTCAGTACATGGTTTTCCTACAATCTTGTTCAAAAAACCTCATGGAACCACAGCCAGTTGAGTATGTACTGAGACCTAAATAAAAGATTTTACAAGAAAATAACAATGCATTCATCCAACACTCTACCCGCCCCTTAATATCCTGCTCAATGAAAAAATTTCTGAATCCATGCAGACACCAAAACTTGAAATATCACCGGGATCACATGAAAACACATATTTGAAATACGATAATACAAAGTTTGAGCACCTCTGGTCTTGATATTGCCTAAAAGTATGTACTTACTTGTTTAAATTCCTGCAATTATAGTACTGAACAACCTTGGAAGCTTTGATTCTGCTAAAAACACCAGAAGAAGCATGTTAAATAGCAAAATCTACTTTCTGTACCTGTTACTTTAGTTAAGTCACAGTTGAAATGAAACCTTCTTTAAAGAGAATATAAAATTTCAGTATACATGCATTTCAGCTTTTTATTTTTTAAGTAAACACTTACCAAAGTAACAAATTGTTTATTTTTACTCTCATCCAAAATCCATCCCTCTTGTCCCCTTTTATCTATAGTGTGTCACGTGTCTTAAATCAGCTATTTTGAAAAATGGAGTAAAACTGCATTTCTTATTTAAATGATCACCATGGAGTCAATGTTGAGGCAATATACTGAAACTCCTCCTGTATTGAATGAATATAGTCCACTTCAACCAAATACTACTTACATACACTTTCAAGCATAAATGCTTTTTTTGCAAAGAGCTGTTTTCATACCCACCCATCATAAAAACAGTGTTTTCTGGCATTATCAACACATTTCTCATCCTAGAGGATTACTGAAAGTGACTTAAGCATTCAAAATACAATAAATAAACACTAGCTGATATTAACATAAAGATAACACACTACTGACATTGTCATTAGAGCATTTTGCACCTTACGTGTCTTTCAAACAGACCTCTGCTGCATACTCTTTTCATCAGTTTTTGGCCACTATGCCACAGATATAAGCATTTTTCCCATTGAAAGACAACAAATTATATAAAAATGATGCAAGTGTAAGCAAAAGGAGGCATAATCTTGCCAGGTATGTCAATTTTGCTCTTGAAAGTTGCTGTACTCTCAAATTAGTGACAGTCAACCACCTCTGAAGTGCCATTTTAAGGTTATTTTCACACATATTTTGATCATGGAAATGGAAAATACATATTTTAGAACATATTTTTCAATTGAGAATGCCTGACAAACTACTCTTGCATGAAAATAATTATTGTACAGCCCAAAATATTTTCACTGAAAGGGTTTTTAAAAGCAAAAATATAAGAATTACAAAAAATTTAAAAGGGAGATAATTCACTTAAAATATGTATTACTTTTTCATTTCTGATTACTCCCTTGGCTCAATTTTGGCATTTTTCTGACAACCTGACTAACAAAAGACTAAAAATGAGTTATAAAAGCTGTACATCATGCTGGAAAGCAAATAAAATATGTACAACTTACCACCAAAGAAATATGTTCAAAGGGCAAATACCTCTCCTGCTCTATCCAACAAGACACACCAACAGACTACTGTTTGATCCTTAGAATGCCTATATAATGTAACTGAAGACTGGCCACTTAAAATACAAGTGAAATAACTAATTTTTGTAATATAACTTCCAGCTGAACCCAACAACCAACACATTTTACTGAATAAGTGATTCTAGAGCAATGTCTATCTAGCTGAGTCTTTACACAACATTCATGTGTCATTTAATGTACTGTTTTGATAAAATATTGTGAGCAGCAATCTTACAGATATTTTAATATTCTACTTTCAATGTTATTCCTGCTTCCAACTGAGCTTTTGAGCATCTGAATCAGTAAAAAAAATTGAAATATGTGATACATAATCTTGGTTCACACAAAAAGAGAAATAAAAATGGCAAAAATGGCACCCGGAGACTTTCATTGCTTCAAGGAAAAGAGAAAAAAATTATATATACAATTTTGAAGGTTGTAGGGGCAAAACTTAAATTAAGTCTGCCTATAACTATGTATTTTAGTGTCATACCTTTACATTTATTTATCGGGTAAGCATTCTGGCACTGTCAGTACATGGTTTTCCTACAATCTTATTCAAAAATTTTTCATGGAGCCACAGCCATTTGAGTATGTTCTGATACCTAAATAAAAGATTTACAAGAAATAACAATGCATTCATCCAACACTCTACCCCTCCTTAATATCCTGCTCAATGAGAAAATTGTAAATCCATGCAGACCCCAAAAAACTTGAAAATCACTTGGATCACATGAAAACACATATTTGAAATACTGATAATACAAAGTTTGAGCACCTCTGGTCTTGATATTGGCTAAAAGTATCTATAGCACTTGTTTTAAATTTCCCTGCAATTAGTACTGAACAACCTTGGAAGTTTTGATTCTGCTAAAAACACCAGCAGAAGCATGTTAAAAGCAAAATCTATTTTCTGTACCTGTTACTTCATTAAGTCACATTTTGAAATGAAACCTTCTTTATAAAGAGAATATAAAATTTCAGTATACATGCATTTTCAGCTATTATTATTTTAAAGTAAACACTTACCAAAGTAACAAATGTGTTATTTTACTCTCATCCAAAATCCATGCCTTTTGTCCCCTTTTATCTATAGTTGTCACAGTGTCTTAAATCAGCTATATTGAAATATGGAGTAAAACTGCATTTTCTTATTTAAATGATCACCATGGAGTCAATGTTGAGGCAATATACATAAAACTCCTCCTGTATTGAATGAATATAGTCCACTTCAACCAAATACTACTTACATACACTTTAAAGCATAAATGCTACTGCAAAGAGCTCTTTTCATCCCCCACCCATCACAAAAACAGTTTTTTTTCTGCATTATCAACACATTTCTCATCCTAGGGGTTTACTGAAAGTGACTTAAGCATTCAAAATACAATAAATAAACATAGCTGATATTAACAAAAAGATTACACACTACGGACACTTCATTAGAGCTTTTGCACCTTACGTGTCATTCAAACAGCATCTGCTGCAACTCTTTTCATCAGTTTTTGGCCACTATGCCACAGATATAAGCATTTTTCCCATTGAAAGACAACAAATTATATAAAAATGATGCGAATTTAAGAAAAAGGGAGGCATAATCTTGCCAGGTAGTAAATTTTTGGGCTCTTGAAATTGCTGAAACTCTCAAATTAATGACAGTCAACCACCTCTGAAGTGCCTTTTTAAGGTTATTTTCACACATTTTTTGATCATGGAAATGGAAATACATATTTTAGAACATATTTTTCCAATTGAGAATCCCTGACAAACTACTCTTGCATGAAAATAATTATTGTACAGCCAAAAATACTTCACTGAAACGGTTAAAAAGCAAAAATATAAGAATTACAAACAATTAAAGGGAGATAATTCATTTAAAATATGTTTTAAATTTTTCATTTCTGATTACTCCTTGGCTCAATTTTGGCATTTTTCTGACAACCTGACTAACAAAAAGACTAAAAATGAGTTATAAAAGCTGAACATCATGCTGGAAAGCAAATAAAAAAATGTATCAACTTACCACCAAAAAAATATGTTAAAAAGGCAATACCTCTCCTGCTCTATCCAACAAGACAGCACACAACAGACTACTGTTTGATCCTTAGAATGCCTATATAATGTAACTGAAGACTGGCCACTTAAACAATACAAGTAAAAAAACTAATTTTTGTAATATAATTTCCCAGCTGAACCCAACAACCAACACATTTTACTGATAATTTGATTCTAGAGCAAGTCTATCTAGCTGAGTCTTTACACAACATTCATGTGTCATTTATGTACTGTTTTGATAAAATATTGTGACAGCAATCTTACAGATATTTTAATATTCTATTTTCAATGTTATTCCTGCTTCAACTAAGCTTTTGAGCATCTGAATCAGTAAAAAAATCTAAAAATTGTGATACATAATCTTTGTTCCCCACAAAAAGAGAAATAACAAGAGGGCCATGATGGCCCTATATCGCTCACCTGTTATCATTGCATTTGGGGACAAGAAGTCCTCAAAAAAAATATCTAAGTCCAAAAAAAGGACAGGAACAACAAAGAGAAAAATTTAACCAAAAAGAAAAAAAGTTCTTACAAGGTACAGATATGTCAAAATACACCTAAAAATTGGGGGTACCATCCATGTTGTACCACAGAAAAGTGGTCTCGGTATTTCCCTACGGCCAATATAAAAAAGTTACAAAAAATAAGCTATTTATAGTAACGTAAAAGGGAAAAGTAATTAAAAAAAAAAAATTTAAATTGTAATTGAACAAAAGAAGGACTGCCAAATAAATCTGTTGACATAAATGAAATTTAGATCAGTATCTTCATTAGTTACGGAGATATACCCATTTTAATTTCAAATAAAGGGAGGTAATCTGATATAAAATCAGTCCATAGTTATCTACCCTGATTGGCTCAGTCCAACTAATGACAATAATGAAATTTCAAATAAGTCCTATAAGTACTTACTGATATAAATCCATTTTGATTACAATCAGGGGAGGTAATCAGATATAAAATAACTCTGGAACCTACGATTGGATCTGATTTGTCATGGACTCCAAGATTTATTGTTGTTGAAGATATTTTGGAAGTTTGTGTCAAATAAAACCATAAATGAAGTATCTAGATGGCTGCAAAAGCCAAAATAGCCAATTTTGAACCTTTAAGGGGCCATAACCCTGGAACCCATGAAGGAATCTGGCCAGTTCAAGAAAGGAAGAAAGACCTTGTGGTAATACAAGTTGTGTGCAAGTTTGGTTAAAATCAAGTCATAAATGGAGCTGCTATTGTGCAGACAAGGTCAAAATACCTAATTGTGGCCCTTTCAGGGGTCATAACTCTGGAACCAATTAATGGATCTGGCCTGTTTAAAAAAGGAACCGAGATCTTATGGTGACACAAGTTTTGTGCAAGTTTGATTAAATTCAAATCATAAATGAAGCTTCTATTGTGCAGACATGGTCAAAAATGCTAATTCTGGCCCTTTCAGGGGCCATAACTCTGGAACCCATAATGGAATTTCACCAGTTCAAGAAAGAAACCAAGATCTTATAGTGATACAAGTTGTGTGCAAGTTTGGTTAAAATCAAATCATAAATGAAGCTGCTATTGCGCAGACAAGGTTAAAATAGCTAATTTTGGCCCTTTCAGGGGCCATAACTCTGGAACCCATAATGGGATCTGGCCAGTTCAAGAAAGGAACCAAGATCTTATGCTGACACAAGTTTTGTGTAAGTTTGATTAAATTCAAATCATAAATGAAGCTGCTATTGTGCAGACAAGGTCAAAATAGCTAATTTTGGCCCTTTCAGGGGCCATAACTCTTGAACCCATAATGGGATCTGGCTGGTTCAAGAAAGGAACCAAGATCTTATGGTGACACAAGTTTTGTGTAAGTGTGGTTAAAATAAAATCATAAATGAAGCTGCTGTTGTGCAGACAAGGTCAAAATAGCTAAGTTTGGCCCTTTCAGGGGCCATAACTCTGGAACCCATAATGGGATCTGGCCAGTTCAAGAAAGGAACCAAGATCTTATGCTGATACAAGTTGTGTGCAAGTTTGGTTAAAAGAAAATCATAAATGAAACCACTATCGTGCAGACACGAAATTGTTGACGCTCGGACGGACGGACGGACTGACGACGGACGACGGACGAAGGGTGATCACAAAAGCTCACCTTGTCACTATGTGACAGGTGAGCTAAAAATTGCAAAAATGGCACCCGGAGACTTTCATTGCTTCAAGGAAAAGAGAAAAAAATTATATATACAATTTTGAAGGTTGTAGGGGCAAAACTTAAATTAAGTCTGCCTATAACTATGTATTTTTAGTGTCATACCTTTACATTTATTTATCAGTAAGCATTCTGGCACTGTCAGTACATGGTTTTCCTACAATCTTGTTCAAAAATCTTCATGGAGCCACAGCCAGTTGAGTATGTTCTGATACCTAAATAAAAGATTTACAAGAAAATAACAATGCATTCATCCAACACTCTACCCCTCCTTAATATCCTGCTCAATGAGAAAATTCTCAATCCATGCAGACACCAAAAACTTGAAATATCACTTGGATCACATGAAAACACATATTTGAAATATTGATAATACAAAGTTTGAGCACCTCTGGTCTTGATATTGGCTAAAAGTATCTATTAGTACTTGTTTAAATTCCTGCAATTATAGTACTGAACAACCTTGGAAGTTTTGATTCTGCTAAAAACACCAGCAGAAGCATGTTAAAAGCAAAATCTATTTTCTGTACCTGTTACTTCAGTTAAGTCACAGTTGAAATGAAACCTTCTTTATCAAGAGAATATAAAATTTCAGTATACATGCATTTCAGCTATTATTATTTTAAAGTAAACACTTACCAAAGTAACAAATGTGTTATTTTTACTCTCATCCAAAATCCATGCCTCTTGTCCCCTTTTACCTATAGTGGGTCACAGTATCTTAAATCAGCTAAACTGAAAATATAGAGTAAAACTGCATTTTCTTATTTAAATTATCACCATGGAGTCAATGTTGAGGCAATATACATGAAACTCCTCCTGTATTGAATGAATATAGTCCACTTCAACCAAATACTACTTACACTTTCAAGCATAAATGCTACAGCAAAGAGCTCTTTTTATACCCCACCCATCACAAAAACAGTGTTTTTCTGCATTATCAACACATTTCTCATCCTAGAGAATTACTGAAAGTGACTTGAGCATTCAAAATACAATAAATAAACACTAGCTGATATTAACATAAAGATTACACACTATGGACACTGTCATTAGAGCATTTTGCACCTTACATGTCTTTCAAACAGACATCTGCTGCATTATTCTTTTCATCAGTTTTTGGCCACTATGCCACAGATATAAGCATTTTTCCATTGAAAGACAACAAATTATATAACAAGAGCTGTCGGATGACAGCGCGCTCGACTATTCGAAGAATTCATTGAAGAATGGGGTCAAAATATTTCCATAGATTTTCAGACAAAAGAAAAAAATGGATTAAACAAAAATTTTTCCTGTATTTGTGGATTTCGATTAGTCTTGCACTAAGTGGCAATGTGTGACCATGATGGCAAATATGTTATTAAGTTATATGTTAGGCAAACACAGACTTGTATGAAAAGTTTAACTAATTTCCAAGTCCAAAAAGGGTCATAATTCAGTCAAAATAGTTGAAAGAGTTATGTACACTTGCCTACAGATGGAAATCATGTTGATATACTAGTGTTAACAGTTTCAAAGCCACAGTTCAAATATTTTGACAAAAATGTCAAAGTCCAAAAAGGGCCATAATTCAGCCAAAATAGTTGTCAAGAGTTATGTACTCTTGCCTGCAGATGGAAATCATAATGATAAACAAGTGTTTAAAGTTTAAAAGCCATATGTCAAATAATCTTGACAAAACATGGACATACACGAAAACAGAACCAATTTCCAAGTTCAAAAAGGGCCATAATTCCGCCAAAAAAGATGACAGAGTTATGTACTCTTGCCTATTGATAGAGACTATAATACTGAACAAGATATAAAAGTTTCAAAGCCATATGTCAAACACTTTACACAAAATATAAACTGGTACGAAAAACTTAACCAAGACTTCTAAGTCAGAAGGGGCCATAATTCAGCCAAAATGCTTGATGGAGTTATGTACTCTTGCCTACAACTGGATATGGTGATGGTAAACAAGTGTTGAAAGTTTCAAAGCTTTATCTCAAAAGACTTTGTCAAAATTTAGACTGGTACGAAAAACTTAACCAAGATTTCTAAGTAAAAAAAGGGGCAATAATTCAACCAAAATGCTTGATGGAGTTATGTACTCTTGCCTACAACTGGACATGGTGATGGTAAACAAGTGTTGAAAGTTTCAAAGCTTTATCTCAAAAGACTTTGCCAAAATATGAACTGGTACGAAAAACTTAACCAAGATTTCTAAGTCAAAAGGGGCCATAATTCAGTCAAAATGCTTGACAGAGTTATATACTCTTGCCTATAACTGGACATGGTGATGGTAAACAAGTGTTGAAAGTTTCAAAGCTTTACCTCAAAAGACTTTGTCAAAATGTGGACTGGTACGAAAAACTTAACCAGGGTGTGACGCCGACGCCGACGCCGACGCCAACGCCGACGCCGACGCCGTGGTGAGTAGGATAGCTCTACTTATTCTTCGAATAGTCGAGCTAAAAATGATGCAAATGTAAGAAAAAGGAGGCATAATCTTGCCAGGTATGTCAATTTTGCTGTTGAAAATTGCTGTACTCTCAAATAAATGACAGTCAACCACCTCTGAAGTGCCATTTTAAGGTTATTTTCACACATATTTGGACCATGGAAATGGGAAATACATATTTTAGAACATATTTTTGCAACTGAGAATGCCTGACAAACTACTCTTGCATGAAAATAATTATTGTACAGCCCAAAATACTTCACTGAAACAGTAAAAAGCAGAAATATAAGAATTACAAACAATTAAAGGGAGATAATTCACTTAAAATATGTATTACTTTTTCATTTCTGATAACTCACTGGCTCAATTTTGGCATTTTTCTGACAACCTGACTAACAACAAGACTAATGACTTTTAAATGCTGCACATCATGCTGGAAAGCAAATAAAATATGTATCAACTTACCACCAAAGAAATATGTTCAAATGACAAATACCTCTCCTGCTCTGTCTAACAAGACAGCACACATCATACTACTATTTGATCCTAAGAATGCCTATATAATGTAACTGAAGACTGGCCACTTAAACAATACAAGTAAAATAACTAATTTTTGTAATGTAACTTCCAGCTGAACCCAACAAACAACACATTTTACTGAATAAGTGATTCTAGAGCAATGTCTATCTAGCTGAGTCTTTACACAATATCCATGTCATTTAATGTACTGTTTTGATATAATATTGTGAGCAGCAAGCTTACAGATAGTTTAATATTCTACTTTCAATGTTATTCCTGCTTCCAATTGAGCTTTTGAGCATCTGAATCAGTAAAAAAAATCTGAAATATGTGACACGTAATCTTTGTTCACACAAAAAAAAGAAATAGAAATGGCAAAAATGACGCCCCGGAGACTTTCGTTGCTTCAAGGAAAAGAGAAAAAAAAATTATATATACAATTTTGAAGGTTGTAGGGGCAAAACTTAAATTATGTCTGCCTGTAACTATGTATTTTTAGTGTCATACCTCTACATTTATTTATCAGTACGCATTCTGGCACTGTCAGTACATGGTTTTCCTACAATCTTGTTCAAAAATCTTCATGGAACCACAGCCAGTTGAGTATGTTCTGAGACCTAAATAAAAGATTTACAAGAAAATAACAATGCATTCATCCAACACTCTACCCCTCCTTAATATGCTGCTCAATGAGAAAATTCTGAATCCATGCAGACACCAAAAACTTGAAATATCAGTTGGATGTCTATCTAGCTGAGTCTTTACACAATATCCATGTGTCATTTAAGGTACTGTTTTGATAAAATATTGTGAGCAGCAAGCTTACAGATATTTCAATATTCTACTTTCAATGTTATTCCTGCTTCCAATTGAGCTTTTGAGCATCTGAATCAGTAAAAAAATCTGAAATATGTGATACATAATCTCTGTTCACACAAAAAGAGAATAAAAATGGCAAAAGTGGCGCCCCGGAGACTTTCATTGCTTCAAGGAAAAGAGAAAAAAATTATAATTACAACTTTGAAGGTTGTAGGGGCAAAACTTAAATTAAGTCTGCCTATTTTTAGTGTCATACCTCTACAATTATTTATCAGTAAGCATTCTGGCACTGTCAGTACATGTTTTTCCTACAATCTTGTTCAAAAAAAACCTCATGGAACCACAGCCAGTTGAGTATGTTTTGAGACCTAAATAAAAGATTTACAAGAAAATAACAATGCATTCATCCAACACTCTACCCCTCCTTAATATCTTGCTCAATGAGAAAAGTCTGAATCCATGCAGACACCAACAAGAGCTGTCTGATGACAGCGCGCTCGACTATTCGAAGAATTGATTGAAGAATGGGGTCAAAATATTTCCACGGATATTCAGACAAAAGAAATAAATAGATTAGACAAACAATGTTCCTGTATTACTTTGATTTCGGTAAGACTTGCACTAAACGGCAATATATGAGCCAACTTCAAAGTCCAAAAAGGGCCATAATTCAGTCAAAACAGTTACGTACTCTTGCCTACAGATGGAAATCATAATGATAAACAAGTGTTCAAAGTTTAAAAGCCATATGTCAAATAGTTTTGACAAAACATGGACTTGTATGAAAACAGAACCAATTCTAAAGTCCAAAAAGGACCATAATTCAGCCAAAATAGATGACAGAGTTATGTTCTCTTTCCTACAGATAGAGACTATTATACTAAACAAGTGATAAAAGTTATCAAAGCCATATGTCAAACACTTTACAAAAAATAAGAACTGGTACGAAAACCTTAACCAAGATTTTTAAATCAAAAGGGGCCATAATTCAATCAAAATCCTTGATGGAGTTATGTACTCTTGCCTATAACTGGACATGGTGATGGTAAACAAGTGTTGAAAGTTTCAAAGCTTTATCTCAAAAGACTTTGTCAAAATATGAACTGGTACGAAAACCTTAACCATGATTTCTAAGTCAAAAGGGGCCACAATTCAGCCAAAATCCTTGATGAAGTTATGTACTCTTGCCTATAACTGGACATGGTGATGGTAAACAGGTGTTGAAAGTTTCAAAGCTTTATCTCAAAAGACTTTGTCAAAATATGAACTGGTACGAAATATTAACCCAGATTTCTAAGTCAAAAAGGGCCATAATTCAGGCAAAATCCTTGATGGAGTTATGTGCTCTTGCCTATAACTGGACATGGTGATGGTAAACAAGTGTTGAAAGTTTCAAAGCTTTATCTCAAAAGACTTTGTCAAAATATGAACATGTACGAAAAACTTAACCATGATTTCTAAGTCAAAAGGGACCATAATTCAGCCAAAATCCTTGATGGAGTTATGTACTCTTGCCTATAACTGAATATGGTGATGGTAAACAAGTGTTGAAAGTTTCAAAGCTTTATCTCAAAAGACTTTGAAAAATGTGACTGGTACGAAAAACTTACCCCAAGGTGTGACGCGACGCCGACGCCGACGCGTGGTGAGTAGGACAGCTCTACTTATTCTTTCGAATAGTCGAGCTTTAGTTTGTTTTTTGGGTTTAACGCGTTTTTCAACAGTATTTCAGTTCATGTAACGGGCGGGCAGTTAACCTAACAAGTTTTCCTGGATGCCTGTACTGTACAAACTGTTCTCCGCAAGTAACTGCCAACTTCCCCCCAATGAATCAGAGGTGGAGGACTAATGACTTTCAGACACAATGGTCGTTTATCATTTAGTCACGGAGAACATAGCCCGCCCGAGGATCGAACTCCGCGACCCCGAGATCCGTAGACCACGCTATTTCCCTTGAGCTAGCGGGTGGCTTAATAGTCGAGCTAAAAACTTGAAATATCACTTGGATCACAGTAAAACACATATTTGAATAGTGCTAAACAGTCTGAGCATCTGGTTTGATATTGGCTAAAAGTATTACCTTACTTGTTTAAAATTTCTCTTGCAATTATGTACGAACAACCTTGGTAGCTTTGGATTCTGCTAAAAACAAGAGAAGATGTTGAATAGCAAAATCTCGTTTCTAATACATGTTACTTCAGTTATGGTCACTGAATCCCCCCATTGAAATTTCTCTAAAGAGATATAAAATTTCTGTATACATACATTTAGCTATATTATTTTAAGTAAGCACTTATCAAGTAAAAATGTGTGTATTTTTACTTCATCCAAAATCCATGCCTCTTGTCCCTTTTAATTCTATAGTGTGTAACAGTGTCTTAAATCAGTATATTGAAAATATGGAGTTAAAAACTGCATTTCTTATTTAAATGATCACCATGGGTCCATGTTGGGCTATATACAATGAAAAACTCCGTCTGTATTCTAATGAATATAGTCACTTCACCAAATAACTACTAATACACTTAAGCTTTAAATGCTACTGTAAAGAGCTGTTTTATACCTAACCATCACAAAAAACAGTGTTTTTCTGCATTAATCAACAATTTCTCTTTCCTATGGGATTACTGAAAGTGACTTTAAGCATTCAAATACAATAAATAAACACTAGCTGATATTAACATAAAGATTACACACTATTGACCTGTCATTAAGCATTTTGCACTTAGGTGTCTTTCAAAGGACTCTGCTGCATACTTTTCATCAGTTTTTGGCACTAGGCACAGATATAGCATTTTCCATTGAATGAAACAAATTATATAAAATGAAGCCAAGTGTAAGCAAAAGGACGGCATAATTTGCCAGTATGTCAATTTTGTGTTGAAATTGCTGCTGTTCTCTCAAATAATGAACGTAACCACCTCTGAAGTGCAATTTTAGGTTATTTTGCACAACTATTCTGATCTGGAAATGGAAAATCATATTTTAGAACATTTTTGCATTGAGAATGGTGAAAATACTCTTTGCATGAAAAAAATTATCGAGCCCAAATACTTCATTGAACAGTTAAAAGCAGAAATATAAGATTACAAACAATTGAAGGGAGATTAATTCACTTAAAAATATGTATTACTTTTTCATTTCATGATAGGTCCTTGGCTCAATTTTGGCATTTTCTGATCATACTGCTACACACAAGACTAAACTGAGTTCTAAATAGGTGTACATGCTGCCGGAAAGCAAATAAAATATGTATCAAACGTATCACCATAGTAATTATGTTCACTGGCAAATAACCTCTCCTGCTCTATCCAACAAGACTGCACAAACAGACTATGTTTGATCTAAGAATTGCCTATATAATGTAACTGAAGACTGCCACTTAAAAATACAAGTAAAGTTAACTCATTTCTGTAATGTAACTTCCAGCTGAACCCACCAAACAACACATCTTTTTATGCAATAAGTGATTCTAGAACAATGTCTAATCTAGCTGAGTCTTTACAAATATTTGCATGTGTCATGTCATGTACTGTTTAATAAAATATTGTGGAGGCAGCAAGCTTACAGATATTTTCCAATTCTACTTTTCAATGTTATTCCTGACTTCCAATTGAGTTTTGAGCATCTGAAATCAGTAAAAAAATCTCAAATATGTGTCACTCATCTTTGTTCACAAAAAAAGAAATAGAAATGGCAAAAATGGCCGGCCCGGGAGACTTTCAATTGCTTCAAGGAAAAGAGAAAAAAATTATATATACAATTTTGAAGGTTGGGGGGCAAAACTTAATTAATTTGCCATAAATGTTTTTTTGTTCATACCTCTACTTTTATTTATCATAAGCATTCGGCACTGTCGACAGGGTTTTTTCCTACATCTTTTCAAAAACTTCAGGGGAGCCACAGCCATTAAGTAGCAAAAATATACAAAAACCGGGAAGTTTTGATCTGCTAAAAACCAGCAAAGCATGTTAAAAGAAAAATCTTTTTTAAACTGTTACTTTCTTTAAGTCACAGTTAAATGAAACCTTTTTTATAAAGAAATATAAAATTTCGATACCATTTCAGCTATTATTATTTTAAAGTAAACCTTACCAAAATAACAAATTGTTATTTTTACTCCATCCAAAATTTTCCCGCCCCTTTCCCCCTTTTTTCTTAAAATTGTCACAGTGCCTTAAAACCTAATTTGAAAAAAGGATAAAAAAGCATTTTCTTATTCAATGATCACCAGGTGTCAGTGTTGACAATATCAAAACCCTCCCGTATGAATGAATTAGTCCACTTCAACCAAATACTACTTTCAAAACTTTCAACATAAAAGCTACTGCAAAGACTTTTTCATTTCTGAAACTCGGCTCAATTTTTCATTTTTTTGAGACCTGACTAAAACAAATAACAAGGCTTCACAGGAACAGCGTGCCGACTATTTCGAGCGGGTATTGAAACTGGCATACTGAGAAACTAAACTATCACTGGAGTGTTAATGACTCCCAAATTTTGGGTAAATATGCCAAACCTGGGCTTTGTCAAAAAAACAAATTAAGAAAAGAAGGTAAAGATAAAATGTATCAAAACACAATAAGATATCCTAACAAAAAGGGCAAAATTTATTAAAAATTTTGCCAATTTCACTTGTTCTAAGTTGGGGGATGAGTTGAACAACTGTTTTTGTTTTGGGGAATCAAATCCCTTCAGAAAAAACAAAGACAGAGTGAAATGCATCAAAACTTTAACCTAAAATTTAAGTAAAAAAGGGGGAAAAATAAAAGATTGGTGCCAAAAAGTTAGCACCTTGCATCATATTTAAGGGGAATGATGTTTAACAATTTTTAAGTTGAAACAGATCCATTCAGTAATAACAGAGTAGAAGAAAGTGCACCAAAACTTTAAATGAAATTCAAGAAAAAGGGAAAATTCATGAAAAATTGTGCCATTAGAACTTGTGTCATATGATGTGGGGGATGATGCTGTACAATATTTTAAGTTGAATCAAATCCCCTTTTTAAAAACAGGGTAGAGTGAAATGCACCAAACAAAACCGAAATTCTAAGTAAAAAGGGGGGAAAATCATGAAAAAACGATCCGATTCATGTTCGTGAACTGACTTGTAAATACCGAACATGAGCAAAAAGCGCTATTAAATAATAATAATAAAATATATTAAATTCAAGCACACCGATGATTAATGTATTGATTTTATATTTAATTAATTTACTTATTAATAAAGATTTCTGCACACATTTTCTATAGAATTATTGCATGTTGCCGTATAAAGACAGAGATATACGAAAAAACAGATTTCACAGCCGGACAGAATATATTATGAGAGCGTTCAGTTATTACATTTTACATTTATTTCTTTCATGTACGAAATACAATGCAAAATGTAATATCCAGGCCACACCACGAGAAGAACAATTTATGAATTAATTAAAAACAAACTAAAGTAATGTGAAAAATTACATCAAATGAGCCGCTTATCATTATTTTTAATCATAGTTAACCGCTAGTGAATTAGTTTCTCAATCATCTGCAATTAAAATATGTGTTATAATCCATTCAGTGCTATCGATTAAATGATTACCGGTAACAAATTTGACCCCCAACACGCATGGCATGTGCCTGATTAAGAAATTTCGAAAGGTGTTATAATCCAATTAGCACTAGCAGTTAGACGGGTAATTGGATTAAACACAATATTTTATTTAGAATTTGATGTAAATATCGACAAGCCGATTCTTTTTACGTTTCATAGCAAAATCTACTTCGCATTATAATTCCATATCCAGTATTAATTTGAAATGAGAAGTCCTACATTTCAATGTGTAACAGTGATTTTTTTGCCCTTTTGGGAAAAGGTCCGGTACCGCATAAATTCGGAAAAATAGCGGGTTTTTTACTCAAATTGGGAATTTTATAGTTAATTAATAACATCATTTAGAATGCTTCCTCCTTTAATTCCATGTAAATAGCATCAAACAAACTGTTTAAATGATTAAATCATGGTGAATGTCAATGTAACTAAGTTTTCCTTCTGCAATCATCAAAATGCAAACTTAATTTGGTCATTTGGGGAATTTTTGGATGATAATTGGAAAAAAGATTGCATTTTTCGAAGGTCCTTTTAGGGGTACTTTATAAAGAAGGAAAAAAATCGCTGTGTAAAAAGATTTAGCAGCGACTGGTCAGACTTACTCATGTTCGGTTTTTTCATTTCAGTAAACCAGTCATGTTTGTGAACACTGCAAATATAGCAAGATTTGTAAATTAGATAAGTTTTCTATTTCCTATAAATTAAAAGATGTATTAATTTATTTATTTAATATCCCTACATGATTAAAAAAATGACATGCACTAGTATTTTAGCATTATTAATCAATTCAAATCACAAGTACATAATAATTATACTGCTATAATAAAATGACACTAGTAATCGCTCATGTTTGGTATTTTCCAATCATCTTCGTTGGCATAAAACAGATCGCTCGTAATGTATTCTATATAAATAACAGTCTTTAGTATGCTTGAATGTTGCACATTTTTGGTTTGTAAATGTTTCTTATTATTTTTTTGTTTAACTAGTTTTAATTTAAGTTAGTCAATATGTTGTGAAAGTGAAATTAGATATTAACTGTACTTTTAATTTCGAGTTAATAGAATCTAGTGCAGATAATGGTATTTTGTAGTAGATAAAATGATTTTTATTTTTATTCTTTTATACAGATTTAAGTTTCATTTAAATGTAACTATAAATACAATTTTAATAACTAACACAGTCTCTTGTAATTCTAATTTAAGATTGGCTTTGTATTAATTTTAGTATAGTCTTTTTATGATTTTATAATTGTATATAAAGATGAGACTATAATAAACTATGAGTTGAGTTGAGTAATTATTTATAATCATTTCATTTTACAAACATATAAAGTATTGCTTTATTTTAGTAATAATCGCTCATGTTTGGTATATACCAGTCTGATCACGAACATGAGCTCGACCGTCAGTTTTCTATTTCATATAAATTAAAAGCATGATTATGCTTGGATTTTAAATATTTTTGGTATGCATCAGTATTTTAGCATAACAACTTAATCTAAATGAAGAAAACATGAAATACTGCTTAAATAAAATAATAATCGCTCATGTTTGGTATTTACCAGTCTGATCACGGACATGAGTCAGGCCGTCAGCTTTCTATATTATAAAAATTAAAAGCATTAATATAGCAAAAATAATCTTTTTAGATCACAAAAACATAATAAATTGCTTTAATTAAATAATAATCGCTCATGTTTGGTATTTACCGGTCATGTCCGCGGACATGACTCAACTCAACTCAACTCATATTTTATTAGAGTCTCATCTTTGTGTACATTACAATTTACAGATAAAACCATTTACATAACACAAAGCCGCTCCTTCATAGGAATTATAAGAGACAAAAAACATCCCTATTAAAAATTCTATTTACATTCTACCAATATTATAACCAATATTTAGCTCATTAATTACAAAGTGTATATATTCTATTTTGTTTTGGCTATGATATTATATAGTTATATAAAAATTAGCTAAAATTTATGACTATTCCTATTTATAATCTTTTAAGCATGATGTACAAAATTCATATTAAGCTAATTTATAATTTCCAATTTTCTTGAGTCATTAGAAGGTATTGATAAAATATATAAACAAACTGCTACTTATTACTGGTAGAGTCAATTCAACTTACAGCCAAAAATTCATATTATTTTAGAAATTTCTCCTTAAACTAAAATTACTTCTCAAAGGTTCTAGAAGAAAAAACAAAGTTCATAGTGAACACCAGATTTGTCAAAATTATCTGCACCTAAGTTGTAAAATAGCAAACCAAAATACTATATATTACAACTACAGAGTCATTTCAGCTTACCATCTTATTTTAAAATTTCTACTTAAACTAAAATTACTTCTCAAAGGTTCTAAAAAACAAAGTTCACAGTGAACACCAGCTAGATTTGTCAAAATTATCTACACCTAAGTTGTAAAATATAAAATCAAAATACTATATATTACAACTACAGAGTCATTTCAGCTTACCATCTTATTTTAAAATTTCTTCTAAAACTTAACATTACTTGTTAAAAGTTCTAAAAACAAAGTTCATCAGTGAACACTGAATTTATAAAATTTATCTCCTGAACAATTTTAAGCGTCTAAGTTGAAGTATTTGGAAGCAGGCTTTGGCAGAAAATTTTACTATATCAGAATTCTGAAGTATAAAGCAAAGTTTCTCTCTATCAGACAACATCTCAAAAGTGTTACAAACATTTCGTATTTCCACATACAAATCCTCACGGATTTCATTGTATACCGGACAGTGCAGAAGGACGTGGATCTCGTCCTCAACACACAAATTACAATTAAAACATGTTCTACTATTAACATCCAGTGTTAAGACATACCGCAACGAAGTTACATTTAGTATTCCAAACTTTTAGATAAAACTGCAGAAAATCATCTAGGTTTAACACGCATTTAAATGGTGAAGAACAAAGCAATATTATAAACAAATATTTTCAGAAAACAGTTTACAGTTTCGACTTGTTATTTTCATTAAAATATGTCCTAATTTTATTGTTCTAAATATTCTGAATCAACAAGGCAAATATCATGTAAAAAACGACATCTTTCTCTCTGGGTAAGACGAGCTTAGATTTAGCCATTTTCACAGGGCGAAAAGATATTTTCCATTTAAAAACAGATGCAGGCTATAATTTCATGGCAGAACTTTTGTTTTCAACGAAAATTTCAACAAATGCCCTCCCAGATTTTCACTGAAAGGACGAGTTAAACTGTAAGGCGTAAGTGTGTAAGTAATAGCAGAATAACCTACGGCATACGCTTCGATTGGACGACAGCATAAGATAAGATAAATGCCGCATTCCAGTCCCCGTATCCAGTCCTATGCACAAGGCACACTGTTTCTGAAAATATCCCTTTTACAGCATCAAATCCGGATTTCACGGTACTGAGAAGATTATGATAAATCTAATTAATAAAGGCCATCCGTTAATTGGTACCACATGGGCCATACAGTAGATTATAGACATCAGTTCACATCTCATTTCATATCTATATAGCATAATAGCCTACTGAAGAAATAGTACATCTGCGGGACATGTTAGACAATTGTTTACATTATATGATAAGTACAAAAAGTTTAAGTAATGTATAATGAAGAAAAAATATAATAATGATTAATATTTTTGCAACCTGTATGTTAATAAATAGAATTTTTAAAATGTGAAAAGATGTGCAAAGAGTTTATAATTCGGCATAGTAACAAGTTCTAATTTATGTAACAGAAATAACCCTAAACCATAGAGGGCGTTGATGGTAGCATGCGGCATTTCCATTTAGCCGTCCATGAACAGGCTTAGTTTTGTTATGTTGAGCGATCTGTGGAGTTTCCACTTTTTCTATTTCTTTCTTAGCAATAGTTGTTAGGGGACGGAAATCGGTTATGTGGACAGTGGCAGAAAAGTAAAATAATATTTTAGCTCCAGCATGAGACAGACAAATAGTCTGGCCTTAGCTTCAACGTAAGTAAAATTTTGGTCTGAATGAACAAGTGAGTGAGCGAGTGAGAGAGTATTTACTATTGGGCATCCCACCTATCATG
Organism: Mercenaria mercenaria; assembly: GCF_021730395.1. Lineage (NCBI taxonomy): Eukaryota > Metazoa > Mollusca > Bivalvia > Venerida > Veneridae > Mercenaria > Mercenaria mercenaria. Next base: position 83,971,514 of record NC_069368.1, read on the forward strand.
TGGCTTGGAATCCAAAGATATTCCAGGATTGATCTTAAAATCTCAAAAAAAGCAAATATATCATAAAACTTTAAAAAAAAAAGTTTTAAAGTAATACAACAAAATGATAAAAACACACAATTTACTTGATGTGTCAATATATTTTCCCCAATTTTGACGTTATCACGTAGAAATTCCCAATTTGACCAGGGGCCTTTTTCCCAAAAATCCTAGAAAAAGCCCAGACTATGTCCTCGCGAATTATCCACGGGCGTATAACCTTTTCGTCATGTTTAATATATTAAAACATGGTTCCGCTAAATATCATTTCTTAAAAAGCACATATTTATACATTTGATATTTAGATGAAAGTGTTAAATATTAGGCATTTTCTTATTTGATAAAAATACTGAAATGTGACTCAAATAACTTGTACAATATGAATTATATACAGGATATTTCTATATTTCATTGTAAGATTGAAATAAATAAAGTGTACGACGTCGTCTGTTCTGTTCAACCAGATGCAATATTTTAAAACCAGTGAATGCTATTTGATCATACATGTAAAAAAGAAAAAATCTTTAATTTTCATGTTTTACCTCAATTTTACGCACGCTATATATATAATAAGTTTCTTATCGGTAAAAACTATACTATATAATAATATTTTAACTGTAAAAGTACCTAATATATTCACTGTAAGAACTGAAAACATATAAATTAACATAAACGTGGCAGTTCAGAACTTTCCACAGTCTACCCAGTGGGAGATCATTGATCTGCAAGTGTGTTATTGCCTGCTTATTATTAATCCCTTATTATCAGTTATTATGCACATTAGTTACACTTGCTATTTTTTAGCAAGACAGTGTACCTTGTGCAAAGGGGTATATCAGTTGTTCCAGATTTTATGTAGGTTTTTTTATGGTTGAGAGTTCTTTTGCCATACGTAAACAGCGCATGCGCGTAAAAATCAAAACATCCGCGGATTAGCATAGCAACCAATAATTTGTGTAAAAACATCTATAAGATGATCAATTAATGTAAACTTGCAATATTTTACAATAGAAAAAGTGGAAACTCCACAGGTCGCTCAACACGACAAAAACGAAAATTCGGTTTGATTGAGCCTGTTCATCATGTTCATGGACGGTAGTGAAAATGCATGCTACTGTCAACACCCTCTAGCCCCGGGTTGAGCAAAACTCAACATTTACACATGCCACAAGTACACTGATAATCAATTTAGAAACATCCGCAGATGTTTTCATACAAGTTCGTGTTTGTGTCTCAAAAGAACTATCCAGCTTCTAACAGTGATGTTGGGAGGAAGAGCCCGGGTGCCTCTTTTGAACATAACTTTAGCCATGAACTGGTACTTGGATAAGGCCATGAATTGTTCACAAATCAAGCTTGGCTTGATGGCTTACTCGTATTAAAAAAATACAACACCTCGTGCGGGGTTTCGAACATTATAGCAAACGGATACGAGCGGATACAAACTACAGACCATATCTCCAAGGTGCCCTATAGATCCATGCAAATCTTACATTTGAAAATATGAACAAGTCTAGTTTACGTAAACATTCAATTAACAGTAATATGCAACAGGTTTAAAATAAGACAAATTGCACGTTAAGCTAAACAAAGTATAAATACTTATAGTACAAAAAGTCTAGCCAATGATTTATATTTGATATATATGTATAATTTGATGTTTTAGATTTAGAACACCAAGGGTAATCATTGTGCGATACTCTGTCAAAAAAAAGTATGGATGCAGAAGTCGGGCGTTAAATTAAACATTGACGAAGATCTCACCATTCATTGCCTAATAAGTATGCAATCTTTACGTTTCAGTGACGAAAATATTTTGAATCATAACTATATATCTACTGTTACTGTTGATTTAAAGTTGTTTTGTCCTGGAGTGTTTTGTATTGCCGGGAGATTCAGACCCCCTCCCTCACCTACCCCACATTCGCAGCACATCTGATTGGTTCGTAGCTATATATGGTGCTCATATTCGGCGTACATTTCAAAATCATCCAGGTACCCTGGCGAAGATTTCAATTACGATAAAAAACAAAAAAAACCTAGTATACCTTTGATGTGCTAGGTAATTTAATTTTAACGTTCCACTCATTGCGTATGTAATCTTGACGTTGTGGAGAAATTAAATGAATAATATAAATAAATAATCATAGTGACAGCTTTGCACACGGTTCGAATATTCGATGTTTTCACGTGTGTAGCAGTTAGATGCAGTTACCCAAACTGCCATAGTGTTAGGCCCCTTTGGCTTGAGCGGGTCTTGGCAGTTGTACAATAAAATATATCATAGAATGACACAGTGTTTCAGTGACACAAATATTTACATTGATGTCTAATGTACGTAAACAGGGAGTATATTGTGTAGAGCAATTCACAGAACTCTGATTCTTCAACGTTCTAAGTCTCAGCCGTGCTAGAGCGATACACAATTTCATGGTCAAGTTAATTAGAACTCTTCACTGTAAATAAAGTATACTAAAAATGGTTGTATTCCTCAAAATATCCTGGGCTGCTCGAGTTGCAGTTTTTGCTTTTAGACAATGTCACGATACCTGCCATTAAGCATGAGCGGTGTGCTAATCTTTGATTTTAAATGATTACACCTCCGTAATATGTAGATCTAGGCCTAGTACAAATGTGACAAACAAAATAGATTAACGCCGGAATAGCAAGAGAACGGATCTTTTGCCTAAAGCATTCACTAGAGAAATCTCAATTTTCTGGGAGATGGAGACCCCCTCCCTCACCTACAATAACATCATACTCGCAGCATCGCTGCTTCGTTCGTAACTATGCTGCTCATATCTAGCGTACAGTTCAGAACCATCCAGGTACGCTCCCGTTAGTGACTTATTCATTAGGCGTAAAAAAATAATTGTTTGTTTCCGGTATCCCGACCTACCCTAAATTTTTGGCCCGACCCTAAATGTTTTTATGGCCTTGGACAACATTTTTTTTCAACTTTTTGACAAAAAGTTGCAAAACTGCACTTTTTATGCTTTAAACATGGACAGTGATGTTATAAATCAACTTACTGATGCTCTAAACCCCCCTTTTTGTATTCATTTTTGACACAAAAATAATTTCCGAAAAGTCTCCCTTAATAAAAACAAAATCCCCCCAAAAAAGTTTTTCCGACCTACCTACCCTAATTTTTTTGAGCATGTTACCGGAAACAAAGAATTTTTTTTTAGGCCTTACAGCCTAACCCCACTTACCCTTCGATTTTTATTGCATATTTGGCATTTTTATTTTTTCTATTTCTCGGGTAATCTGCAGGCCCGGGCCTGCAGTGCCTTATACTAAGAAGCTACGCCACTGCAAAAATCACTTAACTAAGTGATTATTTGCGACTGATAACTAAATCTCAAGTCTGCCCAAATTCGCTCTTTTGAATTCCGCGCTATTTTGCGTCATCAAAGTATCGTGAGAATTAACGAGAGTTATCGTATATAGAGGGAAGTGGCACGTCGGAGAAATCGAAGGAAAACATAGCAAAAAGTGAGTATTTTTCGGTATTTTTAGCAATTTTCATTGACATTTTTCAAATGCTTCTAAGTTTTGAGCCAGCTGGTAGAGGTTTTCCCAGTGGGTTCAATGTTTTAACTTCGCAAAAATGGAAAGAAAATTCACTGCGTGCGGGGTAAAAACCCTTAGGAAGTGGCTATTCCTACGGTCCCGTAAGAATAGCCTCACAGGCTATTCCTACGGCTCTCCCGTAAGAATAGTAAAATATCCCGCATGTGGCTATTCCTACGGCTCTAAAGACAGTTTTGTATCACAGGCACTTGTATCGGACCTGGGACAAAAAATATGACCAGACTGAATCAAAAATGAAAAATATGTAGTGAAATATGATACCCCTTCAAAATATACATATGTCTACTGAAGGCCAGAATCTCGGGATTCGAGCCTGCGAGCAATGGGTTCACTTCCCAGGCCGTTGTGAAATAAATTCTCGAGACAATAAAACAAACTACCTATCACTATTTTACGTGTACATTCAGCTATAGTCGAACTAATCCGACGTATACATTTGTTTTATATTGTGACGGTCAAACTGTAACGTCGGACCAAAATATGCCAAAAACCGAGTGGAAATTGAGTTTTATGAAGTTTGCATTTAACACCAAATTTTCACATTTTTCTGCACTCTACTTGTTATACATAATAAATACAGACGAATACCTGATAATCTTGCTTGTTTCTATCAGTAAATCGGTAAAAAATATGTTAGTTTCAAAACGAAACACCTTAGCTGAAATCCTATGTAAACAACCGCCCAACTGCGGTGAAGTATGTACCGCGTCAAATCGCCGACCGGTGAACCGATCAATTTCGTCCCCGTTCTTTTTTTGTAATGCACCTCTTACATGTTTTAATTTTGTTGAAAGTTAGTATGGGAATGATAAGGTCTGCGTATTGGTGGTAATGGCCAATACACAAGACTGGACCATCGATAGACTTGCTTCTGTTTATCATAATAAGCTACTGTATAGCTACTGTGCAGTACATAAATTACAGGTGATATTTCTCACCTTCATAGCAAATCAGTTCCCACCTTTATAACGAGTTTAGAAAGCTTGATTGAATTAGGGCTAAATAAACAAAGTGATAAGATACAACAGTGTTTTTATCATATTTTTAATAATCAAGATTTTTAACAATTACATTTCATCATTGCTTTTTTTTTTTAATCAAAAATATAAAAAATGCATTCAGGCACATAGCTTTTAGAAATATTAAATTATGTATATAATTATTTTGAACAATGATATCTCTTTATTGTTGGATTTTATTATACATAAAAGAAATGTTATTTAGACAACACAAGGGGAATTATGCATTTTTAATATATAAAATCCTTCTGTCCATATTCCATTTTATCTATTAAAAATGCAACTGAACGCTTCTTTAATTTCTAATAAAATCCAGCAATCATCATTTTTTTCTGGTTTTATTTTGTTACTTTTGATAAAAAGATCATAATCATTGAATAAACAAACTTTTAATTTCTTTTATTAAGTTTTAAATAATTATTTAATGGAGTGAGAATTGCTTTGCTATAAGAGTTATACATGTAATTTAATTGGCCGGGACATTACTCAACATCAGTTAAAATAATTTTGTGTACATTTAAAAAAAAAAACAAAAAAAATATTTCAATCAATAAAATGTAAAACACAGGAAATAACCAATTTATCTGTAGGCAATAAACTTTATGATTCTCTGACAATAATTAGGCTACATGTCAAGTCTACAGGGGTTTTATGGACCCTTATCAGACTGGACCAGATAGGATCCTGTATATTGGGGATTAAAAATAGTTCATTATCTCTCGACACCAATATATCAATCTTTATTGCTGTCCAAAAATACATAAGAGAAACGAAACGATTCTAGAGATAAAATGATGTACTGTTTCATAGATAGCAAATTCATACCCGCTACATTTCCCTGATATTATCTATACATGTTGAAATCCAATAGAGTAAACAAGATTCGGCTATTATTTATTATCCCCCGACGAAAGTCGGAGGGATATAGTTTTGGCGTTGTCCGTCCTTCCGTCCGTCTTTCCGTCCGTCCGTCCGGAGCCATATCTAGGAAATGGTTGGGAATATTTATTTAAAACTTCATATACACGTTCACCACTATGAGTTCTTGCGGCCCGTCAAGTTTCAGTCAGATTGCTCAAGTAACACCAGAGTTATGGCCCTTAGAAGTTTCTAGTGTTAACTATATAGGGTACTATAAATATGCAATTTCTGCATCATAACTTTTGATATATTTGACCTAGAACTATGAAACTTAAACAGAATTTAGATCACCATAATGTGGTTATGTACACACAATTTTATTTGGATTTATTTGTAAATTAAGAGTTATTGCTCTTTAATTGTATAAAAATCCACATATTTGTACATAACAAACTTAACATTTGGTAGAATTTCATTAAATTTCTTTCATTCTTTTCCATGAACATTTATTGTAAACATGTGAAGTTGTGTACCCACACCTGGTCACCCCTTTTCCTTGATCACACACCTCCCCCACTATCCCCTCCCCCTGCCCCCGCCCCCCCCCCCCCAAAAAAAAAAATCATTCCTTATTTTAGATTTTTTTTAAACAAACTTCATGTTCACCAATATGAGGTTATGGGGCCCATCAAGTTTCAGACAGATTGCCCAAGTAACACCAGAGTTATGGCCCTTAGAAGTTTCTAGTGTTAACTATATAGGGTAATATAGATCTATAGATATGGCAATTTCTGCATCATAACTTTTGATATATTTGACCTAGAACTATGAAACTTTAACAGAATTTAGAGCACTATAATGTGGTTGTGCACAGACAATTTTGTTCGGATTTCTTTTGTAACCTGAGTTATTGCCCTTTAATTGTCTAAAAATCCACATATTTGTACATAACAAACTTACCATTTGGCAGAATTTCATTAAATTTCTTTCATTCTTTTCTGTGAACATTAAATATAAACATGTGAAGTTGCGCACCCACACCTGGTCACCCACTTGCCTTGGTCACACTCCCTCCTCCTCCCCCACCCCCCCCAAAAAAAAACAACTTTTTTTTTCATTTCTTATTTTAGATTTTTTTTCAAACCTTCCAAGTTGTACCATTCCCCCACCACACTTCTCCACCCAGTCATGCCCACCACTGATCATGCATCCTCTGCCCCTCCCCCCCCCCCAACTTTTCACCCTTTTAACCTTTTTTTTTTCATTTTTAATTTTCAATTAATATTTATAATCAACATGTGAAATTATGTTTCCTCTCCCATTCCCCTGCATCCCACCCCCTAAAAAATAAATATATCCATATATCTATATATATACATATATATTTCCATTCCTTTTGTTTTAAATGTTCAAATCTTCAACATGTTAAGTTGTGACTGCACAAACCTTGCCCTCAGCCATGTTCAAGATATCTTACCTGTGTTCTCTTAAGGACATCTGTTCTTTTAAGTTCAAATGTACATGTTAAACAGCAACACCGGGTGCCAAACCACTCAAAGACAATATTTCGTTCCAGTTAAACTTCAAGCTCACAGGTCTGACAACTAACTGCATTTAATTTTAAAAGCTAAGCTTATTACAGTAAGCATATCCCATTCAAAATAAATTGTTTAGTCAAGATCAAAGTATCATACAATTTAATACTCTTTAATAAAACATTTGTTTTCTGTTAAATTGATTTTGACTAATGAAATTATTTGCTTCTTATTAACATCCTTAACTTTTTGCCGGATATATCTTTTTGCCATTCCTCACCATAAACCCTTTCGGCGGGGGATACCAATTCATCGAATTTGCTTGTTTTTATTTTTCTCACACTGTTCCTTATCCCTTCATCCTTTCATCTTTTTTACGTTTTTTTTGTTTATACTCTATATTTCATAACAATGTATAATTATTTCACTTTGCACTTTCAATTCCAATTAGTATCCAATACCCCTCTTAATGACATTTGTTAATGTTAATTCACAACCTTATTCAAAATGGTTCTATTATATGCATTGCTTTAAGACTCTTGCATCTTAATGAATCTTACGTAACAATATTACTTATTTTAGATATGCAAATCAATACTGTTTTGTTGAAAAATGTCATTGTTTTTTTTTCTTTCATATAATACTGTATTCATGTACAATCAGTTATGCCATGAAAAAAATATTTAATTGTACCAATAAGGAGAGGACAACCGTAAGCTGATATAGCTTTCTGTCCAATTCCTTAATTAATTGTTCTGTAAATGTTTCATGTATTGCTGAAATAAAACATAATTAAACTAGAATGGTCTTATGCGAGATTGAAATTCGGTGAGCGCCAGGAAATTTCAATAACCGTAATGCACCCGTATTTTTAAGTAAGTGGTATTTTTGTTGGCTTTATGACAAAATGCATTCGTATATAACATGAATAATTGAAATACAAAAGAAAAATGAAATATATTCACACAAAACGTTTTCATAACACATTGAAAATCAGCGAGCATAAGGGAAATATGAACTCAAACTACCTAAACTTCTCTTATATAAACAACTTTTTAAATTATTTTTTGAAAGATCTATAACCCTGTTCAATCAGAAAAAAATAATTGAGAGAAGTTTATTAAAATTTATTTTTGTATACGAGATTTACGGAAATAGTGTTCGCGACATAAGAGTAGATACCTCCAAGAAATAAATGTTTATTTCTGATCATCTTGACTACTCGGGTTTAATTTGAAAGATTTTTAATACCCGTCACATGCTTTTTTAGTTAAATAATGTATTGATACCGGTTACAAGACCGATTCCAACTCGGCAAATTCTTTGGGAAGTTCGAAGCATAGATTTTTTTTTATTCTAAATAATTTTTATTACGTTTTGAATATTAGATAATTGTAATTAATCGTCTGTCACAATCAAACAGATTACCAATAATTGCAACAGGGGTGCAAATTGATAAAGTAAGTCTTTTAAAGCTGAATTTGTTTGCAAATTAATTGACATCTCGTTTGCAATAAGTTTTACTTCAGTAAATGCCCTTAGAATCTTCGGACAATAAATAATTATTTTTTGAATTAATAATGAAAAAAACGACTTCTAACAACGCATTGTTGGCGAAATATTGAATGTCGCAAGTTTTCTTTAAATATAGTCACTATGCCGATTTACAAAAGATACGCATATTACGCGAAATATATAATTTGTAAGTCATTATATTTATAAGAAAAGTAACCACGCATAGTTATTTAAATTGATTTTGTTATCTGAAGAAAAAAGCTAAAATTTGCATAATTATTACTGTGCCCATGTACAACAGAAAGGAGCTCGTTTGTTAAGGTCCGTTAGTTAGTACATTAGTAACATGTGTCACCATCATACATTACGCAGTCAACAATATAAAATCAAGTTGATTAGAGACATACATTGATACCACTTTCAAGTTATCAAAGGAAATACGGTAATGAAATTTCCCGCACGCTTGCCGAATTTCAATCTTGTATAAAATATTTTAGCGCGAACGTTTTTTTTTATATTCTTCTCGTAAGTAAATTATTTATGAAAGTATTTTATTTAATTCTCTCAAAAATTCAAAACTAACTTAGTAAAAAAAATTAAGGTGTAATACGGTGAAACGTGTGATCCCTTCTGAAGTCTGAAACCATGTTACTTCTTCCCAGGACGGCACGAGTGTAAGCTCCTCTGGTTTTGAGCGTTTCAATAAATACGCCCATGTCGTCCCTACTTAACTGGTCTTAATATTTTCCTACGCAAGAAATTTAGTAAAATATTTTACTGACAGTGGCATGAAAACAATCACGGCATCTGAAAATTGTTTGAAGAGGGCCGTTCTGGAAAAAATATGTATAGTAACTTTAGATACACACCGTGAGGTTTGCACACGTAGACAAAGTGACTTTTTATATTCTCTAGGCTGTTTTTATGTATATATATGTTTTTTCTGTATGCTGTTCATACGCTTCAAATAACAAACAACACAGTATACATCATATTTCGTGTTCATTTCTTTTAAATTCATAATGACGTAAAAAAAAGATAATTCAGCGTACAGGTTTCCACAGATTCTCCAATACGGTGTAAGGTGCGCGTTTTCTGATTGGTCGAGAATGATCAAAACAACGCATCATAAAATATCATGGCTGAAAAACAAGGTCAATATTGCGGTATAGCTCACAGACACTTGGGGGTCAGCACCCCTCCCCCTCCCAGGCCGCCCCTGACAACCCTCAGTCAATATATTTTCGTTTTTTAAAACAAACTGAGCACATGTCTCGATCATCCAACGACTTCTGTTACCATTTCAAAATGTTTGAAAAATTCCCATACTCTATCAATGCTGAGCATTGATAGTATACTGTATGGGAGATTTTTTAAACATATTGAAATGGTAACAGAAGTTGTTGTCTGTTCAAGACATGTGCTCGATTGATTTAAAAGGCGAAAATATATTGGCTGAAGGTTGGCAGGGGTGGATTGGGAGTGGTGACAGGTTCTGACCCCAAGTGTCTGAGGTATAGCTGTGGATTTATGGCCGGTATAAGGTAATGCCATGTATTTACAGAATATCATTGGTGCAAATCGCGAGAAAAAGGTTCTTTCTTCGTGAACATGGTATGTATTTCATAGTGTTTAACAATTTCCATTCATGTATTTGAGATGCGAGCAAATTTTGCTCGCAGCAGATCCCAGGTTTTTGACATACATTGGCTTGTCGCGGTGGCTGCAAAAGTCAGAAATTAAAAAGCAGCCACTCCGCGACAGTAAGCTTGTCTAATTCAGCTACAAAATGAGACCGACCTCAAGTCTCTAGCCCTTCCCGTTCATGAAATATATATCAGGAAACGATTGCCTTTCTGCTGAAAGTCCCTGGTAGATAAAAATGCGGCACAACGAATCGGTACGAAATCACGGGCTAAAATATGTTTGTCAGCCTAGTACGGGTCAAATTCACTAAAAGGTACTTAAAAATATAACTAAATACATAAACTAGGGCCACTCACAATCGTCAGTAGCATCTCAAACACGCGATATTGGCGATTCAAATTTCTTCACGGTCTTTCAATTGAATGCTACGCCATTGAACGGAATTCCTTAGGTATTTTTAAACGCAATTTCTGATTAGCCAAATACCGACACACCTCCAACAGAACCGCAACGTTTGGCACAAAATTACTTGGATATTATCATATCGGTTTCAATGGTGGATATTGCAATTTATAGATCGACGGAAAAATAAAAAAGTAAATCTCGTGAGTATCAGATGCTACTGACGGTGGTGAATGGCCATAATTTACATATTTAGTAATACTTGTTCTTAATGGCAAGTGAATTTGACCCGTGCTAGGCTGAAAAACATATTTTAGTCCGTGATTTCGTACCGTTTCGTTGTGCCACATTTCTATCTACCTGGAACTTGCAGCAGAAAGTCACTCGTTTTCTGGTAGATATTTCATGAACGGAGAGGGCTAGAGACTTGGGGTCGGTCTCATTTTGAGGCTAAATGTACACGTGAAATAGTGATATATAGTTTGTTTAATTGTCTGGAGAATTTATTTCACAACGGACCGGGAAGTGAACCCATTGCTTGCAGGCTCGAATCTCGAGATTCTGGCCTTCAGTAGACATATGTATCTTTTGAAGGGGGCTCATATTTTACTGTATATTTTTAATTTTCGACATATTTAGGATGAAAACAAGGATTTTTATCAATCTGGTCATATTTTTTGTCCCAGGTCCGATACTCGTGCCCGTGTTTTGTATGTACATCTTGAATAGCACACTCCCGTATGTAAGGATCTGTGACGTCACCGATAAGGTCTGTGATCTAAAAATAGCACAGGACTCCATTGGCGGACAAACAAATCTTCCGGAAGTGTTTATAAATCAAATAGATCCACTTGCGAATGTAAAAAGAAATCTTATGATCGCATAATTTAGATTCATTGAAATTTCGAAATATGATGAACTACATGTATATTTTAAACTAAACTGTCATACACATTGTTATTTTCAGCCACATATTCAGTTATTCGTTGAAACTATTAACACCTCTGTGATATACAATCATATGTTTTGTTTTATTACAAATGACCACTTAGTGTGACATGTAGATATCTGACTTTTGGTAGATCTAGTAGTGTTTAGATGTTATCTGATAAAACCACAAGCACGGGTCCAGTGTATATTTTTCTGATCGTTCGATGTCCGGCGTCCGTCGTCTGTCGTCTGTCTGTCGTCTGTCGTCCGTCAACATTTAGCTTGTGTATGCGATCAAGGAAAAACCTTGTGTATGCGATAGAGGCTGTATTTTTCAATTGATCTTCATGAAATTTTGTCAGAATGATAACCTTGATGAAATCTAGGGCAGCTTCGAAAATGGGTCACCCGGGGTCAAAAACTAGGTCACTAGGTCAAATCAAGGAAAAACCTTGTGTATGCGATAGGGGCTGTATTTTTCATTTTATCTTCCTGAATTTTGGTTAGAATGATTACCTTGATAAAATCTAGGCCGAGTTTGAAAATGGATCATCTGGGGTCAAAATCTAGGTCACTAGGTCAAATCAAAGAAAACCCTTGTGTATGTGATAGAGGCTGTATTTTTCAATTGATCTTCATGAAATTTTGTCAGAATGATTATCTTGATGAAATCTAGGCTAGATTTCAAAATGGATCACCCGGGGTCAAAAACTAGGTCACTAGGTCAAATCAAGGAAAAACCTTGTGTATGCGATAAAGGCTGTAGTTTTCATTTTCTCTTCATGAATTTTGGTCAGATTGATTATCTTGATGAAATCTAAACTGAGTTCGAAAATGGGTTATCTGGGGTTAAAATCTAGGTCACTAGATCAAATCAAAGAAAAAACCTTGTGTATGCGATAGAGGCTGTATTTTTGAACTGATCTTCATGAATTTTTTTCGGAATAATAATCTTGCTGAAATCTAGGCCAGTTTTGAAAATAGGTGATCTGGAGTCAAAAACTAGGTCACTAGGTCAAATCAAAGAAAAACCTTGTGTATGCGATAGAGGCTGTATTTTTCAATTGATCTTCATGAATTTTGGTCAGAATGATTGCCTTGATAAAATCTAGGTCAAGTTTGAATATGAGTCATCGGGAATTAAAAACTAGGTCACTAGGTCAAATCAAATAAAAACCTTGTGTATGCAATAGGGGCTGCATTTTACATCAGATCTTCATGAAATTTTTATCAGAATGTTTGTCTATATGAAATCTAGGTGGAATTTGAATATGTGTCATCTGGGATAAAAAACTAGGTCACCTGGTCAAATCAAAGAAAAATCTTGTGTATGCAATAGGGACTGCATTTTACACTGGATTCTCATAAAATTTAGTCCGAATGATTGCCTTGATGAAATCTAGGTCAAATTAGAATATGGGTCATCTGTGATCAAAAACTAGGTCACTAGGTAAAATCAAAGAAAATCCTTTGTATATGCAATAGAGACTGTATTTTTGAACTGATCTTCATGAAATTTGGTCAGAATGCTAGCCTTGGTGAAATAAAGGTCAAGTTTGAATATGGATCACCTGGGGTCAAAAACTAGGTCGCTAGGATATATCAAAGAAAAACGTTTTGTATGCGATAGAGGCTGTATTTTTTAATCGAGGTTGATGAAATTTAGTCAGAATGATTGCCTTGATCAAATCTAGGTCAGATTTGAATGTAGGTCTTCTTAGCTCAAAAACTAGATCACTAGGTCAAATTGAAGAAAATGCTTGTTTACACTTAAGAGACCACATTTTTGATCCAATCTTAATGAAAATTTGTCAGAATATTTGTTTCCATTAAATCACTATGTCAAACATGTTTACACTGTTATGGTGTGTTTATCAGGTGAGCGACCTAGGGCCATCTTGGCCCTCTTGTTTGTTTAATATAATTTTTTTCACACAAATATACTTTATATATGTTGGTCAAAAGAAAAAAAAATCGATGACAAAAAATCCGGTCATAGTATCATTTACATTGAAAATGTGAACTATGCGAGCGTAACGCTATGGGAAGCTACTCGGCAAACTTGTGGAACATTTCAAAATCAGAGTTTATACACTTGCAGCCACTACCTGCATGATCGCACCTTTGAAACATTTAAAGCCTTCCATAAATGCTAAACTGACCCCATAAATTGCTTTGAAAAACACAGTACAAGTCTCTACGAGCAAAATATTTCAGTTATCCCCGGTGATTTCATTCCGGATAGTGGACGTGTTCCTGGTTTTTATCACTTCGTTTGGCAGCTGAAATCGCCGGGGATATTTGAAATATTTCGCTCCTAGAGACTTGTTCTGTGTATTTCAAAGCAATTTATGGGGTCAGTTTAGTATTTATGGATAGCTTAAAATGTGTCGAACGTGCAATCATGCAGGTAGCGACTGCAAGTGTATAAACTCCGATTTTGAAATGTTTCACAAGTTTGCCGAGTAGCTTCCCATAGCGCATAGTTCACCTTTTCAATGTATATGGCACTATTACCGGATTTTTTTGCCATCGACTTTTTTTTCATTTGACTAACATATATATAAAGTATATTTGTTTGAAAAAAAAATTATATTAAACAAAAAATGTACACTGGACCCGTGCCTGTGGATAAAACATGTTGCTAATCTAATGCAACACCATTATTTTCTACCAAACCATGCATATAATTTTTAATAAGGAAATGTTTGAGGGACACCGACCACAGCTGACATCAGGGATCATCATCAAGTTTAATTGCGTCTTGTGTTGTGTGAATCAGTTGTTTAATTAAAATGAAATACATGTAGTTATTGGGGCCTCCGTGGCCGAGTGGTTAAGGTCGCTGACTTCAAATCACTTGCCCCTCATCGATGTGGGTTCGAGCCTCACTCAGGGCGTTGAATTCTTCATGTGAGGAAGCCATCCAGCTGGCTTACGGAAGGTCGGTGGTTCTACCCAGGTGCCCGCTCGTGATGAAATAATGCACGGAGGGGCACCTGGGGTCTTCCTCCACCATAAAAGCTGGAAAGTCGCCATATGACCTATCATGTGTCGGTGCGACGTTAAACCCAACAACATGTAGTTATTGAAGTTATGATTTTAATTGTGCTGATACATTCTTTGAACATCATGAATCAAAATGAATTAGCAGTAAAAGTTTTAACCACAATTGCCCTTCGGTGTGTCGTATTTGAAAATATTGTATTTTTTTTTATTAAGACTGTAAACCGTTCTTCTAATGCAAAATTTTGATAGTATTATTGCAGAATATGGGGTAATGTGCATGCAACATGCTTTTAAACAGGCCCGTTTTGAATCGCCTTGTTAAAATTATATGTCTGTATATTTGGTATATTCCTTACATTTCCAATATATTTCTTTAATTAGTTATTTTTTCATCTCTTTTATTTATTCTGTTAACATGTGCGACAATTTTATACAGGTTGCATGTTACTTTTCTTAATAGCACACTCTCGTATGTAAGGATCTGTGACGTAACCGATAAGGTCTGCTATCTAAAAATAGCACAGCACTCAATTTGCGGACAAACAACCAGTGCATTCAGAGCGTACATGAGTTTGTTGTTGCTCATATTCAATATGTCGTTTTCCCCTATCTGAATGACGACAATGTGGAATTTGGACAGGTTACATCTACGTAGCAGCTGGTGCAATCTTCTTGTGTCAAGACCTCCTGTACCATGAGCCTCTCCGCTGAATGGCATATGCTGATGTAGAGTGGTTTTGCCAGACATGTCCATGAATACCGACCTTGCGGCACTAATTCGTAGCCGGTCAATTTGGGGGTACGACCTTGTGGCACCAGTCAGGTAGCCGATCATAATATATTTTCATTGTACAGTGTACATAATGTTTCCTAGTAATTTTTAGCTCACATGTCACAAAGTGACAAGGTGAGCTTTTGTGATCGTGCAGCGTCCGTCGTCCGTGCGTCCGTCCGTGCGTAAACTTTTGCTTGTGACCACTCTAGAGGTCACATTTTTCATGGGATCTTTATGAAAGTTGGTTTGAATGTTCACCTTGATGATATCTAGGTCCTGTTTGAAACTGGGTCACGTGCAATCCAAAACAAGGCCAGTAGGTCTAAAAATAGAAAAACCTTGTGACCTCTCTAGAGGCCATACTTTTCAATGGATCTTCATGAAAGTTAGTCAAAATGTTTATCTTGATGATATCTAGATCAAGTTTGAAACTGGGTTACGTGAGGTCAAAAACTAGGTCAGTAGGTCAAATAATAAAAAAACCTTGTGACCACTCAGGAGGCCATGTTTTACATGGGATCTGTATGAAAGTTGGTCTGAATGTTCATCTTGATAGTATCTAGTTCAAGTTCGAAACTGGGTCACGTGCGGTCCAAAACTAGGCCAGTAGGTCTAAAAATAGAAAAACATTGTGACCTCTCTGGAGGCCATACTTTTCAATGGATCTTCATGAAAGTTAGTCAGAATGTTCATCTTGATGATATCTAGAGCAAGTTGGAAACTGGGTCACGTGCGGTCAAAAACTAGGTCAGTAGGTCAAATAATAAAAAAAACTTGTGGCCTCTCTAGAGGCCATATTTTTTAAGTGATCTGTATGAAAGCTGGTCTGATTGTTCATCTTGATGGTGTCTAGGTCAAGTTCGAAACTGGGTCAACAGCGGTGTAAACTTAGGTCAGTAGGTCTAAAAATAGAAAAACACTGTGACCTCTCTAGAGGCCATACTTGTGAATAGATCTTCATGAAAATTGGTCAGAATTTTTATCTTGATGATATCTAGGTCAGGTTCAAAGCTGGGTCATATGAGCTCAAAAACTAGGTCACTATGTCAAATAATAGAAAAAAAAACGACATCAAACTCAGTTCAATTTCAAAACTGGGCCATGTTGGGACAGGTGAGCGATTCAGGACCATCATGGTCCTCTTGTCTTTATTGATTGATTTATTTCATGCTCAACTCCTGTAAAAGTTTACTTACATTTGTAAATAGTCAATTATGTACTATGATAGTAGTAATCTGTAGAGCGAAGCAAGCTGAAATTGTTTATAACTGTTTTTAGCTCACATGTCACAAAGTGACAAGGTGAGCTTTTGTGATCGTGCAGCGTCCGTCGTCCGTCCGTCCGTGCGTAAACTTTTGCTTGTGACCACTCTAGAGGTCACATTTTTCAAGGGATCTTTATGAAAGTTGGTCTGAATGTTTATCTTAATGAAATGTAGGTCAAGTTTGAAACTTGGTCAAGTGCGGTCCAAAACTAGGTCAGTAGGTCTAAAAATAGAAAAACATTGTGACCTCTCTAGAGGCCATACTTTTCAATGGATCTTCATGAAAATTAGTCAGAATGTTTATCTTGATGATATCTAGATCAAGTTTGAAACTGGGTCACGTGCAGTCAAAGACTAGGTCAGTAGGTCAAATAGTTAAAAAACATCGTGACCACTCTAGAGGCCATATTTTTCATGGGAACTGTATGAAAGTTGGTCTGATTATTCATCTTGATGATATCTAGGTCAAGTTCGAAACTGGGTCAACTGCGGTCAAAAACTAGGTCAGTAGGTCTAAAAATAGAAAAACATTGTGACCTCTCTAGAGGCCATACTTTCAATGAATCTTCATGAAAATTGGTCAGAATGTTCAACTTGATGATATCTAGGTCAAGTTCGAAACCGGTTCATCTGCCATTGATATCTAGGTCAGTAGGTCAAATAATAAAAAAAACTGTGACCTCTCTAGAGGCCATATATTTCATAGGATCTGTATGAAAGTTGTTCTGAATGTTCATCTTGATAATATCTAGGTCAAGTGCGATACTGGATTAACTGCGGTCAAAAACTAGGTCAGTATGTCTAAAAATAGAAAAACCTTGTGACCTCTAGAGGCCATACTTTTGAATGGATCTTCATGAAAATTGGTCAGAATGTTTACCTTGATGATATCTAGGTCAAGTTCGAAACTGGGTCACGTGCCATCAATAACTAGGTCAGTAGGTCAAACAATAAAAAACCCTGTGACCTCTCTAGAGGCCATATTTTTCAATGGATCTTCATGAAAATTGGTCAGAATTTTTATCTTGATGATATCTAGGTCAGGTTAAAAACTGGGTTACATGAGCTCAAAAACTAGGTCACTATGTCAAATCATAGAAAAAACAACGTCATACTCAGTTCAATTTCAAAACTGGGTCATGTTGGGACAGGTAAGCGATTCAGGACCATCATGGTCCTCTTGTTATATTATGGTATATCATTTCATTATTATTCACATTGGCACATTTAAATACACATTGATTTTAGACAAAGAAACTGCGCAATTGTTGTTAATGATGACATTTTAAAATGATCAGAAACTATTGCATTTTCATTCACTTTGCTTTGTTCTAAAACTTGTATAAAAAGATGCATTTTGGGAAAAAAAGCAGAACACACTTATTACATGTTTGTATCATATCAATACTATTTTATATCGTATTTACATTCAGTGATTCACATCCAAAAGATGCATTCTGCACACAAAAAAATCCTATATTCGAACTCACTTCCTCTGGATGTGATACTGAAAAGTAAACAATTTGTTGGAAAATATACCAGTTGAATTAATACAGTACATTGCTTCAAAAGTTCAGTCGAAGCTGCAGGGTGTTTGGTAAACTGAAAGTAGGCATTTCCCTTCTAGGTGATGCCTAGCTTAATTCATATTTATCTGATTTAAAATGAAGTAATACAAATTTCAACACTTGTTTAGCATCACCGTGTTAGTTATAGGCAAGAGTACATATCTCCATCAAAGGATTTTGCTGATTTATGGCCCCTTTTGACTTGAAATCTTGGGTAATTTTTTCGTACCGTTCATATTTTGCAAAAGTCTTTTGAGAGAAAGCTTTGAAACTTTCAACACTTGTTTACTGATCTCTCCCAGCGCTCCGGTATATGCCTAGTTAGCACATAACTCCTTCTAGAATTTTGGAGAATTTATGGCCCTTTTTGACTTAAAAATCTTGGTTAAGTTTTTCGTACCAGTCATATTTTTGGCAATGGCTTTTGAGACGATAGCTTTGAAACTTTCAACACTTGTGTATCATCTCCCATGACCAGTAATAGCAAATGTACTACTCCATCAACGATTTTGACTGAATTAGGGGCCCCTTTCTATTGGAAAATCTTGGTTAAGTTTTTCGTACCCAGTTTCATATTTTGTTGTAAAGTATTGTGACATATGGCTTGAACTTTTATCACTTTTAGTATAATAGTCTTATCTGTAGGAAAGAGTTACATAATCTCTATCATCTATTTTGGCTGGAATTACGGCCCTTTTTGGACTTGCGAAATCGTGTTCTGTTTGCATACAAGTCATGTTTGCCCAAATACTATTTGACATATAGCTTTTAAACTTTGAACACTTGTTTATCATTATGATTTCGCACGACCGTATCGTGTAGGCCAAGAGAACAGAACTCTGACAACTATTTTGGCTGAATTATGGCCCTTTTTTAGACTTTGATTGAATTGTTTCACAAATTGCCATTTAGTGCAAGACTTAGCGAATCGAAAATCCACAAATTACTGGAACATTGTTTGTCTAATCTATTTTTTTTCTTTTGTCTGAATATCTATGTTAATATTTTGAACCCATTCGTCAATCATTCTTCGAATAGTCGAGCGCGCTGATATCAGACAGCTCTTGTTTTTTTAATACAGACTTCCAAAATATCTTACTAGTATTCAACAATAAATCTTGTATTCCCTGTCTAATCAGATCCAATCATATGTTCAGAGTTATTGTATATAGGATTACCTCCCCTGATTGTAATAAAAATGGATTTATATCAGTAAGTACTTACAGGACTTATTTGAAATTTCAGTATGTTTTTAGTTGGACTGAGACAATTCAGGGTAGATAAATATGGAACTGATATTTTTTGTCAGATTACCTTCCTTTATTTCAAATATAAGTGTTATATCTCCATATCTTATGAAGATATGAGTCTGAAATTTCATTTATGTACATGATTTATTTGGTAGATCCTTTTTTGTCACTTACAATATTCTTTTTTTTAATTACTTCCCTTTACGTTACTATAAATAGCTTCATTTTAGTAACGTTTTTATTATTTGGCCGTAGGGAAAACACGGGACCTGTTTTCTGGGGGACTACATAGATGGTACCTCCAATTTTTTAGGTGTATTTTAACAATCTATACCTTGTAAGATTGTTTTTTTCTTTTTGGTTTAAATTTACCGCTTTCCCTTTGTTGTTCGGTTCCTTTGGATGTTAGATATTGTTTCTGAGGAACCTTCTTGTCCTCATGTGCTCTATGATAACAGGGTGAGACGATATTGCGGCCATCTTGGCCCTCTTGTTTCTTATTTCCTTGATAGCAATGAAAGGTTCTCGGGGGTGCAATTTTCGCCATTTTTATTCTCTTTTTGTGTGAACAAAGATATGTATCACATATTTGAGATTTTTATAATGATTTCAGCATGCTCAAAAGTCAATTGGAAGCAGGAATAACATTGAAAGTTAGGATATTTAAATATCTGTAAGATTGTCTGCTCACAATTTTTTATCCAAAACAGTACATTAATGACCCATGAATATGGTGTAAGACTCAGCTAGATAGACATTGTCTAGAATCCTTATTCAGTAAAATGTGTTGGTTGTTGGGTCATCATGGAAGTGATATTACAAAAATTAGTTATTGTACTTGTATTGTTTAAGTTGCCAGTCTTCAGTTACTTTATACAGGCATTCTAAGGATCAAACAGTAGTGTGTTCTGTTTGTTTTTGTTGGATAGAGGAGAGGTATTTGCAATTTGAACATATTTCTGCGGTGGTAAGGTTGATTGATACTTATTTTATTTGCTTTCAGCATTGATGTAACAGCCTTTTTTATAACTCCTTTTTTAGTGTTTTTGTTAGTCGGTTGTCAGAAAAATGCCAAAATGAGCCAAGGAGTTATCAGAAATGAAAAGTAATACTCATTTTTTAAGTGAATTATCACCCTTTGATTGTTTGTATATTCTTATATTCTGCTTTTAATGTGTCAGTGATGTATTTTGGGCTGTACAATAATTATTTCATGCAAGAGTAGTTTGTCAGGGCATTATCAATTGCATAAATATATTCTCAATAATGTATTTTCCATTGTGTCCATGGTCAAAAATATGTGTGAAAATAACCTTTAAAATGGCACTTTTCAGAGGTGGTTGACTGTCTTTCTATTTGAGTGTACAGCAATTTTCTCAACAGCAAAATTGACATACCTGGCAAGATTATGCCTCCTTTTTGCTACATTTGCATAATTTTTATATAATTTGTTGTCATTTTCAATGGCGAAAAATGCTTATATTTGTGCATAATGGCCAAAATCTAATCGAAAAGAATATGCAGTAGAGGTCTGTTTGAAAGACATGTAAGGGCAAAATGGCTGTTATGACTGTGTTATAGATTTGTAATCCTTTATGTTCAATCAGTGTGTTTATTTTATGCGTTTTTTGAATGTTTTAAGTCACTTTCCAGTATCCCTAGGATGAGAATATGTGTTGGATAATGCAGAAGAAAAACGCTGTTTTTGTGATGGGTGGGTATGAAAATAGCTCTTTGCAGTAGCATTTTGCTTGAAAGTGTATGTAAGTAGAATTGGTTTTAAGTGGGACTTATTTTATTCAATACAGGAGGAGTTTCATGACTTTATACTGCTCTCATCACTGACACCAAGGTGCATCATTTAAATAAGAAAATGCAGTTTTACTCCATATTTGCAATTTAGCTGATTAAGACTCTTGTGACACACTTATAGATAAAAGGGGACAAGAGGCAGGATTTTGGTATTGAGAGTAAAAATAACCATTTTGTCACTGGGGTAAGTGTTTACTTTTAAATAATAATAGCTGAAATGCATGTATACCTGAAATTTAATTTTCTCTTTATATAAAATGGTTTCATTTCAACGGTGTGACTTAACTGAAGTAACAGGTACAGAAGAAAATAGATTTGCTTTTAACATGCTTCTGCTTGGTGTTATTAGACGAATAATCGAAGCTTCCAAGGTGTAGGTCTATAATTGCATGTATTTAACAAGTACTAATAGATACTTTTAGCCAATCAAGACCTGAGGTGCCTCAACTTTGTATTATCAATATTTCATATATGTGTTTTAATGTGATCCATTAGTGATATTTCAAGTTTTTGTGTGTCCTGGCATGCGATTCAGAATTTTCTCATTGAGCAGGAAATTAAGGAGGGTAGTGTGTTTGGATGAATGCACATTGTTATTTTCTTGTTAAAATCTTTTATTTAGGTCTCTGAACTTACTTAACTGGCTGTGGCCCCATGAAGATATTTGAACAAGATTGTAGGAAAACCATGTTATGACAGTGCCAGAATGCCTTACTGATAAATATATGTAGAGGTATGACACCGAAAATAACATAGTTATAGGCAGACTTAATTTGTGATTTGCCCCTACAACCTTCAAAATTGTAGATATTATTTTTTTCTCTTTTTCCTTGAAGCTATGAATGTTTCTTCGGGCGCCATTTTTTGCCATATCTATTTCGTTTTTGTGAAACAAAGATTATGTGCACATATTTCAGATTTTTTTACTGATTCAGATGCTCAAAAGCTCAAGTGGAAGCAGGATATAACATGAAAGTAGAATATTAAAATATCTGTAGCTTGTTGCTCACAATATTTGTTCAAAACAGCTACATTAAGCTGACACATGGATATTGTGTATAGACTCAGCTAGATAAACATGGCTCTAGAATCACCTTATCGTAAAATGTGTTGTTTGTGTAGTTCAGCTGGGAAGTTAGATTACAAAATGAGTTTATGTTACGTGTTATTGTTTAAGTGGCCAGTCTTCAGGTTAATTATATAGGCATTTCCTTAGGATCAAATAGTAGTCTGGGTGTTGCTGTCTTGTTGGAATAGAGCAGGAGAGGTATTTGTCATTTGATCCATATTTCTTTTTGGTTGGTAAGTTGATCATATTTTATTTGCGTTCCAGGTGGTTGTGCAGCTTTAAAACTCAATTTTTAGTTTGTTGTTAGTCTTGTTGTCAGAAAAATGCCAAATATTGAGCCAAGGAGTTATCAGAAATGAAAAGTAATACATTATTTTAAGTGAATTTATCTCCCTTTAATGTTTGTTATCTTATATTTTTTTTTTTGCTTTTAAATGTTTCGGTGAAGTTTTTTGGGCTGTACATTAGTAATGTTCATGCAAAACTGTTTGTGGGCATTCTCAATTGCAAAATATGTTTAATAATATGTATTTCCTTTTCCATGGTCATATATATGTGAAAATAACTTATAATGGCTACATTCAGAGGTGGTTGACTGTCTTTTTTGATGAGAGAGTACGCAATTTTTCAACTAAAGCAAAATTGACATACTGCAAGATTATGCCTACTTCTTGCTTACATTTTGCTTCATTTTTATATAATTTGTTGTCTTTCCCTGGGAAAATGTTATATCTGTGGGCATAGTGGCCAAAACTGATGAAAAGAATAATGCAGCAGAGGTCTGCGTGGAAAGACATGTAAGGTGCAAAATGCTCTAATGACATTGTCAAATGTGTGTACCTTCTATGTTAATATCAGCTCTTGTTTATTTATTGTTTTTTGAATGCTTAAGTCCAATTTCAGTAATCCTCTAGGATGAGAAATGTGTTGCGTAATGCAGAAAAACATGTTTTTGTGATGGGTGGGGTATGAAAAGAACTTCTTTGCTGCAGCATTTATGCTTGAAATTGTATGTAAGTAGTATTTTTGTTGAAGTGGCTATTTTCATTCAATTACAGGAGGAGTTTCTGTATATTTGCCTCCAGCATTGACATCCTTTGGTGAATCATTTAAATAAGAAAATGCAGTTTTTACCTCCATATTTTCAATATAGCTGATTTAAGACAACCTCCAAATTATCAATATAGCTGATTTAAGACAATGTGACACACCTAAAGATAAAAGGGACAAAGGCATGAATTGGATGAGAGTAAAAAAATAACACCATGTGTAACATTGGTAAGTGTTTACATTAAAATATAAATAGCTGAATTGCATGTATACTGAAATTTTAATTCTCTTTATAATGAAGGTTTCATTTCAACTGTGACTTGACTGAGGTAACAGGTAAAGAAAATAGATTTTGCTATTCAACATGCTTCTTCTGGTGTTTTCAGCAGCATCAAAGCTTCCAAGGTGTTTCCAGTAACTATAATGCAGGAATTTAAAACAAGTACTAATAGATACATATTGGCCAATATCAAGAACAGAGGTGCTCAAACTTTTTATATCAAATTTTCAAATATGGTTTTTCATTAGATCCAAGTGAATTTCCAAGTTTTTGGTGGGGGGCTAAGGGGGGGTGGGGGGGGGGGGAAGTGTTGAGATGCCTGCATTGTTATTTTCTTGTAAATCTTTTATTAGGTCTCAGAACAACTCAATGGCTGTGGCTCCATGAAGAGTTTTTAACAAAAATGTAGGAAACCATGTACTGACATGTGCCATAAAGCTTACTATAAATAAATGTCGAGTATGACACTAAAAATACATATTTTTATAGCAGACTTCAATTTAAGTTTTGCCCCTACAACCTTCAAAATTGTATTATATTTTATTTTATCTCTTTTCCATGAAAGCAATGAAAGTACCGGGACGCCATTTTTGTCATTTGTATTGCTCTTTTGTTGTGAACAAAGATTATTATCAAGAATTTCCAGACTTTTTACTGATCAGATGCTCAAAAGCTCAATTGAGAAGCAGGAATATCATTGAAGTAGAATATTAAAATTATCTGTAAGCTTGCAGCTCACAATATTTATCAAAACAGTACATTAAATAACACATTAATATTGTTGTAACGACTCAGCTAGATAGACCTTGCTGTAGAAACCACTTATTCAGATAAAATGTGTTTTTGTGGGTCAGCTGGAAATCTATTACAAAAAATAGTTAGTTTTAACTTATTGTTTAAGTGGCCATCTTCAGTTACTATTATTTCGGCATTCTTGAGATCAAAACAGTAGTCTGTTTGTGTGCTGTCTTGTTGAGATAGAGCAGGAGAGGTATTTTGCCATTTGAACATATTTCTTTGGTGGTAAGTGATACATATTTTATTTGGCTTCAGGAATGATGTCCAGCTTTTATAACTCATTTCATCTTTGGTGTTAGTCAGGTTGTCAGAAAATAGCCAAAAAATGACCAAGGAGTTTATCAGAAATGAAAAGGTAAATACATATATTAGTGAATTATCTCCTTTAATTGTTTGGAATTCCCCCCCCCCTTAAATTTGTGCTTTTAAACTTTTTCAGTGAAGTATTTGGGCTCTACAATAATTATTTTCATGCAAAGTATTTGTCAGGCATTCTCAATTGCAAAAAATATATTCTCAAAAAATGTATTTTCCATTTCTCATGGATCCAAAATTGTATGTGAAAATAAACCTTTAAATCGAGGGCTCGCGCAAAACTATTCTAACTACATATTTTGTCGAAAATGAGATTTTTATAATTTTTCACAATGTTTGAACATAATACATGTTGTGTCAAAAAAGTTAGGTTATATCTTAACTATATCCTTGATTTAATAAAAAAAGGGAAAAAATATTCTATCTCAAAAATGGTTTAAACAATTCCAAGTTGAGTTAGAACTAGTTTTGCACCGTATCTTGCAAAAGTTTATAAGTAAGAAATACATAGCGCAACACTAATCTATCTCATCTTTGAATTGTTTTGGCACTGAAAAAAAAGGTACATGAATAACAACATCTTACAAACTTATCAAATTAAATGTCTTAAAGATAACCTGTAACATTAATTTTATTAATTTGAGTATAAAACTGTTTAAAAAATATATGAAAATAAATAAATACGTAAACAAATTGCTATTTTTTCAAAGTAATATTTTTTGTCAAAAAGAAACTGAAAAGTGTTCAAAAATCATATTGAATGCATATGTTTATTGGTACTCGGATAGATATGGTGCGGGGAGGGGGGGGGGCGGGGGGATAGGGGGGGGGGGGGGGGGGGGGGGGGTGGGGGGGGGGGGGGGGGGGGGGGGTGGGGTGGGGTGGTGGAGGAGCAAAACACGATTTGTATTTTGCTCCATATAGAAGAAATTTAGAGTGCTAAATCCTCTTTAGACCCACAAGACGGCCAGCTATTTTTGTGTATATATATCATGAGCATTAAATGTAGTACCACACTGTAAATAGGGCAAAAAACCCACTAAATTAGCATGTTAGAAGCAAAATGATAAATCCTTGCTGTGTGAGTCTTGATTTGGAGCACAGTTAGTCCTTCAGATGCGTGTAAATTAGATCACCCGCTCTCATTACGAGAATCTCCAGGAAAGTTGTCTTTCTTACACTCACATAAAGTCCCTCGCAACAGGCTCATTCAAGATTTTTAGCTCGAGTTTGGGGGGGGGGGGGGGGGGGGGGGGGGGGGGGGGGGGGGGGGCTTTCGGGGGAAGAAAAAAGTCGGCTATTGTCCGTAACCTGAATAGTCAGCGGTCTGCGTTGGTTAAGTTTTTCGTGGCGAGTCAATTTCTCACAGTACTTTAGAAGGTAATGCACTTGAAAACTTGACCTAGTTTGTTCACTATCACAAGGGGAGATCCATAGTGTATAGCACATCACCCCTGTACCCTGTATATCTGGAGTGATTCTGGGCCCTTGTTTCTACATAGTATATCCAAATTTGCACTATTTTTGAAGTTAACTGAATAATTTCTCAAACACTATCAAAGGTATCCCCTTGAAACTTTGAATGGTTATTTACTAACTCTTTATCCCCTTACTTGACCCTTACCCCACAATGGTGGGACAGGTGGGGGGGGGGGGACTTTGTCACGTCCCCCACCGCCCTCACCCCCTCCCCCCATTTTTGTTTTTTTTTTAAATTTTAACACAATCATATACAAAATGTAATGGCATTCTCTATACTAGTGACTTGTACACCCCCCATATACTATCCAGCACTGAGAAAAGTCCAGCATACATCCCTCTAGGTGGCGCTCTTGTTGACATAACTTTTAAAAGACACTTTTTTTAAGTTACAGTTTGAATGTTCCATGAATGTATTATGACCAGGATTCGTAGAATCCATTTGATCTCCCATAATAGACTGATAGAAGTAACGTAAGCCTATAATAGCCATATATATCAAGTGCATACACTGCATGCAAAATTTTCGTGAAAATGTCACAGCAATGGCAGTGAACTTTGTACCATATTCCTCAAATAAGTTCTATTTTCGTAGAAAAATCGTGGAGTAAATGTAATACAAATTACTAAGTTGAAACAACTTAACAAATAATTTTCTTTGCGATAACTCAACTCAAAACTGCAAGCTGTGGAAATTCGGTGAGCAATCTAGAGTGCCACGATAACCTCTGTTCACTTTTACTATAACTGGCACTGTTTAGGTATAAGGTGAAGCAACTTGTTAATAAAATTATGATATATGCAGCACGTTTTGCTTTGTGAAACAATGGATTATATTATTTGGAAACTATGTCGACAGTTATTGTTATCGAACAGGATCAATATAAAGAAAATTTCATTTCTTATATTTATGTAAACTGATATTAAGTGGGAGAATATGTTCTATAATTCGTCACTGATACTGAACAAGGAGCTTTACATACTTTTTTTCATTGATGCAGAAATGATGTCAGAAGATATTTCAAAAAATATGATTCACTGAACAAGATAAACGGTTAAGGCAGTCAGGCAGTCGTAAAATATCGAAAAGATCAAGCAAGTTTTCTGGGCCAAAACCTTATCAATTGTATTCATAAACTCATTTACTTATAATTATACAAAATGATCCGATATTGTCCATCACATTGAACAGATCCTAAAAACGAGTATATATCTGTACCAAAAAACTAACTGACACCTCTGAAATAGATTGTTTCAACAATCCTGTGTAGTTTGGAGGAAGTAATGGTCTACCATGCAAACCCCTGAGGGTTACCAGTTTTTCGAACTTAAACAGGGATTAGGAGCTAACATTGATTAACTTTAGAGGGGGGTATAGTTTCCGACATTTAAGAAGACAAAGAGAAACAAATGTATGAGCATAGAAGATGAATATTGTGAAAAATCTTTACACATAAAATCAGAACATTATACAGTGTTTTCTCACCAAGACTAGACTAAGTTTAGAATCAAAATTAACCAGCGTTAGTTTAGACAGTCGGTAAAGTTTTCGAACAACAGTCCCTTGACTAATTAACATTATACGTAAATTTTGGCAGTAACCGACGAGTGAGAAAAATTCTCATGTAAAGTCCTTTCTTGAACTATATACTATTAAAAACACTTTTACGTGTAAGCATTTTTTCAGAATTTTCGATCGCTTAAGAATAAGAAGTCGTGCGCACAAGGTAGATAATAGCCTCAAGATAGGTATCTCATGCACCACGAGAATAAGATGTGGAATACGCTCAACTAGATGTTGACCGCTTGAGATAAGTTGTCGTACGCCCAAGATAAGATGTTGATCGCTCGAGATGAGATGTTTATCGCTTGCGATAAGATGTTGATCGCTCGAGATGAGGTGTCGTGAGCATGAGAGTAGAAATTGGTAGCTCGAGATAAGATGTTGATCGCTGGGGATAAGATGTCGCATGCACGAGATAAGATGTTGATCGCTCAAAGTAATATGTCGTGCGCACGAGATAAGATGTTGATCGCTCGAAATAAGATGATCGTACCGCACGAAAAAGATGTAGATTGCTCAAAATAAGATGTCCGTTCGCATCGAGAATAAGATGTTGATCGCTCAGTTAAGAATGTCATGCCACGAGATAACATGTTGATCACTCAAGATAAGATATCGTGTGCACGACAGTCGTTTGCACGAGATAAGATTGTGATTGTTCAAGATAAGATTTCGTTCGCACGAGATAAGGATGTTGATCGCTTGGAATAAGATGTTGTGCGCTCGAGATAAGATATCGTACGCGTGAGATAAGATGTTGAAAGCTAAAAATAAGATGTCGTGCACACGAGATTAGATGTGATCGCATTCAAGATTAAAATTTGTGCGCACAAGATAAGGCGTTTGATATCGCCGAGATAATATGTCTGCGCACGAGATAAAATGTTGATCACTCAAGATAACATATCGTGTGCACGACAGTCGTTTGCACGAGGTAAGATTGTGATTGTTCAAGATAAGATTTCGTGCACACGAGATAAGACGTTGATCGCTGTAGACACTTTGCAATCAGACTAGAAAGAAAAGCCTCTTTACATGTAAACTCTACCCCCAGGAATTATATAAGAATCATGGTCATGAACGGAAGCGTACTTACCAATTTCAATCGCGCATTTCATACCTAAAAAACTTAGTACGGTAATGTTACTATGGATTAATTAAACAAGTGGGTAATATTATCTTCCATGGTGTACCGGTCTTTCCTTCCAACTTCTTTCTATGGTAAAAAACAACTACAGAATTTAAAGTTTTTTAAACGTTACACAAACAACTTTTTTGAAAACTTCCCTGGTGAAGAACCGGTCTAGATAGCAAAACCATTCTGATTCGGCTATAAAAAAATGTAAAGACTGTCGTCATTTACTACACTAGTATGATAACATATGTGTATAATACATAAATGTGCAAAATTAATTTAATAAACCGAACAAACCAAAGTAATATTTCAAATTCAAATCATAATTCACGATGAATTCTTTCATCATAATTCGAGTTTATTGTAAAATGTGAATATTTGCATTCTGTTTTGGTTTACATTTTGCTAAAATGTACACAACTGCCGTGACCCTCTAGACCGGAGGTTCCTTAGAGAAGTACACCGCATTTTTTTTTCTGAAACCTTGACCGAAAGCAAAAAATATTTGAAGCCCTCTGCAAATTGGAATATTGAGACAATGTGACTGGTGCACGATGGAAATGAAAGATATCGCTTTTCAAATATACGAGGTACCAATTCAACGAACTGCGCGTTATAGGTGAGAAATATTCGATTGATTGGGTTAGTGCACTTTCCCGTTCATAATCATGGTTCTTATAAAATACAAGGGGTAGGGTATAACATATACAAAGGCCTTTTCTTTCTGGTTTGGTGCCAGTCTCTCAAGATAAGATGCCGGGCAGTCGAAAAAGATGTGTGTCGCATGAAAAAAATTAATACTGAAAAAATAAACGATTGTCCGAAATAACCACCGTATATTACCGTAATAAAATGAACATTATCAAATAACACCAACATTTGTTTAAATCTGGTTTTAAAGTACGTGAGAATATTACAGTATTTTGCTACTCTGAAAGAAAATGATGTACTTAAATATAATTCAGCCTAATTTCCATTAAATGGACCTGAACTAAAAGAAACATCACAGGAAACAAGATGTATTTTATCTGAATATATTAATAAAAGAACTGTGATAAGGATATAAATTTGAACTATTATTGATATGAAATGCAGTACTGAAGTTATAAACACTTATTTAAATAACGGAATGTTCACCATAAACAAGTCAAGTCAAGTAAAAATTATTTAATGTCGGATATCACAACATACAACACAACCTCTGCCATGAGCTTTTTAAACCGACAGTCAATTAACATGCATACATGATAACAAAATAAAAAACAAAGCAAAGCAAACATAGCGCATAAGCGTAAAAATAAAGGGGGAGCCATCTTAACACTAATAAACACGTAATTAAAGTCACGCTGACAACAGTTAAGACGACTACAAGCATAAGCTATAAAATGGTAGTTATAAGTATTAAAGACTAGCAGTAATAAGACATTCGCAGCTAAAAACAGACTAGTATACTACTAAAATAATCAGTTGGACATAGGTAAAACATACCACATATCTTAATTGCTTTTAAGTAATAAACTGAATTCCAAAATGACATGATACTTAACCAGTACAATATTTTGTTGCTAATGGCAAAAAAAAAAAAAAAAAAAAAAAAAAAACAACACATGCAAAATAATTATGATATATGCTGCTAATATGCAAAACACAAAAACAAATGGCATAAAACATTGGAATTTCACAAACCAGTTCATTCACAACATCACAGGAGTTAAGAAATACAAATGGTAAGCCCAACTATGTAACATGGCATGCAGGACGCGAGCAAGACTCACAATCCCACTGAGCAATCATTGCGTTAAAACTGAGAAAATTAGTTATTTTTCTCTAAAATTGATTTGGGAAAATTGTCCCTGCCAACCATTTGAAAGTTTTCCTCAGACCCTCTGCTTTAAAGAACACTAACTACGTTTGCTGGAGAAATACAACAAATGAATAGTATTGTCTCTGCATAGTTATACAGGTCAGACTGAATGATGAAACAGAAAATGTCATTCATGAAAAATGTTCAACAAGATAGACCCCGTATGATCCCCGAGACACCCTTGACCATATCTCATCCCTAAAGGAGCTGTAACAAGAGCCCAGTTTAACACACTGGTTTCTATTAACAGTAACACCTTAATGAGTGAAACTGATTGTTCTGACACATTAGTGTTGAAGCTATAGTAAGAGGAGTTTTGGGGTAAAACCATCAAAGGCCTATTGAGAGATCCATCAGTACCGCTGCTAGATACATAAAAGAGTCAAGTGCGTTGCCCTTTCCAGTCTTCTGAGATTTCAGCAAGGTAGTATAACAGCCAACATTTGGCCTGAAGGCCCCAAGCATGGGGTTGAAAATACCATCAACATGCTCTAGCAACTGTGTATAGTAGATGCTCTCTCAGAAGATCTTGGATGTACTGGGGGGGGGGGGGTAAAGCTGACAGCTCTATAATTACCTTTATCAAGTGTGCTTTTCTTCTTATAATTTGGTGCGACCTGAGCAACATCCATGTTCTCGGGAAAAGTAGACGAGTTCAATGCACTTAGTTATGAAACTGATAATGGCTGAGACGCGACAGGACTACAAAGTTTAGAACTTTAGAAAAGCTATCCATCATAGCCAGTAGCCTTGTTTAAACAGTCAAATTCTTTATTTGTTTTTCCACAAAGGTTGCATCATAAGGTTTAAGTGCAGCTTAGGATTCCGTTAGTTTATATGGTCAATCACCTTTATAAACTCCATTCTATTGTCACTTTTAAAATTTGGTATTCCCATTGGAGATTATGCCACATTAACATAGAACTCATTGAAAAAATTACATTATTCGTTTTTGGCCAACACTAGCTCATTATTTTCTTCAAGTAGAATATTTTTTCTCAGTAAAATTGCCCAGATTTGTTATAAAATGTTTGATGGTGTTCCAAAAATCTTTGCCTATGCATCCACCACTGCATCTAGCAAAAAATAAATTCTCATGGACTTTTTCTTTAGTTTATTTACAAGATTCCTTACTTTTCTGTACTTATGCCAGTTATGGTCTGTTTTGTTACTTTGAAAACAGTGAAACAGTTGCCTTTTCTTATAAATGGCTTTCCTGAGTTCAGACTTAATAAAGGGCACAAGTATTGCAGGCTATTTTTTCTTTGATTTTAACATGAGCATACTTGTCCATAACATCTAAAAATTGATTTGCTAAAAACCTGTGATGCCACATTAACATCAGGCTCCAAACACTATCAGGAAAATCAAATAGAAGATAATCTGATTAAAATATTCATGGAAAATATTCTAAAACTCTGTACTTGATCCATCTAGCTTGCTCTTTGCATAGGTTCACAACAATTCATTTGAAACCAATAATATTGTGACATTACTGACTCCACGTGAAAGTTAAAAGTCAGATCATTTTTGGCAGGGTATTTGTCAGTAAATACAAGACGGATAGGCACACTACAATTTGGAAAACAGTGGTTCTTTTTACTTAAATTGTTAAGGTCAAAAATGTCACATTTCTGACACATACATTTAGCACTTATTATTATGTGGTCATAATTTTCAACTGAAAATTTTGTCCACTGTGTTATATATATATCTCCAAAAAGTATCAATCATTGGTAAGATGGAGGTCTATAAATATCCACAGATAAAACATTTCCATATTAGTCAAATCTTATTCAAAACTAATTGATTTCAATCACACTGAAATTCTAGATTGGATTTCTGTCACCAGCAAGATCACTTCTGAGTATGCAGCTAGCCACCACCTCTGGATGTTCCTGTCAGAACTCCAAGGTGGTAAATGTCTACCCAAACGTGTGTATCAACAAAAGTGCCAACCGTTTAGTCTCTGCAGAAAAAGCAAGTCAACGTTTGATTTAATAATAGGTCTTCAATAAAAAGGATTTGTGTCATTAAACTGTCAATATTAGGTACGGCACAATGACTTTCTTCGGTTGGATATTCTTGCTTAGGTAAGCTAGATCAAAAATATTAGTGTCATTTGACACACAATGGACTAAAAATCAAGTATCAGAATGTGTCCACTAAGATGTATTCCCTAAGGCATCTGCTGATTCTGGAAACTGGCTACAGAATGAAAGCATGCGAGGATTACATGCAGGCATATAAACATAAAAGCTGTGACAGCTTATAAGTTTATACCTGTTGTCTGTTAAATTTGAGCACTCAACTGCTATTTCTGCTTGATATATTCTCTATCTGTCATACCTCTGGAGTTATATCTGCTATTCATCTGGAGTAATTCCTGCATCTGCTGAGTTATTTCTGTCTATTCGCTAATACTGTCCTTCTGCTGGAGTTATTCTGCTTCTGCCATATTTGCTATTCTCTGCCATTCAGCTGAGTTATTCTGCATATCGGCCATATTTGCTGGTTTAATTCGCTATTCGTTCTGCCATTCTGCTAGAGTTATTCCTGCTATTCTGCCATTCTGCTGGAGTTATTCTGCCTTCTGCTAGAGTTATTACTGCTATTCTGCATTTTGCGGGAGTTATATCTGCTAACCTGCTTGGAGTTTACTCCGCTCTTATATCCGCTTTTATGCATGGAGTTATAATCCCGCTATTCTGCTGGAGTTTAATCTGTATATTTCTACTATTCTGCTGTGTTGTTCTCTATTCTGCTTGTTCTGCTATTCTGCTGAGTATTCCGCAATTCAGCTTTCTTCACACAGATTGTTATATATAGTGCGATTTCCAAATATATACCAAAATTTTGAAGGAAAATCCATTCTCGTCAAAGTTTTTGTCCGTTCAGCTGTTTAATTTGTTTATTGCCTGCAAAATATTAGAATATAAAAAGCAAGAATAACTGATCACTTACTTTGTGTTGTTTGCACAAAAATTTGTGTAAGTAGAGATAATGGTTGTTTCTTTCCTGTTTAACACACATCTTTCCCTATAATTGTATTTTATTAACATACGATATACCTTATAGAACTGCTCAATATTTTCAAGTAGAGTTTTATATCTGCAGTGTACCAGCAGCATTGCTGAATCTTCTAAACAGTATTTTCATTCAAGGTCAAAATAGGAAGCATAATTGAAAGAATGGAAGCATACTACAGAAATGTGCTAATGTATAATTTACTTCAAATGCAGGATATTTGTAAACAAATGTGTTCCAGTAGACATGCAGTGTAATTTAGTAATATTTTTTAGCTCACCTGAGGTGAGTTCTTTCTGATCGCTCGATGTCCGGCGTCCGTCGTCTGTCGTCTGTCTGTCGTATGTCGTCCGTCAACATTTAGCTTGTGTATGCGATAGAGGCTGTATTTTTCAACTGATCTTCATGAAATTTGGTCAGAATGATCACTTTGATGAAATCTAGAAAGAATTTGAAAATGGGTCATCTGGGGTCAAAAACTAGGTCACTAGGTCAAGGTAAACCCTTGTGTATGCGATAGAGGCTGTACTTTTCAGTTGATCTTCATGAATATTGGTCAGAATGATTACCTTGATGAAATCTAGGCCGAGTTCGAAAATGGGTCATCTGTGTTCAAAAACTAGGTCACTAGGTCAAATCAAGGAAAAACCTTGTGTATGCGATAGAGGCTGTATTTTTCAGTTAAAATATATAGTCAAATTGGCGGCCATTTTGTTTCCATGGCAACAGAAAACGGACATCGTGATACGACACATGACAATGCGATACGACATCGCGACAGTGCGATACGACGCGCGACAATGCGATATGACATTCCTCAAACTGTCGCGATTATTGCATTTTCGTGCGCCATTTACTATCACTTGAAAATATAACTCCTAAGTGTTTATGTTCTTCTACTTATTTTTATAAGGATAATGTTCATAAATAAGTTAGGATGGTGAGGTTTGTTATACCTTCTAGAAATGAGAAGAGTTTCCGTTTTATTAGGATTAAAATCAACTAGCCAAGTTTTTGCCCAATGATGTATTTTGCCGAGGTCAGAGTTGAGTTGAGATGCGGCGTCTTTTGGATCATCTACTACTAGATACAAGCTTGTTTCATCGGCAAATAATCGAATGTTTGATTTAATATCTTTCACAATGTCGCTTATGTAAATGAGAAAAAGAAGAGGCCCGAGGATCGTGCCCTTTGGCACCCTGGCCATTACATTCCTCCGTTTTGAATGTGAGTGTTTTAAGACTACGCGTTGTTTTCTGTTTTCTAAATATGATGTTAACCACTGTAAAAGGGAATCCCTTATTCCAAAAGACGATAACTTATGTATTAATCCACGGTGCCAAACACGGTCAAACGCATTTGTAATATCGCAGAAAACTACTCGTATCTCCTTGCCATCATCAAGAGCCTTGCAAATATCCTTATAGATATAAACTCACTTATTTATTGTAGAATCTCCACGAATAAATCGGACTAAAATGGGCTAGTGGATTTTTATTTATCAAATGATTATAAACATGCTTATGTACACAACGTTCCATTGATTTACCCACACAACTTAATAGAGATAAACGTATTAGAGGGATCTGACTTTTTAAAAATTGGCGTAACATTTGCCTTTTTCCATTTATCATCACTATGTTTATTTTGCATATCTAGATAATAAATAATGTGGTTATATAAAAAATTAAACACAATACAATTTTAACATTTACAATGCATATATTTTCCATGATCTGTATTTTATTGAAATAAATGTTTGCAATGGTATGTAGTATTTAAGGTATTGGACCCGTAATAGAGTACCTCCTTTTTGAAGAGTATTCAATTCCTACCATAAACCTACTTTGACTGCAATTTTCATGGGGGCGTAGGTTCAAGCCCCACTGGGACCACATTTTCCCCCCATTTTTTCCTTTTTTCTAGTAAGTTTTTACTTCTTTCAAGACATGTTATGGATGTATTGTTCAAAAGTGGAAAAGTTTCATTTTATAAGCAATTCTTGCTGTTCAAAGTGAATTTACCTCTGAATCAGGAGGGGTAGAGTTAGACATCTTTAAAAATACTGAGTTACATGCGGTAAAAGTTCTCTTTTTTGCCTTCTTTCTTTAGATTTTTTTTTACATATTGTGGAAGAAATAAAGGTAGGTTTTACTTCTGCCCCACAGACCCACTGGATTCGACCTTAATTTTTCAATGTTGGAGTTAGAATTCTGTCTCATTAAATCTGTTTACTTGAGACACCCTAGAAAAAAAATCATATTTACAGTTTTATTTTGTGTTTTACAATTGCTTAACAATAGTTGTATCATAGCTCGGTGTTTTTTCTTAACAAATTTGCTGCAGGTAAATCGTATACACTGACTACAGGGTGCGGTAACTAAAAGTGTGCAGGTATTTAATACCCGCACGCTAGTTACCGCACTGTTGGATAGGAAAGTATGCCATAGTGTCTGGAACAGTAGACAGCGAAGTGTATTTTATTGATTTTCTGCTCTCGCATTGGTTTATTTTACCTGGGCTTTACACATTTGTAAAGCAAGGATTTTAAGTACTCACTGAACTGCTGTATATGGAAATGAGGAACGCCTACAACTACTATATATGGAAGGCTATGATACAAAACAGAAAGAACATTAAAACTCTCTGGTAAACGATTTATACTCGGGGGCTACGCCCCCTCGTACAAATCGTTTACCCTCGAGTTTCAATGCTCTTTCTATTACTTTGATGTTTCTTTTATCAAAATTAATGCTGTAATGAATTCTCTGCAAACGTTTTAGATAGTGGCCATCACATTGAAATATGTCTCTACTTGAGCTTGAGGAATTTCCATAAATTATACAAAATTTACAAAAAACGGCACGGTAAAAGTTGTTTAAAATTTGCAACACAGCGCGAAACATGGTCAACTTTAAGAATATACCAAGCAAATGCCATTTTTTAAACATTACTATTAGGGGTCCAATACCTTAAATAACAAATAATTCTGCGATGCTTGGTTCAAAACGTCAAAATTAAGGTAAATATGTTGTTATATTTCTCCTATATATACTTGAGATCACTCTAGGATTGTTTTGGGAATTTATGGAACACATTAAAAAAAGTCGTACTTTCAGAATGTTTTACATATCATCGTATATAAGGATATTACATGCCTGCCCGTGTTGGACGGGGTTTTCCATACCCGATGGACTGTGTGGAATGAAAAACCGAACATAGCGAGGTTTTTAATCCGAGATCGTAGAGACAAATAGCTTTGGGTATTTCCTGACATTATTTATATAGTTTATGACGTCACAATAGTTCCGGAGCTATGTGACGTCACCTAAGTGCACGCTACTTTAGACAAGTGTTTTCCCTAAGGAAAGACAGGAATATCTATCTCTGGTGCATGCTTGGACAAATGTATTTTTTTTCCTTGCTAGATGGGCAAGAATATTGTGTCTTTACACATATTCTTTTAAGTTTCGTAGTAAAGATATTGTCTTTCCTATTTGTTAAAACTCAGTGTCCGAACACTAAATAAAATAGAAATTAGGATCATTTATGTCGATATTCTTAGCAGTATAAGTTTAATTCTTTTTTTCTTAAATAATCGAAGTCTGATTTAGTGTAGTTGCTTAGTGAAGCCTTTAAACATAATCCTATGTGATGTTTGTAGTACATCAGAAAAAAGAATCAACTTTTAAGCTTTTACTCGCACGTTTCGTGCATAGTACATCTACCTTTGCCCATAAGTTTCCCCTAAGTGAAATACAGTTTCATCAGAAATAAGAGTGTTTGTCCAAATGCGACTGCATGAGTTCTTATTCAGCATCAAAGAACTGGTCTTTTGTTTTCATTGGTTCAATATAGAGCTCATGAACCTTGGATTTTTTCATTACTTGTTACAAGAGTTTGGAAAACAGCTAAGCTCCTAACCTGATTGACATACGAACTAAATTGAATAGATTGACATTGATATATGATGTTCCTAGCTTCCGTTGGCGTTATCATTGTAGATCATTTTGTGAACGTTTTAAGAATGCCGCTAACTATATTATAGTTTCTAAACATTTTTTAGCTCGAATTTTCGAAGAAAATGTACAGCTATTGCACTCGCCCCGGCGTCGGCGTCGGCGTCGGCGTCGCCGTTAGTTAATGTTTTTGATAAAGTCAAATATCTTTGTTACTGTCAAAGCTATTGACTTGAAACTTAAAATAGTTATTTACTATCAAAGTCTACACCAGGAGAAACTATCCCCATAACTCTGGTTTGAATTTTGACAGAATTATGCCCCTTTTTAACTTAGAATTTTTTGTTTTTGATAAAGTCAAATATCTCTGTTACTGTCAAAGCATTTGACTTGAAACTTAAAATACTTATTTACCATTAAAATCTATACCAGAAGAAACAATCCCCACAACTCTGGTTGAATTTTGACAGAATTATGCCCCTTTTTAACTTACAGTTTTTTGTTATTTTTTTTTTTTTTGATAAAGTCAAATATCTCTGTTACTATCAAAGCTTTTGACTTGAAACTTAAAATACCTATTTACCATCAAAGTCTACACCAGGAGAAACAATCGCCATAACTCTGATTTGAATTTTGACAGAATTATGCCCCTTTTTAACTTAGAATTTTTTGTTAAATTTTTTTATAAAGTCAAATATCTCTGTTACTATTAAAGCTTTTGACTTGAAACTCAAAATAGTTATTTACTATGAAAGTCTACACCAGGAGACACAATTCCCATAACTCATGATTTTAATTTTGACATAATTATGCCCCTTTTTAACATAGAAATTTTAAACATATTTTTTGATAAAGTCAAATATCTCTGTAACTATTAAAACTTTTGACTTGAAACTCAAAATAGTTATTTACTATCAAAGTCTACACCAGGAGACACAATTCCCATAACTCTGATTTGAATTTTGACAGAACTCTGTCCCTTTTTAACTTGGAATTTTTTTACTGGCAAAGCTCTAATTCAGAGTCAAGCACTGAGAAAAGTCGAGCGCGCTGTCTTACGGACATCTCTTGTTTATAATTGAAATCAAAGTGCATGTATCTATTAATTGTGATAACAAAAACAATTTCGAAATTCTCGTATATGCCTTTAAGAGATTTCAATTATATGCAGGACAACTCTCGTAGGCGGTGCCCCTTAGTACCATGTATCCATATTCCTGATTAATAGGTAGGGGAGGAGAAGAAACTGATAAATGTGTTCTTTTCCCCATTATATGTGTATATCTGTTAAAACAATGTCTATCTGTTGAACTGCAGTTTTCTCATACCAGTTTACATTAAATATAAATGTATTGATACTATGTCAAGTAAATTTCACATAGCAAACATAATTACCTTAGAATGTGAATCATTCCGACGTCAAATAGTCAATTTTAAGTAAGTGGTCTCGTTATTGAACAGCACTTTGTTATGCATATGGTTACACCATAATCTGCGTAGACTTTGGAATAACTATAACATTTTCTATGAAGACGAGCAAACATTCTTCGTAGCTCTAATTTATAAGTCGCTTTGCAGGTTTTTCATAAAACGTTTTAGTCCAGTTAAAATGAATCACCTACTTCACCTTCCACATCAGTTATTTAATTGCATCTGACAAAGAAAAGATTTTACATTCAAAGCCATACATGTTTTACGAGCAATTATCTGTACTATTTTTTCATTTGTAATCAATGAACACTTAAAGAGAAAGATCCTCTGTACGTATAGGAACCTATAGAAACAACCAATCACGCTCTCTAAGATCGAATAAGTGGAAATTTATGAAAACGATGTTGGAGGATATATATCAAATTATTCAATTTTAAGATCCTGTTGGGGAGTTTACCGATTGACATTTTCCTTTGAAAAAGAAACTGACTTGTTACTTTTTAACTCGTAGTATCGGACTGAGGAAAGACTGGGTGGTTATTCCAGGTTCAATTGCCATTTATGACTGACATCCCGAACAGTCTCTACTTGGTGATTATTCTAACAGAATCATTTTGGAATGCATGTTGTAGAAAACATATAATACTTTGGTGACGTCAATTATAAATAGCAAATATTTAAAAAACGGACCGGCGCGGCAATAAAGACATTTTCCCGTCGTCGTCACCAATAGCGCTATTACTGAAGTAGTGAATAATGACTTTTTAATATAGATATTTGCAATCTAGACAGTTTACCTGGAGTAAAAGCGTGACAAACGCATTTCAATTGTCATCGTAAAAAGTAGTAAAAACAGCAAATTCTCATGTATTTCCGTATCATTAAGTTTGTCAGTAATTAAGTTTTAAAGCCTTCTAAAGAAATATAGCATTTATATCAAGATATCTTAATTTTTTGTTGTTGTCGAACGATCTGGAGGCATGTGGCATTAATGATTGTGGCTGTTCACTTCTGTCAGTGAGTAAGAATGACGTCAATTTTCCCCTTTTACTACTATGTATATTACCTTGTATCCATAATCAATGCCTACAATAAAGCTACTTTGACTGAATTTTCCACTTTATCTTGGTGTTCATGGTCAGCAAATTTTTTCTTTTTCATATTTTTTTTCTGAATAGGTTTTACTTTTTACAACACTTGTTATTGATTCATTGTACCAAAGTGAAACTTTTTTTTTATTTAAAATGTGATATCGTGCTGTTCAAATAAATTTACCTCTGAAACAGAAGAAGACAGAGTAAAAATCCTTAACAATACTGAGTTGCATGCGAAAAGGTACTCCTGGTTGCCTTTAATTTTTAGCTCGACTATTCGAAGAAAAGTAGAGCTATCCTACTCACCACGGCGTCGGCCTCGGCGTCAAACCTTGGTTAAGTTTTTCGTACCAGTCCACATTTTGACAAAGTCTTTTGAGATAAAACTTTGAAACTTTCAACACTTTCATCACCATGGCCAGTTATAGGCAGGAGCACATAACCCCATCAAGGATTTTGGCTGAATTATGGCCCCTTTTGACTTAGAAATCATGGTTAAGTTTTTCGTACCAGTTCATATTTTGACAAAGTCTTCTAAGATAAAGCTTTGAAACTTTCAACACTTGTTTACCATCACCATGGCCAGTTATAGGCAAGAGCACATAACTCCGTCAAGGATTTTGGCTGAATTATGGCCCCTTTCGACTTAGAAATCTTGGTTAAGTTTTTCGTACCAGTTCGTATTTTTACAAATTCTTTTGAGATCAAGCTTTGAAACTTTCAACACTTGTTTATCATCACCATGTCAAGTTATAGGCAAGAGCACATAACTCCATCAAGGATTTTGGCTGAATTATGGCCATTTTTGACTTAGAAATCTGGGTTAATATTTCAAACCAGTTCATATTTCAACAAAGTCTTTTGAGATAAAGCTTTGAAACTTTCAACACCTGTTTACCATCACCATGGCCAGTTATAGGCAAGAGTACATAACTCCATCAAGGATTTTGGCTGAATTATGGCCCCTTTTGACTTATAAATCTTGGTTAAGTTTTCCGTACCAGTTCATATTTTTTGTAAAGTGTTTGACAAATGGCTTTGAAACTTTTATCTCTTGTTTAGTATAATAGTCTCTATCTGTAGGAAAGAGTACAAATCTCTGTCATCTATTTTGGCTGAATTATGGCCCTTTTTGGACTTTGAAATTGGTTCTGTTTTCATACAAGTCTACGTTTTGTCTAAATTATTTTGTATATGGCTTTTAAACTTTGAACACTTGTTTATCATTATAATTTCCATCTGTAGGCAAGAGTACATAACTATTTTGACTGAATTATGGCCATTTTGGACTTTTAAATTGGTTCATACATTACCATTTAGTGCAAGACTTATCGAAATCAAAGAAATGCAGGAACATTGTTTGTCTAATCTATTTATTTCTTTTGTCTGAATATCTGTGGAAATATTTTGACCCCATTCTTCAATCAATTCTTCGAATAGTCGAGCGCGCTGTCATCAGACAGCTCTTGTTAGATTACATATTGTGGAAGAAATGAAGGGAGGTTTATCTTCTGCCCAATGCTTGCCACTAATCGACGCCTAAAATTATACTTCAGACAACACCCAAGGGAAATACTTGCTTGCAATTAATAAAGAGGATATTGTATAACCACGATTGTGCGATTTATTGAGATTTATTCCTATAAATTTGTCTTAAAAAGTGAAAAAAAAATCGGTGTCGATATTGGAAACGACACGGTAAGTTATTTCGATTTTTACTGATACGCGAAGAGCCGTGGAAAACGTCGTTGAAACACGTACTTTATCAAATCAAGAAAACAATTGCGAAATTTACCAGAGGACAACTAGGGAGCCATGGTAGACTTGTGGTATTTGAGAACGTGCCAGATACTGCATTTCAGGTAAGGTCAACTTCCAGTATTATCTTGTCGAAGCAAAAAAGTCACACCATCATTGAAGAGTAGCCTGATCCAAACTACTGGCAGAAAAGGTAATCCTTGCTTGTCTGTCGACCTCAGCGTGGTGCAAGGTGTTAACACTGTTATCTTGATAATAAGTGGCCAACAGGCAGACACAGACATACACCGAAGACAGGGATAAGATGCGTGCGTTTCCGATCGTGGACATATGAAACTCTTTTGATTCTAAAAGGCTGGCCAATACACTTGATGAGTCTTCTAACGTGACACTTTTTCAATATATTTATCTTTGTCATTCAAAGTACATGGTTTCGATAACATATATCAAAGATAATAGTTTTAGTGACATACTGAAATAGCACGCTTGATTTTGTTTGTTATTTTATTTTACATCTTAGTAACATTGCAAACAGTCTAAAATCAATTAGTATAATTAGATACTATAGTTAGCATTAAGAAAACACAGCAGAAACATACAACTATGAATGTTGATCTCTTCTTCTGGATTGTCAATTTTAGAGTAATAATCCATGAACACAGAAGAAAAACTAACTTTTGTTACCGTATATTTCGGCAGTATCTCACTGCCTTCGTCAGCGGTGGTGTACTAATTTGCATCACGTGACGATAGAAGGTCACGTGACTGAAGGAGAGTGCTGTAAACTGGAGGTAACTCCAGCCCATCGTCCCGGTTGAGCGATGGTCGCCTTTGTTTGATGTGATGTGTCTCTTTGACACGTCGTTTGATGTGATGGTCCTCAGATGTTATGACCTGTGTGTTCTCTGGTTTGAAATAATGTCCAGTTTGCTGACAATGTTCATATATGGCCGAGTTGGATCTAGCCATATGCTCTTTCATACGAATGTCTAAAGCTCTTCCAGTTTCGCCCACATAGCCTTGTTCACAATTTTCACATTTTGAGTAGTATATAACGCCAGAAACATGTAAGTGTAATGATTTGTTTGAAAACTCAATATCTTCAGTTACTTGAAATATTTTTTGAAAAGACAATATGTAACTACATAATTAATTATGTAGGTTTTAACGTCGCATCAACACAGTTGTAGGACATATGGTGACTTCCAGCTACATAATGACATTGGGTTGTAACTAACCAGCAACTATTTATATGTAGTTTTCCCCCGATATTTCACAATCTAGGCAAGGCCCTAGAAATAATGAAAAGATGAAACTTGTTTGTTTGTGTGTCAGATAAAAATGGCGTAAAGCTATTGTGTTTCTAAGGTGGAAACACTATGATCTTACCTGTGAAACCGAAACACGACAAAAACAAATACTTTGT
Organism: Mercenaria mercenaria; assembly: GCF_021730395.1. NCBI lineage: Eukaryota > Metazoa > Mollusca > Bivalvia > Venerida > Veneridae > Mercenaria > Mercenaria mercenaria. Next base: position 84,014,986 of record NC_069368.1, read on the forward strand.
AAGGTCGTTTTGATTGAGTCTATGTAAGGATTGTAGTAGGAATGCAAGTTATTTTCGACGACATCAAGCAGCGGTCCCCAGTTAGAATAGTGGCTTTGCCCTTAATGAGAAAACAAAGAGCGGAACGGAACAAACAGGAATTTAAAGACGGGATCTGAGATTATCGAGCCTGCGTATCACATAAACTGCAGAAAGACAAAATGAATAACATTTTCCCAAATCCAAGAGGTGGCTAGTCAGTAGCAAATCAATTATTGCAGGAATATTGGAACCACTGCAGCCAGAAACAGAACCCTAACATAACATAAATGCCTTAATGAACGATCTGAAGAGATCAAAATCACACAGATCTGATGGAAGGCCCGGCCGCAACACGGCACAAATAATATTGTGATAATAAAGTAGAAATATGGAAAAGCACAGGTCGCAAAAAAAACAACACGTCATAATTCATTATATTGCAGGCTTGGTTTAATTGGGCCTGTTAAAGGACGGGTGTGGAAAGGCAAGCTAATCTCGACGCCTTCTAGTCCTTGGTTGAGAAGAACTCAACATTTACACATGTGATAAGTACCAGAATGTGATTTAGAGACGTAGATGTACTCATACGGTGGTGCACATGGAACCTTCAATGAAACACAGAAAACAGTTCCATGAAAAAGTACGTATGGTTTCTGGTGTTATGGAGCTGCATAACACAGAGACTACCGAAAGACCAAATTGAAAAGGGGGCATCATATAGAAAGGTGATTAGACATAGGCTAAAGCTAAATATTAAAACAGTACACTCTCACAACATAAATGTTCTGTTGAACAATCCGAAGAGATCAGAAAATGACAGCTTCGATTGAACACACGGGGAGACTTTAATCGGCCGCCACACACCATGAACAATGCTGCAAACAAACCATGTCATTATTTGTTTGATGTTAACCCAATTCACACATTGGTTTCTTAAACCGTGACAATAGATATACTCCTAAATGCATATACCATCTCCAGCAACCTCACCCTGGACTTTGAGCTGAACTCTCGGATCGGTTAGGAAGCAAGAGCGATGGCCCGTCTGACAAAGAGAGTCTGGAGCAACTTCATGCTGACCATGAACACCAAGATAAAAGTGTATCAGGGCTGAGTTTTGATCACCTTGCTCTATGGTAGTGAAACATACACTCATCAAGAACGACGAATCAACGTCTTCCATTTGCGCTGTCTTAGGAAGATCATAGGCATCACCTGGCAGGACCGTGTCCCAAACAAGGATGAGCTAGCGCAAGCAAAAATACCAAGCATATTCATCCTTATCTCCAAGAGACGTTGGTTATATCATAAGCATTTAGGACGGCCGGATCGCCTAAGAAACCTTGTGTGATGAGCTCGCCTTTGGCTCGAGACCTGCCCGTAGGCCAGTCCTCCGATTAAAGGATATATGTAAGGGAGACCTGAAGGCCGGCAACATTCATCCTGCTGATCTGGAAACCACAGTATCTGACCGTGACGCTTGGAGACTTGCCGTCAAGACTAGTCTTAAGACGAGTGAGAGAAGGAGAGAGAATCAGTGGGAAGCGAAGAGAGAGCGCAGACATCAGAGGGCAGAGTCAGTGCCCACAAAGACTGATACAGGCTTCGCTTGCAGTAACTGCAACAAACAGTGCCACTCTAGGACTGTTCTGGCAAAACAGGCGCTGCCATAGGAACGGTGTAAACCAAGGCGCTAACTCCATTGTCTTATGAAACAGAAGATGTACTCCTATCTAACATTTCAGTAAGTCACTGAAACAAAATACATGCATTCAAATCATAGCGTTGCCTCTTTCAAGTTTTTGAAACTTTTATATGTCAAGTCTGAACGAAGAAAAACGTTCAGCATTTAACTGTCAATAAGATAAATGATATTGTATGATATAAAGTGTTCGTTAACAATATTTGTCAAGTGTATATTTGGATTGGATTTTACGGTAAGTTTGTTTATTTTTCATTTCCATTTGTTTAATACTATAGAAATCTATGGAAAATTACAGAACGATTAGCTAGAGTAAGAGACTATCAATAAATACTCAGTTAAAATGAGCGTATATTACGCAGTTTTACGAATACTTACACTTATAATTGTTTTGCTTTTACTCTTACATACTTCAACTGTTGCAAAATTAGTGTTCCGCATTTCCAATATCTATACATGAGCTCTTTTTTGCCACGCCTGTATTTGGTACTTCTCTGAAATATTTCTGGATACGTACTGTTTTAACTGAAAACGAATAAACATTTATTGTTTATACAAGTAACACATAAAAGTTATCGAATATATAATATTTGGTAACATTTTGATGTGCAATATTTCCCGTAATTAAAAATCGTTTCTTTTTGCCACGCCAGTATTCGGCAGCTTTAACACTTTTGTATATTTTTCTGTTTACTTTTCATTACAGAGTGGTAGGTACAAATGCGAACTCATATTATAAAGTAGGGCTATAACGACATGAAATATAACACATATTAACATTGTATGAAACAAACGCTCTTGCCACATATCTTAATAAATCTTTTCAGCACTAAGATATCTTCTTATCAAATACATGTACAGTCGAGTCCACTTAATACGAACTCGCTTGACACGAATTTTCGGATTAAACGAACAAAGTCCGAATTCCCCTGCCGAGTCCTTCTATTTTCTTTGTAAAATTATTCCGGTAATAGCGAACTCGCTTGATACGAATAATCGGTAGATACGAACACATTTTGGAAGTCCCAGTAAGCTTAAATATTATACTTTTCCATCTTTTGATACGAATTAATTTTAGAAGTCGGGGCCGTTATGAAATGTGTTGAAAATAATATGGTCAAACTTGTGCCTCTTTGTAATTGGACAATGGAGTAGTTTACACCTATTTACAAAACAAACACTCGGTCATTTGTGTATCATGTCAATATAAAACAATTTAATCAGTTAACAGGTCAAGATTTGTAAGAGGTGTAAATAATTTTATACACATTATTGACGTTCTAGTGTAGATACAGGTAGGCTGTGTCTTCCAAAATATACAAACTTTTATACCTCTTAGAATGCTTGTTATATAGTACAAGCTTTAATGTTGGCGGTGGATATAATTTGGCGCTCTTGACCTCGACCGCACATTAAAATTTAAATTAATACAGTTTAACCTGTTTAAGTATGACTTTTCTTGAGTAATTTCAATGTTATCTGAATGAATTAACTTAATCCGTTTAAAACTATTAACTACTTTCATGTATCATAATATTGGAATCTATTCACCGATGATACCGGTGATACTGCCCAAATTGCACGGACAAATTATCTGGTCATACATTCATTAATACGAATTTCGTTTGATACGAACATATTTCGTAGGTCCGGATGAGTTCGTATAAAGCGAGTTTGACTGTACTTCGGAATAAAATGTCCACATGCTGCTTCGTAGCCATGTTTCTATCGTCATTTATGCGTATGTTATTAACGTTGTAATAAATTGTATATATACGTTTCAGTCTCATGGTCACAAATTTGAAGCTTATTTATAAACGTACAATAAGCTGTGTGAAGTTAGCTAAACGAACACGACATACGATATTTAATCAAACTCAAATGCCATTCACCACGCGACATACGACTTTAAAATGTCGTGCAACAAACGACATACAACATTTGGTATTAAAAAAAATCAATTTTATTCAGTACGAGACGTAAGACATACGGCATTGAAAATATGAATGTCGTGCAAAACATGAAATACAACATTCGAAAAAAAGAATGTCGTGCAAAACGACATTGGACGTACAACATTTGAAATTTTACAAACAAAATTGAATAGATCTGTGAAGTTGGCTAAAACGAACGACGTACGACGTATGGCATTAAAAAAAATGAATGTCGTTAACTACGCAAAATATGACATAAAATATTAAAAAAAAAATGTCAAACGACATTAAAACCATTGATTGTCTTTCAGTACGCGACAAAAGACATACCACATAAAAACATGAATGTCGCGCAACAAGAGACATACGACATAAAACATTTTAATGTCGTTTAGTATGCGACATACGACATGTCGCGTACTGAACGAAATTGAATCTTTTGTTGAATGTCGTTTTTCGCCAACTTCACACAGCTTGAGATGATGTATTTGGCAAGATGATGCATTTGGCAAGAACAGCTTTCGTATTCCAGTTGTCAATTTATCAATTCAGTTCAGTTTTGAAAGTAAGACAATATCAAGAATAATACTATAAGAATGATCAAACAAATATTTCCTTACTATGTGTTTTCGTGAGGTGTTGAAGTTCCAATGTCCTGCAAAAGGCAATTCGAGTACCTCATTTTCAAATTTTGTGTATGACAATTCATAGTACAAAACATTATTACAAGCAACCTTTTTAAAATCGAAGAAATAATAGTAATTATGATTATTACTTTATCAGTTTAAAGATAACCTTGAGATAAGAAATAAATTTCCAACCAGTTGACAATCTTGAAATATAGCTATTTCATATTCGTAAAACTTCTCACGTTAATTTTAGATCACAGGCTATTAACTATAATTTAGATATCTTTATTGTCCCATTAAACTAGCACAACAAAAAGTAAGTCTAACATCAAGCGCCACTTTCATTTTCATCAAAAACTTGCGTCTAGTCTGTTACACCGTAATTACAACAGGACCATAGCGCGGATAGTTTTATGAGCTGCGAGGATACGCGATTTGCTTGCATCCACGTAATATATTTTAGAGCTTCCAGTACGATCAAAAGCTATAACTGTATATAGCGAGAACATATTGCAGCGCAACGCGATGAAGTGCCGGTAGTTCGCGCTGAAATGTGGTGGATCGGCTAGATTTTCAGGTAAGAGAATGACGATATAAATGTTACATTCAGTATATACTGCATTGAACTGTTTGTTTTGGGTTTAACGCCGTTTTTCACCAGTATTTCAGTCATGTAACGGCGGGTAGTTAACCTAACCAGTGTTTCTGGATTCTGTACCAGTACAAACTTGTTCTCCGAAAGTAACTGCCAACTTCCCCACATGAATTATCAGAGGTGGAGGACGAATTATTTCAGACACAATGTCTTCCATCAAATTGTCACGGAGAATATACGCCCTGCCCGATGATCGAATTGAACTGATGAAGTTTCAACATATATGAATTTGATGAAGTAATATTTTTATTTTATTTGTTATGATGCTGATAATTTTAAACATGTTTTTACATGAATCATTTTAAACACGTTCCATTTGCAGTTGACAGTTTCCATACTGTCAAGTTATGTCAAAAACATGCCAATTTGGTATTCAAATTGTTTTATTATGACATTTTGGAATAATGTTTTCTTTACCTTTACAACATTGTTAGGCGGTATTATCAATTTGCCATAAAGATGCAGTGACTTTACCATTAAAATCGAGACTGTTGCTACTTCAGTCAGAGTTCTAATATTTGTACGTATCCAAGGAATTTGTTACTTTCTTCTTAGACAAGAATACTCATCAACTTTTATACAATGCTCCTCGCAAAAAAATACTATAAAGTTTATAGTTCATCCCATCTAGATAGCGTAATGTCGCTAAGGCATTCTGAGAAAAGATTATATTTGCATTGCAACGTCCTCCTCTTAACGAAATTTCTTTAAGAGCGAATAGGATTTAAACCCTTGGAATAAAGTGTAAGTAGCACACGTTCGCTAGTTAGGGGATATTGTATGTTAAAATAATTCGCTTACTCCAACACACTAAAAGCGGATCGGACAAGTATAACATTTTGAATGAAGAAATTATTTTCAAGTTTAAGAATAGCGTAATTCCGCTAAACGCTGCAAAAAACGTTAGTTCACGCCATCCTTGAAAGAAAATGAATTGATAGGGAATCCTTGGAGTTATTTAGTGTTTACTTTCTTGCGTTAAAATCGCCATTCAATTTCTGTTGTTTCAGTTAATTCTTTGTTTGGTCACATCGCAGAAATTTAGTTCATATCAAGAGATTCAGTACCTGCTAGCCAAATTTTCTACAATCCATTTACTCCGTAAAATGATAAAAGGGCTTGCAGCGTGGTTCATGGTAAAAGCCTATACATAGTTCCTGTCTTATTTCCATTTTCAACAAAATAAATGTCATCTAACCTATATATAATACAGAAACTTACTTTTTGTGTTCGAGTATGAAATCTTTCAAGCAGTGTTCACTGGTTTTGTATTATTCCTTTGTCCTTAAAAATAACAGAGAGCTATTATGACACACATATGCATTAAAATGAAAAACTCGTATATATAATATCAAATGAATATATAGTATCATTTTACCAAAAAAAAAAAAAAAAAAAAAAACAGAAAAAAAGGCAAAATATATATTTTTCCAGAAATGAGGCATTAATTTTATGTGTTACGGATTTGGAAATTCATCCGCTCATCAAACACCTGAACGAAACAATATGAAAACCTATTTGAATTCAAATTGGACAATGTTATTTCCTTTTTGATTTTCTTATAGATTCAAACAGTAAGATAGAATTGTGTCTGCGTATAAATGGGAACATGCTTTATTTGAACACTTTTAAACATTTGACTCGGGCATCTAGAGTCTCTACATTACATGCCCCGAGGCCAAGCACTAACATTTCACTTCCAGCTCCAGTCTCAGTCATAGACAATTTAAAGATTTTACAATCTCTACATTTTCACTGTTCCAATAATTATAATTAAGGTAGTTCTGCACGTTTGGATCAAATTTTTTTCTGCAATGTAGAATTTGATCAAACCCTGATTTTTCAAAACTTCAGAATGTACTTAGAAAATTCAGCAATTAAAAAAGATAGGGTCGTGTGCTTGATTTTTTGCTAGACTGATTTGAAAAACTTGGACCTCACGCAATTTTCATAATGGGAGTCTATGGGAAAACCACAACTTTTATAACATTTTTGCTTATAGAAATTTTTCTACGATGTAGATTTTAATGAAACTTCTCACAGTCGTAAATAAACATATTGTCTATAATGTGGTGAAATAAAAAGTATATGTTCATGTGCTTATTTTTGAGATATTTGACCATAATTATTAAAGTGATCTGCACGTTTCAAGGTAATTTTAAGACATTATTTTGAATTATTTAACGTGTCAGATGTTTTAATACTATTTTTAGCTCACCTGAGCCAAAGGCTCATGGTGAGCTTTTGTGACCGCTCATTGTCCGTCGTCCGTCGTGTGTGGTGTGTCCGTCAACATTTTCTAAAAAAATCTTCTTCTTCAAAACCACTGGGCAGAATTACACCAAACTTCACAGGAAATGATCCTTGAGTGGTCCCCTACGGTCAAAATTTTTCAAAGAATTTAATTCCATGCAGAACTCTGATTGCCATGGCAACAGAAAGGAAAAACTTTAAAAACTTTCTTGTCCAAAACCACAGGGCCTCGGGCTTTGATATCTGGTGTGTAGCATTATCTTGTGGTCCTCTACCAAAATTGTTCAAATTATCCCCCTAGGGTAAAATTTGGCCCCGCTCGGGGCGGTCACATGGTTTATAAAGACTTATATAGGGAAAACTTTGAAAATCTTCTTGTACAAAACCACATGGCCTGGGGCTTTGATATTTGGTATGTTGCATCATCTTGTGGTCCTCTGCCTAGAGTATGCAAATTACCTCCCTAGGGTCAAATATGGCCCCGCCCCGGGGGTCCCAAATTTTACATTGACTTATATAGGAAAAAAAGTTTTAAAATCTTCTGGGTGAAAAGAGGCCCTGCCCTGGGTGTCCCAAGTTTTATATAGACTTATATAGGAAAAAGCTTGAAAAATCTTCTTGTTTTAAACCATACGACCTAGGCTTTTGATATTTGGTATGATGCATTGTCTAGTAGTCCTCTACCAAAATTTTTCAAATTATGCCCCTGGGGTTAAAAGAGGCCCCGCTCTGGGGTCACTTAGTTATTATGTGGGTTATATAGGAAAAATACTTAAAAAATCATCTGATCCTATTTCCAAGACTGTTTAATAATAATTACCTGATGACCCCAAATAATATGATGTCACTTGACTGTGACCTTGACCTACTGACCTACTTTCTTGTTTTTTAAGATACAGCCTTGAAATTTTGATGACATACACAGTTTTGCACACAAATCGTGAAACTGAATTTCACTGACCATGAATGTGACCTACTGACTTTCTTAATATTTTTTCATCAGTTTGACATTTGTAACATGTAGCTCATATTACTCAGGTGAGCGATCCAGGGTCATCATGACCCTCTTCTTTAATTTAAGAGAGATAGTAATAGTGCCATTTTAAAAATTACTCACGGGTTGCCATTAATTCATAAAATGATTTTCATTTCCGTAAGCCGAGTCACTTCCGGTTTACCAAACGTGCAGAACTACCTTAAGACAAACGCTTCTGTTTATACCTAATAAAATTGGATGCTTTATGTTAGGCATAAATCAAGAATATGTATAATGTCAAGTGCATCATAATCCTTTCAGAGAATCGATCCATGTATGATTATGTAAACGTTGTCATGTTATGATGAACGTTACACAATGACGTCATTAAGTACTACTGTTTATTTGATGAAAGTGGAAACAGGCGTAGTTAAATTACTAGTTAAGATAAAAAATCTGTTTAGAAAAATGTCATGCAAAACTTAAATTGGACTCTGGAACGAAACTTTGACTGCATAATTTTGTGCGTGAAATACTAATGTGGACGTTCATGCACACATCCAAACACTGTAACTTAAGGGGCTGGCTTCTTTGAGCATGGATTTGACTATGTATGCAGTCGTACATAAGAGTAATAAAGCACCTTTTCTTGTATATATATATATAATATAATATATGTATAATAGTGATACATCTTATGTTCAATAATAGAAAAGTCGCAAAAATAACAATAAAAAGAAATATAAAGTTATCTTAAACAGGTCTTAAGAGGTTGTTAAGAATGTGAACTACAATTATATTAAGAAATATCGTAAAAATATACTTCATATCATATGTAATATTGCAAACAACTACTTACTGCACTATACTAATACAAAATATGTCAAAATTCTTCATAAATTTTGAATAGTACCAAAATACAGTTAAACTTGTATTAAGAGACCACTCAAGGGAGGCTTTAAATTGGTCTCTTAATGAAATGGTCTCTTAACACAACATCTTCTGTTCTTCCATTGATAAAATGGGTTTTAAAATGGCGTTCTCTTAACACAAATAGTCTCTTAATACACGTGGTCTCTCGAGCAAGATTGACTGTAATGTAGTATACTATATAAATAAGTATAAATCCTATTAAAGACTTAAGAATAATTTATATTACACTAGGTCATTAAAAACGAAATAAATATTAATATATATAAAAAATGATTAAAACTTTACCAGGGGTATTCCACATGCCTTCTGAACAACACTGGAAGTAGCTTTAGACACTTTGCAACGTAGCTCAAAGGTTGTTTAAAATCTCATTTAAGAATCATGACGAAATTTCCGAAAAAGTATAACATTAGTACAATTCGAGAAATTACTGTTTAAGACCATAGGCTAACACCCTCAAGTCATTATATATTGTAGCAAAAGTCTGTACCAGATTTAATGATACTAGGACTTTTATACTTGGTGTAGGTCACTTCTGATATTACGCATGAACTTTTTTTCAGAACGGGGACTCGAGACAAAATCAAGTTAAGATAAATAAGTATGAATTAAATTAATAATCATTTGATTGTCATCAGTTTATTTTTCATCAATGACATTTGATTACAGTTTGATCGAATTTTGTAACATTTAATTCCAATGTATTAAGGTATCCTACTACAGTTTGAACAAAAATCCTTCCTGGCGTCTCCATTACCTTTGTTTAATTATTTGAATGATATATTTTCTTTATTTATAACGATTAGCCTTAGTTTCTCTCTATAGGTATTCCACTAAATCTAAGAATATTTGGCTACCTAGTGCAAGGTAGTGTCTGTATAGTTTGAAATATTAAATATATTCTGTTAAGCTTTTTAACGTTTTAAAATGTCTGAAGTCTGACCATGACATACATGTTTTTAAATGTGTTTCATTATAAAGTTATTGACTTCATCGATGTGCCAATTATTATTCGGAATAGGCGTGACCCAGATACACTGCAAGGTTGTGTATCTGTAATAATAATAATAAAAAGCAAAAATGTTAACAGATCACTACTTACTGTGATGTACAATCTTAAGATTTGCTTTTCAGATGCAGGTCATGTCATCACTTGTAAATTTGATACTATAAAAGACTAGCATATTCTTGACTCTTAAAAGGAGTTAAATACACAATGCCTTCTATAATTGATTTTGATGCTTTCCGGGGATATCTGACGAAGTTCCTAAAGTCATTTCATTTTTATTGAATAATATTTACGTCATGTTTGGGATGCTGTTTTTAGATAAGTAATTGGTTTTCCTATGGATACAAATTCTGCACCCTTAGGTTTGTTTTTATATTGTCATGAAAGAAAATTTGTATTGAGGCTTTCTCCATTTACCAATGCATAGATCTTAACTACCTTAAGTATCACATCACGCTAGCTATCCGATACATGGTATATTCAATAAAGGTCCGAAACAATTTCTTTCAACTGTCTGGTTACACTCTGCACCTTCTGTACATCTGCCTAAAGACAGTAACAAGTACTTCTAAAGACATGCTCCTTCTATCAGATTTTCTACATTAAAGGTTAGTTCTTCTATGCCATTTTATGTTCTTCTTACTTATATAAATTCTACAGCTATTTTCTGTAATAATCTGCAAAGTTGCCTCTGACCTGTATTAAAGGAGAATTAAATAAAACAGGCAAATTATGCACATAAATGTAGAGGGTATCGTTTTATTAACTATGATTATTAAATACCAAGACATGCGTTGTTGCAATCATTTATCGCTCATGTGTACTATCACTTTAGTTAAAACTAAATTCTGACATTTACTGAAATGCATCCACAAGATTAATGTACCGACATGAAACGCCCAAAATTATGGTATTCTGTATGGTAGCCAATCTGCGCGATCTTTGACAATTCGTTTCCGCGAACATTCGTACAAAATATCTAATCGAAACAAGTTCCCTACAGTTTTATGCCAACACTTTTATAGATCTGGCCACACTTTTAACCAGGTATAAATACAGCCAGTAGAATGAATCGTATACGATATAAATTCCATCCTTCGTTTTAAAAGCAAAGCTATAAATTTATCAGAATTGAAATGGATCAAAAATTTGCGGTCACTGTTTATGTAAGTCTTAATTTGTTTGTTTGGGTTTTACGCCGTTTTTTCGACAGTATTTCAGTCAGGCATCGGCTGGCACCCAGCCAGCATGACTATATCGGCCCGATATAGGTATAATGTCGGAATGTCGGCTAAATGTGCCGATGTAGGGCCGACGTCGGGCCGTTGTGAGTGATTGAGTGAGTTAGGTTTTACGGCGAATCGACATAAAATGATCATATATCGCTCAGATTGGACCGTTGAACTGCCGCAAAATATTGATATCGGTAGATCGACATCAATCAGTGTAACTATTTCTTAAGTCGGATTGACATCGGACCGATATTGGATTCTCTAATATAGCTATATTTTTCAAAATATTATTGATAAACGTGAAAAAGGAATCTAATTGTCATGTGTGCTAATTCATTAAGCAAATATGATGTATGCCAGAATTAATCAAACTAGGATCCAAACATAATTTGTAGACGGTATTTATCAAAATTTTATACGTAATAAAGGGAGGTTATAATTAAGATGCATTTTTATTTTATGTAGAATGCCGCTGTATAATATTTATATTTACAAAAAATGAAAATTTAAATATGTTTAAAATTCTAACTTAACATTTTTAATAGTGTTAAGAATATACAGAAAAAATACGTAACTCTATAAAACATGTAGTATAATACTTGTGAAAAATATTATATCAATAAAATCAAATAACCATCATACACATGATGCAAGACACATCTGTTCTCAAGTAAATTACTCTGAGAATTTATAAAGTGTATATTTAAAGAAAACTGAAGCATTGCGTGTCACACTATCTCGCGACAACGATATGATCTCGGACCGATATCATTTTGATGTTGGCCAAATATCGTTTGCCGATGTCGGACCCATGTCGTTATGATGTTGGCCCGATATCGTCTGCCGACGTCGGGCCGACATCATTCCTATTTGCAGCCGATATTGAAGCCGATATCGGGCCGTTATAGAAAACCACGTCGGTTTGATATCGGGCCGATATAGAATGCTGGCTGGGCAGTTACCCTAGCCAGTGTTCCTGGATTCTGTACCAGTACACTAAATGCCTTCTCGTCTCTTGAAAAAGACTAGATGAAGTAGCAAAATAAACGTTATTCAAACAGACCTCTTTTTACTTTATATCATGATATCTTATTGAAAGTTTTACAAAACATAATCTCCGTCCACATATTGACACTCAATCTGACCATGGCGTACATTTTCTTAAGACATGTGTTATGATAAAGGTACTGACAGCATCAGTACACCTAGTATATCTCGGGATAAACGTGGCATTGATTTTTTGCATAAATATTTTAGTCTGAAGTTCCGATAGTCTGTTAAAGCTATAACACACATGTAACATTTTCACTTACAGCAAAACACTTTCAGACCTACATGTACATACAAATACTCCGACTTCAGTAAATATAAAAAGACATAATTTTGCTGATCAGATGCAGGTCATGTCATCACTAGTAATTTTGATGTTATCAAAGACAATCGTTTATTCGTAATTTATTTTTAAAGGGCCTAAAACATCAGATTGCAGAATCTATTGAATCTTATTTCTGTTGCGGCAACGTGAAAATGCTAATCCCAATGTATTGTTGTCTTGGAAACGTAATATCTTTAATATTGTCGATTTCAGTATTAAATTTCATCAAATAAACAAGAATCTACTTCCACATAAACACAAGTTTACTTTAGAATATCTGACAAAAAGTCCACGAATATCATTCAAATTATGTTTTATTTCAATAGACAAGTCGGCTAACAATATGGTCATTGTTTAATGCTGCATTATATTAATATTTTACGAAACGAACTAAATAGTACTAAAGCTTATACACTGAGCACCTGTTGAACAGCATTTGATAACGGATTTCATCACTGAAGTTTCTAATTTGAAAGTCCGTATAAATGACCAGAATATTAAATTTCAATGGATGTACTTGATTTCAAAATTAGATAAAAATATCATGTAAAGCTCGTTTTATCCAAATATTTCCTATTATTAACATCATGCCTTACTGCTGTATAAGCCAACGTGAAAAGATAGTGTGATACAGTTTATGAACATTATGGTAAAAACCTATGTACGTTTAAAAATACTTGCGAAATCCTTGATAAATTTAGAATCAATAATTACAAGGGTTTACAGTAGGTAGATGCGATGTATTTTCTACTTAGTATACCGTTTAAACACATAACCTAAGAAGAACTGCCTTAATTCAAAAGACTTTTGCCTGAGAAAATGCTACATTTGTCATTTGCAATTTCGATAAAAGCATTTTTCACCTATCATATTAAAAAAAAATAATTTGGACCTGTGATGAACTTTGTAAAGCCCTTGCCATTTTATTGGACAATATTTATGTCAGGTTTGGAAATGCAGTTTTCAGACAAGTCATTTGTATTCCCTTGGGAACAAAGTGTGCACCCTTTGTTGCACATTTAGTCTACATCCCATATACAGTTAGACGATAAGCTTTCCTTTTTGATGTTTGTATGGCGGAACAGACGAAGGGCTCTATAGTTCTTTGTCTTCACCACAACTGGTTATTATAATATTTGTCTCTGGCCTGTTCATCGGGCCCTAATAAGTGGTTATTTACTTGTTGTCCTGTTTTCTTCAAAGGCAAAAGGTAAGGACGATTTGCATGGAAGTTCAGATTACAGCAAATACAGTCAGAGAGCCATGCATCGCAGAATAGACCCGAAACAAAAATAATCTATAACACATAGCAAAAGGTTTGCCTGTATGAAAAAAGGACCTGTTTTCAGCTGTAAAACGTCTGTAAAAGACCTGTGTTTTGAAATTACAACTGTAAAAGACCTGTAAGTGGAAAAATGATCAGAAATACAATTGAAATTTTCAGGTGTAAAATATGAAGGTCTCAATTTACAGCTGTAAAAATTTTACTGTTGAAAGTTACAGCTATAAAATGGTCATGTCTCAAAATTACAGCTGTAACATTTTTGGAGGGAAACATGAGTATTGTCGGCCATCTTAATGCATTTTGGCGGGATATAACTAAAATTCACACAGACATCACATCTTGTAAAATTTTGGAATTTAAAGCGGTAGAGAGTAAGTACAGATGTTTAATTGTCTATTATAGTTGTAAAAGGACATGTATAAGTACATGCATTAACAGTTTACTCTATACAGCCTAAGGAATTTTGCCAGAATAGAGCACAATTCTGTGCTCTCTCTTATCTCCTTAGTACTGTTATATTCTCAGCATGAATTGGCCATTAATTGCTGACCACTGCCAGTGAAAGATAATATTACTTGATAAACTGCTCCAGGTGTTTTCTGCTGGTGAATATTGGACTTCATTGTAATGTGTAGAAAATTTAGCATTGAGTGAAAAAATTAGAACGAAATAATCAGTCACAAATAATCTTTAGCATGTATATTTATTCAGAGAAACTTTAGAATACATTTTTTTAATAAAACACAAAATAAATCAGGATAAAATTTCAGTTGCTCGGACTACCTCTGTTTTTGATACAAACTATTTTTATTAGTATTTAATGTAACAAAATGCTTAAAGGAACCAAAACATCTATTCTCTAATAGATGTTTTTAATTACAGTCAAAATTGAAATTAAATTTTAGATAGTACATGTACACTTACGATACTGTACAAAGAGAAACAGGTGAAACTAATAACAGGATCTTCACAGATGAAATAAAAATAGTCTTGTAACAAACTGACAAATTAAAGATTAATTATAGCATTACAAAACGATTATTAATCTGAGTTCCTAAACAAAATCATTAAATGAAAATAATAACAAAAGATATGTTTGCATGTTTAAAATTAAAACACAATTTCATTTGACCAATACAAGTTTGATAGAGGCATTGTAATTACTTAATACAGTATTTTCAGTTTTTTTAAGATTTTCACTGACTGCTTAAAACATACATAATTATATCCAGCTTATATGTACACACTGACTATGTCTGACAAACAAATTTTTACTTGTTTTTTTATTTTTTTTTTAGATTTCATCATTATTCTACATATACATACAGGCCTTTTTTTCCACCAATTTGGGAATGCCACCGGCACCGGTGGAATTGGGAAAATGCTCTCTGAAATTGTCTTAATTGGGACAATTTGCAAGTTACCAAAATCTACATAAATGTGTTTTTGTGTGAAATATTAATGAATTGCATTTCAGTAATGTTCAACAGTTTTATAATTTACCTAAATATACATACAAATCAGCAAAACTATCTTGAAACAGCAAAAGCCGTAAAAGATATAATCATTTGGGATTTTTAAATTCAGCTGTGGGAAAAAAACATACTTTTTTGCATTGGGATTACCTCCTTTTACCGGAGATAGATTTATAGGGGGAAAAAGCCCTGACATATTTCAATATTTATTATTTACAACGTTGTTACTGGCCTTTCAAAGATTTGAATACACATGTGAAATACTAGTATACAAAAATTGTGTTCATGTGTACGCACCATGGTTGTATAATATTCTTTTACGAATTTTTTTTCTTTTTGCATGATGTGATCAAAACAGCCGAAAAGCATCTAAATTATACCCTTTCTTTAAAACATATAGTACCTAACTAAAATTTTTGCGGCCCTTAATGCTAACAATAAACAACAAGATAGTACATATATTTACAGATGCTTGGTTGCTAGCTTTGTATTTTATATTCCCGAATAAGTAAAACTTTTATTTTATTCTCTTCCGTACATATTTCTTTCAGCACTTATTGAAGTCACAGTTACTTCTATCATCTATTTTTGTTTTTTCTATCATCTATTTTTGTTTTGGTGTCGACGTAAGGAGACGTTTTCGTCTTGCTCCATTCTGGGGCGTATTGTTTAAGAGTCTCTTTGGTCTTTTCACTGCAGTAAATTCTGGTAGTTCATTTACTCCACTGAAATGAGCATCTGGTCCAAAATCATATTCAATCTCTCCACTTGTATTTTTCCTCAAACATGGGCTCTTCAAGAAGCAGGGAAGTGGTGAATCATGTATGCCCACCGTTTCTAAGTAATCTATCTGGAGCTGAAGAAGGTCTGCCAAACGCTCAACTGCAGACTTTGGTGGCAGCCATTTTCGTGGATCAGCTGTTTTGTAGCCACTTTTCTCCGAGTTATCTACTGTCCTTGAAATTGATAAGGCCCTGACTTCGTCAAAGGTTATATTTGAACCTAGGTGCTTTTTGGGGCAAAACAAGGTTTTGAATAGATTTACGAAAAGTCTTTATCCACCCACACTTCTGTTCCATTCATTTGGAACAGATTATCTCTATACTGCTGATTTTTGATAACAGCTTTTAAGATGGTATCGTGAGATATTTGATAACATTTTGGAATAAAGTCATTTCCACCTAAACACAAACTAATGGCTATTTTCATACCTATAGAATCATCCTGAAATTTAGATTCCAAGACCTCAAGAATTGCTGTTATGTATAAATGTCATATTTCGATCTTGGTTTCTGCAGTATGACAGTTTTAAAAACTTGCCACCAGCTCCTCGACACCAGTATTTACTAATGGCATAAAGATGGATGTATACAGCATCTATTTCACCTGATGTCACGATTGAAACTGCTGCTTCGTCATCATTTAATTCATCTTGTAGATTTATGAGCCAGTCAACAATAGCCATTTTGGCTTCCCCTTTACGTTGATGTACGCTGTCGATATGAAAGCATGTTCCCATATCCTTATTCTTTTCACTAGAATACGAAATGGACAGAGGAATACAGTATTTTAGGCAGTCACATGACCCAGCACAGTCACACTGACTTGTACAAAATTTACTGTCTATCACCAAATCAAAATTCTTGCTGAAACACAGGCTCTGTCTATTTTCTGCTAAGTAAATACTTATAAGTCTCTTTCCATATTCTGTTTTAGTTATCACATCTTTGTTGAAAACCTGTTCACTGAGTATGCTAGCATTTTTTTTTAAATGATTGACATCGGTTTCCTTCTTACTCTTTCTTTGTTGACGTGTGCTTGCTTTAAAATCGTCTTGGGTGAAGGAATACTTCTCCTCGCATACAACAACTTTTGATACTGTAGGAGCATGGTGTACTACACTTCCAAGAAACCTTTACACATATTGAAGATACTCCTTACCAGATTTAACATTGCCAGCCTTGAACTTTATTCCTGCAAATTCAACAACACATACTTTCATCTTTGTAAGAATATGATTTGGAATATCGTCCAAATTAAGTTGAAGAAATGTATCAAGATCCAGGTTTGCTGACGTCATGTGTTGTGTACAATTGATGGTTGATGTGATAAGACCTTGTAGTGTCCTCTGCATTCCAAGGGACTTCATAACCTTTGGTTTAGAGCTGTCTGGTTTCAGTAGTGCCTGACATGTGTTGTTTTCTGACTAGAGGCAGTCTATTATTTTGGATTCTTTAGCTACACACTTTTGGCGTTGATCCTCTTTAATTTGTTTTTCTGTTTTTGATGGCTGAATGCTTGATTTTAGTGTTCGTTTGATAGTGATGCCTTTGCTTCTTTTGGCCCTGGCTACAAGTTCTCTGGGTGCATCAATCTCATTTAAAGTTGGTATATCAATTTCCGTGAGGTTAAACAACTTTTCCTTGACCAGATACCGCATCATAAGGTATTTTCCAACATCTTTACTGTTTTCATCAATGATTGCGCTTGGTAATGATATGTGCGTTTTAGTGTACACGTTACATGGTGTATCATTGTCTGCTGTGGACAGTGCATCTCTTCTTAAAATAAGGCCAATAGTGGGGATAATATGGTTGACATCTACATCGGTAATATCCCATCCAAGGGTGTCGTCAGCTTTCAGTTCAGTATTCACTTGATCCTTGCTTATACGGGTTTCATTCAAACTGTCAATTAATGACATACGACATGTAACAGAATCGACGCTTGACCCAGACCTAAATCCTTTCAAAGCATCTAAATGATCCATCTCTCGTTTTGTATCACATGCAAAATTCCGTGAACTCCCTTTAAATGGTGTACTATACAATGTTTGTTTCAAACATCTGTGAAAGTGACCGGCGCTAAAATGAATGTACAGAAGCTTAACACAGAATGGTGCATACGAGGTAGCGTTATTTAAGAACGAAAACAGTAGAGAATGTTTCACTGCGCTAAGTAAAAGGTCATAACCATCAGCTCCATCTAGTCGTTCTGCGAATGCTATAGCAACTACATTATCACAGTGTCGCATCATGTTCTCGTGAAGAGCAAATGTAGCATTTTTTCTGCAGCCATCTTCTAAAAAGTATTCGAACTTTTTACTCCAATTTGCAGAACACTGACTTGATTCCTCAGATTCCATGTCATTTAGAAAAATTTCTAAATCATCGGGAGGAAGACTGTGTGCAAACTTCACCATAAAAGCTAAATGAAGAGCCAGTGACATGCGTCTAATATTCCTTGTAGCTTTATCAATATGCTGTATGGACACAAGGTTCGCCCAGTCATCTTTATCTTCCCCATTCATGAATTTTAGGATCTGGAGAAGACCAGCATCTTTGTACGCACTCATTAAAATTCTTATTTTAGAAATCCGTAGATGAAGTAATGGGAATTCTGGAAGGAATACTTTGTACTTTTGTTTGCATCCATTAGACTAAGTACGCATTTGCCTATTTTGTTATCTGGTCCACATAATATACGGTTGACAGATCTACTCTTGTCAGCGCCATATCCCATTTTGACAAGAACATCATCAAGAATTTCTCGGATTTTCGCAATGTCATCATCTCGGCCAGTAGCTGGTGGAGGATATCTGCAGAGTAACGGTGGCACAATAAACTTTTTAAAGCCGAAAGATAATAGCAGAGACTGAGTCGCTTCATGTGAGTCCTGTGTAATTTCCTGCTCAATAATTGACATCTGCTCAATAGATTTTTCCAGATCTGATACCATTTCATTTTCATCATCGCTGAAATACACCTCATCTGTGTGATGCAATGTCTCAGATATTTCATAGTATTTAATTGCTTCTAAAACAGTCACTAAATCTTCTTCCTCTGCATCAACTTGGTTATCTGGTGATGTTTCATCAACGTCCTGAAATTACACGAGAATGGTTTAGCAAACAAATCGCGAAACATTAAGGAAATATCTGAGTAACCGAAGATTTGTACGATGTATAAAATTCATGTCTGAATAACAGATCATTTGTTAACATATTTTTGCTTTTACAAACTGAAAACATTCAAAGTAAAATTACATTACTTACGTGGTACTGTTGATTAATGGTGACCTCTTTTCTTTCTTGTTTGTTGCTTTCTTTAACAGGCACATCACTCGTACCATCTAAAGTTACCAGAACATCATCTGAAAATTATAGTTTAAACTTAATTGCTGTACCTAAAGATCATATTGAATTCCATAGTGTCGGCCTAACTTTATTTTCTATAGAAATATTACTAAATATATAAGTATAGTAACAATTTCTAATAAATACCGAAGTATGTTTCAAGAAATACTTTCAAAGTGATAATAAACATGTTCATATATTCATGTATAGTTCATTTGGAATAATACATTTACTTGAATGTATTCATTAATTTGCCTCAAGGAGAAGCCTCCTTTCTTTGGGTTTTTCGGCATATTTTTTACCGATGTATCTTTAAGGTTTTGCTTAAGTTACTCATCTCTCAATTCTAAGCAAAAATGTATGACTACTGGTACTCCGGGAATCAACCCATGTTATAGAGTATACAGGAAAATTGTTAAATACCTGATAAGTTCTTCCACAGCTTTTTGTTTCCCCATGTCATGAGCTTGAAGAAATTCGTGTAACAGCGTTCTTCACTTTTTTGTACTTCCAAAAGCACTCGTGCAATGTCAGCTTTAGCAAGATTGTCTTCATGTTTACATACACAATTTGCGGTGCCATCACATTCAGCAAGATGCCAGTTTTCTGTTATTGCAGAATCTATTGGTAGACCCTGTAGTGTAATTGGCAAAGTGCATATTTGTTTCGAACGGTTCTCTCCTGGATTAGGATCTGCCACATAAGAAAGTCTTACTAAATTATCAAGCATTAGTAAAACATGGCATTGCCCCATTTCACTAATATTCCTGCTTCACCTGTGTTTTTCTCATAGAGAAGATCATGTCGTTTTAAATATGTGTTGTAGTAGCAAATGTCTTCATTTGCTTTTTCTTAAGTTTTTCTTCTGCACTTTTTAGACAAGTGGTTGTGCCGGAAGAAGATGTTATGTCAAACACAGAGTTAATTGTTTTATATTCAACAAGAAGTTCATTAGTAGTTGCTTGCTGGTATATGCCGGTGAACTTCTTGTTATACAAATTTAGCAGTAAGTCATAAGCACTGTATAATTTTCAAATCTTAATTTGATGATACTTTTCAGGTTCTTTACACCTTCTAATGGTATCTCTGTTTATAAATGTTTCAAGTATTAATTGTGTCTCAATGGGCATTTCTAAGTACCATTCTTGGAAAATGTCAAAATGTTCGACAGATAATGGTTTTGTTAAGACCGTGTGACAAACAGCACAACTACTTGTTTCTCCATTCGTCCTAGTTTCATAAGAAAGGAAATCTGCACACCATACATATTCTACATCTTTATTTTTCCATTTTCTACAGCATCTCGAAGGTGAAATCTGGAGACTGTCTCTTCAATTAGAAATTGCTTCAAGTTCTTTTCTTTAAGAAAGTATATTTTTGCAATGCCAACATTATGTCTGCGATTAATGACATGGAAGACACGTTGGCATATATCATCCCTTTCATCTGGCAGGTGGTCAGTATTCAGTCCTAATACCAAATGTATGCAGTTGTCTTTCTCAGAATTTTTCACATCAAAACATGCGACTAACTGTATTTGACTTAAAATATGCTCTTGAAGAACAGACTTTATATCATAATCAATGACTGACGGAAAATGACTAACTGCAGCCAAAATTTCAACTTGACTAAATGTTTTTGCTGCTTCATACCTTTGTAACTTATCTCTAATTTGTTTACTTGAAATTTTACCCCATGTGTCACTACACTCTTTAAATGTAAGGACAGACTGGAATTTTTCGTACTTATAGCTGAGCACATCATCATATTCCAGAGTGCCATGTAAATGTTCAATTGATTTAGAAAAATGATTCTCAAACCAACATATTTTTCTCCATTCATCCAAAGAAAAATGACATTTACGTTCTACAGTAAGAGTTTTAATTTCATTCTCATCAATAGATACACCACTAAAGAGAGTTGTAATGTCAATAAAACTTGTCTTGGAAATAAGCCTGTAAAGCTCATAAGATGACGATATGTAGGATTCTTTTTCATTTGATTTTTCATACAGTAGATCATATTCAATCAACTTTGAAAACTGTTTACATCCATCAGAAGAATAACTGTTTTGAAGACGGTAACGTATCACAGATAAAACAGGTACGGATTCCTTTCCATTGATAAGTTTTATTCCAGTTTTATAATTCTGAAATATTCTTTTAACTGGGTACTGTTTTAGACTTGTGTCTTTTTTCTTCAGTGCTTTGAGAAATTCAAACGCTATATAATGATCAGAGGTAGTCTTATCATCTTTGAATACATGAAATTGTTTCAGAAAGCGCATAATTCAGTAATCATAGGATAACAGCTCCTGAAAATAAAAAAAAAACAGATGAATTTAAAAATGGATAGTGTATACAAAATAATGACAAAGCTCATTAATAGGAATAATAATATGCTTATGCAAAATTATTACCTAATCCTCAGTACAAGAGCAAATGGAAACTCTCAATAGTTCATAAACATGCATACACACAGTGCAACCTCTGTAGAGCAACACACTTTGGAAGATACAAATATTGGCTGTTATGTTGAGGTTGTTATTCTGGATAGGTAAATTTGATAGTATCTTTCAGCTTACGAAAATTTTGATGATGTTGTTATAGAGAGGTTTTTGCTGAAGAGAGGACCGTTCTGGAGAGGTTGTACTGTACTGAGTTTACGACTTTTTTATCATTAATTCTAATATGCTTGTTTCTGTTAAAACGCGCTTACGCTAAAATGACGTCACATTAACTTGCGTTAATTGACGCCAAAGTTTGTGTTGCGACCAAGAAAGAGCGCAGCTATATCTTATCAATTGTTTAAGATTACAACATAGCATATTAGAATTGAAATGATTTATAGCAAAACCGTATTTTAACACTATTTATACACTCGGGTGGTAATACGTCAAACAGAAATAATTTCACTCGAGCGCATTACACCTGACATATAACCGCCCAGCGGGCATAAACAGTGTTAAACACCCTTTTGCTATAACTTATTTCTTAAATAATATCACATTATCCTGAACTTTAGAGATTGACTTATCATAGAAACAATAGATGTAATACCTCAATCTTAACTTCGACTTATAATCCAGAGTACGACATTTTATCTTGAGTGTGCAATATTATTTTTTTAATTAAGACAGCTTAAGCACTCACTGAAAAAATGCATGCATGAAATGATACTTAAGAAAGGTCAAAATTGTAACAAGAGTTCGATGATTCAATATATTTCTGCCGCACACAGGGTGATAGGCCGAGCCAGAAACTAATTGTACTAGTTTCATAATCAAGGAATTCCCTACACCATAATATACTGTCTACATCTTTCATTCTTCCATTTTTCTACTTTGGTTAATCGTAAAAGAAGTGTGTGAAAATAACATGCTGTTAAAATCCTTACATAATATTTGACACTTGTTGAAATATATCAGGTTTTTAACTATTGCACCCTAAAAATGTTTGCAGAGAAGGCAATCATGGGGAAAATGAAAATAGTGAAATAATTTAAATTTATTGCCTCAAAAATGATAAACTTGAAAAAAACTTACCATCTCTGTAAGCTGTGGAACATACTTTCCTTTAAATGTCTCAAAGAACAATGAAAAAAGTCCGAGTAAACAAATCAAATCAAGCTATTACAAATGCATATGGAATATGTTTTTAGAAAAAAAATCCTGGACATGTGATACATGGTTGTCCTTATCTAAGGTGAAACTCTGCAACAGGTCTGTAATTGGTATGTGCTATAAATTACTGACCAGTGTAGGGGCCATGACATTATAAATTACATTAATTGCCTGAAAATAGATAGCATGCTGAGAGCAGAGGAACAGAAGATTTTGGATATCTTGGCAAAATTCCTAAGACTGTATACTTGAAGCCGATAAGTTTAAAAGAAATAATTACAAGATTGTCATATGTTTTCATAACTTACAAAGAAAGTTTTATAAACAAGATCTGCATATGTCCTACTTTGTTTCCTACCCTTGAATTTTGTTGTTGTTATACTGTAATCATACCACATATACTTTATGTACTAGATCATTTATTTTGCCATTTTCATAGTAATTGCTACCTTATCTAGAGAATTGCAGTTCATCCTAAAACTTTTTGCACCTCTACTTTCGTCCCTTAAAATAATGCTATCTTTTTCAATACCTATAATATTTCTACAGCTGTAACTTTGGGGCATTTTTACAGCTGTAACTTTTTTTCATTTTTACAGCTGTAACTTTTTTTACAGGTGTAGCTCATTTGCATTATTTCGAACTGTTTTACAGTCGTTTGACAGCTGTAAATTGAAATCTACAACTGTAAAATCAATGTTGTTATATAAAATCTACAGGTGTAAATTTGGTATAAGCATGACTGTTATTTTGAACAAAAATACAGGTCTTTTACAGCTGTAAAATTTCGTACAGGAGCTTAGGAAAACCAACAAGTACATATTAATGAAAGAAAATGATTTACCAAAATAACGTCTATCTTATAAATTATAATTTACCTTCAGGGTAACAAAATACTATTGAAAAAAATATTGAGAGATTCTAAGACCAAATCAAACTTGTTTGATATATTAATATTGATTTGAAACGTAGACTATTCTATTTTAAACACAATTGCGTCATTTTGTAACATTTTCACTAGTATTCAACATTTTCAGCGTTATCAGTTCATTAACGAACAGTTGCCATGAAACACTGAAATTATATATAGTTCAAAAGAGATTTTCAATAGAGACATATATATTACACTTATATTATATTATTTGATATTATATTTAAGATATGCATTCCTTAAATAAAACGCTAATTCTGATACATTGGCAGGACCAAGGAATAAATATATATATATATATATATATATATATATAAAAAATAAATAAAATGACTTCACATACCTTTCCAACAGTATTTTATTATAAAAATACAAACTAGTTTCGCCTATCGGCTCATCAGTGTACATACAATGTAATATGGTCCTGCCAAAAAAAAAAGGTCAAAATAATGTAGAGGAAGGGTCCATGGTATATTTTACTGGATATTATGTAGTTTACCATAAATTGGCAACGATTCAAATGTGAAAGGCAAGAAGGCTAGAATAAGGCTCCGTTTCCATGTGCATTTTCTGTGTATTTCTAGTAACTGTTTTATGTAATTTGATCTTCTTGTTATCCAATATTCTTTCTTTTAATCGGTCTAAATAAACCAGTTGATATATAAACAAAATTTATGCGATCAGTGATACACATAATGCTCATAAATACATTTTGGTAAATTTTCCAAAAGTACTGCGTTAATTAGTTCTTGATTTTGAAAGCATGCAATGCCGTATAAATTTATTTTATACATATACCTGAAGTGCAAAAGTCGTTCATTGTCATTAAACCGATGTTGAAAGGCAAGTATAATTTAATGAGTTTTATATTTTATAATGGATTCCTAAGATTTGAAAAAGTCTTTTATTTCGCCCTTTATAAGGATAATGCAAATGATTTTTCGAAAGAGTATATATATGTTAGTTTTGTTTAAAAAGTTTTAATACGTTTCAGTTATATGCATACTATATTCAATTGTAAAGGAAAAATCCAGACTTGCGATTCTTTTTTTTTTCTAAATTTGATTTGTACATGTCGTTTTTTTTTTTGCGCTTAAATTTTCACACTTATTTAAGATATGCAATCCTTATATAATGTTCTTTTCTGCTCATGTCATTCAATTCAAGGTATGTGTATGGTAATTGTTTGCCTCACCGCTAGACTTAACAATTCAACCATGATGTATTTTTTTACAAAACTATGTTGTGGTATAAAACACAGATCCAAATGTATAGATGGAGGCATAGCCCTGCCGTATGCAATATAAAAAATATGTTATATGAAGTTACACTTTACATACATTGTATTCCCATATTGGTGAATCTTGTAATTGTTAATCAAAAATACCGGAAAATTGCGCAAAACACAATATTTTTCATAGATATTTTGCAATCCAAGAATGTATGATATCAATATACTTTTATAATGTTTCTGCTAAAGCATGTCAGACATTCTTCTTGCAATGAAGCTATGAAAATGAGTGTAAAATGTCAGGTATGAAATACTATACTTATCACAATTTAATTGCAGTGACACATCACTACCATATAATTAATAAAGTTGGATTTTTAATCTATAGAAAGACATTACATTAAGAACCTTAACAGAGAGAAGCATGTGTAGTCATTCTGTGCTTCTAACCCGGGAACCATGGCTTTCAGAATTGGGCTCTTTTTACTGAGCTAACTACATGTACTATAGCATCCTTTGTGATACATAGTCGAAGAAACGCGTTTTCGGATATTTTGATAAACAATTATGTTTAAATGTAAATTTAATTTTTGTCACAATTCAGTTTTTTCGACCTCTATATAAGCTACAAATCCTTGTTATTACTCAAACGAAATTAGCCTATTCAGATCCAAACTGCTCATAATTTATGCTAGATATACATTTTATGTACATTTTGGTGGTACTGGAACATTTAAGCCATGTTGTTTGAAATGAACAAGTTCAAATATATCACAACGCCAAATCCATCCTGTTGACTGTTTCAAAACATTTCAATGTGCAGGTCTATGTCAAAACATTTCAATGTGCAGGTGTATGAAATAGTGTCAAACTATCGAAAATACATCTATTGTTATGCATTTGCTTGATACTATATATCGGTTTCATTACTATAAACTGAGCATTTCCTGAAATCAAGAAGTATGTCGCGTATCGTATCTGTATGTCATTTGGTCTTATGAGTAATGATATTATTCATGATATTGCTGCAACAAAATCAGTCATTCAACAGAAAAGGTTTTCTTTTACAAATCTGACATAAAAACATCAATGCATCACTGGTGTGCTCAAAACAAATATTGCATACCTCGTATGACGAACCTATCTGAATTGTAACTTTTCGCCAAATTTCAAACATCAAATTTTGAGAGAACATTTCGTTTATTTGTTGTTCTTCTCGCGACATCTCACACATCAAGTGTTACTGTAAATTTCTGTCATAATTATTTTGTACATTGATGTTATAGGGTGGACGGATAGCTTAGTGGTGTGCACACTGGCCTTCCAATCCTGAGGTCGGGAGTTCGATCCCCGGCAGCTACTCGGGAATTTTCAGAAACGCTTTTCAGTGTTTCCCACCCAATTAGAGGTGTACTGGTCAGGAACCCAGGCAATCCTTGCGTGTATCAGTGCTATACACTGGGCACGTTAAAGAACCAGGCTGTGTATTAGCAATGAGCTAAGCTAAGTTAGCCGGACAAGCCTGTGTCTGATTTCTGATCTCTCTGTCGTGGGGTATTTGTTAATACCCATGTTGTACCTGAATATGTATAAAGGGCTATAAGAATACAGTTCGCAGTGTTTATTTACTTCTGGAATTACTTTAGCATCCGAACATATAATAATTGATATAAACCGATACTATCAGCAAAGAATATCATCCAAAACACAAACGCATTTAAAATGTAACAACCATTGTCTTGAAATCGCCACAGTGCAACAAAACCCGTACACTATCCTAGGTTTAATGTACTTAACGTTCTATTTAATCTTCTGAACTTAAGTTTTATAACGTGTGTTTCATCTTTGTGATTCTGTATAAAATGACCGAGTAGGTTCTTTGCAATGTCATTTAGCATGATATGTGCATTAGTCAGGCAGAATAATATACGAGATATGGAATTGAATTGGTGACCTATAAAACCAAGGTAAATTACGTGTAATTTTTAGAAAACCGCCTTTTTTATGAAACTCGAATATATTTAGACTGCGGAAATACTGTACAAAATCTACAGGTAATTATTTGTATATACATTCTGTAAAAAGCACACCCAAATGAAAAATGGATAAACTACAATTTCTAATTGATGATATCTTTACAGTGATGCCGCAAGAGGCAGTTTCTCAACATCTGATACTTGGAATAGTAACAACATTAAATCCAACAAAATTATAACGGTCATGCTTGCATGTTCAGTAAACATGCTTTATTCATATTAAAAGCATACTGATGCAATTGTAGTGTTTTTTTCCCACTGAACATTGTTAGTTCTCCAAGATGGCATATATGAGTGGCGACAGTTACGTATGTCACATTTTAACAGTCCGTTGTCCACTAAAGGTCAAAATCATCAACATCTACAATAAAAGGAATCTATTTGAACCCAGAACATTTTTAAGTGGAACATTAATTGGCTCGATTTATTGAGAAATATCATTTGATTTAAAAGTATTACATTTATATGTTTCGTGTCTATAGTCTGATATGTTTGCAAAAAAATCATATTTCCATAAAAATATATAAAATTAAAATTAAATTAATTAAAGTTGTTAACACAATTGGTTGATAATATCTATACAGAAAAGAAAATTATTTTACTAACTTTATAACTTATGAAAGCCGGTGGAAATGTAGCTAAGATAAGCTGGTTATCTTAGTCCCTTCATTTTGTATAAATCGTCATATCGGGAAAGAGTGTTACAGCAAGCCTTTTTTTACTTAGAACTGTTATATAAGGAAATGTCTAAAATCTGACTGTCAATATTGAAACATTTGAGTGCAATTTCATTCGAAGCCAATGATAGTTTCAAAGAGGGAGGGTTCCGTAATTTTTACGCATAAGGTTTATCAAATTGAGTTAGAAAGTGATATCCGTTCTTAAAGAATGAGTGCATTAAAGGCTTCAGTAGATGAAGCTTTGCCAAATTTCTGGAATACGAAATCGAAAAACTAAAAACTAGAGAGCTTACAGAAACTGGCCCAAATACAATTAGGTTAAGTATAATAAACAAAGAACATATAATACATTTACATAATTAATTAGACCTTACGTCATTTGATACAAAAACATCGCACTTTATTTCTATTCTCATACATTATGACAAGATGCCGTCTTACATCAGCCTGACAAACACTGGGCTTCTACTCTGTAATCATTTAAAGCTAATGGAAAGGCTGTTTGTAGATATTTAATCCATTTAAGTTCAGAGACATGTCTAAGTTTAGCCTTGAAACCAGGGGCCGTATTCATAAAGCATCTTAAGTATAAATTTTGACTTAAGTTCAAGATTTTACTTAAGTTTGTTGTAATTTCAGCTTAAGGTATTGGACCCCTAATAGTAATGTTTAAAAAATGGCATTTGCTTGGGATATTCTTTAAGTTGCCCATGTTTCGCACTGTGTTGCAAATTTTAAACAACTTTTACCGTGCCGTTTTTTTGTAAATTTTGTATAATTTATTGTATTTCGTCAAGCTCAAGTAGAGACAAATTTCAATGTGATGGCAACTATCTAAAACATTTGCCGAGAATTCATTACAGCATTAATTGTGATAAAAGAAACATCAAACTAGTGTTAAACAATTATAAAACACAAAATAAAACTGTAAATATCATTTTTTTCTACGGTGCCTCAAGTAAACAGATTTAATGAGACAGAATTCTAACTGCAACATTGAAACATTAAGGTCGAATCATGTGGGTCTGTTTTGAATTTTGCTTAAAATGTAAAGGTATTTAAACTTATACCGAAAAGTAATTTATAATTATTTGTTCATTTTGTTTTTCATTGTTAATTTTTAGTATTTTATACAGTAAATCATACAACGGTACTTTATCTTGTAACATTTTAATGAAAAATAAACAATAGTAACCGCATAATACACTTGTTTTGTCTTGATATTGTATATTATTGCATTTTATATCCGGGATATAATTAATTACTTCTTTTGGCGGAGGAAGTCCAAATGGGTCAAAGTACAAAGTATTAAAGTAACAAACCCAGTGTGTTCCAGACCCAACAGAGTTGTCCAAATTTATAATTCCACATTCTTTATTTAATTTTGTTTTGGTAAATTATTTCTAATAAATACACCCCTAAAGTTTTTAATTTTCAATTGTTTAACCCATTCAATTTCAAAGTGAGAAATAGGTTTGATTTTTTTACTATAGGAATTCGTCTGTAAGGTCTCCGTTGAGAATCAATCTGTATACCTTTACCGCTTAACAAAGATGTAATCAAAGGTATTCAAAGACTAGCAGCCAACATGCCTAAAAACCCACCGTCTTATTTTTTGTTTTTGTGTTAATTTAATCACTCCAGATCCCACTAGTTGTTTTTCTTTGATTAGGTGTAAGATATGGTGATATCATGTTTCTCTTATCATTAGCTACCGAAATCATACCATTTCCAAGTATTTTACTAACACTAGTACTGGCAAGTCCTGACAAAGCGCCGATGCCTAGAGGAGCTAATATTTTTGGAGCTATTTTTGCTGCCATTGGAAGAATTGTTTTTCCTATTAATCCAGCCAAAGCTCCTAAAAATCCTCCATTTTGACCTTGACTGGACATTTGTTTTTTTTGAAATTGTAATTTCTAATCCCTTTTTGTTTTTAATAGATTTTTCAATTTGATTAATTTGTGTTTTTGTTAAAAGCAAAGGAAAGTTTCCACGTAATTGTTCATGTTTTAATCTAAAAGTATGTGGAATGTTGTCATTGTAAGCTTTTGCTAAGTTTTTCTTTTGCCCATCTGTTAAATTTACATTATATTCAATATAATTTGATACCATTATATATTAAATTTATATTTTATTTAAACAATAACAAGTTCATTTCTAACAGGATTTATTTCAACTGTTTCTTCGTACAATACAATTGCGTAAACACGGATATTAGCTGAATATTTAATTTAACTGTTAATGTAATATGCTTAGGATCTTCTGCAGTTCTTTCCTTTTTAAATTCTAAGTTAAAATGAACAAATCCAAACAAATTTTGAAAATTAAGTGACTTAAAGTCTATTTAAGAGACTTCCAGTAGTTTCATTATTTTGTTTATAATAATAATTAAGAACATCATCATAAATTCTAGGTATACTTGTATATTCCGTTTCGGGATAAAAAACACCGTTACAAACTTCAAGGTACATTATATATTAATTAATTTCTTTTAAAATTAATGTAAAACTTGTTTCAACCTCATTAAAATTGATTATTCTACCAAATACGTCTGTAATATATATTCTAATTGAATTTATAACATTTTTATTAATTTCAGAACATCCGACTCTGTTTGGTTCTTTTGTAAACGGATAAACTCTTGTTAAACATGCAGTACTTAAAGCATAGATAATATCACTAAAATTACCATCAACAAGTGAACTATCAATAAGATCACAATGAATGTAAATTGTATCCACAGAGTTAGTTATATTTGGTGTTGCAGTTCCCCATTCAGTATTTCTCAAAGCTTTTACCTCAAATCCAAGTAATGTATGAAAATTTGACATTCTTAAATCTAATATAAAATTATCTTTAATTGAAATTTATATCTTAAAACTAAATAAATCAAATTCCAAACTTATTAGGGCAATGTCTGATTTACCAAATTCAAAATCACCATTATTTTTTAATGTTTCCCTTATATAATTATTAATGTCTGTATAACTGTAGGAACCATTTGAAAATAGATTTATCTTTCCAATCTTACCATTATATAACGAATTCTTGTATTATCTTATTCATCACTAATATTATGCCAAAAATAAGTCATTGTATTTATACTATCCAAACCGACAACGTAAGTTTTATTTTTGTCTAAAATTAAACGGCGACTAAATCTGATTGTAAAATCACTCGGAGTTTTTTTGTTATCATCTTTAACTGTTTCAGAATTTAAGACTATTTTTTGTCCAATTTATATATTCAAGAAAAATAATTTTTATATAACATTTCATGTTTTTCTGGTAACAATTTATTTATTTTTAATAGTTCATCAATTATGCTAATACCTTCATTTTTCAGTTCTTCATTATTATTTCCAGCATCAGTTGAACCACAAATAAGTTCTAAGTCATTAACCAATTCTTTTGGATTACATGGACAAAGATTGGAATTAAAACCTTCTCCTCTAATTACATTTTTAAACTTCATAGATCTTTTATTGATAGGTAATCCTGATTTTTCTGTTAATTCTTTGAATATTTTTCTAGAAAGTATTGTATGTTTTTTATTATTGTTATATCTTTTATTAATCAAATCAATTAAATCATTATCTACCATAACATTAATAACTTCTTTTCCAGTGTTTTTATTTTTAGCAACCAATTTGTTTTGATTATAAAGTTTATTAAGATCAATAATTAAATTACTATATTGTCCATTTGGTAAAACTTTATATGGATTATGATATCTTATTCCCTTTCCAAATACCTCTGAGTCTTTAATCATTTTTGATAAACGTTCATTGTATTTTCTAAGATTTTCTCTGTCTGATTCTAACTCCGAAACATACTCGCCTGCAGCCATAGGTTCTGCATTTGTAAATTCAATTATTTCATCTGGTTCTTCTCCGCTATATTTATTTATATCACGAGTAAAGTTCTTTAAATTCTTGGTAACCTCTTTTTTTGTTTTTATCCAATAGCCTTTATCTTTGCTTATTGCTAACTCTGATAATGTGGGTAATTCCCATTTCGATAATACATCTTTATTGATATTTATATCTAAATTTGCCCCAAATTCTTCTGATTCATCATTTGTTGGTACCGGTTTTTCGGATATTCCCATCTTTTCTCTTCCATAATCTTCTAATTTCTGAAATTCATCCTGTTTAAACATCTCTCGAACAGGTTCATCTCCCCAATCTATTGGTGTATAGGGAGCCGGTTTTGATGGTAATAATGGTTGCGGTTCTTGAAATAGCTGTGGTAAACCTTAATATGTTTGTATGTATTTTTTATCATCAACGAGTGATTCTAATTGTTGTTTTATTGCAGGTAATGCTTTTAATTCTTTTGATAATTGTTCTTTTTGACTTTCCATTCCTTCCGTAATTGGTTTATAAAGGACCATATATGATAAGGTGTGTTTTGGGCCCCCTATTCAATTTTGTTTTTAAATGCATCATTAGACTATAAAATATGTCTATTTTCTTTATTTAGTTGCCAAATATCTAAATTAAGTCAGTATTTTTTTTAAAAATACTGATTTATATATACATGCGTCCAAGTGTGTGAATATTTGCTTTATAAGGGGGTATTCTTTAAAAAAGTGTCATATTGAAGTTATTACTTAACTTAAAATAGAAATTTACTTGATCATTCATTGCTAATATAGTGTGAAATTTATTTTGACATTAATATCCATTATAATACTTGGATAAGAAAAGAAATATAAAGGGAGATAACTCTTCTTCACTCAAAACAACTGGAAATTAAGGTAAAAATTAACTTAAATGCATATTTTTTTTCAAATTTCCACCATAAAAACACATCATGAAATGTAAATTGTTTTTTATCTATTTTATCTTATTTTGTAAGTTTAGAAATTGTCATGGTTACAAATCTAATGACTTGTTACCATGGTTACAGATTGATTTTATGTGCATTTTTTAACAAGGCACCATTTTTTCCCTCAATTTACCAATTTGGGTTTTTTGAAATTTAAAAAAAAAAGAAATCTATGGGTTAACTACATAAAACAAATGTTTGGGTGTCTAGGGATCGTGGTTTTAAAAAAAAAACAAGAGGACTATAAAGTTTCCCAAATTGCCACCTAAATTTCCCCTGCTTGCTTGAACAATTTGGGTAAGGGCCATGAAAGGGAAAAATATTTGTCAAATTTTTTTGAAATGGGTTCATGTCGTTCTTGAAAGGGTTTTAAAAAATTTTCCACTAAAATAAAAAGGACGGGTAGGGTGTAGTGGAAAACCCTAGATAGGCAAAATTTTTTTTTTTAAAAACTTGACGGGGTGGTTTTTCCACTTTTCGAAGAAAAAGTAGAGCTATTCCTCTCCCCGCCGGGGCGTCACCTTTTGTTATTTTTTTTGATTAAGACAAATATACTGTTACTATCAAAGCTTTGAGTTGAAACTTAAAAATACTTATTTAAATTAAATCAAAACCCAAGAAAAAATCCCCTTTTACCCTGACTGTTTTTGATTTTGACAGAATTATCCCCCCTTTTTTACTAACAATTTTTTGGTTCAAGTTTTTTATAAAGTCAAATATTCTATTACATAAAATTTTTTGACTTGAAACTTAAAACTGCGACGACGACCCCTGAAAACGGATGACAGACAATACGATCACAAAATTTTCCCCAAAGGGGCTTTGGCAAAGGGGAGCGGGAAAAGAGCCAAAATTCAGAAATACGTCCCAAAAGTAGTACATTACCTTGTGTCATATGATGGGGTGATGATGTAAAAAAAACACTTTAATTTGAAACAAATCTATTTAATAATAAGTGCAATAGAGTGAAATGCCCAAAACTTTAACCTCAGTGTTAAAAAAAAGGCAGATAATCTAAAATCCGGGTCAAAGTTAGGTTTCTAGTATTTTAGAATGATAGTTAGGAACAACTTTTTAAAATTTGAATCAAAACCCTTTGTAATAACAAGATAAGGAAAATGCATAAATAAACCCAAAATTTCTAATAAAAGGGAAACAAATTTTCCTAAATAGCGCTAAAATTTAAAAGAACCTTGAGTCATATCATGTGGTAGATGGGAAAACTTTTTAAAGTTTGAATCAAATCCATTTAGAAAAAAGGGCACTGAAAGCAGCAAAAACCCCCCCCACGCATGTTAGTGAAGGGAAACCTTTGACATTAAGCAATACCTTGACCTTGAACGACAGGCTTACTAAAATTCTGCACATCGCTTGAGGGGTGATAAATTTGACCCAAGTTTTAAGAATCCTTCGGGGGTTTGGGAGATATACGGGGACACACAATGGAAGGCTCAAACCTTTTTACCTTGATGTGATTTTAGCTGATAAGGCAACTCGTGAGTCCGGCACATCGCCCGATAGGTATCATTTGACCCAATTTTATAGAATTCCTTCAAGGGTTTTAGGGATATAGTGGGGACACAAAAGGGAAAGGGCCAAAACCCTTTTGACCTATTGAAAAGGGCAGACTCGTGAGTTCTTCACACGTCTTGATGGGTTCTTTTGACCAAAGTTTCATGAAAACCCTTAAGGGGTTTAGGAGATGGGGAGCGGACAAAAAAGTGTACGGAAGGACAGACGGAACCTTTCCAAAAACCCCACTTGTGGGGGGGGATTAATGGGAGACAAATGAAAGTGCTCAAAACTTCAAACTAAAATTCAAAAAAAAAAGGGGAAAATTTAAAGAAAAATGGTATGGATTTTTGATCCTGTTCAATATGTGGGGAAAGGACAATAAAATATTTTAAGTTTGAAACAAAGTCTTCGAGTAATTACCAATAAAAAAAGTTTCCCCAAAATTTTTAACCAAAGGGGCGCGGAAAGACCCGAGGGCCAAATAGGACACTCTCCATACTTTCTTTAACTGAGCTAACAAAAATTTAAAAGTTTTTTCCCTTAAAATTGACCCCTTTTAATCACTGCATCAAATCTTCATGCAACAAAGGGCTGAATAATCGATAATAGATACAATCCAAAAAAAAAAGAAATTTTGTACATCCTCAAAGCATTGCACCTTTGACCCTTTAAATTCATCGTTTTTTTTAAAAAGAGTAGTTGAAATCGTGCAACAGTCCATCACCTTTTTAAAAGTTTCTTTTCAAGAAAAACTAAAAATGAGCATAATTTTTTCAAAAGTAATTTCGGGCAAAGATTTGACAACGGAATAGCAAATCCTGTAGATAAAAAAACTCACTTTCAAATGTAAGAGGCTAATACAACACATTAACTAAACCGTAAAATACAGTCCTGTAATTATTTCAAAATGACTAACAAACTTAAATGATAGACTTGCACACTGTAAAGTTATTAATAATAGATTCTATCAAGATAAGTATGAAAAAAACTACAAAATTTGATAAATCAACTAATATATTATACAACAAAAATATTTTTTATTTTGTTGAGTTCAACATTTTTTAGTTGGTATGGAAATCGTATTTGCACTCCATTTATATTTTTGAGCTTGTCAATAACTTCGTGATGAATTAAAAACAAAACCTCCTTTACATACAAATCAAATTTGAAATTAAAATCAATTTTCCACAGTTTTCACCACTGTTGACACAAAACATTCAATTTTTAAATCCGAATCAACTTCTTTTTCTTTCATTTCCTTTGTTTTCTTGGATAGCCCTTTTAGACATTTAAAAAAAAGAAAAGCAAGTTCTTTCCCCTTGGGATGAGTTTCCCCATGAAATAACCATTCCCATAGTCCCCAAACAATGTTATTTCTGTACCTGAAAATGTTTTGCTCCATATTTTCCATTTTTTAACACCAATTCATTCTAAAAAAAGAGTAAAACATAAACGAAGTGCACATTTCATTAAATAGTTTTTTATAAAACAGTTAATTGCAGAAGAAAAAATATACAAGAAAAATTGTAAGTATATTTTTTTTTACTCTGCACCACTTTACACTGGTTCCATTGAAGTGTATAATTATATATATCATTCAGTAGTAGCAAAAATAATATCCAGAAAACAAGAGTGTCATTGACTCTAAAGTGCTCACCTGTGTTCAAAGCTTCAAGTGTGTTTGTGTGATGGTACCAGTACAGAGTTGGGCTTCTTCTATGTTAGCCTATATTGTACAATTTATTTGACCTGTCAAAACATGTTCCCGGCTTTCATTATATTCTGTTCATGCCTTAACATGGGTATGACCTTTTTGGCCTTTAGGCAGTAATCTGGAGAATTATGATAGACAGTCAAACCCTTATATCACATGCCTAATATCAAAGTTGTAGAGATAAAGAATTCAAAATCAGACTGGCAGTTTTTTTCAGGATTTCATACACGATCTGGCAGCTCCAAAGTCATCAGACTATCTCACAATAACTTGTTCACTGAAAAAGAAATGTATACTTATCTAACAAAGTATTGTGAAAGTGTAACGAAATAATAATATGAGCCACGCCACGAGAAAACCAACATAGTGCATTTGCAACCAGCATGGATCCAGACCAGCCTGCGCATCTGTGCAGTCTGGTCAGGATCCATACTGTTCGCTTTCAAAGCCTATTGCAATTAGAGAAACCGTTAACGAACAGCATGGATCCTGACCAGACTGCACATAAGCTGGTCGCAAAGCCACTATGTTGGTTTTCTCATGGCATGGCTCATATTTTGCCACGGATCATATCTAATGACATTTTACTTAAAAAAAACAAAAACAAATTTGTACTTTTGTGCTCACGTCATAAGCATGTTTAAAGCGGATCTTATCAAAATTCTTATTATTTTCTGTGAATCAAATCTTCAAACACAATTAACTCTTAATGGTTACATTACAAAATGTATCATTTAATCTTATATTGGACAAAATTAGTAAAACAACAACAAAAACATAACTGGAACCATTTTAAACAATGACAATTACAATTTCATAAGAAGCTCTTTTCCTAACATAAAATATCAATCAGATGTAACCAGATGATGAAAAAAAACGAACACTTAAGAATGTGCTAGATACATCTGGTTACCTCACAGCTAGAACTCTGGCTAGGCATTGGTTACAAGACAGCCAGACATTTCCATATTCTAACATGACATGGTTTACTTAATAATGTCCTGTCGAAAAACTGTACAAGCGATTATGACACAGTCACGTTTGTGTGCTATAAAATGTATACTGTTACAAACATTAAAGTAAGTGTCTAGCCGTCTGGTAATTGGACTTCTAGCCTGCTAGCCGGGTACCGGACGACTAGCAAATCCTGACCTCAGGGTATTTTCTAGCCTGAATAAGTAATGATTTTATATATATAGTTTCAACTGTTATTTTCTCAAGATATCGATACTTATCAGTGTAAACAAAATATTGTGTGAAATTCTAACACGATCCGATTTATTTTCCTATTAAACACAGAAGCAGAAACAGTGAATTATTATACAACCAATCACTGTTCTGACGTCACAATTATAACGTCATGGCATCAAACAGCATAGCAGCGCGCTGGAAAAGAAACCGATTGAAAATGGGCAAATACTTAATGAATGTCGTCAAGGATGTACGTAATAATCATTGGTTACGTGTTAGAATCGAAAAAATATATATCTCATTTAGTGATTTGCTCTTGAATAAATCATTGTTTGTCGTTAAGATGCGTATTATTATATCACTCGGGCTGTACCCTCGTGACATAATTCCTTCACAACTTTACTCAAAACAATGATTTATTCAACAACAAATCACTGGATGAGATATATTATTTCTTAAAAAAAAACCAAAGTATTTTAAATCGACTAGAAGTCGATAATTAACGAATGAGACGTGTTTGTATACAAACCGTTGATTTTCAAATTGTGTAAAATGATAAATCACCAAAATCTTTCATAAAATTTTATGAAAGAATTGGCGATCTAAGACCTGGTTCCCACATCATTGATCCCCCAAATGTCCATGTTATTTTGTAAAAAGTGATTTTATTCTAACGCCTAACTTTAAATCTTAAAACACAAATTATAAAAAAATTGATGAATGGAAAGCAGTTCATTAATTTGACTTTATTTAAATAAAATGTTAATTATGAATGTTAACTAACTGTTCCTCTAAAAGTTTGATAACTAAAAATGAAACCTGTAAGTATTTTAAAAACTGTTCAATTTATGAAAACCCATGAAAGTTGTAAATTAAAAAACCGATCCCCAAAGCTTAAATTTTTCCCCCGCCACCCAGATGACAGATTTTAATAATAGTGACGACCCTGCCATCATTGATTTCGGCATTAACATGAATAAATGCATGATTCATTCGAGACAAATAAAACTAAATCTTTAGTATGTAATGCACACTAAATTTTTTTTTAAGATAAGTATTGATACTTTAGTAAATGACAGTATCCATTATCTCCCCCAGGAGACATTGTTTTTTGCCCTGTCCCGCCGCCCGTCCCCCTCCGTCCGTCCTCCGTCCGTCGTCCACACACTTCATTTCCGAGCAATAACTGGAGAACCATTTGACCTAGAACCTTCAAACTTTATAGGTTTTGTGGGGCTGCTGGAGTAGACGACCCCTATTTTTTTTGGGGTCACTCCGTCAAGGTCAAGGCCCACAGGGCCTGAACATTAAAAACTTTTTCCCGATCAATAACTAAAAAACCACAAAGCCCCCAGAATTTGAAACTTCTTTGGGAGATTGGTCATGAACAGCAGATGACCCCTATTTATTTTGGGGTCACTCTGTCAAAGGTTAAGGTCACAGGGGCCTGAAACATGGAAAACAATTTCCGATCAATAACTAGAAAACCACTTGACCCAGAATGTTGAAACTTCATAGGATGATTAATCATGAAGAATAGATGACCCCTATTCATTTTGGGGTCACTCCATCCCTAACTATTTTAGGGTCACTCTGTTAAAAGTCAAGGCCACAGGGACCTGAAAATGGGAAACCATTTCCAATTGTGATTGTTCATGCGGAGTAAATGACCCCTATTGTTTTTTGGGTCACTCCGTTAAAGGGCAAGGTCACAGAGGCCTGAACATTGATAACAAGTTCCGATCAATAACTTGAGAACCACTCGACCCAGAAATGTTGAAACTCATAGGATGATTGGAACACGAGTAGATTTTGGGCACTCTGTGAAAGGTCAAGGTCACAGGGGTCTGAACAATGAAAACAATTTCCGGTCATAACTTGAGAACCACTTGACCCAGAATGTTGAAACTTCATAGATGATTGGTCATGCAGAGTAGATGACCCATAACTATTTTAGGGTCACTCTGTTAAAAGTCAAGGCCACAGGGACCTGAAAATGGGAAACCATTTCCAATTGTGATTGTTCATGCGAGTAAATGACCCCTATGTTTTATGGTCACTCCGTAAAGGCAAGGTCACAGAGGCCTGTAACATTGATAACAAGTTTCCGATCAATAACTGAGAACCACTCGACCCAGAATGTTGAAACTTCATAGGATGATTGAACATGCAGATAGATGACCCCTATTGATTTTTGGGTCAGTCTAATATAGTCAATGTCACAGGGCCTGTTCACTGAAAATCATTTATATTGAAAATAAACTTGAGAACCACTTGAACCTGACATTATTGAAACTTCATAGGAGATTGGACATGCAGAGTAGATGACCCTATTTATTTGAGGTCACTGTTCAAAGTCAAGTACACAGGAGTCCTAAACAGAAAAGAACTTGAAACCACTAGTTCCAAAAGTGTTTAAATTAGCTGGGATGACGGACATCCCCAAGTGATGACCCTTTCAGACAACCATCATGTCCTCTTCGATTTTCGCTCCGACCCCTATTGACTTCTTGCAAGGAAACTTTGCATTGGGGAGAAAATGCGCTTTTTTACAAAAGCATATTCTAGTTACTTTTTCATTAGGAAATCTATTACTGGACGCTAGAAAATCCCCGAGTATTTTATAGCTGACCAAACAGAATGCAGGCTAGGTATCCAGTTATTGGACGGCTAGATACATCCAACATTAAAACAAAGTCTGAGAAGAATGTGCAACCAATCTTGGCTTGGACTCAAAGATAAACCTTGGATAAATTGACCATTTCAGAAATTCAAATACCCCCACCCCATGCCCGGAAGTAGTTCTTTAAAAAAAAGAACCCATCCTCTCGAAAACATATTTTCCTACCCTTCTACAACCCGGTTAACTCAAAATACCCCCACCCCCAACCAGTTCCCCGACAATACCCTACTGGTAAATTCCAATTTCCAAAGACACCTGCATTCTAATTTATTTGTAAAATGCCCCTCCCTCTTCTTAAGAACCTGCTTCCACATTACACAATGAAATGCACCCCCTCTTTTCCCTCTAAAACCCCCTGTAAATTACCCCCCCCCCCCCCCCCACCCCCACATCTTCCCACAACACAATGGGGAATTTCTGGAATAGCCAATTCTGATTGAAATAGCTGCCTTACACAGTTTCCTCTATTGTGTGACCAAGTTAGTACTGTGATAATTTAGATCTGGTTCATATTACGCGTATTTAGTATTAATATTGTACAGAATCTAAAATCTTTGACGTTTTGACCAAAGTCAAGATTTTCGCCGACTGACATTAATAATAACGTAATTTTTGTATGACAACGCTAACAGCATTGAAATAAATCGAGGATTATATGTTAATGATAATGAGAACTTTCTAAGATGCTATGCAAATACTATCAAAAGGTCTAATTTACCTGTAATTTGACAAAATCCATTTTTCAAGCAAACCGATATCATTCTTCCGCATTACGTCACAACATGTTTTTATTTTACCTTTACACCAAGCTTGCAAGGAATCAAGAGTTTCGTCCCTTTACATTGCTATTTTTAGAGTAAAATTTCCGACGAAAATACCGTATTATTCAAAATTTACTACGAGCGCACTTTAGAACATTTTCCGTCGTGTATCATTCTTCATGTTTTGCAATCCTCAAAATATATCCAAAAATTAAAATTGTTCTCCCCTGCGCTCGTATCGTATTTTGGTGATAAAGTGCACGAAATTGTCTAAAAATGTACAAAATCGTATTGATGGCATGAAACTAAACCAAGTAATCATGACTTTTTAGGCAAAACTGTTGCAATTATTCTTATAAAATGCAAGATAATCCTTTATCTTTCAAATAATTCAATCGTTGAGATATAGTTTTAATTTCATTTTCTTCAAAATTTGGGGGCTAAAACTGTGCCTTATCATACATGGTCCTTTCACTATACATTTCTCGACCAGTAGCTTTCTTATTTTTGTCCTCTGATTATTTTCATCTCTAAAGCTCTTACCCTTTGCCCGACTAAGTTTTTCTTATTTCATTAAGTTTTGTTGCATTATATAATAATGTAAATAATGTAAGATATTGTAAAATAGTGTAAAATAATTTAAGATAATGTAATATTATTATATAAGGAAATTCCTAATTATGATACAAAAGTGATAAATCTAATAACTTTAAGCAATTTTAATCCATTATGCCAGATTCATGTTTTAGAATGTTAATAATGTGGATATTCTGGATCAGGAAAAAAATGCACTAATGCATAGTAAACCTCTTAATATTATGATAAATTTATACCTATATGCTAAAAACCTAGAACAATCTAAATATCAGGATTTAATTAATTTTTTAAATGAAATTGCAAAAAGAATTAAAGTAGATCCAAATGAAATACTTGAATATTCTAATAATGAAATAATTGATGTTAATGATCTTAAATCAGAAAAACAAAAGTAGTAATATTTGATGATTTTATATGTGAAGAAAAAAAGGTTCAAAATGAAATAACAAAATACTTTATTCAAGGACGTCATAAAAACTGTTCTGTTATTTATTTAAGTCAGTCTTACTATAAAACAGCAAAAGATATTCGAATTAACTGTTCACACTATATCTTGGTTGAAAGTCCAGGTAAAAGAGAAAATGATATGATTTGTAATGAACAAAATATAGATTACAAGTCTTTTGCTAATGCAACAAAACAAAAATATGATTTCTTATATGTTGCCAAACCAAGGAAGTTTTTAAGAAAAAACTTTACAGGAATTATATAGATGGGAGTTTTTAATGATGTAAAACAAATAAGTGAACCCGACAGTATAAGTAAAGTTAAATTTGATATTGATTTA
This sequence comes from Mercenaria mercenaria, assembly GCF_021730395.1. NCBI lineage: Eukaryota > Metazoa > Mollusca > Bivalvia > Venerida > Veneridae > Mercenaria > Mercenaria mercenaria. The sequence continues at coordinate 84,057,183 of NC_069368.1, forward strand.
AGTGATTATGCTACAAAAAACAATTAAAAAATCTTAAAAAGGAATCGGAATCGTATCTTCATAAAAATAAGGAACTTGATAACACAATGTACAGAGCATTAGATATGGGAGGTAATGAAATAATAAACCTAGGAAATCCAGATAAACCCGGTGATGCAGTTTCAAAACGGTTTGTGTTTAAAAAAGTTTAAAGTGTAATAGAAGACTATAAACTTGAAAATATTAAAAGTATAAAACAGACATTAGAAGAAGAAGTAAAGAATATTGAAGAATTAAAAAAAGATTTTAAAAACAATTCATTAGTAATAGTTTAATTACAAGGTAAACTTGAAGACGAAATGAAAGCTATGGTTGATTCTATTAAAGAACTTGAAGAGAAATCTGATTTGACAGATGACAACATAACAAAAGTATTTAGAACCAATTTTGAAAAGTTATACAATCAAGTTCAAGAATTAAAAGATAGTATGATTAAACATGAAGAACTAAAAGACAAGATTATTGAAGCTGAGAAAGAGTTACAAAATATGTATCAGTTAGAAATCAGAACAGAAATAAATAAACTAAATACTGACTTTTCAAATAAATTTGCAGAATATAAATCTGAAATGGAAAAGGCAGCTTCACAAAGAGGTCATGACCATGACACAGCATTAGATAACCTTAAAAAAGAGCTTAATTCTAAAACAGAAAATTTTAAGAAACAACTTCGGATCTTGATTAGTAATGTTGACACACGTCACAATTTAAAGTATGCGGAATTAAGTACACTTACAGGTCGGTTACAAAAAGATATTAATGAATTTAATGATAAATTAAAAAAATAATAAATGATCTGGACTTTGTAGTTGAAATATCAGCTAAACAAGGAGAATCAATTACTGCTAATACCCAAGCAATTTCTACTAATGCTGAAGAAATTACAAAAGTAAAAAATGTTTTTTGTTGAATATTTGTAATTTTTATGAACTATTGTTTTCTTAACAACACGTTTTTTAATTCCTTTACATTTTTTAATGTTAACTTCATTTTCTAATAAATATGAATACATTTTACTTCTTAATCCGACAGCTTCATCTATGAATTTTCCAATTACTTTTTTGTTGTAATCAAAATAAAACTCTGATTTTGGGTTGTAATCACTATTATCAAATAAATCGTTGTCCTTATAAAAATCCTTATAATTATGCATCTTTGGTTTTTATTTCATAACATAATGAATCTGTGTCTGTAAAAAAAAAGCTTTGCTTAGCTTCCATACTTTTCCTTTATGTAATTATAATGAAAATCATACATTAAATATTTTGATAAATCAAGAATGCACAATCCAACATAACAAGGTCTATTTAATAACAAACTTTCTTTTATTCTATGAATACCAAACAAATTCTTATTAAACATTGTTGAACTAACAAATGAAGGTTTTGCTATATACTTTAATAAAATATTTTCATCATGTGTTAATTTAATATTGATTCTTTTGCGCAAATTCTCCATCGTCTTACCGAATACAGAGTTGTTCGTGAGTTTAAAAAAAGTATTTTTCAAATGAATTATTTGCTTTAGATCTTTTTTGAGTATTAAAATCAATATATCCTTTTAACCAAGGACTTTCGTCAAAAGTTAATATTCAAATTATTTTTGTTAATTTTAATCCTTATTGTGTATAAAGTTCTAGGTTTTTATAATGAATACGTAATTTTTGTTTTTTCATTAAAGTTGGAAACTAAAATTTTTATTTTTTACATTACTTTTTCCTATTTCAAATTCTGTTTTAATATTTTTACTATAATGTGAAAGCCATTCGTCTGGTATTTTTCAGGAGCTAAAGGATAATCATTATGGGTTTTATGTAATTCTTTTGGATATTCAAGATCAAATTCAATTATAAAGTTAGTTTTATCTTTTGGAATCAATTTATTATATTGTTTTTTTGGTGACCCATTTAAAATTTCCAGAGGGTAAAGGTTGGCACATAGCCCAACCGTAAAGGTTATTGGCGTCGAGGTACATAATGTATTTAGTTTCTAATTTAGGATCATAGGTTTTATATATTTTTGTTTGCTTTGCTGTAACGGTTTGATTAAAAACTTATTCCCCTCTCATCCCTTTTCAATAAAAAGATACATATCAAAAATCAAATCAAATCCAGATTATTCATTTATCCAGTCATTTTTAACATTGCATCCCAAGCTAACCCAGGACTACAAAATAATGACAAGGTCCAAGTTTATAATATTCCAAACATAGTTTTCTAAAATTTTCGAGTGTATCAGCTAAAAGTAAATACGTCAGTTTTTAATATAGATCATGATATTCTCCCATTGTTTTTATTTTAAATTTATTCCAAACATTTTTAGCACGCTCATATTCTTCATCACTAATTTCAGTTTCATTTAAAATTGAATAGAACTCTTCTTTAGAAGGTTATTTTGTTTCTTTGAATTTTTTAAATGAATCCATGTAATCATATGGATAAATACCTTTTGTTTTTAATAATTCAAGTTTACTTTTATCAAATTCTTGAGATAAATATTTAAATTCTGGAATATTTTTACTAAGTTTTCCAATGATTAAGACATAAATTGAAAACTATCTATAAAAATCAAATCACTTACCATAAATGCCATATATCTTTCCATATTGTTAGGAATTACATTAATTTCTTTTTTAAATTTTCCTATTTGGCGCATAATAAAGTGGGAATCATATCCTCTTAAATTATGAAAAATGACAGGAATTTGTTTGTAAGTCTAAATGTAATATTACAGTCTTGATGAGCACTTCCTCTAAATTTTCCTGTTATGTGACAATGGTCTCTTATTCTAGTTTCATTTTCCTTATATTCTTTTTCACAGATATGACAAAACTTTTGTTTTTTAAATTCAATTTCGTCTTTTTTAGACATTCTTAATTCTTTGTTAAAATGTTCTTTAAATATTTCCTTACAATATTCCTCTTCCTCAAGCATTTTTTCAATAAATTTATAAACTGCATTAGGACCTCTATAAATATGGGTTGGTTTAGTATATTTATCGTCATAACAACAAACAACTTTATAACCGTAACCACAATCTATATGTTTTTGATATGGTTCAGTAAATGAAGGTTCAGGTGATGGTAAAGCAGTTGATATTTTTTCAGGGATTGATTCAAAATCAGCATAAATTACAAAAGGTACTGCTAAACCTCTATGATAATTTTTAAAATGTACTTTAGATCCCTCTTTTGGCATTTTTACAGCTTGAACACCATTAATAGCTAAACAATTTGGTATATGTTCATTTAATATTCTTTCTTGAGAAAAATTTTGTAAGCAAGACTTACAAAAATGTTTTTTATGTTGGTGTTTTGTTTTTTGAAACATTAATCTATTAAAATCTTTTATCCAAACATAATGGTGTATCTTATCTTTATTAATTAGCAACATGTCACACCTTTCGGAATAATGATATTTTGAAATATACAATGGATAAATACCTGTAGGTTCTTCATAACCAAATATATTAAATGAAATATCATTCTGAGTTTCTATTTTAGGTATTTGGTTTTTTGTAATAGGAAATTTTATTCCTTTATAATTGAGTTCTTTTATATGCTTTTTATAATTTGAAACTCTTTGAGGTTTTTTTTTTCCACAGGAAATTTGTAAGCTAAATGACACCATCTAAAACATTCATTATCGTCATTCTTTATATTTGTCAATCCTTTTCTATGATGTTGTAATGGTTTTGGTAATTCTAAATAACTTGAAGCAGCTAATGGATTATAATCATATCTATTTATATAATGAGCATCAACTGACTCTATTCTCAAGCCACTTCCTTCTGAAATCCAATTACCAATCCTATTTATTATTCCATCAAAGGCTTGACGTAAAGTGTTTTTTATTTCGTTTGTGTTAATAATTTCTAAAGCCTTTGATTGAAAATAAGCTGATTTATATATTATATCAGTTTTATCCATTTTCGCAAAAGTTATTTTTAAAACAACATTTATTTTTATACCTTTTAAAGTTTTAAGTTCAGATTTAAGAATACTAAATGAGTCTTCTATATTTAAATATAATTGATTTTTCGGATCTTGTCTATATGTAATTTTAATTTCAAATTTCTTATAATATTGCTTTGTAGATTTCTCAATTTCTCTAACAACCATCTATATATTATATTTAGAAAAAAAAATTCGTTAAGTAAAAAAACATAAAATTAAGAAGAAACAAAATATTTAAATTTATATCTTTTTCCATTAGGTTTTGATATTCCACTTTTTACTCTGTTTTTCCCTTCACAGCACATTTTTATTAACCCAGAATTAATATCAAGATCTTTAGATGCTGCATAAATGCTTTTATATGTTTTTTCTTCATTAATGTCACAATCGGTTGCAATAACTTTTTGGGGTTTGTTTCGATGATTATTTGGTCTGGGACAATCACATAATCTTACATTATTTTCCTCTTCTAACATTAAACAACCACAGTCCCATTCAAATAAATTCTTTTTTAAAAGATAAGGATCTATAACATTTTGTAATTTATCAATCACATGATCATGTATCATGCATGTTGCAGTACAGAAAAGTGATCTCGGTTTTTCCCTACGACTAGTAATGAAAAAGTTACAATACAAGCTATTTATAGTAACAACAAAGGGAAGTAATTCTAAAGAAGGGACCTGCGCATAACACTCCGTCTCATGATGGTGTACAATTGTGCCAAGTTACATCAAAATCCCTCTATGCCTGAAGAAGAAATGCTTCTGACAATGTTATTCTTGTATCTGAACTTTGGCCTCTAAGTGTGACCTTGACCTTAGACCTAGGGACCTGGTTCTTGCGCCTGACACTCCGACTCGTGGTGGTTAACATTTGTGCCAAGTAATAACAAAATCCCTCCATGCATGAAGAAGAAATGCTCCGGACAAAGTTTTCATTCTTGTATCCTTTGACCTCTAATTGTGACCTTGACCTTAGACCTAGGTTCTTGCGCATGACACTCCGTCTCATGATTGTGAACAATTGTGCCAAGTTTCATCAAAATTCGTCCAAGCATGAAGAAGAAATGGTCCGGACAAAGTCATTATTGAATTTAACCTTTGACCTCTAAGTGTGACCTTGACCTTTTAGATAGGAACCTGCGGTTTGCGCATGACACTCCGTCTCACTGAGTTAACATTCATGCCAAATATAAACGAGATTACACCATGCATGTCAAAGTTACAGTCCGGACAATCAAATCCGGACACACGCACGCACGCACGGTGCACAACCTAACAGCCCTAGTGACCTGCTTCTTGCGCATGACACCCCGTCTCATGATGGTGAGCAACGGGTGCAAGTTTCATCAAAACCCTTTCCCATGCATGTGAAGATATGCTCCGTACGTCACCTGCCGGCCCGCCAGGGGGCGTTCCCAATATATGTCCAATTTTTCAAAACGGGCGATAAAAAGGGCAATAATTCTTAGAAGAAGTTATAGAAATTGCAATCGACATTGCATCAACTAAAGCAAATTCTAAATATATGATTAGTTTTCTATACCCCGATATGGAATGAATTATATGAGGTATTTACACCGAATTATGAAATATGAATGGGAAAGATTTCAAGCAGAAACAAAAACACAAATTAGAACAAGAATTCCATTATGCATCAGTCTCGCATATTGAACGAATTTCATATTGAAAAAAAAGTATCATAAAAGTGTATGAAACAAAAGGTGCTTTTGAGAAAACGCTTGTCTCCACATCTGCCTAATGATCTAAAGAATAATCTGTCTTTTTATTGTTTTAAGGCTATTTGTATTCTTATGTCGGAGTAACCTGTCTTCAATGCTGTGTTGTTCTACATTACAGTCCGGCGCTAGCGGAGTGGAGTAACTGTCTACAATGCTGCGCCGGTAGTCGTTGGTTATTATGTTCAAGGGCCATAATTCCGAAATGGAAGAGTCTTGTCTGATTTGGCTAGTTATTTAGCGATAACGTATGGTTAAACATATTTTGTTCAAGTTTGTTGAAGATAGGATGAGAATTGTTCGATTTATAGTGCGGACAAGATTTGTGACAGATACACAGACACAAAAGAGGAGTAAATCAATATGTCTCCCATACACCACTATGTGGTGTGAGACATAATTAGAAGTACGTTGCAGACATAAACATATCTGATGAGAAAGATGCAGCGCTTATAGTCATTGAAGAAGCTTTTCCGTTCATTTAGACGTATCAGCTCATGCTGGATATATGTTAAATAGTTTAAAATAATAGATGATGCGTTATCGTGGGCTGCAAGTAATTGAAAGTTGTAAATCAGTTATACAAAACGATTTAGGGTATCACATAATGAAAAGATTTATCAAAAAATACCCCATCTAAACCCAGATTTGTACATTGTTATAAAGTAACTTAACACAAAATATTTGTAAAGCCGCTACGTTCCCTCTATTTAAAATGTCTCTTGCATAGTATGAACTAGTGAACAATTTTAGATTAAAAGATGACAAGACTACATCATAAAGCAGCTATAGGAAAGACTTTATCAAATAATGAAACACTGACTTCTGGTACAATATACAAACATTTCAAATATTCTTACCTAAAACAAAAACAAGACGGCGGTTTTATTATTACGATTCTTGCTAGTCTAGGGATACCTTTGATTACATCATTGTTAAGTGGAAAGGGCATACAAATCGACTCCCATAAAAGGTCTTACAGACGAAACGAATTCCTATCGTAAAAAAAATAAAATTTATAAACAAACCTATTTCTAACTTTGAAATTGAACAATGGGTAAAACAATTAAAATTTAAACACTTTAGGAGCGTATTTAGTAGAAATAATTTACCAAAAAACAAAGTGGACCAAGGCGTTAATGAATGAATGTGCAATAATCAATTTAGATAATTCTGTTGGATCTGGAACACACTGGGTTTGTTATGATACTTTGATCAAACCAAGGGTTTCCTTCATAGTACTTTGTACTTTGACCCATTTGGACTTCCTCCAACGTAAAAAGTAATTAAATATATACCCGGAGTAAAGTATAACAACATACAATATCAAGACAAAACAAGTGTATTGTGGGGTTATTATTGTTTAATTTTCTTTAAAAATGTTACAAGTTTGGGTAAAAACATTTATGATTTTATTGTATAAAATACTAAAAGATAACAATATAAAAACAAAATGAACAAACAATCACTTCGTATTCATGTTTCATTAACTGATATTTCTAACATCAGATTAATATCCGCAGAAAATTGTTGAAACAATCATACGCTTGAGTGATTACAAGTAACCAGTACAAATCTATGATTTTTCCAGCCGTGATGCAATTGTGAAATAACCCTACGCTTGAGTGATTAAAGAAACAAGAAAAAATCTATGATTTCAACCGTGTATCATTGTGAAACAATTTTACGTCGAGTGATTACAAGTATGAAAATTCAGTCATGTAAGCAGTGTAAAACATCCTCGCTTGCGTGATTACAGGAAACAAGTCACAACTATGATATTCAATCATGTATGCAATTGTAAAACAATCCTACGCTTGAGTGATTACAAGTATGATATTCAGCCTTTGTATGCAATTGTGAAACAATCTACCGCTTGAGGGGATTACAAGAACGAGTGAAAAAACGTTCTCTTCTTGAATTTTTTCCAATTGTTGTTTAGCATTTTTTTTTTCAGATATATTTTGTTTTAAGCAATCGTTTTCTTCGTGATGTTTGCTTTATTGACGTTGTAATTCATCTGGATTCCAGACATACTTTTTGAATGGTCTATAAAATTTTCCGCAGTTAACGAATTCTATGTTTGTATGTCAGGGCCGTTGGGATATCTTTCTTTCAAACACCCAGTTAGATAATTAGTATCTCTTGGCAATTCTTGAATACACCTAAAACGAAATAAAATAACTTTTAAAAAATCATCTCAACTCATGTATTATGCAACGTATAAATAAGCTGTTTACGCCAATATTAAAATATTCAAGCGATGGGTAAATAGTTAGACACATAATTACTTTTCTAAAGCTTATTAAAAGCTAAACTTACATTTTAGATGTTTAAATTTCCCCCTTATTTCGGTTGTATAATTCAACAATACAAACGTATTTGTTTATTTACGTGAACGAATGTTCGAATGTTCTAGATGCGGAAGTGGAAATCAATGCATTTTCATTTGTTGGCTTTTAAAAGTACGTGGGAATATATTTACTACACTTCATTCATAAAGCTAGCGTAGTAAATCCGATACACCGTGCATCATTTATCAATAAGGACAATACTATTGAAAAATGATCATAATTACAATGAAAAGTTACGCTGCTGTGATTTGTTACTAATATGTGATGAAGTTCTTAAGTTTTCTTATTTTACTCATTTTTAGCATCCTTCGTTTTTTTCTGGTGAACAATATTCAGTATGAGACGTTTTCCTAAAAGTGGGATAGAAGAGTGTTTTCAAATGTACTAATTTACCATGAATAAATATAATGAATTTCATTGCCCCTAAGTTATGTGTTTAGATATTTTTATGGAATTTAGGTGTTTTGCAATTTCTAAAATGTAGTTCGATGAGAGTGATAGTCTGTAATATACTAGCATGCCTTAGTCATTATGCAAGATTTAATGAGAATAAATATTAGAATTCTTTCGAGCAAATGCAACACAACAGCTGCTTATTCTATGTAGAAATTGATGAATTGGAATATTGTTTTTAAAAGAATTTTGTTAGGAATTTAAACCAGATTTTAGAAATAATAATACAAACTAAGGGTCATAATTATTCTGCAAAACAAACCTTCACAAACTGATTAACATTCAATGCACACTCTGAAAAGCCATATTTCTGTTCAACATAGATGGACAACAACTGCACATATTTACACGTTAACGTGCCTACACAGTGCAAATCAATTGTAAATGCATAATTTAAAAACAAAATTGTGTTGCTATTTAATTTGTTTTTCAAGTGATCTATTTTTCAAAATGAATGCAGCAGAAACGATATGAAGGTAGTACTAAAGTATTTGTACCCTCGACAACAAAGAGGTAAGGGGGGGGGGGTATACGGGTTTCAGGTTGTCTTCTGTCTGTCTGTCCGTCTGTCCGTAGACGCAATCTTTTGCGCACCATCTCTCCTTACCCCCTTGCGAATTTAATGAAACTTCACACAAGTGATCAGAAACCCAGTATTTGTGCATGGGGCCCTGTATGTTCTTTAGAATTTTTTTTTGCAGAGTTATGGGACTTTGTTTTTTTTTTGTTACTATACTATAAAACATAGACACAATCTTGTGCGCACCATCTCTCCTCATCCCTTGACACAATTTTAATGAAACTTCATACAAGTGATCAGTACCAACAGTAGTTGGGCAGGGGGCTGTTAGGTTTTTTTAAAAAAAAAAATTGCAGTTTTATGGGACTTTGTTTTTTTTGTTACTTTTGCTATATACATAGACACAATCTTGTGCGCACCATCTCTCCTCATCCCCTTGACAAAATTTTAATGAAACTTCACACAAGTGATCAGTACCAACAGTAGTTGTGCATGGGGCATGTTAGGTTCTTTCAGCGACAAAAATTGCAGAGTTATGGGACTTTGTTTCTTGTTAATATACTATGTACATACAGTCTGCATATGTAATCTTGTGCGTGCCTAATCTACCAAACCCTTGCACACGATTTAATGAAACTTCACACAAGTGATCAGTACCAACCCTAGTTGTGCATGGTGCATGTTACATTCTTTTAGATAAATATTCTGCATAGTTATAGGACTTTGTTTTTTGTTACTATACTGTATACATACAGTCTATATACATACAGTCCACATAATTATGCAATATTGTGTGCGTCAAATTGCAATGTACTGTGTCAGTGCATGCGGGGGTAAATTCATCACCTTTAGTGATAGCTCTAGTTTGATCAGAAAGACCCCTAAATGTTTGCATCATGCATCTTTTGACAACTCATTGTATAATTATCACAATTTTATGCAGAGTTACATACTTGACTATTAATGGAAAATGAAAATGAAGAGTAAGCATATTAATAATACTTAAGAAATGAAACGAGGTTTCATGAAATAATGTTCCATTATCTTTTTTCATGTTTTGGCTCCACAATTGTACATTCTTAAAAGATAAAATGGAAATATACTGGCCATGATCAGTTGCAAATCTTATGAAATTTTAGACTCTAAGATAGATTGGGCAAGCAACATGATATTTGTATTTATCAGCATTGCTAATTCATTTAACAAGTTTGGTTTTACACATGTAAGTAATCATATTGAATGAAACCTTCAGTACATCTCAATTTTCTTCGTCTGTACACCGAACTTGATATTTCTGAAAACGGTCTATACCCCTTACTGCAAATGTCTATACCCCGTATACTCGTGTTAAAATTCATCTAGGTAATACAGTCAGATATCAAGGATTTTTCGTATGAATACTGAATAGAAAATAAAAGCAAATTGCCGTTTAGAATTTCGATGAATTGTCTATTACCTATAAATAAAATCTGTAAAAAGATCCTTTGGAAGCAAAGAATGCAACCAAGAAGAATAATAACAGACTCGGTTTGATTGAGTCTGTTCATGAGAGGTAATGAAATGTGCAACATCTCACTTCATTTAAATATGCACAAAAATAAAGGTTCGACAGTGATCAAACGGAACATCATCCTATTTTTATGAATTCACTTGTGCAGGTAACCAGCTATATTGATGTATTTTCAATCATAGGAATCATTCCACTTTTGATGTAATTCGCCGTTAACATCATTTTCATTTTGAAGGTATTGAAATAATGTTAAATCTGAACAGTTGTAAAGCAGATTTTCAAAACACGCCATTATTTACAGCTCAATAACTAGCTATATCCGCTGTACGATGTGTCACAGTGCATACACTGCATGCAAAATTTTGTGACAATTTCACAGCAATGTTCAGTGACCTTGTACCAGTTTCCTTCAAATAATAACGTTAACATCGAGCCGTTACCTTTGGTTTTTGTACAAAGATATAACCCTACTTACTATGATGTAAAAACTCAATATTTTGCTACTCGGATGCAGGTAATGTAAGCACTTGTAATTTTGATACTATTAAAGACAAGATTATACTTTATTCTTTGAAAGTCCTAAGGACAGTGTCCCTTCAAATATTGATTTTGATGCTTGTCTTGGACATGTGACGAAGTTTTTAAGGCCATTTTAATTTTTGAACAATATTTAAGTCAGGTTTGTGAATGCGGTTTTCAAACAAGTAAAAAATATTCCGATAAGAACAAATTGTGTACCCCTTGTCGCAGGTTTGTTTTTATATTGTTATGAAAGATATTTTAATAAACTACTCAATAATTGATAGGGGTCACTTTTGTTATCTGTAACTAATATTGTTTTGAATTACATACTAAACAGTTTATGATATATTAAGTTTTATCATGCCATTACTATAACAACTGCCTGATAAAGCCTGTCTGAGAAAAGCAGGTTTTCTCGGACGTGGTTTGAGAAACACTTTGCACTGTTTAAACCTATGATTAAACCCAAGGACATCAGATTGTGTCCATTTTGCATTTAAACATTATTACGCCCTCATATGACACTGAAGTAGGTCTTTAAAATCCCAAAATATAAAATAGCGGGAAAAAAAACAAATGCTAACCTTGTGTTTCGTAACCGACATCTCTGTTCTGCTGAACACGAAAGAATAATTTCAGTTTGTTCCCAAGTGAAATTTTAAATCCGAAGTTCATTTGGCTAGACGGAAAACCCCATTCTCACCAAGCAAACGTTTGAAGTGAATTAAATACCACACACAATACGCCGCTTGGCAGAAAAAAATAGGCAGTACCGTTTCATCTACCGTTGATTTTATTCCATAACAGTTCATTCCAGATGCAATATTTCATTATGTATGTGGCAGGAGCTAAAATCCTGAAGAACGCATGAGTCATTTTCCGTTTTCTATGAGCGTTTCCGTCATAAAAACTTTTTGTGTTAATATATGGTAGGCATACGCTTTACATTAGTGACATGGTCTTACGTACCTATTAAGAGCGCGTTTATAAAAATAATCTCGTAAATATGTCTTTTTAGCAGTTATTCTAAAAAAAAGGATGGCGTCATTTTGAAGGAAAAATAAAATACAAAAAGAAGTCCGGCGAAACAGCAAAATTTAGTCCACCCCTAGGCCTACTTTTTGCCCTTTATTTCTCATAATGATAGGATAAATTGTTAATAAATTTAAGGCATGATAAATAGAATAACAGTTTACTGTCTTTTGTGAAATGGATTTCTTGGCAAGCCTCTCTCCTTCCAGGACCATATCTAGCCGAGTCTGAGAAACCCTTTCTCAAAAGACAGTAACCTGTTATTCTCTAGATTTTGTATTGTTTATTAGTAAATTAATCATCATTATTGAACTAGAACGTGAGTGTAAAGTCATCTAAGCGGGAAAATTTAAAAATTCGTAAGTAGGCGGAAATTTGTGACGATTGCGCCGGGCCTGAACAACAGTATATCGGCATTGTGCATGTGTTGCGCACTTAGAACGGCCGCCACAATGAAAATGTGCTACATTTCCTTCGATATGGAAACGCATTATTCATCTTGTTAGGTGTAAACCGCCTTCTTAGGTTTTGATTCACTATATTGAATGCTCACACAAACGCTGAATTGCAAAGTTTTAACAAGAACATGGGAATTCAGACATGTACACTTAGAAACTTTGCCGTCAAAATCTTGATTTTCAAAGATTACGAAATCACCGCGCTTCGTGTGTCGCCATATGTGTACAAACCAATAATTCCATTATATGGAAATAAGGCCAACACTATAAACGTTTTTTGGCTTAAATTTATATCCATGCACATCTTAATAACGCTATCATCGGATAAAAACAGTGACCCTTGTCAAATTTTGAATAGTTTATGTTGAGCCTTTCTCCAAAAAAACAGACTAATTATCTGCATTTAATATCACATCACCATATTTGGATTATATAATAGATACTGCTATTTTGCTCAATAAGTGGAAAATACTAATCTCCGTTTTTTCCATTTATACTAAATAAACAATTTGTACACTGCGTTTTCATTTTTAGATTTGCATCTTTCTATTTATAAAAGTATAATACCTACCAACATTCATGATAATACGGATGGTTTTGATTTTAGTATTGTACATGTTCTCATTTGGATACGTCAGGCAAATATACTGTGTAATATATTTTACTCAATTCATTCTGTTTGCGTGACTGTGTAGTTATGTTGAGGATTTCAATAACCGTAATCGAATTTGTTATTAGAGAGTTTAAAATTTTAACCTTCGCCTTCCCTTCAAAGTCTCTTGCGAAGTTAACGTATGTAGTTGAAGTTCGATTAAAATTTCTTGAGATTTCAAACTTTAGAATGAACATTACTTCTTTTAATCCGATCATTCAATTTATCATAAAGAAAACCCTGATTAACCATGAAGTAAATCCTGAATTACCTATAAAGAAATAATCGACTGTTCCGATAATGTTTTCGACATCGTTTTCTATTTATACAAGAGATTTTAAAATAAATGAAAATTTAAACAAAACATTTCAATTAATGCAATCATCGCATGGATATTAGTGCGATTACGATAACAAAAAGACCCAAACGATGTGAACCTGTAAAAACTCGTCGGTGTTGCTCCGAATATTTAGGTTTTATATAAATAAAGTAAATAATACATAAAAGGATATAAAGATGATAATCATTTAACGTACTTTAAGTGGCAGGGCCTGATTCGCATTTTGGGCCCGGGGATGTTTTTTAAATAAAAAAGACAGATGCACTTTTAAAAGGGATTTTTTATTCAACTGGTTATTTATGATGCTTATATAACTGAGGATTCCTTAGTAAGAGTAGTTTTGTTACAGCAAATATGGTGCTTGAATCGATTGTTCCTAGCTCCGTGTAGCGACCGGGTCAAAAGTCTAACCTGAGGTAACGGAATTCAGACGAAATGGAAACGGTCATCCCTCCATCAAGATTGAGCTCAAAATTGCGGAAAAAGTAAATGGTTTGAGAAACTATTCTTCTCACCATTTATTTTCGTATGGCCAATGTTTTACATGTGTTTAGGTCAGTCATTTTCATAAGGAACAGGTCGGCAAAGGGGTGGGATTTTGTGCCATTTTGGCCTCAAAATTTAGTGTCCGAAACCTGCGTTTCACTCGTTTTTATCAAGAAGCAACAAAAAACGGCAGGCTACAATTTTACATAATGAAGTGTTTTAAATTTTGTGCAATACATTTGCTTAAAACTTGCCTTGAATTTATCACAATTGGATTTTTCATGAGTTTTTTCGCACTGTTATCAGCGCAGATTTGTGGAATTTACAAATCTACTGTCCCTTGCCCCCATTATTGTTGATGGTGTTCCTTGAAGATAATACAGATTGGTTAATATTTTTTAAACAAAAACATTAGACACCAACTATTACAAATGCATTTCTTGATGTACTTTGAAGTTAAGTGAAATATATGCGATAAAGCAAACACAAAAGGCATGAAACCCTAATAAATATGAACGACAGATTCATCCTCATGCTGTGTACCATTTTATGTTTATAATTAGAATGCAATTGTCATATTAAGTGTCGACAGAAACCAGATTGATTTTATTTGGAAGTGAAAATAAATGATCCAAACCAATGATAATCGCGCGTTATTATCATTTTTTTAAAATAAAAAAGACTGACATGCCATTTGCCTCCATTTTCAGTCTTTTAATGCCGAGTATGTAGACAGAGTAGAGGGAAAAGACTGAAGTTTTGACTTTCGTTATATCACATCTTCGAACGTTCAAAACTTCACTTCATACGACAAAAAGGCCCATCTGGTATAATCGATATCGCCTGGGGACACAAAGTGAAGTTAAAGTTTGAACTAAATATGAAAGTTTCTCAAAATCAGTTGATAACTTCATACTTCCAGTTTCAATTCAATGTATTTAGTTAAAATCATTAGCCCTACAAAACTTCATTATTCTTATATTGATTGATAGTGTTTCGCATCAAATTTAGTCTAATTATACATATGGATAATCGAATAATTTAATAAGCAGAAATACTGAAACTAAGCTTTTTATTTCAAATAGTAATAAAGAGACATCTAAGGCTTACTTGAAATTACATGGAAAACTTTAGTAGCAACGTCTGATATAAATGAAACGCATATCCGTGACGTTTTACCCCAAATATATATAAGAGACGTTTAAGGGGAAGGCGAAGGTTGAAATCTCAAACTCTCTATTAACAAGTTTCTTCATCATTGCTACCGTTTTTACAGAAACCTAAATAGGTTCCTAAATGTTACTATAGTAATTCAGATCTGGTTCTAAAATTTAAGTTATTTAAAGACAATTATGCGAAACTCCTTTTTATGAGGATGTTGTTTTAGAAAAATAATATTGTAAAATAATGTTTTTTTCCTGCATTTTCTAATTGTATTTTGTGAGAGATTTAAAAACGCTGCTTCCCAAAATGTTAGCCCAGCACATGACCAACACACACGCACACACGCACACGCACACGCGCACGCGCACACACACACACGTGTTTATGGAGAAAAGTCACTACACCAACTTCTAACCGGAATATGATTACAGTACCTTCCGATCAACGTAGACGTGTATAAATTCAACACTGCACTGAATAAGCATTAAATGTAACCATTGTGGGCGATTCGTCTTGAAAATGATCAATAGAAAGATTTTAATTTTCACCTGAATATCACTACATGGTCACGTGATAAATATTGCACACACACGAAAATCACTACCTGGACTTTAATAAGACACTCACAGGAAAATCACTACTTCTTGAATTACACACAGGGAAATCACTACTTCTTGTTTGATATGACACATACTACTAACAATGAGAATACTGACATGTCTAAACGCTTCATTCTTATCATATGTTGTGCATGCATTGAAGGAATACTCTCTGTCTTGCTCAGAAGATGAAGGAATCAAAGAATTGAAGATGAAATTCAACGACTTTGACAAAAACGGAGCTGACTTTTTTGCTCATGAAAGAAGAAAACTGTACAAAGTTTTACACGTTGCCACATTTTCTTCTCGGATAGATGTGCCAGTGACATGGCTGCTACTGCTTTTTTCATAGTGATGAGCTATGAAAGGCTTGACTAATGTTGTTTCTTTTTGGACTCAACGGTGAATAAGCTGTGTTCCATAATGGTCCAACGTTATGGAAAGAATCTCACGCCTTTGAGCCTGCCTGATTTCTTGAATGAAGAGCTTTGGGTATTACGAAAGTCCAAAATACGTGATATGAAGCTTGAACATGACATAGAGTTCAAGAATGGGTCAACCCATGTGTGCGTAAGAGAAATGAATGCGAAAATAAGATAATTGTATCATGATGAATGGACGTACATCGACTCATGTTTTGATGGACACGTCATCAAATTGCTGTATTGCTGTATCGAAATGGATAGGAAAATTGAATTTTTATGCGTTGCCGATGTGTTTTGGTCATATTCAAAAAAATAGTTATAAAATAACTATATATGCGTAACAAATTTTTTATTTTTTACTCACATCCTTTTTGAACACACGTGAAATATGTTGTACAAAAATTCCTGTCTTTTTAACTCTAGCAGCGATACACTGGAAACAAAACAGCCCGATCTTCGCTTGAACGTTATGTTTTCATATACAGCACAGAAAACACGACCTGAATCTTTTGAAAACCGGGTTTAATATGGTACTTGTTTCATAAGAGTGCAGGTTTTTGTAAGGCCACTGTTACGGATGGACGAAAATTTTTAGAAAATGGACACAGCTGGTATAGTGTTGCATCATGATAACAAAGTCCCTATTGCTGATGCCACAGTATTAGACAACTCTACGCATATAATGTGCTGCCCTTCTTGGGACTTAAAGGAGAAAAATGAATCATAGCTGGTAAATATAAGTGTCAGATGTTGCTTTCTACTTCCCGATGAAGTGAAACAACCGATTGTAATTCAAGACGAACCCCAAAGCGATGATGACTGTTAAAACTGATAAGTTTTTTCAATATGCCAATCGATTACCTGAGACACGAGCAAAAGACAGCCATGAAGAGAAGATTGAGGAAAGAAGCACATGAAATATTTTCTGCCTCGACTATTGGATCCTTTGTCATGTTCAAGGTTGGTGATAAATGCGATCACTTCAAGTACAAAGTAATCTTAAAATCACCTACAACAAAGTTCAATGTGTTTATTCACCATGTATTTGACTGTACTTTTTTCAAGGGTTATAATATCTACAGATTTTGAACAAACTGTTACACCTTAAACGAATTATCATCAGAGTAACAATGAACAAGCCGTTGTATCTTGATAAATCATCTGATATTGACAAGCTACCATTACCTGATCTTCTAAAGGACTACCTGGAGGACTGTTTCAGCCCAATCTAGGTTCTGATTTGTCTGATCGTCAATCAATAAATAACCAAAACCAAAATCATTGTGTGTGCAAGTGTTAATTTGACATATCTAGGACCGACATGCTTTGATACGACCTTTCACTAATACACTACATATCTTCATATTGGGCACTTTCGTTATGTGTCCACATCATACTTTTGGAGTACAAGACGTCCAACACTACATTTGATATGATACACAACTATGTAGAAGAAAGGATACAGATTTGAATTCGAACTCTAACGTCTAATTTTAAACAATGATAGGAGGCATCCAAAGTGATACCGGCTCTTTGTTTGTCTGGTCCTGGTTTGAGATTATTTTGTCTAAGGCATGAAGTGTCTCAGTGACACCATTGAACAAGATAGATCGGAGCTTGTTCAAAGCACATTTAGTATCATATATCTCAGTCAAACAAGCCACATCTTAGCATGAAGATTTTACTAAACCATTGAACAAGATAGATCGGACGTTCATTCAAAGCAAATTGTGTCTCATATATCTCAATCAAGCAAACACTTCATCTAAGCATGAAGTGTCTCAATTGTAAAGATCTGACGTTCTATCAAATCAATTCATTGACTCATATCTTAGGGCAAGCGAGCACACCATCTTAGAATGGACAGGCTCGAAATTATTTTTTCAGTCAAGCAAGCACATCATTTTCTCTAATTGTAAAAAGAACCAACAGGCATGAAGTGTCTCTATTGAACAAGATAGATCGGACGTTCATTCAAAGCATATGTAGTATCTAATATATCTCAGTCAAGAAAGGACATCATCTTAGCATGAATTATCTCGAGTACACCATTGAACAAGATAGATCGGACGATCATTCAAAGAACTATGGCGTCTCATATATGGTCAAGCAAGACACATTCTTAGCATGAAGGGCTCTATTGTACAAAATTGGACGGGCAAATAATTCACCGCACCACTTCATTGCCTACCAGATGCAGAGGTCGGGCCGATATATGAATGTCAAATCGAATGAAAGCTGCGGTTGCCGTTCGGTCCATTAATGTTTTTAGTTTTCTTTTTGAAGAGAGAAAGAGATTGTGTTTGCCGAAGTTCTGAAATTTTGATGTGACTTACACAAGAATCGAGCGTTTTTGTACTTGATAACGAAGCAGGCATTTCATAGGCAGGCATCCTAATGCTACTGTACATCACCCCACTATAGCACTAAGCTGGTCTAACGACACCTCCATACCTCTAGCTGTCCTTATTCCCTAAACTTGAACCCGACCCCAGCAATATCGGTCGCCGTTCGGTCTATCCGTTCATTTTTGAAGAGAGAAAGAGAAGTGTCGTTCACAGTTTTTCTAATCAAAACAAGCTGTACCATGAATGCAAGTTTTGGAATTTTGATGTGACTTACACAAGAATCGAGCGTTTCTTTTTTTTTTTACTAGGATAACGATGCATTTGTCGTTAGTAGGGACCTTTAAGGCATACTTTAAATGGTTTTTATACCGATCTAGCAATTTTAGCGGACACTACAGGCCAGATGTTGTCACTAGACGGAGAATCTTTAATTTACAAGCCTGTAACGTTTTGGGGATAGCCAGAAACGGTTCCTAATGCTACTGTGCATCAGCCAAATATAGCATTAAGCTGGTCTAACGACACCTCCAAAACTTCTAGCTGTCCTTATTCCCTAAATTTGAACCAGACCCTAGTAATATCGCTTGCCATTCGGTCCATTTTTGAAAAGAGAAAGAGAAGAGTCGTGCACAGCTGTTCAAATCCAAATTTGCTGTAAACTTAATGCAAGTTTTGAAATTTTTATGTGACTTGCACTGGAGTCGAGCGTTGTTTTTGTACTAGGATAACGATGCAGGCGTGTCGTAAGTTGGCACCCTTTAGGCATACAGAGCTGGTATGTATACCCGATCTAGCAATTTTAGCGGACATAACAAGGCCAGATCCTGTCACTAGATGGCGAATCTCCTACTTTACCAAGCATGTAACGTTTCTTGTTGGCCAGAAGCGGTTCCTCATGCTGCATCACCCTACTATAGCATTAAGCTGGTCTAGCTGGTCTTACGACACCTCCATAATGCTATCTGTCCTTATTCCCTAAACTTCAACCCGAACATTTTACAAACACTAAATAAAAAAAAAATGGTGAAAGCCGCCCGACTGAACAACTGAGCTTGTGCAGCTACTTTTATAGGCCTGCCAATAAATAACAAAACTCAATAACGTCACAAAACGTTTTGATTGGCTGATGGTTTTAAATTTTGTTTCGCCCAAAAGGACGATCTACACTGAAAGTAACCGACCAATCAGAATCGAGCATTTTTTCTTCAAGTTGTTAGTGATCACATGACAATTGTGCAGCTGAAGAGAGCGGACGTTTTCTCCCCACATATATCAGACATACAAAATTTAATTATCGCTAATCATTCATATGGGAGAATACACTTGTCTCATTTTTTCATTAGGACAGCGTACATTTGGTATACAAACTGGCATAGAAAAAATTGCGAACCTACGGGGCATGATTAGACTTATCAACATAAATTAGCAAAAAACTTATCTGGATATTGCTATTACTTTGTCAATAAAAGATAACTTTTAAACAATAGTGGCCTTTTTACGTGCAGACGCCTCTTCTATGGGATGATATCATAATGAGAAACAATACGTGTAAATATGGACTAAATAAGGTTTATGTGATTTTGAATGGTGGGACAAGTCTGTCTCTGTTCATTTAAAATGCACACACCACTTTGAACTTAGTCATTTGCATCTTGTCTCTGCTTATCTGCTGTAATGGAAAAAAAATATAAGACTGAAAAAAATTTCAAGAGGGGTGGGGGTCCCAGTTTTGGTGTCTGCGCAAAATGTTTTTTTGATTTTAAATTTTACTTTGTGGTAATATACCTACATGTATTAACAAGTGCTACTGTTACCAGTTTTGACTTACTTTTATAGATATTCACATTAAAAGTGGTGGGGTAATCTGACATGTGACCAGCCAGAAACACAATTTCCGTTATTTTTTTTTTAAAAAATGGTTGTAACTTTTTACCTGAAACTTTCATGATAAAATAACTATGCAATGGACATTTACACCACATGTTGCTTTTAAAAATTGTCCTGAATACTTTTTTTCATCACAGAGAAACAAAGTGGTCTAATCAAATTTACTGATTTTCAATAGACGAACTTCACCCAAAAGCTAAAACATTTTTTATTAGTTGAGATATTAAGGTGTTTTTTTCAGCAGATATTGTAAACTAAATAGACATAATCAAAGACCTGAAGGGCCTGAGTCCGCTAATGATTGATGTACTGACAGTATAGTCTACAAGTTTCAGTTTGTTTTTAGTTTTTTTTTCTTAAAATTTCATAACACAGCTCGATATTTACCCAAAATATTATATCCGGATACGATTACACTTTTTCTCCAGTTTCAACAATATATTTTACAAATTTGTGGTGATACGAAGACATTTAGCAGCAATTTGGCAGTATTTACATTTAGTTTACGGTTAAATTACTTTATTTAAATCTTTCATAAAAAGTTGTTTCTTTCGTGAAAGCAGCCAACATAAAACATCTACTTTCGATTTCAAAATCTACCGAAAAATACAATTTAATGTTTCGCCGATTGTTTATTCTCGAAAAATAAGAATTAAAATCATTTTTAATATCAGTAGTAACTAAAAAAAACCAGTAAGAGCTTCTTCTTCCGATAATTTATCCGTTTACTGACTGCAAAATTCAACCCACGCAAAGTTTATAGAAATCATACGATGCGTTTTTACGTTCAATGTGGGAGAATTAAGGCTGATCGGCTATGTTACCTAACGCATCCAGACGATTCAGTTTTGTTTAAAAAACATTGTGTGCGTTTCTGTAATTTTTTATACGTTTTTTTACGCTTAGAAATTATTAGACATGCGTATTGCTTTATTTCTATACGTAATTTACGCTCAACACGCATCTTATCTGGAGCCCTGTGGAATATTTTTGTCTTTCGCTGGATGTAACCCATGCTTTGTAAGCCTCGCAATTCTTAAAATGCACATTTTTGCTTAATGAGTTACATTCGAGTATTGCACAATTAAAAAGTCATAAATATGACAGTTACATCGTATATTGGTCATAGCAAGGGGAAATTTACACAACTTAACTTCTTCATGCAGTGAACTGTTTGAAGTTTGAGAAATCTAAGGAACTACATCCCTTCAGTGTTATTCGGTCCATTTAGAGAATCGCTGAACAGCAAGGATCGTCAAAGGCTTCGCTTTGCCGACTCAAAAAGACAGTATTTCGGTATTGTTAATATTGAAAAGGGGGACACTGTATGAAAAAAATGTCATAAATAGAGAGATGTAAATCTAAAATGAAGCATCAGTATCCGAATTGTTAGTTTTAATTAACTGAATCTCCCTAGGATAAATAGTACCCACCAAATGACCAAAAAACGGATTATCCATATTAAGAATATCATCAAGATAGCGTGATGTATTATTAAATGCAGTTATAATATCTGCTTGCGTATCTGCAGAAAGGCTCAACATAAAGTCTCTTTCATAACAATATAAAAACAAGGGGTGCACAATTTGTTCCCATGGGAATACCAACAACTTGTCTAAAAACTGCATTCCCAAACCTGATGTAAATGTTGTTCAATAAAAAGGAAAGGGCTTTACAAACTTCGTCACAGGTCCACATAGTATAATTTTTAATAATATTGCTAGTAAAAAAAGCTTTATCAAAATTGCAAGCGATAAATGTAGCATTCTCTCTGGCAAAAGTCTTTTGAATTAGGGCAGTTAATTTGTCATTTATTAAGGTATGTGATAAAGTGGTATACAAAGTAGAAAAATCGTATGTACTGACTGTAGATACCTTGTAATTATTAATTTTCAACTTATCCAGGATTTCGCCAGAATTTTTAATCGACCAAAATAAGTGTTTACCAGAGTTTTCGTATACTTTATCGCAGTATCTTTCCACGTGGGCTTTCACAGCAGTTAGACATGATGTTAATAGTTTTGAAATATTTGTAGTTGTACAAGAGCTTGAATTAGCGATAAAGCGAGCTTTATATGGTTGTTTATGCAATTTAGGAATCCAGTACATGGTCGGTATTTTAATATGTTGATCGTCTATACGAACTTTTAAATTAGAAACTTCAGTGATGTGATCAGTAACCAATTTGTTTTCAACAGAAGGACTCAATGTATAAGTTTTAGTGCTATTTAGTTCGTTTTGTAAAACATTAATATAATGCAGGCGTCAAATGATGATAATATTGTTGGCCGCCTTGTCTGCTGGAACTAAGACATACTTAGAATGAAATTCTTGGATTTCCTTTTTCAAATGTCTTAAAGTAAACTTGGGTTTTGGTGGAAGTAGGTGTACATTAGTTTGATAAAATTTTATTCGAGAATCAACAATGTTAAAAATATTTCGTTTCCAAGACGTTAATGCATTGGGATCAGCGTTCTCACGACGACACCATTTAACACCAAAGCCAGAAATTTTGCCTGTTAGAACATATACAGTAACTGGAAAAATTAAACCTTTTAAAGGAAAAGCGATTATTGAAATTTGTTTGGGTGGTGATATACTTCAACATGGGATGTTGATTTCACATATAGTACAAGAGGCTATCCTTGGAACAGATTTTATACAGGCACCCATTTTAACATTTCCTTCGATAAATGATTACTTTCTTCTGGATGCGGACGCATCCTTGGTGGGCCAAGGCGGGGTATTATCAAAAGTTGTAATTGGTAAGGATCAGGTCATTGGCTATTTTAGCAAATGCTTCACAAAAACAGAACGGCGATATTGTGTTGCCTGAAGAGAACTGTTAGCTGTAATCAATTCAATAAACATTTTCACCATTACATTTATGGTCGAGAAATAGTCATTTGAACTGATCATTCCAGTCTAAAATGGTTGTTATCTTTTAAAAAATGTAGAAGGACAATTAGCTAAGTGTCTTAGTTTTCTAGGCACATATGATTTTTTCAATTGAACATCGTTCTGGTAGAATGCATTCAAATGCAGATGCTTTATCTAGCAGGCCATGTTATGATGAAAATTGTTAATACTGTAGCACAGTTGAGTCAAAAGAGATTAACAGCATTTCTGTATCTAATGTCACTGAGGTACAATCTATGGGAGACAACTCCTATAACCGATGATAGTAATTGCACATTTGTTACTCTTCTTTGTTCGTTGTACACAGTTGTTTGGTGTAGTAAATACTGCTATGATAGTAGGAATATTTTTGGTGATATGGTGGAACTCTGATTTATTGAGCAGATTTTTCTCAGAATTGGCTATATTTCAAACATACAAACATTACTGGAATTATGATATTGGTACTGAAACAAAGAGTTTAAAGATAATCAAACCGGGTATTGATGGCTGTAATTCAGACTGTGACAAAGATACAAATCTCGGTATGGTTAAAAAGGTTTAGGTAAAACATAGTTATGCACAAACAATTACTTCAGCCAAGGAAAGAGTAAAAATTCCTTGGGCTAAATCTGGACAAAAATGCTTGAATTTATTGACTTGCTGGTTCTGTAAATACTGCTGTACAATATTATATTATTTTGCGCAGATGCATTGTTATTAATAACACCCCCCGTAAACCAGCTTATTGTTGATGTTTAACGTACTGTTTTGTAGCTGATTTTAGTATTTTGTCCAGTGAAAGATCTATTTGGTGCACTAGAAATGTGTATCAACAGAGTACAATTCAGTTTCTTGATTATCATTCAATAGTTCAGATTAGAGGCTTGTTTAATGTTGCCTATTTAGGACAAAGTTATAACTTGGGTCTTACATGTTTCAGGACTACAGTAAACCTCGCTTATAAGGAACAGCTTGGGACCTCTAAAAATTGTTCCTTATAACCGAGGTTCCCTATATCCGTATAGCGAACTTATTCCTTATAACCGATTTTTGTATAACGAACACAATTTGTACAGCGAACACTCTTTGACCGACGTTTGAAAAGGGCTCCGGGTCGACCATGAATCTTTATGTGAGAAAGTTGTGAGTCTAGTACCGGTCCTATCCTACAGAGATTGAAATAGTGTTGAAACACGGCGTTTAAACCTAAACTAAGCCAAAATGGGTAAGAATGATGTGATTTGTGTTGATGTTTTGTCGGCTATTTCTATCTTCCGTTTTAAGATAGCACTACCGTATGATTATAAGATATGTTGCAACCCTTACCTTGCTCGACAGCATTTTGTGTGAATAGGCATCAATACTTATATAAAATAAATGTTCAAATAATACAGTGCATTACGACTAGACAACGGCGCCATACAAACGGACTAAAATGTAAATTATATCTATAGTTTTGCTATTGTCCATTTTAGCACCTGCTATAATTTTTACAATTGAAAATTGGGTAAACTGGACTGTTTATCATTGTTAATCACGCGTAATTAACACATTTATTTAGGATAGTATGACATGACCGTGTCCACGACTGATTTTCGTTCACTATTGTTAACATGAAATACCTAATACATGTTAGCTCTCAAACATAATCTCGAGTAAATATAAGTTAATTATGATATTATTTATTTTCTTTTGTTATATCCGTGAAATAACAAACTAAAGACCATAGAAATGAAATAATATGTGTTTATTCATGTGCATAAGAGCGTGTGAAAGTGCCGACGTTACTCTGACGTCATCAGCGATTCTCCTGTTTATTTCCAGTTTTCAATAATTTTTATTATTTATGTATGTTCGCTATAACCGAGGTGTTTTCTATTGAATTTCCACCTTTGGGACTAGAAAAAGTGTTCCTTATAACCGGGTGTTCCTTATAACCGAGTTCCCTATAACCGAGGATTTTTACATTGAATAAAGAAGGAATTAGATCGGGGAATTGAAAACTGTTCCTTATAACCGAGTGTTCCTTATAAGTGAGGTTTACTGTAATTCGTTTTAGCTCACCTTAACTCAAGGCTCACGGTGAGCGTTTGTGAACACATGATGTCCGTCGTCCGTCGTCTGTCCGTCCGTCAACATTTTCCTTCAAACAGTATCACCTCTGAAACCACTAGGCCGAATTTCAAGAAACTTCACAGGAATAATCCTTGTGTAAACTTCTACCAAAGTTGTTTAAATGATGACGATGTTGTTGTAATCAGTTTATTGTTAAAGAAAATGGCTGATCATAAAGGCAGCCATTTTGGTGTTTAAGACGTCATTTAAACACTGTTGAATTCTTTTTTTTTTTTTCAGGAAATAACCTTTAAAATTGATTAATTCTCATATATGTATTGAGTGTAAGGTGTAAAACATAATAATTTCTTTCATTATAACTGGAAAAAGTTGAGAAATTATTAATAGTTTAGAAATGGAATTCTCATTTATTTTATAGCTCTTATTTTCAACAGACGTGACGGGCCGTGCATATAACGCAATTGGCCACTGAATGAATAGGACTGATGAGGTATGTGCAAATTGTATATGAGTTGCATTCTTTGCTTCAAAAGGATCGTTTGATGATTTTCATTAGATTTATAAGTTGTGAAAAAGTAATAACTGAATATAACGGAAGGATTATGCAATAATAAGACAGAGAGATATTATTACTTTTACTGCTTGTTGATGCAGTTAATAGATATAACTTTTTTAAGAGTTGTTTTGGAATATATCATGTAAAAAGTTGGCCAACAGAGTGCTTGTAACTGAAGGAAATAGGTGCAATAATCTCTTCTTTAGGCCATTTCCAGAGACACATTTTTATCCGCCTTTGAGGTAAGATATAATATACCCATGTCTCATTCCCCATGAAACGTCATGAAACTTTTAATCTGCATTTTTATAGAGTTTTAGAGTTTACATATTGGGCTTTTACTCTTTGATCAAAAGGCAGAATTCCCATCTGCACATGCTTTCAATATATCAAGTGTTTAGTGTTCAATATATGATAGCATATTATGAACACTATCCAAGGAAACCTCCACTACCACAAGTTTCTGAATTCCTTTCATATTATAGGAAAATTCTGTGTTCTTAATGATCATAAAATAACAGTTAATATAACAGCACTTTGACAAAGGATGGAGAGATATTTTGCAGCCTCCACATGGCAAAGACAACTGCCTTGGGGTCACATTGCATTCAAGATGTATCGTTGATATAGTCCATTTTAATCGACCTGGCGGGGTCCGCTGCAATATTGTGCAGGATATGTAGTTTATTCGGCAACCTACTTTTATATTCAATGACCATCTACCTTACATTGTAACCGTTCGTGTCTTATGCAAATAATGGTAATCTCAAAAATCAAGCAAAATAGGTATCGGAGTCCTTGAACAGTGCGCAGTTATAATCAATGAGTTGATGAATAGAAACAAAATGAAAACAAATAACACTTCAAAAACTGAATTTATCATGTCTCGTAGCAGACCCCAATCGAACAAATATTTCACAAATGGGTTTAACATTTCGGGCGATGATATCAAACGAGCAAGTATAATTAGATAGCTCGTTGCATTTCTTGACAAAACACTGAACTTTAAAGATCATATAAATCGCAAATGTCATACAGCCATGTTGAATTACCTACGAGTTAAGAACATCCGTAAATATTTCACCAAATCAGCCACTGAAATTTTAGTTTGGTTAGTTATTTCACATCCGGATTACTGCAATGTCATACTGTATGGTGTAGCTAACGGTGAGGTGCGTATGATGCAACGTATTTAAAACATGTGCACAAAACTTGTCCATAACCGAACATTTGACAGTTCTAAACAGGCATTGTATGACCTACATTGGTTGCCGGTGAAAGCAAGGATTGAGTTCAATGTATTTAACAGAATAGCTTAGACAGTATACTCATATTATATAAGGTTTGAGATAGTCCGGAAATTCTGAATGTCGTTATGTTGTTCCATACAGCAAGTGCAAAACATTCAATGATAGAAGTTTCTGTACTATTGGTCCAAAACTGTGGAATGAACTGAATTTTTGTACATGTATAAGGTTTAACATTTTAATATTTATATTTTCAATGTTTATTTAATTAAACGTAATTATGTGTGCAGGATCTATCGGTTAGGTTGTGTGTGGACTTTTTTTTCTAATAATCTATAATAACACCATTAAAGAGGGGGTTTGAACATCTATATGCAGCCCGTCTGTGCATACCATGTAAGGCTTTAAGCACTGGCATTCGCAATAGAGGTATAATAACCTCAGGTGTGGAAGGTTGCGGTCATGACTTTTTGTTTAAATAAGGCTTTTATGATTGTTAATATCATTATTGTCGTTATTATTATTATTATGTACACTGCCATTGAATATGTCTTTGTACAAAAATAGGCGATTAATCAAATTATTCTGTTCAAGATTCAGTTTCAAAATAATTCTGCTGTTCTGCCATTCTGCTAAGGTTATTCTGCTTTTCTGCTAATTTGCTGATTGGTATATATCGCCATTAATCGTTTTCCAATCGCACGGGACCGAAAATATGGCTCTAAGCAAATACAGTAAAAGTAATTCTGCTGTTCTGCCATTCTGTTAGAGTTATTCTGCTTTTCTGCTATTTTGCTGGGTTTATTCTGCTATTCTGCTCTCCTGCCATTCTGCTGGAGTCATTCTGCTATTCTGCCATTCTGCTGGAGTTATTCTGCTTTTCTGCCATTCTGCCATTCTCCTGAAGTTATTCTGCTATTCTGCCATTCTGCTGGAGCTATTCTGCTATTCTGCCATTCGGCTGGAGATATTCTGCTTTTCTGCTATTCTACCATTCTGCTGGAGTAATTCTGCCATTCAGCTATTCTGCCATTCTGCTGGAGCTATTCTGCCATTCTGCTGAAGTTATTCTGCTATTCTGCTATTTTACCATTCTGCTTGAGTAATTCTGCTATTCTGCTCTTCTGCCATTCTGCTGGAGCTATTCTGCTATCCTGCCATTCTGCAGGAGTTAATTTGCTATTCTGCTATTTTGCCTTTCTGATGAAGTTATTCTGCTATTCTGCTATTCTGCCATTCTGCTGGAGTCATTATGCTTTATTGCAATTCTGCTGCAGTTATTCTGCTATTCGGCCTTTCTGCTGGAGCTGTTCTGCTATTCTGCCATTCTGCTGGAGTTTTTCTGCTATTCTGCTATTCTATCAATCTGCTGGAGTGTTCCCGCTTTTCTGGTATTCTGCAATTCTGCTGCTGTTATTCTGCTATTTAGCCATTCTGCTGGAGCTATTCTGCTTTTCTGTCATTTTGCTGGAGTTATTCATCTATTCTGCTATTCTGCTGGAGTTATTCTGCTATTCTGCCAATTTGCTGGAGTTATTCTGCTATTCTGCCATTCTGCTGGAGCTATTCTGCCATTCTGCTGGAGTTATTCTGCTATTCTGATATTGTGCTATTCTGCTATTCTGCCATTCTGATGGAGTTATTCTGCTATTTTGCTATTCTTCTGGAGATATTCTGCTAGTCCGTCAACATTTTTCTTAAAACAGTATAACCTCTGAAACCACTAGACCGAATTTCAAGAAACTTCACATGAATAATCCTTGTGTGAACTTTTACCAAAGTTGTTTAAATGATGTTGTTGCAAGCAGAACTCTGGTTGCTAAGGCAACCCAAAATTTAAAGATTGAGGAAAGTCTTACAATAAGTTGATTTTATATGAAAGCCATCTTCAATCCGTTCATAACGCTGAAAGAATTCTGCCTTTCTGCTGGAGTTATTCTGCTATTCTGCCATTCTGCTGGAGCTATTCTGCCATTCTGCTTGAGTTATTCTGCTATTCTGATATTGTGCTATTCTGCTATTCTGCCATTCTGATGGAGTTATTCTGCTATTTTGCTATTCTGCTGGAGATATTCTGCTATTCTGCAATTCTGTCATTCTTCTGGAGTTATTCTGCTATTCAGCTGGAGTTATTCTGCTATTCTGCCATTCTGCTGGAGTTAGTCTGCTATTCTGCTAATCTGTCATTCTGCTGGAGTTATTCTGCTATTTTGCTATTCTGCCATTCTGCTGAAGTTATTTTGCTATTTTGCCATTTTCCTGGTGTTATTCTGCTATTCTGCCATTCTGAAGGAGTTATTCTGCTATTCTGCCATTCTGCTTGAGTTATTCTGCTATTCTGCTAGAGATATTCTGCTATTCTGCCATTTTGCTGGAGTTATTCTGCTATTCTGCTGGAGTTACTCTGCTATTCTGCTATTTTGCTGGAGTTATTCTGCTATTCT
Organism: Mercenaria mercenaria; assembly: GCF_021730395.1. Taxonomy (NCBI): domain Eukaryota; kingdom Metazoa; phylum Mollusca; class Bivalvia; order Venerida; family Veneridae; genus Mercenaria; species Mercenaria mercenaria. Next base: position 84,086,891 of record NC_069368.1, read on the forward strand.
TCTATTCTGTTATTCTGCTGGACTTATTCTGCTATTCTGCTGGAGTTATTCTCTATTCTGCTATTCTGCTGGAGTTATCTGCTATTCTGCTATTCTGCTGGAGTTTTTCAGCTATTCTGCTAACTTCACAGATTGTTATATATGAGTGCGATTTAAAATATGTACCAATATTTTGAAGGAAAATCCATTCTCGTATATGTTTTTGTCCGTTCAGCTGTTTATTTGTTATTGCCTGCAAAATAGTTAGAATATAAAATGCATTTTAACTGTTAAAGACTCTGTGTTGTTGCACAAAAAATTGGTATGTGGAGATAATGGTTGTTCTTTCCTGTTTAAACACACATATTGTCCCTATAGATTGTATGTTATTAACAATCGATATTAACCATTATAGAACTGCATCATATTTTCAGTAGAGTTTTATATCTGCAGTGTACATGCAGCATTGCTGTAATCTTTCTAAACAGTATTTTCATTCAGTGTCAAAATAAGAAGCATGAATGAATGAATGGAAGCATACTACAGAAATGTTGCTAATGTATGATTTACTTCAAATGCAGCATATTTGTAAAAAAATGTGTTCCAGTAGACATGCAGTGTAATTTAGTAATTTTTCTTTCGACAATATACTGCAGATATCCTGCAAATGCGGTATATAACGCAAATACATCATAAACTGCCAGCAATACATCTACAGGAAACATTCTGACATGTATCTAATTGTATGCTGGGACTGCAGCGGAGATAGAAACTGCGATACTAGATTTTAAGTATATATAATGTACATTGATGTTGAATAGATGTTAAATTCCTTAACTCCCTGGGGCCGAAATGCGACTATAGGCGTTATATTTTCCACCCCTGTAGCGTCGATATGCGACTATACGCGCGTTATCAGGACTCCCCAGGACGGCGATTGACGAGTATAGTCGCGGCACCGAGATCATGATGGTGATATGTAGTTGTTAATTTTTGATAATCTTGACAAAGCAAAATTACTTTGCATACTGGCTATTATTTCTTTGATGTGATAATTACTAGTTGTGCTAATATTTTAGTTCCCTTGTTAAAATAAATGTCTGTAACTATGTGGTAATGTAAATGAAATAAAAAGACGATCTCCGCTGAGTTTCGTTCATACTGTAATTCAAAAGAGTAAAATAATGTCGTCGGCCAGAGATCGTTCTTAAAATGAAGAAAATATTTACTTTTATCATGCTGATTCTGTAATATCAGTTCCGTCGGATGAAGATTCCGACTGTGCGATTCCATTATCAGACAAATGAATGTTCGTAAAATGTTAAGTTTTAGCAGGCTAAAATATTGGTACACTTACATCATATACGACACAAATGGATCAAAAATGACACAACAAAGCATGTTTCATAAAATACACACACATATATATATATATATTTGTAAGTTTAATAATTATTCAAACATGGATGTAAATATTACACTTAAGGTAGTGGAGGTGTAATATCAATGTTTACAAAATGGCATTTGCTTGGTATATTCTTAAAGATGACCGTGTTTTGCACTGTATTGCAAATTTTAAACAACTTTTACCATGCCGTTTTTTCTAAATTTTGTATAACTTGTGGTATCTCCTCTAGCTCAAGTAGAGAAAAATTTCAAAGTGATGGCCGCTATATAAAATGTTTGCAGAGAACTCATTTTACCATTAATTTTAATAAAAGAATCATCAAACTATTGTTAAACAATTATTAAACACAAAATAAAAATGTGGATATAATTTTATATAGTGTTCCTCAAGTAAACGGATTTAATGATACAGAATTCTAATTTCAACGTTGAAAAAATAAGGTCGAATCCTTTGTTTCTGTTTTGAATTTTGCTTACTTCATTCAAAAATTACCTTGGGACAGATGTAAAACCTACCAAAATTTCTTCCACGATATGTAATCTAAAGAGTGGAAGCAAAATAAAAAACTTTTACCACATGTAACTCAATATTTTTACAGATGTATAACTCTACCCCTTCTGTTTAAGTAGTAAATTCACTTCGAACAGCAAGAAATCGCTTAGCAATATTTTTTTTTTCATTTTTGTACAATAAATCTATCATAAGTCTTGAAAGAAGTAAAATCTTACTAGAAAAAATCGAAAATAAGGGGAAAAAAAATTTGGTCCCAATAGGGCTTGAACCTACGCCCCCATGAGAATTGCAGTAAATGTGGGTTTATGGTAGGAATTGAATACTCTTCAAAAAGGAGGTACTCTATTACACATCTACTACCTTAACTGTCACAGTGCGTGACACACAAGATTTGTGTACAGATTGTGTTTAGAAATAGATTATACATCAAAATATATCATTTATATTCACACATTAACAGTTGTAAACTACGAGTAAGGTTGATGTAAATATTCCTTGTTAGTGATGCATTTCTATTAATTGGAATTTAATGTTCAAATATATATTAAACGCAATAGGTGTGTTAAAATTGTGAATATTTCGAAGTGAAAAATTTGTTCTATTTGTATATAAGCTACGGACGAAATTGGATATAACAAATATTTGTTCAAACTTCGAATATTTTGTAGGTATAGTTTAATTTACACCAAAGTTAATAATGTTTTCCTACATTATTTCAACTGACTGTATGCGAGTGCAAAGGTTAGATATTGTTCTTCGACGTCAGGTATGTTACGATATCGGCCTCAGGGAGTTAATGAATCTGAGTTTGTTTGTGCTAATTATAAAGTTTGTGCTATATCTGTATTGAAATTAAATTTTTATTGATTTGCGTCTGATTCTGCTACATGTTTGGTTCTGGGTTCGTTTTGCTATTTGTTATGATAAGATATTACTCTATTTATTCAGTTGGTGCTTTTGAAAAAGTTTAAAGTGCACATAACGTATTTTCATAATAATGCTTGAGAGAAAATACTGGTTTTGTATGAAAACTAATGTAATACATTTTGTTGAAAATAGATGTTTTCTTTTATTCATGATTTGAATTATGTCTCTAAATCTACGTTGAGTTGATTTGTGATCTTATTGAGATAAACAACTATATTCCTTTTGTATTTCTAGTAATAACTATTAACGGTAATGTTTAATTTGTCCTGAATTGATGTCATATTATAACTGATAATTCTCTCTTTTTAAAAATAATCATAATGATCATAATCCTATTAAACACAAAATGTAGTACACAAATAAAAAAATATAAGGTGTAATATACTGCTACAAGATGTAATAGAATATGTACAACATGTATACAAGATGTAATACAAAATGTGCAATGATAATACATATATACAAGGTATAATACAAGGTGAAATACCCGGCTGGAAGGTGTAATAGGCAGATACCTAGTGTCATAGAGAGATGAAATACATATGCTGTTGCAAGGTATGATACAAGCTGAAATTGTGGTGCATATATACAATGTAATACACTGTTAAAAAATCTGATACACAAATACATGCTGTTTCACTTAAATACTTGGTATAATGCACAGGTAAAAAGTGTAATGAATACATACAAGGTTGTAATATACAAATACATTGTCTAATACACAGATACAAGATGTAAAACACCACACAATGTGTATTGCACAGATACAAGGTGTAATTCATAGGCATATAGTGTAATACATACATGCAATATGGAACATCTAGATATATCATGTAATACACAACTACAAGATGTAATACAAAATTTGTAGCACAAAGTCACTATGTGTACACCATAGTAAGCTGTTATTTACAGAAATGTGTAGGGTACCAGGAGTAAAAAAGAGGTAAAGGTTGTGATAACTTGATCAGAAAGATATTGTAACTTAAAGATACAAAGAATATTTCACAACCGCACGGCTTAATACAGAAATATATATCGTATAATACATAGATACAATGTGTAATATGTACAATGTGATACACAAATACACGCTATATAATATATAGATTATACACATATTAAAAGTGTAATACATAGTCAGAAGTTGTAATATAAGGTGTAAGGTATAGTACACAGACGAATAGGAGTTTAAGGCCCAACTATTTTTCTCAAGCCATATGCATTTGAACATTGATTGTATCTGACGGAACAGGCGGAGGACTCTCTAAAATACCTCCAGGACTGAGTTTTTTTTTTTTTGAAATTTGTCTTCTGGCTTGATTCGTCGAGCGTTAAAAGGTATGTCCCTGGTTGCTATATCTTCTTTGAAGTATTTGTGCATTAAGTACACGCTTTTTGGTTCTTAATGATTCCTTTTATAGAAATTTACAAACACTATTTGATGTTTTCCTGTTGCAATTGCATATTTAGAGAGTATTTATTTACGTTGACCTGTGACTTTGACATATGGGTCGGGTGGAGTGTGTACTTTTGTTTACCCGTTATCGTATTTAGATGGCGAAAAGGACCAATGAAAATGGAGCTGTCAACCAAAAACATGACCTCCCCCAACGCTGACTTGTCTCGTGACCTTGTAAAAATTGTGGTTTGCACCGAAACAATTTTAATTTAAGTTATAATGTTTAAACTCTTATCCAATTATCCAATAGAGTTTTATTCAATTTCTAGATTATTAATTAATGTTGAATTCGTTTAAAGGTTGTTTCTGTTACATTTGCTTAATTATACTCTCATTAATATACGATGATTTTGTATAACAAACTTTTTGTATCTTTCGTTTAACTGGCAAATCAATCGCATACTGGCTTTGAATACGGACAAAAAGAAGAAGAAGGTAACATGTACCGATATTTATGCATTAAGACGAACATCGTTCCCGAGACAGACATAAATCAAGAAAATAGGTACATACATGTATATTATTATTTACTATAAGTATGATGATACAAAAGAATGCGATTTACAAGTATGTACCAATGTCAGAAAGGGAAATCCATTTCCTTTCCGTTTGTATTTTTCTCCGTTCGCTGCTTCTTTGTTATTGCTTGCCTTAAATGGTTGAAAACTCTGTATTGTTGCGCGGAAGATTAATATGTGAAGATAACGAAGAACGAAAAATGTACAGATACAAAATGTAAACGTACATACAAAGTCATAATGTTCCGATACATTGTGTTACTCACATGCAAAGTGTAATTTTTAGATACATGGTGTAATACAAAAGTACAAGATGTAATACACACTTTGTAACCAAAAGTCACAAGGTGTTATGCAGGATGTAAGGTGTAATGTACAGATATATGATATAAACAGATACCTAGTGTAGTAGACGGGTAAAATGTGTACTTATTTGATCAAACACTGCATGTAACTTAAAAGCACAAAGACTATATCACAGAAACACGGTGTACTACAGAAATATATGGTAGATTACATAGACACAAAGTGTAATATGTAGATATATCGTGTGATATACAAATAAAAGTTATAATACACACTTGAACGATGTAATTCATAGTCACAAGGTGAAATACAAAGTGTAAGGTGTCATACACAGAATCGTACAGGTAGAAGGTCTAGTATACTGATGATTGTTGTTTTTCACAGGTAAAAATTGTGATACATTGACATATAGTATAAAAGAGGAACAAGGTATGACGCTTTCTTTTCCTATTTTTGAACGACACTCACACCAGGTTTGAAAATTCAGTTTTCAGACAAGTAATTGTCATTTTTTATGTAAACAAACTGTGCACCCCTTGTTGTAGATTTGATTTTACATTGCTACGAAAGAGATTGTATGTTAAGCCTTTATACATATACGCAAACAGACATTTAATGTACTACATTTAGAAATATAGCATGATTTCTGGATTATATTCTTAATATTGATTATCCGTTTTTCGTTTTTACCATTCGGATACTACTTCTTCATTTTTTAATTTACATCCCTACATTTATAACTATATCACACATTTCATCAATTATGGCAAAAGGAATGATTTTAAAATCATCATTGTAAATTTCCATCTTTGGATTTGGATTTACAACAGGCAAAATCTCATGGGATATAAATTTCGCAATTATTTCGGTTTGCCAGAGCCTGCAAACATGTTGAAAATTTCAGAGAATGTATTCTATATTAAATTTTATATATAAAATAAGCTTCTGCAGCAATTACGTAAATACTTTGCTTAATTTTACTTAAGTTTATAGTATTTATCAGCGGTCACGTCCATCAAGGTAACATTCCTCTTGTTGATTTGTCTTTTTTGAGGTACTTGAACAATGAATACCTGCGTTTTTGGTTCTTAATGAGTGTTTCTTTTAGACGGTCATCCTATGAAGTTAAAACATTCTGGGTCAAGTGGTACTAAAATTATTGATCGGAAATGGTTTTCAATGTTCAGGCCCCTGTGACCTTGACCTTTGATGGAGTGACCCGAAAATCAATAGGGGTCATCTACTCTTCATGACCAATCATCTTATTAAGTTTCAACATTCTGGGTCAAGTGGTTCTCTAGTTATTGGTCGGAAATGGTTTTTTATGTTCAGGCCCCTGTGACCTTGACCTTTGACAGAGTGACCTCAAAAACAATAGGGGTCGTCTACTCCAGCAGCCTTACAACCCTATGAAGTTTGAAGGTTCTAGGTCAAATGGTTCTCCAGTTATTGCTCGGAAATGAAGTGTGACGTACGGACGGACGGACGGACGTTCTAACGAAACGGTATTTATTTGACACCCCCATTGTTCTCTCTATTGTTCTATCAGTCACATAAAAAGAAAAAAGTCACATAAACAGAACGGAATGAATGACATCAAAGAGAAAGTACCGTTATGCAGTCACTTAACCATCATTTCGCGGTCACGGAAGGACGGACGGACGGACAGGGCAAAAACAATATGTCTCCCCCAGAGGAGGGGGGGGGGGGGGAGACATAATAATTGTTAACAATCAACAGTTAGACATCATAGACTAAAGTGAGATATTGATATCTCCTTCAACTGCGTTCAGCTCTGCTGAGCCAATCTCTGTTACTCACTCCAATGACGTACACTTGGCCATTGACCTGTTTATGTGAGAAAGTTGGTACGAGTCGTGACTCACACTCTACTGGTTCTTACTGAAAGTCTGTTGAGATCTGGCATGAAACCAACAAAACAATGAGGGTTTTTGAATGTATCTGACTTTAATGATGGTACTTAATAGGCTGGTATTACTGAGTGTATACAGGTATGCAATAAATCTGCACGCTAATTGTTAAAATCAATGTACAAATAATCAATTGGTAGATAACATTCTTTTACATGATTTTATATTATTTTGAATTTAAACATGCGATAGCTAAAATACATCATTTTTTGGGAAATTCCCATGGGAAATCCACTTTCCCATGGGAAATTTATCATATGTTCTTCCCATGGGATAGTGTATTTCCCATGGGAAAAGACCGCATTCCTATGGGAAAATAGCATTTCCCATGGGAAAGTTAAGTTTTTAATGTTGACTGCTGCTTTGTTGGTGGTATAAAATCAAATTGAAAAGTATGGCGTGCATGAGAATTTGAAGTACTTTACTTTTGCGAAAGAATTTTTAAGATAGCATGTACAGAAGTACTTGCTGTTTTTGCCACATATTGGCGTGGCAAATTAAAATTGGCGGCCGTTAGAAGATGATGGTGTTTTTATCTGTTGTAACTGCATGAGTAAAGGATTATTTTTAAGCGGGTAATTTGTTCTAACTCTAGGATTAACTGGAATTCTACGAAAGTTGTTAAGAAATCTTGGAGACTGTCCATATAAAATATAAAAGAACTATTGAGCATGTTGCTTATTAGTCCAAAAACGTGCTTGAATTTATTTGACTAGGTGGTTCTGTAAATACTGCTCTACAATATTATAATTTTCTTGCGCAGATGCATTGTCATTAATAACACCGCTCCGTAAACAAGCTAATTGTTGATGTTTAACGTACTGTTTTGTAGCTGATTTTTGAACTTTGTCCAGTGAAAGATCTGTTTGGTGCACTAGAAGTGTGCATAAACGGGTCTTCGGAATCAAAGAAACTTGTGTAAAGAATCCTTCTTTTCGCAATAACGGGTCGTTTAAGCCCCTTCCTTAACCACTGTTTGTTTTCACCCATGTCTCACCCCCAGGGAAAAGTTAAAAAAACCTCCTTCTTTCAACATAGAGCAGTAGAGTTTGCACTTTCGGCTTTTTGATCATTGGTCTAAAGGCAGGATGCCCACAATATTTTCCAAGTGTTTAATATAAATTTCACCAACACTTCATGAGGAAATTCCCACCTATAAAGTATGGTGAATTGCTCCCTTATTATAGTAAAATTGAGATTTCTCCATGATCCAGAATGACCTTTAGATATAACAACACTATGTCCAAGTAATGGTAAACTTTTGCCGTTTGGCACTTACATGCAGTTTTTGTGAAAGTCAATTAAACTGAACATGTGAAATGATTTTCAGAATTAAGTTAATTTTGCAAGTGACAGTTCTGAAGCGTTATCGATATACCTAATTGTCGAGGAACAATAATGTCTCAAGTACTTAATTTATGAAATGAACTTTTCTTCTTCTCATTCTTCTTCTACTTCCTATCAGCGTTTATATTCCGTGATGAGCAATACTGGGAAATATTACAGCCTATGCCTTGTAATGTAAACTGTTTTGAGCACTGTTTGTCGTTTGTGTATTCCGATTATGACATTTACAATTTGTTTGATAACTGTTACCTTTAATTCTCTACTAACATTAACTACCATCACACCATCACAGTGTATTGTATGTCTACCTCTTTCTAAAACAAGCTTGAAATAAAGAGACACTATCAGGAAGTATCGGAATGATTAACAGAAGCGATATAACACGTGACCATTAATTACCAGTAATGATAAATAAAATAATAAACTGTTGTGCTCTAAACTGAAACAAAATGAATTCGGTTGTAAAATTTAAAGAACTGTTCCAACAGAGTACAATTAGGTTTTTTGGTTATCATTCAATAATTCAGATTAAAAGGGCTTGTTTTTTGTTGCCTATTTTTACGACGAATTCATTTTTAGCTCACCTTAACCAAAGGCTCAAGGTGAGCGTTTGTGATCACATGATGTCCGTCGTCCATTGTATGTCCGTCTGTCATCATTTACATTCAAACAACATCGACTCTGAAACCACTGGGCCGTATTTTAAGAAACTTCACAGGAATAATCCTTGTGTGACCCTCTACTAAAGTTGTTTCAATGATGTTGTTCTAAGCAGAACTCTAGTTGCTGAGGCAACCCAAAATTTAAAGGCTAAGGAAAGCCTGAAAGAAGTTAATTTTATATGAAAGCTTTCCTCAATCCGTTCATAACGCTGAAAGAAGGTTTAACATGTTATTTAACAAATCACCCTTTAAATAGATTGATTTTCAATGATTTATTGAGTGTAAGGTGTAAAACATAATATTTTCTTTCATTATAGCTGGAAAATGTAGAGAAATTATTTTACAGAAATAAGTAAATACAGTTCAAATGTGTATCTAAAAATATATAAAAAATCCGCTGTTTTCTGCTGCCACGGAAACAAAATGGCCGCTAATTGGACTATATATTTAACTGCTCATAACTTTTCCATTTCTACTCCAATTTTGAAAATTCTTTCATTTCTTCAAATGATTTAAGAAATCCTAGCTGACGAAATTAACAACGTAATTGCTTTTCCCTTTAATAGTTTTGAAATGGAACTCTCATTTATTTTATAGCTCTTACCAAAAGAGTTTCAACAGACGCGATGGACTGCGTGTGGATATAATGCAGTTGGCCACTGAATGAATAAGACTGATGCGGAATGTGCATATTGTATATAAGTTGCATTCTTTGCTTCCAAAGGATCTTTTTATGATTTTCATTAAATTTGTAAATTGTGAAAAGGTAATGACTGAATATAACTGAAGGAGTATGCAATAATAAGTCAGAGGATTATTATTACTTTTTACTGCTTGTTGATGCAGTTGATAGATATAACGTTTTAAAGAGTTGTTTTGAAATATATTCTGTAATCTCTACTCTTACCTATTATTTTTTGGCCAACAGAGTGCTTGCAGAGATTTCGATGCATTGTTTGAAAATTTTGAAAACAGTTTATGATGCGAAAACAGCAGGTGATAGTTCTTAACATTTTATAAAAGATTTTACATTCCAACATTCATGTCTCCAAGGTTTGTTTAAAAAACGCTCTTGTTGGAAAGGCTGTATGGGCAGTATTTGTTTAGTATTCTTACTTAAATGTATATGAGGGCCCACAATTAACAATGGGTTTATATCGCTATATGCAACTCGTCGGGCGTACCAGATGCTATAAGCATTGGATATTGGAAATAGTTGGTAAAATGACCTCCAAGGGGAGCGGTGCGGTTAGCGGGTAATAGATTTATAATAATTTATTATTATTATTATTTATTATTATTATTATTATGTACAACGCAATTGAAATTTTCATTGTATAAAAAGGCGTTTAAATAAAAATTATTCAGTTTCAGTTTTTTCATTCAACCAAAATGCGTCATGATTTGAATTAGTTTTGGAAGTGGAAGTTCAAAAGTGTTATCTATATACCTGTCACCGTTTTTATTCCCTTGTATACAATAATGGTAAATGACACAGTATATGATTTCTCCTCTAACTTAAAGATGAACTGCCATCACAGAGTATTCTATGTTTATCTTTCCTAGAGGACTCTAGAAGTGAAGGGACACTATAAGGCAGTATCTGAATGACTTCCAAGAAGGTTATAATACTTGAATATTAATTACAAGTGAAAATGATATCATAAATCATTTGGTTTGAGCCGAAACAACAGGAATTATGTTATAATGTTTACACACATATCCAAAGATGGTAAGACATTTATATTACACCGTTTAGAAATGAAATTCTCTTTTAGTTTGTAACACGTATTAGGATAGTTTCTGAATCAACAAACACAACTGACCTGACCAAGTCACTGAATATTAGGACTGATGAAGGTAAGTACACAGTGTGTTTGGGTTAAATTTGTAAGTTATGAAAACGTAATAATTGTATGTAAGAAGGATTATTATAACTGTTGTATAGCTGGTTGATGTAATTACTAGATAATACTATCTAGAGTCGTATTGACATACTTTTATAGATAGCTGGACAACAGGGTGTTTTGGAATAGAAGGAATTTGTTCGTTTGGCGATAACTGGTCGTCCTTGTCCTTTCCTACTTTTCCGCTCTTGAGGTTAGAAATGATATAAGCATGTCTTATTCCCTGTGGAAAGTTCAAACAACCTCATTTAATCTGCATTTTTATAGATTTATAAAGTTTGCATTTTTGGCTTTTTGCTCTTTGCCCAACAGGCAGGGTGTCAACATACACATGCGTTTGGCAATTTCAAGTGTTTAGTTGAAATATTTCATGAATTTTTCCCGCTGAAATGATTACTTTCAAAAATGTCTAAATTTCTCTCGTATGATGGGAAAATTGATTGTTCTCAATGATCACTAAATACCATTTAATATAACAACACTTTGTTCAAGGGTTGGAAGAATTTTATAGCCGCCCCATAGTACTTGCAGGCATGTTTTTCAGTTTTGAAATAAATTTTGAGAGTAAAGTTCAAAAGTGTCAGATGCCATAGTAGTAAATGTTACAGTCTATGAATTATCATGTAAAAAGTTTACAATTTGTTCGATTTCTGTTTCCTCAAATTTTCCACTAACTTTAGCTGCAATCACAGTCTGTAGTATGTCTATCTTTTACTAAAACAAGCTAGAAGTGAAATCAGAATGATTGCTTAGAATGATATTATGTTTGAATATTAATTATCAGTGAAACAAAAGGAATTAAGTTACAATGTTTAAAAACTTATTCAAATCAATTTCTAAATGACTGCTTAATGTTAAATTCATTCTTAGAATGTTTCCGTTACAGTTGCTTATTGAGCTTTCATTGGTTATTGTATGAGGACATATTTGTAATGTTCATTGAACAGCATTTAATCAATCCAAAATCGGCATTAAATAATGGACAGCACATGTATAATGAGAAAAGACACACCAATATATGCACGCAGACAAAAACAAAAATTGCACACAATACATATAAATATAAAGAAAAATAGCTCTACATATTTTGTACAGTTTCTACTATAAGCATGATGATACATATGAGAGCTATTTATAAGTATGCACCAATAACTAAAAAGAAAATTCATTCCCGTCGATATTTTGTCCGTTCGGCTGTTTCTTTGTTATTGCTTGCAAAATATTTTGAATGTAAAATGCCTCTCAACTGTAAAAGTCTCTGTATTGTTGCGCAGAAAGTTGGTAAAGATGAAAGAGGAAATGACTGTTCTTTCCTGTTTTGGTATATATATTTTCCCTAAAGATTGTATGATTAGCGTTTTGGTAAGTTAGTGCAAGATATCATACAGAACTGCATCAAACTTCACGGTTTTGCATTATATCTGCAGTGTACACGCAGCATTGCTGTAATTTTTCTGCAAAGTATTTCCATTCACTGTCACTGTAGGAAGCATGAATGAATTAATTGATGCAAACTCTACAGAAATATTTCTTATGTAGGATTAACTTAAAATGCATCATATTTGCAAAGATGCTGTTTTCCAATAGACATGCAGTGCAATTTATATATTTAATTTTTCCAACAATATACTATAGATATCCTGCAAATGCGGTATTTAACGCAAAAACAACATACACTACCAGCACAGCATCTACTACAAACTTTCTATCTACAAACATATTTTATTTTATACTGCGACTGCAGCGGAGACAGAAACTGCATATATATATTAGTATATATTAATATGCACTACAGCATATATGAAGTTAGTCTCCACTTTCAAACTTATGCCTGGAAATATAACGCATGCATACTTATAGACCATATACAGCTTTTTGTGAACAGTTCTGTAAATAACAACATTTATAACTTGTTTCTAAAAACCATTTTTCTGAACATTTCCTAATCAAGAAAGTCGCCACATCAATAACTACAGTGTGAGAACAAGGATATGAAATGTAGGAGAACTTGTACTGAGAACAGGTGATACAGAGACTTTCTGAACAAGTGGTAGAACCGTTTCTTGAATAGTATGTAAGCTTAGTGACTCATAAGTTTGAGATTGGGGCGGTCATATATTCCATTTCAATTAATATAAAATGAGTCTGAGTTTGTTTGATTTAATTATAAAGTTTGTGTAATATTTGTATTGAATTTAATTTTTTATTGATTAGCGTCTGCTTCTGCTGGATGTACGGATCTTTGTTCGTTTTGCTATTTGTTATGATAAAGTATTACTCCATTTATTCAATTTGGTGCTTTTGAAAAAGTTGGAATTGCGCATAACGCAATTTCATAATAATGCTAGAGAGAAGATATTTGTTCTGTATGAAAACAATTATCATGCATTTTGTTGAATATAGATGTTTTCATTTATTCATGCTTTAAATCTTATTGATATAAATTATGTCTCTAAATCTATGTTGAGTTGATCTGTGATCTTTTTGAGACAACTATATTTTTGTATTTCTAGAAATCACTCTTAACGGCAATGTTTAATTTGTCTTGAATTAAGTTCATATTACAACTTATGATTCTCTCTTTTTAAAAAGGAATAGTAGTTACCATACTCGTAATAAAACAAAGTGCAATACACAAATACAAGGTAAATATAACGTGTAATATACTGATAAAAGTTGTAATTGAAGGTGTAATACATGTTTACAAGATGTAATACAGTGTTAATTCATAGATAAAATGTGTAATACTAGGAGAAATACATGAATCGGAGGTGTAATACATAGTTTTAAAAGAGAGATGAAATACAGATACATTTACATTGTATGATACAAGGTGGAAGTGTGATGCATATATACAATGTAAATCACAGGTATAAAGTGTGATGCCCAAAACATCCTGTTTCACATAAATATTTGGTATAATTCACATACTCAAAGTGTGATACACAAATACATCTTGCAATAATACACAGATACAAGATGTAACACACGAAACCATTGTGTAATAATACACAGATACAAGATGAAACACACGACACAAGATGCATTGCACAGAAAAAATGTGTAATTCACAGGCATACAGTGTAATGCATACATGAAAAGTAAAATATGTAAAAATGCGATGTAAGACACGAATTCAAGATTAATACAACATGTGTAGCACAGAGTAACTAAGTGTAAACCAAGGCATAAGGCGAAAGGTACATATATGTTCACATAGGGTAATACAGGGTACCAGGTGAAAAAAAGAGGTATAAGGTTAGCGATAACCTGATCAAAACAAAATGTAACTTGCTGTTATTACAAAGACATAGTATTTCAAAGACACACGACGTTATATAGAAATATTTCGTATAATATATAGATACAATCTGATACGCAAATACATGCTATAATATATAAATGGTACACATAATAGATGTAATTCAAGATGTAAAGTATAGTACACAGAAGCTTACAGGAGCTTACAGATAGACTACCTAGTATGAATGATGTTATGCACTGGTAGTAAATATAATACACGAATACAATGTGAAGAAACTGTGAACCACTTGTCACAGATTTGATTTTATTCTATGTTAAGCGTTTCTACAGATACGCAAACAGACATTATTAATGCATTTAAAAATATAGCGTGCTTTATGAATAATATCCTGACTAATGATTATTCGTTTGTTTGCTCATCAGGTTGATATTATTTATCCCAGGGTATTGTGGTTAAATAAAACGTGCCATTCGTATACTGCTGCTTCAATTTTATACTGACATCTCTATATTGCAGACTATACTATACATATTAAATATTATGGCAAAAGGGATAATTGTTATTTCAGGATTTTAAATTTTCCCCAATTGGATAGGGATTAACCATTATTACGGGATTTATATCTAATTTATATTTCTCAATTAATTCAGTTTCCTAGAGCCTGTAGACGTTTTGAAGATTTAAATGAACGTAGTCTATATATATCAAGAGAACGGTTCTTCAGCAATGCTACCATGATTATGAATTACGTCAATACATTGAATAATTAACTCTTGGGGTAATACTCCTGGAGTAATAGAAACACCAAGCTAGCATTCTTCCAGCCAAGGAAAGAGTAAACATTCCTTGGGCTAAAGTTGGACAAAAATGCTTGAATTTATTTGATTAGGTTGTTCTGTAAATACTTTTGTACAATATTATATTTTTTTTTTTTGCGCAAGATACATTGTCATTAATAACGCCGCTCCGTAAACCAGCTAATTGTTGATGTTTAACGTACTGTTTTGTAGCTGATTTTGGAACTTTGTCCAGAGTCTATTTGGTGCACTAGTAGTGTGCACAAACGGGTCTTTGGAATCAAAGAAACTTGTGTAAAGAATCCTTTTTTTTCGCAATAACGGGTCGTTTTTGCCCTTTCCTAAACTACTTTGTGTTGGTTTGGATGTGTGTATCTTATGCTAATGAAAATAATGCTGATAATGATGAACACGATATGAATTTTAAATTGTTTGCATACCTCTTGTGCTAAAAAGTATCAATTAGTTCTTCATTTTAGTTGAATTCAATTTAATTATACCTGATGTTGCTTCTGGACAATGGCTGAACTGTCAACATGCTGTATTAAATTAATTCTGATTAACATCAATCTTAGTGAGAGCTGCAATTAAAGGCTTAGCAAATAAGGAAACACAGTTAAAAAACAAAATCATTGTACCTATCCTTAGGAACTACCTTCAACAATGTTTTTCATTACATTGCTGCCAAGACAATACTAAAGAACTATTACAGTTTTTACCTGAAGGACGCTGAGATGAAGGGCAATGTACAATATATCACCTTACCAAAATAATGCCATAAGGTTAAGAAAGGAATAGCTGCCTATTCTTACTCATACCGTAATAATAATAGAAGGCGAAGGAGAAAGAAACCGATTGATTTGTTCTTTCACCATAGTCTCAAGTATCTACATTATTAGTTTGTAGACAGTGATTGAAGCGGAGAAGGGGGAGAAACTGATAATTTGTTTTTTTACCGCCTAGCAACTACGTGCCTGAATAATATTAGACGGCGTGGGGAAAATAAACTGATCGGTAAGATTTTTCCCAGGATTATGTTTTCATATAGCTGATTAATAGAAGGTAAGGTGTAAGAAACTGCCTAGGTGATTATTTCCTCTATAGTATGTGTCTACATATTAGCATTAATGAAGTGTGAAGGGTGAAGTTTACTGGTTGGTTTCCTCCTCAAATATATGATTAATAAAACCCGATGGGTTGGTTTTATATTTACGTACTTGATTGGCTGTGAAGGAAGAAGAAATTGACAGTTGATGCTTGGTCTATGTTATGTTTACACCACTATGTAGGTTTAAACAGTATTTATTAAATATATCATGCACATAAATACATACAATAACATTTACAATCAAAATAATGTAAAGGATCTGAAAACAACTGAATCCTGTAAGTGCCATGCGTAGAGTTGGCAATTTTGGCACGAATTATCGCGATGTCGCGTCGCATTGTCGTCAGTCGTATCGCATTGTAGCGCGTCGTATCGCATTATCGCGATTACGTACCGCATTGTCGCTATGTCGTATCGCATTGTCGCGCGTCGTGTCCCGCATTTTAGCGACGCGCGATAATGCGATACGACACACGACGTTTTCAAACGACATTGTCGCGATGTCGTCTCGCATTGTCGTATGTTGCCTGTGTGCCAATAGTGTCAGGATACTGGTTATATGACCCAGGGAAGTGCCTACGCCTTTAGTATCTTGAACAATGGTTTGGGTCCAATCGCTAAGGTGACTATGTCTTAGACTAGCTGACAAACGATGTAGAATGTCCTTTGTTAAAACGTAGAGCTGGTGAGACCAAATATCTCATATATATAGAATTTTCCTCTGGCTATCTTGCCTAGATGATTCGTGTACCAATGATTCTTAAATGATTTTAATTATGAGCTAAACAATTTCAGGGATCAGGCAAATTACTAAATGTTTCAAACTAACAATTTTCAGTTAGCACAAACTCCTTTAGGCTGGAGACTCTATACTTGACTGGTCTTTTTGTTGAAGTTCCCGTCAGACAATGTCTTTGAATCAACAACATACGAGTCCTATCTCATAGATGCTCGACCTCTGTCCTCTCAACTCTATATGATTGCCCTGACTCCTGGATGCTCAGCGCCTATATGCTATCACATGTAGCATTCAACTACCATATAGGTATATCTCCGATGCCTTGGCTGTACTTCGCCAATAATGCTGAACCGTCTATAAGTTGGAACTCTCCTACTATCTCAGTAGATTACCAAACTCTGGGTCTCTGTCTCAGCTTCCCGATGCTCAGCCTATATATGCTATCGTCTATATTATTAAATTACCTTTAAGGTAAAACTCCTATGCGCTGGCCCTATAGCTCGAAACCTTATCGAAATTCTGCTACTCTTCTTTAGTCTAAGAACTTCCAAAGTCTTCTTTTTAATAATTTATCCGCCCTGACAGGGTAACTGCAATAGTCTCCTTCTCAAGGTACTGGGATAAATTATTAGTTGAATCCTCGATGTGTCTTCTTCAACCGCTGGATACCGAATGAGCTCTCTGTCATCAATCTACCTATTTATACCCCAGCAGACGTGCTATTTTTAGAACTTGTTTCTGATTGGTCCAAATTTAAACATAACGTCTTACAACGAGTACCTGCTCTATTAAATGTCTGGTTCCCTTTAACTATTGTATATGACTCAATGTGTGATGCTGGGATCCAGTTATCGGCATAATGAACCAAAATCAACCACAAATGACCCAAAATCTATTATTAACATCAATTCAACAATAATTATAACAAAGATGTCATGAAATGGGAGTCAAGCACTATCTCTGCTTATGTGTCATGTTATCAATATATCAAACATACAAATTATTCTGACAAATAGCACGACGCGAGACATCGTGATACGACACATGACAATGCGACACGACATCGCGACAGTGCGATACGACGCGCGACAATGCGATACGACAAACGACAATGCGATATGACATTTCTCAAAATGTCGCGATTATTGCATTTTCTTGCGCCATTTACTATCACTTGAAAATATAACTCCTAAGTGTTTATGTTCTTCTACTGTTTTTATAAGGATAATGTTCATAAGGATAATGTTCATAAATAAGTTAGGATGGTGAGGTTTGTTATACCTTCTAGAAATGAGAAGAGTTTCCGTTTTCTTAGGATTAAAATCAACTAGCCAAGTTTTTGCCCAATAATGTATTTTGCCGAGGTCAGTGTTGAGTTGAGATGCGGCGTCTTTTGGATCATCTACTACTAGATACAAGCTTGTTTCATCGGCGAATAATCGAATGTTTGATTTAATATCTTTCACAATGTCGCTTATGTAAATGAGAAAAAGAAGAGGCCCGAGGATCGTGCCCTTTGGCACCCTGGCCATTACATTCCTCCGTTTTGAATGTGAGTGTTTTAAGACTACGCGTTGTTTTCTGTTTTCTAAATATGATGTTAACCACTGTAAAAGGGTATCGCAGAAAACTACTCGTATCTCCTTGCCATCATCAAGAGCCTTGCAAATATCCTTATAGATATAAACTCACTTATTTATTGTAGAATCTCCACGAATTAATCGGACTAAAATGGGCTAAGTAGATTTTTATTTATCTAATGATTTTAAACATGCTTATGTACACAACGTTCCATTAATTTACCCACACAACTTAATAGAGATAAACGTCGATAATTTCCAGGATTAGAGGGATCTGACTTTTTAAAAAATGGCGTAACATTTGCCTTTTTCCATTTATCATCACTATGTTTATTTTGCATATCTAGATAATAATAGAAGTGGTTATATATAAAATTAAACACCATGCAATTGTAACATTTACAAAGCATATATTTTCCATGATCTGTATTTTATTGAAATAAATGTTTGAATTGATATGTAGTATTTAAGGTATTGGACCCGTAATAGAGTACCTCCTTTTTGAAGAGTATTCAATTCCTACCATAAACCTACTTTGACTGCAATTTTCATGGGGGCGTAGGTTCAAGCCCCAATGGGACCAAATTTTTTTCCCCGTTTTTTCCTTTTTTCTAGTAAGGTTTTACTTCTTTCAAGACTTGTTATGGATGTATTGTTCAAAAGTGGAAAAGTTTCATTTTATAAGCAATTTCTTGCTGTTTAAAGTGTGAATTTACCTCTGAATCAGGATGGGTAGAGTTAGACATCTTTAAAAATACTGAGTTACATGCGGTAAAAGTTCTCTATTTTGCCTTCTTTCTTTAGATTACATATTGTGGAAGAAATACAGGTAGGTTTTACTTCTGCCCCAAGGTTATTTTTAATGAAGTGAGCAAAATTCAAAACAGACCCACAGGATTCGATCTTAATTTTTCAATGTTGGAGTTAGAATTCTGTCCCATTAAATCTGTTTACTTGAGACACCCTAGAAAAAGAAAATGATATTTACAGTTTTATTTTATGTTTTACAATTGTTTAACAATAGTTTGATGTTTCCTTTATCAAAATTAATGCTGTACTGAATTCTCTGCAAACGTTTTAGATAGTGGCCATCACATTGAAATTTGTCTCTACTTGAGCTTGAGGAAATTCCATAAATTATACAAAATTTACAAAAAAACGCCACGGTAAAAGTTGTTTAAAATTTGCAACAAAGCGCGAAACATGGTCAACTTTAAGAATATACCAAGCAAATGCCATTTTTTTAACATTATTATTAGGGGTCCAATACCTGAAATAACAAATAATTCTGCGATGCTTGGTTCAAAACGTCAAAATTAAGGTAAATATGTTGTTATATTTCTCCTATTTATACTTGAGATCACTCTATGATTGTTTTGGGAATTTATGGAACACATTTAAAAAAGTCGTACTTTCAGAATGTTTTACATATCATAGTATATAAGGATATTACATGACTGTCTGTGTTGGACGGGGTTTTCGCTTCCCGATGGACAGTGTGGAATGAAAAACCGAACATAGCGAGGTTTTTAATCCGAGATCGTAGAGACAAATAGCTTTGGGTATTTCCTGATATTAGTTATATAGTTTATGTCGTCACAATAGTTCCGGTGCTTTGTGACGTCACCAAAGTGCACGCTATTTTAGACAAGTGTTTTTCCCTAGAGAAAAACAGGAATATCTATCCCTGGCGCGTGCTTGGACAAATGTAATTTTTTTCCTTGCTAGATGGGCAAGAATATTGTGTCTTTACACATATTCTTTTAAGTTTCGTAGTAAAGATATTGTCTTTCCTATTTGTTTAAAATCAAGTGTCCGAACACTAAATAAAATAGAAATTAGGATCATTTATGTCGATATTCTTAGCGGTATATGTTTAATTCTTTTTTTCTTAAATAATTGAAGTCTGATTTAGTGTAGTTGCTTAGTGAAGCCTTTAAACATAATCCTCTGTGATGTTTGTAGTACATCAGAAAAAGAATCAACTTTTAAGCTTTTACTCGCACGTTTCGTGCATAGTACATCTACATTTGCCCATAGGTTTCACCTAAGTGAAATACAGTTTCATCAGAAATAAGAGTGTTTGTCCAAATGCGGCTGCATGAGTTCTTATTCAGCATCAAAGAACTGGTCTTTTGTTTTCATTGGTTCAATATAGAGCTCATGAACATTGGAGTTTTTCATTATTTGTTACAAGAGTTTGAAAAACAGCTAAGCTCCTAACCTGATTGACATACGAAAAAAATTGAATAAATTGACATTGATATATGATGTTCCTAGCTTCCGTTGGCGTTGTCATTGTAGATCATTTTGTAAAGGTTTTAAGAATGCCGCTAATTATATTATAGTTTCTAAACATTTTTTTATAATTGAAATGAAAGTGCATGTATCTATTAATTGTGATAACAAAAACAATTTCGAAATTCTCGTATATGCCTTTAAGAGATTTCAATTATATGCAGAACAACTCTCGTAGGCGGTGCCCCTTAGTACCATGTATCTATATTCCTGATTAATAGGTAGGGGAGGAGAAGAAACTGATAAATGTGTTCTTTTCCCCATTATATGTGAATATCTGTTAAAACAATGTCTATCTGTTGAACTGCAGTTTTCTCATACCAATTTACATGAAATATAAATGTATTGATACTATGTCAACTAAATTCCACATAGCAAACATAATTACCTTAGAATGTGAATCATTCCGACGTCAAATAGTCAATTTTAAGTAAGTGGTCTCGTTAATGAACAGCACTTTGTTATGCATATGGTTACACCATAATCTGCGTAGACTTTGGAATAACTATAACATTTTCTATGAAGACGAGCAAACATTCTTCGTAGCTCTAATTTATAAGTCGCTTTGCAGGTTTTTTATAAAACGTTTTTAGTCCAGGTAAAATGAATCACCTATTTCACCTTCCACATCAGTTATTTAATTGCATCTGACAAAGAAAAGATTTTACATTCAAAGCCATACATGTTTTACGAGCAAGAATCTGCACTGTTTTTTCATTTGTAATCAATGAACTCTTAAAGAGGAAGGTCCTCTGTACGTATAGGAACCTATAGAAACAACCAATCACGCTCTCTAAGATCGAATAAGTGGAAATTTTCGAAAACGATGTTGGAGGATATATATCAAATTATTTAATTTGAAGATCCTATTGGGGAGTTTTCCGATTGACATTTTCCTTTGAAAAAGAAACTGACTTGTACTTTTCAACTCGTAGTATCGGACTGAGGAAATACCGGGTGGTTATTCCAGGTTCAATTGCCATTTATGACTGACATCCCGAACAGTCTTTACTTGGTAATTATTCTAACAGAATCATTTTGGAATGCATATTGTAGAAAACATATAATACTTTGGTGACGTCAATTATAAATGGCAAATATTTAAAAACCGGACCGGCGCGGCAATAAAGACATTTTCCCGTCGTCGTCACCAATAGCGCTATAGCTGAAGTAGTGAATAATGACTTTTTAATATAGATCTTTGCAATCTAGACAGTTTACCTGGAGTAAAAGCGTGACAAACGCATTTCAATTTTCATCATAAAAAGTAGTAAAAACAGCAACTTCTCATGTATTTAGGTATCATTAAGTTTGTCAGTAATTAAGTTTATAGCCTTCTAAAGAAATATAGCATTTATATCAAGATATCATAATTTTTTGTTGTTGTCGAACGATCTGGAGGCATGTGGCATTAATGATTGTGGCTGTTCACTTCTGTCAGTGAGTAAGAATGACGTCAATTTTCCCCTTTTACTACTATGTATATTACCTTGTATCCATAATCAATGCCTACAATAAAGCTACTTTGACTGAATTTTCCACTTTATCTTGGTGTTCATGGTCAGCAATTTTTTTCTTTTTCATATTTTTTTTCTGAATAGGTTTTACTTTTTACAACACTTGTTATTGATTCATTGTACCAAAGTGAAACTTTTTTTTTTATTTAAAAAGTGATATCGTGCTGTTCAAATAAATTTACCTCTGAAACAGAAGAAGACAGAGTAAAAATCCTTAACAATACTGAGTTGCATGCGAAAAGGTACTCCTGGTTGCCTTTAATTTTTAGCTCGACTATTCGAAGAAAAGTAGAGCTATCCTACTCACCACGGCGTCGGCGTCGGCCTCGGCGTCACACCTTGGTTAAGTTTTTCGTACCAGTCCACATTTTGACAAAGTCTTTTGAGATAAAACTTTGAAACTTTCAACACTTTCATCACCATGGCCAGTTATAGGCAGGAGCACATAACCCCATCAAGGATTTTGGCTGAATTATGGCCCCTTTTGACTTGGAAATCATGGTTAAGTTTGTCGACAGTTCAATTTTGACAAAGTCTTCTAAGATAAAGCTTTGAACTTTCAAATTGTTTACCTCACCATTCCAGTTATAGCAAGAGCCATAACTCCGTCAAGGATTTTGACTGAATTATGGCCCTTTCGACTCTTATAAAGTCTTGGTTAAAGTTTTTCGTACCAGTTTCGAATTTGTGACAAAAAGTTTTTGAGATAAAGTTTGAAAAACTTTCAACACTTGTTTATCATCCCATGTCCAGTTATAGGCAAGAACACTTAACTCCATCAAGGATTTTGGCTGAATTATGGCCCTTTTTGACTTAGAAATCTGGGTTAATATTTCGTACCAGTTCATAATTTGACAAAGTCTTTTGAGATAAAGCTTTGAAACTTTCAACTCCTGTTTACCACCACCATGGCCAGTTATAGGCAAGAGTACATAACTCCATCAAGGTTTTTGGCTGAATTATGGCCCCTTTTGACTTATAAATCTTGGTTAAGTTTTCCGTACCAGTTTATATTTTTTGTAAAATGTTTAACATATGGCTTTGAAACTTTTATCTCTTGTTTAGTATAATAGTCTCTATCTGTAGGAAAGAGTACAAAACTCTGTCATCTATTTTGGCTGAATTATGGCCCTTTTTGGACTTTGAAATTGGTTCTGTTTCTACAAGTCCACGTTTTGTCCAAAATTATTTGACGTATGGACTTTTAAACTTTGAACACTTGTTTATCATTATGATTTCCATCTGTAGGCAAGAGTACATAACTATTTTGACTGAATTATGGCCATTTTTGGACTTTAAAATTGGTTCATATTACCATTTAGTGCAAAGACTTATCGAAATCAAAGAATACAGGACATTGTTTGTCTAATCTATTTATTTCTTTTGTCTGAATATCTGTGGAAATATTTTGACCCCATTCTTCAATCAATTCTTCGAATAGTCGAGCGCGCTGTCATCAGACAGCTCTTGTTAGATTACATATTGTGGAAGAAATGAAGGGAGGTTTATCTTCTGCCCAATGCTTGCCACTAATCGACGCCTAAAAATTATATTACCAACACCCAGGGAAATACTTGCTTGCAATTGATAAAGAGGTATGTATAACCACGATTGTGCGATTTATTGAGATTTATTCTATAAATTTGTCTTAAAAAGTGAAAAAAAATCGGTGTCGATATTGGAAACGACACGGTAAGTTATTTCGATTTTTACTGATACGCGAAGAGCCGTGGAAAACGTCGTTGAAACACGTACTTTATCAAATCAAGAAAACAATTGCGAAATTTACCAGAGGACAACTAGGGAGCCATGGTAGACCTGTGGTATTTGAGAACGTGCCAGATACTGCATTTCAGGTAAGGTCAACTTCCAGTATTATCTTGTCGAAGCAAAAAAGTCACACCATCATTGAAGAGTAGCCTGATCCAAACTACTGGCAGAAAAGGTAATCCTTGCTTGTCTGTCGACCTCAGCGTGGTGCAAGGTGTTAACACTGTTATCTTGATAATAAGTGGCCAACAGGCAGACACAGACATACACCGAAGACAGGGATAAGATGCGTGCGTTTCCGATCGTGGACATATGAAACTCTTTTGATTCTAAAAGGCTGGCCAATACACTTGATGAGTCTTCTAACGTGACACTTTTTCAATATATTTATCTTTGTCATTCAAAGTACATGGTTTCGATAACATATATCAAAGATAATAGTTTTAGTGACATACTGTAATACCACGCTTGATTTTGTTTGTTATTTTATTTTACATCTTAGTAAAATTGCAAACAATCTAAAATCAATTAGTATAAATAGATACTATAGTTAGCATTAAGAAAACACAGCAGAAACATACAACTATGAATGTTGATCTCTTCTTCTGGATTGTCAATTTTAGAGTAATAATCCATGAACACAGAAGAAAAACTAACTTTTGTTACCGTATCTCACTGCCTTCGTCAGCGGTGGTGTACTAATTTGCATCACGTGACGATAGAAGGTCACGTGACTGAAGGAGAGTGCTGTAAACTGGAGGTATCTCCAGCCCATCGTCCCGGTTGAGCGATGGTCGCCTTTGTTTGATGTTAATAGCCTCTTTGACACGTCGTTGGATGTGATGGTCCTCAGATGTTATGACCTGTGTGTTCTCTGGTTTGAAATAATGTCCAGTTTGCTGACAATGTTCATATATGGCCGAGTTGGATCTAGCATATGCTCTTTCATACGAATGTCTAAAGCTCTTCCAGTTTCGCCCACATAGCCTTGTTCACAATTTTCACATTTTGAGTAGTATATAACGCCAGAAACATGTAAGTGTAATGATTTGTTTGAAAACTCAATATCTTCAGTTACTTGAAATATTTTTTGAAAAGACAATATGTAACTACATAATTAATTATGTAGGTTTTAACGTCGCATCAACACAGTTGTAGGACATATGGTGACTTCCAGCTACATAATGACATTGGGTTGTAACTAACCAGCAACTATTTATATGTAGTTTTCCCCCGATATTTCACAATCTAGGCAAGGCCCTAGAAATAATGAAAAGATGAAACTTGTTTGTTTGTGTGTCAGATAAAAATGGCGTAAAGCTGTTGTGTTTCTAAGGTGGAAACACTATGATCTTACAGATGAAACCGAAACACGACAAAAACAAATACTTTGTGAGGTCGTTTTGATTGAGTCTATGTAAGGATTGTAGTAGGAATGCAAGTTATTTTCGACGACATCAAGCAGCGGTCCCCAGTAAGAATAGTGGCTTTCCCTTAATGAGAAAACAAAGAGCGGACCAGAACAAACAGGAATTTAAAGAGGGGATCTGAGATTATCGAGCCTGCGTATCACATAAACTGCAGAAAGACAAAATGAATAACATTTTTCCCAAATCCAAGAGGTGGCTAGTCAGTAGCAAATCAATTATTGTAGGAATATTGGAACCACTGCAGCCAGAAACAGAACCCTAACATAACATAAATGCCTTAATGAACGATCTGAAGAGATCAAAATCACACAGATCTGATGGAAGGCCCGGCCGCAACACGGCACAAATAATATTGTGATAATAAAGTAGAAATATGGAAAAGCACAGGTCGCAAAAAAAAACAACACGTCATAATTCATTATATTGCAGGCTTGGTTTAATTGGGCCTGTTAAAGGACGGGTGTGGAAAGGCAAGCTAATCTCGACGCCTTTAGTCTTTGGTTGAGAAGAATCCAACTATACACATGTGACTAAGTACCAGAATGTGATTTAGAGACGTAGATGTAATATACGGTGGTGACATGGAACCTTCAATGAACACAGAAAACAGTTCCATGAAAAAGTACGTATGGTTTCTGGTGTTATGGAGCTGCATAACACAGAGACTACCGAAAGACCAAACTGAAAAGGGGGCATCATATAGAAAGGTGATTAGACATCATGAACATGCTGCAAACAACTGTCATTAATTGTTTGATGTAACCCATTCCCATTGGTTTCTTACACCGTGACAATAGTATATCCTAAATGCATTACTTCAGCAACTCACCTGGACTTTGAGCTGAACTCTCGGATCGGTTAGGAAGCAAGAGCGATGGCCCGTCGCAAGAGTCTGGAGCAACTTATGCGACCATGACACAAGATAAAAGTGTATGGGTGAGTTTGATCACCTTGCTCTATGGTGTGAACACAACTTCATCAGACGTCGATCAACGTCTTCCATTTTCCGTGCTAGGAGATCATAGGCATCACTGGCAGGAACGTGTCCAAAGGATGAGCTAGCGCAAGCACAATACCAGACATATTATCCTACTCCAGAGTCGTTGGTTATATCATAAGATTTGGAGGCCGGATCGCCTAAGAATCTTGGACATACGCATTCCCTTTGATTTGTCTGACGGGATGAGGGGAGGACTCTAAGATAAGCAGTTTTAATCTACAGGACGACTTTTGATATTGTCTTCTGGCTGTTCGTCGGACCTAAGGGTGTTTCTCTTGTTGCTTGTCTCTGAAAAAGGCATTGAGTCAAGTTTTGGTTCTTAAGGTTTGTTTTTTATATATATACACGGCATTTTTGGTTTACATCATGCCTTTTGTTTCCATTACGTGTGTAAGAGATTCACTGGAGGGGATACTTTATTTCACGTCCATGGCTTTGGACTGGTGGGGGTAAGAGTGGGTTAGGTGCACATAAACCGGTTTAAGCTCCCCAGTGTGTTTTTGCATGACCGTCCAAGCGGTGCCCACTTGTTATTTGTTTGTCGTTCGTTTCATGTGTTGGCATTGTGTGCGTGTGTGTTTCGTTGTCTAAGTGTGGCTTGGGTTGTGTGTATGTGTGTGGGTGCACGGTTGCGCTGGGGTTTCGTTTTGAGGAGGCTGCGTTTTTGGTGCGTGGCATTCCCTGTTTGATATTTTTCTTTGTTTTTGTGTGATGAGCCCGCTTTTGGCTCGAGACCTGCCCGTAGGCCAGTCCTCCGATTAAAGGATATATGTAAGGGAGACCGGAAGGCCGGCAACATTCATCCTGCTGATCTGGAAACCACAGTATCTGACCGTGACGCTTGGAGACTTGCCGTCGAGACTAGTCTTAAGACGAGTGAGAGAAGGAGAGAGAATCAGTGGGAAGCGAAGAGAGAGCGCAGACATCAGAGGGCAGAGTCAGTGCCCACAAAGACTGATACAGGCTTCGCTTGCAGTAACTGCAACAAACAGTGCCACTCTAGGACTGTTCTGGCAAAACAGGCGCTGCCATAGGAACGGTGTAAACCAAGGCGCTAACTCCACTGTCTTATGAAACTGAAGATGTACTCCTATCTAACATTTCAGTAAGTCACTGAAACAAAATACATGCATTCAAATCATAGCGTTGCCTCTTTCAAGTTTTTGAAACCTTTATATGTCAAGTCTGAACGAAGAAAAACGTTCAGCATTTAACTGTCAATAAGATAAATGATATTGTATGATATAAAGTGTTCGTTAACAATATTTGTCAAGTGTATATTTGGATTGGATTTTACGGTAAGTTTGTTTATTTTTCATTTCCATTTGTTTAATACTATAGAAATCTATGGAAAATTACAGAACGATTAGCTAGAGTAAGAGACTATCAATCACGTAGTTGAGGTCTATAATCATTCTTCTCCTTTTTTCAGTTGATTTGATAACTTGTTCAATTTTGATATACATTTTTCAGTAGGCTGAATTGATTTCAAATATTTTCTTCATTCAAATACTCAGTTAAAATGAGCGTATATTACGCAGTTTTACGAATACTATGAGCTCTTTTTTGCCACGCCTGTATTTGATACTTCTCTGAAATATTTCTGGATACGTACTGTTTTAACTGAAAACGAATAAACATTTATTGTTTATACAAGTAACACATAAAAGTTATCGAATATATAATATTTGGTAACATTTTGATGTGCAATATTTCCCGTAATTAAAAATCGTTTCTTTTTGCCACGCCAGTATTCGGCAGCTTTAACACTTTTGTATATTTTTCTGTTTACTTTTCATTACAGAGTGGTAGGTACAAATGCGAACTCATATTATAAAGTAGGGCTATAACGACATGAAATATAACACATATTAACATTGTATGAAACAAACGCTCTTGCCACATATCTTAATAAATCTTTTCAGCACTAAGATATCTTCTTATCAAATACATGTACTTCGGAATAAAATGTCCACATGCTGCTTCGTAGCCATGTTTCTATCGTCATTTATGCGTATGTTATTAACGTTGTAATAAATTGTATATATACGTTTCAGTCTCATGGTCACAAATTTGAAGCTTATTTATAAACGTACAATAAGCTGTGTGAAGTTAGCTAAACGAACACGACATACGATATTTAATCAAACTCAAATGCCATTCACCACGCGACATACGACTTTAAAATGTCGTGCAACAAACGACATACAACATTTGGTATTAAAAAAAAATCAATTTTATTTAGTACGAGACGTAAGACATACGGCATTGAAAATATGAATGTTAGTGTATTCGCTTAGAGCCATATTTTGGGTCCCGTGCGATTGGAAAAAAGATTAATGGCGACATATACCAATCTGTTCCGTAATGTCTGCAGTTCATTCTAAGCCATGTCGCCAGTGTGAATTCTGCGACTGAACCGAGTTATGACGTCATCAAAATGGCGGCCATTTTTAAAAAGTTAAAATATATCATCATCTTCAAATGTTCGATAGAGTTGTTTGTTTTTGTTGCTGAAAGTGAATTTTGTTGTAGTTTACATTGCATACATGTGTAATCATTAGCACTATCTTATTAAATAAAAGGAACGTCATTTATACAACATTAAAGATATATTATGCCCAAATTTCGTATTTGAATATATGAACAATTATCGCATATCATTTATGGAAATATAAAATAACCATGTTTGTGAGTATGATAGTTGGTGCGTAAGGTTTAAATACTACATACTAATTAATGTGTAAGTAAACACAGTATGAATATATTACGCTACTAAAACTCTGGAAGTTTGTTTGAAACAAATGTTGCTACTTTACAGACATTTGAATGTGATTGCAGGATACACAGTTAGTTTATATATTTAGCCAAGGTAAAGATGTTTAATGAGGATTTACTAGATTCAGATCAATTTGCAATGATGAAATATTTATGTAAAAGGTGAACATAGTACATCTTTAAAGGGACGTGAAATAAAGGAAAAGCAGTAATAATTGATTAGACAAACTTGTAACCAAAAGCACAATCACGACCCTTCAAAATTGTATATTAATATACTTTAATATAATACTACATGTATCTTTCTGAATGAGTGCACTCTTTGCTTTCTAGTGACCTCTTCTCTTGCTATTTAACACAGCTGGGCATAACTATAGAATAAAAGAGTATAACTATATCTAATTTATCTTTCACATTTATAAGTTACTTTCTACTTTTCGCTGCTGTTGTTGTGATATTCATGTATCTTCGCTATTGAACTATTCAAATTGATGTGTCGTCGCCAAACCCTTTAACCATGAAATATCATTCTTCCGTAAAATATACACAACATTCAGTGAAAACTGACATGTCTGAGGAGCATTTACAATCATTTCAGAAATGTTTAAGCCGCTGTATGAAACATCAATAAATTTGCTTCTAATATTTTCTTGATAATGTTTTAACATATGTTCGTTAATATCTTCTCTGTATTATTTTATACCTGTAAATATGTATAAAAATGTCTGATCACAACAACACTAAGCTCCAGTAGCACAACTTTGCACGACATGGAAACTATGTACGGGTATGATACATTAAACATACGGTGGTTAAATGTGCCCTAGCGTTTTTGCGGCAACAGTCTTTTCTACCATTCGAGAATGCATTTAATATGATGATTGCGAAATTTTATAGACATACACTGATTTTGCATCTTGGTAAAGAGATTGATAGAGCCGCGTCAGTAGGGACACAATGTATGGCGTTAAAATCAGATACGAAACGATTATTGTTGCAAAAGCAATAGAGTCAAATATGACTGAAAATAAACAAATGCCCCTAGTACTAACTAGAAGTGTTATAATGATTCTTTTAGGAAGCAATGCGGAGCAGTATACGCCCGAAGGTATGACATGTGACCCATAAGTGTGACCTAGACCTTGAAGCCAGCCATCCGAAACATGCACTCTGCATGTTCTCTCGATGTGGTGAACATTTGTGCCAAGTGTCTTTAAAATCCTTCAAGCAGTTCAAGAGTTACAGAGCGGACAGGAAACAAGAGTCATATTTGTGAACATTTGTGTCAATTTCTTCGAAATCCTTCAAGGGGTTCAAGAATTACAGAGCGGACACGGAATTGCTTTCGGACGGACGGACAGACGGACACTGGCGTCATAATATAATACGCCCCCTTCGGGCGTAGAAAAAAGCTTGTTTGTCTTCTGTCAAGACAGGCAATAGCAAATATTACTTGTTGAATGAGGCCAATGCTCTGTGGGTGAAAAATTACAAACGGCGATCAAAAAGTCTTACAATATTTCAAATACGTCTAAATTCGGCAATAAACACAAAATATGCCAGTCTATTGTCGATGAAACGAATATATAGCAATTCAGTTTTTGGACGGAAAGATTAACAAACAAGAGCTTTCCTCTACAGCTAAATTCTTTAGGGTAAAATGATACTCATCCCTCAGGCTGGTACTAACAGGACCGTGATAATCAAGATCTTATTTGGAAGTCCATACCTATTTCCTTGCATGTTATCTACGTTGGTTGATTCTGGGTCCTTCCGCGGAAAGCAAGAATGACAATTTGAACATGTCAAGGACAGTCATGTTCCCAACTCATCACAGAATCTTATGTGCTCGACCCTTACATGTAAGCATACATCCACAAACCTACTGCAACTTTTCGTGGTTATAACTAATAACATTTACAGGTTGCAGCCGGTGTATCATACATTAAACATCAAGAGGTATAGAACTAAAATACCTCTTTCACGGGTTATATATTTATGTAGACAACTCTTAGCCCATTAGAATTATATAGCTAATAATAACCTTTCTCTAATAGGTTGTCTATATTCCAAGAAACTTTGTGAGTGGTCGCCATATGTTCTTTGCTGCTGACAATTGTGATTTCAAGAAAGACACTTTTGATAGCAAGAATTCTGTCGTAGAACTTTATGAAAATTCTCCAAAAATGTTATCAGATGTTGTACCAGCCCTTGACAATTGACAAAATTATCACAAAACTTTCAGGAGTTCTCAAAATGCCAGACGATGGCAAATGTTTCCTCACACAATCGTGATACCCATCATGAAAAGTTTTCTACTCACAAACTGGGCTAAAATGACCGACATATTCTAAAATGAAGGTATCAATCCAAACTATGGACTATGGAAAGTTTATTGTTTAAAAGCTCCATTATTGTTCAGTAACGTTTTGAAATCCTATGGAAACTATTGATCCTAACATTTGAAAGGCTTCTATCAAAATAAAACATATCGGGAAAAAAACGTTAGAAAAAAAGGTAGGAGTTCTAATCATTGCATTTGATTAAGTGCGAAATGTTTAAGGTCATTGTGGAGTTCAACGCGATACGAATGGTGGGTAAGCAAATTGGTACAGTGTTCATGTGTAGCAGAGACATAAAGCACACATAAACAGCTACAGCAGTATTGGAATATGATGATATTCGTATATTTTGATGGTATAGCATAGATCAAACAAATATATTCAACAAGAAAATAATCTGTTGAAACAAAGTGGGTGGGGTAAGATATATTTTTATTATTTCACATTATTTAATTGTTTATATACTTCAATATTGTTATTACATTGACAACACATATTCTAGGATGGAAAACCAGAGATAATAAGATCAAGTTTTGCTGTGTAACATAAATAAATAATGAATTATGCAAAGTTAAATTTTTATACTTGGCCGCCATTTTGATGACGTCATAGATCGGTCCAGTCGCGGAACTCGGACTGGCGACATGTCTTTTTGTGACACTCAGACATGGTCTAACAGTTTGGTATATGTCGCCATTAATCTTTTTTCCGATCGCACCAGATCCCCGTTCTGAATACACTTTGTCGTGCAAAACATGAAATACAACATTCGAAAAAAAGAATGTCGTGCAAAACGACATTGGACGTACAACATTTGAAATTTTACAAACAAAATTGAATAGATCTGTGAAGTTGGCTAAAACGAACGACGTACGACGTATGGCATTAAAAAAATGAATGTCGTTAACTACGCAAAATATGACATAAAATATTTAAAAAAAAATTGTCAAACGACATTAAAACCATTGATTGTCTTTCAGTACGCGACAAAAGACATACCACATAAAAACATGAATGTCGCGCAACAAGAGACATACGACATAAAACATTTTAATGTCGTTTAGTATGCGACATACGACATGTCGCGTACTGAACGAAATTGAATCTTTTGTTGAATGTCGTTTTTCGCCAACTTCACACAGCTTGAGATGATGTATTTGGCAAGATGATGCATTTGGCAAGAACAGCTTTCATATTCCAGTTGTCAATTTATCAATTCAGTTCAGTTTTGAAAGTAAGACAATATCAAGAATAATACTATAAGAATGATCAAACAAATATTTCCTTACTATGTGTTTTCGTGAGGTGTTGAAGTTCCAATGTCCTGCAAAAGGCAATTGGAGTACCTCATTTTCAAATTTTGTGTATGACAATTCATAGTACAAAACATTATTACAAGCAAACTTTTTAAAATCGAAGAAATAATAGTAATTATGATTATTACTTTATCAGTTTAAAGATAACCTTGAGATAAGAAATAAATTTTCAACCAGTTTAAATCTTGAAATAAGCATTTCAATTCGTAAAATTCTCCCGTTAATTTTAATCCAGGCTATTAACAAAAATTTAGTATCTTTATTGTACTTTTAAAACCTACCCAAAAACAAAAATTAATTATAAGCCCCACTTTATTTTCTCAAAAAATTTGGCGTCAGTCTGTTACCCTATTCAACAGAACCTAGCGCGGATTTTTTATTGCTCGAGGATCGCGATTTTGCTTGCATCCCGAAATATATTTTAGAGCTTCCGTCGATCAAAAGCTAAAAACTGTATTAGCGAGAACAAATGCAGCGCAACGCGATAAGTCCCGGTAGTTCGCGCTGAAATGGGTGGGCGGCAGATTTTCGGGTTTGAGAATGACAATAAAAATGTTACTTTCAGTATATACGTTTTAAATGTTTTTTTGGGTTTAAACGCCTTTTTTCACCATATTTCGTCATGTAACGGGGGGTAGTTAACCTAACCATGTTTCTGGGTTCTGTCCCAGTAAAACTTTTTCCGAAAGAACTGCCAACTTACCAAAATAAATTTACAGGTGGGGGACGAATTTTTTTCGCACAATGTTTTCCTCAATTGCACGGAGAATATACGCCCTGCCCGATACAAATTAAACTGAGAAGTTTCAAAATAATAAAATTTGATGAATAATATTTTTATTTTTTTGTAATGTTTGCTATTTTTAAACATGTTTTTAAGACCTTTTAAACACGTTCTATTTGCGTTGACGTTTCCTACGTAAAAATTATGTCAAAAACATGCCTTTTTGGGTATTAAAATTTTTTTTTATGACATTTTGGGAAAAATTTTTCTTTACCTTTAAAAACATTTTAGGCAGTTTTATAATTTGCCATAAAGAGCAGTGACTTACCATTAAAGTTGAGACTGTTGCTACTTCAGAGATTTTAAATATTTGTACGTATCCAAGGAATTTGTTACTTTCTTCTTAGAAAGAATCTCAAAATTTTTATACAATCTCGCCCAAAAAAATTTATAAAAGTTTATAGTTTCCCATCAGATAGCTAAGTCCTAAGGATTCTGAGAAAAGTTAATTTGCATTGCAAGTCCCCCTTTTAAACGAAATTTTCTTTAAGAGCGATGGATTTAAACCCTTGGAATAAAAGGTAGTGCACACTTTCGCTGTAGGGGATATTGTTGTTAATTAATTCGCTTCCCAAAAACCACTAAAAGGGATCGGACAATTAAAACATTTTGAAGAAAAAATTTTTTTTCAAGTTTAAAAATAGGTAATTCCCCGAACGTTGAAAAAAAACGTTAGTTCACGCCAGAAAAAAAATGAATTGATGGGGAACCCTTGGGAGTTATTTAGGGTTTACTTTCTTGCGTTAAAATCCCCATTCTTTTTGTTGTTTCAGTTAATTTTTTTTTGGTCACATCGCAGAAATTTATTCATAAAAGAAAAAATTTTTCGTACCTGCTCCCAAATTTTTCTCAACCCCATTTACCCCAAAAATGATAAAAGGGCTTGCAGCTGGTTCATGGTAAAAGCCTATACATATTTCCTTCTTTTTTCCATTTTAAACAAAATAATGTCATTAACCTAGATATAATACAGAAACTTACTTTTTGTGTTCGAGTAAAAATCTTTAAAGCAGTTTTCAGGTTTGATTTTCCCTTTTTGTCCTTAAAAAAAAAAGGGCTATTTGACACACATAGGCATTAAAATGGAAAACTCTTATATTATCAAATAAATTATGTATCATTTTACAAAAAAAAAAAAAAAAAAAAAAAAAAAAACGAAAAAAAGGAAAAATTTTTTTTTTTTCCCCAGAAATGGGCATTAATTTTTATGGGGTTACGGATTTGGAAATTCATCAGTCATCAAACCCCTGAACGAAAAAAATGAAACCTATTTGAATTCAAATTTGGACATGTTATTTCCTTCTTGTTTTTCTTTTGATTAAAACAGAAGATAGAATTGGTCGGTATAAAGGGGGAAAAGCTTTTTTGAAAATTTTTTAAACATTGATGGGGATTAAGCCCTCTACTTTACTGCCCCGAGGCCAAGCACTAACTTTCATTCCCCAGCTCCAGTCTCAGTCATAGACAATTTAAAGATTTTCAATCTCTACATTTTCTTTTTCCAATTTTTAAATTTAAAGGGTTTTTGCCGTTTTGGATAAAATTTTTTTTTCTGCTATGTAAATTTGATAAAACCTGATTTTTCAAAACTTCAGAATGTCTTAGAAAATTCGAAATTAAAAAAATAGGGTCGTGTCTTGATTTTTTGCTAAAAGATTAAAAAACTTGGACCTCACGCAATTTTCATTATGGGAGTCTAGGGAAAACACAAATTTTTAAAAATTTTTTTGCTTATAAAAATTTTTCTACAATGTAGATTTTAATGAAATTTCTCACGTCGTAATAAACATTTTGTCTATAATGTGGTGAATGAAATGTTAGGTTCTGTGCTTTTTTTGAGATATTGACCATAATTATTAAATGAACTGCATTTTAAAGGGTAATTTTAGACTTATTTTTTAATATATTTAACGTGTCAGATGTTTTAAATACTATTTTAGCTCACCTACCCAAAAGGTTTGGGTGAGCTTTTGTGACCCTATTGTCCCGTCTCCGTCGTGGTGGTGTGTCTGCAAATTTTCTCAAAAACTTCTTCTTAAAAACCATGGGCAGAATAACACCAAACCCAAGAAATGACCCTTGATGGCCCCCTTTAAAAATTATTCAAAAAATTGAATTTCCCCATCGAACTTTTCCAGGCAACCGAAAGGAAAATTAAAAATTCTTGCCCCAAAAACCACAGGGCCTGGGCTTTGATTCTGGTGTGTAGCATCATTAGTGGTTCCTCCAAAAAATTGTTCAAATTATCCCCTAGGGTCAAATTTTGCCCCCCCCGGGGCGGTCAAGGGTTTTATAGTTATATAGGGAAAATTTTTGAAAATCTTCTTGACAAAACCCAAGGGCCCTGGGGCTTTGTTTTTGGGGTTGTCATATCTGGGGTCTGCTACCTAGATTGTTAAAATTACCCCCTTTTGATAAAATATGGCCCCGCCCGGGGGTCCAAATTCTACATAGACTTAATAGGAAAAAAGTTTTAAAAATCTTTGGTCTGAAACCACAAAAAATAGCCCTTTTGATATTTGGGTTTTGAAAGCTTGTTAGGCCTTTAAACCCCAAAATTTTTAAAATTTGTCCCCCTTGGGTGAAAAAGGCCTCCCCTGGGTGCCCCGTTTTAAGCTTATCAGGAAAAAACTTGAAAAATCTTTTTTTTTTAAAACCCATCGACCTAGGCTTTTGATATTTGGGAAATTAATCATTGTTGTAGTCCTCTACCAAAATTTTCAAATTATGCCCCGGAGTTAAAAAGGCCCACTCGGGGGTCACTTGTTATTATGGGGGTTATATAGGAAAAATACTTAAAAAATTTTTGATCCTTTTTCCCAAGACTGTTTAAAATAATTCCTGATGACCCCAATAATATGATGTACTGACTGTGCCCTTGACCTACTGACCTATTTTCTTGTTTTTTAAATCACCCTTTTAAAATTTTTTGATACATACCATTTTTGCACACAAATCGTAAAAATGTTTTTCCCCGCCCATAAAGTGCCTACTGCTTTTTTAATATTTTTCATCTTTGACTTTTGTAACATGTAGCTATATTACTCAGGTGAGCGATCCAGGGTCATCATAAACCTCTTTTTTAATTTAAGGGATAGTAATTCCCCTTTTTAAAAAAATTACTCAGGGTTGCCTTAATTAAAAAATGATTTTTTTTTCCGTAAGCCGAGTCCTTCCGGTTTCCCAAACGGCAGAACTATTTTAAACAAAGCTTCTGTTTATACCTAAAAAAAATTGGATGTTTTTGTTAGGCATAAATCAAGTTTTTAAAAGTCAAGTGCTCAAAATCCTTTTCGGAATCGACCATTTTTGATTATGTAAACGTTTTTTGTTTATGAACCGTTACACAATACGCTTTAAGTACCTGTTTATTTGTAAAAGGGGAAACAGGCGTATTAAATTACATTATGAAAAAAATTTCCTTTAGAAAAATTCATGCAAAATTTAAATTGGACTCTGTTAAAAAATTTGGAACGAAATTTTGATTGAAAAAATTTTGTGCGTGAAAATAAAAATGTGGACGTTCAGCACCATCCAAAACACTGTAATTTAAAGGGGTGGCTTTTTTGAGCTTTGTTTTTCAGTAAGCAGTCGAATAAGGTAATAAACCACCGTTTTTGTATATTTTAAATAATATAAATATTATAATAGGATACATCTTATGTTCAAAAAATAAAAAAGTCGCAAAAATAACAATAAAAAGAAATTAAATTATTTAAACAGGTCTTTAAGATGTAATCTCAGAAATTTCACGGGTTGTTAAAAATGTAATACAATTATTTTAAAAAAATATCTTTTTAAAAATTACTTCTACTATGAAATAGCAAACAACTATTTTTTACTGCACTATACTAATAAAAAATATGAAAAAATTTTCATAAATTTTGAATAGACCAAAATACAGTTAAACTTGTATTAAAAGACCACTCAAGGGAGGCTTTAAATTGGTCTCTTAATAAAATGGTCTCTTACACAACTCTTTTTTCTTCCTTGAAAAAAGGGTTTTAAAAGGGGCGTTCTCTTAACCAAATAGTCTTTTAAATACACGGGCTCTCGAGAAAGATTGACTGTAATGTAGTATACTATAAAAATAAGTTTTAAACCCTATTAAAGACTTAAGAAATTTATATACACTAGGTCTTTAAAAAACAAAATAAATATTAATATTAAAAAAATGTTTTTAAATTTTTCCAGGGTTTTCAAATGCCTTTGAACAACACTGGAAGTAGCTTTAGACACTTTCCCCGTACCCCCAAAAGGTTGTTTAAAATCTCATTTAAAAATTATGACGAAATTTCCGAAAAAGTATAACTTTAGTACAATTGAGAAATTACTTTTTTTAAGATATAGGCTAACCCCTTTGGGTCATATTTGTGCAAAAGTCTGTCCCAAATTTAATGTACTAGGACTTTTTATTTGGTTTGAGGTCATTCGATTTTCCCCATGAACTTTTTTTCAGAAAGCGGACTCGAGACAAAATAAAGTTAAGTAAAAAGTTGATTAAATTAATAATCATTTGATTGTCATCAGTTTATTTTTTCATAAATGACTTTGTTTTTAGTTTGATCGAAATTTTGTAAATTTTATTCAATGTAAAAGGGGTATCCTATACTTTTTAAACATTTGACAAAATCCTTCCTGGCGTATCCATTCCCTTTTTTAATTTTTTAAAATGTATATTTACTTTATTTTTAACGATTACCTTATTTTCTCTTTTTGGGTTTTCCCACAAAATTAAAAATATTTGACACCTAGTGCAGGTATTTGTGTCTGTATATTTTTGAATTTTTTAAAAAACATTTTTAAGTTTTTAACGTTTTAAATGTCTAAAGCGACAATTGACATAACGTTTTTTAAAGGGTTTTTTCTTTAAAAAGTTTTGACTTCATCGATGTGCCAAATATTATTCGGAAAAAACGTGACCCAGATACAGCAAAGGTTGGTATCGTAATAATAATAAAAAAAAGCAAAAATGAAAAGATCACTACTTTGGATTACATCTTAAGTTTTGGGCTTTTCAATCGGGTCATGTATCCTTGTAAATTTGATCATAAAAGCAGATATTCTTGACTCTTAAAAGGGTTAAATACACAACCCTTCTATATTGTTTTTGATGCGTTCCGGGGATTTCGACGAAGTTCAAAGGTTTTCATTTTTATTGAAAAATTTTTTTCGTCATGTTTGGGATGCTGTTTTTAGATTAATTGGGTTTTCCATGGATAAAATCTGCCCCCTTGGTTTTTTTTTTTATATTGTCTGAAAAAAAATTTGTATTGAGGCTTTCCCATTCCCAATGCATAGATTTAACTATTAAGTATAAACGCTACTATTCGATCATGGTACATAAATTTGGGTCCGAAAATTTTCTTTAATCTCTGGTTACACTCTGAACTTCTGCATCGCCTAAAGACATAACAAGTATTTCTAAAGACATGTCCTTCTACGGTTTTTCCCCTTTAAAGGTTAGTTTTTCTATGCCATTTATTTCCCTTTACTTAATAAATTCTCACTATCTTGTAATAATCTGAAAAAGTTCCCTTGCCTTTAACATTACTGTATTAAAGAAGAATTAAATAAAACCCCAAATTATGACATAATGTAAGGGATGTTTTATAAAATATGATTATTAAATAAAAGACACGCTTGTTGGGAATCATTTTTCGTATGTGTACTATCACTTTAGTTAAAAAATAAATTCTGACATTTTCTGAAATGCATCCCGAAGATTTATGTACCCACTGAAAGCCCAAAATTTGGTTTTCGTATGGTACCAAACTGCCGATTTTTGCAATTCGTTTCCCGCAAATTCGTACAAAATACCAAAGAAACAAGTTCCCTACATTTTTTTAACCCAAATTTTATAGTCGGCCACACTTTTAACCAGGTATAAAAAAGCCCCGTAGAAGAATCGATACGATATAAATTCCATCCTTTTTTTTAAAAGCAAAGCATAAATTTATCAGAATTTAAAGGATAAAAATTTGGGTCACTGTTTATGTAAGTCTTAATTTGTTTGTTTGGGTTTTTACGCCGTTTTTTCGACAATATTTCAGTAGGCTGGGTGGCACCCCGCCCCGCATGGGTTATCGGCCCCAATAGGTTAATTTCGGAATGTCGGGAAAATGTGCCCGGGGGGGCGACGTGGGCCGTTGTGAGTGAGTGATTAGATTTTACGGGAATTTACCAAAATGATCATATATGCCGAGATCCCGGGCCCTTGAACTGCCGCAAAAAATTGTACGGTATCGACATCAATCATTTGTAACTATTTTTTAAGTCGGATTGACATCGGACCGATTTAGACTCTAATTGCTATATTTTCAAAATATTATTGATAAAAGGAAAAAAAATCTAATTGTTCATGTGTTGCTAAATTTTTAAGCAAAAAGATGTATGCCGAAAAAATCAAAAAGGCCCCAAAAAAAATTTGTAGACGGTATTTTTCAAAATTTTTTTCGTAAAAAAAAGGGAGGTTTAATTAAGATCTTTTTTTTTTGTAGATTCCGCGGTAGAAAAAATTTTTTTTACAAAAAATGAAAATATAGATATGTTTAAAATTCTAATGAACAATTTTAATAGTGTTAAGAATATACAGAAAAATTACGTAACCTAAAAAAATGCGTTAATAGTTTTGAAAAATATTATATAAAAAAAAATAAAAACCATTAAAACGATGCAAGACACATCTGTTTTCAATAAATTACTAAAAGGAAAATTTATAAAGCGTTATTTGAAGAAAACTGTTTAAGCATGCGTGTCACCTATTTCGCGACAACGATTTGATCTGCCAATATCGGCGAATTATTTTGATGTTGGAAAAATATCGTTTGCCCATGGGACCTGTCGTTTTTATGTTGGCCCCATATCGTTGCCGCGTCGGGCCCCAATCATTCCTATTGCAGCCGAATTTGAAGCCGATATCGGCCGTATAGACAACCATCAGTTTTGTTCGGGGCCAAATTAAAAGCTGCTGGGGATTACCCTAGCAGGCTCTGGATTCGTACCGACACTAAATGCCTTTTGTTCTTTAAAAAACTGATGAAGTGCAAACTAACGTTTTTTAAACGACCTCTTTTTACTTTTTTTCTGTATTTATTCAAAGTTTTACAAAACTAATCTCCGTCCACATATTTTACCTCAAACTGGGCCATGCGTACATTTTTTAAACTGTTTTATGATTAAGGTACGCAGCATCGTAACCTAGTTTTTCGGATAAAGTGGCATTGTTCTTTTCTAAATATTTTTTGTTGAAGTTCCATGTCTGTTATAGCATAACACACATGTAATTTTTCACTTACCCCAAAACACTTTCAGCCTACATGTACATCAAATACTCCGACTTCAGTAAATATAAAAAACTAATTTTGTTGACGATGCAGGTCATGTATCTTTTTTTTTGATGTTATCAAAGACAACGTTTATTGTAAATTTTTTTTTAAAGGGCCTAAAAAAAACGATTGCAAATTATCGAAACTTATTTTTTTTGCGGCAACGTGAAAAAAAGCGATCCCCAATGAATTGTTGCTTGGGAAAAGTAATATCTTTAATATTGCCGATTTCAGTATTTTAAAATTTATCAAATCAAAAAGATCACTTCCACATAACAAAGTTTACTTTTAATATCTGACAAAAAGTCCCGAAAATTTATTCAAGTATTATTTTTTTCAATAGACAAATATGCTAACAAATGGGATTGTTTTATGTGCTTTTTATTAATTTTTTACGAAACGAAATAAAAGGACTAAAGCGTATAAAAGCACGCTGAACAGCTTTTTTTAACGGATTTAAAAACCGAAGTCTCTAAAAGGAAAATCCTATAAAGACCGAATATTAAATTTCAATGGTGTTTGATTTCAAAATTAGAAAAATTTTCGTAAAAACTTTTTAGCAAATATTTTCCCATTTTAAAAAAACATGCCTTACTGCTATAAACCAACGGGAAAAGATGTGTGATACAGTTTTTGAAAAATTATGGTAAAAAAAAATTGACGTTTAAAAAAACTTTCGAAACCTTAAAAAAATTTAGAACAAAAATTACAAGGGTTTACAAGGGGATCGATGTATTTTCTACTTGTAACCGTTTTTAAAACTAACTAAAACGGTTTAAATTAAATGCCCTTTTCAAAAGATTTTGCCTGAGAAAATTTTTACATTTGTCATTTGCAATTTTTCGATAAAAGCATTTACCACAATTAAAAAAAAAATTTGGGCCTGGTGAACTTTTTAAAGCCCTTTCCCTTTTATTGGACAATATTTATGTAGGTTTGGAAAATTTCAGTTTTTAGACAAGTCAT
Organism: Mercenaria mercenaria; assembly: GCF_021730395.1. Classification (NCBI taxonomy): domain Eukaryota; kingdom Metazoa; phylum Mollusca; class Bivalvia; order Venerida; family Veneridae; genus Mercenaria; species Mercenaria mercenaria. Next base: position 84,128,869 of record NC_069368.1, read on the forward strand.
TTGTATTCCCTTTGGGGAAAAAAGTGTGCACCCTTTGTTGCCCCTTTTTCTACATCCCTATACAGTTAGACGTAAGCTTTCCCTTTTTTATGTTTGTATGGCGGAACAGACGAAGGGCTTATGTTCTTTGTCTTCACCACAACGGGGTTTTTTAATATTTGTTTCCCCGGCCTGTTCATCGGGCCCAATAAGTGGGGGTTTTTTTTTTACTTTTGTCCTGTTTTTTTCAAAGGCAAAAGGAAGGACGATTTTGCTGGAAATTCAGATTACAGCAAATACAGTCAAGAGCTGCATCGCGAAAAAGCCCGAAACAAAAAAAAATCTATAACCATGCAAAGGGTTGCTTAGGGAAACCCAAAAAGTTATAAATGAAAGAAAAAGATTTTCCAAAAACCGTTACTTATAAATTATAATTTACCTTCAGGGAACAAAATACTATTGAAAAATAAACTTGTTTTTTATATATTAAAAATTGATTTGAAACGTTGACTATTCTATTTTAAACACAAATTTCGCTTTTGTAAATTTTCACTAGTTTCAAATTTTCAGCGTTACGTTATTAACGAAAAAGTTTTCCATAACACTGAAATTTTTATAGTTCAAAAGAGAATTTTTAATGAGACAATAATTTCAAGTTATTAATTATTTTAAAAATTGTATTTAAGATTGCATTTCCCTTTAAAAAAAACGCTAATTCGATACTTGGCAGGCCCAAAGAAAAATAAATTATTATATTAAAAAATAAAAAATCACATCCTTTCCAACAGTATTTTATTACAAAAATACAAACTGTTTGCCTTTGGTATCATGACTACAATGAAAAGGCCTGCCCAAAAATAAAAAGTCAAAATAATGTAAGGAAAAGGGGCCATGGTTTATTTTTTCTGGATATTTTGTAGTTTACCATAAATTGGGAAAAGATTCAAATGTGAAAGGCAAAAGGCAAATAAAGGGTCCGTTTTCCCTGTGCATTTTTTGTGTATTCTAGTAACTGTTTTTTGTAATTTTATTTTCTTTTTTTTCCCCTATTCTTCCTTTTAAAACGGGCTAAAAAAACCAGTTGGGTAGTAAAAAAATTTATGCGATCAGTGATAACATAATGCTCAAATAATTTTGGTAAATTTTCCAAAAAGTTGCGTTTTTAGTTCTTGATTTAAAAGCATGCAATGCCATTAAATTTATTTATACTTACATGAATTGCAAAGTCGTTCGTTGTCATTAAAAAGATGTTGAAAGGCAAAATATTTAATGAGTTTTATATTTTTAAATGGATTCTAAAATATGAAAAAAAGTTTTTTGTTCGCCCTTTATAAGGATAATGCAAATGATTTTTCGAAAGAGTTATAATGTTTGTTTTTTTTAAAAAGTTTTAAAACGTTTTTAGTTATTTGCAATAATTCAATTGTAAAGGAAAAACCCAACTTGCATTCCCCTTTTTTTCTAAAATTTTATTTGTACTGTCGTTTTTTTTTTTTGCGCTTAAATTGCCACACTTATTTAAAATATGCAATCCTTTATTACGTTCTTTTTTGCTCATGTCATTCAATTCAAAGGGACTGATGTGTATGGTAATTGTTGCCTCCCGTAGACTTAACAATTCAACCTGATGTACTTTTACGAACTGATTTTGGTATAAAAACAGATCCAAAAGTGTAGTTTGGGGGCTGCCCTGCCCCTAGCAATATAAAAAAAATATGTTATATGAAATTACATTTACAAATTGTATTCCCCAAATTGGGGAAACTTGTAATTGTTTAACAAAAAAACCGGAAAATTCGCCAAAAAACAATATTTTTCATGATATTTTGCAATCCCAAAAATGTTTGAACCAATTACTTTTTTGTTTCGCTAAAACATGTCAGACATTCTTCTTGCAATGAAACTATGAAAATGAGGAAAATGTCAGGTATGAAATACTATACATGTACAATTTAAATTTCGTGAACATCACTACCATATAATTAATAAATTTGGGTTTTTAATCTATAGAAAGACATTACTTAAGAACCTTAAGAGAGAAACTGTGTAGTCATTCTGTGCTTCTTACCGGGGAACATGGGTTTTAGAATTGGCTTTTTTATGAGCTAACTGCATGATTAGCATCCCTGTGATAAAAAGTCGAAAAAACGCGTTTTGGTATTTGAAAACAATTATGTTTAAAGTAAATTTTAAATTTTGTCACAATTCAGTTTTTTCGACCTCTATAAAAATACAAAAACCCTTTTTTTATCGAGAATTGCTATTCAGATCCAGACTGCTCATGATTTTTCTAGATATAAATTTTATGACATTTTGGTGGTACGGAAATTTAAGCCCTGTTGTTTGAAATGAAAAGTTCAAATATATCACACGCCAATCCCTCCCTTTGATGTTTTAAAACATTTCAATGTGAGGTTTGAAATAGTGTCAAACATCGAAAAAACATCTATTGTTATGCATTTTCCCTTTCTATATATCGGTTTTTTTACTATAAACGAGCATTTCCTGAAATCAAAAGTTGTCGCGATCGTATCTGTATGTCTTTTTGGGCTTTGGAAAAAGTATTATCATGATATTGCGCAAAAAACGTCATTCAAAGAAAAAATTTTTTTTACAAATCTGAATAAAAAATTCAATCATCACGGTGGCGCAAAACAAAATTGATACCTCGTATGGGCGAACCTTTTGAAAATTGTAACTTTTCGCCAAATTTTAAACTCAGAAATTTCGAGAGAACATTTCGTTTATTTGTTGTTTTCTCGCGAACTACACAAAAGTTTTACGTAAATTTTGTTAAATTTTTTTGTACATTGGTTTTAGGGTGGACGGTAGCTTGTGGTTTGCCCTGGCCTTCCCAAACCTAGGTGGGGGTTTTGATCCCCGGCGTATGGGAAAATTTTAGAAACCTTTTTAGTTTTCCAACCCCAAATTTGAGGGGTAGGTAGGAACCCCGGCAATCCTTGCGGTAACAGTCCTTACACTGGGCCCTTTTAAAAACCAGGTGTGTATTAGCAACGAGCTAGGCTAAGTTAGCCCGGGCAAACCCGTGTCTGATTTCTGACTCTCTGTCGTGGGGGATTTGTTAATACCCCGTTTTACCTGAAAATGTATAAAGGGTTAAGAAAACAGTTCGCAGTGTTTTTTTTACTTCTGGAATTACTTAGCAACCGAACCTAAAATTGAATAAACCAAATATCAGCAAAAAAAATCATCCCCAAAAAACAAACGCATTTAAAAGAAAAAGCCATTGTCTTAAGTCGCCCCGGCAACAAAACCCCACACATCCCCAGGTTTTTTGTACTTAAAAATTTTTTCTTTGAACTTTTGTTTTATAAAGTGTGTTTCATCTTTTTTTATTCTGTTCAAAAGACCCAGTAGGTTTTTTGCAAGTCATTAGCATGATTGTGCATTTGTCGGCAGAATAAAACGAGATATGGAATTGATTGGGACCCATAAAAACCCAATGTAAAAGACGGTAATTTTTTAGAAAAAAGCCTTTTTATGAAACTCGAATATATTTAGATGTGGAAATACTGTACAAAAATTTTAAAGGTTTAAATTTTTTGTTATACTTCTGTAAAAAGCACACCCAATAAAAAAGGATAAATCAATTTCAATTGATGAAAAATTTACGTGATGCGCAAAAGGCAGTTTCCAAAATCTGTACTTGGGAAAAGTAACAAAAAAAATCCAAAAAAATTATAACGGTCATGCTTGCATGTTCAGAAACATGCTTTTTTTATTAAAAAAAAACCCAGCGATTGTTGGGGTTTTTTTCACGAAATTTTTGTTCTCCAAGATGGCATATATGAGTGGCGACAGTTACGTATGTCACATTTTAACTTTCCGTTGTCCACTAAAGGTCAAAATCATCAACATCTACAATAAAAGGAATCTATTGGAACCCAAAACATTTTAGTGGAACATTAATTGGCTTGATTTATTGAGAAATATCATTTGATTTAAAAGTATTACATTTATACGTTTCGTGTCTATAGTCTGATATGTTTGCAAAAAAATCATATTTCCATCAAAATATATAAAATTAAAATTAAATTAATTAAAGTTGTTAACACAATTGGTTGATAATATCTTATCAGAAAAGAATTTTTTTTTACTAACTTTATAACTTATGAAAGCCGGTGGAAATGTAGCTAAGATAAGCTGGTTATCTTAGTCCCTTCATTTTGTATAAATCGTCATATCGGGAAAGAGTGTTACAGCAAGCCTTTTTTTACTTAGAACTGTTATATAAGGAAATGTCTAAAATCTGACAGTCAATATTGAAACATTTGAGTGCAATTTCATTCGAAGCCAATGATAGTTTCAAAGAGGGAGGGTTCCGTAATTTTCACGCACAAGGTTTATCAAATTGAGTTAGAAAGTTTTGGCCCTTTTTTGAAAATTGGTTCAGTTTTTGTACAAGTCTATGTTTTGTCAAAATTATTTGACATATTATGGCTTTTAAACATTGAACAGTTGCTTATCATCATGATTTCCATCTGTACGCAAGAGTACATAAATCTGACAACTATTTTGGCTGTATTATGGCCCTTTTGAACTTGGAAATCGGGTTTAGTTTTTCGGACAAGTCAAGCGTTTTTGTCAAAACTATCTGACACGTGGCTTTGAAAGTTTGAACACTTATTTAATATCATCATGATTTCAATCTGTAGGCAAAAGTACATAACTCTGTCAACTATTTTGGCTGAATTATGGCATTTTTTTGGACTTGGAAATCAGTTAATTTTTTTTAATAGTCCATATTTTGCCCAAACTCTTTGTCATATGGCTTTGAAACTTTGACCACTTGTTTACCATCATAGTCTAACATAATTATGTAGCAAGACTTCATAACTAGGACAAGGACTTTAGCCCAGTTTAGCCCTTTTTTGACATTAGTCTGTTAACAGTTTATAATCAGGAAGGAACAGTGTATTAATTTGGAGTTCCTTTGTTATTTAGGTTTTGAAAGAGAAGGTAAACAATCAGGTGAACGCTGGTATCTGTAAACCATTTAGATCCAAGTTTTAATTGAACACTGGTTAATTCTTATTTGTTATTTCATTTTCAACAAAATCTATGTAAGTAACCCTGAATCTCTAAAAAAATGGAGGTCCGTACCCCTAGAAAACCCCAAACAGGATTGTCTAGAGGTATGGATCCGTACCCTTAGACACTTCCTTTTATGTGTTCTAATGTTAAATCAGTTTGTTAACTGTGCACACTTATAATAAAAATGACTTGTTTAAGTAACTACAGTTACACGTTTCCTTTTTTCGTAATTTCAGAGCTCAAAAATAATTGATTCAATATCTGAGTTACACTTGAATCTGTATAAAAAGTTTAAAGCTACAAGTACTTTTCTGTATGACTGTCTACATCAGATTTTTTAGTTTACACGTTAAATATATTTTAATTCACAAGTTTTTGTTTCATTTTTTAATGACTTTACTGATGCTTGAACAGAGTTGTTTCAAATTCATGAGCTATGCCATTTTATGCTGTATTGTGTCACAATGTTGTGGTTTTACATGTTTACACACTGCTTCTTATCATTTCACACACTGTCCAGATTTGACCACTGTTGTAATTTATAGCCCCACTGCTGAGTTTAAATGTCCATTTTATTGACTTGGGGGCTAATATTAATTACATGCATCATTTTAGCAATCTAGGAGAAATTCCCTCTCTACCCTTGTCCTATAACTGAGTACAGAAAAGTGATCTCGGTTTTTCCCTACGACTAGTAATGAAAAAGGTACAATACAAGCTATTTATAGTAACAACAAAGGGAAGTAATTCTAAAGAAGGGACCTGCGCATAACACTCCGTCTTATGATGGTGTACAATTGTGCCAAGTTACATCAAAATCCCTCTATGCCTGGAGAAGAAATGCTTCGGACAATGTTATTCTTGTATCTGAACTTTGGCCTCTAAGTGTGACCTTGACCTTAGACCTAGGGACCTGGTTCTTGCGCCTGACACCCGTCTCGTGGGGGTTAAATTTGTGCCAAAAAAACAAAATCCCTCCATGCAGGAGAAGAAAGCTCCGGACAAAATTTTTTCATCTTTTTTAATTCACATATATGATAGGAAAATTTGTGCTGAAAACAATGAACAAATAAAACAATAGGTCACCAGGCTTGTTTTTGTGAAAAAATGTTTTGAACACACCCACTGTTGCTGAAACTACTAGCAATTTTTCAACATTTTCATAATTTTCTGCTTTTTTTATAAATACCAACCAAAATATACATCAAGACAGCACAATAAGGTTTTTTTTTCTTTTTACAGATTTTATTATATACTTATTTGATATCATAGTCATATTTGTAATACTCTATCCTAACAATAATTGATACAAATGAAAAAAAAATATCGTTTCATATTTACTTTTGTGATTTTTTTTCAGTGAAAAATACTCATAGTGAAGAATATTTTTTTTTAATTTTGAAAAAACTCTTTCATAGAATTTTTTCCTGTTTTTCTTGTGTATAGATAATTGTATTGTGAGCATAAAAATGGCTAAAAATGTATGGGTCACCAGGCTAAATTTTATGTTAAGACCGCTAGAATACAACACCTGTTCGGACGGAAAATGGCGCGAACCTGGCCAAATTGATTACATGTATGTCTGCTAGAAGTTAAAAAAAAGTTTTAAAAATTCTTAATTCTTTCTATAATTGAATACTAAATAATCTGAAAGGTGATATTGTCTTATCAGTACTAAGTCAATTATCTTACATTATATGAACAACACTGTCTTTGTACCAAAATGCGATGTGAAAACACAACCACAAAAATAGCAAGATACCTGTCGGGCATGATACTTGTCATAAACAGTAAACCAGTACCAACATTTGATTACTGATAAAACTTATCAAAAAATGTTATTTCATTCAAGATTCCTCATATTTAAGACTGTCTGTAACACGTTTCAACAAATGTTGACTTCAGTTCAGTTTTCCATAGAAAGTGTCGACTGTGCAGAAAGATGCGCATAAAAAACTATCGGAATTCCCTTTAAGTATGACTTTTCTTGAGTAATTTCAATGCTATCTGAATGAATGAACTTAATCAGTTTAAAACTATTAACTACTTTCATGTATCATAATATTGGAATCTATTCACCGGTGATACCGGTGATACTGCCCAAATTGCTCGGACAAATTATCTGGTCATACATTCATTAATACGAATTTCGTTTGATACGAACATATTTCTTAGGTCCGGATGAGTTCGTATAAAGCGAGTTTGACTGTATATTGGATTATATGCTGCATACATATCCTTTTTGTGTAACCAATGCAATTGTATTCAATCAATCATGTAAAGCAAAAACAAAAATAAATAAAATGGTATCTATAATATAAATCTAGTTTTGTCTTTTTTATTTCTTCATGTGTATGGGTAATAAAAAAAGAAAGAACTGTAAAGATCAGAGTAATGATTGTTTTTATTACAATTGACTATACAAAATTGTCACTAAATACATAAATATATAAAACATGCAAAGAATAGTGTTTATACAAGCTATATATATATGAATACAAACATTTATTAAAGTATCTTACTGTTCAAATTGTCTTATTTTGTAATGACCATAGGCCAGACTTTCAACTGCATTTAACAAATATCTTTTATCATCGAATGCGCAGAGACCAAGCTTTGATATCCGTTCATTATATAGCTCATGATTATGACTTCGAACCGCAGACATGGTTGGGAGCATTTCTGTTTCGTTAAATAGGGTGTATTTATAATGCTCAAAACACAAATCTTTTTTCACTGTAGCTCTAGATATGCCTTTAGCCCTTTTTGCCTTTCCGTCACAGAGATATCAATACATTTTACTTCTAAGACCTATAAACTTGCTAATAGGTTGACCATTGGTTTCATCCGACATGATTCCTAACACTTTTTTATTTTGAAGGCTGTGTAGCGGATGTTCTTTCGAATGGTCAGAGGTGTCAAACATATGTAAATTTTTTTTGATGTCTTTGTAGATATTGTCACATTCGCAGTAATATAACAGGGAGTCTGTATCGGTGAATTGCAACTGTAAGCTATCCCCATCTTTCGGTTTCAAGTATTTGTAATAAAAACTATACATGGTGATTTTGCTCAAATCTAAAATGCACATACCCGTGTAACTAGGTTTATTGATCTTGACTTTGTTACGCATTAGTTCAACGGCTACCAAGTCTTCCGTGAAAATTCTGGTTGATTTGTATGTCACCTTGGCACTCAATTTTATCAAGCGTTTATCCGTATGCACTAAGTGGATGTTTTTATGTTTACGCATGTCTTCCATTGTTTTACCAAAAACACTTACATTCATGAGTTTATAAAAGTTTTTCTGAAATGCCGATGTTGCTTTTTTTCTCATTTCCGTGTTAAAATCTATGTACGTTTTCATCCATGAGCTTTGCTTAAAAGCTAACACGCGATGAATTTGTTTTATTTTCATACCAAGTTCAACGTATAACTGCAAATTTCTGTAATGCAGTACATATTTCTTTTTATCATATAACGAGCAAATCAGTTTTGAGACGGTTGACCTTGTAGGAAAGACATCACTTTGATCTACGCCGTGCAGTTTTCTCCACATTTTGTTTGCATATGGAGATAATTCAAAGTCATAGATATGCATCTTTTCTGGGCAAAGCGGGTAACCATTATGAGACTCGAGAAGTTCAGGGGGATAATGCAAAGACGCCTCAAGAATATAGCCAATATCTGCATCTTCGGCGACAGATAATATATCTAACTTGTCTATTTCCCGCTCAATTAAAAGACTAAATGATCCAAATGGTAAACACTGATTCATTGCATGCCCGTACAAATTGTTCGAGTCGATGTAATGCAAAAATGAAGTGGGTTTGGCGGGGTCATGATCGTCTAAAAGGGAATTGTTGGCACGCTTGTAACGATTTGAAATCTGGGAAATTCCTCCACGAATGCCGCTTTCTATGAATAAGATTTGATCAATGTCTGTCATTGATTCAAGTTCAACATTTGTCATTTTTAACAAGCAGACCACGCTAGGACGGGGCTCGTATAGAAGTGACAAGGATCTAATTCGTATTGTTCCATGCATACATTTCTAAAAGCTTCAAAAACGTCGCAAAGCAGAATACAATCGGATTTGACATACAAATCGTGATAATCACCAAACGATTGCATATTGAACGTTTGAAATACGTTTTGCGCATGTTCATAATCTTCGTTCGAAATGCCCTCCCTAGTTAAGGTAGAATAAAATGCTTCTTTACACGGAAGTGATGTGTCCTGAAACTTTTCTTCACAGCCTAAATATTCATATGGGAAAACGCCTTTACGTAGTAATAATTTGGCTTTGGATTCATCCGGAAATTCGCTCATTAAATGAGGAAAAGCTTCTATACCATCACTAGCGAGGTTTTCAGTTAATGCCTCTAAAGAAGATGGAAGAAATTGTAAGCTGTCGATAAATCGAAGTTGACCTAAGGAAAACGAGATATAATTTTCAGACGTTTGAGCGATGCAGGAAATGTCGGAGCTTTTAAACTTTTCTATACTTTCACAGATGATGTGCGAAACCACACACTTCCAGTTTCGTAGTAGGAGTAGTATTAGGCACATTAGGATCTGGGTTGCAAAGTGAAATAGGGGTATTATAACATTCGAAATCGCTGTAGATCGTTAAAAACCTGATTTGAGAGTTTTTGAAAAGTCTTTGAATCGTAAAATGTCATTATTACCTTTAACGGGTAACTCTATCATTTGCGGACCATTCGGTGCACAGTGTGACACATGACTGTCCAAAAGCTCTTTACGAGAGAAGCCGTGCAAACAAAATGAACAGAAATGTAACTGACCATTATACGATTTTGTTCGTGATGAAAACCTATTTAGATTCTTGATTAAGCAGTAATGAGTTTTGCCTCCTTTTTTAAGTAACAATAAATTAACGTGGTGCAACCTTTTCCTATGTGGCGTTATTTTTAGCGGTAGAATTTCTTTTTCTTCCCATTCATAACCAAATACGTTTACAGAAATGTTATCGTTTTGATCTTCAAATTTATTGATTTGATTTAATATCACGGGAAATGAGATACCTTTCACGTTGAGGCCTCTTACGTAAGGTTGATAGCTACGTACACTCGTGGAGAATCTATCTGTTGGATGAAGTGATGCTAAAATGCACCAAAAGAAACACCTGTCATCTTCATTTTCGATATTGAGTAAGCAATTACTCTTTAATAGTGATGAGGGTAGTTGGATAAACGATTTACCAGATAAGGGTCTATATATGATAGTGTGCACCTCTAGCTTAATAACCTTTTTTAGATACCACCTAGATCCCATTTTTAAATAATTTTTCATGGCTGCAAACATTTTCTGAAACGATTCATTTAAATCGTGCTCTTCAAAAGTTTCAATATTAAGCGCTATGTAAGTGATACTTCTAAAATAAGGTTCCGCTGTAGAACTACTACCATCCGCTTGGTCTCTTTGCATTTCTACTTGTACACAAAGGTTGTATTTAATGCTACCTATTCGTTGAATTCTAGAGTGTAAGTATTGTATTACTCTAGATTTCACGTTACTAAAGAAAGATAATAAGTCATACCTACTCGAATTAATGGGGTAAAATAATCTATTTTGTACATTATCAGACAAAGAACTAACATTTTCCTCATTAAAGTCAACATTTTGTACATTTTCTCCTTGAACTCCATTATTCTGATTTTCCTCTTGAGCAGTATTTGTCTGATTATCGTTCGGATTGTCAGTGGAAACACATTGCAGTTGCTTTGGCTCATTTCCACCTTTCTCTTCATCCGAGGAAATACTTTTGAAAGATAAGGGAACCTTTCCACCCGTTTGATGTAATGGATGCTCAGAATTCACGTGATCAAAAAGCGAGGAATAGTCACAAAACTTGTTTAGTCAATGTGTCCTTGTAAAGTGTCTTTATATGTACCGTTCTTATGCTTTTGTCTCTTATGGAAAAACGAAAATATTTACGTGTGATAAATGCCCCCAAAAAGTCATGACAAAGCAGGAGCTATTCTGTTATTCTGCTGAACTTATTCTGCTATTCTGCTATTCTGCTGGAGTTATTCTCTATTCTGCTTTTCTGCTATTCTGCTGGAATTATTCTGCTACTCTGCTATTCTGCTCGAGTTATTCTGCTATTCTGCTAACTTCAGACAGATTGTTATATATGAGTGCGATTTACAAATATGTACCCATATTTTGAAGGAAAATCCATTCTCGTATATGTTTTTGTCCGTTCAGCTGTTTATTTGTTATAGCCTGCAAAATATGTAGAATATAAAATGCATTTTAACTGTTTAAGACTCTGTGTTTCTGCACAAAAAAAATTGGTATGTGGAGATAATGGTTGTTCTTTCCTGTTCAAACACACATATTGTCTCTATAGATTGTATGTTATTAACATACGATATTAACCTTATAGAACTGCATCATATTTTCAGTAGAGTTTTATATCTGCAGTGTACATGCAGCATTGCTGTAATCTTTCTAAACAGTATTTTCATTCAGTGTCAAAATAGAAAGCATGAATGAATGAATGGAAGCATACTACAGAAATGTTGCTAATGTATGATTTACTTCAAATGTAGCATATTTGTAAAAAACTGTGTTCTAGTAGACATGCAGTGTAATTTAGTATTTTTTTTTGTCAATATACTGCAGATATCCTGCAAATGCGGTATATAACGCAAATACATCAGATACTGCCAGCAATGCATCTACAGTAAACATTCTGACATGTATCTAATTGTATGCTGGGACTGCAGCGGAGATAGAAACTGCAATACTACATTTTAAGTATATATCATATACATTGATGTTGAATAGATGTTAACTTCCTTAACTCCCTGGGGCCGAAATGCGACTATAGGTGTTATATTTTCCACCCCTGTAGCGTCTATATGCGACTATACGCGCGTTATCAGGACTCCCCAGGACGGCGATTGACGAGTATAGTCGCGGCACCGAGATCATGATGGTAATATGTAGTTGTTAATTTTTGATAATCTTGACAAAAGCAAAATTACTTTGCATTCTGGCTGTTATTTCTTTGATATGATAATTACTAGTTGTGCTAATAATTAGTTCCTTTGTTAAAATAAATGTCTGTAACTATGCGGTAATGTAAATGAAATAAAAAGACGATCTCCGCTGAGTTTTGTTCATACTGTATTTCAAAAGAGTAAAATGTCGTCGGCCAGAGATCTTTCTTAAAATGAAGAAAATATTTATTTTTATCATGCTGATTCTGTAATTTCAGTTCCGTCGGATGATGATTCCAAATATGCGATTACATTATCAGACAAATGAATGTTCGGAAAATGTTAAGTTTTAGAAGGCTGAAATATTGGTACACTTACATCATATACGACACAAATGGATAAAAAATAACACAACAAAGCATGTTTCATAAAATACAAATATATATATATATATATGTAAATAAACGCATGTTTGTAAATTTAAGAATTATTCAAAGATGGATGTAAATATTACACTTAACTGTCTCAGAGCGTGACACACAAGATTTGTGTACAGATTGTGTTTAGAAATAGATTATACATCAAAATATATCATTTATATTCACACAAAAAACGGGTGTAAAGTACGCATAAGTCTGAGGTTAATATTCATTGTTAGTGATGCATTTCTATTAATCGGAATTTAATGTTCACATATATATTTAAGTCAATGATGCGTTAAAATTGTGAATATTTTGAAGTGAAAATTTTGTTCTATTTGTATATAAGGTACGGACGAAATTGGATATAACAAATATTTGTTCAAACTTCGAATATTTTGTAAGTATATTTTAATTTACACCCAAGTTAATAATGTTTTCCTGCATGATTTCAACTGACTGTATGCGAGTGTGATTATGATAAGGTTAGATAATGTTCTTCGACGTCAGTATGTTACGATATCGGCCTTAGGGAGTTAATGAATCTGAGTTTGTTGTGCTGATTATAAAAGTTTGTGCTATATTTGTATTAAATTTTAAAATTTGTTATTGATTTGCGGTCTGCTTCTGCTACATTTTTGGTTCTGGGTTCGTTTTGCTATTTGTTATGATAAGATATTACTCTATTTATTCAGTTGGTGCTTTTGAAAAAGTTTAAAGTGCACATAACGTATTTTCATAATAATGCTTGAGAGAAAATACTGGTATTGTATGAAAACTAATGTAATGTAATTTTGTTTAAAATAGATGTTTTCTTTTATTCATGATTTGAATTATGTCTCTAAATCTACGTTGAGTTGATTTGTGATCTTATTTAGATAAACAACTACATTCCTTTTGCATTTTTAGTAATAACTATTAACGGTAATGTTTAATTTGTCCTGAATTGATGTCATATTATAACTGATAATTCTCTCTTTTTAAAAATAATCGTAATGATCATAATCCTATTAAACACAAAATGTAGTACACGAATAAAAGATAAATATAAGGTGTAATATAATGCTACAGGATGTAATAGAAGATGTACTACATGTATGAAAGATGTAATACAAAATGTACAATGTTAATACATATATACAAGGTATTATACAAGGTGAAATACACGGCTGGAAGGTGAAATAGGCAGATACCTAGTGTCATAGAGAGAGAAATACATTTTGCTGTTGGCAAGGTATGATACAAGCTGAAATTCTTGTGCATATATATAATTTTACTACAGGGTTAAAATCTGATACACAAATACATGCTGTTTCATTTAAAATATTTGGTATAATGCACAGGTAAAATGTGTAGTTAATAATACAAGGTTGTAATATACAAATACATTGTTTTAATAACAGACAAGATGTAAAACACCCACTAGTGTATTGCACAGATCAAGGTGTAATTCATAGGCATATTTGTGTAATACATACATGCAATGTGCAACATAGATATATCATGTAATAAAACAACTACAAGATCTAATACAAAATTTGTAGCGCAAAGTCACGATGTTACCCCCATAGTAAGCTGTTATTACAGAAATGTGAAGGGTACCAGGAGGGTACCAGGAGTAATAAAGAGGTAAAGGTTGTGATAACCTGATCAGAAAGATATTATAACTTAAAGATACAAAGAATATTTCACAACCGCACGGCGTAATACAGAAATATATATCATATAATACATAGATACAGTGTGTAATATGTACAATTTTGATACACAAATAAACGCTATATAATATATAGATTATACACATATTAAAGTGTAATACATAGTCAGAGTTGTAATATATGGTGTAAGGTATAGTACACAGACGAATAGGAGTTTAAGGCCCAACTATCTTTCTCAAGCCATATATATTTGAACATTGATTGAATCTGACGGAACAGGCGGAACAGACTCTCTAAAATACCTCAAGCACAGATTTTTCTTTTGAAATTTGTCTTCTGGCTTAATTCGTCGAGCCTTCAAGGGTAAAGATAACATTAAGTTATAGTGCCTTTTTACGGACAGACGCCTCTTCTATGGGATGATATCATAAAGAGAAACAATACGTAAATATGGACTAAATAAGAGTTTATGTGATTTTGAATGGTGTAGACAAGTCTGTCTCTGTTCATTTAAAATGCACACACCACTTTGAACTTAGTCATTTGCATCTTGTCTCTGCTCTATCTACATGTAATGGAAAAAAATATAAGACTGGAAAACATTTCAAAGAGGGGTGGGGGTCCCAGTTAGGTGTCTGCGCAAAATGCTTTATTTTTATTTTATTTATACTTTGTGGTAATATACCTACATGTGTTAAGTTTCATTAACAAGTATTAATGTAACCAGTTTTGACTTACTTTTATAGATATTCACATTAAAAGTGGGTGGGGTAATCTGACATGTGACCAGCCAGAAATACAATTTCCGTTATTTTTTTATTTAAATGGTTGTAACTTTTTACGTGAAACTTTCATAATAAAATAACTAAGCGATGGACATTCACACCACATGTTGCTTTTTAAATTGTACTGGATACTTTTTTCATCACAGAGCCACAAAGTGGTCTAATCAAATTTACTGATTTTCAATGGACGAAATTCACCCAAAAGCTAAAAAAAATTTATTAGTTGAGATATTAAGGTGTTATTTTCAGCAGATATTGTAAACTAAATAAACATAAAAATGACAGTATATCAGTATACTCTGATTAATATTGGAAGAGTGGTACACTCTCAAACTGGGTAAAAGTGGGTGGGGTAAATAAATATTCGAAGCAACACTACAAAAATTGTGCAGTTGTTAAGAAATGGCCTCAGATTGTCTATTACTATCTTATTTTTATTAAATACAGACTGGGTTGATAAATTTTAACAAAACATTTCCTCTTTATACATGTGTGCCATGGAACAATCATGGACCTTGAACATGACATGTAGACAAACAAATTAACCCTAAAAGCTCAAAGTATTTAACAAGAGGTATTGCCTGAGGCAGTATATTTTGAGGAAAGCTATTGTTTAAATTAAGAGGTCTTGAAGGCAAGATTTGGTACTAGAAATAAGACTGAAATGTTTAGGTCACAATTAAAACCTTTATCAAGAGGAAAATGTGAATCTATTCCAGAGCTAGCTCAGCATGTTAAAAATATGACTCAACTGGTATATCCAGATGCAAATTCCAAGCTAATAGAAACTTTGGCACTAGATGCTTTCATTGATAGTCTTGAACTTTATATAATTAATACAAGATAATACATAAATGATTGAAATAGTAATTATGGATACTACTTAATAAGGTACATTTCTAAATGTTATTACAATAATGGTTACATAATATTTTCAGAGAAGCATTATTTTTGATTGAAAGGACACTGCATCAAGTAGGTGGGGAAAAGCACATCAATAGGAACTGTGCCAGACTTCGACTGGCCTTTGGACTTTGTTGCTTTTACTACAAGTCTATCGCACACAAATTTATAGAGTGGCTGTTTGCCTGTTTTATGACAATCTAATAAGCTAGCCTCAACATCAGGTGACATCTCAACACCACTTGCAATGTTAACAGGCCTAGATGGAGCAAATTGCAGGGAAAATGGATCAATGAAAGTGCCACTTTCAAATAGACTCAACATTTTTTTCACAGCTGTATTGTAAGATTGTTTATAGAAAGGTGTCAGTGTGGTGTCTGTTTGAACAGGACGATTTACTTGATGAATAAGCCATGGCATAATTTGATGTTATTGGTCTAGCGAGAAATCAGCGAGTGAGTGCACTATCATTATGGGTAATACCTTTGATGCCACCCGAGGGCTTCAATGCCTTGTTTTCTTGTTCACATCTAGTATGTAGTCAAACCACACAGAATTAAAACAATCATTTGTAAGTTAAGCAACAAACTTGCCTTCTCCGAACTTTTCTACTATCTCAGCCGGAAGCCTGTAATTTTTCAAAATCATGTATGGCATGAATCTTGAATAAACTGTTCTGTTGGAAGAGAACAAGAAGGGCAACAACTTTGCTTTTGCGTACTGGTGTGCTTGCCATAATACATTTCGGGAATATGCCAGATAGAGCTTCATTGGTAAAGAAACTTCTGATAAATACCTGAATGATTCTAAAATGGGAAAAAATTCTGAGTCTATCTCATGTAAAAGACACTGGAGGAGAGGACAACCGTAAGCTGATATAGCTTTTTGTCCAATTCCTTAATTAATTGTTCTGTAAATGTTTCATGTATTACTGAAATAAAATATGTTTAAACTAAACTAAAAGACACTGCACTTCCATGTCGTTATTAACTCCCTGAGGCCAATATCATAATATACATGCTGCGGCGAGATAAGAATTACCACCTGACGTCGAAGAACATTATCTGATCTTATCATAATCACACTCGCATGCAGTCAATTGAAATCATGCATGGAAATATTATTAACATGGGTGTAAATCAAACTATACTTATAAAATCTTCCAAGTTTGAACAAATATTTATATATATCCACTTTCGTCCGTAACTTATATCCAAATAGAATAATAATTTCTCTTCGAAACATTCACCATTTTTACACACCTATTGCGTTTAATAAATATTTGAACATTTCCGATTTTATTACTTTTTTTCACATGTAAACACATTAAATTCCAATAAATAGAAATACATTATTAACACAGAGTATTTACATCAGCATTACTCAAAATTAACACCCATTTTTTGAGTGAATATCGATGGTTTATTTTGATGTAAATTAATTTCTAAACATGTACACAAACGTTGTGTGACACGCACTGAGACAGTTAAGTTGTAATATTTACACCCATCTTTGAAGAATTATTAAATTTATAAAACGCGTTTATTTACACACATTTTTATGTATGAAACATGTATTGCTGTGTTATTTTTATCCATTTCAATTTAATGCGATGTAAGTGTACGAATATTTCAGCTTTCTAAAACTTAACATTTTCCGACCATTCATTTCTCTGATAATGAAATTTCATCGTCGGAATCATCATCCGACGGAACTGATACGTAAAAATCAGCATGATAATAAATATTTTCTTCAATGTAAGAAAAATCTCTGGCAGCCGACATTATTTTAATCATTTGAAATACAGTATGAACGAAACACAGCGGAGTTCGTCTTTTTTATTTCCTTTACCGCATATTTACAAACATTTATTTTAACAAGGAAACTAATTATTAGCATAATTAATAATTATAACATCTAAGAAATAATAGCCGGTAAGAAAAATAATTTTGCTTTTATCAGGATTATCAAAAATTAACAAGTATGTGACGCAATCAGCATGATCTCGGTGCAGCGACTATACTCGTCAATCGCCGTCCTGGGGAGTCCTGATAACGCGCGTATAGTCGGATATCGGATAACTTGTCTAGCATGACTAGTGGAATCGGTTTTGAATAAGATTCAGCCCATTAAAGGAATTGTTTAAAAAATCTTAGGTTCAAAACTTCACCAACCATGATGAGACTACGCAAAGCTCTGTCAAAATCTTTGCCTGAAAGAATATGTTCAGCAGAAACACCAGCAAATACTAATATCTTCTTAAGACCTGCATCCCCATAAATATAGTCAATACCACCAAATACAGACATCATAAAGTGCATGCTGCCCCCCCCCCCCCCCCTCCCCTCAAGTGGATAAACACCTTCAAATTCACTCGGATTTCCCCACATAATTTCTAACGCCTTTGATAGCAGGCCCATATCAAAAACAATGGGACACACTTTTTTGTCGCAAAGCATTCATTTGCTCCTTAATACCTTTGAGTAGAGTATAAACTATATTAAAATCATTTGGAGGAGCCATGATTATCGGATAGAATGCAACATTAACAGTTTCAGATAAAAAGTCATTTTGAACAACAGTTTGAAAAAAGAAATTAGGTATTCTTTTCACAACTTCTTTGCAGATATCTTGAATATTAACAAGCATAATCTCATTTCAGCTTCATATGTTTGCATTGAGTAACTGTCACAAATACTCTAGATTAGGCCTTAGTGTCATAAATACTCTAGATAAGGCCTGTTCACTTTCATTTCAAGAGGTCACTTTTGTAGGTCACACAATAAGTGAAAATTGTGTTGGCACTGACTCAAGAAAGATTGAATCAATAAAGAATTGGCCAACCCCTAGGAATGCTAAGGAAACCAGGAGTTTCATTTCTCTTGCAGGTTACTACAGGAACTATGTTTATCAGTTTGCTACTATTGCAAAACCCATTTATGAGTTAGCAGAAAATGGTTAAAAGTTTGTTTTGGACAGACGAGTTTGAGAATGCTTTACAAATTGTAAAAACAGCATTAACTAATGCCCCCATTTTAACATTTCCTTCGGAAAATGATTACTTTCTTCTGGATGCGGACGCTTCCTTGGTGGGCCAAGGCGGGGTATTATCAAAAGTTGTAATTGGTAAGGATCAGGTCATTGGCTATTTTAGCAAATGCTTCACAAAAACAGAACGGCGATATTGTGTTGCCTGAAGAGAACTGTTAGCTGTAATCAATTCAATAAACATTTTCACCATTACATTTATGGTCGAAAAATAGTCATTTGAACTGATCATTCCAGTCTGAAATGGTTGCTATCTTTTAAAAAATGTAGAAGGACAATTAGCCAAGTGTCTTAGTTTTCTAGGCACATATGATTTTTCAATTGAACATCGTTCTGGTAGATTGCATTCAAATGCAGATGCTTTATCTAGCAGGCCATGTTATGATGAAAATTGTTAATACTGTAGCACAGTTGAGTCAAAAGAGATTAACAGCATTTCTGTATCTAATGTCACTGAGGTACAATCTATGGGAGACAAGTCCTATAACCGATGATAGTAATTGCACATTTGTTACTCTTCTTTGTTCGTTGTACACAGTTGTTTGGTGTAGTAAATACTGCTATGATAGTAGGAATATTTTTGGTGATATGGTGGAACTCTGATTTATTGAGCAGATTTTTCTCAGAATTGGCTATATTTCAAACATACAAACATTACTGGAATTATGATATTGGTACTGAAACAAAGAGTTTAAAGATAATCAAACCGGGTATTGATGGCTGTAATTCAGACTGTGACAAAGATACAAATCTCGGTATGGTTAAAAAGGTTTAGGTAAAACATAGTTATGCACAAACAATTATTTCAGCCAAGGAAAGAGTAAAAATTCCTTGGGCTAAAGTTGGACAAAAATGCTTGAATTTATTGACTTGCTGGTTCTGTAAATACTGCTGTACAATATTATATTATTTTGCGCAGATGCATTGTTATTAATAACGCCGCCCCGTAAACCAGCTTATTGTTGATGTTTAACGTACTGTTTTGTAGCTGATTTTAGAATTTTGTCCAGTGAAAGATCTATTTGGTGCACTAGAAATGTGTATCAACAGAGTACAATTCAGTTTCTTGATTATCATTCAATAATTCAGATTAGAGGCTTGTTTTATGTTGCCTATTTAGGACAAAGTTATAACTTGGGTCTTATATGTTTCACGACTACAGTAAACCTCGCTTATAAGGAACAGCTTGGGACCTCTAAAAATTGTTCCTTATAACCGAGGTTCCCTATATCCGTATAGCGAACTAATTCCTTATAACCGATTTTTGTATAACGAACACAATTTGTACAGCGAACACTCTTTGACTGACGTTTGAAAAGGGCTCCGGGTCGACCATGAATCTTTATGTGAGAAAGTTGTGAGTTTAGTACCAGTCCTATTCTACAGAGATTGAAATAGTGTTGAAACACGGCGTTTAAACCTAAACTAAGCCAAAATCGGTAAGAATGACGTGATTTGTGTTGATTTTTTGTCGGTTATTTCTATCTTCCTTTTTAGGAGAGCACTACATTATGATTATAAGATATGTTGCAGCCCTTACCTTGCTCGACAGCATTTTATGTGAATAGGCATCAATACTAATATAAAATAAATGTTCAAATAGTTAGTACAAAATGTTACATTAGCCTACCAATTCAAATCAAGAGGCTGTTTATGACATACAGTGCATTACGACTAGACAACGGCGCCATACAAACGGACTAAAATGTAAATTATATCTATAGTTTTGCTATTGTCCGTTTTAGCACCTGCTATAAGTTTTACAATTGAAAATTGGGTAAACTGGACTGTTTATCATTGTTAATCACGCGTAATTAACACATTTATTTAGGACAGTATGAAATGACCGTGTCCACGACTGATTTTCGTTCACGATCGTTAACATGAAATACCTAATACATGTAGCTCTCAAACATAATCTCGAGTAAATATAAGTTAATTATGATATTATTTATTTTCTTTTATCATATCCGTGAAATAACAAACTAAAGACCATAGAAATGAAATAATATGTGTTTATTCATGTGCATAAAAGCGCGTGGAAGTGCCGACGTTACTCTGACGTCATCAGCGATTCTCCTGTTTATTTCCAGTTTTCAATAATTTTTATTATTTATTTATGTTCGCTATAACCGAGGTGTTTTCTATTGAATTTCGAACTTTGGGACTAGAAAAAGTGTTCCTTATAACCGGTTGTTCCTTATAACCGAGCTCCCTATAACCGAGGATTTTCACATTTGAATAAAGAAGGAATTAGATCGGGGAATTGAAAACTGTTCCTTATAACCGAGCGTTCCTTATATCCGAGTTCCTTATAAGTAAGGTTTACTGTAATTCGTTTTAGCTCACCTTAACCAAAGGCTCACGGTGAGCGTTTGTGAACACATGATGTCCGTCGTCCGTCGTCTGTCCGTCCGTCAACATTTTTCTTCAAAACCACTAGGCCGAATTTCAAGAAACTTCACAGGAATAATCCTTGTGTAAACTTCTACCAAAGTTGTTTAAATGATGTTGTTGTAAGCAGTTTATTCTTAAAGAAAATGGCTGATCATAGAGGCAGCCATTTTGGTGTTTATGACGTCATTTAAACACTGTTGAATTCTTTTTTTTAGGAAATAACCTTTAAAATTGATTAATTCTCATATATTTATTGAGTGTAAGGTGTAAAACATAATAATTTCTTTCATTATAACTGGAAAAAGTTGAGAAATTATTTTACAGAAATAAGTAAATGCAGTTTAAATGTGTATCTAAGAATATAAAAAATCCGCAATTCTGTTTTCTGTTGCCATGGAAACAAAATGGCCGCCTATTTGACTATATATTTAATTGCACATAACATTTCTATTTCTGCTCCGATTTTGAAAATTCTTTCATTTCTTCAAATCATTTAAGAAATCCCAGCTGACGAAATTAACATAATAACAACGTTGCTTTTCCCTTTAATAGTTTAGAAATGGAATTCTCATTTATTTTATAGCTCTTATTAAAAGAGTTTCAACAGACGTGACGGGCCGTGGATATAATGCAATTGGCCACTGAATGAATAGGACTGATGAGGCATTTGCAAATTGTATATGAGTTGCATTCTTTGCTTCCAAAGGATCTTTTGATGATTTTCATTATATTTATAAGTTGTGAAAAAGTAATAACTGAATATAATTGAAGGATTATGCAATAATAAGTCAGAGGGATATTATTACTTTTAATGCTTGTTGATGCAGTTAATAGATATAACATTTTTAAGAGTTGTTTTGAAATATATCCTGTAAAAAGTTGGCCTACAGAGGGCTTGTAACTGAATGAATACGTGCAATAATCTGTTCTTTAGGCCCTTTCCAGAGACACGTTTTTTATCTGCCTTTAAGGTAAGATATAATATACCCATGTGTCATTCCCCATGAAACGTCATGAAACTTTTAATCTGCATTTTTATAGAGTTTTAGAGTTTACATATTGGGCTTTTACTCATTGATCAAAAGGCAGAATTCCCATCTGCACATGCTTTCGATATATCAAGTGTTTAGTGTTCAATATATGATAGTATATTATGAACACTATCCAAGGAAACCTCCACTACCACAAGTGTCTGAATTCCTCTCATATTATAGGAAAATTCAGTGTTCTTAATGATCATAAAATACCAGTTAATATAACAGCACTTTGACAAAGGATGGAGAGATATTTTGCAGCCTCCACATGGCAAAGACAACTGCCTTGGGGTCACATTGCATTCAAGATGGCGGTCTAATGAATATATATTGTTGATATAGTCCATTTTAATCGACCTGGCGGGGCGTGGTTTCGCGACGGTCCGCTGCAATATTGTGCAGGATATGTAGTTTATTCGGCAACCTACTTTTTTATTCACTGACCATCTACCTTACATTGTAACCGTTCGTGTCTTATCTCAAAAATCAAGCAAAATAGGTATCGGAGTCCTTGAACAGTGCGCAGTTATAATCAATGAGTTGATGAATAGAAACAAACTGAAAACAAATAACACTTCAAAAACTGAATTTATCATGTCGCGTAGCAGACCCCAATTGAACAAATATTTCACAAATGGGTTTAACATTGCGGGCGATGATATCAAACGTGCAAGTATAATTAGATAGCTCGGTGCATTTCTTGACAAAACACTGAACTTTAAAGATCATATAAATCGGAAATGTCATACAGCCATGTTGAATTACCTACGAATTAAGAACATCCGTAAATATTTCACAAAATCAGCCACTGAAATTTTAGTTTGGTCTCTAGTTATTTCACATCCGGATTACTGCAATGTCATACTGTATGGTGTTGCTAACGGTGAGGTGCGTATGATGCGACGTATTCAAAACCTGTGCACAAAACTTGTCCATAACCGAACATTTGACAGTTCTAAACAGGCATTGTATGACCTACATTGGTTGCCGGTGAAAGCAAGGATTGAGTTCAATGTATTTAACAGAATAGCTTAGACAGTATACTCATATTACATAAGGTTTGAGATAGTCCGGAAATTCTGAATGTCCTTATGTTGTTCCATACAACAAGTGCAAAACATTCAATGATAGAAGTTTCTGTACTATTGGTCCAAAACTGTGGAATGAACTGAATTTTTGTATAAGGTTTAGCATTTTAACATTTATATTTTTAATGTTTGTTTAATTAAACGTAATTATTTGTGCAGGCTCTATTGGTAAGGTTGTGTGTGGATTTTTTTTTCTAATAATCTGTAATAACACCATTAAAGAGGGGGTTTGAACATCTATATGCAGCCCGTCTGTGCATACCATGTAAGGCTTTAAGCACTGGCATTCGCAATAGAGGTAAAATAACCTCAGGTGTGGAAAGCTGCGGTCATAACTTTTTGTTTAAATAAGGCTGTTATGATTGTTAATATCATTATTGTCGTTATTATTATTATTATGTACACTGCCATTGAATATGTCTTTGTACAAAAATAGGCGTTTAATCAAATTATTCAGTTCAAGATTCAGTTTCAAAGTAATTCTGCTGTTTTGCCATTCTGCTAAGGTTATTCTGGTTTTCTGCTATTTTGCTGATTGGTATATGTCGCCATTAATCTTTTTTGCAATCGCACGGGACCCAAAATATGGCTCTAAGCAAATACACTAAAAGTAATTCTGCTGTTCTGCCATTCTGCTAGAGTTATTCTGCTTTTCTGCTATTTTACTGGGTTTATTCTGCTATTCTGCTCTCCTGCCATTCTGCTGGAGTCATTCTGCTATTCTGCCATTCTGCTGGAGTTATTCTGCTTTTCTGCTATTCTACCATTCTGCTGGAGTAATTCTGCTATTCAGCTATTCTGCCATTCTGCTGGAGCTATTCTGACATTCTGCTGAAGTTATTCTGCTATTCTACCATTCTGCTGGAGTAATTCTGCTATTCTGCTCTTCTTCCATTCTGCTGGAGTTATTCTCCTTTATTGCAATTCTGCTGCAGTTATTCTGCTATTCGTCCTTTCTGCTGGAGCTATTCTGCTATTCTGCCATTCTGCTGGAGTTATTCTTCTATTCTGCTCTTCTATCAACCTGCTGGAGTATTTCTGCTATTCTGATATTCTGCCATTCTGCTGCTGTTATTCTGCTACTTAGCCATTCTGCTGGAGCTATTCTGCTTTTCTGTCATTTTGCTGGAGTTATTCAGCTATTCTGCTGGAGTTATTCTACTATTCTGCCAATTTGCTGGAGTTATTCTGCTATTCTGCTATTCCGTTATTCTGCTGGACTTATTCTGCTATTCTGCTATCCTGCTGGAGGTATACTCTATTCTGCTTTTCTGCTATTCTGCTGGAGTTATTATGCTACTCTGCTATTGTGCTGGACTTATTCTGCTATTCTGCTAACTTCAGACAGATTGTTATATATGAGTGCGATTTACAAATATGTACCCATATTTTGAAGGAAAATCCATTCTCGTATATGTTTTTGTCCGTTCAGCTGTTTATTTGTTATTGCCTGCAAAATATGTAGAATATAAAATGCATTTTAACTGTTAAAGACTCTGTGTTGTTGCACAAAAAATTGGTATGTGGAGATAATGGTTGTTCTTTCCTGTTCAAACACACATATTGTCCCTATAGATTGTATGTTATTAACATACGATATTAACCTTATAGAACTGCATCATATTTTCAGTAGAGTTTTATATCTGCAGTGTACATGCAGCATTGCTGTAATCTTTCTAAACAGTATTTTCATTCAGTGTCAAAATAGGAAGCATGAATGAATGAATGGAAGCATACTACAGAAATGTTGCTAATGTATGATTTACTTCAAATGCAGCATATTTGTAAAAAAATGTGTTCCAGTAGACATGCAGTGTAATTTAGTAATTTATTTTTTTTTCGTCAATATACTGCAGATATCCTGCAAATGCGGTATATAACGCAAATACATCAGATACTGCCAGCAATGCATCTACAGGAAACATTCTGACATGTATCTAATTGTATGCTGGGACTGCAGCGGAGATAGAAACTGCGATACTACATTTTAAGTATATATCATATACATTGATGTTGAATAGATGTTAACTTCCTTAACTCCCTGGGGCCGAAATGCGACTATAGGTGTTATATTTTCCACCCCTGTAGCGTCTATATGCGACTATACGCGTGTTTTCAGGACTCCCCAGGACGGCGATTAATGAGTATAGTCGCGGCACCGAGAACATGATGGTAATATATAGTTGTTAATTTTTGATAATCTTGACAAAAGCAAAATTACTTTGAATACTGGCTATTATTTCTCTGATATGATAATTACTAGTTGTGCTAATAATTATGTCTCCCCCAGGAGACATATTGTTTTTGCCCTGTCCGTCCGTCCGTCCTTCCGTCCGTCTGTCCGTGCCCGCGAAATGATGGTTAAGTGACTGCATAACGGTACTTTCTCTTTGATGTCATTCATTCCGTTCTGTTTATGTGACTATTTTCCTTTTTATGTGACTGTTAGAACAATAGAGAAAACAATGGGGGAGTCACATAAAGACCGTTTCGTTAGAACGTGCGTCCTTCCGTCCGTCCGTCCGTCCGTACGTCACACTTCATTTCCGAGCAATAACTGGAGAACCATTTGACCTAGAACCTTCAAACTTCATAGGGTTGTAGGGCTGCTGAAATAGACGACCCCTATTGTTTTTTGGGTCACTCTGTCAAAGGTCAAGGTCACAGGGACCTGAACATTGAAAACCATTTCCGATCAATAACTAGAGAACCACTTGACGCTGAATGTTGAATCTTCATAGGATGATTGGTCATAAAGAGTAGATGACATCTGTTGATTTTGGGATCACTCCATCAAAGGTCAAGGTAACAGGGGCCTGAAAATGGAAAACAATTTCCGATCAATAACTAAAGAACCACTTGACCCAGAATGTTTAAACTTCATAGGATGATTGTACATGCAAAGTAGATGACTCCTGTCGATTTTGGGGTCACTCCATTAAAGGTCAACGTCACAGGGGCCTGAACATTGAAAACCATTTCCGGTCAGTAACTTGAGAACCACTTGACCCAGAATGTTGAAACTTAATATGATGATTGGTCATGCAGAGTAGATGACCCCTAACGATCTTGGGGTCACTCTGTGAAAGGTCAAGGTCACAGGGGCCTGAACATTGAAAACTATTTCCGGTCAGTAACTTGAGAACCACTTGACCCAGAATGATGAAACTTCATAGGATGATTGGTCATGCAGGGTAGATGACCCCTAACGATTTAAGGGTCGCCCTGTTAAAGGTCAACGCCACAGGGGCCTGACCATGGAAAACCATTTCCAATCAATAACTTGAGAACCTCTCGACCCAGAATGTTGAAACTTCATAGGATGATTGTTCATGCAGAGTAAATGACCCCTATTGTTTTTGGGATCACTCCGTTAAAGGTCAAGGTCACAGGGGCCTGAACATTGATAACAATTTCCGATCAATAACTTGAGAACCACATGACCAAGAATGTTGAAACTTCATAGGATGATTGAACATGCAGAGTAGATGACCCCTATTGATTTTGGATTCAGTCTATTAAAAGTCAAGGTTACAGTGGCCTGTCCATGTAAAATCATTTTTTGGAAATAACTTGAGAATCACTTGACCTACAATGTTGAAACTTAATAGGATGATTGGACATGCAGAGTAAATGACCCCTATCTAGGGGACACAGGCGCTTTATTACAAAAGCATTTTCTAGTTAGTTACTTTGTTAAAATAAATGTCTGTAACCATGCGGTAATGTAAATGAAATGAAAAGACGATCTCCGCTGAGTTTCGTTCTTACTGTATTTCAAAAGAGTAAAATAATGTCGTCGGCCAGAGATATTTCTTAAAATGAAGAAAATATTTATTTTTATCATGCTGATTCTGTAATATCAGTTCCGCCGGATGATGATTCCGACTATGCGATTCCATTATCAGACAAATGAATGTTCGGAAAATGTTAAGTTTTAGAAGGCTGAAATATTGGTACACTTACATCATATACGACACAAATGGATAAAAAATAACACAACAAAGCATGTTTCATAAAATACAATATATATATATATATATATATATATATATATATATATATATATATATATATATATATATATATATATATATAAATAAACACATGTTTGTAAATTTAAGAATTATTCAAAGATGGATGTAAATATTACACTTAACTGTCTCAGAGCGTGACACACAAGATTTGTGTACAGATTGTGTTTAGAAATAGATTATACATCAAAATATATCATTTATATTCACACAAAAACGGGTGTAAAGTACGCATAAGGCTGAGGTAAATATTTATTGTTAGTGATGCATTTCTATTAATTGGAATTTAATGTTCATATATATATTAAACGCAATGATGTGTTAAAATTGTGAATATTTTGAAGTGAAAATTTTGTTCTTTTTGTATATAAGCTACGGACGAAATTGGATATAACAAATATTTGTTCAAACTTCGAATATTTTGTAAGTATATTTTAATTTACACCCAAGTTAATAATGTTTTCCTGCATGATTTCAACTGACTGTATGCGAGTGTGATTATGATAAGGTTAGATAATGTTCTTCGACGTCAGGTATGTTACGATATCGGCCTCAGGGAGTTAATGAATCTGAGTTTGTTTGTGCTAATTATAAAGTTTGTGCTATATCTGTATTGAATTCAAATTGTTATTGATAAGCGTCTGCTTCTGCTTTAAAGTGCACATAACTTATTTTCATAATAATGCTTGAGAGAAAATACTGGTATTGTATGAAAACTAATGTAATACATTTTGTTGAAAATAGATGTTTTCTTTTATTCATGATTTGAATTATGTCTCTAAATCTACGTTGAGTTGATTTGTGATCTTATTTAGATAAACAACTACATTCCTTTTGTATTTCTAGTAATAGACCTTTCTAACGTAAACGTAAATCGGAAACGGAATACTGAATTCGTAAATGTTATTTGCAAATAATGGTCCAAGGGAGATACTATTGCATTACTATTGGATGAAATTGTCTCCCCTAGACCACAAATTAGCCTAAAATTTTACGAATTCAGTATTCCGTTTCGTAATTACGTTTACGTTAGAAAGGTCTAATAACGATTAACGGTAATGTTTAATTTGTCCTGAATTGATGTCATATTATAACTGATAATTCTCTCTTTTTAAAAATAATCATAATGATCATAATCCTATTAAACACAAAATGTAGTACACAAATAAAAAATAAATATAAGGTGTAATATAATGCTACAGGATGTAATAGAAGATGTACTACATGTATACAAGATGTAATACAAAATGTACAATGTTAATACATATATACAAGGTATAATACAAGGTGAAATACACGGCTGGAAGGTGTAATAGGCAGATACCTAGTGTCATAGAGAGATGAAATACATATGCTGTTGCAAGGTATGATACAAGCTGAAATTCCTGTGCACATATACAATGTAATACAGGGTTAAAAAATCTGATACACAAATACATGCTGTTTCACTTAAATACTTGGTATAATGCACAGGTAAAAAGTGTAATGAATACATACAAGGTTGTAATATACAAATACATTGTGTAATACACAGATACAAGATGTAAAACACCACACTATGTGTATTGCACAGATACAAGGTGTAATTCATAGGCATATAGTGTAATACATACATGCAATGTGCAACATCTAGATATATCATGTAATACACAACTAAAAGATGTAATACAAAATTTGTTGCACAAGTCACTATTTGTACACCATAGTAAGCTGTTATTTACAGAAATGTGTAGGGTACCAGGAGTAATAAAGAGGTAAAGGTTGTGATAACCTGATCAGAAAGATATTGTAACTTAAAGATACAAAGAATATTTCACAACCGCACGGCGTAATACAGAAATATATATCGTATAATACATAGATACAATGTGTAATATGTACAATGTGATACACAAATACACGCTATATAATATATAGATTATACACATATAAAAAGTGTAGTACATAGTCAGAAGTTGTAATATAAGGTGTAAGGTATAGTACACAGACGAATAGGAGTTTAAGGCCCAACTATTTTTCCCAAGCCATATACATTTGAACATTGATTGTATCTGACGGAACAGGCGGAGGACTCTCTTAAATACCTCCAGGACTGAGTTTTCTTTTCAATTTGTCTTCTGGCTTGATTCGTCGAGCCTTAAAGGGTAAAGATAACATTGAGCAATAGTGCCATTTTACGGACAGATGCCTCTTCAATGGGATGGTATCATAATGAGAAACAATACGTGTAAATATGGACTAAATAAGAGTTTGTGTGAATTTGAATGGTGAAAACAAGTCTGTCTCTGCTCATTTAAAATGCACACACCACTTTGAACTTAGTCATTTGCATCTTGTCTCTACTGTATCTGCCTGTAATGAAAAAAATATAAGACTGGAAAACATTTCAAAGAGGGGTGGGAGTCCCAATTAGGTGTCTGCGCAATTTTTTTTTTATTTTATTTTATTTATACTTTGTGGTAATATACCTACATGTATTAAGTTTCATTAACAAGTCTTACTGTTACCAGTTTTGACTTACTTTTGTAGATATTCACATTAAAATTGGGTGGGATAATCTGACATGTGACCATCGAGAAACACAATTTCCGTTATTTTTAAAAAAAAAATGGTTGTAACTTTTTACCTGAAACTTTCATGATAAAATAACTATGCAATGGATATTCACACCACATGTTGCTTTAAATTGTACTGAATACTTTTTTCATCACAGAGCCACAAATGGGTATAATCAAATTTACTGATTTTCAATGGACGAAATTCACCCAAAAGCTAAAACATTTTTTATAAGTTGAGATATTAAGGTGTTATTTTCAGCAGATATTGTAAGCTAAATAAACATAAAAATGACAGTATATCAGTATACTCTGATTAATATTGGAAGAGTGGTACACTCTCAAACTGGGTAAAAGTGGGTGGGGTAAATAAATATTCGAAGCAACACTACAAAAATTGTGCAGTTGTTAAGAAATGGCCTCAGATTGTCTATTACTATCTTATTTTTATTAAATACAGACTGGGTTGATAAATGTTTACAAAACATTTCCTCTTTATACATGTGTGCCATGGAACAATCATGGACCTTGAACATAACATGTAGACAAACAAATTTACCCTAAAAGCTCAAATTATTTAACAAGAGGTATTGCCTGAGGCAGTATATTTTGAGGAAAGCTATTGTTTAAATTAAGAGGTGTTGAAGGCAAGATTTGGTACTAGAAATAAGACTGAAATGTTTAGGTCACAATTTAAACGTTTATCAAGAGGAAAATGTGAATCTATTCCAGAGCTAGCTCAGCATGTTAAAAATCTGACTCGACTGGCATATCCAGATGCAGATTCCGAGCTAATAGAAATTTTGGCACTAGATGCTTTCATTGATAGTCTTGAACTTTATACCATTAATACAAAATAGTAATTATGGATACTACTTAATAAGGTACATTTCTAAATGTTATTAAAATAATGATTACATACTATTTTCAGAGAAAAAGCATTATTTTTTATTGAAAGGACACTGCATCAAGTAGGTGGGGAAAAGCACACCAATAGGAACTGTGGCAGACTTCGACTGGCCTTTGGACTTTGTTGCTTTACTACAAGTCTATCGCACACAGATATTTAGAGTGGCCTGTTTTATGACAATCTAATAAGCTGGTCTCAACATCAGGTGACATCTCAACACCACTTGCAATGTTAACAAGCCTAGATGGAGCAAATTGCAGGGAAAATGATCAATGAAAGTGCCACTTTCAAATAGACCCAACATTTTTTTCACAGCTGTATTGTAAGATTTTTTATAGAAAGGTGCCAGTGTGGTGTCTGTTTGAACAGGACGATTTACTTGAAGAATAAGCCATGGTATAATTTGATGTTATTGGTTTAGCGAGAAATCAGCGAGTGAGTGCACTATCATTATGGGTAATACCTTTGATGCCACTCGAGGACTTCAATGCCTTGTTTTTTTTTGTTCACACCTAGTATGTAGTCAAACCACACAGAATTAAAACAATCATTTGTAAGTTAAGCAACAAACTTGCCTTCTCCGAACTTTTCAGCCGGAAGCCAGTAATTTTTCAAAATCATGTATGGCATGAATCTTGAATAAACTGTTCTGTTGGAAGAGAACAAGAAGGGCAACAACTTTGCTTTTGCGTACTGGTGTGCTTGCCATGATACATTTCGGGAATATGCCAGATAGAGCTTCATTGGTAAAGAAACTTCTGATAAATACCTGAATGATTCTAAAATGGGAAGAATTTCTGAGTCTATCTCATGTAAAAGACATTGCACTTCCATGTCGTTATTAACTCCCTGAGGCCAATATCATAATATACATGCTGCGGCGAGATAAGAATTACCACCTGACGTCGAAGAACATTATCTGATCTTATCATAATCACACTCGCATGCAGTCAATTGTAATCATGCATTGAAATATTATTAACATGGGTGTAAATCAAACTATACTTATAAAATCTTCCATGTTTGAACAAATATTTATATATATCCACTTTCGTCCGCAACTTATATCCAAATAGAATAATAATTTCTTTTCGAAACATTCACCATTTTTACACACCTATTGAGTTTAATAAATATTCCAACGTTTCCGATTTTATTTTTTTTTTTCACATGTAAACACATTGAATTCCAATGAATAGAAATACATTATTAACACAGAGTATTTACATCAGCATTACTCAAAATTAACACCCATTTTTTGAGTGAATATCGATGGTTTATTTTGATGTAAATTAATTTCTAAACATGTACACAAACGTTGTGTGACACGCACTGAGACAGTTAAGTTGTAATATTTACACCCATCTTTGAAGAATTATTAAATTTACAAAAGGCGTTTATTTACACACATTTTTATGTATGAAACATGTTTTGCTGTGTTATTTTTATCCATTTGAATTTAATGCGATGTAAGTGTACGAATATTTCAGCTTTCTAAAACTTAACATTTTCCGACCATTCATTTCTCTGATAATGACATTTCATCGTCGGAATCATCATTCGACGGAACTGATACGTCAAAATCAGCACGATAATGAATATTTTCTTCAGTGTAAGAAAAATCTCTGGCAGCTGACATTATTTTAATCTTTTGAAATACAGTATCAACGAAACACAGCGGAGTTCGTCTTTTTTATTTCCTTTACCGCATATTTACAAACATGTATTTTAACAAGGAAACTAATTATTAGCATAATTAATAATTATAACATCTAAGAAATAATAGCCGGTAAGAAAAATAATTTTGCTTTTATCAGGATTATCAAAAATTAACAAGTATGTGACGCAAACAGCATGATCTCGGTGCAGCGACTATACTCGTCAATCGCCGTCCTGGGGTGTTCTGATAACGCGCGTATAGTCGGATATCGACGCTACGGGGGTAGAAAATATAGCGCCTTTAGTCGCATTTCGGCCCCAAGGAGTTAAGTATGTCCACGTCTAGATGTTTTAACTTGTCTAGCATGACTAGTGGAATCGGTTTTGAATAAGATTCAGCCCATTAAAGGAATTGTTTAAAAAATTCTTAGGTTCAAAACTTCACCAACCATGATGAGACTACGCAAAGCTCTGTCAAAATCTTTGCCTGAAAGAATATGTTCAGCAGAAACACCAGCAAATACTAATATCTTCTTAAGACCTGCATCCCCATAAATATAGTCAATACCACCAAATACAGACACCATAAAGTGCATGCCTCCCTCAAGTGGATAAACACCTTCAAATTCACTCGGATTTCCCCATATAATTTCTAACGCCTTTGATAGCAGGTCCATATCAAAAACAATGGGACACACTTATTTTGTCGCAAAGCATTCATTTGCTCCTTAATACCTTTGAGTAGAGTATAAACTATATTAAAATCATTTGGAGGAGCCATGATTATCGGATAGAATGCAACATTAACAGTTTCAGATAAAAAGTCATTTTGAACAACAGTTTGAAAAAAGAAATTAGGTATTCTTTTCACAACTACTTTGCAGATATCTTGAATTTTAACAAGCATAATGTCATTTCAGCTTCATATGTTTGCATTGAGTAACTGTCACAAATACTCTAGATTAGGCCTGAGTGTCACAAATACTCTAGATTAGGCCTTAGTGTCATAAATACTCTAGATAAGGCCTGTTCACTTTCATTTAGAAAGGGGTGGGGGTCCCAGTTAGGTGTCTGCGCAAAATGTTTTTTAATTTTATTTATATTTTATGGCAATATACCTACATGTATTAAGTTTCATTAACAAGTATTAATGTTACCAGTTTTGACTTACTTTTATAGATATTCAAATTTAAAGTGGGTGGAGTAATCTGCCATGTGACCAGCCAGGAACAAAATTTATGTTATTTTTTTAAAAATGGTTGTAACATTTTACCTGAAACTTTCATGATAAAATAACTAAGAAAAGGACATTCACACAACATGTTGCATTTTAAATGTACTGCATACTTTTTTCATCACAGAGCCACAAAGTGGTCTAATCAAATTTACTGATTTTCAATGGAGGAACTTTCCCAAAAAGCTAAAACATTTTTACTAGTTGAGATATTCAGGTGTTATTTTCAGCAGATATTGTAAACTAAATAAACATAAAAATGACAGTATACAGTATACTCTGATTAATACTGGAAGATACTCTCAAACTGGAAAAAGGTAGAATATACAGGAATAAAGGTCTTCTACCTAGCAGCTTTGACAGTCTCTTTCAGGTAGCCGTAGTGTAGGTAGTTTTAATATTCTATCTCGTTTGTCAGTAGCTGCTGTCAGTTGTGTACATAACACATAAATTATCAGTTCATAGGCAGAAACATAAATCTGCACCAAGCCTCAAGTACTTTTGTTCTACAAAGGAACAAATACTTATACATGTAATTGCAATTAAATTTTGTACTTTGACACTGTTAGTTCCAGGAAGGAACCCATCATGTAGGTTCTAGAAAGGAATAAACACATTATCTACACTTGTTCCAAGGAAGGAACATACAGCAATCTAGGTATTGTTAGTTCCAGGTGTCACAATGCAATGGACATTCACACAACATAGATCAAGTTGCACTCAGCTTTGTGTGGAAACCTGAAAATAGAAAAATACACATATTAGCAGAATTGATTACAAATGCTTGATAGTGTATTATTGCAGTGTATTTATGATTTAAAAATGAAAAACACTGTAACTTCGGAAACAAACATGTAAAATGATAGTATGCTAAGTGGGGATAGAACAAGTACTCCTATCAGAGATGTTTCTCAGAATAACTCATTGCTTGAGAATAAATTAAGTGCTATGACAAAAGAAATGAGCTCCATTACTGGTACTTTAAAATAGTAACATGATCAAATGCAGAAAAGAATGGAATCAATTGAGTCAGATTTGCACAGGGTACATGGTAAAATTTCTGAATGGACACACCCAGATCCGGAAGTTAATTTTAACTTCAGATATAATAATTCAATTGGTATGAATGCTGATTAAAGGCCAAGACAAAATTATTCTATGCCAGAATTACAAACATACAGAAATATAAACACTAATTAAAATGTACAATCCAGTTATTCTGTGAATAATGTAAATAATCTTAAAATGAAACCGCAGGTGTATGATGGATCCACAGATATTTCGGAATATTTGACACAGTTTAACATAGTCTGAAAGATAGATAATTGACATTATCAAGCAATGTCTCTATATTTGGCAGGCAGTGTGACAGGAAATGCTAGGTCACTTTGAGTGAAATGTGAGAATTACAGAAAAGGAATTATGATTGTCTAGTTGAGGTCTTGAAGGCAAGATTGGTACTAGAAATAAGGCTGACATTTTTAGGTCACGATTAAAATCTTTATCAAGAGGAAAATGTGAGTCTATTCCAGAACTTGCTCAGCATGTTAAAAGTCTGACTCGACAGGCATATCCAGATGCAGATTCCGAGCTAATAGAACTTTTGGCACTAGATGCTTTCATTGATAGTCTTGAAGATTCTAATATAAGGTTACCTCTTAAAGAATGCTGTCCAAAATTTATTTCTGAGGCTGAAACAATTGCAGTCAGGTTAGAGACACATAAGTTGTCTGATAAACAGAGGGTACATAATGAACCGGTAAATGCTTACACTGGGAAAAATCATTCTACACCAAAACCAGAGTTAGAAAATATTCTAGGAAAAATAGATAGGTTAACAGAGAGAGTAGAGCAGTTAGATTTACACACAAGGGTTAGAAAGCAACAGAATGATCAATCTTATAGGTCATACAATACTAGACAAGATAAAAGGGATATACCTGTACAAAATCATCAGTCAGGGCAATTTAGGCCAGGAGGGGGTCAAAATTGTAGGAAAAGGTTCAATAATAACAGGTCCTATCAAACTCAGAATAGATTTAACAATAACAGAGACCAGAACAGAAATTTCAATTCTGATAATGATAAGAACTTCCGAGGTAATATATTTTCGGGAAACGGTCAAAGGTCGGGCTGGAGGGCTGTAAGGTCCGAAACCAATCGAGTAGATAGTTTAGGCAAACAGAATGGATATTTCTTTGACGCAATGATAGATAAAATTCTTGTTTCTTGTTTGTGTGATTCTGGTGCTAATGTTTCTATAATAAGCAGCAAATCTTTGATGAATGGGAAAATAGTATAAAGCCAGAAATTTTGCGTGTGATAACATGTACAGTAACTGGAGAAAGTAAACCTTTTAAAGGAAAAGCGATTATTGAAATTTGTTTGGGTGATGATATACTTCAAAACGGGATGTCGATTTCACATATAGTACAAGAGGCTATCCTTGGAACAGATTTTATACAGGCACACTGTTGTGATTTCATAATAAGCAAAATTGTATGATGGTAAAAGGTGACATAATTCCTTGTTATCTCAAAAATGAATCTACGTCAAATTGCTGCAGAATTACTGTTTCTGAGAATATTGTAATTGAACCAAATTCTGAGGTTATGGTACAAGCAAAAATTATTGATCATGTAGACAGGTCTAGTACTTGTTTAGTTGAGGGTCCTTGTGATTTTGTTGAGAAAACAGGTATTTTTGTTGCAAAGGTGTTAGTTGACCCAAAAGCGGGCAAAGTTCCAATCAAATTGGCCAATTTTTCAAACAAACCAGTTAAGATTCGCAAAGATACCACAACAGGTATATTATAACCGGTTGAGGTGGTTGAATCACAGCTTGTTAGTACTGTTCATTCAGAAAATATGATAACATTTAACAGATTTATTCGAAAAATCTACTCAAAAGAAAGAGCTAAAATCATTTTTGATTTAGCATCAGAATGTGTTCAGTAAAGTTTCCAGCTATATTGGTCCTTCCACAATTGTTGCATATACAATTGATACTGGTAATGCAAAACTTGTTAAAAAGTATCCATATCGCATTCCTTTAGCAAAGCGTAAAGTTGCAGAGAAAAAATATGAAAACGGGGAGTGATAGTATTATTGAAAAATGTCCTCAAAGCCTATGAAATAGTCCAATTGTAATGATTTCTAAAGCCGGCAAACCTATCAGATTTTGCTGTGATTTTCGCGGTTTGAATAATGCCAGGGTTTGCGATCCGCAAGCTATCCCCGGATAATTTTAGGCAATGGCAATGGAAATGTCTTGCGTTTGGTCTTTGCAATGCCCCTGCAACATTTACTCGCCTTATGCAGTCAGTCTTCTCAAGTCTGTTGTGGAACATAGTGATGGTTTATCTTGATGATATCATTTGTCACTTAAACTTTCTCCGAACACCTGAAAAATCTAGAACTTGTGTTTCAGGGGTTAACTACTGCCAATTTGAAATTTTATCCTAAAAAGTATGTTTTGTTTCAAAAAGAAATCTTTTGTAGGTCACACAATAAGTGAAAATTGTGTTGGCACTGACTCAAGAAAGATTGAATCAATAAAGAATTGGCCAACCTATAGGAATGCTAAGGAAACCAGGAGTTTCATTTCTCTTGCAGGTTACTACAGGAACTATGTTTATCAGTTTGCTACTATTGCAAAACCCATTTATGAGTTAGCAGAAAATGGTTAAAAGTTTGTTTTGGACAGACGAGTTTTATAATGCTTTACAAATTGTTAAAACAGCATTAACTAATGCCCCCATTTTAACATTTCCTTCGGAAAATGATTACTTTCTTCTGGATGCGGACGCTTCCTTAGTTGGCCAAGGCGGGGTGTTATCAAAAGTTGTAATTGGTAAGGATCAGGTCATTGGCTATTTTAACAAATGCTTCACAAAAACAGAACGGCGATATTGTGTTGCCTGAAGAGAACTGTTAGCTGTAATCAATTCAATAAACATTTTCACCATTACATTTATGGTCGAAAAATAGTCATTTGAACTGATCATTCCAGTCTGAAATGGTTGCTATCTTTTAAAAAATGTAGAAGGACAATTAGCCAAGTGTCTTAGTTTTCTAGGCACATATGATTTTTCAATTGAACATCGTTCTGGTAGATTGCATTCAAATGCAGATGCTTTATCTAGCAGGCCATGTTATGATGAAAATTGTTAATACTGTAGCACAGTTGAGTCAAAAGAGATTAACAGCATTTCTGTATCTAATGTCACTGAGGTACAATCTATGGGAGACAACTCCTATAACTGATGATAGTAATTGCACATTTGTTACTCTTCTTTGTTCGTTGTACACAGTTGTTTGGTGTAGTAAATACTGCTATGATAGTAGAAATATTTTTGGTGATATGGTGGAAATCTGATTTACTGAGCAGATTTTTCTCAGAATTGGCTATATTTCAAACATACAAACATTACTGGAATTATGATATTGGTACTGAAACAAAGAGTTTAAAGATAATCAAACCGGGTATAGATGGCTGTAATTCAGACTGTGACAAAGATACAAATCTGGGTATGGTTAAAAAGGTTCAGTTGTTAGTATTCCCATGGGAACAAATTGTTCACCGCTTGTCTCAGATTTGTTTTTGTATTGTTATGAAATAGACTTGATGTTGAGCCTTTCTCCAGATACGCAGGCAGATATTATAACTGCATTTAATAATACATCACGCTATCTGAATCATATTCTTAATATGGATAATCCGTTTTTTGGTCATTTGGTGGGTACTATTTATCCTAGGGAGCTTCAGTTTATTAAAACTTAAAATTCGGATACTGATGCTTCATTTTTAGATTTAGATCTCTCTATTTATGACAATATTATACATACCAAAATTTATGACAAGAGGGATGATTTTAATTTTAGTATTGTAAATTTTCCCCATTTTGATGGGGATGTACCTCAGCCTACATCTTATGGTGTATATATTTCTCAATTAATTCGGTTTGTCAGAGCGTGTAGTCATGTCAAGCATTTCAATGAACGTAATCAATATACACTGACGAGATAAAGAAACGCCTCATTCAAACTCGGTATACAATTTTTCGTTAACCGTGATTCAAAATAAGAAAAGAACAATTCCATTCGCAAATTAGATGCTTTACAAGAATTTATGGTCAATAAGAAATCATTTCATTGTCGCATTAAGCTTAAATCTTGAATTTTAATAGCCCGGTCGGAGAAATTGCATTAGAAAAATCAGTAGCGCGTGTGGCCACCTCTGCTAGCAACCACAGCAGCAAGGCGACGCCTCATAGAGCCGCACCAGTTGCGTAACAGACACCGTGGGATTCTGGCCCAATCCTGGTGCAGCGCTGCTACCAGTTCCCGGACGTTTGCTGGCTGGGGTTGACGTTGGCGTAACCGCCGTCCGAGATAATCCCACGCGTGTTCAATTGGATTGCAGTCCGGTGAACACGCCGGCCAAGGTAAAACATTAATGTTTCTAGCCTGTAGAAAGTCCCTGGTGACGCGTGCAACGTGAGGTCGCGCGTTGTCGTGCTGATAGACTAATCCTTGACGTTGACGGAATAAAGGGACAACTACATGACGTAATATCTGGTCGATGTAACGCCTGGCTGTGAGATTACCTTGGCAAACGACGAGTTGGGACTTAAACCTATGGTTGATTGCTGCCCACACCATTACTCCACCTCCACCGTAACGATTGTGCTCCAAAACGCAATTGTTTGAGTAGCGTTCATGGCGTCGTCTATAGACACAGATACGTCCGTCGGCGTTCCACAAGTTGAAACGCGACTCGTCACTGAACACTACGTTCTGCCAACGCTGGCCGCGATGGTTGCGGGCCCAAATAAGACGTTGGTGACGGTGGCGTAACGTTAGAATTAGACCGCGGTAGGGCCTACGACAGGTAATTCCGCGTTCTCTGAGTCGATTTCTCATTGTATGCCGACTAATTGGACGTCCACGGTTACCTACAACTATACGTGACGTAGATTGCGCCGTCACAAATCTGTCACGTAAATGACGTTGACGTATATAATTATCCTGTCGTATTGACGTTACACGCGGTCTACCTGAACGTGGTCTATCGATAGACGTTCCCGTGTCTCTAACACGTCGAATAAGACGCACAATTGTCGAACGAGAGACATTAAAACGTCTAGCAACTTGTTCCTGCGTTCGCCCACATTCAAGCATAGCCAAAACCTGAGCCCTCTCTTCAGAATTCAGCCTCGGCATTACGAAAACTAATGTTTTTTTCAGAGAATAGCTGAAAATATGGTTGTGTGTCGTATTACACATGTACATGTGCAAAAATCGTTCAATCAAACCACTTGGTTTACATGCACGGACTGCACGAGGAAATCATGACCAGGTACATGAAGTGAACAAATGGCTGAATGAAATCGCGCGAGTTTTTGTTCACTGTGTTTGTCGGTCAGAGTACATGTAGATTTACTACATTTCACAACAATTAAAAGCGTTAGGAAAAAAATAACGCCAAATTTCAATGAGGCGTTTCTTTATCTCGTCAGTATATTACAAGTAAACTTCTTCAGCAAGGCTACTGTTATTACAAATTGCGTAAAAATTTTGCTAAATTTTACTATCGTAATTCTGATTTAGTTTTAAAATTGAATAGTAATTTAAAGACACTTCTGCGAGAAGGTATTTCTAAACCCGTTTTTTATGGGGATGTGGTTTACAAACTTCGTAAGATATTGGGTCATGGTAATTTTCCAAATGTATTTGGTAAAATTATAAAACGTTTTATTAAAAGAGGTTACGACCCAACTGTTTTGAGACATACCGCATGTTTAGTGTTCAACCCGTATACAGTTGGACACTACGCTTCCCTCTTTGATTGTGTCTGACGGAAGAGGGGGAGGACTCTATGATAAGCAGTTTATAAGTCCTACCAGGACTGAACTGTTTTGATATTTGTCTTCTGGCCTGTTTGGCGGGCCCTTAAGGGTGTTTCTCTTGTTGCTCTGTCTTCTGAAAAGGCATTGAGTACATACGTTTTTGGTTCTTAAGGTTTGCTTTTTATATATTTATACACGAGCATTTTTGTGTTTTACATGCCATGTCTTTGTGTTTCCTTTACGTGTGTAAGAGATTCACATGGAGGGGATTACTTTTATTTACACTGTCCCGTGTCTTTGGAACATGGTGGAGGTAAGAGTGAGGTTGGGTGCGCACCATAAACCGGTTTAAGCTCCCCAGTGGTGTTTTTGCCACTGACCGTTCAAAGGCGGTACCCCACTGTGTTCCTTTGTTTGTTCGTTTTGTCCTATGTGTTGGCTTTGTGTGTGTGTGTGTGTGTTCCTTTGTTTGTTCGTTTTGTCCTAATGTATTGGATGTGTGTGTGTGTGTGGTGCACGCGTCTGCGTGCTGTGGGTTTCGTTTTGAGGAGGCTGCGTTTTTGGTGCGTGGCATTCCCTGTTTGATATTTGTCTTTGTTTTTTAGGTAAAACATAGTTATGCACAAACAATTATTTCAGCCAAGGAAAGAGTAAAAATTCCTTCGGCTAAAGTTGGACAAAAATGCTTGTATTTATTGACTTGCTGGTTCTGTAAATACTGCTGTACAATATTATATTTTTTTGCGCAGATGCATTGTTATTAATAACGCCGCCCTGTAAACCAGCTTATTGTTGATGTTTAACGTACTGTTTTGTAGCTGATTTTAAAATTATGTCCAGTGAAAGATCTTTTTGGTGCACTAGAAATGTGTATGAGTACAATTCAGTTTCTTGATTATCATTCAATAATTCAGATTAGAGGCTTGTTTTATGTTGCCTATTTAGGACAAAGTTATAACTTGGGTCTTATATGTTTCACTACTACAGTAAACCTCGCTTATAAGGAACAGCTTGGGACCTCTAAAAATTGTTCCTTATAACCGAGGTTCCCTATATCCGTATTGCGAACTAATTCCTTGTAACCGATGTTTGTATAAAGAACAAAACTTGTACAGCGAACAATTTTTGACTGACGTTTGAAAAGGGCTCTGGGTCGACCATGAATCTTTATGTGAGAAAGTTGTGAGTCTTGTACCGGTCCTATCCTACAGAGATTGAAATAGTGTTGAAACACGGCGTTTAAACCTAAACTAAGCCAAGATCGGTAAGAATGACATGATTTGTGTTTATTTTTTTGTCGGCTATTTCTATCTTCTTTTTTAGGAGAGCACTACATTATGATTATAAGATATGTTGCAGCCCTTACCTTGCTCGACAGCATTTTATGTGAATAGGCATCAATACTAATATAAAATAAATGTTCAAATAATTAATACAAAATGATAAATTAGCCTACCAATTCAAATCAAGTAGGGTGTTTATGACATACAGTGCATTACGACTAGACAACGGAGCCATACAAACGGACTAAAATGTAAATTATAGCTATAGTTTTGCTATTGTCCATTTTAGCACCTACTATAATTTTTACAATTGAAAATTGGGTAAACTGGACTGTTTGTCATTGTTAATCATGCGTAATTAACACATTTATTTAGGATAGTATGACATGACCGTGTCCACGACTGATTTTCGTTCACTATTGTTAACATGAAATACCTAATACATGTAGCTCTCAAACATAATCTCGAGTAAATATAAGTTTATTATGATATCATTTATTTAAGAAATGATAAATATGTGCCTATATTTTATCAGTTAATAAAATATGGGCAGGAGTTCGGATGCGTAATAATTAAATCACGAGTGCGTAGCACGAGTGATTTAATATTCGCATCCGAACGACTGCCTATATTTTATTAACTGATAAAATTATTGGAACATATTTATAATTTCGATTCTAACCACGTAAATTATCCGCCTTTTACAGCATTACATTTTAGCGCGATTGTCATTCGGCTGGCCATATGCTATTATAAAAACCTCCCCACGAATGGAAAGCGTTGCATCATTCGGAATTTTCCGATATTCAGTAAATTTTAAT
Source organism: Mercenaria mercenaria (assembly GCF_021730395.1). Lineage (NCBI taxonomy): Eukaryota > Metazoa > Mollusca > Bivalvia > Venerida > Veneridae > Mercenaria > Mercenaria mercenaria. The sequence goes on from NC_069368.1 coordinate 84,171,555, forward strand.
TAAAGTATTAAGTAGTTATTGCCGTGAAAATGTTATTTTTAATAACATCAAAGGTCGGGTATAGAAATCAGAGGTAAATACTTAATTCAAGGTTGATATATGCAGTTTCTAAAAATAGTACACGTCACCTACATGATGGCACTGAAACATACACGCCAGAACATTGCGGCGGCATATAAACACGTAAAAACTTGAGTCTGGAAGATTGGAAAATTAATTATAATTTATTTACTGTCAAAGTAGAATCTAGTTGACATTTGTGGTGCCTACAACGCAGAAATTGTAAACTACACACACGACCAGACATAGATGCACTGGTGTTGAAGTTGAAACTTACCGGGCTGAAACATATTATTACGGTAAAATATAAACAAATAAATTCATCAGTTAGATATTGTTTGTTTCAGAAAATTTGATGTACTTTTATTACTACTACATAACACTGAAAAAGTCGAGTATTTAGTCGGTATATAACGGAATCAGAGTAGAATCTCAGTCGTGTTACAATCGTAGGGCGGAATGGAAGAGCTATATTTTATCGTAGATTATTTTTATATAGCAACTGCTGCGGATCGTGTTAGAATTTCTTTTATCATATCCGTGAAACAACAAACTAAAGACCATAGAAATGAAATAATGTGTTTATTCATGTGATCAGCGATTCTCCTGTTTATTTCCAATTTTCAATAATTTTTATCATTTATGTCTGTTCGCTGTAACCGAGGTGTTTTCTATTGAATTTCGAACTTTGGGACTAGAAAAAGTGTTCCTTATAACCGGGTGTTCCTTATAACCGTATTCCCCATAACCGAGGATTTTTACATTGAATAAAGAAGGAATTAGATCGGGGAATTGAAAACTGTTCCTCATAACCGAGTGTTCCTTATATCCGAGTTCCTTATAAGTGAGGTTTACTGTAATTCGTATTAGCTCACCTGAACCAAAGGCTCACGGTGAGCGTTTGTGAGCACATGATGTCCGTCGTCTGTCCGTCCGTCAACATTTTCCTTTTTTCTTCAAACAGTATCACCTCTGAAACCACTAGGCCGAATTTCAAGAAACTTCACAGGAATAATGCTTGTGTAAACTTCTACCAAAGTTGTTTAAATGATGTTGTTGTAAGCAGTTTATTCTTAAAGAAAGTGGCTGATCATAGAGGCAGCCATTTTGGTGTTTATGACGTCATTTAAACACTGTTGAATTCTTTTTTTAGGAAATAACCTTTAAAATTGATTAATTCTCATATATTTATTGAGTGTAAGGTGTAAAACATAGTACTTTCTTTCATTATAACTGGAAAAAGTTGAGAAATTATTTTACAGAAATAAGTAAATGCAGTTTAAATGTGTATCTAAGAATATAAAAAATCCGCAATTCTGTTTTCTGTTGCCATGGAAACAAAATGGCCGCCTATTTGACTATATATTTAATTGCACATAACATTTCCATTTCTACTCCAATTTTGAAAATTCTTTCATTTCTTCAAATGATTTAAGAAATCCCAGCTGACGAAATTAACATAATAACAACGTTGCTTTTCCCTTTAATAGTTTAGAAATGGAATTCTCATTTATTTTATAGCTCTTATTAAAAGAGTTTCAACAGACGTGACGGGCCGTGGATATAATGCAATTGGCCACTGAATGAATAGGACTGATGAGGCATTTGCAAATTGTATATGAGTTGCATTCTTTGCTTCCAAAGGATCTTTTGATGATTTTCATTATATTTATAAGTTGTGAAAAAGTAATAACTGAATATAACTGAAGGATTATGCAATAATAAGTCAGAGGGATATTATTACTTTTACTGCTTGTTGATGCAGTTAATAGATATAACTTTTTTAAGAGTTGTTTTGAAATATATCCTGTAAAAAGTTGGCCAACAGAGTGCTTGTAACTGAAGGAATAGGTGCAATAATCTCTTCTTTAGGCCCTTTCCAGAGAAACGTTTTTATCCGCCTTTGAGGTAAGATAGAATATTCCTCATGAAACGTCATGAAACTTTTAATCTGCATTTTTATAGAGTTTTAGAGTTTACATATTGGGCTTTTACTTTTTGATAAAAAGGCAGAATTCCCATCTGCACATGCTTTCGATATATCAAGTGTTTAGTGTTCAATATATGATAGTATATTATGAACACTATCCAAGGAAACCTCCACTACCACAAGTGTCTGAATTCCTCTCATATTATAGGAAAATTCAGTGTTCTTAATGATCATAAAATACCAGTTAATATAACAGCACTTTGACAAAGGATGGAGAGATATTTTGCAGCCTCCGCATGGCAAAGACAACTGCCTTGGGGTCACATTGCATTCAAGATGGCGGTCTAATGAATATATATTGTTGATATAGTCCATTTTAATCGACCTGGCGGGGCGTGGTTTCGCGACGGTCCGCTGCAATATTGTGCAGGATATGTAGTTTATTCGGCAACCTACTTTTTTATTCACTGACCATCTACCTTACATTGTAACCGTTCGTGTCTTATCTCAAAAATCAAGCAAAATAGGTATCGGAGTCCTTGAACAGTGCGCAGTTATAATCAATGAGTTGATGAATAGAAACAAACTGAAAACAAATAACTTCAAAAACTGAATTTATCATGTCTCGTAGCAGACCCCAATTGAACAAATATTTCACAAATGGGTTTAACATTGCGGGCGATGATATCAAACGTGCAAGTATAATTAGATAGCTCGGTGCATTTCTTGACAAAACACTGAACTTTAAAGATCATATAAATCGCAAATGTCATACAGCCATGTTGAATTACCTACGAATTAAGAACATCCGTAAATATTTCACAAAATCAGCCACTGAAATTTTAGTTTGGTCTCTAGTTATTTCACATCCGGATTACTGCAATGTTGTACTGTATGGTGTAGCTAACGGTGAGGTGCGTATGATGCGACGTATTCAAAACATGTGCACAAAACTTGTCCATAACCGAACATTTGACAGTTCTAAACAGGCATTGTATGACCTACATTGTTTGCCGGTGAAAGCAAGGATTGAGTTCAATGTATTTAACAGAATAGCTTAGACAGTATACTCATATTACATAAGGTTTGAGATAGTCCGGAAATTCTGAATGTCGTTATGTTGTTCCATACAACAAGTGCGAAACATTCAATGATAGAAGTTTCTGTACTATTGGTCCAAAACTGTGGAATGAACTGAATTTTTGTATAAGGTTTAGCATTTTAACATTTATATTTTTAATGTTTGTTTAATTAAACGTAATTATTTGTGCAGGCTCTTTTGGTAAGGTTGTGTGTGGAATTTTTTTCTAATAATCTGTAATAACACCATTAAAGAGGGGGTTTGAACATCTATATGCAGCCCGTCTGTGCATACCATGTAAAGCCTTAAGCACTGGCATTCGCAATAGAGGTAAAATAACCTCAGGTGTGGAAGGCTGAGGTCATAACTTTCTGTTTAAATAAGGTTGTTATGATTGTTAATATCATTATTGTCGTTATTATTATTATTATTATATACGCTGCCATTGAATATGTCTTTGTACAAAAATAGGCGTTTAATCAAATTATTCAGTTCAAGATTCAGTTTCAAAGTAATTCTGCTGTTTTGCCATTCTGCTAAGGTTATTCTGGTTTTCTGCTATTTTGCTGATTGGTATATGTCGCCATTAATCTTTTTTGCAATCGCACGGGACCCAAAATATGGCTCTAAGCAAATACACTAAAAGTAATTCTGCTGTTCTGCCATTCTGCTAGAGTTATTCTGCTTTTCTGCTATTTTACTGGGTTTATTCTGCTATTCTGCTCTCCTGCCATTCTGCTGGAGTCATTCTGCTATTCTGCCATTCTGCTGGAGTTATTCTGCTTTTCTGCTATTCTACCATTCTGCTGGAGTAATTCTGCTATCTAGCTATTCTGCTGGAGTCATTCTGCATTTCTGCAATTTTGCTGCAGTTATTCTGCCATTCGGCCTTTCTGCTGGAGCTATTCTGCTATTCTGCCATTCTGCTGGAGTTATTCTGCTATTCTGCTCTTCTATCAATCTGCTGGAGTATTTCTGCTATTTTGATATTCTGCAATTCTGCTGCTGTTATTCTGCTGTTTAGACATTCTGCTGGAGCTATTCTGCTTTTCTGACCTTTTGCTGGAGTTATTCAGCTATTCTGCTATTCTGCTGGAGTTATTCTGCTCTTCTGCGTATTTGCTGGAGTTATTCTGTTATTCTGATATTGTGCTGTTCTGCTATTCTGCCATTCTGATGGAGTTATTCTGCTATTTTGCTATTCTGCTGGAGATGTTCTGCTATTCTGTCATTCTTCTGGAGTTATTCTGCTATTCAGCTGGAGTTATTCTGCTATTCTGCCATTCTGCTGGAGTTATTCTGCTATTCTGCCATTCGGCTGTAGTTATTCTGCTATTATGCTAGAGTTATTCTGCTATTCTGCTAATCTGTCATTCTGCTGGGGTTGTTCTGCTATTTTGCTATTCTGCCATTCTGCTGAAGTTATTATGCTATTCTGCCATTTTGCTGGTGTTATTCTGCTATTCTGCCATTCTGAAGGAGTTATTCTGCTATTCTGCCATTCTGCTTGAGGTATTCTGCTATTCTGCTAGAGGTATTCTGCTATTCTGCCATTTTGCTGGAGTTATTCTGCTATTCTGCTGGAGTTACTCTGTTATTCTGCTATTTTGCTAGAGTTTTTCTGCTATTCCATTATTCTGTTGGACTTTTCCGGCTATTCTGCTATTCTGCTGGAGTTATTCTCTATTCTGCTTTTCTGCTATTCTTCTGGAGTTATTCTGCTATTCTGCTATTCTGCTCGGGTTATTCTGCTATTCTACCATTCTGCTGGAGTAATTCTGCTATTCTGCTCTTCTGCCATTCTGCTGGAGTTATTCTGCTATTCTGCCATTCTGCAGGAGTTAATTTGCTATTCTGCTATTCTGCCTTTCTGCTGAAGTTATTCTGCTATTCTGCTGGAGTCATTCTGCATTTTTGCAATTCTGCTGCAGTTATTCTGCTATTCGGCCTTTCTGCTGGAGCTATTCTGCTATTCTGCCATTCTGCTGGAGTTATTCTGCTATTCTGCTATTCTATCAATCTGCTGGAGTATTTCTGCTATTCTGATATTCTGCCATTCTGCTGCTGTTATTCTGCTACTTAGCCATTCTGCTGGAGCTATTCTGCTTTTCTGTCATTTTGCTGGAGTTATTCAGCTATTCTGCTGGAGTTATTCTACTATTCTGCCAATTTGCTGGAGTTATTCTGCTATTCTGCTATTCCGTTATTCTGCTGGACTTATTCTGCTATTCTGCTATCTGCTGGAGTTATTCTCTATTCTGCTTTTCTGCTATTCTGCTGGAGTTATTCTGCTACTCTGCTATTCTGCTGGAGTTATTCTGCTATTCTGCTAACTTCAGACAGATTGTTATATATGAGTGCGATTTACAAATATGTACCCATATTTTGAAGGAAAATCCATTCTCGTATATGTTTTTGTCCGTTCAGCTGTTTATTTGTTATTGCCTGCAAAATATGTAGAATATAAAATGCATTTTAACTGTTAAAGACTCTTCGTTGTTGCACAAGAAATTTGTATGTGGATACAAAGGTTGTTCTTTTCTGTTCAAACACATTGTCCCTATAGATTGTATGTTATTAACATACGATATTAACCTTATAGAACTGCATCATATTTTCAGTAAAGTTTTATATCTGCAGTGTATATGCAGCATTGCTGTAATCTTTCTAAACAGTATTTTCATTCAGTGTCAAAATAGGAAGCATGAATGAATGAATGGAAGCATACTACAGAAATGTTGCTAATGTATGATTTACTTCAAATGCAGCATATTTGTAAAAAAAATGTGTTCCAGTAGACATGCAGTGTAATTTAGTAATTTTTTTTTTCGTCAATATACTGCAGATATCCTGCAAATGCGGTATATAACGCAAATACATCAGATACTGCCAGCAATGCATCTACAGGAAACATTCTGACATGTATCTAATTGTATGCTGGGACTGCAGCTGAGACAGAAACTGCGATACTACATTTTAAGTATATATCATATACATAGATGTTGAATAGACGTTAGCTTCCTTAACTCCCTGGGGCCGAAAGGCGACTAAAGATGTTATATTTTCCACCCCTGTAGCGTCTATATGCGACTATACGCGCGTTATCAGGTCTCCCCAGGACGGCGATTGACGAGTATAGTCGCGGCACCGAGATCATGATGGTAATATGTAGTTGTTAATTTTTGATAATCTTGACAAAAGCAAAATTACTTTGCATACTGGCTATTATTTCTTTGATGTGATAATTACTAGTTGTGCTAATAATTCGTTCCTTTGCTAAAATAAATGTCTGTAACTATGCGGTAATGTTAATGAAATAAAAAGACAATCTCCACTGAGTTTCGTTCATACTGTATTTCAAAAGAGTAAAATAATGTCGTCGGCCAGAGATCTTTCTTAAAATGAAGAAAATATTTATTTTGATCATGCTGAGTCTGTAATATCAGTTCTGTCGGATGTTCCGACTATGCGATTACATTATCAGACAAATGAATGTTCGGAAAATGTTAAGTTTTAGAAGGCTGAAATATTGGTACACTTACATCATATACGACACAAATGGATAGAAAATAACAACGCATGTTTGTAAGTTTAAGAATTATTCAAAGATGGATGTAAATATTACACTTAACTGTCTCAGAGCGTGACACACAAGATTTGTGTACAGATTGTGTTTAGAAATAGATTATACATAAAAATTTAAAACTTTTAAAATTTCACAAAAAAAAACGGGTGAAAAGTACCATAAGGCTGAGGTAAATATTCTTTGTTGTGAGCATTCTTTAAGGGTTTTTAAACCCCTGGGAAAATTTAAAAAAAGGCACAGCCAAAAAATTTGTTACTTTTAGTGAACACAGTGCTGTGAACAACAGAAAACGATAATTTTTCAAAAATACTCTATTTTTATTAAACTTTTTTTTTTTGAAATTGGAAAAATTGTTCTCTATTGAAAAATTCGGTGCCATTTTGTAAATTTTTTTTAAAAAAGTAATTAATTGGGAAAGTAAGAAAAAATTTTTCCCACTAAAAATCTAATTCCTGTGTACCTTGCTCTATATGAAAAAAAGAAAATTTATTTTAAAAACGTTTGTTTTCACCGCATTAAATTATTAAAAATTTAAAAATGAAAATTTGGATACCCTTGAATACAAAGGGGCTTTTTAATTTGTAAGAGTATTTACTAAAATTTATTCAGTCAAAAATATCAAAAGCACACATGGCTCTTTTTCTAGAGATAAATTTTGTTTTCACCCACATCTGCCCAAAAAGCCATCTACCTTAAAATGCTTAATGGCTAAAAACCACCCAATATATCCCGGTAGGACCAGCGTTTAATGTTCAAAAAATTTTCCATGATTTTTTTTAAAATTGTGAATATTTCGAAGTGAAAATTTTGTTCTATTTGTATATAACTACGGCGAATTGATATAACAAATTTTTGTTCAAACTTCAATTTTTTGTTTAGTATTTTTTAAATTTACACCTAAAAAATAAGTTTTCCGCAGGGTTTTTCAACTGACTGTACGAGTGTGATTAGATAAGGTTTTGATGGTTTTTCTCGACTCGGTTGTAACGATATCGGCCTCAGGGAGTTAATAAAATCGAGTTTTTTTGTCAAATTTATAAAGTTTGTGCTATATTTGTATTGAATTTAAATTGTTACTGATTTGCGTCTGCTTCTGCTACATGTTTGGTTCTGGGCTCGTTTTGCTCTCTGTTATGATAGATATTACTCATTTTTTTCTTTTGATGTTTTTGAAAAAGTTGAAAGTGCACATAACGTATTTTCATAAAAGCTTGAGAAAAAAATAGGGTTTTGTATGAAAAAAAATGTAATCATTTTGTTGAAAATGATTTTCTTTTATTTAAGATTTGAATTATGTTTCAAAAATCTACGTTGTTTTTATTTGGTCTTATTTAGATAAAAACTACTTTCCCTTTACTTTTTTTTTAGATAACTATTAACGGTATGTTTAATTTGTCTAAATTGATGTCATATTAAAATGAAAATTCTCTCTTTTTAAAAAATAATCATAATGATCTAATCCTTTTAAAACAAAAAAAGGAGTAAACAAATAAAAAATAAATATAAGGGAAAATAAGCTACAAAAAGTAATAGAAATGTACAAATGTATACAAATGTACAATTTAATACGTGCATTCAGATCTACAAATCGCAATTTAACGAAATCCCCGTATACTACCAAAAATGTATCGGGTCCCGGGCTGAATACCTTCTAATTTCTATTTTTCCAAAGTCGGGGTTTTAGGGAAAATGCTTTTTTACGAAAAAGCGCTTTAAAAAAAGTATTTTTATTCCGACGATGGTTTTTAACTTATTTATTGCTTTTTTTTCGAATATTACCTGATTGGGGGGGCTAAGTTTTCACCCCTTCCTTTTTTAAAGGACAATCCGGCGCCGTCACGTAAAAGCGTGAAAACGTTTTAAGGGGGAAAGTGTCACGCAATTTTGGGCTTATACAGTAATTCAAGTGGAAATTACAAACTAAATCCGAAAACCCAACCTGTAACTAGACACAAGTTATTGATTAGAGTGATTAATCTTTCTCTAAAAATAATGGGTGGGAGGGGTCGAGTCAAACTTTTTTCGATATCATACGTTTCGTAAAACCGTGTATAAAGAAAATTTTGAAAAAATTTGAAACCCTTATCGCTGAAAATTGTCGTTTCATTATTTCGGAAATTCAGTGAAGGGTCCGGGTCACTGGAAGGTTTGCTGAAGGGAAATAGGAATTTACCGTTCCTAGCAATTCATGAAGGGCCCGGGCAGGGGGAGGAAAAGGGGATAAAAATGTGGGCGACAGGAAGAGGGAGTTAAAAGGAAGGGCGCAGACCATTGATTTTTAAGTCCCAAGCGATTCTTGAAGGGGAAAAAAAGGAAAGATCACTTGCAAAAGACTTGGGTCAGTAAAAGCACTTGGGCACTTGGGTGTCAAAGAAAGAAACAAAAAGCAGGGCTTTTTGATTGGGGGCCAAAACGGAAGTCCATAAAAACTTGAAAAAGGGGTGAATTAGAGACACCCTTTTAAATGGTTTAGCAAGAAAGAGATCAAGGTCCCATCGTTCAGGACACTTTCAAATCAAAAAAGCAGATATTTGCCGAAAGGGGCATCCAGGATTTTCAAGAAAAAAGCTGGCGGGCCAGAGATTCAAAGACAGACATAACTTTCTTCAGATCTGCTGTGGTGAGCAAAATCCGTTGACACAAACACGGAGCGATGAAGAAATGGGAAGGCAGCTTGTCTGCATTGCTGGAAAAGTACGACCCAAAAATGCACTAAAAATGCTGATAAAACCCGGGGGATTTTTTAAAAGATGTTTCCCGGGACAAGACCTTAGAGTTTAAGAACGTTGATTGTAGGGGTGGCAAAAGATCAAAAAAACGGCTCACTGCCTGGTTGTGCAAACAGCAGGAACTGACAAATTGCCACTCTTTTTTTCTTGGGAAGGCGCTAACCGCGCTGTTTAAAAAAAAAACAAACTTACCGACAAAATACAGCATAATGCTAAAGCGGGATGACGTCAGAGATATTTTTCGTTTGGGCTGAAAGTTTTGGGGATCTGCATTAAATAAAAGACGCCGGGCAATATTCCTTGGTAGGGACAACTGCCCTGCCCACCCCAAACTTCAAGAATTGGAGCATATAGAACGGGTGTTTCTTCCCCCCAAACACGCCCCTAAAACACAGCCAATGTAAAGAGTAATCCAAAATCAAAAATTTACTATCGGAAGCGCGTCGTGAAACCCAAGGGCGCGTTTGAAATAAGGGGATTTCACTATCAATGTCCTGGGCCCTCAGACCCCTCCAACTCAGGGAGTGTTACCCTCAAAAAACCTTTGCAACTGCTAAGGCAGGGCTGGTTCAGCACGAGAGCTTAAAACCCCACAAGGGCAGAGACGCTAGTGAGAGGAGGGCCCTTGCGAATACCCCGCAAGTTGGTACAATGGTTAAGAGAAACCTCTCTTTTTCATACAGTTTCCCCAGGATTTGCCCAACCAAAAGTTTTGACCACGACGCCAGTCTGGGAGTGTGATAGAGTCCAGACAGGAAGTACGCCGATCCCGAGAAGACGACGACGTGTCCAAATCCCAAACTTAACGACGCAAGCGGGCCTTGACGTGTAGGGATTTTTTTCGTAGGACACCTAACAGTGAAGGGACTTTCGACTTTGTGCAGGTTTTCGAGGAAGCTGTTATTTTGTAAAAGGGACTCCTGGGTAAGCAGAAGCAAAATCACCCTGCAGTTTGCAACGAAGTTAAAAGTCGTGTATCCTGAACATTTGTGTATTTCGAACATTTTTTGCTAGTGCTGTACAGTGTGCATTGCTGAAAATTTTGTGCTACTGTTTATTGTTGCATAACTTCGTGTTTTCTGTTCATATTTTCTCTATTTTATGTCTAAAATGTCATGTCTGTTTTAATTTTGTGTTTTTCTTGTTTTGATGAATTTGTGCGCTATTGTTTACTGTGTGTTATAACTTTGTATTGTGTTTTTGTTCTATTTCAAATTTTTTTCTCTATGCGATTGGTTTCCCCGTATAAGTTTGTGCATGCATTTATTTAAATGAATATAATAAAAAAGTAAAATAAAAAACATTCCGACTTAATTATATTTTAATTTTTCCGAAACATTTTAAAATATTTTCGAAAAGATTTAAATTTTTAATTTTTCGGTAACTGTAGTCCGAATTTTAAAATTGATGTTTAATTCACGGTGGTAGATTCAAATTTGGGTAGTTGTTACGACGTGTAATATTTTGGAGCCGCGTAGCGAAATTTTTTTAGATGCGATTTGAAAGAAAATGCGATAATACGAAAAAAAAGGGCCCCTCCCCTTGGGTTTTCGTAGGCCGATTGACTGTACTCCTATTAGAGATGTTTTTCCCGAATTACTATGCTTGAGAATAAATTTAAGTGCAAAGAAAAAAAGAAATGGTCGCCATTACTGATGCTTTTAAAAAGTAAAGATCAAATGCAAAAAGAATGGGAAACAATTGAGTAATTTGCACAAAACCCCTGTAAAATTTCTTTAATGGACACACCCAATTTCAAATATAAAATTCCCCAAAAAAAAAAAATGAAAAAAACTATTAAAGGCCAAGACCCCCAAAATTTTCCCCCCGTGCCAAAAATTAAAAAATACAGAAATATAAAACAAAAAAAATGTTTCAACCTTTATTTTGTGAAAAAATTTTAAAGTAAATAACTTTAAAAAGAAACGCAGGTTTGATGGATCCACAGATATTTTTGGGAAAATTTTTACAAGTTTTAACATAGTTTAGAGAAGATAATTGAATTACAAACAAGTCCTCTAAATTTTTTCAGGGGTGGACAGGAATGCTAGGTCATTTGAGGAAATGTGAGAATTACAGAAAAAGGGTTTGAAAGTCAGTTGAGGTCTTGAAGGCAAAAATTTGGTACTAAATAAGGCGACATTTTTGGCACAACTTAAATCTTAACAGGGGGGAAAAATTAGTCATTCCAGAATACTCGCATGTTAAAAATTTACCCACGGCATTTTCAGATGCAGATTCCCACAATAAACTTTTTGGGACTGATGCTTTAAATTTATAGTCGAAGATTTGATAAGGTTTTGTCTTAAAAAATCTTCCAAATTTATTTCGGGCTAAACATTTTCAGCAGGGTTAGAGCACATCAGTTGGCTGAAACAGAGGGTAAAATGAACGTAATGCTTACCTGGGAAAAAAACATTTACACCAAAAACCGAGTTCAGAAAAAAAAATAGGTTACAAGAGGTAGAGCGTTAGATTCACACCAATGGTTAGAAACAACAGAAGTCAGTCTTTAAAGGTCATACAATACTAGACAATTTTAAAAGGGAAAACCTGTACAAAATCATCGTCAGGGCAATTTAGGCCAGGAGGGTATCAAAATTTAGGAAAAGGTTTTATAATAACAGGTCCTATCAAAAATAGAAAGATTTAACAAAAAAGACCAAACAGAAATTTGAATTCTGATAATGTAAGAACTTCCGAGGTAATATTTTTTCGGGAAACGGGCAAAATGGCTGGAGGGGGCAAATAGACCAAACAGAATGTAAGGGCCGAAAACAATCGAGGTAGTTTAGGCAAACGAATGGAATTCTTTGATGCAATGTAAATAAAAATTTGTTTCTTGTTTGGGATTCTGGGGCTAAGTTCTATAATAATAATAAACTTGGGTGAATGGAAAAGGTACAAAGCCCGAAATTTTGCGTGTTACAACATTACAGTAACTGGAGAAAGTAAACCCTTTTTAAGGAAAAAACGATTATGGAAATTTTTTGGGTGGTGAATACTTCAACATGAGCTTTGAACAATTTTATACAGGCACTATTTTGATTTCATAAAAACAAAAATTTTTGAGGTAAAAGGTGACATAATTCCTTGTTTTTTCTCAAAAATGAATCTACGTCGAATTGGCGAATTACTGTTTTTGAGAATATTGTAAAAGAACCAAATTCGAGGGATGGTACAAGCAAAAAATTTTTGATCATGTGAAAAAGGTTTAGACTTGTTTAGTTGAGGGCCTTGTGATTTTTTGAGAAAACAGGTTTTTTGTTGCAAATGTTAGTTTACCAAAAACGGGCAAATTCCAACAAATTTGGGAAAAATTTTTTAAACAAACAGTTAAGATTCGCAAGGTACCAAACCGGTATATTTAAAAACCCGGTTTTAGGGATTTTAATCCCCGCTTGTTAGTCATGTTAATTCAGAAAATATGATACATAACATTTTCCAGATTTATTCGAAAAATTACACAAAGGGAAAGCTAAAATCTTTTTGATTAAGCACAGAATATGTTCATAAAGGTTCCATGTATTGGGCATTCCACAATTGTTACACAAAAACAAATTTATACTGGTAATGCAAAAAATTGTTAAAAATATCCAATCGCATTCCTTTTTGCAAAGCGAAAAGGGTTTTGGGGAAAAAATTTTAAAACGGAGAGTTGGATTATTGAAAAAAAGCCTCAAAACCCTGAAATAGCCAATGTAAATGATTTCTAAAGCCACAAATCTACAGATTTTGCTGTTTTTTCGCGGTTTGAATAATGCCAGGGGTTCATTCGCAAGCTTTTTCCCCGGATAAATTTTTGTGGTGTGGTGGTCTTTTCTGACTGAAACGGGTTTTTGGGGGAAAAGGAATTGATGAGAAAGATAGGCATAAAACAGCATTTTCATTTTGGTGGGGCAATGGCAATGGAAATGTCTTGCGCTTGGGCTTTCAAAGCCCCTTTCAACATTTACTCGCCTTTTTGGGATCAGTCTTCTCGGCTGTTTGGGGCATATGATATTTTCTTTTTGGTTAAAGTGTCACTTTACTTTTTTCCAAAAAAAAGGAAAAAATTTGAACATTGTTTTAAAAGGGGTTAATATTGCCAAATTTTAAATTTTATCCTAAAAAGTGGTTTTGTTTCAGAGGGGGATACTGTTTGAAGGAAAAGAGGCACCTTTGTAGGTCAACAATAAAAGAAAAAATTTTGGTTTCACTGACTAAAAAAGATTGAATAAAAACGAATGGCCAAAACCCCCCGGAAAAAAAGTAAGGAAACCCGGAGTTTCATTTCTCTTTCAGGTTAAACCCGGGAAAAGTTTATCATTTTCTTCTATTTAAAACCCCCTTTTTAAGTTACAGAAAATGGTTAAAGTTTTTTTGGCAAAGATTTTGAATGCTTTTACAAAATTTAAAAAAGAAAAACTAATGCCCCCCTTTTAACATTTCCTTTGGAAAAAGATATTTCTCTGGATAGGATCTTCCTTGGGGGGCCAAGGCGGGATATACAAAAAAATTGAAATTTGGGAAGGATCTCATTTTCTATTTTAGAAATGCTTCGCAAAAAAAGAACGGCGATATTGGTTTTTGGGAAAAGGGAAAGTTACGTATCAATTCAATAAAAATTTTTTACCATTAAATTTATGTCGGGGTTTAAAAAAGCCCCCCCCGTAAACCATCTTTTTGTTGATATTAACTACGGTTTTTAGTGATTTTAGAAAATTTTTTCCCCGTGAAAAAATTATTTGGGCCAAAAGTTAAAAAAAAACTTTTGGGTTTCCCCTTTTAAAATTTTTTTTAGACCCATTTGGTTAATTTCGGGTTTTTTAAGCTTTTTTACCCCTTAACCAAAGGCTCACGGGAGCTTTGAACCCCAAGTTCCGTCGTCCGTCGCTGTCCGTCCCCAACATTTCCTTCAAAAAATACACCCCTGAAACCCCTAGGCGAATTTCAAGAAACTTCACAGGATAACCTTGGTTAACTTCCACCAAAGTTGTTTAAATGGTTGTTGTAAGCATTTATTCTAAAAAAAATGGCTATATAGAGGCAGCCATTTTTTGGTGTTTTTTGACGCATTATACACTGTTGAATTCTTTTTTTTTTTTAGGAAAAAAACCTTTAAAATTGAAAAGTTTCATATATTTTATTTAGTGTAAGGTGAAAACAAAAATTTCTTTCATTATAAACTGGGGAAAAGTTGATAAATTAAAATAGCTTAGAATGGAAATTCTCATTTAAATTTTAGTCTATTATTAAAAGAGTTTCACAGAGGACCCAGGGTTAATGCAATTGCCATGAATGTTTGGACTGATGGGTATGTGGAAATTGTGTATGATCTTTTTTGCTTCAAAAGGTCTTTCTCTGATTTTTATTATATTTTTAATTGGAAAAATAATAACTGAATAAACTGAAGGATTAAGCATAAAAAGTCAGAGGGATATTTTTTACTTTTGCGCTTGTTGATGCAGTTTAAAAGATATAACTTTTTAAGAGTGGAAAAAATGCCGTAAAAAGTTGGCCAAAAGAGTGCTTGAAAAAATTTCAATAATTTCTTTTTTTGGGGCCCTTTCCAGAGACACATATTTTTTCCGCCTTTTATGTAAAAATAAAATATTTCAATGTCTCATTCCCCTGAAACGTCATGAAACTTTTAATCTTATTTTTATAGGTTTTTAAGTTTACAATTGGCTTTTTCTTTGATCAAAGGAGAATTCCATCTGCACATTTTCTTTCGATATATCAGTTTTAGTGTTCAATATAGATAGTATATTATGAACCTATGCAAGGAAACCTCCCCTACCCCAAGTGTCTGAAATTCCTTTCAATTATAGGAAAATTCAGTGTTTTTAATGATCTAAAATACCAGTTAAAATTTAACAGCATTTTTACAAAGGAGGGGAGATTTTGCGCCTCCACATGGGAAAAAAAAAATGCCGGGGGGTCATTTTGCATTAAGATGTATTTGAATATATCCATTTAATCGCCCCGGCGGGGGTGGTAGGGACGGCCCGCTGCAATTTTTGTGGGGGGAAAGAGTTTATTGGGAACCATTTTTTTTATCCGACCATTCCTTCATTAGTAACCGTTGTGTCTTATGCAAATAATGGAACCCCCCAAAATTCAAGCAAAATGGTATGGAGTCCTTGAACAGGGGCATTATTAAATCCCATGGTTTGATGAAAAAAATGAAAACAAATAACACTTAAAAAAAAAAAAATTTTTCTTTGTAGCAGTTCTATTTGAAAAAATTTTTCCAAATGGGTTTAACATTGGGGGGCGAGATATTAAACGTCAAGTATAATAAGAACTCGGTGCATTTCTTGACAAAAACACTGAACTTTAAAGCATATAAATCGAAATGTCAAAACCCTGTTGAATTTCTACGAATTTAAAAACATCCGTAAAATTTTTTACAAATTTTAGCCAATGAAATTTTGTTTTGGCTCTGTTATTTATATCGGATTCGCAATGTCAACTGTATGGTGTAGCTAACGGGGAGGGGTTTTGATGCAACTATTTAAAACTGTGACAAAAATTGTCCATAACGAAATTTGACAGTTCTAAAAAAGGGTTTATGACCTACATTTGGTTGCCGGTGAACAAAGGATTGAGTTCAATGTTTTGACAGAATGCTTAGACAGTTAATACATATTACATAATGTTTGAGACGTCCGGGGAAATTTTAATTCCTTATGGTTCCTCACAAAGGGAAAAACATTCAAAGAAGAAGTTTTTTGTACTTTGGGGCCAAAACGTGGAATGAAACGAATTTTTTTTTATAAGGTTTAACATTTTTAAAATGATATCTTTAATGTTTTTTAATTAAACGTAATTATTTTTGCAGGCTCTATTTGTAAGGTTTTTGTGTTGGGTTTTTTTTTAAAAACTGTAATAAAAAAATAAAGAGGGGGTTGAACACCCCTATGCAGCCCCTCTGTGCTACCCCTGTAAGGTTTAGCACTGGCATTCGCAAAAAAAGGTAAAATAACCTAAAAAAGTGGAAAATTGCGGTCATACTTTTTTTTTAAAATGGGCTGTTTGATTGTTAATATATAATTTTCTTTCAAAACTCTTATGTTTCATTTCGGTAAGGGGTTTTTATGATGCGCTTGCAATTTTACAAAAATGTTTGATTTTAGGCTTTTTAAAAAACACAGTTTTTTTAATGCCCCCTTTAATGATATAAGGGGAGACCCAAATCGTGGAATATGGGTCCCTGCAATGTCCCCATTTTTGGGTTTGGGGCTGTAATTTACTTTTTCAAAAAAAACCCAAATTTGTTTGAAGACAAAGATCATCCTCCCGGGAAAAATCGCTCATCTGCCAATTACAGCTGGACGCAATTGTGAGTCCTTTTTGCATCAGCTTCGTTTTTTCTTTACCTTTTTAAAATCATTGGGACGTATCCTTTAAAAGTTACAAAAAAATTATAGCCTTGTTCTGAAGAGTTACCCCAGGGTTTTAAAATAAAGCTTGCAAAAGCATATTTACAGGTCCCTTTTTTTTTTTCTGAACGTTTAAAAAAAAAGCATTTCCATTGGGTTTTTTCACTTTCAGTTTCACAACAGCTGCGATCCTTTTTCAGATCTATTAGTCCCAGAATTCTGTCCGCTATTCTGAACCAAGGGGGGCTGTCACCAGCACCTGACCCAAGGGTCAAATTTCCTCAAAGTATACATCAAAACCCGCCAGTTGGGGGTAGGTCAAATAACGCTAACCAAAAGGGGTAAACCCTCATGAAATTGTCCTTATTTAAAAGCCTGACATTTCTTTTTGTTTTTTAGAAACTTAAAAAAAAACCCTTTTAAAAAAAACCTAGAAACGCTTTACTTTCTTTCTTCCCCTGGTTGTCTTTTTCCTTCCTTTTTTAACTTCTGAATTTTTTTTCCCCCCTTTTTGCTGTATTTTCTTTATTTTGAAAATTTTTTTGAAAGAACATTTTTGGATTTTTTTTTTTTAGACTCCCTTCCTCTGAGAACTTTTTGGTTTATGAAACATTTTTTTAAAAGCAGTAGGTTTATATTGTCCCTTTTTAAAAAATTCACTTTGCTTTTCCGTTTTTTGTTCGGCTGGGAAAGACCTTTTTTTTATAGGGGGTTGTTGCGCGTTTAATGGGTGATGTTTTTTGTCCATTGAAAAAAATTTCATAATTTCTCGCTCCCCGCCCTTTATAAAAGTTTCGTTTTTCCACTACCATTTTATCGAAAAATTTTATCCAGTTTGGCGGTTTTTGGGCCCTTAAATTTTTTATTTATTCATAGTCACTTAGAAATGGATATTGTTTCAAATGAAACGCAGATGCAATGGGAAGCTTAGAATGAGGTCACTCCCTCTTTTGCATTTTATCTCATAAACTCCAAAGCCTTTTTTTTTTTTGATTGGTAAATAATCCTTTGTTAAACTGAAGCTCCCAACCATTTTTTTTTAATTTTTTTCTAGCCCTCCAAAAGCGGGTTTTTTTTAGTCCCTATACAATGCTTTCCTTACAAATGTCATGTATATGTATAGATCTACATTCGCTTTTGCACCTTTTGGTTTTAAAGATTTTGGACTCGTGTCCCGACATAAAATTCTGTTCCTTTTTCCGTTTTTCCAAAATCCCTTTCAAGGGAAAATTTTGCTTTTGGGGAAACTTTAAATTTGAAAAAATTTTAAATTCCCCCCTAAAATCCCTCAACACTACGCCCCTTTTTTTAACATAAATGTACCGATCCATAATATTTATAAAAAGGGGTTTAAGCAAAAACCTTGACTTCATTTTGCATCTATCAAACTTTTTAAAAAATTAAATGAGGGAAACCCTTGCCACAAACTAAAATTTTTTTTTTTTTTTTTTCCCCTTTTCTTTTTTTAAAAAATTTCTCAAAAAACACAAAACTTTTTTTTCATTTTTTAATTTTGCAATTCTTTTGTATGAAACCATCCGTAAAAACTTTCCCCCCTTTTTAAACCCTTTAAATTTTATCCCGGGGAAATTAGCCTTTTTAGGTTCGCCCCGCTATTCTAAAAATACCTCCGGGTGTATTTTTCCCTTTTAAGTGACAAAGGATAAAAACAAGATAAATCATCACTTGCCCCAAACAACAGACCTAAAAAGACTGATTTAACATAATCAGTAAATTTTGCAAGGGAAATTGCAAAAACCAAACGCAAGACATTTCTATTCCCAAATTGCTCACCCCCTGGAAATGAAAATGCTTTTTTTAATCCCTATTTTTCCTCATCATATTCCCAAAACCAAAACCGATTTCATGTCTAGACAAGAAACCACCACTCGGGAACCCAACATTTTTCCGGGGGTTTAAACCCTTCGAACGCAAACCCGGGATTATGCAAACCGCGAAAAACACAGAAAAAAACTGATAGATTTTGTCGGGTTTAGAAAAATTAAATTAAAAATTGACTAATTTTTATTGGGGTTTGAGGACAATTTTCAATAATACCAAACACTCTCCGTTTTTAATTTTTTTTTTTTCCGCAAAACCTTGGCTTTGCAAAAAGGGAAAGCGATATGGATAATTTTTTAAAAAAAGTTTTTCATTACCAGTACAAATTTTAAGGTAACAATTGTGGAAAGACCAATATCACTGGAAAAACCCTTTTCTTTAACACATTCTGGGTGCTTAATCAAAAATTATTTTAGCTCTTCCTTTTTTAGTTGATTTTTGAATAAATCTGGGTTTTAAAAGTTCATGTATCATAAATTTTTGAAGAACAAAGACCCAAAAAATCGGTGATTCAACTTTCCTCAACCCGGTAAATATACCGGTTCTGGGGATCTTTGCGAATCTTTAACTGGGTTTTTTTTAAAAATGGCCAATTTGATTGGAACTTTGCCCCCCTTTTTGGTCAACTAACACCTTTGCAACAAAAAAACCTTTTTTTTCACCCAAAAACAAAAAGGAAACCCCCAACTAAACAAAGGGACTAGACCTTCTACATGATCAGGGAAAATTTTGGGTTGGAAAACCCTAACCTCAAATTTGGTTTTAAATTTCAAATTCTCAAAAACCGTAAACCCGCTGCAATTTGACGTAGTTTCATTTTTTTAAAATAACAAGGAATTTTGTTTACCTTTTACCCACAAGCCCAATTTTTTCCCTTTTTATGAAATCACAATAGGTACCTGTAAAAAATCTTTTTTCCAAAAAGGGTAACCCCTTGTACAAAATTTTAAATCCAACCCTCTCATGTTGAAGTACCCCACCCCCCCAAACAAATTTCCATAATCGCTTTTTCCTTTAAAAAGGTTTTTCTTTCCCCCCAGTTTTCTGTACATGTTGTAACATGCAAAATTTCGGCTTTGTACCCTTTTCCCATTCATCCCCAAATTTAATTTTTCTTATTATAGAAAATTACACCCAAAACAAACAAACAAGAAATAAGATTTTTATTTATCATTGCACAAAGAAATATCCATTCTGTTTGCCTCAACTATCTACTCGATTGGTTTCGCACCTTATATTCTGTTTGGTCTAGGTGCGGCCCTCCAGCCCGACCTTTGACCGTTTCCCGAAAAAATATTACCTCGGAAGTTCTTATCATTATCAGAATTCAAATTTCTGTTCTGGTCTCTGTTATTGTTAAATCTATTCTGAGTTTGATAGGACCTGTTATTATTGAACCTTTTCCTATAATTTTGATACCCTCCTGGCCTAAATTGCCCTGACTGATGATTTTGTACAGGTATATCCCTTTTATCCTGTCTAGTATTGTATGACCTATAAGACTGATCATTCTGTTGCTTTCTAACCATTGTGTGTGAATCTAACTGCTCTACTCTCTCTGTTAACCTATCTATTTTTCCTAGAACTCTGGTTTTGGTGTAGAATGATTTTTCCCAGTGTAAGCATTTACCGGTTCATTATGTACCCTCTGTTTATCAGCCAACTTATGTGTCTCTAACCTGACTGCAATTGTTTCAGCCTCAGAAATACATTTTGGACAGCATTCTTTAAGACGTAACCTTATATCAGAATCTTCAAGACTATCAATGAAAGCATCTAGTGCCAAAAGTTCTATTAGCTCGGAATCTGCATCTGGATATGCCTGTCGAGTCAGATTTTTAACATGCTGAGCTAGTTCTGGAATAGACTCACATTTTCCTCTTGATAAAGATTTTAATTGTGACCTAAAAATGTCAGCCTTATTTCTAGTACCAAATCTTGCCTTCAAGACCTCAACTAGACTATCATAATCCCTTTTCTGTAATTCTCACATTTCACTCAAAGTGACCTAGCATTTCCTGTCACACTGCCTGCCAAATATAGAGACTTTGCTTGATAATGTCAATTATCTATCTCTGAAACTATGTTAAACTGTGTCAAATATTCCGAAATATCTGTGGATCCATCATACACCTGCGGTTTCATTTTAAGATTATTTACATTATTCACAGAATAACTGGATTGTACATTTTAATTAGTGTTTATATTTCTGTATGTTTGTAATTCTGGCATAGAATAATTTTGTCTTGGCCTTTAATCAGTATTCATACCATTTGAATTATTATATCTGAAGTTGGGTGTGTCCATTCAGAAATTTTACCATGTACCCTGTGCAAATCTGACTCAATTGATTCCATTCTTTTCTGCATTTGATCATGTTACTATTTTAAAGTACCAGTAATGGAGCTCATTTCTTTTGTCATAGCACTTAATTTATTCTCAAGCAATGAGTTATTCTGAGAAACCTCTCTAATAGGAGTATTTGTTCTATCCCCTCTTAGCATACTATCATTTTACATGTTTGTTTCCGAAGTTACAGTGTTTTTCATTTTTACATCACGAATACTTAAGAAATATTATTTCGATTCTAACAAAGCAAATAATTCGCATTTTACAGTACTACATTTTCAGCGTAATACTTCATTCGGGTCATATGCTGTTACAATTTACCCCCTATGGTTAGACAGTGTTGCATAGCCAAGATATTTGTTTCTGTTTTATCAGAATTTTGAGAAGTATTTATAAATTAGTAATCTAACAACTCGCAAACTAATTATGAACAAAATCATCAAATTAGGCGAGTTGACCCTGTGTTACGAGTTACGAGCTTAAGTTTTATATGACGTCACTTTAATATGACGTCATACTTTATGTCATACATTTATGACGTCACCGCTGAATCATAATTGAGCTAACTGAATTCGCTCGTAGAGATCAAAACGTGTTTTACGGTTCTAACATAAGTCAGTATGACTTTTTATCATATTTATGTCTTCTGAAATGCTGTTTGCAACCCGTTTGGCCCTAAAAATAATTCGTATTAATGGAACTGAAGTTACCCCGTATGCCAATATAGAGGAGTAAATGTAACACCCATTCCAATTTTTATCGTAGATATGTATGGCTTTTCGCAAATGTTTATATCAATTGCTGGGGATCGTTTTAGAAACTGCAAAAATACATTTCAGCTTTGTAATAATTCTGAATGTGTTTTTTTCTATTTTCAGGTTCCACAAAAAAGCTAGTGCAACTTGATCATTTTTGTGTGAATGTCCATTGCTTTTAACCCGGGAACTAACAATACCGATTGCGTATGTTCCTCCTTTGGGAACGGTAGAAAATGTTTTATTCCTTCCTGGAACCGACGGAAAGCTAGGTCACTTTAGTGAAAGTGAAAAAATTTACAGAAAAGGATTATGAAGCTAGTTGGGGTTTTAAAGGGCAAGATTGGTACTAAAAAAAGGCTGACATTTTGGGTCACAATTAAAATCTTTACAAGGGGAAAAATGTGAGTCTTTCGAACTAGACAGCCGTTAAAAACTGATGACGGGCATACCAGATGCAATTCCGAGCTAAAGAATTTTTGGACTAAGCTTTCTTGATAGTTTTAAGATTCTGATAAGGTTACGTTTTAAAAGTTTCCCAAAATTTTTTTCTGAGGCTAAACAATTGCATCAGGTTAGAGACAATAAGTGGCTATAAAAGAGGGTCATAAGAACCTGTAAATGTTTACCCTGGGAAAAAATCATTCTACCCCAAAACCCAAAGTTTAGGAAAAAAAGATATTTAAAGAAAAGTAGAGCAGCTAATCACACACAATGGTTAAAAAGCAATAAATGATAAATCTTATGGTCTCAATATAGACAGGATAAAAGGGATATCCCTTACAAAATCATCAGTAGGGCTTTTTTGGCCAGGGGGGGGATAAAAATTTATGGGAAAAGGTTCAAAATAACGGGCCCTACAAACCAAAATAATTAACAATAACAAACCAGAACAAAAATTTAAATTCTGAAAATGATAAAACTTCCGAGAAATATTTTTTCGGGAAACGGCCCAAAGGTCGGGCTGGGGGGCCGCACCAGACCAAACAAAAGAAAGGGCCGAAACCAATCGAGTAGATTTGAGAAAAACAGAAGGGAATTTTTCTTTGAGAAAAAAAAATAAAAATCTTGTTTTTTTTTGTGTAAATTTGGTGCAATTTTTCTATAAAAAAGAATAAATCTTGGTTAATGGGAAAAGGGAAAAAGCCAAAAATTTTTTGCATTTAAAAACTTACGTAACTGGGAAAGTAAAAATTTTAAAAGGGAAAAGGGTTTAGGGAATTTTTGGGGGTGAAATATTTCAACATGAAAAGTTGATTTCACATATGTAAAGGGGGGATCCTTGGAACGATTTTATAAGGTACACTTTTGTGATTTCAAAATAAGCAAAATTTTTTAGATGGTAAAAGGTAATTTTCCCTTGTTACTCAAAAATGAATCTACTCAATTTTCAGCAGAATTTACTTTTTTTTGGGAAAATTGTAATTTGAACCAATTCGGGTTAGGTACAAGAAAAAATCTTGATCATGTAGACAGGTTGTACTTGTTTATTGAGGGTCCTTTGATTTTGTTGAGAAACAGTTTTTTTGTTGAAAAGGGGTTTTAGTTGCCCAAAAAAGGGGGAAATTCCAATAAAATTTGGGCCCAATTTTTTCAAAAAAACCAGTTAAGATTCGCAAAGATCCCAAATGGGTAATTAAACCCGGTGAGGTAGTGAATACAGCTTGTTGTCATGATTCAAAAAATATATACATAAACATTTAACAGTTTTATTCAAAAAATCAAAAAAAGGAGAATAAAATCTTTTTTCGTTTAAAGCACAAAGGGTTCAGTAAAGGTTCCGGGAAATTTTGGTATTCCACCATTGTTATCATACAATATAGGAAAGCAAAACTTTTTTAAAAAGTTCCATATCGCTTTCCTTTAGAAAAGGTAAGGTTCGGAGAGAAATAAAAAGGAAAAGTGAGGGTTTATTGAAAATGTCCCAAAGCCCATGAAATATCCAATTGAAAATGATTTTTTTAAAGCCGAAAAATTTTATCGATTTCCCTGTGATTTTCGTTTTGAAAAAAGCCAGGGTTTGCAATTTGCAAGCTATCCCCGGGAAATTTTGGGTTTCCGAGTGGTGGTTTTGTCGACAAAAAATCGATTATGGCAATTTGATATTGATGAAAAGATAGGCATAAAACACATTTTCTTTTCCCAGGGGGGAGCAAGGGCAATAGAAAGTTGCGCGGGCTTTGCAATGCCCTTCAACATTTCCCTTATGCAGTCAGTCTTCTCACTTTGTGGACATAGTGATGTTTTATTTTTGAGGGATATCAGGGTGAAAACAAAAATTTTTTCCCCGAACAACAAAAAAATCTAAATTTGGTTTCAGGGGTTTAACTATTGCCAATTTAAAATTTTTACTTAAAAGAGTGTTTTTTTTCAGAGGGATACGGGGTTTGAAGGAAAAGAGGTCACCTTGTGGGTCACACAAAAGTGAAAATTGTTTTGGCACTGACTCAAGAAAGTTTGAACAATAACGAATTGGCCAACCCTGGGAATCTAAGGAAGGGGGGATTTTTATTTCTCTTGGGGTTACTCCAGGAACTATGGTTAAAAAGTTTGCTACTTTTGAAAACCCCATTGAGGTTAGCAAAAATGGTTAAAAGTTTGTTTTGGACGACGATTTGAGAATGTTTTGAAAAATTGTAAAAACGCAAAAAACTAATGCCCCCCTTTAAACAGTTCCTTGGGAAATGATTATTTCTTCGGGGATGCGGATTTTCCCTTGGGTGGGCCAAGGGGGGGATTAAAAAATTTTGTAATGGAAAGGATCAGTATTGGCTATTTTAGCAAAGCTTCGAAAATACAGAAGGCGCAAAATTGTGTGCCTGAAGACAACTTTTAGCTGTAATCAAATTCAAAAAACTTTTTTCACCTTTACTTTATGGTGATGTTTATTAAAAACGCCGCCCCGTAAACCACCCCTTTTTTTAAAGATAACGAATGTTTTGTAGTGATTTTAAAAATTTTGCCATGAAAAATCATTTGGTGCACAAAAAAATTACAACAGGTACAATTCATTTTGTTATAACCAAAAATTCGGGTTAGGGGGGTGTTTTATGTTGCCAAATTTAGGACAAATTATAACTTGGGCTTAATTTTTTCCGATAGTATTTCGTTTTAGCCACCTTTAACCAAAAGGGCCTCACGGTGCGTTTGTAAACACAAAAAGTCCTGTCCCGTTGTCCGTCCGTAAAATTTTTCCCTTCAAAAGTACACCCTAAAACCCACGGGCCGAATTTCAAGAAACTTCACGGGGCATAATCCTTGGTTTAACTTTAACAAAGTTGTTTAAATGATGTTGTTTTAACAGTTTATTCTTAAAAAAAAATGGCTGAAACAAGGCACCTTTTGGGGTGTTTGACGTCACTTAAACACTGTTGAATTTTTTTTATTTTTTAGGAAATCCCCTTTAAAATTTGATTAGTTCTCTATTTTTTATTGAGTGTAAGTGTAAAACATAATAATTTCTTTCATAAAAAGGGAAAAAGTTGTTAAAATTATCAATAGCTTAGAAATGGAATTCTCTTTTATTTTTTGCCTTTTTAAAAAAGATTTTAAACAGAGGACGGGCCGGGGTATAGAAATTTGGGCCACTGAATAAATAGGAGATGAGGTATGTGAAATGTATATGATTGCATTCTTTGCTTCAAAGGTTTTTTTATGTTTTTCATTATTTTTATAAGTTTAAAAGAAAATAACTGAATATACAAAGGGGATTATGCAATAAAAAGCAGATGGATTTACTTAACTGTTTTGAGCAGTTAATAAAAAACTTTTTTAAGAGGTTTGAAATATATGCGTAAAAAGGGGCCCAAAACAGAGGCTTAAAACAAAGGGAATGGTGCAATAATTTTTTCTTTAGGCCCCTTTTTCCAGAGACACTTTTATCCGCCTTTGAGGTAAATAAAATAACCCACGCTTTTTCCCATAAAACGTCAGAACTTTAACTCATTTTTTATAGAGTTTTAGATTTTACATATTGGGCTTTTACTTTTTGGACAAAAGGCAAATTTCCCATCTGACATGTTTCAATACAATGTTTAGTTTCAAAAAAGAAGTATCTAGAACACATCGAAGGAAACCTCCCTCCCACAAGTGCTGTTTCCCCTTTCATATTATGGGAAAAGTTCGTGTTCTTAATATCATAAAATACCATTTAAATTTAAACACCCTTTTGACAAAGGATGGAGAATATTTTGCAGCCCCACAAAAAAAAAGACACTGCCATGGGGTCTATGCTTAAAGATGATTGTTGAAAGTCTTTTTAATCGACCGGGCGGGCGTGTTTCGCGACGGCCCGCTGCAGTTTGTGGAGGATTTTTAGTTTTTTCGGAAACCCAAAATTTTTATTCACTGATCACCTACCATACAAAAAAACCTTTTCGTGCTTATGTAAAAAAAGGAACTAAAAATCAAGCAAAAAGGTATCGGAGTCCTTGAACAGTGCGCAGTTATAATCAATGATTGATGAATAAAACAAAATGAAAAAAAATAACACTTCAAAAACAAATTTTCATGCTCGTAGCAGCCCCCAATTGAACAAAATATTTCACAAAGGGGTTTTAACATTGGGGGGATAATAAAACGTGCAATATAAAAAGATAGCTCGGTGCATTTTTTTGACAAAACACTGAACTTTAAAGATCTTAAATCGCAAATGTCATCGCAAGTTAAATTTCCCTTTCGAATTAAGAACACCCCGAAAATTTTCACAAAATCCCACTAAAATTTTTATTTTTGGTCCTAGTTATTTCAACCCCGGATAACTGAAAGTCTACGTATGGGTACAAGGGTGGGTGCGTCTGATGCAAAACCTATTAAAAAAAGTGCCAAAATGTCCAAACCGAACTTTTGACAGTTCTAAAAAGGCTTTTTAGACCACATTGGTTGCCGGTGAAAGAAAGGATGAGTCAATGTTTTAAAAAGAATAGCTTAGACATAACTCAATTAATGGGTTTGAGATAGCCCGGGAAATTTTAAATGTCCTTATGTTTTTCCATACAACAATCAAAAAAATTTAATGTTAAAAATTTCTGTTTTATTGGTCCAAAACTGGTAAAAGAATTTTTGTATAAGGTTTTAACATTTTAACATTTAATTTTTAATGTTTTTTAATTAAAAGTAATTTTTTGTGCAGGCCTATTTGGTAAGGGTTTTGTGGACTTTTTTTTAATAATCTGTAATAACACCATTAAAGAGGGGTTTGAAAATCTATATGCAGCCGCTGTGCAAACATGTAGCTTTTAAACACTGGCATTCGCAATAGAGTAAATAACCCCAGGTGTGGAAGGTTGCGGGCATGACTTTTTTGTTTAATGAGGTGTTAGGGGTTAATACATATTGGCGTTTTAAAACTCTTTTGTTTCATTTTGGGTTTAAGGGTTTTCTGATCTGCTTGCAATTTAAAAAAGTGTGATTGTAGGGTTTTTAAAGACACAGATTAATAATGCCCTTGGAAAGAATGGGAGAACAATCTTTGGGAATGGGAAGAATGTTAAAACCCTAATATTTTTTTTCGGAAGGGGGGGAATGATATTGCCTAATCCTACTACAACACAATTATTTAAGTATTGTTTAATGGGTTTTTTATACAAATTATAGATAATTTTTCCCCAAGTAGTAACAGCAAGTAAATCAAGGTAAAAGATTTTAAAAACCCTCCTTTATAGGGGTTTTAGTGATTTGTTGAACGAAAAGAAAAAATTCACGAAATAAATGTCGTATAGCTTTTAAAAATGTGTAAAATTTGTTATTTTTTTTTAAAATTTTTTTGTAATTTGTGTTGCTATGGTTTTTGGGATGTAATCTTTTTATTTGGGGGATAAAAAAAATAATAATAAAAAAAATAATAGTTTCAAAGTAATTTTGCTGTTCGCCCTTCTGCTAAGGGGGATTCGTTTTTTGTATTTAGCATTCTGCGGAGCTATTCGCTGTCGTCATTTTGCGGAGTTATTTCGCTATTCGCTTTCTGCGGATTAATTTTGGTTCGCCAAATTGCAGTTTTTCTGCTATTTGTCATTCGGCTGACTATTCCCTTCTTTTTGGGGTTATTTGCTATTTTGAAAAGGGGGCTATTCTCTATTCTGCCATTTTTGATGGATTATTCTGCTCTTTCTATCTCGTCAACATTTTTCTTAAACAGATAACCTCTGAAACCCCGACCGAATTTAAGAAACTTCACAGGAATAATCCTTGTGTGAAAATCTAACAAAATTGTTTTAAAGATGTTTTGCAAACAGAACCGGGTTCTAGGCAACCCCCAAAAAATTAAAGATTGAGGGGAAATCTTACAAAGTTGAATTTTTATAAAGCTGTTCAATCCCTTAACGCTGAAAAATCTGCCTTTTGCTGGGGCTATTTTGCCATTCGCTTGCTTATTTTTTATTTGTATTGTGCTATTTGCATTCTTCATTTTGATGGATTATTCTGCATTTTGGCTATTCGCTGGAGATTTCTGCTATTTTGCAATTTGTTTCTACGGGGTTTTTTGCTATTCAGGGTTTTTTTTGCCATCTGCTTCACGGAGTTTTGTCTGCTATCGCTAATCTGTCTTCGCGGGTTTTTCGCTATTTTGCATTCGCTTCTGGGGACGTTATTCGCCCCTTTTTCTGGTGTTTTTGGTTTTTGCAGAGGTTTCGCTATTCTGACTTTGCAGGAGTTATTCGTTTCTGCTGGGGAAAAATATTTAGAAATAAAATGAGTGGAGGACCAGAGATCAGAAAACCTCAAAAGAGGGAAAAAAGTCCAGTCGTAAATTACATTGGGAGGTAAAAAAGTCCAACTGTAATGGCAAAGGGGGTTTAAAAAGTAGATAGACAGTGAAGCACCCTGACTGACTTTTATTGTTAAAAAAGACCCCCTGAGCATAATGTTTAAATAATTTGTTTTTAATGTTTCATACCTCACAAAGCTTAATGGTTTTTTAGCTTTTTCTATTTAAAGATTTCAAATAAATAAATTTATAAAATTTTTAAAAAAAAAACAGGTTAGAAACCCATTAAACCATTTTTAAATGTCAAATGGAAAGGGCTAAAAAGGAGAGTTAAGAAAATACTACTTTAAAACCAAAAAACGGCTGCTTTCGCAGGGCCAAATAAAGTTTTTTAGTATGAATAAGAAAAACCCTGGAAAATTTTTTAAACTTATTTTAAAAAATGGATTTAAAGTCAGGGTGTTCGCTTTGCAAAAACAAAGACGAATAAAATTTAAACACCGTTCGTGTACATTTATTGGAGAACAAATTGGTGATCATTACATGTTTAAACCAGCTGAATATAATGATGGGGTGCGTACCTACTGTGCGCTAAAATATTCTTTCAAGAAATTATGGGGGGGAGCCATTAAAAATAAGACGCCAAAAGGTTTTTAAGGCCATAAAAACAATCCAAAGATATGCTCCTTAAAAAATTTAGAAATTTTTGCAGAAAGGGGAAAGGAATTTGGAATAGGTGGTTAAAAAGTTTATGAAAGACAGCACATTTTCTTTTTTTCCACAAACAATGCACCAAGGCAACTTGTTGAAAGAGTGCACGTAATTTTAAAGAAAAATGTAACGAAGAGAGACAAATAGAACGACGTTTAAAAAGACACAGAGATATTGTTTTGAGTTTTCAATGGGGACACCCCACCGTATTTAAATTGATAGACCAAAAAGCAAAAAAGAGAAGAAAGTGAGGTGGGCTATATTTATTGAAAAAATCAAAAAGTGTTTAAAAAAAGGAAAGCCAAAATTTTAAATTTTGAAAAGGAGATCTTGCGCGTCTTTGCTTACGAAAAAAAAAAACCCTTTAACGGGGTTACAACGAACAAACACCCCGGAGTTTAGAAACGGGGGGAATCCTAAAACAGGGTATTTCCCTTTTTAAAAATTAAGGGTTTTAAAGGGAAAGTATTAAGATGGTTTTTACGAACGAATTGAAAAAAATGAAAAAAGATGAAAAAAGTCGTGGTTTATTTAGAAAATTTTGAAAAAAAAAAGCGAAATAAAAAACAATATTTTGTTCAGTGGCCCGGATTTCCCCCATCATTTAACAGTTGGATAATGCAAATGAAATGAAGGATATTGCTTAAGCACCTTTATAAACATTAGAATCGATACATTTATGAAAAAATGACAGTAGTAAGAGTATTTATGGAAATAAAGTGATCAATTCAAAGTACATTTTAAAGACTTTACCCTTGACGGATTTTTTGGAAAAAACGGATGACGAATTATGCTACGGGCCGAGTCCAAAAATTAAAACCAAAGGTCCCAAAAACGAAATAGATCTTACTATACACGACATTGTAAAAATCATTTTATTGCCAAACGCCGCTTTGAGACGGCAAAGAAAATACAAAAAAGGTTGGAGCATCATTTAACAAAAATGTATTTTTTTACCCAAACAGAAAAAAAGGATCTTCTGGGGGGGTTTCTGTTTAATAAAATACGAAGACGGGAATTCCTATTCAAGCTTCGTATTGCATCGACGGTTCATTTTGGAAAAAATATCCCCTTCTAATGACTATGAATAAATCAAATTATATGGCAAATCCGCAAAATGGGTGAATTTTTTTTTGATAAAAGGGCTAGTGAAAACGCCCCCTTTTTTCAAAGCGGCGGAGCGAGAAATTAAAAATTCTATCATTGGGCATGTACCATCACCACATTCAAAAGCGCAACAAACCCCCTTTAAAAACGTTTGTTCCCGCGAAAAGAAAACGGAACAAGCAAAAAGTGAATTAAAAAAGGGACAAAAAATCCTACTGCTGTAACCAAAATGTTTTATAAACCAAAGTTCTCAGAGGGAAACGGACGCTAAACAAAAAAACCAAAAAAACTTCTGCAAATTTGCAAAATAAAGAAAGACACAAAAAGGAGGGAAAAATTCAGAACCAGAAAGGGAAAGGGAAGACAAAGCAAAAAGAAATAAGGTTGCTAGGCTAAAAAAGGTTTTAAATTTTTAAAAAAACGAAAAAAAATGTCAGGGTTTAAAAAGGGGAGCTTTTTGAGGTTAACCTCTGAGGTTTGCGTTATTTTACTTACCTCCAATGGCGGTTTTCTGATGATTTTTGAGAAAAAAAGACCATTTAGTAGGTGACTTGACAGCCCCCTTGATAGAATCAGAGGGCAGAATCTGTGGACTAATAATCTGAAGGATCGAGCGTTTTTGAAATGAAAATGACAAAACCCAATGGAAATGCTTTTAAGCGCTTTCAAGAAAACGGGGCCTGTAAATTGCTTTTGCAAGCTTTTTTTTCAACCACTGAGGTGTCTCTTCAGAACAAGTCTATAATTACTTGTAACTATAATGGATACCGTGCAATGATAAATAGTCTAATGAAATACGGAGCTGATGCAAAGGACTCACAATTGCAGTCACAGCTGTACTTGGCAGATGACGCAGATTCTCCCGGAGAGACTGATCCTTCGTCTTCAAACAGTGGTTTATTTGAAAGAAGTAAAGGACGGGATATGATAAGGACCAAAAATGGCCCTCACTAAATATGCATTCAAAACAACACCATTCCATTGGTAATTAACTATATTTTTCAAAACTAACTAAGATATAATGACCAGACGTCGGTAATGAACAAAACATAATTGATTATTACACCTAACTAAGACTTACGCTGAAAAAATATTTGATCATTTAGAATGGGGGTATAGAAAACTTTTTTTGCAATATATTCTATTTTATATCGCTGAATCCTATACATTGTATGTCGTCACAATACACAGTGATCCAACTTCTTGAAACGAACTATTATTTTGTATTCTAAGACAGAATGATCGTGCCAAAACAAGGAAAACAAGGGAGATAACTCTTTCATGTAAGGACGACCGAAAACTCATTTAAAAATCAAGATTTTTTTTTGTATTTTATACATCTAC
The DNA here is from genome assembly GCF_021730395.1 of Mercenaria mercenaria. NCBI lineage: Eukaryota > Metazoa > Mollusca > Bivalvia > Venerida > Veneridae > Mercenaria > Mercenaria mercenaria. The sequence continues at coordinate 84,203,122 of NC_069368.1, forward strand.
ATAGGCGTATTCTCTACTTATTATGTCTGTTTCGTTTTATTTCGTATCAAGAAAATTTCTAAAACTAAAATCCAAAACTTTCATTTCATATGCTTTACCATAGCAACATAGAAACTGTTTTGCAAATTTTTTTATTTATAGTAATTTAGCGAGTTATTTCACATACTTGATGAAATATTATCTTTTAGAAACATTTTTGCTTCTATATCTCCTTACATATTTAGTGTTGTTGTTTTGTGTTTTGTTTCGTATACGGAATGTTCTTCTTGTGTGACATTCGTATAAAACAAAACCTTCGTCGAATAAATAAGGAAGCAGGACTTTGTCTTACAAGTTTACATTTTTCATATTTTCGGTGATTTTTTATTTAAATACGTAATGAAGCATTTTCATCAAGTAAGTTGAAAAAATGACAGTGTTCATTTTACTTGAATAAATAATATACGAGTTAAATATTATTAAATCCTTACCATATAATTTAAACACGTACCCGCAGAAATGTCGCCGGAAACGAGTTAGATCGGTATTACAACTATGGAAGCATATCTATGTAGTTGATTCAGATTAATTTCTTTGATTTAGTCAAAAAAGTTTCCTTGGAAACGAAACTATAATATCGATATGAGAAGCACAAAATATACATTAGCGTATGTAAGATCATTATGAATGAGTGACATGAAAGGCATGTGCAGTTTCCCGCCAAAATGCACTTATATATGTAACGTAAAATGCTTACGATTTCCTGCAAAAAATTTTGGATTATAGATGAAAGAAAATTATTTGATTTAGTCCATTTTGTTATATTCCAATTACAATTGTTGCATTTATATTATATATTGCGTTCATATTAAAATCAGTTTACAAGACGACCTGGGAAACCCAAGTAGTAACATTTGTATGCGCGCATGAAGACATTTGATTTTATTCTAATGGTATTGTTAGAGCGGTAGGTATAAATTGTTTACAAAATAACAATAGGTCATGGTTGCACAGTGAGAAGGAGATGACCCGGCTTTCCTCTGGATTACAGCTTTTCCTTTCCTCGAATAGAAAGACAGACAGATTCGAGACGAAACGGCTAAAGCGATAAAGAACCGGCATAGTTGCTCAGTACGCACGTGTTAGTCTAAGAAACATTTGCGCACGTGCCCACGTATAAGCTAATAAGTGATGTCTATAGTAAGCTTTCCATCATGCCGAGTTATATGTGCGCAGAGGTATTTTTTATAATAATACGTGCGCAAATTGTTTAATACATTTACGTGTGCACGTAACACGTAATGTAATTCTTATTACGCGCGCAAAAAATAGATCTTACGTGAGCACGAAGTAACTAATACATGCGCACGTTTTAGCATGACAAAAACATCCATGTGTGATACCTTAACTACATGTATATGCATTCCTCGTTTTTTAAAAATCATTACTGTTATTCTAGAAAAGAAAGAGAAAAAACACAACACCTGTATATGTGCCTTCATTTCCAAAGCTAATTCATTAAGAGTGCAGAGAGCCTAGCTAATCCGAGCCCGCTCCGATGAATGGATTCGTCAGGAATGTGATCTAAATATAAGTTGAAGAATTTCAATTGCTTCGCAAGCTCAATAAGGACACCGTGGATTTGTGGATCGCGAGTGCGATCCCCGGGCGAGTTTTTTCTTCTCCGTGACGATTTGATAGTGGATATTGTGACTATGATAATTCGTCCTTCATCTCATAATCATGTGGGGAAGTTGACAACTACTTGCGGAGAACAGGTTTTTACTGGTACGGAATCCAGGAAGTCTGGTTAAGTTAATTGTCCGTTAAATACTGTTGGAAAACGCCGTTAAAACGCAAAACAAAACAAATCACAATCAACCTACAATGAATTATTAAAAACAATTTTAAGATGACCCGTCTTTCGATATTTTACATATTTTTAAATACAAATATAGCTTAGCTATTGTGTTTTAAAAATGGTTATATAAAGATTTTGTCTTTTCTTCATAAAATAAATATTTCACACCGGAAATGGCATGTCAGTGACATTAATTGACTCAACATACATTTATTTATGAAACTTCGTACGGCGATGAAACGGAATATTTTGAAATTGATGAAACAATTCTGAGTTGTTGACTTACTATTTTTCATACGTCATAAAAGAAGAAGTATAGAAACACATGTTTATAACTTTATCATAGACATACAGTAAAAGAATAATTGACTAATTATAGAAATAATGCGGTTAAATAGTTTAAAATATTTTTGCTCGCGGCTAAAAATATAAAATCTAAATATGGTTTGCAACTAACCATCAAAGAATAGTAATTTCTGTCGTTTTGACAGAAAAAAAGTTTTACAGGATTTGTTTTGAATCGAACTCGCATACCACTGACACTGGATCTGGGCATAAAATTTCATTTCAACCGTCGTGCGTACCGATTGCGTCACTGAGTCTTGTATACAAACTGCGTCATAATTTTTACATAAAAGAATTATCTTCATGTGTCTACTAGTTGCGGTGTGCATGAGTTATCTTTCTTGTCTCTATAACATTTATGTTAACAATAACAATGTTCTTTTTAATTACACTTTATTCTTTCTTTTAAAATGTCGCTTAAACAAAATGAACTTGACTATAATCCCGAAATACAGTTCAAGTAGATCTAAAACATGTAACTTATCATTAAAATGTCTAGATCTACTTTCAGTTTCACTTTGCATAAAACTCGTCTCTAAACATTTAATTTTCTTATAAAAACAACACTTGATTATCATTTTTCATAATTTAAACAAAACTCCCGCGTATCTGTTTGATGCTCGGTTGCTTAGAGATGAGCAACGTTATCCTGTTTCCTTCAAAGAAAAATGACGGCTAAAAATTGCGAAAAAAGTGAAATTCAATATGAGCCGACCAAAGTACAAAGCTGGATTTTTTTCTGAAATGTATATTTAGTCACCTTATTTTCTCAGCAAAACTTCAGCTTGAAAACCAGCTCCGGCTCACAATGAAATTCGAGCATGTAGTGTGTAATCGCGTGTAAAAACCGTAAAAGTCACGCCTCGAGTTTTTAAAGGTCTAAGTCGTACAAAAAACTTGGTTTGAAGTTTTAAAAGTCATAGTTTTAAACGTATTAGACTTCTTTTTTGTTTTAGACAGTTAAAATTTCAATTAAAGAGTTTTCAGATTCTAAATATTTAAGGGAACATTTTCGCATATCTTATCATATCCCGTCTTTAACAGCCCAATTCCAAATGGTGGACATGCAGGGACCCATACTCCATATTTGTTTACATTAAACCCCGTTTACATGCTGAATGAGTGGATGTGAACAAACTATACAGAAACTCTCCAGCGTTTTGTCTAAGTTCGGGCGAAAGCAGTCCCCCCAGGTCTTCGGCATTACAAGACCGACATTTTGGATATCTATTTTGCTGGCTCGTAACATCAGAGTAAATCCGGCAGTCATTTACGGTCACGCGAAATGATGAAAAACACGAATGCAAAATATCCCTTTACAAAGACAGAATGCAGGTGCAAAGTATTTGCCACCGGGAGTACGACTTTTTCCTGGGATAATATGTTTTCCGGACACAAACCGGAACGAGTAGTGGTAGCCTTTAATACATCCAAGGCGGTGACAGGGGACTATAAATCAAATCCTTTCAACTTTTTGAATTGTGACATAAAAAGCATCTGTTTATATGCTGACGGTTTGCCTGTAGGTGGGAACCCTTTAAAACTGGACTTTAATAAAACAACTGGAGTCACATTCATGAGAGCTTTTTCCAATTTGTATAATGTAACAGGAACGTGGGAAGAAAATTTTGGGAATGGTCTAGACAGGGCATCATTCCAATCTGGCAGTACGTTGTTTACCTTTCAACTGGAACCCAACTTTGCGCAGCATGGAGAATGCATATCCTTGTTGAAAACTCGAAACATTAGACTCGAAGTTCAGATTGGATCAGCTTTATCGGGTAAATATGATATATGATTCTTTTTTTAACATTTCATGCATGTGTTTTTATATTTCAAATAAAAGTTGATGGTTTTATATAGTAAATTTTTGAAGAAAAAAAAATGTTTATTCTACACTTTTATTTTTTACACACCCTATAAGCTGTATTGTGCTGAGTACAAGTGCAGAATATTTTGAAGTCAATTTACAGCGAGATATAATTACAGAGTGATGAACACATCACAATTAATGTGTTGCATAGACTGTTAGCCCTTATTAAGACAAAATGTGCTCGGGATTTATCCAAGTAATGCACTTCCGAGTGTTCTATCCAGATACCCTTGTGGTTTTATCGCTAACACGGATGCTGAGTTTAATGAAGGAAAACATTTGGTGCGCGTTTTATTTTCCTACGTTACGTTTGGTAGAGCAGTGTTTTTTGACAGCTATGGGAGATTGCCCAAATATAACAGTGTTTACTTTGAAAGATGGTTGAATACACACACAACTAGTGTTTGGATTAATTCAAAACAAATACAGAGTGGAAATAGTTATGTTTGTGGATTGTATTGTTTACATTTTCTTTATCAGAGACTGATTGGAAGAAGCGCCATGGATATAATTCAAGATTTTAACGCTACTGATTTTTGTGTCAATGATCAATATATATTGGATTATATGCTGCATACATATCCTTTTTGTATATCCAATGCAATTGTATTCAATCAATCATGTAAAGCAAAAACAAAAATAAATAAAATGGTATCTATAATGTAAATCTAGTTTTGTCTTTTTTATTTCTTTATGTGTATGGGTAATAAGAAAAGAAAGAACTGTAAAGATCAGAGTAATGATTGTTTTTATTACAATTGACTATACAAAATTGTCACTAAATACATAAATATATAAAACATGCAAAGAATAGTGTTAATACAAGCATTTTATATATATATATATATATATGAATACAAACATGTAGAAAACATTTATTAAAGTATTTTACTGTTCAAGTTGTGTAATTTTGTAATGACCATAGGCCAGACTTTCAACTGCATTTAACAAATATCTTTTATCATCGAATGCGTAGAGACCAAGCTTTGATATCCGTTCATTATATAGCTCATGATTATGACTTTGAACCGCAGACATGGTTGAGAGCATTTCTGTTTCGTTAAATAGGGTGTATTTATAATGCTCAAAACACAAATCTTTTCTCACTGTAACTCTAGAAATGTCTTTAGCCCTTTTTACCTCCTTTCCGTCACAGAGATAACAATACATTTTACTTCTAAGACCTATAAACTTGCTAATAGGTTGACCATTGTTTTCATACGACATGATTCCTAACACTTTTTATTTTGAAGGCTGTGTAGCGGATGTTCTTTCGAATAGTCAGAGGTGTCAAACATATGTAAATTTTCTTTTTATGTCTTTGTAGATTTTTGTCACATTCGCAGTAATATAACAGGGAGTCTGTATCGGTGAATTGCAACTGTAAGCTATCCCCATATTTCGGTTTCAAGTATTTGTAATAAAACTATACATGGTGATTTTGCTTAAATCTAAAATGCACATACCCGTGTAACTAGGTTTATTGAGCTTGACTTTGTTACGCATTAGTTCAACGGCTACCAAGTCTTCCGTGAAAATTCTGGTTGATTTATATGTTACCTTGGCACTCAATTTTATTTTAGCGTTTATCCATATGCACTAAGTGGATGTTTTTATGCTTACGCATGTCTTCCATTGTTTTACCAAAAACACTTACATTCATGAGTTTATAAAAGTTTTCTGAAATGCCGATGTTGCTTTTTTTCTCATTTCCGTGCTAAAATCTATGTACGTTTTCATCCATGAGCTTTGCTTAAAAGCTAACACGCGATGAATTTGTTTTTTTTTTCATACCAAGTTCAACGTATAACTGCAAATTTCTGTAATGCAGTACATATTTCTTTTTATCATATAACGAGCAAATCAGTTTTGGGACTGTTGACCTTGTAGGAAAGACATCACTTTGACGTACGCCGTGTAGTTTTCTCCACATTTTGTTTGCATATGGAGATAATTCAAAGACAAAGATATGCATCTTTTCTGGGCAAAGCGGGTTATCGTTATGAGAATCGTGAAGTTCAGGGGGATAATGCAAAGACGCCTCAAGAATATAGCCAATATCTGCATCTTCGGCGACAGATAATATATCTTACTTGTCTATTTCCCGCTCACTTAAAAAACTAAATGATCCAATTAGTAAACACTGATTCATTGCATGCCCGTACAAATTGTTCGAGTCGATGTAATGCAAAAATGAAGTGGGCTTGGAGGGGTCATGATCGTCTAAAAGGGAATTGCTGGCACGCTTGTAAAGATTTGAAATCTGGGAAATTCCTCCACGAATGCCGCTTTCTGTGAATAAGATTTGATCAATGTCTGTCATTAATTCAAGTTCAACATTTGTCATTTTTAAACAAGCATACCACGCTAGGCTGGGGCTCGTATAGAAATGACAAGGATCTAATTCGTATTGTTCCATGCATACATTTCTAGAAGCTTCAAAAACGTCGCAAAGCAGAATACAATCGGATTTGACATACAAATCGTGATAATCACCAAACGATTGCATATTGAACGTTTGAAATACGTTTTGCGCATGTTCATAATCTTCGTTCGAAATGCCCTCCCTAGTTAAGGTAGAATAAAATGCTTCTTTACACGGAAGTGATGTGTCCTGAAACTTTTCTTCACAGTCTAAATTTATATGGGAAAACGCCTTTACGTAGTAATAATTTGGCTTTGGATTCATCCGGAAATTCGCTCATTAAATGAGGTAAAGCTTCTATACCATCACTAGCGAGGTTTTCAGTTAATGCCTCTAAAGAAGATGGAAGAAATTGTAAGCTGTCGATAAATCGAAGTTGACCTAAGGAAAACGAGATATAATTTTCAGACGTTTGAGCGATGCAGGAAATGTCGGAGCTTTTAAACTTTTCTATACTTTCACAGATGATGTGAGCATCAAATTTTTTCAAGTTATGAAAAATAACGCAAATGTGATTGCTCTGCTTACAATTCAAATTGCAATTATTATGTGCCATACCTATGAAACGACCCGTGAGATGATTGTGATGTCTTACTGGTCTTGAATACACGCTATCATATATCGTGAAAGGTTTTTTACATAAGCAACACAAAGTAGCATTTTTTGCATAATGTTCATCCTCTTTAGTTAATTCCATGGGTTGAATTTGTTTGAGAATCTCATTAATTTGTTTTTGTTCTTCTATCAAACATTCGATAAATTTTTCTGAAGCGTTTTCACCTCTAAACACTACAGTGGGTTTTGTGTATTTAGAATCCGTGCAAACGTCTTTGTATGCGAATCCACACACTTCCAGTTTCGTAGTATGAGTAGTATTAGGCACATTAGGATCTGGGTTGCAAAGTGAAATAGGGGTATTATAACATTCGAAATCGCTGTAGATCGTGAAACCTGATTTGAGAGTTTTTGAAAAGTCTTTGAATCGTAAAATGTCATCATTACCTTTAACGGGTAACTCTATCATTTGCGGACCATTCGGTGCACAGTGTGACACATGACTGTCCAAAAGCGCTTTACGAGAGAAGCTGTGCACACAAAATGAACAGAAATGTAACTGACCATTATACGATTTTGTTCGTGATAAAAACCTGTTTAGATTCTTGATTAAGCAGTAATGAGTTTTGCCTCCTTTTTTAAGTAACAATAAATTAACGTGGTGCAACCTTTTCCTATGTGGCGTTATTCTTAGCGGTATAGTTTCTTTTTCTTCCCATTTATAACCAAATACGTTTACAGAAATGTTATCGTTTTGATCTTCAAATTTATTGATTGGATTTAATATCACGGAAAATGAGATACCTTTCACGTTGAGGTCTCTTACGTAAGGTTGATAGCTACGTACACTCGTGGAGAATCTATCTGTTGGATGAAGTGATGCTAAAATGCACCAAAAGAAACACCTGTCATCTTCATTTTCGATATTGAGTAAGCAATTACTCTTTAATAGTGATGAGGGTAGTTGGATAAACGATTTACCAGATAAGGGTCTATATATGATAGTGTGCACCTCTAGCTTAATTACTTTTTATATATACCACCTAGATCCCATTTTTAAATAATTTTCCATGGCTGCAAACATTTTCTGAAACGATTCATTTAAATCGTGCTCTTCAAAAGTTTCAATATTAAGCGCTACGTAAGTGATACCTCTAAAATAAGGTTCCGCTGTAGAACTACTACCATCCGCTTGGTCTCTTTGCATTTCTACTTGTACACAAAGGTTGTATTTAATGCTACCTATTCGTTGAATTCTAGAGTGTAAGTATTGTATTACTCTAGATTTCACGTTACTAAAGAAAGATAATAAGTCATACTTACTCGAATTAATGGGGTAAAATAATCTATTTTGTACATTATCAGACAAAGAACTAACATTTTCCTCTTTAAAGTCAACATTGTGTACATTTTCTCCATGAACTCCATTATTCTGATTTTCCTCTTGAGCAGTATTTGTCTGATTATCGTTCGGATTGTCAGTGGAAACACTTTGCAGTTGCTTTGGCTCATTTTCACCTTTCTCTTCATCCGAGGAAATACTTTCGAAAGATGAGGGAACCTTTCCACCCGTTTGATGTAATGGATGCTCAGAATTCACGTGATCAAAAAGCGAGGAATAGTCACAAAACTTGTTTAGAAAATGTGTACATGTAAAGTGGTCTTTATGTGTAGCGTTCTCATGCTTTTGTCTCTTATGTTTCCTGAGAGAATCAGCTGATTTATAAGTTTCACTAAAATGAGGACAAATGAATTTTGTTTGTGCCTTTGTGCATTCATGCTCTGAGACTTGTTTTGTTAGTGGTATTTTATGATATGTCTTTTCATGGCGTTGTAAATTGTCTTTTCTGTTGAAACTTTTTTGACAAATATCGCAATAGTAAACTGTGACATGGCCCAGCCTATGTCGCACCAGCTCCTGCTTTTCATGACTTTTTGGGGGCATTTATCACACGTAAATATTTTTGTTTTGAAATATTCTTTTTCCATCTGTTCAGCACAACTAATTAATTGTTCTTCATCCGTATCACTGAATTGCCTTTCATACAATTTTGCTGTTTTTTCTGATACATATTTGCTTTCTATTTGCTCAACACAACGAACTAATTGTTCTTCATCCGTATCACTGAATTGCATTTTATTCAATTTTGATCTTTTTTTCTGACGTATTTGCAATATCAGATACACTGTCGCTTCGTTGCCTTTTCATTTGTTTTTTTTATTTTCAGAAATGACTTGATTGCTTTTTTTTATCAGTTATTTAGATCACTTTACTTGAAAAATAGTAATTCCCTTTATTTGCGTGTTACCTATAAACAGAAAAATAAAAAGTCATTCAATATAAGCAGATACAATTATAGATGTGGAATTTTTTTTTTTTAAGATAAAACCTAAAAAGGAAATATTAAATATAATATAAGATAGACAGATGCAATTATAGATGCTAAATAATATCTTTAAGATTAAACAAAAGATATGAATAATACAACAGCTTGCTTAAATTAAATTATTAATCCATTTCTGCTTTTTTGTAGGAGGCACTACTTTTTCACGTTGTTTGAACTCCACCTTTCTATTAAATGGCATTTTTTTAAATGTTTGTTTGTTTGTTTGTTTTGGGTTTAACGCCGTTTTTCAACAGTATTTCAGTCATATAACGGCGGGCAGTTAACCTAACCAGTGTTCCTGGATTCTGTACCAGTACAAACCTGTTCTCCGCAAGTAACTGCCAACTTCCCCACATGAATTATCAGAGGTGGAGGACTAATGATTTCAGACACAATGTCGTTTATCAAATAGTCATGGAGAACATACGCCCCGCCCGAGGATCGAACTCGCGACCCCGCGGTCCGTAAACCAACGCTCTTACCTACTGAGCTAAGCGGGCGGGCTTTTTTTAAATGGTCGTTCTACATATAATTTTGGTGTTATATCTCTTTGTTGCAACATTTCTTCATAGTTCAATACGTTTTTATTATCCGTCTCTTCACTCGATATTCCCGAGTGACTGATTTCATTTTCCTGACCGTTTTCACTATTTGATACTTGTTGAGATTTGTTCTGCACATCATTTTGAACTGTCTCATTTGATTTAATTTCCTTCCCACCAATTTGTTGAGAGTTGTTTTGCTTTTGCGCACTGGCAAGCAAATTTTCATATTTTGTTTTACGTACCAACACTAGTTCTTGCGCCATCCCTCAAGTATTTTGTCAATCTGTTTGAGAACAGGTAAAATTATGTCTAAATATTTAGTTAAAATCCGTTTTCTAATGATAGTCCTTTTTTATCATACGTCGAAGTATTAGTTTATGTATTCGCACTTTGCCTTTGACTTGTGCAGGTAAGCTGTCATGATTGACTAACACATTAAATACCACCTGCACTATTGCTTTTAGCTGCGAATGTTGTATCGTTTTTATTAATGCCTTTTGCTGAGAAGGAGACGTTTTAATATAAAGCTGAAGAAAATCGTTTTCTTTGCGTATCAACTGACTCATTATACCACCTTTTCGGGTCGATATACAATCATTAACTGATGCGGCAACACTTGTGTTCGTAGTTTATACAAGGGGTTGGAGTGAGGTGATAAGTCAATCACTAAATAACCATATTTTTGTTCAGTCGCTTTTCTGTAAGCCTCCATAAAGAACTTTATTTGATTGGGAAATATTTGTATACCCAATGTTTGTATTTGCAACTGATCTCTTTGATTTTTAAATACTATGAAATAATGCGTATTTAGGCTAATATTTTGAAACTCCTTATTCGCACAAAATACATTTCGACATAAAAATATGCAGGAAAAACTGTAGTGATGGGAGTACTGACAGTAGATATCCACAAGGTCGCCATTTTTGGATCCTGCTCTCATTAAATCGTCGATTATGATAATCTTATGTCCTGCTTCCTTCATGTTCCACATTTCCAACATTTCCTTCGCAGGTAAGCCTTCAATAAACTCTAAACTCGATATTTCCATCTTCATTGTATCATACAATGGTTGATAAACGCCAAAACAATAGATTATTGTTTAAGGAGGAATAGAAAAATAGGTCATTCGCATATCTAAGCATCTCAAAAACCAAAGATGTTTTTCCGGAGCCACTGGGTTTTAAAATGATTAAATATTTGGCAGACAAATAACTTTCACATAACAATAACAAAGTGGGTTTTTTTTGTTTTTTTTCCATCGCTATATATTTGAAAAAAGTATACTAAAAAAGAGAAAAAATGTTATAAGACTATAATTTTAATCATATCTATTTTGAATTATAAGAGTGATACATATAAAACGTGCACATTATATTCACAAAATATAATAGTTCAATATGTTTTGACATGGAAATATTTCAAGAAACTTAAACATATAAAATAGAATGTTTTAACGGAGATTAAAACGTAATACAAAGATGCATTCCACCTTCTTAAAGAACAAAAACGAAATGTTATAGTTTATTTCTGTGTAAAACTCCAAATGTATCCGTTGAATAGCTACGTTCGTGATTCGCTTTTTCCATTGATCAGTTTTCATCTCCGTTTCCCTCCAGTCTGTACAGTTTATCTTTAATTTAGATAATTGTATAACTTCATCACAAACATCATCCAGTGATTTAGCAGCATTCTCCCATTCGGAAAGTATATATTGTTCATCTACCACTTTGATTATTTCATCAAAATGTATTTTCACAAGTTCTGTTTCAGTCAATATTAAGCATGTATGATCTTTTTTGAGATAAAGCACCCATTTCACATCCAAAGTATCTTGTTTTAAACTTGGTGCGCATGGTGGAAATAATAGATTTGGCGTAGAAAAAGTCAAAGTAAGAATCCAGCAGTGGTGCACTGTTCATATTCCTTGCTGAGGATGTTTCGAAAACCAGTTTTTGAACGGTACTTTGGTTATAAATCCTTGTGTTGACTGTTACAAGTTCGCACCTGTACTAAATGTATTTTTATCGTCAAGGGATGAAATGGTTTCCTGTTCCGTTTTACGCTCGCCGTAACCAATCATTTTCAAGTACTGACAAGTAGGCATCCATTTCGCATGTTCAGCAATCGCTGTATCTGATGTAGACCACTGACATAACTTTACACCGCATGCAAAACAGGTAACCCAATCCGATTGTCCCGTGTAAACAAATCCTGCCTCTGCCAATGAATATTTATTAGGAATAAGTTGTTCAGGCCATTTCACAAACGTTTTTAGTCTATCCTCATAGTACATGTAACAGCTCCCTGTTAAACAGCAAAAACTTGTCATATTGCTACTACGGTTCATGTGAATCGCGAAACATATCACGCATAAATGACCAAAAATATGCACAAATCATTGTTTTTCTTATATGAATAACGTTAGTATTCTTCCCAATCTTAATAGCTAGTAGGATTACATATTTTACATTTTAATGATGCGTATTGATTGTCATGAAATTCATAACATATGTTTTCTTTGCCAATTGATTCTTGTGTTTCAGCATCTTCGCCATTGTCCCACTCAAACCACTCAATATCCTGCGCCTGGGGAACATCTAAGTAGTCATTTTTGTGCATCTCCTCCATTTCTTTTTCGAATAATTTTTGTTTTACATTATAAAACATATCTAATTCTTGAGAAGCTGTGTCTTCTCCAAAACATGCACACGGTTCAAGAAGAGATTGGTGTTCACGTGAACACTTTCTTAAAGTATCACCTTGAATTTTGTAATGTTCATGTGTCCCCTTTTCTTGAGTTTTATTTCCAGGTACAGCTGCACCGTTTTTTCTCAAATGTTTCTTTGAGGAAATATGACGTGTCCAATATTTTTTGGTTAACGATTGCTTACATATTCCACAGTATTCATCCCTGATGCAAGGCTTTCTACCTTTGTCCGACTTATTCATATTGTCTTTTCATTCAGAAAGGATGTTAAAAACTGAAAACTAAGTTCACCCTCACAAAGTGTCTTATGTACATCGTATGGTAGTGAAACTCTTTGTCTACCTTTTACAACTATAATCTTATAATCTGCTTTTATCCTTCGTAAAATTATTGAGATATCCTCGTTTACAGTACACGTTATTTTATTATGTCGCAAGTCACAATGTATAGACTTAAATGTGTCACTTTGTAACTGAAAGTTTACTCTGTTTAATTGAGCTTGTGTCATACTGATATAATCCTGTGTTACCAAAGTATCAAGTAGCTAAACATTAACATACTTATATACAACATTTACCATTTGAAGGCGTGGTAAAAAAAGTCATATGTGACAAATCAAAAAGGTCTTTTTCTATTCGTCACAGTGTAAGTATCAAGTAGCTAAGCATTACCATGTCTCTTTTTGCAAAAGAAACAAAAGCATATATCGTTACTGCCACTGTCTCCAGAAAAGAACATGTTTTATTGTTCATTTAACAAAGGATCATACTTGTTCATGTCATCGTTTGTAAGACACTCAAGGCATCGTTGAAACCAAGCACATTCCTTAAAATTCTTGCATATAATACGATCACCTCGCTTTGCTTTATTGTAGCAAATAATCCAAATGTGTACATTAGAGGTGCATGTTTTACATTTAAACATTAACTGTTGATTGAGAAATAATGGAGAATGAAAAAATCCTACTTCACAATACAAGATTTTGTGTTTTGTTTATGTCTAAAAAGAAAAGGTACATTCTATTGTCTTATTATGTCACTATAGGTTCTTTCTAATAGTCTTCTATGTGCTTTCAAAACATAATCACACGGTACGTTTTCATCATTAAATGCGCTTCTATCAATATGACTGTAGAACGATACAGCACGTTTTACAGTTTAAACATTTATTGATCCAAATGTATTGTGTTGCTTGGGATATGTAGCCATGTTCCTTAATCAACACTATGCGCTCACTTTCACACATTTGACATTTGGTTATACCCATGTTAAAGTTTAGCTTAACTATTCACGTTAAAAAAAGAACTTTAATCGCATTATAATGTACCATCATTCCTCATTAAATCAGTTCCAAAATCATCCGTTTCAGAGTTCAAATTCTCTCTTGACAGTAACATTGTAAGTGGATTACAGCTTTCATAAGCAGAAGTAATGTAAAATGTCCTCTGAATAAGTTCCCTATTTGTAACGTTTCTGATAGAGTTTATGACAACATCAGTGTGATTTATTGTTTTGTACACGAAATAATTAATATATAAATATTCCAGAGAATCATTCATAGGAACTTTAAATGAATATTTGTGATAAGTCTACTAAATTAAAATTGATTACATCGTGTATGTTTTTGAAATAATGTCCAAATTATTAATTATTTTCACGAAGTTAATGCTGCTTTAAACGTTTAACATTTCGTTCCTCTGTGTCCACTGGCGGGCCTGTGTCCGCGGACGCACCTTCCTTTGGAGCAGCAGGTGAGGCAGCACGTTTGGGTCTACGGTTTACATTCTAAAATAACACTATAATTGTTTATTCAAATAATGAATAAAAGAATCTAAAACACAGAACATAATTTTACAAAGTCATATTTATTCATGCTTTTTAGACATATATGGAATATAAAAAATAATGAGAACGTACCTCCTTCATGAAAGGTGTTTGTTGCATGTCACCAATTTTCTCTGCTAGAGTTAATAATTCTATCCACGTTTTAGAGACGCTTTTCGACTTATCGATTTCGAATTTTCCAGTGTCCCAACATTCCCTCGTATCATTAATATAGCAAAAGACTTTATCATTGAACACTTTCACCGTTACATTTCTATTAAATCCAAATTTACATCTGAAACCTATAGATTCACCTGCAGAATTTGTCAATGTCTCCATAATTTAAAGCGTTGCATGAAATGGCTGTGATGAACAAGTTGAAGCTTGACACTTATATACAGTATAAAGGATGTTTCAGCCAATATGAAACGTCTTGCACACCAATATGAAACGTCTGATCTCAATCAAAATGGCTACAAACTGAGTGTTACGAACAGGCAAAATAGGGTGGGTGGTGGTGTTGCACTGACATGTAGATCTGCTGCAAACATGCGCAAAATTTCGGCAGGAAATTCTCACAGTTTTGAATATGGTGTTTGGCAGTTGATTTTCAAGAACATTACTATGCATGTGGTTTGGATTTACAGACCTCCATCTTTATCCACTTGTTCCCAGTTCGTCACAGACTTCTTTCAATATATGGAGGGAGTACTATCACAGTACTCAAATGTAATGGACATGGGTGACTTTAATCTTCACATTCACGATGACACAAATGCAGTAACAGAATTCAATAATTCTTTATACGCCATGGGTTTGCAACGGTATGTAAAATTTAGTACGCACACTGGTGGTAACATTCTTGATCTGGTTCTTACGGAAGTCGTGAATGGTATTGAAGTAGTTTCTTATGAACAGGGTCCATATATTTCTGATCACTGTGCAGTTAAAATTGTGACAAATGTCAGAAAGGAAAATGTAACCAGTGAGGTGGTGCTTTTTAGAAATTTCAAAAACATGGATACGAACACATTTTCAAGTGATCTGAGAAAAATGACCATCGAAAGTGATAATGTTGACATTTTTGTTGAAGAATTTCAGACAGCAGTAGAAAAGATTATGAACTCACACGCACAATTTATAGAAAAAACAATCATCCGTCGCGCTCCAAAGCCCTGGTTCACAGAAAAACTCCTTCACCTTAAAAGAGTGGCTCGCAAATCTGAACGTTTGTGGAAGAAACATAGGCAATCACATCTGCATAAAGCCTTCAAAACAGCACGTATAAACTACGAAAGAGAACTCAAACATGAGAAAAGATCATCTCTGAGCGAAAAAGTTCTAAATTCAAAAGGTGACTCGAAAAAGCTTTATAGATATTTGTATCTGAGACAACAGGCACTAGGTCTGAGAACCCTATGCCAACTGGACATGACAGCACACTGGCTGAGAAATTTGCAGATTATTTCATGAATAAAATCGAAAAAATTCGAGAATCGTTGAAACATTTCGAAAATTTTCAGCCATGCGAAAAAGATATTCCTTGTTTCGACAGCTTAAAAGATCTGAGCGAGGAAGAAGTTAGAAAACTTATAAACCAACTACAGACAAAATCATGTGAACTTGATATTTTACCAACAAAAGTGCTAAAATCGTACTTGGATGAGCTGTTGCCTGTTATTACCAAATTGGTTAATTTGTCGTTGCACGACGGCGCCTTTCCAACAAAATGGAAACAGGCAATTGTAAGACCTTTGTTGAAGAAAATGGGACTGGAACTTGAATTCGCTAACTACAGGCCTGTTAGTAATCTATCGTTTCTGTAAAAATTAATTGAAAAAGCAGCTCTGTTAAGGCTAAATGATCATGTAAACAAACACAATCTTCTACCAAAAAACCAGTCAGCTTACAGGAAAAACCATTCTTGCGAATCAGCATTGTTACGTCTAGTAAATGATTTACTGGATGCTATGGAGAAGAGAGAAGTTACGGCTCTAATTGCCATCGATCTCAGTGCCGCATTTGATACTGTAGATCATGACATTCTTGTCGATGTGTTAAACAAGCAGTATGGCGTTCGTGGAACAGCACTGAGCTGGGTTGATTCCTATCTGCGCCCCAGAAGTTGCCGTGTAAGTGTTAATTCAGCCATGTCATTTCCACGCCAATTAAATTGTAGCGTTCCACAAGGGAGCTGCTTAGGACCGTGGATATATTTGACATACGCGGGGACACTGTTTGATGTTATTCCGCCGTCGATTTCAGTTTACGGCTTTGCGGATGACCACACTGCTAATAAACGCTTTAAACCATCATCTCCAACAGTAGAATCCCAGACAATACAAGAACTTGAACAATGTGCTAAAACAATCCACAACTGGATGAATGAAAATAAGCTCAAAATAAACACTTCCAAAACCGAGTTCCTCATGTTTGGTAGTAGGCAACAGCTCTCTAAGTGTTCAACCGACAAAATATGCATTGAAGGTGATGATGTGAAATCAGTGAGCTTTATTCGATATCTAGGTGCATACCTGGATGAAAACTTGAATCTAAAAGAGCATGTAAAACGAAAGTGTAGAACAGCAATGCTCAACTACTTCAGAATAAAATGTATCCGGAAATATCTTACCAAAGAGGCTACCCAAACCCTTGTGCTGTCATTGGTGATATCCCATTTAGATTATTGTAATGTCATTCTGTATGGTATTGCTCAAAGCGAAGTAAACAAAATGCAACGAATTCAGAACATGTGTGCAAAATTGGTCCTAAAACGAAGAAAATATGACAGTTCCAAGCAAGCGCTGTATGATCTTCACTGGCTACCAATCAAAGCCAGAATCGCATTCAAAATGCTCACCTACATGTATAATTGTTCGGTTGGAAACTCTCCAGAATATCTTTCTGAACTTCTCATAAAACAAACACAGACAAGGAACTTGCGTTCTTCAAATTCCGTTACTGGGTGTTTCGTTGTTCCTTTCAACAAGCGCAAAATGTTCAGCGACAGAAGTTTTGATACTGTAGGACCTAAACTCTGGAATGAATTGCCACTCGAAATAAGGAACTCAGACACAATAGATGTTTTCAAAAAGAAGTTGAAAACTCATTATTTTGGAAATTACTTTGCACTCTTTTAGAGACTGTGATTGTGATTTTTAAGAGATTGAAGTAACATGAACTGGATGATTTTATTGTGTAAATACATTCGAATATGAACTATTTTACAACAAAAACGAAAATACGGTTGTTTGTAATTACTTCTGGACATGTCGCAATAACCCACTTATTCTTACTTAATAACAAACAGCTATCTTACTAAATCTTAATACTCTAATATTTTATTAATCTTTCCTGATGCCTGATCTTTTGTTTAATGCTTACTAAATAGTTTATTTACAATGATATTTATGCTCAATTATGTCGTATGTCATTTAAAATGTCAGATTTTAACGCCATTGAATATGTTTTACGTAAAAATAGGCGTTTAATCAAATAAAACAGTTTCAGTTTCAGTTTCAGTGTTAAACAATTTGTAATTACATTTCACTATATAATACGGTGGAATGTATGTTTTCTTTTGTAATAAAATTTTCTTACATTCCATTACAACTTTATGATTTTTACATCTGGTTACAATTTTTTTTTAATGATATTTTAAATGAACACTAAAAATGAAAGTCTTTGAAGGAATCAAGTGTTCTCATTTTATCATCTTGTTTATGAACAATAATTGAATATAAGTGGAAGCATTCTCTTTGTAATAAAAAATACAAAATTCCATTCTAGTTTTACTGCGCTAGCACCTGGAAACAATTTAAAACTTTATACTATTTAAATAGGACACTAAAATTCTGGCATTTTATGAGTCTTAACATCTATGACACAGGTGGTGAGATGTGTCCAGTTTTATGAGTGCTTTAAAAACGGTTTCTTTTGATGTAACATATTACGCATACTTTACCAGTATCTTCCCACAGATATACAACGCAAAAGTCACACCTGTTCTTTTCTTTTTCTCAAAAAGTGTAAATAAGCCCTTGAACAAATATATTTTCCAGTCATCATCTATTAAGATTTTCAGCTTATGTATTGCAAAACTTAGAAGCAATGACTACCGAACAATATACTTTGAATTATGGCAGGAAGAATGTGGGATCTGTTTAGATTCAAAAGACTTTTTTTTACATTAACAAGTGTAAATGTACGAATATTGTATGTCAAGACTGTATTACCAAATATACTTCTATCGATCATTACACACAAAAACAAATGAATAAGTGTCCATTCTGTAGAAGCGTGACACCGATGGTAGAAGTATGCTACTGGCGATATTCGGACGAAAAAAAAGGAATGGGGAAAACAAAGCAAAACTGGAATTATTGATTCAATTGTTTAGGATGTAAGAACATTATAAGATCTTATATTAAATACCCACTGTTTAACAATGATCCAATACACGTATAATTAAAAACCGGACGCTTTGATGATCCTAGTGGTGCTGGTGTTTGTGTAGATAGACAGATGGCAAAAACTTTTGTGATCAACCAAATGAATGCGTTTCAAAGGCAGCAAAGTGAGCGCTTATTTTAAAGAATCGATGTTCACACAGAACTAAAAAGTACTTGTTTCAATCGGCTTTGTAATGAAATAAGTCTTCCTAATGTGTATATTTTCCGTCGTACTAATATTTCAAACAGTGCATAGTGAAAGTGAAGGGGAACTCTATACTATAGTCTTTACGTTCAACTGATTTACTACAGTGTAACCTTTTATCTACGATGTACGTTTCACGTGACGATAGCTCAGTTCAGTATGGTAGCGCTTTTTATTAAAATGCGAATGAATATTTGTAAACATGCACCTATTTTCACCGTTAAATAGTTTAAAGGAGTTTTACATTATAATTGATTGTTTTCTGCTGTAAATTTATCTAAACTGCATTTGTCTTCTATTGATGTTTTCAACTGAATGTGTTTCATTCAAAACAATTTCACAAACAGATAGCAAGCAAGCGTAATATTTCTCTTGTGTAAGCATTTTCTGATACCGATTTACCTTCATGTAGAAAGGTCACGGGCACACAAAACTCCCACCATAAAACTACAGATTTCATCTTTGGAAGAAAAAATGAGGCGTGCTTTGTTTCTGATAACTTTCATACAGTGTTCAAGTTGTATAATAAATATTGAAGAATTAGGCTGTAGAACACAATTAAGGACTATGCAGTGTCAGTATAATGGTAGTGATAATTACACTAGCAGTACTATATATGCACATGTAGAAAGAATTATATTTGATAGCTTTCAAAACAGTGTCATGGACATTGAGCAGTTTCCTTCAGCTAATTATTTTCAATACACCAAGTCGAAATATGATCGTTTTCCACCATGCCAGCACGTTGTAGGAAAAGTACTAATGACAGCTGTAGAAGTGACTGGAACTGATGACGCAGCAAATAAAACTTGTGTAAGTATACTAAGGTCACTGGACAAATGGGCGTATCCTTATTTAAACACTGCATAAAATGATAGTATGTTTGATTAAATAAATCTTATAAATAGGCATATCCTTATTTTAAACACTGCGTAAAATAATAGTATGTTTGATTAAATAAATCTTAGTGTCATAACCAAGCTGGCAAATAGTGAACATTAAACAAATTGATTTAATTGTACAAGCAGGTTTGGTAAAATTTAATAACGGACCTTAAAACAAAAGAAGAAATAAGCTCTGGTAGTCATATGAAGCATTTTTTTTTTCAAACTTTTCACTATACCAGATGCATTTTATAGATGAGCACCTTTTCTAACACCAAAAAACTCCACTGACAGAAGCAGTACAAGTGGTACAGGAGCTACTCAAAGAGATATGACAACCATTCCAGAGGATATGAAAACTATGAACACACCAACTACACAGGACACAACTACTGCTACCAATGTTCATAAAGAAACAATGCATCATTAAATTACTTCAATAGCCTAATTTTGGGTGTACGGTAGTAAAAAAATACTATATGTTCTATATAAAAATTAACAAACTTCTGAGAGCTGTAGCACATAGCCAGACCCATTTTAAAACAGAATTACTAGCATTGTGTTCTTGAATGACCTATAAACCACCAAAAACACCTAGAAATGTAAGGGTCATGTATCTTCTAAGAGAGATTTTTTGTCTGACAGGTCAACATTATGGAATATGTTCTAAACTGACAGCTCAAATGTGAGTATGACCACATGAGTAATGAGGTTTGTTTACATTTCTATATATGCAAAAAAATCTCCTGGAAATGCTAGCAAAATGTCAAAATTCGGTCCACAATAACATAAGAACAGAAACTGACTTACATAAAACATGAAAAGCCACTTAAACTGGACAGAAAATGAGGATTCTTTCTTCCCGCAATTATCTGACTAGTCCGTAAGTGTTGTTTTATTTACCTATTTAGTACTATTCAACCTTTAAGTCAGCGTTAGGTTTCACTATACTAAAAGTATCAGGAGGGGTAGCACTGCTATAGAAATAGAACATTGCCTTCAAAAAGCTATTCCACTTCATTTTAAGGTGTGTAGAGTTGAGTATATCATGACGAACATGTTTATAAATCTTATAAAGATATGCATCTCATAAGTCCTGGAAAAGGGCTTAAACAGTTCTAGAATTTCGTATTGGCAGATCCGTATGAACTTTGCCTTCCTGTATCCAGTACCTGGTGGGGGTATTAATTACTTTCAGTTATAGCTCTATTTTTTCTAAGTTGTTAAATTGTTCAACATTTGAAGTAGAAATAAAATATAGAGGTAAATTGTGAGAGCACACTTCTTATTTTACTACCCATTTTACTATATATAACCAAAAGATCATAAATCAACTCTTCAGAACAAGGCTATAATTACTTGTAACTATAACGGATACCGTGCAATGATAAATAGTCTAATGAAATACGGAGCTGATGCAAAGGACTCACAATTGCAGTCACAGCTGTACTTGGCAGATGACGCAGATTCTCCCGGAGAGACTGATCCTTCGTCTTCAAACAATGGTTTATTTGAAAGAAGTAAATTTACAGCCCAATCCAAAGTGGTGGACATGCAGGGACCCATATTCCACGATTTGTTTACATTGAACCGTTACATGCTGAATGGAGTGGATGTGAAACTAAAACTATACAGAAACTCTCCAGCGTTTTGTCTAAGTTCGGGCGAAAGCAGTCCGGATTACAAGATCGACATTTTGGATATCTATTTGCTGGCTCGTAAGATCAGAGTAAATCCGGCAGTCATTTACGGTCACGCGGAAATGATGAAAAACACGAATGCAAAATATCCCTTTACAAAGACAGAATGCAGAGTGCAAAGTATTGCCAACGGGAGTACGACTTTTTCCTGGGATAATATGTTTTCCGGACACAAACCGGAACGAGTAGTGGTAGCCTTTAATACATCCAAGGCGGTGACAGGGGACTATAAATCAAATCCTTTCAACTTTTTGAATTGTGACATAAAAAGCATCTGTTTATATGCTGACGGGTTGCCTGTAGGTGGGAACCCTTTAAAACTGGACTTTAATAAAACAACTGGAGCCACATTCATGAGAGCTTTTTCCAATTTGTATAATGTAACAGGAACGTGGCAAGAAAATTTTGGGAATGATCTAGACAGGGCATCATTCCAATCTGGCAGTACGTTGTTTGCCTTTCAACTGGAACCCAACTTTGCGCAGCATGGAGAATACATATCCTTGTTGAAAACTGGAAACATTAGACTCGAGGTTCAGTTTGGATCAGCTTTATCGGGTAAATATGATATATGATTCTTTTTTTAACATTTCATACATATGTTTTTATATTTCAAATAAAAGTTGATGGTTTTATATAGTAAATTTTTGAAGAAAAAAAAATGTTTATTCTACATTTTTATTTTTTACAGAACCTATAAGCTGTATTGTGCTGAGTACAAGTCCAGGATATTTTGAAGTCAATTTACAGCGAGATATAATTACAGAGTGATGAACACATCACAATTAATGTGTTGCATAGACTGTAACCCCTTATTAAGACAAAATGTGCTCGGGGTTTATCCAAGTAATGCACTTCCGAGTGTTCTATCCAGATACCCTTGTGGTTTTATCGCTAACACGGATACTGAGTTTAATGAAGGAAAACATTGGTGCGCGTTTTATTTTCCTACGTTTGGTAGAGCAGAGTTTTTTGACAGCTATGGGAGATTGCCCAAATATAACAGTGTTTACTTTGAAAGATGGTTGAATACACACACAACTAGTGTTTGGATTAATTCAAAACAAATACAGAGTGAAAATAGTAATGTTTGTGGATTGTATTGTTTACATTTTCTTTATCAGAGACTGATTGGAAGAAGCGCCATGGATATTATTCAAGATTTTAACGCTACTGATTTTTGTGTCAATGATCAATATATATTGGATTATATGCTGCATACATATCCTTTTTGTGTAACCAATGCAATTGTATTCAATCAATCATGTAAAGCAAAAACAAAAATAAATAAAATGGTATCTATAATATAAATCTAGTTTTGTCTTTTTTATTTCTTCATGTGTATGGGTAATAAAAAAAGAAAGAACTGTAAAGATCAGAGTAATGATTTTTTTTATTACAATTGACTATACAAAATTGTCACTATATACATACATATATAAAACATGCAAAGAACAGTGTTTATACAAGCATTTTAATATATATATATAGTATATGAATACAAACATGTAGAAAACATTTATTAAAGTATTTTACTGTTCAAATTGTCTAATTTTGTAATGACCATAGGCCAGACTTTCAACTGCATTTAACAAATATCTTTTATCATCGAATGCGCAGAGACTAAGCTTTGATATCCGTTCATTATATAGCTCATGATTATGACTTCGAATCGCAGACATGGTTGACAGCATTTCTGTTTCGTTAAATAGGGTGTATTTATAATGCTCAAAACACAAATCTTTTTTCACTGTAACTCTAGATATGCCTTTAGCCCTTTTTGCCTCCTTTCCGTCACAGAGATAACAATACATTTTACTTCTAAGACCTATAAACTTGCTAATAGGTTGACCATTGGTTTCATCCGACATGATTCCAAACACTTTTTTATTTTGAAGGCTGTGTAGCGGACGTTCTTTCGGATAGTCAGAGGTGTCAAACATATGTAAATTTTCTTTTATGTCTTTGTAGATATTGTCACATTCGCAGTAATATAACAGGGAGTCTGTATCGGTGAATTGCAACTGTAAGCTATCCCCATATTTCGGTTTCAAGTATTTGTAATAAAAACTATACATGGTGATTTTGCTCAAATCTAAAATGCACATACCCGTGTAACTAGGTTTATTGAGCTTGACTTTGTTACGCATTAGTTCAACGGCTACCAAGTCTTCCGTGAAAATTCTGGTTGATTTGTATGTCACCTTGGCACTCAATTTTATCAAGCGTTTATCCGTATGCACTAAGTGGATGTTTTTATGTTTACGCATGTCTTCCATTGTTTTACCAAAAACACTTACATTCATGAGTTTATAAAAGTTTTTCTGAAATGCCGATGTTGCTTTTTTTTCTCATTTCCGTGTTAAAATCTATGTACGTTTTCATCCATGAGCTTTGCTTAAAAGCTAACACGCGATGAATTTGTTTTATTTTCATACCAAGTTCAACGTATAACTGCAAATTTCTGTAATGCAGTACATATTTCTTTTTATCATATAACGAGCAAATCAGTTTTGGGACTGTTGACCTTGTAGGAAAGACATCACTTTGATCTACGCCGTGCAGTTTTCTCCACATTTTGTTTGCATATGGAGATAATTCAAAGTCATAGATATGCATCTTTTCTGGGCAAAGCGGGTAATCATTATGAGAATCGTGAAGTTCAGGGGGATAATGCAAATACGCCTCAAGAATATAGCCAATATCTGCATCTTCGGCGACAGATAATATATCTAACTTGTCTATTTCCCGCTCACTTAAAAAACTAAATGATCCAATTGGTAAACACTGATTCATTGCATGCCCGTACAAATTGTTCGAGTCGATGTAATGCAAAAATGAAGTGGGTTTGGAGGGGTCATGATCGTCTAAAAGGGAATTGTTGGCACGCTTGTAACGATTTGAAATCTGGGAAATTCCTCCACGAATGCCGCTTTCTATGAATAAGATTTGATCAATGTCTGTCATTAATTCAAGTTCAACATTTGTCATTTTTAAACAAGCAGACCACGCTAGGCCGGGGCTCGTATAGAAGTGACAAGGATCTAATTCGTATTGTTCCATGCATACATTTCTAAAAGCTTCAAAAACGTCGCAAAGCAGAATACAATCGGATTTGACATACAAATCGTGATAATCACCAAACGATTGCATATTGAACGTTTGAAATACGTTTTGCGCATGTTCATAATCTTCGTTCGAAATGCCCTCCCTAGTTAAGGTAGAATAAAATGCTTCTTTACACGGAAGTGATGTGTCCTGAAACTTTTCTTCACAGTCTAAATATTCATATGGGAAAACGCCTTTACGTAGTAATAATTTGGCTTTGGATTCATCCGGAAATTCGCCACGAATTCACGATTTCCACTTCACGAATTCACGATTTCACGATTTCAACTTCACGATTTCACGATTTCCACTTCACGAATTCACGATTTCACGATTTCCACTTCATGAATTCACGATTTCGACTTCACGAATTCACGATTTCACGATTTCCACTTCATGAATTCACGATTTCCACTTCACGAATTCACGATTTCACGATTTCCACTTCATGAATTCACGATTTCCACTTCACGAATTCACGATTTCACGATTTCCACTTCATGAATTCACGATTTCAACTTCATGAATTCACGATTTCCACTTCACGAATTCACGATTTCCACTTCATGAATTCACGATTTCACGATTTCCACTTCACGAATTCACGATTTCACGATTTCAACTTCACGAATTCACGATTTCCACTTCACGATTTCACGATTTCAACTTCATGAATTCACGATTTCCACTTCACGAATTCACGATTTCAACTTCATGAATTCACGATTTCCACTTCACGTATTCACGATTTCACGATTTCAACTTCATGAATTCACGATTTCAACTTCATGAATTCACGATTTCCACTTCACGAATTCACGATTTCAACTTCATGAATTCACGATTTCCACTTCACGTATTCACGATTTCACGATTTCAACTTCATGAATTCACGATTTCTACTTCACGAATTCACGATTTCACGATTTCAACTTCATGAATTCACGATTTCCACTTCATGAATTCACGATTTCCACTTCACGATTTCAAGATTTCAACTTCACGAATTCACGATTTCCACTTCACGATTTCAAGATTTCAACTTCATCAATTCACGATTTCCACTTCACGAGTTCACGATTTCACGATTTCCACTTCATGAATTCACGATTTCACGATTTCAACTTCATGAATTCACGATTTCCACTTCACGAATTCACGATTTCACGATTTTCACTTCATGAATTCACGATTTCAACTTCATGAATTCACGATTTCCACTTCACGAATTTACGATTTCCACTTCATGAATTCACGATTTCAACTTCACTAATTCACGATTTCACGATTTCACTTCACGAATTCACGATTTCAACTTCACGAATTCACGATTTCAACTTCATGAATTCACGATTTCCACTTCACGAATTCACGATTTCCACTTCACGATTTTACGATTTCAACTTCACGAATTCACGATTTCCACTTCACGAATTCACGATTCCACTTCACGATTTCACGATTTCTACTTCACGATTTCCACTTCACGAATTCACGATTTCCACTTCACGAATTCACGATTTCAACTTCACGAATTCACGATTTCAACTTCACGAATTCACGATTTCACGATTTCCACTTCATGAATTCACGATTTCACGATTTCAACTTCAGAATTCACGATTTCCACTTCACAAATTCACGATTTCAACTTCATGAATTCACGATTTCCATTTCACGAATTCACGATTTCACGATTTCCACTTCATGAATTCACGATTTCACGATTTCCACTTCATGAATTCACGATTTCCACTTCACGAATTCACGATTTCAACTTCATGAATTCACGATTTCCACTTCACGAATTCACGATTTCAACTTCATGAATTCACGATTTCCACTTCACGTATTCACGATTTCACGATTTCAACTTCATGAATTCACGATTTCAACTTCATGAATTCACGATTTCCACTTCACGAATTCACGATTTCAACTTCATGAATTCACGATTTCCACTTCACGTATTCACGATTTCACGATTTCAACTTCATGAATTCACGATTTCTACTTCACGAATTCACGATTTCACGATTTCAACTTCATGAATTCACGATTTCCACTTCATGAATTCACGATTTCCACTTCACGATTTCAAGATTTCAACTTCACGAATTCACGATTTCCACTTCACGATTTCAAGATTTCAACTTCATCAATTCACGATTTCCACTTCACGAGTTCACGATTTCACGATTTCCACTTCATGAATTCACGATTTCACGATTTCAACTTCATGAATTCACGATTTCCACTTCACGAATTCACGATTTCACGATTTTCACTTCATGAATTCACGATTTCAACTTCATGAATTCACGATTTCCACTTCACGAATTTACGATTTCCACTTCATGAATTCACGATTTCAACTTCACTAATTCACGATTTCACGATTTCACTTCACGAATTCACGATTTCAACTTCACGAATTCACGATTTCAACTTCATGAATTCACGATTTCCACTTCACGAATTCACGATTTCCACTTCACGATTTTACGATTTCAACTTCACGAATTCACGATTTCCACTTCACGAATTCACGATTCCACTTCACGATTTCACGATTTCTACTTCACGATTTCCACTTCACGAATTCACGATTTCCACTTCACGAATTCACGATTTCAACTTCACGAATTCACGATTTCAACTTCACGAATTCACGATTTCACGATTTCCACTTCATGAATTCACGATTTCACGATTTCAACTTCAGAATTCACGATTTCCACTTCACGAATTCACGATTTCAACTTCATGAATTCACGATTTCCATTTCACGAATTCACGATTTCACGATTTCCACTTCATGAATTCACGATTTCACGATTTCCACTTCATGAATTCACGATTTCCACTTCACGAATTCACGATTTCAACTTCATGAATTCACGATTTCACGATTTCCACTTCACGAATTCACGATTTCAACTTCACGAATTCACGATTTCCACTGCACGAATTCACGATTTCACGATTTCAACTTCATGAATTCACGATTTCACCATCGTGAAATCGTGAATTCTAGAAGTGGAAATCGAGAATTCGTGAAGTGGAAATCGTGAATTCATGAAGTGGAAATCGTGAATTCATGAAGTGGAAATCGTGAAATGATGAAGCAGAAATCGTGAAATAATGAAGTTGAAATGTCACCACGGGTCTTTCGTAATTTTTTGCATAATGTTCATCCTCTTTAGTTAATTCCATGGGTTGAATTTGTTTAAGAATCTCATTAATTTGTTTTTGTTCTTCTATCAAACATTCGAGGAATTTTTCTGAAGCGTTTTCACCTCTAAACACTACAGTGGGTTTTGTGTATTTAGAATCAGTGCAAACTTCTTTGTATGCGAATCCACACACTTCCAGTTTCGTAGTAGGAGTAGTATTAGGCACATTAGGATCTGGGTTGCAAAGTGAAATAGGGGTATTATAACATTCGAAATCGCTGTAGATCGTGAAACCTGATTTGAGAGTTTTTGAAAAGTCTTTGAATCGTAAAATGTCATCATTACCTTTAACGGGTAACTCTATCATTTGCGGACCATTCGGTGCACAGTGTGACACATGACTGTCCAAAAGCTCTTTACGAGAGAAGCCGTGCAAACAAAATGAACAGAAATGTAACTGACCATTATACGATTTTGTTCGTGATAAAAACCTATTTAGATTCTTGATTAAGCAGTAATGAGTTTTGCCTCCTTTCTTAAGTAACAATAAATTAACGTGGTGCAACCTTTTCCTATGTGGCGTTATTTTTAGCGGTAGAATTTCTTTTTCTTCCCATTCATAACCAAATACGTTTACAGAAATGTTATCGTTTTGATCTTCAAATTTATTGATTTGATTTAATATCACGGGAAATGAGATACCTTTCACGTTGAGGTCTCTTACGTAAGGTTGATAGCTACGTACACTCGTGGAGAATCTATCTGTTGGATGAAGTGATGCTAAAATGCACCAAAAGAAACACCTGTCATCTTCATTTTCGATATTGAGTAAGCAATTACTCTTTAATAGTGATGAGGGTAGTTGGATAAACGATTTACCAGATAAGGGTCTATATATGATAGTGTGCACCTCTAGCTTAATTACTTTTTTTAGATACCACCCAGATCCCATTTTTAAATAATTTTCCATGGCTGCAAACATTTTCTGAAACGATTCATTTAAATCGTGCTCTTCAAAAGTTTCAATATTAAGCGCTACGTAAGTGTTACCTCTAAAATAAGGTTCCGCTGTAGAACTACTACCATCCGCTTGGTCTCTTTGCATTTCTACTTGTACACAAAGGTTGTATTTAATGCTACCTATTCGTTGAATTCTAGAGTGTAAGTATTGTATTACTCTAGATTTCACGTTACTAAAGAAAGATAATAAGTCATACCTACTCGAATTAATGGGGTAAAATAATCTATTTTGTACATTATCAGACAAAGAACTAACATTTTCCTCATTAAAGTCAACATTTTGTACATTTTCTCCTTGAACTCCATTATTCTGATTTTCCTCTTGAGCAGTATTTGTCTGATTATCGTTCGGATTGTCAGTGGAAACACTTTGCAGTTGCTTTGGCTCATTTTCACCTTTCTCTTCATCCGAGGAAATACTTTTGAAAGATGAGGGAACCTTTCCACCCGTTTGATGTAATGGATGCTCAGAATTCACGTGATCAAAAAGCGAGGAATAGTCACAAAACTTGTTTAGACAATGTGTACATGTAAAGTGGTCTTTATGTGTACCGTTCTCATGCTTTTGTCTCTTATGTTTCCTGAGAGAATCAGCTGATTTATAAGTTTGACTACAATGAGGACAAATGAATTTTGT
This sequence comes from Mercenaria mercenaria, assembly GCF_021730395.1. Classification (NCBI taxonomy): domain Eukaryota; kingdom Metazoa; phylum Mollusca; class Bivalvia; order Venerida; family Veneridae; genus Mercenaria; species Mercenaria mercenaria. The sequence goes on from NC_069368.1 coordinate 84,232,803, forward strand.
TTGTGCATTTGTGCATTCATGCTCTGAGACTTGTTTTGTTAGTGGTATTTTATGATATGTCTTTTTATGGCGTTGTAAATTGTCCTTTCTGTTGAAACGTTTTTGACAAATATCGCAACAGTAAACTGTGACATGGCCCAGCTTATGTCGCACCAGCTCCTGCTTTGTCATGACTTTTTGGGGGCATTTATCACACGTAAATATTTTCGTTTTGAAATATTCTTTTTCCATCTGTTCAGCACAACTAATTAATTGTTCTTCATCCGTATCACTGAATTGCCTTTCATACAATTTTGCTCGTTTTTCTGACACATATTTGTTTTCTATTTGCTCAGCACAACGAACTAATTGTTCTTCATTCGTATCACTGAATTGCATTTTATTCAATTTTGATCGTTTTTCTGACGTATTTGCACTATCAGATACACTGTCGCTTCGTTGCCTTTTCATTTTTTTTTCAGAAATGACTTGATTGCTTTTTTATCAGTTATTTAGATCACTTCACTTGAAAAATAGTAATTCCCTTTATTTCCGTGTTACCTATAAACAGAAAAATAAAAAGTCATTCAATATAAGCAGATACAATTATAGATGTGGAAAAAATTTTTTTTAAGATAAAACCTAAAAAAGACATATTAAATATAATATAAGATAGACAGATGCAATTATAGATGCTAAATAATATCTTTAAGATTAAACAAAAAAATATGAATAATACAACACCTTGCTTAAATTAAATAATTAATCCATTTCTGCTTTTTTGTAGGAGGCACTACTTTTTCACGTTTTTTGAACTCCACCTTTCTATTAAATGGCATTTTTTTAAATGGTCGTTCTACATATAATTTTGGTGTTATATCTTTTTGTTGCAACGTTTCTTCATAGTTCAATACGTTTTTATTATCCGTCTCTTCACTCGATTTTCCCGAGTGACTGATTTCATTTTCCTGACCGTTTTCACTATTTGATACTTGTTGAGATTTGTTCTGCACATCATTTTGAACTGTCTCATTTGATTTAATTTCCTTCCCACCAATTTGTTGAGAGTTGTTTTGCTTTTGCGCATTGGCAAGCAAATTTTCATATTTTGTTTTACGTACCAACACTAGTTCTTGCGCCATCCCTCAAGTATATTGTCAATCTGTTTGAGAACAGGTAAAATTATGTCTAAATATTTAGTTAAAATCCGTTTTCTCGCACCTAATGATAGTCCTTTTTTATCAAACGTCGAAATATTAGTTTATGTATTCGCACTTTGCCTTTGACTTGTGCAGGTAAGCTGTCATGATTGACTAACACATTATATACCACCTGCACTATTGCTTTTAGCTGCGAATGTTGTATCGTTTTTATTAATGCCTTTTGCTGAGAAGGAGACGTTTTTATAAAAAGCTGAAGAAAATCGTTTTCTTTATGTATCAACTGACTCATTATACCACCTTTTCGGGTCGATATACAATCATTAACTGATGCGGCAACACTTGTGTTCGTAGTTTATACAAGGGGTTGGAGTGAGGTGATAAGTCAATCACTAAATAACCATATTTTTGTTCAGTCGCTTTTCTGTAAGCCTCCATAAAGAACTTTATTTGATTGGGAAATATTTGTCTACCCAATGTTTGTATTTGCAACTGATCTCTTTGATTTTTAAATACTATGAAATAATGCGTATTTAGGCTAATCGTTCGAAACTCCTTATTCGCACAAAATACATTTTGACATAAAAATATGCAGGAAAAACTGTAGTGATGGGAGTACTGACAGTAGATATCCACAAGGTCGCCATTTTTGGATCCTGCTCTCATTAAATCGTCGATTATGATAATCTTATGTCCTGCTTCCTTCATGTTCCACGTTTCCAACATTTCTTTCGCAGGTAAGCCTTCAATAAACTCTAAACTCGATATTTCCATCTTCATTGTATCATACAATGGTTGATAAACGCCATAACAATAGATTATTGTTTTAGGAGGAATAGAAAATAGGTCATTCGCATATCTAAGCATCTCAAAAACCAAAGATGTTTTTCCGGAGCCACTGGGTCCGGCAACAATGAATGTGGCTGGAGATTCAAATTTTACAACACTTTCCATGTTACTGACAGGGTGTCCAGTTTTAAAATGATTAAATATTTGGCAGACAAATAACTTTCACATAACAATAACAAAGTGTTTTTTTTTTTTTTTTTTTTTTTTTTTTTCCATCGCTATATATTTGAAAAAGTATACTAAAAAAGAGAAAAAATGTTATAAGACTATAATTTTAATCATATCTATTTTGTATTATAAGAGTGATACATATAAAACGTGCACATTACATTCACAAAATATAATAGTTGAACATGTTTTGACATGGAAATATTTCAAGAAACTTAAACATATAAAAATAGAATGTTTTAACGGAGATAAAAACATAATACAAAGATGCATTCCACCTTCTTAAAGAACAAAAACAAAATGTTATAGTTTATTTCTGTGTAAAACGCCACTCCAAATGTATCAGTTGAATAGCTACGTTCGTGATTCGCTTTTTCCATTGATCAGTTTTCATCTCCGTTTCCCTCCAGTCTGTACAGTTTATCTTTAATTTAAATAATTGTATAACTTCATCACAAACATCATCCAGTGATTTAGCAGCATTCTCCCATTCGGAAAGTATATATTGTTCATCTACCACTTTGATTATTTCATCAAAATGTATTTTCACAAGTTCTGTTTCAGTCAATATTAAGCATGTATGATCTTTTTGAGATAAAGCACCCATTTCACATCCAAAGCATCTTGTTTTAAACTTGGTGCGCATGGTGGAAATAATAGATTTGGCGTAGAAAAAGTCAAAGTAAGAATCCAGCAGTGGTGCACTGTTCATATTCCTTGCTGAGGATGTTTTGAAAACCAGTTTTTGAACGGTACTTTGGTTATAAATCCTTGTGTTGACTGTTTCAAGTTCGCACCTGTACTAAATGTATTTTTATCGTCAAGGGATGAAATGGTTTCCTGTTCCGTTTTACGTTCGCCATAACCAATCATTTTCAAGTACTGACAAGTAGGCATCCATTTCGCATGTTCAGCAATCGCTGTATCTAGTGTAGACCACTGACATAACTTAACACCGCATGCAAAACAGGTAACCAAATCCGATTGTCCCGTGTAAACAAATCCTGCCTCTGCCAATGAATATTTATCAGGAATAAGTTGTTCAGGCCATTTCACAAACGTTTTTAGTCTATCCTCATAGTACATGTAACAGCTCCCTGTTAAACAGCAAGAACTTGTCATATTGCTACTACGGTTCATGTGAATCGCGCAACATATCACGCATAAATGACCAAAAATATGCACAGATCATTGTTTTTCTTATATGAAGAACGTTAGTATTCTTCCCAATCTTGATAGCTAGTAGGATTACATATTTTACATTTTAATGATGCGTATTGATTGTCATGAAATTCATAACATACGTTTTCTTTGCCAATTGATTCTTGTGTTTCAGCATCTTCGCAATTTTCCCACTCAAACCACTCAATATCCTGCGCCTGGGGAACATCTAAGTAGTCATTTTTGTGCATCTCCTCCATTTCTTTTTCGAATAATTTTTGTTTTACATTATAAAACATATCTAATTCTTGAGAAGCTGTGTCTTCTCCAAAACATGCACACGGTTCAAGAAGAGATTGGTGTTCACGTGAACACTTTCTTAAAGTATCACCTTGAATTTTGTAATGTTCATATGTCCCCTTTTCTGGAGTTTTATTTCCAGGTAGAGTTGCACCGTTTTTTCTCAAATGTTTCTTTGAGGAAATATGACGTGTCCAATATTTTTTGGTTAACCATTGCTTACATATTCCACAGTATTCATCCCTGATGCAAGGCTTTCTACCTTTGTCCGACTTATTCATATTGTCTTTTCATTCAGAAAGGATGTTAAAAACTGAAAACTAAGTTCACCCTCACAAAGTGTCTTATATATATCGTATGGTAGTGAAACTCTTTGTCTACCTTTCACAACTATAATCTTATAATCTGCTTTTATCCTTCGTAAAATTATTGAGATATCCTCGTTTACAGTACACGTTATTTTATTATGTCGCAAGTCACAATGTATAGACTTAAATGTGTCACTTTGTAACTGAAAGTTTACTCTGTTTAATTGAGCTTGTGTCATACTGATATAATCCTGTGTTACCAAAGTATCAAGTAGCTAAACATTAACATACTTATATATATACATTTACCATTTGAAGGCGTGGTAAAAAAAGTCATATTTGACAAATCAAAAAGGTCTTTTTCTATTCGTCACAGTGTAGTGATTGATCTATTGAACGTTTACATTTGTTACATATTCTATAGATGATAATACATGCGAATATTTCTTCCTGAATCAGCTGCGTTACTTGTCTCTTTTTGCAAAAGAAACAAAAGCGTATATCGTTACTGCCACTGTCTCCAGAAAAGGACATGTTTTATTGTTCATTTAACAAAGGATCAGACTTGTTTATGTCATCGTTTGTAAGACACTCAAGGCATCGTTGAAACCAAGCACATTCCTTAAAATTGTTGCATATAATACGATCACCTCGCTTTGCTTTATTGTAGCAAATAATGCAAATGTGTACATTAGAGGTGCATGTTTTACATTTAAACATTAACTGTTGATTGAGAAATAATGGAAAATGAAGAAATCCTACTTCACAATACATGATTTTGTGTTTTGTTTATGTCTAAAAAAAGGGTACATTCTATTGTCTTATTATGTCACTATAGGTTCTTTCTAATAGTCTTCTAGGTGCTTTCAAAACATAATCACACGGTATGTTTTCATCATTAAATGCGCTTCTATCAATATGACTGTAGAACGATACAGCACTTTTTACAGTTTAAACATTTATGCATCCAAATGTGTTGTGTTGCTTGGGATATGTAGCCATGTTCCTTAATCAACATTATGCGCTCACTGTCACACATTGGACATTTGGTTATACCCATGTTAAAGTTTAGCTTAATTATTCACGTTAAAAAAAGAACTTTAATCGCATTATAATGTACCATCATTCCTCATTAAATCAGTTCCAAAATCATCCGTTTCAGAGTTCAAATTCTCTCTTGACAGTAACATTGTAAGTGGATTACAGCTTTCATAAGCAGAAGTAATGTAAAATGTCCTCTGAATTAGTTCCCAATTTGTAACGTTTCTGATAGAGTTTATGACAACATCAGTGTGATTTATTGTTCTGTACACGAAATAATTAACATATAAATATTCCAGAGAATCATTCATAGTAACTTTAAATGCATATTTGTGATAAGTCTACTGAATTAAAATTGATTACATCGTGTATGTTTTTGAAAATAATGTCCAAACTATTAATTATTTTCACGAAGTTAATGCTGCTTTAAACGTTTGTCATTTCGTTCCTCTGTGTCCATTGGCGGGCCTGTGTCCGCGGACGCACCTTCCTTTGGAGCAGCAGGTGAGGCAGCACGTTTGGGTCTACGGTTTACATTCTAAAATAACATTATAATTGTTTATTCAAATAATGAATTAAAGAATCTAAAACACAGAACATAATTTTACAAAGTCATATTTATTCATGCTTTTTAGACATATATGGAATATAAAAAATAATGAGAACGTACCTCCTTCATGAAAGGTGTTTGTTGCATGTCACCAATTTTCTCTGCTAGAGTTAATAATTCTATCCACGTTGTAGAGACGCTTTTCGACTTATCGATTTCGAATTTTCCAGTGTCCCAACAGTCCCTCGTATCATTAATATAGCAAAAGACTTTATCATTGAACACTTTCACCGTTACATTTCTATTAAATCCAAATTTACATCTGAAACCTATAGATTCACCTGCAGAATTTGTCAATGTCTCCATTATTTATAGCGTTGCATGAAATGGTTGTGATGAACAAGTTGAAGCTTGACACTTATATACAGTATAAAGGATGTTGCAGGTGTTAAACAATTTGTAATTACATTTCACTATATAATACGGTGGAATGTATGTTTTCCTTTGTAATAAAATTTTCTTACATTCCATTACAACTTTACGATTTTAACATCTGGTTACAATTTTTTTTAAATGATATTTTAAATGAACACTAAAAATGAAAGTCTTTGAAGGAATCAAGTGTTCTCATTTTATCATCTTGTTTATGAACAGTAATTGAATATAAGTGGAAGCATTCTCTTTGTAATAAAAAATACAAAATTCCATTCTAGTTTTACTGCGCTAGCACCTGGAAACAATTTAAAACTTTATACTATTTAAATAGGACACTAAAATTCTGGCATTTTATGAGTCTTAACATCTATGACACAGGTGGTGAGATGTGTCCAGTTTTATGAGTGCTTTAAAAACGGTTTCTTTTGATGTAACATATTAAGCATACTTTTACCAGTATCTTCCCACAGATATACAACGCAAAAGTCACACCTGTTCTTTTCTTTTTCTCAAAAAGTGTAAATAAGCCCTTGAACAAATATATTTTCCAGTCCTCATCTATTAAGATTTTCAGCTTATGTATTGCAAAACTTATAAGCATGGACTACCGAACAATATACTTTGAATTATGGCAGGAAGAATGTGGGATCTGTTTAGATTCAAAAGACTTTTTTTACATTAACAAGTGTAAATGTACGAATATTGTATGTCAAGACTGTATTACCAAATGTACTTCTATCGATCCTTACACACAAAAACAAATGAATAAGTGTCCATTCTGTAGAAGCGTGACACCGATGGTAGAAGTATGCTACTGGCGATATTCGGACGAAAAAAAAGGAATGGGGAAAGCAAAGCAAAACTGGAATTATTGGTTCAATTGTTTAAGATATAAGAACATTATAAGATCTTATATTAAATACCCACTGTTTAACAATGATCCAATACACGTATTATTAAAAACCGGACGCTCTGATGATCCTAGTGGTGCTGGTGTTTGTGTAGATAGACAGATGGCAAAACGTTTGTGATCAACCAAATGAATGCGTTTCAAAGGCAGCAAAGTGTGCGCTTATTTTAAAGAATCGATGTTCACACAGAACTAAAAAGTACTTGTTTCAATCGGCTTTGTAATGAAATAAGTCTTCCTAATGTGGTTTTTTTCCGTCGTACTAATATTTCAAACAGTGCATAGTGAAAGTGAAGGGGAACTCTAGACTATAGTCTTGACGTTCAACTGATTTACTACAGTGTAACCTTTTATCTACGATGTACGTTTCACGTGACGATAGCTCAGTTCAGTATGGTAGCGCTTTTTATTAAAATGCGAATGAATATTTGTAAACATGCACCTATTTTCACCGTTAAATAGTTTAAAGGAGTTTTACATTATAATTGATTGTTTTCTGCTGTAAATTTATCTAAACTGCCTTTGTCTTCTATTGATGTTTTCAACTGAATGTGTTTCATTCAAAACAATTTCACAAACAGATAGCAAGCAAGCGTAATATTTCTCTTGTGTAAGCATTTTCCGTTACCGATTTACCTTCATGTAGAAAGGTCACTGGCACACAAAACTCCCACCATAAAACTACAGATTTCATCTTTGGAAGAAAAAATGAGGCGTGCTTTGTTTCTGATAACTTTCATACAGTGTTCAAATTGTATAATAAATATTGAAGACTTAGGCTGTAGAACACAATTAAGGACTATGCAGTGTCAGTATAATGGTAGTGATAATTACACTAGCAGTACTATATATGCACATGTAGAAAGAATTATATTTGATAGCTTTCAAAACAGTGTCATGGACATGGAGCATTTTCCTTCAGCTAATTATTTTCAATACACCAAGTCGAGATATGATCGTTTTCCACCATGCCAGCACGTTGTAGGAAAAGTACTAATTACAGTTGTAGAAGTGACTGGGACTGGTGACGCAGCAAATAAAACTTGTGTAAGTATACTAAGGTCACTGGACAAATGGGCATATCCTTATTTTAAACACTGCATAAAATGATAGTATGTTTGATTAAATAAATCTTATAAATAGGCATATCCTTATTTTAAACACTGCGTAAAATGATAGTATGTTTGATTAAATAAATCTTAGTTTCATAACCAAGCTGTCAAATAGTAAACATTAAACAAATTGATTTAATTGTACAAGCAGGTTTGGTAAAATTTAATAACGGACCTTAAAACAAAAGAAGAAATAAGCTCTGGTAGTCATATGAAGCATTTTTGTTTCAAACTTTTCACTATACCAGATGCATTTTATAGATGAGCACCTTTTCTAACACCAAAAACTCCACTGACAGAAGCAGTACAAGTGGTACAGGAGCTACTCAAAGAGATATGACAACCACTCCAGAGGATATGAAAACTATGAACACACCAACTACACAGGACACAACTACTGCTACCAATGTTAAAGATCATATAATGTAGTTACTTATCAAGTACATAGCTTGTCATGTAACAAAAATAAGTTCAGCTCATAAAATATTATTTTTCTTTGTGTGTTTGCAATGCTTTAGCCTACCTTAATGATATACTCAATAGCATAAGACTTATTCAGGAATTTTTTTATATAGATGCTCGCTGGAGGGGCATACACGTTTTTGATGCATTCTTTTTGTACTGTTGTTTTATTTTCTTACTTGACCTGTTACAGCTAAACAAAAATAAGTTAAATTTCTTTGTGTGTTTGCAATGCTTTAGTCTACCTTAATGATATACTCGATAGCATAAGACTTGTTCAGGGATTTTTTAAAAAAGGTGCTCGCTGGAGGGGCATACAGGTTTTTGATGCATTCTTCTTTGTACCGTTGTTTTATTTTCTTAAGTGGTTTGTGTTAATAAAAGCTATAAAATGTTTTCTGCTTTGTTTCACTTTATTTTTTTTTAGCTCAGCTCAACTATTTGAAGAATAAATAGAGCTATTCTACTCTTCTTAATTCTTCCTCTTAAGATCCTTCCATTATGACAGATTAAAATGATATAATGAGGTTTCACAACTGTTTAATTTATATAACTTATAACACTTAAATCTTGAAATAAAAACAAACAAGCAAAAATACCATTCCGAGTGCAATGAGCTATGTAACATTATAAAGCAATTATTTAAACATTATGCTCCAGGTGGCTCTAATTTAAACAATAAAAGTCAGTCATGGTGTGCTTCACGTGTCTATCTACTTTTAAAGCACCAGTGCACTTTACGAGTTGGACTGTTTTACCTCCCAATGTACTTTACGAATTGGACTGTTTTACCTCATTTGAGGTAATTCCGATCTCTGGTTACCTCACTACTAATATTAACTCCTCAAAGTTTGAATTTGTTAAAAACAAGTTTGATACTTTAAAAACCTGCAATCTTATTTCAAAAACTCCCACTACCAGAGAAATATATCGTCACCATATTTGACGCCGTCATGAAAAAAGATTTTACAATTCGATAAAGCAAAATAATGATGTTGCGGAGAACTAGGGTTAAGCTCAGCATTCCTTATCTTTTGAGTAATCTACTGGGCAGTAATTTTCTCCTGTTGCCTTTCAATTCAATATGAGTGCACTCATTCGTGCGTGTGTGCATATGTGTGACCTTTAATATTCTACCAAGTTATGTTTTAGTATAGTAACATAAACTTGTAGCCACTAAGACTTGAATCATATGCAGTGTGATTTTTAAAATTTCAAATATTTTACATAGCACCTTTTGCTTAATACTGAATAATAACGCTTTGTTTTATAAGGACATGCAAGTATTAACGCTGCTTGCTCACAGTTTGGTTGAAAAAAAATCTTCTTTTTGTTTGATTTAAAATGTTTATATCATGTTTCATTCAAACATTGAACAAGTTGCCTGAACGAGAAGCATATTTTACAGCAAATAACTTATGCCACTGCAACAATAAATATCATATTGCACGAACACAATAAATAACATATTACAATATTTCACTAACACAGTAATGACCCAATTAACTGACACAATAAAAAACTTAATTTACTGAACAGTTCACTTTCAAAATAAACAACCTATATCATTGACACTGTAAAAATAAAAAATTACGCCTTTCTACAATTTTGTCACCAATACATAGAAACAATGATTTTAAAATTAAGTCATTTCTTATAGTATCTAACAAAGCTGGTTAAATCATAAAATACATTTAAATGAAAGCTTTTTTGACCAGCTTATACTTAGTACTATGAGGATACCGTTGAACGGTACTGTAAAAGCAGACATTTTTGCGAATGTTTGTGGTGGACGGATAGCTCAGTGGTTTGCACACTGGCCTTCCATTCGATCCCAGGAGCTACTCGGGAATTTTCAGAAACGCTTTTCACTGTTTCCCACCCAATTAGAGGTGTACTGGTCAGGAACCAAGGCAATCCTTGCGGATATCAGTGCTATACACTGGGCACGTTAAAGAACTAGGCAGTCTATTCGCAACGAGCTAGGCTAAGTTAGCCGGACAAGCCTGTATCTGATTTCTGATCTCTCTGTCGTGGGGGCTTTGTCTCACTCTGTCCCTCTGGTCAGATCGCTCTGTGTCTGTACTAGTAGAGGATGAATTATGCGCCCTATGTGGCTGCATTTGAACTATGTAACGCGCATCTGAACGTGAAATTGATCATGAAAAGGGCGCTATATAGATCTGGTATAATAATAATAATAATAATTTCGCTATATTCGCGAGACCCTACATCTCGCGAAAATTAATCCTCGCGTAAATATTCACCATTTAAATTTAGTGTAATTCAAAATCAAATATGACACAATTTTTACAACTTCGCGAATATTAAACCTCGCGAACATGCTCAAAATTTCAAATTCGCGAAATTTCGACCCAGCGAAAATATGTGCTTTTACATTATATAACATTATGACAATAATTAATATCTAATTATCACACTATTAGCCAAAAATAAAATGACACATAAATCACTAAAGAAACAGAAAATCTGATGGAGTATGCATATGACAATTGTAGAAAAGGATCACCACCTCTGTCAAATCACAAATGAACTGATAAGCATCTCCGTCTGAAAATATATTTTTCATTTCATGTAAGAATAATTTCTTCCTCAAATCAATATACAAACTATTTCTGTGACATAACAAAACTGTCACTTGATACCCTCTAAATATAAATTGTTTCCAGTCTTATGTGCAAAATACATCCAGAAAAGCCGTTTGAATACATTTAAATATTAAAACAAGAATTATGATCATATAATTATATTAAGTTTTTACGTTTCTTCTGGTTTTGATGGAAAGGTATTGTATAACGAACCATAGAACTATACTATTAAAATCATGGTGATTCCTGGACTTAAAAGAATGAAAAATGATCACATAACATTACTTATGGTACAGAAAAAAATCCTCACGGATCACGATAAATACCGCTTAATCCCGCCGTTTTTAATTACAAATTTTTTATATCATTGTCTGTTACAGAAAAGGCGATATAAAATATGTATTCAAATTTGAAAATAGTTCATATCATTTCCACTTAATATATTAATCACAACAATTCAAATGAGTTTCAATACGATGGATATTCAAAATGATAAATAATGTATAAATAGGGATATATCAATGTACCACCAAGAGTGACAAACTCATAGTTTGAACACTGACTTTTTACAGCTCATATTGAACTTTCATTTTTTCCAATAATCGGTATTATCGGTTTTTTGACACGACACATTAAATAAAGATTCTGAAGGATAAATTCGATTTAGTCGTTATATCTTTTAAATGGTTTAAGATAACGAATTTGCTCCGGCGGCAATCGTTGATTTAATCTTTCCTCTTAATATATAATGATATAATTTTAGAAATTGTAAGTTTATTATTTCCCGTTTATATTACATCTCTTATTTTCCACTGAAGTCAATTATAAAAGTTTAATTTTAGACAAGATTTAGGGTCATTTTCGTTGATATATTGCGCAAAATACGGAAAACGGAAAAAAATAATAGTTGTTGCTTCGGCGATGTTTCAGAGAAAAATTATTGCTCGACTCAACTTTGTAAAAATAAAATAGATATTTGTATTATTCCGCTTACCCTTTGTGCCTTTTATACTATCACTATTTCTTTTAAAATTGAGACTCGGACCGGCTCGGAAATTTCCGAAGTTTCCCAAATGCGGGGTTAATATCCAAGCAGACGACTCGGTTACTTTAGACGTTTACAGCCACTTTGTGATCTAAAGATAAATGTCTAAGCCCAAGTCAATTTATGTTTGAGATCATCATTATTTATCAGTTTTTAGTTCTTTTTTCTTTTCCTAAACTGAAACAAGAGGACCATGATGGTCCTGAATCGCTCACCTCTTCCCACATGACCCAGTTTTGAGTATGACGTCGTTTTTTCTATTATTTGACATAGTGACCTTGTTTTTGAGCTCATGTGACCCAGTTTTGAACTTGACCTAGATATTATCAAGATAAAAATTCTGACCAATTTTCATGAAGATCCATTGAAAAATATGGTCTCTAGAGAGGTCACAAGGTTTTTCTATTATTTGACCAATGGACCTAGTTTTCGAAGGTACGTGACCCTGTTTTGAACATTACCTAGATATCATCAAGGTGAACATTCTCACTAATTTTCATGAAGATCTCATGAAAAATATGGCCTCTAGAGAGGTCAAAAGGTTTTTCTATTTTTATACCTACTGACCTAGTTTTTGACCGCACGTGACCCAGTTTCGGAACTGATCTAGATATTATCAAGGTGAACATTCAGATCAATTTTCATGAAGATCCATTGAAAAATATGGCCTCTAGAGAGGTCAAAAGATTTAAATAATTTTAGACCTACTGACCTAGTTTTTGACCGCAGTTGACCCAGTTTCAAACTTGACATCAAGATGAACATTCAGACCAACTTTCATACAGATCCCATGAAAAGTATGGCCTCTAGAGAAGTCACAAGGTTTTTTTATTATTTGACCTTCTGACCTAGTTTTGTAAGGCACGTTACCCAGTTTCAAATTTGACCTAGATATCATCAAGGTGAACATTCTGACCAATTTTTATGGAGATCAATTCACAAGTATGGCCTCTAGAGAGGTCACAAGGTTTTTCTATTTTTAGACCTACTGACCTAGTTTTTAACCGCACATGACCGAGTTTCAAACTTGACCTAGATATTATCAAGATGAACATTCAGACAAATTTTCATACAGATTCAATGAAAAATATGGCCTTTAGAGAGGTCACAAGGTTTTTCTATTATTTGACCTACTGACCTTGTTTTTAAGGGCACGTGACCCAGTTTCGAACTTGACCTAGATATTATCAAGATAAACATTCAGATTAACTTTCATATAGATCCCATGAAAAATATGGCCTCTAGAGAGGTCACAAGGTTTCTCTATTATTTGACTTACTGACCTAGTTTTTGATGGCACGTGACCCAGTTTCGAACCTGACCTAGATATCATCAAGATGAACATTCAGATTAACTTTCATACAGATCCCATGAAAAATATGGCCTCTAGAGAGGTCACAAGGTTTTTCTATTATTTGACCTACTGACCTAGTTTTTGATGGCACGTGACCCACTTTCAAACTTGACCTAGATATCATCAAGGTAAACGTTCTGACCAATTTTCATGAAGATCTTGTGAAATATATGGCCTCTAGAGAGGTCACAAGGTTTTTCTATTTTAAGACCTACTGACCTAGTTTTTGACAGCACGTGACCCAGTTTCGAACTTGACCTAGATATCATCAAGATGAACATTCAGATTAACTTTCATACAGATCCCATGAAAAATATGGCCTTTAGAGAGGTCACAAGGTTTTTCTATTATTTGACCTACTGACAATTTTCATGAAGATCTTGTGAAATATATGGCCTCTAGAGAGGTCACAAGGTTTTTCTATTTTAAGACCTACTGACCTAGTTTTTGATGGCACGTGACCCAGTTTCGAACTTGACCTAGATATCATCAAGGTGAACGTTCTGACCAATTTTCATGAAGATCTTGTGATATATATGGCCTCTAGAGAGGTCACAAGGTTTTTCTATTTTTAGACTTACTGACCTAGTTTTTGACGGCACGTGACCCAGTTTCGAACTTGACCTAGATATCATGAAGATGAACATTCTGACCAACTTTCATAAAGATCCAATGAAAAATGTGACCTCTAGAGTGGTCACAAGCAAAAGTTTACGGACGCACGCACGGACGCACGAACGGACGGACGACGGACACCGCGCGATCACAAAAGCTCACCTTGTCACTTTGTGACAGGTGAGCTAAAAAAATAGTAAGTCCATATGGACTTCTTTTCTGCAAAATAAAATATGCTGAACTCACTTTTTCTTAATTTAGTACCTCAGTTTCGTATCCTATGAATACCTGTCACTTGATCTCAGAGTAACAAATATAACTAAAATATTAGAACGTTCAAACCATTCATATCCCGGGTACAATTAGACAGGTATACGGCTTTTAAAATCTACTATTTGAAAACAAGACAATTTGGTGTTCCTAAACGCATAATTTCTTTCAACAGTGCAGATACTGTCAATAGAAGACTTTCTGATATTTACAAAATCTTATATATGATGACCCACTAAGACGTTGATTTGAAGGAGACTATTTCATTTCAGATTAATAAAAAGTACTTTTGCTGTCCTAGATGCAAAATGATTAAAAACGTAAACATATTAAGTGCAGCTACATCCTTTATATAGCATAGTTTTATCTGTTATCGGTTCCGTGTTAACTCATGCTATTAACATATTTTGTTCAACAATTGTTTATGCAATATGAAAATTAGGAAACTCCACAGGTCGTTCAACACGAAAATGTTGCAGGCTCGGTTTGATTGAGCCTGGTAGTGGAAATGCATGCTACCGTCGACGCCCTCTAGCCCCGGTTTGAGCAGAATTAAACATTTACACGAACTAAAAGTACAAAAAACAATTCAAAGACATCCGCAGATGTGTTCATACGGCGGTGTACATGGAGCCTTCAATGATACAGTAGCAGAATTCATATCACTCCACTGTTTTCACATTTGTTTGTCTTGCTGAACCTATTCCACTGTCAGACTGCATCTCATCGTTTTCCTTTAAGGAGAAAGCAGTTTACTTTTGAATATCGAATATGTTTCGGGTTTTATTTCTATATTCTATCTCCATTAAAAGCAAGCTATATAGATTAAGGGAGAAATATATAAAATCTGCTCTTCTGCTGGTTATTGACTTTTGAAGATCTTCATTAAGCTTGTGTAAAACTGAGATAGTAGCACGTACCTTCAGGTATTGCATCAAAGGCTCAGAGGAAGAACTGTTCCTAGTTATGGCATGTGTGTCTCCTGACGAAGCTTCTAGGTCTACGGCTACAGGTTCTTGGTGCACACCTGGCTGTGTATTCCCCTGGACTTCTTGTTGAAAATTTACTGTAGCTGTTTCTGCATAAACATTGTACCAGGTCATACCGTACCATTTACATACCTTTCATGTGTACACACAAAAAGTAACTTACCTCCCATGTTTGTCTGTGTTTAACAATTGTCTCTTACCTTCCATGTTTGCTTGTATCTAACAATAGTCTCTTTCCTTCCACATTTGTCTGTGTATCAAATTTGTCTATTACCTTCCATGTTTGTCTGTGTTTATCAATTGTCTCTTACCTTCCATGTGTGTCTGTGATTAACAATTGTTTCTTAACTTCCATGTGTGTCTGTGTTTAACAGTAGTCTCTTACCTTCCATGTGTATCTGTGTTTAACAATTGTTTCTTAACTTCCATGTGTGTCTGTGATTAACAACTTTTTTTAACTTCCATATGTGTCTGTGTTTAACAACTGTTTTTTAACTTCCATGTGCGTCTGTGATTAACAACTGTTTTTTAACTTCCATGTGTGTCCTGTGATTAACAATTGTTTCTTAACTTCCATGTGTGTCTGTGTTTAACAGTAGTCTCTTATCTTCAATGTGTGTCTGTGTATAACACTTGTCTATTACCTTCCACGTGTGTCTGTGATTAACAATTGTTTCTTACCTTCCGGATGTGTCTGTGATTAACAATTGTTTCTTACCTTCCATGTGTGTCTGTGTTTAACAATTGTCTCTTACCTTCCATGTGTGTCTGTGATTAACGATTGTTTCTTACCTTCTATGTGTGTCTGTGTTTAACAATTGTCTCTTAACTTCCATGTGTGTCTGTGATTAACGATTGTTTCTTACCTTCCATGTGTGTCTGTGTTTAACAATTGTCTCTTACCTTCCGTGTTTGTCTGTGATTAACAATTGTTTCTTACCTTCCATGTGTGTCTGTGTTTAACAATTGGCTCTTACTTTTTATGTGTGTCTGTTCTTATCTTCCATGTTTGTCTGTGTTTATCAATTGTCTCTTACCTTCCACATGTGTCTTACCTTCCATGTGTGTCTGTGATTAGCAGTTGTTTCTTAACCTCCATGTGTGTCTGTGTATAAGAATTGTCTATTACCTTCCATTTGTGTCTGTGTATCACAAATTAACAGCATTAGACTATTACACTTGGTATTAATAACAAATGTATTGCTTACCACTATCAAAGTTGCGTGTAGTCTATCTACACTACAGGTACTCTGGCCAGAAGAATAACGTTTGAACAGTTTCTGGCACAGATCTTTTACATCCAAAGTTCGAAAGTGCTTGTTCTTAAAGCCATCCAAAACCTGAAAAAGTAACATTATACTTTCATACATTCATGTTTGTATTGTTACTTCCAAGTAGTCTAGATGAGAAAGCAAAAAAATGAATAAGTTGTCTATACTTTGATCTATGGTTTCCAAATGTATAAGAATTGTCATAGTGTACCGGTTTACGTATGAGTTCAGAACTTCAGAAAAACAATTTGGTATTCCTATTGAAAATTTAACTGTTTATACCTGCTGAAAGTGTTTTGTAAGTGGTAATTCAGTTATGTCTGCAAAATTCTACCTTCCCACTCTAAAACTAATATAACCGCAAACAAACAATTTTTTATGGCCTGATATTTAAATATGTTTGTATATGGGCTTATGCTCAACTGTTCTCAGTGCTGGATAGTAAATAGGGGTGTCAGGTCAAATGAAAGTGTGTCTCATATTTATTTTGGTATTCAATTACATTTGTAACATATTTAAAAAAAAAATTGGGGAGAGGGGGGGGGGGGGGGTGGAGGTCAGGTCAGAGTGGGGAATCAGGTCAGACAAAACTAGTTCAGTTGCATAAGGTTTTTAACATTTAAATGTATTTTAAGAAAAAAACAAAACCACACACACACAATCATACAATAGTTTTTTTTAAATAAAAGGTCAACAAAATAATGTTGAAATTAACATACCATGCTCTTAAACTTGCTTCTGAACTCTGTAAACTGCTGGTATGCATATTTAAGCATTACACGAAGCAGATGTGCATCATTGTTATAACCTTTGTTGCTTAAGCATTTAAGTATCTCCTCCTGTAATATAAGAATGATAAATATTTACTTGAATTACTGTCAGCATAATACCTTTCAATTCCTTTAAATGCGCAAAAGTGTACTGAATACATTTTTTTATAAACAGGTTCTGATTAAACAGATTTAGTGACATTGATTTTCCTTATCAAGAAATTAAGCTAAGCAGACCTAAAGATAAGCTTTTGGAGAATTTTTAAAACAGTTCTTATCTTTGAAAAGTAATTCCCAAATATGTCTTTTTTTGTTAGAAATAATTATTAAATTGGTACATGTGAATAAAACGTAATAAACTTTTAAAAAATACATTATAACGAAAGGACATTGGGCAATTTCTATATTAATCTGCCAAATTCTTGTCTAGTATCTTTTCAGACAGTCCATCAACATTATATTTACAAGTAAGAAAATATGTTTATCACAAATAAATGTTGATATACATACAAGCCTATGAAATTTCTCGTTACTAAGTACATAATGGGAAAAAATTAAATTAAAAACAAATGTTCTGTACAGTATAATGCAGATTCAACATAGTGACCTTGAAGGTCATGTGAACCAAATTCAAACTTGACCTAGGTAACATTGAGATAAACATTCTGACCAAGTTTGATTAAGATCAGACCAAATTTTAAACCTATGAAGTGACAGATTTTTAAATAATTTGACTTTGTGACCTAGTTTTGGTTTAATGTGACATATTTTCCAACTCAATCTAGACATCATTGAGTTAAACATTCTGACAAACTTTGATGAAAATCTGACCAAATCTAAGACCTCTAGAGTGTTGACAACCTTTTCAACAATTTGACCTAATTTTAAGGTCACTTGACCGAACTTCAAACTGGATTTTGATATCACTGAGATAAAAATTCTGAGCAAGTTTGATGAAGATCGGGCCAAAATTATGACCTCTATCTAGAGTGATGACCAGCTGTTTCAATTATTTGACCTGGTGACCTTGTTTCCGGGGTAATGTGAACCTATTTCAAACTTCACCTAGATATCATTTTATTCGAACTTGGCCTAGATATCATTCTGATTAACATTCTTGCCAAGTTTGATGAAGATCACACCAAAATTGTGATCTCAAGATTGTACACAAACTTTTTTTCAATAATATGACCTAGTGACCTAGTTTTAGAGGTCATATGTCGCAGCTTCTAATCTGGCCGGCCTAAACATCATTGAGACAAACATTCTGAGCAATTTTAGTCAAGACTGGACCAAAATTACAATATTTAGAGTGTATTTAAGGTAGACTGTGACCTGTACAGTGTTTAACACACATACACACAAGTCAATTACTAGAGGCCAGTGGCATAAACATCATACCTTTAAATTTGCATCCCCCTCCTCTAGCCAAGGTCTCAAGCTGAACTTTACCTTTAGGAAGATTTGATACCTCAGCTATAACTACATATAGACAGCCTCGACCTCCATCACTAGCTCACCTGAAACAAACATTATATTGGTTAAGTAACTGACATCAACAAAGTCCAATGTTCAATTCCATTCTGCTTTATAAATACATGTAAGTAATTCTGTAGAATAAACATGAATTGTGAACAGATAAAAGTAGTTTAGAAAGTAAGGCGATTAAAACAGTATGACCCCACTTGACCCCTTGCCCGATTCTATAAGTGCACTTTGGCCTTACCCTAAACTTTAGTAGAAACTAAGTTCTGTCTTAAAATACTAACTTGGTATCCTTGATACACCGAAAGTCTTTGGTTAAACCAAATGAAAACCTACGGTTTAACCAAATGAAAACATCTGATTTGATAGACGTAAGGCTGAAAGGACCAAGGTTAACTTACACAATTAAAAAAACCCGGAAGAAATATTCATACACTGAAAAACATTTATAATAGTTTTGTCCTTACTGATTAATGACGCATGGTGTTATATTACGCTTTACTACTTTATTCATAAGTATATTGCACAAGTGCAGTGTTAAACATTTAAGGAAAATTTTAAATACGTTTAAGTAGGTTGCGACTGTTACATGCTACGTTCAGGAAGGCTTAGTATGACTCCTGCTTTGTCTGTTTAATGGAACCTTGATTGATTCAGAGGTTCGATATTGGGTCTGTTCCACCCGCTTGATGCCAGCAGCTGTGACTAATTGAAGGTTGTGCGCATAATAGATATCTTCCTATAATCTGTAATAGCCACCGGGCTTGTCTTACCTCGTTCTTGTCTCTAATTTCGAAGGTTTCGAGAGACAACAAACAATGGGGTTAAAGACGATCCTGCTGCGAGCCAACAGGTGGGACGGGTTAAGAGGAACCAATGCTTCACTTCAGGTGAACCAACAGGTGAGGTGGCTTAAGAACGGCTGAATGTTCACCCCGGCATCGGGCGCGCACATAATTGATATTACCCGATGTCGGGGTTAAAAGTAATGTGTAGCAGACGGGGCTTTTGCACTTTTTTTTATAATTTTCTACTTTAAAATACATTGATTTTAAGAATGAAATATATTGTTCAAAAGCGATTCAACGTGTATTATTATCAGTCAGATATAATTAAAACAAACCAACGTCTTAAATTTTTAATATGTTATAAAAAGAAAAGAATATAAAAAATATATTTACCATTTCATATACTGACTCTATAACCTATAATTCCATTTTATCGTAAGCATATACACACTAGACTGTTTAGCAGACGAAATTATAATTATTGGGAAAATGTTATCAATGTAATAAACCGTGTTAAGGTATTAGACAACCCATAATAAAGAGTATTCAATTACTATTATTCTGTGTTAATCACAATTTTAGGAGGGCGTAGGTTCGAGTCCCACCGGAACCAATTTTTTTTGGGGTAAAAGTATTTAATGAAAATTTTTTAGCGACACCGGTGTCGTTTTCTTAAAATAGATTCTGAATCAATATCGTTTGTAAGTTTAAACAAATATTGGCTCAATGTAAAGCGACACCGGTGTCGTTTTATTGGTATTTACTTTCATTCATATAACCGATATGTTTACTTTGTAGTACAATCCCGTTGTTCATTTTAACTTAGAATATAAAAAGGAAGTAATAACAGAAGATCCTAAGCATATTACATTAACAGTTAAGTTAAATATTCCACCAGCAGCTAATATTCGTGTTTACGCAATTGTATTGTATGAAGAGACAGTTGAAATAAATACTATTGGAAATGAACTTGTTATTGTTTAAATAAAATAAACGTCTTACTTTCTAAACTACTGATACAAGACAGAAAGTTAAGGCTGGAAGCTCTAAAATATTAGCGATAAAATCTGCCCTTTCATATCAGCAATACACATATTGTACACTTACTATTAATTTCAAGAGCACATCAACTCTGGTTGAAGTGGGCTAAACACATTTTAACACAAGATTGTAGGTCAAGTAAATCACTTACTTTGATATCAACTGTAATATTAATCTGGTATTAAACTGTCAATTGTAACCTCCATCTCCACCTCCTTCCATAGCTCACCTAAAAAAAAATATATATTAGTTCAGTAACAAGTCAGAAAATTATATTTTACTACTTAACAACATCTTAAAATAAAAATGTATTCTGAGCATTTAGTAGACTTTATGTGTAAATAGCAGATGTCAAGGCTGATATTATACATGAAATCATGCTTAGAAAAGCACTATCTTTCATGTACATGTATATAAACTTATACAATTAGGGAGTCATATTGGAGGAAATGGAATGCAATCAATCCAATTGTGCTTCCTATTAAATTAATAAATACTTTAACAGTGCATAAAGATCTGAGAAAAATATAACAGAAAGTATGATTTAAAAAGAAAGTTCACAACATAAAATTGTCCTTTCATATCAACAATAGCCCATACAAAAATTGTACATTTACTATTAATTTCAAGAGCATATTGTCATACTCTTTTTGAAGTGGGCTAAACACATTTTAGCACAAGATTGTAGGTCAAGTAAATCACTTACTTTGATATAATCTGGTATTATACTGTTATTGTTACTGTAAGATATTTGTCAACCTCCCAACTCCTTCTACAGCTCACTTAAAGAAACATATTGGTCAGTAAATTATATATTTTTCTCCTTAACAATCAGTAACTTCTTAAAATAAACATGTATTGTAAACATTTAGTAGACATGAAGATAATATACTTTTAACTTTGTAAATAGCATATGTCCAGGCTTATATTATACATGACATGCTTAGAAAAGCACTATCATTCATGTAAATGTATATAAACTTAAACAATTATGAGTCAGTCCTGGAATCTTGGGTTTTCTGAGGCCTAGTGGAACCTCTAAACCATATTGGAGGTAAATGAATGGAATGCAATCAATCCAATTAGGCTTTCTAAAAAGTTCATTAACACTTGAATCTTGTACAAATATCTGAGAAAAATATTACATAAAGTAGGATTGAAAAAAAAGATCACAACACAAAATTGTGGCTACCGCAATATAAAATAAGGCGTTACCAGCCTTTAAGATTCTGTATTACATATACTGAGAAAACATATTGTATATACATGACAAATGTATAATCTTTATTCAATGGTATATATCATAAGTAAATTGAAATGTTCCTCTTTTGGAGTCTAATTACAACTTATTTTACAAAAAATATTTCAATTCAAAGGTACATTGTACCTCTATTTTGGATTAAAAAAATATAAGGGATTATTCTTAAGTATGTTGTAAGCACTGACTGAAATTTTGGTATAGTCAAAAACTCATGAGTTGTTTAGGATATAATCTGTGCAATGACAATGTACAATATATACTTTAATAATATATATATATATATATTGACTGCTTACCTCTAACCAGTAGCTATATATATCTCAAGTATCTCTGGTATCTATGTATATATCCGGTTGCTGGAACATACATTTAAGCTAGCCTCTTCCCAAAACATTACACCTAGAAGAAAAACATACACACATGTACTGTCTATGAATGAGGGTTTACTTCAAACAATTATAAATGATGTTTGTATCATTTCTATTTGCATAATAATTACATGTGTACATGATAAACAAAAAACAAGTACACTGAGCAAACAAAGGGGGGGGGGGGTCCCAGTTAGGTGTCTGCGCAAAATGTTTTTTGATTTTATTTATACTTTGTGGTAATATACCTACATGTATTAGGTTTTATTAACAAGTGTTACTGTTACCAGTTTTGACTTACTTTTATAGATATTCACATTTAAAGTAGGTGGGGTAATCTGACATGTGACCAGCCAGAACACAGTTTCTGTTATTTTCTTTTAAATGGTTCAAACTTTTTACCTGAAACTTTCATGATAAAATAACTATGCAATGGACATTCACACAACATGTTGCATTCTAAATTGTACTGAATACTTTTTTCATCACAGAGCCACAAAATGGTCTAATCAAATTTACTGATTTTCAATGGACGAACTTTACCAAAAAGCTAAAACATTTTTCATTAGTTGAGATATTAAGGTGTTATTTTCAGCAGATATTGTAAACTAAATAAACATTAAAATGACAGTAAATCAGTACACTCTGATTTATATTGGAAGACTGGAACACTCTCAAACTGGGAAAGAGTGGGTGGGGTAAATAAATATTCGAAGCAACACTACAAAAATTGTGCAGTTGTTAAGAAATGGCCTCAGATTGTCTATTACTATCTTAATCTTATTAAATACAGCATTGACTGATGAATTTTAACAAAAAAATTCCCACTTTATACATGTGTGTCATGGAAAAAGCATGGACCTTGAACATGACATGTAGACAAACCAAATTAACCCTGAAAGCTCAAAGTATTTAACAAAAGGTTTTGCCTGAGGCAGTATATTTTGAGGAAAGCTATTGTTCAAATTAACATTAAATTTTCTGCATTGATTTTTCCATAGCACACATGTATAAAGTCTTATTAAAGAGAAAATTATTTTGTTAAAATTTATCAACCAAGTCTGTATTTAATAAAACTAGAATGTGTCTGTAGGACACAGGGTGTGACCCCCCCCCCCCCCCCCCCCCACATACACACACACCCGACTGGTGATTGGTACATTTGTCACAAATAAGGGGAAATAATTCAAATGTTTGCAGTCTTAATGGGGTATAGCCTCAAAAAATATGAAAAGGATTCATTATTCTATACCATATACTTTTTGAGCAATGAGCATCACAAACAAAAACTCCATTATTTTGGCTATTTCAAGGGCCATAACTCTGTAATAAATGCTAAAATTCTCAAGAAGGATGGCATGTGTGCAAAGGTCACATTATGATAAAGACTCAAGCAAGGTTTCATGAATTCACATTTAAATACTTCTGAGTAAGGCACCGAGAATACTTCTGAGTAAGGCACATAATTAGGTAAAAATGTGCATTTTGTTACTATTTCAGGGGCCATAACTCTGGAAATAGGGGGCAGACCCAGATAAAAAATAGTAGGTGCGCAAGTTCATATCATGATAAACACTCATCAATTTATATCAAATACTTTTTGAGCTAAGGGTGTCACAAGGTGAAAATGTGCATTTTTGACTATTTCAGGGGCCATAACGTTAGAAATAGGGCGCGGACCGAGATTAAAAATAGAAGGTGCGCAAGTTCATATCATGATTAATACTAATGCAAGGTTTCATGAATCTATATCAAATACTTTTTGAGCTAGGCGTGTCACAAGGTGAAAATGTGCATTTTTTACTATTTCAGGGGCCATAACTCTAGAAATAGGGGGCGGAGCCAGACGAAAAATAGGAGGTGTGCAAGTTCATATTCTTATAAAGACTCATGCAAGGTTTCATCAATTTATATCAAATACTTTTTGAGCTAGGCGTGTCACAAGGTGAAAATGTGCATCTTTTACTATTTCAGGGGCAGTAACTCTAAAATTAGGGGACGGAGCCAGACGAAAAATAGAAGGTGCGCAAGTTCATATAATGATTAAGACTCTTGCAAGGTTTCATCAATTTATATCAAATACTTTTTGAGCTAGGCGCGTCACGAACTTCGGACGGACGCACAGATGGACGGACGAATTGACGGACGGACGCACGGACAAGAGCAAATCTATATGTCCCCCACCACTCTTGGGGGGCACAATTAAGATAATAATAGACAATCTCAGGCCACTTCGTAACAACTGCACAATTTTTGTAGTGTTGCTTTGAATATTTATTTACCCCACCCACTTTTACCCAGTTTGAGAGTGTACCAGTCTTCCAATATTAATCAGAGTAATCTGATATACTGTCATTTTTATGTTTATTTAGTTTACAATGTCTGCTGAAAATAACACCTTAATATCTCAACTAATAAAAAATGTTTTAGCTTTTGGGTGAAGTTCATCCACTGAAAATCAGTAAATTTGATTAGACCATTTTGTGTCTCTGTGCTGAAAAAAGTATTCAGTACAATTTAAAATGCAACATGTTGTGTGAATGTCCATTGCATAGTTATTTTATCATGAATGTTTCAGATAAAAAGTTAGAACCATTTTTAAAAAAATAACAGGAATTGTGTTCCTGGCTGGTCACATGTCAGATTACCCCACCCACTTTAAATGTGAATATCTATAAAAGTAAGTCAAAACTGTTAACAGTAACACTAGTTAATGAAACTTAATACACGTAGGTATATTACCACAAAGTATAAATAAAATCAAAAAACATTTTGCGCAGACACCTAACTGGGACCCCCCCCCCCCCCCCCCCCCCCCCCTTATCTACCTATAAAACTGAGTTTCTGCTTGAAGATCAGTTTTGTTCATCAATGAACAAACTTTCAAAACTTTATAATACATATAATACAGCTTATTGAAGAGACGGCTACCTTGACTTTAAATACATGTACATTTACCATATCAATATTTATAGAGCAGGCTACATAAAAAATCTTTAGTCTAGGTAGCCAGAACCAGCTGCATAGACCTTTGGTCTAGGTAGCAGGAACCGGCAACCTAGCTAATGCCATTTGATTTTGAACAGGGCTAAATTTTCATTTTTTGTACTGAATGACTGCATAAACTCTCTAAAGAAATCAGGGAAATCTTTCTTTGTAATAGATAAATAAGTCATATTAAAATAAATCAAATAGATCTACATATAGGACAAAATATGCATTTAACTGCTGTCACGCGTGATTACAGCCAGTTGCCATTCTGTGTATTTTATACTTCTTTGCTTTTGCTAAAAAAAATGTGTCAAAATCTAGGACATGATTTTTAATAAACAACAGAATTTTATCAGTACATTTTGTGTTCAAAAACACAACTGGTATGTCTTTCATGCACATATAAGAGTTCAAAAACATAATTTTGGTCTTGTAATCAAAACGAAAATAAGTGCTGGTTGTTGCTAAATAAATATCCTACACGGGTGGGGTTCGAGCTGCACTATATGATTAATCTTTCTTTACGTGACTAATATCGATGTTTGTATGCAAGGGCGCTACAGATAATGTAAAAAAATAATCAACGGAAAGAAATATTGCTTCACTTACACCAAATAATCCATTTAACCAGTGAACAGCTGTAAAATCAGAAATAACGCCGTCTTTGCTTGTAGACGCTTGTGATCGATTACTCGCAAGGGAGATAATTAACTTCGCGACGCATAGCAACCTAACGAACAGTAACTCTTGCTATCCGTCAATTTTAACGTCCGTTCTGGAGCATTTTTTAAGAAATTCGTTGAATAGCAACCCTTGCTCCGGTTTCTAGTTAGGATAATATTGTTTGAAAATAGTATTTCTAAACATTGATATTTATCATTAACCGGAGCAAGGGTTGCTATCATGCGATTTTTCAGTACGGACCCCGTACGATCTTTAGAGGATGCAGTCGTAGGATATCCGTACGGGCATCGCAGACAAGTCGTGCGGAGCTCGGAAGGAACCTGGCCGTACCTCGTACGGTGCTCGTGGGTTTGTACGGCACTCGTACGGTGTCCGCACATTCCCGTTTCTATTCCATCTTGAATCATCAAGGGAGTCGTGCGGAGCAATCATAATGCCCTGCGAGCCCCGTGCGGACATCGCACGGCGTCCTTGATATCGTATGGACATCGTACGTTGACCGTGCTAGTCCCCTGCGATAGTCGTGCGAACATTGGCAAGCTTTGCAATTTTCCAAATCCACAGGGACATCGTGCGATGCCCGTACGAGCTCTTCCGAGGCCCGTGCGTTTCCCGCACAGGGCTCTTGCGAGCTGCTTCCGCCTTCGAAAATTCTACGAGCTCGGTGAAACATTTTCACCGAGTTCCCGAGTAGTCTACGAGTTCAAAAAATCTATACGACGCTCGTACGAGTCAACGATATCCGTACGGACGCCGTACGAGTTTGCCAAAATTCGACTGAAAACCTTCTCGTACGGAGCTCGTAGCGTTCTTGTGACCAGGATATTACAGTCGCTTCCCGTCTATTGCACGTCCAAACATTCTATATAGTGACAAGACAATTTTCAATTCTGCATAAGGATTAGACCTGAATGTTTTGTATTAGGTAATCAGGACTTTATAAAATAGATAGCCAAATAAGCTGACATGATACATGTAGTTTAAATCGTCAATAAGTTAACTATGTAAATAATGCATATCAGATTTTATTGTGATTTTGTATTCTTATTAGCTTCTTTATTGTTAGTCTACAGTAAACTTAATATTTATAAATGCAGAATTACAATACAAATAAATAACAAGCACGATTGAGTAGATGGTTACATATCTCTTTTACTTATCAGGGCTGATAACAAATTTTATTAAAATAAAATACTTTATACGGTCATATTCAATTTTCATTCAAACTGATTGTTAATGAATTGAATAATCTATTTCCATTTCAATTTAATAAACAGTGTGGATGTGTAACATCATCAATATTTAAAGTCAAAATGAAGTATAAACGGCGGCTACACATCTACTTTAGGCGCTCCTTACCATATTATCAGAAAATTAAAGTATGTGCACAAGAGCACAGCAACAAAACGAAGCAAACAAAAATAAAGGAAAGATTCTGATTTACTTAAGATAATCGCTAATTTCCACCCAAATATCGGCAACATCTCAGATTTTGACGGTTTTTAGCAGGAACACAAATGTATTAGTTCATCTTGAAGCGTTATTCTGTACATATACATGTACACCCTTATTTTTGACGTCGAGGCGCCACCTAGCGGCAGATGTAAAACGGCATCCTTTTTACATCAAATACATCTGATTTTAACATTTATTATCCGTTTTTGTAGAGTAGAATAAAGGCCTTATATCAAAGACCAGATATTAGGCTTTATAGCTTTTGTAAGTATTCAAAGTTGTATTCAATAATAAAAGCAATAACGTTTTATTTCTAAGCGCAAACGCGGTTTTGACATCTTAAAATTGCGCCACTTTTGTTAGGTAATGCTGTAAAATTACACTATTTCTGAACGAGTGATTTTCTTTATATCTTCAAACCGTGTAGACGAATTATGGATGATCAAATAAAAAATAGGGTTCGAAGCGTAAGGTTTTTAAATATTTTACTTTCTAGATAATACACGGGCGTCATTTAGGGTTTTATTTTGACGTCGACGTCGAAAGTTCATATAGAAGCATTCACCTGATAGTTTAACCCTTTTGTAAAATGGAGTTAACGTTTATGATACATTTTATAGTAAAAGCATCTGATTTCTTGATTAATATCATAAGCCAGTCCTGAATAGTTTTAAGTATATCCGTCTTTGTATACCCGATGCATTTGTCTCAGTTTCAACATCAGTCAGTAGTGTATTTCAGTTAGTCAAAATATTTTTCATCCTTTGCAGTTTTTTTCAGGGGCCGACAAAAGCTTGCGAAACATTATGTACAAACCGTCATATCCCGATCTGTTGTAAATAATGTTCAAGTGGTTTGTTGAAATTCCGGCAGAAGATAACATGTTTGCTTTTGATTTTACAAGAACGTTTTTATCGAGCAGTTCGTCGTAGTTGTTCATATTCTTCTTCTGGTTTTCACTTCTTTCTAATCTTATTTTATTTTCATCCGCTGAATAAGTCTTTAATTTTTATTAAAATTGTAAACAGTTTTCACTAGGGGCTAAGCTTACTTAACAAAAGTACATCCTCATCTGCACTGTGTGCCTTGCAACCAATCCCTAGTATGTCTTTAACAGGACCCTTTTGCTTGTAGCCTTCGTGGTTCAATTTTCTTCCAGAATATTCTTTCTTGAATAAATCTGATGTGTCTCCAAACCCTTCAATACTTAATAGTTCTACCCCATACTTCTTGCATGAATTCATTTGGATTTTAGAATCAAATAACACATTATGTGCCAGCAAAACTGATTTTCCAAATGTTTCTTAATAGTTTTTAAAGTTTATTAAAAGCTCTTCTCATATCTATTTACATATTCACAGTTATAGAACATATTGATCCCGTGTACTTCAATATTTGTTAACTTAGTAACGGCTTTTGGATTTTTACCACCTAGTAGGAGAATGTCCGTTCAGATTGAAGTTCTAAAGCAGCTAGTTGAATAATATCTACATCTACCCCTGAAAAAAAAAAGGCAACGGGTATTGTTATTAACATGAAGATTTTTATCTTTAATATAATAGATTTTTTTTTATTTTTTACCAAACAGTTATCACTGCGTAGATGACAATGAACTGCATAGAGGATATTCATTTTTTTGCATGAATACGGTTTTTATTTTCATCGAGTGGTATGAAAATAAAATATTTCACGAGGGACCTCAGATTGTTCTTTTGCCCTGACCATCGCTTAGGAGCCAGGTAAATCTTTTCACGCATTCCGTTTTAGTAAACATAAAAATGCTAATTCTCAGGAATCCTTATAAGTATCGTTAATAATAAATGACAATATACATATATTATTCCATTATGAAAATCGTCGGGATCATTATATAAAACAA
The DNA here is from genome assembly GCF_021730395.1 of Mercenaria mercenaria. Taxonomy (NCBI): domain Eukaryota; kingdom Metazoa; phylum Mollusca; class Bivalvia; order Venerida; family Veneridae; genus Mercenaria; species Mercenaria mercenaria. The sequence continues at coordinate 84,262,113 of NC_069368.1, forward strand.
ACAGATTTCCACAAGTCCTGGAATTTCTTGTTCCTATAGATTGAACAGAAGTGGCTGTAAAGGGACAAAGATGAGCCAATATTTAAAATCTGCAAGATACCAAATGAAGCATACTGCTGCTTACATATTTTTTTAAATATTAGATAGTATGTATTCAGATGAACATTAGTGATTCTCTTCAGGTAATAAAATACTAACATTTATTATAATAAAATGTACGTATTAGCTGTGCTGGATTATTGTGAAATTTAACAAAGTGAACACACCCAAGCACTGGTGTCATATGAGATGCGGTGGTAAATCAGTGGTACATGAACTGCTGACCTCCAGGTTGAGCTGCGGAAACCTTGCATACTTGAAAACCGCTCCCCTGATACCAAATTAAATATAACCAAGTCCATTTTAAAAGGGATTGTCCCATCAATCCCATTTAAAGTAGCCATTTTGGGGAATTTACACGGATAAAAAGAAGGCTATTTTTTAAACGTGTCAGAACAAAATAAGACAAAACACAAAATACTCTTTCAAATACACGTACTTTATTTACATTTTGTTCTGCTCGGCAGAACTTTTATGTTCATTATGCATTATACACAAGCAAAAGATATTTCAAGATTATAAAAATGTCTATAACTGAAATATGAAGTTCTGCCAGGCAGAACTTTATCTAAATAAACTCAAGTCTTTTAAAATAAGATTAAGGATACAATTGATATATCAATGAGTTTTAAAAAGTTCTGCCCGGCAGAACTTTTTCAGGTTTATTATCAAAATCATTAAAAGCCTATAACTGAAATATGAATAAGGTTCAAAAAGTTCTGCCTGGCAGAACTTTATCTTACTCAACTAGAGTGTTTTAAAATAAAATATATAATGGATATATCAATGAGATGTAAAAAGTTCTGCTCTCGGCAGAACTTTTTCAGGTCTATTATCAAAGTCATAAAAAGCCTATAACTGAAAATAAATAAGGTTCAAAAAGTTCTGCCCAGCGGAACTTTATCTGACTCAACTAGAGTGTTACAAAATGAGATACAATGGATATATCAATGAGTTTTAAAAAGTTCTGCCCGGCAGAACTTTTTCAGGTTTATTATCAACCTGTAACTGAAATATGAATAAGGTTCAAAAAGTTCTGCCTGGCAGAACATTATCTTACTCATCTAGAATGTTTTAAAATAAGATATAATGGATCTATCAATGAGTTGTGAATTTTTCCAGGTCTATTATCAAAATCATAAAAAGCCTGTAACTCAAATATGAATAAGGTTCAAAAAGTTCTGGCAGAACTTTATCTTACGCAACTAGAGTGTTTAAAGAAAGATTAAGGATATAATGGATCTATCAATGAGTTGTAAAAAGTTCTGCCCGGCAGAACTTTATCTGACTCAACTAGAGTGTTTTAAAATGAGATATTGAGTTGTAAAAAGTTCTGCCTGGCAGAACTTTATCTGACTCAACTAGAGTGTTTCAAAATGAGATACAATGGATATATCAATGAGTTTTAAAAAGTTCTGCCCGGCAGAACTTTTTCAGGTCTATTATCAAAATTATAAAAATCCTATAACTGAAGTATAAATAAGGTTAAAAAAGTTCTACCCGGCAGAACTTTAACTCAACTAAAGTCTTTCAAAATAAGATTAAGGATATAATGGGTATGTCAATGAGTTTTAAAAAGGTCTGTCTGACAAAACATTTAAAATACATTATAAACTACAAGCCAGTAGTTTGTGATAATGTAAAGCATATAAATGTTGAAAAGTTCTCTATATAATGAATATAGAAATAAGATTTTAAAAGTTCTGCCTGGCAGAACTTTTTTCAGATTCGTTATGTGCTACAGTCTAAAAGATTTTCATTTTATGATACATTTTGCAAGGCAATAGACGATTATTTTACAAAACATTTTGCCCGGCAGAACTAGATTCAATTCAAGCAGAACTTGATTCAAATCCGCTAGTAAGTTATCAAAATTATATAAAGCCTATTACGGTTAAAAAAGTTCTACTTGGCAGAACTTGATTCAAATCCAGTAGTCAGTTATCAAAATTATATAAAGCCTATTAAGGTTAAAAAGTTCTGCCTGGCAGAACTTTATTTGACTCAACTAGTCATTATAAATTATACGACGAATACCAATCTGTCTAACACGTTCTGCCTGGCATAACTTTTTAAAATATAGCTCTATTATGCAGTACAGGCTAAAAGATTTTCGTTTTACAATACATTTTGCAAGGTAACAGACCATTATTTGTATAAAAAGTTCTGGCTGGCAGAACTTGATTCAAATCCACTAGTTAGTTATCAAAATGATATAAAGCTTGTTAAGGTTAAAAAAAAAATTCTGCCTGGCAGAACTTTATCTGACTCAACTAGTCATTATAAATTAGAAGACGAATACCAATCTGTCTAAAACATTCTGCCTGACAGAACTTTAATTGACTTGAAACTAGTCATTATAAATTAGAAGAAACACCAGGTTTAAACATCCTGCCTGGCAGAACTTATTGACACATTTTGATAAAATGTTTAAAGCAAATTAATATGTAAACCTTGACAAAAATGATTCTCTTTACAAAAAGTTTCTATAACAAGAGGGCCAAAATGGCCCTTGGTCGCTCATCTGAGTAACACACCATAACAGTGTAAACATGTTTTACCTAGTGATTTCGTGGAAACAATATTCTGCCAAATTTTCACTATGATTGAACAAAAAAAAAACATGGCCTCTTGAGTGTAAACAAGCATTTTCTTTGATTTAACCTAGTATCCTAGACTAGTTTTCAACCCCAAATAAACAAAATTCACGCAAATGACACGTCAAAGTTCTGACATGCAGAACAGTTATATTTTCAACATAAATTCAGCTCTTTACAACTTTTGATAAAAAAAGAGCATTTGTTGAACATTTCTTTAACTTCTTTGTAAATATTATTTACAAAACTGAAAACAGGTACTTCAACTTCTCATTGCATTTTTCAGTTAATGAAAAGAATCAGTGAACATTTATTACATTTATAAATTTTTTATAAATATAAAAATTGTTACACCAATGAGTATCAATACATATTTGTTTACAGCTTTTACTAGAAATTGATCATTCTCTCAAACATCACTTTTCACACTTTAAAATCACATCAAGAAATAAATAAACATTTATACATTTCAACATAAACAATAAATAAATAAATAAATAAATAAATATACAAAATTTGGTGCAATATAATTTGATCGGATGCAAATTTGATTGTTCACTACATAAAATACAAAATACTATGGAATGCCATTTTACTCTTTATTCACTGTTTAAGTGTAATATCCTAAATTCAGTTATAAGTAATCTATTCTTAATTCATTCATGGATGTCACAAATTCATTTAACGATAGAATTTATCATTTTTGTACATGTATATATTAAATGCATATAGATATATCACAAAATGTTTTATACATATCTGTAATTCATTTATTGGATATTCTAAAATCAGATTTTTATGATATCCTTAATTCCATTTAATCATATCTTTAATTCTATTTTATGATATCCATTATTGATTTTTGGATATCATAAAATGAATAACTATATCATCAAATTAAGGATCTCACATAATGCATCGATTTTGTGATATCACTCAATCCGTTTCAGGATATCATTTAATGAATTACAGACTACAAAATCTGCCACTGGTTGTAGATGTAGATCAGAATAACCGGTTCCAGAGTAACTTGTTTTGGTGGTAACAAGGCTTGTCTGATTTACCAATATAATTAATTTCTCAAGTGCTCCAGATATTTAAGTCTGCATCTACAACTAGTGGTAAATAATTTTTCATGCATCATTTAAATAAAGTCTAAAGAAATACTTTCCTCATAGCACTTTTTTCTTATGCTAGCGCATTAAATAAAAAACACAGAAAATTAACATAACAAAAATGACATCAGAATTGTTCATATATGCACGTCAAAAAAAATTCCAGTTATGTTTTATCATTTGTAGCTCAATGTTATCTTTTTTTGTAAACTAGCTCATTCTGAATCTAGAAATATACTATCAGTAATGGAGATCAACTGAGAAGGTATTAATTTTTATCACATTTTACACAAAAATATGCATGCATCATTATTTGTCATTTTAGCCTGCAAATTATTCGACATAGGGGATACTGTCAAATCAGTTATGTTGGAATGGGCAAAATCATCTGAAACACTGGTGTACACTGGTGTGAAAGTCTACTTTAAATCTTTCTTATCCAGGATCTGGCCAACTTTGAAATACCATTGTCGACATGATACCTCACTTTGCAGGTCTTGCCTGAAATTATCAGAAAATTATTTATGAGGCCAAAATGTTATTTCAACAATAGCTGTCTATTGACAGCTCGCTCGACTATTCGAAGAACTGATGAAAATATGGGGTCAAAGTATTACCAGAGATTTTCAGACAAAAGAAGAAAAAGATAAGACAAACAATGTACCTGTATTTGTGGATTTAGACAAATCTTGCACTATATGGCAATGTGTGACTATCATGGTAAGCAAGTGTTCAAAGTTTCAAAGCCATATATCAAGCAGTTTAAACAAAAAATGGAATGGTATGCGAAACTTAACTTATTTCTATGTAAAAAAAGGTCATAAGCTAATGTCCTTGTCCTAGTTATATACTCTAGCCTACATAATTTATTATATACTTTTTTATGTAGATTCTGATGGTAAACAAGTGGTCAAAGTTTCAAAGCCATATGGCAAAATATAGAATGGTATGCGAAATTTAACTTATTTCTATGTAAAAAAAAGGATCATAACTAAAGTTTAAGTCCTTGTCCTGGTTTAATTATACTTTTGCCTTCACAATTTATTATGTAGATTATGATGGTAAACAAGTGGTATGTGACTAAAGCCATATGACTAACAGGTTAGGCTAAATATGGACTGGTATGAAACATTTAACTGATTACAATGTTTTAAAAGAGCCATAATTCAACCAAAATAGTAGACAGAGTTATTTTTTCTTGCCTACAGATAAAGAACATGATGATAAACAGGTTTTCAAAGTTTCAAAGACATATGTCGAATAGTTCTGACAAAACGTTGACTGGTACGAAAACTGAACCAATTTCCAAGACCAAAAAAGGGCCATAATTCAGCCAAAATAGTTGACAGAGATATGTATTATTACCTACAGAAAGAGACTGTTATGGTAAACGAGTGAAAAAAATTTCAAAACCACATGTCAAACAGTTTACACAAACAATGAAAATCTTAAAGATTCAAAGGTTAAAAGTGGCCATAATTCAGCCAATATCCTTGACAGAGTTGTGTACTCTTGCCTAAAACTGGAAATGGTGATCATGGTGAAGGTGTTGAAAATTTCAAAGCTTTGTTTTGGAAGTTTTTGTCAAAATGTGGACAGGTATGAAAACCTTAACCAAGAAGTCACACCGACTCCGTGGTGAATAGGATAGCTCTACTTATTCTTTGAATAGTTGAGCTAAAAAGGCATTCAGTTGCACAATATGTGGTACTTATCTTAATTCTGGTGATATCTATTAAGCTTTATTCAAATAATACCATCAAGAAGTAAAAATATGCACCAACAAATTTTTTATACAAAATGATCATAAACTAACAAACATTTTTATGACAGACGGACAGACATCTCATATAGAAAGAAATAACTGTCTGAACTGTTGTTCAACATTTAACACGTGAATTAACATCAAAATAAAATTAATAATAGATAATAATAGTGACAGTGATAATGTCTACCAATAAGGTTTCATTTGTTTGCCTTACATGGAACAAATTATCTGTGATACTGAATATTGTATTGCTGACTGAATGAAAAGTCTTTGTCCATTCTTATTGTCAAAAATCAACAAACCATTTTGATTTCTTCTCAACTTCTCTATCTCTTCTTTCAAGCTCTCATTTTCTTGCTGCAGGGTGCTGAACTTTGCCTTAAACGAAACATTTAATTACATTCTAAGTATATCTATTTTGAATGTGATGATAAAGTTTATTAGCCAACAAAATTAATTAGCAATCTGATAATAAGTGAATACTTCAGTCATCAAATGAAAGAGTAAATTTTGTGAAAGAAAGATAGTATATGATGTTTTATGCACAGAAAACAAACTGTTTAAAAATGCAAAATATACAGACAACTATAACTGTGTGTAATTCAGTGTGTGATGTTAATTCGGTTAAAAATTACTTTGACTTGTCTCTTTGGCTAGCTTGATCAAGTGATCTGAATGCTGCCTGGGGTATATTCCAATGAAATGTTACAAGAAATTCACTAAAACAAGAACAACAAATGAATAAAAAAAACCGGTATATGTGACATTGCTCATGAATATAGACTTGATATATCAAGAGGGCACACATTTAAGATCAATCTGGTCTTGGGACAATATTCACAATATGGCATATCAATTAAAGTTCCACTTACACCCTACTTAAGAGATGTGAATACCCCAATACGTATAAAATGGTGAATCATGAATCGTTATATCGGCAATGATTCTGTTAACTAATAACTACGTGTTAATTTAAATGATCATGCAATGTGAATAATTTAAACCCCTTTGGAGCCTAAAAATATTTTTTTAGTAAAGATAACTTCCTATTAAGAACAAATATTTAATTGCTGAAAAAAATGTCCTAGTGCATTTTATGATTTATTACATATGAATAAAGAAGGCAATTTACCAAAAATTTTCGACGAACTTCTATGTTCTTATAAATTATTCTACAATAATAATTCTAAGTATTCTAAGAAAATGTTCTTATCAATTATTCTACAATAATTATGTCCCAATAGTGAAGTCTTTTTTTGTTATTTTGTATAGTACACTGTAGAATGCCTGTTACTCACCTGAATCTTCAATACACAACCTTACTATCGAGGAGATTTCAAAAATAGTGTAAGAACAATATCTTAAAAGATATGCGTTACCTATCTAAAATTTCAAAGTATTAAAAAAAAAAACTGTAGGGGCCTCAATTTCCAAAATGATTATTACACTGAATTATATGATAAACACTGTGACCAATATAACGTTCTATTCTTTGATACTTTGACGATAAACTATTTGTGCAACCTGTAATATTATACACAAAGTAAATTTCATGAACAGTTAGGAGTTTTATCATGTCGATTGGCCAAGTCCTCCTGAAGGTGCCTAGTTCTTAACCGAAAAAAAAACACCCACCCTAGCGCGTAACAGTATATAGCATTACACGTATGCTTATATAAATTTTATTGGGTACTTTCAAAATATTGTGTTTTATAGTTTTCTTGTTAGATGATATTTTCATCTTAACGAAGAAATAACTGGTCCAGTATTGTGTAATTTATTACTTCTCAAAAGAACACTTTTGATTAGGGCTTATTGTATCACACTAGAAGGCATCGAAAAACATTTATTTCTTCCATGCATGATTGATATTAAAACGAAATAAGTCACCAAACATATATTGTGTGTTGTATCAATTAACTGGTTTTCCAAACATACAGGTTTTAATTAAGGATGGGCTCCGCGAAAATTATTCATATTTTGGGAATTAATGTCTCTATACTTTCAATACATATATAATTCTTTTCTTGATTTTATCATTATTAGTACCATTATTATGCAAAATTTGTATTCAGGATATACACATACAAAGGTAGCCACAAATTATCTTCTTCCTGTTCACACTCGGAACGTTTTGACTTAAAAGACAGAGTGAGAGAACGCTCCTGAACAGAGACAAATAGAAAAAAAGAGAAATCCATTAGACACAAGCCTGAGAGCAGTCTGGTTCTTCAACCTGTCCATAGACATGAAGCCATCGATATTGCGTATGACGCTTAAAATAAATTGAACAAAAATTTGAATACCACTATATAACAACGGCCTTAACAGTCAGAAGGTTTATGAACCCTTATTCGTTGATTCTTGTTTTAGAAGGCTAGAGTCTGCATTTAATTCTACCACTTCAGTCATTTAATTATATCTATTTGACGTCGTAGACAACATTTAGTTCATCGATATTATAAGTACGAACTATACCTTGAAAGAGAGAATATTTACATAGTTCTACATATACAGTAAGATAGGTATTCTTTTTTTAGACTTTAAATATATCAATGTCATTTAGATTTTAGATATTTTTCCAGGGCGGGCTAAAATATCGATTGGATTTGCGTAATATGAATACAAGATTACCTTTATTGTAAAAGCTAGTCAACGGCCCGATTATGCCACTGTCTGACCAAACCTCAGCTTTTATTAAAACGGCACAAAACAGAGAGCAGAGAGTCATAATGCAATAAACTCTTGGTCCAAATTAACATAAAACAATAATAATTGCAGGAATCTTGCTTTTTTGATTAAGATACTTTTCTTCAACAAGCGTCTTTCATATCTTTTATTTAGTTAGATTTAAATTTAACTTCCAGTGAATTGTATCTGTTACCCATAGCAAACACATAGTATAGTATATACCGAGCCATACCATCAATAGCAAACACTTATGTGGTAGGTGGTATATTTGATTTATGGTGAACTCAACCATGTTGTACATTTTTTTTCATTTATTGGACCGAGAACCAATATAGTACATACAAAGAAAAATATGTAGATTTCACAAAACAATACATCCCTCCGGTTATTACTAAATGAACAATTGCAAATAAAATAGCTTACAAGATACGTGTGCACTTATAATATATTTAAATAAGGTAAGTTGCTCAAAGATAAGGACAGTTTACTATAAAGTGGAAAGGAACTTGCGTTCACTTTGAACTGATTCTAAAAGAATGATGTATAGAGGGCAATGTTAGGTTGCGCCAAAAAGCTGTAATTCATGCAGAAACCATAGCAAACCAATCAAAAGCATTCTATCTAACAAAACAAGTTCATATGCAAGGGTAAACACATGATTGGACACGACAAAAACACAGATTATAACACAATACAACAGGTCACAGAGTATAGACACAATACAACGGACTACTGAGTACTGATACGATGACTTTGAGCGCATGTACATACAAATATAATCATTGAATTATTCCATTAGTTAAAATAAACAAGTAAAATTTGACTTTGGTACAAACTCTCTCACTTTGTTGGAATATCTCAAACATGCGTGAAGCTAAGAGTAATAAGCATCTATATATATTTATCGTTAGAGAAATTTAAATTTTAACCATCTGAATAAAAATATAATTTGAAGTGGGAATCAAAGTTCGATAAATTCTGAAATAAAAATAAATCCGTTTAAAGTGACCTGAATGGAATATTGGTAGGTGTGTAATCTATCAAGCGCAGTAAACAACATGTCAACAGGAGTTGTTTCTCTTGAATGGTGTAAATCTATATTTTATACTGGTGTTTGTAAATGATTGTAAAAAACAGCTTCACTCTTTCTAAGAAGGAATAAAAATAAAATTATATACGACTCCAATTACAGGATACAGTATTCTAATGCTAAAGGAAAACATAATCAAGACAAAACAAAATTATCAAATTTTGTCAAAAACTTTTGCGAATACATCTTAAAATGAAATAATTGCATAGAAATTGGTTCGCAACGATGCAAAAGATAAAAAAATCCTTTCGCAATAATTTCTAATTGAAAAGGAATTTGTTTTGCTGCAAAACGAAAATTGCAAATTTCAGAAAGTTACAGCTCATTTTCACAACATAATCTATCTTAAAGTTCATATATAAAGTACTAGTCACCAGGAATTGTTATGAATGACTAAAATGGCATCCTTGGCTGTTTCTGATTTACCAAACACCAGATTTATAGGTTATCAAAACAACCCTGTAAAATTAAAGTTAATTTTAATAAAGTACTCTGTTTTGTCAATCGACTGTTGATAAAACCTATGGTGCGCACCTGGTCTTGCTGGAGGAGTATATAACTGGTGTATCGACTGGAACTGGTGTTCGTAATGACTGGCTGGGTAAAACAGAAGATTCTGGTCCTCTGTAGGATTTGTACTGTGAGTTTGCAATATAGAAGGTGAAGGCTGAATGACATAGTGGGTGGACTAGGTAAATGACCAATGCGCAGATTTCTACGCATAGGAATAACGTAATATCCGTGCTGGCACCAGGATCCCCATCGTACTCAACATCTTGTGGCGGCGTAGATCTACATCTGACCTTACGGACTGGTTTAGGTGCAAGCGAATCTTGGATGTTCGAACAGAAATGAAAGGAAGTACGAGACTCTGGTGTAACGGTCTGACAGGTGTCTTGCGGGTCTCTAACTGAACTTTAATAACTGGTTGACCTTCATAGGGGATGTCAACTACTTGTCAGCCCATTTGTTCTTACCTTGGAGGTGTAAACGTCTGACCAACACGATGTCAACTTGTTTTCATGAACTTTGTGATTGTACGGGGCTTTACTCTGCAAGCCCTCTTCCTAGAGGCATCACCAGCAATACGGTAGGCGTAACTAAGTTGTTTTTGTAGTCTTTCTGCAAAAGAGTTGCCCATTAGATGGTATGGTGGTAGAACGAGTCTTGCAGACATTAGCCAACTTACAGACCTCTTTGATATTTTAGCTCTCAAAGTTGCAACCTTAGTCAGAGTGGAGCTGCTCCGGGAAGGAGTAGTGAACTATGAATGTTCATCAAGCGCTTTAGCCGTAGAAGTAGCTTTCTGATTTCTGCAAGGAATATCCTTGGCATAACAGGTGAAATGGTCTGTTTTAACCGAGACTTTTCATGACCACCTTTGGATTTCTCAAGGTTAAGAACATACACGCAAACCAATTGCATAGGCCTGGAAATTTAGATGGGTTTAATCTCAGCAGCTGGGACTTGAGTGTCTTTTTGGGCTTTTTGAGATTTGTTAGCTGATTTACAGCTTGCTAATTGCTTTTTTTGCACAGAAAGCAAGGTAAATCAAACCTCTAAGCTTCTCGAACGTTTCGGTCGTTTAATATGTTGTTTTCAAACAAAAATCTTATCGTGAAGTAACAGTAACCCTACCCTAACTCCAACCCTCTTCAAAACGCAAACACGCCCCCTCCCCCCAAGATCAGGCACTGTACTGAGTGATTCAAATACACGCCCCCCTCACCCCCCCCCCCCCCCCCCCCCCAATTCCCCACAAGAGCAGGCACTGTACTGAGTGATTCAAGTAATATTTTAAGAAAAACATTTTGATATCTAAACTTGAAACTCAGTACAGAAGTCTGCGTTGTGTGAGGATGTGGGGTTATTTACTACCATGAACATACTAAACAGCATATATGACATGTCATATAGAACGGTACTGATAAGATAATAAAACATAAACAATTTCCTGGAACGGTCCGTTGTCTTAGAAACGGGAACTGATCTACATGAAATTACGGATCTTAACGCGTTCATGGCTAGTCAATTTGATATTTACAATTCATATTGTATAAAAGCATACAGTCCTTTCTTTGCTTACTGAATCATGTTGCAACATTCTATGTTTTATCATACAGAGTACGTAATCATGTATAAAGAAGTCAAAGTATTTTTATCAAAATGTCAGGACATAAAGATTTATTCTATAGAATGTTCCTATGTTCTTACTGTATCTATGCTTGCATCGGATTTGAGGTTTGCAATCAATGATACCAGGTAGTCAAAGGACATTTTAGTATTCTAACACGACCAACAAATAACCTACATACATGTAGAGCAAAATCTATCACGGGTTATTCTGCAATAACCCACGCGCGTGCAATGACGTCATCCGATCCAAGTGCGAAGCACGGTCCTAAAAAGTAGTTACAATTTTTCTAACACTGTTGATACTAGTATGTCGTGTTAGAATCGAAATAACAAGTTGCCAAGTGTGATTTATCGTACGGCCTTCGTGATATATTCTTACGCATAAGAACTCAAAACACGGGTTATTCTACGATAAACCACGATTGGGAACTTATTATTTCTTAAATATAGACTGACAGCAAATGCTAATACACTTGTTTGATGCAGGGAAATATTAAGCTTGTAACTGTTGATATTTAAACGATCGAAATCTTATCGAAGTTTTTACAATCATTGTAAAAAATTGAACAAAGCTCGCTATCTTCACCATTCGGCTGCTGTTAAAAGGGCAAATATAAGATTTTTGGTGCAAGTTTTACCTTTCATTGGCGCTATCATTTATTGAGCTCATATTTTGAGAAAGATGTAAGATAGACCGATCATGATGTTGAACAAATCTAGATTTCTTTTCGTAAGCATAAAAAATATTGCCTGAAGCTAACTAAGTCAATATATCGAGGATCCGGGGTACTCTGAGCGTGTCATTTTCCCAAATTGCTCCAGTTTACGTAATTTAATGTACTCAGGTAGAGCATAAAGGTCAGCTTATACTGCCTGTTCTCTAGTCCCTCTCAGGCTTTAAATATTTGCAGTCTGTTACAGAATGCATTTGCAGTGAAACGGACTTTTCTACTGCTGTATATTTCAGCTAACTGAATACTAGGGTATTGGTTAGCAATCCGTAATATACGAGATGATCTTCTTAATATCAGGAGAACAAGAACCAAGCTGATGTATGTAAAATTAAAATAGAAAATATGCAATATATTATGTGCCTTTGATGTTTCTGCTATTATAGAGGACCACGATTGGTTACATTTGTTTTGATCACATACTTTTCTTTGATACTAAAATATCATGATATTTGCTTATAACTATACAGTCATGTTTTGTTTTTTAAATGAAATAGATGTTTCAGGGAAATTTGTGGACATTTGTTTGTATTTCAACTATTAAAAATGAGGTACTGATTTATTTAATAAGTCAAAAATCTTACTTGTTTCATAGTCATGGTTAAATAATTCATTATCAATGTTTTATTGTATTTCATACAAATATAACAAGATGAAAGCTACACCTGAAAAATGTACTTTATAAACAATACTGTTTCCTGTTTAGGTATTCAACATGCATTTACAGTCAAAGGAAAATCTAAACTGTGGCCGTAATGGCCAACATTCCTTCAGCAATAAAAATAGTATTGCCACGGAAATGAATCTTTTCGATTGTACCGGAAGCAATATTTGCAGCAGGTAGTAAGCAGTATGAAAGGGTGAATCAACAAGAAACAAGAAAAGGTATATCATTGGTTGACTGTAATTAGTACAAACAAGGTGATACATGTGACATATAATTACCTTTTTTAGAATATACATATCGCACACTATGAAAAACATAGTACAAATATATTACATTCTACAAATGCAAAATCAAGACAAGCTTTGACACAATGAGTCGTAATGACGGTGATAAAACTAACTGCGCTTCAACTAAACAAGCCGACTTATTATTTTAGAACTTAGCATTGACAAAGCATTCTAAAGTATCATGTTCACTTAAAGTTCATAGAATTGTCTGTAAATCGCCTTTTTAAAGCTTTAAAATCAGTTTAAAGCAGCATTAATCAAATCGAACAACTACTTATTACATCATCTACTAAAATCCAGTCACACCAATAATGCTACTTTCATATAAATGCAGAGATAATTTATATACAACCTTGTAATATCATAATGCTATATGCTTGAACACTATAAGTCACATATAATTTGTTTTTTGCGGATAGTTACTTTTGTACATATATGCAATTTAGTAGTATCTGTATACTTGCAACACCAAGTTCAAGGTCACAAGTAGAATAACTTTGTCTGAGACTAATTCAGCGGTAAAATAATTTCAAACTTTTCAAAAATGATAGTTAGTGCACTAGTAGAGTCAGGGGACGTAATACTCAAATGAATATTCGAGAAATGAGTACTCTTAAATCTTCTGACAAGAGACATGTATAAATAGAACATACAATGCAGTTTTTTATAATTTTATACATATATACGTGTATCACATAAAGGTTCACACTTGTGTATGAGTGAAACCTTTCATATCGTATTTACTTCAAACTTTCATTCTGAGTCAAGTGATGCCCCCATAGATAAAATTGAAATAATCTATATAAATGTAAAGCTTTGTTGGCTAGTTATTCACATACTGAAGGATATAGTTTGATTAAATTGTATATAATGTATCTTCAAGCACCACTTACTTTACACACATGATAACCGACTAGTTTAAATAATAATAATACTATTCTATGGTCGAAATACACCTTTGAAAATAGGACTGAAACAAGTGCATGTCAACAACCCTTCATCAGCTTAACAAATATTTAAAAATTATTAGTTTTTTTTATCTAAAACTGCGTAGCATTAAATCAAACCATTTTCTGTATGGTTATTAATTTTCATTTCATTCACCATTTTAGGGAACATTCTATTTCACCCACCAATTACATAGTCTTCATTAATAATTGCAGCATACAGTCAAACATGTATATAAAGACCATGCTATGGAGATATTTAGAGCCGATGATCTCTGGTCGCAGGTGGTCTTTGGCACAATCTTAACCGTATTTGTTTCTATAACTTTTCATGCGCTGTTCACTTTTAGTTTACTTGCTACTTTTTGCCCGATTTTTGGCTGGTACAAATCATTTGTTTGCAGGCATCTTTTCTTTATATAACCTGTTTTATGGTAAGGTAGCCGAGTTAGTATGTTCTCTTCACATAAGTGGTCTCCGAAGATAAATTAGCACTATCTGCTTCCTCGCCATACTCACAGGTAAGCTAAAATGAAGATGTATGTTATATATTGTACTCATCGTTCAGTTTACTTTATGTGAACAGAAACAAACAAATTCTAACAGTTATTTTTCTATAACACACACACTAAGAGAAAACATACATGTACGTAATGCATAGCAGTTATACCTACGAGTATATTTCATTTTATTGTGTAAAAATATATAGCCTAATATCGATTCTGTTAAATAGTTTTCCATACATACGTGGATCCACTATTTTTGTCCAATTAAGAATTCACTGTTATATATGCTGACAATGCCTGTATCTATGTAATACTGTGACAAGTAACATACTTTGAGATTTTCCATTTCCGGTTCGTCAACAGATGCAACGCCACAACGACTAGAACCAAATTCACAATCTATGTCTTGAGAATTGATATTTGGCATTGCATGACCGTTCCCTGGATGAACGTAAACATCGCCGTTTGCTTGAATATTAGTCGTATTGTTTATCACCTTTTTACTCTTTTTATTTATAACTGGACCTGCAATTACATTTTTAAGAAAATACAAAGTCAATACACTACATTTTTCAATCAGCTAAAATATAGAGATTAATATGTATTGTTCTGTTTCAATGTTTTTCTTGAATTATTCTATTGGTTTTATTAAATATAAAAGGTAAAGGTAGAAACTAATTTCTCACATTAATGAAATTAAATATCTTTCATTCTATCATAAAAGAACAGATTTGGTCAAAGTCTGGTTACCTTGCTATATACAAAGCTTGGTTCTGTTGCTTTTGATTAGAAGATCATCTTGTATATTAAGGGCGGACCAGTATTGATAACTACATCCAAGTTTCAAGAAAGGAGGTCCATTAATGCGGAAACATTTTCTAAAAACATATTGACCTCAATCTGGATGTACTCTTTCCACAATAGTTTTAGTAATGTATTATTTTGTTTTCAGATGTTCAAAACTGCATTTTTAACAATAGAGCAAATATACCTGGTGTAATACCGTTGCCAAGATGTACTGAATCTTCATCAGATTTGTCTAGGGTTGAGAAGAAAAAACATGCAATGATTTGAGAGTTCGTTAAGTACATGTAGTACATGTACTACATTCATTTGAATAAAATATAAACAAAAATTATCAGAGAAATTGCAAAAAAATAATTTAGTACTAAAAGGTTACATATTTTAACAGCAATTGTTTCTTTTTAAAGAACACGGAAAAGGTTATATCTAAAGCGTAGAAACATTCATTATAATCAGTATGCTGGCGGTATTATTTGAATCTGTGCATATTTCATCAATCTGCAACACATACTATTAATATACAAGAAAAAACTGCTTTCGTTACGCTTACCTTCTGCTCTGCTATACAAGACAGGGCCTCCACGGTTATCTAAAGCGGGAATGAAATTGAATTATTATTATTAGCGGTATTATACTCTAACCTTTCATTTTCTGCAAATATGTTATCATTGTAGCTTAAATACATTTCCTAGATTAATATTCTATGGACTTATTTTTTTCTAAATATGAATAAATCTACTTTAATATATACATTATCAGTTTTAGAGATCAGTAGTGTTGTATAGGTTACTATGGACAGTTTTAGTACAGAAATGCTCTATTTGAAATAAACTGATATTAAGAAGACTAAGAATTCAAACAATCTGTGATTGCAAATTTAAATAATTTATATATTCACTTTAGTAGAATTTTACATAAATAACACAAATCATGCAACAGTTAATACAATTCATGACAATTATTATGAAAAAGGTTTATTTTTTTATTGAAGAGAGACTATCTATTAAGATAAACTAGAAAGGTAACAAAAGTCACATTTATCACAACTTTTCCAGTGACATATAAGTAGCTTCTTTCATTTACACCAGAAAGAAACCGAACATGGGTACATGTATCCAATCTTTTTTTTTGTGATAGTTAGATCTAGATATTATTTAACTTATGTCCGTTTTTGCCAGGACCTCTTACTGAACTATATGCCTGCATTGTTTCCACCCTTGTGTGTGTTTTGTTCAGAAAAATAGCATAATGAAGCTCTTAAACATAGTTACACTCGTGTAAAAATTTAAGTGAAATTGTGTATATTCATGTCTAAACTACCAAAACCTTTCCGTCGTCTTACTTGTAAACAGGGATATTATTTATTGCATAATTATGCATTTCCTATATACAGAAACCCACAAGTATCTTTTTAGTTATCATACATTTCAACCAACGCAATGTGTCCGATACCGTTTGAAAGTTATAAAGCAAAGGAAAGTCTATAAATAAGTAACCGTTCATCGCACAAAACGTTACGCAGTAACAACAGTAGGAAATTAAAGGGTGATAATGTAACACTAACAAGTAAACAAGAAACAGATTGTCAATATTTTCATGGGAAAATAGCAAAGAAAATGCTTACCTTTTTCACGGAGCAGCTTGTAAGCCATACAAACTAGGGAAATCACAACTGAAATTATTAGCCACAAATTATTTGTACACTGCATTATATATGTAAAATGGATTTTCTGCCAAATGTAAGATTAACTCCGAATATTCTTATTTATTCCTTTATTTCCCATGCATTAAAGTACACTGACCAGAAGAAAATGACGTGTATAAGCTATTAAATAAAAAAAGGTACATTTCAATGCTATATGAACGGATTTTTTGAATAACTATATTGCTGGTTACGTCCTATGCTATTTTGTTATATTGAATATTTCAACAGCAGTCATTAGGTGCAATATGTAAATGTATCCCAGTACCTAGAATTGGTTGTTGTTATATGTTCTTGTCTTATGGGATCATGGACTCCATTCAATATAAATGTTGAATAGAATATCTTTTAAGCCGGTGCTAGTATGTTTCATTAATATCGCATATTTCATTACCTCTCACGGACAGACCCATTAAACTGAGTCTGCTATTTTTGTACTCGGTTTTGATCTACGCTTCCAAACGTTCCTATTCTAACTTTTATTTACCTACCTTATTTCAAAGATTTACATGTCTGTCACAAGTACAGTGAAACACTTAGAGAAAGACATTGAAACGTCAACCTCGGTTTAAAGGTAATGTACATTTAAGCGCAATATTTATAGGCATTTATTAATTAAACTGAAAATTAACAATCATCTTGAAATATATACCTATAGCCATCACAACCGCCAGCACTATCGCAATCGCTACCAACGCCAGTGTGGACAAGGACTGGTCATTATCTAAATAACAAAATCATTTTAGGACATTTTACTTTCGAGGTACTTTATGAAATGGCGAACACGTCAGCTGGATAATATTGTGTACGTGTGTTTACTTGTTAAGGAATCCTAATCAGTAATAAAAAGTCAAGCAAATGTGTAATACTTTCGTTCAGAATTGACTCATTTGCTATTAAAACGGTCAATTGTTAACATTCTTTGTTTACTTTAAATGTGCCAATGTTGCTAGAATGGATTTAACAATATTCTGTCAATATAATAAGGTTATTTTATAAGTAGCTTGATCTGGGATGCTGTATTCGGCTCGAGTTAATTAGCCAGGTCGGAAAATATGAGGCGCGAGTGTGTTCCAAACTAGCAAAAGCCGCGAGAGCCGAAAACAAATACCAGATCTAGCTACTGTTATAATGACCTTTAATTATACAACTGCTCCTTTCTGATTTTGTTATCGAATGAGGTCTTCAATGCTTAAACAATTTGTCGATGATAAACTCACTCGCTCACTCACTACTCACTCACTCACATCTGGATACACTCCTTCTGTCCTACCTCTTATTTGCCCACTCATTCATATACTTAGTCACAGTCAGATGGCAGGAATCGCATCTTACGATCTTATACAATATTCTTACTGCTGTAGGTTTTGTGTATACATCTGTGTATATGTAATAGTTTTAGATGAGTGATTATCATCTATAGTCTCCATGGGTACCAAAAACATTGCGGATTCCTCGGTAAAGTTACCATTTTCTTTAATAGTTTTTCACCAACCTGTTCAAATAGAAGGCAATATAGATGGGTGCCGTCTCACATGAACATGCAATACTCGGCTACATTTTTTGTTTGTTTCAAAGTCCGCTCATTTTCTCTAAAAGTGCAACCGCGCATCTGAAGAAAACAAATTTGAGGATGTTAAGACGGAGGACATTTTCGTAAATTCAATAACTTAAGCTTTTATGATATCGAAAAAGACCAATTTGCGATACAGATATTTGTACGAGTAATGTCTTGACATATACACCTTACGAAATTACAAAATAAGCTCCCGGGGCCAGATTTATGAAAATGCTAAGCAGGGATACTGTTTTTCTTTAACTAAAGAGGTTCGAAACATTTCTTTATGAAATTCTTCCTTTATTTTGCGCAACTACATTGTGTATATAGCCTTGTCTTTTTGAAATAACATGTACCTTAGAGTAAAATATCATGTCTAGACCATTCTTTGTAACAGATACTCTTAAGTTATTTTAAAGCAACAGTTTATATTGAATTCTGATCATAAAGAACACAATTCGGAAGCGTTATCTGTCTGAATTCTTAGTCAGGAATAAGATACATCGGCGCATCATGAGCGTAAGTAACAGTTGTCAAAAGAAATCGAAAATGGTACTGGTTTTGTTGATCATAAATTTGTATTTTCAGACATCTTATTTTAAATCATTTTGTTCGGAATGTGCTTATTATTGTAGTACTAAAGCGCATTTGCATTTCAGACATTTGTGTGCCAGGAATGTGAAAGGGCATATATCCCAGAAAAAGCCTTCTGCGTCATGAAAGAGGCCACGACCCTACATTGGCATATATTATATTAAGCATTGCACACATTGTCCATCTGCCCTTACTTACAGAAATTGTATAAGGTGGATTACTTTCAATATTTCACAGCTGATATACCCTGATGTTCAGGAGATGGTAAAGGGATATTTTGGTCCTGCGAAAAACTTTATGCTTCAATGACCATTAAGCATTCCCCTACAGTATGCTTTGGTGTCCAACTTCTCAATCAAATAAATTTGAATTATTTCGAATTTTTACAAATGATCAAGTATAATTTACCATTGGTCGTAAAGGTAGCGCTTTTCCCCTTTATTTTTATTATTAATTATTGTTCTTCATTAATTTAAACTGAAAGGCATTTAATACATTAATAAATTGGCTACTTCCTTTTTTGATTGTATTAATATTCGCATACACAAAAAGGAAAGTTTGTGACAAAAATGCATTTAAGGATAATTCTTGTTTCTGAATGTAAATTGAGTCATTACAACCTGGAAAGATTGCGCTCGAGCTTTTAAAGGTCACTGTCTTGACTGTAACTGATTAAATATCAACCTGATTATGATTTGAATTTATTGTTACCAAAAATGTTACTTTATGATATTTTTGATAAAAAAGTATTGGTTCGAATAACTTATACAGCCTACAGAATATTATTTTTCTGAAGTGTAAATGTCTTAAGCCGTTTAAGAAAAGAATCGGACTGCGATACACACTTGAAACCGATTCTCATCTCTTTTCTAGATCAAAAAGGAATAATATTGACAGGCTTTAATTCTTTTTCTGTGCCATTTGCTTTGCAACAACATACTAAGAAACTTGGTCTATTGCATACATTCATACATAATTTTACTTTACTCACAATATATTTATATTTATTTATATTAATTTTATGAAATTTAAAGCCAGTTGTATTGTGGTCAATTTAACGAACTATCGTTCCTGGAAGGAACCGACACCAGATTCAAATCTTTCTTACGTAAGAGATATAGCCGGTTTCGGGCTTCGAATCAAGGCCCTATGTGAGAGAGAGGTTACAGTGATTTTAAGTCGGCGACTCTTACCACTCGACCATTGAGATGATCGACCTCTTTATAGTATGATTAAGTATCAAAATGATTACTGCGTCTGCTAAACCTGCAACGTGTTGTTTGATAAATATTGGCTCTAATTATGTTTTCTTTTAAACAGAAGTTCTTTAACTTTAATTTTCAAACTTTTACTATGATTTCACAAGACATGTGAAGAGGTTACCGGCACATACTCTGATAATTCAATATCTATATAACATTCTTAAGGCTTTGAAAATATGATAATGTATCTTAAACTGCAGTTTGAAAATATCTATTCCAATAAAAGCGATACAAAAGCACCAATTATGATATAAAAAGAACTGAATACAAGATTAACGTTGCTGTGCAGAATTGCTCAATCACTCTCAGTGGTTTCTTTATGAAGCAAAGCAAAAGTAAGAATGGTTTACATTTTAATAAATTTAAATAAAGGAATGAGAGTTACAGTTACAGATTTGTTTCAGTCAGAGTAATATAATATTGATATCGAAAGTTGAACCGAACAAACTACTTAAAGACGCTCGCGGCAGTTTCGTCATTTTTTCGCAATAATAGATTTTGATGAAATGTTCTGTATTACAAGATTTATGTTATGATGTATTGAAAAATGAAATAAAAATACTAGGTCACCAGCACTGTTTCAGTGTTATTTGTCCTCAGATATGATGCTATTTTGTACACTTTTCAAAATTTCCATACTCCTACCATGTGTTTCAGTGAAGTACAATAACTAGTATAAATTTAGAATTTAAACATTTTTATAACAGAAAACAATATTTCTAGTGGAGACATGCACAAAGAAGTCAAAAGAAATTGATTTTGTAAAAAAGAACAATAGTTGTTCAGCAGACCGATGGTTACTTTTTCATATTTTTGTCAATGTTAAGTTGGTATTTCTGCTATTTTATCAAATTTCACATAATAGAACTAAATCAAACTCTGCACATGTATTTGCTTATGTCTACCTAATCTAAAACAAAAAGAAAATTTGTAGGCCACCATATTAGATTTGGCTTAAATTAAATTACAACGGGATGGAGTGTAGTGTGCATTTATAGAACGCAGGTTGGTACGAAATACGTATTACTAATCAATTTTTATTTCAAACAATGGCATATATTCAGCCAAAATCTTTGACAGTATTCTGTTTTTGTCCACAGCTTAAGGCAAAGATAGTTAACAAGAGGATCAAATGGCCTTAGGTAGCTCACCTGAGGAACATCTGGAATAAACTCTGAAGAAACTGGACCAGGTTTTTTTCTGTATTTTTTAAGGAAGAAACAGAGAGGAATCATTCCGGCTGCTGCATCCTTAACCTTTAACATATTGATCTTAAAAGCACTTAGGGTTATCTACTCCATTTGGCCAATCAACCCACTAAGTAGGGTGAAGGGTGCAGGTAAAAGGCTTCTCAACAAATGCTGCGGAAACTCTTTTCAGTGTTTATACGTCAATGATTTGAACATGTGACCTAGAAATATATCAAATTATCAAACGGCAGATTTCTTAATAAGCGGATTTTTACGTGTTTCTGGAGTGTTTTGTACTCGAGGTACACTAGAGGTGTACTGGTCAGGAACCCAGGCAATCCTTGCGTGTATCAGTGCTATACACTGGGCACGTTAAAGAACCAGGCTGTCTATTCGAAACGAGCTAGGCTAAGTTAGCCGGATAAGCCTGTATCTGATTTCTGATCTCTCTGTCGTGGGGGCTTTGTCTCGCTCTGTCCCTCTGGTCAGATCGCTCTGTGTCTGTACTAGTAGAGGATGAATTATGCGCCCTGTGTGGCTGCATTTGAACTATGTAAAGCGCCTTGGGCGCTATATAAATCAGGTATAACTCAATGTACAACGCCAGTGAATATACTATGTGTAAAATTAGGCGTTTAATCAAATAAAGCAGTTTTCAGTTTTCAGTATTTTGATGTCATAGATTTCAGAACAAAACAGATAGTTCCCGAATACGGATGTACGGTACAGGGATTATGAACAACCAAATTAGCACGGTGTCGGGGTAAATATCGACCCGTCCGAAAAAACTACCACGAGCGCCTTTAAGTAATGAAGACAACGCCAGTGCGATATAAAAACAGACTAACTATTTTTCCAAAGCCGATCTAGAAATGTACTTATACTGTTAAGAAGCGTCAACTTGCCACATAAAGTGAAAGTTGGTGCATTTTCAATTAAATCAGTCAAATTAAGTATTTTACTTAGGTGAAATTCTACAGTTTACCGTCGGCAAAAAACTTTCATTTGACATGACCATTTGAATTTTACCAGACATATAATGAGAGTGTTTTATAGTAAGCAGTATAAACATGGAAAAACTGAAAAGTAGCAGTTTAATGAAACAAAGGACTACAACTACCAAATCGTTAAATCATGCCCCCGTCTCAGCATTAAGAAAAATGATAAAACGGTACCCCTGCTTAGCATTTTCATAAATCTGGCCCCGAACCTATAGAATGCTCTTATTTGTAATTTCGTAAGGTGTATATGTCAGGATAATACTCGTACAAATATCTGTGTCGCAGACTGTCTTTTTCGGTCTTACATAATGTTAATTTATTGAATTTGTGAAAATGTCCCCCGTCTTAACATCCTCAATCCTTCAGATGCGCGGTTGCATTTTTACAGCATACGAGCGGACTTTGAAACAAACAACTTGTAGCCGAGTGTTGAAATTTCTTATGAGATGGCACTCATCTATGTTTCCTTTTATTTGAACAAGTTGGTGAAAAGGTATTTAAGAAAATGTTTCATTTACTGAAAAATCCGCCATGTTTTTGACACCCCTGACTAGCAAAAAAGTCACGTGGTACATGCATCCTGATAATGGCGGATTTAAATAGTCCTCATTTTTATTTGCTCTGTAGTATCTTCTTTGCAATCATTTGCTGAAATCACATGACAGATGTATGTGTGACATGTAGGTAGCATTTTCATAAAAAAAATAATACCATAACAGAATTTGTTATGGATACATAGATCATATACCACCACTTCTGCAAATTTGGGTCTCATTGTTAGCTAATTTTTTACAGTTTGTATGTTTGACTGAAAATATGTTTCTCGCATCAAACATGACCCCCTTTTTTCTTTTGAATTTTATTCAGCAATGACAATATTCTTCAAGAAAATGTAAGTTATAAAATTCAAAATGGGTCCTGATGTGTGCTACAACCACTGGAAATATGTCAATTTTATATAAAATAAAGGACAGCTGTTTAGTGTGTTTGAGCCTTATATAATAAGTTTATCATAAATAATTGTAACTTATTGTTTAGTATTTCATATTCGAATAGTTTTTTTTTCTTCAAATTCACGCTGTTGTTTTCCAGTACACTTAATTGTGCCAATGAATAGAGAGAGAGAGAGAGAGAGAGAGAGAGAGAGAGAGAGAGAGAGAGAATATTTTAGCCCTTATCAAATTGGCTCCACTCAAATCTGAATCGGTAAATAAGACATTTATTTAAATACACTGAACAGTTACTGATAATAAACCCCATTGACAAATGAAATATATCAAAATAGCATAACTAATGGAGTACTTAAGTGATGATCGACAGCTCTGTTTCATGAAAACCAAGAAAAGTTAATAAGGATTTTAAGCACGCATTATATAGCTGGTAATGCTCATTAATACAAAATGGAACACAACAGAATGACTAAGCTTCACAACAAATTGGTGACTTGTAAGCAATCAAATATGATATGCTACAAAAAAAGCAAACAATGTGATGTAACAGTATTACAAAAGGAACTGAACAATCATGTTTATCAGCCAATTATGCACCAAAAGAAAGTTAAGTTGTTTATGTGTTGTGAAGGAAGGGAGATGGTATAAAATTAACAGACGGCGAACAGTCTCTGCTAGCCTTATACACCAGAAAATATAAACATGCAGGAAAGTTATTCAAACTGCAAAACAACTTACATATAAGTACGGTTAGCAAGTGGCAGTAGTTCTTGTGTATTCACACAGGATTGAAAATAAATTTAAATGCATGTTGTATGTTTCTATGTATAATCAAGAAGCTTTTTATTGTATTCAATTTTGCTAATGAAATGTAAGTCTTGTACATGCTACCAGCCTACAGTCATATTTCCTGACAACATTCAGCACTAAGTTTACTGTGAGCATACATATTCAAACTTTTTCCAAACATTATTTTCTTAAAAATTCAATAAAATTATAACCAATTGAAAAGTTATATAACTGTAAACATTCAACCGCATCAAATAGTGCAAATTCCTCTTAAAGTTAAACATAATCAAATATAATTTGCAAACTGGCAGCAGGTAATACATTGAAACAGAGATTTTCCAAATATTGTATAAGATAAACTACATATGACGACAGTTTATAGATCATAGAAAAGCATTTCGTCTCATCGGACAAAATATTCTTATTCGACATGTTAAAATAAGGAGGAGGAGGAGTGCTGATTTGTAGCACCATGCGCCTTTTTGTATGTAGCATAGATTAAAAAAAATCAATAGTTTTTAACACACACGATTTTATTTACAAGGTAAATTATACTAAAAATTGATCCAGGTATAGATACATCAGCTTCTTAAACAGTGTTTGTCCCACGCCAAACTGTTTTAAAAAATAATATTTCTTAGCCGAAAAGTTCTATGTTACAATAACCTAAGAACCCTTTCCAAATCTTCAACATTTCTTAACCCTCTCTCTATCCCAATCTCGTATTGTTCAATTATCAGATTCCATTTCTATTAAATATTTCCTTTTCTCTAATTCTATCCTCCTAATTTTATCTCTCTTCCTAGTTCAGTTCTTCAATTTGATCTCTTTCTAATCATTTTTCCTTCGTATTTATACCCTTTTCACAAACTGCATAGTAATAACATGTTTACAAGTATTTAAAATGTTTATAGCAATTTCAAAAACAAGGCAATCAAAATACCCATTATATACTAAATAACCGTAAACATCAGATGTAGAATCAGTCACTATTGGGTATTTTTGTACATAAATGACTGGTACTGAAACAAACAAAATAATTAAGGTCAAATCTTTTTGACATTCCACTTTGATTCATTTTGCTAAAGTTGTAAACAACAACAGTAAGCTGACCAGGTAAAGAAAGTAATTAACATTTTTGAACAATTAATGAAAGTTCCATCAAAACATTATCTGCTGATAACTTTGCAATATCTGACCAGTTATAATAGTGAATAAGGTCATTTATGCAAAACTTAATGGATAAAACATTCCGATGTTATGAAATTTGCTAGAGTAGTAAATACCATCAATGACCTAATTAAGTATATAAAATAAGTAGTATTTGTAAGAATTATCGGAATGTTCTACCACAATCAATAACAAATAAAATAAACACAATGAGTAATTGACTTAAAAACTGATCTGCGAGCTATCAATGTGTTACAGGTTAAATAACATTTTCAAAATAATCTGAAATATGTTTTTCTACCTTGATTGCCGTCTTTCGTCCTATCGTTCGTTTCGGCAGTTTGACTTGTATGGTAACCATGAGTTGTCGTAACTCCGTCAGGCACCGATACTTTCACAAAAGGTGTCAGGGTAGCGTAACTCAACCCGCTGCCGTTACGCCTAAAAATAAGGCAAATAGAATGTGTTAAAAGCCAATATTATCCTTGAAAGTTATTTAAAACATAATCATGTCTAGCATAAATATACAAAACTGCAGAGTAATTTCAGAATTCGATGAAATAAATTTGTTCATATGATCAAAGCGTGAGAGTTCCTTTAATAACTCTTAAAATTCTACGATCCAAAAACACCCAATCTTTTTATTTAAGATTTGTTGCTCACTAGATTTGTAAAGTCTATGTTTATCAAATGCAAAATGAAATAAATCCTGAAAATGTAACGGGGTTGATATACGCAACATAACATATTCTATAATAAGTCGGCAAAAAATATTTTACCATTGGCATACGAAATGACTATCGTAGGTCCTGACTTGTCCAGGCATACATGATGGAACACAGGAGCAATCTGAAGAACAAATGTATATGATAAATAAACATTTTCTTGTTCTTGAGAAACGCTATGTGTTTGAGAAACATTGTATTACAACATTACTTTTATTTTGAAGCAAACATCAAATACCCAGTGCGATCCTATCCGAAATGATTATATAATGTACTTGTTAAAGTAAAAAGTCAAAGCTACGAACGTTATTTCCGCTTAATGTATTAGATTGTGACCTCCCTATTTACCTACAAAACGACAAATTTATGGTACGTATTGAGAAAAAAAACACTGTATATTTCACATTTCAATACATTTAAGCATGCTATTGACATTTTAAAGTTTTGGCTGTTTCCGTCTAGAGAAGTTATGAAAATGCTCAATATAATTAAAGCCAATTGCATTATTGCATAGATGTATGTGCAGTTGCTGGATCGATATTTCAAACTTTCACAATCATTTTTCTGAACGGCATGTTATATTAACTTACTAGGCATCAAGTCTTTGTTGTCATCACATTTTAATCCGTGATCATTATAGCTTACATCAACACAATTATCATGCTGCGAATCCAGAGGGAAAGACGTGAAGCCATCCGGATTGCAGAAATTTCTTTCGAAATTGCAGTAGCCCTGAGCATGAGTATCTATCGTTGATTTTTTAATTACAACGATAGAGTCATCTTTCACGCATGCGTAGAAGCAGTTTCCTGAGCTGAATTGAAAATACCCGTCAGGACATGGAATGGAGAATGCGTCAACAAAATCAGGATTTGATACATTGTACAAAACAATGTTCCTCTTCCCTGTAATCAAATAAATGTGACGAAAGTCTTTATTATGATTATGATGATGATGATGACGATTATTATTATTATTATTATTATTATTATTAAGAGGAAGCAAATAAGCATACAACAAATTTAGGTAAAATTACCCCTTTGCCATTTTTTTATTTTATGACATTTAAAGTGTCAACTAATCACATGTAACATTACCCATAACACTGCGTCGCAAAACTATCATAAGGCAAAGACTAATTAAAGTAAATTTAATATCAAATGTAAGCATGCATTTTGACTTAACTTACCTACTTTTTCATGTAATAGCGCGCAGTGATATTTCACTATAATCGATTCTGTATAGTAAAATAGAACTACATGTACTTACTTTTCGTACAGTCACTAAATTGCCCACATATATGAATTGTGTATCCATCACCGTTTATACAATAGTAGTTTTCTTTTGGGCAAACTTGTTCTGTGAAACAGGTATCATAATAAAGGTTATATAATTCCTCACTGTAATGACACTCTGTTAAGTTTTTGAATGAGCAAAGATTATTTGGCTTCAAGACTTTAACTCGTTCCAGGTATGACGCAAATTGTGAATTTAAAATTGAATTCTTGTTTGCTTTAAGGATCAGTTGTGGTTGTTCCAAAGCATTTGTGGGTGTCAGTAAGAAATAATTCATTACGACGTAATGCAGGATGAATTGAATAATTACACCAATGCACAACTTCATCTGCAAAATAAAAGATATGTTCTCATCAGTAAAATAGTAATATACTAGGTGAACTATATTTTAATTGAAACACGTTTAACTACTAAAATGTAAATTAGGAAATTATATTCTGTTTGAATAATAAACTAAACACCCACAGTAAATGATCTAGATATCTTCATTTACGCATGTTTTGTTGTATACTGTACATCTGCCATTAAGAATGTTTGTGTGTTTGTTTTAGGTTTAACGCCGTTTTGCAACTGTATTTCAGTTATGAAACAGAGGACAGTTAACCTAACCCGTGCTCCTGGTTTCGGCACAAGTCCGAAAGTAACTGTCAACTCCCCAACATGAATCAGAGATGGAGGACGAATAATGTAAAACACAATGCCATTTATCGAATCGCCACGGAGAACATACGTCCCGCTTGAGGATCGAACTCATGAGCCCGAGATCTGTAGATCTGCGCTCACTCTATTATGCTAAACAGGCGGGCGTACGAAAGTAATTGTTAAACCTATATGGAATGTTGATTGTTTGCATCATTTCACAGCATATCAGTCGCATAAACTTGCTTTTTTTTAAATGTGCATGTATTGACTTATACAATACGAAAGCTCATTACATGAATTAGAACAACAATATCATTTTTACTCGTCTCCATCAAACCATTGCCAATTTGACAGATCTTGTAATATGATAGGCTTTTTGAAGATCAACAATATAAAATGCTGATCAATTTAATTGGATAAGAATTAAAATGTTTGATATGAATTCTACTGTTACATTTATCTTATGTTTATGTGTATATATACATGATTTAAGTTTTTCTTCACAATGTATAAAACATAATGATACAAGTTAAAGAATATGGCATGCAGTTTGCTAAAAAAGATATATTTCATTTTAAGCATACTCCTAAGAATATAACTCCATCTTAAAGAAGATGTAATGTTTTTCCATAAGTTAGCACCACTAACGAGCATAATGATTAAGAATATCCGGACCAATAAAGGTCCGTTTTCTAACACATTGAAAATTTTTTTCCCAAATATTTGGAAACCCACGAATTTAAAATTAGTTCAATATCATTATTACCTAAATATAGCCTGATACAAAAGCGAAGAAAAAGACAAAACCATCAACAGTTTTTCTTTTTTATGGATTTGAACATCATTTTCTGAAATGCTGAAGCAAATTCTACTTACTTTTACACGATACCTTATATCCATTCTAATGGCAGGACACACTTGTTTGTACTTTATTGTACGCATTTAACTTTAATAACTAGTTATATCCAGTATATGCATACGCAATAATCGATATTGTCTATATATATACCGGGTATATAAAATAGCTTTAATATAATACTATTAGGCGAGTTATATCCTTGTCTGGTCAAAGTTCGTGGATACAAGAAACAACAAGTTCATACTCGAATAAGATTAGCAAACAGCAACAAATTTATACTTACAATCAAATCCTTAATCAACTTCCTTTTCAAAAGCATGCAAAACGCGTGAAAAATACCATCAACCTTGCAGAAATGTGCAGAACAAAACAGGCATGTCAGTTAGTTTACTTACTTTCATTTTCAAGTTCGTGGATGACGTCATCAGTTTATGTGCTCACGAGAATTGTCAATTAGGCTTAGGAAAAAAAGTTTGTTTTACATAGCATTTAACATCAACACAAAATATAGTAATTAATGATTTATTTACAGTAAATTATTTACAAATAAGTTTTTTTTCACAAGTCAGTGCCTATTCCTCATAGTCAACACAGTAAGGGCAGTAGAATTTCTGACCTTCAGTAACTTCAGTTATGGGGCAACAATATTTCAGGTGTACCCAGTGTAAACAGGGCCTCCAGCCATGTTTACCATCACACTGAGGCAACTCAACAAACTTATCAGACCTGTTTCTAGAGATTTCAATAGGCTGGCGTGCACTGCATACACAGCATGGCTCAGTGTCCATGTTGTCTGACTCAGAGTCAGATATTTCACATCTATATGAGCTTTCAGCAGACTTCTCAGTGGGCCTGGCTTCGGACTGGACTGTTTGTTCAAGAGTTTGATTTTCATTAATTTTTTAACTAACTTCTCCTTTGTTTGCATTTGTTCTGGCTTCCTTTTGTTCTGACTTAGTTCATGTTCTTTCATTTGCTCTATTACACTTTCTGTAGACATCTCTTTTCCTGATACTATTTTGCTCATAGTTTTTCTTGTTTTTCTCTGCTTTTCAGTTTCTGATTTCTTTCTCTTAAGTTCTTTCTCTTTTTCTTGCATGAAGACACTACATCATTCATCTTTGTTAACTTCAAAGCCCCCTTCCATTGTAGAAGCTTCACTAGCTTGACTACATTCTGCAGACTCCTGGTAGACATCAGCTGGTAGAAGCTTGTCTTGAGGTATGGCAGCTTTATCCAGGGGATATATACCCGTCTTCCTGAACCCAGACTATAGATTTTCAGGGGATACTGCCTTAGTGTAGGCTTTGCACGCCAGCTCACACACATTGTACCGACAAATAGTGGCAGATGTTTCCCTTATTAACTTGTGGCACTGGATGTTATATATTTTTGGAAGGGTCCAAAGCAGGCAACATCAAAGGGTTGAAGAATATGGGAGCAATGAGCAGGAAAGACAAAAATGACAATATTCTGTTCCAGAGCCCACTCTGCAAGCCCTACAGAAACATGCGACTTGTGACC
Source organism: Mercenaria mercenaria (assembly GCF_021730395.1). Lineage (NCBI taxonomy): Eukaryota > Metazoa > Mollusca > Bivalvia > Venerida > Veneridae > Mercenaria > Mercenaria mercenaria. The sequence continues at coordinate 84,292,813 of NC_069368.1, forward strand.
ATCCAACATAAGTAGAACAGGTTCATTGGTGCGACCTGGAATGTACTTGATAAAATGATGTTCAATTCAGTGTCTGGAGATAGCACCATTGGACCAGCCGGTCTCGCTTACTGTTCCATCTGCACCAGCGCATTTGCCCGCCAGTAAGTCAGGATTCATGCGCGTTCCTGCAAATACAAAATAGGGCGGAATGGCCACACCACTGGCACTACCGCTGCCCAAGACAGTGACTGTTTTGCTCTTTCCAGTTGTGACTGCCGGTGGATTAGCATGTACATGAACAATATGTGCTATTGTTTATGGTCCAACGAGATACCCTTTTCGTCAATATTAAAAATGAGGTGGGGTTTGTCATGTAAATCATACTGGTCTAGTATTCCCCTGAGATTGTCAAAGTAAGTGTTCACATTTTTCTCATTTGCCATCTTTGCTCTCAGCTGTTCCGAACTTCTTGGTTTGTGTACTTTCACATCTGGCCATCTGTTTCTGAAACCTTCAAACAAGCCAGAGTAAGCGGATTGGATTTGGTACGTTTACCTAATCTGATAGCATAGTCAGTGGCAATGTCAACTGTTTCTTGTTTGGTATATCCATACCCGTACCCAGCCATCGTTTTCAGATGGTCAACTTTTTTAGACTCCTCATACAGAGAAAGAACAGTGGCCCTTCCAATGGTCACACAATCCGGATCAATTTTACCATGTATTCTGTCCCTAAGGGTCTGCTCAGGCACTCCAAAAATCTTAGCAGCTCTACACACTGAGACATTTTCATCTTTTATATATTTGTAGGCATTGTGCATGGCAGTAGGTGAGTAGAGGCGGTATATCTGCTTCAAAGGACGAGGATTTATCTAAAATAAAAAAAAAAGATTGTTATCTTTTTGGTAAAAATGGACCCGTAAGGTTTCTGGACTAATCAACACATAATAAAATAACCTTGGCCTAAATGTAATGAAAACCCCAAACGAGGCTGTCAAGTTAAAATGTAAACAAAGCAGACGAGTTGATACCTGTCATTCTAAGGTATTTAAGGGAGTTATTTGGGATTAGTAAAATTTGAATATAAGGTATTTCTGTATGCTTGGGGTTTTATTGGTGTTCTTACCTGTTTAAACCGCATATTTTGACTTTTTTTTTTTGGTTGTTGACAAAGGTTTGTTTACTTCCGGTTTCCGGTTGGTTAGTGCGCGCGTGCGCCAAGGCTGGAGTGTGACATCATATGTAATAGGGAATCCACGAACTTGAACTATCCACAAACTTAGGCTAGACAACGATTTTACTAGAAATAATGCCAGAGCCTTACACTTATTCCAATATAAAGTTTTATTGATGATTTATAATCTTTAGGCGTAAAAAAATTGTTTGTTTCCGGTATCCCGATCTACCCTCAATTTTTGGCCCGCCCCTAAATGTTTTTATGGCCATGGAGGATAATTTTTCTGCACTTTTTATGCTTTAAACATGGTCAGTGATATTAGAAATCAACTTACTGATGCTCTAAAGGCATAACCCCCTTATTTGTATTCATTTTTTTACACAAAAATAATTTCCGAAAAGTCTCCCTTAATACAAAAAAAAACAAAAACAAAAAACAACCCCGACCTACCTACCCTATTGTTTTGAGCATGTTACCGGAAACAAAAGTTTTTTTAGGCCTTAGTTACTTATAAAATACAGGAAAAAAGTCCTGTAAAACTCTGGAAATTAGGTGATATTCAAGGGCAGCTTCAAAGATTTTAATCAAAGTATTGCAAATGTATCTTAAATAAAATTAATTAAACAAAATAATAGTATCATTCTTTATCAGCATGCAAGCATTACATAATAATGCAGTTCAAGAATTTTTTATAAATAATAATTGCTATACCTGTTTATGAATTTCGAGCAAATATTGATGATAACAAGTACCCCACCTATCTGCAGTAGCAATAAGAATATACTTTCTGTTTACGATCCCCTATTAATGTTTTTTTCTCGTTTCTGACTTTCAAATACACATGTTTGGTGTTCAACCCCTTTTAACGTAAATGCCGACAAGTTTGTTTTAGAAAAACGTATGCATCAATTTGGTTAGAAATTCTATTTTTCTGGAGGCCGGTTTAACACCTATGTCCTGAATTTTGACACCACATCGGTTTTTACAAAATTGCTCGAATACTAAACGTAGCCAGCCAGTACTTGCTAGAAATCTTAAAATATCTTTTTCTGATATTCAAAGCAAACATTCATACTATAGCATACTAGTAATTGACCAATTCAGCATATGATCCACAATAACGGCTCCAATATTTATTAGAGTTACTTCAGAATACCAGATTCAATATCTCAAAAATGTGCCATGATATTATGAGGACATTTTCCTGTGTTTCATTTCCTTACATACTACTTATTTCACACCAGAAAGTTTATGATGGAATATGTTAAAATGACCACCCATAATTTGATAAAATTGAAATAAAATTATTTAACATCATTACCAAATTGAGTTTTACAGACGTAATTTCTGGCGGAACTAATAATCGAACCCAAACTGACAAGGTTGTAACGATTTCCACACAACAGAATCAGTAAGAAAAACTACCTATTTGTCTATTGTTCGTATTATTCATCAGTAATTATTTTTTTCTTTTAAAAAAAATAACTTAAATGCTACTACATACAATGTAGCTGCAGATTGTAAATTACAACTTGTTCAATAATTTTATAGAACCCATGCATTCTAGGTGTGAAATGCGATGTACAATTTTTCTCATAGTAATCTTAGGGATAAGGTATAACATGTACATTGATCTGGTGGCAGTGGTATCGACTGCTATTATAAATCACTTAGGTTTGAAGCCGAACTTAACAAGCGTTGAAATTACAATGTAAATTAAGAAATTATATTCAGTTTAAATAATAAACTAAACACTCACAGTAAATGATCTAGAGTGAATATTTTAAATATATTAATTTGCGCATGTTTTGTTGTATACTGTACATCTGCCATTAATGTAGTTCTGTAGGTTTGGATCGAAATGTTTTCTACAATGTAGAATTTGATTAAACTCTGATTTTTCAAATCTTCAGAATATACCTAGAAAATTCAGCAAATAAAAAAGATAGGGTCGTGTGCTTGATTTTTTGCTAGTCTAAGACTGATTTGAAAAATTTGGACCTCACGCAATACTTCATAATGGGAGTCTATGGGGAAATCATAACTTTCATAACATTTTCACGAATAGACATTTTTCTACAATGTAGATTTTGATGAAACTTCTCACAGTTGTAAATAAATATATGGCCTATAATTTGGTGAAATAAAATGTATAGGTCCATGTGCTCATTTTTTAGATAATTGACCAATATTAAAGTAAACCGTACATTTCACGCTAATTTTAAGACATTTTTTAAATTTTTTAACGTGTCATATATTTTGATATCATATTTTGACTTTAGTAATATAGCAACAGTGCAATTGTGATAAATTTACTCACAGGTTTCGATTAAATCAGAAAATTATTTTCATTTCCGTACGCCGAATCCAGGCTTTATTATACGTTTTCCGGATAAATAACGGTACGCCATCACTTCCGGTATATCAAACGTGCAGAATTACCTTAAGAATGTTTGTGTGTTTGTTTTGGGTTTAACGCCGTTTTGCAACTGTATTTAAGTTATGTAACAGCGGACAGTTAACCTAATCGATGCTTCTGGTTTCGGCACAAGTCCGAAAGTAACTGACAATTCCCCAACATGAATCAGAGGTGGAAAAACACAATGCCATTTATCGAATCGCCACGGAGAACATACGTCCCGCTTGAAGATCGAACTCATGAGCCCGAGATCTGTAGATCTGCGCTCACTCTATTATGCTAAACAGGCGGGCGTACGAATGTTTTTGTTAAACCTATATGGAATGTTGATTGTTTGCATCATTTCACAGCATATCAGTCGCATAAACTTGCTTTTTTATAGGTTGGTTTGTACTACACATACAGGCAAATGTGCATGTATTGACTTATACAAGAAGAAAACTCATTACATGGATTAGAACAATAATATCATTTTTACTCGTCTCCATCAAACCATTGCCAATTTGACAGATCTTGTAATATGAAAGGCTTTTTGAAGATCATAGCAATCTTAGGGATAAGGTATAACATGTACATTGATCTGGTGGCAGTGGTATCGACTGCTATTATAAATCACTTAGGTTTGAAGCCGAACTTAACAAGCGTTGAAATTAAGAACAGCGTCTGCATTTTAATTATGAATAATTGAATACTATATGATTATACAAAATTAAGAATTTTGATCTTAACTGTTAAGAAACGATATTAAATAGATTTCAGGCATGCTTTGAAGATGCGGATAAAGGGTCATCTTCGCTGAATATAAGCATCTTTAAAAAAATAAGGTACATTAACATTAGCAAAGACCTTTATGGACGAAAACATGAAAATTTAATATTCTATTCGTAAACATCAGTGTAAGCAGTAATTTAAACGTCCCGTGAATGCCCTTTATCTGTCGAGCCTTTGCCCTGAAACCTGAAGAAGCGATAATACAAAAAACGACATATAGCAGTCACCACAGGGATATGATTGACTATCAAACAATACAAAGAGTCATGATTGCCATTTGCATCTAACTTATTATTAAAAAGAAACCGACTACTATTATTAAATATTTCTTCAGTTTCTAGAAAGATGTCATGTTTTGTTCCGTTAGGTGGTAGATAAGGACACAGATGGCCGATTACTCAGATGGTCATCTGTTTGAATTTGTTTCAAATTTGTGTTTTACCTTCTAAGTTAAGAGCTCTGTAGATGTATGTATTAGCATTTTAACTTTAGTATCCATCCCCTTGTTCAATCTTTTACTGTTTACAAAACTTGACTTCAAAGAATATGATGGTTTAAAACAACACAATTTTAATTTATGCAATACAGGGCCTCAAGACAATAAACTGTTGTATATCCGTCTACAAATGAGGTGTTAGAATACAGGTCACGCTTATATCTGTTACTTAACACTCATACTAATGAATTTGAGTTGAAAATAAAGATTAAAATTTTACTATTATAAATTTAAATTTTAATCATAAACATAACCATTTTTGATAAAATTCATAAAATCCTACCTTAGAAGGATTATGTTTGCAGAAAAGGTAAATTTATAAATGATTCTATAACATCTATTGGTTTTCAGAATGAAGAGTACCCTGATATGGTGACAGCTACAATGGCGGACAAAATATTGCAGACAGGGGTACCAATTAGAAGCTTGTGTGTAACACACATTTATGACATAAATCCCGTTTATCGGTATTTGCGTAAATAGGGTCAGGGGAGCTGGTGCGATAAACCGATATAAAGACCGTGTCAAATATTAGCAATTATTTTTGCCAGAAGATAGGGATTTAGGAAAGTTCTTACTTTCTCATAATGGAAATACTATTCTACGACCTCGGCAACAATTTTTTTCCCAAAATAATCTGTTTACCTTGAAAAATGTGAATAATTTCACACTTTTGGTATTGAGCCACGGAAGCAGCAGTGTAGAATAAAAGATAAAATTTCAAATATAAAGTAGACTTTGAGGCTATTTTTACTACATCTCAATTACAAGAATGTTTAATCTGCAATACTTTTTTATAAAATCATTTTCTTTGTTTAAAAGTTTAAACCAGGGTTTTTTCTAGCTAATTTGGGAACATAGCCTATACCCCCAAAAACTGGGAATTTTGACGCGAAAATGTTCCAAACTGGGAAATATATAGTCCCATAGGATATAGTAAGAATATGTTTAAGCATGTTTCACATTGTAGAACCTCTTTAACATACTTCCATTACAAAACACAGGCACCAGTATCGGACCTGGGACCAAGAATATGGCCTTGTTTTCATCCTAAATGAGTTCAAAATGAAAAATGTGTAATGAAATATGACACCCCTTTTTATTTCACAATGGCCCGGGAAGTGAACCCATTGCTCCCAGGCTCGATTCTCGAGATTCTGGCCTTCAGTAGACATATGTATCATTTGCAGTGGGGGTCATATTTCATTACACATTTTTCATTTTGAACTCATTTAGGATGAAAACAAGGCCATATTCTTTGTCCCAGGTCCGATACTGGTGCCTGTGTTACAAAATTGTCCGTAATTTGGTCAATTTATATGCAATATTGATGATTTTTTTTTCAGAATGTAGATTGGGATTTTTTGCACTCATTTTGGGAAAAATACATACTTTTTGGCATTGGGTATATAGCCGAATATAAAAACGGCCGAAATAAAACCCTGTAAACACTACCGCCATGTAGCATAATGGCTGATACCCACTCACCATAAAACCGGGAATGGGCGTTTATTGGTGGTTAATACCGGAAAACGGGATTTAACCTATAATCAGGCTGGTAACATTGCCCGATCGGGCTTTCGACATAAAAACTAATATTTCTTGAAAAATAATGAAGATAATTCTTTCAAATTTGGTCTATTTATTAAGCATAACATATGATGCATGTTAAGATAGAAATACCTTTGTTGCCTTCAGTTTTGTTAGAGTTACTTCCCTTTTTCAGATTTTTATGATGCATAATTTTTGAAGCCCCCCAAAAAATAGTTTTTAATGCAATGTTTAACGGAAAAAGGTTCAATGGCTTTCTATTGCTCCAAACTTGTGCGCCAATACTTTTATTCTATATATTTAGTGTGAATAATTTGTTTCTTGTGCAGATGTACTAACACTTTTTTTGCAACTAACATTTTTTACAATGTTGTAAGTGAAAGCACAATAAAATATATACATTCATGTACTAGCGCAATAATTTAGAGCATAAAAAAGCCATTGAACCCTTTTTTGTTTTAAACTTAGCATTAGAACATATGTTTTTGGATTTCAGAAATTATGCGTCATAAAAATCTGAAAAGGGGAAATAATTCTACCAAAACTGAAGGCAACCAAGTTATTTTTATTTTAATTTGTATCATACGTAATGCTTAATAAATGGACCAAGTTTGAAAGAAATATCTTCATTATTTTTCAAGAAATATTAGTTTTATTGTCGAAAGCCCGATCGGGCAATGTTACCAGCCTGATAATGTCGGTAGTGAGAATATTATAAACATCTCCGAGTTGAATATTTTTAGCTAGCTACCTATAGCCACTTCATATTTTTTTATAGCTCTTTGATAGAAGTAAGCAGAATAACATCTGGACAAAATAAACTTGATGCTGTGCAAGTTTTTTCATCTAATAAATATAAGCAAGTGAAATTATACTGTACCATGTCCACAATGGCCATTATCCGAAACGGAAGGCACAACAGTTAACATGCCTACTGTAGACTTATTGCTTGAAGTGTACGACTACCTCCCAGAATCTAACATCTACGTTCCAATATTAATAAAAAGAAAATCATAAATGATTCGTTTCTCCTTGTCAAAGTTTTGATGTCCAAATTTAAACATGTCTGCCAAGATGAGTCCGTATCATTTCCGCTTTTGACTGCACTGACTTTTGTACTATATCGTTGTCATCACATGTTGCTGGACACTATACTCCTTCACTGTTGCTTCAACTTGTAATAAAATATTCTTTGCTCAGAGTGATGTTGTTTCTAAAGCAGTAACAGAATCGTCTATCAGGTTTCTTTTTCGTTAACATCAGAGCTTTCTAATGAACATCATAACATGTTATCAATCCGGTATACCGTGCGTTTTTTTTTCTGTATTAAATCTATTTAATCATTAATGTTTCAAGTCGTTGTGTTCCTTGAAAAAAAAAAACAACACCCTTTGGCAAATCCGTTTGTAAATAAAATGAAGTTGACATCATCAATGGCTACTCTTAGGCTCGAAATAGAATACTGTATTTGTTTTGTTCAGTTTTCTTTGAATCATCATTTGTAAAACATGTTGTAGTGTACTGCGGATTCAAACACTGTGCATGTACATCTGCCCTTATAACCCCTTTTTTTTAATTTTCACAGTGATTTTTCTCTGTTATATGTTGTAATAATTGTTACGATGTGTACTGACCTGACCTTGGTCTCTAACAACAATCGCCGCCATGTTTTTATTACGGGTCTACTGCGCATGCGTCATACCGGAAATGGAGTAAAGTGTGTTTGGCTTAAAAATGACCCAAAATCTGTGCGCAAAATTTTTCGACACACTCCGGCAAATGACACATGAGCTGAATTTTATTTTTAATGAAAGTTTTGATGAAAAGAAGTATTTTGCCAGGTTTCTAAAAGTCGCTACAGAAAAAACGTAGCGAGTGTCCAAATTGTAGCGAGGTTGTTGGTGTGTATGCGCTCAAATGTAGCGACATTCCACCACAAACAAGTCCACACGCACACACACACACACACACACACACACACACACACACACACACACACACGTGTTTATGGAGAAAAGTCACTACACCAACTTCTAACCGGAATATGATTACAGTACCTTCCGATCAACGTAGACGTGTATAAATTCAACACTGCACTGAATAAGCATTAAATGTAACCATTGTGGGCGATTCGTCTTGAAAATGATCAATAGAAAGATTTTAATTTTCACCTGAATATCACTACATGGTCACGTGATAAATATTGCACACACACGAAAATCACTACCTGGACTTTAATAAGACACTCACAGGAAAATCACTACTTCTTGAATTACACACAGGGAAATCACTACTTCTTGTTTGATATGACACATACTACTAACAATGAGAATACTGACATGTCTAAACGCTTCATTCTTATCATATGTTGTGCATGCATTGAAGAAATACTCTCTGTCTTGCTCAGAAGATGAAGGAATCAAAGAATTGAAGATGAAATTCAACGACTTTGACAAAAACGGAGCTGACTTTTTTGCTCATGAAAGAAGAAAACTGTACAAAGTTTTACACGGTGCCACATTTTCTTCTCGGATAGATGTGCCAGTGACATGGCTGCTACTGCTTTTTTCATAGTGATGAGCTATGAAAGGCTTGACTAATGTTGTTTCTTTTTGGACTCAACGGTGAATAAGCTGTGTTCCATAATGGTCCAACGTTATGGAAAGAATCTCACGCCTTTGAGCTTGCCTGATTTCTTGAATGAAGAGCTTTGGGTATTACGAAAGTCCAAAATACGTGATATGAAGCTTGAACATGACATAGAGTTCAAGAATGGGTCAACCCATGTGTGCGTAAGAGAAATGAATGCGAAAATAAGATAATTGTATCATGATGAATGGACGTACATCGACTCATGTTTTGATGGACACGTCATCAAATTGCTGTATTGCTGTATCGAAATAGGATAGGAAAATTGAATATTATGCGTTGCCGATGTGTTTGGTCATATTTAAAAAAATAGTTATAACATACATATATATGCGTAACATTGTTTATTTTGTACTCACATCCTTGTTGAACACACGTGAAATATGTTGTACAAAATTCCTGTCTTTCGTAACTCTAGCAGCGATACACTGGAAACAACAGCCCGATCTTCGCTTGAACGTTATGTTGCATATACATGCACAGAAAAACACGACCTGAATCTTTTGAAAGCCGGATTTAATATGGTACTTGTTTCGTAAGAGTGCAAGTGTCGTAAGGCCACTGTTACGGATGGACGAAAAATCTTAGAAAATGACACAGCTGGTATAGTGTTGCATCATGATAACAAAGTCATATTGCTGATGCGCACAGTATTAGACAAACTCTACGCATATAATGTGCTGCCCTTCTTGGGACTTAAAGGAGAAAAATGAATCATAGCTGGTAAATATAAGTGTCAGATGTTGCTTTCTACTTCCCGATGAAGTGAAACAACCGATTGTAATTCAAGACGAACCCCAAAGCGATGATGACTGTTAAAACTGATAAGTTTTTTCAATATGCCAATCGATTACCTGAGACACGAGCAAAAGACAGCCATGAAGAGAAGATTGAGGAAAGAAGCACATGAAATATTTTCTGCCTCGACTATTGGATCCTTTGTCATGTTCAATGTTGGGGATAAATGCGATCACATCAAGTACACAGTAATATTAAAATCACCTACAACAAAGTTCAATGTGTTTATTCACCATGTATTTGACTGTACTTTTTTCAAGGGTTATAATATCTACAGATTTTGAACAAACTGTTACACCTTAAGCGAAGTTATCATCAGAGTAACAATGAACAAGCCGTTGTATCTTGATAAATCATCTGATATTGACAAGCTACCATTACCTGATCTTCTAAAGGACTACCTGGAGGACTGTTTCAGCCCAATCTAGGTTCTGATTTGTCTGATCGTCAATCAATAAATAACTAAAACCAAAATCATTGTGTGTGCAAGTGTTAATTTGACATATCTAGGACCGACATGCTTTGATACGACCTTTCACTAATACACTACATATCTTCATATTGGGCACTTTCGTTATGTGTCCACATCTTACTTTTGGAGTACAAGACGTCCAACACTACATTTGATATGATACACAACTATGTAGAACAAAGGATACAGATTTGAATTCGAACTCTAACGTCTAATTTTTAAACAATGATAGGAGGCATCCAAAGTGATATCGGCTCTTTGTGTGTCTGGTCCTGGTTTGAGATTATTTTGTCTAAGGCATGAAGTGTCTCAGTGACACCATTGAACAAGATAGATCGGACGCTTGTTCAAAGCACATTTAGTATCATATATCTCAGTCAAGCAAGCCATCATCTTAGCATGAAGTGTCTTACTGACACCATTGAACAAGATAGATCGGACGTTCATTCAAAGCAAATGTAGTGTCTCATATATCTCAATCAAGCAAGCACTTCATCTAAGCATGAAGTGTCTCAATTGTACAAGATCTGACGTTCTATCAAATCACATTCATTGACTCATATATCTCAGTCAAGCGAGCACACCATCTTAGAATGGACAGGCTCGAAATATATTTCAGTCAAGCAAGCACATCATTTTCTCTAATTGTAAAAAGAACCAACAGGCATGAAGTGTCTCTATTGAACAAGATAGATCGGACGTTCATTCAAAGCATATGTAGTATCTAATATATCTCAGTCAAAGAAGGACATCATCTTAGCATGAAGTATCTCGAGTACACCATTGAACAAGATAGATCGGACGATCATTCAAAGAACATATGGCGTCTCATATATCTGAGTCAAGCAAGCACATCATCTTAGCATGAAGAGTCTCTATTGTACAAGATTGGACGGGCAAAATAATTCACCGCACCGGCTTCATTGCCTACCAGATGCAGAGTCGGGCCGATCTATGAATGTCAAATCGAATGAGAAGCTTCGGTTGCCGTTCGGTCCATTAATGTTTTTAGTTTTCTTTTTGAAGAGAGAAAGAGATTGTGTTTGCCGAAGTTCTGAAATTTTGATGTGACTTACACAAGAATCGAGCGTTTTTGTTTTTGTACTTGATAACGAAGCAGGCATTTCATAGGCAGGCATCCTAATGCTACTGTACATCACCCCACTATAGCACTAAGCTGGTCTAACGACACCTCCATACCTCTAGCTGTCCTTATTCCCTAAACTTGAACCCGACCCCAGCAATATCGGTCGCCGTTCGGTCTATCCGTTCATTTTTGAAGAGAGAAAGAGAAGTGTCGTTCACAGTTTTTCTAATCAAAACAAGCTGTACCATGAATGCAAGTTTTGGAATTTTGATGTGACTTACACAAGAATCGAGCGTTTCTTTTTTTTTACTAGGATAACGATGCATTTGTCGTTAGTAGGCACCTTTAAGGCATACAGAACTGGTATGTATACCCGATCTAGCAATCTTAGCGGACACAACAAGGCCAGATGTTGTCACTAGACGGAGAATCTTTTAATTTACCAAGCCTGTAACGTTTTGTGATAGCCAGAAACGGTTCCTAATGCTACTGTGCATCACCTCACTATAGCATTAAGCTGGTCTAACGACAACTCCATACTTCTAGCTGTCCTTATTCCCTAAATTTGAACCAGACCCTAGTAATATCGCTTGCCATTCGGTCCATTTTTGAAGAGAGAAAGAGAAGAGTCGTGCACAGCTGTTCAAATCCAAATTTGCTGTAAACTAAATGCAAGTTTTGAAATTTTGATGTGACTTACACTGGAGTCGAGCGTTGTTTTTGTACTAGGATAACGATGCAGGCTTGTCGTAAGTTGGCACCCTTAAGGCATACAGAGCTGGTATGTATACCCGATCTAGCAATTTTAGCGGACATAACAAGGCCAGATCCTGTCACTAGATGGCGAATCTCCTACTTTACCAAGCATGTAACGTTTCTTGATGGCCAGAAGCGGTTCCTCATGCTGCATCACCCTACTATAGCATTAAGCTGGTCTAGCTGGTCTTACGACACCTCCATAATGCTAGCTGTCCTTATTCCCAAACACTAAATCACAAAAAAAAGCTAACGCGGAAAAGCCTTGAAATTCTAATGGTGAAAGCCGCCCGACTGAACAACTGAGCTTGTGCAGCTACTTTTATAGGCCTGCCCAAAAATAACAAAACTCAATAACGTCACAAAACGTTTTGATTGGCTGATGGTTTTAAATTTTGTTTCGCCCAAAAGGACGAGTCTACACTGAAAGAAACCGACCAATCAGAATCGAGCATTTTTTCTTCAAGTTGTTAGTGATCACATGACCAATTGTGCAGCTGAAGAGAGCGGACGTGTTTCTCCCACATATATCAGACTATACAAATTAACTTATCGCATAATCATTCATATAGGAGAATACCCTTGTCTCATTTATTCATTAGGACAGCGTACTTGGTATACAAACTGGCATAGAAAAAATTGAGAACAGACGGTATTGCTATTACTTGTCAATAAAAGATAACATTAAGCAATAGTGCCTTTTTACGTGCAGACGCCTCTTCTATGGGATGATATCATAATGAGAAACAATACGTGTAAATATGGACTAAATAAGAGTTTGTGTGATTTTGAATGGTGAAAACAAGTCTGTCTCTGTTCATTTAAAATGCACACACCACTTTGAACTTAGTCATTTGCATCTTGTCTCTGCTCTATCTGCCTGTAATGGAAAAAAATATAAGACTGAAAAACATTTCAAAGAGGGGTGGGGGTCCCAGTTAGGTGTCTGCGCAAAATGTTTTTTTGATTTTATTTATACTTTGTGGTAATATACCTACATGTGTTAAGTTTCATTAACAAGTGTTACTGTTACCAGTTTTGACTTACTTTTATAGATATTCACATTAAAAGTGGGTGGGGTAATCTGACATGTGACCAGCCAGAAACACATTTTCCGTTATTTTTTTTAAAAAATGGTTGTAACTTTTTACCTGAAACTTTCATGATAAAATAACTATGCAATGGACATTCACACCCATGTTGCTTTTTAAATTGTACTGAATACTATTTTCAACACAGAGCCACAAAGTGGTCTAATCATATTTACTGATTTCCAATGGACGAACTTCACCCAAAAATTAAAACATTTTTTATTACTGAAGATAGCTTGGCACAGAAATAATAATATTAAAAAGAACAACCCAAGACAGTTGTATGAATACATTACTTTTACTATAGCAAGCAATTAATATCTAATTTCGTTTAAATTAATGGTTGGCAGAGATTGGTCACAGCTTCACATAAATGTCAATATACAAATACATATGATATAAAGTATATGTTTAAAATGCAGATGTGGAGGCCCTGTGAACAGAGGCCTACTACAGTATACTTGAAACAAACAAACTTCTTATTACACAACGTTAAGATATACTGGTGGAGGCTGACCTAACCGCCGAACCTGGGATCAGAATTCAACGGAGATCAGGTATACAGAATCAGTGACTACGTTAAACGTTTATATATGACACATACACATTTAAAAGTTCTGGAAAACAAACACTGTCATGTTCATACATCAACATGTGAAAACTGCCAATATTCCATGTGAAGCTGTAACGACTGAAGGCAAGGAAGGTGTAGGCTGAACTTGAACACATAAGATGTACCTGAAATTATTAAGAAAAAGGAGAACACAAGCAAAATAAGGGGAGCGGAGGGTGGGATATTAAACATCAGCAAGTATAAACAATCGAGGATTCCTTCGATAAGAAGCAAAATCAACCCTGGCATCTACTTGCAAATGACCTTCTTCTTCCATGTGCAGAACTGAAATGACCCAAAAGGAGATTAAATCGCAACAAGTTTATTAATATACCAACAAGATATAAGCTAAAACGGGCCCTTACAACAGGATAAGAGCTCCTTCTGTAACAGGTTTTGAATGGTAATCATTAAAAACACATTACTGAAGATAGCTTGGCACAGAAATAATAATATTAAAAAGAACAACCCAAGACAGTTGTATGAATACATTACTTTTACTATAGCAAGCAATTAATTTCTAATTTCGTTTAAATTAATGGTTGGCAGAGATTGGTCACAGCTTCACATAAATGTCAATATACAAATACATATGATATAAAGTATATGTTTAAAATGCAGATGTGGAGGCCCTGTAAACAGAGGCCTAATACAGTATACTTGAAACAAACAAACTTCTTATTACACAACGTTAAGATATACTGGTGGAGGCTGACCTAACCGCCACATGTCGAGAATTTGGAACAACGTGGAAAATTCTTGACAACCGCCACCACAATGGATATAATGGGCAACCTATGTTTTATTTTTTTATTTTTTTTTTGTTTTTTGTTGTTTTTTTTTAATGATCGAACATAGCCAAATGGGCTGAACACTCAATGTAAAATAATCAAAAAATTCAAAAATTTGGTTACCATCCAACACAATGGATATAATGGGCAACCTATTTTTTTTTTTTTTTTTTGGAAATGATCGAACACAGCCAAATGTGCTAAATAGAGTTCATCAATATACATTAATCATAGATTCAAAATCCGGTTACCATCCAACACAATTGATATAATCGGCAACCATTTTCTTTTTTTAAATGATCGAACATAGCCAAATGGGCGAAGCACAGTCAATATACATTAATCATAAATTCAAAATTAAGTACCATCCAACACAATGGAGATAATAGCAACTTTCTTAACTTTCTCTTTTTTTATTAGAAATGATCGAACATAGCCAAGTGGGCGAAACACAGTCAATATACATTAATCATAAATTCAAAATCAAGTACCATCCAACACCATGGAGATAACAGCAACGTTCTTAGCTTTCTCTTTTTTTATTAGAAACGATCGAACATATCCACATGGGCGAAACACAGTCAATATACATTAATCATAAATTCAAAATCAAATACCATCCAACACAATGGAGATAATAGCAACTTTCTTAGCTTTCTCATTTTTATTAGAAACGATCGAACATAGCCAAATGGGCTAAAATAGTTCTTCCTTAAGCAGTAATCACAAATTCAAAATCGAGTTACAATCCAATATAAAGGATAAGGATGGCACCAGTTTTTCTAAACCAATACGGGCTGATACAATCAGACATTAGCAATTGGGCTGACTATAGATTAAGATCTGAGAGGCTAACTATATATTAAGATCTGATAAACAGTCATCCTTCTACAAATGACAATTAGTTATAACTACTTTTTTTTTGTAGGAAGCCAACTTGCTTTATAATCATTCATTTGATTGTTTTATTAACAATATTCTTCTATACAAACCATATACGTTAGCCATCAGAACTAAAAACTGCAAGAAACGGTGGTATATTGAAAGTGAACTTACTTATTTCACTCACACATGCGCACTTAATTACTTGATCCGTGCTCATGAAAATTTAACTTTGTATAATATATATGTATAATTACTTCATTTTAGAAGAAAATACTTTTCAGCGAGATTAAGACGATAAAGTTGCTTAAACCCACTGTTTTTAAGCAGGTATCATGAATAATAGACTCTTTCATGTGTTTATACTACATATAGTGTAACAGACTACATGAATAACTCGCCACTTGTATACAGAAATCGTCTGCTACACTGCTAGCAGGGATGTTTACACATGTCTATTTTTAACCCTGCATTACCTGTTTAATAATTCATATTACCTTCGAATATCGACCTGCTCTTTTACCTCTCGTTTAAGTGTACACCTTCCAGTAACACACAAATAAGCACCTCAATATTCCAGGATTAAATTGTAGCAGGTCACAAAACAAATAGTCATTATGATAACTGCAAAGTATAATAGAAATACTATTAATCAATTTAATGTTTAAGTCCTTCGGTAATTACACAGATATATCCGTACAATAAATACAAACTATATTAAAAATAAGCAAATAATACCAGCCTACCTCCCTGCTATATAAACTGCATACCTTATAGATTTAAACTACTCAACAAAAATCTTAAAATACTATTTAAGTATTCTCCCACAATATCTGAATGCGCATATAATAATTAAGTCCATATATTAAACAACAGCAAGTATAAACAATCGAGGATTCCTTCGATAAGAAGCAAAATCAACCCTGGCATCTACTTGCAAACGACCTTCTTCTTCCATGTGCAGAACTGAAATGACCCAAAAGGAGATTAAATCGCAACAAGTTTATTAATAAACCAACAAGATATAAGCTAAAACGGGCCCTTACAACAGGATAAGAGCTCCTTCAGTAACAGGTTTTGAATGGTAATCATTAAAAACACATAACATAGTTGAGATATTAGGCTGTTATTTTCAGCTGATATTGTAAACTAAATAAACATAAAAATGACAGTATATCAGTATACTCTGATTAATATTGGAAGAGTGGTACACTCTCAAACTGGGTAAAAGTGGGTGGGGTAAATAAATATTCGAAGCAACACTACAAAAATTGTGCAGTTGTTAAGAAATGGCCTCAGATTGTCTATTACTACTTATTCCTGTTAAATACAGACTGGGTTGATAAATTTAAAAAAAAAAATTTCCTCTTTATACATGTGTGCCATGGAACAATCATGGACCTTGAACATGACATGTAGACAAACAAATTAACCCTAAAAGCTCAAAGTATTTAACAAGAGGTATTGCCTGAGGCAGTATATTTTGAGGAAAGCTATTGTTTAAATTAAGAGGTCTTGAAGGCAAGATTTGGTACTAGAAATAAGACTGAAATGTTTAGGTCACAATTAAAACCTTTATCAAGAGGAAAATGAATCTATTCCAGAGCTAGCTCAGCATGTTAAAAATCTGACTCGACTGGCATATCCAGATGCAGATTCCGAGCTAATAGAAATTTTGGCACTAGATGCTTTCATTGATAGTCTTGAACTTTATATAATTAATACAAGATAATACATAAATGATTGAAATAGTAATTATGGATACTACTTAATAAGGTACATTTCTAAATGTTATTACAATAATGGTTACATAATATTTTCAGAGAAGCATTATTTTTGATTGAAAGGACACTGCATCAAGTAGGTGGGGAAAAGCACATCAATAGGAACTGTGCCAGACTTCGACTGGCCTTTGGACTTTGTTGCCCCAAGTTGATGAGTTTAGATTTAGGCAAAGGGTCAAAGAACTGTTTTGCGGGAGATTTACCATATTTTACTACAAGTCTATCGCACACAAATTTATAGAGTGGCTGTTTGCCTGTTTTATGACAATCTAATAAGCTAGCCTCAACATCAGGTGACATCTCAACACCACTTGCAATGTTAACAGGCCTAGATGGAGCAAATTGCAGGGAAAATGGATCAATGAAAGTGCCACTTTCAAATAGACTCAACATTTTTTTCACAGCTGTATTGTAAGATTGTTTATAGAAAGGTGTCAGTGTGGTGTCTGTTTGAACAGGACGATTTACTTGATGAATAAGCCATGGCATAATTTGATGTTATTGGTCTAGCGAGAAATCAGCGAGTGAGTGCACATTATGGGTAATACCTTTGATGCCACCCGAGGGCTTCAATGCCTTGTTTTCTTGTTCACATCTAGTATGTAGTCAAACCACACAGAATTAAAACAATCATTTGTAAGTTAAGCAACAAACTTGCCTTCTCCGAACTTTTCTACTATCTCAGCCGGAAGCCTGTAATTTTTCAAAATCATGTATGGCATGAATCTTGAATAAACTGTTCTGTTGGAAGAGAACAAGAAGGGCAACAACTTTGCTTTTGCGTACTGGTGTGCTTGCCATAATACATTTCGTGAATATGCCAGATAGAGCTTCATTGGTAAAGAAACTTCTGATAAATACCTGAATGATTCTAAAATGGGAAGAATTTCATCAACCATGATGAGACTACGCAAAGCTCTGTCAAAATCTTTGCCTGAAAGAATATGTTCAGCAGTAACACCAGCAAATACTAATATCTTCTTAAGACCTGCATCCCCATAAATATAGTCAATACCACCAAATACAGACATCATAAAGTGCATGCCCCCCTCAAGTGGATAAACACCTTCAAATTCACTCGGATTTGCCCACATAATTTCTAACGCCTTTGATAGCAGGCCCATATCAAAAACAATGGGACACACTTTTTTGTCGCAAAGCATTCATTTGCTCCTTAATACGTTTGAGTACAGTATAAACTATATTAAAATCATTTGGAGGAGCCATGATTATCGGATAGAATGCAACATTAACAGTTTCAGATAAAAAGTCATTTTGAACAACAGTTTGAAAAAAGAAATTAGGTATTCTTTTCACAACTACTTTGCAGATATCTTGAATTTCAACAAGCATAATGTCATTTCAGCTTCATATGTTTGCATTGAGTAACTGTCACAAATACTCTAGATTAGGCCTTAGTGTCATAAATACTCTAGATAAGGCCTGTTCACTTTCATTTAGAAAGGGGTGGGGGTCCCAGTTAGGTGTCTGCGCAAAATGGTTTTTAATTTTATTTATATTTTATGGCAATATACCTACATGTATTAAGTTTCATTAACAAGTATTAATGTTACCAGTTTTGACTTACTTTTATAGATATTCAAATTTAAAGTGGGTGGAGTAATCTGCCATGTGACCAGCCAGGAACACAATTTATGTTATGTTTTTAAAAATGGTTGTAACATTTTACCTGAAACTTTCATGATAAAATAACTAAGAAATGGACATTCACACAACATGTTGCATTTTAAATGTACTGAATACTTTTTTCATCACAGAGCCACAAAGTGGTCTAATCAAATTTACTGATTTTCAATGGAGGAACTTTCCCAAAAAGCTAAAACATTTTTACTAGTTGAGATATTCAGGTGTTATTTTCAGCAGATATTGTAAACTAAATAAACATAAAAATGACAGTATATCAGTATACTCTGATTAATATTGGAAGAGTGGTACACTCTCAAACTGGGAAAAGGTGGTTGGGGTAAATAAATATTCGAAGGAACACTACAAAAATTGTGCAGTTGTTAAGAAATGGCCTCAGATTGTCTATTACTATTTTAATTTTATCAAATACAGCATTGATTGATAAATTTTAACAAAACATTTCCCACTTTATACATGTGTGTCATGGAAAAAGGATGGGCCTTAAACCTGACATGTAGACAAACCAAATTAACCCTAAAAGCTCAAAGTATTTAACAAAAGTTTTTGCCTGAGGCAGTCTATTTTGAGGAAAGTTATTGTTCAAATTAAGGTTAAATTTATCGCATTTGCAATTTCAATGTAGTTTAGAATATACAGGAATATAGGTCTTATACCTGGCAGCTTTGACAGTCTCTTTCAGGTAGCCGTAGTGTAGGTAGTTTTAATATTCTATCTCGTTTGTCAGTAGCTGCTGTCAGTTGTGTACATAACACATAAATTATCAGTTCATAGGCAGAAACATAAATCTGCACCAAGCCTCAAGGACTTTTGTTCTGCAACGGAACAAATACTTATACATGTAATTGCAATTAAATTTTGTACTATGACACTGTTAGTTCCAGGAAGGAACCCATCATGTAGGTTCCAGGAAGGAATAAACACATTATCTACACCGTTCCAAGGAAGGAACATACAGCAATCTAGGTATTGTTAGTTCCAGGTATCACAATGCAATGGACATTCACACAACATAGATCAAGTTGCACTCAGCTTTGTGTGGAAACCTGAAAATAGAAAAATACACATATTAGCAGAATTGATTACAAATGCTTGATAGTGTATTATTGCAGTGTATTTATGATTTAAAAATGAAAAACACTGTAACTTCGGAAACAAACATGTAAAATGATAGTATGCTAAGTGGGGATAGAACAAGTACTCCTATCAGAGATGTTTCTCAGAATAACTCATTGCTTGAGAATAAATTAAGTGCTATGACAAAAGAAATGAGCTCCATTACTGGTACTTTAAAATAGTAACATGATCAAATGCAGAAAAGAATGGAATCAATTGAGTCAGATTTGCACAGGGTACATGGTAAAATTTCTGAATGGACACACCCAGATCCGGAAGTTAATTTTAACTTCAGATATAATAATTCAAATGGTATGAATACTGATTAAAGGCCAAGACAAAATTATTCTATGCCAGAATTACAAACATACAGAAATATAAACACTAATTAAAATGTACAATCCAGTTATTCTGTGAATAATGTAAATAATCTTAAAATGAAACCGCAGGTGTATGATGGATCCACAGATATTTCGGAATATTTGACACAGTTTAACATAGTTTCAGAGATAGATAATTGACATTATCAAGCAAAGTCTCTATATTTGGCAGGCAGTGTGACAGGAAATGCTAGGTCACTTTGAGTGAAATGTGAGAATTACAGAAAAGGGATTATGATAGTCTAGTTGAGGTCTTGAAGGCAAGATTTGGTACTAGAAATAAGGCTGACATTTTTAGGTCACAATTAAAATCTTTATCAAGAGGAAAATGTGAGTCTATTCCAGAACTAGCTCAGCATGTTAAAAATCTGACTCGACAGGCATATCCAGATGCAGATTCCGAGCTAATAGAACTTTTGGCACTAGATGCTTTCATTGATAGTCTTGAAGATTCTGATATAAGGTTACGTCTTAAAGAATGCTGTCCAAAATTTATTTCTGAGGCTGAAACAATTGCAGTCAGGTTAGAGACACATAAGTTGGCTGATAAACAGAGGGTACATAATGAACCGGTAAATGCTTACACTGGGAAAAATCATTCTACACCAAAACCAGAGTAAGAAAATATTCTAGGAAAAATAGATAGGTTAACAGAGAGAGTAGAGCAGTTAGATTCACACACAAGGGTTAGAAAGCAACAGAATGATCAATCTTATAGGTCATACAATACTAGACAGGATAAAAGGGATATACCTGTACAAAATCATCAGTCAGGGCAATTTAGGCCAGGAGGGGGTCAAAATTATAGGAAAAGGTTCAATAATAACAGGTCCTATCAAACTCAGAATAGATTTAACAATAACAGAGACCAGAACAGAAATTTCAATTCTGATAATGATAAGAACTTCCGAGGTAATATATTTTCGGGAAACGGTCAAAGGTCGGGCTGGAGGGCCGCACCTAGACCAAACAGAATGTAAGGTCCGAAACCAATCGAGTAGATAGTTTAGGCAAACAGAATGGATATTTCTTTGATGCAATGATAAATAAAAATCTTGTTTCTTGTTTGTGTGATTCTGGTGCTAATGTTTCTATAATAAGTAGCAAATCTTGGATGAATGGGAAAATGGTACAAAGCCAGAAATTTTGCGTGTTACAACATGTACAGTAACTGGAGAAAGTAAACCTTTTAAAGGAAAAGCGATTATGGAAATTTGTTTGGGTGGTGATATACTTCAACATGAGATGTTGATTTCACATATAGTACTAGAGGCTATCCTTGGAACAGATTTTATACAGGCACACTGTTGTGATTTCATAATAAGCAAAATTGTATGATGGTAAAACCTGACATAATTCCTTGTTATCTCAAAAATGAATCTACGTCAAATTGCTGCAGAATTACTGTTTCTGAGAATATTGTAACTGAACCAAATTCTGAGGTTATGGTACAAGCAAAAATTCTTGATCATGTAGACAGGTCTAGTACTTGTTTAGTTGAGGGTCCTTGTGATTTTGTTGAGAAAACAGGTATTTTTGTTGCAAAGGTGTTAGTTGACCCAAAAGCGGGCAAAGTTCCAATCAAATTGGCCAATTTTTCAAACAAACCAGTTAAGATTCGCAAAGATACCACAACAGGTATATTATAACCGGTTGAGGTAGTTGAATCACAGCTTGTTAGTCATGTTCATTCAGAAAATATGATACATGAACATTTAACAGATTTATTCGAAAAATCTACTCAAAAGGAAGAGCTAAAATCATTTTTGATTAAGCATCAGAATGTGTTCAGTAAAGGTTCCAGTGATATTGGTCATTCCACAATTGTTACACATACAATTGATACTGGTAATGCAAAACTTGTTAAAAAGTATCCATATCGCATTCCTTTAGCAAAGCGTAAGGTTGCGGAGGAAAGAAATATGAAAACGGAGAGTGATGGTATTATTGAAAAATGTCCTCAAAGCCCATGAAATAGTCCAATTGTAATGATTTCTAAAGCCGACAAATCTATCAGATTTTGCTGTGATTTTCGCGGTTTGAATAATGCCAGGGTTTGCGATTCGCAAGCTTATCCCCGGATAATTTTAGGTTCCGAGTGGTGGTCTTGTCTAGACATGAAATCGGATTATTGGCAATTGGATATTGATGAGAAAGATAGGCATAAAACATCATTTTCATTTCCAGGTGGTGAGCAATGGCAATGGAAATGTCTTGCGTTTGGTCTTTGCAATGCCCCTGCAACATTTACTCGCCTTATGCAGTCAGTCTTCTCAGGTCTGTTGTGGAGCATAGTGATGATTTATCTTGATGATATCATTTGTCACTTAAACTTTCTCCGAACAACTGAAAAATCTAGAACTTGTGTTTCAGAGGTTAACTACTGCCAATTTGAAATTTTATCCTAAAAAGTGTGTTTTGTTTCAAAAAGAGGTCACTTTTGTAGGTCACACAATAAGTGAAAATTGTGTTGGCACTGACTCAAGAAAGATTGAATCAATAAAGAATTGGCCAACCCCTAGGAATGCTAAGGAAACCAGGAGTTTCATTTCTCTTGCAGGTTACTACAGGAACTATGTTTATCAGTTTGCTACTATTGCAAAACCCATTTATGAGTTAGCAGAAAATGGTTAAAGTTTGTCTTGGACAGACGAGTTTGAAAATAATGTTTTACAAATTGTAAAAACAGCAATAACTAATGCCCCCATTTTAACATTTCCTTCGGAAAATGATTACTTTCTTCTGGATGCGGACGCTTCCTTGGTGGGCCAAGGCGGGGTATTATCAAAAGTTGTAATTGGTAAGGATCAGGTCATTGGCTATTTTAGCAAATGCTTCACAAAAACAGAACGGCGATATTGTGTTGCCTGAAGAGAACTGTTAGCTGTAATCAATTCAATAAACATTTTCACCATTACATTTATGGTCGAAAAATAGTCATTTGAACTGATCATTCCAGTCTGAAATGGTTGCTATCTTTTAAAAAATGTAGAAGGACAATTAGCCAAGTGTCTTAGTTTTCTAGGCACATATGATTTTTCAATTGAACATCGTTCTGGTAGATTGCATTCAAATGCAGATGCTTTATCTAGCAGGCCATGTTATGATGAAAATTGTTAATACTGTAGCACAGTCGAGTCAAAAGAGATTAACAGAATTTCTGTATCTAATGTCACTGAGGTACAATCTATGGGAGACAACTCCTATAACACTGATGATAGTAATTGCACATTTGTTACTCTTCTTTGTTCGTTGTACACAGTTGTTTGGTGTAGTAAATACTGCTATGATAGTAGGAATATTTTTGGTGATATGGTGGAACTCTGATTTATTGAGCAGATTTTTCTCAGAATTGGCTATATTTCAAACATACAAACATTACTGGAATTGTGATATTGGTACTGAAACAAAGAGTTTAAAGATAATCAAACCGGGTATTGATGGCTGTAATTCAGACTGTGACAAAGATACAAATCTCGGTAGGGTTAAAAAGGTTAAGGTAAAACATAGTTATGCACAAACAATTATTTCAGCCAAGGAAAGAGTAAAAATTCCTTGGGCTAAAGTTGGACAAAAATGCTTGAATTTATTGACTTGCTGGTTCTGTAAATACTGCTGTACAATATTATATTTTTTTGCGCAGATGCATTGTTATTAATAACGCCGCCCCGTAAACCAGCTTATTGTTGATGTTTAACGTACTGTTTTGTAGCTGATTTTAGAATTTTGTCCAGTGAAAAATCTATTTTGTGCACTAGAAATGTTTCTTGATTATCATTCAATAATTCAGATTAGAGGCTTGTTTTATGTTGCCTATTTAGGACAAAGTTATAACTTGGGTCTTATATGTTTCACGACTACAGTAAACCTCGCTTATAAGGAACAGCTGGGGACTTCTAAAAATTGTTCCTTATAACCTAGGTTCCCTATATCCGTATAGCGAACTAATTCCTTGTAACCGATGTTTGTATAACGAACACAATTTGTACAGCGAACACTATTTGACTGACGTTTGAAAAGGGCTCCGGGTCGACCATGAATCTTTATGTGAGAAAGTTGTGAGTCTAGTATCGGTCCTTTCCTACAGAGATTGAAATAGTGTTGAAACACGGCGTTTAAACCTAAACTAAGCCAAAATCGGTAAGAATGACGTGATTTGTGTTTATTTTTTTTTCGGCTATTTCTATCTTCTTTTTTAGGAGAGCACTACATTATGATTATAAGATATGTTGCAGCCCTTGCCTTGCTCGACAGCATTTTATGTGAATAGGCATCAATACTAATATAAAATAAATGTTCAAATAATTAATACAAAATGTTAAATTAGCCTACCAATTCAAATTAAGTAGGATGTTTATGACATACAGTGCATTACGACTAGACAACGGCGCCATACAAACGGACTAAAATGTAAATTATATCTATACTTTTCCTATTGTCCATTTTAGCCCCTGCTATAATTTTTACAATTGAAAACTGGGTAAACTGGACTGTTTGTCATTGTTAATCACGCGTAATTAACATATTTATTTAAGATTGTATGACATGACCGTGTCCACGACTGATCTTCGTTCACTATTGTTAACATGAAATACCTAATACATGTAGCTCTCAAACATAATCTCGAGTAAATATAAGTTAATTATGATATTATTTATTTTCTTTTTATCATATCCGTGGAATAACAAACTAAAGAGCATAGAAATGAAATAATATGTGTTTATTCATGTGCATAAAAGCGCGTGAAAGTGCCGACGTTACTCTGACGTCATCCTGTTTATTTTCCAGTTTTCAATAATTTTTATTATTTATGTCTGTTCGCTATAACCGAGGTGTTTTCTATTGAATTTCGAACTTTGGGACTAGAAAAAGTGTTCCTTATAACCGAGTTCCCTATAACCGAGGATTTTTACATTGAATAAAGAAGGAATTAGATCGGGGAATTGAAAACTGTTCCTTATAACCGAGTGTTCCTTATATCCGAGTTCCTTATAAGTGAGGTTTACTGTAATTCGTTTTAGCTCACCTTAACCAAAGACTCACGGTGAGCGTTTGTGAACACATGATGTCCGTCGTCCGTCGTCTGTCCGTCCGTCATTTTTTTTCTTCAAACAGTATCACCTCTGAAACAACTACCGAATTTCAAAAAAAAACTTAAAAAAAAAAACCCTTGTGAAAATTCTCCCAAAAATTTGTTTAAATAAAGTTGTTGAAACCCGTTTTTTCTTAAAAAAATGGTAAACATAAAGGCACCCTTTTTTGGTGTTTTGACGCCCTTTAAACACTGTTAAATTTCTTTTTTTTGGGAAAATAAACTTAAAATTGATTTAATTCTAAATATTTTTTTGAGTGAAAGGGTTAAAAACAAAAAAATTTTTTTCCCATTAAACGGGAAAAAAAGTTGAAAATTATTAAATTTTAAAAAATGGAATTCTCATTTATTTTAAACCCTTTTTTAAAAAAATTTCAACAGACGTAGGGCGTGGATTAATCCCAATTTGGCCCAAACAAAATGAATGGGGAATGATGAGGATGTGAAAAATTGTATTATTTGAAATTCTTTGCTTAAAAAAGGGGATCTTTTTAAAGTTTTTCCCATTATTTTTATAAGTTGTAAAAAAGTAATAATGAATATAACAAAAGGGAAAAAGAAATAAAAAAGTCAGAGGGATTTTTAATTACTTTTCCCTGTTTGGTTGATGCATTTAAAATAGATATAACTTTTTTAAGATTTGTTTTAAAATATATAAAGAAAAAAATTTGGGCCAACCCCGTTCCCGTTACTTTTTTGGATTTTGTTTTGAAAAAAATTCATGTAAATATTTTGGCCCAACAGAGGTTTTAATTAAAAAAGGGGGAATAGGTGCAATAACTCTTCTTTAGGCCCTTTCCAGAGAAAACTTTTTTACCCCGTCTTTGGGGAAAGGGAAATAATATGCCCATTCCTTTCCCCCAAAAACCCCCATGAAATTTTTTAATCGGCATTTTTGTAAAAGTTTTAGAGTTTACAAAAAGGGTTTTTTAACTCTTTGATAAAAAGGAAAATTTACCCATCTGCCCCAGTTTTCGATATATCAAGTGTTTTGTTTGGTCTCTAGTTTTTTTACACCCGGAAATTAACTGCAATTTCAACTGTATTGTAAGCTAACGGGAGGTGCGTATGATGATCGCATTCAAAACTTTGGCACAAAACTTGTCCATAAACCAAACCCCAATTTGACATTCTAAACAGGCTTTGGTATGACCTCCTTTGGTTGCCGGTGAAAGCAAGGATTGATTTAATGTTTTAAACAAAAAAGCTTAGACGTATTTTCATATTAAAAGGTTTGGATAGTCCGGAAATTCTGAATGTCGTTTTTTGGTTTTCCAACAACAAGAGAAAAAACTTTAAAGGGGACAGAATTTTCTGTACAAAAGGCTAAAACTGTGGAATGAACTAAATTTTTTTGTTTTAGGTTTAACTTTTAAAACTTTTATTTTTTTAAAATTTTTTAATTTAAATTAAACGAAATTTTTTTGTGCAGGCCCCTTATTGGAAAGGGTTTGCTGGGGACTTTTTCAAAAATATCTAATAACACCTTTAAAAGAGGGGTTTAAAACCCCAATATGCAGCCCGTCGTGCATCCCCATGAAGGCTTTTAAGAACTGGCTTTCGCAATGGGGGTTTAAAATAACCCAGGTGTGGAAGGTTTTGGTCATGACTTTTTTTTTAAAAAAGGCTGTTTGGTTTTAATATCATTATTGTCGTTATATTATTATTATTAACACTGCCATTGAAAAATGATTTTTGTAAAAAAAAAGGGCTTTAAAACCCAAATTTATTCGTTCAAGTTTCATTTTTCCAAATTTAATTCTACTGTTCTGCCATTCTGCAAATTTAAATTCTGCTTTTCTGCAAATTTTCCGGGAAAGAAAATTCTGCTATTCTGCTTTCGGGGCCATTCTGCGGGAAACTATTCTGCTTTTCCTCCCCATTCTGGGGGAGTTAATTTTTTTTGCTTTTTCCCCTTTCTGTAAAATTTTTCTGATTTTGCTTTCTGCCATTCTCCCTGGAGTTTTTCTGCTTTAACAATTCTGCTGCAGTTTTTGGGCCCTTTGGGCCTTTCGGGCTGGAGCTTTATCCCAATTCTCCCCTTCTGCTGGAGTTATTCGTTTATTTTTGCTTTCTTCAATGTGCGGGGGTTTTTCCCGCTTTCTGTATTCGCAATTCGGCTGCTTATTCCCCAAATTTAGCCATTCGTGGGGGGCTATTCTGTTTTTCCGTCTTTTTGCTGGAGTTTTTCACTTTTCTGCATTCCGCTGGGTTCCTTTGCAAACTGCCAATTTGCGGGATTTTTTTTCGCTTTTCTCCCATTCTGCTGGACCCTTTCGCCTTTTTGCTGGATTATTCCAAATTCTGAAATTGTGTTTTCTGCTATTTTGCCATTCTGTGATTTTTTATTCTGCAAATTTTTGCTTTCTTCCAGTTTTCGCTGTCCGTAAACTTTTTTCTTAAAAATTATAACCTCTAAAACCAAATAGACCAAATTTTCAAAAAAACCTTCACATGAATAACCCTTGTGTGAACTTCAAAACCAAAGTTGAAAAAATTTGATGTTGTTGCAACCCAGAACTCTTTTTTGTAAGGAAACCCAAAAAAAAAAAAGGGTTTGAGGAAAGTCAAAAAATTTATTTAAAATTTAAATATGAAACCCATTTTCAATCGGTTCTTTAAGCAGAAAGAAACCCCTTTCTGCGGGAGTTTTTACTGCTATTTGCCCATTCGCGGGGGGCATTCGCCATTTTTCTGAGTTATTTTCCCGATTCTGTTTAATTTTTTTTTTAAAGTTATTCTCCCCAAAAATTTTTCTGAGGGTTTAATTCTCAATTTGCTTTTCGCGGAAAAATTTGGGCCAAAATTCGGAAATTTTGTCATTCAACTGGAGTTATTCGCTATTAACGGAATTTTTAAATGCTATTCGCCTTTCTGCGGAGAAAGCCCGGCTTTTTCTGCAAATCGTAAAATTTGCGGAGTTATTCGCAAAAAGCTTCGCAAATGTTTCAAGAAAAAGGCTATTCGCCAAAAAGGGGGGGTTTTCTTTAAAACTGCTAGAGGTTTTAAATGCTATTTTTGCCTTTTTTGCGGAGAAAATTCGGGCAATTTCTGCTGGAGAAATTTTGCTTTTTCTTTAATTTTTGGGCTGCAAATTTTTCTAAAACCCAAAAACTGTTATTCTCCGGGACAAAACGCAAATTCTGAAAAAGCGGAGTTGCCAAATTCGCTTTTCTGCAAAATTTACGGATTAAATTCTGCTTTCGCGGGTTTACCTCTTTTCGCTAATTTCCCCGGAATTTTTAAAATAAAAAGTCGATTTCCCCAAATTATGTACCAATATTTTTAAAGGGGAAAACCCTTTCTCGTTAGGGTTTTTGCCTTTTCAGCTGTTTATTTTTTAAATGCCTGCAAAATTTTTAAAGAAAATAAAATAATTTTTAAAAACGGGTTAAAAAACCTGTGTTTTTGCAAAAAAAAGGGGAAATTGGAGATAATGGTTTTTTTCCTATTTAAGACACATTTTGTCCCTAAAAGATTTTTAATTTTTAATTAAAACCAAACGTTTTTTCCTTAAAAACCTGCATCATTTTTTCGTAGATTTTTTATATCTGCAGTGTACACACTTGTTTAAATCTTTTTAAACAGCTTTTTCATTCAGTGCAAAAAAGGAAGCATAAATGAATGAAGGGAAGCATACAGAAAAATTTGTTTAATGATGATTTACTTAAAAACAGCATATTTGTACAAAAGGGTTTCCCCCAGTAGACATGCAGAAAAATTTTAGAAACCCAAAATTTTTCGAAAATTTTACTGCAGATATCCTCCCAAATGTGGTATTAACCAAATACATCATAAACGCCAGCAAAAACATCTACGGGAAAAATTCAAGTATCAAAATTGTATGGGGACTCCCGCGGAGATAAAACCTGCGATACAAAATTTTAAGTATAAAATCAAAACCCATTGTTGAATAGATTTTAAAATTTCCCCTTAACTCCCGGGGGCCAAAATTTGGGGACTTTTGGCGTTATATTTTCCCCCCCCTGTAGCGTCGATAGCAAATTTTACGACGTTATCAGGATCCCAGGAGGGCGATTGACGAGTATAGTCGCCGGCACCGAAAATCAGATGGTGATATGAATTTTTAAATTTTTTGAAAATCTTGAAAAAAAGAAAAAGAAATTGCATATTTGGCCTGATTTTTTTTAGGGAAATTCCTATTGTCAAAAATTTTATTTCCCCTTTTTTAAAATAAATGTCAAAAAACATGGGGAACTTAAATGAAATAAAAAAAAACGATCCCGCTGGTTTCGTTCAAAAATTTATTTCAAAAGAGAAAAAATAAGGGCGCCCGGCAAAGTTTTTTCTTAAAAAATAAGTAAATATTTTTTTTTTCCAAGCTGATTCTTAATTCCGTTCCTTTGGGATGGGGTTTCCGGGACAATGCGTCCTTTTATAAGACAAATAAAATTTCGGAAAATTTTAAATTTTTGCAGGCAAAAAAATTTGGAACATTCCCTCTAGACGACACAAAGGGAAAAAAAAATTTAACAAAACCCAAACCCCTTTTTTCATAAAATAAAAAAAAAACGGTTGAAACCTACGGTGGGTTTGATTTTAAAAATTTTCCCTTGTTAGTGATCCCTTTCTTTTAAATTTGGGTTTTTAAAAATTTTTTAAAATTATTTTAAACCCGAAAAGGGGTGTGTTAAAATTGTGAAAATTTCGAATGAAAATTTTGTTCAAATTTGTTTTAAAGCTAGGGGACAAAATTGGATAAAAACATATTTTTTCCCCAAAATTCGAATATTGGGGAAACTTAGTTTTAATTTACCCCCAAGAATAATTTTTTCCTGAAATTTTTCAACTGACGTATCGAGTGTAAAGGTTAGAAAATTTTCCCCTTTTTCGAGGGCAGGTTTTGTTACGATATCGGCCTCAGGGGGGAAATGAATCTGAGTTTGTTTGTGTAATTATAAAGTTTGTGCTATATCTGTATTGAATTTAAATTGTTTTGTTTCCCGTCTAAATTCTGCTCCATGTTTGGCCCGGGGTTTAAATTTTTGTATTTGTTATGATAAGATTTTACAAAAATTTTTTCCATTGTTGCTTTGAAAAACTTTTAAAGTGAAAAAAACGTTTTTTTCAAAATAATGCTTGAGAAAAATTACGGGGTTTGTTTGAAAACTAAATAAAATTTTGTTGCAAATGTTGTTTTTTTTTTATTAAATAAATTTTATTTTAATGTCTCAAAATTTAACGTTAAGTTGATTTTTTTTTTTTTTGGGAACTTTTTGCGTTTAAACAACTACTTTTCCTTTTGTATTTCAAGAAATTTAACCTATTAACGGAAACTTTTAAAATTTTGTCCAAAAGGATGCCCTATTATAACTGTTTTTTTCCCTCTCTTTTTAAAAATAATCAAAATGAGCATTTACATTATTACCACCCTGGATTAATACCTTTCTTGATTCAAAACCATTATTATATCCAGCTTGGTCATCCCTACTTTCAGCACTGGCGGTTTTATCTAAATAAATAAATTCGTTTGTTCCAGTTGATTCTGCATAAGCATTAGATAGTTCAACTAATTTTTTTACATTTATTACCTTATATAAATTATTACAATCATAGACATTTTTTCCATTTTGTTTAACTATTAGCTGAACAATTATTGAAGCTGCATTATTAATTAACTCCTTGGGGCCGAAATGCGACTAAAGGCGCTATATTTTCTACCCCGGTAGCGTCGATATCCGACTATACGCGCGTTGTCAGGACTCCCCAGGACGGCGATTGACGAGTATAGTCGCGGCACCGAGATCATGCTGATTGCGTCACATACTTTTTAATTTTTGATAATCCTGATAAAAGCAAAATTATTTTGCATACCGGCTATTATTTTTTAGATGTTATAATTAATAATTATGCAAATAATTAGTTTCCTTGTTAAAATAAATGTTTACGGAGGGGCACCTGGGGTCTTTCTCCAACATTAAAGCTGGAAAGTCGCCATATGACCTATCATATTTCGGTGCGACGTTAACCCCCCCCCCCCCCCAAAAAAAAAAAATAAATAAATAAATGTTTGTAAATATGCGGTAAAAGAGATAAAAAAGACTTACTCCTCTGTGTTTCGTTCATACTGTATTTCAAAAGATTAAAATAATGTCGGCTGCCAGAGATTTTTCTTACATTGAAGAAAATATTTATTATCATGCTGATTTTGACATATCAATTCCGTCGGATGATGATTCCGACGATGAAATTTCATTATCAGAGAAATGGATGGTCGGAAAATGTTAAGTTTTAGAAAGATGAAAGATTCGTAAACTTACATCGCATTAAATTCAAATGGATAAAGATAACACAGCACAACATGCTTCATACATAAAAATGTGTGTAAATAAACGCTTTTTGCAAATTTAATAATTCTTCAAAGATGGGTGTAAATATTACAACTTAACTGTCTCAGTGCAGGTCACATAAACGTTTGTGTACATAATAAGTAATTAATTTACATCAAAATAAACCATCAATATCACTCAAAAATTGGTGTTAATTTTGAGTAATGCCCATGTAAATACTGTGTGTTAATAATGTATTGCTATTTATTGGAATTCAATGTGTTTACATGTGAAAAAAGTAATAAAATCGGAAATGTTCAAATATTTATAAAACGCAATAGGTGTGCAAAAAATGGTAAATGTTTCGAAGTGAAATTATTATTCTATTTGGATATAAGTTACGGACGAAAGTGGATATATATAAATATTTGTTCAAACTTGGAAGATTTCATAAGTATAGTTTGACTTACACCCATGTTATTAATATTTCCGTACATGATTTCAATTGACTGCATGCGAGTGTGATTATGATAAGATCAGATAATGTTCTTCGTCAGGTGGTAATTCTTATCTCGCCGCAGCAGGTATATTATGATATTGGCCTCAGGGAGTTAAAACAATTTGATCTCCATCAGCATAATTATTACCATTAGCAAGTTTATTAACTTTAAAACTTACTTCAACATAACCATTAAACCAATCAAAATATGAACTTTTATCATTAATTGTAAAGTGATACCCACCTTTTTATTGTTTAACATTATTTCCCAGGAGAAATATTAAAGGTGTATCTAATTGAATAGGAGTTAGTTCGTATCTTTCACAATATTGTTTTGTTCTAAACATGTATATTATTTATATTTTTTTATTTTTTATAAATTAATCTGTTAATACGTTTACGCGTTTCAGAACCTGACAATATTTTCTTTATTCTTATATTAATATCCTCCTCCTCATTATTTTAATGTGAAACTTTATAACTTATGAAAGCCGGTGGAAATGTAGCTAAGATAAGCTGGTTATCTTAGTCCCTTCATTTTGTATAAATCATCATATCGGGAAAGAGTGTTACAGCAAAAAACAAAGCAAAATATCAAACAGGGAATGCCACGCACCAAAAACGTAGCCTCCTTAAAACGAAACCCCCAGCACGCAGACGCGTGCACCACACACACACACACACACACTCAAAGCCAACACACAAGGACAAAACGAACAACACACACGCACACAAAGCCAACACACAAGGACAAAACGAACAAACAAAGGAACACAGTGGGGCACCGCCTTGGAACGGTCAGTGGCAAAAACACCACTGGGGAGCTTAAACCGGTTTATGGTGCACCTAACCTCACTCTTACCCCCACCATGTTCCAAAGACAAGGGACAGTGTAAATAAAAGTAATCCCCTCCAGGTGAATCTCTTACACACGTAATGGAAACAAAAAGGCATGGCATGTAAAACACAAAAATGCTCGTGTATAAATATATAAAAAACAAACCTTAAGAACCAAAAACGTATGTACTTAATGCCTTTTCAGAAGACAGAGCAACAAGAGAAAAACCCTTAAGGGCCCGACGAAACAGGCCAGAAGACAAATATCAAAACAGTTTAGTCCTGGTAGGATTTAAAAACTGCTTATCATAGAGTCCTCCCCCTCTTCCGTCAGACGCAATCAAAGAGGGAAGCGTAGTGTCCAACTGTAAACGGATTGAACACTAAACATGCGGTATGTCTCAAAACAGTTGGGTCGTAACCTCTTTTAATAAAACGTTTGATAATCTTTCCAAATACATTTGGAAAATTACCGTGACCCAAGATCTTACGAAGTTTGTAAACCACATCCCCATAAAAAACGGGTTTAGAAATACCTTCTCGCAGAAGTGTCTTTAAATTACTATTGAATTTTTAAAACTAAATCAGAATTACGATAATAAAATTTAGCAAAATATTTACGCAATTTGTAATAACGGTAGCCTTGCTGAAGAAGTTTACCTGTAATATATTGATTACGTTCATTGAAATGCTTGACATGACTACACGCTCTGGCAAACCGAATTAATTGAGAAGTATATACCCCGTAAGATGTAGCCTGAGGTACATCCCCATCCAAATGGGGAAAATTTACAATACTAAAATTAAAATCATCCCTCTTGTCATAAATTTTGGTATGTATAAAATTGTCATAAATAGAGAGATGTAAATCTAAAAATGAAGCATCAGTATCCGAATTGTTAGTTTTAATTAACTGAAGCTCCCTAGGATAAATAGTACCCATCAATTGACCAAAAAACGGATTATCCATATTAAGAATATCATCCAGATAGCGTGATGTATTATTAAATGCCGTTATAATATCTGCCTGCGTATCTGGAGAGAGGCTCAACATAAAGTCTCTTTCATAACAATATAAAAACAAATCTGCGACAAGGGGTGCACAATTTGTTCCCATGGGAATACCAACAACTTGTCTAAAAACTGCATTCCCAAACCTGATGTAAATGTTGTTCAATAAAAAGGTAAGGGCTTTACAAACTTCGTCACAGGTCCACATTGTATAATTTTTAATAATATTGTTAGTAAAAAAAGCTGTATCAAAATTGCAAGCGATAAATGTAGCATTCTCTCTGGCAAAAGTCTTTTGAATTAGGGCAGTTAATTTGTCATTTATTAAGTTATGTGGTAAAGTGGTATACAAAGTAGAAAAATCGTATGTACTGACTGTAGATACCTTGTAATTATTAATTTTCAACTTATCCAGGATTTCGCCAGAATTTTTAATCGACCAAAATAAGTGTTTACCAGAGTTTTCGTATACTTTATCGCAGTATCTTTCCACGTGGGCTTTCACAGCAGTTAGACATGATGTTAATAGTTTTGAAATATTTGTAGTTGTACAAGAGCTTGAATTAGCGATGAAGCGAGCTTTATATGGCTGTTTATGCAATTTAGGAATCCAATACATGGTCGGTAGTTTAATTTGTTGATCGTCTATACAAACTTTTAAATTAGAAACTTCAGTGATGTGATCAGTAACCAACTTATTTTCAACAGAAGGACTCAATGTATAAGTTTTAGTGCTATTTAGTTCGTTTTGTAAAACATTAATATAATGTAGGCGTCAAATGATGATAATATTGTTGGCCGCCTTGTCTGCTGGAACTAAGACATACTTAGAATGAAATTCTTGGATTTCCTTTTTCAAATGTCTTAAAGTAAACCTGGGTTTTGGTGGAAGTATGTGTTCATTAGTTTGATAAAATTTTATTCGAGAATCAACAATGTTAAAAATATTTCGTTTCCAAGACGTTAATGCATTGGGATCAGCGTTCTCACGACGACACCATTTAACACAGAAGGT
This sequence comes from Mercenaria mercenaria, assembly GCF_021730395.1. Classification (NCBI taxonomy): domain Eukaryota; kingdom Metazoa; phylum Mollusca; class Bivalvia; order Venerida; family Veneridae; genus Mercenaria; species Mercenaria mercenaria. The sequence continues at coordinate 84,328,036 of NC_069368.1, forward strand.
TTCGATGGATAAGTTTCCAAACATTTCCGGTCCATAGACAATACCAGTTTATACCTCTGAATATATATATAAGCTACCTTTTCTACGTTATAACGATGAAGCCTTTTTGTCAATCTGACTGTCAATATTGAAACATTTGAGTGCAATTTCATTCGAAGCCAATGATAGTTTCAAAGAGGGAGGGTTCCGTAATTTTCACGCATAAGGTTTATCAAATTGAGTTAGAAAGTGATGCCTGTTCTTAAATAATGAGTGCATTAAAGGCTTCAGTAGATGAAGCTTTGCCAAATTTCTGGAATACGAAATCGAAAAACTAAAATATAGAGACTTACAGAAACTGTCCCAAATACAAAAAGGGTTAAGTATAATAAACAAAGAACATATAATACATTTTCCTAATTAATTAGACCTTACGTCATTTGATACAAAAACATCGCACTTTATTTTCTATTCTCAACATTATGACAAGATGCCGTCTTACATCAGACTGAGAAACACGGGGCTTCTACTCTGAAATCATTTAAAGCTAATGGAAAGGTTGTTTGTAGATATTTAATCCATTTAAGTTCAGAGACATGTCTAGTTTAGCCTTGAAACCAGGGGCCGTATTCATAAAGCATCTTAAGTTAAATTTTGACTTAAGTTCAAGATTTTACTTAAGTTTGTTGTGATTTCAGCTTAAGGAAATTGGCCCAAATAGTAATGTTAAAATATGGCATTTGCTTGGTATATTCTTAAGTTGCCCATGTTTTCGCACTGTGTTCAAATTTTAAAAAACTTTTACCGTGCCGTTTTTGGTGGCTGCTGCCACCAGTGTCAAAAAGAATACTCAGTTTGAGAAATCTTCTCAGTTCTTAAGACCATCCTAACAACACAACCAAAAATAGTTCCAAGCTTTCCAGGTAAACAATTATCTACACAACGTGCAGAATATAAAAAAAGCGACAATATATGCCTTAATCCATTTTAATGTAAATTCGGCGACTAAAATCAATACCAAACTGAAGTCCACGTTTTAATTAAAACAACCACTTTTTATGAATACAAATATGCAAATTTATGGCCCACGTAAATAAACGATGACCTCATGTCACCTGAACTGGAGCGATGATATTGATTAGTTTATTGCACAGTACTGCCACAGAGGTCACGTAGCTTATAACGTAAAAAAGGGTTTAGCTTATTATATAGAAACCTAGCCTGGGAATCCAGACTGACAATTCAAAAATGTTTCCTTACCGCAGTGTCACATGTTTTAAAACTCTCGAAATTTAAGGCTTTTTTTGATAAAAAAACAATTATTTTCTGCTAGAAATTTAATCCGCGCTAAAAATAGAAAGGGAATTTCAACGGAAAAGTTTCCAAACATTTCCGGTCCATAGACAATACCAGTTTATACCTCTGATAGTTTTTTCCCAAACAAGTTGAAATACTTTTCAAATATGTCAGAACAAACTTAAATGTTCGTCATAGCTATCAAATTGTAAGATATTAATAAATGCAACCCTAGTGATCTAAGAATGTTATTTGAATTTCGACTGAAATTGTCTCGTTTTCGTTTCAAGCACGCAAAAATATGAACACATGTTATTAGGCTATTTATAGAAAATCGATAATCAGCAGTGATATGGATTTCCTCAGGCGTTGGTACTGCAATTTAAACACTAATTAGCGCAAATTTAGTGAGATGTCTTTATGAACGGGACAGTAATTATTGATATAACTTGAACATGTACAGTTCATCGTGATATCAAGAACAAAATGTACTAAAAATGCTTAGCAACACGAGAGTGAACAACAATAAAAAAACGTTCGTTAAAATTCATTCGATATTGCTTGCAGTGTGACCTGCCGTGAGAATCAAAGACATGTATGTTTTCTAAATAATATTTCCCTCACGGATAATCTTCCTTTCAGCAAATGTACAATATACATATACTATATGTATGCATGAGTATTCCGGTACAATTTCGTCTGACAAAACCGAATTATCAACGTGGAAACCCCACAGTCGCCCAAGGTGACACATTTTTGCAAACTCGCTTTGCCTAATTGTGCTACTGTATCACGATTTTCATCAACTTGTAAGTCCGTGAAGTGGGCGCAGCGATGATACTAATACTCGCCTTTTTGAAACGGCAATCTGTCAGACTGCAAGTCGTCGGATAACAGATTTGACCAACTTAAAAAATTGAATTGTTTCAAGACAGATTCTGTCACTTCAGCTATATTCATTCGAGTCGCACCATGAGAAAAACAACATAGCATTTGTTACCAGCATGAACCCAGATCAAACTGGGGAAATCCACACACTCTGGTGAGAATCCTTGCTGTTCGCTGACGGTTTCTCTAGTTGTAATAGGCTTTGAAAGCTAACAGCATGGATTCTGACCAACTGCGCGATCCCACAGGCTGGTCTGGATCCATGCTAGTCGCAACGCACTATGTTGGTTTTCTCATGGTGTGTCTCAATATATCTGGATTGATACAGATATATGTATAAAAATTAAAAGGGTTTTCATTTCGCCAGTTACATATTTTTCGAATTTTTTCTGGGTCTGACTAAAGTTGTAAGTTGTCTGGACTTAATGTCCAGCATTTTTGCGAAGCCTGTTTGTCATGTCTACGAACTTTTTAGTATAACAGATGGAGTGATAATTAATGCACCTCTAAATAGTTTGCTGGCTGCAGAGCTGACATTCTGAATGCATTGGTGGTGCTTGTTTGTGTTGTTTTCTTTCACAAAAGTCTCATGAAAACCACAGCTATCTGATACGGACTAAATCAGTGTTTTTATAAAAATTTCATGAAAACACTGCCCAAAAGCTTTTAAAAAAAAATCTTAAAAGCTGAACGTTTTGGGAAAAAAAGTTTATACTTTTTTTTCATAGTAAAACATCTTCGATGTAATTTAATTTTTGTATTTTTTCGTCAAAAAATAATCAAAAAGGATCAAACTATTCGTTAAAGACTGAATCAGTGTTATGTAAACAATGAATGGCAGTGAAAAAGGTTTAAATTTTGAAACCAGAGGCGGAATTTTAAAAAAAAATTTGAAAAACAAAAGTTCTTATGGTTTATTTTAAACCCAATTTCTCGTGTCGCTTTCTTTGTAATATTTTATACATTGATTAGCAGCCACCATCAGCGCTTTGAGCCCTTTGATTTGTAAATTTTGTATAATTTATTGTGTTTCGTCAAGCTCAAGTAGAGACAAATTTCAATGTGATTGCCACTTCTAAAACTTTGCCGAAATTCATTACAGCTTTAAATTTTTGATAAAAGAAACTCAAACATTGTTAAACAATTATAAAACACAAAATAAAACTTAAATAAAATTTTTTCTAGGGGCCTCAAGTAAACAGATTTAATGAACAGAATTCTAACTGCAACATTGAAACATTAAGGTCGAATCCTGTGGGTCTGTTTTGAATTTTGCTTAAATGTAAAGGTTTTTTAAACTTATACTGAAAAGTAATTTATAATTATTTGTTCATTTTGTTTTACATTGTTAATTTTAGTTATTTTACAACGGTACATTATCTTGTAACTTTTTAAATGAAAATAAACAATAGTAACCGCATAATACACTTGTTTGGTCTTGATATTGTATTATTATTGCATTTTATACCGGGATGTAATTAATTACTTCTTTTGGCGAGGAAGTCCAAATGGTCAAAGTACAAAGTATTAAAGTAACAAAACCCAGTGTGTTCCAGACCCAACAGAGTCGTCCAAATTTATAATTCCACATTCTTTATTTAATTTTGTTTTTGGTTAATTTTTCAAACTAAATACACCCCTAAAGTATTTAATTTTCAATTGTTTAACCCATTGTTCAATTTCAAAGTGAGAAATAGGTTTGTTTAAAAGTTTTATTTATTTTAATTATACGAATTCGTCTGTAAGGTCTCCGTTGAGAATCAATCTGTATACCTTTACCGCTTAACAAAGATGTATCAAAGGTATTCCAAGACTAGCAGCCAACAGGGCCTAAAAAACCCACCGTCTTGTTTTTGTTTTAGTGTTAATTTAAATCACTCCAGATCCCCACTAGTTGTTTTCTTTGATTAGGTGTAAGAATGGTGATATCATTTTTTCTCTTATCATAGCTACCGAAATCATACCATTTCCAATTATTTTACTAACACTAGTACTGGTAAGTCCTGACAAAGCGCCAAATGCCTAGAGGGCTAGTATTTTTGACCTATTTTTGCTGCCATTGGAAAATTGTTTTCCCTATTAATCCAGCCAAAGCTCCTAAAAACTTCCATTTTGACCTTGACTGGACTTTGCTTTTGGGAAAAATTGTAATTTCTAATCCCTTTTTTTTTTAAATTTAGATTTTTCAATTTGATTTAATTTGTGTTTTTGTTAAAAGCAAAGGAAAGTTTCCACGTAATTGTTCATGTTTAATTTAAAAGTATGTGGAATTTGTCATTGTAACTTTTGCTAAGTTTTTCTTTTGCCCATCTGTTAAATTTACATTATATTCAAATAATTTGATACCATTATATATTAAATTTATATTTTATTTAAACAATAAAAAGTTCATTTCTAACAGGATTTATTTCAACTGTTTCTTCGTACAATACAATTGCGTAAACACGGATATTAGCTGCTGGCGGAATATTTTATTTAACTGTTAATGTAATATGCTTAGGATCTTCTGCAGTTCTTTCCTTTTTAAATTCAAAGGGTTAAAATGAAAAAATTTCCAAAACAAATTTGAAATTTAAGTGTTTTTAAACTCTATTTAAGAGACTTCCAGTAGTTTCTTTATTTTGTTTATAATAATAATTAAGAACATCATCATAAATTCTAGGTATATTGTATATTCCGTTTCGGGATAAGAAAAAACACCTTTTACCAACTTCAAGACGGCAAGATTCCAACATACAATTATTATTTGCTGCATTAACTTTAAATGTATCTAATAAATGTGGGTTAGTTCTTGTGAATTATTTTTTATCAGGTCGTTGGTAAATAAACAAACACATGTTCGGGTTTGCTTACACCAGCGTTATTCTAAAAGTTATATTATTCTGTTGTGTATCGTTGACTGTGTTATCATTTCTCGGAGATTTTCAACCCCTCGCATTCTATATCTTTCAGAAATTAAATTAAGTCCATAATCTTTAAAAAATTAAACGTGGAACCACAAAATTAATTTAGTTACAATACCCTACCTGCAACTGCATAAATTTGCTCTGTAAATTAATTCATCATAAATTGTTTAATTGTAATGTTTTTTGGTATTTGACTTGGGGTAACATTTTTGTTCCAAACCTTGAAAAAATGAATAATTATTTAATGGTTTTAGCATTTACATTATTACCACCCTGGATTAATACCTTTCTTGATTCAAAAATCTTTATTATATCCAGCTTGGTCATCCCTACTTTCAGCACTGGCGGTTTTTATCTAAAATAAATTCGTTTGTTCCAGTTGATTCTGCATAAGCATTAGATAATTCAACTAAATCATTTACATTTATTACCTTATATAAATTATTACAATCATAGACATTTTTTTCCTTTTTTGTTTAACTTTTAGCTGAACAATTATTGAAGCTGCATTATTAATTAAGTCCTTGGGGCCGAAATGCGACTAAAGGCGCTATATTTTCTCCCCCGGGTAGCGTCGATATCTGACTATACGCGCGTTGTCAGGACCCCCCAGACAGCGATTGAGGAGTAAGTCGCGGCACCGAGATCATGCTGATTGCGTCACATACTTTTTATTTTTGATAATCGTGATAAAAGCAAAATTATTTTGCATCCCGGGCTATTATTTTTTCAGATGATATAATTATCAATTATGCAAATAAATATTTCCTTGTTAAAATAAATTTTTTGAAAATATGCGGTAAAAAAAAATAAAAAAGACGGACTCCTCTGTGGGTTTTGTTCATACTGTATTTCAAAAGATTAAAATAATGTCGGCTGCCAGAGATTTTCCTTACATTGAAGAAAATATTTATTATCATGCTGATTTGGACATATCATTCCGTCGGATGATGATTCCGACGATGAAATTTTTATTATCAAGAAATGGATGGTCGGAAAATGTTAAGTTTTGACAGCTGAAAGATTCGTACACTTACATCGCATAAATTCAATGGATAAAAAACACACACAACATGGGTTTCATACATAAAAATGTGTGTAAATAAACGCTTTTTGCAATTTAATAATTCTTCAAAGATGGGTGTAAATATTACAACTTAACTGTCTCATGCGTGTCCAACAACGTTTGTGTACATATTAGTAATTAATTTACATCACAATAAAACATCGATATCACTCAAAATTGGGGTTAATTTGAGTAATCCGATGTAAAAAACCTGTGTTAATAATTTAAATTTTTATTTATTATTGATTGGAATTTAATGTGTTTTTCATGTGAAAAAAGTAATAAAAATCGGAAATGTTCAAATATTTTATTAAAAAGCTAGGTGTGTAAAAAAAGGTAAATGTTTCAAAGTGAAATTATTATACTGTTTGGATATAAGTTACGGACGAAAAAAGGAATATAAAAATATTTGTTCAAACTAGGAAGATTTATAAGTATAGTTTGATTTACACCATGTTATTAATATTTCCGTTTCATGATTTCAATTGACTGCATGCGAGTGTGATTATGATAAGATCAGATAATGTTCTTCGACGTCAGGTGGTAATTCTTATCTCGCCGCAGCATGTATATTATGATATTGGCCTCAGGGAGTTAAAACAATTTGATCTCCATCAGCATAATTATTACCATTAGTAAGTTTATTAACTTTGAAACTTACTTCAAAATAACCATTAAACCAATCAAAATATGAACTTCTATCATTAATTGTAAAGTGATACCCACTTTTTTGTTGTTTAACATTATTTCCCAGGACGGATATTAAAGGTGTATCTAATTGAATAGGAGTTAGTTCGTATCTTTCACAATATTGTTTTGTTCTAAACATGTATATTATATATATATTTTTATTTTTTATAAATTAATCTGTTAATACGTTTACGCGTTCCAGAACCTGACAATATTTTATTTATTCTTGTATTAATATCCTCCTCCTCATTATTTGAATGTGTTTTTTTGTAATTCCTTAGCAATTAAATTACCAACAGCAGTACGAGCCTGAGGCTCATAGGGAGGCTTGACCGGAGGAGCAGGTGTTACAGGTTTTTTTTTTTTAAACTTTTGATTTTTTCTGTAATTTTATTAGTAGCTAAATTTCCGACTTCCGTTCCAATCTTTTTTGTTCCACTTTCAAGTGCAGCTTTTCCTGCAGTTTCCAGAGCTTTTTTTTTCCCAGCAGATGCAACAGAAGATGAAACCAAATTTGTTAAAGTATCAAAGATGCCTGTGCCAGAGATGGAATCTCTACCAGTTTTTATTATTTCTTCTCCGGTTTGAGCATCAACATAAATAAATATTCCTTTATTTTTATCATAAACTTTCTTGTACATTATATATTTTAATTAATTTTTTTAAAATTACTGTAAACTTGTTTTCAACCTCATATTAAAATTGATTATTCTAACCGATTACGTCTGTAATATATATTCTAATTGAATTATGAAATTTTTATTAATTTCAGAATACCGACTCTGTTTGATTCTTTTTGTAAACGGATAACTCTTGTTTTAAATCTGCAGTACTTAAAGCATAGATAATATCACTAAAATTACCATCAACAAGTGAACTATTTATAAGATCACAATGAATGTAAATTGTATCCATAGAGTTAGTTATATTTGGTGTTGTATTTCCCCATTCAGTATTTCTCAAAGCTTTTTTCTCAAATCCAAGCAATGTATGAAAATTTGACATTCTTAAATCCAATATAAAATTATCTTTAATTGAAATTTATATCTTTAAACTACTTAAATCAAATTCCAAACTTATTGGGGGCAATGTCTGATTTATCAAATTCAAAATCACCATTAATATTGATTCTTTTGCGCAAATTCTCCATCGTCTTACCGAATACAGAGTTGTTCGTGAGTTTAAAAAAGTCTTTTTCAAATGAATTATTTGCTTTAGATCTTTTTTGAGTATTAAAATCAATATATCCTTTTAACCAAGGACTTTCGTCAAAAGTTAATATTCTATGTATTTTTGTTACTTTTAATCCTTATTGTGTATAAAGTTCTAGGTTTTTATAATGAACTACGTAATTTTGTTTTTTCATTAAAGTTGGAACTAATTTTTTTACATTACTTTTTCCTATTTCAAATTCTGTTTTAAAAAATTTTTACTAAATGTGAAAGCCATTCGTATGGTATTTTTCAGGAGCTAAAGGATAATCATTATGGTTTTATGTAATTCTTTTGGATATTCAAGATCACATTCAAATTTTAAAGTTAGTTTTTATCTTTTTGCAATCAATTTCCTTATATTGTTTTTTTGGTGACCCCATTAAAAATTTCCAGAGGGTAATGTTGGGACATAGCCCAACCGTAAATGTTATGGCGTCGAGTACAAAAAATGTGTTTCGTTTCTAATTTAGGATCATAGGTTTTTTATATTTGTTCTTTGCTTTGCTGTAACGGTTTGATTATTAATTTATTCCTCCCTCTCAGTCCTTTTTAATAAAAAGATACATATCAATATCAAATCAAATCCAGATTTATTCCCGTCATTTTTAACATTGCATCCCAAGCTAACCCAGGACTACTAAAATAATGACAAGGGTCAAGTTTATAATATTTCCAAAAATAGTTTTCTAAAATTTTCGAGTGGGATCAGCTAAAAGTAATACGTCAGTTTTTAAATATAGATCATGATATTCTCCCATTGTTTTTTTTTAAATTTATTCCCAAAAATTTTACATGCTCATATTCTTCATCACTAATTTCAGTTTCATTTAAAAATTTAATAAACTCTTCATTTAGAAGGTAATTTTGTTTCTTTGAATTTTTTAAATGAATCCATGTATCATATGGATAAATACCCTTTTGTTTTTAATAATTCAAGTTACTTTTATCAAATTCTTGAGATAAATATTTAAATTCTGGAATATTTTTTACTTAGTTTTCCAATGATTGGGCATGAATTGAAAACTATCTAATAAAAATCAATCACTTACCATAAAAAGCCATATTCTTTCCAATTGTTTTGGAATTACATTTATTTTTTTTTTTAAATGTTCCTATTTGTTGCATAATAAAGTGGAATCATATCATCTTAAATTATGGAAATGACATGAATTTCGTGTGTTAGTCTAAATTAATATTACAGTCTTGATGAGCACTTCCTCTAAGTTTTCCTGTTATGTGACAATGGTCCTTATCTAGTTTCATTTTCCTTTTATTCTTTTTTTACAGATAGACAAAACTTTTGTTTTTTAAATTCAATTTCGTCTTTTTTTTGACATTCTTAATTCTTTGTTAAAAAATGTTCTTTTTAATTTTTCCCACCAATATATTCTTCTTCCTCAAGCATTTTTTCCCAAAAAATTTATAAACTGCATTAAGGACCTCTAAAAATATAGGGTTGTTTAGTATATTTATCGTCATAACAACAAACAACTTTATAACCGTAACCCAATCTATAGTTTTTGATAGGTTCAGTAAATGTAGGTTCAGGTGATGTAAAAACAGTTGATATTTTTTCAGGGATTGATTCAAAATCAGCATTTAAAATTTCAAAAGGTAAATGCTAAACCTCTATGAAATTTTTAAAAATGTACTTTAGATCCCTCTTTTGGCATTATTACAGCTTGAACACCATTAATAGCTAAACAATTTGGTATATGTTCATTTAATATTCTTTCTTGAGAAAAAATTTGTAAGCAAGACTTACAAAAATGATTTTATGTTGGTGTTTTGTTTTTTGAAACATTAATCTATTAAATTATTTTATCCAAACATAATGGTTTACTTATCTTTATTAATTTGCAACATGTCACCACCTTTCAGAATAATGATATTTTGAAATATACAATGGATAAATACCTGTAGGTTCTTCATAACCAAATATATTAAATGAAGTGTCATTCTGATTTTCTATTTTAGGTATTTGGTGTATTGTAATAGGAAATTTTATTCCTTTATAATTGAGTTCTTTTATATGCTTTTTATAATTTGAAACTCTTTGAGGGGTTTTTTTTCCACAGGAAATTTGTAAGCTAAATGACACCATCTAAAACATTCATTATCGTCATTCTTTATATTTGTCAATCCTTTTCTATGATGTTGTAATGGTTTTGGTAATTTTAAATAACTTGAAGCAGCTAATTGATTATAATCATATCATATTTTTAAAAATGAGCATGAACTGACTCTATTCTCCAGCCACTTCCTTCTGAAATCCAATTACTAATCCCATTTTTATTCCATCAAAGGCTTGACGTAAAGTTTTTTTTATTTCGTTTGTTGTTAATAAATTTTTAAAGCCTTTGATTGAAAATAAGCTGATTTTTTACATATAAACAGTTTTTTATCCATTTTCCCCAAAAATTATTTTTTTAAAAAAACATTTATTTTTATACCTTTTAAAGTTTAAGTCAATTTAAAATACTAAAAGAGTCTTTTATATTTAATATTATTGATTTTTTTCGGAACTTTTCTATATGTAATTTTAATTTCAAATTTCTTTTAATATTGCTTTGTAAAATTTCTCATTTCTCTAACAACCATCTATTTTATTATATTTAGAAAAAAAAATTTGGTTAAGGCAAAAAACATAAAATTTAAGAAGAAACAAAATATTAAAATTATTATCTTTTTCCATTAGGTTTTGATATTCCACTTTTTAACTTTTGTTTTTTCCTTCACAGCACATTTTTATTAACCCCGAATTGATTATCAAGATCTTTAGATGCTGCATAAATGGCTTTATAAAGGTTTTTTCTTCATTAATGTCACAATCGGTTGCAATAACTTTTTGGGGTTTGTTTCGATGATTATTTGGTCTGGGACAATCATATCATCTTACATTATTTTCCTCTTCTAACATTAAACAACCACAGTCCCATTAAAATAAATTCTTTTTTAAAAGATAAGGATCTATAACATTTTGTAATTTATCAATCACATGATTTTTATATTCATCGCTGACTATTTGATCAAGTTTTGATTTAATAACGTTTCTTCTTTTTAGTACTTTTTTATATGAATTTCCCATCTTTATTCATTAATTCTCCTAAAGTGCTAGATAATTTTGGGATAATCATTCTGTCCCACTTTTCTATTTTAAACCCTTATATAATATACTTAAAGAAAAAATATCTTGAACAACGCACCTAAAGAACATTTAAAAAAAGGGAATATTATCTATATCTTTTGAATAAGGTTTTAAAGTTATTTTTTTCTAAATTATCAACTGTTAAAATTTTAATGCCTTCTTGAGACATTCTGTTTAACCAGTCTTCATGTAATTTGTGTAGATTTTCTAATTAATCTAACCAACTCTGTTTTCTTCAGTTCTGTTTCTTTTTTGAAGTCTTTTTAGACATATTTCTGGGTCGGTTTTTAACATAAACAATCCATCATTTTGGGTTTTTTTCCGTAAAGTTTTTATAATAAAAGATCAGTTAAGAAAAAAGATTGTATACTGCCCAAATCGGGATCATTTATAACACCGTTGTTGTGATATTGTTTTGTAAAACGTTACTGTTAGTTTTATAACACCGTTCGAGGAAAAGAAACACCATCAAACTGTTTTAAGCAGAAATAACATTTTTTATATGACTGTTAAAGTTGTTAGCTGAAAAAGAAATAAATACTTCAAAAAGGTTATATGAATTTCCACTTGGGTCCATAACATTTTGCCATTTATGAATTGGAGCCCGCCCCCCTTAGCTCAGTAGGTAAGAGCGGGTTTGGGCTACGGGATCGATCCTCGGGCGGGGCGTATGTTCTCCGTGACTATTTTTATAAACGGACACTGTGTCTGAAATCATTAGTCCTCACCTCTGATAAATTCATGTGGGATACTGGTACAGAATCTAGGAACACTGGTTAGGTTAACTGCCGCCGTTACATGACTGAAATACTGTGAAAAAAAACGGCGAAAATAAACCCAAAACAAACAAAACAAATTCATGAATTGGTTCGAATTATTATTAAAATTAGATTATATTTTTTAATAAATCTAAAAACGTACTTTTTCCTGAAGCAATATAACCTTCGACTGATATAATTTTTTTCATTTATATAAAATACTTACAGAAAAAAATCTTTAATATAACTTCTTTCTTTTTTTTTTACTTTTATATCCTTTTAAATTATTAAATTCCTTCATATGCATTTTAAGAGGAATCGAATAGTTTTTAGCTCACCTGAGCAATGCTCAGGTGAGTTTTTCTGATCGCTCGATGTCCGGCGTCCGTCGTCCGTCGTCTGTCGTCTGTCGTCTGTCTGTCAACATTTAGCTTGTGTATGCGATAGAGGCTGTATTTTTCAATTAATCTTCATGAATATTGGTCAGAATGATAACCTTGATGAAATCTAGGCCGAATTCGAAAATGGGTCATCTCGGGTCAAAAACTAGGTCACTAGGTCAAATCAAAGAAAAACCTTGTGTATGCGATAGAGGCTGTATTTCAATTGATCTTCATGAATTTTAGTCAGAATGATTGCCTTTATGAAATCTAGGCCGAGTTTGAAAATGGGTCATCTCGGGTCAAAAACTAGGTCACTAGGTCAAATCAAAGAAAAACCTTGTGTATGCGATAGAGGCTGTATTTTTCAATTATTCTTCTTGAATATTGGTCAGAATGATAACCTTGATAAAATCTAAGCCGAGTTCGAAAATGGGTCATCTCGGGTCAAAAACTAGGTCACTAGGTCAAATCAAAGAAAAACCTTGTGTATGCGATAGAGGCTGTATTTTTCAATTGATCTTCATGAATATTGGTCAGAATGATTATCTTTATGAAATCTAGGAAGAGTTCGAAAATGGGTCATCTCGGGTCAAAAACTAGGTCACTAGGTCAAATAAAAGAAAAACTTTGTGTATGCGATAGAGGCGGTATTTTTCAATTGATCTTCATGAATTTTGGTCAGAATGATTGCCTTGATGAAATCTAGGCCGTGTTTGAAAATGGGTCATCTCGTGTCAAAAACTAGGTCACTAGGTCAAATCAAAGAAAAACCTTGTGTATGCGATAGAGGCTGTATTTTTCAATTATTCTTCTTGAATGTTGGTCAGAATGATAACCTTGATGAAATCTAAGCCAAGTTCGAAAATGGGTCATCTCGGGTCAAAAACTAGGTCACTTGGTCAAATCAAAGAAAAACATTGTGTATGCAATAGAGGCGGTATTTTTCAATTGATCTTCATGAATTTTGGTCAGAATGATTGCCTTGATGAAATCTAGGCCGTGTTTGAAAATGGGTCATCTGAGGTTAAAAACTAGGTCACTAGGTCAAATCAAAGAAAAACCTTGTGTATGCGATAGAGGCTGTATTTTTCAATTATTCTTCTTGAATGTTGGTCAGAATGATAACCTTGATGAAATCTAAGCCAAGTTCGAAAATGGGTCATCTCGGGTCAAAAACTAGGTCACTTGGTCAAATCAAAGAAAAACATTGTGTATGCAATAGAGGCTGTATTTTTCAATTGATCTTCTTGAATATTGGTCAGAATGATTGCCTTGATGAAATCTAGGCCGAGTTCGAAAATGGGTCATCTCGGGTTAAAAACTAGGTCACTAGGTCAAATAAAAGAAAAACATTGTGTATGCGATAGAGGCGGAATTTTTCAACTGATCTTCATGAAATTTAGCCAGAATGATAACCTTGATAAAGTCTAGGCCGAGTTCGAAAATGGGTCATCTCGGGTCAAAAACTAGGTCACTAGGTCAAATCGAAGAAAAACATTGTGTATGCAATAGAGGATGTAGTTTTCAATTGATCTTCATGAAATTTGGTCAGAGTGATTGCCTTGATGAAATCTAGGTCGAGTTTGAATATGGGTTATCTGAGGTCAAAAACTAGGTCACTAGGTCAAATTAAAGAAAACTCTTGTGTATGCGATAGAGACTGTTTTTTTCAATTGATTTTTATGAAATTTGGTCAGGATGATTGCCTTAATGAAATCTAGGTCGAATTTGAATATGGGTCATCTGAGGTCAAAAACTAGGTCACTTGGTCAAATCAAAGAAAAAACTTGTGTATGTGATAGAGGCTGCATTTTTCAATTGATCTTCATGAATTTTGGTCAGAATGATTGCCTTGATAAAATCTAGGTCGAGTTTGAACATGGGTCATCTAGGGTCAAAAACTAGGTCATATCATAATCTAAGAAAATGCTTGTTTTATCACAAGAGACCAATTTTTTGGTCCAATCTTAATGAAAATTGGTCAGAATATTTGTTTCCATGAAATCACTAGGTCAAACATGTTTTACACTGTTATGGTGTGTTTCTTAGGTGAGCGACCTAGGGCCATCTTGGCCCTCTTGTTTTTTCTTTCTGCATTTCTAACAGTATTGTAAAAATATCTTGAATAACCCTTTTCTCTTCTTCTTTATTTACTTTTCCAGGATCATTAGGGTCATGAACAGCTAAAGCTGCAACTCGTGCTTTTGTTATAAGTTGTTTTATTTTGTGATGGTGTAATTTTAAAATAGCTTTTTTGTCGTCAACTTTTAATCTATTAATAAATATAGTAGTTACTGATGGAACAGCGCCAGCAACTGCTACACATATAGGAATAGCTGGAACAAGTGCTAATGCAGCTGAGCAACCAAAGATACCTGCTGTAATATGTAATCCAGTACTTACTCTTCCACAAAACTTATAACTTTTTCTGTAAGCAGCGGCAAGTTTAGTTAAGTGAATAATTAATTGATCTATTGTTTCTATTCCATTATTAGAAATTAGATTTTTATTACTCATTTATATAATATATTTTTTAATTTAGATTTCTTCCAATTCACTAAATGGTACCCAGCTATTAAATTTTTCATTATAACCTTTTTACTAAAGCTTGTTTTTTTCTTATAGTCTCGTCTAATAACTTTTTCTATTCTAAAAACCTCTTGTTTAGTAGGTAAAAGTTCTTGCTCATAAAATGAACCTTGAATTATTTCATTATTTAAATCTTTATTAGTATATGTTCTTGGATTTGTATTATTAATTCCATAAATTATAAATATTTCCTCTGTCCAGTTTGGTGTATATCCTTTTTCAAAATGTCTTTTAAGTTTGCTTAAGCGAACACCAATTTTAAATTTTGGTTTACTCTTTGGTATCTTTAAATTACCATATAAATTAAAGTAAACAGTACCTTTATTTAAGTTTTTACTGGCTTCAGTTGGTATCATTTTTATACTAGAATGTTTTGTTTTGTTATATTTATTAACCATTTCCTGTAAATTATTTAAATAAGTGTAAGTATTATTTGCTGTAAAATATTTCCACATTATTCTTTTTAAACTTCTATTAAATCTTTCGATTACTACAGCTTTTCCTTCATTAAATGTATGATACATGTTAATCTTATTTTTATTCAAAAATGATTCAAACTTTTTATTATAAAATTCTTTTCCTTCATCTACCCATAAATTTGTAGGTGTTCTACCTTTTAAAATTATTTTTTCAAATGCTTCAGTAACAGATTCTCCAGTTTTATTCTTTAATGGAATAACCCAAGCATATTTACTAAATATATCAATAACGGTTAATAAATACTTTACACCTTTATTATATTTTGAAGAAGCTTGCATATCAACTAAATCAGCAGATCAAATATCATCAATGTCACGGACAATCACTCTTCGTTTCGTAAATTTTCGTTTAATTGGTTTATGTAATTCTTCTGCTAATTCATCACTCCAGCGGTAGCTCAGAGTTACCGGCTCTGCAGTTATTTCGGGGGTCTTTTTGAGTAAATACTCTACCCCCTTTTCCCGTCTTTTGACTTTCGTTTTTGTCCTAGCCCAAGTTTGTATTTCATATTAATTGCAGGTTTCACAACTAGATGTTTTGCAATCTTTTCTCCAAATGTTTTTGATTGAGTTTTATTTAAGTTGGAAAGCATTTGCTTATCACATGTACCCTTTTTTACACCGCTGTCATAGCAAAAATCATGGTTCATACATACTGCATCTAGTTCATTAACAGGAGGTCCATTATCTAAAGGATTTCCTGGCCCACAATAGTTATATCCTGGAAGTGTTAAACCTTTCTTAGGTAGTAAAGGTAACATTGCTTTATGAATATCTAAATTACCCCCTGTACTTTTAACAAACTTTGATTTCATTCTTTCACAAGATGAACAGGTAGTCATTATCATTTTTCTCCCGTTTTTTTTTTGCTGTAACATAATGAGAATTTGTATTATCAGTAAATTTTCTTTCTTTCAAACAATATATTTTATTCTGTACACTCATCTATATCGAATGTATTTAAAATTATTTAAAGACTAATAATGTAGTTACTAATTCAAAATAAGTTTAAATACCTTTACATTTTATCAATAAAAATAATCTGCCAAAAGTTTGCCAAAATTTTGCCAAGTTGGCAGCGACTGCCACATTGTTGCCTTCGTGGCAGAATTTTGGCAAAAATTTGGCAGAAGCGTTTAATCATAATTTACTATAGGTTTTCATAAAGTACTATGAAAATCTGTTTATTTTTTGTTTTTGATTGGTCAGCATTGGTTGGTTTGGACCAAGGACTAAAGGTCAAATGAGGTCAAATAGTGCTTATAGCGCCATTTCTTATACTACTTATATTCTGAGAAAACACTAGTGACACATACAATTTTCTTCTACCAGACATATATGACATAAACCAGTCAGTGCTTTTGACACCCATTAATTTCAACTTGCCACATAGAATTTCATGATCAACAGTGTCAAAAGCTTTCTGTAGATATAACATGACCATACCTGTGAATAGGCCTTTGGCGTTATTACATCTAATGTGATCCATTAGGTGAATTAGACAAGTATCTGTAGAATATGAGTTTCTGAAACTAGACTGCATCTCATAAAATATACTGTTTTCAATTAAAAATGTTCAAGTGGTGTATACACTGATTTTTCTAAGATTTTTGACACTATACCTAAATTAATAACTGGCATGTAATTACCAATCTCCAAATTGCTATTTTTCTTATACAAAGGTTCTACCCTAGCTACTTTCATGTCATCAGGTACACAGTTTTCAGAAATAGACATAATAACAATAAAAGTAACAGGAGTTTTCAAATGAAAGAAATGATCACAGAATATATTTTAAAAGGGAACTGTAAATCTCACTGAACAAGATAAACAGGTGAGGCAGTCGTAAAATATCAAAAAGATCAAGCTAGTGGTCTGGACCAAATCTCTTGACAGAAACGACCGTTTGTGGTTATATATGCTTTTATTCTTTCTTAAATCGTAATCAAATAAATGATGATTATATGAGCTATTTCGTATGGAAATATAGTGGTATAGGGTAAATACTCATTTAAATTCTAGAATTATTCTGTAAAGAGGTTCATAAACATTCTAACAGAATAGTATAGTTCCATAGTAGTCAAGCAGGTTTTTTCCGTGACGGTGTTTTAATATAGAAACCATTTTGTTCTGTTTAATTTGAAAATACTCAGGAAGAAATAAAAAGTCACAACATATTCTACGATCCTGCTCAATTTAGTTACGATACTTTCGGTTCTATAATAACCTGCACGACTGTTTCTTTGTTTGAATTGAAAATTCAGAGTAATGATCACAAATTAGAATTAATTCGTGTGGACCCATCATTGAAAATATGTTATCTTACCTACAAAATGAACTTCAGACTCAGCACAGAAGAAGAATGGGCATCTATTGATGTATATATTATCCCAGGAAACACTGTAACGTTGTGACAATGTTGTGATAACGTTGTGCTGTACGTTGCGACAACGTTAGAAACAACGTTGTGACAACGTAAAAGTGTGGAGTCCTGTCAGCGTTGCGACGTTGTGGCATAACATTGTGTTGCGGTCTGATACAACGTTGTGACAACGTAAAAATGTGGAGTCGTATCAACGTTGTGACAACGTTGTTGGTTAACATTGTGAAACCACCAAAACACAACCTACTTTTGACAGCTCATGTTTAAATAAATAAGCAAAACAAAATTTCAATTACATATTTTAATTCAAGATCTAATTATAAAATTTACTAAAATATTCGTTAAAGTTCAGAAACAACGAAAGTAATCCCTTAAGTAGTATATGGGAATACTGCACCCCTTGATAATACAATATAGTTTAAAGCCTACATAACAATTATTTAAATCCATCAAATACAAAAAACTTACGTAGTTTAACAATAACGATAATTCAAATCCAAAATTATAAAAAGATTATGTAGTTTAACGATAACGATAATTCAATTTAATTAAATACAAAAATCTTATGTAGTTTAAGATAACAAAATCTAATACAATGACATGCCCACACGAAAAAAAGGTAAATACGGACTTCATGAGCTGCAAGTTCGGCGAAGGTGAACTAGAAGATGATTTTGAAGAAAAATGCATGTCTCCCCAAATGTATAGGCAAGAAGTTAACAGGGGACAAAAGCAAAAGTCAAAGAGACAATGGTGGTTGGCTGCAAAAGGGATCATCTACTTGGCATGTCCAATCATCCGACTAAGTTTCAAAATTCTGGGCCTAGTGGTTCTTAAGTTATGAAATGGAAATTGTTTCTCATGTTCAGGTCCAGTGACCCCCAAAATAAATAGGGGTCATAAACTCTGCATGTGCAATTATCCTATTAAGTTTTAACATTCTGGGAAAAGTGGTTCTCAAGTTACTGATTGAAAAAAATCCAAAATAAACATCTATGTTGTACCACAGAAAAATGGTCTTGGTTTTTCCATATGGTCAGTTATAAAAAATTATTTATAGTAACAACTAAGGGAAGTTAATCTTTAAAAAAAATCTCCCCCCCCCCCCCCCCCCCCCCCCCAAAAAAAAAATGCAAGTCCACACAAAATTCTTACCAGGTAGAGAAAGGTCAAAATACATCTCAGAATTGGATGTATCATGCATGTTGCAGTACAGAAAAATGATCTCGGTTTTTCCCTACGACTAGTAATGAAAAAGTTACAATACAAGCTATTTATAGTAACAACAAAGGGAAGTAATTCTAAAGAAGGGACCTGCGCATAACACTCCGTCTTATGATGGTGTACAATTGTGCCAAGTTACATCAAAATCCCTCTATGCCTGGAGAAGAAATGCTTCGGACAATGTTATTCTTGTATCTGAACTTTG
Organism: Mercenaria mercenaria; assembly: GCF_021730395.1. NCBI lineage: Eukaryota > Metazoa > Mollusca > Bivalvia > Venerida > Veneridae > Mercenaria > Mercenaria mercenaria. The sequence continues at coordinate 84,347,244 of NC_069368.1, forward strand.
GCCTCTAAGTGTGACCTTGACCTTAGACCTAGGGACCTGGTTCTTGCGCCTGACACTCCGTCTCGTGGTGGTTAACATTTGTGCCAAGTAATAACAAAATCCCTCCATGCATGAAGAAGAAATGCTCCGGACAAAGTTTTCATTCTTGTGACCTTGACCTTAGACCTAGGTTCTTGCGCATGACACTCCGTCTCATGATTGTGAACAATTGTGCCAAGTTTCATCAAAATTCATCCAAGCATGAAGAAGAAATGCTCAGGACAAAGTCATTATTGAATTTAACATTTGACCTCTAAGTGTGACCTTGACCTTTGAGATAGGAACCTGCGGTTTGCGCATGACACTCCGTCTCACTGAGATAACATTCATGCCAAATATAAACGAGATTACACCATGCATGTCAAAGTTACAGTCCGGACAAACGCACGCACGGATGCACATACACTGAACAGCCCTAGTGACCTGGTTCTTGCGCATGACACTCCGTCTCATGATGGTGAGCAACTATGCCAGGTTTCATCAAAATCCTTCCATGCATGTAGAAGATATGCTCCGTACGTCACCTGCCGGTGTAATGAAGTATTTCGACCCCCATAGAATAACGACCCCCCGGTCATTATTCTATAGAAAATGTGACTCCTTTCCTGTAAAATATTGACTCCCCTTATAAAAAACTGACTCCCTTTGAAAACTCTATAGAATAACGACCCCCCGGTCATTATTCTATAGAAAAACTGACCCCTCCAAGTAAAATACTGACTCCCTAAAGATGACTCCCTTCGAATCTCATAGAATAACGACCCCGGTTATCATTCTATAGAAAAAGTGACTCCTTCCATGTAAAATACTCACTGCCGAAATTACTACATTCGAACTCTCATACAATATCGATTCCCGGACATTATTCTATTTAAAAAAGTTACCCTTTCCGTGTAAAACACCGGCTCCTAAAAAGACTTTCGACGATAATATCTATTAACAAGGCAGTCTGAAAGACAGCTAAATCCCCCGCCACTGCTATGGATAGTTAAAGGGTAAAACCTTTGATTTTAGCTGTGACCTTGACCTTGAACTGACATGGCTGACTCATAAATTCTGCACAACGTCTTGATGAGGTGATCATTTGACCAAAGTTTCATGAAAATCCTTCAAGGGGTTAAGGAGATACAGAGCTGAAACCTTTGACCTTCAGTTGTGACCTTGACCTTGAGTTGACATGGCTGACTCATGAGTTGTTGATGAGGTGATCATTTGACCCAAGTTTGATGAAAATCCTTCAAGGGGTTAAGGAGATACAGAGTGGACACCAAATGGAAGGCTCAAACCTTCAACCCTTAGTTGTGACCTTGACCTTGAGCTGGCATGGCTGACTCATAATTTCTACACATCGTTCTGATGAGGTAATCATTTGACCCAAGTTTTATAAAATTCCTTCAAGGGGTTTAGGAGATATAGAGCGGACACGAAATGGAAGGCTCAAACGTTTGACCTTCAGTTGTGACCTTGACCTTGAGCCGACATGGCTGACTCATAAGGTCTGCACATCGCCTTGATGAGGTGATAGTTTGACCCAAGTTTGATGAAAATCCTTCAAGGGGTTTAGGAGATATAGAGCGGACACAAAATGGAAGGTTCAAACCTTTGACCCTAAGTTGTGACCTTGACCTTTAGCCGGCATGACTGACTCATGGGTTCTGCACATCGTCTTGATGAGGTTATCATTTGACCCAAGTTTTATAAAATTCCTTCAAGGGGTTTAGGAGATATAGAGCGGACACAAAGTGGCAGGCTCAAACGTTTGACCTCGAGTTGTGACCTTGACCTTGAACCGACAAGGCTGACTCATGGGTTTTGCACATCGTCTTGATGAGGTTATCATTTGACCCAAGTTTCATGAAAATCCTTCGAGGGGTTTAGGAGATATGGACCGGACACGATTTTGTTACGGACGGAAGGACGGACGGAAAGACGGACGGAAGGACGGACAGACGGACGGAAGGACGGACGGACGCAGACCATTCCTATAATCCCTCCGCCACGGCGGGGGATTAAAAAGTGATCCCCACCAAACCTAACGGACAATTTTACTACATCTACAACTCTATTACCCTCCATTGCCAATAGTTAACATTTTGATTGTACTTCTACTACTGGTGCCGCAACTTCTATTGCTATTACTACATGTACTTCTTCTACTACTACTACTGCTACTACTACTACTACTACTTCTACTACTACTACTACAACTGCTACTACTGATACTACTATACCTGCTTCCACTAATACGTCTTGTACATCTACATCTTCTTCTTCTGCTGCTGTTGTTGCTGTCACTTATTCCTCTGCTGCTGCTGCTGCTGCTGCTGCTACTGCAACTGCCCTTACCCCTGCCACTACTACTACTACTACTACTACTACTACTACTACTACTTTCTATTATTGCCGCTACCGTACTTTACTGCCACTGCTAAGTATTGCAACTTCTATTAATACTAAGTTCTATGCTAGCAGTTTCTTGTGCATTTTTCTTCTGAGGAATTACTTCATACCGAAGTTTGCAGGGATTATTGACACTGGCGTGTTTTGTGAACCTATTGTGAATTGTTATTTTCCTGAAAAAAATGTATACACCAAGATACAGCGTCTAGAAATAGAATTCCTTTTCCCGGTGCGGAATGCTCTGATTTCTGTGTCAAGTGATGGTATCTGGGGCTAATGGTCAAACGGAAGGACGGACGGACGGACGGACAAGGGCAAATCTATATGCCCCCCTCCCCCGAGTGGGGGCATAAAATGCAGCAATTAGGCCTTTGATACATGAGTTATCACTAAATTTGACCAAATGACCGGAAGTCTTTTTTTTATGGGAGTCAATATTCTTCGTGAGGTTCAGTTTACTTCACGTGGGGAGTCATAGTACTATGATCTGGAGTTCATAATACTATGACCGGGGGTCACTTTTTCTATAGAATAATGACCGGGGGGTCGTTATTCTGTGGGGGTCGAAATACTTCATTACACCGGCCCGCCAGGGGCGTTCCCATAATATGTCCAATTTTTCAAACGGGCGTATAAAAAGGGCAATAATTCTTAGAAGAAGTTATAGAAATTGCAATCGACATTGCATCAACTAAAGCAAATTCTAAATATATGATTAGTTTTCTATACCCCGATATGGAATGAATTATATGAGGTATTTACACCGAATTATGAAATATGAATGGGAAAGATTTCAAGCAGAAACAAAAACACAAATTAGAACAAGAATTCCATTATGCATCAGTCTCGCATATTGAACGTATTTTATATTGAAAAAAAGTATCATAAAAGTGTATGATAACTAAAGGTGCTTTTGAGAAAACCGCTTGTCTCCCACATCTGCCTAATGATCTAAAGAATAAATCTGTCTTTTTATATTGTTTAAGGCCTATTTGTATTCATATGTCGGAGTAACCTGTCTGCAATGCTGTGTTGTTCTACAATACAGTCCGGCGCTAGCGGAGTGGAGTAACTGTCTACAATGCTGCGCCGGTAGTCGTTGGTTATTATGTTCAAAGGCCATAATTCCGAAATGGAAGTGTCTTGTCTGATTTGGCTAGTTATTTAGCGATAACGTATGGTTAAACATATTTTGTTCAAGTTTGTTGAAGATTTATAGTGCGGACAAGATTTGTGACAGATACACAGACACAAAAGAGGAGTAAATCAATATGTCTCCCATACACCACTATGTGGTGTGAGACATAATTAGAAGTACGTTGCAGACATAAACATATCTGATGAGAAAGATGCAGCGCTTATAGTCATTGACTAAGCTTTTCCGTTCATTTAGACGTATCAGCTCATGCTGGATATATGTTAAAGAGTTTAAAATAATAGATGATGCGTTATCGTGGGCTGCAGGTAATTGAAAGTTGTAAATCAGTTATACAAAACGATTTAGGGTATCACATAATGAAAAGATTTATCAAAAAAGACCCATCTAAACCCAGATGTGTACATTTTTATAAAGTAACTTAACACAAAATATTTGTAAAGCCGCTACGTTCCCTCTATTTAAAATGTCTCTTGCATAGTATGAACTAGTGAACAATTTTAGATTAAAAGATGACAAGACTACATCATAAAGCAGCTATAGGAACGACTTTATCAAATAATGAAACACTGACTTCTGGTACAATATACAAACATTTCAAATATTCTTACCTAAAACAAAAACAAGACGGCGGTTTTATTATTACGATTCTTGCTAGTCTAGGGATACCTTTGATTACATCATTGTTAAGTGGAAAGGGCATACAAATCGACTCCCATAAAAGGTCTTACAGACGAAACGAATTCCTATCGTAAAAAAAATAAAATTTATAAACAAACCTATTTCTAACTTTGAAATTGAACAATGAGTAAAACAATTAAAAATTAAACACTTTAGGGGCGTATTTAGTAGAAATAATTTACCAAAAAACAAAGTGGACCAGGCGTTAATGAATGAATGTGCAATAATCAATTTAGATAATTCTGTTGGATCTGGAACACACTGGGTTTGTTATGTAAATAAAATATACTTTGATCAAACCAAGGGTTTCCTTCATAGTACTTTGTACTTTGACCCATTTGGACTTCCTCCAACGAAAAAAGTAATTAAATATATACCCGGAGTAAAGTATAACAACATACAATATCAAGACAAAACAAGTGTATTGTGTGGTTATTATTGTTTATTTTTCATTAAAATGTTACAAGATGGTATAAACATTTATGATTTATTGTATAAAATACTAAAAGATAACAATATAAAACAAAATGAACAAACAATCACTTCGTATTTCATGTCTCATTAACTGATATTTCTAACATCAGATTAATATCCTGCAGAAAATTGTGAAACAATCCTACGCTTGAGTGATTACAAGTAACCAGTACAAATCTATGATATTCAGCCGTGTATGCAATTGTGAAATAATCCTACGCTTGAGTGATTACAAGTAACAAGTAAAAATCTATGATATTCAACCGTGTATACAATTGTGAAACAATCCTACGCTCGAGTGATTACAAGTATGATATTCAATCATGTAAGCAGTTGTAAAACAATCCTACGCTTGCGTGATTACAGGAAACAAGTGACAACTATGATATTCAATCATGTATGCAATTGTAAAACAATCCTACGCTTGAGTGATTACAAGTATGATATTCAGCCGTGTATGCAATTGTGAAACAATCCTACGCTTGAGTGATTACAAGTAACGAGTGAAAACATTCTCTTCTTGAAGTTTTTCCAGTTGTTGTTTAGCAGTTTTTTTCAGATATATTTTGTTTTAAGCAATCGTTTTCTTCGTGATGTTTTGCATATTGACGTTGTAATTCATCTGGATGCCAGACATACTGTTGAATGAGTCTATAATATTTTCCGCAGTATAACAAATTCCATGTTTGTATGTCAGGGCCGTTGGGATATCTTTCTTTCAAACACCCAGTTAGATAATTAGTATCTCTTGGCAATTCTTGAATACACCTAAAACGAAATAAAATAACTTTTAAAAAATCATCTCAACTCATGTATTATGCAACGTATAAATAAGCTGTTTACGCCAATATTAAAATATTCAAGCGATGGGTAAATAGTTAGACACATAATTACTTTTCTAAAGCTTATTAAAAGCTAAACTTACATTTTAGATGTTTAATTCCACTTATTTCCGTTGTATAATTCAACAATACAAACGTATTTGTTTATTTACGTGAACGAATGTTCGAATGTTCTAGATGCGGAAGTGGAAATCAATGCATTTTCATTGGTTGTCTTTTAAAAGTACGTGGGAATATATTTACTACACTTCATTCATAAAGCTAGCGTAGTAAATCCGATACACCGTGCATCATTTATCAATAAGGACAATACTATTGAAAAATGATCATAATTACAATGAAAAGTTACGCTGCTGTGATTTGTTACTAATATGTGATGAAGTTCTTAAGTTTTCTTATTTTACTCATTTTTAGCATCCTTTGTTTTTTTCTGGTGAACAATATTCAGTATGAGACGTTTTCCTAAAAGTGGGATAGAAGAGTGTTTTCAAATGTACTAATTTACCATGAATTAATATAGAGTGAATATAACTTAAATAATGTATTTTACCTAATAGCAAGTTTACTTGAAAACTCAGGAATTTGATAAGCTGCAATTCTTTTCAAGAATTTCAGGCTACTTTATTACATGATGGTAAAACATTTTGATTATAATTTAGTAAAGTTCTAATCCTATTGCCAATGGCATTGTGAAAGGTCTATGGTACAGAGCAAGAGCCCTCTTTATTGCCCCTAAGTTATGTGTTTAGATATTTTTATGGAATTAAGGTGTTTTGCAATTTCTAAAATGTAGTTAGATGAGAGTGATAGTCTGTAATATACTAGCATGCCTTAGTCATTATGCAAGATTTAATGAGAATAAATATTAGGATTCTTTCGAGCAAATGCAACACAACAGCTGCTTATTCTATGTAGAAATTGATGAATTGGAATATTGTTTTTAAAAGAATTTTGTTAGGAATTTAAACCAGATTTTAGAAATAATAATACAAACTCAAGGGTCATAATTATTCTGCAAAACAAACCTTCACAAACTGATTAACATTCAATGCGCACTCTGAAAAGCCATAATTCTGTTCAACATAGATGGACAACAACTGCACATATTTACTCGTTAACGTGCCTACACAGTGCAAATCAAGGACAATTGTAAATGCATAATTAAAAACAAAATTGTGTTGCTATTTAATTTGTTTTTCAAGTGATCTATTTTTCAAAATGAATGCAGCAGAAACGATATGAATGTAAGTACTAAAATTATGAGTATTTGTACCCCTCGACAACAAAGTTGTAAGGGAGGGGTATACTGGTTTCAGGTTGTCTGTCTGTCTGTCTGTCCGTCTGTCCGTAGACGCAATCGTGTGCGCACCATCTCTCCTTATCCCCTTGACAGAATTTAATGAAACTTCACACAAGTGATCAGTACCAACAGTAGTTGTGCATGGGGCATGTTAGGTTCTTTTAGAAAAAAAAATTTGCAGAGTTATGGGACTTTGTTTTTTTTGTTACTATACTATATACATAGACACAATCTTGTGCGCACCATCTCTCCTCATCCCCTTGACACAATTTAATGAAACTTCACACAAGTGATCAGTACCAACAGTAGTTGTGCAGGGGGCATGTTAGGTTCTTTTAGAAAAAAAAATTGCAGATTTATGGGACTTTGTTTTTTTGTTACTATATTATATACATAGACACAATCTTGTGCGCACCATCTCTCCTCATCCCCTTGACACAATTTAATGAAACTTCACACAAGTGATCAGTAACAACAGTAGTTGTGCATGGGGCATGTTAGGTTCTTTCAGCGACAAAAAATGCAGAGTTATGGGACTTTGTTTCTTGTTAATATACTATGTACATACAGTCTGCATATGTAATCTTGTGCGTGCCTAATCTACCAAACCCTTGCACACGATTTAATGAAACTTCACACAAGTGATCAGTACCAACCCTAGTTGTGCATGGTGCATGTTACATTCTTTTAGATAAATATTCTGCATAGTTATAGGACTTTGTTTTTTGTTACTATACTGTATACATACAGTCTATATACATACAGTCCACATAATTATGCAATCTTGTGTGCGTCAAATTGCAATGTACTGTGTCAGTGCATGCGGGGGTACATTCGTCACCTTTAGTGATAGCTCTAGTTTTATCAGAAAGACCCCTAAATGTTTGCATCATGTATCTTTTGACAACTCATTGTATATTTATCACAATTTTATGCAGAGTTACATACTTGACTATTAATGGAAAATGAAAATGAAGAGTAAGCATATCAATAATACTTAAGAAATGAAACGAGGTTTCATGAAATAATGTTCCATTATCTTTTTTCATGTTTTGGCTCCACAATTGTACATTCTTAAAAGATAAAATGGAAATATACTGGCCATGATCAGTTGCAAATCCTATGAAATTTTAGACTCTAAGATAGATTGGGCAAACAACATGATATTTGTATTTATCAGCATTGCTAATTCATTTAACAAGTTTGGTTTTACACATGTAAGTAATCATATTGAATGAAACCTTCAGTACATCTCAATTTTCTTCGTCTGTACACCGAACTTGATATTTCTGAAAACGGTCTATACCCCTTACTGCAAATGTCTATACCCCGTATACTCGTGTTAAAATTCATCTAGGTAATACAGTCAGATATCAAGGACTTTTCGTATGAATACTGAATAGAAAATAAAAGCAAATTGCCGTTTAGAATTTCGATGAATTGTCTATTACCTATAAATAAAATCTGTAAAAAAGATCCTTTGGAAGCAAAGAATGCAACCAAGAAGAATAATAACAGACTCGGTTTGATTGAGTCTGTTCATGAGAGGTAATGAAATGTGCAACATCTCACTTCACTTAAATATGCACAAAAATAAAGGTTCGACAGTGATCAAACGGAACATCATCCTATTTTTATGAATTCACTTGTGCAGGTAACCAGCTATATTGATGTATTTTCGAGCATAGGAATCATTCCACTTTTGATGTAATTCGCCGTTAACATCATTTTCATTTTGAAGGTATTGAAATAATGTTAAATCTGAACAGTGGTAAACACGGTGAGGATGCGCACACCGGATATTGCCATTTAATGATAAGGTATTTTCCGAAAACGTGTTTATTTTTCGTCAACAAGGTAAGTAAAACACCTATTTACTATTGTATTATACTTCTATAGAAGAAAAGATCATTTTTTTGATAACTAGATACTGTGTATGTGCTTTCACAAGCGTAAAATTAGTCAATCTTATGAGGAAATGCTAAAATTTGTGATAAAATGGCATCTTTATCATCTGATAAATGCAGGTCGGGGACACATTTCACCCGCTATCGTCACTTATTGTCTTGTGATAATAATTCTGAATCGTATGATTTATTTAGTTACATACAAAGAAAATATGTGCAAACTTTCAGCTTTGTAAATGTTCAAATGACGGAAGAAATCGATGATAAATGAGCGTCGATGGTGTACTGTGTATTGCAAATATATGTACTGAGTATTGACTTGTATCAAATTTTACTGTACTGTGTATTGTTTACATTATCGCTGAGTTTTATACAATTAATCTTACAAAATGTACATTATCATTTCCTTTCTAAAGTACAAAACAGTATTTCTTCAGCCTGAAGATACGTGATGTTTTACATTGATATTTGTAGCGTTTACTCTGTTGTAATTCATGTAATAAGCTCTAAACGTAACTCTCAGTCACCATAGTGCAACAGCGGGTGTTTGTTACGTTTAGCAGTTGTAAATGTATATATTTCTATTCTTCCATTGAGCATTGATTTTAAGTTGATTTTACACGAAAATCTCAAAAACAGTTAAAGGTATTTTTTTATAATTTTGCATTGGGATGCACCTAAGACTTACTCTCAATATCTAGCAGAAAGTCCGGTCCTACTAATAAATTACTATATTGTGATTTTTTTCCTTGCAGATCCAACTTGTTTATGTGTGTTTTGGCTGGCTCGACGAACGAATTTAAGGCCATTGTATGTCATTTTGTTGAACACCACCAAATGACGAGAATATTATAGTACGCTAACGACCAAAACAGCAACAAAAGTAAATTACAAGATTGCACCAGACATATGCAGAGAAAAAAAGCAGAAAAAACTGTTAATTCAGAAAATATCAACATACTTGTTTCAAAAAGGAACCCGCTTACAAAAGAGACCAATTTGCAACAGAAAGAAACCTTTGATTTGGACAAATGGTGAGTAGCCTGTTCACTGACGGCAGTGGAAATGTATGCTACCTACCACGCCATCTAGCAGAATTCAACATTTACACAATGCTACAGTACAAAAATATAATCTAGAGACACATACACGGCGGTGTACATGGAACTTTCTATGTTACACAGAGTGCAATTCATAGACAGGGTTTTTCAGGGAGTATTGTTATACAGTCTATGAAGAATGTGACAAATAGATGGATGCATAAATAGCTTTAATCAGTTTAGTGCCAGAAATGTTTTCTTCGATTTTATAGTTTCCTATATTTCTGACGTCGCAAAATGTTTTCATCGACAACTTGGTTAATACGAGGTATAGTGAAGACTACAAGTTGTTTTGAAGAGCAGGCTTATAACTCTTCCACTGATTTTACAATTATACAACTTCTTGCATAACAGAGACCGCATTTCTGACGCTAAATTAAGAGGAAAGAGAAAAGCAAGACAGACGAATACTTATTGACATTAAAAGAAGCAGCTAGTTACTGCATAAATGTGATGAGTGTACATTACTTCCACATAAGATTGGGCATTGTACTGAAATAGTTCCGTTGTGACAGATTTATTTTAACACCAAGTAATATTGTAAATGTTTTACTTTGATAAAGTAAAAAAAGTCATGTACATTGAAATATTATTAAACAAACTTGAAACGTAAACACAAATCATAAAATAGCAAAGATAATAATCAGATGGTAGAGAACTCTATAAGATTGTTTTTCGTTCTAATCCTTTCCACAAATGTACTTGTAACGTTAGTATATAAATATAGTATGTATATTGTTGAAAATAAAAATAAATGTTTTAAACCAAAGATCATAAACACTTGACATTCAAACAGTTTGAATACATGAAAAAATCGAAATCATCTTCAAGTGAGTTCCGATCGTTTTTATAGTTCGAAGTTGACCTTGACAATAAATATACATTTTGGTCAACAGGGAAGTTGGTCACATAAAAGTGATAACGATGTTTGCATAGAAATGACATATATCTTGCAAATAAAGTGTGCAAAATACTTTCAAGAATAACCATGCACTGTTTCTCTACTTTTAACACAAATGCTCAGTGCATATGAACCCATTTTGTTTCGTATGAAGCAAGTGGTGAGCTAATTACCTTTCAGAACAATGCATTTAAACCAATATAAATAGCTTTGGACTACATTATTTAAGAAAATTTCAAGTGAAACTAGTTCGATGGTTTTACGTTAAATGTGTCTAGGATTATTGAGGAGGAACAACTTTAAAAGTTCAAAGCACCTACCATATTGACCTTTGAACATTGACACCATAATCGATGAAGGTCGTCTATAGACCAAGGTTTATGTCTCTTGTGTATGAAAGCGAAAGGATAACATATTTTCATGTTTGCTCTTCTTATAAGGTCAGACCTTTTCCACACTTGTCATTATATCCTGTGTTCCATTACTATAAAACTTAAATTCACGGCTGAACTTGTGGCTGGGTCTTTACTCGGCAGTGGCTAGTCTTTAGAAAGTTTCTCGGAGTGATATTGGCATATCGCTGTAATTGTAAGTTGTAATAACAGTGTTCAAACTGGTGCTTGTTATTTTCGCTGTGAAGTCTAATTTCATCTGCAAACAGAAAAAGACATTGTATCATTGAGGCCAATAGAATTACATGCCTCGTCTATCTTATGACCATAAATGCTGAAAACATGCACGTTTTTCAATATCAATACTCAGTACATCAAACTGCAATACACAGTACAAATATTACTTTGAAAACTCAATACACAGTACACCATCGACGCTCATTTATCACCGATTTCTCCGCAATTTGAACATTTACAAAGCTGAAATTTTGCACATTTTTTCTTTGTATGTGACTAAATAAATCGTACGATTCAGATTTTCCCCACAATGCAAACATGTTATGGTATCGGGACAAATGTTTTTACGGCATGCATTTATCAAATGATAAACTTGTCATTTTATCAAAAATTTTAGCATTTCTACTTAAGATTGACCCATTTTACGCTTGTGAAAGCATATACATAGTATCTAGTTATGAAAAGTAATGATCTTTTCTTATGTAGTAGTATAATACAATAGTAAATCGGGATTTTACTTACCTTGTTGACGAAAAATAATCACGTTTTCGGAAAATACCTTATCACTTGGTGGCAATATCCGGTGTACGCATCCTCACCGTGGTAAAGCAGATTTTCAAAACACGCCATTATTTACAGCTCAATAACTAGCTATATCCGCTGTACGATGTATCACAGTGCATACACTGCATGCAAAATTTTGTGACAATTTCACAGCAATGTTCAGTGACCTTGTACCAGTTTCCTTCAAATAATAACGTTAACATCGAGCCGTTACCTTTGGTTTTCGTAAATCATTTTAGACCTAGATGTACAAAGATATAACCGTACTTACTATGATGTAAAAACTCAATATTTTGCTACTCGGATGCAGGTAATGTAAGCACTTGTAATTTTGATACTATTAAAGACAAGATTATACTTTATTCTTTGAAAGTCCTAAGGACAGTGTCCCTTCAAATATTGATTTTGATGCTTGTCTTGGACATGTGACGAAGTTTGTAAGGCCATTTTATTTTTTGAACAATATTTAAGTCAGGTTTGTGAATGCGGTTTTCAAACAAGTAAAAAATATTCCGATAAGAACAAATTGTGTACCCCTTGTCTCAGGTTTGTTTTTATATTGTTATGAAAGATATTTTAATGAACTACTCAATAATTGATAGGGGTCACTTTTGTTATCTGTAACTAATATTGTTTTGAATTACATACTAAACAGTTTATGATATATTAAGTTTTATCATGCCATTACTATAACAACTGCCTGATAAAGCCTGTTTGAGAAAAGCAGGTTTTCTCAGGACAGTGGCTTGAGAACACTTTGCACTGTTTAAACCTATGATTAAATCCAAGGACATCAGATTGTGTTCATTTTGCATTTAAACATTATTACGCCCTCATATGACACTGAAGTAGGTCTTTAAAATCCCAAAATATAAAATAGCGGAAAAAAAAAAACAAATGCTAACCTTGTGTTTCGTAACCGACATCTCTGTTCTGCTGAACACGAAAGAATAATTTCAATTTGTTGCAAAGTGAAATTTTATCCGAAGTTCAGTTGCTAGACGGACACCCATTCTCACCAAGCAAACGTTTGAAGTGAATTAAATACACACGCCATAACGCCGCTTGGCAGAAAAAAAATAGGCAGTACCGTTTCATCTACCGTTGATTTTATTCCATAACAGTTCATTCCAGATGCAATATTTCATTATGTATGTGCAGTGAGCTAAAATCCTGAAGAACGCATGAGTCATTTTCCGTTTTCTATGAGCGTTTCCGTAATAAAAACTTTCTTGTGGTAATTGCAAATATGGTAGGCATACACTATACATTAGTGACATGGTCTTACGTACCTATTAAGAGCGCGTTTATAAAAATAATCTCGTAAATATGTCTTTTTAGCAGTTATTCTAAAAAACAGGATGGCGTCATTTTGAAGGAAAAATAAAATACAAAAAGAAGTCCGGCAAAACAGCAAAATTTAGTCCACCCCTAGGCCTACTTTTTGCTCTTTATTTCTCATAATGATAGGATAAAATTATTAATAAATTTAAGGCATGATAAATAGAATAACAGGTTACTGTCTTTTGTGAAAGGGATTTCTTGGCAAGCCTCGCTCCTTCCAGGACCATATCTAGCCGAGTCTGAGAAACCCTTTCTCAAAAGACAGTAACCTGTTACTCTCTAGTTTTTTGTATTGTTTATTAGTAAATTAATCATCATTATTGAACTAGAACGTGAGTGTAAAGTCATCTAAGCGGGAAAATTTAAAAATTCGTAAGTAGGCGGAAATTTGTGACGATTGCGCCGTGCCTGAACAACAGTATATCGGCATTGTGCATGTGTTGCGCACTTAGAACGGCCGCCACAATGAAAATGTGCTACATTTCCTTCGATATGGAAACGATTCCACATGCGTTGAACAACGCTGTGGGCCACATTCAATGTGCGGGCAACCTGCCTCTGGGACACGCCTGTCTGCAAAATACTGACCGCATTATTCATCTTGTTAGGTGTAAACCGCCTTCTTAGGTTTTGATTCCATATACTGAATGCTCACACAAACGCTGAATTGCAAAGTTTTAACATGAACATGGGAATTCAGACATGTACACTTAGAATACATGCCGTCAAAATCTTGATTTTCGAAGATTACGAAATCCCCGCGCTTCGTGTGTCGCCATATGTGTACAAACCAATAATTCCATTATATGGAAATAAGGCCAACACTATAAACGTTTTTTGGCTTAAATTTATCTCCATGCACATCTTAATAACGCTATCATCGGATAAAACAGTGACCCTTGTCAAATTTTGAGTAGTATATGTTGAGCCTTTATCTCCAATTAACAGACTACATTAAATCGGCATTTAATATCACATCCACCTTATTAGGATTATATAATAGATTACTGCTATTTGCTCAATAAGTGGAAAATACTAATCTCGTTTTTTTTCCGTTGATACTAAATATAACAGTATGTACAGGCGTTTTCATTTTTTGATTTGCATCTCTTAATTTATAAAAAAGTACAATACCTACCAACATTCATGTTAGAGGATGGTTTTGATTTTAGTTTTGTAATGTTATCATTTGGTTAGTCAGGCAAATTATACTGTGTAATATATTTTTAATCAATTCATTCTGTTTGCGGGACTGTGTTGTTTGTTGTGGATTTCATTAAACCGTAATCGATTGTTTTAGAGAGTTTTAAGATTTCAAACCTTCGCTTCCACTTCAAACGTCTCTTGCGAGTTAAACGTAAGTAGTTGAGTTCGATAAAAATATCTTGAGATTTCAAATTTAGAATGAACATTACTTCTTTTAATCGTCATTCAATTTATCCGTATTTCAGATAGTTTACCCTTTTTTTGTCTTTTTTCGTTCATTTTGATATCCGTTGTCCGAAAGGTCAGTGCTTTTACTTCTCGCGCACGGTAATTGTAACAATAACATGTTAATATTATCATTGAGAAAAGGGGAATCGGGTAGTGAAACAATTATCCGTGACAAAATAGTTGTACTTCTTTTGAATCGTATTGACTATAAAGAATCCCTGATTAACACGATGTAAATCTGAATTACTATAAAGAAATAATCGACTGTTCGATAATGTTTTTCGACATGTTTTTATTTATACAAGAGATTTTAAAATAAATGAAAAATTAAAACCAAACATTTCAATTTATGCATTATCGCATGGATATTTGTGCGATTATGATAAAAAAAAGAGAAACGATGTGAACAATGTAAAAACTCCGTCGGTGTTGCTCCGAATATTTAGGTTTTATATACAATTAATGCTAAATAATACATAAGAGGAAATAAAGATGATAATCATATCAAAGTACTTTAAGTGGCTTGGGCCAGAATTCGCATTTGGCCGGGTATGTTTTTTAAATAGAAAATAGACAGATGCCACTTTTAAAGGCTTTAATATTCAAATGGTAATTTATGAGCTTATATAAACTGGGGATTCCTTAGTAAGAGTAGTTATTGTGTACAGGCAAATATGTGCTTGATTCGATTTTCCTAGCTCGTCGTAGACGACCGGGTCAAAAGTCTAAACTGAGGGTAAACGGAATTAAGGACGAAATGGAAACGGTCCTATCCATCATCAGATTGAGTCAAAATTGCGGAAAAAAGTAAATGGTATGAGAAACTTTTCTTTACATTATTTTCGTATTGGCCACATGTATTTATGTGTTTTAGGTCAGTCATTTGCAGATAATACGGAACAGGTTCGCGCAAGGCGAGATTTGTGCCATTTGGCCTCAAAATTGTGTCCTGAAAGCTGCGTTTCACTCGTTTTTTATCACAGAAGCACACACTCGGCAGGCTTAAATTTTACATAATGAAGTTTAGTTGTGCCAAATCATTTGTTAAACTTGCTTGAATTTATCACAAAACTGGATTTTTCATGATGTTTTCGCATGGTATCAGCGCAGATTTGTGAAAATTTACAAATCATGTTCTTGCCCATATTGTTGATGGTGTTCCTGGAAGATAATACAGATTGGTTAATATTTGTTAACTTAAAATATTAGACACCAACTATTTACAAAATGCAATTTTTGTGTACTTTGGTTAAGTGAAATATATGCGATGAAGCAAACACAAAAGGCTTGACCATAACTTATAAGGACAGTTCAATCCGGTCATGCTGAGTACAATTTATGTTTATAATAGAAACGACAATTGTATATTAAGTGGCCGACAGTAACAGATTTGATTTTTTTTAGGAAGTGATAAAAAAATGTTCAACCAAATGTATATCGCGCGTTATTATTCATTTTTCAAGTAAAATGGATGACATGACATTTGCCTCATTTTCAGTCTTTATAGTCGAGTATGTGAAGGTAGTGTAAAAATACTGAGTTTTGACTTCGTGGATATCAATCTTCGAACGTTCGAAACTTACATCATACGACATAAAGGCCCATATGTATATCGATATGCCTGGGGACACAAAATGTGCCCGTTAAAAAGTTAAGTTTTGAACTAAATATGAAGTTTCTCAAAATCAGTGATAACTTCATACTTCCGTTTCAATTCAATGTATTAAGTAAAATCATTAGCCGACAAAACTTAATTATTTTATAATGATTGATAGTGTGTCGCATAAATTTAGTTAATATTACATAGGATAATCGAATAATTTAATAAGCAGAATTACTGGAAACTACGCTTTTTATTTCAATTGTAATAAAGAGACATCTAAGGCTTACTTGAAATTACATGGAAAACTTTAGAAGCAACGTCTGATATAAATGAAACGCCTATCCGTGAGTTTTACCCAAATATATATAAGAGAAGTTTAAGGGGAAGGCGAAGGTTGAAATCTCAAAAATCTCTATTAACAAGCTTTTTTCCATTGCTTACCTTTTTTACAGAAACTAAATTAGGTTCTAAATGTTCTATAGTAATTAGATCTGGTTCTTAAAATTTATAGTTATTTTAAGAGACAATTAAGCGAATTCCTTTTTTATGTGGATGTTGTTTTAGAAAAATAATATTGTAAAAAAGTTTTTTTCTGCATTTTTCTTATTGTATATTGTGAGAGATTTTTAAAAACGCTTGCTCTCAAAATGTTAGCCAGCACAATGACAAAACACACGCACACGCAACGCACACGCACACGCGCAGCCACTCACACACACACGTGTTTTATGTAGAAAAAGTTCACTTCACCAACTTCTAACGGAATATGATTACAGTACCTTCCGATAAACGTAGTCGTTTTATTAAATTCAACACTGCCATGAATTAGCATTAAATGTAACCATTGTTGGGGATTCGTCTTGAAAATGATCAATAGAAAGATTTTAATTTTCACCTGATATCACCTACATGGTTCACGTGATAAATATTGCACACACACGAAATCCCTGTCTACTTTAATAGACACTCACAGGAAATCACTTACTTTTGAATTACACACCCGGGAAATCACTACTTCTTGTTTGATATGACACTACTTTTAACATGAGAATACTGACATGTCTAAAAACTTCATTCTTATCATTTGTTTGCATGCATTGAAGAAATACTCTGGTTGTAGAGATGAAGGGAATCAAAGAATTGAAGATGAAATTCAACGACTTTGACAAAAACGGAGCTGGACTTTTTTGCTCTGAAAGTAAGAAAACTGTAGAAAGTTTTACACGGTGCCACATTTTCTTTCGGATAGTTGTGCCAGTGACATGGCTGCTACTGCTTTTTTATGTAGATTGAGCTATGAAAGGTTGACTAAATTTTAGTTTTTTTTTGGACTCACGGTGAAATTTGCTGTGTTCCATAATGGTCCAGCGTTATGGAAAGAATCTCACGCATTTGAGCTTGCCTGATGCTTTGGGTATTACAAAAGTCACCAAAATACGTGATATGAAGCTTGAACTTGACAGAGAGTTCAAGATTGGGTCTAACCATGTGTGCGGTAGAGATAGAATGCGAAAATAAGTATATTGTGTCAGGATGAATGGACGTTACTCGGACTCATGTTTGATGGACACGTCATCAAATTGCTGTATTGCTGTATCGAATTAGGTTAGGAAAATTGAATATTCTGCGTTGCCGATGTGTATTGTCATATTTCAAAAAATTGTTATAACAATACATATATATGGTAGGCATTGTTTATTTTGTTACTACATCTTGTTGAACACACGTGAAATAGTTGTAAAAATTCTGTCTTTCGTTATTCTAGCAGGATACACTGGAATCAACAGGCCGATCTTCGCTTGAACGTTTTTGTTGCATTATACATGCACAGTAAAACACGACCTGAATCTTTGAAAGCCGGATGTAATATGGTTACTTGTTCGTAAGTGTGCAAGTGTCGTAAGGCCATGTTTAGGATGGGACGAAAATTTAGAAATTGACCGTGGTATAGTGTTGCATATGATACAAAGTCATATACTGATACGCACAGTATTAGACAACTCTAGCATTTAGTGTTGCTGCCCTTCTTGGGATTTAAAGGAGAAAATGAATTATAGCTGGTAATATAAGTGTCAGATGGTGCTTTCTACTTCCCGATGGAAGTGAAACAAACCGATTGTAATTCAAGACGACCCCAAAACGATGTTGACTGTTATAAATGGATAAGTTTTTTCAATATGCCAATCGATACGGAGACACGAGCAAAAGACAGCATGAAGAGAGATTGAGGAAAGAAGCCACATGAAATATTTTTGCCTCGATAATGGTCCTTTGTCATGTTCAAGGTTGGTGATATATGCGATCACTCAAGTACAAAGTAATTTAAAATCAATACAACAAAGTTAATGGGTTTATTCACCATTATATTGGGACTGTTACTTTTTCAAGGGTTATATTATTACAGTTTTGAACAACTGTTACACCTTAACGAATTATCATTCAGAGTAACAAATGAACAAGTTGTATCTTTATAATCATTGATATTGACAAGCTTCATTATCGTGATCTTCTAAAGGATTACTGGAGGATGTGTTCAGCCCATTCTGTCTGTTTGTCTGATCGTCAATCTATAAATAACTAAAAACCTAATATTGTGTGTGCAAGTGTTAATTTGACATTATCTAGGAACCGACATGCTTTGATACGACCCCTTTCCATTAATACACTACATATCTTTCATATTGGGCATTTCGTTTTGTGTCAAAAATCATACTTTTGGAGTTACATGACGTCCAACTCTACTTTGATATGTTAACAACTATGTAGAACAAAGGATACGATTTGAATTCGAACTCTTACGTCTATTTTTAAACAAGGAATAGGAGGATCAAAGTGATATCGGATCTTTGTGTGTTGTTCCTGGTTTGGATTATTTAGTCTAGGATGAGTGTTCCGTGACACCATTGAAACAAGATAGATCGGATCGTTGTTCAAGCACATTTAGTATTATATATTCGTCAAGCAAGCCATCTTTAGCTTGATGTGTCTTATTGACAACCATTGAACAAGATAGATCGGACGTTCATTAAAGCAAATGTAGTGTCTATATATATCAATCAAGCAATCACTTCATTAAGCATTGAAGTGTCTCAATTTTAACAAGATCTGGGACGTTTCTATCAAATCTCTTTCGTTGACCTCATATATCTCAGTCAAGCGAGACACCTTCTTAGAATGGAGACAGGTCTTCCGCAAATATATTTCAGTCAAGCAAGCACATCATTTTCTCTATTTGTAAAAAGATCCAACAGGCTTGAAGTGTTCTAGAAAAGTAGATCGGACGTTAATTCAAAGGCATTTGTAGTATCTAATATATCTCAGTCAAGGATGGAATTCATTTAGATGACGATTTTCTCGAGTAACGATTGAACAAGATAGATCGGGACGATTCTTCAAAAGAATTATGGTTGTCTCATATATCTGAGTCAAGCAAGCACATCATCTTAGCATGAAGAGTCTTATTGTAAAGATTGGACGGGCCAAAATAATTCACCGCACCGGGCTTCTTTGCTTACCAGATGACTCAGAGTCGGGCCGTCTATGATGTCAAATCGAATGAGGAAGCTTCGGTTGCGTTCGGTCCATATGATTTTTGTTTTTCTTTTTGTAAGAGAGAAAAGAGATTGAGTTTGCGAAGTTCTGAAATTTTGAGTGGATTACACAAGAAACGAGGTTTTTGTTTTTGTAACTTGATTAAGCGAAGCAGGCATTTATAGGAGGCATCTAAAGTACATCACCCTACTATAGCACTAAGCTTGTCTAACGACACCTCCATACCTCTGGCTGTCTTATTCCCATATTTGAACCCGACCAAGCAATAGCGTTCGCCGTTCGTCTATCCGTTCATGTTTTGAAGAGAGAAAGAGAAGTGTCGTTCACAGCTTTTCTAATCAAACAAGCTGTACCATGATGAAGTTTTGAATTTTGATGTGACTTACACAAGATTGAGCGTTTCTTTTTTTTTATATGGATAACGATGCATTTGTCGTTAGTAGGCCTTTAAGGCATTACAGAAACTGTATGTATACCGATTCTAGCAATCTTAGCGGGTCACAACCAAGGCCAGATGTTTTCACTAGAGGAAAATCTTTTATTTTACAAGCCTGTAACGTTTTGGTGTTAGCCAGAAACGTCCTATGTACGGTAGCCTCACGCACTTTAAGCATTAAGCTGGTCCTAACGCAACTCCATTACTTCTAGCTTGTCCTTATTCCCTAAATTTGAACCAGTCCTAGTATATGTTGCATTCGGTCCTTTTTTGAAGAGAGAAAAGAGCAGTCGTGCACAAGCTGTTCAAATCAAATATGCTGTAAAACTAATGAAAGTTTTGAAATTTTTATGTGACTTACATGGAGTCGAGCGTTGTTTTGTTATAGGTATATCGATGAGGCGTGTCGTAAAGTTGGCACCCTTAGGCATACAGAGCTTGTAGTATTACCCGATTAGCATTTTAGCGGACTAACAGGCCAGATCTGTCCACTAGATGGCAAATTCTACTTTACAAGCATGTAATAGTTTTGATGGCCAGAAGCGGTTCCTAATGCTGTATCCACCCTACTATAGCTTAAGTGGTCTTGCTGGTCTTACGAACTATAGTCCTCAGCTGTTTATTCCCTAAACTTCAACCCGACCCTTGAACATTTTACAAACATTAAATCAAAAAAAAAAAAAAAAAAAAAAAAAACTAACGCGGAAAAGCCTTGAAATTCTAATGGTGAAAGCCGGCCGACTGAACAACTGAGCTTGTGCAGCGACTTTTAGAGGCTGCCCAAATAACAAAACTCAATAAAACGTCACAAAACGTTTTGTTTGGTGATGGTTTTAAATTTTGTTTCGCCCAAATGACGAGTCTACACTGAAAGAAACCGTCCAATCTGATCGAGCCTTGTTTCTTCAAGTTGTTAGTGAATAACATGGCCCAATTGAGCAGCTGAAGAGAGAGGACGTGTTTCTCCCACATATATAGACTATACAAAGTATCTTATCGCATAATTCATTATATAGGGAAGACCCTTGTCTCATTTATTCATTTGGACAGACGTACTTGGTATACAAAACTGGCTTAGAAAAATTTGGAACAGAGGGACATGTTATAGATTATCAAAACTAACAATTAGCAAAAAAAAAATATCTCGTTATTGCTTTTATTGTCATAAAAGATAACATTAAGAATTAGTGCCTGTTTACGTGCAGACGATCTTCTTTGGATGATATCATTTATGAGAATCAATAGTGTAAATATGGACTAAATAAGAGTTTGTGGGTGATTTGAATGGTGGAAAAAAGTTGTCTCTGTTCATTAAAAATGCACCACCACTTGCATTAGTATTGCATATTGTCTTGCTTCTATCTGCCTGTAATGGAAAAAAATTATAAGACTGAAACAACATTTCAAAGAGGGGGTGGGGGTCCAGTTAGGTGTCTGCGCAAAATGCTTTGTTGATTTTATTTATACTTTGTTTGTACTATACCTCCATTTGTATAGTTTATTAACAAGTGTTTCTGTTACGTTTTGACTTACTTTTTTAGATATTCACATGAAAAGTGAGGTAATTATTGACATGTGACCAGCCGAAAACAATTTCGTTATGTTTTATTTTAAAATTGGTTGTAACTGATTTATCTGAAACTTTTCCTGATAAAATACCTAGGAATGGACATCAACCACTGATGCTTTTTAAAATAAAAAAAAATTTTTGTTTAACTGACTACTTTTTTCCCCCATCACAGAGAAACAAGTGGTTCTAATCCTAATTTACTGTTTTCAATGGACGAACTTCACCCAAAAGAGTAAACATTGTTTATTAGTTGAGTATATTCGGGTGTTATTTCGCGATATTGTAAAACTAAATAAACATAAAACTGACCGTATATCAGTATTACTCTGATTAATATTGGACGTGTGGTACAATCTCAAAGGGAAATGGTGGTTGGGGTAAATAAATATTCGAAGGCAACACTACAAAAATATTGCAGTTCTTAAGAAATGGCCTCAAATTGTTATACTATTTTCAATTTTATAAAATACCGCATCGATGATAATTTTAACAAAATTTCCCCACTTTATACATGTGTGTCATGGAAAAAGCATGGGATTAACATGACAGAGAAAACCAAATTACTAAAAAGCTCAAAGTATTTAACAAAAGGTTTTGCCTGAGGCAGTCTATTTTGAGGAAAGTTATTGTTAAATTAACGGTTAAATTTATCGCATTTGCAAGTTCAATGTAGTTTAGATGTACAGGAATATAGGTTTTATACTGGCCGTTTGACAGTCTCTTTAGGTAGCCGTTGTGTAGGTAAGTTTTAATATTCTATCTGTTTGTCAGTAGCTGCAGTCAGTTGTGTACATAAACACATAAAATTATAGTTCATAGGCAGAAAATAAATCTGACCAAGCTCAGACTTTTGTTCTACAAAGGAACAAAATACGTGAATGAACATGTAATTGCAATTAAAATTTTGAACTTTGACACTGTTAGTTCAGGAAAGGAACCCATCATGTAGGTTCTAGAAAGGAATAAACACATTATCTCACTTGTACCAAAGGAAGGAAACATACAGATAGGTATGTTAGTTCCAGGTGTCCATGCAATGGCATTCACACAACATAGATCACGTTGCTCTCAGCTTTGTTGTGGAAACTGAAAATAGAATCAATACACAATTTAGCAAGATAGGATTACAATTGTTGATCGTGTATTATTGAGTGTATTTAATGATTTCCCAAAATTGAAAAACCTGTCTTCGGAAACAAACATTTAAAATGATAGTAGCTAAGTGGGATAGAACAAGTACTCCTATCAGTAGCGCGGTTTCTTAGATATCATTGCTTGAGAATAATTAAGTGCTATTGACAAGGAAATGAGGCTCCATTACTGGTACTTTAAAATGTAACATGATCAATGCAGAAAAGAATGAACCAATTGGGTCAGATTTGCCAGGGTACAGGTTAAATTTCTGAAGGACACAGTACGGAAGTTAATTTTAACTTCAGATATAATAATTCAAATGGTTGATTACTGATTAAGGCCAAGACAAAATCATTCTAGCTAGGAATTACAAAACATAAAAAAAAACATACAGAAATACAAACATAATAAAGTGTACAATCCAGTTGATTCTATGATCATGTAAATAATCTTAAAATGAAACCGATTGTGTATAATGGATCACAGAATTTCGGAATACTTGAACAGTTTAACCTGTTTCAGAGATGATAATTAAAATTATCAAGCAAAGTATCAATATTTGGCAGGCAGTGTGAATGGAATGCTAGTTACTTGAGTGAAATGGTGAGAATTACAGAAAGGGATTATGATAGTTAGTTGAGGTCTTGAAGGCAGATTTAGGTACTAGAAAATCAAGGCTGACATTTTTAGGTCACAATTAAAATTTTATGAAGAGGAAAATGTGAGGCTATTCAGCCTAGTCAGTTGTTAAAATCTTATCGACAGGCTTATCCCGATGCTGATTCGAAGACACTCGAACTTATGGCATAGATGCTTTCATTGATAGTATTAGAGATTCTGATATAAGTTTGTTTTAGAATGCTGTCCAAAAATGTATTTTTGAGGCTGAACAATTGCAGTCAGGTTAGAGACACATAAGTTGTCTGATAAACAGAGGTTACTTAATGAACCGGTACATGCTTACATGGGAAAATCATTCTACACCAAAACCAGAGTACGAACTATTCTAGGAAAAATAGATAGGTTCAAGAGAGAGTAGAGTAGTTAGATTTACACAAGGGTTAGAATGAACAGAATGATCACTCTTATAGGTCATACAATACTAGACAGATTAAAAGGGATATACTGTACAACAATCATCATTTCAGGGCAATTTTGCAGGAGGGGGGGGAGGTCAAAAATATAGAAAATGTTCAATAATACAGGTTTATCAACTAGAATAGAATTAACAAAAACAGCGGAGACCAGAACAGAAATATCAAATTGATAAATGATAAGCACTTCCGAGGTATATATTTGGGAAACGGTAAAGGGCGGGTGGAGGGCGCACCTTGACCGACAGAATGTAAGATCGAAACCAATCGAGTAGATAGTTTAGGCAAACAGGATGGATATTTTTTGATGCAATGATAAATAAAATCTTGTTTTTTGTTTGTGTGTTCTGGTGCTAATGTTTCTATGTAATAGTAGCAAATCTTGAATGAATGGGAAATGGTTACAATGCCAGAAATGGTGGTGTTCCAACATGTACAGTAAAGGAGAAGAAAGTAATCCTTTTAAGGAAAAGTGATAATGGAAAATTTTGTTTGGTGGTGATCTACTTTCACATGGAGGTGTTGATTATTTCACATATAGTAAAAGGGCTATATCTTGGAACAGATTTTATATAGGACACTGTTGTGATTTCATAATAAGCAAAAATGTAAGATGGTAAAACTGACTAATTCTTGTTATCTCAAAAAATGAATTACGTAAATTGCTGCAGAATTACTGTTCTGGGAATCTTGTATGAACAAATTTGAGGTTTGGTACCAAGCAACAATCTTGATATGTAGGACGGTCTAGTACTTGGTTAGTTGACGTTCTTTGTTTTTTTGTGAGAAAAACAGGTATTTTTGTTGCAAAGGTGTTAGTTGCCCAAAAGCGGCACAGTTCAATCAAATTGGCCAATTTTGCAAACAAACCAGTTCGCTTGCCCGAACACAAAAGGTATATTATCAATGGGTGGAGGTGGTTGAATCCAGCTTGTTGTCATGTTATCAGAAAATATGATACTTGAAAATTTAACGATTTATTCGAAAAATCTCTCAAAAGGAAGGAAGCTAAAATCATTTTTGATTAAGCATTGAAGGTGTTTCAGTTAAAGTTCCGGTGATATTGGTCATTCCATAGCTGTTACACATACAATTGATACTGGTAATGCAAAACTTGTTAAATAGTATCCATATCGCATTCCTATAGCAAAGCGTAAGGTTGAGGAGGAAAGAAATATGAAAACGGATAGTGATGGTATTATTGAAAAATGTTCTCAAAGCCCATGAAATAGTCCAATTGTAATGATTTCTAAAAGCGGAAATCTATCAGATTTTGCTGTGATTTTCGCGGTTTGAATCATGCAGGGTTTGCGATCGCAAGCTTATCCGGTGGTCTTGATAGACGTGAAACGTTATTGGCAATTGGATTTGATGAAGAAGTAGGCATAAAACATCATTTGCTTTCCGGTGGTGGAGCAATGAGAATGAAATGTCTTGCGTTTGGTCTTTGCAATACCCTGCAACATTTACTCGCTTATGCAGTCAGTCTTCTAGGTCTGTGTGGAGCATAGTGATGATTCTTGGATGCTATATTTGCACTTAACTTTTCCTTAACACAGAAAAATCTGGAACTCGTTTTTTCAGAGGGTTAGCTACTGCAATTTGAAATTTTATCCTAAAAGGTGTGTTTTGTCTTCAAAAAGAGGTCACTTTTGTAGGTCACACATTAAGTGAAAGTGTGTTGGCACTGACTCAAGAAAGATTGAAATCAATATAGAATTGGCAAAAAACTAGGGATGCTAAGGAAACCAGGAAGTTTCATTTCTCTTGCTGGTTACTACCGGAACTATGTTTATCCTGTTTGCTACTATTGCAAAACCATTTATGAGTTAGCGAAAATGGATTAAAGTTTGTTTTGGACAGCGAGTTTGAGCATGCTTTACAAATTGTAAAAAAACAGCACTACCTATGCCCCTATTTTAACATTTCCTTGAGAAAAATGATTACTTTCTTCTGGATGCGGACGCTTCTTGGTGGCCAGGCGGGGTATTATCAAAAGGTGTAATGTAAGGATCAGGGTCATTGGCTATTTTAGCAATGCTTACAAAAACAGAACGGCGATATTGTGTTGCCTGAAGAGAACTGTTAGCTGTACTCAATTCAATAAAATATTTAACATTACATTTATAGTCAAAAATAGTCATTTTAACTGATCATTACAGTCTGAAATGGATTGCTATTCTTTTAAAAAATGATAGAAGGACAATTAGCCAAAGTGTCTTAGTTTTCTAGGCACATACGATTTTTCAATTGAACATCGTTCTGGTAGATTGCTTCCAAATGCAAGATGCTTTAATCTAGCAGGCCATGATATAATTGAAAATTATTAAATCTGTAGCCTGTTGAGTCAAAGAGATTAACAGATTTCTGTATCTAATGTCACTGAGGGGTACAGTCTATGGGGAGAACTCTATAAATGATGATAGTAATTGCACATTTGTACTCTTCTTAGTTCGTTGTACACAGTTGTTTGGTGTAGTAAATACTGTTATGATAGTAGAGAATATTTTTTGGTGATATGGAGGAACCTTGAGTTTTATTGAGAGATTTTTTCGAATTGGCTATATTTCAAAATACAAAAATTACTGGAATTATGATTTGGTATGAAAAACAAAGAGATTTAAGGATAATCAAACCGGATTGATGGGCTGTAATTCAGACTGTGACACACCCCTTGGTATGGTTAAAAAGGTTTAGGTAAAACATAGGTTATGCACAAACAATTATTATACCTGCCAGGTAAATATTCCAT
This sequence comes from Mercenaria mercenaria, assembly GCF_021730395.1. Taxonomy (NCBI): domain Eukaryota; kingdom Metazoa; phylum Mollusca; class Bivalvia; order Venerida; family Veneridae; genus Mercenaria; species Mercenaria mercenaria. The sequence goes on from NC_069368.1 coordinate 84,374,156, forward strand.
GGGACTAAAGTTGGACAAAAATGGCTTGAATTTATTGGATTGTGGAATCATGTACATACTGCTATACAATATTCTATTATTTTGCGCAGTTGATTGTTATTAATAACGCCGCACACGTAATCACGTTATGGTGGATGTTTACGTTATGTTTTGTAGCTGATTTTAGATTTATGTCAGTGAAGATCTATTTGGATGCACTGAAATGTGTTTTCAAAACAGAGTACAATTCAGTTTTTGATTATCAGATTCAATACATAGATTGGAGGCTTGTTTTATGTTGCCTATTTCGGACAAGTTATCCTTGGGTCTCATATGGTTTCACGACTACATGTAATTTGCGTTTTAGTCACCTTAAACAAAGGCTCAAGCTGAGCGTTTGTAAACACATGATGACCGTCGTCAGTCGTCTGTCCGGTCCGTCAACATTTTCCTTTCCAAACAGTATCACTTTGAAACCACTAGGCCCGATTTCAAGAAACTTCAAGGGGAAATAATCTTGTGTAAACTGCTACCAAAGTTGTTTAAATGAGGTTGTTGTAAGCAGTTTATTCTTAAAGAAAATGATTGATCATAGAGGCAGCAATTTTGGTGTTTATGACGTCATTTAAACACTGTTGACTTTTTTTTAGGAAATAACTTGTAAATTATTTACTTCTATATATTTATTGAGTGTAAGTGTAAACATAATAATTTCTTTCATTTAACTGGAAAAAGTTGGAAATTATTTTACAGAAATAAGTTAAATGCAGTTTAATGTGTATCTAAGAATATAAAAAATCAGCAATTTGTTTTTCTGTTGTATGGAAACAAAATGGCGCCTATTTGACTATATATTTATTGAATAACATTTCAATGTTATGCATTTTTGAAAATTCTTTATTTCTTCAAATCATTGAAGACAATCCTGCAGCTGACGAAATTATATAATCACAACGTTGCCTTTTCCCTTTAATAGATTTAGAAATGGAATTCTCATTTATTTTAAAGCTCTTATTAATGAGTTTCACAGACGCGTGACGGGTCGTGGATAATATGCAATTGGCCACTGAACGATCGGACTGGATGAGGCATTTGGAAATTGTATATGAGTTGCATTCTTTGCTTCCAAAGGATCTTTTGATGATTATCATTATATTGATAAGTTGTGAAAAAGTAATACCTGATTAACTGAAGGATTATGCATTAATATAGTCAGAGGGTTATTATTACTTTTATTTGTGGTGGATGCAGTTAATAGATATAACTTTTTTTATGAGTTGTTTTGAAATATATCCTGAAAAAGTTGGCCAAACAGAGTGCTTGAATGAAGGAATAGGTGCAATATCTCTTCTTTAGGCTTTAGAGTCACGTGTTTTTATCCGCCTTTGAGGTAAGATATGAATATACCATGTTATTCCCATGAAATGTCATGAAAATTTTAATCTGCATTTTTTAGAGTTTTAGTGTTTACATTTGGGCTTTTTACTCTTTGATCAAAAGGCCGAATTCCATCTGCACATGCTTTCGATATATCAAGGTTTGTGTTCAATTATTATAGTATATGATGAACAATATCAAGGAAACCTTCCATACCACAAGGTGTTTGTGATTTCCTTATATTATAGGAAATTCGTGTTCTTAATGATCTAATACCAGTTAATATAAAGCATTTGACAAGGAGGAGAGATATGTTGCAACTCCACATGGCAAAGAAAACTGCCTTGGGTCCATTGCATACAAGATGGCGGTCTATGAATATATATTGTTGCTAAAGTCCAATTTTAATCGACCTGGGGGGCGTGGTTTCGCGACCGTCCGCTGCATATTGTGAGGATATGTAGTTTATCGGCAACTACTTTTTTGTTCACTGACCATTACCTTACATTGTAACCGTTCCGTGTCGTATCTCAAAAATCAAGCAATATAGTTTTCGGAGTCCTTGAATTGTGCGCAGTTATAATCAATGAGTTGATGAATAGAAACTAAACTGAAAAAAATAACATTTCAAAACTGAATTTTTGTGTCTGTAGCAGACCAATTGAACAATATTTCACAAATGGGATTTAACATTGCGGGCGATGATTTCAAAACGTGCAAGTATATGTTGATAGTCGGTGATTTCTTGGACAAAACAATGAACTTTATGTTCATTATAAATCGCAAATGTCATACAGACATGTGGAATTACCTACGAATTAAGAACATCCGTAATATTTCACAATCAGCTCCTGAAATTTAGTTTGGTCTCTAGATATTTCACATCGGATTACTGCAATTGTCATACTGTATGGTTGTAGGCTAAACGGTGAGGTGATATGATGGGAAGTATCACAACTGTGCACAAAAATAACCTTTGGTTTCCCCCCTTTTTTAAAAAACAATAAATAACCGAACCATTTGACGTTTAAACAGGCATTGATATGACTACATGGTTGCGGTGAAAGCAAGGATTGAGTTTATGTTTTTTAATCAGAATAGTTAGACAGTATTACGCATATTACATAGGTTTGAGATAGTCCGGGAAATTCTGAATGTCCTTATGTTGTTTCCATCAACAAATGCAAAAAATTCAATGATGAGTTCTGTTACTATGGTCCCAAAATGGAATGAAATGAATTTTTGTATAAGGTTTAGCATTTACATATATATCTTTAATGTTTATTAATTAAAGTAATTTATTTGGGCTGCAGGGCTATTGGTATGGTTGTGTGTGGATTTTTTTTTGTAATATCTGGAATAAAACAATTAAAGAGGGGGTTTGAACATCTATGTGCAGCCCGTTATGGTGCTACACGTAAGGCTTTAGCACTGGCATTCACAATAGAGGTAACTAACCTCAGGTGTGGACAGCTGCGGTCATAACTTTTGTTTAAATAAGGTGTTATGATTGTTAATATCTTTATTGCCGTTATTGTTATTATTATGTACACTGCATTGGAATATATCTTTGACAAATTGGTTTTAATCAAAATTTTCAGTTAGATTCAGGTTCAAAGGTCATCTGTTGTCTTTGCATTCTGCTAAGGTTATTTGGTTTTCTGCTATTTTGCTGATTTGGTATATGTCGCGATTACAATTTTTTGCCCAATCGCACGGGACCCAAAATATGGCTCTAAGCATATACACTAAAAGTAATTCTGCTGTTGCCATTCTGCTTGAGTTATTATGCTTTTCGGCTATTTTACTGGGTTTATTCTGCTATTCAGCCTCTCCTGCATTCTGCTGCAGTCATTCGGCTCTTTGCCAATTTGCTGGAGTTATTGTTTTCTGTATTCTACCATTCTGTGGAGTAGTTTGCTATTCATCTATTCTGCCATTCTGCAGGGAGCTTTCTGACATTCTCTGAGGTTATTCTGTATTCTACCTCTGCGGTTAGTAATTCTGCTATTCTGCTCTTCTGCCATTTCTGCTGGAGTTATTCTGCTATCTGCCATTCTGCAGGAGTTAATGTGGCTATTCTGTATACTGCCTTTCTGCTGAAGTTCTTCTGCTATTCTGTGGATTCTTTTTGCAATTTTGCGCTGTTATCTGCTATTCGCGCCTTTCTGCGGTAGCTATTCTGCTAATTCGCCATTCTGTGGAGTTTTTCTGCTATTCTGACTACTCTATCAGTGGCTGGAGTATTTCTGCTATTCTGATATTATGCCTTCTGCTGCTGTTATTCTGCTACATAGTATTCTGCTGGAGATATTCTGCTATTCTGTCTTTGCTGATTTATTCTGCTATTCTGCAATTGTGGAGTTGGAGTTATTCTGTGGAGTTATTCTGCCATTCTGCTGAGTTGTATTCTGCTATTCTGCTGGAGTTATTTCTGCTATTATGATATTGTGCCTGTTTGCTAATCTGCATTCTGATGGAGTTATTCTGCTATTTGATACTTCTGCTGGAGGATTTTCTGTATTCTGTCATCATCTGGAGTTATTCTGCTTTTTCAGCTGGTGAGTTATCTGCTATTATGCCTTTCTGTGGAGTATTCTGCTTATTTGCATTCGCTGGAGTTTTTCTGCTATTTGCCATTCTGCTAGAGTTATTCTGTATCTGTCATTCTGTGGAGTTGTTTCTGTATTTTGCTATTCTGCATTTGTGAAGTTATCATGCTATTCTGCCATTTTTGGGGTGTTATTCTGCTATTCTGCTATGTCCGAAGGGTTATTTGTATTCCGCATTTTCTGTTGTGGTCTTTGTATTCTGTCGAGGTATTCTGCTATTCTGCCATTTTGTTGGAGTTATTCTGCTATTGTGCTAGAGGTATTCAGTTTTTTGCATTATGTGGTGTTAGTCTAACTTTCTGCTGGACGTTACTTGCTATCTGCTATTTTGCTGGAGAGAGTTTTTTGTATTCCGTTCTTCTGTGAACTTATTATGATATTTGCTGGAGTTATTTCTATTTCTGCTTTTCTGCTATTTTACTGGAATTATTCTGCTCTCTGCTATTTGATGGAGTAATTTGCTATTCTGCTAATTAGACAGTTGTTATCAAATTATAGGCATTACAAATATGTACCATATATTTTGAAGGAAAATCCATTCTCGTATATGTTTTTGTCCGTTCAGCTGTTTATTTGTTATTATTGCCTGCAAATTGTCGATATAAAATGCATTTAACGGTTAAAAGGGATCTGTGTTGTGCACCAAAAAAAATTGCGTATGTGGAGATAGTGGTGGTTCTTCCTGTTCAAAAACAATATTGCCTATAGATTGTAGTTATTAACATACGATATTAAACCTTATAGAATGATCATATTTTCAGTTTGGTTTTTATCTGCAGTGTTTATCATGAGCATTGCTGTAATTTTCTAAAAGTATTTCATTCCAGTGTCAAAATAGGAAGCATGAATGAATGATGGAAGATATCTGAATTGTTGCTAAAGTATGATTTACTTCAAAAGCAGCATATTTGTAAAAATCTGTGTTTCAGTAGACATGCAGTGTTAAGTTAGTAATTTATTTTTTTTTTGCATATACTGCGTATCTGCAATGCGGTATATACGCAAATACATCAGATACTGCGCAATGCATCTAAAGTAAACATTCTGACAAGTATCTAAATGTATGCAGGGGACTGCAGGGAGATAGAAACTGTGATATCATTTTATAGTTGATTTCATATACATTGATGTTGAATAGATGTGAACTTCTATCTCCCTGGGCCGAATGCGATATTAGGGTTTATTTTCCACCAGGTGCGTCGATATTGCGACTATACGCGCGTTATCAAGACTCCCAAGACGGCGAATTGACGAGTATGTCGCCGGCACCGAGATCATGATGGTGATATGAAGTTTTTAATTTTGATATCTTGACAAAATTGCAAAATTACTTTGCTTATGGGCTATTTATTTCTTTGATGTGATAATTACTAGTTGTGCTTAATATTTTAGTTTCCTTGGGTACAAATAAATGTCTGTAACTATGCGGTAATGGAATTGAAATAAAAGGACGATCTACGTGAGTTTGTTCTCTTGTATTTCAAAGAGTAAAATAATGTGTCGGCGAGATCTTTCTTAAAATGAAGAAATATTTATTTGTATCATGCTGATTCTGTAATATCAGTTCCGTCGGATGTGATTCCGACTATGCATTTCCATTATTAGACAAATGAATGTTCGGAAAATGTAAGTTTTTAGCAGGCTAAAATTATTGGTACACGTACCTCATTTTACGACACAAATGGATAAAAAATAACCACAAGAAAGCATGTTTCATACAACAAAAAAAAAAATAAAATTATATTTATATATATATGTAAATTAAACGCAGTTTGTAAATTTAAGACATTATTCAAACATGGATGTAACTATTACACGTACTGTCACAGAGGTGACACACACTAATTATGTACGGAATTGTGTTTAGAAATAGATTATTACATCAAAATATATATTTATTATTCACACAACAACCGGTTCGAAAACTTCGATAATACGGTGGTGTAATATTTTTGTTAGTGATGCATTTTATAATGGAATTTAATGTTAAAATACATAATAAAGGCTATAGTGTGATTAAAAATTGTGATAATTTCGAAGTGGAAATTTTGTTTATTTGTATATAAGTACGGACGAAATTGGGATATAAAAATATTTGTTCAAACTTCGAATTATTTTGTAAGATAGTTTAATTTACACCATGTCTAATAATGTTTTCTGCTTATTTCAAATGACTGTAGCGAGTGCGAAGGTTAGGATACTGTTCTTCGGCGTTAGGTATGTTACGTATCGCTCAGTGAGTTAATTGATCTGAGTTTGTTTGTGCTAATTAGAAAGTTTGCGTATATCTGTATTGAATTTAAATTGATTTTGATATGCGTTGATTCTGCTACTGTTTGGTTTGGGTTAGTTTTGTATTTGTTATGATAAGATATTATTCAGTTTATTCATTTGGATGCTTTTGGAAAGGTTTAAAGTGCACATAACGTATGTTCATAATAATGCTTGAGGAGGAAAATATGGTTTCATATTAGAAAATAATGTAATGCATTTCGTTGAAAATAGATGTTTTCTTTTATTCATGATTTGATTATGTCTTAAATTACGTTGAGTGATTTGTGATCTATGGATAAACCACTACATTCCTTTTGTATTTTAGTTAATAACTAATTAAACGGTAAAGTTTAATTTGTCTGAATGATGTCATATTATAATGAAATTTTTCTTTTCCAATATTTTAATGATCTAAATCCTATTAAACACAAAATGTAGTAACAAATAAAAAAAAAAATAAGGGAGTAATTATACTGCTACAAGCTGTAATAGAAGCGTACTACATGTATACAAGATGTAATACAAAATGCACATGTTAATACTATATACAAGTTTATAATACAAGGTGATATACACGGCTGGAAGGTTGTAAAGGCGATACCCTAGTGTATAGAGAGATGAAATACATAAGCTGTGCAAGGTTTGATACAAGTGAAATTGTGGATGCATATATAACAATGTAATACAGGGTTAAAAATTGATACCAAATAATGTGTTTTACTTAAATACTTGGTATAATGCCACAGGTAAAAAGTGTAATGAAATTTTTTATACAAGGTGTAATATCTAAATATTGTGTAATACACAGATAGGATGTAAAAACACCAACATATGTGTATGGCAAAGATACAAGGTGTAATTCATGGATATAGTGATTAATACATACATGCATGTGCATAATGTAGATATATTGTAATACACAACTACTAGAATATACATACAAAATTTGTAGCGCAAGTCCTATGTGTAACCATAGTAAGCTGTTATTTACAGAAATGTGTAGGGTACAGGAGTAATAAAGTGGTAAAGGTTGTGGATAACTGTAAGAAAATATTGTAAATTAAAGGTACAAAAGATATTTCAACAACGCACGCGTAATACAGAAATATATATGTATAATACATTAGATACAATGTGTAATGCGGGAGATGCACAATGTGATACACAAATACACTCTATAATATATAGATTATACACATACTAAAAGTGTAATACATAGTTAGAAGTTGCAATATAAGTTGTAAGGTATAGTACACACAGACAAAAAGGAGTTTAATGCCCAACTGTTTTCCTCAAGCGATGTACATTTGAACATTGATTTTATCTGGTGGAACTGGCGGAGGACTCACTAAATTACCTCAGGATGAGGTGTTTTTTTTTGAATTTGTCTTCCGCTTGATTTCGTCGATGCCTTAAAGTGATTTCCCGTGTTGAGCTATATCTTCTTTGAAGTATTTGTGAATTAAGTACACGCTCTTTTGGTTTTAATGATTCCTTCTATAGAATTTTACAAAAAAAACTATTGATGTTTCCTGTGCAACTGTTATTTTGTGAGTATTTATTGACGTTGTTCTGTGACTTTGAATTTGGGTCGGGTAGAGTGTGTACTTTTGTTGACCCGTTATCATAATTGTGACAGGCATGAGATTTGGGTCCAAATGCAATTTGGTCAAAAATGGTTTTGGGCTATCTGGATGACGGACCCTTTCTGAGTAAAAATCTTTCAATTTGACAGCAAAATAATGTTGTCATGGCGATATTACCATTTTCCGGACATCAGATTTTTGTCTAACTGTATCAAATTGAGGGCAGTATATCTTATAATGACTCATATTTAAATATATCAAGATGAAATACATGTTGAATAACAAAGCAAAGGCAATTAATGGATTGTATTTTCTTTTTGTCTCTTTTTCTTTCTTGTAGTATATAAAATATTTCTGTTCCAAAAACCGTTGCTATAGCCACTTGTATTTACCTCTTTTTTAAACAGTACCTGATGAATCTAGCCAATTAATTCTTAGAATGTGAAAATAAATACACAATTATTTTTCTAGGTGCATTCATTTACGACAATGTTTTTATGCATTCTTTAGAAAAATTTAGGATATTATTTGATTATCAAATTAGAAAAACATCCCAAAAACGAGGAACATATATTTTTGATTATGACACCTTATCTATTAAACTGTAAGAAAGAATCAGGCAAGGATGATATAATAATTAGATGTTTATTATCAACTGTGCGTTTGCTAAAAATTTCAGAAGACTTAGTTATACTGATCAGTGGAATCATTTTCATGGCAACGATGTAGTTTTTCTTACAAAAAATACTAACTTACACATGGCCTACAATGTGGTATTTTCTTACAAAAATACTCAAATTTTTGGCTTTTTTTTTTTGTAATAAATTGAATATTGGAAAAGTTTTTTTCCATATATTTACTCAAAAGTGTCTGTTTTCTTATTAAAGTATGTGAGTAGTCATCATTCCATGAAAATTAATGTACTTGGATCAGAAATACATAATTTTCAGATCCTTCTCTCTCAGTATAAACTATTGCTATTTTAAGGCAGACAGGACTTGTGTAATAAGTAGTGCTTTGTTGATGATTATTACATATGAATATATATTACTAACATAATACAGTTAAAATAATATAACATATAAACTTAACAAGAAAGATGTTGTTTACATATGATGATATCCACATAATTTAAAAGTTAAATTATGTTTTTCCATGGCAACAATGCACTATTTTCTTAAAATTAGTAGTTTTTTTGTAATTTCCAGAATAGAACCCATTATTTAGCTTGTTCAGTTATACATTTGTTTACACACGAATGGTCAATATGATATTTATAAAAAACAAACATCATTTTTTGTAATTACTTGTCTATGAGAACTACATTTTTCCTGATATGCATGCATTACAGCTCTGCCGTTTTATGGCAGATTTGTGAACTAACATGTTTTGTTGGATGGTTACACTAAAAGATATTTTCTTGCGAAACATAGTTGATTAGCAGAATATTATAAACAAGACACATGCTGTTTAGATAATCAAACTAATCTAAATTTAAATCAATTTGTGGTACTGGAACTCACAATGTTTTGCAAAAAAGTTAGCAATTTCTGCAAGGTCTGTTCATGTAAAAATATCTTTTAAAACACAATTATAACATGGATTTATCATGATTTATTCTTGAAATAAGATATTAATATTCAGCCAGTACCAAATATTTTCTGTTATATTGTAGTTTTCTGTCAAGGCCATTTCTGGATGAGAAAAAATGCTTCTACACTCACACTGGCAAGCAGTTTTGATTGTAAAATGTTTCTCAAAGGTTGTCTTTAATGTTACACATTGTTGTAGTTTTGAATCAACTGGATTCATTCAACAGACATGTTTAGTATATTCATGCATGAGTTTTGAAAATTTATAATATTTAAATCTGTATTGTTAGAACCATTAGATTAGTGCTTTCTCAACAACCTTCAGCTGTATGACATAAACACTTTATACTATTTTACCAATATTTTCTTACAGTTGATTAATAGGTTTTACTTATTCTTGAAAACGTTTGATAATTGGAACTATAATTTTTACTTTTTCAGGTCATGAGTTCTTACAACATACCTTATTTGTGCAATATGGCGTTATTTGCTCATATAGTGATTTGTGACATGCACTCTATTCACAGGGCTGATTTCAGTGGATGGTCAGTAGTAGAACATACTAATTCTTTGTTAATTCCCATTTACATATTCTGTTCTTTATCCTGCAAAACAAAAAATTCATCAACACTAGAACTTCATTTATAAGATTACTATAAAGGTTACAGAATATAGATGTAAAGCATTTTTTTAAGGCTTAAGAGAGTCGTTCCTTTTTGTTAAAAGCTGATTGAAAGCAGATTTGTTAGTATAATCATCCAAGAATCATACAGTATTCAAGAGAAAAAGTAGCTTTCAAGAATACATAAACTTAGACTAGGATTCTGACAGACTAGACACTTACTAATCTACATGCAAACAAACTTTAATGTAACACAAATACTGTAAAAAATATTTTGAAAAATATGATAAAATACATACATGATAATTTATTAATTATTGTATATCATTACTTATTCACTCTTAATTATTACACTTATTGTTGAATGGGTATAATCAAAATCATTTCTCTTAAAATGGTATGAATGTAGTAGTTAATTTATGTTATGCTACTTTAATGTCTTTTTTTTTCTTAGAATAGCAGTATATTACTTTAAAAAGTATGAAGAAAAATTTACAAACTAAAATCAGCTTGTGGTGTATAGACCCTTCTGGAAAAATCATTTATATTTAGGTCAAGCTCCGCCCCCTTAGTGGTTGATTGTAAAATGTAAAAACACTGAACAAGGTGAAATGTGAGATAAAAATGGCCCTGGGCAGTTAGTCAGGTACATTACTAGCACAAAGACTTCTATAAAAAGAGTTTGGTTTGAATTTGCAAGACTTTCAAAACAAAATGTATCTAAAGTTTATATATTTTACTTAATTGGTTTTTCAGTCATTGCCAGCAAGTAAATATGGTGAGGAATCCAGAAATAATGGCAAGCGATCAGTATGCAAATTTAACTTGAAAGCTTTGGCAAAAATGTCTCTTTAAGTAAAAACACTTTATATGCCTTGTAGAAGTTTTATGTATGGATGGTGTGACTTAATGTAATAATTAGTGTTTGAAGCTGGACAATAGCTGTGGTTCAATATTCTGATAGCATTTATGGCATGGCTCTATAAATTGATCAGGGCTTTAACTTAATGTAAACTAAAATTATGATCTGATGTTGTAATTTTGTTCTGGCACCAGAGTCACAAGTTCCTTATGTATTATCTAGATACTGATCTATTGTATACTTCTTTGTTAATTGTTGCATACAGATTTACTGAATTCTTCTTGTAATTGGTCTTGCAACATATTCTATGAATAAGAGTCAAAAACGATTAAAAAAAGTTGAATTCATGTCGATTTAGTAAACAAATAATAGTCTACATTATATTGACAAAACTTGGAAAATAAAATGTGAAACTGCGCTACTCATGTCATTATTTCAAATCGGGTATTTTTGGAAAAGTATTTTTTTGTGAGTAATTTACTCGATGTTTTTCAAATGACTTAAGGCGATTTGGACCCAAAATGTCATGGTGCGTCACTCTTTGATGGCCGGAAACAGGAACATGAAAATTGGAGGTCAACGAAAACATGACTCTCAACGCGACTTGTTGTGGACCGTGTTAAAAATTGGGGTTTGCACGAAACAACTTTTATAAGTATAATGTTTAACTCTTATCCAATATAGTTTTATTAAATTTTAGGATTCATTACGTAATGTTGAATTCTTTAAGGTGTTTCTTTTACATTTGCTTAATTATACTTCATTTATATAGTGATTTTGGTATACAAATTTTGTATTTTCGTTTAACCGGGCAACACCCTGAAATGGGTTTGAATAACGGACAAAAAGAAGAAGAAGGTAACTTGTATCGATATATTATGATTAAGACGAAAACATCGTTCGAGGAAGACATAAATCACGAAAAAAGGTACATATATGTAATTAATTATTTACTATATGTATGTGATACATAAAGCATGCGATTTACAAGTATTTCCAATGTCAGAAAGGGAAATCCCATTTCCTTTCCGTCTGTATTTTCTCCGTTCGCTGTTACTTTGTTATTGCTTGCTTAATGGTTAAAAACTCTGATTGTTGCGCGGAGATTAGTTGTGGAGATAGTAGGAACGAAAAATGTACCGATATACAAATGTAAACGTACTTCAAAGTATAAATGTTACGAATACATTGTGTTACTTAAGATCAAGATGTACACCCCCCAGTGAAAGCAAGATACAAGAAGTTATACACAGGTGTGTAGTGTAATACATAATGCAAAGAGAAATTTTAGATACATGTTGTATACAAAATACAGATGTAATACACCAATTTGTAACCAAATTCAAAGGTGTATGCAGGATTTAGGTAGGGCTGTCATAGTACAGATATATTGACTTTAGAACAGATACTAGTTTAATAAACGGGTAAAATGTGTTACTTATTTGATCAAAGACTGCATGTAACTTAAAGGCACAAAGACTTTATCCAGAAACACGGTGTACTACAGAAATGTATGGTAGATTACATAGACACAAAGTGTAATATGTAGATGTATCGTGTGATATAAAAATAAAAGTTATAATACACACTTGAAAGATGTAATTTATAGTCACAAGGTGAAATACAAAGTGTAAGGTGTCATACACAGAATCGTACAGGTAGAAGGTCTAGTATACTGATGATTGTTGTTTTTCACTGGTAAAAAATGTGATACATTGACACATAGTATAAACTTCATACAAGGTACAAGGTATGACGCTTTCTTTTCATATTATTGAACGACACTCACACCAGGTTTGAATATTCAGTTTTCAGACAAGTAATTGTCATTTTTTATGTAAACAAACTGTGCACCCCTTGTTGTAGATTTGATTTTAAATTGCTACGAAGGAGATTGTATGTTAAGCCTTTATACATATACGCAAACAGACATTTAATGTACTACATTTACAAATATAGCATGATTTCTGGATGATATTCTTAACATTGATTATCCGTTTTTCGTTTTTACCATTCGGATACTACTTCTTCATTTTTTGAGTCGGCTAAAGGCTGAAAGCCTTTTGACGAGTCCTTGCTATCCAACGATTCTCTAAATGGACCAAATAACACAGTGAAGGGATGTAGTTCCATTAGATTTCTCAAACTTCAAACAGTTCACTGCATGAATGAAGTTAAGTTGTGCCAATTCCCTTTGCTATGACCAATATACGATGTAATCTGTCATATTTATGACTTGTAATTGTGCAATTCTCGAATGTAACTCATTAAGCATAAATGTGCATTTGAAGAATTGCGCAGGCTTACAAAGCTTGGGTAACATCCAGCGAAAGACAAAAAATAGTTCCACAGGGCTCCAGATAAGATGCGTATTAGCGTAAATTACGTATAGAAATAATGCAAATACGCATGTCTAATAATTTCTAAGCGTATAAAAACGT